>NC_141688.1:150437499-155237499 GCF_964263255.1 Lissotriton vulgaris
GAATTGGGATTGTGCTGATTTTTCTGTGTTTTTCGATTTTTTTTTTTTGTAAAATTTTGTGTTTTTCGATTTTTGACCTGTTGTTGGGGCCTTGACCAGGGGTAGTGAGTGGTGCATGGGGCCTAGTCTTTCTGTGGGCTGTCTTGAATTTAAACATCATGGATGGAATGGGATTGTGCTGATTTTGCGTGTTTTTCGATTTTTGGGGGTGTTCATGGGGAGGGACATGCCATGTGGCTGGTGGCCATTTTGAGTGCAGCTACAGGCACTTGCCATGTGCTGGCAGGCAAGTGGCCATTTTGAATGCAGGCTTTGTTGTTAGGCCTCCAACCATTTTCCCTACTTTTCAACCTTTATTTATGCCAGGGGTAGTGAGTCTTGCATGGGCCTAGTATTTCTGTGGGTTGTCTTGAATTTAAACATCATGGAGGCCATAGATGAATTGGGATTGTGCTGATTTTTCTGTGTTTTTCAATTTTTTTTTTTTGTAAAATTTTGTGTTTTTCGATTTTTGACCTGTTGTTGGGGCCTTGACCAGGGGTAGTGAGTGGTGCATGGGGCCTAGTCTTTCTGTGGGCTGTCTTGAATTTAAACATCATGGATGGAATGGGATTGTGCTGATTTTGCAGTGTTTTTCGATTTTTGGGGGTGTTCATGGGGAGGGACATGCCATGTGGCTGGTGGCCATTTTGAGTGCAGCTACAGGCACTTGCCATGTGCTGGCAGGCAAGTGGCCATTTTGAATGCAGGCTTTGTTGTTAGGCCTCCAACCATTTTCCCTACTTTTCAACCTTTATTTATGCCAGGGGTAGTGAGTCTTGCATGGGCCTAGTATTTCTGTGGGTTGTCTTGAATTTAAACATCATGGAGGCCATAGATGAATTGGGATTGTGCTGATTTTTCTGTGTTTTTCGATTTTTTTTTTTTGTAAAATTTTGTGTTTTTCGATTTTTGACCTGTTGTTGGGGCCTTGACCAGGGGTAGTGAGTGGTGCATGGGGCCTAGTCTTTCTGTGGGCTGTCTTGAATTTAAACATCATGGATGGAATGGGATTGTGCTGATTTTGCAGTGTTTTTCGATTTTTGGGGGTGTTTCATGGGGAGGGACATGCCATGTGGCTGGTGGCCATTTTGAGTGCAGCTACAGGCACTTGCCATGTGCTGGCAGGCAAGTGGCCATTTTGAATGCAGGCTTTGTTGTTAGGCCTCCAACCATTTTCCCTACTTTTCAACCTTTATTTATGCCAGGGGTAGTGAGTCTTGCATGGGCCTAGTATTTCTGTGGGTTGTCTTGAATTTAAACATCATGGAGGCCATAGATGAATTGGGATTGTGCTGATTTTTCTGTGTTTTTCGATTTTTTTTTTTGTAAAATTTTGTGTTTTTCGATTTTTGACCTGTTGTTGGGGCCTTGACCAGGGGTAGTGAGTGGTGCATGGGGCCTAGTCTTTCTGTGGGCTGTCTTGAATTTAAACATCATGGATGGAATGGGATTGTGCTGATTTTGCAGTGTTTTTCGATTTTTGGGGGTGTTCATGGGGAGGGACATGCCATGTGGCTGGTGGCCATTTTGAGTGCAGCTACAGGCACTTGCCATGTGCTGGCAGGCAAGTGGCCATTTTGAATGCAGGCTTTGTTGTTAGGCCTCCAACCATTTTCCCTACTTTTCAACCTTTATTTATGCCAGGGGTAGTGAGTCTTGCATGGGCCTAGTATTTCTGTGGGTTGTCTTGAATTTAAACATCATGGAGGCCATAGATGAATTGGGATTGTGCTGATTTTTCTGTGTTTTTCGATTTTTTTTTTTTGTAAAATTTTGTGTTTTTCGATTTTTGACCTGTTGTTGGGGCCTTGACCAGGGGTAGTGAGTGGTGCATGGGGCCTAGTCTTTCTGTGGGCTGTCTTGAATTTAAACATCATGGATGGAATGGGATTGTGCTGATTTTGCAGTGTTTTTCGATTTTTGGGGGTGTTCATGGGGAGGGACATGCCATGTGGCTGGTGGCCATTTTGAGTGCAGCTACAGGCACTGGCCATGTGCTGGCAGGCAAGTGGCCATTTTGAATGCAGGCTTTGTTGTTAGGCCTCCAACCATTTTGCCTACTTTTCAACCTTTATTTATGCCCAGGGGTAGTGAGTCTTGCATGGGCCTAGTCTTTCTGTGGGTTGTCTTGAATTTAAACATTATGGAGGGCATGGATGGATTGGGATTGTGCTGATTTTGCAGTGTTTTTCGATTTTTTTGTGCTCTATAACTGAACTGATGTTCCTCTGTCTTCCATTTTTTTTAGGTGCACAAGACTCAAGAGAACCACCAGTGCCAGGAAGAAGTCCTGCAGCGGTGTGTGTGTGCAGCATAACGTCACGCGACGTCACGTCTGGCCTCAGACAACTCTACAATTCGTGCAACTGCGGCCTGCTGTCTGACCTGCTCTGAAGAAGATGGCCCCAAAGAAACTTCTCCGTAGCTCCTCTAGCAAGAAAGTTGCTAGTAAGGAGCAGAAGAAGCAAGTTACCAAGGAGGCTGGTGTGCCACCCACCACTTTTTTTGGGAGCAAAAAAAAAGTACGCCTGCAGCAGCAGGATCTGCTGGGGACCAACCTGAGAGCAGCACCCCTGCTCCATTGGGTTCAGTGCCTCCACCACCACGCCAACTTAAGTCAAAGCCCTTGAGTGCTTCAGAGGCAGTCAGTGTACTTCTCCAATCACCATCGACCAGTGATGTTGGCTCATCGCAAGAAAGTAGCAGCAATGTCCCTGAATCAACACAGGTTGTTGTAACTCATCTGACAAGTGTTGAACAACCACAGCCGCAACAACAACACCATGTGCAAGTACACGCCCAAGTACATGTGGAAGGAGAGGCAGCAAAAGGAGATGCGCAAGCAAAGGTGCATGGACGTTCACAAGTGCCCACAATAGTTGTTCCTCCCGAAGTAGGGGCACATTTGGAAATCGACAATGAAGCTGAGGTATCATTGGAAGCCACTCCTCCTGATGATCATTCATTGTCTTCCACATCCCTAGCAAGGAAAAGATCAAGGGGGGTGTCTACATCTTCTTCAAGCCCACCTCGTTCTGGTGCAAGTGATCTGTCTTGGGAACCACGACAACTGCGGTCTGACAGTGAGGCAGAGGCACACCATGATCTGCCACCGGTACCTAAGCGTAAAAGGAAGGTCGTCCAAAAACTCAAACCTATGGAGTGTGATGAGGCTCAACAAGAAGTGACAGATACTGCTGGTGATGAAGCCTCTCACGATGACGACGAGGCAGTCATCACAAAGGTCACTGCAGCCCCACCGGGCATGCAGCAAAGAGACATTTTGACCCTATCCCGAGAAGCTGCTGAGCGTGATGATGATGTCGGCGAGGAGGCAATGGAAATGGAATCATTAGATTTGGAGTTAAGTAGTACACCAAAACCTACCGCTTCCATATTTCTTCCTCGCAAGAAGGTACCCACCTCGTCCTCGACCTCAATTCGTGGTGGTGAAAGTGCAAAACGTACTGAAGTTCGGCAATCCACATCCTCCACTTCATCTGTCATTAGCAGCAGGACCACCACCACCAGTATCGCCGCCTCCTCCGGCCCCCGAAGACATTTCAAGTCTCCAGTTTGGGACTTCTTTAGTGTTTGCCCAAAAAAGGAAAACGTAGCCATTTGTAGCCTTTGTAAGCTTCGATATAGTCGTGGTAAGCTTGGTTCTAACTATGGTACCGGAGGCCAGAGAGGTCATCTTGAGAGAAGGCACCCTGTCGAATGGTTTCCGCACCTAGAGGCGGTCAAGAAAGCCGGAATTGCACGTAATGAAAACGTTGATTTGTCATCTGCTGATGACGAGGAGGTAGAAGAAGACGATTCAAACACTTCACTTACACCCAGTTCCCATGTCAGCAGCACACCCCATGGGAGCCACACTAAGAGTGTGGGAGAGAGTGAGACATCAATGCGGAAAAGTTCATCAGCGAGCGTAACTGGGTCGAAGAGATCATCATCATCCCGTAAATCATTGGTCCAGGGCAACATTAAAAAGATGTTGTTTACAGAAGCGCAATATGAACGCAACCACCCAATGACCCGTCTGTATAACACTAAGCTGGCTAAAATGCTAGCTCTGGACCTTCTCCCTTTTTCTTTTGTAGAAGGGGTTGGTTTTCTAGAATTAGTGACAGTGCTCTGCCCTAAATGGAAGGTTCCTAGCCGGTTCTATTTTGCCCGAGTTGCGGTTCCAGCACTACATGAAGATGTTCTGAAGTTGATTGGGGCAGCTTTGGAGAAGAGTGCTGTTCACACTATACATCTGACAACAGACATGTGGACCAGTGGCGCAGGCGCTGATTACATGTGCATCACTGCACACTGGGTCTCTTTTTCAGGGGCTAAAGCAAAGCTAAACTCAGGTGTTGACACTAACATTGTTTTTAAAGGTGCTCGGAAACATGCAACACTAGCCATGTTTGGTTTGGAGAAACGTCACACAGCAGAAAACATTTTGGATGTCTTTAACACAAAGGTCCTTAACTGTCTGTCCCCACTAAAACGCAAGGTTGGTTATGTTTCCACAGACAATGGCTCCAATATAGTTAAGGCCATGAGGGACGGTTACTATTTCAGAGTGCCGTGTTTGGCGCACTGTATAAACCTGGTTGTCCAAAAATTCTTGGGTAATAAACGCAGTGCAGCGTACAGTGTATTGGACAACTGCCGAAAAATTTGCAAGCATTTCAGGCATTCTTTTAAGGCCCGCAAGCAGCTGAGGAGCATGCTATATCAAAGTCAAATGCCAGTGAAAGCACTCATCCAGGAGGTGGTAACACGTTGGAACTCAACCTTCTACATGCTTGAGCGTCTGTATGAGCAGTATACGCAACTCGATCAATTTTTCTTGAAAGAGGGTATAGAGGAGCTGAGGATGGGTGGGCCGCAATGGAACATAGTTGAAAGCCTAACACGCATGCTTCGTCCTTTTGAGGTCTTCACACGTGCAGTCAGCAAGGAGGACTCTAATTTGGGAAAAGCTATCCCATTGTTGTACATGCTGGAGGACCAACTGAAGGAGGTGTGTTCTGTGTTTCGAAAAGATGACAAAAAGAAAGACTCTTTGCTTCTGGCTGAGACATTATTAGAGCTCCTACAAGGTGATGAACGTCTTCAAAAGATCCACTCAGAACAGCATTACATTTGTGCTACTATTCTGGATCCACGCTACAAAAAGGCGCTGGCAGGCAGAGCATTCTTTCCTTTTGCTGATGAAGATGTTACAAAGTACAAACGTTGGCTAGCCTTGTCAGCCAAGAAGTTTGAAACAGAACGGCTGGAAATTGAAGGAAATGGCAGTACATCAGCAGGCCATCCCCAGTCAAAACAATCCACTTCTGCACCTGTGGCTGTGGCACAAGTGACCTCTCAGCCGTTAAAGACACCGGCAACCGCATCATCTGCACGAAAGGCAGCAGAAACATTGGAGGCTGAAGAGGATTGGCTAGCTCTGCGTGGGTTTGGTTCTCAAAAGGCCAGAGGCACAGCAAGAGCTACGCAAAGTGGAGGAACCTTGGAGGAGGACCTTGAGTCGATGGTGAAGGACTATCTGAATGACTCCACAGAGGTCTATGTTAATTCTGACCCATTGGCGTATTGGCATGGGAAAAAAGAATTGTGGCCACAGCTCACCAACCTGGCTTTAAACTACTTGTCTTGCCCACTCGCAAGTGTGTCTTCTGAACGGGTTTTCAGTGCGGCTGGTGGGATTGTAACTCCCAAACGGAGCCGCCTCTCGCCCAAAAATGTGGAGAGGTTAACAATGATCAAGATGAATCAGCACCTCATACCACCAGATATAAGAGTACGAGAGAGCGTGCCGGATGAAGAGGAGGTGGCCAGCACCATAGATGAGGGAATTTCTACTCTGTCAGGTGGCACTGACCTCACCCGGGCTGAATTCGCAGAGTATGATGACGAAGCCTTATTCTTATTCCTGGACCGTGATTCCGACTTCGAGCCCTGAAAATGAGACAACGAATCAATAACTTTCTTTTTCATCCTTATTCACTTTTATTCCTGTGTGTCTGTCTTTCTTTGTTGTGCACAGTTAATATAATTCAAACTTTAATCAGATAATCACAAAGACAAGCCCATCAGCAGAACTGTCTTCACTTGTTTGCTAATTTATTTGAAGGTGCCGCAGTCTGCATTCCTCAGGTTCACAAGTTCAGAAGAACATGCTCCTCTATCCTCCTCCTCCAGACTCCTATTTCCATCAAAGCAGAGGGCTGGTTTACGCCCAATGAAGAAAGACTCAGCACTTGTGGGGGTGTTGTTCTACCTCTTTGCAGGTGAGTTGACGGGTCTGGGGCCATTGCTGGGAAGCACTAAAAGTGGTTTGTGCCAAATCCGAGGCGGAAATTTTTTTGTGTTTTTGATGACTTGCTTGCCTTTGAGGTGCTCTTAGGGGGGGTTCCGTCTGTTTGTGGGTGAGTTTCATGGTCTGAGAGCATTGCTGGGACACTCTAATCTTGATTGCATTTGCTTTTCAGGAAATCCGTCGTGCCAACCCCGACTTATGGCCCAGCTACGCAGCGCGTTTGGACCGAAGGCCCAGAAATATTGCAAGTATGAGAGTTTGCTTTTGGCCTGTTTGGGGGTGTTATACTTCTTGGCGGGTGGGTTGCCGGGTCTTGGGGCATTCCTGGGAAGGTCTAATACCGGGTAGAAGTGGTTGGGACTAAATCCAGGCCGATTTTTTTTGGGGCTATTTCTGACATTTTGCTCTATGTAGCGTTTTCGGGGGCCTGTTTGGGGGGCTTCCTGGTGTTTGCGGGTGAGTTTCGTGGTCTGGGAGCACTGCTGGGACACTCTAATCTTGATTGCATTTGCTTTTCAGGAAATCCGTCGTGCCAACCCCGACTTATGGCCCAGCTACGCAGCGCGTTTGGACCGAAGGCCCAGAAATATTGCAAGTATGAGAGTTTGCTTTTGGCCTGTTTGGGGGTGTTATACTTCTTGGCGGGTGGGTTGCCGGGTCTTGGGGCATTCCTGGGAAGGTCTAATACCGGGTAGAAGTGGTTGGGACTAAATCCAGGCCGATTTTTTTTTGGGCTATTTCTGACATTTTGCTCTATGTAGCGTTTTCGGGGGCCTGTTTGGGGGGCTTCCTGGTGTTTGCGGGTGAGTTTCGTGGTCTGGGAGCACTGCTGGGACACTCTAATCTTGATTGCATTTGCTTTTCAGGAAATCCGTCGTGCCAACCCCGACTTATGGCCCAGCTACGCAGCGCGTTTGGACCGAAGGCCCAGAAATATTGCAAGTATGAGAGTTTGCTTTTGGCCTGTTTGGGGGTGTTATACTTCTTGGCGGGTGGGTTGCCGGGTCTTGGGGCATTCCTGGGAAGGTCTAATACCGGGTAGAAGTGGTTGGGACTAAATCCAGGCCGATTTTTTTTTGGGCTATTTCTGACATTTTGCTCTATGTAGCGTTTTCGGGGGCCTGTTTGGGGGGCTTCCTGGTGTTTCTGGGTGAGTTTCGTGGTCTGGGAGCACTGCTGGGACACTCTAATCTTGATTGCATTTGCTTTTCAGGAAATCCGTCGTGCCAACCCCGACTTATGGCCCAGCTACGCAGCGCGTTTGGACCGAAGGCCCAGAAATATTGCAAGTATGAGATTTTGCTTTTGGCCTGTTTGGGGGTGTTATGCTTCTTGGCGGGTGGGTTGCCGGGTCTTGGGGCATTCCTGGGAAGGTCTAATACCGGGTAGAAGTGGTTGGGACTAAATCCAGGCCGATTTTTTTTTGGGCTATTTCTGACATTTTGCTCTATGTAGCGTTTTCGGGGGCCTGTTTGGGGGGCTTCCTGGTGTTTGCGGGTGAGTTTCGTGGTCTGGGAGCACTGCTGGGACACTCTAATCTTGATTGCATTTGCTTTTCAGGAAATCCGTCGTGCCAACCCCGACTTATGGCCTAGCTACGCAGCGCGTTTGGACCGAAGGCCCAGAAATATTGCAAGTATGAGATTTTGCTTTTGGCCTGTTTGGGGGTGTTATGCTTCTTGGCGGGTGGGTTGCCGGGTCTTGGGGCATTCCTGGGAAGGTCTAATACCGGGTAGAAGTGGTTGGGACAAAATCCAGGCCGATTTTTTTTTGGGCTATTTCTGACATTTTGCTCTATGTAGCGTTTTCGGGGGCCTGTTTGGGGGGCTTCCTGGTGTTTGCGGGTGAGTTTCGTGGTGTGGGAGCACTGCTGGCTATATATACTTTACTTTGCAAGAGGTTTGAAGCAAATCCATGGTGGCTGAGGGGACTTAGGGCCTAGCTGCAGAGCGCGCGCGGAGTGATTTGGGAAATTTGTGAAAAAGTGACTAAGTCCCCATTTTTGTACTTTTGCTCTTTGGCTGTTTGGGGGTCTTCTACTCGTTTTCTCCTGGGTTGACGGCTCTGGGGCCATTGCTGGGAAGCTCTAATACCGGATAAAAGTGTTTTGGACCAAATCCCAGGCGGAATTTTTTTTGTGTTTTTGATGACTTGCTTGCCTTTGAGGTGCTCTTAGGGGGGGTTCCGTCTGTTTGCGGGTGAGTTTCGTGGTCTGGGAGCACTGCTGGGACACTCTAATCTTGATTGCATTTGCTTTTCAGGAAATCCGTCGTGCCAACCCCGACTTATGGCCTAGCTACGCAGCGCGTTTGGACCGAAGGCCCAGAAATATTGCAAGTATGAGATTTTGCTTTTGGCCTGTTTGGGGGTGTTACGCTTCTTGGCGGGTGGGTTGCCGGGTCTTGGGGCATTCCTGGGAAGGTCTAATACCGGGTAGAAGTGGTTGGGACAAAATCCGCGCGGAAAAGCCTTTAGTTTTGGCACTTTTTGTAACTTAGGGTTCGTTAGGGTTAGCCCTAGCAGCAGGATTGCATGTGTTTCGGGGTGTTCTAGATTTTTCAAACTGAGTTCTGGGGTCTTAGAGCACTCGTGAGAATGTGTAATTTTGGTTGCAAGTCATTTGAAGAAAATCCATGGTGGGAAAGGGGGGATTTGGCATAGTTAAAGAAAGCCTTTGCCACTATTCTTAACTTAGGGTTCGTTAGGGTTAGCAGTATTTCTATTGCATGTGTTTGAGTGGGGGGGATTTCGAGTCTTGGAGCGATGCTGGCTATGGCTACTTTTGCTTGGTTGCTTGCAAGTGGTTTGAATGCAATCCACGGTGGGTAATGGGTAATTAGGGTACTTCGGCCTACTTTTACTTTCAAAGTAAGTTTTGTCACCAGTTTTCTGCTAGGCCTCGTTTTTTGAGATTTGATTGGGGGTCTTCTACATTTTTGCGACTGGCTTTAGTAAGGGTCTGGGTGGAAGCACTGCTAGGAAGATCTAATTTTGTTCTAAAACACAGTTTACAGTACACCTAGCTTGAGGGGCAAGATCCGATACATTAATTTGCCCATACATCCTTCAAAAGGTGACTCAGAGTACGCACTTTCAAAAACATTGTACTGTCTACTAGGAAAAACAAATTGTGACTTTTTGCACTCCACAGCCTACATGCCTTATATTTATTTATCAGTGGTGTTGTAATATTATATCACTTCCTGTTTTTCGTTGAATAATTACAGGCCGGGTTTCAGTCTCTGCAATGGGGAAAAAAGGATGGAGTCAGGCTTCACAGTAGCGAGCCACAATTCAGCATCAGGCAGGCAGTGGACAGGGTGTCTTCTGGTGACCAACATCGATGGACGAAGCGTCGGCTGCAATGGAGGAGTGCCGCTAATAGGAGGATTTTTTTTCTGCGGGCAACTTACTTACCACTTCCAACAGGACCACTACAACCACATAGATACAGTATCCCTTGCCTTTTTCTCTGACTGTGACTGCATTTCTTGGCTCTCTCTCTGCTTCTACATTGATCCCTTAACACATCACTTAGTCCACTCCACTATCACATCTGCACCACACATAGTCATTTGTAAGTGCTCCTACGTAATTCGCAAGTCGCAGCACGCCCCAGGCCGTAGAGGACTGGGATGGCCCCAATGATGAAGCATGTCACCAAGGGGCAACCCTGGTGAGTGAGGGGACACCTAGAAAAAAAGCAATTTCTCCTTTTCTATCTACTATACCTTCTGTCAGGTTACGCAGCCCCTAAGCGCCTACCGTACTATGAAACTACATTTCCCATGAGTAGGCGGGAGACTTGCAGACTATTTAGTGAGACTATATGAGAGTACCCTTGTATGTTAGGACAGCACTTCACTGATGCCTGTCTTGTCTTCTGTTACAGGTATCCTTTCCCTGCTGACCCTACCTTTACCCATCCCACATTTTTTATTTTAGTTTGTTATTTTTCTCCCCCGCCTAATGCCTCGAACACCCTGTGTTTACACTTCTGGGTGTTGGTGACATTTGGAAGTGGAACCATATTTGCATCGACTGGATCACGGGGAGTAAACCTGACACCTTCCAGACCAACCCCATTGAGTGTTGTTGTGAATGGATTTATAGTGACCAGCAAGGCTCTCAGGTATCTGGCTACAGAGACCTTATGTTGAATATAGTTATCAATATTTCCACCCACGCCCTGTACTGTCGCATTCTTTCTTCCACAGTTGTCGAAAGTACTAATTACTTTTAACTGACATGCATGCAGTTACAGTAGTGTATGCACTTTCAAAGATTGATGGATAGGTTTGTACCCAAAGATTTGTTTATGTTCACAATTGTTCGTCCATGCTGTGCTACTTTTTCTTGTCTCCCAAAACCTTTCCCAAAAACCCCCGTACCCATCCATTTTTCAAACCCTAACCCTCTTCCCCCGGGCTGTGTGGTTTTGATTGATGTGTGACTAAATTACAGCAATAAATCCACACACTTGCTGGGGAGGATAAGGTGATAGCAACAGGCTGGTGAAGAAATCCGATGATATATTCTTACTCTGCTTGACAAAGACCCATGGCTAATGTCAAAGAACTTCAACCGAATTAGTTATACTTTAACATTTGTTAGGCTACAACGTGGCACTGTTCTAGTGTACTTCTGTCACCTGCTATATTCTGTATTGTACCTTTGTATTGCTCAGGAGCACAAACCAGATTTCATTTTCTTTTTTTCATAGGCAAGCAACTGCCACTGTGTCACACCACTAGTACCACCGCTATGAGGAAATTTTATCCGCCCAGGATTGCCAACCTTATTTGCTGTTTCCCGTGGAGCCAGCCCTGGGCCTAGCCCTACTTGCAAACAGAAATTACAGGTAAGATAGGCGTTTGGTTGGAGGTAGTATAATGGAGTATTAGGAGAGACGAGAGATTTGATTGACGGTAGTACTACTAAAGTCCTAGGACTATTCAGGAAAACAAACTTACTGTTATGTTAAACCCCCACCCACCAGACTCAAAAGCAGTAAAAAACAGGTATGGTCAGATAAAGTTTCAAAAAGTATATTTTTATAGCCCTAACAAAAGAATCTCCCGCAAGACCCTCCCTAACCCCAACGATTGTCCTTCAAAAGTCCCCAAAAATCACAACTCCCAATTCCCACCCCCCAAAAGTCTCTAAAAAAGGGGCAAGGGACACTATGGCAGGGTGCTGTTGGAATTAGCAGCCAGGGCATCATGCTCCTTGCGGAGGGTGGCAAGTTCGAAGCGGAGGCCCTCCACCACGTTCTTATAATTATGGACCTCCTGCTCCAGGTAGGACAGTCTGAGGGATAAGCGGCGCCGGTGTGCCTTGCAATTCCTGTGAGGGGCAGCTGCTTTCTTTGCTGCTGGGCGGTGGCGTTTGGCTTTGGTAGCCCGGCTCCGTACCGCTGGAGCACTGCGCTGGCTGGCAGCCCGCACGGAGGAGGAGGCAGCTGTCCCAGTGGACGTTGTTGTTGTTCCAGACTGCGTCTCCTCCTCCTCCAGGGCCACCAGCCGCCGATATTCAGCAACAGTGGCATCCAGCCTCCGTTGCCGGGCCATTCGAGCCTGCTCCTTCCTCCTTGATGGTGTCTTGGATTTGGAAGGAGCAACTACATGAAAAAAGAAAGACATAGTCTGTAACCAATGCTCCTTAAGATTAACACAAAATGATTGAGCAGAAAGTTGTCACAGTACAAGTAGCAAATTGAAAGCACAGTGCATAACTATTGAGGACAGTATCTATGTAACCTCCGACTTCTTCATCCTTGCTCTAACATTAGTGGGAGTTTAAGGAACAAATTCTACGAGCACTATGGACTTCTATTACAGTCGACTATGACAGTACACCACTCTTATTCTTCTTCTTCTCTCTTGTTTAGGACAATTGGTACGTTATCTTATGCAAGCCGGCATAATGCCAGCGCAGTGAACTTGCACCCGAGAAAAACAGACGCACACCATGGTGAGTGAGACAGACTTGCGTTACTGTACCGGTCCAGTACATGCAGGTGGTGAAGCTCTTACTTTTCTATTACGGGTGGCACTGAGAATACTCTGTTAAAAGGGCTACTGCTTAATTAATTTAGCTTTCACCCTACAGTGCAAATGAGTATTAGAAAAGGAAAATGAAGAAGCTAAATTATCTGATTATCTATCACTTCACATGGGATGTATTTGATGACATATGGGATGACTTTAGGTGCTTTGCTTATTATTGAGTGAACAGTGATACCCCCACACATGAATGACGTACTACTACTAAACTAAAGTTATTAAGGGAGGTAGGGAGTGCCCACCGTAATAACTGGATATATGCTGTGCTTGCAGTTGCAATACAAACTACTGCTACTATTCATGGTAGTCTTTGGACAACGTTACAACTTCTTTTCCTTGCCTTTCCTACACTGGAACGGACGTGCGGGTGCGGTGTTACATGCTCTTCAAAGTAACACTTAGTTCATCCAGTGACCGTCTACTCTCTCTAGATTCACATATGCTATCTAAGAGTCAGATAGTACCATGAATGATCCAGGCATCCATCCATTCAAAGTATATTGCACACATACAGTTTCTGTCTCACCCACCCAGGCTGTTCTCCTTCCACCCATCCTTGCTTCATCATTCACCCAGCCATGCACCATACCATTTTCTTACCTTCCCAGCCACCTCGGGGACCAAGCAAACACATATCATTCTTCTTTGCCAATCATCATTACATTTCTCGTGCTTCCACACTTACTTACACCCTTCTTTCGCTTTTCGTTCATCCCATCCATCAAGTTCACCTCAGATCTGATTGGGATTCTTCTCGCCAAAAACTTCACAGCTAAGTCGAAGTACATTTAGAGGAGGCTACTACCTGCTTTTTTTATAATACACCCGTGCAGAAAGCACACTCTGCAGTCTTCAATCTCAATGACTAAGGAATGTATAGCTTACCTCTGCCCGCCACCACCGTGTGAACCCTCACAGGCATGTCCTTTTCCGGCACTTGCACCGCCTCCTCCCCAGAGTTGTCCTCCTCGTCCAATGCCACCACCTCCGCGCTGGCCCCGTCTCCAGATGTTCCACCTACAAAGTACATTTAATAATGTTAGAATACACCACTCACTACTATATAATATTTGGTCTAGGAGGAAGAAAGAAATGTGAAAAAAGTGTACAATTTAATAATTTTTGACTGTCTACTCTAGAGTAAAAAGGTCCCTTTTTCCAGGGAAGGCTGTTGTCTTGCTGCACTTTTTGGCACAACTGATGAATGTTTGCTTTTTACTTTTTAACACGCACCACTTTTTCTCCTAACAGACAGAACCTTGACTTCTAAGAACACGAGCAGGATCAAGTTCAAACCAGGTGAGAGCTCGGCTCGACCACAAGAAATGTGTCCAATTAATCGTCAGCACTAAGCACTTTTCCATTTTCAGTTACACGTTCACTTTTATGACAAACTTGAATTTAATAAATGTGTTTACTTTTAATAAAGCTTTTAAACTTAAATAGAGTCTGTGGTTTTTGGTCATCCAGACTAGAGTGGATGAGCTAAAGGTTTTCGAATTTTTGCAAGCATGAGTCCGTGCCTCTGCCATCGGTGACTTTGGGAGCTAAATGACTCTGCCACACTATCTAGTCAGTAAGGAGATTGGGGCCGGGGTTCAACTACAAAGTCTGTTATCACTGAGGTATGTGGAAAGTCTAACAGTTACAGCACCTATTATAATTGATAAGCTAAGCGATGCATTATTTAGTGTCCATAGTTCTGTTTGTGCAGATTTGTCCCTGCAACAGTAGTAGAATGGATTGTCCTATCCAAACCAAAAGTAAAGTAGTATCTTATTATTTCTGGGTGGTGGTCATTCACCTTTTTATTGTTGGCAATGGTCAAAGCATAAACATTTAGAATACTTGAAAAGACAATATGGACAATCCCAGAGGACTACACTCAGTGCATAGAGCTATTGCTGACTAGAATGGGAGTCCAATGGAAATGCCAAATGTGCAATCTTAGTTAGCTACACAGACAGACTAATAAGAATAATCTAGTAATACCACACGGAGTCATAGGGATAAGAATTTAGATCCTGTCTACAAGAAGATCAAAGACGATTTAGAAAAAATCGAATGAGGAACGCTAGGAAAAAATAAGTACTCTATATTAAAATTAAAACTTACTGGGGCCAGCAAAGGAGCCCTCGACTGCCCGGTCCTGGCCTGCATCGACAACAGCACCCTCCTCCTCCTCCTCCTGTGTCCTCCTCTTGCCCCTGGGGGAAGCTGATGTACAACATGAAAGAAAGAAAAACAGAAAACATGGATGATATTTATTTCTCAACCAAATCAAACATTTAAAAAAGAACTAACAAAGTAACAAAATATTTTTGCGAAATAGCAAATAGGGAACGACTCCACGGGATATATTATTGACCAATCTCATGTGGTCGACTACGTCATTACTTTAGTATTGCTTGATTTGCGGACCGTCGAATTGGAAACTACCCTATGTAACTCACTAAACAAAGTACTAAAAAGGTTTGCCTAGGATTGGCAGGCAGCAGTCCGCAGCACGCAAAGTGACAGCCAAAGTCCATTGTGATTGAAGATCAGCGACAACACTAAAGTTTCCTACTACATTCACCAGTCATTAAAATACTCAAACTATTAATCCACCACCACTATTTCTTCTTATCGCCATGTGTACAAAGGAAGGACTGGACTTGAGTCTGTAGGGGCTGATTTATAAGGCCCTTGCGGCTCTTTTGCTCCATTGTTGCGTGACTTTTGTGACGCAGCGACAGCACATAAGAGGCGCAATGGTGCGGCGTATATTAACAACGTGACGCATCTGGGAGATGCATCACGTTGTAAAGCCCTGCGCCAATAGGGGTGTTCCGGCGCAAGGGAGGGCGTTCCTGCGCAGGAACGCATCCTAAAAGTGGCTGAGGGAAATCTACAAGATTTCAATCAGTCACTTTGAGGACAATGATGCGTGACTCAAACCCTGCGCCTGCTTGAAGCAGACGTACGGCTTGACGCAGCATTGGGGAGATAGGGCACCCCAGAGAATTGATGGAGCTGCACCATCGTTGCGACGCAACTCCAGCAATGCGCCACCTTTACGGCACAGATGCGTAACGCTTTGGTGACGTTTTGGGCCCATGGCGCGCCGCATTGTAATACGGCGCACCATGGGTGATGGTGGCGTGACGCACAATTACTGGCGCATCCCTGCAACTTTGCAGGGATGCGCCGGTAATTAAAAATCTGAACCTTAGTGTGTAGCATTGCGCAGTTCTTTCAACTACACTCATACATAATTTCACAGGCCAATGAAATGAACACAAAATCTAAAACAAATAAGCATAGTAGCAACACTACTGAGAAGGAGAGCAGTGTACCTGAAATGCACAGAAGATTTTGAAATAAAATGTACCTACAATGTAATGAGCAGCATTATTGCTCTTGTAAAAAAAACAAAAATTTGCAATATAATAACACAGCAGGAGAAAACATAGTAGTAAAGACATAGCTACTACTACTCACCAAGCCCGGGGATCTCAAGGCCAAGGAGGTCGAGCAGATCTCGCTCACGGGTCAGGACATCCGTCCAGCGGTGGGTGGCCTGGTTGTAGGTGCGCCAGACCCGAGAGTGGTGGTAAATGGCCTGGCACACCTTCTCCCACCGCTTCCGGCGCTCCCGGGCCCCGTACCCGGCACTGATCTTGCCGCCTCCCATGATGGTCCTGGGGAGGCGGCGCTGAACATAAAAAATGAGCTGGCCCACCTCCTCCGGGGTAAAGATCTCCTGTGGCATCACTAGCTCCCCCCTCAAACGCCCGCACGGGAGCCGGACACGGGGTGCGGGACCCTTCCCCTTCTCGGGATGCTTCCCGGCTCCCTTCACCATGGTCTGGGCGGAAAGGAATAAAGAAAATAGAATAGGGAAGAGAAGAAAAGAAAAGAGTTTACAAAAGTAGTTTAAAATTAACCAAAAGTAGCAGTAAACACAAAAATATAGGGCTAGAAAAATAGAGGGATAGATAATAAGTAAAATAGATAAAAAAAAACTTCAAACAAGCAAAGGATGGCAGAGATTGACAGAGGATACAAAGACCATGCCCAGAACCATAGCAATGAATGAGAAACAAGATGGCCGCGCCCGTTCACGACCGCGCGGGTAAGTTCGCGCGAGATTTTCCTTGCGAACACGCGCGAGACTGTACTGGCAAACCGCGGACTTTGCGAGATTACACTTCGCGCCCGGAAACGGAAATACGTCAGGCAAACAAGATGGCTGCGCCCTTGCACGACCGCGAGGGTAACTTCGCGTCTTGCGCTACGAGCGGCTCGCAAAAACGCACAAAACCTTGCCAACTAACACGCTGCAAAAAAAACAAATTGCATATTCGCACGAATTTGCGGCTTCCGAATCCGATCTTGCGCGTGTTCGCACCCCGCGAACCCCGCGAAATTGCAGAAAAACGAGTTTTTCAAAAGTGAAAGCACTCGGCAGGGGCAAGAGTTCAAACTCATCATTAGTAACAATTCCCGGTAGTGCTTCCTGACTGGGGCCCCTCCAGAATTCAGTTGCTAGTTGCAACAATTGTATGACCCTGCTCTGACCCTCACAGCAGGCTCATACAATAGCTACAAGTAGGCCACAAAGAAGGTCCTGGGGAAAAAAAATGCACTGCAACAGAAAGCAAAATTACAGATAAGGAAGCAGGTGCCAGACTGGAATTTTAAAACAGTGACACATTAATAAACTAACCCCAAATTAATTCATCTGAGTTGAAGCAGGGATGGTGTGCTTGCTTTTCCCCCCCATAATCTACAGTAATGATGAACCAGAGGGTGGCATTGATGTAACAGAGGGTTGCAGTGGTGAAACAGAGGGTGCTGGGAACCTGTGATGATGAACCAGACGTAGAAACAACATAATTCGCGACCGTTGCGCGACGAAATGTAAGTTCGCAATTGCGAACTGGTACGAAACCCTCGCGAACTGGCAGAAATCCTTGCGAACACAAAAAAAAAAAAAAATCCGCAAATTCGCAAGAATTCGCGGATTTTGCGGATTGCGAGTTCAAAAATCCGCAAATTCGCGAACGCGAGATCCGCAAAATTCGCTCATGCTTACTGTTTGGTAGAGATTCATTTTTGGCGCACCTCACATGAAGAGAGCACATAGATCTTTGGTGGCTAGCCCTCCTCTGGGGGTGGCGCCGCAGCGTGTGATCGCCCACTTATTAAACTACCGAGAAAGGGACACTATTCTTCGCCTTGCTGGAGAAAAAAAAAACAGGTACAATATCAGAACACGACATTGGCCTTTTTTCCAGATTTCACACAGTCAGTGCAGGACGCCAGGCGAAAGTTTGCCAACGTCAAGAACAAACTTCAAGAGCAACAGAACCCGTATGCCATGTTATACCAAGCGAAATTGAAGATAACCCATCATGGGTCACAGCACTATTTTTTTAATCCACAGCAGGCTGAGGACTATCTCCGGAGACATTGCCGCACCGCAACGGTGGAATCAGACACTCGAGAATGCTCCAGATCTCAGTCACCTTTGTCGAATCCAAGCAGAAATGTGCAAGATGAGTTGGTATACTCTGAAACTCTTACAAATTTTCTATGCATGAAGGACTATCCTGCACTGGTGATGTATACACATGTTATAAGGTTTGTTAAATGTCCTGCTTGGCAACTTGCCTCCATCCTGCCGTAGCTGCCTGCCTTTATGACAGGCGTAATGGGCAGGTGAGAGTAAGGAGGGAAGTGGGCAGGTCGTATGCCCTTTGTGAATTCCCTAAGAGGGCGATCCCCATGAAGTTAAGTTAAGGAGGGGAGGAAGCAGTTAATTAATGCAGTTTTGTTTGGGAGAAGTGGGGGCATGTACCCAGCAAGTTGGGGTAGCCGGAGTGGGCGGAGGGTGGGGTCTTTTTTATGATTGGTATGCAAGTTACTCAGTTCACAATGATCATTATTCCATGGCTCAATATCGGATACCACATACGACGCACCAGTAGGCAGAGCACAGGATATCAACAGTATTAAAGTAGCATCTTGGAACATACGGGGTCTGAATAACCCATGGAAAAAATGGCAGATACTTGGTTATCTTGTTAGGCATCACATCACAATAGCCATGTTGCAGGAAACGCACTTGAGCCCCGGCGCTATTCCCCAATTCGCCTCGAGATGGGCCTCATATCTCTGCTTTGCATCTTACTCTATATACTCTCGGGGAGTTGCGATCCTGATTAAGAAAGGGGTGGCATTTGTGCCCGGTGGGTTGGAGGTTGATATGGATTGTAGGTATTGCCTGTTATGGGGTAGATTTAATTCCTATGATGTAACATTTACCAACTATTACGGCCCGAATACTGACGACCCCAACGCTCTTCTTCAGTTATGGGGCAAGGTTCAGGAGATAGGTACCACTTATGTCATTTGGGGCGGAGATTTTAATACAGTATTACAGCCTGACATGGACAGATCCAGAGCTTCCCCAGCACACTACACGACCACCCGACAAACACTCCAAGACATTATTACTGAGAATTACCTACTTGACTCCTGGAGGTACAAGCATCCTACGTTGTGGGAGGGCACACACTTTTGGACACTTCACTCTTCCTGGGCCACACTGGACTACTTGCTAGTATCTGTGGGGATGGCACATTGGCTGGGGAAGGTGACCCAACTGGCTCGCACCTACTCGGACCACTCCCCGGTTGTTGCTGACCTGGGGGCACCTCTCAGCCACTCCCCATGTAACAGCTGGCGCCTTCACCCGTTACATCTCCAGGACACTGCATTTCAAACTGAACTGGAGCAAGGTATCCGAGACTTTTTTGAGCGCAATTTGGAATCTGTTCCCAGCATCACAATCGTATGGCAGGCGTTCAAAGTTATGACCCGGGGCTGGTGCATATCAAAAGGCGGGGGCATACTCAAAACATTGCGTAATGATTTATCCAAATTGGAAAAGGAACTCAAGAAATTGGAGGGCGAATTGGGTTCTGGTCCAGATGGGAGCTCCATCAGAGCCAATATCTGCTGTAAACCTACTGAATATGAGACCCTTGCTGATAGGGGGAGTAAATTTAGGGGGAAGCCTCATATGGCGCGAATATATGGAGAGGGAGACCGTCCAGGGAAAGCATTGGTGGCCGCAACCAGACCGCCTAGATTTTCCACGTATGTAACGGAGCTCCAGGACGCGCAGGGTAACATACACAGGAATCTTCCTGATCAGCTACGCACACTCAGAGACTACTTTAGTACTTTGTACTCCTCCCAGAGAGGCATTCCACTTGATTTGCCCGATTATTTTAACAACACCGCCCTAGCTTGGTTGGGGGACACCCAGCGGAAATTCTTAGCTCTAGATTTAGAATTAGATGAAATAGCGGAAGCTATCTTGCAGATGACGTCTGGACGGGCCCCGGGTTCTGACAGACTTACGATAGAGTTTTATGAGACTTATGTATCAATTCTAGCCCCAATCCTAAAAGAAGTATATTACGCAGCATTGGAAGAAGAAAGCCTACCCAGGACGATGCGGTAGGCCCTTGTAACCTTGTTGTTGAAACCAGGGCAGTCCCCTCTTTATTTTGACTCGTATCGACCCCTCTTTTGAATTGCGACACCAAAATATTGGCTAAGGTTCTGGCGACCCAGCTTAATCTCCTGATGCAAAGCTTGGCACTACCAGACCAGGTCGGCTTTATTCTGACTCGTGCCACGTCGCACAATCTCAGGTTCCTGGCCGCTGTACTACAGGACATTGACCCTAAGTGCTCGGCGGTTGCGGTATTCCTCGATGCTACTAAAGCGTTTGATTCCCTGCAGTGGGATTACCTACTGGGCACGCTAGGATACATGGGGATGCCCCCTTCCTTCCTCAACTGGGTTCAACTGCTATACAATTGTCCGGTGGCCTCAGGTCTTTCTGAATGGGGCCCCTTCGCCGTTTACTCGTGTTTTAAATGGTAATGTTTTTACATATGATATTGTGTTTGCAGTTTGGATTTTTATTTATATTTCCGAGGAAATTAGAGTTATACTTATTGTGTTTGTAAATCAAGCGATCAGCGCTCAGGAGACTGCGGCAAGGGAAGTCATTTGGGGTGGGGAGATGAGAGGCTGGGACAGGAGAGACAAGTTGGATTAACAGTTAACAGCGGGAGGGGGGTAATTTGGGTACGGGAGAACTGGCTGTTGGTTCAACACCTTTGGAAAAGCAAATCAATTGGTTTGTGAAATAAAGAAATGCAAATATGTAGTGAAAGCGACTCCGATCTTAAACAATTAAAGGCACTCTAAAAATCAAAGCGTTGCCGTTTAGAATTAAAATAAGAAGTGAATAAACGTGGGCTTGCGTGAAGTAAATAATTACAAGGGAGGAAGGGTGACGAGACGCACGGGGAGCAGCAGGCCATGCAGTGAATATTTAGGGGAGGAGAAATGCCGGCTCGAGGCAGAGCGCACGCTGAGAAGGCTGTGGGAGGGGAGGCTGGGCTGCCTTTGATGTGGTAATGCGAGGCAGGCAGGCAGGCGGCTGGAGGCATTGTGCACGCGCTTTTTAGGGCTTGCGCTTGCGCAATGACCTAAAAAGCACATGCACTGCAAGGAATCGCCAGTGGATTCGCCAGTGGTGGTTAAACTCTGGATAAGTCACAATAGAGCTTCGCCAGCTATGCGCAGAAGTAAATCAGCAGGCGAGCCCTAAAAAGTAATATATGATGGGTACCATGTGTAATATTGTCCTATACTGCCATCTTGGGGTTCTGGTAACATTTACAAACCACTCGACCTTCGGCCTCTTGTTTTATGATGTCACCATAACACTTTGATGGCAGTGTTGGATCATATTACACAGTTACACATTATGTGTAACTGTGTCATAGATAAGATACTTATCTCTTTGTAGATATGTATATATAATCACTAATAAAACTAGGTAAAAGTTAGTTATGGTTCAGAAAAAACAAACTTGAAAAAAGCACATGCACTGCAAGGAATCGCCAGTGGATTCGCCAGTGGTGGTTAAACTCTGGATAAGCCACAATAGAGCTTCGCCAGCTATGCGCAGAAGTAAATCAGCAGGCGAGCCCTAAAAAGTAATATATGATGGGTGCCATGTGTAATATTGTCCTATACTGCCATCTTGGGGTTCTGGTAACATTTACAAACCACTCGACCTTCGGCCTCTTGTTTTATGATGTCACCATAACACTTTGATGGCAGTGTTGGATCATATTACACAGTTACACATTATGTGTAACTGTGTCATAGATAAGATACTTATCTCTTTGTAGATATGTATATATAATCACTAATAAAACTAGGTAAAAGTTAGTTATGGTTCAGAAAAAACAAACCTGAAAAAAGCCCTGAAATTTGACAGTTATGGTATACAACGCACACCACCATAACTAAAGTTTAACTGTGTTTTTTCCAGTGAATTTCTTGCTTTTTATAATGTACTGCATTAACTGCCACTACTCATTCTGTGCCTTTAGTTATGACCAGCCCTACTGCACACACGCTAGAGCCATATGAAGCGGTGATTGGCTGCAGAGCCCGGTCTTCATCTCCTTTCAGGTTTGAGGATGCAGAGTTGTGTCAGCAGACCCCAAGTGGATAACAATAGACCAGGCTCCGTTAGCCAGTTACTTTTTTTTAACTTGGGTCTAGGAATAATCCTCAAAGTTGTGTTCTAAGAAAGTTCGAGGTTCTTTTTGAATATAAGTACTCAAATCCAGGTTTTAGGACAGTTTCAAGAATCTCGATTTTGTTTTAGTTAGGATCCTCCACCTGTTCTCAAACTTGGGCTCGAGGATAGCTTGCGAACCATGTGATAAAATATTCTTTTTAATTTAAATACGAGGGGAGGAGGGTCCATCTGGCCCACCCTGCAAATAAGCCCTGAGGGTCAGGGGATACTTTTTGCCCCATCACGGCTCTTTAATAGTGAATCATTTAGTCAGTAAAGACGATATACTCGTGTAGCCGTCTTGTATTGACGAAACATAACTCTAACACAGAATATGTGGTCCTAATTAAGACGATCACCACAATCTTGTCTCTTGGAGAATAAGAAAATGGACATGGGACAATTGTCTATAGTTGAATGGCGGCAAAAGAGAAATCATTGTTTTTGACCTAAGCAAGATTCAGCTGCCACCCTTGGATCTCAAGCTAACAACAACAGCAAAAAATGTGAGAGTCTTTGTGGACACTAATATGGCCCTTAGAGTCTACTCTCGTGAGGAGCTGTTTATTTTAAATTAATATTTAAAATGATACAGCCATATTATTCCAAACAACAGAAGATCATTACTTGGTTATCTCTAAGCTCTTCATAGAAGCTCCCCCGTTACCCTGCTTCATAGAGTCCAAATGTTCCTAAATGGCACTGTTAGGATGGCCTATGGTAAAAGATGTCAGGTCAGCTTATAAAACATTGCATCACCTAAAATAGCTTTAAAATATACAAATACTGCTCTCACCAATCCTGTTTGTTCTGGCCCTGGAGCCCCTACTCCTAAAACTTCAGAAGAGGCCAGGGAGAAGGGAATTCTCTTGGGAGGCACCAAACATGTAGTATCAGCATATGTAGATGACTTAATACTGTACCTCAATGACCTACTAGATGATATAGAGTCCATTCCCTCTATTTTAAGACAATTTGAACTAATCTCTTCGTTAAAAATTAACGACACAAAATCGTATGCATTCTACATGTCATATAGGGAAAACCCAGAACCTATCCCCTTAGGCCCTACAAATCTGACGGTTGCAACACACACCTTTAAATATTTAGGTATTCAAATTTATAGGACGTCACAGGACCTGCTTGAAGGGAGCCTTATGAAAACTATACGGTCATTGAAAACCCAGATTGTGTTCTGGACATCACGTCCTCTATCGGTTATGGGGAGGGTAGCAATATCCAAAATGGTCGTGCTCCCAAGGCTACTTTACTTTTTCACTAATTTACCACTCCTAATCCCACAAAACATCTTCTGCACGCTGGATGTAAATGTAAATGTACAGGATTTTATATAGCGCAAATCACCAAGCGGTTTCTAAGCACTTGCTTAGGGAACCCGTCCTGGTATTCCCCTGTGAGATAACCCCGGCAGGGTATCCGCAAGGTGAAAGTCAGGCATCCCGCCGCGAGGGGCCGTTGTGGAGATTAAGCAAGCTATTGCCCAGAGTCGCAGAGTGTGAACCCGTGAATTGAGTAGGCACCGGAGCGAGAATTGTCGAGTCCATGGACATTTAAGGACTCAAGACCCCGCCGAGCCGGGAATTGAACCCTGGTCCCGGGCTGACCTCTGCTTCCAGGTCTGCCTCCTCTAACCAGTGAGCCACAGTGATGCTCTACTCACCGACCTGATATGGGGGAAGGGCCGCAGGAGAATCAGTCTAGCAAAACTGGGAGTCCCCGATTTCAGGGCCTACTACATGGCCAGTCAGCTGCAGTGGTTTTCGTACTGGCTGGCCGTGTGTCACCTGCATGAAATTGACTACAGGCCACAGACACTGGCCCAAGTATCACTACATACACTGCTCCTGCTGGGAGCTTGAGTGCCTCCTACGACCCCTCCTCTACTTAAAGTGGCCCTAGTCTACTGGAAACGATCATTACAATACACTAAGACAGCTACCCCATACTCAGACAATATTCCACTAGTAGGTATACCAACTACCACGGGACTGATTACTACCCGCTGCATACTCCAGTGGACGCACGAGGGAGTGGAGATGATAGGTTGCTTATTCACAGATGGGGTGCTGGCGGATCATAATAACTTCACCCAGACTCAGGGAGTCCCCCCGACACTATTCCTGCTTCAAGCTGCAATCACGCATTATGTTAAAAATCAATGACCCCTGATGGGGGAAGAACCCCCGAAACACGAACTAGTACATGCAGCTTACCTAATGGTCGCTGGCTCTATAGGGTCATTCGAGCACCCTCAGGAATCTCACTTGACCCATTTTGCGCAAAATGGGAGGGAGACATTGGGCGGAGCCTCACAGATAATGGAATGCGTGGCTGCCTTAGACTACCCCAAGAAAGTGTCCAGAAACGCTAGATTCAAGTACATCCAATACATGGTACTACACAGGGCACATCTCACACCACATCGTTTGAACTGGAAGGATACAGACGCCCAGCTCAGTTGCCCTAGGTGCGGATGCCAGATGCAGACTTACCCACATGCTCTGGAACTGTCTAAAATTAGGGCGATTCTGGGCACAAATAAGAGACACAATACGTGACATAACAGGCACAACGGTATTGGACGCAGCAGAAAGCTGCTTTTTGGGGCTGCACCCTCACCCCAAAAAACAGAAAACGCAGTATAGATTTGCAGACCTGGCCATGCTGTTGGCAAAGCGGGCCATTACCATGAGAAGGAAGTCGGCCTTCCCTCCCTGATCACACATGTGGCACACAGAGATGGTCCGCTGGGGTGCGGCAGAGAGGGCTTTCCTACTCAAATAGAATGACTGTGATCAAAATTACCCTCTTATCTCTTTGCTCCATATCTTTGGTAGCTTTGTGCTTGACCAGACCTCTCTTCTTTTGTTGTTTGATACTTAACCGGGGATCAAGAGAGTGTCTCTGATTCTCCCTACCTCTCTCCTTGTTGATATAGATCAATGGACAGTAACATGTATACGGGTGAGCCTACTAAGAGGGGTGGGGGAGGGAGGGATATTTAAGTTAATTTAAGATTGAAATTTGTATTGAAATCATGGACAATTTTCTCAACCTCATATTAATCATCTGTGGGTACGCAAGGTGCACAGATAAGTGCCAATGGATATACAGAGACTACTTATAAGAATGGAATTGCTAAATCGACAAAACGCTACAATATTATATTGCTCTATCTGTATAAGAGATACTAATGGCCCACTGATGACCGTAAAAGTATAAATTTATGACTATATGTGTTGGCAAATAGTACAAAAGCCAATACAAATTTGTGGTAAAAAAAAAAACATTCAAATACCTGCACAGCATAGCCCGACTATCTCAAGGAAAAGATTACCTTCAGCCCCTCAACAGTATCTACAAAAATGTTAACTGCACCCATAGTTTCACCCAAAGATAAACAACTTGCTGGATACTCTTTTCCAAAAGCCTCCAAAGCTTGCTATTGTGATAGTTTAACAACCTTCAAGAGCCTTCTCAAGACTCACTTGCCAGTTCAGGGTGGCAACACTTAGACACTCTAACCAGGTATATGCACACATCGCCTGTGGTAAGTCGGTCTGTCATCAACTAAGGATATATATATATATATATATATATATATATATATATATATATATATATATATATATATATATCCAACCAAAACCTTCTCCAGTAAAGAAAGGAGATCCGGGCCACTTGGAAGTGCAAAGCGTGATTTTTTTATTATTCAATGGCTTTCTCGACGCGTTTCGCAGTCAATTCTGCTTTTTCACGAAGCGGCAGGGGTCTACAGCGACTTGTTTGGTTGGATATATATATATATATATATATATATTTCAACAGTTTTCCCCACAGAGGAAGGTGGAGCCGCACACGACAACCAGATTTGCCAATTATCTTTAATTTTCAATTGCTTTCTCAGCACGGCATTGCACAAGACATGTTTCGTTCTCATTCGAACTTCTTCAGTTGCAGAACACCGTTCTTCCGGGAAAGCCGATTTGCTGCCACAGGTGCGCAGTGATTTTGATGTTTTTCAAGCCTCCAATGGTCACTTTTTGGCAGGTCACTTCCTGTTGTTAAGCATTGTGGTACCTGTAGTGCAAGCGGCTCCCAGATTCCTTTAATTGTTTTTCTACCCTCCAGTGGGTACGGTGTTGTTTCAATGCCGTTAGTATTTTTCATATTTTTCTTGGAACATTGTCCGGCAACAGGTTTCCCCAAATCAGCCCCTTTTAAAAGCACGTTTGGGTCCAATACCCCTGTGGCAAGTGTAAAGGCTGCGCAGGGAGCAGAAGGACACTATCTTATTGGGTGCCAGGGGCAGAAATAACAAAGCCTATAAAGAAATTCCTAACATGCAGCACACCGTACGCTGTATACTGTCTTGTCTGCCCATGCGGCCCATGCGGCCTAAGATACGTAAGCAGCACAATTCATCAACTAAAGATAAGGGTCTTGGAACACCAAAGATCGATTGATAAGGTAGATCCCTCCTACCCAGTCGCAAGACACTTTGATGAGGCAAACAATAGGGACAGAAGTAAATTACAATACTTCGGATTGGACAGTATTCCAGCTAGTGTTCGGGGTGGAGACAGGTTAAAACAATTGAGACGTCTGGAATCCAGATATATAATAGACCTGATGACGAAGGAACCGCGAGGGCTCAATAGCGGGGAAGATCTGGCTGCACATTTAGGCAAATAGGCCAATACGGTACAAATCATGATTTTCCCATGACACTTATAATGAACATTTTAATGATGTCAGAAGCTGCTGCCACACTGTGTGCCTTATTGTAGATATTAACAGTCGATTTCCGAATATGATATGCTATATGATTTATATTGACTGTATTTCCCTGCTGGCTGTGATGAATCTGAATATTCTGAGATTTAAAATTCTATTATTTTCGTTATTTATGGTTTATACCTGATTGGTTTAATTTAATAGTTTATGGGCTCATGAACTCTTTAGTTCCAATTAGGGGACGATTTGGCTTTGTGATATTATATGGAATGCAGTAGAAATTTGTATAACAACTGCTGCACTGTTTTTAAACGGATAGAAATCCTATATTAGGGGAAATGAGTTATTTTGAGTATAAGAAAAAATGTGTCAATTTGAATCTATGAATGAAGTGAAGGGTGGACTCTAATTTACAACATCAAATAGAATAGGTATAAAGATGGGCGGGGTATTGTAGTGATACATGCCCTCGATGGAGGCTCCAAGCAAGGGCGCAACGCTGATCCACGGCAATACACCTGAGTTCCGTAAATCGGCAGAAAGTGTGTGATTACATTACCTGAATGTATAGCACAACATATACTGGATGTGATAGTTACCCATCTAATAATAATGTACTGTGGAGAATTGCTTCGTGCCAATTTTGGAACCTATAATTTGCATGCGAGATCGCATATCCGACACAAAAAACCCCCAATATAATTTTCATCCGGGATGATATGCCGATACACGGCAATACAGGTAAATTCTACAGAACTACATCTTGTGAAGGCATAGATTATCAAGTAAACAACTTTACGCTGCTTAACTGGGAATATTTGCTCATTTAAAGATGGCGCACAAGTATGTATTGATGTTGTGAGTCCTTTTTCTATGTTTGACGCATGACAAGCACACAATATCTATGGCTGGTCGGCGTAGTGTAATTGACACCAAGGAAGGCTTGAAGCCGAAACGCATCTGTTAACTCTGTGAAAATAAACACTAGTCTGTCTACGAGTGCTGTTTTCCTGACGGAATTACAAGGAACTGGAGCTGCATATATATATATATATATATATATATATATATATATATATATATATATATATATATATATATATATACATTCACTGAAAATACCATAGGTTTGAGGCATGTTATACCTAGAAATTAGCATTTAAAAAACCTTGGAAAATCACTGAAAACACCATAGGTTTTAGACATGTTATAGTTAGCTGGACATTTCGCTTGTACAAAACCATACAAATTCCCCTGTTATAGTTAGTTCAGCTAACTATAACTAACGCCCCCGCAATGCACTGCTGATGATGTCACATATTACATCATTCATGACATGGTCAGTGACATCACTAATGATATCTCAAATGACATTACTGATGACATCATCCATGCCAAACTATGATGCACCTCCTCACAGTCTAATATAATCTTTGATACACCCACTGTAAAATACACACTACCATTTTTGAAACCATCGACACACCAATACTAGTTACTACATACGCACTCACGGATTTTTAGGTCTACACACATATCCGCCCATCTACCCATGCAATCACTCATACATGTAGTCACTCATCAATACAACACTATCAGAAGCTCTCATACACCTATACAGACACTCACACACCCCCACTCATCCATGGAGTTACTCACGCACCTAGTCAGTCATGCAAAGAATCAAACACACTTCCATTTTCTCACCTATACAGTTATGGAGAAGTGTGGCGCAATGATTAGAATGGCAGACCCTGATACAGAGGTCTATTTATTTATTTATTTATTTATTTATTTAAGAAGCTTATAAAGCGCGCAGCTACCCCCGAAGGGGGTGTCCTGGCGCTGAGAGTACAAGTTAATCACAGGAGGGGTCTACCAGGTTCAAAACCATCCTGACCTGAAGCTACAGAGGGCCACAGGCTCGCTTAATCAGAGTTTGGTGAACAGCCAGGTTTTTAGTTTACGTCGGAAGACTTGCTCTGACTCAATGAACCTAAGGTACAGGGGAAGGCTGTTCCAGTACTTGGCCGCAGTCACTCCGAACGTTCTGCCGCCACTCCTGGTGAGCCTAAATCTGGGAGCCACCAATAGACGGAGGCTGTTAGATCTCAGATGTCTTGCTGATATAGATAATTTGAGTCTTCTACTCAGGTAAGCCGGGCCAATTCCATGAATAGCCCGAAAGGCAAGGATCAAGATTTTAAATTGAATGCGGCGGGCGATGGGAAGCCAGTGTAGGTCGTTCCGGTATGCTGTGACTGAGTTGCGGGTAGGGATGTTTCCAATAAGTCTAGCTGCCGCATTCTGAACAATTTGCAATCGGTCAATGAGATAGAGGGGGGCACCGGCGTACAAGCTGTTGGCATAGTCCAGATGTGCCGTAATGAGGGCATGGACAATCGTTTTGCGGGACGTCTGGGGGAGATAGGGAAAGATCTTCCTAATCATGCGCAGCTTACCAAAGCAGGCCGCGGTAACTCTGTTGACCTGAGCTTTGCAGGACATAGCGTTGTCGAAAAGGAAGCCGAGATTGCGGGCTGACTGTACAGGACTGGGAGGGGGGTTCAAGACAGTAGGCCACCACAAGGTGGCGGGGGGGCTGATTTCTGGCAAAAAAAAGCACCTCCGTTTTGTTCGTATTGAGGGCCAAATGATTAGAAGCCATCCATGCGCAGATGTTGCCAAGGCAGTTGCGAAAGTTGGAAAAATGGGAGTCAGAGTGGTCTCTAAAGGAAAAGACAAGCTGAGTATCATCAGCGTATGAGACCACCCTGATACCCCAGGACTCAACTACCCTGGCAAGCGGGCCTAGGTACACGTTAAACAAAAGAGGGCTTAAGGCCGAGCCCTGAGGCACACCGCACAAAAGGGGTTTATCCTCTGATTTAATAGGGACGAAGAAGTACCCTTTGGGATCTCCCTGAAAGGAAAGATTTAATCCATGCCAGGGCCGTGCCACCAATCCCCAACTGCTGTAGGCGAGTCGCAAGTATGTCGTGTGACACAGTATCGAATGCAGCGGACAGGTCGAGGAGGACCAGCATGGCCTCCTCGCCCCTGTCCACTGATTACCGGATTGTCTCAGATACCTCCAGCAGCGCAGTCTCAGTGCTGTATCCGGTTCTAAATCCGGACTGGGAATCGTGCAGCAGCTGGTTAGTTTCTAGGTACAGGGCCAATTGTTTCTGGACCACTTTCTCTAGGATTTTGGCAGGTTTAGGCAGAAGAGATATAGGTCGATAATTACAGAGTTGGGAGGGATCCGCATCTGGTTTCTTTAAAATGGGGAGCAACCTAGCTTGTTTCCAAACTGAAGGGAACTGACCACGGGCCAAGGAAGAGTTCCAAATGGAGAGGAGAGGGTTGATTAAAACCGGGGCGAGATTACCCATCACTTTGGCAGGGACAGGGTCTAATGGTGATCCTGACTTAACCTGATTAGTTGTTTCATGGCTGTATCTGGCGTGAGCTCATCAAAAAAATTAAATGAGCATTGCTGGGGGTATGACTCTTCTAGCCGGGGACTAGAGGGTGCGGAATCAAAGGAGGAAGATAGTTTAATAATTTTTTCCTGAAAGAAATCCGAAAGTCCATTACAAAGGGCTTGAGTGGGGGAGCTCTGGGACTTCAAGGCAGGTGGGTTCACATAATCCTTCACAATTGTGAAGAGAGTTTTTGAAGAATTCTCAGCCAGTTTAATAAGTTTTGAGAAGTAAGCTCTCATCGTGGAACGTTTAAGTTTTTGAAATTTATTCAAGGCCATCTTATAGGTTAATTTGGTAGTAGGGTCATAAGACTGGCTCCATTTACGTTCCAGCTGTTTGCACCTACTCTTTTCCTCTCGCAACATGGGGGAAAGCCAAGGAGCAGACGGGCGAGATCTAGAGGAAGTAATAGGAGCTAGTGGGGAAATGGTATCTAGTGCAGAGGTAAGGGCAGAGTTATATCTCACAACTTCCTCATTAAAGCAAGGACCAGGACCAGGGTTCAATTCCCCGCCTCGGCGGGTCTTGGGCTCAAAATTCCACGGACCTGATAATTCTCGCCTCAGTGCCTATTCCAATCATGGAGTCTCACTCTGCAACTCTGGGCAATAGCTTGCTTAATCTCCACAACGGCCCCCACAACGCTAAGGATACCTGGCCTCCACCTTGGGGGTGCCCAGGAGTGGACGCCTCGCAGGGAAAGCCAGGATGGGTTCCACAGCGGTATTCGTACAAGCGCCTTGAGACTCTTGTTAGTTGAGATTGTACGTGTGACTGTTTCCAGCACCCGCTACCGAGTGCGTGAGCAGGCGATAGAAACCTGGAGCGTTGATGTATATATATATATATATATATATATCTACCAAACCCCTTTGCCTGAGAAAGGAATGAGCCGCACTCCTTCCGGTGATTGAAAGATTTTATTTCCAAAGTGGCATCTCCTAATGCATTTTGGTCACATCTTGACCTTCATCAGAGGGGAGCCACAGCAACTTGAGGTAAAAACAGCACACCAACACGATAATTGCCATCAAAATATACACTGTTTGCCCCCTGGTGGGAGCCTTGTTGGGTTAATTTTTAGGCATGCTGGACCATGTAGTGCACTGTAAAGCTCATAATTTTTACCCTCCAGTATGTGCTGCTGTTAATGTTCATGCTCCATTTTACCACTCCGGAATTCCCAGACAAAATAATTTTGACATTGCTGGGGCCCCAAACCAAAGTCCATTCCTTGGAGGCACCAAACACCCTTCGTGTTTCCACTTCCACAAAGACGGTCCGTTTTTGGGTGATTTCTGTCGCTCTTGACAGGCGGTGCGTAGCTCAGGGTTGAATGAAGATATGAAAACAAACACGTTTCTACGGTACGCCTTTGTCAGTGTTATGCTTAGTTGGACATTGTTAGTTTTTAGTTGTTGGAGCGTTGAGATTGTACACGAGACTGTCATCGCGTTTCCATTACCCGCTACCGGGTGCGTGAGCAGGCAGCAGAAATCTGGAGTATATATATATATATATATATATATATATATATATATATATATATATATATACGTTCCACTTCCTTCGAACAACCGGGACACTCAGACTGCGGTGCAAGTTCAGGGTCAAAGGCTCCCTGTCCAATGTATAGCTTTTCACCACACGCTCACAGACGTAGCGTGAATGCACTCGAAACCAGCAATGATCACTGCACAATTAAGCCATCCGACAAAAGTTCGTAGTTATTTCGTAGTTATTCAATTTATTTCCAGCATGGAAGGACAGTGCATGGAACCAAACCCCCAACGCGTTTCAGCGATTACTCGCCTTGGTCACGGGTGAATAGTGTTTGAACATCAAACGATTAAATAAAGTTTTCAAAAACCACGTCCTTGTGTAAACATAAACAAAGGGCACCGTGCACAAAAATAAAATAAACATAGCGGCCATCTTGGCATGGTAAATCTGTAGCATGCCAGAGCTGAAAGCATATATAGACATTCTAAACATGCATAGCAATACACTAGCAAAAAATAAGATGCTAATAAAAATTTACATTGCATTGCGTTTTAGACAGCATCTCAAATAAAATAACAGTACCTAATTTAAGTACTTTGAAATATATACCACTCCCCAGTGGGAAAAATTACGAGATGCTGCTGTCATAAATAACAAAACATATTCAGTCAAAATCTCAAGCAAATTAAGCAATAAGATAAAGTGTCCAAAAATATATCATAAATCCCAAGTGGGAATTTGCATCTTCTGAATTAGTTAATCTTCATATAGTGAGGTTACCTGTTGGAAAAACAAGAATGTCTCAATCAGATCAGGCTACTATCCCAGTTAAGATGGCCACAAGCAATTTACTGTGCAGTGCATAACAGGTAAAATAATGAATAAAGTGAGTTAAAAACAGAAGAATCACAGCTAGGAGTCTAAGAGGACACACATCAGATATATGCATGTATGCAGTTAGTTTTACACAACACAGGTTATTCTCCCAAATACCAATTCAATTCCTCCTCAGAATTCAACCCTCCTGGAATGCGTGTATCTAAGTCAAGAATATATTTACTTTCCAGTTGTCGCAGCCTACGTATTCTGTCACCCTCTATCTTCATGGGTGGGATCTTATCAATCACAACATTTTTTAGTAGATTGCGATTGCTTCTATGGTGTTCTTCAAAGTTGCGAGCTACTGGCGAATTCTGATCTTTGTTTTCAATTGCCCTCATGTGTTGAAGAATATGTTTTTTTGCAGGGAACATTGTGCTCCCCACATATTTCTTGGCACACGGGCACACCAGAATGTATACTACATAATCCGAGAGGCAGGTTAAGTGCTGTACAATGGTTTTTTCTCTATCCTCTAGTGGGTAATAAACTGATTTAACGTTGTTACTAAATTTACAAGCTTTGCACTTCATGCATGTAAAAAACCTCTGTATCTCACTCGACTTTTTAGGTTTGGTGTTGACCTCATTTTTGCTCAGTTTATCCTTAAGAGACTCAGCTTTCCGATAAGTAATACTGGGATTACTGCCTACCACCTCAGTTAAAGTGGATTCAGTTTGTAACACATTCCAATGTTTTTTGAGGCTGTTCTGTACTTGCCACGATCTTGCATGGTATGTGGAGATAAACCTAATCACCTCCTGTCCCACCGGTTTATTCTCATTTGGGACTAACAAAGACTCATGGGAGATGTTGCTCGCTTTCACAAAGGCTTCTTCTATTACCTGTGGATTATATCCACGTTCTCTGAAGCGTTGTTTCATACACTCCCCCTCAATTACAAAGTCTTCATCCTTGCTGCAGTTCCTCCGAGCCCGGAGGAACTCGCCAAAAGGGATACTGCGTATAAGGGATTTCGGGTGGCTGCTGTGGTGATCATTGCTGGTTTCGAGTGCATTCACGCTACGTCTGTGTGCGTGTGGTGAAACGCTATATATATATATATATATATATATATATATATATATATATATGCTTTGATTCTGCTTGTCTCCACACTGCTAGACAGAAGTCACGGCACCACAGCAGTAAGTAGATTAGATTATTTTATTCTTAATTCAAACACCATGTGTAATGCAAAAAAGGATGGCCTACGCGTTTCGACTACATTTAGTCTTCTACTGGACCGTAGAGTCCTTAGTGTCTAGAACATTTATAAAGTGCTCTCTGCTAGTACCCTCATTTGTTTCCATACCATTTAAAAACTAGACTACCAACCTAAAAAACATTACATGGCACATTTTAGCCGCCATTTTGCGCTTCATTCCAAATTGTGTCATTCTTTCTATAATGTGAAGTACTTTTTTTTAAAAGTATATTGAAATGTACAAGGTGCCAGTAGGTAGTTATAGTTAGGACCTACTTTCCATAGGAAATCCACAACATTCTATTTGGAATAACTTTGGCGCCGGTGGATGAATCTTTGCGAATTTCTCCAAGAAAATGGCCTGCTCGGCTCCGCTCCTTCCTTGAAAGTTTAGGGGTGATTCGTCAAGTGGGGGCTGAGAAAAAAGGGGGGTCCCAACACATGTTTTCCCCATGCAATTTTCCGTAGGGACCTTTAGCCAGAACTACAGCCTGAAAGGCTGAACGGAATGATACCAGATTTGGCAGAGAGGTAGAGTTCGGTTCGCAGATTTTGCTTTTTGACAAATGGTGTAAATACGTTCAGTAGTTCCTGAGAAAATTAAAATCATAGCGATATCTAGAGATGAAGTACAGCACGCGTACGGAAACCCGTACAATTACGAGCACGAGCTGCATGCTGATTGGCTGTCAACTGTGCGTCAACACTCCAAACTAGGAAGTGTTGGCAGCCATCTTGTACTTCGCTAGAAGCGACTCACAAGAAAACAGTAAAACAAAGTTGAGAAATAAGGAAAGGGAGCAGGGTAGAAACCCTCTTGGCTTGCTCAGGGGTCGTACATGGATCTTTAGGCTCAATTTCTATTTTTTTTTTTAAATAGAAAATCGGGGGGTACGCGTATGGTATATGTACGCGGTGGAGAAGGGAAATTAAAAATAGAAGTATGTTTTATTCATTAGGTCCTGGGGGGGCATATTCCGGAGGCAATTTTTTCATAGTGGGGGGCTTGTAAGTAAGTATTGGCGAAATTTGCGAAATCGCGTTATTCGAATTCGCGTGAAATAGAATTCGCAATCTGCAAAATCCGCAAATTCGTGCAAATTTGCCAATTTTTGTTTTTTTGCGTGTTCGCTGGGCTTTTTGAGTGTTTGCGGGTCGCTTGCACGGCGAAGTTACCCATGCAGCCGTGTTTGGTTGCGGCCATCTTGTTTGCTTGACGTGTTTCAGTTTCCTGGTGCTAGTTGCATGCTCGCATCGTATGCGGCGCGTGATTACGGGTTCGCGGGCGTTTTCGCGTGCTTGCAAGGGAAATATCGCGCGAAATTACCCACACGGTCCTCAATGGGCGCCGCCATCTTCTTTTTCATTCATTGCTATGGTTCTGTGTATGCTTTCTAATCCTCCTTTCATCTGTGCAATCCTTTGTTTCTTTGGACTTTGTTTTGATCTTTTCTACTCTATATCTATCCCTCTTTTTTTCTAGATCTATATTTTGTGTTTTTTTCAACTTTTCGTTACTTTTAAAGCTACTTTTTAAACTTTTTTTTTTCTTTACTTTTTCCCTATTCTTTCCTTTTTTTTCTTTCTGCTGTACAGGACCATTGCAAAGGGAGCCGGGAAGGAGAAGGGGAAGGGTCCCGCACCCCGTACCCGGCTCCCTTGCCGGGGGTTACGAGGGGAGGAAGTGATGGCCCCCCCCAGCGCCTTGAGACCCTAGCGAGTGAGTAGCGCTCTTTACAAATTTAACTGATTGATTGATTGATTGATGGCAAGGGAGATTTTCAGCGCAGTGGAGGTGGCCGCAGAGATGTTTTATGTGCAGCGCCACCTCCCCAAGACCGTGGCAGCAGGGGGCAGGCTCGCATCAGGGTATGGCCTCCGGGAGCGTCGCCAGCTGTGGGAAAAGGTGTGCTGGGCCATGCGGAGGGAGTCAGGGGTCCGGCCACACACCAGCAAGCGACGAACTGGTGGTTGGACCTCCTTGACCGCGAGCAGGACCTGCTCCACCTGCTCGGTGTTGAGATCCCTGGCCTTGGTGAGTAGCTATTTAATCACTACTTTGTTTTCTTCTGCTCTGTGTTATATTGCTAATATATGTTTTTCCAGAAGAGCAAGAATGCTGCCAATTCGATTACATTGCATGTAAATTAACGTTTAAATAGCTTCTGTGATTGCAGGTGCTTGCCTGCTCAGTGGCGTTGCTACTATGCTTACTTGTTTGCAACTTTGTGCTCATTTGGCCTGAATATGTATGAGTGTAGTACTTTACAGAACTGCGTAATGCTAGAGAGACTAGAGACTCAAGTCTAGTCCTTCCTTTGTACTCCTGCTGCCACTAAGAAGAAGAGAAAGTGATGGATTGATAGGTTCAGGTTGAGTATATTATGAATTGTTATTATTAGTAGTAGTAGGACATTTTTCAGTGCTCTGCAATCATGATGACGGACAGTGTCTGTCACGTCACGTGCTGCTGAGTGCTGGCAGTTGCAGTAAAACCTTTTTGTTGTTGGTTTAGTTAGTGATTTACATAACTTTCCAAGTAGACGGTCTGCGAATCCAGCAATACTGTACTAGTATCCTCCTAGTTGACCAGATCAGATAGGTCAATACATGTAGTGCAATTGTTGCTAATGTGTTTCCCCGAGATAAATTAGGATTGTGGTCAAAGAAATCAAATATATCCAAAAAACAATCATCCATGTTTGTGTTTATTTCATGATCATCAGCACTTCCCAGGGGCAAGAGGATAGCACCACCCCAGACTCCGGCGGAACAGAGTGGGCAGGAGGAACGGTCCACTGCAGGCTCTTCTGCTGGACCCAGTAAGTAGTTCTGTTTTTAAGATAATTATACTTCCCTAACTCTATTTTTTACAAAATAGTCTTTGATCTTCTTGTAGACTGTTTCTACATTCTTATCCTGCCTCTCTACCATCACTTTCTGTGCTACTACTATTTACTATTATTTATGAGTCGGTCTGTGTAGGTAGCTAAGCTTGCCTAGTCGCAAACGGTGTGAAACAAAACTCTGATCCAGCAATAGCTCTAGAGGCACTCAGTGCAGTCCTCTGGGTTGCCCTTGCTGTCTATTCCAGTCTTCTTAATGTTAGTGTTTTGACAATTTCCAACAACAAAATGTCAATGTCCACCAAGAATAAGCTAGTAGTTGTCTTTTTGATTTGATAGTAGCACTTACCATACCGCTAGTGTTTCTGGGACTATTCTGCACATACAGAAGTATGGACAAGAGAAATAGGACATTGTTGATGATAGGTGCAGTTCGACTTTCCACATACCTCAGTCAGAAGTAACTGTGCGGGACTTGGGAGCCCTCACCTTGTTGGAACTTCAAGTCCTCCTGGTGGTGATGGGAAGTAGTTGGTTCTGTCTGTAATTATAAAAATGTTGCACGTTAAAGAGCAAGCATTCATCAGTTGTGCCAAAAAGAGTTGCATGTTATGGCTAAGCATATAAGTTAACACCCTCCCCAAAACCGTGACTTCTTTTCAGTCCCAATAATTAAAAATTGTTTAACATTTTCTCTTCCATTACGAGACGAAGCAGGGGGTGGTGTATGGCATCTAAAAATATGACATGTTTTTTCTAGGCGTCACAACATCTGATGCAGCACTTGCCTCCACCAGTGCCGGGCCCAGCAGCGCGGAGGGGTCCACTCAAGCGGTGGCGCCACCAGGAGGAGCTGAGGGGGATGGCTCAGCAGCGGCGGACGGTGGTAAGTTAATATTATACTCCTTACTTATTGACATTTTAGAGTAGGCTCGCAAAGGAGTTTATGATGTACTGTACAGTAGAAAGTACACTACTACAAGTACACTGTACTGTTAGGAACAGTTACTGATTTAGAACTACTTTTTTTTAGCCAATCACGGAGAAGGCAGTCACCCTTGACTTAGCAATAGCATTAGCGGTGGTAATTCTCGAGTAAGCAATGGCCCCCTCTATTTGATTTCAAATCAGCTGGGAAACTTTTATCGTGAAGCCAAGTCATATCAGATGAACCTGAGGGATGTGATGAACGAAAAGGGAAAGAACTTAGGGTCCTATAAAAATGCCTTAAAGAGCTATCATAAAGCTTGCGCCCTGTCCAGGGCCAGCTACGTCACTAAAACTATAACAGACGCAGCCAATAAATCGAAAGTTCTGTTTGGCCTGGTCAAAAATATTGCTGGTTCCCTCACGGCAGCGAAACTTCCTCCCTTGTCAAGCAGTAAGTGTGATGAAATTGCTCAGTTTTTCATTACAAAAATTGATAAGATCTGTCAAGATATTTCCGATCAAAGTGATAGTAACATTCCCCCAACATTTTCTGATAACCTCTGTCTCCACCCCAGGCTCTTTGCTTGCATGGCCTGATCTGCATCCCGCCGCCCTTCATGAGATCCTGTGCAAGATAAAATCTGGTTCTCCTACCAATCCCTTGCCTATCCCAATACTTTGGTTACTGGATTCCTCTTAGCTCTCCATGATCTGCACTACTCTCAATTTTTTCCTAAAGAATGCTATTGTCCCTGCCTGCTGGAAGCATGCAATGGTCACGCCACTGTTGAAAAAACCCACTGCTGACCCTAAGGTGCTCTCTAATTTTTGCCCCATCTCCTTACTGCCAGCCTTTTCCAAAGCCTTAGAAAGACACATTCATTACCATCTGTCTCAGTTTATTAGTACTAACAACTTACTGTATCCCTCCCAGTCAGGTTTTCGCCCAGGCTTCTCCACAGAAACTACGCTTCTTGGCGTCACTGAGAACCTTCAGTCCCTGCTTGATAGAGGCGAGACTGCCGCACTAATACTACTTGATCTCAGTGAGGCATTCCACACTGTCTCACATAAAATTCTTCTTAAATCTCTAGCCGCCATGGGCATTGGGTGCCTAGCCCTCAATTGGTTGGCTTCCTTCCTGACTTACCGAACATTTCAAATCTTCTCTCATTCAGCTACCTCCAAAACCTATCCCTCACCCCACGGTGTTCTTCAGGGCTCGATTCTTAGTCCCCTACTTTTCAATCTCTATGTCACTCCCCTGGCCCATATTGCTGATAGCGTTGGATTAACCTTATTTACCAACGCCGACGACTCGCAGGTTGTTTTCTCCCTCTCACAATCTGACCAGGCTTCCACCTCCCTCCTTCAGTCAGGACTTGGGGAAATAGCCAGGTGGATGAATCTTAACCTTCTCAAGCTAAATCGAGGGAAGACAGAAGTCCTGGTCATTGGGAAAAAACAAGATCTCTGGACCTCCAGGCATTGGCCTTCTGAGTTAGGCCCGCTTCCATCTCCATCTGAGCACGTGCGTAACTTGGGGGTGATCATCGACAATGGTCTGACAATGCAATGTCAGGCAAACAAAGTTTCTTCCACTTGTTTTACCATCTTGCGTTGGTTGAAAAAGATTCTTTGGATGCTGCCCACCGACACCCAGAGGTCTGTGGTGAACGCCTTGGTTACCTCCCTGTTGGACTATGGTAATATACTCTACCTGGGGGTGACCAAAGCAGTGACTAGACGCGCCCAGCTAGTGCAGAATGCCACGGCACGACTGCTCTGTGACTGTCGTAAAACTGACCATATAACGGGACGTCTCTGAGATCTTCACTGGCTGAAGGTGGAGAGCGTAGTGAAATTTAAGACGCTCAGTTATATTATTATTATTATTATTATTATTATTGTTATTATTTATTTATTTATTACTAAAGCACACTGTCACCTTGCAGGCATCCTGGCGCTAACTAACTCATGGGAAAAAAACAAGTGTCAGACAGAGCAAAACCACACAATCAATTTCCCAGGAAACAACCAGGTTTTAATCTTTCTCCTAAATGGGAGAAGCTCCGTGGTTTGTCTTATCTCTAATGCACAAAATTAGTAAGAGAAATGCTCCCAGCTATCTGCAATCTCTTGTCAATGTCTACTCTCCTTCTCGCTCCATCCGTTCCTATTCTCAAATTCTTTACACTGTGCCCAAGTTTAAACTGTCCAGAATAGGCGGAAGGTCTTTTTCTTTTTTGGGACCCAAGTTATGGAACTCTCTTCCTCGCGGCATTCGCTCAGAAGACTGTTATGCCAGTTTTCGCAAGGATGGTTTGAGGAGAAAGAAAAAATGACTGCCTGTGTAGGTCAATCAGAAAATTCATGTGTGGTGTGCATTGCAATATATAATTTGGGTGAAACTCAAATGCAAGTCAAGACAGTGGTTTACCAAATAAAATGAAAAGGGTGTCATTTGGTTGTTGAGAAAAAGTAAAGTTGTTACAGTTGAGACATTAAGAAGAATGATAGACGTTTACTTTGGAAGCCTGGATGGTATCTTCTTCCTCATACATAGCAGAGGTGTATGTAGAGCAGACGCTCAGTGCATGAAGAGTGTAACTTTGTTCGAACAGCATGTCCGTGCCAGAGTAGCAAAGCAGAGGAAATCCAAATACTACAAGTTGTGATTGTTCTGAAACTCTCCCTTGCCTAAAGTAACAGTATAGTAGTTTACTTTGCAAGCACAGCATATATTGTGTATGTATTGTATAGTTGACAATTATATCAAGTCAAGTCCCTTCCTCCGGCAATTATGGTTATCACACTCACTCCCTATGTTCATAATTTTCTTTCTGCTGTGTTAATCATGGGTGGACTATCTCTGTTGTTTACTCAATCTATCAGAATGAAGCACCTAAAGTCATGCATCACATAAGCAAAGAGATCATGTGATCGTCTGGAGACATGATCAGAAATGAATAATCTTCATTTTCCTTTTGTAGTACTGAAGGCCCGGGTGGGGGGGCAGTGTGAAATATAACTTACATTGAGCAGTAGCCCTTGATGTAACCGAGTATGGCCAGTGCCACCCCTATACAAAAGTAAGAGCTTCCCTATCCCCACCTGCATATACGGCTTAAAGTAATGCATGCAAGTCTGCGTCATCATGACTTGTGTCTCTTTTTCTTGGGTGCAAGCTGACTGAGCTGGCATTGTGCCGGCTACCACAAGTTCACGTCAGTGCTTAATTTGTAAAATATGAAGTGCAGGTGCTCAAATGTTTGTCGGAGGCCACACCTACTTTTCAATGGCCCCACCCACTCCCTCCAATGGCTCCGCCCACTTACTACATTAGCTCCACCCACATCGTCAACTGGCACTGCTAAAGTCAGATGTAATATATACCTGATCTGAATTTCTGCAAGGGAGCCTTTGCATAGTAAGGTTTTGATAGGAGGTTCCCCTGCCCTGTGAACATTTTGAAAAAGATTAAATCAAAAGTGTATCTAAAATCACTAATGCATTGAAAAGGGACAATTTCAGAGCTGTATGTGCTAATTTGCTAAAAAGACAATACTGGGTAGGGTATGGCATTTTTAACAGAGTCTATGAGTTCAAAGGTACAACTTTTAAATACCTTACGTGGGGAAATAAACCAAAATGTTGTGAAAACACTTTAAACAGATAAAGTGAATAAAATTATGCAATACACTTGAATGAGTCAGTCACAGTCACTTCCAGTGGCCGAAGGGATATGGGGTTGGGTTATTCAGTATAGTAGAGTATTCCGTAGGCAGTGGCATGAAAAATCAACGGGGTGGCCTGTGTCATCAAATGCTCAGGTGGTGGCTGTGGCGCGTTACAGATTGCTTTGAACTTCGAATTAAATTCATGGAGGACACTGAGAGGGTCATGGCTGACCTACTCCTGTCAGTTTTTTGCACATCATCTCTTTAATACATATTACATCATACTACTACTACCACGAGGTGATGTGACCTGCTGCGACTGGCGTCACGCCACCACCACACTTCACAATATGCAATATTCCTGCCCTTCGCAAAAGGTTAATTCGTCCACACCAGCTTTAGAACTGATGGCGGCGTGGGGCCCTGTGCGACATTGTTGGCGCCCCCAATGACCACCCCTCACATGCATTCCCTCAGTACAACCCTTTAACACTGCCCTTCAAGTCTCCATAACATAACTACTGTCTCTCAGATTAATTTAGTTTTATAGCACCTCTCATACCAGTGTAAGGTGTCAGAGCACTCTGCATCATACACACATTGCATAGATACAAATCCTACGTGTGTAAATCAGTATATAGGGAATGTTACATCAGACAGGACTACAAGGTATAGGAGTCATGTGTCATCCATGATTGTCATTGTGCAATATAGTTTAAGAGTTCTAAGTCTGGAAAAGCGCAAATTCAGAATTTAAAACATAACAGCATTGTTAGGGGTTCTCTGCAATAAGAATTGATTTCTACCCAAATGAACCCTTTTTGCAAGATTAGGATAATGAAAGATTGGGCAAAAAAAATATAGCTGTAATATATAACTTGCAGTTTGCATGCAGGTCTTTGATGACACTCACTCTAGTTAATAGCTTGCTGTTCTATGATAGGATTTTAACTTACAAACTGCAAGTAACAAAAGAATCTCTCTGACAGAAGCAGTAACACACTGACCTACTTTACATTTATATGCACGTTTTGATCTGCATGGTAAACGTTAAATGCAGCAGGGATATTAAGCATCTGTACTACCTTACAAGCAGTCACAACTTCCCCTGGACAAAACTCATGTCTCTCTCCAGGAAGATGATCAATCACCAGAGTTATCTTGACATTTTAATTTATGCCTGAATATTACTGAGGCCAGGAAGGAACTCAGCAGCATGGCAGCAGGTGCTTTTAAAACAAGAATGTACCAGCAAACTGACGCCCCCATAGTGTTCCATGAAACTACTAGAGAATTCTCCTCAGTAAGAGTTCACTGAGTAACTAATTCAACAGGTGCCATGACACAGGGGCCCTCGCCCCACACACAAGTCTTCAGTCCAGCAGAACAACACCCACCACTGTTATGTCCCAGAGCCGTAGACAAAGATCATTTCCAAGCGACCCAAATAAGTCTCCTGATGCAGCAGCTAAATTCCGCAGGGTCACCGCTAGGCAGTTTACACAGGCCGCTGGTGCATGCAAGATCAATCAATAGGTAGCCAGGTCAACATCGTAGGCTACTCTTTAGCATGTTCAGCCTTTCCGGGTCTTCAAAAATGTGCATTTGCAGATTCTCACGGCCCCCCACACTCACTAGGGCCACCGAGGCAGTGTCAATGCGCCAGCACTTATGGTCATTATCGTCACATCCTTGAATTGCCCAGGCTTTGCCTCGCAGGTGGGGGGGGGGGGGGGGGGGGGGGGGCTGCCGAAGGACCACAACCCCCTGCACTCGCTCCACCCTCAGATCCCGCCAGCCCCCGCACAGTATGAAAGAATGTAAAAGAGCTGAGTTACAATGTCAATGCACGCAGTATAATGGTGACTGGACCCTCCAGTGCTCAGCCTGCTGACACCTTCATTTGCCCTTCACTCTCTCTCATTCTGTGTGTCAGCCATGGAAGAAAGGGTCACATTTAAAGCCCCCTCCTCCTTAAAAAAACGGCAGAGTATCAAACCTGTCCTCCCTCCCAGGCAAGGCAGTTAACTGACAAGGACTTGAAAGGGCCGTACACAGGAGCCCCGTCGTGTCCTTTGAACTGCGAGGCCGCCGCCTACCTGCATTGTCGACCCCAGGGCCACGGCACACACTGACTCACACACTGCACAATAGTTATTGCTGTGAACATCTTGTGATGTGTAGCGCTATATATGGTTAACCGGTGAAGGAAGGTTAAATGACACCGCGCATATTCTAATGTGATGAAGTAAGTGTAGCTGACAGTAACACGGAGTGTGCCCCTCTCAGGCCTCCACTGTCATTCGGGCTGGTCATTTTATCTTTTGGCCTGACTGAGGCGCTTTCTTCGCACATGAGGCTCGAGTGAAATGCCGCCCATGTACGTTTCCGGGGTGGGGGGGGCGAGGGGATGTGTTCCGTGTTTTGTACTCGACGTTAGAGCAGTGTCTAGATTAAGAGTCTGAATCTAAGGTGTTCAGCAGCGCCTCGGTAGTATTAGCCCGGTAGGCTGAGGGAGCACAGGGACTCATTGGACGCAGTACTGGTGGGAGGGCGGCCCTGTCAGGATAGGCCATTAGTGTGCATGGAGTGATGGAGGTAATGCTCACGATGTTTTTTTTTTATTATCAAGGGAGTCCGTGTAGCTGAGGGCTGTCGTGTTAGAATCTGTGTACACCCACGCAGGAGGTCGCATTCCACAGCCCCCTGTTGCTTGCCCCCATAGACGCAGGTAGCAGCCTGCAGTGCTCCGCCTGGGGGGGGGCACTGGCAGGCCAGGATCGAAGCAGTGTGGCCACGTAGGCTTTCTGAGGACAGTGAGGAGCCATAATACATAAGTGTGCATTCATTCTGTGTTCATTCCCCCAGAATCGAGGCACCCTTTCTATGGCAGGACGGCACAGAGCTGCCAAGTCCAGGATTACAGGCGGCACATACCGAAGTGGCTTATTTACAAACATCAGGTCGCCGGCTATCATGTTTTCAGAGCCTGCAGGCTGCACTGCTTTATTTTACTGATGATGATTTAGGCCTACCAACCAGGCCCTGCCTCACCTGGTATGTACTGTAACTGTAGTGTCTACTGCTCCTCAACGCGGCCAACCCAACATCGTCCAGATCGCGCTGCCTGCCTCTCTCGCTTGGACACTTTGAATAGCGGCGGCTGTGATCCACTCCACATTCACGATAAGGTCAAGTGCGGCCGGGTATGCTGGGGCATGGCAAAAAGCTGCGAATGCGCGCGCATTGCAATGAAAATCTGCGCACGCTGCTTGCTGCCGCGCACAGCCCCAACCCCCACAAAAAACCAAAGCCCTGCCCAGGCCCCAGTTACTAAGCAACTAACTCAGTGTGTCCGATTCCTCGCACTGGGCCGGGCGGGGCCGGAACTAACTTGAACTTAAGACTTGTGAGGAAAGGAAAGGAAACAGAATCGGAGTCATAATGAAACAAAGTTAAGTATTTTAAATTCATCTCTTCAATAACACAAGCAACTGCATACTGCAAGCAACCAGTACGTAACACATTTAACTAAACAGCAGCACTTACGGTAGAGCAGTGGACCGGCTCACGTCACGTCACCCCCCCACCCCCCCCTCCCCACACTAAGACTTTCTGTCAGTGTCAACGATCCCGGCGGCCGGCCCCGCAGTAACTAACACTCGGAGTCGGAATGCAATCAATGCATTATTTAACGCACGAGTAGTCACGACTAGAGACTTTAATTTACAGTCACAGGTGCACTTAATCAATGCCGTGGCTGCCGTGACATAGACCCGGCCCTCATAATTAGGTGCCGGTGCTAAGCACCGGCAAGCCCCGGCTCAAATTAAGCCCTGGTTCACGTACAAGTAATTTCTTTCACAAAATTAGAGAAAAAAATATGAATACTGGTTTACTCTCTAGTGCTGCCTGGTAGTAGAATTCCAGAAACTCCCACTGTTACAGGCCTACAAAGACGGCGGAAAGATACATGCCAAAACGGTATACTGTGCTTGCAAATTGCTAGTGTTACTGTGAGACATCTTTCTGTTGAATTATTTTGTGTTATTGTTAAAGAGTATTGGTTACATTATTTTTCTTTCTTTCTTCATATAGATGCTCCCAAAAAGCTCACCAGAGGGGAGATGGCTGTCCGGGCCGGGGCCCGGAAGATGGAGGCCATTCGGGTTGAATATTGCCGGCTGTGGGTTCAGGAAAACGAGGAGGGAACATCAACAACCTCCCCCAGCACTGCCCCCGTGTCCAGCAGCCAGCAGCCTCCATCCCAGCGCCGTGCTCGGATAGCCCCCCGCCGCCGCTCAGCTGCAAGACCATCAGCAACTGGCCCCCTCAGAGCCTGGAAGGCACGCGTGCACCACCTAACCTTACTAGTGGACTTCATGGAGCGCAAGGTGGATGACTTAGAAAAAAGCTCTGGGACCTCCGCAAGGACCGCCTGCCCAAACACCGCCGGAAGTGACCGTGTCCCTTGCCCCTTTTTTAAAGAATGTTGGGGGGGGGGGGGGGGAAACGGGAGTTTATTTTTGTTAGGGGAATACATCATTTTTCATTTTACATACTTCAACATAGTGTACGCTTTGATCTTATTTTGTGGGGTGGTGGGCGGGAGTTATGGCACGTTTGGTTTTCCTCAAACTTACCAGCATGAATATTCTAAAACGTCCAAAAATGTTCAACAGTGCCACTAACAGAGTTAGTGAATTCAATTGGCCTACTAGTACTTTACTTGTACTACTATCAGTCTCTCCTCCCCATCCTAGCCCATCTTTCTACCTCCCCAAAATGCTTATCTTACCTGTGATTCGTGCTTGAGAATAGAGCTAGGCACAGTGCTGGCTGCATGGCAAATGGCGATTACACCATCCCGGACCGAAATTCCGTTGTAGTGATGTTAGTAGGAGTGGTACCACAGTAGCAGCATATGAAAAACAAAGTAAAAAAATGAGACATTGAGAGGAGTATTAGAAGGAACAGTAGCCTAAGCAATGCTGAAGATAAGTATGGGGGAAAAAAGAATTGCATGGATGATTATGGCTACAACAAGAACAGCGAGATAGCAGCGTAACACAACAAGTCTTCTTGACATGTAGGAGGATGATGTTGAAGATGGATCCAATCGATGGTGGGCATGAAATTCAGAATTTATTTTAAAATACTCATTATTGTTTTTTAACCAGAATTACTATATCCTAGGATTCATCTAGCTGCCTTAAAATTGAGTTGAGGAGGTTGCTTGCACCTTATCCTTCCCAGCAAGTGTGTGGAATTATTGTTGTAATTTACTCACACCTCAATGAAAACCACACTGCCCGGGGGAAGAGGGTTAGGGTTTGAAACTTGGATGGGAAGGGGTTTTGTGGGGAAAGTTTTGTAAGGAAAAAAAATAACACAGCATGGAAAAACAACAAATGAAGATAAACAAATCTTTGGATACGAAGATATCCATAAATCTTTTAAGGGACATAAAGGAAGTGCATGCACTACTGCATGCATGAAGTTGTTTGCTAAATGGATAGGTTTTTGAAAAGTAAGTAGTACTTTCTACAATCATACAATGTACTAACTATGAAGAAACAATGTGACAGTACTGGGCTGCAGTAATTACGCATTTTCACTTGCCTATCTGCCCTCAGAGAGAAGAACTACTTATTAAATTAGTTTAAAAAATAGCAAAGAAAATACAATGGCTGGAGGGATGAATTGAAGCAGAGAGCAAACAAATGCACAGAGTTACACTCATAGAAGTTCACAGCAATAACATTACTTAAAAGATAAGTAGAAATGAAGATGGATACTGTAACTGTATGTTGTTGTAGTTGTCCTGTCGAAGTTGGGAAGTTGCATGCATCCAGCCATTCCTCTTTTTCGCGGCACTCCTCCATTCCATCTGACGCTACGCCGATCAATGTTGGGGACCAAGAAGACACCTTGTCCACTGCCTGCCTGGTGGATACTGAATTGCGGGTCTCTAAGCCTGAGGTCATCCTTTTTGCCATTGCACAGGGTAAAAGCCGGCCTGTAATTGTTGAAGGAAAAACAGGAAGTGATATTAAAACACCACAGAGAAACAAATATACGGTACGTTGTGTAGTGCAAAAATAACACTTTCAGTTTCAGAGTCGACAATATTACAAAACATACAAGCATCATTTTGAAAGTGCGTACTCTGAGTCTCCTTTTCAAGGATAAATAAGTGTGGGTTAAATTTGCGGATCTTTCCCCTCAAGCTATGTGTAAAGTGTAAACAGCGATTTCAGAACCCTAACCCTAACCCTAACTCTAACCCTAGGCCCTAACACCCCTTTTTCACAATGGATTTTGTCCAATCCACTTACGCCTGATATTAGACCTTGCCAGCAATGCCCCAAGACCCGCCAACCCACCCGCACAAACGTAGAACCCCCCCGAAACAGGCAAAAAGCAAAAATGCTAAATCTCACATTTAGAATATTTACGGCCTTCCTTCGATTCAGTCCAAACGCGCTCTGAAGCTAGGCCATAACTTCCCTTTTCCACCATGGATTTCCTTAAAAACAAATGTAATCAAAATTAGACTGTGCAGTAGTGCTCCCAGACCCCAAAACCCACCCCCAAAAACCAAGAACCCCACCCAAACAGCCCCCCAAAAACAAGGAAGTGAGCAAAAACTGAAATACTTTTTCACCATGGATTTTGTCCAAACCACTTGCGCCCGATATTAGACCTTCCCAGCAAGGCCCCAGGAACCGCCAACCCACCCGCAAAAAAAGCAGAACCCACCCAAACAGGCAAAAAAGCAAAAATGCAAAAACGGGCACTTAGAAAAATTTAGGCCTAGTTCCCAGATCACTTCATGCACGCTCTGCAGCTAGGCCCTATCTCCCCTTTCCCACCATGGATTTTCTTCAAATCACTTGTAATCAAAATATGCTATCCCAGCAGTGCTCCCAGACCCCCAGACCCTCCCCCACAAATGTAGAACACCCCCCAAATAGCCCCCCAAAACACACAATACTGCTAGGCCTCAGCTTAAATTGTGGGAAAACGCTGCCTGCAACTTGGCCCAAACCCCCCTTTTCCACCATGGATGTTCTTCAAACCACTCGCAATGAAAATTAGGCTATCCCAGCATTGCTCCCAGCCCCCCTAACCCACCCCCACAAATCTAGAACACCCCCAAACAGCCCCCCAAAAACATGTAATACTGGTATATTCAAAACATGGCAAATTGCGCTGTTCACAAAACATCACTGTTTTCAGCACTTCCACTACTTCGATCCTCTTGAAACTTACCTGGACAGTCACTTGTTTCAGCGATTCCCAAAAATCTCAGCAAGGCAGAACAAAATCGAACCACTGCGCTCCTTGAAGAAGAAGAAGAAGAAGAAGAAGGTCTACGACTAGTTTTCACTTAGTTTTTACCCAAACACACGCGCCCGCAAAGCACCCAAAAAGGCCAAAATTCTGCCAATTCTGGACCAAAGAACACCAAACCCCCCTAAATCCTTGCCAACATCATTATGAACGAGCCTGCATTGGGCCCTGAGCCCTAGACTCAGCGGGAATCATACCAACTTAAACCCAAAATCCCTAGTAAATCGCACTGAACCCTAAACCCTAGATATGCTTTGTCTATCTGTGTCAAAGAGCCTAGGTATGCTACATCAGGAGGATGCTTCACTCAGTGGTGCCTGCCTTGACCGTCTGCATGGCCCTGCCGCAAGCATGGGCCAAAAATCCGTTCCGCTCAAGAATTTGCGATTTTTCGGTAATTTCGTGAGATTTGCGAAATACTGAAAAACAGCAAATTTTGCAAACATAACTGATGTTTGGCCCAAGCTTGAGGCAGTGCCATGCAGGCGGTCAAGGCAGGCACCACTGAGTGAAGCAACCTGATGTAGCATACCTAGGCTCTTTGTCAGACAGACAAAGCATATCTAATTGTATGCAGCAAGCCACATAGCCCCAATTTTACATGAACTGCTGTCTGGAGTGGACTCTGCCTGGCAAAAAAACAACAGTACACTGCCTCGCCCTCGTCCACTACTTACCACAAATAGACAGACATGTAGTTCTGCTGTAGTAAATGTTGTTAGCTGGTTTACCTGTTTGCCACTCACGAATTGGCCATAGTTCTTCCGTAAACCGACGCTGATGATCCATCCATCCCAGTGAGTGACTGTAAACAAAAAAGATATAGTATTTAATTAATCATCATGGTATATTGGCAACTGAGTCCGCTCCAAGGACATTTTGCATATTGTGAAATGCAACATAGTGGCCCCTGAATTTGAAGTACAATTTGAATTAAACAAGGTAAAAAAAAACAGAGTAGTTGACATGAGTTACAATTGCTGTGTAAAAGATTAAACTAACACAAACTAACACAAACTAAGACAAGACATATGACTCATCATTTCATGCACAAAAAATAAACAGCAATTGGTTTCATCAGAGCCAGACAGCCATTGCTGTCCACTGCATGCCATCTTCTCAATTATTCATTACCTGTTCTACTTTTTGTCCGCATCTTCTTCAGAAAGTGAGGGCCCGCAAGGCAGCCTCTCCTGTCAATATCAGAAGTAACTCTGTCAGCAATCAGCAAGCATGTACTCATTCAGTAATTTCAGTCCCACTTTTGGGGACTCGTAATCTATCCATCTGCCTTGAGGGAAATGGATAGGGGGAAACTGGAGGAGGAGTATAGAGGAGCATAATTGAGTTATGAACTTGTGAACCTCAGGAATGCAGACTACGGCACCTTCAAATCAATAAGGAATATAAGATGAAGACAGTGCTGCTGATGGACTTGTTGTGATTAGGTGATTAGAGTTTTGTTGTGATAAAAGTTTCAAAACAAAGAAAGACACACAGGAATAAAAGTGAATAAGGACGAAAAAAAAGGAAGTCATTTTCAGGCCTCGGGGTCAGGGATGTAGAGCTCTTCCTCAAACTCCATGAATTGAGACTGGAGTAGGTCAGCTAACAGAGAAGAACTTACGTCACCTAAGTCGGTGATCGCTCCCCTCGCTGCTCCTCACAGCGTGGTATCGTATTGCTGCATTTAACCAAATAGTGATATCTGCATAGCGCACTGTAACCAAATTGTATTATTTGCATAGCTCCAATTTTTAGTAAGCTTCGTTATTTCATAGCGCTTTTATCCCACAGCGCTTAGATTGCTTAGATTGCATTGTTGTGTTTGATTTCCCCCGGCGCCCTGCTCTGACCTCCCCTCCATTTTGATACTGCTGTTGTTGTGTTCCCCTGAGCCCGCCACGCCTCCCAGCTGAGCCGCCCTCCCACAAGCACTGAAAAGCATTCCCCAAACCTCGCAGCGCCGTGATTCACTCGCTGCTTCCGCCTTGAGTGATCGCTCCCCTCGCTGCTCCTCACAGCGTGGTATCGTATTGCTGCATTTAACCAAATAGTGATATCTGCATAGCGCACTGTAACCAAATTGTATTATTTGCATAGCTCCAATTTTTAGTAAGCTTCGTTATTTCATAGCGCTTTTATCCCACAGCGCTTAGATTGCTTAGATTGCATTGTTGTGTTTGATTTCCCCCGGCGCCCTGCTCTGACCTCCCCTCCATTTTGATACTGCTGTTGTTGTGTTCCCCTGAGCCCGCCACGCCTCCCAGCTGAGCCGCCCTCGCCCCTCCCCCTCCACTATCCATATATGACAGTAGTTCCCGCGCGCAGCGTCCACGCGCAGCGACCGCGCCCAACCCGCGCCGAAGGTGCGCCAAAGGTAAGCCCGTCTACGCCCGTCCGCGCCTGGACCGCGCCCAGCGCCAGACCCCCTGCCCCTCGCGCTGCCCAGCCCCCCCGCACTACCTACGATGCCGCCACCCTCCTAGCCCTAAACCCTGGTCGCGCCCCCAACTGCGTCCAAGCCGCTCCGGGACACACCCATGGACCTTTCTCCTGCTACTCCTGCAAATTCATCGGCACCGACAACATCTCCGCTACAACCACACCACAGACTCCCGACCCCAACCACCTACAATGCATCCTTCTCAACACCCGCTCGGTCCACAGGCACGCCATTGACCTTTGGAACCTCCTAGACACCATCTCTCCTGACGTCGCCTTCCTAACGGAAACTTGGATGAACGCTTCCTCCGCCCCTGACATCGCCATCGCTATCCCTGATGACTATAAGATCACACGCAAGGACCGCACCGACCATACAGGAGGAGGAATCGCTATCGTCCATAAGAAATCCATCCGCATCTCAACCAGCTCTGACGCCAACCTCGCTAACTCCGAACACCTTCACTTCCAGATCCACATCGACCCCAAGACAACTCTCAGAGGCACCCTCCTCTACAGACCACCAGGACCCCGCGCTAAATTCAGTGAAGACATCACGGACTTCATCACTCCACACGCGCTCCCCTCCAAAGACTACATCCTTCTGGGAGACCTCAACTTCCACCTTGAAAAGATCAACGACCGCAACACCGCCACCCTCTTAGACAACCTCGCCAACCTCGGACTTAAACAACTGGTCACTTCCCCCACCCACATCGCAGGTCACACACTCGACCCCATCTTCACCTCCAGCAACCATGTCTCCTTCAGCCACACTACGGATCTCACCTGGACTGACCACAGCTGCGTTCACTTCACCTACAACAAGCCGAAACCCATCATCCACCTCCAACCAACTCTACAAAGAAACTGGAACAAAATCACCACGGATCAGATCTCCACATCGCTCCTTCAAACCTCCCCAGCCCTCTCTTCTAACGCCAACGAAGCCGCCTCCAACCTCACCCTTTGGTTATCCAACACCGCCGACACCTTAGCACCACTGGAGAAACGTCAACACAAACTTGGCAACAAGAAGGCCTCATGGTTCAACGATGATCTCAAGAAGTCCAAGAAACTGTGCCGCTCCCTTGAAAAGGCCTGGAAAAAAGACCCATCCACCAGCAACAAGGACGCCTTCAAAAACGCCACCCGCATACACCACCAACTGATCCGAAAAGCCAAGAAAACAGCATTCAAAGATCGACTTGACAACAACGCCCACAACAGCAAGGAACTTTTCAACATCGTCAAGGAATTTTCCAACCCCTCGGCCAACTCCAACGACATCACCCCCTCTCAAACCCTCTGCGACTCCCTAGCCTCTTTTTTCCACAACAAGATTGCTGACATCCACAACAGCTTTGACAACCAACCCGGAAGCCAACCCACCCTACCATCTGCTGACCATCTTCCCCCCGTAAACACCCTTAACGACTGGAACCCAATCTCCACTGAGGACACCATCCGCCTGATGAACTCCATCCACTCAGGATCCCCCACAGACCCATGCCCTCACCACATCTTCAACAAAGCAGACTCCGTCATAGCCCCGCACCTCCGAGACGTCATCAACTGCTCCTTCAACTCCGCTACCTTCCCAGAAGACTGGAAACACGCTGAACTCACCGCTTCTGAAAAAACCAACAGCAGACCCCACCGAACTCAAAAACTACCGCCCCATCTCGCTTCTTCCATTCCCGGCCAAAGTCATCGAGAAAGCCGTCAACAACCAGCTCGCCGCCTTCCTCGAAGCCAACAAATACCTCGACCCCTCACAATCTGGCTTCCGAGCCAAACACAGCACTGAGACCGCCCTCATCGCAGCAACAGACGACATTCGAACTCTACTGGACAATGGAGACACAGTCGCCCTCATCCTCCTCGACCTCTCTGCAGCCTTCGACACAGTCTGCCACAACACCCTCTTACAACGCCTCAAAAACATCGGAATCCAAGGAAAAGCACTGGAATGGATCACCTCGTTCCTTACCGGAAGAACCCAGAGAGTCCGCCTCCCACCATTCAAGTCCGAGGCCTCTGAAATCATCTGCGGCGTACCTCAAGGATCCTCACTCAGTCCCACCCTCTTCAACGTATACATGAGCCCCCTCGCGACCATCGCCCGCCAACACAACCTCAACATCATCTCTTACGCGGACGACACTCAACTGATCCTCTCTCTCACCAAGGACCCCAGCACCGCCAAAACTAACCTACACGAAGGAATGAAAGAAGTCGCCGAATGGATGAAACAAAGCCGTCTGAAACTGAATTCAGACAAAACAGAAGTCCTCATCTTAGGTACATCTCCCTCCGCATGGGACGACTCCTGGTGGCCGGAAGCCCTCGGAAAAGCACCCATCCCGACAGACCACGCACGGAACCTTGGCGTCATCCTGGATTCTTCACTCTCCATGAACAGACAAGTCAACGCCGTATCCTCTTCCTGCTTTAACATTCTTCGCATGCTCAGGAAAACATTTCGCTGGATCCCCTCCGAAACAAGGAAAACAGTCACCCACGCTCTGGTCACGAGCCGACTGGATTACGGAAACACCCTCTACGCAGGCACCACCGCCAAACTCCAGAAGAAACTACAACAAATCCAAAACGCCTCAGCCAGGCTCATACTAGACATCCCACGCAACGAACACATTTCTGGTCACCTTAAAGACCTCCACTGGCTACCCGTCAATAAGAGGATCACTTTCCGACTGCTTACCCACGCACACAAATCACTCTACGACATCGGACCAGACTGCCTCAACTCTCGACTGTCCTTCTACACCCCCTCCCGCCAACTTCGCTCTTCCAGCCAAGCCTTCGCCACTGTACCTCGCATCAACAAGACCACCATGGGAGGCAGATCCTTTTCATACCTGGCTGCCAAAACATGGAACTCACTCCCCGCTTACCTTCGCCTCACCCAGAATCACCTAGCGTTCAGAAAGCAGCTTAAAACGTGGATATTCGACAAATAATCCTCCTCCCCTTCCTAAGCGCCTTGAAACCCTCTGGGTATGTAGTGCGCTATACAAATTTTCTGACTTGACTTGACTTGACTTCTTCCTGTGTGCATTCAAGTACTGTAATATTGTGGAAATTGAAGAAATTGATGTACATAAACAGCATTCATTTCCCTTCTTCTCCCACTCCTCTCCCTGTGAGCACCATGAATACCGTAAATTATTGACCGTATCACTCTGCCAGTAAGAGCCCGTACCCATATGCATATGTACAGCCATTCTAGGCACCATGGCCTTTTACCCATTGGAATCCCCGGCTTCCCTCCTGCGCGTATCTTAAACCCCCTCTCTCATGCATAGACCATGAAACCCTCTCCCTCTGCGCGACCCTGCTGTGAAAGGCAACCCTTCTGCTCGACCCGCACAAACCCCCCCCATTCCCTCTTGAAGGGGCATCCTTCGCCTTAGCTGACATAGCCCTCCCCAGCTGCACCTGACTGCCCCCGCTCTCTCGTGTACGGGTCATAAGATATCTCTCTCTCTCTCTCTATGTGACTCTGTCCCTGTGTCCACCCTGGCTCCCCCTCCCTTCTCCTCACATGGGCAAGTCATAAACCTTCTTCTTCTGCAAGACCCTGTCCTTGGGAGCCACGGCCGCGCCTGACCAACACCTCCTTTCCTTCCATGAATGCCCCTCTGTTGACAAGCCTTCCCTCCGCGCTCGATTGTCCACGCGGCATGAATACCACTCCTTTGATGACCCCTTCCCCCGAGTCCGGCTGACCACACATGTCCGAGGCCATCGCCTGAGCCAGGAGATACCATTTACTGCCCTTATTGTATGAAGTCACTCCTCTTCAAAGGACCCACTATTGATCCCGACCACCCCACCCCCTGGGCTATGATCAGGCGCACACATCCTAATCCTAAACTGCTGCGTGATTGCCCTCCCCTCTTATCAGCAGGTCAAGGGTCCCAATTGTGAACACATGTGGGGTAGGATTGACACGAGGATCATGGGGTTGTATTTTCCTTGTTACACAATATCTTGATTGTAATGCCAAGTGTTTTGTAAAGTATAAAAGACGGAGTCTCAGCTCATTCGTTAGAGCAACTCCCGAAAGACACAGTGTTTCGTGTCCGAAATGACTGGCTCTCCTCATGAGAAATAAACGCTGTTCTTGTGATTCCTGCTTCCAGCGCCCGTCTCTTTATTTGGTAATTATTCAGAATGGAAACTAAGAGGCGACTTGCGCCAGCAGCCTGGGCATCGATAGCAGAATGGGCTCCTGTTTTACAATTGGCGTCCCAACGCGGGGTCCATCTGTGACATAAGGTTCGGTAAGAGAGATCCAGACGAAGAAGTGAACATCTAAATGATCGGAGTATACCTGCCTTGAGAGGGCCCTAGCCCGGCTGCCGATCGAAAGAACTTCACCAATTCTGAACGGACCTCTCTTGAGTGACCTATTGTCCTGACTGGAATCCCACAGGAATGCTACACGGAGTAAGAGAACGATCGGGCGCTGGAGGAGGAACACGAAGAACTGTCCGTATGGTCCGGTCCGGTCCGGGTAAGATTAAGTAGGGCGTTTTGCGCCTGATTGGTAGGATGGTTTTATCCATCTGATTGATTGATTGATTGTATTGGAATCGGTATTTGTATACTGATATTGTTGGTATTGGTTCATTTAGCTTTGAATGCTACTTGACATATTGGTTCTCTTCTTGAGAACGAGACATTCTCTGTTTGCAAACAGCGGCGAATAGGAACGTCGTCCCTCTTTGCAGATAGAGAAGGGTAGGTAATGCAGACTTTTGTCCCCGTTGTAATCCGTCATGCCTACTTTTCTCCCCACTGATTGTTTGAAATCGATTAATAATCGATTGTTGCTCTTTGAGATCTTCCCTGTCTACAAACTGAGACGAGTAGAAATATTCTGTCTTCCTTTCTGGATAGCGAAGGGCAGGTAATGCAGACGTTTGTCCCCGTTGTAATCCGTCATGCCTGTTTTTCTCCCCACTGATTGATTGGTTGCCTGGACATTGTTGTTCCAGGAATTGTTTCGTTTGAGGTATTTTCTACTTGCAAACAACGTGGAATAGAAATATTCTGTCTAGTCTTTGCAAGTAGTAAAGGGTAGGTTATGCCCCTTTGTGAATTCGTCAGTCCTACCCACTCCTCACTGATTGGTTATTTGGGGGGTAGCTCGCATGGTCCGCCCAGGAGACTACCCTTATGGAGGACATATGCTCCCCGCTCATGGGCCATTTAGTGGAAGTAGACCATCTGGTCCGTCCAGGAGGCTACCCTAGTAAGTGGAAGTACATCGCTTGGTCTGTCCAGGATGATACCCTAATGAAGGAATATATGTTCCCCTTTTGATCGATAATCTAGTTCCAACCCGGACCATTTACTGGAGGGAACTCATCTGGTCCGTCCAGAAGTACCCCCTAGTGAAAAGGACACATAAAAATATGAAGTGATCACCGTTCCCTACTAACAGAAAGCTTTAGCTCGAAACTCGCTAAGGAAGAGAAAGAAAAATAAAAAGAAATCAGGCTAAGTCAGTAACCCCTTGATGAGCTTTTGACTTCACTAAAAATAAGAAACATTAGAAACAGTTCGTAATAAGAAATATAACATGGCGAAGATTTGACAGTAAGACAGCCACGCGGTAGCTAGGTTACGCTGCCTACTCCTGCTCCAAACATGTCTGCCTCATTGCCCACCACGCGCAAAATAACGGTCACACGAAATAGAAACAATTCAATAGGTACCTACCCCCATTCCGGAAGCTCCCGAAGTGCAACAGGTCCGCGGTTACGCCCATCCGGAGGGCGAGGCCTCGAGGCATGCGGGGCTCGCCTGGCCGCGGTCAGTAGGAGATGCTGTTGGGCAGGCGGCCCAAAGAATGATAAGGACCTCTCCATCTCTCCTCTTCTGCCGCCCTGCAGGCCACGGGGAGAGAGGGGGCTGTCTTGCCTCGGCCACCGACCACCCCTCTCTCTCACCCGATCCGGCTTTCGTCGAAGGCCGAAGCCAAAGCGAGGATGGCGGCATTTCTTTGTGCTATAATGGCCGCAACTACACCCAACGCCTGACAGTTGCAGGTAGTCCCGCCACATGCCAACGCCTGGATGGTTGCAGGTAGTCCCGCCACATGTCAAGGGGGGGATGTCTTGCCTCAGCCACCGACCCCCCCCTCATCTTCAATGGCTGGCACGGCCAATACCGAAGCGCTGGAGCCGGAGAACGGCGCGGGGTCGCTGGAAGGGGGAGGCGGCGCGAACGAGCCTCCCCCACCTCCCTCCAGGTGGAGGCTTCCAGCGACACCCCAATGCTCTTTGCTTAAGGAGGGTCAACATCGAAAAGCGGTCTTTTGCCCAGGACGGGCACACGCCCCATGCCTTCTCTCCTCAACTTTGAAGATTCTATGAGGGGCACCCCGATCCCTCCGCATGGGCGCCCCCGCCCCCCTCACTGGGAACCACGACATCGGTGCACTCCTGCCGACGCCAGCCTCGGTTTGGAAATGGCTAAAATGCAGCCACGGCACAGGCTTGTTCAGTTCCGGTGGAACACCAGAGTGACCCGGTAGGAAAAATGTTGCCGCCCTCCCCACTCTTTGACTACTGGTCCATATTGTTAGACTGTTAACCACATAGCACAAAACTTTTTGAACTACCAACGGAAGGTTCTGGTCCGATCATGAGTCATTGAAAACATTCTGACTATACCGGAACTTGCCTGACCCCATCCAAAATGGCGCCGATACATGAAACGAAACTTTCGAACTCTCTGTTCACCCGGATTGCTCGAATCTTGATGCTCTGAGATACGTGTGCATTTTTGGAAAATGAAAGTTGATAAGATGGATAGTGATTATGTGCTTAGAGAAGAAAACAATACTGATATTGATCATGTGTTTGGACAATGAACTGACTTAGGGTGGGTACTGATTATGATTTGGAAAATGAATTGGTGTAATTTAGGTAATGAATGAGCATTGGATAATGAATTTATGAATTAATTAAAACTGAATTCTTGACATGCATCATGCTTGCTCTGTAGGGAAGCTTAATATGATTTTATTGCACTGCTGCACTTTATGCAATGAACTGCCACCAACTTCGTTCTTCTTATATACAGTCTTAAACTGCTCTGTGGCCGGTCCACTGGGTTGTAGGCCTGTATTTATACATCAACACTTTTTATTAAAAGTATTTTGAAAAAGAAAGCATAGTTGTAGCGGTTGCATTAATGAGTTTTGGATGTTTTACTACTGTGAGCGAAGAATAAGTATGATGAAAGCTGAAGGTTGAAAAGGACCAGATATTTAGCAGCTACATTATGTGTCACAGGCAGCCGGAAAAGTGTTTTAGACGCCCTTAAAAAGACACCACAGAAATGCCACCTGACCGTCACCCTTGCACCCAACAAAAAGGGTTGCGACCAAGTAACTCATGTAGATACGCAGATCGTCAATGATTATCTATCTGACATTACTGGTCCCTCTGGGCTTAAACGCCGAGATGGTAACGAAATGCAGTACGTGGAGATAGGTCGAGTATGTGGTAGGTAAAGACATTTTCGGACTACTGCATGCTGATGTGCTTTGAATGCTGCCCCTCCACCCCTTCTTTCTCCTCCCTCCTGCAGGTCACGTCAGAACGTCGGCTGAAATATGGGAGAGCGATGGTCGAACCACCGACGAAAGGGGAAGGAGGAAATATGTGCATAGTCCTTATAACGATAAGTTTTTAAAAGACGTAGACTTAAACATGACTGTTCCTCCTTAGAACATAGCGACTGGGAGGATGGACTGACATAGAAACTGGACGGGTACTAAATGACGAAAAATTGACTAGAAATGACGCGTTAAATAATGTAACTAGACATTTGACTAGGTAGGGAAAGGACAAAGAAAAGTGTGTGGGTAAGGGTTACCACGGCACCACCCGTCTGGGAAGTTAGAAATGTTGCTGATGTTCAAAATGCACTGCCCCCTTTCTCACACTCTTATAGATATAGCCAAGCTGTCCGACTGTTCTCCCGATCAATACTTGCCGTTGCCTCAGCCTGGAGAGCTTCCCACCAAAGGAAGGAACTGAAAAATGGTTTAAGATCCAACCATGGGTAAATAGCGCGACCAGGTTAATTTCTGATCGACTAACCGAGGCGTAAGTATTGGCAATTGAGAACGCTCGCAGAGATAACAAGCGAGAAGGAAAAGGAGGGAAGGGTAGAAAGAGCTAAGCACGTAGATAAATAGGATAGTAAAGATACGTAGGATATAATATGGATTTTGTTGGCCACCTGTTGTTTTCTGTTTTGTCGTGAATGTCTTATATATATGTAATACATGTGCTGTCTTCCTTGTACATGTGCTGTCTTCCTTGTCTGAGTTTGTGTGTATGTAATGTACGGATTAATGTCTTCCCTCTGTCTGTATTTGCGTGTTACCTGACCTCTACTGTTCTGTGTTGTGAGCGCACTAAATGACCTATTTTCGTACACGTCTCTCTCTCTCTCTCACCACCCCCTTATCTCTCCCTCTCTCTCTCTCTCTCTCTCTCTCTCCCTCTCTCTACATGTCATACGTGTACCGAATGGCTCGTTTAGATTGCGGACGACTCTCACTCTCTATGAGAGTCTCCCTATTTTCTCTCCCCCTTTGTGGTAAAATTGTGCCCCACCGGCACCAGTCTGATTGGATACTTATTGAACGCGAAGGTGTTCAGCGAAATTGACCGAAACTAAAATGATTGTATCTCGCCATATTACTACCTCTCCTTTCTGCAAAATGAATGAACTCGAATTGGCTGAGAAGGAAAGGACAGGTAAGACGACTAAGGTCCCCCAAATCTGGCCATTTATAGGGGAACTGTATGTCAATGGCACTTCATTTCTGTTCTTCAGAGACGAACGCCAACGTCTAGATTGACCCCCAAACGCCCAGATTGCCCCACCCCCTTTGCACCCAAGCGCGAGCGCCCGAAGCATCCCCGCCCCACTTGATTGACCCCCAGCTGCTGTCCCGGATATAAACATAATGACCATGAGTAACTGTCGTCCCTCGAGAAAAACCTGTTTTACCCTGACTCTCGATGATAGCGCCCCCGCCCTGTTTGAAAAAGTTAGCCAGCCTTGAAGGGAAATGTTAGACTGTTAAGGCTCAGGTTAGAAAGACGAGTCTCCCTGGAGGCTCCGAAATGTTGAGTTTGATGAAATACACAGTTGATAAGAGTCTGACTTTCCTCCATATGTGACCTGTGTAGACAATGAATAAAACTTGGCATGAACTCAGTAGGAATGCCGACATATGCACCGCTTGGTAAATGAACATCTGACTGTGACCAATGAGCGTATCTCCCATTTCTCTAAAACCTTGTTTTGTACCTATTCAAAGATTCACGATCACCGAAGGAGAAGGGTCAGATGTGACGTACAGCCTGGCTGCAGATCTTGGGACACGTGTGACCTCGACCAAAGGTGGAGCTGCAGAGCAACTAGATATGGGACGAGACCGCAAATTCAACGTGGAAAATGAAAAATGATGGGCCGCCTTGAAGCCCTTCTCTGCTAACCCACGTGTGCCTGGAGTCTCTGTCCCCCTTCTTTGGGCCCGATTGATGGGCCTGCCTGCTTGTTATCCTTTGCTCCCTTGGTCCCTTTTGTGTGTCCCAGGAACTCTGACCCAACTCCGCTCTCTCTCCTATCGACTATTCGAACCACACTCACCCTCTTTTCCACGTGACTTTTTGCCAAAGGGAAGAACTGCATTCAAGTGGGAATAGGGTGTTGCCACGGAAATATAGGTGCCGAGCATAAGGCGCCGCCAAACGGATTGTTTAGGGAACAGGACTGTGGTCTAACAGCAGAGGACTGACCGCACCCTGCAACGCGTAAGGATAGAACCGAGCTGGACCTATAGCTCCACCGCCGGTGCTCAACAGCGCCAACGAAAGTACACGGACTAGAGCCTACCAGTGATGGCTCACTGATAAAAAGACACTGTGACGAAGAAATCTTGTGTATTGAACTGAATTCCGCTCTCAACTACTTGGTCAAAAAAACTGTTCATTGGTCACATTTTTTAAGTCAGAAACATTTATGCTATGTAGTGCGCTTAATTGTTAGGAACTCAACGAAATGCAATTTCCTATGTGCTGCATTCTGCCCATCACCTCAACTGTCTATGATTGTATGCCAAATGTTAGTATCGACAAAATGCTAATTCTTCAACGATGCCTGTCTATCTGTAACCCCATCAATTGCAAAAATGAACGCTGTAATGTAAAAAGGGGCGACTGTGGAAATTGAAGAAATTGATGTACATAAACAGCATTCATTTCCCTTCTTCTCCCACTCCTCTCCCTGTGAGCACCATGAATACCGTAAATTATTGACCGTATCACTCTGCCAGTAAGAGCCCGTACCCATATGCATATGTACAGCCATTCTAGGCACCATGGCCTTTTACCCATTGGAATCCCCGGCTTCCCTCCTGCGCGTATCTTAAACCCCCTCTCTCATGCATAGACCATGAAACCCTCTCCCTCTGCGCGACCCTGCTGTGAAAGGCAACCCTTCTGCTCGACCCGCACAAACCCCCCCCATTCCCTCTTGAAGGGGCATCCTTCGCCTTAGCTGACATAGCCCTCCCCAGCTGCACCTGACTGCCCCCGCTCTCTCGTGTACGGGTCATAAGATATCTCTCTCTCTCTCTCTATGTGACTCTGTCCCTGTGTCCACCCTGGCTCCCCCTCCCTTCTCCTCACATGGGCAAGTCATAAACCTTCTTCTTCTGCAAGACCCTGTCCTTGGGAGCCACGGCCGCGCCTGACCAACACCTCCTTTCCTTCCATGAATGCCCCTCTGTTGACAAGCCTTCCCTCCGCGCTCGATTGTCCACGCGGCATGAATACCACTCCTTTGATGACCCCTTCCCCCGAGTCCGGCTGACCACACATGTCCGAGGCCATCGCCTGAGCCAGGAGATACCATTTACTGCCCTTATTGTATGAAGTCACTCCTCTTCAAAGGACCCACTATTGATCCCGACCACCCCACCCCCTGGGCTATGATCAGGCGCACACATCCTAAACTGTTGACGGAACACTCAGCTGCGTGATTGCCCTCCCCTCTTATCAGCAGGTCAAGGGTCCCAATTGTGAACACATGTGGGGTAGGATTGACACGAGGATCATGGGGTTGTATTTTCCTTGTTACACAATATCTTGATTGTAATGCCAAGTGTTTTGTAAAGTATAAAAGACGGAGTCTCAGCTCATTCGTTAGAGCAACTCCCGAAAGACACAGTGTTTCGTGTCCGAAATGACTGGCTCTCCTCATGAGAAATAAACGCTGTTCTTGTGATTCCTGCTTCCAGCGCCCGTCTCTTTATTTGGTAATTATTCAGAATGGAAACTAAGAGGCGACTTGCGCCAGCAGCCTGGGCATCAATAGCAGAATGGGCTCCTGTTTTACAATATGGTGGTATGAAGTGCTGATTCATCTTGATCAGTGTTAACCTCTCCACATTTTTGGCCGAGAGGCGGGTCCTTTTTGAAGTTACAATGGCACCAGCAGCCCTGAAAACACGTTCAGAAGACATGCTTGCGAGTGGGCAAGACAAATAATTTAGAGCCAGGTTGGTGATCAGTGGCCATAGAGGCATTTTCCTGTACCAATACAGCAATGGGTTCTTATTAACAAAGACCTCTGTTGGGTCACCCAGATAGGCCTGCACCATCGACTCAAGGTTCTCAACGGTTACTCCACTTTGCGTACCATCTGTGGCCTTTGCAGCAATGGAACGAGCAAACCCTTGATGAGTTAGCCAATCCGCTTCCGACAATATTATGGCTGGGCCTGGTGCAGGTGAGGATGATGATACAATTGCTGCTGGTGTCGTTAAAAGCTGTGAGGGAAAGTGACTCCCTTCGCCCACAGATTCAGAAGTGGAACTTGACGCCGGATGGCCTGCTGATTCAATTGGACTTCTGCCTGCTCCTTGAATTTTCTGCCGATCTTTTTCGAACCAAGTGGCTGACACAGCTAGCCAATGTTTGTACTTTGAAACATCTGCTTCATCAAAAGGAATGAATGCTTTCCTGGCCACTGCCTGTTTATACCATGGATCCAGAATAGTGGCACAAATTTAATGTAGTTCTGTTTGTATGTTTTTAAGCCTTTCATTGTCAACTAGGCGGCTTAATAACCTCTCCGCCAACTGATAAGCGTTTTGCTTTTCAGCAGCATCTCTGAACGTTGAAGACACCGCCTTCAGTTGGTGCTCTAGCATGACCAACAATGGGATAGCTTTGCCCAAAGAACAGTCCTCCCTGCTGACTTCACGAGTGAAGACCTCAAAAGGACGAAGCATGTCTGTCAGGCTTTTAACTAGCTTTCATTCCTCCAACTCTAGCCTCATGTCTTTCATAGCAGAACCCCGTCGAAAGACATACTCATTGATTACCATGCACTGCTCAGACAGACGCGCAAGCATGTAAAAGGTTGAGTTCCAACGTGTTGCCACCTCCTGGGTGAGTCCTTTGACTGGCAGTCTACTTTCATGTTGAATGCCCCTCAGCTGCTTCCGGGCGTTAAAAGAATGGCTGAAATGTGTGCAGATTCTTCGGCAGGTGGTCAGTAACTTGCTGACATTGTTTTCATTTTTCAAGAAATCTTGCAATACGATGTTAATACTGTGCGCCAAACACGGCACTCTGAAATAGTCACCTTGCTGCATGGCCTTAACTATATTACTGCCATTATCTGTGGAAACATATTTATTTATTTATTTATTTATTAAGAGTTTTGTATAGCGCGAACAAGACCCTTGGGTATCAGAGCGCTTCACATTACATGAGGTAGTTATAGTCCTGCATTGTTATCGTAACTTTCACAATATTATGAGGTAGGTACACATATGGTATATAATGTGACAATATCAATAACATTTCTACAAAGAATATTAAACATATAATATGACACAGGTTATAGTATATAGTAACATATAATGTGTAATAGAATCAATCGGTCCTAAGGGTCTATTTCCTGTGTATGTTTCAGCTCCAGTCATTAAACATGAATTCTGACTTCCCGACATAACCAACTATGCGATTTCTTGGATGCAGCCATTCAGAGACCTTACTGTTAAACTCCTCCAAAATGTTTACTGCAGTATGAGATTTCTCCACAGCAAACATGGCTAATGTTGCATGTTTACGACTAGCTTGAAAAAGTGTGTCCTTGTCAACACCTGCACTTGACTTGTCTCTAACCCCTGCAAAAGAGACCCAGTGTGCAGTGATGCACATGTGATCAAATGCTTGGCAACTGATCCACATGTCTGTTGGCAAGTGGATAGTGTGAACAGCACTCTTCTGCAAAGCTGTCCCAATCACCTCCAGCACAACTTGATGTAGTGCTGGAACCGCAACTCTGGCAAAATAGGACCGGCTAGGAACCTTCCATTTAGGGCAGACTGTTGCCACTAATTCTAGATACCCCACCCCTTCCACGAAAGAAAAACGGAGAATGTCTAGCGCTAGCATTTTAGCCAGTTTTGCGTTATACAGACGTACCGTTGGGTAGTTGCGTTCAAATGGCTCCTCCGACCACAACATTCCGCAAATGTTATGATATGTTATGTTAAAATGTATTTGTTAAGCGCTCGTACACCCGTGGGCTTCATGGCGCTGTCAGAAGGGAACATAACACAAACCATACTCTAAAAGTAAGCCTGTTTGAAAAGCCATGTCTTAAGAGAGTGTCTAAAGGTGAGAAGATCAGGACTCAGGACTCAGTCTTAAAGGCAGTGGTAACGAGTTCCAAAAGGTGGCTGCCAGATGGTCAAAACAGCAGCCGCCAAGGTGTTTTTTCTTAAAAGTAGGGACAGCTAGAAGAGCTTTATGAGCAGAACGGAGATTTAAAGAGGGGTTGTATCTAGAGACAAGTTTTTTTAATACATTTTCGACCCGTATTTTGTAGGGTTTTAAAGATGATACAACCTGTTTTAAACGCAATCCTCTGTATCACGGGTATCCAATGTAGTTGTTCTAGGCCAGGTCTAATAGACTGCCATTTCGGTTGTTTAAGAATTAACTTTTTAACAGGCCAGCTGGAAGTCCCAAATAGAGGCTGTTTGAAAAATCCAGTCGGGACAGGACAAGGGCAATAATAACCTGGGTAAGTGCAGAGTGTGTAAGGAACTGGGCTATTTTCTTTATTTTCTTAAGTTGAAAAAAACTAGCGGAGACTACTGTACCAACTTGTCCCTTCAATGAAAGATCTGCGCTGAGTGTGACTCCCAGACTTTTAACCGAGGGAGATTTGGTGGGTGGGACCCCCATAGTAGGTGGCCAAAAACATGGGCCCCAGCTTAGTTTGCTTTTCCCAGGCAAGATCAGTTCTGTATTGCCTGGGTTAAGTTTCATATGGTTGAGGGTCATCCACCTTTCTATGTGTGTCATGGTGTTCTGAAATTCTATCACAGAATCTGCAGTATTGAGGGGAAAGACAAGTTGGAGATCATCCACATAGTTATAGATAGTAACTTTAGCATTCCTTAAGGAGTATAATAGTGGACGAAGATAAAGAATAAATAATAAAGGTGATAATGATGATCCTTGAGGGACCCCACATATAGTGGGAGTTCTGGGGGCTGTGAAGGTACCAAGTCTCACTGATTGCGTGTGTCCTGTAATAAAAGAAGTGATCCAACTTAAGGTAGGGCCCCTGAGGCCGGCTTGTTCGACATGGTTGATAAGGATGGTATGATCAACCGTGTCGAACGCGGCCGACAAGTCAAGGAGCACAAGGGCCTGATGAATGCCTCTGTCAGCATTAGATCTTAGAGTATTTTGGACAGCAAGGATCACGGCTTCCGTCGAATGACAGGGGCGGAAGCCAGCCTGGATGGGTTCCTGGTATTCTGTTTTTTCAATGAACTTAGACACAGAGGTAGAGACATGGGCTTCCAGGATTTTTGATGCATAGGGCAGAAGAGAAATTGGCCTATAGTTTATTGGGTCGTGTGAGTCTGCTCCTAACTTTTTAATTAGTGGGATAAGCAAGGCATTCTTAAAGCTGCTAGGCACCTTGCCCTGTAGAAGAGATTCATTTAACAGTAAAAGAACGCCCTGTGGAATAGCCGACCCCACCTCTCTGAAAATGTATGGGGGACAGATATTGGCAGGTGATCCAGACTTGACATGGATAAGAAGATCAGACAAGGTTTTTATATCGATAGACGGGAAGGTGTCTAGTATGACAGGATTAGGATAGATATCCTGGGGGACAGGGGCCGGAAAATTAAGTATGCTCTGTTTTATAGTAATGATTGTATTTATAAAGAATGCACTCAAAGAGTCACAGAGCTCCTGTGTAGGAGTAATCGAAAGGGTAGTTCTATCACTGTTGCAAAGATCGTTCACTATATTGAACACATCTTTTGTTTTATTCTGAGAATTCAGAATTCGTTCTGAGCAATAATTGGTTTTCTGTTTTAAAATAGTTTTTTCGGGCCACACAATAATTAGCTTTGTCTTGTGGTAGATACCTGGGGCCTCATTTATGAAAAGTGACGCATCGCTGCGTGAAAACAGCGATGCGTCACTTTTCAATGCGCACTCTTTGCGACACCAATGATGCGTCATATTTAATGTATGACGCATCATGTCGCAAGGACTTACAGATACGTCAGTATTTCTGACGCATCTGTAAGCGCAAAAGTGACACATTGCTGGAGTGTGTCACAAAAGTGACGCGTCTCCAGCAATGCGTCCTTTCACATGGGGAAAGCCCCATGTGAAAGGGCTTGCATCAGTCTTACGCCTGCTGTGAGGCAGGCGCAAGATTTTGACGCAACCGCATCCTAAAAGTGACGCAGTGAAATCTGATAGATTTCACTGCGTCACTATTACGAGGCTTTTTGCGGGGGAACGCCCCCTCTGCATACATTATACCTGACGCAGGTATAATGTGGCGCAGGGGTTTAAAAAGTGACGCATCTACCTAGATGCGTCACTTTTTAAATATGGCGCAACAAGGCGCATGTTTTACGCTGCAGATGCGTCACAAAAAGTGACGCATCCGCAGCGCAAAACTGACGCAAGGCCTCATAAATGAGGCCCCTTGTCCTCCACTTCCTCTCTTTTTGACGGACTTCAAGTTTTAAGGTCATCAAGTGTGAAGTAAACCATTTATGTGCGTTATTAGGGCGTGAGCCGGGGAAATTCACACAGGGTGCATGGATGTCAGCTGCCAGTTGGATACAGTGTGAAAAAGTTTCTTCAATGACATCGATATCTCTGGTCATTGAAGGCAGGGCAGTGGCCAAGGTATCCAGAAAAGCCGGCGTATTGATACCTTTCCATTTCCTAATTTTTCCACCCGGATTGGCTGTTTCATGCCTCCGTCAATAGTAAGTGTGAAATGTTTAAAAAAGTGATCAGACCAGATACAAGGAGGTATAGAACGAGTGGATAGAGAAAGATTGTGAGACCATATTTGATCTAAACTGTGGCCTTTCTCGTAGGTGGGAGAGTGAATATGTTGGGTTAGGTTCAAGTCTGAAAGTAGGTCCTTGAGTTCTACTGCCTGGGAGTCTACCTCAGTATTATCGAATCAGAAGTTTAAATCCCCAATTAAAACAGATTTTGAATAATTTGTTACAAGAGAGGCCATTTGTTCGCCCAGTGATGCAGGAAAGGTGGGCATGGATTGAGGGGGTCGATAAAGCAAGACCAGTGATAGTGCTCCACTGTCAGTGTCAGTCTTAAAAACAATATTCTCCGTGCTGGTCAGGACGAGAGAGGGCAGTGTGATGAATTTATGATTGTTATGAATGATGGCAGCCACTCCTCCGCCCTTTTTACCAGCGGATGGGTTAGCAGTTAAAATATAATAATGAGATGGGAGAGAAGCCAGAATGTCTGGCAGTGAGTCCTGGTTAAGCCAGGTCTCGGTTAAAAAACACAATGTCAGGTTTCTCAGATATCAATAATAGAAATATATCCACTTGGTGTTTGGCCATGGAGCGCGTATTAAGGTAGATGCAACGGAGTTTGATCTGTGGTTTTGGAAGTGGCTGAGTGACAGTATGTGAACATAGGTTAAAGTGGAATTAGAAGCAGTATATTTAATTTTTGAGATACCGTATAAGGAGGTATGTTTTAGTACGTGCAGGGGTAATGCCGGGCAGAGGTGTTCAGGGGGTCTTAAAGTAAGTAAATCGTTAGAGGAATAAGTATGTGTTTGGCCAGAAAATATGTCCCCTGGCCCCGGCCGGCCGCGGACGGGCGCTGACGGGCTTACCTTAGGCGCGCCTTCGGCGCGCCATCGTCGCGCCCGCTGCGTCCCGGATGCACATTGCGTTTAAAGCCCTGCCTCCCCAGAAGAGCTAGACCGCTAGCTCCGGTCCAGCCCGATCCAAAATGGCGAATGGTGGGCTGGATCATTTTACGTGATGATGACGTTTTCAAACCAGTTAGGCCCAGTGATGTAGGTTTTTGCATTGGTGTCTCTCCCAGACTCTTAGTGTGCCTCATACATGTTGCAGGGCTAGAGGGTGTGGACGATACCACTGCAGTGCTGCTGCCAGGGGTACTGGGTGCTCAGCCTCTCATCATCATCAGATGCAATATCAAGAGATACATTTGGATTTGTTTTTCTTTTGCCTTCCTCAATCTTCCTTATGTGTGCATCCAGTCTCCTTTCAAGACTCTATGAGATTGGTTTGAGGGGGACGGCTTTTAGTTGGTTCGAGTCTTTTCTATCTGACCGCCAACAAACAATCTGGGCCCCTCCATTTTCAGCCTCAGTGCCGCCACTGGAGGTGGGAGTTCCTCAGGGATCGGTCCTGAGCCCCACTCTTTTTAATATCTATATGTCCCCTCTGGCGTCACCCGCGGAATCCTATGGTGCCCGGAATGTATCATACACCGACGACACACAGCTTCTTTTCACATGTGAAGAGAAGGCTGATTTTCATGGAGAGAGCATTAAGAGCTGTTTAGGGGCCGTCTTCTCTTGGTTCCAACAGAATCATCTTAAATGTAACCCAGATAAATCTGAGGTTCTTTTTTTTTGGATGCCCTCCGGACCCTTATTGGAAGTCCTGGTGGCCTGCGGTAATGTTTCCTCCCTCCACCGCCACCTCCGTGGCTAAGAATCTAGGAATGAAAGTGGACAACGGACGTACTTTTAAATCCCAGATTCTGGGTTTAGTTGGGCAGTGTTTTGGTCTTCGAAATTTCTCCCACTTCTGTCCCTTGCCCACAGGAGGACCACGCTCCAGGCACTGATAGGTTCACGGCTGGACTGTAGTGTAGTTCCTATTTTCCCGAAAGGCTCTGCGCATTGGAATAACATAAACAGCAGTGTAGACGTAGGACTGAGGTCATCTAGGTCTCTACTGACTATGTTAAACTTAATTTAGGTTTGCGCCAGCTAGCTCAGAGGTCACTGGAAACTTTCTTGAATGAATATGGAGAGATCAGCTTCCCTGGCACAGACAAGAAGGGATTCAGCTTCCGACAACCATATAACATGACAACTTTGCTCCCTCAGAATAAGAGTAAATCTCTAGAGTCGTGTGAAAACAATAGACAACTATTTCACTCAGTCAAATGTGCGTTCTTAGTTTCACCAGAGTGCAGAGAAGAGAGAGATGGGCGTTTTCAATAAAAGGTATTATTTATTGAGCAGTCTTCCTTCTCATGCAGGAGAAATGAATTGCCACAATTGCAATACTTAATATAAAGTAAAGTACGTACAGTAAAAGTAGTATTATGAAATAATACTGTAAAAGCATTGATAAGGTTTCTTAGCCATAAAACACTTTAAAATGGATAAAATATATACATACATATATACATTGACTAACGTGCTCAACTGATACTTCTAAAAATACGTCTACCCCGGTGTACCTGACCTAAGCCTAATACTTGGGAAGGAGTAAGTAAGTAGCAGTTTAAGTCAAGTTGGTTTTGCCAAGAATCTGATTCAAGAATTCTCTCTAAGGGTTTAGTCAGCACTGTACCTTGGGAATAGAATGTAGGAGGTCTGGTATCTCTCTCTCAGGACTCGATATCCCAGTCACCCGCAAGGGTAGGCTGGAAACGCCGGAGCTGGATTTTCTCGGCAGGAGAAAAGACAGTGTCTTTCTCAGCGCGTCAAAGAGGAGGGGCAGCGTCCGTGGGCTTTTCGCATCAGCTGGGCTCTCGGAAAGTAGATAGCTGCTCTGCTCCAAAACCACCACCGTTAGTTGGCTTAAGGCAATGTTGGTATATTTATACCTAAAAGGTGCGGAGTTTGACATAAGGTTTGGACATAAGACGTCAATAAAGATGTCACTAAGAACTGGCCGTTCTTACAGTGCTCGCAGGAGTTCTATTACAAATCAAAACAAAGCAAGTGGGGATTTCCCAGGTTGCTGGAGGCTTGGTGTGTCGAAAGAACTCGTTGTGCTTTCTAGGAATCTAAGGAAGTAGCTTTTGCCGTGCCTTGGACTGCAAGGGCGATTTACTGAAATATGGATCTGATTCTTAAGCCATTATAGGGATATTATTGATTATAGCACAAGGACATAGAATAGCAATATTGATTCAGGTTCCTAGATAAAAACACAATACCCACTCCACGATCTAATGTCCATCATTACTAAAAACTAAGCAATTGTAAACATTTAAAGGTGCATGTGTATTCCAACCCGCCCCAAAATACATTTTTGCATTTGAAATGGTGTATGCAAAATACACAAAAGATTATTGGTACTGTACGTTTATCAAGCAGTGTAATCATTCAGTAAAAAAGGATGCATATATATTTAGCTGAACGATTTGCGAAATTACACAGAAAAGAAGGTCGAGACTATTTCATCACATATAAATGCAATTGCTTGTGCTTGTGCTAGAGGCTGAGTTAATATTTTGTCTCTGGATGTACTAAAATAGAAGCTCTGTTCTTTAAGAATATTTCTACTTTAAGCAGAGTACATGTGCCAGAAAAACGGGTAAATATTTTGGAATTTTGAAAAAAAATAATTTCTGTTTCAGGGGAAAAATAGTTCCAAATGTTTTTAGTAGCTTTTGTTTATCAAACCTGAAGGCCGAATTCAGAGTTCAGGGGAACGCCGTGTGCCGGTTTGCTCAAAAAGTTATTCTTTCTGTTCAGGGGAGAACATCATTTCAGACAGATGTGCAAAAAAGCAGTCTACAGCTTCAGGTGAAAGTTCGACTATGGTTGAAAATGCTGCAACGGGGCAGTCGTGAGAATGATTGCTATTATCGATGTCAGGATCAGCAATGCGCACAGAAGTTCGTACCTGGGTGATGTTGCTCTCATCTCGTACTTCACTGCCAACACCTAATCGTAGTGGTGAAGTTTCAACGAATGCCGTCATCAGGATTGGTAACTGCTGGGGACAACGATGCATGAGCCGTTACAGGACTCAGCAAAGTATCGATATCCATTGGTACTGCTGATTGTAGTGTAAGACAGGTGTCCAACACGCATTCTTCTCCGCATAGCATACATCGAAGCACAGTTAAGATGCAGTTCTGCCATATAGGTCTGAATGAAAGAAACCAGGTCATAATCAGATCTCTTAGCCGGGCTAATCCAAGGACTTTAGTAATGCGCTCCCGATAGCGTATAGCTAGGATCGTTTCTTCCATTGTTGCTGGAGTCTTGTCTGCGGTTTGGCTTGCCATACCGGAGCAAAAGAGTCAAAAATAAAATTCCTGCTACGAGTCCCAAAAGTAGTGGCAGGCCGCCAAAGACAGAATAGACAAAATTGGGAAAGATGCCCAGGACTGCTTCGAAGGGTGTTAACAGTCCCGAAAAAATTATCTTAAATACATGTGCGATGCCACTGGTATCTGAAATATTTAGAATTTGGCTTAGCATTTCTACGAAATGCACGGGGCAATTAGTTGATAAAAGTGTATGTATCTCTGCTGTTGTTCTTGCAACTTGAAGATCATACGTTTCTTTTGATGACGTTAAAGGCACGGTTGTCTGTAAAAGAACAGACTTCATTCTGCTTAAAGTATCAATTCGTATAGAAGAGATATTCAAGGAAGGCCAAATCGTTGCCTCTGTATCAGGAGGGCCGTTTGGATACAATACTTGCATACAGCAAGTGACCATGGAACTAACGCTTACGAGATATGCTTTCCCGGGCACCATGCCACAACAGCTGTGGTCCGTTATTAGAACGTAACTCCCGTTAGAAAGTTGTCTAAAGAATGGCTCTATTTGTGTTGCAGGTGTGCCGTGATGGTGGCATGAAAGGTTATTTGAAGTCCCCTCACAGGCCCCATGTAAATTAATACCTTGGCACAGAAGTATACCGCTTAGTGATCGTCTACACTTATTACCTTTCATACATTCTGGTTCTTGTCACTATAACATGTGTGTGTATAAGGTAATTTCCATGATGACTTAATGTACCCTTTACCCGACCTTTCATACTGGCCTGCTGGTATATACTCTTGGCAATTTTTTAATTGGAAAGTTGTTATCGGAATTGTGATTATTCAGTGTATTATCCATTCAATGACAGGTCTTTCTGACATTGTCAATGGTAATCTCTCAAGTTTTTCAATGCTCAGAATCGTATAGTCTGCTCCTTTTTGTGCCAAACTGATTTGTTTATCAGTAAGGTTAAAGATAGAGAATAATGACGTTATGTTTATCATACGCCATGGCACGTAGCCTCAACGCAGGTTTTGCAACGTCCAGCCTAATTGCACAATAGAACGTAATTGGGACTGACCACATTGTAACATTAGCAAGTCCTGATCTATTATATCGATAGCAGATGATACAATACTGTCCAGTGAATATATTCTGGAGGACAGAGTCATTAACCCATTGTCCACAACAGAAAGCGATTTTTCCAAATTAATACGATCAATTTTTCGGTTTTTTCTCTGCTGTCTCAATTTGAGTTACTTTCCAAGCTTCGTTGTACGCAGCGTATATACTGGCCGCTATGAAACGTTTTTGACGCTGTTTGCGTGGTCCCATTATGAAATCGCACAAGTCAGCACCATCTTTAAGTAAAGTCAAGTGTTGCTTAATTTCTGCCAGTGTGGATGTCTGTAGCCATTCAAGGCATAGTTTCCCTACACTGTATGTTGTTACTATCCCTGGATGTTGTCTCTGGGAGTATTTAGGGTCTGGTCTGGTCATTTTGAACCCCTGTATTTTGTTCAGGAATCTATCTTTACAGTTATTTGTGTCTGTTGGCCAGATTAACCACTTTTTTCAATCAGGATGTGTTCTGTTTTGGTGTAAAAGTTGGGATACGTCTATCTCAATATCTGTGATTGTATTATCAGGTATTGGCTTTTGAATAGACGGTTTGTTTAAGTCTTTAATCTTGGCTAAGCCAAAACAAGTAGTCTGTTGAATGGTGTCATCCAAGAACATTATTTGTTCTGGGATCATGCAGGCGCGAAATAATGCTTCTAAACCTTGGACCTGCCATTCTTTTGTACCCCAGATGGTTTTTGTTTCAATGCTGTTTTTCCAGAAATCAAAACCAAATGTAATCATTTTTCAATAAAATGTTTCCGAATAAATCAGTTTAGTATTTGTCAACATAGTTTTTATCCCTGTTTTATCTAACAGTTTATAATAAAATGTTTCTGCATCACTTGTGTTAAACCCTGAGAAGTATGGGAATTTCTCATAGAATGTTTTTGAACTGCTTTTAGGTGGAGTTGCACAATGTTCCCATTGATTATATTGAAAAACATTTCTAGGTTGTGCAGATTTATGTGAATAGTGATGTGCACAGTGGTTATAGCAGTACATTTGTTCATAGTTTGATGAACCCTGTAAATAATCATGTTCTGTAAATTTAGCTCAAATAACAAATAGGGTTTTGGCTGAAGCACAGTAAGGCTGTGCCAATGACGTAATAAACAAAAGAATTGCCAATACTGTGCAGTAATTCAATTTTTTACCAGTGAAATGAGCTGCCTATCGCTCATTCCAACAGACCAGGGAAGGCTCAGTTCATACCTGGATTGCTTTGTGGTGTTTTCACATACGGAAAGCTAGAAAATCGAAGATGAGATGGAATTGTCTAACGGTGTAAAATTAACCTGCTAAACATAAACAGGATTCTTACAGGGTCTTTAATATAAAATCATCTCTTGATAGAGGAAAAGTCCCCTCTTCCCCTCTAATTCTAATATATCTCTTGTTGTCTGTCGTCAAATTTGTTGCCCGAGAGTGTCATGTGTTAAATGTACAATCCTTTTTCTAAATTCTGGCAGTCCTGCCTTCCCTTTTTCTCAAGCTCTTAGTCCCTTTTTTATCCTCCTAGATTGTATACGATATATGCATTAGATTGAAGTCAAATTATACAATTCTTGTTGTACCAACTAAAAACTTCCTCATTTAAAAGAAGAAAAACAAAACTTAAATAAAATAAACTCATTTATTTTGTAGTAAAAACCTTGACTGACAGAGTGGTCTTTTGGAATGAGCGATAGGCAGCTCATTTCCCTGGTAAAAAATTGAATTACTGCACAGTATTGGCAATTCTTTTGTTTACTGTAAATTTAGCTGACATTACTAAATCTGAAATCATATCATTTATGCTTTCAAAGACGCAATCATCAGAAAATGTACTTGGTTTTACAAAGTCCCTTAATGAAACCTTGAACTGGTGAGTATATTTCAAGAGTTCGACCGGGCCATAGATTTCGTAATCCGTTTTGTCCCAAACTACCCCACCGGGTATTGGAATGGCTGTCACATTCACTGATGATAGTTCTCTTTTCTCGATGTGAGATGACTTGTGTGGCTTTAGGACCAAGTTGATGCTCTGACTTGCTGTGTCCATTGTACTGTATTTTCCCTCAATGAGTTTTCCCAAACTAAGTACCATGATGAGCCAAAGCAGGAGGAAAAGTACGCCTAACACAATCCAAAATTCAATCCATGGAGAAATCAGATAGGTTTCTTTGAGTTGATGAAATAGTTCTGTTGCTTTGTCTTTAAAAGTTTTTATTACTGGCGTTTCTTCAGGTTCTCTTGGATCTTCAGAAAAGTTATCGAAATAGATGAAGTAGCCAGATGCAGTTCTATCAATTGTTGGAATTGCTTTTTCAATTTTTCTTTCATTAGCATAGTCTGAGGCTACATCGTTGTAGACTGGTGTTTCTTGACGAACTGTTTCAATTTGGGTTTCAAGAGGCACATGTTCCATGGCATTGTTGCATAGTCCTTTTTTATTCACTGCAGGTTTATCAAATGTGATTAGTCTCTCAGTTTGAACCTCTTGGATTGTAGCAAGTTTTGGAGTCCTGCTAATTCTTGGGAGTCCACTGGGCCTACTACTTAATATTGGCCACATGATTATGGTTTTACCAGGTCGATGGATACAACTCGGTTCTCCTTTTTACCAGCAAGGGGCGGTAGTACAACTGATCTTATTCCGCTGACAGCTAAGACAGGTACTGCTTTTCTGTAAGAAGGCCCAAATTCCTTCTTCACCGCGATCTTCTCTCTGACCAGATCCCAAATCTTTGGAATCCAGACAGGCCTTGCTGGGACAGGTGGTGTATCTTTAGTGGTTGTTTGCTGTTGTTTTAACTTTATGTTGCTCAGGGCTTTTCTTGTTTCATTTAAGTCCTGTAAAACAGCCAAACGATCTTTGATGTCAAAGCATTTTTTCTTACCTTCTACCACTGAAGTTTGACTATCTAAATCCTGAATATACATTCTAGTTCCGAACAATAGTTCGTACGGGCTGAAACCTTTTAGAGAATTTCTTGGCAAATTGTTAAGACTACGTTGGACACTTGTTAAATGCTGGACCCACCCATAACCCGAACCTAATACCTTTGCCGTTATAGATTGCTTTATGTCTCAGTTTTTTCTTTCCACAATCCCATTTCCTTCAGGATGGAAAGGACAAGGGTACCGCAACGCAATGCCAATGCTGGTCATTGCCTCTTTATAAGCTCGAGAGCTAAAAGCAGGACCCTGGTCAGAATGTAGCATGCCAATTGCGTATGTGCCGATAAAGACTCGCAAATCTTTTATAACAGTTCTGGCGTCAGCCGAGCGCTGGGGCCACATCCAAATGAATCTCATGCAGGAATCCACTGCGACCATGATATATTTATAGTTACCATCCCTTTGTAAGGGACCACAGTGGTCCAGGTAAACACATGCTAATGGTTTATCTGAGATTAGAAGGGGTGTCTGCGCCGGTCGTTTCACTGTTGATACTTTCATTCTTTGGCATATTTCTCATTCTAGAACAGATTTCTTAGTTTGTATTCTCATGCGCGGCCACCAATATCTCTGTTTTAATAATGATATTGTGGCTGAAGCACCAGCATGTGCAGAAGCGAGCCCTTCATGTGCCGCTGTAATTAGTCCTAACCTGTGTTCCATGTTTGGAATTACCCTATCCCCCACTCCAGGGATTCGAACAAATGGAACATTATTCGCATCAGTTATGTATGAGTACTTTACTGGAAAGCCTTTCGGGAGTGTTTTTCTATCATCTTTTACTGACACACTGACAGCTTGTAGTATGTCGCTGTCTATTTTTGTTTTTGACCGGGTGATAGCAGCTACGGAAGCCGTTTGCACAGCTGCCTTCGCGACTTCATCAGCCAATGAATTCCCCACAACGTGAACGCCATCACGTTGATGACTCAGTGTGTGTATCACGTGAGTCTTTTGTAGTTCTTTTTGTAAAAGAACTACTTGTTCCCAAAGCATTTTATGCTTGATTGTGCCACCTTTTCCATCTTTGAACCCGTTTTCAACCCAATTCTGCAAGTATTCATTATAAGACTGAACGCAGTAATATGAATCGCACACTATAAGTGTGGGGAATTCGCGATCGGTATTTTCAAGCGCCATCTTAAATGCTAGTAGTTCAGCTCGCTGAACCGTACAATCTCCTAGAGATTGCGTTTTAGTGACCAGTGGTCTAAATTTCCCTTTGTGCCAACGACCTTTAACAATCGCGCACGCAGCACTGTAAGCTTGTTTACCCCCAACTGCGGGTTGTGCTGATCCGTCTGTATATATTATACATCCGTAGTGTTCTAGAGGCAGGATTTTGGTTGGCAGAGGACATTCATATTCATATTGTAGAAATTCTTGTGTTTTTAGATTAGGATCAAATTCATATACTACGTCTGTTGCAGCAAGAGAATTAACCCATTGGATCCAGCTCGGATGTAGTGCTTAGCATTTGGAATGCTTGCTTTTGTTACCGCTTCTAGGGCTGGTATCGGTGTAACGATTATTATTCGTTTACCTTGTGCTAGGGCCCTTTCTTTTGCTACAGCAGTCTGAACCGCAGTTAGAATTTTTTCAGTTGAACTGAACTTTATTTCAGCTTTTGTGTACAAATGTGATTTGTAAGCTATTGGTACCGTTTCTCCCTCATTAGAGGTCAGGTACGTGAATCCGCATCTTCTTGGGATGACTCGGATTACAAGGTTGCGTGTATTGTCACGAGTTTCTAATTTTGTTTTAGCTAACATGTCTGTTTGCAATGATCTCAAAATTTCTGTGTGTTTCTGAGTCCAATTGATTGTTTTAAAATCAGGTTTTATTAATTCGTAGAGAGGTTTAACCCTCTCTGCATAATTTAGAATGTAAGTTCTTCCAAAATTCAGGAAGCCTAGAATCGATTGTAAGTTCTTCAGCGTTTTTGGTGCTTGGAGTACAGCGCACTTCTCTAAGAAGTTGTCTGCTAGGCTTTTGCCTTCACTTGATAATTCATATCCTAAATATAGGACAGTTAGATGGGCAATTCATGACTTTTTAAAGTTGAATTTGTAACCCTCTGCTGCGAACCCAAGTATTATGGTGTTCACTCTTTTCAAGTGAGTATCCAAGTCGTCATCTGTGAGATAGATGTCATCGACATAAGATAATGCCTCATCATCATATATTTGTAGTAACTCTGTTACTCTTGCTGAGAATAATCCTGGGCTATTCTTGAATCCCTGTGGGAGCAGGCATGGGCGGAAAATCCGTTCCGCTCGCGGATTTTGCGGATTTTCGGGAAATCCGCAATCCGCGAGATTTGCGAATTTCCTGCAAAATCCGCAAATCCGCGAGCAGCGGATTTTGCTCGCACTGCTCGCACTGTTCGCGTGAGTTCGCGCCCCGCGAATAAGTGCGAAATTGCAGAAATACGATCTAAGCAAAACTGAAAGTAACTACTTACCAGGTTCAAAAGTTCAGGCACATCATTAGTAGCCATTTCCTGTAGTGCTTCCTGAGGGGCCCCTCCAGAGTTCAGTTGCCAGTTGAAACTATTATGTGACCCTGCTCTGAACCTCAGAATAGTTACACATATGCCACAAAGGTCATGAATTACAGCTAAGGGAGACAAGCAGGAGCCAGGCTGGAAGTTAAAATCCATTAATCAGCCCCTAATTCATTATTGTCAGTTGGGGCAGGGCAGGTGTTGTAACTAATTTTGCAACAATGAAAGCACTTAGCAAGTGCAAAAGATCACTAATCAGGGCGCACTAAGGAAGCAGGTGCCAGCTAAAAAAATATTCTGTGACACATTAATCAGCCCCAAATTAATTCAGGTCACTTGAGGCAGGGAAGGTGTGCTTTGCTTTGCCGAAAATAATGTACACTGGACAACCAGAGGGTGTGGTGATGAAACAGAGGGTGGCATGGGTGGGCCAGAGGGTGGCATGAGTAGTCAGAGAGTGGCAGTGGTGACAGAGAGTGGCGGTGATGAAGAAGAGTGTCCCAAACAGGTTGGACACGTAGAAACAACAAGTTCGCAAAACTTGCGACCCGACAGGTAAGTTCGCAAATTGCGAAATTGTAAAAACCCTCGCGAACTGGCAGAAACACGGGCGAACACAAAAAAAAAAAAAAATCCGCAAATTCGCGGGAATTCGCAGATTTTGCGGATTGCGAGTTCGCAAATCCGCAAATTCGCGGATTGCCAATCCGCAAAATCCGCTCATGCCTGTGTGGGAGTCGACAGAAATTTTCTGTGACCCCATTATTGAGAAAGCGGTTAAATACCTGCTTTCTGGTGCAATGTTTGACAAAAGAATCCATTAGAAATGTCTAATGTTGTTTTGTATTTTTCGCGAATTATGTTATTCAGTAGTACTGCACTGTGCGAATTTTGTACCGCAAATGTCTTGCAACATGAGTTAAGGTGTCTGTAGTCCAAGACTAGACGATGTGAATCGTCTGGTTTGGAGACAGGAAACAAAGGATTGTTCATTTGAGAGGCGCATGTTTCAATCACCCCTTGGCATTCAAGTTGATCTAAGATCTCCCTGACCTGTTTTTTAGCTTCTTGCTTAATTAGGTACTGCCTTTGTACATTTTAACTGGATTTTGTGAGGAGCAGAGTCCTCATTCCATCCTATATGATTCTTATATAATGCAGGTGCTTGGGCTACTGCCCATTTTCCTGCATATATGTATTTTCTATGTATTGGAATATGATTTGAGAAGGCAGGCATAATCATTTCTTCGCCATGAGGGCACTCCCTGACAAACTCTGGTGGCCAGTCTTTCTCAGCTAATAGGATGTCATAGCCTTTTGAGAGTTTATCCCAAAACAGATCCCTTACCTTCCTAGTCTTATCTCCCTCTATACGCAATGTTATTTCGTATATTTTATGAGGTTCGCTAACTCTGGTATCTGCAGTTTCCACCTGAAAGTATTCATTTGTGTCCACTGTCTCCAGATGATTCATCAAGATCTTGCGAGCTATTGTCACTTCTGCTGCGCTGTCTAGCATTGTCTGTGCCCACTCTCCGTTTTTCAGCTGTGTCCTCAGTATCCTCGGCATGTTTGATTATTTTAATACTTGCTGCCTTCTTTCTTGGAAATTGTAATGTTTTACTTTGAGGAGGTTCCTTGTCTTTGGACTTGACGTGCTCTTCCCTGTGTTCTGACAGTCCTCTTCTTTCCGATTTCTGCGAGGAAGTCCGAAAAGATCGAGAGGGACGAGTATCAATATTTTGATATCTATCAGGCTTTTTCAAATTATCCCTATTTCTAAGGTTTTATCTTTTTTCAGAGGGCTCCCTTTGGGGAGACTTGTGTTCTCGGTTCGGAGTTCTTTCCCTCCGCCGAGGAGACCTTCCTCTGAACTGGAATCTTTTTTCTTTGGGAGTGGATTGTTTGTTTCCATCCCAGCTCTTTTTTGGAGTGTTTAGATTATTTTTTATAAATATCTTTTCAGGATTTTCAAGTAGTTGGGGTTTTACCGGTTTCCCACCCAAACTATCTCTACCTAGTTCTTCATAGGATTTTTCTATGATTCTGGCAAGTTCAATTGGTTGGTCTGCTATATCTGTTTCTTTCAATTTTTAGCGGATCGCCACAGATGCTGCTTCTCCTTTTATGTTGCCTAATAATATAGCCGAGACCTGCTTGAAGTCTTTCAGTCATTTCATACCAAGAGTTAAAGCAGGTTCTGGACCGTATTCATTTTGAATCTGTCTTAGTACATCTGGTATCACCGCCAGAGACGGAACACCATGTGTTTTTGTGTAAATGGAAGCAAAGACTGTGCCCCAAGTGTCACAGTCCTCCACATGTGGTGCGACCCCCATTGGAAGGCAGATAGTCAGAATTCTGTGTTTCTCACTAGGGGTAGTATTCGGGAATACTGCCTCTATTTGAGTTATTTTTTGTGGTAGCCAGAATGGAATTTGTTCCCGTTTTGCGGGTGTTTTACTGAGACATGATTGTATGTTCTGTGGTGTAATTTTATTTGTGTTTCCCTGATGAGGTGTCAGCTGTGGAATGTTAATAGCTGGTTGGACTGTTGCAGTCCGCATTACATATTGGACTAATTGTCTATGAATTTTAATTAGTACTTTTAGCTGGGCTAAAAGTTCCTTGTCTGATATTTTTTCGATGTCTGGATGTGGTGTGTAGCTGGGTAGAACCAGCCACGTTACTCCTGGTCTACCTAGTGGACCGAGTCTGGTGATGTGATCAGTATGTTTTAGGGCGCCTTTAAACCAGAGCATGTGCTCTTGGTAATTTAGTGGGATTTCAACATCCTCGAAAGGAGTGTATTCATCCGGAGGTTCCTCTATTTTGTAATAGTGGAAACCGTGTGTTGTAGCGCTTGCCGCTGGAAAGTTTATCCATGAATAGAATACCTCTGTCTGCCGATATTCGTGTGCCTCTATCACGAAAATGACTGTACCACCTCGTGATGTCAGTCCATTTTCTATAAGTTTTAGAGTTATAGCTCTTCTTATGTTTGCCGGGATGATAATTGCACCCGGTTCATTTTCATTAAACTCTGTAACATCGAAACCCCATTGATTCGCATCTACTGCGGCTTCACCGGTTTCGTTGCTGTCGCCGTTATTTGACATTGTTTTAATGAAAGTTTGCAGAGCAGGTTTCCAAGGAAACAAAATATTAGGTGCACAATATTTTGGAACACTGTATCCTTCAACGTTGACTAAACCAAAACTCTACATAGGAATCTCTTCCTACTAAGTTCCGGCGGATTTTAACCTTTCACCCACTCCAGACGTCTATTGGAGTATTTACAGGAAAAGGGGTCTGTGTGAAAAGCACGACTGAGTTACTCTAACATCTTGCGTTAGTTTTATCGCCTTACCAAACGTTGGGCGCCATGTAGTGTAGGTCCTATTTTCCCAATAGGCTCTGCGTATTGGAATAACATAAACAGCAGTGTAGACGTAGGACTGAGGTCATCTAGGGCTCTACTGACTATGTTAAACTTAATTTAGGTTTGCGCCAGCTAGCTCAGAGGTCAATGGAAACTTTCTTGAATGAATAGGGAGAGATCAGCTTCCCTGGCTCAGACAAGAAGGGATTCAGCTTCCGACAGCCATATAAGATGACAACTTTGCTCCCTCAGAATAAGAGTAAATCTCTAAAGTCGTGTGAAAACAATAGACAGCTATTTCACTAAGTCAAATGTGCCTTCTTAGTTTCACCAGAGTGCAGAGAAGAGAGAGACGGGCGTTTTCAATAAAAGGTATTATTTATGGAGCAGCCTTCCTTCTTATGCAGGAGAAATGAATTGCCACAATTGCAATACTTAATATAAAGTAAAGTACGTACAGTAAAAGGAGTATTATGAAATAATACTATAAAAGCATTGATATGGTTTCTTAGCCATAAGACACTTTAAAATAGATAAAATATATACATACATATATACATTGACTAACGTGCTCAACTGATGCTTCTAAAATACGTCTACCCCGTTGTACATGACCTAAGCCTAATACGTGGGAAGGAGTAAGTAAGTAGCAGTTTAAGTTAAGTTGGTTTTGCCAAGAATCTGATTCAAGAATTCTCTCTAAGGGTTTAGTCGGCACTGTACCTTGGGAATAGAATGTAGGAGGTCTGGTATCTCTCTGTCAGGACTCGATATCCCAGTCACCCGCAAGGGTAGGCTGGAAACGCCGGAGCTGGATTTTCTCGACAGGAGAAAAGACAGCGTCTTTCTCAGCGCGTCAAAGAGGAGGGGCAGCGTCCGTGGGCTTTTCGCATCAGCTGGGCTCTCGGAAAGTAGATTGCTGATCTGCTCCAAAACCACCACCGTGTGTTTGCTTAAGGCAACGTTGGTATATTTATACCTGAAAGGTGCAAAGTTTGACATAAGGTTTGGACATGACACGTCAATGAAGATGTCACTAAGAACTGGCCGTTCTTACAGTGCTCGCAGGAGTTCTATTACAAATCAAAACAAAGCAAGTGGGGATTTCCCAGGTTGCTGGAGGTTTGGTGTGTCGAAAGAATTCGTTGTGCTTTCTAGTAATACAAGGAAGTAGCTTTTGCCGTGCCTTGGACTGCAAGGGCGATTTACTGAAATATGGATCTTATGCCATTATAGGGATATTATTGATTATAGCCGTACAAGGGCATAGAATAGCAATATTGATTCAGGTTCCTAGATAAAAACACAATAGGACTATGCCAATGTACTATATTTGGGCCTTCCAGAATATCTTCTTTCTCGCCTTCAAACGGTTCAAAACTCCGCCGCGCGAGCGATATTTGGCCTTAGCTGGAGGTCTAACACTGCAGCTTTTCTTAAATCTCTCCATTGGCTGCCTGCACGCAAACGTATTTCCTTTTAGACCCTAACCATGGCATTCAAGGCCCTACATAGTATGGGTGCCTGCTATCTTAGGAAAAGAATTGGCTTTTACCTCCCCTCTAGATCGTTACGTTCTGCATCGTTAGCTCGGTTCCAGTAATTAGGCGAGCCCGTATCGGGGGTCGTTCTTTCAAATGTTTGGCAGCCCAACTCTGGAATGAACTGCCTTTGTTTTTGCGGAAGATTGACAGCCTCATTGCCTTTAGGAAGGAACTTAAAACATGGCTGTTTGGTCAATAATCTCGTCTGGTTCTCCTGTTTCTTTGTCCACTAGGTCTGATAGCGCCGGGACGCTCTGCCCGAGTCGCTGAGCGCTTTATAAAAACCCTCGTAACATAACATAACATAACAAATGATAGTGTGGTGTTTCTTGATATGACCTCTCTGGCCTCCGGTACCATAGTTGGTACCAAGCTTACCCTGACTAACTAATGTTTTACAAATCGCACAAACAACCATGTTTTCCGCACTTTGGCTGACAGTAAAGAAGTCCCAAACTGGGGACTGGAAATGTCGGCTGGTGGTGGAGGTGCTACATTTAGTTTCAATGCCAGATGAAGTGGAGGATGGGCGTGGCTGAATTCGTTTCAGTTGTTCGCTAACAGCACCACTATTTGAGGTCGAGCTGGATGGAGGTCCCTGCCGGCCCTTCTGACTAAAAAATATGGAAGCTGTAGGTTGTGTTGGTGTTGTAGTTAACTGCGTTGGTGGTGGTACCAGTGCCACGCAGCCCACATCCCGCTCAGCAGCCATTTGAGATAGGGTGAAAATGTCTGTCTGCTGCATGCCCCCTGGGGCTGGAGTGACGACTGTGATGACTGGGTCATCGTCAGACTGTTCATCAGCAGCAGAAGACACCACTTCTTGTTCGTCGTCATCACCCACAAGTCGAAGCCTTGCGGGAGCCTTCCTTTTAGGCTTAGCTACCTTTGTCGGCTCATGGCGTGCCTCACTCTCAGACTGCATTTGTGGGTTCCAATCAAGATCAAGGTCATCAGAATGAAGAGGGCTTGAAGAAGAACTTGTAGGAGTAGTAGCCCTCCTTGACCTTTTTCTTGCTGGGGATCTGGCAGACCATGGATCATCATCAGGAGAAGTGGCTTCCTAGATTGATACCTCCTCTTGAATATCAATTTCCTGATGTGCCCGTACTTCTGGAGAAACAAGCGTTGTAGGAAGTTGTGCCACTCCATGAACCTCTAGTTGCACCTCTCCATGCACCTATCCATGCGCCTCTCCTTGCGGCTCTACTTGCGCCTCTCCTTGCGCCTCTCCTTGCCCGTGTACTTTAGCTTGTACTAATTGCACCTGTGGTTGTCGTTGCGGCTGTGGTTGTTGAACACTCGTCAGCTGAGTTACACCCGGCGTTGGTTGATTGGATGGTACTTTCTTGTGATGAGCCAAGATCACTGGTCGATGGTGATTGAACAACCAAAGTGGTTGCCGCAGCAGCACTCATGGTCTTGGACCTAACTTGGCATGGTGGCACTGAGCCCAATGAAGTGGAGGTGCTGCTTCCAGCTTTGTCCCCGGCCGGCACCGCTGCTGCTGCAGGCGTAGTTTTTTTTCCCCAAAAATGGTGTCGGTGGGCACACCAGTCTCCTTGGTAGGTGGTGCCACTTGCTGCTTCTGCTCCTTCTTACTGGCAGTGGCACTGGCAACTTTTTTCGCTGAGGCGCTGCAGCCACCTTTGTTTTGAACCATCTTCTTCAGATGTCAGAACAGCAGGCCGCAGTTGCACGAGTTGCAGAGTTGTCTTGTCTGTAGCCACACATGACGACATGTGACGTTGTGCTGCACACAAGGCTGCAGGACTTCTTCCTGGCACTGTTGGTTCTCTTGTGCATCTAAAAGCAATGGAAGCCAGAGGAACATCAGTTAAACACCCTAGAAAGTCAAAAAACACACAAAAATCACCACAATCCAATGCCATCCATGCCCTCAAGGATATTTAAATTCAAGATACCCCACAGAAAGACGAGGTCCATGCACCACTGAGTACCCCTGGGCATAATGGTTGAAAGCAAGGCAAACTGGGTGCAGGCCTGAGCACACTGCCTGGCTTCAAAATGGCCCCTTGACCCCCACCACATGGCCAGGCCCTGCTTGTACCAGGCCTCAAAATGGGCCCCACCCACAAGGTCAGACCCCAACAGCACTCAAAAATTTTAAAAAAACACAATAATCACCACAATCCAATTCCATCCATGCCCTCAATGATGTTTGAATTCAAGACATCCCACAGAAAGACTAGGTCCATGCACCACTGAGTACCCCTGGGCATAATGGTTGAAAGCAAGGCAAACTGGGTGCAGGCCTGAGCACACTGCCTGGCTTCAAAATGGCCCCTTGACCCCCACCACATGGCCAGGCCCTGCCTGTACCAGGCCTCAAAATGGCCCCCACCACATGGCCAGGCCCCAACAACACCCCAAAAAGTCAAAAAATACACAAAAATCACCACAATCCAATGCCATCCATGCCCTAAATGATGCTTAAATTCAAGACACCCCACAGAAAGACTAGGTGCTCCAAGCACCACTGAGTACCCCTGGCCATAATGGTTGCCCTCAATGATGTTTAAATTCAAGACACAGTCAAAACAACTAGAGAGTGAGGGAGAATAGCACTCTTTTTTGGTCCTGATGAAAGCTTTGCAGAACATGCATAATTAAGCAGAAACATGTTGACCGTCCTTTCACGTTCTTAACTTATAGGATCCCCCTGGCTACATTTAATAGCTAGTACTGATCCGCCACCAGTTTTTAATAGTCACCAAATCACCTTGAATAAAGTATTTTATAGGTAGTATTTAGTGACTTTTTAAGTTCACACTGACCCCCCACACAAACAACCAGCTCCGCTGCAGTCGCAGGCGTTGTAGCACACCCCGGAAGCACTCGGCTTCCATGGTGGGGACCATATGATGAAGCATGTCACCAACTATATTGGTGAGTGAGGGTCCTTAAAACAAATATATGTGTGTTCCCTCTTTTATTATTAGTCGTTTCAGGTAGCTACACCGCACAGAAAGAGTAGGTCCATGCACCACTCACTACACCTGGGCCTACTGGCTAGTGAGGCTTTACAGGCACCCCAAAATTAAAAAAAAATCAACATATAACAGTGAGCTAAAATTCCATGACATAAATGAGAATTAAGTTTAAAAAAATCACATAAACAGTTGTATCATGCACCCATGACTAACCCAGGGCCTACTGGATACTGTGGCAACCCACAATAAATATTTTTCTTAAGTTGTGAAAAAAGTTTTAAAACTGTAGTTGCCTCAACTGCAATGCCCCAAACAAACAACACCAACTTACTTGTAAAATCTCAAGTCCAAAAGTGATCCAAACTCCAAAGTCCAAAAAGTCCTCATATGCAAATACCCAGCAGCAGCCACAAAAAGTAATCCTTCCAGCTCCAGATCCAAATCAAAAAAGACCAGGACATGGACAAAGCACTAGGAGGAGCCTGCTGGACAGGAACAGGAAGTTAGAGACTCTGGGGCACTTCCTAAAAAAAATGGTCTCCAAATGTCAATCTGAGGAATTATTCTGATCAAAATCATCATTTTCACAAGGTTTATGCTTCCTGCGGTGGATTTCTTGAGCAGAATTGCAATTTTTGCAATTTCAGGAACGCGAGCTGTTCAAATCTCCCGCCGGAATTCAGCTGTGCGCCTCATCTACGTGTTCGGCATTGTTTACTCCTGCAATGCGTGATCGCGGGCCCTTATGACGTACTCGCGTTGTCAAACTCTCGTTGTGCAAGAAAAAACAACTCGGCGGACTCAGAATCACGGTAAGTCAACACCGTGCGCGCGATTTTGTATTTTTCAAGCGCAACCAAGCAAAATAATTCGCAGCTTGCGAATTTGCAGATTTTTGGGCAAATTCGCGTGATTCGCGGATCGCGAAAATGCCAAAAATCCACAAATTCGCCTGCGAAACAGATTTTAGGCCCACGCTTACTTGTAAGGTGCCCCGAGCACCAGGGAACGCCACCCCTCTGTGGGTTTATTTTGAAGTATGCGGGGGGGTTACGGTCCTCTTCCCCTCAGTCTCCCGAGCACCGGGGAATGCCACCCCTCTCTGGTTTTATTTTACGGTCCTCTTCCCCTCAGTCTCGGGGACCGTCAAACCGACAAGGCTTTTTTTTAAAAATACATATTTTTTAAAAGTGTGTTTTCAGTTCCCCCTCTCTCTCTACTCGTACACGCCGCGGGGACCGCCACCTTCCAGGGGCAGTAATATGTAAAATGACCTTCCAGCACTGGGTACCTGCACTCCCCGGGGTTTTTTAATGTTGGGCCCTGGGGTCCACCATCTCCCAGGGTCGGTTTTTGCAGTGTCTCGGGGTGCGTACTTCCGGGTCACTGCTGTTTGCTATGGTAGGGCGGTATTGTCACCGCTCCCATTTTACCACAGCAACCCGCTTTCCTATTTGAAAAAGAGAGCAAGTTAATCTGTTCTCTCTTTCAAAAAAGCTGATTGTTTTTTGAAAGAGAGAGCAGCATATAAGCTGCTGTCTCTGATAAAGCAATGCCGGCTCTCGAAGGACGCGGGGAGCCGTCTGGGATCGTGGGGGCATTGGGGCTAAAAATAAAAAAATAAAAAAAGTTATTTTTGAGAACTAACTTTACTGGTCAAAAAAAGAGCTATATTTCTATGATAGTATGTAAAACTTTCTGGGTTTTTTTGTGCACCAGTTGTACTCTTTACACATGCGCAGCCTCGTTTCCAAGCCCACGTTTTTTTCTTTTTCTTCAAGTTCGCCAAGCAAACATCTCCTCATTTCAGGTATTACATTTTCCAATTTCTTTTCCCGGGCTGTGTGTGTCATCCGCTGCTATACTTTTGTAATATATTATTAAACATATTGTATTCATATTTATTTGAAATGTAGTGTTGAGGCGCCAAACATTGATTACATACTCCGTCCACCGCCATTTTAGTAGTTTTTTTCCGTTATTTTTATTATACCTGTTACTTTCATTTTGCTCTGCGCTTATCTTCTCTAAGATCCATGGGATTTCCTGGCACAGACACCACGGTGTTTGTCCTTGGCCTTCGATCTTATCACTTGGTCACACGTATACCTAAAAACTGATTTGAAGGACGTAAGCCAGAGCCATTACAATGCGTGTTCGTCAACACAAAGACATCATTAAGATTATGTGTTTATCATGCGTGGTAAATGCATACTAGTTGTAAAAGCATGTGTGGTAAAGCCATATGCATGCTAATGGCTTTGTGGTGACGATCACGGGTGGTTATGACCGCGTTGTAATGGCTGTTTCCCCCAGGACACTACAGGAACCGGGTCTGGGCGTGGTGGATCCAGGGCACCAGGTGGAGGGCACACAGCCACTCTCATACAATATAGAAATCTTTGTGGGGTGATTGTTTCTGTGGATTGAGGGGCGTCATTGAGGCCCATACTTAATTTTGTAGAGTGGTAGGTTTGCATGGGAAAATGTCGCAAGAGGTTTGTAAATGTGGTACACATTGTTTCGTATTAGTTTGATTTCTTTACCCTGTTGTAGTGTACCCAGAGAAAAAATAAGTCAGTACTTTTCAATCTTACTCTTGAACATCTTACTATAGTACTTCAACATTATAAATATTATTTTTATTGTGGACCATCAACCCCCCCCCCAAAAAAAGAAGTATGTCGTTTTTTTAATTAACTTTTATTAAAAGAATAACTGTAAACGAAACTTAATGATAACTATATTATAAACACTGTGGGTGGGTGTAAAAAGGGACAGAAACTATTACATTCCTTGCCGGAGAGCATAGGTGTTATCCATTCTAACCCTCTAGTATCTGTTACACGTAACATAGGTTATGATTTGCTATCAACACCCATCCCTGTTGACGAGTCATCGACCCAAGCCCCGATACCTTCTAGGTTAAACCATATGGAAGGAGTTTTGGCAACTGGAGGTGTTTTGAAATCAGGGCAGTCAACTGGTAACTTATTTCCATTTGTGGCAGGGTCTATATTGGGGGCTTGCAACAATGTGGCCATGAATCAGGGGTTATCTCCTGTAGGGGCAAAACCAGTATCGGGAGGGATAAGACCAACCACACTTGAAAATATAATTTTAATATCATGGAATATAGCTGGTTTGGCTAAAAACCTCTCTGATCCCGATTGGGCCAAATATATAGATTCTTGTGATTTTTGCCTGCTCCAAGAGACTTGGTCTCTTGAAACACCACATAGGATGGGTTACAGGACCTACAATATTGCGGCAATTCCATCATTCAGGGGGAGACCATCGGGGGGGCTTACTATCTGGATTAGTGTCTCCCTGGAGGTAAAAATTACGCAACTAACTACAGATTCTCCTGATATACCGGGTCTTTTAGTTAAGCTGAATGACGGAAAGTGTATTGTGTTGTGTAATGTTTATAATCGCCCCTGTGGTTTAGCAAAGGAATCTGAAATTTTCAACAAATTGGATAAACTTCTTACTGAAATCGTAGAGGCACCTACTGGTATAATTGTATGCGGTGATTTTAATTGTAATTTCGAACCGATTATAGGTTTTGGTGATGTTTTCTTAGAGGAGGATGGAGCTAATAATATTCCCCCATTATCATATATAGAGGGGGTGAGTTGTACTACATTAGCTACTCAGATTACGAGATTGGTAGCAGTACACGGCCTGAGGGCTTGTAATGGTCATTTTCCATCTGACTCTCCGAAAGCACCAACTTTTGTAAAAAACAACTATCAAAGTCGGATTGATTACATTTTGGTCTCTTTTGACATCTGGAAGTTTTTATTGGATTTCGAAATCGACCATAGATATGAGAGTGACCATCGACCACTGCGTTTGTCAATGCATAATAGCCTAGTTCCTAGCTCTAGGTTTACTGTGACGCAAAATACTATGGATAATCCAATTAATACTGGCCCTTTAATAAGTAATAATAGGAGATCACTCAAATGGGCTAATCTACTAAGTAATAAGGAGGCATTATCCAGTATTTATTTACTCTTTGCAGATACTTTTGATAAACACTTACACCAACCGGTAGAGGGTGAGGTTTTTATAAACCTACATATTGATTTTTTCGGTGCCTTGGTACCTATTGTGACGAAAATGCCGCACAAACAAAGGTTGAATAAAACCAGTTCCTATGGTACGAAGCAATGGTATAATAAAGAATGTCGCAATTGTAAGAGTAAACTCCTAGAGGCAATAAAGAGTAACTCAATAAATAGTATTAGGACCTTAAGACAAGAGTATAAGAGAGTGCAGCGAATGGCAAGAACTGCATGGGACGAGGAATGTTGGGAGAAGATGCTTTTAGCTGTTAAACTCAAGGATAATGTGGGTTTTTGGCAACTTGTAGCTAATGAGAATATAGGAGGAAGAACACCGGATGACGTGTTTATTAATGAGCAAACTTGGGTTGATCATTTCACCAATTTGTACAAAGCCCCTGATAGTGCAGAGGTTGTAAATAGACCAGAGGTTGTAAATAGACCATGGTTGGAAACGTCAACTAATATTGCAGAGTTTAGTCTCGAGGAAACTGAGTTAGCATTAAATGCTGTGAAAAACGGGAAAGCCCCCGGTTTAGATAAAATACCAGGGGATTTATATAAACATGAGACCAGCATTTGGGCGGCATACATAAACAAGCTTTTTAACGCTATAGTTGCCGGAGGGAAATTACCACACAGTTGGCGGGGAGCAGAAATTATATTAGTTTTCAAAAAGGGGGATCGACAAGATCCTTCTAATTACCGTCCCATCTGCCTTTTAGACATTTTGCAAAAAATTTTCTCTAGGCATCTTTTAAATCGAATGGAAACATGGATTGATGAGAATGAGATTCTTACCAAGTTTCAAGCAGGTTTTAGACGTAAGATAAGTACGATTGATCAGGTTTTTAGGTTTTGTTGCATTTGTTGGAAATATGTTTCTTTGTTAAAAGGACATATTTATGTAGCGTTTGTTGATCTTAGGGCAGCCTTTGATTTAGTTTTGCGGGATCGTTTGTGGGATTGTTTATTTGCTATGGGTTTACCCATCTGTATACTCCAGCAGTTAGTTAGATTACATGACAATAATTTTGCTAGAGTGCGCTGGGGCCCAAAAGGGGAATTAACAGAACCCATACCTATCAGACGCGGGGTTCGTCAAGGATGTGTGTTGGCCCCTACACTTTTTTCTTTATTTGTCAACGACATCCCAGAAATTTTAGATAGGTGTGGTAATGACTCACCTAAACTAAACGGTGTGAGGGTCCCATCCCTGTTATTTGCGGATGATACTATCCAGATCTCGCAAACGCCCATGGGCCTACAAACTCTATTGAACACTTTTAAAACCTATTGTGATTCTAAAGGTCTTGAAATAAACGCAAAAAAAACCAAATGTATGTCTATAAATCCACATAAAACTTTTAAGGGACAATTTTTTCTAAATAATCAAAGACTTGATCTGGTTACAAATTTTTCGTATTTGGGTGTCACCCTAGATTCAAAAACCTCATGGAGTACACAAATTGAAAAGAGCAAAACCATATATAATCAGAGCTCTCTACCAATCCTAAAGCGCCATGGGGCCAGTTTAAGTAAATCCATATCACAAGCACTAGAAGTTTACAAATTTAAGGCGCAGTCTGGTGCTTTGTATGGAGCAGAAATCTGGGGCATAAAAGCAGGTAACATCTTTATGAAATGTGAAAATAATTTTTTTAGAAGGTTATTGAAGATGCCCAGACGTACACCCCTTGTACCCTTGTTTTTGGATTTAAACATGAAAAGAACGGATCATATCGCATTACTTAGGCCACTGTTGTTTTGGGTCAGAATCTGGAGTACTCCAGAACTCACAGATTACAGACAAGGAATTATAGAAGTCAGGAGTCTGGATGATTATAATACAATCTCATGGCTTAATCATGTTAATCATTGGTTGCATCGAATAGGCCTTGCTCATTATTGGGATGAGCCAGCAAGCTTGACGCAAAGAAGTAAGACTGAGGTTAAGAATCGATTCTGGTTTTATATAACACACCATCACCAAAATAATCTTCCTTGTGGGTCCATTACTCGTAGTTTTCTTGATTTTAAGAATGTTCCATTGTTCGAGGAATTTTTAAATGAGATACAACCAGCCTTAGCAAAAAGCCTGTACTTAAAATTCAGATATGGTATATTAAAAACAAAAGTAGTACTAGCTAAATGGGATAAGACCTCAGGTCAATCAAAAAATACAAATTGTACATGTTGTGATTTAAATTTAAAAGAAGATGATATTCACATATTGTTCTTTTGTACTGCCTATGAACATGCTAGGAAAAAATGGATCAAACCTTTGTGTAAAGCCTTAGGCATTCGTGCATATCAGGAAGCATATAGGATCGTTAAGACTGACACTAGACGCCTTATTGTGTTTTGTCTTAGCAGATTCCTTTTGAATGTTGGGTACGCACGTAAAATCATGGCCTTAGATCTATAGATAATTTAAATGTGCATATCTGATATAGGCTAGGTTGTTTTCCAGATGCGTTAGAGATGGAAGCTGTTAGTATATTTAATTTCATTTTTATGCCTTTTTAACGGGGATGTTGTTTTGTTTTTTTCTGCTTCCAAATGATTGTGTAATTATTAAGTATAATGTAAGTCTTACTGTCTGAAATGTACAGTTTTTGCTTCAAATTGATCGGCAATTTATATGTATAATGTGTTGTGTTAAAATGTATCTTTTATGGCTAAAAATAGCCGAAATAAAGATTAAATGAAAATGAAATATTATAAACAACTAGAAAAATAACTTTAAAAAAACAATATTATAAACAAATTGTGAAGTGGACTCCAAAAGACGTTGGATTGGTAATCTGCAAAACAAAAAAGAAAATTAGAGTTTAGAATTATGTAGATGTGAGTAAATGAGCTTAGAAATTTTCCAGGTCACTACCTGGAGAAACCTGGTGCACTGCTCAATTCACTCAAAAGAGTGTTACCAGAATTTTCTCGAACAAAATTAACTTGTGGTGAGTAACATTTGTCAAAAGTAATACATCATTAACACAATGCAGTAATCAATGTAACACAATGTCATATATTCTGAAGTCTTCAAACGTAGCTTTGATACTTGTTTATTCAATGTTCGTGGAGATTGTTGCCAAATGTCACAAAATCCGAACCAATGGCATCTTAAATTCAACTTAAAATTATAATGGGCATTTTAAATAAACAGCGAAATTACATAAGCTCACAATTAGGGCTAGGAAAACTGTATTGAGTAACAAGAATTAACCTCACAATATGAGTGTCGTTCACATCTCATGGTGCATAGGTGCCAAACCACCAATTAGAAAACATCAGAAAAGGAAGTGAAAAAACCTCAGGAAAGGAAGTAAAAAAGAAAGTAAAAAAACCTCTAGGATGAAACACATGAAGAGTTCTATGACCCAACTAAATGTGCAAGCGTACTTAAACGTGAAATCACCCGAGCGGTTTTCAGGTGGTGTAGCCCAAGGAAATGAGAGATAGAGTATGAGGGGGCTCTTAACCCTTCGAGGTAACGTAGTGCTACGCAAGTGCTCTAAGTTCGCCTCGAATTGGGTGCAATGGAATCAATACCTGATCGCGCCGGGTGAGCGCCCTCGGGATCGTTTAACCAGGCTGCAGTTTAGGAAAACATGTATAACATGGAATTAGATTGAAAGCATGACAGTTATGAAGAGTTGAAGGGGGCTCTTAATCAGGAAACTCACCCGCCTATGGTAATGGTGGAAACACGGTGTGACAAAGGGAATCTGCCAACTCGCTGTGCCCTGTAGAGCAAAAACGCTAAGTTGAGCCTTCTAGTAAACCAACTCCTGTCACTAGGTACTTAAGAAGTGTACCAACATGTTGGGCACACCAGAAATGGGTGCAGCTCAGGGAACCAACTAACCGCCGAGGTCTCGAGAAGCAGACCAGGAGATAGTAACGCTACAAGCTCGCGCTACTTCACGGCATGTATATGAAGGGGAGAGTCATAGAAAATGGACTGTCTATGGACGGTCAGGAGTGGTGGCCATCTTGGATTGGGGAAAGTTGAGTGAGATCGAAAAAAGACAAGAAGAGTGCGAAATGTGTGAAAAGCGGCCAAATTAAAATTGAAAGGCACCGATTAACTTTTGTGAGATGCATGATGTTCAATAAATATGTAATACTCACTGCATGTTCTATCCAGCATTCGAAAGACGTAAATAGTGGAGTACCAGCATCATATGATACAAATGACAAATAAAGTTAACAATAGAAAAAAACAGAAGCGCAATCAGTGTCAAAAAGACATCATACATCATGCATACATTAATGTAAAGAATGCAACAAATCTTGGCAAAACCACTATAAGCATGATGACATGTTCAGCAGAAACAATGTGTATATTGATATGTTTGTCATTATAAGAAACATGCTAACTTGAATTTGTCGTTGAGCCCTGTCGGGCCAAGGATTGCATGTACCAAATCCAGTATGTTTCACGTTGCGAAAGGAGCTTTGACCAATCACGCTCAGAATTGTATTCGACCACCTCGAGTACGCCAAATCTTACTTGGGCTATGTTGTGCTTACAAGTGTGCCAGTGTTGCGCAATTGGGGTACTGGTTGTATTAGTTCTTATGCAACTCTTCTGCTCAGTGATCCGAGTGCTTAGTGCTCGTTCATTTTTGCCTACATAGAATAGGTCACAAGGACATTTTATGTAGTAAACTACATGGTGGCTATTGCATGTAGCGTTATGCTTCAGGGAGATGGGTTTACCTGACCTTGGGTTGTGTAATAATTTGCCGGTGATTGCATTGTTGCAATTAGAGCAGTTCATGCACTTCATCAAACCTCTATGTGCAACTTGTGGTTTAGTTTGAGGTTTATTTTGAGGTTTATTTAGGATTTCTTTGAGATTTGGTGATCTCTTATATGCAAACATGGGAGGTGCTGCAAACATCCCTTTGAAATGTGGTTCACATTGTAATAGAGACCATCTGTTTCATATGATAGATTTCAACAATTTAGATTGATTTGAAAATGTGGAAAGAAAAAACTTCTCTTGGGGATGTTTTAGACCTGCTGCTTTTAAAAAAAAGATTTAGGGCAGAAGCCCTGGTGACTGCCTGATCTATCACTGTGTGTGGGTAACCTTGTTGCATGTATTTGTCTTTGAAAACATCAATCATCTGCATGCCAATTATATGGTTAGAGTTTATGCGTTTGATTCGCAGAAACTGCGAATAGGGTAAGTGACGTTTTAGTGACTATGGGTGGAAACTTTGATAAGCAAGTGCATTATTGCGATCTGTAGGTTTAATGAAAATGGAAGTCTCAATAACACCATTGGAGACTGTTAACAGAACATCCAGAAATGGAATTTGCTGTGGGTCAATGTGGTGAGTGAATTGAATGCGTGGATTGATTAAACTGAGTTGCAAGATGTTGTTTACAAGGTCAGAACATGGCCCTCGCCATATGATGAGGATATCATCAATATAGCGTTGGAAAACAATGAGGTTCATGGTCTAATGTGGTTGTGTCAGAATGTGTACGTGCTTGAATTTCATCATGAAGATGTTCGCGTAGCAGGGGGCTCCAGAAAAGCCCATTTATGTATCGTTGGACTGGAGAAAAAAACGTCCTTGCCATTGGAAGTAACTATGAAATAGACAAAAGTGCAATATTTCCAGTAAAAAAATCCGATTAGCTCTGATGTTATCGGTTCTGAGTAATGCCCATTCAATGGCCTCAATCCCCTCCAGATGGGGAATGGAGGTGTACAGTGAAACAACATCCACTGTACACAACCAGACTTCCTCGCCGGCGGGGGCAGGGACATCTCTTAAAATGTTCAGTAGATGAGTAGTGTCCTGTATGTACGTGGGGCAAGAAAGGTATCCAGGTAGCGTCCCAGTGAGTCATGAATGGAGCCGCATCCCGAGACGATTGGTCTCAAGGGGGGGTCAAGCAGTGACTTGTGAATTTTGTGAACCATATACAGACGAGGTCTGCGTGGAAATTTAGTGTATAGGTATTCTTTGGTTTGGCATTTACCCATTTCAAGTCAATGGCCTTAGTGAGAATGGTGTCAAGAACTCGTAAAAATGTGTTGGTTGGGTCTTGGGGTAAAGGCAAATAAGTCGTAGAATCCTGTACCATGCTTTCAATTTTTTGTTCATATTTCAACCGGTCCATGATCACTAATGCGCCTCCTTTATCAGCTTTGGTAAAGTGAAGCGTAGTGTTACCCTGAAGTGAACGTAAAGCTGATTTCTCTCCGAGGGATGCCAAGCCATGTCTTCCCTGGACCGAAAACAAGCATCCTGGGACCGGTTTCGGATTCATGATCCTCATCAGCCAGGCTATCTTGAATCCAGTGGCCAAGTGAGCAAGGGACTCACATCTAAGCATACCCTGCCAACTTAGGGTGAACAAAGCGATACAAACTCCGAAACCGGTCCCAGGATGCTTGTTTCCGGTCCAGGGAAGACATGGCTTGGCAGTTCGGGCTGGACTGTTCCCATGAGGCACAGGGTCAGACTGATTTGCATATGCCATGTCTGAACTGGGGTGGCTGAGTGAGCTAAAGAATGGTGATGGATTAAACCCAGATCAGTTGACTGGGGGTGAGTGTTTGATTTGCTCAAACGCTCCGTCCATCATCCCCTTTAGTATCACTGACACAAAAGTGGCACAACGGAATTGTAAATACGCCAACTTATTTCTAATGCATTGTAATGAAGGCATTGTATAGTTAGGCTTCTGTGCTTACTGTTGTGTAAACACTGCGGCCAAACACTGCGGCCAGTGAAATTCAAAACTTAAAGACTCCTTTGCTTTTACATTTAAAAGCAGACAGCATTTTCTATAAGTTTAAAAGAGAAAAAAAATTATGTCACAGAGAGTGAGAGAGAGAAAGAGAGAGAAAAGAACATTAAAAGTGTCTCGCAGAGTCTGGAGTTGAAATTTTTTCTTGAAAAGTGAGACACAGATTTACCAGCTCATTGCGCCAGTTTTCTCATGTTAAAAGTGACACAAAAGTGGCGCAATAAGCTTGTAGATCTGTTTCTCAGACTGTTGTAACCTATCTGTTGTCACTGCTCGGAGGTAATTATACATTTCTACACAGTCAAGCTGCTGCACACTACCCACTGTCTCCTTTCACAAATAAAGGTAACATTAACATTTTACGTGTGCAGTGTGCTAGTACATTTCACTTCTGTTCTATTCCCGCATTTAAGTGCTGTCTGTATGGAAGTGCCTACTGCGCTACTGACACAAAAGTGGCACAACGGGATTGTAAATACGCCGACCTATTTCTAATGCATTGCAATGGAGGCATTGTATATCTAGGCCGCTGTGCTTACCTTGTATATTCACTGCTGCAAAACGCTGCGGCCACCAAAGTTCACAACTTCAATACACCTCAGCTTCTACACGTCAAAGTAGACAGCAGTGTCTATAACTTTAAAAGAGAAAGAGAAATTATGTCACAGAGAGTGAGAGAGAGAAAGAGAGAGAAAAGAACATTAAAACTGTCTCGCAGAGATTGGAGTTGGAGTTTAGAAGCTCCTTGCGTCACTTTTCACATGTTAAAAGTGACAGAAAAGTGGCGTAATAAGCTTGTAGATCTGTTTTTCAGACTGTTGTAACCTATCTGTTGTCACTGCTCGGAGGTAAATATACATTTTACACAGTGAAGCTGCTGCACACTACGCACTGTCTCCTTTCACAAATGTGCAGTGTGACTAGTACATTTCAGTTCTGTTATAGTGCCTCGTTCAAGTGGTGTCTATATGGAAGCGCCTACTGCGTCACTGACACAAAAGTGGCAGAACAGGATTGTAAATAGGCTGGCTTATTTCTAATGCATTGCAATGGAGGCATTGTATATCTAGGCCACTGTGCTTAACTTGTATAAACACTGCTGCCACCGGAATTCCCAACTTGAATTCAACTGTTCTTCTACACGTCAAAGTAGACAGCAGTGTCTATAACTTTAAAAGAGAAAGAGAAATGATGTCACAGATAGTGAGAGAGAGAAAGAGAGAGAAAACAACATTAAAACTGTCTTGCAGAGTCTGGAGTTGAGATTTTTTCTTGAAAAGTCAGATGTAGATTTACAAGCTCCTTGAGTCACTTTTCCCATGTTAAAAGTGACACAAAAGTGGCGTAATAAGCTTGTAGATCTGTTTGTCAGACTGTTGTAACCTATCCGTTGTCACTGCTCGGAGGTAATTATATATTTTACACAGTGAAGCTGGTGCACACTACCCACTCACTCCTTTCATAGATAATTTGTTGTTTCGGAAGCAAAATTCTCTGTCACCTAGTGCCATTGGCGTTATTGAAAGATGGTGTTCAACGTGTGGAAGAAGCCTTCACTGTAATCAAGAGAGTTAATCATTTCAATTCAGATATGGTTGTATACAGCAGAGTACAGATAGCAGCGTCCAAATCTTTAAAAAAGAAAGAGAATCGATATGAGAGAGTAAGAAAGAGAAAGGGAAAAAAGAACTTTAAAACGTGGAAGAGAAACACACGACAGGGGAGGGGCACGTGAAGCCAGAGGGGCAACCACAGTCAAAAATATCGGGGGGGTGGCTAGGAAAAATTTGGGGTGGGGGCTTTAGTTCAAGTAAAAAGAAGAGTGGAGCTGCAGAGGCTGTAAGCGGGGGGGATTATCAAAGCCTCATTAACAAGCAAAATATTTTTAAAAGACCTGTGGCGTACTCGGGTGCAACTGTGTGTGGGCCCAGGAAGCTATCTCATCCTAGCTGAAGTCCTGTTAGCCCAATGTTTTTTTTGCGCCTGCTGCATACTACATATTCTCTCCTTTGACAGATAACTTGTCGTTGTTTCAGAAACAAGCTTGTTTACTCACCTTGTGCTACTGCCGTTGTCCGTGTTACATAATGCATTGTGAAGCTGTACATCTAAAAGATATTAAAAGAAAGATGTTATGATTGGTAATTCTTGCTATATTAATTTGGAGTTAGATAATATCGCTCTTTTATAGAGGTTGATTGTCAGATTTCTACGAACTGTTTGAATTGTGAATATATTGCGGACATTTCAGCGATTATAAAAATGGTACTGCTATTTGGAAAAAAAATTAAACATGTAAATTAATACATTATGTAGGAGTGCGTTCGTCTGAAATACTAAGTCGCATTTTTGTATATAGTCAGCTACAACCCTTTGACTCCTTCTGATGCATACTCAAGTCTCACTGCTCACCTTTTCGTGGAAAAGACACCTTCTTCATGAGGTAGCTCTGATCTCCAACAAAGAAGTCTCATAAATGGTGCTGAGTCTTGATATCCCTATGGCTAACAACATTATCGTTCTCCCATCATCATCATCATCGCAGGTTCTTCACCCGCTCAGTGCTTCGGGCACCACTAACTCAGTGACCAAAGAGGCCACGCATGTGGTAGTGGGCCCCTTGTTCGGTGCTTTGGTAACAACTCTAAAATGGCGTACAACACGTGCGCTCTGTCTTTTTTATACATGGGGTCACTTGTGTAGTGACGGATATGCTGAATGGGTGTGGTGTGGGTGTATACCAGTCAAGAGGGAGTGTGTGTGTCGATCCGACAACTAGACTTGCAACTAAGAAATCACTTCAATGGAAATTTGGGCTTTATAGTGTTGTGTTTTCCTGGTAGCGTAAGAGTGGCTTTCTTTTTTCTATGTGACGTTACAATACAGTCACCATATATGTAGTCTATTTTGTGATGCATTTTATTGTATTATGCGTTTCAAAAACTAGTTGTGGTAGCATGCTTTAAAATTAAACTGTGAAGTCTGCTTACGAGTTTGTTGAGTGTAGAAGTATTTCTTTTTTTTCTATTTTCTATTCTATTATAATTGTGCAGACTTTTCTCCTTTAGCGTGCAGTACTATATTATTTTATAAAATGTATAAGTGTTGAAATCATCTTTGAAAGTAGAATGTAAGCATGTAAGCTGCTGTCTGTGACGAAAACAATGCTGATTCCGGCAGGAAGTGGGGAGCGGGCTGGGACCGTGGAGGCCTTGGGGCTCTTCCCACTGTCCGCAACGTTACATTTAAGCCCTGGGGGATGGGGTCCTTGGGGATTAATTATAAAAAATTTGTGATAAAGGCTATTTTTTTATGGTTGATTTATCATACGCGTACCAAGCACGTGTGTACGATGTACGGTGCGAAGATTGGAAGTCGTCCCGTAAGCGGACTGAAGGAAGAAAAAGAAGAATATTTTTCAGATATTTATGAAGTGTTTGTGTTTAGATGTTGGGTGGCTCTAAAAAGAGCCCTTGTGTTTATTGGGAGATTTTAGTACCTACAAGTAAGTACCAATGCAGAGCCTAAAGTTCAAGAGGAATACTCTGTTTCCCTCATTTGTTAAATGTACACCGTCTCTCCTATAGATGCCATCCATATTGAAACGTAGATTGTTGTGGTAGATGGGCCCCATTCTATAGTCTCGGAGAATGGCAGAAACAGATTTATTCCCATGTTTCCTAGCTTTTTCAATCTGTGGGCAATAGTGGTTGGACCACTTCCATTTCTGCCTTTGGCATACATTAGAATATACAAAGGCAGTTTTGGGGAACAGTGTCATCAATTGTTGAAAGGTGCCCTTCATAAGCATTTCCAGATCTACCCCTGTCAAAGTGCCTAGGTCATTACCACCACAGTGCACAATTATGAGGTCAGGGAGTTGGAGATGTAAAAAGGATTTCACCAATGGCATCAATTGATGACACTTTAATCCTCTCTGTCCAATCCATTTAATGTCTACATTTGGTAAACGTAGGTCTTTGTGAATTATTTTCTGTTGTGCGTACCTTTGGCTCCAGAAAATATAGCTGTGTCCCACAATCCACACTGTAAACATCTTGAAGAGAGATCTGGATGCACTCTGAAGGTCTCTGTAAATTAAATGGCAGTTTGAAAAGTAAGATTTTTATAAAACGGTGGACAACATGCAGTTTTAAAAAAAGAAAAGAAATGATTGGCTGTTCGACAATATTCTACACTAAGCTAGGATGCATGTTTCTGTTTTTTAAAAGCCTGATTTTTATTGGTTAAGAAAAGCTGATAGAAAAGAACGTTACATAAGATAAGCTGGTATATTCTCAAGTCATGAACACTTGCTGTTTTAATTTGCAACAATGTATGATGAACTTTTCACCTGTGTGCTGACCTAGATGTTTTCTGAAGTGTTTCTATGGTAACTGGCAGATTGTGGAATGGGGGAAGGGTTGAAAGTTTTGTCAGTTGGAAAGGGTGCAAAAGTTCAAGCAATATAAAAGTGTCTTTCGTTTTGATTTAATGTCGGAATAAATGTGATTTTTTATTTATTTGCATATGTGTGTAGATTGAGTGTGTAGATTGACAGGAAAAGTTTGCTATTTGCTATAGGACGTCCTGTCCCCCTAGGACTGCTTAGGGGGGTTTACAATGATCCACAAAGTCAAAGTTTTGAATGGGCTTTGTTGAGCCTTTGATGGCCGTGGGGACCACCACCTAACAGGGTCTCCTCCTGTAGTGTTACGGGGTGCCTATCCCTGGGACACTGCTGTTTGCTATGGTAGGGCAAGAGTTCTGTTTCAAGTAGGAAAGCAGGTTGCTTTTCATCTGAGAGAGCAGCATGTAAGCTGGTCTCTCTGACAAAAAGCAATGCTGGCTCCCGAAGGACGCAGGGAGCCGGCTGGAACCGTGGCGGTTTTGGGGCTCTCCCCACGGTGCTGAATGTTATATTTGAGCACCGGGGATGGGGTCCCCGGGGATTGAAAAAAATTAGTGATAGATGCTACTTTTTTTTTTTTACGGTATAGTTAGTGTACGTGGCGAATTCTGAAAGTCGTTTCTCATAAGCGTACGTAAGCAGGAAAAAAATCAATAAAAAATATATATTTTACAGATATCTATCAAGTTTATGTGTTTATATGGTGGTTGCTTGTAATGAGACCTTTTCTCTTTATTGGTACTTATAAGTACGTGCTTATGCATAGTCTAAAATTGTTGAGGAGCAGTGTTTTATACAGTACTGAATTTTTCACCTCTTTTGAAAGTTGACTTTTGCATGATCTGTTGGGGGTAGGGTGGAAAGTTATGTCAGTTGGAAAGGTTTGAAATGTTAAAGCAATAGAAATGTGTGTTTCATTTCATTTTGAATTAATGTGTGAAGGATTTTAATTGGTTGTTTATATATGTGTAAAATGAGAGGGAAAATGTTCCATTTCGTGGTTTTGCTGCAAACACTGAACTGGAGAGATTCTGTATTAGAATATCTACTGTGTGAGTGGTATTCATCTTAATCTAGAAATCAATTTGAAAGGTGAGTTGATAAATTGTCTGGGAATGTATGTGGTGCATCTTTGTACATTAAGGAATTATGGGGCATATTATCAAGACAGGTGATAAAATTTTCGCTGCTTTATCGGCAGAAAACTGCTGATAAAGCGGCGATAATGGGCTTGATAATATGCTCTATGGAATTCCAATCGAAGCCCATGTTAGATGTGAAGGACATCTAACATGGGCTTCGATTGGTATTCCATAGAGCATATTATCAAGGCCATTATTATCACTTTATCAGCAGTCTTCTACCAATAAAGCGGCAATAATTTTATCGCCTGTCTTGATAATATGCCCCTATATTCGCCCCTTGTTAAACGTTTTATAGTCGTAAATGTGTTTTGCTATAATGCATGCTGTTATGTTTTTTTGTTTAATATCACATTGTGCATCTGTGTACATTAAGGAATTATGGGCGATATTATCAAGAAAGGGTGATACATTATCGCTGCTTTTATCGCCAGGAAACTGCTGCTAAAGCAGCGATAATGGGTTTGATAATATGCCCTTGTGAATTCCCATAGAAGACAAGGTTATGGTGTTAACCTGGGCTTCAACGGGAATTCACAAGGCCATATTATCAAGCCCATTATTGCCGCTTTAGCGGCAGTTTCCTGCCGATAAAAGCAGCGATAATGTGTCGCCCTTTCTTCATAATATGGCCCTATATTTGTCCCTTTTTCCATAATTTCTAGCCTTTCTTTTTATACTTCCCTCTCTCTCCTCTTAATCCTTTCTCTCTCTTGGTACTACTGTCTTTTTCTTATATTGTCCTCTGTGGTCATATTGCCCTTGTTTGTCTTTATATTTTCCTGTTTCTTCTCTTATTCCTTCTGTCTCCTCATTTTCTTCCCTTTCTCTTCATATAAAATTTTTTTCTTGATACTCCCGGTTCTGTCCTCCTTGTTTCTCTCCCTCTGTATATAGTCTGGGTCGATTTACAAGCTGCTTGTGTGTCTATGTTGTTTTATTGAGTTACGGGCATATTATCAAGGACCGGTGTTAAAATTATCGTCGTTTTATCGGCAGGAAACTGCAGATAAAACAGCGGTAATGGGCGTGATAATACGCTCTTGTTATTTTCCATAGAAGCCCATGTTCTGATGTTAACATGGGCTTCTATGGGAATTGCCAAGGGCGTATTATCAAGCCCATTATCGCCATTTTATCGGCAGTTTCCTGCCGATAATACTGTGATAATTTTAACACCGGTCCTTGATAATATGCCCCTTCATTTTTTTGATGTAATGGTGGCAGAACAAATGTGTTAAATTACATATATATTTGGAAAATGAGTCAGTGTTGTTCACTGATATGTTGTCAGTATATACATGGAATATGTATAGTGATTTAAACGTTTTTCAGTAGTAAATGGTTAAATGCATGGTCCCATTTTTTGTGTCTAATATCACACTGTGCATGTGTGTACATTACGAAGTTATATTCACACCTTTTTAAAAGTTTTACACTAGTGAATGTGTTTTGGTAAAATGTATGGTCTTATAATTTGTTGGATCATATCACACTGGGCATGTGTGTATATTAAGGAATTATGGGCCATATTATCAAGCCTGGGTGACAAAATTATTGTTGCTTTATCGGCAGGAAACAGCCACTAAAGTGGCGATAATGGGCTTGGTTATAGGCTCTATGGAATTCCAATCAAAGCGCATGTTAGATGTGAAAGACATCTAACATTAGCTTCAATTGGAATTCCATTGAAACTGTTATCAAGCCCATTATCGCTACTTTATCGGCAGTTTCCTGCCGATAAACCAGTGATAATTTTATCGCCCAGGCTTGATAATATGGCCCTATATTCGAACATTTTTGCATATTTTATACACTCTCTTGTTATACTCCCTCCTGTCTCGTATTACTCCGTCCTCTATTTTTATACTATCTTCTTTTTCTTGTACTCTGCTCTCTTTTTATACTTTTTTTCCATACTTGCTCCTCTTTTTGTATATTTGTCCTCCTCTTTATATTCTCTCTTGTCTTTATATTCACCACTGTTGTCATAGTTCTTACTGTCTTCTCATAGTACTCCCTCTCTCCTTATACGGTCAGTCTTCCTTTATTATTGTCTTTTGTCCACATTTTTGTCTCTGTGTCTTTTTACAGTCTTTCCTCTTTCCTCATATATACTCTTCTGTTCTTATATTCTCTGTTTCTTGTTATTCTCGCTGTTCTTTGTAGGTAATCCCTACTGTTTTCTCACACTTTTCTTTTTTTTCTAATATTCTCTCTGTACTCACATTTCTCCTCTCTTTTCTTATACTTTGCACTCTCTACTTTTATTGCCGTATTTTCTTATTGTCATATTCATCTCCTCATTTTCCCCCCTGTTCATATACGCCCCCCTGTTTTCATATTCTTCTCTCTTTTCTCTTACTTGTGCATGTCTCCTTATAGTACTGAGTTTTTCTTATATTTCCTTTAGTCCTATACTCCTTTTCTGTCCTCTCTGTTTATACTTCTTAAATCTGTTGATATTGTTTACTCTCTTCTCTTACTCCTTCTTGACTCCCTGTATACACTCTGCAGCACTTTCCTCATATTCTCCGTGTTTTCATACTGAACTCTCTCTTTATATTTGTTTCTCTTGTCATACTTCTGCCTCTTTCGTCAGACACTTTTCACTATTCATAATATTACATCTGTTTATACTCCTTCTTTTCTCCTCAGACTGTATCCTCTGTTCTTGTACATCCCTTTTTTCCTTATGCTTCACTTTTCCCCACATTATTTGTGCTCTCTAGTGGCACTGTTCTGTCTGTCCTTATACGCACTGTCCTTTGCTAGTATTCGTTTTTTGCTCCTATAGTTGTGCGTCTTTTCACATATTCCTTCTTTTTTCTTTAGAGTCTTTCTCTGTCTTCTTATAGTGCCCCCTCTGTCTTCTTAGTTTCTTTTTTTCTTCTTATACTCTTTCTTCTCTCCTCATATTTCCATCTTTCACTTCATAGTCTCCCTTACCTATTGATACTTTCCAGTTTATTCATACTTCCTTTATCCCATTATATTGCAGTGTCTGTTTATACCACCTTTTTTCATTATATTTTCCCTTGTTTCATACTTCTTCCTCTCTTGTTGTAAGTACTTTTATTTTCATAGTATCACGTTTCTCGTTATAATGCTCCCTCTGTTCTTATAAGTAATATTATAGAATATTTCATATATTTATTTTTGTAATGTTATATGTATATATATATACATATATTATTTTAATAGATTCTGTTTATCAATACTGAAAAAACAGTATCATGCCTACCAAATGGCAAAAGAAGAAACCACTAAAGAAAGGTGTTTATTTGAAGAGAAGTCATCCACAAGATTTACATGAAGAACCATGTGTTAAGAAAAAGAAAAAAAGTCCTGGTAAGAGAAGGAACACTTTTCTGAGGAAAATATTAAAGACTTGGGGGTCGATTCTGATTCGGGAAAAACCGCTCTGAATAGCCGTTTGGAGCGTTTTTGCTGTACGAATCGTACCCTGCAACGTCCCCCGTACGTACGATGAAGTACGATTCGTACCAGGAGCTGGACTCCGTATGAATCGTACAGAGACCGTACGAATCAAATCCCCATACGAATCTCCCTCGGAACCTGCTGTACGCGACATCTGTATGGTTCGCGGCTGCTTTTTCCGACCCGGCAAGTACGATTCGTGCCGGGTACGCACCGTACAACCCTTTTTTCTACGGGAGCTGAAAACAGCCGTAAAAGCAGAGTTCGCCCCAAAACAGGTACGGAACGTCCCCCCCAGGTACAGTGCATACACCCCATGATCGCAGGGATACGGTGTGTACCCCTGCGATCACGGGGTGTATGCACCGTAACCCGCGATCTTGGGTTGTACGCACCATATCCCATGTTCACTGGGTGTACGGTGCATACACCCTGCGATCGCGGGGTACGGTGCGTATATCCCATGATCGCAGGAGTACGGTGCACACTCCTGCAATCATGGGGTGTAGGCACCGTACGGTGTGTAAGTGATTGTGTGCTTTACCGTACAAATCACCCTTACCTGACGAGGACTGTACGAATTGCGTCCTCATACCCCGGTCCGGATCGTACTCGTCGGGTCGAACGGCATGTGTATGAGTCGTACGGTTCACTGTTTCAGCCTTGCAATACGTACGGATTGCAATGTTTCAGACGGATTGACGGAATACGGATCGTACTACGTGACTCGGACGGATGGATACGAATCGTACGGCGATGGCTCTGGATGAAAATCGTACGGACATTTTTTTTCCAGGATCGGAATCGGCCCCTAAGAGTAGTGTGCACAAAGGAAAAAATGGTATTACTGTGTCTGCAATGAAAAAGAAAAAGAAGAATAAAGAGAACAATCATGGAAAGTCAACTGCAGAAAAAATAGTGTATAGTAAATGGAGGAAAAACCAATTGATGGAAATTAGGAAAAAAATGTTTTTCAATAGAGTTCTGTTAAATTTAAATAAAAAAATTAAGGGATGTAAAAAAAAACAGCATTTTATAAGAAGAAGAAAGGTATAGAAAATTTTGTTGAGAAAGCTACGCCTGCTCATCGGAGGCTGGTACGTCTCGTAGTGCCTTTACCTTGCGCGCATCGTGCTACAGAGCTCACAGTGTCCGCACCGAATGCCGACTCACGCTAGATGCGTGAGGTTTAGTAGGGCCCCTTCTTTGAAGCCGTACGGAGCGTACGAGAGTTCTACAAAGCATACCAACCCCAGGGAACTGCTGAGAAACGCACAACCTTACCTTTTAAGAACTTAAGTTCCTTAACAAGAACTGTGCAACCCTTTGTGAAAGTATTGACACTTCAACAAGTAACTGGAATAATTTTTGAAGTACAAAGACTGTATCTACAAGCCTGCTTAAAATATACATAAAATAGATATATTTTTATACAAAATTCAGTCTGGTGTCATTGTGTGGTAGGTTGGTGGTTGTTGTGTGTGATACTGCAAATGTTTAACCATATGTGCTCCAGAGATTAGCCTAGACTGCTTGCGCCACACTACCTAGAGGGTGAGCAGGGATTATTTCTGTGAGTAATCCTTTGCCCTGACTTAGAGAAGAGGGTCCCTGTTTGTCGCCAGTGCTGCACTGCGCCAACCAGCGAATTGAAAACAAAATTGTTTATTTTAGTAATCAATAGAATTCGATCACTAGATAAACTAATCCATTTAATGAAGGCCAAAAGTAAGTGAAGAAGAGTAATTAACAGAAGTAATTTTTGTGAGTTTTTTGGGTGAATTTAATAAATGTAAATGTAGTGTATTTTGTAAAGCGCACAGCTGCTCCAACGGGGCGTCCCGGCGCTGTATAATGCTGTGGAACCCTTCCTCGCTCTCCCTGTGAGATGCCCCTCCTGGGCACCCCCAAGGTGAAGCCAGGCATTCCATTGTTTTAGGGGCTGTTGTGGAGATTAAGCAAGCTATTGCCCAGAGTTGCAGCTTTGGACCCATGATTAGAGTAGGCGCTGAGGCGAGAATTATCGAGTCCGCGGACATTGAGCCCAAGACCTTGCCACGTCTGGACTTGAACCCTGGTCCCGGGCCTGATCTCTGCTACAGGTATGCCGCTCTAACCAGTGAGCCACACTTCTCCACTGGAATGGAAACATAGTTCAAGTTCTGAGCCTTTTTTTAATGAAGAAAGTTATCTTCAGAGTAATGATTTGTTGCATTCAGTTGACACTAGTGGTCGTGCTTATGAGGTTAGAAATGGTTGTCCTATTGAGAAAGAGAAAATTGTTCCTAGAAATGCAGAAGAGGTGTTAGCTGATGAAGTTTTAGGGAGACGTCCTAAAGCTCCAGTGAACACTTGGAATTGTAGTAGTATTTGTAGTGTACGTTAAGAATCTATTGATTTTTACAAAGAAAAGTATTAAACAAAAGATTAAGATGTTTACAAGGACTAGACCCTTGCAGGGTAAGAGAAAATACTGGTTTGCAAGGTCATTCTTCTAAAAAATTATGTCAAAGTGTTTTTCACCATTTCAGGATGTTAGCAGTTCATCATTCTGAAATGAGGAAATTAGTCAGAAGATTGTATTATGTAAAAAGTCCAGCTCTACATGGTTCTGTATCAAATGTAAAGAACGTTTGTGATGAAATTGAGGTTAGTTATTTTGGTCCTGAGGAAGACAGTGCAGAAATTGAGATATTAATAGAAGGGAATGTAGAAGAGAATGTACAACATTGTAGTACAGATCATTTTGAGCAAGATATTACAAAGTTTAAGGTGATTTCAGGTGAAGGGTCAAATTATTGTTGTGTCTGTTGTCGACGAACTCATTATAAAAATCAGACCAGGAGTGTTGATTTGTATTTAAAGAGTGAAAAGGAAAATAATAATGAGTGGAAGGATTTTGCAACTTATTTGTTGGTAGAGAATTGTTTTAATTTGGGTTCTGATCAGCGTATTTGTAAATATTGTTATAACAAATTAGACGAGAACAAAAGGCCTTCTAGAGCTGTGCATGATAATCTTGAGTTGGTAAATATTCCTTCTGAACTGATGGATTTAAATACCTATGAGTCTATTCTTATTCAATGGGTTAATCCATTTCAGGCTATTGTTCGTATGGAGCCTAAGACAGGAAAATTGCCTCCTTCTGATTTACAGAGAGGATTAAAGGGAAGAGTGTATATTTGCCTCTAGATTTAAAGAAAAATATTGAAACAGTTGGTGTAGAAAATGTAGAGGATGAGCCTTTAGTTATTCTTGTTAATGGCATTCCTACTAAGAGTAAGAAAATCTGGCAAGAATTAGTGGATGTTAAGAAAGTGAAAAAGGCAACGTTGTATCTGGTAAAAAAAATAATGAATATTACAGAAATGTGTATGTGAGAGAAGAAGAAATAACTGTAGAAGAAGATAGTGACTTGCCATCTGGACAAATTGAAAAAGTGGATGTGTCCAGTATTGAAGGAATCTACGAACATTACAGTGTTCATCCAATGCAGTCTAAAGAAGTGATGGGGAATACTATAGAGTTATTCCAAATGAAAGAAGCAAAAGGAATTCCCATTATTGTCTGGGAAAAAAGCTTGGAAGCTCGTTGTTTCCCTCAATTGTTTCCCACAGGAAAAGGAGGACGATATGATGACCGACCTGTGCAGATTTCTGCATCTGACTACCGGACATCAAGATTATATGCAGAAGATCCAAGATTTCGACAATGTATTTCGTATTTGTTTAATCTTTTGTTTGAGAGTGATTTGTCTGGACTTTCATATGCAGTAAACCATATATTGAAAACAGGTGTACATCTGCAAAATGTTTCGGCAAAGGAATTTATGGATAAAGTACTGCAGAAAGACAAAGTTTTGGAATCTCAGCTAATTAATCTCATGGCGTGTCAGCATGGTACTAATGAGTACTGGTGCCGTCGTCATGGAGAACTCAAATGTATGCTAAGGAACTTAGGAATTCCTACATGGTTCCATACTCTAAGCTGTACTGAATATGCTTGGGATGATTTACTTCAATTTCTTCGAGAGGCAAATCAAAATATACTAAATATTGAATACAAGACACCTGGAGAATTGTGCTCTATGGATCCAGTTAATGTATGCAGGTATTTCAATCATAGATTTGAAGCTATGATGTATTTTATCACCCAAAAAAATCCTCCTCTTGGAGAGGTTCTGGACTTCTTTTGGAGAAAGGAGTATCTAGCAACAGGTGCTCCTCACATACACATGCTAATATGGATCAAAGATGCTCCCAAATTTGGTACAGACTCAGATGATACTGTGTTGTCTATTATTGTAGAATATGCTACGTGTGATATTCCCAAAAGTACACGAGATAAGGACTTAAGAAAACAAGTCTTACAATTCCAAAGCTATCATTCTACACCAAATGTCGTTTTGCATTTCCATGTCCAGTAATATGGAAAGGAAGAGTGAACAGTTTTATGTCATCTTTGCGACATACTATCACAAGAAAGTCTCCAAAAAATACCTACAACTTAAGAAGAAACGAAGCGTCAAAATACATAAATGACTATAACCCAGTCATTTTGTCCATGTGGAATGCTAACATGAATATTCAATATGTTGTAGTCAATTCCATTGCTGTTGCTCGATATGTAACATTGTACATAACAAAATCAGAAAAGACGGAATTGAAGGAAATGTGGGAAGAGATTTCCCACGAGAAGAGTCTAAGTAAGAAATTATATACTTACAGTTTGAAGATGTTATTTCATCGAGAAATTTGAGCGTATGAATGCTCGGATACTCCAAATCAAGAAGAATCATTTGGGTGAGTCTAGGTCTTGCTGCAACACGTAACCAAGGGCCAGATGTAGGTAATTCATAATTACCGACTCTTAAATACCTAATTTTACCGATTCAGTATTTAAGAGTCGGTAAATATGAAGGGGGGAGATGTAGGTAATTCCAAATTGAGAATTACCGAATCAGTAGGATTCGGTATTTACCGATTCGGTAAATACCGAATCGGTATTGCCCATTGATTCCTATGGGCCATGAAGCCCATAGGAATCAATGGGCAATACCGATTCGGTATTTACCGAATCGGTAAATACCAAATCCTGCAAGGGTGCAGGGGGTGTCACTTTGACACCCTCTCGCACCCAAATTCCGGACTTGTGTGCCATGTGGCAAACAGACATGCCCCATGGGCATGTCTGTGTGTCACATTGCACAGGTGTGCATGCACACATGTGCATGCACACCAGGATTCGGTATTTTACCACCCAATTGGATTGGGTGGTAAAATACTGAATCTTAAAGGCCTTTGGGACTCAGAAGAGTCCCACCTACATCTGGGTTTTACCGAATCAGTATTTTACAGAATCGGTAAATTTACCGATTCGGTAAATTTACCGAATCTGTAAAATGATGCCCCTACATCCCAATCACCAAATACCGGTCGGTAACGGCCTAATTCAGCCGTTACCGACTGGTATTTTGGCTCCTACATCTGGCCCTTAGTTCTTAAATCTGTACAAGAAATTTTATATTTAGCTGAAAAAGAGCCAGAAAGTGCAGATATTGTGAAAACAAATATGTTGGATACATATTATTCAAATAGAAGTCATCGTTTCGAGAACATTTGTCTCTATGAAGTGCTGCAAAACTATATTGTTAAACAGAATATTACAGAAAACATCAATAATGGTATATATGCCATGATTGGTTCCGAAGGATGTCTGGTGAAACAAAGAAAAGGACATTTGATTAATCACCGTACACTGAGTTGAGAAACACCTGACAAAAGGGAATTTTACTATTTAGCTCTTTTCCAACTTTTCAAGCCATGGCGTTCAGAATTGGAATTACTTGGAGATTTCGAGAGCTATGAAGATTCCTTCAATGCAACTAAAGATACTATACAATGTGCTGTTTATGCTAATTATGTGAAAATGTTGAATGACGAAATTGAGCAAGAAGCTACAATTGCAGCTGAGATTGCTAGAGACAGTTCTCAAGAGAGTCAAACTTCTGCTCCATTGAGTCAGGACCCACTAGGAGAACCAATTGTTCAAAATGAAGCAGCAACTGCTATGGAAGAGGTGGAAACAGCAACTTATCAAGGTCAAGAAGATGTTAGAAACTTAGGAAATTTGGAAGAACAACTAATTCTTGAGCAGAAAGAAATATATGAGCAAGTGAGAGAACAGAGTGACCATGGATTACTTCAAGAGAAGAAATAGTGCTCTTGCTCATCATTTGAGCCTATCCGAAAGCACGTGAGTGGACAAGCTGGAACAGGCAAACGTTTTTTAATTAAAGTAATCAGAAGTTTTCTACAGAAAACAACTGAGTCGCATTTGTCTTGTGTTGTCACTGCTCCAGCTGGATTATCATCCCACAATATTAAAGAAATTACTTTACATCGTTTATTAATGCTACAAGTAGAGCACGAAAACAAATTAGAATACCACAAGCTATCTGGAGAAGCTTATTGTGAAGTTTCAAGAGTTTTGAGGAAAATTAATCTTCTTATTATTGATGAGGTAAGCATGGTATCAAACTTAATGTTTGATTTTGTGCATTTAAGAATGCAGCAAATTCTTAAAACAGAGTATGACGTATTATTTGGAGGAAAGCACGTCATAGTTTTTGGAGATCTTCTACAACTTACTCCTGTAAAAGGACAACCAGTGTTTAAAACATTGCTGCATGAAGATACTAGAAAGTCTTTGGGGAGTATTGGAAATGTAAACATTTGGTCATATTTTGAGTATTATAAACTTTTTACAAATATGCGACAAGCAAATGATGTTGAATATGGAACTATTCTTGAAGATATAAGATTTGGAAAAAGGACTGGCCATGGCAAACAAGCTTTACAGAGACGATTATTTTCCAATTTGTTTCCAAATGAAAATATTGTACCAGAGAAAATATACATGACAATTGCAGAAAAAAATCTGTAATCTGCTTAATGCCAACACTACGTGAATGTTCTAAATTCAATGAAGAAATGTTAAAGTTGGAAAATTAAGAAATTATGAAAATTGGAAGCTATTGATAAAATAGAACATGAAGGAATCATTATTCTTTTGAGTGAAAAGTTGAAGAGGAAATTGGATTCTTTAAAGAAATTGATAAGTAAAACTGCTGGTTTAGAAAAGAATTTGTATGCATGTGTGAACTGTAGGGTAATTTTACGACTTAATTTAAATCTGGAAAACCGTTTAGTAAATGGAGCAATGGGTAAAGTTGTTGATTTTGTTAATTACGTAAATAGAGATGGTGTTCAATTTTTGAAAATCAAATTTGATCAAATTGAAGAAGTACAACAATTTAGTTGTTGTTCAGCTCGGTTTTTGCTTGTAAAAGATGTGTATGTTCGCAGAAAACAGTTTGCTGTTTCTTTGGCGTATGCAGTGACCATTCATAAATCTCAAGGTTTAAGTGTAGATAGTGCTTTAGTGAATATTGGAAGTACCGTGTTTAAAGAGGGTAAGGCATATGTTGCTTTGTCTTGAGTCAAAACTTTATCCGGATTGTACTTGATTGAGTTTGATGAGACAAAGGTTAGTGCAGATGTAAATTGTAAATTGTAAATTGTGTGAAAGAGTATAATAGGTTAAGAAGAGAATATGCACCTAATTTAGGTCAATATCCAGTATTTGAAAAGTGTGAGGTAGGTAGAAAAAGAAGATTTGAGAATATCTGTAGTGAAAATTTAGAGAAAGAAAAAAAACAAGATAAAGTTGCGCCTGCAAGCAAAAAGAAAAAGGACAGTGTTGAAGAGAATGTTGGTTATCGGTTTGAAAATAGTTGTTGTGTCAACTGCTATGCTAATGTAGTTGTTTATGTTGTTTTTGTTCTTGAAAGTTTGCAACAGCAAATTGTTGAAAATTGGGACAAAAGATTCTGTTCATTGTTGTATTCTGTTTATGAGAAATGTAGTAGTGATAAAAGTAAAATACAAAATGTTTCTGATATTCGAAATGTTTTGGACATATGTTCTGGTTCTAGTCAATTTACGCCGAATATTCAGCAAGATTGTCAGGAATTTTTAATGTTTATGCTTGCTGTACTGGAAGATGAAGGTATATATATTGAAAACCTTTTTGGCCTTTCTTATAAATGGCAACATGACTGTCAAAATTGTTTGTTTACATGTAGCACTAACATAGACACTGAAAGATTCATATATTTGACTTTACCTGACTGTGAATCAGTGTCTTTTAACAATCTACTTAGAGGAGCAAGTCAAAACATGGGGTGTAGCCAATGTAAATCAGAAATGTCATCAACATTATTTATACAAAGATATGGACAGTATGTAATGTTAATGCTGCAACGTTGTAGAGGTGATGGAAGAAAATTGAAAACTTTAATTAAAAATTTTGTAGCTGGTCAAGTTTCATTATCAGGAAGAACTTTTGTAGCTGTTGCAATTATTTTTCATGATGGACTTTCTACAACATCTGGACATTACACTGTTTATTTAGGATGTCTGAAAGGTTGGATACATTGTAATGATAGTCAATTCGTTTTTTAGCAACGTTTGCCTAAAGAGTTACCAAATTCTTACCTAATATTTTTAAAGCCAAACTTTTAAGATCATAATTTGGCATTTCTGGATTACTGCTGTTAAGGTAGATTAGTCTGGTGTTGTAGAGTATTTTGTAAGTGAGGGTAAGGAGCTTGAAGGTGATCGGCTTGTTGATATTGAGGCAGTGTAGGTGTATCAGGTGGTGGGTGATGTGTCTGCATATTCCTTTGTTGGGAGCTATGGATGCAACAAAATGGTTCATTGAAGAACATAACATCCCATGTCCCAAACTATTTATTTTAGAGATTCTAAATATTGTGCTGACTGAGAACATGATAGAATTTGGTGATTCTTTGTTCCGGCAGGTAAAAGGAGTAAGCATGGGCGCATCAGTGGCACCGTCAATTGCAAATATATATATGGCGGCATTTGAAAAACGCTTTATATATAATGAAATTACCCCGTTTTTTGAGTCAGTCTCCCAGTGGTCCAGATAGATCGATGATATTTTCTTTAACTGGACCAATGGGAGGGTACAATTACTTGAATTTGTAGATTGGCTAAATGTCACTGATCCAAACCTGAAATTTACAGCTCAAATTAGCACTGATAAAGTTGAGTTTTTAGATATCCTTATTTTTCATAGTCATGGAAAACTAAAAGTAGATCTATATGTCAAGCCTACTGCACGGAATACTCTGTTGCATTTTAACAGTTTTCATCCGAGAAACCTTTTTCGCAGTTTTTGCGAGTTCGAAGAAATTGTTCAGATCTAAAAGATTATGACAGACAGGCTAGCATCATGAGGTCTAAATTCATTGAACGTGGCTATCCCCACAGATTAGTGAGGGATTCATATAAGAGAGCTAGGTTCTTCGATAGGGACAATTTTCTAAAATCTAAAGCTATCAAAGATAACTCCCAACTTGTATGTGTCAACAGACACTCTACATTAGATGCTAAAATTAAACAAATTGTCAATGCCAATTGGCATATTTTAAACAGCAACCCTACGCAAAGCCTCAAATTAGCAAAACCTTTATTCGCCCACCAACGTAATAGAAATATTAAAGACTACGTGGTTCACTCTAAATTTGAAGACATTAAACGAATTTCATACAGAAATCGATAGACAGTAATGCACCAATTAGAGGAACAAAGAAATGCTCCTCTTGTAAATCCTGTAATTCCATCTTAGAAGGATAAGTGTTCGCCCGCAATGGCCATACTACAAAGGCTACAGAAATGTGGAATTGTAAAATAGTTAACATCATCTACTTTATCCTATGCCCATGTGCATTAAGATATGTAGGCAAAACTTCTCGGCCGATTCAGACCAGACTGACCGAACATCATTCGGCAATTAGAACCAAGAAACTTCTATCGCCTACGGTCAAACATTTCATTGAGATGAATCATACACCAGAGAATTTTCAATGGAGAATCCTTGAGAAAATTAGAACTCCAGATGAGAAAGGCGGCCTAAAAATCCGTAAGAAACGGGAGGTCTTTTGGATCTTTACGCTAGACACTTACAGAAGAGGTTTAAATAGCGAAATCCCGTGGGAAAACGCTATCATATAACGTGCTGAATATGAACAGGAAGTCCCTCACAAGTGGATAATTAGGAGAATGACCATTAGACTGGCTGATTGAATAATCATGACGAGACGAGGGTGTAGATGCTTGTGTAGGCATACAGATACACACATAGTGGGACTGTTAGATATATAAATGCTTGATCTTGCCAATAGCTATTGGTTTTTCAATACAACCAGTATTGTAAGTATAACACATCTGCAATGTTGATAGGATATCGCTTCATGTCTTATCACAGTAAGACTTACTTTTCCCTCGGTTTGTCCCACCTCAAGGAGTTTTATATAAAGTTTTGCTTCTTCTCCCCGATCCAATTAGAATATTTATCAGAATTCCTTTTTACTATGTAATCTTCTATCTATATCCATGTTCCCGTATATCGAGTTACATTGATTTAATACATTTTTCGTATCAGGTATCAGTTGTCCCTCAACTAATATATACTTATAACTATGAGGTCACCATTTTTTAGAGATCCTAATTTTACATTTATGTGTATATATTATACCTTACAGGTCTCAGAGCTAAAACGAGAATACTATCACCCGACTCAGATCGAGTATTTTATCTCTTTCCATGTCGAGTTGTTTACAGATGCTAGTTGTAGCCATGTGACCACTTAAAGACTTACATCGATCCAACCAATTTCTAAAATTAGGCATCCCCTAAATTACGTAGACAGACAATTATGAGGTCACCACAATTAGAGATCCAAATTATTTATTCATGTGTATATTATACATTATGCAGGTCTTTTGTGGTTAAAGTGTTATCTCTATCACCCGATCGAGACTAAGTATTTCATCTCTTTCCATGCTGTGTAGCCCGTAGACGCTAGAAGTAGTCACGTGACTATGTATGTTTAATCACGTGACTTTTAAGTTTCTATATTTACTTCCTGGTCGGAGGATCTGCTTTCTCGACCTCCCTTCTGTTCCAGTGACATCAGACGCCAGAAGCGGTCGGACTCACAGGAGACATGTCAAAACATTCATCTTTGAATGCAGGTACGATCAGCACTAGCTCGTGTTAGATTAATCCTTGTTTAAATGGTTAGAATTATGTTATTAAGGATGAGACAAACATCCTCCTTGAATGTAGGCACTATTAGCGCCAGCCTGTTTGACCTATATAATTGGTCTTAGTTGATAAAACCATGGCTACGGCTTGTTTTTTAACATACTACTTACATCGCCTTTATGTAAAATCTTCCACCTTTCTGCGTTCAAAATAGGTGATCAGCTCCATCAACACTGACGCCATTGAATTTAAAAACCGAAATCTCTTCGGCCGACAATCGCAGAATTATCTTCTGTTTAGCATCATCCCGAAGCAAATTTACATCTGTTTTTAAACGTGGGTATTATTTGTATTGCAATGCTTGCTCTCTTGTTACTGTGTAGCTTTCTTTGTTAGCATATATGTGATAGTTGTGACTATTTTGCAACAAAAAGATGCATTAGCGTCCAGGAGTTTAATTAATCTTTTAATATCATAAGGATAAGAGTATGATTTATCTGATAGAGCGTTATAGAGCAGTACATTAATCCGACATGGTATATCTCCCTAATTGTCATCAAGCAGATAATATATAAAGAGATCAAGTGTTCTGAATGTGTAATATACAGACTTTTGCACAGATTCTTATCCAGACTTTGTTTCTGTTTTGTTTTCTGACAGTTTATGATACATCATGTATCAACCGTAAATTTTTTAAGTGAGAAGGCTTCAATTTCATTATTATTTGAAGGTAATCTAATCAATTATTATGAACAGTCGCCTACGTACTGCATTAGTGCACATATTTTGCTACTCGATAATAAAAAGATGGAGTGCATCGAAATATTTTAAGCTGAGTTACAGATACTATTCGCCATAATGAACACATGCGACACCTTCGTGTTACTAATGTTTCTGCCTTGTTACAATTGCTAGCTATCGAATGCAATGATCGTTAGTAAGGCAATACAACGTCTTATAAAAACAAGTATCCCCATTAGCTTTATGTTTAACTATCAATAGAGATATTTGTATTTACAATATAGATTGACAATAATTTTCATTTCAGCTTAAATAACGAGGTCTGAATCTAAGAAACAACTGTCCATCATATCAACGTATATACCATTATCCCTATATCGATATAAAGACATTTTTAGTAAGTAATCAAAGCTGACAAAATAGGTCTATAAATACTCTGTATGTCAAAATACCTACAGATTATGAATACTTAATCTTTGTATTACAGAATTTTATCACATCGAGAAAATAGGTTATCCATTCAAGTTTATTCATGCTAGTCTACAGACGATTAAGTGCCATTAGTACGTTCTACTTGTATTAAATATTTTCCTAATATCACTATGTGTTTATCTTACAATATGGAGTTATCTAATATATATGATATGTTCATGGGTTGTTTTGAGTACTCAAAATGTAGCTTATTATTGGACATATGGTGTTGAATCTTAGGAGATGATGTTAGAAATATGAACTGAAAAGAATATTTACTGAGTATGGTGTCGAACAATAAGTAAATGTATTTGCTCCTTTGATATAAAATCAAAGATTTTTTTTGTCCAAATTGAATAAATATTGAGGCAACGGTGGATTATCATAGGCTAAGATAATCGGATATATTTATAATAGCATTATATTCACTATTATATAGTGGTTTTAATTCTATTTTAAATAAATATTTTTTGTAGGTAATTTCCTGAAGAAGGCGTGTGAAATGCCGAAACGCACGTCGATAATTACTACAAAAAGGAATTTTTTATACTGTGTAACACTTTTTTATTTCTGTAAATTGTGAACAATATATATACAATTATAATTTTGCTTGATTTATATGTCTTGTCTATGTTATGAATTCAAGTAATGTGTTGGAGCAAAAGCTTTTTAATGGAAAATATGACATGTATTTTTATATTTCAATATATTTAACCATTTCTCTTTAAACATCTAGTTTATTATTTCTGCTATATTCTCCGTATATCATTGTTTGATTAATTTTTTGAGTTGCCTAGGAATTGTTTTCCGCACTTGTTTTTCCCTGTCCTAGGAACTATATCACATTAAGCTCAGGGGGCAACTTCCAAGAGTGTCTGCAGCAGGGGACATTGATGATCACTCAGGTGGAGGTGTTTTGAATTTGTTGTAGTTGTTGCAGGTGTTTGGCTGGAATTGCTGTGCAGAGTGTTTTGTCACAGTGTAGTCTGCTGCTGATGAGGGCCTGTGTCACTGTTCTTCTTCTTTTGGTTAGGATCCACCTGTAAATGTTGCAGAGTATGTGGAGTGTGTCATAGCAGTACGAGGAGATGGTGTAGACTTGCTTACACATGGAGAGGGAGGAGTTGAGGATGAATCCTAGGTTGTGTACATGGTTGGTAGGTGTTGGTACTGTCCACAGTGTAGTCAGCTAGCAGGAGTCATCCAAGGCTGAGGTGGTGGGTCTGAGGAGTACCTTCATTTTGTTCGAGTTCATGTTTAGAGAGCTGCTCTTTATGTAGTTGGTGACATCCTTCATTGTGTTGTGGAGGTTGCTTTTGATGGTATGTCGCTTTTTGGTGAGGAAGCGGATGAGCTGGGTGTTGTTGGCGTAGGAGATGTTGTTAAATTGTGATGGTGGGCTACTTGTGTGAGGGTGGCCATGTAGATGTTGAATAGCGTCGGGTTGAGGGATGAAGACTGGCGGATGGAGCAAATGATGTCAGTGGTTTTAGATCAGAAGGCTGGGAGGCAGATGCTCAGGATTACTATTGGAAAATTTGCAAAGTAGGAATTTGACGCATACTATTTGGCCGTACAGAAAAGTATGTGAAAGCAATAACGAGTTTTTGTTGTATATTTTGTCAGCATATATTTTTGAGTAACATTATTTACAGTGTATGGAAATTAATCATAATGCTTTGTTATTTTATGATTGTTTGAGATGTGTCATATTTACGTAAGAAATTGCTCTTAAAAAAACATTTAAAATATATTTTATTTCTATTTCTTAGATTGTTATTGAGAATGTTGAATGTTTTTTTTTTAAGATAATCTTATTGATTGTCTTTTTTTGCCCCCTGTTATGTGATGAGTAGTGTTGTAGTCACTGTTTCTAGTGAAATTCAATATATTCTGAGAACAGCAAAAAAGGCAAATGTAATACTTTACAAATTATTTTGTATTGTAAAAGATATATTTTGTGTCTTCCACAGATGGTAATTTTATAATATATAATGTTTTTAATATTTATTATGCTTAAGGTAAGTACAAAGAACTGTTGAAAATGGTCGATGGAATGTGCTTCAACAGAGCTGAAGTAACAAAACAAGGATTGGAGAACAAAAGTGTGTGAAGATGGTTTGTATTTTTTAAAGACATTTCAAAAAATGATATAGTGAGTGTACCCCTAATTAATCAGTGGATACGATAATGGCTTATCTAAACCCTAGCTGGCGCAGGAGAGATGAAGAATCCGCAAGGAAATAGACTTGGAGTGCTTTAGTGTAATAGAAGAATTCAAATATGGCCGTGTCGAGGAAAGATGCGGTGGCCGTCTAGTCATTTACACACACCTGTGTGGAATCCTTGGTGAGGCGCGTGCTCCCTAACGAGTGCGCACTTCACCTATGACGTTCCGGAGTTCAGACCCATTTTGAATTGCTTCAGAGATATTCCTGAAGAGAAAGCACAAAGGTTGCAGATAAACACTAGAGGAGAGGCTAGTTCGAAAGAGGAGTAGGTAATTAGTAGCGTTAGACTACATTATAGATAGGGAATAGAGATAGAGTGGGGTAGGTTATTAAATAATTGTTCATTGTTACGTTATGTATCCATGTCAATGATACAAAGATGGTTTGTATCTTTTATATAGATTATAAAATCTTAAAAAATAAATATACTGAGTATTCCAGTATTCTTTACATTTCACTACAACACATGTACTAGTTTGGACCAGGTAAGGTGAATAGAGATATTGTACTTTTTTTGCTACTGTATTTTATAATAACAGCCTGTTTTTTTCAGATAGTGATCAGGAGTGACTGGTTTGGTAATTTAAGAAATTTTAAAACTAAACTTTCATATAAATATTTATAATTATATAATGTTATAAAGTAGTTGAGAATGGTATTTATATAATATTTATTAAAGGGCAAATTAGTTGATAAAGCTAGTTTTGTGTTCTGTATTGGGAAAAAAGATAAAATAAAGTGTTTATGTTTTTGTAGAAGGAGGTCAGCATAACAAATTTACAATGGAAAATCAAGAAAACAATATGGAAGACGATTTTGAAAATACTAACACTGTCGTAGAAGAGATGAACATAGCTTTTATGAGCAACATTATTGAAGTGGAAGAAATTAATGTTGGAGATATCAGGTGTGATTTTCTTGATGAAACCTTGGATGATGCTTTTGTGGAAGCATTAGATGAGATTGATATTCATCAGATGACTTTTGAAAATGATATCCAGGAAAATGAAATTCCTGATGAAATTATAACGGAAGCTGCATTAACTTGTGAAATGTTACAAGAATAAAAGTATTATTATATAATAATAATGGTTTGAGACACTCTGCTTCCAGAACTGTAACCATGTAGCTACTACCCAGGTATTCATGGTGCAAAGTAGGCCTGGGGCATGGACTGTTTCAAACCCTTATAGACAACATACGTATTGTGTTTATGCACCGGCAAACTTAACTTTTATAGGTTCTATTCCCTAGTGTGTATCATTAGACTTTCACCAAACACTCTCACGCTACTGGTTCAATGTTCTAGTGAGTCATTCAGCAGTATGTGCTTAAGTATATACTGTTCTAAAAGTGAAGCTGCTATACATTCAACCAGACACTCTCACTTGGCAATTTCACATTCTCCATACACTACTAATGTATTAATTTATTCATTTATGAACTACACATTCATTTTGACAAACTTTCACAGACTAATATAGAAATATAGTTCTTTCTTTGACCAGTGAAGGTAGTTCTGATAAGAACTGTTTTATTTGTCTTTTTACTTTTATATTTGTCTTGTATTTTTTTCAACAAGTTTTTAATAAAAAACAAAAAAATGGAACTGGAAACAAAAAAGTGTGGAACAGGAACAAAAAAGTTAAAAATAAAATTGATTTTTTGGACAACTGTGCTCTTCTTTAGTCTTCACAATGAGATCAATAGACTGCTGATTGTAACAAAGTAATTTGTTGCAATATTTACAATGAAATTTCAGATCTGGAAACTGTGGCACAATAATAGGATGCAGACTGATGGAGGAGGAGGGGGTGGTGGAGTTGAGGTAGTAGGAACTGCAGGTTGAGTATTCTCCTGCAACGTTTGTGTTGCCATTCTTGTATAGTTATTTGGATGCAAATTTTTGACATGGTGAACCATGCTGGTTGTATTGAAAGAGTACTTTTTAGAGGGATCAACCCTGGAAAGAGTAACCTCACAGATCTTGCAAGTTACTTTCGGTGCATTGACTTTTTTCAGTCCCTCAGGAAATGTAAAAAAACTTGCAAATAAAAGCTTCTTTTCTCTTTTTCTGAAGTTGCTCAGCAACAAATTCTTCCTCAGAGGAATGTTCTGATGAAGTTTAAAAAAGAGCAGCCATTGTATAGTTTGGTTCTAAAGGACTGCAGCTCCACAGAATAGATGCTTCTCTTGAGAAGTAGAATGATCAAAATAGGAAGGGTCTTTCAACAGTTTAAATATAAAGTATTATGAACGAATCAAAACTTTCCTTTTATGCTCACATTGCTTTGCATACACTTACAGTGCATTTACTGTGCATTTACGTTGCGAGTACGTACGACATACAGTTGCATTTTTCGTAATTGCTTTCAAAAGTAATGTACGGTTATTAAAAGTTTAAAAAAGTATTTTCATGATTATCCCAGATAATGTATTTCCTTAGTATGTACATTAAATACATAAATATATGTTTTTAAACAATTAGAAACTTTCGCACCGTACGTGCACGGAGCGTCGTACATGACGTCCCACGGAAGCGTTGATGTGACGTGTAACGTCAAAACGTATTTGTAACGTATGCATTGGTATGGGCAGTGTATGATTACTTGTATAAAGTATGTGCGATCACCGTACGCATACAGTACGATTATACAAAAAGAAAAAAGGAAATACATAGAATTTGATTTTCATAAATTGGAGAAAAAAAATAATTAATTAAAGAATTATTTTAGACTTTTGTTTTGGTATTATTTTACATTAAGAATATGAAATATAACTTGGTAGGTTTTCAATTTTGTTTAATGTGCAGAATTGCAATGCAGTAAACGGAAAAAAGTCCTTTACATAGTGACGCCTGACGCGTTTCATGCTCGGCAGAGCACTTCTTCAGAGGCTGTGTACAGCACTGTGTGGAGCAAGAGTCTTTTAATCATTCTCACCTGCTCCGGTGGGCGTTGTCTCCCCCAGAGCCTGCTGGTGCTTGAAGTCCGTTGTAAACGCAAGTGTGCTGCTCCCAGTGTTAAAATGTAATTTGTCAATGTTAAATCCCCAGTGGGTCAGGAGATTGAATTTCTGCTTATCTGCAATGCCAGTGTACTTCTGCGCACCGACCTTTTCTGCCAAATCACGCTGCACGCCAGTTTTGCCATGGCGTGAACCACTCACTCTGTGGCTCGACTTCTCCCCCGACCGGGACTGGCCGGGAAACATCCAACACACAAGTTGTCCCTTTCCATGGAGAGCCCATAAGCAGGTAGGTTTTCAATTTCGTTTAATGTGCAGAATTGCAATGCAGTAAATGGAAGACAAAGTCCTTTACATAGTGAAGCCTGACGCGTTTCATGCTCGGCAGAGCACTTCTTCAGAGGCTGTGTACAGCACTGTGTGGAGCAAGAGTCTTTTAATCATTCTCACCTGCTCTGGTGGGCGTTGTCTCCCCCAGAGCCTGCTGGTGCTTGAAGTCCTTTGTAAACGCATATATATATATATTTTTTTTCACTGAAAAAACCATAGGTTTCACACCAGTTATAGTTAGCTGGACATTTTACTCATACAAAACCATTGAAATTCCCCCGATATAATTAGTTGTACTCACTATAACTTGTGCGCCCGCAATCCACTGCTGATGATGTCACATATTACATAATTCTTGACATGGCCAGTGACATCACTAATGACATCACTGATGACATCTCAAATGACATCACTGATGACATCATCCATGTGACAATCAAATACACCTCATCACACACTAGTATAATCTTTCATCACTCACTGTAAAATAGAAAGTGCCTTATTTGAAACCATTGACACACCAATACAAATTTCTAAACACCCACTCAGTTATTCTTAGAACTATACACATATCTAATCACTTACCTATAGATTCAGTGTTATATGCAGTGAATAATCAACAGAACACTATCAAATATACTTATACGCCTATTTCAACATTACACACCAGCACACATTGTATTCACTTATAAAGACATCCTTCTGACTTATGCAAACAATTGATTATACTTACATTTACTCACCTACACACTTATACAAACACCACTTCATCTATTTATATAGATAGTAACTCACACTTAGTGTGTTATAAAATTACTGTTACAAGTATACAGTTATCCATATAGTGACTCATACAATCACTAAGTCTTAGGCACACTTAATTAGATATAACTGTCACATACACTGCCTTTTTTCAAGTTTAATGGATATGTGCCATTGAGAGAAATATTTCATCACCACCACACCCATAAACATATGCACTCACTGAAACAACAGTTATAACATGTAGTCTTAACCTCATATACCTACTGAATGAACTATTCACACATTTTTTGGCAATCACACACCCCCCACCAAACCACATAGACATTCATTTACCCATACAAATACTCAGTTAAGAAACCAATAACAAATATAGTCTTTAACATAGCAATTAAGACAAAGCAATAAAGTTTTTCACACAGTTTAGTAACTACACATTATATATAGTGAGACTCTACAAATTAGTCAAGGAAACAATCAATGACACTGTTACTAAATCCACCATCCACACATTCATATTTATATATCCACTCATTCTTCAATGTAAAGTACTGTATTTATAATACATATTTAAATATCAAAGCAAACCACATTCACTGGATGATGTCATCAGTGATGTCATTTGAGATGTCATCAGTGATGTAATCAGTGATGTCACTGACCATGTCATGAATGATGTAATATGTGACATCATCAGCAGTGGATTACGGGCGCGCGAGTTATAGTGAGTACAGCTAACTATAACGAGGGAATTTCAATGGTTTTGTATGAGTAAAATGTCCAGCTAACTATAACTGGTGTGAAACCTATGGTTTTTTCAGTGAATTTCAAAGGTTTTTTAAATGCTAATTCCTAACTATAACGAGTGTGAAACCTATGGGGCCTTATTTACGAGCCCCTTGCGCCTCCAGAACGTCACTTTTCATGACGTTCCAGTGGCGCAGAAGACTGATTGATATTTATCAGGTAGGACTAAGCCATTTTTTGTGGTGTAATCCTGCCTGATAAATATCAGTCCCTTGAACACGTGCAATGGGTGTGTTGCTGGGGGCGTTCCCAGCAGCATCCATGGACTTGAGTAATTTATAGCATCCTCAAAGTCAGTCCTTCAAAAATTCTAAAGTGTAGGTCATGATAATCCAAATCCAAATGTTTCTCAAGAAAAGTCATAAACCGTGTCCGTGGGTCATATCTGCCCAAACGCCGATATTCCAAACGATTGAAATTTGGATTTGGATTATCATGTCCTATACTTTGGAATTTTTGAAAGACTGACTTTGAGGACGCTATAAATTACTCAAGTCTGCCCGAATTGTGTGGGTAAAATGTATACCTAGTCACTTTGAATAAGAATGTACTTATGACTCGTCTAACATTTGGAAGAAATATCTAGTTATACGACAACAGGATCCCGACATAACTTAAAGGAAATAAGAACGCCCTGAAGAAGTTCTGTTGTACAGAACGAAACGTGTCGAAACGTGTCGGCTGGCTGTGGTACATAAACTTAAGGAAAATAAAAGCATTTGAATATACACCAAGATTCAGCGCTTCAATAAGGACTCTAAGTGATATGATTTGATTGGACTTGTTGTGCAAGTGGTGCTGTGCCAAACTTTGGAATATTCTACTACTCTCTACTACTCTCTCTCTACTACTCACTCCCTACTACTCACTATCTACTACTCTCTACTACTCACTCTCTACTACTCTCTACTCTCTACTACTCATTCTCTACTACTCTCTCTATTACTCCCTCTTTACTACTCACTCTCTACTACTCTCTACTACTCACTCTCTACTTCTTACTCTCTACTACTCTCTCTCTACTACTCTCTACTACTCACTCTACTACTCACTCTCTACTACTCTCTACTATTCTCTCTCTCTGCTACTCACTCTCTACTACTCACTCTCTACTACTCTCTACTACTCACTCTCTACTGCTCTCTACTACTCACTCTACTACTTACTCTCTACTACTCTCTACTACTCACTCTCTACTACTCACACTCTACTACTCACTCTACTATTCACTCTACTACTCTCTACTACTCACTCTCTGCTCCTCTCGCTACTGCTCTCTACTATTTTCTACTACTCACTCTCTACTATCTATTACTCACTCTCTACCTCTCTACCTCTCTCTACTTATCTCTCTACCTGTACACCTCTACCTCTCTCTACACGCACACATATACACATATATATATATTCACTTAAAAAACCATAGGTTATAGACCATATATAGTTAGGAATTAGCATTTACAAAACCTTGAAAATTCACTGAAAAAACCATAGGTTATAGACCATATATAGTTAGGAATTAGCATTTACAAAACCTTATTTTACTCACACAAAACAATTGAAATTCCATATATAGTTAGTTGCACTAACTATATATCGCGCACCCGCAATCCACTGCTGATGATGTCACATATTACATCATTCATGACATGGTCAGTGACATCACTGATGACATCACTGATGACATCTCAAATGACATCACTGATGACATATCAAATGACATCACTGATGACATCACTGATGACATCTCAAATTACATCACTGGTGACATCACTGATGATATCATTCATGTGATAATACGATGAACCTCTTCCGACTCTAATATAACCTTAGATACAATCAGTGTAAACAGACACTCACAGACTGTCACTCATCCATGGAGTTACTCACACACCTAGTCAGTCATGCAAAGAATCAATCACACCTCCATTTCCTCAACTATACAGTTATACACACCTTACTTATTCAAACATATACTAACACATATTTACTCTCTTATACAATCCCTGATACAAGTTCACAATGATCCATACAGCCACTCACATATTCACTGGCTCTTATGCACAGTTATTTATATATGTCAACTCTCACATGTACTGTGTTTTACATATGTACTTACTTTGACATGTAGCACTGAGATATCCATTCACTCACCAATACACTCATGCACACAGTTAACCGCCCATACAGCTGTTTCCACATGCACTTTTGAACCCATACATCTAGTGAATCAACTGCTCACACATCTATGCACAGAGTCATACACCTCCCAGCCACCCACACACACTCAGTCTCCCATACAAATACTTGGGCAACCAATCAATAACCCATATAGTTACTCATATAGCTACTGATCAACACATGCAGCAGTTTACAGAACAACAGACATAATGATGCACAAATTAAGACAGTTTAGTCACTAACCCATTCACTCAGTGAGACACATTTAATCACTCACTCATACAGTCAGTCATGCACCTACTAAATCCTTCATCCAGACACTTATACATCCACTCATTCTTCAATATGTAAGACATATTTTAACTTTATAGAAACATACAGTCACTGGATGTTGTCATCAGTGATGTCATCAGTGATGTCATCAGTGATGTCATTTGAGATGTCATCAGTGATGTCACTGAGCATGTCATGAATGATGTAATATGTGACATCATCAGCAGTGGATTGCGGGTGCGCGATATATAGTTAGCGCATCTAACTATATATGCGAATTTCAATGGTTTTATGCGAGTAAAATAAGGTTTTGTAAATGCTAATCCCTAACTATATATGCGCTAAAACCTATGGTTTTTTCATTGAATATATATATATATATATATAACATTTCTATGGTAAAATGAAACCCCTCATTTTGTTCCTTTTCAAATTAAATGTATTAAGTGTTACCACTTTATTCCAATCCACCCACACACACACTTAGTCTCCCATACAAATACTTGGGCAACCAATCAATAACCCATATAGTTACTCATATAGCTACTGATCAACACATGCAACAGTTTACAGAACAACAGACATAATGATGCACAAATTAAGACAGTTTAGTCACTAACCCATGCACTCAGTGAGACACATTTAATCACTCACTCATACAGTCAGTCATGCACCTACTAAATCCTTCATCCAGACACTTATACATCCACTCATTCTTCAATATGTAAGACATATTTTAACTTTACAGAAACATACAGTCACTGGATGTTGTCATCAGTGATGTCATAAGTGATGTCATTTGAGATGTCATCAGTGATGTCATCAGTGATGTCACTGACCATGTCATGAATGATGTAATATGTGACATCATCAGCAGTGGATTGCGGGTGCGCGATATATAGTTAGTGCAACTAACTATATATGGAATTTCAATGGTTTTGTGTGAGTAAAATAAGGTTTTGTAAATGCTAATTCCTAACTATATATGGTCTATAACCTATGGTTTTTTCAGTGAATTTTCAAGGTTTTGTAAATGCTAATTCCTAACTATATATGGTCTATAACCTATGGTTTTTTAAGTGAATTTCAATGGTTTTTTAAAAGCTAATATCTGTAGCTGTAAAATGTATTCTTCTTTAAATCTTAAAATATATTTTACATGTTTTTTATACAATTTTTTTTAAAAAAAAATTTTTGTTTCGCTCCCAGTCCGCGAACCGGTCAGCTTCCCGTTAGCTCAATTTAAAGCCGCGACTCGGTCCGCGAACCGGTAAACGTTCCTTTAGCGTAACTGTTACGTTAGAATGACGCTTTGTGTTGTCGCGTAATACGTCATTTGACGCGCCAAGTTAGCGGACCCGGAAGCGGACCGGAAAGCGGAGCAAAGCGCGAAACGTAAACACAGCAGGTCATGTGACTCGGTAATAACACTTTTCATTGGTTCATTTCACTTTTGGTTTCCTAATGATGTAATACTAGGTCATGTGATCTAAAATTAACACTTTTCATTGGTTTAGAACTTTGCTTTTCCCAAATGATGAAAACCCCTCCTTCTTTCCTCACTCTGACTTTCATCTTGGTGAGAGAAAGACCCTTTTTCATAGTTGAGCAATGGCTTCAGTAGTTGCTTCAGCTGGTGCACCCCCACCACCACCTCCACCTCCTCATGGGAAGAGAGGACCACCTGCTCAAGTAATCATACAAGAAGAGGAAGATCAGGAAGAGGAGGAAGAGCCAGAGTTTTTGCCAGAGGAGCCCAGGAGGTATAATCGAAAAGAAAACTACATTTGGCAATTTTTTTAATTTCCTGAGGGGCAAAAAAAAGTGAATGCAAGATATGTGTTTTGCCGTATATGCGATGAGAGACTGTCAAGGGGGACTGATAAAAAATACAGCTACGGCAATTACACTATGCATAGGCATATGAGTAGGTGGCACCCAAACAACTATAGTGCTGCCCAGCTTCGTGATGAGCAACAAAATCCCCCTGCGATGGCAAGAAGATCGGTTGTTCAAGAAGTGTCGGGACCAGAGGCGAGGGAGATGGTCCCAAACATTCAAATGACCTTTGGGGAAGTGAAGCAAGTGTGCGTGCGCTGTAACCAAATCATTTGCTACAGAGAAAGTAGCATTACTCTAATTATGAAAGCTATTAATAATCATGTTTGCCCGAAACGCCCCAAACAATAAATTCTTCTTTTTTTCGTTGCTCCTGTTGAGCCCTTTTCAATGAATCATTTTTGTTTCCCCCCTCCCCAAAAAAAACAAAAAAATATCAAAATGTTCAGAAAATACAAAAAAAATAAAAAAATGTTCAGAAAAATAATAAAAAAAATTTAAAACAACAAAAACCAAAACAAAAGTTCTTTTCAGAACTACCTCCCCATTATAAAAAAATTGGTAGAATTTTTGAAACTCTGCCAACCTCTATTTCTTTTAGTTCGCTTCCCGGTTCGCACTCCGGTACGCGAACCGGGAGCGAACCAATAAAAAAAATTAAAAAAAGAACAGTAAGTATAAGGGAAGGAAACAGACAGTTATGTTGCAAGAAAGACAGCTATAGGGAGTAAACAAAAGATACTGTTACCCGCAATCCACTGCTGATCATGTCACATATTACATCATTCTTGACATGGTCAGTGACATCATCAGCAGTGGATTGCGAGTAACAGTATCTTTTGTTTACTTCCTATAGCTGTCTTTCTTGTAACATAACTGTCTGTTTCCTACCCTTATACTTACTGTTCTTGTTTTTTAAATTTTTTTGAGATCATTCAGAAACAGTAACATTAATAGAGACAGAATGAGTGAATAAGAATGAAGAAGTATGAGAAGAGAGGGACTGAGAAAAATACTGGAAGGAGTAGAATAATTAAGTAATAGAGAAAGGAATGAGGGAAGTAGCAAACGCAGGAAAGTAAGGATTAAAGAAATGAAGCAGTAGAACTAATAGATGTTAAATGTTATAGATTAAATGATTGATTCAGGATGACCATAAGGTGTGTCCTCTCCAAAAGTTTCTTAAGGTGAGGCCTACTCAGGGTTGCATATCAAATTTATGCTTGTTGAAGAATACAGAGGAGATAATACATGTGAAGGCATACCATTGAAGTAAAACATGTCCGCTTCACTCTTGAACAACGGCCAGACCTCTTCTGTGTCCATAGACAGACCTAAACTTCATCTGCACAATGTCATTCGTAAACTTAGAAAACACAAGTAATGTAATTGAAAAATGTGGAGTTTCTTTTGCTCATTTCACAATCACATCACCTGTGTTGCCTTTGCTTAGGTATCTCATAGTGCAGGTGTAGTCCAGCATATGAAACAGTACGCAGAAGTGCAGCAGTGTATGCATTAATACATGTGAAGGCCTACCAATGAAGTTAGTCATGTCCACTTATTACATCATTCATGACATGGTCAGTGACATCATCATTAGTGGATTGCGGGTAGAAAGAGTAGAAAACATTTACCTTATAATTCTTGTTAACTTTTTCAATTCTTTTTTCATACTTTCAATCTGTAAAAGAGAGAACAAACATTTCAAAAATATTAAAACATGTATTTAAAAATTAGAAAAGACAAGGAAAAAGGTTCAAGAACAAACAGTTTTTCAACAACTTTGACATTTACAGAAGCCTCTGCTTCTCTACGTCCCCTACACAATCCTAAAGATATATATTTTAAACAAACAGTATCTTGATGCTGAAAAACTGAGGCCTATTTTGGAACATGGTGCATCTTTTGCATTGCTGATGTCTCACAATAGTGATGCAATAGCAGCGCAAAAAAGATGTAAAGCCATCATAAAATTGTGTCTAACATTTTAAATGATTGTTTCAGGATGCAAATAAGATGTGTCCTTTCAAGAGGTTTCTTTGAGGTGAGGCCTATTCAGTTTTCAAAAAAAACAGTACCCAGAAGTGCAGCACTGTAAGCATTAACTTTGACACTTACAGAAGCCTCAGTTTCTCCATATCTACCTCACATTTCTAAATGTATATCATAAGTACAAAAAGTAGAACATTAATTATACATGTTAAAGGGTTTATTTTTGCTGTTCTCAGAATGTATCAAATTTCACTTAAATCAGTGACTTGAAGGTATTCATCATGTAACAGCGGGGAAAAAAAAACACAATCAAAATGATTGTGTTTAAAAAACCCATACAACCTAAGAAATCTGAATTCAAAACTCCTTAAAATTAACTTACTTTCCATAACGTCGAAGGATGTCCTATAAACAGCGTACACTCTGTTGTGCTATAAATATTTTCAGCCCGCCACTTTCTGAAAGAAAACCTCCATCGTTTTGAAAAATATGTTACATACAATAAAATACTTCTCACATTCTACCACATGTTTCCACTTGGCCAAATCATGTTGCAGCGTTTTTCAACTCTTGTAATTCTTATAATGAAATCCCGTCATTTTCTATTTTCGCAACTTTCAAAAAGAAAACATTTAAGATTACTTTCACAATCCTGGACTACTAATATCTTACCCTTCTTTCTCACTCATGTTCTACTTTTCCTATGACACTGATACTGCTTACTATGAAGCAGACTTACTTGCATCAGGTTTATATAGTTGGATTTTTACATTGACATTATAATTAAAAGTTTTGGACCAATAATCTAGACAGCATTGCAGACTTACATTCCCTCTACTTCATGAACCTTTTGCAATTCCTCAGAGGAAATCCCGAGATTCTTTCCTTAAAATTTTGGTTTTAAAAACACCAGGTAAGAATTTTTAAGGTCAAACGGCAATTTTTTTTTGAAAGTTACAACAGAATCGTTGCAGAATGACCAGCCGTTTCTAGACTTTAAATAAGCTGTGTAATGTCCTGATGTTGTTGAAGGACCATCGTGATAGATAATTGCTACAGTTACAAAAGTCCTTCCTGATATTGACAGCTGAGAAGCAACAAACTTTTTTATTAAAGTTGACAATTTTGATCCATCAGGCCTACGTCGTTGGATCATTAAAATGACATACTGGCCATATCTTCGTATAAATAATGTTGACATCATTTCAGATTTACATTGGCTACACTCCATGTTGTGATCAGCTGCATTTACTAGCTTATTAAAGGAGACTGATTTACTGTCTGGCAAAGTTAAATATATAAATCTTTCTGAGTCTACACTAGTAGTACTTGTTACCATACAGTTCTCGCAGTCATGCTGCCATTGATAAGAAAGCCCAAACAGGTGATCTACATCTACACCCTCATCTTGCAATACATCAAGCATATACATTAAAAACTCCTGACAATCCTGCTGATTATTTTCAGAGAAGTCTGTTTGACCTGAACATTCATCTAACAGATAACGAACTTCAGACACACTTTCCACTTTTGTTCGATCAGTGCTACATTTCTCTAACACAGAATTCAACAAACAGCATAAACTTTGTTCCGAATTGAACACAATCTGTTCTTTTAAAGTCTCTAGTGAAAAGAGAACATTAACCACTACATTTGCATAGCAGTTGACACTAAGCATGGGCGAATTTTGCGAATCTCGCGTTCGCGAATTTTGCGGATTTGCGAACTCGCAATCCGCAAAATCCGCGAATTCTCGCGAATTTGCTGATTTTCTTTTTGTGTTCGCGCGGGTTTCTGCCAGTTTGCGAGGGTTTTGTACAATTTCGCAAACGCGAACTTACCTGTCGGGTCGCAAGTTTTGCGAACTTGTTGTTTCTACGTGTCCAGCCTGTTTGGGACACTCTTCTTCATCACTGCCACTCTCTGTCACCACTGCCACTCTCTGACTACTCATGCCACCCTCTGGCCCACCCATGCCACCATCTGTTTCATCACAGCACCCTCTGGCTGTCCAGTCAGTGTACATTATTGTGGCAAAGCACACCTTCCCTGCCTCAAGTGACCTGAATTAATTTGGGGCTGATTAATGTGTCACAGAATATTTTTTTAGCTGGCACCTGCTTCCTTAGTGCTTCCTGATTAGTGATCTTTTGCACTTGCTAAGTGCTTTCATTGTTGCAAAATTAGTTACAACACCTGCCCTGCCCCAACTGACAATAATGAATTAGGGGCTGATTAATGGATTTGAACTTCCAGCCTGGCTCCTGCTTGTCTCCCTTAGCTGTAATTCAGGACCTTTGTGGCATATGTGTAACTATTCTGAGGTTCAGAGCAGGGTCACATAATAGTTGCAACTGGCAACTGAACTCTGGAGGGGCCCTTCAGGAAGCACTACAGGAAATGGCTACTAATGATGAGCCTGAACTTTTGAACCTGGTAAGTAGTTTCAGTTTTGCTAAGATCGTATTTCTGCAATTTAGCGCTTATTCGCGGGGCGCGAAGTTGTACTGGGAAGCCGCGAACTCACGCGAACATTGCGAGCAAGCCATAAAATCCGCTGCTCGCGGATTTGCGGATTTTGCGGGAGATTCGCGAATCTCTCGGATTGCGAATTTACAGAAAATCCGCAAAATCCGCGAGCGAAACGGATTTTCCGCCCATGCTTAGTTGACACCAGAACTGTTTTCAAATTGAAAACCGACAACATCTTCAACAGAATCCGTTTTCTTTCTGCTTACAATTTTCGGTTCATCAACTTTTCGGCTTTTTGCTACAACCTCCCTACTATTAGTGATATTTCTTCGTTTACGGCCTACCACACGTTTCTCAAACAAAGGATATTGTATTCCTTAACACAATCTAGATCCGCACAAATGTTTGTGACATCACAATCAATGAAGTACAATCCAGATAAAGTTCTAACTCGTGACAATGCCACATATGCCATACCCTCTTTGAACACAGAACTGCCAATATTCACCAATGCATTATCTACACTTAAACCTTGCAATTTATGGATTGTCACCGCATATGCCAAGCAAACAGGAAACTGTTTACGGCGAACATATAAGTCTTTAACAAGCAAAAACCTAGCAGAACAACGACCAATTAGCTGTACTTCCTCAATGCCATCAAATTTAATTTTTAAAAATTCAATACCATCTCTACTTCTGTATTTCTCAAAATCAACAACATTACCCATTGATCCATTTACCAGACCTCTTTCAACATGTAAATTCCTTCTCAAAATGATTCGGCAATTTAAACACACATTCAAAGTCTTTTCAAAACCCGCTGTTTTAGATATAGTCTTCTCTAATGAATCCAATTTTGATTTCAAATTCTCAGACAAAACAATTGTTGCTCCAATATGCTCTATTCTGTCAATAGCTTCAAGTTTCACAATCTCTTGCTTTTCTAAATGCAACATTGTGTTGTTGAAGATGGCACATTCTGCAAGAGTTGGCATCAAACATATTCCGGATTTCTTCTCAGTAATTTTCTGAAAAATATTCTCAGGCACAATGTCTTGTTCTGGATATAAATTTGACAGTAATCGTGCATTTAAAGCTTCTTTCCCATGCTCGGTCACTTTTCCAATTCTAATATCTTGTAGAATATTCTTGTAATCTTCATCCTTTGCCTGACGCATATTTTCATGCAGTTCAGCATACTTGAAGTTTAACCATATATTGACGTTGCCAATGCTCCCTAGGCACTTCCTGGTATCTTCATGCGTGAGTATTTTGAACACAGGTTGTCCTTTTACTGGTGTCAGCTGCAGAAGATCTCCGAAAACAATGATGTGTTTGCCACCAAATAACACATCATACTCAGTTTTAAGAACTTCTTGCATTCTCAAATGCACAAAGGCAAGCATGACATTGGAAACCATGCTTACTTCGTCAATGATAAGAAGTTTAATTTTCCTCAAGACTCTTGAAACTGCACAACAAGCATCCCCAGATAACTTATGGTATTGTAATTTGTTGTCATGCTCCACTGGCAGCATCAGTAGACGATGCAAAGTAATACCTTTAATGTTATGTGCTGCCAGTCCAGTAGGAGCGGTAACAACACAAGACAACGATGACTCAGTCCTTTCCTGCAAATAACAAGAAATTGCTTTAATAAGGAAACTTTTTCCAGTTCCCGCTTCTCCACTCACGTACAGTCGGACAGGCTTCAACGACGTACATGAGCACTCTTTCTTCTCATGACTTAATCCATGATCAATTTGCTTGGTAACTTCATCATATATTTTCCTCTGCTCAACGTTGAGTTGTTTTTCCAAGTCTTCTAAGTTAACCGCATCCTCCTGAGCATGTGCCATGGCTCTTTCCACTTCATTCATAGCAGTGGCAGCTTCATTTTCGATAATAGGTCCTCCTAGTGGATCCTGACTCAATGAAACAGAACTCTGACTGTCCTGAGAACTGTCTCTGGCAATCTCGGCTGCAATCGTTGCTTCCTGCTCAATTTCCAAAGTCAACATTTCTTGATATTTGGGAAAAGCAGGACATTCTATGGTCTCCTTAGCAGCAGTGAAAGAGTCTTCGTAACAGAGGAAATCTCCAAGCAGTTCCTCTTCTGCACGCCAAGGCTTGAAAAGTTGCAAAAGTGCTAAATAGAAAAACTCCTTTTTTTCTGGAGATTCGCCACTCAATTTTCGATGGTTTACTAATTGGCATTTTCTTTGCTTGACCACACATCCCTCACTTCCAATTACAGCATACACTCCTTTCTCAATATCTTCTTTGATGTTCCTCTTGAATATGTAATTTTGTAGAACCTCATACAGACAAACATTCTCAAGGTGACTGCTTCGATTTGGATAATATGTATCCAACATGTTGGTCTTCAAAATGTCGGTACTGTTTGGTTCCTTTTCTGCCAAATACTCAATTTCCCGGACAGGTTTTAGAACTCGATTTCGCGTTGCAGCAAGACCAAGACTCGCCCAAACGATACTCCTGGATTTGGCATAGAGACTTGCTGAAGACAACCGGTCTGAACATTCGTAAGCTCCGATTTCTCGATGCGACAACATCTTCAGACTGAAACTGTACAACTTCTTGCTGAGGCTCTTTTCATGGGAAATGTCCTCCCACATATCCTTCAATTCTGTCTTTTCTTTTTTGGTGATGTAAGATGTCACATACCGAGCCACAGCCATACAGTTGTCAGCCACAAACTGTATATCCATGTTAGCATTCCACATGGACAAAATCACTGGGTTGTAGTCGTTGATGTACTTGGACTCTTCGTTCCTTTTCAAATTGTATGTATTTTTGGGTGATTTCCTCGTCACATTATGTCGCAGCGAAGACATCAAACTGTTCACTCTTCCTTTAGAAATCACCGGTCGTGGAAAGTTGAAACGACATTTGGTGTAGAACTTGTCCTTGTTTCTGAATTTACGACGACAGTACTTTCCACAACGATGGCTTTGGAAACGTAGAACTTGTTCTCTTAGGCTTTTCTTCTCCGTTGCGTTTGGAACAGCACACGTAGAATACTGTTCTATGAAATTCATCACTAAGTCATCCGGATCTGTTCCAAATTTAGGTGCATCCTTGATCCACAGCAACATATGTATATGAGGAGCACCTCTTGCTTGGTACTCCTTTCTCCAGAAGAAATCCAACACCTCTCCAAGAGGTGGATTCTTCTTATTTGTGATGAAAGACATCATAGCTTCAAATCTATGATTGAAGTACCTGCATACATTCACTGGATCCAAAGAACACAGTTCTCCAGGTGTCTTGAATTCAATGTTTTCAATATTTCCATTTGCCTCTCGTAGAAATTCAAGTAAGTCTTCCCAGCCATACTCGGCACAGCTCTGAGTGAGGAACCATGTTGGAGTTCCTAAGTTCCTCAGCATCCATTTTAAATCACCATGACGACGGTACCAGTACTCATTAGTACCACGCTGACACGCCATGAGATTAATTAGGTGAGAATCCAAAATACTGTCTTGGACATTGACTTTATGCATAAAGTCACTTGCCGAGATGTTTCGCATCTGTATACCACTTTTTAAGATGTGGTTCACTGCATATGACAGTCCAGACAGATCGCTTTCAAACAGGAGATGAAACAAATAGGGAATGCATTGACGAAACCTAGGATCTTCTGCATACAATCGTAAAGTCCGGTATTCAGACGCAGGAATTTGATGAGGTCGCTCATCATATCTTCCTCCTTGACCTGTTGGAAATAGCTGTGGGAAACACCGAGCTTCCAAACTTTCCTCCCAAACACTAATGGGACTCCCTTTGGCTTGTTTCATTTGAAACAACTCAATTGCATTCCCCATGACTTCCTTGGAATGCAAAGGATGAACACTATAATGTTCATATATTTCTTCACTTTTAGAGGCCTCTACTTTCTCAATTTGGCCAGCACACAAATCGCTATCCTCTTCATCACTTACTTCCTCTTCTGCAACATATACATTCTTATAGTACTTATTATTTTTCTTCAAATACAATGTTGCCTTTTTGACTTTCCTAACATCCACTAAATCTTGCCATATTTTCTTATTCTTTGTCAGAACCCCATTAACCAAGATAACCAGAGGTTCCTCTTCCACTTTTTCTACTCCAATTGTGTTAATGTTTTTGTTCAAATCTAGAGGCAAATAAACAACTCTTCCCTTTAATCCTCTCTGTAAATCTGATGGAGGCAACTTCCCTGTCTTTGGCTCCATTCTTACAATAGCCTGAAAGGGATGGATACTTTGAATCAAAATAGATTCATAAGTATTTAAATCCTTCAATTCAGAAGGAACCTCAACCAATTCCAGATTATTATGAACCGCCTTAGCAGGCATCTGGTTTTGGTTTAATTTGTTACAACAATAAGTACACACACGTTGATCCGATCCCAAATCAAAATAATTTTCTACCATCAAGTATGTGGCAAAATCCTTCCATTCACTATTATTTTCCCTTTCACTTTTTGCATATAAATCCACTAACTTAGTCTGATTCTTATAATAAGTGCATCGACAACACACACAAGTGAAATTAGGCCTCTCACTTGATTTCATCTGAAACGTGGCAATTTCCTTCTGAAATTTATCTGTACTAGAAACCTGTACATTATCTTCAACATTACCCTCTACTTCTGGGTCAATTTGAACATTTTCATCTTTACTTCCAAAGTAACAAAACTCAATTTCTTCACAAATATTCTTGACATCTATTTCAGAACCATGCAAAAGAGCAGCACATAATTGTTTAAGCATAATTGCTGGACTCTTAGCATGATACAACATTCTCACTAATTTTCTCACTTTATTATGATGCACTGCTAGCATCCTGAAATGATGAAAAACACTCTGGCATACTCTCCTGGAAAGACAAGCCAGTGAATGACCACGCAAACCTGTCACTTGTCTCACTCTGCAAGGATCTAATTCTTGCAACAACTTCATTTTCTGCTTCAAACTTTTCTTATTAAATGTCCGTACAAAATCACAAAGCAAATTGATGGAATCCTGTCGCACACTGCAAATAGAACTACACTTCCAAATGTACACAGGACCCTTAGGACGTCTTCCTAAAACCTCATTACCTAACACCTCGTCTGTCTCTGTTGTCACAAGTTTTTCTTTTTCAACTGGACAACCATCCTTCACTTCATAAGCTCGACCACTGGTGTCAACTGCAAACACCAAATCATTATCCTGAAAATAACTCTCCTCATTAAAAAATGCCTCACAACTTGAACTATGCATCCATTCTCCGGAAAAAACTTCACAAAAGTTACTACGATTTACTACTCTCTTCCATCTACTATTTGATTTGAAATCAGAAATTACCTTGTTTAGTGTCCTAATTCTATTGATTACCAAAATAAACAACTTTCGCTTAATTTCGAAAGCATGATCAATAATTTTCTCTACATTTTTCTTCTTCTTATAAAATGCCACTTTCTGTTGGCCTTTCTTAATATTTTTTAATAAATTAACTATTATCCTGTTGCGGAACATTCGTTTTCGAATGTCCCTAAACTGTTGTTTCCTTCTACTATCATGCACAGAATTATCTCTTACTTTAGCAGTAACATTTTTGATTGGTCTTTCCTTTCCATTTAAATTGCTTTTCTTTTTCTGGACTGAAACATTTTTAGGAGAAATACTTTTTTTACTACAAATATTTCTTATGAATGATTTCGTGCTCTTACCCGGAGCTTTCTTGGTGATTTCACAAGTTTTTTGGGGAGAAGACTGCTGCAATAATAGATGATCTTGCTGTCTTTGACGTTTTCTAGCCTTTCTAATTCGATTCTTAGTTGGCATTTTTCAAATTTTGAAATGATCTGCAGTTGAATCTGTGGAAAAATATAATAAAAAATGTTATTAACCACTATTACCAAACAGTAAATGAATAACAGTCATCAAAAACTTAACACCCTACTTATTATTTAACATAGCAAATCTTTTGCACCACCACTGCGTCACAAAAGTGACACACAGTGGTACAAAACAGGCATACACCTATCATAAATCTCTCCCTAACATTTTAAATGATTTATTCAGGATGACGATAAGGTGTGGCCTATCTAGAGGTTTGTTTGGGCCCAGATCTTTGGACTGGGGTGAATGTGTGTAATTGATCCACATTCGGTCCATCACCTGTTTTGTTTGTTTGAAGTGAGGCCAGCACATGGTTGCAGATGAGATTTTCGCTTGTTGAAGAAAACAAAGGAGATAATACATGTGAAGGCCTACCAATGAAGTAAGTCATGTCCACTTCACTCTTGAACAAAGGGCAGACCTCTTTTGAATCTGTGGTCACACCTAAACTTCATCTGCACAATGTCATTCATAAACTTAGGAAACACTAGTGATGTAATTGAAAAATGTGAAGTTTCTTTTCCTCATTTCAGAATTACATCACCTGTGTTTCCTCATTGACTTAAAATGTCCCTAATACACATGAAAGCGTTTTTTTGATTGCCCTTGCACCATTTTTGGGTCATTTTGAACATGGCTATGTTACTCCCATAATCAAAATCTAAATTTGCCAAGCACAGGTGGGAGCGTATTTACAAGAAACTTGCCCCATGATGAACGCTTTCCATTTAAAAAGGGAAAAATAACATCATAGACACTCAAATGCCTTATAAATATGGCCCAAACAACCTATGAAGCTCTAGCAGTACATATCCAGAAATGTAATTGATTTCAAAAATCGTTTTTAAACACAACATATAAATCAATTGTATACCTACATTCAGTTGGAAATGACTGTAAATGTCCTTGAGACACATGAAAGCGTTTTTTTGAATGCCCTTGCACCATTTTTGGGACATTTTTAACATGGCTATGTAACTCCCATAATCAAAATCTAAATTTGCCAAGCACAGGTGGGAGCGTATTTACAAGAAACTTGCCCCATGAAGAACGCTTTCCATTTAAAAAGGGAAAAATAACATCATAGACACTCAAATGCCTTCTAAATATGACCCAAACAACCTATGAAGCTCTAGCAGTACATATCCTGAAATGTAATTGATTTCAAAAAATCGTTTTTAAACACAACATATCTGTTTCAGCTTACATGAGAGACCATGGAATGGGCTCCATGTACAACAATAACTTGTGTTACTGCATGCCAGAATGCTACACCGAATATGCAATTACAATTTCTCAAAGAAACAAAATCTATTTGTATATCACTTGAGACAAAGCCACATTTTAAAAACACAGCTTTCTTCATCATTTTCTCCTTAAATCATACTATTCTCTATCTAAATTAAATAAATCTTTTCTCACCTTAGCAAATACTTTTTGAGTTTCAAAACAGTCTCAAAAATACACCAAATTGTCTTCAGCAGAACAAAGAGGATGCACTCCAGAGGCTGCAGCTATAGAAAGCACAGAAATGCTGATATTCATTACACATATCTCTCATATTAGCCAATCATAACTCTTCCCTCACTTTTTTCAAATCAAAACCCTTCCCCCCTCTGCCCTCTCTGCCTTTTTTGCTTAGCAACCACCTCCTGAAAGACCTCTCATGTTTGCAAGTTCACACAACAATGTTTCAATTGAACTCTGAACTCTCACTGCACCTGCGTATCCAGTGCAATCTTTCATTAAATGTTTTTTCCTTGACTTTAGACCTCCTCCCTTTATCGGCCAGAAGGACACTAACGCAGGCACTGGTGACCTCGCGGTTAGATTATGGAAACATTCTGTTCCTTGGGGCAACCGAGGGCAGCATAGGCCGCCTACAAGTCATACAGAATTCCGCCGCCAGACTGGTGTTAAGAAGACCCAGGAGAGCCAACTCGAAAATGGCGCTGGACGCGCTTCATTGGCTGCCTGTGAAGAAGCGTGTGCTATTTAAGTGCCTCCTCTTCTGTCACCGAATTGTCTGGGACAGGTCACCAACATACCTAAAGGATTTAGTCAGCCGATATGAACCTACTAGGACCCTCCGTTCGGAGGGTACCGGACTGCTGACAGTCCCCAGGATTAGGAAGGCTAGAATGGGTGGACGCTCCTTTGCGCTCCAAGCAGCTCAACAATGGAACAAACTCCCCCCTGCTCTGAGACTGGAGAGCAGTGAATTGCGGTTTAGGGCTATGCTTAAAACACATCTATACACTGCATAGATCCTGGGCTTCTATGCTGTTTCAATGATAGCTTCAGCGCGGGGACACGCCGTGATGGCGTTACTGAGCGCTCTATAAGCTCTTTATTATTATTATTATTATTATTGACCATTCAAATTACATCTTTCAAAGAACACATCCATGCACCCTAACTTTCTGTTTTCAGAAATGGAAATGCACCAATCACTGCTAATGAATCATTAGCACTGGAAATCCACAGTTTTTTTTCTTTACAAACTCCTACTGTTTCAACTGCCCTTTCATTACCACACTTCATCTGACTGCAGCCCAACCTTCTCTCACCATGTTTAATGTCTGGATTGATGGACATAGTTACATCTACTGGGTTCAAAGGTATGCTGAGAACAGAAATTTACCTAACCTCAATTTACAAGATGTGGAAATTAAGTGGTTGGGCCAAAGAGGATTAAAATGTCACCAATTGATACCATTGGTGAAAACCTTTATGCATTTGCCAAAACCTGACCTGTTAATTGTGTACTGTGGAGGTAATGATTTGGGCACTTTGACTGGGGTAGGTCTGGAAACGCTTTTAAAGGACACCTTTGAGCAATTAATGGCACTTTTTCCTCAAACTGCCTTGGTATATTCCAATATATGCCAAAGACAGAAATGGAGGTGGTCCAACCAATTTTGTCCACAAATTGAGAAAGCGAGGAAGCATGTAAACAAATCTGTTTCAGCTTACATGAGAGACCATGGAATGGGCTCCTTGTACAACAATAACTTGCGTTACTACATGCAAGATATCTACAGAGGAGATGGAGTTCACTTCTCAGATGAGGGCAACAGAATTTTCATTTTGAATTTATAAGTACCAAAATGTACCATAAACACAAAAGCTCTTCTCAGAGCTACCCTACATCTGATCACTCACAATTATTATTTTTCTCTAACTTTTTTCTCTAATTTTCAACAAACTACGCTCAAAGAGCGCTACCCGGTACGCGAACTGGAAGCTAACCGCGCAAAATTTAAAAAAAAAAAAATGTCCCCGCACATATGGTCCTCCTTAGCCACCCTCAGAAAACCTAGGGGGTCAAGATACTTGTACCGTGCCTCCTCCTACCCATTCTGAACATTATTTGCCCTCCATCTTGTATCATAATTCGACCGAAACACAAAATGGTGGACTCCCGTTACGCTGCTGGTTCGCGGACCGGGACGCATACCGGGAAGCGGTCCAATAAAAAAGGTGGGAAAGTAATTCACAGAAAAACAAATGGAGACACTCTCACCAAATATACATTAGCTCATACTACAAAACAATCCCTTTCATTTTCCCAAATTTGATTGAAATTCCATTTAGCCTTTAAGCCTGTAGACCTCTCTAAATACCGTGAGGTAAATTACTTCACAAAACACATCTGAAGTGTTGGAATTGACAACCAATGAAAATGTTACTTTCATTTTATACTTTTATTACCTGACATTTGATTGGTTATATACCTGAATATATATAAAGGAAGAGAAGAAAACACAGCCATTTTGACTGCTACTTCTTGTTGTACACTACATTTGAGTAGTTACTAAACACTTCAACTTGTTTGTGAAGGTAAGTTGTTATTTTTAAAACTGAAGTATATTGTGCACTATAACTTAATATGGTAGACTTTTTCTGATAGTTATATACTATCCCTCTGTAGTAGTTATAGATTTAGATAGACTTCTCTGTTATAGTTATGGATGGAGTTAGGCTTCTCTTGGTTAAATCACATACACTTTTTTATAGTCCTACTTCCACTCTGATACTATACACTGCCAAAAGATAAATTCACTGATAAAAACTGCCTATCTAAAATTAATCCCAACAGTGCCCTATCTCTAGTAATATATATTTTTTTATCCAAATTTCAGGCAAAATGGAAGGCGAGCAGCAAGTTCAATTTAAAATTGTACTGCAAGAGAGTAGCCAAGGAAACATTGATGAAAATCAAAATTAATTTATGGATGAAAGTAGGGACCAGGAACTACTGCAATGTGTGGAAGCAGTGGATAACCTGCTTAAAAATGAGGACATTTTACACCCTCATAGACTACAAAATATATTCAATGACAATTATGAAATTTCTGACAATGAAATGTTAGAAAGTTTAATAAATTATGAAACACAATCAAAATAAAAAAAAATGCTTACAAAATAAAGAAAATAAAAAAAATCAACAAAAACAACAAACAATTAACATACAGTATTTGAAAAGTCTATCATTCTTTTATCCTTATAGTACGCTGCCCAGAACGCTTTCCGGTTCGCGGACTAGGCGCTGACCACGCAAAAAAAAAAAAAAATTTTTTTTTGCCCTGCTGGGCCCTTTTAAAACCTCCACATAAAACCTAGGGGGTCAACGAGGATCTACTATGCCCCCTTATGGTAATTTCCCCCTTTGTTTTGGCCTCCTCTTGTCTCTCGATCCTACAGAGAGACAAGATGGCGGCCGCTCCGGACTGTTTAGAATGTTGACAGACACCGGAGAGCCAATCAGCTTCGCATCGCAAAGTTCCGTTACGCGAAAAGTACACGAACCGGAGCGCTACCCGGAGCGCTGTTACAGATATATATCTTTTTTTTAACGTTAATTTCTCAAAATCCACTGAAGCACATACATTGAGACCTAGCAAAGGCACATCGGGCTAACAGTCCCTACAATTTTGCCAAGTTTCGTGCAAATCCATTCAGCCGTTCGAGCTAAAAGTGAGGCCAACCGCCCTATGGAAATTAACATGAGAAAAACACGTTTTGGGACCCCCCTTTTTTCTCGGCCCCCCCTTGCCGACCCCCCCCAAATTTTCAGGGGCTGCTCAGAAACAAAATGTGCCATTTTCCTGAAAATTTCAGCCAATTCTGTCCACAAACGCCAAAGTTATTAGACATAGAATTTTCAGAAATCCCATAGGGAAAAAATCCTAACTATATATACCTACTGGCGACCGCCAGTAGGTAATATGCATATATATGCATATGCATTTATATATATGTATCTGTATATATATATATTCACTGAAAAAATCATAGGTTTCAGGCCTTATATAGTTAGGAATTAGCTTTTAAAAAACCTTTGAAATTCACTCAAAAAGCTATAAGTTTTAGGGGTGTTATAGTTAGCTGGACATTTCACTCATACAAAACCATTGAAATTGCTCCTATATAGTTAGTTGTACTAACTATATTTCACGCAACCACAATCCACTGCTGATGATGTCACATATTACATCATTCATGACATGGTCAGTGACATCACTGATGAAATCTCAAATGACATCGATGATGACATCACTGATGACATCATCCAGTGAATGTGGTTTGCTTCGTTATTTAAATATGCATTATATATAGCAATTAGCATTGAAGTATGAGTGGATATATAAAAATAAATATTTGGATGGAGGTCTTTAACAATGTATAGTGTCTCACTAAATATAGTGGATAGTGACTAAACTGTGTGAATATCTGTATCACTTTGTCAGTTGTTGTGTAAACTGGTTCTCCAGTTGGTTACTAGCTATGTGAAAGTCTATATTAGTTATTGATTTGTTAATTGAGTATTTGTATGGGAGTGTGAATGTTTGTGTGGTTCGGTGGAGGGTGTGTGACTGCCCAAAGATCTGTAATTAGTTGATTCAGTAGATATATGAAGGTAAAACTACATGTTCTAACAGTTGTTTGGGTGAGTGAATATCTTTATGGGTGTGGTGATGAGCAAATATATTTCTCAATGGTACATGTCCAACAAACTAGAAAAATAAAAAGCAGTGTATGTGTCAGTTGTTGTGTATATATAAGTATACATAAGACTCAATGATTGTGTGAGTGACTGTATGGATAACTGTATACTTGTAATAATGATTTTATAATATACTAAATATAACTTACTATCTAAATGAATAGATAAAGTGGTGTTTGTATAAGTGTGTAGCTAAGTAAGTATGTAAGTATGATCCATTGTTTGCATAAGTGAGTAGGATAACTTCATATGTGAATAGGTTGTGTGCTGGTGTGTAATGTCGATATAGATGTATACATATTTTTGATGGTGTTCTATTGTTCATTGACAGCATGTATGAGTGAATCTACAGGTAAGTGATTAGAAGTGTGTATACATCTGGGAAACAATGAGTGGGTTTTTAAATACTTGTATTGCTGTGTCAATGGATTCAAATATGATACTCCGTATTTTACAAAGAGTGATGAAAGATTTTACTAGTGTATGAAAAGGTGTATGTGATTGTCACGTGGATGATGTCATCATTGATGTCATTTGAGATGTCATCAGTGATGTCACTGACCATGTCATGAATGATGACATCATCAGCAGTGGATTGCGGGTGCACGAAATATAGTTAGTACAGCTAACTATATAGGAACAATTTCAATGGTTTTGTATGAGTGAAATGTCCAGTTAACTATAACACCCCTAAAACTTATAGTTTTTTTAGGGAATTTCAAAGGTTTTTTAAAAGCTAATTCCTAACTATATAAGGCCTGAAACCTATGTTTTTTTCAGTGTATTTGCAAGGTTTTTTAAATGCTAATTCCTAACTATATAAGGCCTGAACCCTATGGTTTTTTAAGAGAATTTGCAAGTTTTTATATGCTAATTCCTAACTATATAAGGCCTGAAACCTATGGTTTTTTCAGTGAATTTGCAAGGTTTTTTAAATGCTAATTCCTAACTATATAAGGCCTGAAACCTATGGTATTTTAATTGAATTTGCAATGTTTTTTAAATGCTAATTCCTATGGTTATTTCATTGAATTTCGACGTTTTTTTAAATTACAATTTTTAAATGTATTAATTTGGGTTTGTTTTTATACTGATTTACTACATTTTTGCAGGCAGCTGTTCAGAGGGCACGCCCCCTTTTTACAACACTCTGCAGCGCAACCCCTGGTGCGTTTGCAGAGGAGGAACTAATTCCCCTTGCAAACTGGGAGCCCCTGGGGGGCAACCAGCCCACCAGGAGCCTCCAGTATAAGCCAGGGGGCTGCATTGCAGAGAGGTGTAATGAGGCCACACCCTTTTTACAGCTCTCAGCAACGCAGCCCCTGGGCATGTTTGCAGAGGGGGAACTAATTCCCCTTGCATACTGGGGTTCCCTGGGGGCCAACTAGCCCACCAGGAGCCTCCAGTATGCGCCAAGGGGCTGCATTGCTTTGCCCCGGGGGCGGCGGTCCCCGGGGAAGTGTGGGGGGGATTGTGGACCCCTCCACACTTTGTTATCACTATGCCCCCGCGATTTGGTCCCCCCCGGGGGTAATGTTTTTAAAAACAGACCAGGTTTAAAAAAAAAAAAATTGGTCCTTTTTTGTCCTTTTGGGACCACCTGGGCAGGCCTAGGGTGTCAGGGTGTAACTACCCTGCCCCCTTTTTGTGTTCTTCACGTTTGTTTTTTTTCTTTATTTTGCCTTTGTCTATCGAGCACAAGATGGATGCCAACACTTCCTGGTTAGAAGTGTTGACAGCCAATGAGCATGCAGCTTTCTCAGGAAGGCATGCTGATTGGCTGCAACTGTCTGTCAACACTAGCACAAGATGAATGCCAACACTTCTTGGTTAGAAGTGTTGAGAGCCAATGAGCATGCAGCTTTCTCGGGAAGGCATGCTGATTGGCTGCCACTGTCTGTCAACTGTCAACACTCCAAACCAGGAAGTGTTGGCAGACATATTGTGCCTCGGTAGAACCAAGGCACAAGTAAGCAGTGAAACAAAGGTGCAAAACATGCAAAGGGAGCAGGGTAGAAGCACCCTGACCCTCTAGGCCTGCTCAGGGGGTGCCACAAGGACCCCCCAGACCCCCCCCCAAAAAAGATTTCTCCAAAAATCACATGGTACGTGCACGGTACGCGTACGTACGTGCACGGTACGCGTACCCTGTTATTTTTAAAATTTTTATTAACCTTCTATTAACTGCAATGCTTTTTAAAGAGGTGCTATCATGTATATTGGTCCCAAGATGGCTTCCAACACTTCTTGGATGAAGTGCTGACAGCCAATCAGATCTCACGATGAGATGTGTGGTTAGGCTTGATGGATAGTGTGAGGTCTGGCAAGGCTTCTACTAGACTTATACAACTTACTGCCAGGCTACAAGAGTTCCACTTTGTGATACAGCATATCTCTGAAGGGAAGAATGTGACAGCTGATCGCTTATCTAGGTTGCTACCCAAAAGTGTTAGCGAGGAAAAAATTGTTGAACAGCATGAGTTTGTGCTTGCTGTTGTGGATGTTTTGTGGATGTTTTGCACAATTGTAATGGTAAAATTTCAGAAATGGAGTGGATAAAGTTTTCCAAAGAAGATGCACTGTTGAATAAGGTAAAGCAATACCTTGTCAAAGGATCGCCACCCAGTAGGAATTTGGTTTCAGGGTTTCAAAGTTATTCTCAGGTGTGTAGTGAACTCATTATTGAAAATGACATACAAAGGCATAATCTGTTTGTTCCTGTGGTAGGTCTAGGGGCTATACTCATTAAGGTGTTTCATTATGGTCATCCTGGTGTATCTGGTACTTAACTATCACTAAAGCAGTATTATTGTAGGCCTGGAATGAATGCTAGTGTGGAACGTTATGTGAATACCTGTTCAGTGTTTGCACAGTCAGACAAACATTGGAAATTGTCTTGTTGAAGAACCGGGATAACCCACTCACAGGGTCTCGGCGACGGGGGAACCGCCCTAGTCATCCATACCTTGCATACTTCATAAAAAGGAGACACTGGAGCCTTCGTCTGCAGGAGGAACCCAGATTTACTTCAATATCCCGTGCTATGGAACAGAGTCCCAAGCGAGTCAAAGGACTGTGCAAAGGAGGCTGCTACTTTACTCGGTAGCTTACATGCCTTTTATATGTTTCTTAGTACATTCATTTGGCTGTTAGTCCATTATTCACTCAGGGCAGTGTTTGTTGTTGATTAGCTGGACCCAGGTGGTGTTTGTAGTTAGCGACCTGGCCAAGGCTTGGTACACAGAGCATTGTCCACTCTATGCTTGTAGTTGGTGACCTGGTCAAGGCTTGGTACACAGAGCATTGTCCAAGCTGCTTTGATCAGAGCTCTTTCTTTCAGGTGATTGTTCAACAACTTGATCAAAGCCGTGTCTTTCAAGTCATTGTTTACCCACCCTGATTAGGAGTCCACAGTTAGACCATTGTCTAGATAACCTGATCAGGATGTCAAAAATGTGTTATCAGGCTGGGAGCAGGAGAGGAAAGATGAGTCATTAACTTGGGGTGAGGGCCATGTGGCTTTCTGATAAACTGCAGAGAACAGGGGGTTGGGCGGGTGACAGTTCCTGGGCAGAAATGCAGGCCTACAAAAATGGATTTTTGTTGTGCTGATAGAATTTTCCTTGTACAAAAGAAAAACGACCAGGTGGGTCCTGTGAAGATGTTTGCCACGAGATGGCAATGTTAAAAACCAATGGAGTCTTGGTAAGAATGATTGTTAATCGAAAAATACTTTTCCTCATTGTGAACCTGTCGGTTTACAGGTTGGTCCTCAAAGACCCTGGGAAAAGGTATCCATTAATGTTTCAGGACCATATGAGGTTTAAGGCAGACAACACAGATTTTTTGATAGAGCTTGTGTACATTTTTTCCAAGTGGGTCTATCATACTTTTGTTGAAAATCCGCAACACCTATAAGGTCATTACATTTTTGGAAGGAGTTTACCAAATTGAAGGTTTTCCCAAATGACTAATGTCTGACAATAGTGTTTCGTTTATTTCATACAAGATGGTGCAATTCCTTAAGAAGTGTGGCATTCTGGCTGAAATAGCTCCTTTATATTGTCCCAAAGCAAATGGTCAGGTGGAAAGGGCCAACAGGTTCATTAAAAAAGGCATGCAGGCTGCTCTTGAAAGTAGTAAGAATGTGTTTAACTTTCTTAAAGAAAAACTATGGACTTATCACAACCCACCTCATTCAGTGACTGGGGAATATCCTTATTATTTGATGAGGAAGAGGAAGAGCTGTACCTTTTTATCTCCTGATTTTGATACCAGTGTTCACAAGAATTTCAAAGATGTTGTAGGTAAAGTGCAGGAGAATTTGGATGATGCGAAATTGAAGAACAAAGATTATCATGATGAGTTGCATAGGACCAAATACAAAATGGTTTGTGCTGAAGATTGGGTTCATATCACAAAATCTAGTTTACAACGGATGGGTACTTCTAAGTTTTATGTACCAGTACAAGTTATAAAAGTGTCAGAGTTTGGTGGAACAAATATTCTATACTGGTGTTAAAACCTGGTCAGGAACAAAAGTTTTAAGATTTGAATTCTGATGATTTGTTTTTTGATTAGGATGTTCTAAATAAGAAACATACAGAAGGGAGTGTGGGGTTGCCTGCTCCAGGTTCGTCCAATTCTGTTGTTAAAATCCATGAGACCATTGTATCCGCTGATTCTAATTTGCCTGCTAGTTCTCTTGGTACTAAGGAATATGTGCATGATAAGGATGGTTCAGTTGAAAAGGGTTGTGGAAATACCTAAGAAATTAGAGGACATCATTTTAGAGTAATAGATTGTTGTTTCTTTGCTTTGCTTCTCTTAATTTTGTCTTTACTTTTAAGCTCTTTTCTTTTGTTATTTGGTGCCTAACCTTGGGTAACTTTTTTAAATATAAAAAAAGAAACATGATGAGTGGAATGACATTGTAATTGCTATGTCATTATTAGAATGTAGAATCCCCCTGTTGCCAGGTGAGGGCATTGGAATGTGTGGATTGGTCATTAACAGTGTGGAGCTGGCTGGTGTTGGAGGAGCTCTGTTTTTCTCACCAATGGGATTATATGTTTTACTCAAATAAAACATTTCTTCATGAATTCATCGGCCAAAGCCTCGTTTTTACAGCATAACTGCTGGTTTCTATAGTGTCACTCAAAGGTAATGAAATGTCATACATAGCTCACACCGAACCACAGAAATAGCACACTTAAGCAATCTGAAACATTTGCAGTTAATCATTTTCTTAATTTTTGAACCAACCGGGACACTAAAGTACCATGCTGGTATATAAATGTTGCATCCTTAATAGAACATTACGGTACCAGCAAGTCAACTCTGGTACCGTCCACCCTAGGCCGGTAAATCTCGTGCCATTAAATTGGGTAATAAAGCACATCTTTATAGAGCTTAGAAACATCTGAAGTGCAGTGTGAACTGCTATACAAAAACACATTTATTGTCACTATTCCTTGCCTTTCCTATTGGAAAAGCAAAAACCGTGTAATAAACCGTAGTATACTTTCTGGTAATTTCCAATAGTACAGGAGTCTTAATGCTAGCCTAGCTAGATATGTCCTAGTGGTTTTATTACACTCTTCTGCCCTCTCACCACCCAAGTAGGTCACACTGCTGTTAGCTACCAGTGCTATACATCTGTCTCATAAGAAGCTCAGCGCTCCACCTCTCTGTGGTCCTATAAGGTCAGGAGTCCACTATCAATTATATAAAACAACCTCAATGAACATCCATGTGCCTTTACTTAAACTTCTGCCTTAAAGCTGTTACCCCCATTGTGACCTCTTACAGCTCTACTTCTGAAAGATGTGCTTCCAAGCACTTTAAAGTTCTTGCAAAGTAATGCCCGTCTGTTTGCTCCACTCTGTCAGGGGCTCTAGTATGTTGTAGTATACTGGGCCATCATGTTGGGTTTTATAACATTGTCCATTTGCCGCCTGTGACAGAACATTATTAAAAATATCGGGGCATATTATCAATGGGGTTTATCTCTGCTTTTTTGGCTTTAAAAGCCAAGAAAGCGGAGATAAAATTATCTCCCTATTACCTAGCTGTCGCTAACACCAGTTAGCGACAGCTAGTAGGAGATAGTGACCATCTTGGGCCCCGCTTTGCATGTCAGTGATATTTATCACTAATGACATGCAAAGTGGGCGTGCCAAGATGTTTGCAACTGGAAACAGTCGCTAACATCGCTATCTCCTATTACCAACTTTTGGAGATATTCTCGCTAAGCGCGAATATCTCCAAAAGCTAACAACTGCCCCTGAGCAGTTCTTAGCCATGTTATCCAATGGTAGGTGGATAACATGGCTAAGAGCATTAGCTCGGTAATGCATGAATATCGCTGACTTTTCAGCGATATTCATGCATTATTGCCGATGTTTATCGCATTTGCGATAGCCCTTGGTAATACCAAGGTTTATCTGTGATAAAAATCGCCGCAGCTCGGCGATAATTTTTTATCTCTAACCAAGCAATAGCGATAATTATCGCTATTGCTTAGTAATACGCCCCATTATTATTTGAAACTTATAAAGCACTCAGCTACCCCCAACTGGGGTGTCCCGGCGCTAAGACAGGCGGCAGTTGCAGGTACCAATAGAGGGCTAAGAGTTAGGAAATATCCTGGTCTTCAGGACACGTCGAAAAATGGTTTCGGATTCAGTCATACGCAGGGACAGTGGCAGGCTATTCCAGGTTTTGGCAGTAATCACTGCAAAAGCACTGCCACCCATTCTGGAGCGGTGGTAACGAGAGCCATCATGATGTGTAGATGGTTCGATCTAAGCAAGCGGTTGGAGTGAGAATGCTTAAGTCGAGCTCTAAGGTAGGCTGGACCCCAACCCTGAATTTCTCTAAAAGCCAAATCCAGCGACTTAAACTGGATATGTTTAATAGCTGGAAGCCAGTGGAGCTTCTTCAGGTGGGGTGAGATCAAGTGGCGATATAGGATGTTACAAATCAGCCTTGCAGCTGCATTCTGAACAATCTGCAGGCGTTTGATTAAGTATGCTGGAGCTCCTGCGTACAGACTATTTGCACACTCTAAATGTGAGGTTATCAGGACATGAATAATGGTCCGTCAAGGCTCCAGAGACAGAAAAGGGAGGATTTTATGTGCAATTTACCAAGACAAGCCGAGGAGACATGGGTGATTTGAGATTTGCAGGATAACTCATTGTTAAACTGGAATCCTAGGTCCTAGCTAAGTCCACATGTTTTGGAGGGGGATTCAACTCAGTTGGCCACCACAATAGTGGCAGAGGGTTTTTCTTGGTTAAAAAACAGCGCCTTGGTTTTGTCTGAGTTGAGCCTAAGCATTTTTAATGATATCCAGGTGGAGATGTTACACAGACAGCATCTGAAATTAGAAAAAGCTGCTTCAGAGTGTTCTTTAAATGAAAACACCAATTGTGTGTCGTCAGAATTAGAGATCACTCTGACTCCACAGGATTCTACCAATCTGGCCAGAGGAGAGAGATATACACAAAAAATAGTGGGCTCAGAGCAGAGCCCTGAGGGACTCCGCAACTCACGGGCTTCTCCACGGAAAAAAATGGCTGATGGGAGACTTGTTGAGTGCGGCCATTTAGGAAGGATGGAATTCAGGACAGAGGGGTGCCTTGAATCCCGAGACTGTAAAGTCTCTCAAGCAAAATAGCATGAGAACGTACTGAATGCCGTGGTCAGGTTGAGAGGCACTAACTTCGCTGCGTCGCCTGCGTCCACGCATTCGGGGATGGTCTCAGAGATCTAAAGAAAAGCAGTCTCAGTGCTATAACCAGATCTAAACCCAGACTGCGAGTCATGGAAAAGACGGGACTCGAGATAGCTAGATAGTTGCCCCTAAACTACTTTTTCTAGAAATCTGACTGGTTTTAGTAGGCGAGAAAATGTGCAGTAGTTTTTATAAGCAGATGGATCAGCATCAGATTTTTTTAGAATTGGTATTAACATGGCCTGTTTCCAGGCCGATGGGAAAATCCCAGTGCGCAGGGAAGAGTTCCAGATCAAATTCAAAGGAGAAATAATAAGGGGGGGGGCTAAAGAGCTAAGTAGTTGTGCCGGGCAGGGATCCTTTGGAGAGCCTGATTTACAGGCGAGAAGTTTTTGGAGTGATATATCAATAGGGATCACGTGAAAGGTCATGAAAGCATCACTATTAGCTACCAGAGTGTTTTGGACCGGGAAATAAGGGGCGATGACAAATGTAGAGTATACAGAGATCCTAGGTGGGGGGGTGGGGGGTGAATCGTGCTTGATAAAGTGGGAGGCTTAGTAAAGTCTTTCACTATTTTAAAAAGGGGGTTTGAAGAATTACTGGCAGTGTTGACTTTAATGATAAAATACTCTCTCATTGCCGAGCGTTTAAGTTTGTGGAAGTTCTCAATAGCAGCTTTCTAGATTACTTTAGCCTCCAGACCAAAAAATAATCTCCAACTCCGCTCAAGTTTCTTACATCGGCTTTTTTCGGCACGCAAGACCGGGGTAAACCAGGGGGGCTGATGGTTTTTGTCTGGAGGAGGCAATAGATTGCAGGGGGGGCGACGGTATCAAGGGCTGAGGAGAGCCGGCTATTAAATTTAGACACATCTTGGGCCAGATGTAGGAAGGCTATTACCGGTCGGTGACCGGTAACAGCCTTTTCAGATGTAGGTGGTATATTTACCGATTCGGTAAATACCAAATCGGTATTTACCAATTCGGTATTTACCGAATCATCATTTACCGATTCGGTATTTACCGAATCGGTAAATGAGATGTAGGAAGCACTTTAAAGAGTGCTTTTGTGCTTTAAGGATTCGTTATTTATAATAAGGAATTCCTCTCTAAATGCAGATCTGTGCATTTACACCTGTGCCATGTGACAATCAAACATGCCCTTAGGGCATGTATGTATGCCACATGTGCACACCAGCACTATTCTGGGGTGCAACAGGGTGTCAAAGTAACAACCTGCCACCCTTGACTCTTTCCCTATTTTTCCTAATCAGTATTTACCAATTCGGTAATTGACATTCATTCCTATGGGCCTTCTGGCCCATAGGAATGAATGGCAATTACCGAATCGGTAAATACCGAATCTTAATGATTCAGTATTGTTTACCGACTTTTTATCTACATTGCATTTACCGATTCGAAATTACTGAATCAGTAAAATTTGGTATTTTCAAATCGGTAAATTACAATTACCTACATCTAGCCCCTAGTTTCCAATCACCAATCAGCTGCAGAGGGGTGCAGGAGAGGGCATGGGCCATGGTGTTACAGGTAATTTTAAACCATGTTCTACTGTAAACCCGGGCCATGGAAGAATTAATCGAACAAGAGGATATAGCCAAACTAAACGGCCTGGCCACGTAAGAGGTATAGGCGGTGCTGTGGTCAAATTAGGATTGTTAGTGAACAGTAAGTCTAGCATATGTACGGCCCGAAGGGTGGGGCCACTAACCCGCTGAGTTAAATTAAGGACTTCTAGAGTTTCTAGGAGCTAGCCTGCTTTAGTGCAGTGAATGTCATCCACATGTTTAAGCGACAGGTCAGCAGCAATATTATAAAGTTCTGATAGGTGTTGGGGCGAGGAACTAGGGGGTCTGTAAATGAGAATTCCAGCCATGGCTATGTTAGATGCAACAGAGATCCTAAAATACATAGCTTCTAAAGGGCCAATGTTAGGAAGTTTCCTGGAAGAGATTTCCCAGCTAGAACGTAGGATCACTGCAATCCCACCTTCCACCTTGTTGTTAGCCCGGTTTAGTCCCACAAAACGATCGAGGGGATAGCTAGGTTGAGATCGTGCCTCACGTCTGCGCGCATCATCGGGTCATCAAGTGGGCGGTGCAAGTGGGCGGAAATAATGTTTGTAAGACCAGTGCCGAGGAGCACACACAAGAACAGCGGGAGGCACAGTGCCCAAAGCAGAGAGGACGGCCGTACCGAAGGGGTTTGCTAAGCATTACACTTGCTTGTCGAAAGTTGTGTTCATTTCTAAATGCTCTGCAAATCGTTGCCATTATGATCGTCATGCTCTATTTGTAACTAATAAAGAAAATACTGCAAAACAAATTTTCCGAACAGTGCCTTTCTGCTAAGAAATGCTTTAAAACAGTGTAACACAACTTCTGCCAATGTTTCAGAGTTATTCCTCGTTCACTTTCTACCATCACAGCCACTTCTCTCAATAAAATTAAGAACAGGATGTCATGATCGTATTATATTTATTTAGTTAATAATTATGACACCTTTGCAGTTTTCATGTGACCTAAATAAGAACTTTGTTGTAATAGTCACAATGAGTAAAACTGAGGTTTTTGTTTGGTGTTCGAGCTGTGTGTCTATGGGTAGGTATCTAGACCTCGAATGACAGAATCCCCAGGTTGACACAGATGCCACATTTGTAGGGGGCCCGAGTTACGTGGCATTACTCCACTGTCAGAAAACAAACCCCTCTAGCATTGTGCATTTTCTCACAATGCTGGACTGTGTGATAGGGAGGACACAATAATTCCAGACTTGAACCCCTCGAATGGGGTTTTGCATTTATTAGACGCACCAAGAGACCCCAAAAGGAGTTAGCACCTGTTGTGGGGGGAGGGGAGGTCCAAGACCCAAATCCCAGCTGCTACTGGACTGTTGTATGTTCTTACAACGAACTCCGTTGTAACGCATGCCTTTACCACGCATGTGTTACAACGGATAGGTATTTCCACGCTTATCCTTCTCCACGTATTTTTCCGTGGTGACGTCATACGTCGTAAAGAGGAAGTGGAAGTTTCTTTCCGTTTCCTCTTATACGACGCTGATTGCCTGCACATCTCGACTTCAGGTTAGGTTTTTTTTTGGGAGGGGAAGCTCCCCCACCCCCTTTTTTTTAATTGCATGTGTGGTAAAGGCTTTCGTTGTAACCACGCATGCGTTGTAATGCATGCGTGGTTAAGGTTTTCGTGGAAACGGCTGCGTTGTAGTGGCTGTTTCCCCTACTGGACCTTTCTGCCTGGGTGCTGGAACAGTTCTGCCGGATAATGGACTGTCTGTCGGACAACAGCCTTTGCTCTTTGGTAAAAACCCCACCCTGAGCCCCTCATACCTGTTTATCTTCCTTACATGTTATTGGTGCTACAACCCGCTCTGACGTCTTATCATGACTAGTAATTATCATAATGTATTAGCAGGCTGAGGCAGCAGAGATCTCCGTGCTTTTTTTTCTGGGGGTCTCTCTCACATCCTGGATCTCTGCTGCCTCAGCCTACTAATAAATTGTCAAAATTAGTAGCCACGACAGACCGACTCAGTCTCTAGACAGTCAGATTATCCCACGTGGAGAGCCTGGTCAGACTCTCTGTGTGTCAAGTTGGTTAACGCCCTCCCATTTCTGGAGATTTGCAGCTGTTTTAAGATGTTCTTAGAATTTCATGTTGCTCAAATGGGTGTAATTTCTGATATTTATGTTTCCTGCATCATCATTGCTTGATTTTGCTTGCAGCTGTAAAGTGTCACTCATAGGGGCCCATTAGGATGGCGGGCGGATCGCCCCCACCAGGCTGGCGGTAACCATATTAGCATGGCAGGGGTACCGCGGCGGACGGAAAGACCGTCCGCCGCTTTTCCGCCCTGGTCGCCTTGAGGCCGGGGTGGAAAAAGGTTTATATGGTGGCGGTGTCTATTAGACACCGCCAGCCATATTCTGATGAGCATTTGTGAAGGCCTTTCAATGCCGCCACGGAAAGGCATGCGGAGTCCCCCTGCGGGGGCCAGTTGCGGGCCTCAAGGGACTCCGGGGGGTGGGGGTTACACATGGTTCAATGCACAACATGACAGGCACTTCGCGGTGCCTGTCATGTTGTGCATTGAAATGCACAACGTGCATTTTTAGCATTGCGGCGGGCGGTGCTTTCAGCACCACCCGCCGCAATGCTAAAAATGCGGGAAGCGCCCAACACTGTGGCGGGCACATCCTAATATGTACAACGGGACCCCCGCACTTATGGCGGGTGGTCCCATTTACCGGTAGAATGACGGGCGGACATCCTAATGGGGGCCATAATCTTTGAATGTCACTCATAATTACACTGAAATTATAAAAATGTTGCACATAGCAATCTGAAAACTTGGCAGCTATGCATTAGGTCATTTGAAGCTCCAGTCACATTGTCACTTACTAGACTTTCGTTTTGTGCACCTCATCTAACGTCATTTTTAGGTCGAGCCTGAGGCAGCGCACATGCCCTGCTCTGCGAGGCTTCTTCTAAACTACTGCGTGTGGGTCTGACTCTTCTAACACATAGGATTGGCTTTTATGTGTGTCTTTCAATAATGAAAGCACAGAAATGGTTAAAGGGGGGCGCATGTCCTGCCTTCTTTTTTAATGTTCATTCCCACTGTGTTTTGCTCTTGGGAAGTGAGCATCAGCGCGCAGGGTGGCAGTTGCATTCCTCGTGGGTCAGGTGACCGCTCTTTCTCTTTCGCTTACAATCTGGTTCTTCTCTGTTTCCTTTCTGGTTTCCTTTTCTCCATAGGACTAAGACAAGCTTCTATGGTGCCCCCTCCCCCAGGTGAGACCGTGCAGCTCAGCTGCTCTTGCTGCAGTTCCCCTGCACCATCCTGAGTCTCAGGGGACACCACAGACCCCACCTGCCAATGCACTTCATCCAGTCCTCTCGCAAGCTGCAGTGTCACAGTAGAGCACAATATTCGCACATTTTATTTGTCAAGTTACCCGGACACATTGCTGGAGTACGGTTAACGTGCACAAACACACTGCAGTGCCAGTGCACTGCGCACACTAGCAGGCACGCGCCACCCTCTGCAGCACGTGCGGGTACCTTACTTATCTGGCTCGAGTTGCCCGGGTAGTAGCCATAGTAGCCAGTGATCCACAGGATGCGGTCCTCGATGGTAGCCACCCGTTAAGGGCTGCTTTGATATCATGTGCAGCTCTCCCTCCTCGGTGTGCAGCTCACTGCAACTCTCCCTCCTGCTCCGGCTCACCTCGCAGCGCTGGAGCACTGATATCCTGGCTGCGCGGCCCTGGGGCTTCACTGCAGCTCCTCCCAACCCTGCAGCACTGATGGCTCCTGGCTGTGCAGCAGTTTTGGCTGCTATCACAGCGCCTGTCCCTGTGTGTCGCTGGCTCTGCAGCACTAGCTGCTCCTGCAGCACTCGAGCTCCTGCAGCACATGCTGCTCCGGGGCTTTTAGCCCCGTCACCCTGGAGTTCCTGGAGCGCAGACGGCTCTGGGCTCACAGGCAAAATACACTCAGGGATCAGCAGCACTCATTGCCCCTGCAGAACTGGGCCTCCTGGTCTTTCAGCATCGACTGTTGCTTGTCCCGCAGCTCTTGGGCTCAGTGGTCCTCTTGCAGCACTGACGGCTTCTGGTCTTGTGAGGCTGCAGCGCATGGTCCTGTATCACACGCCGCCTGCCCTGGGAGCCCTCTCACTGTCTCTCTGCTTCTCTGGTGCAGACAGTCCGCTCAGTCCCTCCTCACAGATTCCTCAACTGCCCGCTGTGGTTTCTGTGCTGATGAGAGGTATTTCCAGGCCACCGTCACCAGACCAGCTTGTCCTTGACTGGGCTCTGTCCTTTGACAGCAGACGAAGTGCCAGGTGGCGAGTGCGCTCCTGCCTAGAAAGGACCTACAACCGCACGCTCTTAACAGGAAGTGTGGGGGACGCGGGGGATATATCCCCCCAGATTTTGGAGTGGAGGGGACACGGGGGGGACAAGGGTGGGGGGGGGGGGGGCAAGGGACAAAAGAATTTCCCCTCTCTCTCCTGTTTGTGGCAGGGCCATTAGCGCGTGAAAGCGCTACCTAATGGCCCTGCACTTGACCTGCCTGGAGTCAGAGGCCACCCACCCTCTGCCCTTTGTTATGCTGCAGGAAGGCTAGGCGGTCTGGGAAGGGCAGAGAAGGGGAAAACAACTGTCTCTTTTCCTTCATACCCATTTCTGTCTCTGTCTCGCTCCTGCTTAAGTACTGATTTCGAGAGCTCTCATGTACTCTCTCTTGCATCTCCTTTTCTTTATTTGTTTCTCTGTGAAATGGATCCAAAATAGGCGGACACTTTGGCGGGATATTTCCTCATTTACTGACCGTTTTATAATTCCAAGGGAAAACCTTGGGATAGAGAGAGAAAAAATGAAATACCTAAATTAAGCAATACAGAGTGGTCAGCAGACAGGCCAGATTGTTATTTACATCCACACACATTAGCGCCACTTTACAGAGTTTGCCATTGAAAGCGCTTTCTTTTTTTCTTCTTTCTTTGAACAACATTGTTTTCCCATGGTGGGGAAGTGAACCATTCCCAAAGGGACTCCAATACCTGGTTGATGGGTGAAGTGGAAAAGTTTAATACAATCGTTTTCAACTGTTTTAATTATTTTAGCTTATAAAATGTGTACCACGGCTCTGTGTTCGGGGATGCGATTTTTTTTTTAAACCACACTGCTTACATTTTTAAAGGATATAAGCAATGGACATTGAAACGGGTCCCTTCCTGGTCCTGTAGCCATGTCCTGAATTTTTCAGGAAAAATCACTTACATTTCTGAATAATGAGTTTAAAACTGTTACGGTAACCATGTTGTTCCTGATTACATTTCACATGATTTGGTTATACTTGGATTCCTTATGAGTGTTTGCTTTTTTCAGGGTCTTCTTCTTTTTTTTTTTCAGGCAGCATTTTACTGTTGTCTAGTGCATAATTTGAATTTAGTTGCAGCACAATTGAGTTGTAGCTGAAGGCAGTGCAAGTTTCTCTCAGTGGGGCACTATGGTGTTCAGTGTGGGAGAGGATGTGGCACTCTGGCCAGAGCTGCTGAATTTGGAACTGGAGCACCATATTCAGCCTTCATGACCAGTCCACCAGACCACACTCCTGACAGAGCTCATTCCGATGCTACACCTTAGAAGGCCCAATAGACCTTAGAAGCCCTGGTGTCTTAGCACCTGCAGGTGGACCCTAACGGTGGCAAGTGTGAGTTAACCTTGAAGGACTGTCCACCACAATCCATACTGCAGTTCACCTCCAGTCTTGCGAGCAGGCATACGAAGAAGCACACCCTAGATTGACAGTGACTGTCACTGAGGTCACAAGATCCTTGAGGCCAGTCCACCTCGTCCATTGGTACCTCCATTGGCCTTTTTCAGCTGTAGTGGTGCAACTTACCAGGGGTTGGCAATGTAGGATTTGCATGCACACCAAACTTAGGGGGTGAATATAATGGAGGTGAAACCGCCACATCACCTCGTCAGTGGCGGTCCCACCGCCATCGGTGACTGCATCTACGCCAACCATAGTACAATGACGGGTGGTTCCCTGGTGGGTGGAAAGACCAACCGCCACACACCCGACTGGCTCCTTGAGCCCGCCAGTGTGGCAGAGGGGCTCGCGGTTCCTACAATGCTGGTGGTACCTACCAGGCACCCCAGTAAGGATTACAATACCCCTTACCCACCAGCCTATCCATGGCAGTTCACCCACCATGACATTTTAGTGGAAAGGGACATTGGAGGCCCATAGCGGGCCCCTTTCTCCCAGCCCCCAGACATGGGACCTGGGGGGCATCTAAGAAGCCCCCTACATATCACTGCACCATGTGGCATGCACCGCATTGTGCCTGCCACGTAGTGCAGTGATATATGTAACATGTCAGTTTTTACATTGCGGCAGATGATGCAGCCAGCGGCACCTGCTGCAATGTAAAATATAGGCACGGCGAACGCCATAGTGGCGGTCACATTGTAATGCCTATCGTGGGGCCACCACCTTGAAGGCCAGCGGTCCCATTCCCCGATTCGATCGCGGACGGACTGAAGTCCGCCTGCCTTCGTTATCAGCCCCTAAGTTTGCAAACTTCATGATCTCTGCTTCATGCACAAACACTTTTAACATGTGCAGCCTGCTTTTGGGCCACTGGAGTTATGCAGCAATAGAGGCCAAAATTATTTTGCAGTGTTGACTAAATGATGCAACAATAAAAAGGCTGCATTGTGATGAGGTGCATTTTATGATACTTTATTATCTTAACATATTTATACATACTAACAGCCTCCAAAGCTTTTGCCTCATTAGTACCTGTGTAACATACAAATGCAGCAGTGGGAAAGGTGACAGTAAACCTTTGCAAAGGACCCTGCACTTCACAGAACATAAGTCACATTTCTTTTAGTAATTTTTGATCCGTTTGAGCTACAAAATAGTTTTGGGTCAAATTGTTAGATTATGCAGCAGATTATGTATTATGTGGCAAATATGATACAGCCATAGTTAAGTTGAAAAAAAAATTCCACTTAACTTAATTTTGCCCCAGCATTGTAGTTGATCAATTTATAAGTTCCCCAAACCCAAAAGTCGAGTTTGGGCACAATTTGCATTTTAAAAGCAGTCCTACAACACAGGGCTACTTTTAAACTGACCTCAGGCTTCAGCAGTGCACATATGCAAGCACAGAAAGGAATGCTGGCCTCTAAATTGCCATGCCCTATTATATTCTAGGGACTTAAAGGTAGTTCTAATCTCCCTGCCCTATTATGAACTAGGGCCTTACAGGAGAGGTCATGTCAATCATAGGGGTACCCTAATCCATAGTGCACCCTAGTGTATGTAGGTGTTTCACAGTATCTTTAAGTGTCTCTTTCAGAATTGCACTGGCCCTGTGCCTGTTCAGGCAGAGGCCAGGGAGGGCACAGGATGGCTTTGCAACACTAAAGAAGCACAAACTCAGAATTTAAAACATAACACAATGGTTGGGGGGTTCTCTTTAATAATCAGAATTGATTTCTATCCTAATGAACCAATTTTCCAACTTTAGGATAGGGAAAGACTGGGGGGAAATCATAATGTTCTAATCTATACCTTGAAGTGTTCATGCAGCTCTTTGATGACAGTTAATAAACTGCAAATATCAAAATAATCTCTCAGACAAAAGCAGTAACTCACTGACCAATTTACATTATATGCATTTTGTGATCTGTATGCTACACATTCTTTGCAGCAGGCATATTACCCCACGGTGCTACCTTACCAAGAGTCAAAACTTCCACTAGACAAACCTCCGATCTCTCTCAATAAAGGACATAAATCACCAAAGTTATCTTCACATTTTTATTGTTGCCTGAAAATTGCTGGAGACCAGGAATGCAGCGTATGAAAAATAACACTCCCAGGCATACACTTAAAGTAATTACACAAGGGCTCATGCCTAAGCCCCACATTGTTCAATGTGTATGTGGCCCCCCTTGCTGAGATTGTGAGGAAGTACGGATTCATACCAGTGTCGTATGCCGACGACACCCAACTCCTCTTCCCTTTCCATGCCCTCAATGCTAATGTTAGGGAAAACTTTGCGGAAGGCATGAGGGCCATCTCTAACTGGATGGCCTCCAACTACCTCCAGTGCAACGTCGGGAAGACAGAGGTGATGCTTTTCGGTAAAGCTAGCATGCTCTGGTCTCCCGACTGGTGGCCCCAAGATCTGGGACCAGTACCTTCCCCAAAGTCTACTATAAAAAACCTAGGAGTGAAACTGGATCAAAACTTAACCCTAAAGGATCACGCGAACGTGATCGCTGGAGCCTGTTTCCATACCATTGGCTTACTCAGACGTATCTTCCCTCTTTTACCTGACATCTATAGGAAGACACTGGTACAGACCCTTGTAATAAGTCGTCTTGACTATTGCAATGGGCTCCTGATACTAGCCAATGAGGATGCCATCAATAGGCTGCAGGTGGTCCAGAACACGGCGGCCAGATTGATTCTAAACGCCCCCCCTAGAACTCCTTCTGGACCGCTGTTGAGAGAACTTCATTGGCTCCCAGTACGTCAACGGATCAAATTCAAGATCTGTTGCACTGTCCACAGATGCCTTTTTGGAAATGGCCCCAGCTACCTAGCCCAACTATTTCATCCTTACAGACCGGAACGTGATCTACGATCCAGCAACCAGCTCCTGCTTAATTCTCCTTTCATTAAAAAGACAAGACAAGGTGGCCGCGCCCTCTCCTCAGTGGGGCCAACTCTGTGGAACAATCTGCCCCTCAGCCTCAGACAGATCTCCCACCACCTTACATTCAGGAAAGCACTAAAGACCAATCTGTTCACTGCTTTATAAGCCTTCTACCTCCTCACTACGCATCATCAGTTCACCAGTACTGTTGCTATTCAGTCACCTGTGCTTGCGGCCATAGCGCGGAGATAGCCCTTGGGCTCGATTCTGGCGCTCTATAAGCATTTAAATAAATAAATAAATAGATTAAACAAACAAACTAGTTCAGTTTAGAAAAAATACATTTTTTAATTTGATTAAAAGGAAATATTAAAATTCAGTGCATTGATCAAAATTGATAAAATAACGATATGATGATACATATGTATTCACAAAAGAAGGTTAAAAGAGGTTAGATGGCATCCGGTCGACGCGTTTCGACATAAAGAATATGCCTTCATCAGGACTTTTACCATCAAAATTCTAAAATAGTACTCTTGTCCTTGGACACTACTATTATTCTCATATACTGAGGCTGCGATGTATTTATACAGTGAGGTTATTTGGGTCCAGGGCGTTGTCACGTCCCCTCAAAGGATTTGTAATACGCTTTTCATCTGGGGTCTAAATAGTCGGTAGGGCAACACCATAGAACAATAGTATATTAGAAGAATCCTAAATGGAAAGGAAGCGTTGTTTGCTGGTAGTGTTAGTCCGTTCTCATGATGAGTTTAAAATTAGAGGCGTATGCGGCGTAGGCGTTATATGTCACCGCCGTTCACAAAAAGGCTCCTTGTTCTTACGGAGCACTTTTAGCAAGTGGTGAAGTGTTCACCTCGTAGTCCGGTATTCAAGTCTAAGGCGGCGGCGTCTTAATGTCGAGGATTATTCTAAAAGCCGAGCGCACATTACTCCGTAAGCGCTACGAGGGAACAGCTGCATCCGGATACTCTGCCAACGGGTCACGAAACCTGACCCGTTGGCAGAGTATCCGGATGCATCTGTCGACATTAAGACGCCGCCGCCTTAGACTTGAATACCGGACTACGAGGTGAACACTTCACCACTTGCTAAAAGTGCTCCGTAAGAACAAGGAGCCTTTTTGTGAACGGCGGTGACATATAACGCCTACGCCGCATACGCCTCTAATTTTAAACTCATCATGAGAACGGACTAACACTACCAGCAAACAACGCTTCCTTTCCATTTAGGATTCTTCTAATATACTATTGTTCTATGGTGTTGCCCTACCGACTATTTAGACCCCAGATGAAAAGCGTATTACAAATCCTTTGAGGGGACGTGACAACGCCCTGGACCCAAATAACCTCACTGTATAAATACATTGCAGCCTCAGTATATGAGAATAATAGTAGTGTCCAAGGACAAGAGTACTATTTTAGAATTTTGATGGTAAAAGTCCTGATGAAGGCATATTCTTTATGTCGAAACGCGTCGACCGGATGCCATCTAACCTCTTTTAACCTTCTTTTGTGAATACATATGTATCATCATATCGTTATTTTATCAATTTTGATCAATGCACTGAATTTTAATATTTCCTTTTAATCAAATTAAAAAATGTATTTTTTCTAAACTGAACTAGTTTGTTTGTTTAATCTATTGTGTAATTACTTTAAGTGTATGCCTGGGAGTGTTATTTTTCATACATTGTTTACCCTGTCCCAGGATATTGATCCGTATCAGGGGGTCCTTGTTACCAACAGACGACCAGGAATGCAGCAGCAGGTACTTTTCAAATCTTAATGCACTTGCAAACACGACGCCCCCACCCTAAATCAGCGACCTATGTTTGCTTGGTGCAGCAAGATTCATATACATGGTTCTTTACCATTTGGTCTGATTACTATATGAATGTAAATAACAATAAAGCATACATGATAACTGTGACAACATACATGATAACTGTGACAACATGCCTGCTTTTCTCAATATTTCACTTCAGATCTATGCAATTGTATTTGCAAGGGCGGTGATTTGTATAGGGTCACTGGAAAGTCAACAAGGTTGTCCCTGTCCCCCCCAGAATTTTAGTGTCTCCTACGCCCCTGTGTGTGGGCTCCAAGTGTGTTCACGTAACCTCCGTTATCTCAGAACTGACAGGTGGATAGGGCAAAATATGCTTTAAAACGACACAATAAATTACACATGTACCTGGTCAGATTTGTGATTGGTTGAACATTTTAATTGAACATGGCTGAACATCCAGTAGCCTCATAGCATTCATCTTTGCAGAGCCTGAATGAAGCCTTTCATCCTATATCCATGGCTACTACGAATAAGCGGCCAAGACAGATGAAATATTATGGCAGTGGTGACTAAATTGTGTGGAAACAATGAGCAAATTATTTGGCATACCATTGCAAATTCTTTGGCAGTATGATTTCACTATTTTGACGTTTTAACGCATATTAATACTGTCTAGACAAAAGTTTTACATTATTAAAAAAGGTTCAACACCTACAGCAATCGTTACCTAATAGAAGACCAGTTCACCTTCGGAAATGGGTCTCCAACTGAAAGACACATTATTTTGTGCATATGTTTTTGTAACTTACAATTATGCAGCAAATAGTAGATTATGTGGCAAATGTGGTTAATGAAAATTCATAATGATGCATAAGTACTATGGCCACAGAATCACATAATTGCAATAGCCGCAATTTAGCACACATTCCAAACTCTTGGGCACAATTTTTACCTCAGTAGCGCCACTGTTATACCTGAAAATAGCAATCATCCTCTATAAGGAGACAAGTGAACCTTAGAAAAGGGCCTGCCACTGTGTACCACTAGGTTTTGCCCTTTAATTTGATTTTAGAAACTTTAGATTGGTTTGAACTAGAAACACATTTTTTGTTGCAATATGCAGATTATGTAGCAGATGATGGCTAATATGAGAAGTTTTATGATTTAATAAGAGCAACACCTCAATACCAGGTGTACATGGTTAAGAAACCAAATTTCAAGATTGCGATCTCAATTATACCTAAACTTAACCTCTCAATAAGCATATACTCACCAGTAACAAAGTCATATGATTCAAAAAGTGTAGAGTTTACGTTCTAGTGTATGCACGTCGCGTCATGACACGACATGCCGGCGGCCATCTTTAAGATGCTCGCGCAGTGCGGCAGAAACGGCGCGAGTATCGGAGCACTGTTGCACCCGCTCTGCGCTCTCTGGTAGAGGAAATTAAATAAATTAGCGTACCTCTCCACCACTGTGTCCTGTCGTTCCTGGAGGGTCCTGGGCCTCTTTACAATGGCGACAAGGGTGGGATGAAGACCTAAGGAAGAAAGACCAGGAAAAAAAACTGAAAAAAAATTAACAGGACAGCAGAGAGACCACAGGCAGGAACCAGGCGCCAGATGCATCAAATGAGTCATCTGCCTGTAAGTAGCAACCACACACAGACAAGTGGACACCAGAGAGCGTGGCAGAGCCTACAGGCACACGGGGGGAGTCAATTGGAGCACCGGGGAAGCAACAAAAGAGCGTGCAGAGGGGCAGACGACCCTAGACACCCCACCACACTACCCAACCAAGGGCAGGAGCACTGACGACCTATGGGAAGAGTGAAGGGGCAGACACAGAGATCCCCCAGCCGAAAACCAAGAAGCTAGAGGAAGACAGTGCACCAGGCAGCCCCAAAAGCCACAGCGGCACCCCACCTACAGAAAAGCACGAAAGAATGTGCGCACAAGCAGCGACTGCGACGGCCCCTGTGCAATTTTTGCCCAAGCCAGGAGAACCACTCATGAGATGTGAAGATTGGAGAGACTATATTGACAACTTCATTGAAGTGCTAGAGGATGAGAATGAAGAAAAGTTCTCAAGTAAAAGAAAGGTGGATATTGTTACATAATCTAGGCCCTGAGGGGCTCAGGATCTTCAATAATCTGATACCCAAACAACGAGGGAGTACAGATGACGCAATCGAGGAATTGAACAAACATTACAAACCGGCAGTTTGTGTTTCAATTGACAGGTACAACTTTCAGCAGAGAAAGCAACAACCAGGGGAATCAGTGGAAGAGTATGTGGCAGCGTTAGCGAAGTTGGCATCCACGTGTAGATATGATACGTTCCAAGATGAATTCATCAAGGATCAAATCGTAATGCACACCATGAGCACCGCGGTGCAGGACAAGCTGTGGGCCAGCGGTGACGCCACACTGCAGGAAGTAATGATAATTGTCAAGAGATCGGAATTGGCGTGAAGATGTGCGGAGGCGGCAAGAAGAGAGACCGCAACAAATCCGATGGTGAACAGGATAGAAGACGAGGAGCCCCGTAAGGACAGCAGAAGCAAGGGGGCCACGCCGACGGGACCGAATAGGTGGAAAGGGAATCCGGGACCCCCGGGAAAACAGATGGGAAACAACAAGAAAGCCTGCTATAGATGTGGAAGTTGGGCACATGAAGCCCACAACAGGAAGTGCCCGCCGTTTTGCGCCAAATGTATGTACTGCGGGATCGTAGGGCACTACGGGACAGTGTGCAGCAGGAAGTCCTCCAGAAATATGGTTAAGTACATCGACCAAGGACAAGAGGACAGAGAGGAGAATGACCACGAAGAGGGGGACACCGTACTCTGCATCTACGACCAGGTGTTGAGTGTAGACAACAAAAGATCAACCAAGCCAGTACCGGACATGACGATTGGAGGAGTGCCGATAAGTATAGTGGCGGATACTGGATCGCCCTATACCATAGTCCAGAGAGCGGTGTGGAATGAAACCTTCAAGCCACATTTGGGCCCAGACCTGGAGAGGCTGGACATAAGGCCGGTCACGTACAACGGAGATCGCATACCCATGTTAGGATTCCGACCGTTAAAATTTGAATTCAGAGGACCCACCGCCAACTGCAAATTGTACATATCCGAAAGGGGACCATCGGTACCACAATGGTTAGACCAGGGTGACCTGGGTATCAAACTGGACCCTGGAGGTAAGGAGCAGATCCTCCTCACCGAGCCAGAGGTGTGGCCAAACCTGGACAAGTGGAAGGAAGAGTACCCCAAGGTATTTGGAGGCATGGTGGGAAAGCTCGAGAAGTTCGCACCCAAGATTGTCCTCAAGGAAGGCGCCATACCAGTGTCTCACAAAGTGAGAAATGTACCTCTTGCAGTAAGAGAGGCGGTACAAGAAGAACTGCAAGACATAGAAAGAAGAGGAATCATTGAACCAATCACGTGCACTGAGTGGCTGGCGCCATTGGTAGTGGTCATGAAACCCAGCGGGAAGGTCAGGCTATGCGTGGACCTGCGCGAGCTAAATAAGAACATCGTGGTGGAGAAGTTTCCCTTACCAAGTATCAAAGAGATGTTGGCCAAGACGAGAGGGATCAAGTGGTACTCTACCATTAATCTGACCTCAGCATACCATCAAATCGCACTACACCCGGAGAGCAGGAGGTTGACATCATTCATAACCCCCTTCGGGTGCTACCAATTTCGACGCATGCCGTTTGGACTAGCATCGGTGGCAGCGGTGTTTCAGAAATTGATGCACCAGCTGTTTAAGAATATGGACGGCATCCAGTATTTCCAGGATGATATCCTAGTGATGGGACGAGACAAACTAGACCACGATGCCAAACTGACCAAAGTGCTAGGAGTGTTAGAAGGGAAAGGCCTCACGGCGGAGTGGGAGAAGTGCCACCTGGGCATGGAATCAGTGACCCACTTAGGCCATGAAATTGGAGTGCAAGGGATCACCCCCAAGGCGGACAATGTGAAGGCGATTTCCGAAGCACCACCACCCACCAGCAAAGAAGACGTCAGGTCTTTCTTAGGAATGGCCGGAAACTATAGTAAATTTGTGCAGCATTTCGCAACTAAGACGCACCACATGAGGAAGTTAACAAGAGAGATCTCAGTGTTCTGCTGGACTGAAGAAGCACAAGGGGAATTCGAGAGCATAAAGAAAGATGTAGTAGGAGCAATACCCTTGCAAGGATACGATCCACATGGAAAAACTGTGCTCACAACGGACGCCAGCGATAAAGGCTTGGGCGCGGTGTTGATGCAAGACCGGGGACAAGGAGTGATGGACACACTGAGTTTTGCGTCTCGCACCTTGAGCGACACAGAAAGAAAATACAGCGTCATTACAAAGGAGATGCTAGCTGTAGTGTGGGCAATGACAAGATTCAGACAATTCTTGTGGTGCACACGGTTTCAGTTAAAGACAAATCATAAACCCTTAGTGAAGGTCCTAACCTCCAGTGGGCACGCGAGTGCCACCCCCAGGATCTCAAAAATGACATTAAAGCTACTGGAATTTAGATATGATGTGGAGTACATTCGTAGCAGTCGTAACAAAGTAGCAGATTATCTAAGCAGGGCGGCGGCCATGGAACCCGGAGGAGATGACCAAGCAGGCGGGGAAGAGATGGTGGCCCTGACAGATGACCAAGAGAAGGTCATCAGCAACCAGGAGTGGAAGGAAGCCTACAGTGAGGACCCGGCCATGCAGGAAGTGAAAAAGTGCATAGTACAAGGATGGCCAGAGAAGAAACACACCAGTGAAACCCTAAGGATGTACTACGAAGTCAGGGAAGAACTATCTATAGACGATCAAGGAGTGTTTGTTTATAGGGGGGACAAGCTGGCATAGTTCCCAAACTACTGGCGATACTCCATGAAGGCCACTTGGGGATAGGTAAGATGAAATTAAGGACCAAGCAAGGCTACTGGTGGCCAGGTATGGACCTATGTCATCGATTGCCAGGGAGCAGACAAGATACTCAAGCCATTGCGCCCGGCGCTGGGAAAATTTGATCCTCCACAGAGCCCATGGGAGGAGCTGTCCATAGACATATTGGGCCCAATCTTGGATGGACAAGGCATTCAAAAGTATGTGTGTGTCCTCGTTGATAAATACTCCAAATGGCCTGAGATGAAGGTGGAGGAAGTAATGGACACAGAGACTATCCTGAGGTTTTTGAGCGACACATTCATGAGAGAGGACATTCCCAAATCCATCCTGAGCGACAATGGTCCTCAGTTCACCTCAGACAAATGGACCAGCTTCATGGAAAGAAATGGTATCCTCTCCAAGTACACGTCGATCTATCACCCAGCAGGGAATGGACTAGTAGAACGGTTCAACCGTGTGGTGATGGGATCCGTGCAAGCTGCGATATCTAATAACAAGGACTGGGAGAAAGAAATATGCCAATGATATGGGCGAACAGAATTACCCCCCCAGGAACCGGATAAAGTCCCTTCCAAATCTTGAGGGGACGTGACCCTTTCACAAAGGTCAACCTGGTGTGGAAAGAGAAAACCATAATGAGCAAGTGGTCCCCTGCGGTGGTTCAGGCGAACTTGGAGAAGGCACAGACCATCTACGCAAAACACTACAACAGGCGAAGGAACGTGAAGGATACCGGTTTAGAGGAAGGTGAATGGGTGCGAGTCAAGTTAGCAATGATGCAAAAGAAAGGGGATAGCAAATATAGTAAACCTCTGCAGGTGAAGGTGTATGACAGAGCGGCCCTGTTGAGTGACGGCAACGTATGGTCTCAGGACCGTATGGCGAGGTGCAACAAAGTACTGCAGTGGAACCAAGGGGGACAAGACCTGGAAGGTGCAGGGGAGCCCGAGGCAGGAAATGAACAATTTGACGAGGAGATGGACATGGGAAGTGAAGAAGTCAGTGAGGAGCAAGACAACGGAGGTAGCCCCGGAGTGGAGAGAGAGATGAACATGAAGAGATCGATGGAGAGCCAGGCCGCGCTGAACAATAGGGGAGGTAGCGCAGAGACTCCTGAGAGAGAAGCCATGGCTGCCCCGGTAAGACTGACTCGCAGGGGGAGAACAGTGATGAGACCAGCCAGGTTTCGGGACTTTGATATGAGCAGCGGACTGTAAGTTATACGTTTCACTGTTTGGGAAAAAATGGAGATATGTAGAGTTTACGTTCTAGTGTATGCACGTCGCGTCATGACTCGACTTGCCGGCGGCCATCTTTAGGATGCGCGCTCAGTGCGGCACAAACGGCGCGAGTATCGGAGCACTGTTGCACCAGCTCGGCGCTCTCTGGAAGAGGAAATTAAATAAATTAGCGTACCACTCCACCACTGTGTCCTGTTGTTCCTGGAGTGTCCTGGGCCTCTTTACAAAAAGCAACTGCATGAATCATGTGCAAAAACTGTACACTTACCACATATAAAAAAAAAAAAATTTTAAAGCACAAATACTCTCCAAACTTCCGTCAGGCGAATAGAGAGACACGAACCACTGGAAATTGAGGCAATGTATTCTTTAATCCTCAGATACGGCCAATTTCAGACACCACCGGTCCTTGATCACATACAAACAAAAGCAGTTCGCCATTTTTTAAATATGCTGTGTTACTAAACAACGTGATGTATAAACATAGAAGAGACACTAGCACAACATACTATATAATGGTAAGTCTGTTTTCCATTCTTGTTTCGTGCCTTTACCCGATTTTGACAAACCATGAATGTCCGCATTAGGACATATAAATGCATCACGATATGCACATTGTTAATATCCAACGAAATGAGAAAATTGTATTTAACATCCGTATTGAATATTGGGCACATTTCACTTCATAAATAAATGGATAAAAAAAGCATGTTTGTTAAAAACGGATAAAACCGTAAATCACGAATTATTCATATTCACAGCTAAAATATCGATTTCATATACATCTTTATGCCTGGGAATTCCCATATATTACCTAAACGACCCACTATTAGCCTGTTTCTGAAGTTACTGGCAGAAATGTGCTAAATCGCATAGAACAATGTAAACATCAGAATGTGCAAAATACTGCAAAAGGGGTAGAGAACCACAATTCACCAACTTCCTGCATAAATGCATAAATGTTTTAATTCATGGGTTAAAAACAACTGCGGACATTGAATCCCCAATTAATTTTCAAAGGTCCTAGAAATTGTGCAAACTATACAATCAAATGAAAGTGCCATGTGCTAAAAAGTACTACCTTTGGTCTACCTGACCTGCTAATGTACATGTGCATTACAAATTTCAAAGATTACATTAAAGGAAATATTTATTTTTTTTAAAGAAATTTTTCATAACGCAAGCCCAGATGGAAAGAAAGGCACAGCGTGAACATTATAACAGTATTCAAATCCTGAAACATGGCAATTTAAGTGGGACAAAATGGAGAGATATAGATCACATTGAGGGAGGATGACTCTATTGGCTATTGTTAATAACGTCACTCTGTCTCTTTACAGGAAATAATGAAGGTCTTCCGTATTGTTAAGTCTTTTGGGAAATGTGCAGTCTTGCTCAAGTACCATTCTTGATTCCAGCTGTCTTGACAGCCTTTCCCAATCCCTCCCTCTCCTGAGTTTGGGAATAGCAGGCACTACATAGTTCTTCAAGCAGGTAAGATCATTATTGTGTTCTTGCTTGAAGTGGCGAGCCACAGGATAAGTTACATCATTGTTAACAATGGCTCGTAAGTGTTGCAATATTCTGACATGCACCTGCAGCTTAGTACTTCCAACATATGTCAAGTCACAGGTGCATGTCAGAATATAACCCGCGAACTCCGTACTACAGTTGAAAATGCCCTGATGGTAATCATATCTGGGCTGAAGGGAGTCGAGTAGTGAATGGGGTTCTCTCCAAACATGCATGCTCTACACAAAGAGCATTTGGAGAACCCTTATCGGGTTTTTTTTTTTTTGTTTTTTTTTTTAAACTTCAATTTTTTATTGCAGAATCAGAAATGTACAATCATGTGGTCAATCTCGCCCGCCTCCGCTTATCGCCGTTCCCCAATCGGTAACAGAACACCACACAGCCATTCAGCCCACATTCCGGAGGCAGGGCGGCAAAACCTAGAAATCCGTAATTAAGCCAGGTGATAAGACAATAACATTAACACCCTTGCAACATTACCCAAGGTTACCTGCATTGGGGTGAAGGGAGGCGGGGAAACATGGCGGCCGCTAGCTAGGGCGGTGCGCTCGTCCTCGACGAAGGTTCCTGCCGACATGCCCCAGAAGGCGAACTAACTGCATCGGTCACCTCAGAATGAGCGAGTGGTGAGACAGCAAGCAAGGACGCCGTCAAATATCTCTGAAAAACATTGAGACGGCGGCGGCGGTTTAGCGCGGGCTCGGCAAGCGGAGGGGGAGTGAGAGTGAGCAGGCAGGCGGAGCTCTGGGAGCCCGGGGAGTGTTGTGTTCAGCTGAGCCGCTCTGAGAAGCGGCGTGTATCGAAGAGGAGATCTGGAAGCCACGGAGCTCCCGGAGCCCCCGGAACAAAGCTGCGGTCAGAGCTGCCGGTGCCCTTAAACAACATCGAGACCCTGCCTGGCGGGAGGTGAGACGAGCGGAGCGGAGCAGGCTCGGGTCAGGTTACACATACGGTGCTGTGCTGCGCGGTGCGCAGTGCTGTGCTGTGCGGTGCCGAGAGTGAAGAAGGGGTAGACGGGTGCCTGGGATCCCTGTCGTAGGAAAAGACTAAAAGCTTGGCGGCGTGGGGGCAGCCTGGGCTTTTGGAAACAACAGTGCTGTATCAGTGCTGCATCAAACAAAGGTGGATAGAGCTGCCAATGTGTTGGGGGCAGGTTTTCCTCCCTGCACCCCTCCGCTGGGGCGACGCAGCCGTGGAGCTCCGAAGAAGTAGAAGGGCAGCAGTATACGGTGTCTCCGCAAAAAGAGTGGCAACAACCATTTGGTGCGGTAAGGGGGACCAGCAGGGGGGGAAGGTGTTGAGTGCTTTGAGAGGTGAGGCTCAGTCTATTGACAGTCGGCGCCCTATAGATATACAGGACTGTCACCCTTTGCAAAATCTAGACCTTACACCCAGAGTCTTTAGATTTAACGCACAATTTCAAGCCTCTAGCCAGGCACCTAGCGAGACTTCATATATAAGTACCGCCAGAACTCTGGGGAAGCGGAAGGCTAAGGGGAAAGGAAAAGGCAGCAATAAAGATAAAGAACTAGTTGCCCCTGCAGGTCCCAGTGATACAGGCCAAGCGCAAGTAACCGAAAGAAGCCCAGTGGAGCAGTCCCTCACAGAGTCGGAGCCAGAATTTGAGCGCGAGGTAGCAACCGACACATTACAACCCCCAGTCTCAAGGATATCGAGAAGGGGTAAGGGACATCAGTCACGGTACACCGCTCCGAAGGAGCTACCACATAAGGCGAGTTTGAGTAAAGGGGATTCTAAAACAAAAGTCTCCCGAATCACACCGTCACTGAAGTCTTATTTTAAGGTCCTCCCCCAGGTCTTAAACATAAATCAAGAGTCCCAAAAATCTGCTAGCACACAAATTGTACCCACACCAGTTGAAGATATTGAACCTACAACTATTTCTACATCTTCTACATCTATACTTGGCAACCTGGGAGAAAAAGAAGAGGAAGTAGCAGGGGTAGGAGAGTTAGCTAGCGGCGTAGAGATGGGGGACCCAGTAGAGCGAGTCGCTAATGCAACTTCTCCTCCGGACCAGCAAGCCTTCACCTCAGTAGCGGGAAGTGAGACAAAAGACTTGGATCAATGTAGTGGGGGTTGCGAAGATAATGGTAGCGACGATACCCTCCAAGCTATACTTCTCAGCATGAGGGAAGAGATTAGAAATGGGTTTGAGGAGTCAAAAGATGTTTTGAGGAGTCCAGACATACTCAATCAGAGATCCGCACAATGTGCGAAAACTTAGAGTCTAAGGTAGATGGTCTCTCACTAAGAACCGGAGGCTTAGAGAACTGTGTTGAAGAGCTCAAGGCAAAACTGGAGTCTGCTGAGGTGAAGATTCAGACATTACGACGGGAAGGCAATACAGTCAAAGAGAGGGTCGAGTCCCTCGAAAATTTCTCTGGAAGGAATAACTTGAGGCTCCTAAAAATTCCGGAAGGAAAAGAAGGAGGAGACTTAAAGAATTTTGTAGCAACCATACTAAAAGACTCTCTAAACTTGGATGAACCCTTGTCCGAGATAGAAACAGATATTTAGAGGGTACACCGGGATCCGTTCCGCCTTAAACCGGGCAGAGATAAACCAAGGAAGATCCTGGTGAATTTTTTAACATATTCTCTGATAGAGAAGATTTTGACCACAGCTTTGAAAGCCAAGACTCTGAAAGCCTCGGATTTTTCTTTTGAAGTGAGGTCCGACCTGTCTAAAACCACACTAAATAGGCAGTGGGAATTAGGTCAACGGATGGAAAAATTCAGAAGCCTAGGAGCTACCGTGCAAATGAGATTTCCTGCCTTTCTAAGGATAATGTACAATAATAAAATGTACAATGTCAAGTCTCCCTTCGAAGCTGATGAGTTACTTGTCACTATTAGTGAACACGCAAACCCCCCAGACCGCGTGTAAAATCCTTGTAAAATAATAGAGGAATCTGTAAAAGGAGTCAAGAAAAAAATAAAAAATAAAAAAAAAGGTGATAATGCGTAAAAAATAAATAAAAAAAAAACAAGGGGAAAGGAAAAGGAAAAGGGAATAGAAAGGGGGGAAAAAATCACGAAATCACGAACACTTGGGTGAGGATAAAAAAAAAAAAGTAAAAGAAAGAGGAAAAAGGGGGAAGAAAAGGGAAAAACATAAATAAGGGGAAATATAGGATAAATGGGCGACATAATACACAAAAAAAAAAAAAGAGGAAAAGATAAAATATGCACAACTTTGTCATTAAAACGTAGGAAACCAAAATAGTATTGGGTGATAAATAAATAAATGCTTATCAATACGGGAATTTCACTATAGAATTCAACCCCCAGTATACTCACTGTCAAAAGTTCTGAGTTACTAGGCTGCAATGGCGCCTATTTTCAATCCCTACACCATCGCCCAAACTCATCCTTGGTTATTCGAGGATCATCAATAGCAATAGTATGTTATAAAATAACTACTAGATAAGGGACTTAAACCACAGCTTTATTATAGCCTTATAGCCCGCCGTAGAGGGCTATACCAGCTATTAAAGGCCCTCTCCAGCGTTAAAGGCCCCGAGCCGAAGGCGAGGGCCTTTAACAAGGGAGAGGGACTTTAATAGCGGTATAGCCCATCTACGAAGGGCTATAAGGCTATTAGAACATTCTGTCACTAGAGGACGGAATGTTCTAACAAAAAAAACAAAGCCTTTTGGGAGCGTGAGGGGATTGGAATCCCCTCAGGTTCCCTGAAGCCTTTGTTCACAGCCAGAGCTGTGAACAAAGAAACATTGGAATGTTGGAGCTCCAGGCTTATACCAGCCATTATAAGCCCAGAGCACTCCATTGTTTTCAATGGAGCTCCCAACATTCCAATGTTCTAATAATCATTAATCACCACTGCTTATATTTTTAGCATAATGACCAATAAGATAGATATTAGGGCATGGAGCGGGAACACGTCAGAGACGATAAGCTGGCAATACATCATGCCAGAGTAAGTTGGGGGGGGGGGGGGTTTCCAGGGGTGGGAGGGGTGGGAAGGGAAAGGCAAAATATAAAAGTCCTCATAAACCGAATTCTATAATCACGAAGAATATGGATCCAATGTTGTCTCAAAGCTGCTGTTTGGCTAAAATAGAAAGAGATATAGCTAATGACAGGTAGTCTTGCAAAAAAAGTATCAGAGTTGAGGGTTGGAAAATTATGTTAAAGAGCCTAAAAATTAATGTCAGATATTAAATTCCTATCCTGGAACGTAAATGGTCTGCGTGTTAGGGCTAGGAGAAATAGAATCTTACAATACCTACGAGACTCACCCGCGCAGATCATCGCGATCCAGGAAACACATTTAAACAAACAGGAGATTACAGGTATACTTAAAAAGCTCAAATGGGCTGATAAATTTGTAAGCATGACCACAACGCTAGTATTCGTAGTACTGCCATCATTTTTAAAAAAGCAGCAAGGGCCCAGGTCACGGACTGGAAAACAGATGCGAGCAGTAGATGGTTGATAGTCAATGCTCAATTATACTCGAAGGGCTTTACCATTATCAGCTATTATGGACCTAACCAGGACGATCCTTCTTATGTAAACATCCTGCAGAATCATCTGATTACCTGTTCTGATCCCATAATATGGGTTGGGGATTTCAATCTTGTCCTAGATCCAAAACTAGACAAATCTCCTGCTTCTAGGGCCGTAGCCCACAGTAGTATGAGGGATACGCTGCTTAGATGCATGTCGAATCTTGGTCTAATCGACCTATGGAGACAAAGAGCTGGTAAAGCCATGGGAGTCTCTTATCACAATTACAAATACAGACAAAAATCACGAATTGATTATGCTTTATTCAGCCTCTCCATTAAAGATCAGGTTAAAAGCATAACATATCTGCCTCTACATCTGTCAGATGACTCTGCTATTTTTTTCTCGGTAAAATTGGAGCAGAAATCCACTCATCCATCTTGGTCTTTTGACCGAACAATTCTATTGGAGGAAGAGGAGAAAGATTATCTGATGCAGGAAACTGTCTCCTTTTTAGAGCAAAATTTAGGCTCTGCCTCTTTGGTCATTGTATGGGAGGCTTGGAAGGCTTTCATAAGGGGCTGCATTACTGGTAGGGCCTCATACAGGAGAAAGAAATATGGGGAGGCAATTCGACATATAGAGCAAGAACTGACCCATCTGGAATCATCAGACCAGCTCCCCTCAGATAATCAAGAGGAGAAAATAGAATTAAAAGCCAAGCTTGACACACTATTGCAGGAGAGGCTAAATAAAAGATGGCAGGCAAGCAAACTTGCGCACTTCGAATATGGCGAATCTGCTGGAAAATTGCTGGCCTGGAAAATAAAAGCTGACCAGTCCAGAAACTTCATTAAAGAAGTGAGGGTCGCTGGGGAAGCCAATAGTAGGTCAACAGATACGGGCATTGGTGAAGCCTTTAGTGAGTTCTTCCGGAATATCTATACAGATGAACTTAACGCTAATTTAGATGAAAGGAACAAATGGTTGGATAATATAACTCTCCCGGAATTGGAAAGCTCCCAAACTGAAAATATAGATAAAGATATAACGGAATTAGAAGTTTCTAACACTATCAAACAATTAACACTGGGTAAGGCCGCGGGACAGGACGGTCTCCCAGGAGAATTATATAGGGTACTTAATTCTACTCTCACTCCAGTCCTTACGAACCTTTTTAATGACATACTGATTAGAGGGGAGTCACCACCAAGCTCCTGGGGGGAAGCTAATATGGCCTTAATATTAAAAACAGGCAAGGACCCAGCCGAGTGTGGATCATATCGCCCAATCTCGCTTCTCAACAACGATTACAAAATTTTTACCTCAATTTTGGCTGCGAGATTGGGAAGCGAGATTTGGTCGATTATCCACCCTGACCAAAAGGGGTTTATCAGAGGCCGGCAATTGGCCGACTTAACCTACGATTTGGTGGGAGCCGCGGACATCGCCTCAACTTTCAGCCTACCCCTGGCCATCATGACCCTCGACGCCACAAAAGCGTTCGATAGGGTAAACTGGGCATATTTAAATCTAATAATGAATAAATTCCATCTTGGTCCCAAATTTTGTAGGGCCATAGGCTTACTATATAATAACCCCAGAGCATCCCTACTAATAAATGGTACGCGAACAACTCCTTTTAAAATTAGCCGAGGAACAAGGCAGGGTTGTCCCCTATCCCCCCTTCTTTTTAATTTATATGTAGAACCGTTTGCACAGTATATCAGGGAGGATACTAACATTCCACACTTCACTTTTTCGGGCTGGGAAAAGAAGGTCGGCCTCTATGCCGATGATATACTCATTTATACAACCGATCCCGCGTTGGCATTCCCTATAATTATAAAGATAGCGGAGGATTTTGGAAAATTCTCGGGATATGAAATTAATGCAGGGAAAACGGAAATTATGGTCTGGAACATTCACAATCTTCAACTCCCGGTAAAATCCTCAATGAGGTACCTGGGAGTTACAATAACTAAAGATCTAGAACACCTGGCTCAAAACAACTTAGCCCGTATCTCCCGAGAATCCCAAACCTTGATGAAAGCTTGGTCTTTCCTCCCGCTTACCATCTACGGGAGAACTAGCTTGATAAAAATGAGTATTCTCCTGAAATTTACTTTTATTTTTAATTCCATCCCGCTAGCCTTTGATACCAAACAGCTTGCAAAATGTCAGCAAAACATTAATTCATTTATTTGGGGATATAAATCCAGCAGATTATCCTGGAAAAAACTGAGGAGAAGAGAAAAAGGAGGGCTCGCATTGCCAGACCTGGAACACTACGCCTGGGCATTTCATTTGTCCCATTCCAGGATGCTACTCAAGATCCCCTGGGAAAATGCAAATGGGCTTATGTATAAGGCAATGTTATTGGGTTCGGACCTTCCAGTGAACGGCTTTCTCTTCAAGTTCGGCCACCAGAAGTTCTTTAAAAAAATTAGATTAAGGTCATTATTGGGCACTTTAAAAGAATGGTCTCAAATAAAATCTAAGGCCGGGATAGGATATCTATCTAAACATGCCCCGATTTGGGACTTACCTGGGCTATCATCACAAGAAGCCAACGCAGTTAAAAGAGTCCTACTAGATGCAGGTATAACACAGTGGGGCGATCTGCTGGTGGAAGGATCAATCATGGACTGGGATATTTTCAAGCTCAAGGTAACATCATCACTCTCTTGGATAGTATACTTACAATTAGGCAGCTGGCTTCAGACTCAAACTAAGAAGAAAGCAATGATGGGAGAGTATAGTCCTTTAGAAAACATCCTAGTTGAGAGACCTGCGGGAAGAAAGGAAGTCGCACTCTTCTACTGGCACATTATAGAGGATGGAGAGCGTGACCTCAACCTTCCGGAAAAACTTTGGGGTGCGGAGGGAGAACCACATATGGAGGACCTATGGGAGGAATCTTTTACCCTCCTCTATAAAATCATTAAGCCAGCATGGCTAAGGCGTAACCATTTCTTCACACTTCACAGAGCGTATTACTCTCCTAAACGGCTGTCGAAATTCCAACCCGGGAAGTGTTGCTGCAAATGCTTTTTTCCAGCAGCCTCAGATCTTCATATGTTCTGTGAGTGCCCGAACATTGCCACCTTTTGGCAAGAAGTCAGGACAACACTCAAATCTATCCTTAGATCATCTATCCCGTGCTCATGGACTTTAATCATCTTCGGACTAAACAATAACATCAAGGGATTAGAGAGAGATTTTTTGTTCTACGCCATCTTACTGGCAAGAAGAGAAATCTGCAAAAACTGGGTCAGCACAAATCCTCCAACACATGTAGAGTGGCTGTCTTCACTATATGCAGCATCAAAGCTGGACCTATCTAGAACATGTAGCCCTCGATCTCTGAGATTTTGGGACCTTTTGATCAATTGGAGAAGGGATAGTTAGCCAACCCGTTTTTTTGGGGGGGGTTTTTTCCCGGGGTCCGATGATTAGGCACCGTACAGTTATTGGACAACTGGCCGAACTGGTCTGAAGGGAGAACGTCCGTCCAAGCTCTGCTGGTGACATCGGGGCTGACTCTCTGGGTACTTGGAGCTTAGTATTGGGCTTCTTGGTGCTACAGGGAGGTCGGGCCTCGTGTTTTTGTGGCTAGGAGCACAGTTGGATCGGCTTTATGGCTAATGAGGACAAAAAAAAAAGACAATAACATTGACATTTACTCGACATCAGTACATTCAGGCTTGTTTAAAAGATCTGATTTTCTATGCCTACCCCACCCCTAACCCCAACCAACAACTTGCCCCCCCGGTCAGCAGTGAAGAATAATGAACAAGGCCAACGCCCTTTACTCTACCCAAGGAAACCTACCAAACAAACCCATCATTCTACCACCATCTCCCTGTCCACACATACAGCAATCATCCTCACCCTTTCCGCAGGGGCCCCTCAACCCCCCACCCTCCACCCGCTCCCCAAACTATCGCTGGTGTGGGCCAACTTCAGGATTATATTCCATCACTCAGGAGCTGAGGGAACAACACTCATGCAATCATGCGTCACCTGGAACCCTCTATCAGCCTCACTCTTCCTGGTCCCTCTCCTGAGACAGGTAATCACTCAATGCTTGCACCAGACCCTCCCATGCCCGCGCCACCTCCAAGCCTTTCTCATCAGCTGTACGGGTCGCCTGTCTAAGCCGGACCATACTTTCACTTCTGGCCCATTTGTCCAATTCAGTCGCCCAGCGCCTACTGGATGGGCCCTCCGACGACTTCCAGCGCCAGGTGATCTCTCTTTGGGCCAAAATAAGACCTAGGTCCATAAATTTACTGGTGACCTTCGTTTTCTTCGTGTGAGGGAACCAGAGCAGCAGACAGGCCGCCTTATCAAAAGTCACCTGTCTATCCATTACTCCATTCAGGAGCTCTCCCACTTCTGTCCAATACAATCCCAGTTTTGGGCAATCCCACATCATGTGGTCCAGCTCCGCCCCTGGGAGGAAGCACCTCGGGCATGCTGCCCCCTCGACATGGAAATGCCTCTGTATCTTGCCTGGAGTTAAATAAGCCCTGTGTACCACAAAGAAGTGTACTTGTTGAAAGCGGGCATTCCTGCATCCCTTCCATGCCCTCCTCAGGAGATGGCCCCATGTCTCATCCGGTATAGGCTTCCCTACACTCTCCTCCCATTTCAGTTTCAACGAGGTGAGGGGTGTCAATCCTTCATGGAGCATTCGTGAATGCAAACACGTAACCGCCTTGAACGTTCCCGCTGACATCACCACAAATTGGCACGCCATCGTGGTCGTCGGCTCCAACTGCCCTGCCCTCCAATGCTTCTTTATTGCCACTGTTACGGCCATGTACAAGAGGAAGCTCCCAGCCGGGATTCCAAATTGATCCCGCACCGCTTGGAAGGGCGCCAGATGCAACCAGCTGGCCGAGTTCTTTTCTTCAAAAATCGACAAAATTCTGACCTCACTCCCGGCCCCCACAAACCCCCATCACCCCTCGCCCCGAGGCGCCACGCCTTCGAACGTTTCCCCAGATCACCACAGAGACTTTCTTGTCCACCTTACAAACTGTAAAAAGTGGTGCCCCTTCAGACCCAGCTCCTATCAGCAAATTAAAATTGGTCGCCTCCACGGTGGCTCCTTCTCTTACTAACCTCATTAACGCCTCCTTTAAATTTTGCTCTGTTCCGGCCAACTGGAAGAAAGCCACTGTCAAGGCTCTCTTAAAAAAACCTCACCTCGATCCCATGGACCCTACCAACTTCAGACCCATATCGCTTCTCCCTGCGATCAGCAAAGTGGTCGAACGAATTGCCAACCACCAACTCTCTAATTTCCTGGAAGCCAACCACCTCTACGCCGATCCCAGACCGGGTTTAGACCGGGACAGGGTACTGACACCGCTCTGCCGTGGTCGAGGAGGCCCGATCCATCATGGACGCAGGAGGATCAGTGGCAGTGATCCTCCTCGACCTGAGTGCCGCCTTCGACACGGTGGACCACGCCATCCTCATCCACCGGCTAAGTCTGATAGGAGTCGCTGACCCCGCCCTATCCTGGATCAAATCCTTCCTGGAAGAAAGATCCTTCCAAGTGTCAGACTGCACCGCCACGTCCAAAGCCCTGCCACTTCAGTGTGGGGTTCCCCAGGGCTCCTCCCTGAGCCCCACGCTTTTTAACGTTTACATGTCCCCCTTAGAGGACATTATCGCTCCTTTTGGCATCAAAACAGTCATGTATGCCGTTGACACCCAGCTGGTGGTCTCTATTAACCAGTCGAGCAATAACCTATACAACTTGGCTACATGCCTAGATAGGGTTTTTCAATGGATGTGTGAATCTCGACAAAAATTGAACAGAGAGAAATCGGAGATACTTCTCCTGGGAAACCCACACAAACTCCCTACAACCCTCGCTTGGCCGCCATGCATGGGAACGCCTCCAACCCCCAAACCCGAGGTCAAAAGTCTTGGCATTTGGCTGGATCAGGACCTCAACTTCAAGACTCAGGCCAGAAAAACCTCAGACACTTGTTTTGGCCTCATCTGAATGGCCCGAAAAATATTCTACTTGATCCCCTTCCAATCAAGGAAACTATTGATGCAGGGGTTGGTGAACTCCAGACTAGACTACGGCAACGTCCTGTATCTAGGGGCACCGGCATCAGTTGTTCGCAGACTGCAGTGCACCCAGAACGCTGCTGCCAGAATCCTAACTGGAACCAAATCGAGATGCTTGGCTAAACCAGCTCTCAGAAGCCTTCACTGGCTCCCAGTGAAAGAAAGAATTACTTTCAAGACACTATGCATCTCACACAAAATAATGCACGAGAAAGGCCCCCCAATTCTGAGACCCCTGATTAAACCTTACCAGTCCAACAAACAATTAAGATCAGACTCTCTCGCCCTCGCCAGCATTCCAAGAATAAGAAAGGCCCGATCGGGGGGGCGTTTGTTCTCTTACAACACCCCAAAACTGTGGAACACCCTCCCACTTGCTATGAGGAGAGAACACAACCTCCTTGCTTTTCAGAGGCAATTAAACACCTGGCTCTTCCCTTAAAACCTCTCAATCTTCCCTCTCCTACTTCTCCTCTGGAACTAAGGTCTTGTCAGAGCTGGGATGCCCTAGGGTAGCTACGCGCTTTATAAATCCCAACTCAACTCAACTCAACTCAACTCAATTCAACTCAAGGGCAGCAATTCTCCGTCGGCGTACAAATCGCCCACCATGTGGAGCCCCATCTCCTCCCACTCCATGAGAGGGGACCAGTCTCCTCCATGCGGTAACGCCGTTAGCATGACCAGGGGTATTTCCGGGGCATATGGGTGTACCACTCCCGCTCGCTTCTGACTCCTATTCCAACCCTTATCTGGGTTGTAACCACATTTTCGCTGCTGCTAACTCTTGACTGTTCTTAATCTGTGTTGTCATGGAAGCACCTTTCCTGTATGTAATGGTAGGTTGCGCAGAGAGCCTTGGGGCAAGCACTCCATTCGTTAGGAATATTGGCCAACTCCGCCTTATTATTGACCTGATCTTTCTTTCTTGTTTGTTGTATGCGGTTATCAATCTAGGGGCATTGTTCATCAGGTTGAATGCTTCCTTTGTCACATTGGTGGAAAATAGGGATTCCCTAGATCTCCCATTCACCTTGCCTACTGCCTCTTGAAGAATCGCATCACTATATACTCTCTTTTTAAATCTAGAGGAGAGAGCCTGCTGGGTACTAATATTGAGATCATCATCTGTACTGATGATTCTTTTGAGGCGTAAAAGTTTCCCGAGTGGAATATTTTTGATAAAGTGTTTCAGATGTGCACTACTGGCATGGAGTGTAGAATTGCCCGCAGTGACTTTTCTGTTTAGTGTGGTGGCTATTTTCCATCTTTTATATACACTTTCACATCCAAAACTTCAATGCTTTCTTTGCTGATATGCGAAGAAAATTGGAGGATAGAAGTATTTGCATTGATGTTATGAATACAATCAATGGCACTCTTTTTGGCTCCTCTCCTCACAATAAAAAAAATGACCTCTGTACCTTAACCAGTGTTGAACATGATTAACATACTCCGTGTAGGGTGTGCACTTAAGGACCCGTTCCTTCCACCAGCCAACGTGCAGACACACATAGCTGGGGGAGAAAGAGTGGTAGAGTGAGGGCGGTAGAGTGGTAGAGTGAGGGTGGTAGAGTGAGGGCGGTAGAGTGGTAGAGTGAGGGCAATAGAGTGGTAGAGTGATAGTGGTAGAGTGAATGCGGTAGAGTGGTAGAGTGAGGGCAGTAGAGTGGTAGAGTGAGGGTGGTAGAGTGAGGGCGGTAGAGCGGTAGAGTGAGGGCCGTAGAGCGGTAGAGTGAGGGAGGTAGAGTGATAGAGTGAGGGTGGTAGAGTGACAAAGTGAGGGCAGTAGAGTGGTAGAGTGAGGGCGGTAGAGTGGTAGAGTAATGGCAATAGAGTGAGGGCGGTAGAGTGGTTGAGTGAGGGAGTTAGAGTGAGGGCGGTAGAGTGGTAGAGTGAGGGCGGTAGAGCGGTAGAGTGAGGGCGGTAGAGTGGTAGAGTGAGGGTGGTAGAGTGGTAGAGTGAGGGTGGCAGAGTGAGGGCGGTAGAGTGGTAGAGTGAGGGCTGTAGAGTGATGGCGGTAGAGTGAGGGCGGTAGAGCGGTAGAGTGAGGGCAGTAGAGTGGTAGAGTGAGGACAGTAGAGTGGTAGAGTGAGGGCGGTAGAGTGGTCAAGTGAGGACGGTAAAGTGAGGGCGTGAGGGCGGTAGAGTGAGGGTGGTCCAGTGGTAGAGTGAGGGTGGTTGAGTGTTAGAGTGAGGGCGGTAGAGTGGTAGAGTGAGGGCTTTAGTGTGGATGTGGTAGAGTGGTAGAGTGTGGGCGGTAGAGCGGTAGAGTGGTAGAGTGACGGCAGTAAAGTGGTAGAGTGAAGGCGGTCGAGTGAGGGCGTTAGAGTGGTAGAGTGAGGGCGGTAGAGTGGTAGAGTGAGGATGGTAGAGTGAGGGCGGTAGAGTGGTAGATTGAGGGCGGTAGAGTGGTCGAGTCAGGGCGGTAGAGTGAGGGCATTAGAGTGAGGGCGGGAGAGTGGTAGAGTGAGGGCGGTAGAATGAGGGCGGTAGAGCGTTAGAGTGAGGGTGGTAGAGTGGTAGAGTGACAGTGGTAGAGCGGTAGAGTGAGGGCGGTAGAGCGGTAGAGTGAGAGCAGTAGAGTGGTAGAGTGAGGGCGGTAGAGTGAGGGTGGTAGAGTGGTAGAGTGAGGGCAGTAGAGTGGTAGAGTGAGGGCGGTAGAGTGGTAGAGTGAGGGCAGTAGAGTGGTAGAGTGAGGGCGGTAGAGTGAGGGCGGTAGAGTGAGGGCGGTAGAGAGGTGGAGTGAGGGCAGTAGAGTGGTAGAGTGAGGGCGGTAGAGCGGTAGAGTGAGGGCTATAGAGCGGTAGAGTGGGCTGTAGAGTGGTAGAGTGAGAGCATGAGGGCTGTAGAGTGAGAGCGGTAGAGTGAGGGCGGTAGAGTGGTAGAGTGAGGGCGGTAGACTGGTAGAGTGAGGGCGGTAGATTGAGGGCAGTAGAGTGGTAGAGTGAGGGCGGTAGAGCGGTAGAGTAGGCACTTCCATACAGACACCTATTCAATGTGGGCTATAAGAGAGGTGGAATGTATCAGGCACACTACAGACATGCAAATTAACAAATATTGCCAAGTGTTACCTTAGTTTGTGATCGTTGACCTCATTCAGTCACATCGATCTAATTTTAAACACTTATTTTGATTTTTGTTTTGCAGATTACCTAACCTCCTTGCATTGGAGTCTATCGAACATTTTGTTTATTATATTGTTATGTTAAAGTTATTTTACTAGTTATTTATTATATTGTTATTTTAAAGTTATGTTTCAAGTTATTTATTGTTGTTTTAATAAAAGTTAATTAAAAAAGTATATACGGCTTCTTTTTCTGACATTTCACTGTTATTTAGTGTGATAATCATATGCTTACAAAACATTTAACAATTAAAATATAAATGATGTTTATAACTAGAAGTATAATACTGAGGCTAACTCTTTACCTGCTCTTTACCAACGTCTCAATCGGGGATTAACGGTTCCTATGGAAAATTTTAAAATCTCCAGCACAGTAACTGTTTGGATTAGCAACATTGTGTGGTTAACTTGCAACCTATGTGCTCACTTAAGTATTCCATGAACTGTTACTATGGTAACAGGCAGTAAGCAGTTTGGAGGTAGAGGTGAAATGTACTGGAAACCATTATATTTACCCAGGATCCTCTACATGACAGAAAGGAAAGCAAACTAAGACAGAAGACTGTGTAGCAGATTTACAAGCCCCTTGCACCACTTTCGCGTCACTTTTACCATGTTAAAAGTAATGCAATAGTGACGAAAGAAAATTGTAAATCTGCCACATTGCATATTCAACGTGCTTAAGTCTACTACAGAACAGATGTTAGGATTCAACATAAACCGCAATTAGCAAGAGTTTTCCTATCGGTCCTCAAATCCAGGGCCGTCTTGTAAATACAACGCTATTGTCATACCTCCCTCTTCCTTTTTATATTCTCATAGAAACACCTACCTTCCCACTGACAACACCTACATTGCAACTCATTAGAGATAGGAGGCGAGCACTTAGCAAACCGACTGCTAACATGCATCTTAGCGTCGTCTAGTAAATAGGGCGATATCATTTTCACCGCGTTTTTGGCTTTTTTTATAAAATCGGTGAAATGGTATTTGTTAATATGCCCTCAAGTTTCCTATGACAGAGCGGGAACCTCGACTCACGCCCTGCCATATCAAACAGCAGTGTCCCGGGGGTAGACACCCCGAGACACAGCAGGAGCCGCTCCTGGTGGTTGGTGTTCCCCAAGGCTTTCAATTGCTCCCGAATGCAACTACGCCCCCTCCCAAAATCTAAAACCCCCCAGAATCTGGTAATCCCCGGGGCTTAGATGGACCTTTGAGCTCCCTCACCCATTTATTTTGTAGCACTGATGAATGGCGGTCCCCGGGCTACAGGGTCCTCTGGACCCCTATCAAATGTAATATTTTAGACCCCGGGATATGATCCTCCCAGGTAGCTAATGCTTAAACAAGTACAGGAGCCCCGCTTTGTTTTTGTTTTTGTTTTTATTTTTATTACGGCGGATCCATGCACCCAACGCACATTTCTCAGTTTAAAAAAAATATATATATTTTTTTTTTGGGACCCTAGGGGTACTTGTGGGACCCCATAATCAGTTCTAGATGATCAAAATATATCTTACATGCCCCCTTTATACCTTTTAAACACTTGTCCCACTATTTTCTAGATCCTTGTTCCTACCAAGGCACAAAATGGCTACCAACAATTCCTGATTTCGAATGTTAACAACCACTTGACAGCCAATTAGCATTCAGCGCGTGATTGGGACAGTGCGCTTAGTGTGCGCACAAGATACGTGCATCCCCGAGGCCATAGATATATATATACTTTTACTTGCAATTTTCTCAGAAACTACTGAACATATTTACACCATTTAAGCAAAAGGCACGAGTCTGAACCGAGGACTACCTCTTTGCCAAAGTTGGTACAATTCCATTCAACCTTATCTGACCTTTCTGTGTGCCTTGGCCTGTTTGTGAATTAACTGTCTGGTTTGTGAGTGACAGGCCTGGGGGATTCCAGGAGACAGAATTAGTCCGCCCAGTGGTGAATAGAGAGATCTGCATCTAGGTGGGAGGGAGGAGTTGCACCTGGGACCTGAATAGGACTGTGCCTGCCCCCCCACAGTGCTAGCTCCACCCCCTGTGGTGCGTCTGATGTGTCTACCCTGCACTGTGAAAGGCGAGTAGGAATCATGTCAACAAAGTGCTCCAGGGCTGTGCTTTCCCTCCACAATGCTGGCTCCACCTCCTGTGGGGCGTCTGATGTTTCTGCACTGTGAAAGGAACGAAGGAGTCATGTAAACAGAGTGCTTAGTTATTTCAAAGACAATATTTTATTTTATTTCTTTTATCTTTTTTGCATTTTAGATATTTATACATACATACAATTTATTTTATCACATGACAACATAATCAAGAATTGATAGACTTTCAAAAGAAATTTTGTAAGTTTCAGCAAGTGCAGTTGAAGCAGAATTTTGAAGTATATCCCGAAACTCCACACCAATCTGAAAATAAAAGAAAGGCAGGCATTAAAACTACTACAAGAAAACAAAGACATCACGATCAAGCCCTGCAACAAAGCAGGAGGGATAGTAGTTATGAATACAAACCACTACTCAGACAAAATTGACCAGATGTTAAAAATAGAAGAACACTACAAAAGAACAAACAGGCGAGCCCTAATCGCTCTGACAGAAGAAATAAAGGAAGTAGTCACCAATGCCTTTACGGAAGGATATATCTGTCAAAAAGAGATGGACTACCTCATTAACACTAACCCAGTGGTTCCTGCTCTCTATGGTGTCCCCAAGACACACAAAAATGCAACTGACCCTCCCCTCAGACCTATTGTAGCATCTATCAATTCCAGCACGGAACCCCTGTCTAAATATCTAGACACCTTTTTATGCCCACTTACCACAACCTATGCATCTTACATCAAAGATACAGGACACATGATTGGTGTTTTAGAACATACTCCATTCAACAATGTCACACAGTTGCTTGTCACATGTGACATTGAATCTTTATACACCAACATACCTCAGGACCAAGCTATAGAGTCGGTGGCAGCGCTCTTAGCTAGAACATCGGGATCCAGACCTAATATGTTCATATTGGAATGTCTCAGAATAGTCCTTCAAAACAAGATCTATACCATCAGATCAAAGGGGTAAGCATGGGGGCCTCTTGTGCCCCCAGCATAGCTAACATCTACATGGGAGAGTTTGAACTCAAAAACATCTTCAACAAGATTGCGCCATTCTATGAAAATATTACACGATGGCACAGATTTATTGATGATGTCTTCTTCATCTAGACTGGATCAGAAGACATGTTGAAAGAATTTATTGAATGGCTAAATCTTGCAGACAAAAACCTATAATTTACCTGTAATTTTTCATCTGATAAGGTAGAATTTCTTGACATATGGATACAACACACTGAAGGTGAACTCACTGTCGACCTATATAGAAAACCGACAGCCAGAAACACCATCCTTGAACACAGGAGTTTTCACCCAGGTTGTCAAAAAGACTCCATCCCCTTCGGAGAATTCCTAAGAATTAAAAGAAATTGTACCACCATGAAGGACTTTATGATACATGCCAGTATGTTAACGGACCTCTTATTACTGCGAGGATATCCCAAAAGACTGGTACGAAATTCCATGAAAAGGGCAAAATACTACAACAGAGATGCCCTCCTCCACCCTACAGAAAAGCCCATGGACCAGAAACTAGTATGCGTCCTCAATCATTCAACCATAAATAACAAGATCAGAAAAGTGATCAATAAGAACTGGAAAATTCTTAACATCAACGAACAAGAAGAGGAACTAAGCGGGCCAATAATAGCTTTCAGACGAAACCAGAATCTAAGAGACAAATTGGTCCATAGTAGATGGAAAAGCAAAGATCCAACACGACAACTGACCATTGATGGGAAACCTTTACCCAAAGGAAACCACAAATGTGGCAATTGCCACGTCTGTGACCAAATAATCCCAGGAGAAACATGGACATATGGCCAAAAAAAAGGAAATCTGAAAGAAATGACCAATTGTAAAACATCAAATGTAATATACCTAATTATGTGCCCTTGTAACATCGGGTACATAGGAGAAACATCCAGAGAATTTCGGACGAGATTCTCAGAACACAAATCTGCAGTAAGAACAAATAAAACCAATGCCCCCATGGTATCGCATTTTTCACAATATGGTAACACCTAAAAAGACATGAGATGGCAGATCCTAGAACGTATCCACGCCACACCAGGTAAAGAAACCACCAGCATCAGAAAAAAACGCGAGACATTTTGGATCTATCATCTAGACACTGTACGATATGGCCACAACGAAGAGATTTTATGGATAGTGAGCCAATGACTGTTTCAATCATCTGTCCTACACTCCTTATATCAGTAATCGTTGTGCACAGAACAGCCTTGGATGACATCCTATCATAGATAATAGCTATGGGCTTTCCCACTTGGTATTCAACCACAGCCTTTAATAAATACTAATAGCATTTGCCACTTCACCCCACCACATATGTCTAGATATGTGCACTATGGTACTAACAGAGACCTAGTGTTATCTGCACATGGACCCTCACTAAAATCTTATAGACTTTGTAAATAGTTCATCTATCAAACGGACTGTTAAAACAGATTGATAAAATCAATTAGGATATTTCAAAAGCATTTACATTAATATGTCTTGTCTCAGCCCCTATTTTCTTCACATCTATCTCAGTATGAGCATATTGCAATTTTTACTTTTTTTATCTATGCCATACGAAAAGCAGACTAACTAGACTTAGAAAGATGTCTAACATGCATCTGCAACGTGTTAGTTCGACTTAGACTCCATGTTGTTAATAGCAATATCGACACGAAAACAGTCCCATTTTTATTTCTCCTACCCACGCTGAATGCACAGCAGTCCTACTTCCCTGTCTCCCACCAATCAAACCAGAACCGGGCAATCCTGCTGTATATGCATCAGTCCTATCTCACTGTTACCTACTAAACACACTATAACTGGGTAATCCAGCTGCACCTAATTAAACTCAGAGCCGGCGGGAACTTGCCTATTTAAAACGGCGTCTTATGTCACAGTGTTTCGTACATGGTGCGGACACGCACGGAACCCCCTGCCACAGCCGTCTTCGTATTCGCTACGGTAAGGAGATCGCTAGAAAAACAGAGCACTAACTATCTTATCTTTAGCCTTCTAGCATAATACTGAAGGGTTCTTCCTGTAAAATCTTTTGGCCCGCTAGCGCGTTGTTTCCCTGTATTGGCAACACACGTTTATATCAGCACTAGCACAACTGTAGGTTGTGTGCTTCCATTCGAAAGAATGTACTGTTGCAATTTTTCTTTGCATCACAATACGTCCCAATACAATCCCTACGCTGCAAACTCTGTTACCAACAGTCACCTTCCAAAGTATTAGCCGGTAATGCACCCGAGCACTGCCAGATAATATAAAATATATGTACATATGCCATTTTTCGAAATGTTGTTACCCAGGGGCCTGTCATTTGTGCCATCTTATGTCGTCTTATTAGCTTTACGAAAATAAGCCTAAATAGTATGGGGCATCCAGGCCCGTTATACAAACTCGCTAAAAAAAAATTCACGTACAATGCATAACAGAACCCCCTTTTTAACTGACATCGTGAGTATTAAAAAAGTGCCCCCCGTTAAAGCCTTAGAATGTAAAAATGTGTCCTTTGACTACATCTTCTAGGTGGAGTGAAGATACCCCAGTAAATACCTGGCATTTGAACAAAAAGACAAACATGTCCAGGTAAACTAATAAATTAATGTATACTGCTTTAAAAATGCTCAACAGTAACTATATGTGGTTTGTAATGTTAGCTATTGAAATTCCTTCATGCAGAATTATGAGAAGAAATCAATGCACAAAGCTCTACCGCTAAATGACACATTTTTATCCAGACCCCAATCAATCCCTGGATTTTCCTCGTACATCGGCTATATTCTACATTCAGGTAACCCCTCCTGACTTTTTGGTAATTTCTACAGATTTACTTTAAGCTAAACAAAATAAAGAATCCTAATAAGCCTGATCACATTTTTTAGATACAACTTTACCTGTGGCAAAAATATTTTTTCCGAAGTCCATTCCGTGTATGAAATAGAACCCAGACGCACAGAAATAGGTAACCTCTCACATCCTCACCATAATCCTTATCTTTTTCACGTTAATCTTATCATCTTCGGTATCTATACCTCATCCTTGGCTGTCCTCAGCACTATAATCACTCTCAATTTCTTATCACTGAGACCTCACTGGGTGTCCCTTTGCTCTACCATTGGCTGCTTGGCACTAAGTTTTTCCTTCTTTATACCTACTATGTCTCTAGAAAGCTCCCACTAGACCTTATACTATAGCAGGTTCTTTGCTCTTATACTTGTAAACAGATTGATCTAATAGACAATCGCACTAGCAGGATGCTATATTAAAAAAATGTTTAACTTAAAACATTTTCTGCATGTAAACTAATATAAAGAGTACAAATGTTCATAGATGCTTTCTCTTACTTTTCAGAAATTGATGAAAAAAATGCCCTGCCCCTTCTTTTAACTTTTTGTATAAGTCTGTTATAGTATATGTTAGCTCTTTTTGTTTTTTGGCCCTGAAGAAGGTGATCCAACCATCTATCATCACCGAAACGTACGTAGGCCGTACACTCTAAAAGACCTGGACAATGTACTGCTGATTGGACAATAATGTATAGATCTATTAATGACTAACTGGTGGGACCCCTATATCCTACATCTATAGCGGGCCACCAGAGATACTTTCGGGTTATTTCTATGTAAAGTTTTGTTTATATGTTTATATGTGTTTTTATAAAAAATAGTGAATGCAGATGTATGTAAGGTATGCATGAGAGAATGTATGTCAGTAGGGTATGAGAAATTGTTAGGGGCATCTTGCTTCAACTGCACTTTCTGAAACTTACAAAATTTCTTTTGAAAGTCTATCAATTCTTGATTATGTTGTCATGTGATAAAATACATTGTATGTATGTATAAATATCTAAAATGCAAAAACAAAAAAGATAAAAGAAAGAAAATAAAATAAAGTCTTTGAAATAACTAAAAGTCTTCTTCTTTGTCTATAGCATCCTTCCTTATGAAAATGTTTTTGGATAACTCCTTATGACAAAGCAATATAGGTCTTATTAGAGGTACTTCTTATGCTTAGTTTATTCCTTTCTCCCCCCTCTGGACCTAAAATAAATTGGGAGAACTCTTCTTTCTATATGTAAACAGAGTGCTCCAGAACTGGTTTGTACCGGGCACAGAGCCCTCCTCCAAAAAGGGAACAAAGACTTTTTGGGGTATAAGTACAGGAACCCAGACCACTGAACTTTAGATCATCCTGGAATCAAGAAGGAACCTCTGGCAAGGAGAAAGCTGGAAGACTGAAGAAAGAAGACTGTCCTGCTGTTGCTTTGCTGCCAAGGATAGGGGAAGGACTTTGCTTTGTGCTGTGTCCCCTTGCGTGAAGGAATCTCCAAGGGCCTGAGAAGAGCTGGCTCCCTGTTAAGAAGTCCCAGGAACAAAAGGACTTCACCCCCAACTTTCCTGAACTCTGCTGAGAGAGTTATGTCCTTCCTACATTGATTGGGCCAGTTGTGGTGCCTCTGGAAGTTGTACCTGTGTTGGGAAGCTGGAAACCAAGATTTTAAAGACTTTCTGCAAGTTTTAACTCATCGCTCGCTTGCGGAGCGCATCCCCGTCAGTGCGAGGAAATTCCCACTGCCGCGAAGACCGAGATTGTCGCAGCGCCTGTTGCCGCTGCCAGAGTCGGCACATCCTTCGCCTGCGGCACTTATACTATAGCAGGTTCTTTGCTCTTATACTTGTAAACAGATTGATCTAATAGACAATCGCACTAGCAGGATGCTATATTAAAAAAATGTTTAACTTAAAACATTTTCTGCATGTAAACTAATATAAAGAGTACAAATGTTCATAGATGCTTTCTCTTACTTTTCAGAAATTGATGAAAAAAATGCCCTGCCCCTTCTTTTAACTTTTTGTATATATCTGTCATAGTATATGTTAGCTCTTTTTGTTTTTTGGCCCTGAAGAAGGTGATCCAACCATCTATCATCACCGAAACGTACGTAGGCCGTACACTCTAAAAGACCTGGACAATGTACTGCTGATTGGACAATAATGTATAGATCTATTAATGACTAACTGGTGGGACCCCTATATCCTACATCTATAGCGGGCCACCAGAGATACTTTCGGGTTATTTCTATGTAAAGTTTTGTTTATATGTTTATATGTGTTTTTATAAAAAAATAGTGAATGCAGATGTATGTAAGGTATGCATGAGAGAATGTATGTCAGTAGGGTATGAGAAATTGTTAGGGGCCTCTTGCTTCAACTGCACTTTCTGAAACTTACAAAATTTCTTTTGAAAGTCTATCAATTCTTGATTATGTTGTCATGTGATAAAATACATTGTATGTATGTATAAATATCTAAAATGCAAAAACAAAAAAGATAAAAGAAAGAAAATAAAATAATGTCTTTGAAATAACTAAAAGTCTTCTTCTTTGTCTATAGCATCCTTCCTTATGAAAATGTTTTTGGATAACTCCTTATGACAAAGCAATATAGGTCTTATTAGAGGTACTTCTTATGCTTAGTTTATTCCTTTCTCCCCCCTCTGGACCTAAAATAAATTGGGAGAACTCTTCTTTCTATATGTAAACAGAGTGCTCCAGAACTGGTTTGTACCGGGCACAGACCACTGAACTTTAGATCATCCTGGAATCAAGAAGGAACCTCTGGCAAGGAGAAAGCTGGAAGACTGAAGAAAGAAGACTGTCCTGCTGTTGCTTTGCTGCCAAGGATAGGGGAAGGACTTTGCTTTGTGCTGTGTCCCCTTGCGTGAAGGAATCTCCAAGGGCCTGAGAAGAGCTGGCTCCCTGTTAAGAAGTCCCAGGAACAAAAGGACTTCACCCCCAACTTTCCTGAACTCTGGTGCGGGAAGATTACCATTGCTCTGAGTATCATCGCAGAGCCTGTCGTCACTTTGTGAGATTGTCACACCGCTTGCTTGCGGACTGCATCACGTCGCTGCGAGAGTCGTTGCAGAGCCATCGCATTGAGGGGCCACGAGAAGAGAAGATCGCTGCTGAGCTGCGCATCATCGCCGCACCGGAGATCGTCGCCGCCCCGAAGATCGTCGCATCGTACCTTTTGCGAGCCGCTTCCACAAAACTTGTGCACCGGAATCCACGCAAGGTAACACATCCCTCCCCATACAGACCGGAGTCATCGCAACACGCACGCTACGTCCAGTGGGCTTGTCGCATCGCCTCTCCAGGGTCTCAGGAGCGACGCATCACTTGCTTTTTAACGCTACAGCTTTCACTTGGAACTTTTGTCACATCTAAAACGTGACACAACTGTGGATTATTTGAACGCAACCTTAAGAACTCTTTTGAAACCATATTCTTGAACTGTTTGATTTTTGTTATTTTGGTCTTGTGTAGCTTAGATTAAATACTTTTATTTTTCTAAACTGTTGTGGAGTCGGGTTTTGGTGTTTTCACTGTGTTAATGTGAGTGTTGGTACAAATACTTTACACATTGCCTTTGATAAGCCTGACTGCTCTTACCAAGCTACCAAGGGGCTGAGCAAGGGTTATCTAACCCTGACTAGAAGCAAGGGTCTCTATTTGGACAGTGGTACCTACCTCTGCCAACTAGAGACCCCCAGTACTAACACCCACTTTATATGCTTTAAACACTTGTGCCACTAATTTCTAGATCCTCGCTTCTACCGAGGCACAAAATGGCTGCCAACACTTCCTGGTTTCGAATGTTGATAAACACTTGACAACTAATCAGCATTCGGCGCGTGATCGGGGTGGGGCGCTTATAATCCGCGCATCCACCGAGGCCATAGATATATATGTACTTTTAATTTTAATTTTCTCATGAACTACTGAACAGATTTACACCATATAATCAAAAGGCACGAGTCTAAACCAAGGACTACAACTTTGCCAAATTTGGTGTAATTAAAGCATGGGCTGAAAATTCGTTCCGCTCGCGGAATTTGTGGATTTTCCGCTATTTTGCGATACGCGAATCTCGCGAAATCGCGGTGAAATCCGCGAATCAGCGGGGACGAATTTTCAGCCAAGCACTTACAGGGTTACAGCAGCAGGTGCAAAAGTTGAAGCTAATTTTTTGTAACCTTTAATAAAAGGGTTACAAAGAAATTAACTTCAACTTGGGCACCTGCTGCTATAAGCCTGTAAGTGCTTCCGGGCGCCTCGTTGCCTACTTGCAACTATTCTCTGACCCTGCTCTGACCCTTGACAAGTAGGCAATGAGGCGCCTGTCACAAAAATTAAACCTCAACAGGAAGCACTGACAGATATAAAAACAAGCATTTGCAATGCAATAGGTCTCGCATTAGGAAAGTTTGGGCTATTGGTCTTGTAAATGAATTTTTTTTTATTTATGTGTTGGTTTTGAAAATAGCTAAATTAATAGCTTTGTCATTTACAATGCCAATAGTTATAACTTTCGCAAATGTGACACCTATAGCATTTGTAATGCAACATGTTTTGTATTTACGTGACTTAGCTGTATTGATATTACAAATTACAATGGCTTTTAATTTTTTTAAATAATTAATACTTAAATAAAAGTGATTTTAATTTATAATGGCAATAGCTTATACTTTTGTAAATAACTTTGTGAAGATTATGTTCAGTGTATTTTATTGTGACGAAAATCCAAGAACAGAAGTGAAATATTAACATCTTTTTGTGACATTTGTAATAAAGTTTGAAACATTGAGGGAATATATTTGAACCAGTTGTTGTTGAATGGTTGCGCAGATTGATGCTGGGGTGGCGCTGAGTGGTGCTGTAGTGGTGCTGAGTGATACTGGGATGGTGCTGAGTGGTGCTGTGATGGTGCTGATTGATGCTGTTGTGGTGCTGAGTGATGCTGTAGTGGTGCTGAGTGATGCTGTGGTGGTGCTGAGTGATGCTGTGGTGGCCCTGAGTGGTGCTGTGGTGGTGCTGATTGGTGCTGTGGTGGTGCTGAGTGATGCTGTTGTGGTGCTGAGTGATGCTGTGGTGGTGCTGAGTGGTGCTGGGGTGGTGCTGAGTGATAATGTGGTGGCACTGAGTGATGCTGTGGTGGCGCTGAGTGATGCTGTGGTGGCGCTGAGTGGTGCTGTGGTGGTGCTGAGTGATAATGTGGTGGTGCTGAGTGATAATGTGGTGGTGCTGAGTGATGCTGGGGTGGCGCTGAGTGATGATGTGGTGATGCAGAGGGCAAAAAGGCACCTAAATCAGTCTAACAAAGGGCAGAAGGGCAGAAAAACAAGGGAAAAACAAGTCTAACAGAGGGCAGAAGGGCACAAAAAAACAGTCTAACAGAAGACAGAAGGGCAGAAAAAAAGGGAAAAGCGATTCTAACAGAGGGCAGAAGGGCACAAAAAACTAGTCTAATGGGGCAGAAAGGCATAGAAACGAGTCTAACAGAGGGCAGAAGGGCACGAAAAATGAGTCTAACAGAGGGCAGAGTGCTCCCTCGTTGGCTAAATGTATAGGGGCAGATTTACAATAACTGGCGCATCCCCAGGGATGCGCCAGTTATTGTGCGCCGCAGCTCCGCCACCCATGGTGCGGCGCATTTACAATACGGCGCACCATGTGGCAAAAACGGCACGGATGCGTCACGCATCTGTGCCGTAAAAGCAGCGCATTGCTGGAACTGCATCGAGCTTGCGACGCAGCTCCAGCAATGCTCTGGGGGGTCCTATCTCCCCAATGCTGCATCAAGCCTTGCACCTGCTTCAAGCAGGCGCAGGGTTTTGACGCAGCATTGGCCTAAAAGTGACTGAGTGAATACTTGTAGATTTCACTCAGCCACTTTTAGGAGGCGTTCCTGAGGAGGAACGCCCTCTCCTGCGCCGGAACGCCTCCTGATGGCGCAGGGCTTTACAACGTGACGCATCTCTCAGAAGCATCACGTTGTTAATACCCAGCACCATGGCGCATCTTTTGTGCTGCTGCTGCGTCACAAAAGGTCTCGGTAGAGGGTGGGAGTGGTGAACCAGAGGGTGGCAGTGATGAACCAGAGGGTGACAGTGATGAACCAGAGGGTGGCAGGGGTGAACCAGAGGGTGACAGTGCTGAACCAGAGGGTGGCAGTGCTGAACCAGAGGGTGGCAGGGGTGAACCAGAGGGTGTCAGTGATGAACCAGATGGTGGCAGGGGTGAACCAGAGGGTGGCAGTGGTGAACCAGAGGGTGGCATGGGTGAACCAGAGGGTGGCAGTGGTGAACCAGAGAGTCGCAGTGGTGAACCAGAGGGTGGCAGTGCTGAACCAGAGGGTGACAGTGGTTAACCAGAGGGTGGCAGTGGTGAACCAAAGGTGCTGTGATAAACCAGAGGGTGGCAGTCATGAACCAGAGGGTGGCAGTGGTGAACCAGAGGGTGACAGTGCCATATCAGAGGGTTGCAGGGTTGAACCAGAGGATGCTGTGATGAACCAGAGGGTGGCAGTGGTGAACCAGAGGGTGACAGTGGTTAACCAGAGAGTGGCAGTGGTGAACCAGAGGTGCTGTGATGAACCAGAGGGTGGCAGTCGTGAACCAGAGGGTGGCAGTGGTGAACCAGAGGGTGACAGTGCTGTACCAGAGGGTGGCAGGGGTGAACCAGAGGTGCTGTGATGAACAGAGGGTGGCAGTCGTGAACCAGAGGGTGGCAGTGGTGAACCAGAGGGTGACAGTGCTGTACCAGAGGGTGGCAGGGGTGAACCAGAGGGTGCTGTGATGAACCAGAGGGTGGCAGTGGTGAACCAGAGGGTAGCAGGGGTGAACCAGAGGGTGGCAGTAGTGAACCAGAGGGTGGCAGTGCTGAACCAGAGGGTGACAGTGGTTAACCAGAGGGTGGCAGTGGTGAACCAGAGGTGTTGTGATCGAGCCAGAGGGTGGCAGTCATGAACCAGAGGGTGGCAGCGGTGAACCAGAGGGTGACAGTGCTGAACCAGAAGGTGGCAGGGGTGAACCAGAGAGTGGCAGTGGTGAACCAGAGGGTGGCAGTGGTGAACCAGAGGGTGGCAGGGGTGAACCAGAGGGTGGCAGGGGTGAACCGGAGGGTGGCAGTGGTGAACCAGAGGGTGGCAGTGATGTACCAGAGGGTGGGAGTGGTGAACCAGAGGGTGCTGTGTCCATACACGACCGCATGGGTAAGTTCGCCATGCAAGCGGCCCACGAACATGCAAAAAGCCCCGCAAACATGCAAAAAACCCGCGAACACGCAAAAAAAACCCCGCAAACACGCAAAAAAACAAAAATCCGCAAATTCGCACGAATTCGCGGATTTTGCGGATTGCGAATTTGATTTTGCGTGAATTGTGAATAGCCTCTAGATTTAAATCGTTTAATGCTATCGCTAGCTGCCTTATCATAGTCTTCAGATCTTGAGCTATTCCTTTTAATTCGTAATAGTTCCCGATAGGGGATACTTCTTATAAGGGAGGCTGGGTGGCTACTACGTCTGTGTAAAAGAGTTACCAGTTGTGGTTTTTTGGTATGGGGCTGTTTGAGTAACATCAGAATCAACATCTGTTCATTACAATAAATCTGTTCAGTACCTTTAAGTCCAAAAAGTTCACTTCGCTTTTACTCATCTCGCTGGTGAATTTTAGATTGAGATCATTGCTATTCAGGGCGGAGATATATCGTTCTGCTGATTTCATTGATCCCTTCCAAATTATGAAGAGATCGTCGATATATCTCCGCCAGCAGATCACCTTTTCCACCCATTCCCCCTTGTCATCGGCCCAGGCCCCTGCTTCTCCCACCAACCCACAAACAAGTTCGCGTAACTGGGGGCAAAACAGGGTCCCATCACCGTGCCCTGTATCTGCAGATATCTTTGGCCCTGGAAGATAAACATTTTGTTATTCAAACAAAACGAGATGAATTCTAACAGCATCTCACTGTGTTCCACATATCTAACTGGCCAATGTCCCAAAAAGGTTTTCACTGCTGTTAGGCCATCTTGATGTCTTATACTCGTATATAGATTGCAAATGTCAAGCGTGATCATGACAAAGTCGTTTTCCCAACCTACATCCTGGATTTGTTTTAAAAATTCTTTAGTGTCTTTTGTATGGGAACTCAATTGCGCAACAAAAAGAGTGAGGAAATAGTCAATGAATTTAGACATATTCTCCGTCAGTCCTCCTATCGATGACACAATCGGTCTTCCTGGTGGTCTAGCAGCGTCTTTGTGCACTTTGGGCAGATGGTAGAATGTTGGGATCTTGGGATGTCTATTCTGTAAAAATAACTGTTCCTCTCTCGATAATATTTCCTTCTCGTGCCAATTGTTGATCATATCAGCATTATCCTGGATACTTTTTTTGTATTCGTCTTCTGTGGTGAGGGCATAGTTATCCTCATCATGAAGTTGTCGCAGGGCTTCCTTGCAAAAGTAGTCCCGAGTCTTTAAGACACCGTTGCCCCCTTATCAGATGGCTTTATTATGATTGAATCTTTTTCCAAATTTTCAATAGCCTTCCTCTGGCTGAACGATAGTGTCAGGAATTCCCGACCTCCGGTAAATCACTGCCTGCAGTACACATCGAAACAAGCCAAAAAACTACATTTCCCATGGTTCCTAGCGCGGCGCGTCTGAATGACGATGCGCGACCAGGAACCAGGATATCTCAGCGTGCACAGTGGAGTCATTGCCGATAATTCGTTCTTGGCGGTTCTCTGGAGGTTCGTGTGTCAGACTTGTGGAGTTCGAGGGTCCAGAGGAGCGGCAGGTTGCTCTCTCTCTCTGGAAGGTTTTCCGTTCTGTTGGATTATCAGGTGGGGCTTAGGAAGCGCCCGTCCCGACTTGCTGATTCCCCGGGTATTTTTACTCGGTACCGCATCGCCTGGTGTGGATTACACGGAGGGGCTTTGGAAGCGCCCACAGCGCTGGGTCATCAAACCCGGATTCAGGTTTTCCCACGGAGTCAGTGGGTTTCCTTTTGTTTATGGGATTGCACGTATACATGCTTATTATCTCCTACTCGGCTGAGTCAGGAGGTTTGGTCAGACACTGAAGCTAAGTGTCTTTGTGGTTACAGGAGGAGTGGCACTGAGAAACTTCGGTGCATTAACGTACTGCCTGGGAGCACGCCACTCTCCTCCTTGATTGTTTTTGGCTGGGCAACATTTATGTTCTTGACATTCATTTCTGGAAGACTCCCTAATTGACTCCCGTGCTGGTTGAGATACTTTTAGGGTGTCTGAGTACCGGCTGGTACTATCCTTTCATTGTAAATAACGGAGGGGAAGGATTTTCATTTCATTTACACTGTGACGGTCAAGGTTAATCTCCACTGGCATCTAGGTTCCCTTCCTGTGGTTTTTGGGTAGGTTATGAATGTTCTGCTTTCATTGAATACCTTAGTTCTATCTTACAGGGGAGGGAAGGAAGGGGCATGTTCATGGTCTTCTTTATGTCTCTAAGCAGGAACGCCTGGGGAGTAAGAAAACGCTTGGTCTGTTACTCATTCTACGGTATCACCTGTATAGCTCAACAGGTGGGTGTCAACCATAACACTGTGTAGTAGAAGGTTGGGGCAGAAAGTGAAGTTTCCATTGATCCCCTGCTTTATATATTTTCAGGTGTCCATTTCCAGTTGCCCAGCTGTTCCCCTCCGGACTACCATCTTTTTCCCCCGCTTGATCTCCTTAATAGTCTGTGATCTACAAAGCCAGACTTGGGACGATCTAGAGGTGGGCCCCTATAGAGCATCAATCCAATCCCGAGGAAGTGCTACGATAGGCCTGACAGAATTATCGGCCCACGAGTTCATCTCCTCCTGGTTGGGTTGATTTAGGATGGCCACCTTGGACGATGTCCTGGCTGCACTTGCCTTGGTGCAAACAGAGCTAGCCACCTCTCGGCAAGAAACCGCAGCATTGCAGGCTCGGTTTGATGCCTCGCAGCGTAACCCCTTTGATGCAGGGGCCGTTGCCCCTCCCCCTGCCTCAGTGGTAGTGGAAATGCCATCCCCTGTTCCATTAGCCCCCCCAGAGCGGTTTATGGGTGATAGAAAAAAGGTACAAGTGTTTATGACCCAGGTGTTGTTACACTTCACCTGTAAACCTAAGTGTTTCCTCACTAACCAAGCCAGAGTATCCTTTTTATTTCGTACTTGGGTGGGGAGGCAGCTCAGTGGGCGGTTCCCATAGTGAAGAGTAATGACGCCATTCTGTATGACTGGGACCTTTTTAGGAATGAGTTCGAAAAGACTTTTGATAGAAGAGCGGAAACCTTTTCAGCAGATAAAGAATTGCTTGTGCTGAAACAGGGTTCTTCCGACTTGGTCACATATTTGAACCACTTTCGGAGACTAATAGCGGAAACCGATTGGCCTGAAGCCAAGCAAATGGTCCTGTTCTACCAGGGACTCACAGAAAACCTTAAAGATATCATAGCCCAAGTAGAACCACAGCCTACGACTTGTGCTGCCTTCATTGATTTAGCATTAAGGCTGGATCATCGTCTACGAGAACGAAAAGGTGAAAGAAGCAGTAAAGACCGACCTCTACTTCTGGGTGAGAAACCCGTCACGGGAGATAAATCGGATGGGAAAACAGAATCTATGGAGATTGGAGCGGTGCGGGCATCCCTAACCCAGAGTGAACGAGAACATCGTCGTAAATTTGGGCTTTGCCTCTATTGTGGGAAGAAAGGACACTTCTTACGGGAATGCCCTGTGAAACCTAAGGGAGGTCGTTATCGCTCAGGACAGGTGGCAGGGTCTACAGTGGAAAAGGGGTCGGAAAACTCCAACGCTTGAGTTTATCAGAAGGGAGTAACTCGAGCGCTCATTCCATCCCTTCAGTCACAGGAGAAGAAGTAGTAGAAAACCGCCTGTTCTTCTTAACCTTTGAGTTGTGGATAGACAACACCCCCAAGAACATCCGCGCAATGATAGACTCTGGTGCCACTGGCTGTTTTATGGATCTAATGGAAGCCCAGCGTTTGGGGGTCGTCCCTGTTACTAAATCTGTTCCTGAGGCAGTATTTGCAGTAGATGGACATGAACTGGAATCTGGCCCAATCAACCAACACACGCCAGATTATGAGATGTGGTATGAGGACTATCATACCGAAACTATCTCATTCAACCTTATTCATGCCCCTACATACGGGGTTATTTTGGGACTTCCCTGGCTGAAAAAACATGAGCCCACCATCAGTTGGACGGAGCAGTCATTGCAATTCCACTCCGCATACTGTCAAGAGCACTGTATTAGAGAAAATTCGAGACCTTCCATATCCTTAGCTGCTATTCATCACATATCCACAGCCGCTGAGAAGGAAGTAACGCTGCCTTGTTGCTATCGGAAGTATGAAGACGTATTCAGTAAGGTAAAAGCGGAAGTTCTTCCTCCTCATCGTGAATACGACTGCCGTATCGATTTGACACCAGGGGCTGTGGTTCCGTGTGGTAGGATTTATGCTTTGTCACAGCCGGAAAATGCACACCTCAGGGAATACTTGGATGACCTTCTTAAACTGGGTTTCATTCGACCCTCCAGATCCCCAGCAGCTTCCCCACTTTTTTTATCCCGAAGGCTAACGGGGAACTTCGCTGCTGCATCGATTATAGGGCTTTGAACGCTATTACGATCAAAAACCAATACCCGCTCCCCTTAATACCGGTGTTATTGGAGCAAGTGAGATCCGCCACTATCTACACCAAATTAGATCTAAGAGGTGCCTACCATTTGGTGAGAGTACGAAGTGGCGACGAGTGGAAAACCGCTTTTAAAACCCGGTACGGGCTTTTTGAGTATCTGGTGATGCCCTTTGGGCTGTGTAATGCCCCCGCCTCTTTTCAATTTTTTTTGAATGAGGTGCTGAGAGACTTTTTGGACATCTTCGTGGTCGTCTACATTGACGATATCCTGATTTACTCCAATGGGGAGACGGAACATCAAAGCCATGTATGTCAAGTCCTTTCCGCCTTACAACAGAACCACCTATATTGTAAGCTAACCAAGTGTGAATTCCATGTTTCCACTGTGGAATTCCTTGGAGTTATGCTCACTCCTTCAGGACAAATCATGGCTGAAAGAAAAGTAAGGGCAATCGTGGAATGGCCAAGACCTAACAACGTCAAAGACATCCAGCGACTCCTTGGTTTTGCGAACTTCTATAGAAGGTTCATTGCTCATTTCTCTGACATGGTCACTCCGCTTACCAAGCTCACTAGGAAGAACACTCCTTTTGTGTGGGGCTCGAGGGAACAGTCAGCTTTCGAACAATTGAAACGTGCCTTCACGACGGCTCCAGTGCTCACTCATGCAGATCCAAAACTCCCGTTTGTAGTTGAAGCAGACGCTTCCGAACTAGCTATAGGGGCCGTGCTCTCCCAGAGAAATGAGAATACTGGTCATCTCCATCCCATCGCCTTCATGTCCCGTAAACTGAACACCGCAGAGCGTAATTACACCATCGCAGAAAAGGAATTGCTTGCAATCAAAGACGCCTTCACGGAATGGAGGCATTGGCTGATGGGAGCCTCTCAGCAAATCACGGTGTTTACGGACCACAGAAACTTACAGTTTATGCGAGCTGCTCGTCATCTCACTCCTCGACAGCTACGCTGGATGCTGTTCTTCGCCGAATACCACTTCATGGTAACCTTTCGTCCTGGTTGTGACAACCGGAAGGCCGATGCCCTCTCGCGTCAAGAAAACACCTCAGCCATGGACGTCCTACCAGAGAAGAGCATCATTGATCCCAGGAAGGTAGTAGGAGTATTACACACCGAGGAACTCCTTCGCAAAGTAAAAAAGGGGATGCAGACCTTTGTCTGGAAGACATGGATTCGCCTACATCCTGAATGGAAGATCCGACAGGGATTACCAAGAAAAGGCTCACTGTTACTCCTGCCCACATTAGCATTGAGGCAACAGGCTTTTCATTGGTGTCATAATGTACCATGTGCAGGTCACACAGGAGGGAAGAAAACATTGGAGAAGTTGCTACGTACGTATTGGTGGCCTGCCATCCGTCCGGATGTCTTTGCATGGGTGCAACGGTGTGACATTTGTTCTCAGGCCAAAAGTGACCATCGTCCAACGCAAGGACTTCTGCAGAGCATGCCCACTCCTGTGAGTCCCTGGGAGAGCTTTTCTGTGGACTTTGTTGTGGGGCTCCCTAAAGATCAAGGGATGACAGCCATTTTGGTAGTAGTAGACTATTTGACCAAGCTAGGTCATTTCATTGCATGTAAAGGGGTCCCTACTGCCAGCCAACTTGCTCATTTATTGCTCCTTCATGTGGTTAGGTTACATGGGTTACCAAAGGTGATCGTTTCAGATAGAGGGGCCCAGTTCACAGCAAAGTTTTGGAAAGTCTGGTGTAGCAGGTTAGGCATAACATCCTCCTTATCCACAAGCTTTCATCCCCAGACAGATGGGCAGACCGAAAGATTAAACCAAACACTCAAGCAATATTTGAGATGTTTTGTTGACACTACTACTGAGGCATGGGTTGATTGGTTGTGGACTGCTGAGGTTTCATATAATGATGCTGCCCACTCTTCTACTTCCTACACCCCGTTTTTCTGCACATATGGGTTTCATCCTCGGCTCGCCCCGTTGAGTGTCCCGTCCTCTGAAGTCCAAATCCCTCAGTTGCACACAAGACTGGTGCAGTTGCGGAAAACGGTTCTTCTGGCTAGGAGAAATCTTGAGAAGGCCAAATTGAAATATAAAGCACAGGCTGATAAACATCGTAGGCCCTGTCCACTGTACAACAAGGGTGATTGGGTTTGGTTGTCCACTAGGAATATTCGCTTTCGCAAGTATAGTGTTTTCAACCCGAGGTTTATAGGCCCGTACCAGGTGCTTCGTCACATCAATCCTGTGGCTGTGAAATTGTGCCTTCCCGGTAATTTCAAAATTCACCCAGTTTTCCATGTGTCGCTGCTTAAACCCGCGAAGGGCCCTCGTTCCAAGCCCCCGGAACCGGTGTGGGTACAGCAGGACATTGAGTACGAGGTGAAAGGTATCATGGATTCTCGTAAGGTGAGGGGTCAGCTTCAGTACTTGGTGGCCTGGAAGGGGTATGGGCCTGAGGAGAATTCTTGGGAGCCTGCGGGTGCTGTACACGCCCCTAGATTGGTGAAGAAGTTCCATCTGTCTTATCCGGGTAAACCTGGTGGCAGTCAGTGAATCTTGTGGAGGGGGGGTGTTCTGTCAGGAATTCCCGACCTCCGGTAAATCACTGCCTGCAGTACACATCGAAACAAGCCAAAAAACTACATTTCCCATGGTTCCTAGCGCGGCGCGTCTGAATGACGATGCGCGACCAGGAACCAGGATATCTCAGCGTGCACAGTGGAGTCATTGCCGATAATTCGTTCTTGGCGGTTCTCTGGAGGTTCGTGTGTCAGACTTGTGGAGTTCGAGGGTCCAGAGGAGCGGCAGGTTGCTCTCTCTCTCTGGAAGGTTTTCCGTTCTGTTGGATTATCAGGTGGGGCTTAGGAAGCGCCCGTCCCGACTTGCTGATTCCCCGGGTATTTTTACTCGGTACCGCATCGCCTGGTGTGGATTACACGGAGGGGCTTTGGAAGCGCCCACAGCGCTGGGTCATCAAACCCGGATTCAGGTTTTCCCACGGAGTCAGTGGGTTTCCTTTTGTTTATGGGATTGCACGTATACATGCTTATTATCTCCTACTCGGCTGAGTCAGGAGGTTTGGTCAGACACTGAAGCTAAGTGTCTTTGTGGTTACAGGAGGAGTGGCACTGAGAAACTTCGGTGCATTAACGTACTGCCTGGGAGCACGCCACTCTCCTCCTTGATTGTTTTTGGCTGGGCAACATTTATGTTCTTGACATTCATTTCTGGAAGACTCCCTAATTGACTCCCGTGCTGGTTGAGATACTTTTAGGGTGTCTGAGTACCGGCTGGTACTATCCTTTCATTGTAAATAACGGAGGGGAAGGATTTTCATTTCATTTACACTGTGACGGTCAAGGTTAATCTCCACTGGCATCTAGGTTCCCTTCCTGTGGTTTTTGGGTAGGTTATGAATGTTCTGCTTTCATTGAATACCTTAGTTCTATCTTACAGGGGAGGGAAGGAAGGGGCATGTTCATGGTCTTCTTTATGTCTCTAAGCAGGAACGCCTGGGGATTAAGAAAACGCTTGGTCTGTTACTCATTCTACGGTATCACCTGTATAGCTCAACAGGTGGGTGTCAACCATAACGCTGTGTAGTAGAAGGTTGGGGCAGAAAGTGAAGTTTCCATTGATCCCCTGCTTTATATATTTTCAGGTGTCCATTTCCAGTTGCCCAGCTGTTCCCCTCCGGACTACCATCTTTTTCCCCCGCTTGATCTCCTTAATAGTCTGTGATCTACAAAGCCAGACTTGGGACGATCTAGAGGTGGGCCCCTATAGAGCATCAATCCAATCCCGAGGAAGTGCTACGATAGGCCTGACAGATAGATTCCACTTCCGTTTTTCCTTTCGAGTCTTCCTCTTTTTTTTTCAGGGTTTGAAGTTCTTGAATCACAGTGTCTAAAAAGATGTTGATTGCGTCGGTGGGCAGTTGAGGACAGAAACGTGATGATGGTTTAAATGGACTTTTTTCTCCTATTTGTGTTATTCCATCTCTGCTGCTCTTCTGGCATTATTGCTTTGTGACACTGGTTGGGTGCTGTTTTCATCTCTCAATTCCTCTAGCATCGCTAGAGTGTCCAAGTTGTGAATATTTATTTCTCCTTGTTCTAGCTCATCTACTGGTCCCCCTGTTGCGCCCCTTATTATCTGTTCACACGGGGTTCTTAGTTGAAAAACTTTAACAACTTGATTTTCTGAATAAACTTGAATAAGTTTAATAGCTTGTGGGGCAGAATGTTTGACCTAATTTGAGCACAGTTTCTTCCTCAGGTGTCAATGTTCTCGGAGAGAGATTCACAATAATTAATTTGACTCCCCGTTCCTGTTGGTTCGTCCCCTCCGGCTTCTGGTGGGTCTTGTTCCGCTTCCAGTGTTTTTTCTCGCCCCTCCTTTTGAGGTGCCTGTGTTTTGAGGTTGATCCGGGGGACGCCTTTTCCCCCCTCCCAGCCATGTGTGTCTGATGAGGTTGAATTCCACACGAAAAGAAGGCTGTTGTCTTTGCAATTGTCCCGCACTGGACCCCTCTTCTTCCGATTGCTCAGTGCTGGTCACTTCAGACTCAGAGGTATCTCTAACCTCTGTTGTTCTTTGTGGCGTTGTCCTCAGATTCCGGTGGGGTGCGTCGTATTTTCTTGCGGAGGTTAAAATCCTTCCTTGCTCGTAATCATGAGCGTCTCTTTCAAATTTTTGTTGTTTTCTTGCTTGGATCTTCTTTTCATATGCGATTAGGCATTTTTTTTATTATTTCCTTCTCCTCATCATGTTTTGTTTGTTCTACTGTCTCAAGAATGTTATTCTCCAGTGATTCAATATCCTTTAAAGCCTTCTCACGATCTCTCCAGGCAAATTTAATTAAGATCTTTAACATTCCCTCAGAGGAATGTGCTGTTTACTCTGCCCACTCACTTAGAAGGTCAGGTTCCGGATTCTCATAAACCGGAACTGTGGATATACGTAGGCCACGTGGCACTCTGTTTACCTCGACGTAGTGCTGTAGGTTGGTGGCCTCCCACCATTTTCTTATCTCCCTTTCATGAAGTCTTTCTAACTGCTGATCTTTACTCTTCAAACTTGTTTGTGCAGCACTTTCTGCCTGGTCTGCCCCCTGTGTGTCTCCTCCAGGGCGGGTTTTAAAGATTCATATATATATATATATATATATATATATATATATATATATATATATATATATATATATATATATATATATATATATATATATATATTCTCGCTCCAGGTTGTCCACCTCTTGAGTAGCACACGAGCAGCAGCTTAATTTATGTGTAGGTGAGGACGGGGATCCGCTTGTAGATGCCGCTCCGTAATGGATCTGCCCGACGCGTTTCGAAGCTCCATCTGCTTCTCTTCAGGGGCTTTAACGGAAGCGGTGTGCGCACCCGCTGACACACTTCTCCAATTTCCATATGACACACCCGCCGATGGGAGGCTCCGATGAGACTGTGCATTATGGGAAGTGTGGTGCGGAAAGCACACAATCAAGTCCTGTATGGACCCCACAAGTGGGCCCGTCCTCGATTCCATGTACGGCTGCTGCTTCACTGCCGTGACCCCCAAGGCTAGCGGGGTGGTGCCTACTCTGCGGCTGGACGGCCGCAATTATATTCTCGCTCCAGGTTGTCCACCTCTTGAGTAGCACACGAACAGCAGCTTAATTTATGTGTAGGTGAGGATGGGGATCCGCTTGTAGATGCCGCTCCGTAATGGATCTGCCCGACGCATTTCGAAGCTCCATCTGCTTCTCTTCAGGGGCTTTAACGGAAGCGGTGTGCTCACCCGCTGACACACTTCTCCCATTTCCATATGACACACCCGCCGATGGGAGGCTCCGATGAGACTGTACATTATGGGAAGTGTGGTGCGGAAAGCACACAATCAAGTCCTGTATGGACCCCACAAGTGGGACCGTCCTCGATTCCATGTACGGCTGCTGCTTCACTGCCGTGACCCCCAAGGCTAGCAGGGTGGTGCCTACTCTGCGGCTGGACGGCCGCAATTATATTCTCGCTCCAGGTTGTCCACCTCTTGAGTAGCACACGAGCAGCAGCTTAATTTATGTGTAGGTGAGGCAGATCCATTACGGAGCGGCATCTACAAGCGGATCCCCGTCCTTACCTACACATAAATTAAGCTGCTGCTCATGTGCTACTCAAGAGGTGGACAACCTGGAGCGAGAATATAATTGCCAAAACTTTCTACCCAAATCCTTAGGTCAAAGAAAGACGGCAGCACTCACGGGTTCTTTTGGCGATTTGCAACAAACTTTAATTCAAGATAGACAAACGCGTTTCGGGAAGCGTCCCTTCCTCAGTGTCATGGGTAAACGCGATGCAGGCGCCATTTTTAAAAGACAATCTAAAACAGTGCCATGATTATCGACAAAGGACAACACTTTTGCGCGACTGTAAGCGCCATCTTAGAGTGTATGTTTGTTACAGTGTTAAGCCCACAATATTCGTGTTTAACCAAATACAGTACATTTCCATACCAAATGCGCGTTGTGCTTTCAGACACACATTTTCCTACCATCATGCCGTGTATCGGCATTGGTGTCTCAACATTAGGGAGACTAGTCCAATGTAACCGTAGTCATGCAATTACTGTTATTTTGGCAGAAATGAATCAGTGTGCATCCAGTGCATATCTCCATCATGCTCCTGATATATGAGGATAATGTGTCAATCAAAAATTTATGTATGACACTAAGGCCAGTATGGCCAGATTTATGTATTGCACATACCGTGCTTACAATGATTCAACTTTTTGCCGTGGATCGGCAATTGCAGCCTAGTGGCTGCATGTCCTCTAAAAATATATATCAAAGAGCCATTTCAAGAGAAACGGACTACAGATACACACCATTCTTCCTGCCAAATAAAATTCTATGGGAATTTTTAAAAAACCTTCAAATTATTTTCATATATAGAATTCATAAGAGAGCTGTCAAACACATTAGAACAGAAAGGTAATCAAATTAAAGACATTGGTCTGAGTTTTCATACAGAGATGTTCTTTTACATGCAACATACTTCATAGCTGTTATCCCAGATGGGAAGAATAATGGAGTTTGGAAGGAGCACTCCGTTTGTTGACTGAGTCTTAGGATTTTATTCAAATGGTGCTGCGATTGTTAAGGATTGTCGGTCCTGGTTCAATGATTCGTTATGGTGGATAAGGGTATCCACCCAATCGCGTACTGTTCACTTAGTGCTGCCGCACCTTTTTGTCTTAGCGTTTTTAAATACAATTTAAACCAACTATGTATCTTATTTTTATCTTTTAGTTTTTATTTTGTGCTGATATTCACCACTTCATATAAACTATAGTTTTGTTATTCACCATTTTCATAACAATTTGCTGTGAAATACATTATTTCAGTACATATTCAATTTCATCATATTTTCCAACATTTTCAATATTGTACATGACACATATAATCAATATTCCTTGGTTGAGCCCAATGCATTTCGGCACTTTTGGAGTGCCTTCATCAGGGGCAATTCTGCAGAAAGATAAAAGTAAAAGAACATGGTGTAAGTGTGTTGACTTATTTGATTCTAGGGGGTTCTCTTGGTTTGTAATATATTGAATGGCGTACCTTAGTATTGCTGATATGTAACGTATGAATGCTGTGCTCCGACTTGGACACAATGCCTTTGTATAAAACAAAATGCAAACTTCTCTGTAAGGCACCTAGTTTAATATGTAAACCTTATATTGAATAACCGACCACTTGATAACCAACGTACCTTCTGCTATTGTGCCAAGGTTTTCTGAAACAACAAACGGGAAATGCCTTAGTACCTAATTATTGTGATCTATTAATGACTAGCCAGCCACTCAATGGGCAACGTACCTTATATTCATGTGCCACAAATTTCTGAAACGACAAACAAACAAACAAATACCTTAGCACCTGATGATAATGAAATATGGGCTTAAAACAACTCTCGGCTGCTAGCCGATTTTACCTTATCTTGCGTGTTCAACTCGTATCTGAGGAAACCAGAACAAAAAATAATCACCATCAGTTGCCCTTCATCTCGCAATGTTGCCAGTTACACTCCTCTAAAAATCAGCATAACGCTCGTTTGTCATACCTGTGTGGAAGCCTTCTGCCGTCCTCAATGTAAACCGCAACCTAGCAAGTTGTTTTACCTTCGGCGTGAATCGAAAATATCTGGGTTTGAAATCACTGCGCAAGACTACGGGTCGGCTCCGCGAGATAAAAACCAAAAACGGACTGTCTGTTGTTATCGTTGTGTTCACTACTTTCCGTTGGGCGCCATCTTAGAGTGGACCTGATCCTGTTGACATTAATAGAACCCATTGTAACAATTCACTATGACCGCATTAGTACTACCTTTCCTCATACTCTTTATATTTAATAGGTGATTATGTTTAAAGATTTATGCGTTTCAGATAGTATAGCGATCTCAATTCTTTAAACAAACCAAACACTCATTATGTTGTGTCGAAAATATTGGGGTTTAAAATCACTCCGCAAGACAACGGGACAACTCCGCGAAATTAGAAGCCAGAAACGGACTCTCTTTGTTATCGTTATGTTCACTACTTTACATTAGGCGCCATCTTAGAGGGGTCCTAATCCTGTTGACTTTAATAGAACCCATTATGACAATTCGCTATGACCGCATTATTGCTGCCTTTCCTCATGCTCTTTATATGTAATAGGTGCTTTTGTTTATAGGTTTATGCGTTTCAGATAATATCACGATCTCAACACTCTGAACAAACCAAACGCTCGTTATGTTATGTGGTTAACTGTTGATGCCACTATCATGGTTGGTCATGAGTGTAGTACTGCTGGCTATAGGATTGCATGTGTAATTTGGTAGTGGCCTTTGGAACGGGGGATATGTGTGACATTGTTGTCTGACTCTCTCATGTGAATATATACATGCAGTGCATAGCAAGATTATTATGGATATTTCATCATAGTCAAATTGACTTCCTCATGTGATTGTATACATGCAGTGGATGGCAAGTTTGTCATCGATGTTTCATTATGGTCTAATTGACATTGAATCAATTTTAACAATCAGAACAACACATTGAGTTATACATCCCTAACTTCAATTGCTATTCAGTTTAACTGCTGTCCCTACAGAAAACACGCTAAATCATATTTATCATTAAGGCCAGTTGGTACCATGGTATTTAAATATTTGATCCAAAACAGTTCACGTTGTAGTAGTTTTTGATGGTTATTGACTCCTTGTTTTAAGGGTACCTGTTCCAAGACTAGAAATCTAAGTTGAGAGATACTGTGTTTCTCTTGTATCCAATGGTGTACCAATGGTGAAGTCAAAGAATTATTGCGAATTCTGCTCTTATGTTCTGATATTCGCACTTTTATTTTACGTTCCGTCTTTCCAATGTACATCTTTCCGCATGGGCACTTAATCCCGTACACCACGTTCTGTGAATTACAGTTACTGGTATGTTTTAACTGAATCAATTTTCCTGAGGTTGGATGAGTACATGAACTTCCTATTATTACGTTGTTACAATGAATGCAATTGAGACAGCGTGTTGTTCCTTTGTTTGTTGTTGATGATGATGGCTGTTGTTTGAGTTTCAATTTTTCTTTTAAGTTCAATCCTCTGGTGTACGCATGTAGTGGAGGCTCTTTGAATAATCCATTGAAATCTGGCTCCATAGATAATAGTTCCCATCTTTTGGTAATGATGTCTCTAATCCTGTGTGATTGAGTTTCCCGTTTGTTGTTTCAGAAAACCTTGGCACAATAGCAGAAGGTACGTTGGTTATCAAGTGGTCGGTTATTCAATATAAGGTTTACATATTAAACTAGGTGCATTACAGAGAAGTTTGCATTTTGTTTTATACAGAGGCATTGTGTCCAAGTCGGAGCACAGCATTCATACATTACATATCAGCAATACTAAGGTACGCCATTCAATATATTACAAACCAAGAGAACCCCCTAGAATCAAATAAGTCAACACACTTACACCATGTTCTTTTACTTTTATCTTTCTGCAGAATTGCCCCTGATGAAGGCACTCCAAAAGTGCCGAAATGCATTGGGCTCAACCAAGGAATATTGATTATATGTGTCATGTACAATATTGAAAATGTTGGAAAATATGATGAAATTGAATATGCACTGAAATAATGTATTTCACAGCAAATTGTTATGAAAATGGTGAATAACAAAACTATAGTTTATATGAAGTGGTGAATATAAGCACAAAATAAAAACTAAAAGATAAAAATAAGATACATAGTTGGTTTAAATTGTATTTAAAAACGCTAAGACAAAAAGGTGCGGCAGCACTAAGTGAACAGTGCGCGATTGGGTGGATACCCTTATCCACCATAACGAATCCCAGATGGGAAGCCATCTCTTCCCCCGTATTAAGCCCCCCCGGTGTCTTTGTTTCCAGATCTACTATATATCTGGATTCAAGACTCCTCAATTTTTGCAGTTTGTTACCTCCTCTGATGTTTTGAGGGACATGATCTATACAGAAATATTTTAGAAGACTTCTATCACTGTTATGTTTGATGGCAAAATGGCGAGCAACAGGATAAGTAAAATCTTTGTTTACAATCGCTCGCATGTGCTCGAGAATTCTTAATTTTACCGGGTTAATAGTGCTGCCTATATATTTAAGATTGCATGGGCAGCTGAGACAATATACTGCATGGCTGGTATGACATGACATAAACTTATCAATCTTCCTTCCCCCACTGTGCCCTCTGATGTCATAAGAAAGGACCCGTTTACTAGACGCGCAGGCCAACATTTTGTACACGGTACACCAACGCGTGGCAGCACCAGCCAACAGAGTGACTCGTGGTACTTGTGGACCCTGGAGCTTTGAGATATATATATATATATATATATATATATATATATATATATATATATATATATATATATATATATATATATATATATTCAATGAAAAAACCATAGGTTATAGACCATATATAGTTAGGGATTAGCATTTAAAAAACCTTATTTTATTTGCACAAAACCATTGAAATTCCATATATAGTTAGTTGCACTAACTATATATTGCGGACCCGCAATCCACTGCTAATGATGTCACATATTACATCATTCATGACATGGTCAGTGACATCACTGATGACATCACTGATGACATCTCAAATGACATCACTGATGACATCACTGATGACATCTCAAATGACATCAGATGTATTTACATCCGTCTCTCACCACCAGCGTGCACTTCCGGGTCTCGCACACTTTGAAGTAATGGCGGCGCCTGACACTTAATTTCGGTAAGATACGGAGCTTCCGTATTGCATATTCTTGGTTTCCTTTAACTGTTGGTTCACTTGGTAACTTATAGGGATATTTTCATGTTTACTTTCGCAGAATCCATTCGGGTTCTTATCCCTACATAATCACCTTATGGACGCTATGACGCTTTAAGGTACTGTTTTTTACATTTTGCGCTTAGCCAGATAGTGGTGACAGCTTTATTATTACATTTGTTTTCTCATTGGCATACTTTGGCATTACAGATATGTACTAGGGATTGAACATTAAATACGTGCCTACGAGACGCATTAACGCTCGACTTCTAAGGTATTTGGTTCATTTATGTTTTCCTCACTTTTTGGACCCCGTTCATTTAAAGCACAAACGCAGATCTCCTTCAGTTTGAACCTCGTCAATGATATGCACAGCGTTTCCGTAACACACCCAGTGCTAACCGGTTCCACTTACACATTTATTGTTTGACATTCATTTGAAATGCATCTATATATCTTTTTACCAGGCACCGTGAGGGTTATAAGGTTTTACCAGTGGTGTAAGGCATTAATTATGATGCATAAAGATTGCAAATCACTATGAGTGACGAATATGTGATTGTTCATGTAAATTGATGTATACTTCCTTTGTTTGTACAGAATTTCGAGCCCCTGAAGAAGGGCCTAGTGCCCGAAATGCATTGGGCATATAATTAGAAAATGTATATAATTGTTTGGATGTGACTGCAACATCACAAAGAAAAGATTGGAAAAATGAAAACATAACCAAAAAAGAACTTTGAATAAAACTTTATTCGTGTAAATCAAATTACAACAGTTTTACAATTTTCTTTACTGTGTGCGTTTGGGGACGTTACCCTCTTTCAGGATAATGCTACAGTGAGTTGACAGGACCCCAATACTCAGTGGGGTATATACCAAACAGCACCTACCTACTCATATTAAAACATTACCTTCCCTTTTGAACAAGGAGTGCGACCGTTCTTTCATTTTCGAAGATATTAAAAACTATTAGTCTTAGGGTGGTCGTCCAACAAACCTTTTGCCTGTTCCTATACTGCCTTGCATTTTTTTGTCGGCCATATAACTCTCTCTGTACACTTTACCATTGCTAACCAGTGCACTTAATTGGCATATTTAATTTGCTTAAAGTACTATTTTAGGTTGTTTAATTAGTAAGTCAGCTTTAGCTGTCTGGAGAGAGCGTCAATGCAAAGAAGCCCCGTCACTTGCCCACAAGCTGCGAGACCGATTGGCTTTGCCAGTGCTTGTTAAAATGTTGCGAGCGTCCAAAGCCAGCATCCACCCTTCCCATAAGGCTGTCTGGTGCGGTCAGGCAAGAGAAAACACACAGTGGCGCTTTAGCTTTGGGATAGTGGTGGCCTTTTAGTCCTTCTTTAGTTACGGCGCCTCCTCCCTCTCCCTCTCCCTCTCTCTTTGAGCGCGTCATTTCCTGACAGTTCATCTCTACGGCTACTGGTGAAGATGGCGGCGCTGTGCGAACCTGCTCGGCTGGAGAGAGGTAAACACTGTCCCCGTTGACTCTTTTGTCCAGTCAGGGGGCTTCGTTCTCGTAACTCTGGCTGACTGTCGCATTTAGTGCCTGTGAATTATGGCAATGATCTTAGTGTCACAGTCGCTGCTGGTCTGTTTGCATGGTATTAAATGGGACGACCCAGCCACTCCGGTACCTGCAAGATATTACTTCGAAAATGAACCCTGGTGGGGACCTCGACTACTGGCATGTTTTGATTCGATAGCAGAACGGCCCTTTGGTCGGCTTATTTTCGTCTGCGGGACCAAAATAACGACATAATGGAGAGTTCCGCCCGTCACCTGTCTTTCGATAATCCCCGAATTCTAACAACTAATGTTATTCATTTGTTAGGTGGTTAAATGTCTTCATTGGAGATATGAATGAGAGGTTCTTTCAATTTTTTGTTAAGTCATACGATTCTCACATACAATGAATACAGTGTGCTTAAAATAACTGAGAGAGGACAGAGTATGTTGAGGGAGCGCTGTCACGCTATATACCTAGAAAAGAAAGACCGTATGTCTCGTAAATATACATAAGCAAGATAAAAGGATGCTCGTTGGGTCAAGTTCAGGGTTGTTAGATGTGGCAATTTGGGCTTTTGCCATATAACTGTCAACGTAGTACACCTTTGTTTTGTTAAACATTTTTCTCTCTAGATTGCTTTGGAGAATGTTGAGATTAAAAAAATCTTATCTGTGGGTTGATATTGTTATGCTTAGTCATACGTCAGACGTATGGGTTTTCTAGAAAACTAATCATCAATCGCTGTACCCATATTTTAATCAACGATGTTAATAATGCATGCTTACTTACATAATTCTAATTTAATTGCATAACTTGTTTTCTCTAGCATCTTTAATAACCAATATTTTCACTTGTGTAGCACTTGCGAATGTAACTGGTTTTTATCCTCATCTAACTGCTGTGGGGTAGAGGAGTGGTTACCTTCTTTTGTTGCCTTCCCAGTCAAAGCGTGTAAATAGCCGATGTGGGTATTCTTTCTGATTTATTAATTCTCTGCTTTTTTAGGAAAACCGGTCTGTTGTTAAGAAAGATCAATCAATTGAATGAAAACACTAGCGTATCAGACACCTGTAGTTCAACAATATTTCTTATTTTGTAGCATGTGAATGCAATTTCAATACGATCACTAGTCCAAGTCTTTATCAGTGCGAGGAATGGAGGTACAGGTGGAAATCCTGCAAACCTTATTAGAGACACCAGCTTAAGGAGCTCCATAGCAATATTTTATTTTATTTTATTTTATTTTATTGAAGTTTTGTATAGCGCTAGCTGGACCCGAGGATATCCGAGCGCTTCACAGCAAATAAGCACCAAAAAGATAGTGTGGACGGTAAACCAGAACAGGGAGCACTCGGGGGAAGTAAAAGTCTGCACAATAACAACATGAGCGCACTACAGGGTGGAGATCGGGAGCGAATCATCCGGCTCTGGGATCATAGAGATAGTGGTCTTTCAAAGTCAAACGTGGGGTTCTCGTTACGATCCAGAGTGCTCAAGGAAGAGGGCTTTGAGTAGCATCTTGAATTTTGGGATTTCGGGAAGTAGGCGGTAATTCTGATATGGGTGGGTGGGGGGGGGTGGAGTTCCATATCTTGGGAGCATTACCCGCAAAGGATTTATTAGAGGTTTTGTGTTTCTGTGATTTCAGAGGGATGAGTAGGAGCAGGTTGGAGCTTCTGAGGTTCCTAAACTCACCGGCCCTATTGAGTTTGGTGGCCAGATATTCTGGTTTGCCTGTATGCAGGGCTTTGTGTGTGACGCAAGCTGTACGGAAGCTGGCTCGTTGGTCAATAGTGAGCCACTTCAGATCCTTGAGTGCTGGGGAGATGTGCTCGTATTTCTTTGTTCCCCTGACCATTCTTGCTGCGGCGTTGAGGGTAGTGGTCTGAGGTCCCAGGTGAGATTTGGCTGTTACAGTCAGAGCTGCAATGCCATAGTCGATTCTGGAGAACACCAGTGCCTGAGTGGCCTATTTCAGATCTTTCGAGGGCAGGAAGAGTTTTAGTTTGTAGAGAAGTTTCTGGTTAAGGAAAGCACTTTTGGCTGTTTTTGAGATGTGTTCTTTCATGTCCAGTTTGGGGTCAAGAGTGATCCCTATAGATTTTACAGAGTCTGTAGGCACAAGAGGAACATTAAGGGCGTTTAAGGCTTTGAGCCATTGTACTATTTGGGGGTTTTCATCTTTATTCGAGATGAGGAGCACTTCTGTTTTTTCTTCATTGAGTTTGAGGTGGTTGGATGAGAGCCAGTGTTGAACCTCTGTGAGTGTGCCATTCAGTCTGTGAATGTCTGCGATCAATGTGGTTTCCAGATAGAGTTGTGTGTCGTCCGCGTAGAGGTGGAAGGGGATGTTGGAGTTCCTTAGAATTGATGTGAGGGGCACCATGTAGATGTTGAAAATTTGCAGGGAGAGTACTGATCCTTGTGGGACTCCTCTACTAATGGGGAGGGGGTCCGATTCTAAGCTTTTGATTTTTATTCTTTGTGTGCGGTTGTTGAGAAAGGAGGAGAACCATTTTAGAACAGTCTTTTCCATTCCCGCTCCCTCTTGGAGGACATTGAGTAGCAGGGTATGATCAACTGTGTCAAACGCAGCACAGAGGTCTAAGAGTATGAGAAGGCTACATTGGTTGGAGTCGAGTGACATGTGTAGATCATGCAGGACATTTAGGATTGTGGTTTCAGTGCTGCAGCCTTTTCTGAACCCTGATTGGTGTGTGTCGAGTAGATTAGTGTTCTCTAGGTGTTGGGTTAGCTGTGACAGCACACATCTTTCAAGAATTTTAGATAAGAGCGGAAGGTTCGAGACCGGTCTGAAGTTGTTCATGTCCTTGGGGTCAAGGCCGGATTTTTTTAGGAGTGGCGTGACTTGACCTAGTTTGAGGCAGTCAGGAATTGAGCCCTCGCTCAAAGAGCTGTTGATGATCTTGGCCCAGATTGGGGCTAGAGTAAGCTTCAGGTCTTTGGTCAGTCTCGAGGGTAGCTGATCAAAGGAGTGTAACGAGGGTTTAGCGGTGGCTATGAGATTGCTTATCACTTCGTCCTGGATAGGCCGGAAGGATCACCAGCAAATAGCTGCAGTTGCTGGCCTGATGTGGTTAGTTGCAGGAGGGCGCGACTCTGTGCGGGAGGAGGGCATAGCGCTGAATGATCGATCAATTTTGGCAATTTTTTCATTGAAAAAGATAGCAAAGTCGTCACATTGGGATTTGGACTCCGCCATGCTGGCTATCACTGGATTGGAGGTTTGGTTCCTGATGATGTTGAAGAGTTCTTTGGGGCGGTTTTTAGCCTTGTCTAAAGCAGAACAGAAGAAGGATGACTTTTTGCTCTTGATATGATTATAGTAGATTTTGCGTGCTGCCTTAAGTTGGTCCCGGTTGAGGGAGGAAGGGTTGTTCCTCCAGGTTCTTTCAATGGATCTAAGGTGTCTTCTTTCCTCATTAATGTCAGTGGAGAACCAAGACCTGGAGGGGATGCTTCTGGGTTTTTTTAGTTTCAGAGGTGCCAGCTGATCCAGGTTAGAATGGTAAAGCGAGGTGAGTTCAGTGGTTGAGAGGAGTTCCATCAAGTTCGGGAGGAGTGAGCTAAGTCCTTCTTCTAGCCTGTCTGGGGGGACTCTCGATGTGTTTCTGACCTACTTGGGGGAGGTTTGAGTAGGTGGGAGGGATAGGGCCGAATGGTTGATATGAAAGAGAATGACGTGATGGTCTGACCAGTCCACCGGGATGATGTGATCAATCGTGATTGCATTTTTGTCCGCAATGATTGCATCCAGGATCGCTCCTCTATGGTGTGTTTCCTCTGAACAGTGCTGGATCATATCGTAGTCTTGCAGAAGGGTGGTGAGAGATTGGAGGAGCAGGTTTTTGGTTTCATTCCATTCTAGGTTGAGGTTGCCCAGAATTATTCTGAAGTCGCTATTGAGTGCGGCTTGAGTTATCTGATCTGACAACTGAGCGCCAAATTCGATAGAGTTGCCTGGCGGATGGTAAAGGAGAAGGCATTGAAGTGGACTGTGGCTAGGCGAATTGAGGTTAACCGAAAGGCATTCGAAGGAGTTATACAGGTAGGAAGGCGATTCAGTGATGGCGAGGTCACTTTTGTGAATAATTGCTATTCCGACACCTTTGTGTACGGGCCTGTCTTTGTGGATAATTGAGAAACCGGGCGGCACTAGCATGTCCATGATGGGGGAAGGATAGAGTGTTTAGCCATGTTTCCGTGATGAAGGCTACATCCAGGTCATGTGAGAGGATGGCGTAGGCTATTTCCGTTGCATGTTTGACGGCGGATCGGCTATTGATAAGCATAAACTTAATGGAAAGGTCTTCATTTGATTTCAGATTGTCAGGTTTAGCTCTGGGTATGGAGAATTGGAGGATAGATATGTTGGGGGTCTTGTGGCTTTTCAGGGGGGCGGGTCCCTACCCACTCCAGTGATGACTTGAATCGAGGAGAAGAGTTAAGAGGTTGGGCTTGGGCTGGCTGGTTAGAAGGGGGTTTGTAAGATGAGACGAGAACGCTCACTTCCTGGGGGGAGAGGGTGGGAATAGTTCTTCTAGGACTGTCTACTCGTGGATCTGTCCGGGGTTTAGTGATGGAGGCCGGGAACCTGGGTGGGCAAGGACCCGATAGGGGGTAGAGAGTCGTTCCTAATGTAGATGAGATGAAGCAGTCAGTTGCATCTGATTTGATCCAGCTGATGGATGGGACATTTCCTTTCTCTGAATAAACTTATCCTTTATTCATCACCTTGGAGAATTATCTTGATTTTACACTGATCTTATTAACCCCTTCGACGCTTATGATGGAATCGTTCCGTCACGCGCCTCGGGTGAGCTGTGCTAGTGACGGAACGGTTCCGTCACGGCCCGCTCAACGCGCCTGCGCGGCGCTGATTTCGCGCCTGCGCGGCGCGTTCTATTGAGCGGGCGCGTTTGTGACGGAGCCGTTCCGTCACTAGCACAGATCACCCGAGGCGCGTGACGGAGCGGTTCCGTCACAAGCGCAGGTGAGCCGTGCGACCCCCCCCCCCCCCCCCAACCCACTAGCACTGCGGCGGAATTGCCGCTGCAGTGAAGGGGTTAATAGCAACAATTCTTAAAAACAACAATGACCGAAAACATAGGCTCAAGATCAAGGAACTACTAGGGCAATGCAAATGTATTCAAAACTAAGACAGTAATTCATACATAGACACGAAAGGACAATCCCATCATTTTATAAATAAATTCAAAAGTTAATTTCATTAAAGTGACACAATAAATATGAATAATAATACCCATCCACATGCCTACTTAAATCATGTCAACATTCACTCTGGCCACATTTTATACAAAAGAGACATAAAAATACATGGACATAATCAGTGACATAGTACACAAACGTGTCTATTGACACGGTTTAAGTAGGCCTGTGGATGGTTTTTATTATTCATATTTATTGTATCACTTTAATAAAATTTACTTTTGAATTTGTTTATAAAATGTCATCGTCCCTTCATGTTTATGTATGAATTATTGTCGTAGTTTTAAATATATTTGAGTTGCCCTAGGAATTTGTCATTTTCAATTTTTCCCTGCCTAGAGTAACTCTCATCCAGTAGCAGGGGTGTCTTTCTCTATTTGCATTTAATAGCCAGCTCATAAAATTACATGTACGTATCTGTATACATCACCATATTGTGCCTGGGGTTCTAAAAGTGCTCTTGAAAAGGTTTTGCCCATCCTGAAACTGCACTGCCTTCCACACCCCAAGCATCAGATAGTCTCTTCCATGGGATGGGCTAGAGGAAGCGTGTCAGAATTGGGGTGTTGGGATGGGAATTTCTGTTTCATGATGTAGAGCTGTGCCCTCTGCTATGAGTGCCCAGTATCTGGTATCCTGGTCCTCATTCTAATCTAGCATTTGTGCTACTGTCTAGACCTGCCCTTCATGTGAGTGCTATTCTGGATCTGGAGCGTCTTACCAAGTATCCTCTACTTGGCGGGAGTGGACTACCATCCCTGTCACACGTGGTCTGTAGAGCAGTGGTGGCAGCATACTGTGTTTTAGTGATTCTATAGTCGCAAGCTGATCTTTTTCTCTGTCACAGGAGAAGTGTCCTTCTGCCGCACTTGTGTAAAACTCACCTGCTATAATCTAACCTGTTTTCTGGAGCCTATTTTTGCTGGCTTTAGGAATCTGGATTTTACAACTGATCTACAGTGAAGCACTGTACTTCTCTCTCTAAATTATGTGCTGTAATTTGGAACACCCTAATTGGACTAGTTAATTTCCCTAAAAGCCCACTGTAAATGGTGCTTTAAATACTCTCCTAGGATGCAAAGTTAAATGTTGTGTGGGCTGCATTGCGTATTTACACCACCCACATATATATGACAAAAATATATTTCTGCCAAGAACTCCACTTTACTGTAGCGAGGCTGCGGTTTAAATGCCCCTCAGTGACACATGGGGGAAACTGCCTTTGCCATGTAGAAAAGCCTATTTTTATATTTTTATTAGCCCCCCTAAATTGTGCCAAGTAAGGGCACTTCGGTAAGGTCACTTATATATATAAAGGGGCATACTTCATATTAGCGTTGGTGTGCCCTCATAGTGCAATAAAAGGCAAATGTAGACCTGGCTATACTTTAATAGACCTAGGTGGGATTTTCCACCTCCGTTATGAAAGGAATATGCCATAAAAGTTCTTCAAAGTTATTTCCTGCTTAGTTTTTATAATCTGACCTAATGGTGAAATATGATTTTTGATTTAGGCAGAATATTAACTTTTGGTAAAAATGTGTTTTAGTCTGCATGAGCCACAAGTAGCTTAAAACCAGTTCTGCTACTCTTAACACATCCAGAGCTGGAATACACTGCATTGGCTGAGAGTACACTTCATTCTCTGAGAGAGTGAACCATTCGATGTGAGAGCAATGGCCTGCCTCTGGGCTAAGAAAAAGCCAATGGGTGTTAACTACTGACCTTTTAGCAAGGATTATCTGTCTAGGAGTGGACGGGGACAGTTGACAGAATAAAGGACAGCTTTAGCATTCCAGGAGGGATTCTTCGATTCACTCCCAGTACACTCTTAGACAGTAAAGGTGCAGTTGGAGGGAAAATCAGTTTTGACACAGTCAAGTAGGGGAGTGGCCAAGAAGCTGACCTGGTGGTAATTTGGTCATGCCGTTTTAAGATGGCGTATCCTGGGCAACTTTACCGTAAGGCAAAGCGGAAGTGCCGCAAAAGGAGGTGGGGGAATTGTTAGGATTGGGTGTAGAATTTCTGTAACCACTGGCTAGCGCACAGGCTAAATCTAGCACCTCTTCCTCAGAGCATTCCTGAACCTTGGAAAAATAAGAAGGCCCTAATGGAAAAAGACTCACACAAGGACTTGAGGACACTTGAATCCTGCTGGCATCTAGGGACTGAAACAGCTCTCCAAGGGTCAAAAGGTTGGCCTTCTATATACTGCTTCAGAGACACAAAAATCAGGACTCCTGACTCCAACATGTGACAGCTGACTAAAGAGAATGAGACCACACAATATAGCTGGCTGTAGGGACCGGGTTCCCACAAGCCTGCCCTGAGGAGCTAAGGGCTTGAGTACTGACCAGAAGAAGGTGTTGAAGCATCTGTAAACTATGTCTGAAGGTAAAATGGGGAAACTCGCTTGGTGTATTCGACTTCTACTCCACTGCGGTTTGCCTGAAATGCACCTGGGTCCCAGTTTTCAGCGAACTGTTGTTCCCTCATAGGACTTCACTTTTTAAATGCTCTTTTTGCCTTTAAAACATGTTTAAAAATCATGTCTCTGGTTCCCCTTAACCATTTTGATGACTTAAGTATCTTTATGTACATTACATTTTCTCTATTTTTCTAAATAGATTATTGTGTTATATTCCTTACTTTAGAATTGTTGGTACTGCTTGAACTAAGAATGCACTTCTCTGGGGATTGCCTGCTGCTAGTGCTACAGCTACCAGGGATTGAGCAAAGATTCTCTCAGAACTCTCTTTAGGCCTAACCATTGTGGGTTTTTTGAGTTGGCCGGGGCACCTCCTCCCAAATCAGTAGCCCCATTTGTGACGCATACATCGTGCTTCTAAGTGGACCAGAATCAAAGAGGCCTAACGGTTCAATTTTGGAAGCCCTGGCCTGCTCATATGGTCAAGGTGGAGGAGGTTACTTCCCAAGCCCTTTGTCTTTCTTCCTGATTGCTGTTGGTGTGGCTTTTCATAGTCTGGTACAGAATCTTCACAACTCTTTGTACCTCTGTTATGGGTGCTCTCAGCTGACAGCGGCCCTGCTTTGAGGAGTATCACTCTCTCCAAAAGCTGAGTCTGGATGCTAGCCTGAGAAGGACACATTAAAGGGGACCAGACCCAATTATTTTCTGAAAGCAGACAGAGAATTCACATCATTTTATAAACTTAAGATTTGAAAAAGGGACCTTGTTGGATCAAGAGGGTTGAGAGGACCATTTGTAAACGAAGGAGGAAGGCGGGATACGTCCTCCCATGTAAATCTGTTTCAACCCAAAAAGTATCCCACCTAAAAACACACAGGTGCTCCTAACCAAACAGGAGGGACAGGGGATATGGGGTTAGATCACCCTAGATGGATACAGTAGCTCTGCATGGCTAGTGCGGGAAAGAAAAAAAAAGTTTTTACATATATATACAAACCCTCACGCACTCTAGTAGTGTCATGCTTCATCATTGGGGTCACCCTGACTTCTAGAGGTCAGTGTAGGCTCAACCGTACTCCAGGGAGCACTTATGAGAGGGATGACGAGGAGGCTTAACTAGAGGTAAAAAATCCCTCTCCTTCTCCAAGGTATCCCTTTATTAGGTCTCGGCTAGCGTAGGCTGCGCCTGCGTAGTCTCACTGGCAAGATTTTGTTTCCTTGTATGGAGGCTTAAACCCGCCCCTCTTCTCCATTGGCTGGCTTCCTAAACGGCGGCCAGCCATTGGAGAAGAGGTTTGTTTTTCAATTTAAGCCCAGTCTTTTTCGGATTGAGGGGTATGTTTTTTCGTTTCTTTCTCTTCTCTTCCCATTGGCTGGAATGTAAACAACATGTCAAAACACACCCGTTATTTACATTCCAGCCAATGGGAAGAGGAGAGAAACAAAAACACGCCCTCTGTCTGAAAATGACGGGCGGTTCTGAGATCCATTTCTGCTTGACCTCGGAGAAACATGGTGGTGTTCATGGCGTGGTCGGGTGCCACCCCGCGTATGTGATTGTTTTTATTGCGTGGGTTCCCACCCTCGACTTTTTCCCAGCATTTATATTTTTAATTCCTAAGCGGGTGCCCATCCCGCTGTTTATTTTCAATTTGGAGGGAGCCTACCCCTCATCTGCCCTGTTTTCACCGCCGCAGCCCGGGACTGCAGGGAATCACCACCGCGGCCGGGGATCACATGAAGTGAGGCAGATTTCCAAAGAGGAAGTCCTGCGCCCGCCGCCGGAAGAAGAAGAGAAGCTGCCGGTGCGGGGCTCCTGTGGTTAAGGGAGAGTCCTGCAGATGCCCCTGGTGCAGCCCGACGGCGGAGGGGGCGCGAGGCACATTGCCGGTACCTGCCCCCACCGTGGGAGAAGCAAGGGAGAACGTCGGAGTCCTCCGCCTCAGCCGGTGAGTTTAGAGGAACTAGATGGGACGAGATCAAGGGATGCATGGAAACCACAGACAGAGCAGGTGAGAACATGCACACAGGGAAGGAATGGCGCACAGGCAGAGGCGAGTGGTTGACTTGCATGCACAGAAGGCAGGTTATTGACCGGCACTTAGCACGCAGAAGGGCAATGACCAAGGCAGGCGCACCGGACATGAAGAGTACACGTTCCAATGGCATGTACACCTGACTGGTAATGGTAAGGGCACCAGTGGCTGGAGAGGCGTAGGACGAAGGCCGAGAACACGGGGCCCTGACAATCACAGGTCACGTGTACTGGCTCTGTTCTTGCTTGTAATGCTCATTATTGCCGGCCAGTTCACTCTTACATTGTAGTGCACTGCAGGGGGGTTTGCACGGAGAAGCGCTAAATGTGCAGCCCTGCAGAACCGGCGAGCAGCAAGAGTCGCCGGGTATGTGACTGGGCTCGGTCCACGAGGTGTCCCCATGCCTTGAACGACGCGATGACAGCAGAGCAGTTGTCGCACTCCACACCATGCGCCGCTCCGACCTCGCACGGGTTAACGGTGGCAAGCGGTTCAGCCTGAAATGCGTTATTTGAGAACTCGAATTGCAGACTGGCAGACGGCATCCCCTCTTCTCCAGGAGTGATTGCACGCGCTGCTTGCAGACCACAGGCGCTGCATTTTCTCTGCCTCCTAGACATCATGCATTGGTCAGTGTCACAGTTAACCGAAATGCTGATGATCCCAATTCGATATCCAAACCACTAGGCCCTCTTTCGGCCTTGTTTGGGCTAAACCTTGCATTCACGTGTGTTTGTGTGTGGCTCTGTGTGTGTGTGTGTGGCTCTGTGTGTGTGCGTGTGTGAGGCTCTGTGTATGTGTAGCTCGGTGTGTGTGGGGGGCTCTGTTTGTGTGTCTTTTCCCTGATTGTGCCCGTTTTCTTGCCTCTGTTCCCTGGTTGTGATCATTTCTTTCGCCTCTGTTCCCTGGTTGTGCTCGCTTTTCCTCCCTCTGCCCTCTGGTTGTGCTCTTTTTTCTTGCCTCTGCCCCCTGGTTGTGCTCTTTTTTCTTGCCTCTGCCCCCTGGTTGTGATTGTTTTTCTTGCCTTTGTTCCCTGGTTGTGCTCGTTTTCCTTGCCTCTGTTCCCTGGTTGTGATTGTTTTTTCTTGCCTCTGTTCGTGATCGTTTTTTCTTGCCTCTGCCCCCTGGTTGTGCTCATTTTTCTTGCCTCTGCCCCCTGGTTGTGATTGTTTTTCTTGCCTTTGTTCCCTGGTTGTGCTCGTTTTCCTTGCCTCTGTTCCCTGGTTGTGATTGTTTTTTCTTGCCTCTGTTCGTGATCGTTTTTTCTTGTCTCTGTTCCCTGGTTGTGCTAGTTTTTCTTGCCTCTGTTCCCTGGTTGTGCTAGTTTTTCTTGCCTCTGTTCCCTGGTTGTGCTAGTTTTTCTTGCCTCTGTTCCCTGGTTGTGCTAGTTTTTCTTGCCTCTGTTCCCTGGTTGTGCTCACTTTTCTTGCCTCTGCCCCCTGGTTGTGCTAGTTTTTCTTGCCTATTTTGCCTGGTAGTGCTCGCTTTTCTTGCCTCTGTTCCATGGTTGTGCTCGCTTTTCTTGCCTCTGTTCTCTGGTTGTGCTCTAAAATCGATAGCAAAAAATGGAGCAAAGGGTGGATACATAAAATAGGCATGGTTGGGAAAAACATACATGGGTATGGCCTACCACAAATATGTAGTATAATCTTTTCGAGTAGTTCCGCATGTGAAAGAATATAATCATGTAAAACATTGATTGGCCTTAGCTGGAGACAGTTCTGACAATACAAAGTGCATGTATGTCAATGCGAGAAATAAAACAAATAACAAAACTAGGTATAGAAGATCAGCACTTCACTTCAATTAATTTAGAGCTAGTGTGTATATGGCTCTGTGTGTGTGTATGTGGGGCTCTGTGTGTGTGGCTATGTGTGTGTGTGGGTGCAAATGCAATAGGTCTCCCATTTGCAAGAGATTAAGCTATTACTCTCTACTACTCTCTAATGCTTACCTATTGCCATTGTAAATGACAATACCATATATTTATCGGTTTAAAAAAAATGAAATAAATGACATTTGCAATGCCAATAGCTCTAATTTTACCAAAGACAAGACCATTGCATTGTAAATGCTTATTAACTGAGGAGGTAGAGAAAGTAAAAACAATAAATAGCGGGTACTGTGGACTATTATGGTCCAACGACCCTGTTTCAAACCGACATGTTTCAGCCCAACTCTAAGGCCCAAAAAGGTCCGGGGCTTTCATCAGGGTTGTGGAGTGGTACCTCTCTGGGTTTGTGGGTGAAATTGATACGTGGTTTATTTGTGCAAAACAAGTTAAAAGCAGAGCAATGATAATCCTTGCCCGAGTGTAGTCTTTTATGCGTGATCGCTTAGAACAAGAGCACAACATTGTCCATATTGTAGTGTGCGTACATATCTCATACTCATTTAGTGCGAACATTGTAGTTAGCACTGTGTTAATTCCAAAGGTATTTGTGGCAGCACTCATCTCCCACTGCATGCAAGTCATATCGTGTATGAGACTACTGGTGTACATTATCGTTCTGTGTTAGTTACAACAGGTAACGGTTGTAGGGACGGCTGGTAAGTGGTCCCTGCTTCCATTTCAATTATTCATCCACACTATTAGTGTGCATGCATACAGTGCATGTATTCTGTTATGGGATTACCGACTAGTCATCCTGATAGTTACACACCTCACTTTATTGTGAAAATTTCTGCGAAATGTTGAGGTCCGTAAATCCACAGTCAAGCTGTACTCATCAATTTAATTTTCCATTCGTGCTCAGAGTGATATGTACTGGACAAACAGTGGAACACTCAAGCATATTTTTTACCTGGCAATACTGGCCCACTATTGTTGGGTAACGTGTATCTCGGGAGCGGGGCGTCCTGTAGTCACACTCCGAAGGTGCCATACAGGAGAAATAAAGAGAGCTTCAATTTAGAAAGGTCGTCTGTCACCTTACCTTCGTGGAGCGTGTGAAACCTATTCCCAATATCCTTTTTATACAAAAAGACACCAAGGGTTGAGGTAAAACAAATTGCACCTGCTTTCACCTGTGGCTTATAATTCAAATTGATGGTGCTTGTGATTCCAAGGAACACAACCCTGTTTGTTTCGTCAAGGGCAAAGCCCAAATCTAAATGTACAATAAGAAATCAGCACCCATCCAGAAAATATTGTCTTTTTAGTCTCAAATGTCCATAGTACATATACAAATGCCCCTTCTTGTAAAAAAAATAAAAGGGATCCAAATTCCTGCAGACCTTCTTATTCAAATTCTTTATTAAAGTGTTTCGGCACAAGAAAAATCCAAGAACACAAAAGGATTCACTTCTTAGCCAGCCAACGCGTTTCGTCTCTTACAATGAGACTTCTTCAGGGCTAAGGATAAAACATATCATAATTAAACACCATACACCATTTACATATGCAATTAAGTTAAAGATAAAAACATTTTTTACAAAAAAACACCTACAATTATGTTGTCTCCATTTGATTTGCCCAAGTTGGCCAATGAGTTTAAATACAAAAGACGTTTTAAATGAAATTTTGTGCAGAAGAAGAGAAAGAATTGATTGAACAAACAGAACAGAAGGAAGCACTGTTCTTTTGAAAGAGCCCTACTTATTACACTAAAGTGCTCACAACCTTTTTTGTCTGTATACAAAGTTTACAGAAAACTGATAAGATTGCAATGCAAAACAAAGTTATACAACAGAAAAAGCAACAGAAACCTGGACCAGTAGCATACCTTCAACGAGAAATGGTAAGCACACATCAATACATCATGGTAAGTTTCTCAAAAACAGGATATTAAGGTAATTTTCTAGAAAGTGCAAAACAAAAACAATTTCCACTTTAGATTATATGACAGAAAACGGAGAAATCCAGCACGAAATGATAACATTTAGGTAAGTCTAGCTCTAAAAGATTATCCATTGCTGCCTATTGCGAAAATTTGGAGTGTTTAATAGTTTGTGACCAAAAAATGTATCTCCCTGGATTCAAGGCATATTCTTATCAATTTGTTGACTGATTCTTCTGCAACGGTACATTGTTATCTAAGTAACCGCTTAGTCTTGTAACCAAAAAGCTGTTTAAGAGCCATCAGTGACAGCCAGGATATTTTTAAGAAGGTATGGGACATTATAGTGTCCCTTATGACTGTATTGCTGTTGGACCTAATAGTCCTCTCTTACATTAGATAAAATCCTGCAAAGTTTATTGCATCAAACTATGTGATTACCTCTTTGTTCTGACGAGCAGTATTCAGGAGGACAGAACCCATACAACGTCGGGATTCCCGGTCTGTTAGATAACTGTATTGCTCACACTGAAAATAAATGCCATATTGACATCAATATCTTAATATTACCCATTAAATTGGGATAAAAAGTTCATAAATCATATAGTCATTGAACATATTTAGAATCAAAAACCTACCTGTTTTTGCTTTGCTTACTCTTAGTAGTTTGGGCATGATTCATAGAAAGAAACGGAAAGGAAAGCATGTCATTATGAGTGTATATCAAATACTAGTTATTAAACAGTTCTAATTTAGATCGTTTATGGAGATTCACAAATTCACAGATTCGGGCCTTCCAAGTTAGTCATGACATTCTTTCTTTATAATACCAGAGTCACAGGCTGTTTACACTTAAATCTAGTATTTTATAAAAAATTCCCTATCAAAACACAACCACTAGTACATAATGTGCAACCTATATTCAAAGTACCGTACCGACATTGAACATGATTTTATCATTCTCCTTAAATTTTATTCAGTATGTCTTTGATTAAACTTCCCTCAGGATTTATCCCCACCTTATAAACCCTGTGCTATTTTAACAAAATTCTTTTATATAGTTAATGGACCAGATAGCAGCTTCCCATATTTTTCTTAATCCCCACAGCATTTTGTTGGGATAACTTTGAATTGTCATACTGAATAAAATTTAAGGAGAATGATAAAATCATGTTCGATGTCGGTACTTTGAATATAGGTTGCACATTATGTACTGATGGTTGTGTTTTGATAGGGAATTTTTTATAAGATACTAGATTTAAGTGTAAACAGCCTGTGACTCTGGTATTATAAAGAAAGAATGTCATGACTAACTTGGAAGGCCCGAATCTGTGAATTTGTGAATCTCCATAAACGATCTAAATTAGAACTGTTTAATAACTAGTATTTGATATACACTCATAATGACATTCTTTCCTTTCCGTTTCTTTCTATGAATCATGCCCAGACTACTAAGAGTAAGCACAGCAAAAACAGGTAGTTTTTTTATTCTAAATATGTTCAATGACTATATGATTTATGAACTTTTCATCCCAATTTAATGGGTAATATTAAGATATTGATGTCAATATGGCATTTATTTTCAGTGTGAGCAATACAGTTATCTAACAGACAGGGAATCCCGACGTTGTATGGGTTCTGTCCTCCTGAATACTGCTCGTCAGAACAAAGAGGTAATCACATAGTTTGATGCAATAAACTTTGCAGGATTTTATCTAATGTAAGAGAGGACTATTAGGTCCAACAGCAATACAGTCATAAGGGACACTATAATGTCCCATACCTTCTTAACAATATCCTGGGTTTCACTGATGGCTCTTAAACAGCTTTTTGGTTACAAGACTAAGCGGTTACTTAGATAACAATGTACCGTTGCAGAAGAATCAGTCAACAAATTGATAAGAATATGCCTTGAATCAAGGGAGATACATTTTTTGGTCACAAACTATTAAACACTCCAAATTTTCGCAATAGACAACAATGGATAATCTTTTAGAGCTAGACTGTTACCTAAATGTTATCATTTCCTGCTGGATTTCTCCGTTTTATGTCATATAATCTAAAGTGGAAATTGTTTTTGTTTTGCACTTTCTAGAAAATTACCTTAATATCCTGTTTTTGAGAAACTTACCATGATGTATTGATGTGTGCTTACCATTTCTCGTTGAAGGTATGCTACGGGTCAAGGTTTTGTTGCTTTTTCTGTTGTATAACTTTGTTTTGTATTGCAATTTTATCAGTTTTCTGTAAACTTTGTATACAGACAATAAAGGTTGTGAGCACTTTAGTGTAATAAATAGGGCTCTTTCAAAAGAACAGTGCTTCCTTCTGTTCTGTTTGTTCAATCAATTCTTTCTCTTTTTCTGCACAAAATTTCATTTAAAATGTCTTTTGTATTTAAACTCATTGGCCAACTTGGGTAAATCAAATGGAGACAACATAATTTTAGGTGGTTTTTTGTTAAAAAAAATTTCTCTTTAACTTAATTGCATATGTGTATGGTGTTTAATTATGATATGTTTTATCCTTAGCCCTGAAGAAGTCTCATTGTAAGAGACGAAACGCGTTGGCTGGCTAAGAAGTGAATCCTTTTGTGTTCTTGGATTTTTCTTGTGCCGAAACACTTTAATAAAGAACTTGAATAAGAAAGTCTGCAGGAATTTGGATCCCTTTTTTTTTTTTTTTACATGACTGTGCATTTGTATATGTACTATGGACATTTGAGACTAAAAAGACAATATTTTCTGGATGGGTGCTGATTTCTTATTGTACACTATTCCCAATATCCGATTGTATGGTGGAGCCACTCACTTCCTCAAGAGTCCAGCCCCAGCTATTAGCCTAGATTTTCTCTCCGCGTTTCCTGGCTTGTGGTGAACGAAGTCCTGTTGGGCGCCTGTTTTAAATGTATAAACGTGGGTCAGTGTTGTCGCACTGAACCGCGTTGTGTGAGTGAAGTGTGACGTACCGTGTGTTGATTTTGTAAGGACGTAGTAACTTGTGGGTTAGAGCCCTCACTGTGACACAGTTGGGGCTCTAACACACAAGTTACTGACCAAAGAACAGCGCTGTGTTTATAAGTTAGAAACACACAAATCAGGATTGAATGATGATATACAATGGGGACAACTGCTGTATTAACTGCACAGAAGTTTAAAAAATATTACCTGCAGGGCTCGACAAATCCACGCGACCGCTCACATTTGGGAGGTAAATTTTATGAGGTCGACCTACGTTTAGGTCCTACTCGCAGGAAAAATGTGACAAGATAACAAGATTTGAAAGCCTTTTTATTGCTCACAAAGCAAATAAGCAATAAAGAGACCTTAAAATCTTGTTATCTTGTCACATTTGCTCCGCTTTCAGAGACGGAGGTCAAGTAGGTTACTGTTAGGTCGAGGAGTTTTTTTTAAAGTACTAGACCTGCAGGACTAGTACCATTTTTCAGATTTGTGAGTCCTGACCTGTACATAATGTATGTATTCTAATCAAAACAAAATAGTTATCTGCACTAACAATGCTGTGACGATACTACATTAGCTATCAAGCTATGATGTACAACTGACTGTAGATTTTTCCTTTCTGATGATACCATCTTATTACAAACAAACAGGATGTTACCAGTATACCTGGTTGCATACCAATCTTTGAATCTGGTGCCCCGTCTGTTTCACAGAATAAGTTTTCATAGGATTAACATTATCGCTTGCCAATCCTATATAAATATCATCCATATTAAATCTAATGAACCACCACGGGGTGATCTCACTATCAGGAGGGAGAGATACCAATGCTGTTAAAAAATTACCTGATCTCTCGTACTAGACCACAAAGTACTGGGGACTACATTTCCCATGTTTCCGCGAAGGTTTGTAGTCCGACTTCTACGCCCTTACACAATCAACGCTCGGTACTTCACTCACACAACGGGTGTCAGCGAGTTTATACATTTAAACAGGCCTTTAAGCATGTGCCTTCAACATAAGGCATTAAACTGTTTAAACATGTTTATATATTAGTATGGAGATTGTACTGTAACATCCTTGTCCATTGCTATAAGTAAACAGAAACCTACATTGCTATACAATTCTACTGCAAGTAATAAAAAATAGATAAAAGCTTATATAATATTTTAATTTACTGTACCACAGGGGCGTCTTCAACTTGTGGGAATATATGCCCAAAGTTGTGATCTTATTTGCAATAAGTCTTGTCTCCATCTTTGATGTTAATAATCAATTTATCAAGAGCAAGGACAAAAACTGTGAACCGTGTAGTATCAGCTAAGTTTTAGAAATTGTCTTTAAAAAAGAAAGTTCTTAGCTTAAGTACCTTGAGTCAAGTTATATTCCTTTGATAGAGATGTCACTTGTGACACTAAATTTAATTACATATTTTGACAACTCTTTAAAAGTTGGCATCATGATTCATACATATATATGGCCCTGTGGAAGACTTCGGCTAAAACGCGTAGGCTTTGGAAAAACTGCACAATGTACTTTATTTGTTAAAAAGGTGAGAAAGATTAAGTAAAAAGGATTTAGATTACCTCTGAGTTGTTCTACTTGGACTAGAAAGTATTGGAATAGGAAAAGGAACTTGTTTGGTGAAATATATATATACTAGCAGCCCGTCCCAACCTTGTCTGGGAGCAACAGGCTTCCCCGCCCGTCCCAACATTGTCCAGAAGCCCGGACCCCGCCCAGTACGTCCTCCGCCTGCCACGACCCCCGCCTGCTCCGACCCCCGCCTGCCCCGACATGGGTCCCCTTACCTCTTCCGCCGCTCCTCCCGCCTGTCCGCTGCTCGCACCGCCGCTAGCCTGTCTGCTGCTCCTCACGTCACCGCTCCTCCCCCGCGCCATGTCCGCCGCTCCCTTACCTCAGCTGCCGCTCCTGCAGCCTGTCCGCTGCTCGCACCGCCGCTGGCCTGTCCGCTGCTCCTCACGTCACCGCTCCTCCCAAGCGCCATGTCCGCCGCTCCTCGTCGCGCTCCTGGACGCCGCTCCTACCCGCGCTCCTGACGTGAGCATGCACGTCGCGGCCGGCGCTACTTCGGAGGGACTACTTTTTTTGTTACTGTAAATTTTTTAAATAACGTTTTTTTTTTAATTTATATAGCCTATAACCATCTACTCACCCTGACGATTCCAACGGTGTATCGGGTGTGTGGATTGGCGCTGTGGTTCCCGAGTTTACTCGCCTCAAAGGCTGAAAGTTCTTCCTTTATTATAGTAGTATAGATATATATAGTCCAAAATGAATGTCCAATAACCACGCTCTCAGAAATCAAAACGTCTCGCACTGGATCAAGTCCAAGGGTGTTTATTGCAATAAACACCCTTGGACTTGATCCAGTGCGAGACGTTTTGATTTCTGAGAGCGTGGTTATTGGACATTCATTTTGGAATTTGAATTCCTGCGTGCTCGGCCGGAGTACACGCCACCTCCCACGGGGCCACGAGCAGGTGGGACGATGCAATGTTGGCAATTATATATATTTCCGGTACCAGGATTCCGTGAAGCCGAGGTGGGGCTACCAGTCGCCCTACAAATCAAAAACACCCAGTTCGTTCATGAACAAGCCGTAAGGTGAAACGCGTTGTTTCCTGCCTAATAAACTTTCGCCCGCTAGCAACTGAGGCGTCAGAGTACGTTTGTTCATATGAACTGGGTGTTTCTGATATATATATATATAATATATATAATATAAGAATTAGTGGGCTCTTGGAAGATCTTGTAATATTCCTAAGCAATTTAAATTACAAACCCATTTGAAAACTTTCTTATGATTTCATACTTTCAAGATGGCACCCCATGTTGGTGAAATGACACAACATGAGCCATCTTGGAAGTATGAAGAAAAAAAAAGATGGTCACTGCATTGAGTCAAGTCAATTGTTACACAACTTGAAATGCATTATGATAATTTTCACATAGTGTAAGAAATTCATCTTCAAGATGGCTGGTTGCCTCAGTTGGCTTTGCCATTGTTGTTTCATTTTTAAAACATTCGGCATTGCCAAAACCAATAGCAGCAGCCACAAAACAGTTGAAAAAGCGAGATTGGTCGACTTTGCCATTGCTTGTAAATCATTGTTTGCTGTGAGTTTCCAGTTAATGCTTGTGAATAAGGTGGTGGTGAGAGGAATGTTGATCCATGGTCAGGTAATCATAATAGCTGTGCATAGAGTTCCTGAGTTAGTCTTTTAAACTCCAAATGCTTAAACGTGGGACATTGCTGTTCTTGTTTTAAAGTGTTGCATTGCTAATTGCTGAACAATTACTAACGTTAAATCATTACTGATTCCGGGTTTTGATTCGGTTTCAAGAGGTCGTGTATTGTATGATGTTTCTTTGAGACACAAATCAGATCATGCATTAACTTTTTGCATTGTGAATATTCACAACAAAATATATGTACACTGCATCTGAATGGGTTAATTTGCATTTTAACTAAGAACCTGAATTGGTGAAGCCCTCGCACACAGCACTTAATATTTCAGTATAGAGCTTTTTCTCAAATTAAAGGTAACTGAAATGTTTTGGGCTTTACTGCAGTTGAACAGCGATCTCAGAGCGAACATTATATCTAATGATGATAGTATGACTGTTAATTTTGTGTTCATAATGAAGTTTGGTAACCCTATTAGTCCGGTTATCTTTTTTCCGATTTGTGTGTCCAAGTGTGTTTCACTGTAGTTGAACACCTCGTTTTTTTGTACGCTATTTTCACCAATTGCTTGCTGTAGGTTTGCATGTTTTTCTCAGCTCTCTTAATGACCGAAGTGTTGGCATTCAGATTAAGATGTGGCCCAACCTAGGGGGGGGGAGGAAAGATTGTTTGACACCTCCTGGAGCCAGAAATAGACTTAACCATGAAAAATGATGGATGCCACTGTACATCCTTTCCCTACTCACTTTTTTAGAAGGCATTCCTACTTTACTTACTGATAATCCTATTTGTCATATTTGTACTCTTTCACATCCAAAGCCTTGCTTTTGAAGCGGAGTTCATGACTGAGACCAAAAACTGTGCTGCCAGCATTTAACACCATCGGTGCGGTGCAGATTTCCGCGGTGCGCTGAACGCAAACGGAAACCTATGCGTTCATGACTAGCTCAGCTCGTCATGAGTGTACGAGAGGTGTACCTCATGACGAGCTGAGCTCGTCATGAGCGTCGGAGGGGTTAATAAAACCAACTTCATGGGCTTAGTCACTCCATAATCTTCTTGCAAATTTGTTTACGTAATCCGGTCAATTTAATCCCTCATTTGAGTGGGAAAGCAGATTTTGAAGCCTAGAGGAAGTTACTTTGTGGTGTACGCTTGACAATAAATACATTAAAGTGTTAGTAGGACTAGAGTAATGAAGAATACGGATGAGTAATGAAGGCACTACCGTTAAATCCGTCCTCCTCATTAGATTTGAGTCCTGCCACATCATAGAAGGCCTTCAACTAAATGTCACAAAAGACACCAAGGCTTTCTATACGCATTCTTAATTAACTTCTCATCTTCACTCTGCATGAAAGCTGTAGTTCTCCACAACAGTAAGGAGAACATTGCTGTTCTATGAAAATGTCCTGTAATGGAATTCCCCAGACATTAGCTGCGGAGATAGCCATCTCCCCTTGAGAGCATCCCATAATTTCGGTCAAACTAGGCTTCTGAGATACTTCGAGAACCACATAAATTGTTGAATAGATTAGTCCGATAGGGCGATGCATCCAGATGTAGGACAAGTGTTTAGGAAAGGAGTGAGTGTTTTAATGCAGTGTTTACCTTGGAAGCCGAAGATGGGGTCCCTGGTACTTGGAAAGGCTGTGGAGGAAGCCAATTTGATTGGCGATACCAGTTTAGATCTCACATAATTTCAATTAAGAAATCGAAGGCTAAGTGTAAGTACACGATAATTCGAAAGCTTGCTTGCTGCTTGGATGTGTTTAGGAATCATTTCATAGGAAGCTAAGAAATCTGTTTAGCAAAAAATGTAATGTATCCTAGCTATCGTAACAGAAAGTTTCATTTCTATTAAGGACTTGGAGGTGAAGATTATGCTTATCTCTCTCCAGGAGCCAGTCTTATTGCAACCTACATTTCCCAAAAACATGGGGGGGGAAAAAAGAACAAGCGTTTAACCAATCAAATAGAGTATTGTCCATAAAGTCCTCTTTCAAAGTTCATGCCTCCTCTTTCTTCTTGCGGTAAGCGCAGTAATCCAAATCCAGACTATTCCTGTTTAGTGGAATCATTGCCTTTAAAAAGAATATGGAGAAATATATTTGAAAACTGAAAACATCCACAGACTTCAAATCAATATACCTGAAAATAGCTGATACTTTAACCAAATGTGTAAATATATGTATTTTCAGCACTGACAACAATTATATGTATATCTAAAAAACATTTATAAAAGGTGATCTTTAACAGAAACTAATTACTTAAAGAATTACAGCTTCTTAATCAAATCCTGAAGACATATAGAGTCAGATGATCTACCCTGATCATGTGGAGGAATAATCCTCGCCTCCAAATTCTTAATAGAATTCCAACTTTCCGTTACAATAGCTAGGAAATTTGATATTCTATATCGGCACCAGAGGTGAGGATTTTGCTTTTAAGGGTTTGACTACTTCTGTGGCCAACATCTAACACTGGCTTAAAATAAAACCTCTTAAAAGTAAAATCTTAGGACCGGTCAGCTGCGTTTAATATATTGTCTAGTCTGCGGCGCTAAAGAGCCCAGCAGCAATATGGCTACAGCATGGTGAGGCTCTGCTTAGAAAACTGCACTGCTTATTGGGCCTTCCATCATGTCCCAACTGACTGCACAGCGGGAGATGCCACTATTGTGGCGGTAGCAGCTGAGGGACAGTTAAGCTTCAATGTAGTCAGCCACGGCCTAGCGAGTGGCTTTGGCCCATCCCACCACAACGGAGTACTCTGGAAATAGCAGGCCCGTGCTCCCGGTCTACGTGCTGCTGTCACCTTGTTGCCACACAACACCAGCTGAGGTGCTGCCCCCTAGGAAGAGCTTTGCTGACATCACCCGCGCTTTCCTAGCGGGAGCCTTTGCGCTGGGAGCAGCCAACTGCCATCAACTCAGCAGTCCTGCCTCTTTATGGTCAACACCCAGGGGCTGCCATGGCCTGGGAGGAGCGGTGCAGCAATGAGGGGCAGCCTGCCTGTGTGGAACACTACCTTGTGTGGCGGCGGCCCTTACCTCTCCAGCTAGAACATCATATGAGGCGACTCCAGTGCTGTTGAGGCCTCTGCTGTGGCTGGCAGTTTCCAGCACTCCCGCCACGCTATCACCCCAGGGGATTGTGCTGCTCCTGGAGGACTAGAAGAGGTGCCAAAACTGGCCGTCCAGGGCTCGACGCTGCATCCCATGCTTGTATCCCTGCATAGAGGCTGGTGTGCTGCTCCCCCCCCCCCCCCCCCCCCCCAACTGGTCAACATTGGGGTGTGGGGGGCAGGGGGGAGTATAGGTGGAGGGCCGGCAGACATTGCCTACATATATGACCTGACTGGTGATACCAGAGCGGACACAAAGGGGGCAGGTGAGAGATGATGGGAGGCGTATTCAGATGGTGAGGATGCCCGGTCTCGAGATGCAGTGGCTATGATTCTACCTGGGGCCCCCTGATGCTTTGAAGACCCCGTGAGACATAGAAGGGGCCTCCTGTGGCGGTCTGTAACCCCAATCTGCCAAAATGTGTTGCTTGTCAGCGTGGACCCCTCACCCTGCTTCAGTCCTGCTTGTGCCCATTAACTGGTTACTGCTTGACTATGGGGTGAAGCGGGTCCCAGGGACACCTGAAGATCACCCCGCCCTCGAGCCATTCACAGCTCACCACCTGGGTCATGGGCGCCTCAAAAGGCCTGAGCATCTCCATATTCCAACCTGCTGACTCCCTTGGCACGATCTCTGGGAGGTGCTCTTACCTACGCTACTTATTCCCCTAGAGCGTGAGACCTGAGTGTAGCAGAATTCAACGAACAGCCCTCTCCTCTGCCATCGCACCATGGGGAAGTTGGAGGCTCTCCAGTCCAAACTTGTATTACAGAGGAAACTCCACACAGACCACAACAGGGATGCTGATCTCCCTCACCCCAAGTTGTCCCAAACCGCCAGTGCGCAAGAACTAGACATCAAGAGGATGTTGGTGGACATAAGAACAGCCTTTGCACAGAGATGCCAAATAGACTTCTTAACCAGCCACATTGACTACATTAAGGAGAGAGTGGACAAGCATGACGACTGCCTCGACCATCTAGAGACCATAATCTCCGGTGTGGAGGACACACAGACTGCCTCAGGTGAGCACCTCCTCCGCATGGGTAAAATCGCGGTAGTCCTTAAGCAGAAAAATGAGGACATTGAGGCACTTTGTAGGCGCAACAATCTTTGTATCATCTGGGTACTTGAATACACTGCTGTTGACAAAGTAGAAGATCACGTTGAACGCATGCTGCGGTCGCTGTTTGCAGATGCTCTATTGATGGTCTTCATCATGGAAAGAGCCCACTGCTAGCTTGACCCTCTCCCTCAGGGTGCACTGGCACGACCTATAGTGGCAAGACATACAAATCACAGAGACCGCAACACAGTACTATGACGTACAGTCCAATATCAGAACATCTATCGTTCCTTATACCCCGACTTCGAACTCACAGTACAGATGGCCTGATGTGAATTTCTCACCGCATAACGTTTGCTCTGGAGAGCTGAAATACCTTGGTTTCTAATGTACCTGGCCAAACTAAGGATTCAGCACAATGGCAAGCCTCATTAGTTCACCAGGCCCAAAGCAGCGATTAAGTTCCCTCGTCAACTAGCCAACTCCAAAACCGTCCCTATCACGGGGCCTGCCTTGCAAGACGACGTCCATCTAAGCAATAATAAATAAGAAGCTACCCGCTTTGACGCAATCGCCCAGCAGAAATCCTGCCATCGGCCTCAGTCCTTCAAGTGTCTCCATTGCTAGACCCTTGCTGATACTATCCATGCATGACATGCCCTGATGCGATTTCGAAGATGGAACACTCATGACTGAATTGCACCAACCCCTTAGCCCACCCCCCACTCCCCCCCCCCCCCCCACTAGGTGGTTCTTCCACTGCCTGTTGGCCAACCCAGTTAATCCATACCTAGTCAGGGTGCCTGGCTCTTTGTTGCCTCACAGGATGATTCCCACTGTATTCTGATATTGTTTGGGGATCCGGAGGGATTGGGTCTCTCAACAGTTTTCAGGGGTTGAAGTGGGTGGAGGGTGTGTTTGTAGGTGATAGATTTGGGGGTCTCTAGTTGGCAGAGTTAGGTAACTTTGACAAATAGGGACCCGTGCGTCTAGTCAGGGTAAGGGGTACACTCCTAAAATAACCCCTGCTCACCCCCTTGGTAGCTTGGCACGAGCAGACAGGCTTATCTCAGAGGCAGTGTGTAAAGCATTTGTGAACATATACAGTAACTCAGTGACCACACTACAGTTGTAGTATGAAAATAAGTATTAAGTATTTTTCCATAGACTTAACACAAGACCACAAACAACAAAAATCCACAATACTGTAATTAAATTGGTAGAAATAGGTTAGTTCTCTTAAGATGTAAAATGCGACACTTTGAGTCAATGTACCTTAGGATGCGTAACGCTATACAACTAAAGTGTTGCAGGGAAGGTGATGTGTCGGTGCTTTACACGCAGGAACGGTGATGCGTCGGTTTCTTACTGCTCTTCCTTGGCGGTGCGTCCCGCAACGCCGGGAGGCGATGAAGATCTGGTGCAATGAAAACAAAGATGGCGTCTTCTTCTTGATGCAACACAATGCGTGCATGCCTGACGGATGTGCAGTGACTCAACAATTCTTCTGAGTCGTGACAGGCCCCGCAACACGCTTCTCCGGTGATGCGAGGCGCTTCGGTGGTGCGATGAGATGCAACAGCTGCAGCAGCGACACCCTTCTTCAGTGATGTGATGACAGAGGCTGCGGCAGCGACGCGCTTCTCCGGTGATGCAAGACGCAAGCTCTTTCTCAAGCCATTGGAGATCCTTCACAAGTTGATGAAAGTACACACAAAGTTCCTCTCTCCTCTCTTTGGTAATTAGGCAACCACTGCAGGCCAATACCCCAAGCAGCGCTTCAGCTTAGGGATAGTCTCTCCTCAGTCTCTCTCGTTCCTCTCCTCAGCAAATGTTTCTTCTTGTTTCCCAAAAGTGATCTAAAGTTCTGGGTCCCCCTTTTATACTACTTTTCTTTGTTCTCTGAAGGCAGAGAGGCCTTTGCCTAGTCCAAACCAGTTCTGGGCAGTCCTGGAGCACTTTGTTGACAAGACTCCTTCTTTCCTTTCACAGTTCAGGGCAGGGACATCAGACACTCCATATGAGGTGGAGCCAGCATTGTGGAGGGCAGGCACAGCCCTGTTCAGGTCCCAGGTGCAACTCCTCCCACCCATATACATGCAGATCTCTCTATTCTGCCCTGTGCTGACTCACCCTGTCTCTTGGAATCCCCCAGCCCCTGTCACTCAAACTCCAGACAAGGAATACACAACCTAGCAGAGGCACGCTTGGATGGTTAGACAAGAAAATACCTACTTTCTAAAAGTGATATTTTCAAACACAGAATGTTAAAACCAACTTCACTAAAATATGTATTTTATCATTCTGAGTTCAGGCATACTAAACTCACATTTTTACCTAGTCCCCTGAGTCAGTTAGGATTATAAGATGTAATAATCAAACTGCCCATTCTGGTCTATTGGAAACAGGTAGCCTTGCTATAGTGAAAAACAAAAATGGCTATAATTCACTATGAGGACATTCCACACACACCAGGGCATGTCCTACCTTCTACTTACAATGCACCCTGCACTTGGGCCTACCATAGGGCTGTCGGATATGAAGAAAAGAGAAGGTTTTGGGACTGGCAAGTGGGTGCACTTGCCCAGTCAACATGGCAGTTCCAGACTGCACACAGGCTCTGCAATGGCAGATCTGAGGCACACTTTTACAGGCTGCTTCTGTGGGTGGCACAACCAGTGCTGCAAGCCCAGTAGCTGCATTTGATTCACCAGCCCTGGGCACCCGCAGTGCACTATACTAGGGTCTGACAGTAAATCAAATAAGCCAATCATGGAGTCACTATTCCATACATCAATTTGCAATAGGGAGAGCATATGCACTCTAGCACTGATCAGCAGTGGTAAAATGCCCAGAGTCATAAAACCAACAAAAACAGGTCGGACAAAATACAGGAGAAAGGCAAAAAGTTCAGGGATGACCCTTCAAAAAGGGCCAAGTCCAACAGTAGGTTTGTTTGCTGTTCTTGGTTTGTCACTTCCCTGACCCAGAGCTGGCGAGACTCCACACCATCACACTGTCTCCAGGGGCTTGCAAGCGGCTCTCTGTCAGTCCCTAACATCGCCAGTATTCCATCCCTAGACACAGGCTGACCGCTGTCCGCTGCCTCACCTGGAATATCCGCAGACTAAAAACAGACGGAAAGCCTTCAGGCAAGGTGGATTGCAGAAACGTACGCGTCCAAGTACTTCAGCTACGCGCGGGGAACTGCCATTCTCATCTGTAAAAGATTACCCTGACGCTTGCAGCAGACACCGTGAAATAAGGAGGGGTGCTTTGTAATATCTGCTGCCACTCTGCACAAGCACACAGTTATCCTAGTCTCAACCCCAATATCGACAGGCCAGGTTTCTTTGCAAACTTTGACGTCTAATTGCCACCATGGTCCCTGTAAACATTATCTGGGGCGGCTATTTAAAGCACCTATATTCATGGTAAGCATGTACACCGTTGCCCAATAGACATTTACCCTGAAGAAGACCTTAGACTTTTTTAGGCCTATATAAATGTCGAAACATGTTGGTAAGAGATTTCAGGTCAGGCGATATATTGATTTTCGCTGGATGACCACACTTTGTTACTTGTTAAAGTAATTTTTAAACATACCAGAGGTACTCGCCGAATAAAATAATATTTTGAGATTACCTCTAGGTATATTTCATAGTCACCCTGTACATAAAAAAAAAACAGGACCAACTGGATTGTCCTGAGAACAGATTTATAAGTACTCCCAGGGCTAGGTTAATTTCCCTCGGTCGAGTCTGCCGGGTTGGCATTGCTCCTAACCCGGTGTGAAAGAGCATCAAATGATGAAGCATGCCTTGATAAGTTGAGGGTGAGATGACCTCTCAAAAAACTTTTGATGACCCACGACCAGGTAAGGCCAGATAAACCTAATTGGACACAATTGGCCCCAAAGACCCTCAAATCTCTTTCTTGTGTTGTACAGTTTTTGGAGGTTAGACTTGAGGTGGAACCTCCCTTACTCTCTTTATAGTTATGTAGCGGCGATTTTAATGTCATCCTTGATCAAACTATAGAACGCTGTGGTACCTCCAGATGACCCCACCCAATGCTGCATACTCATGTGCGACAACTGTCTGTCTGATGTCTGGCGATTAAAGCATGCTGACAGCGCAGTGGCCACTTGCATTATGTCTGCACATGGTACGTGATCAGGGATAAACTACTGGCTGCTCACCCATAATTCCCTCATCTAGGCCGCGGATGTGGTGCATCTACTCCACACTCTATCCAACCAGATCCCGGTTCTACTAGAGCTGATTCCCCGTTGGCCACACTGCGTGCCTTCATGTGGCTCTTAACACCCAATGCTCTCTGTGCCCCTGTCTTATGCGACGAAGAAGGGAACAGTAATCGTTGACTACTACACACACAACAAGGGCTAGGTGGACTCCCAGACGACACTGTGGGATGCCTCTAAAGTCAAAATCCACAGATTGTTTAACAGTCAGGTAGGCTCAGGGCGATTCAAATGCAACTATCCGCCCTGGAGGGGGAAATCCGAACCCATGATCTTGACCTCTTTGCGAAACATAATATCCAGGCCCTCGCTGCCATTAGGGAAAAAGTAGACTTGTGGCGATCGCCCTGGGAAAACGCTGGCACCTAAGCTCCAAAAACCATGGCCCCTATGTGGTGGAGATTGTTTATGACCAGCAGGTTAACTACACGAAACTGAAGGACTATTGCAAACCATGAACTAGTACTATTTCCAGCTGTACAGCGCTGCTGTAATACCTGATTCAGTGGCTCTTGCCGCCTACCTCGACCCAATACAGCTGCTATGGCTCAATCTCGCCCACTGCATGTACCTAGACGCCCCCTTCTCAGTGGAGGAAGTGAACCAGGTGATTCAGAGCCTCCTCTGGGACAAAGCACCAGGACTTGAAGGTTTCACCACATCCTTCTACAAAGAGTATGCTGTGATCCTAGCCACTTGTTTCCTGCTTTTGTATGAGGACTCCCTGACAGCTGGTGTGCTCCCGCCATCTCTGTGGGAAGTTCCTTGCCAACTGGCTACTTCCGCTATTGCTGGATATTGTCATCTCTGACCAGTCGGGATTTGTGCCGAGCTGCTCCACAGCACATAACCTCTGCACGATGTTCACCCTCATGAATGCCATAGAGCCCAGGCTGGCCTTGGTTGTTGCCAAGCTTGATACCACTAAGGCATTCGACTCCCTAGAGTGGCCATACATATTTCATCTCCTCCCGCGACTCTGGCTTAGCCCAGTTCTTGCACTTGTTCCCCCTGTTATATAATTCCCCGACCACGCGCCTCCGCCTTAATGGCATAACCTCTGCCTCATTTTCGGTCACCTGCAGGCCTAAGCTGGGATGTTCCCTATCCCCTGTCCTATTTGATTTATCGATGAAACCCCTGGCTGCCAAGCTGCATCGGCACCACACTCACAGTAGGTTCAACTTTACTGCAAGGCGGATCTTAGTGTCAGTGTATCCTGACAATATTTTCTTCTATGCAAGGGAACTCCAAATAAATCTGTCTCCAATAATAAGCGAAGTGGTAAGGTTTGCCAAATACTCCGGCATGAATATAAACTAGGTTAAATCTACCTTATTCCCCCCACTCCTGGAACACAACCATTTGAGTCCAACTTCCCCCTACAGTGGGCCGATCGCTATCTGGGGATTTTGCTCAGCTGTGATATTCTAAACTCTTGCATACAATATATAGCCTGGCTTTAGGAGCGAGTCCTGGCCTGTCCCTGACTTCCTCTCTCCATGGTGGGGAGGATAGCTATTGCCAAAATGATGGTATTGCCCAAATTCTTATATCTCTTACTCAATCTCCCACTTCTGCTCACCACGTAATTTATGAAACCACTGCGCTCCAATTTGCTCTCTCTGGCCTAGGTGGGAAACAGCAGTGGATTGCATGAGAGAAGATTACCCTGCCCTTGAGGCAAGGCTGCCTGAACGCGCCTGGCTTGTGCCTATACGCTGTGGAGGCTGACCAGGCGGCACCCTGCCCTATAACTACTGCGTTATATCAAACTTCGAAACCTCTCTGTGCCAAGATTGACACTGTGGCTTGCGTTCGCTGGGCGTGGGATGGCCTGCATCGACTCGCCCAGCTTTCCTGTATATCTGCTCCCTCTATGCCATTCGCGCGAAATCCCTTGCTTACACTTCTGTAGGAAGAGGGTGCTAGACGTTGATTCCATCAGCGCGTCCTCTTTGTTTTTGCAACCTCAACCCAGAAGATCACTACTTACCCCCAATGAGGCTAACAAGTGCCCCCAATGGGTGCTGGATGCCCTGCGCTTTATATGCTGCTCGATATGTTCCCGGTGCCACCCCCTGCACCACATGCCCTAGAAAACCTGTTAACGAATCCAACCTACCACCCCCTTAAATTGGTCATTTGACTATATGCTACAATGCAGGACAAGGCACCGTCATGTAGACCTAAATCCAGCCATCTCAGAAGCACAGTGGCTGTATTGATGCAACCAGAGTGCAGCCTTGTTGGCCAACTACAGACTTTAGCTCATTCACTTCAAATTTCTGAATAGACTATACCAGACCCAGTACAATTGCATCGCATGGGCCTGCTGGAGGAGGTGTGCTGCCCCACTGGCCATATTCTTGCATCTCGCTTGGGACTGCCCGCAAGTAACTAGCCATTGGACCATGGTTTATGGTGCCTTTACCCAGATAGAAAAAGTTAAATCATTTATAGCACAATCGTGAATAAAATAATTAACCTATGCAGGATTCCTATATTTGACAAAGGGAGTCATCCAGATAAGAAGATTTATGTATTCTTACGCATATGCATAGTAGATGTCCCTTGAGAAAGATAGGACATCCTTCTGTTTGCCCATTCTGCACTTAATATTGAGAATACTGGTCCTGATAAAAATGTTTAAAGCTTAAACTGAAACGCTGCGTAGACAACTTTTCTCTTTCTGATTTTAATGATTGTATGATATTTTTTGATGATTCCAATGTTTTTATTCATGATTGTGCTGTAAATTAATTTATGAAGATGGAATGATGAGACTTGAAATAAATGATATATATTCTCTTTTTTAAACATTTTTCTTCCTTTTTGATTTTATGTTGTGCATTTATATTAATTTTCCTGTTTTAATTGTTGGCATTATTGTATGGTGTACTATGAGCTCTTGACAACTACGACATCCTTCTGTTTCTTGTACAAAGTGCAAACTAGGGACTTTGTTACTTTTTCGTACCTTCCCCTGTCCCGAATTGGATAGTTAGGGGACCTCCTTAATTTTTCTTCCTTTACCCAGATCACCAACCACTTGCCATCTTTGATCCCACTGGCGGGACTCCTGGGATATGTAAAAGATGCCCCCCCCCCCCCCCACCTTCCCCCGAAGCCCAACGCCTCACTGATGCTACTGTTACTGGCTAGAAAGTGGATGGCAATCCATTGAGGCTATTATAAGCCCCAAATTACCCCAATATAGGCTTAGGTAGCTGTATGACCTTTTCCCTACATTTATCCTACCTTGCTCTACATAACGGCTCTAGTGCTGACCTATTGCCTAGTTATGTACCAAAAAAATGTGTGGTTTTCACCGAAAGCACGCCTCATTTATCATGCATGAGTATTTTTAATATCACACAGCACGATTACCATCTTCTGTATAATAACTCTGTACAAAAACCACCACTATCGTCATCCTTGAAGAACAGGCCCACAGTACCATTACACATCTAAGGATACCCCTCAGAGGGTACCTTTTGTGTATATAAGCACCACAACTTTGATCGGCAAGCCAGGGGAAAAGCTTCCATGTTGACACAAGGAGAAGTCCCTGTATGCAAAAATTCCAGAATGTAGTGGTCTGACATCCCCAACTCGAGACCAAGATGGGGTCCTTCATTCTTTCCCATCAGGTAATGGGGTTGGCTCTTTCCTAGGGGAATTCTTGGCTTCACACCTACATATATCTATACTACTATTATAAAGGAAGAACTTTGAGGCGGGTAAACTCGTGAACCACAGCGCCAATCCACACACCCGATACATCGTTGGAATCCTCAGGGTGTGCAGATGGACATATGCTATATAAATTTAAAAAATACGTTATTTAAAAAATTTACATTAAAAAAAAAAGTAGTCCCTCGAAGTAGCGCCGGCCGCGACCTGCGTGCTGACGTCGTCCAGGAGCGCGAGGAACGTGAGGAGGAGCGGCGGACATGGTGCAGGGGAGGAGCACTGACGAGCGGCACACAGGCGGTGAGCAGCAGCAGACCGGCAGAGCGGCGAGGAGCACTTCACTGACGAGCGGCGGCTGAGCGGCAGACATGGCGCGGGGGAGGAGCACTGACGAGCGGCACACAGGCGGTGAGCAGCAGCGGAGCGGCGAGGAGCACTGAACTGAGGAGCGGCGGCTGAGGTAAGGCACCGGGGGACAATGTCGGGGCGGTTGGGGCACGCGGGGGACGGGGAGTTACAACAAAAAGGCTCCGGGGGACAATGTCAGGGCAGGCGGGGGACCCTCTGGCATAATTGTGCTCAAGCTCCCAACTCCTGCCGACCGCTCCATACTCTGTGAACTCCTATTCATATCCCTGCAACCTCTGCTCATCCTCGCCTCCCTGCAAACAGAGCGCCAGAGCCCCTCTTACCCAGAAAGCTCCCCAGTGCCTCAGGCGCTGCTGCTGGCCACCACTGCAAAACTGGGCCTCTGGCATAATTGTGTGAGGTAAGCCTCCGGAGGACAATGCCAGGGCAGGCGGGGGTCGGGGCAGCCGGGAGACGGGGCGGACGGGGGACCGGGCTGATGGCCAATGTCGGGGCAGGCGGGGGTCGGGGAAGCCTAATTGCTCCTGGACAAGGTCGGGACGGGCTGCTAGTGCTAGATACACTTAGGTACACTTAGCTAGGGTACACATCTTTGGAGTATGCTTGATTATTGCTATGTATCAATATGCCTGCATTTATTCACTGTTTAGCAGCATGGTAGATGTTTACCTTTTATTTATGATACTTGCAATCATACATATCTGTTTCTGTCTAATAGTTGTCGCAGCACACATTTTATACTAGAATTATGCTGGTTCAATAAATACTTATTGAAAACGTCCCCATCATTTATTCTGTTGATCTTTCCGAGACTGAGTGAGCACAAGTGACTGAAAGAAAAGTGCTGTACTGTTTTCCAGATCCCTGAAGGATCAAGGGTTTTCATGTTCGATAGTTGCCAGAAACTATTCACTCCTCGGTAAGGTTAAGGCACTTATAGTGGCACTGTGAGCTAGCTGGTCTAAGGGCTAACAAATTCTTTGGGGGTGTCTGGAGTCAGTCTGGACACCAATCCCTTAGTTTATGTTGTCTAAACATGCAGATTCTGTGTATCATTAGGAACTACACGATGTGAGAAGTTGGCCTGATATGTGATGCTCACTAATTCTAGTGATCACCTTGTATCATGCCAAGCAACCCTTATGATGATTGGTTGTAAGTCAACCTTATAGACCAGTTATCCTAGTGGTAACGTGGACAAAGCAGTCTTAGGCTAAACTCTGAAAGGCATGTGAAGCCAGCTGTATTACCATACACAACCCCCTTGAATACCACATGAAAGGAGACCACACAAAGATATATATTGACACAGACATATATATGCGGGTGCATAGGGTCGAAATAGTGTCGGGTTTCGTCACGCTGGTCGATGGTGCTTGGAGCTGAAGATGCTGCAGGCGGCTCGATGTGAAGAGTTCCGGTGGATCCAAGGGTGGATCTGAAGTTGTGAAGACCTGAAAGCAGAGGGGACAATGTTCAAAGTCACTAGCCAGTGACTACAGTGGAACCAGATTGGAACCAGGCGATGTCGGGTGCAAACAGGCGATGAGGTGTAGCTTCTCTCTGAAGCCACGTGGACACGAGGGGTCGAGGACGTCCGGGAGTCGATCACGAGCTGTCCCACGCAGGCTTCTCGCTGTTGGCGGTGTCGGCAACTTGATTGGAGCAAACAGGCCTTGGCTAATGCAAGCCACGCAGGAATCGAAAAAGGCTTATCACTCGGACCAGCAAGGTCAGAGCAGGTGATCCTTTTTACAGGAGCAAGGGCAAGTCTGGAGCAACCAGACCCGCAGTGTAGTTCGTCGGTTTCGTCGCCAAGATGGCCGCTGACCACGTGGCTAGTGGCCGGGATGGCGCGTCGAGTGGCACAATGCAAAAGGGCCCGACGCAGATCGTGGAGATGCTGGGGGGCTGATTTTCGGTGCAAGGGCTGCTCGGTGGTGGGGGTTCTCAGTCCCCAAAGCACAACGTCGAGGGTGCCTCTGATGCTGCGCAGTCAGCTTTTCGGGTGTCTTCCAAGAGGTCCGGTCCCACGTCTCTCGGTGCCTCCACGGGTCCCTTCTTCGCAGGGACTGTGGATCGGGCTGTGAGAAGTCTGGGAGTCTGGGTCTTGTCAGGCTCTGGGCTCTGGCTCCGGCGGAAGGCGGCGGCAAAGCAGACGTCGAGTTGCTGGTTGGTACCAGTGTTCACAGGGTGGCCACTCCTAGGCCACAAGGGAGATACTCTTCAGTCTTCTGTGCAGCAGAATGTCGAAGTCCAGTCGTCTTCTTAGTTTCAAGTTGATTCAGGATGATCTGAGGTGCTATGGCACTGCTCCCACTCTTATTCCCAATCTGAGGGGTGGATCACCTGCTAGGTCCCTCCTCTGGGTGGGACCAGGAAGGGGGGCGGTTACACCCCCTTTCCTTTGTCCAGCTCCTCGCCAGCCCTGGGTCTGGAAAGTCCCAGGACCGGTTTGGACTGGCTTATGCACGGGGACACCTTGTGTGCCCAGGGCATGTCTGTTTCTATTCCGCCCTGTCCTACCCAATACACAAAATCCTGTCTGGGGTGGTGCTCGCACCTCCCAAGGCAGGAAACCCTTTGTCCAAGCCTCCCTCGCTGGAAGGACTCCCAGCAGCAGGAGGTCAGACTTGTGTCTGTGGTGGCAGCATCCATTTTGTGATGCTGAGGCTCTGGTTAACTTTAACCGGGGTTAAGGTTATGTACATGTTGTGTCCCTCTAGAAGGGTGGAATGCTATCCCCGTCGACAGAACTGTCGAGGGGATAGTATTCCAAATCGTATGACACCTTACTCGACATGTTTTGATAAAGCCAAACCAAAGTTAGCATATAACCGCGAGGATTATAATGCACTTAAGAGTATATGGTATGGCAATATCCCGGAACAGCTAAGGGAGTTGTTCCTGACAGCTGCAGACAGGCTCAGCTCATGCTAGAGCACCATCTCACATGAAACCACGCACTCTGCCCCCAGGATACCAGGGGCCTTCCATAGGAATGGCTTATAGGTTACCATGTGCCCAGTTTAAGGTTAGATATAGGGATACTATATCTAAGCAAGAGGTGATTACACCAACTTACCCCAGCTGAGTGATCAGCCAGTTGTGTCAAATATGGAGGCCAGGCCAGGGGTGGCACAATACATGCTGCAGCCCCTGGTAGGCCTTGAAAACACCTATGCCCTGGGTACCTAGGGTACATTGTTACAGGGGCCAATAAGGTGAACCAGTTCCAATTGTGTATGCACCTAAGGTACATGGAGTCCATTTTAAGGAGAGAGCAATCAGCCTGGGGCCCTGAATAGCAGGATCCTAGGCCAACTATGTCAAAAACCAGCTAAACACCAGGCAAAAAGTTTGGGGGTAACCATAGTCAGATATCCACCTTCCTACACACGACAGTGCAACCAGCCTGCACCAACACTTGTGGACTGGCTGCAGGATGCAGCGTACTGCCAGGAGTTGCTCTCCCACTATTGGGAGCGCATGCCACCACTCTCACGGCTGAAGGACATTTGAGAAACACTGACGTCTTAACTCTGACACAGAGAGCAAGATGCAGCTTTAGAAATGGAGGGGACTCATCCAGATTCAAGGACAGAAGAAGAAGCCCACCCCCTGCCGAGATATGACATCCAATCTCTGATCGTTTGAGCTTCTTGCATCCGCCGTTAAGACTGTCTTGCTCTGCGCTATCCACAGCCTGCTTGTCTATGTGACCTGGACAATACTACTGATCAGATCTTTCGCCAAATTGTGAGATCGTATAAACTGATGTATGCTGTATGTCCCCTGCTTTCTCATTTCCCTCTTTCCAAACCCCTTTTTGGAACCGATTGTTTATTTTCCTAAATACCAGTAAAACAAGCATTTGCAATGCAATCGGTCTCGCCTTTAGGATCTTATATGTGTTTAGCTATGCAGCACATTAGCCTGGGTGCTGAAACATCTAATGTTCTTTAGCATGAAGGGAAAGTAAGCACCAAACTGCGTGTCATGCCTGGTATGGAAACTCTCAGAGAGAAATATTGCCTTTCAGCAGGAAATGTTCTTGTCTAAAGCTCTGTTTCTAATATAAAATCAGGGACTTCGGTAGTCATATCGCTGAAAATACAAGATTTGAAAAAAATATTATTGTCTACGGGTGCTTGTGAAAGACTATATCTATAGACTGGAATCTAGAGAATGCTAAAGTGGTTCTGGTATTTTACTGACCTCTGCTGGTCGTTTTCTATCAAGACAGTTAAATAGAGGCAATGCACTCAGTAGCGTGGCTAGGTTACACCTTGCGCAAAACCAATATTTTAGTAATAGTATGACCAACATTTTCTCCAAGTGCCCTAGGGAACGAAAAGGGAACGGCCACCCACGCCCCAAAAGGACCTCTGTGACCAAAGGGACACAGAGGATATACAGTAAACAGAGAATCGCTCCCGAGCTAATAACCATTTAATATTCACAGTTAAAGCATATCCGGTCAATTCAATAAATTGTCCAAATTCAGGGTGTTATCAAATTCATTTTCTTCTATTTTTTTTTTATTGTTTTCCTTTGTCTTTGTTAGAAATGTAGTTATATTGTACAACAATTCACAATAAATAAGTTGGTATAGATGACATCGCCAAATGTAGCCAGTATCTGACACGTGTTTTGTCTCAGGGAGATTCACCCGCTGACTTCCTCAGGGCTAGAACAACAAAATGTACAATACTCAGATGGTGTTCAGCTAAAATACGCGATATTCAAAAATTCAAAAACCGAAAAGTTTTTTATGAATATAGAGATTAGCAGATGGGTAGTAACCTAAGCCCATAGACACCAGAAAGTCACCCAGCGAAAACAATCACACACATGACTAGTAGTGCAGCACAGAAAAAAAAGAAGCGTGCCTCAGAAATCAACTCACCCATAGTAGTCGCAGAGGTAGTACTGTTGTGTCCATATGAACATAGAACTTCATGATCCTCCTAGGTGGTTAACATAAGCTAGTAAATGGCTAATTCCAATAAAGCAGACATCCATTGTGATAGTTTATTTACATAAGGTGAAAGCACCTGTGCTTGTGCAGACTCATAATAACGCAGACAATACATGAATTGTCCACTCACCAAGCACAAATTCTCTGGGAGCAAATTCACCACATTCCAGGTAGAGCCTGTGTGTGGTGTCCTATAATATGAGTCTGCAACAAAAGGAAGGAATAAGAGATACTTAATATGGAAAGGGAATGCCAAATTATATTTCATTCCCTTCACGATCGGAATACGACCACTAAAGCGACAGTGGATGCACAAAGTATCCACCATACCAATATAAATGCCACTAACAGATGACACACCCATAATGCTATTTTTGATAAATGATCCATTCTCCAACCAATTCTAGTTAAATATCTATCAGAAAGGTCATTAAATTTGGATAAAACTTGTAAATTACCGAAAGAGAATATAGACTATGAGTATCCTTCAGCATTCTGACGATTTCCATTAAAAAAATAGATCTAGAAATGGAGAGGAAGAGAATATTTGTATGTATAAATAAATTAACAAGTTAAATTATCCTCATCAAAGCTAAAGATCACAAGGCCCGCCAGGCCACGAACTCCAGTCTAGTTCAAAATTGTTGTGTGCTAATATACAGGTACACAGTCTCGATATTTCATGTACTCAATATTCAATATACTTAATATTAAGATTCAAGAGAGGGTTACCTCAATCGGACTTGTAATATGGTTCCAGAAGAAGATATATAAAGTCAGTTCTAAGATCAGAGACAAACACAACACAGATTGGTTCATGTATGTTAAGAGCACGGAGCCGTCAGGCCGAGGGAGACATTGGCCTGCAGCCGCTGAGAAGGGACGCCTAGATCTGACCCAAATGGCGGCTGCCATTGCACAGACATCGTGACCTGTTTCTCCGATACGGCGGGGATTGACAGAAAGCCCGGTAGGCCAGCGCGTCTCTGCTCCCCGCCCTCCCCCTGTCGCGGGTCAACGAGGCCGCAGTCGACCAGAACCGGGCACACACAGACTGGCCCATGCGGCGGGGGCCGGTGCCTGGGGTAGAGCCGCTGGCGTAAAAAGCTGCCCCGGGAAGACAGCACGCATAGAGACAGCAGCGGGAGAGTCGCGGATCCTTAATTTTGCAGGCTGGAGTAGACGGGCCGAATCTTCTGATATCAGGGCCTTCTACCCAAGAGGCACATACATAGGGCTGCCTTAAAGTGATGTCCTGTGGGGCCCCCGCTGGGTGTAGCATGTGGGAGGCCAAACGTACAAAGTCCACAGTATCAGTGATTGAGAAATGTGAGAAGGGAAGAACCCATAGTACCGGTGTGGACAAGACAAGAACTATACCGGGTAACGGCCCGTAGTCATTCATCATGTTCAGCAACAATATATAGACACTATCCAATAACAGACTGGCTCCTGAGCAAATGGTGTACTGATAGAGGGGCCCAACACAAACGTCCCTGGAACCCACATTGACACCGGCAGGGGGGTAGCTCTACCCTGGCGCCATCTCGCTTGCGAGTAGGCCCAGAGTCAAGCCAGCAACGTGCACAAGTGACCCACGGGGATTGTGTGCTTGTGCATGGCTGTGCGTGTGATGGTGTGGACATGTACTTGGGTGTTTTTGTACTAGAGCATGTGATTCTATGTGTGCTCGTGTTGATGTGCACAGATGTTTCTGTATGTGTGCTTATGTCTGCGCGTGTGAATGTGTGTGCATGTACTTGAGTGTTTTTGTACTAGAGCATGGTGTTGTATGTGTGCTTGTGCCTGTGGATGCTTCTGTATGCGTGCTTGTGTGCGCCCTCTGTTCGCGTGCTGTGTGCGCTCATTTGTGTGGGCTTTATGCATGTCTGTACGTGTGATGGTGTGTGTGTGCATGTACCTGTGTGTACGTCCTTGGGTATTTTTGTTCTAGAGCTTGTGAATGTATGTGTGTTTGTGGTAGTTTCTGTATATGTGCTTGTGTGTGTGTGCGCGTCTGTGCGTGTATGAGAGTGTGAGCGGATATGTGTGTGCTTGTGCATGTGATGGTGTTTGCGTGTGCATGTACTTGGTTATTTTTCTACTAGAGCATGGGATTTTATGTGCACTTGTGTTTTTGGATGTCTCTGTGTGTGCATATGAGAGTGTGTGCCCACATTTGTATGTGCGTGGGCATATCTGTGCGTGTGATGGTGTGTGCACGCTGGATTTGTTATTCTCTGGCAGCCACTGTCCTGGAAATTGACTTTACCTGCCAGACGCCTGACCTTAAGATGGCCACCAGTGTACAGTACAGTCCCCTGCCTGAACCCAAGATAGCTTCCATAGTGGTCCCCTCCACGTTTTTTTTACTTCCCAGAGACAACAATTGGACATTGATCAGACCTTGAACCTATCCCCTAACCTGCTTACACATCAGGACTTGGAACCTGTGGAGCTTACCCCAGACTGTAGAGATCAAGCCATTTGGCGGATTCCCAGTGGAGCTACCATATAGCTAAAGAGGAGAGGAGTTGTGAACACCCCCCATCACCTACCCAGCCGGACCTTGGGCAGATTTTCCCCTCATCTCTACGACCTATCTTCCTCCTACCCCTTTACCCTATCCCCTTATCCTTCCTTGCGCCATTCACCTTGTCCCCTATGTTCTTTAAATGCTTTTCTTGATACTTATGTAATTTTTAACTAATGTAAATTGCAACATTATTGTTCCTCATGTAAAGCGCTCGGTTTCCTTTGGGTCTAGCCAGCGCTATATAATAACTCATTAATTTAAATTTGTTCCCATGTAGTACTCTTACTCTTTGTCTACTTCCCTAGCTCCTATCCCCTCTCCCCTGAATCTTTCCCCTTGCCTCCTTTTCCCCTTATGTATTTGTGCTTGTTTTATCTCGACCTTACAAGTAACTATGTTGCCATGCTCTAATAACTGTGTAACCTTTGTAACGATGTAACGTATAACTATGATCTGATGCTCATGTAAAGCGCTCCAATACCTCCGGGTCTAGCCAGCGCTATATAAAACCTTTAAAATAAAATAAATAATACATTAAAATCCAAAATTGTAGGTGGATTATTTATATATTGTAGTCAGGTTGTTTATCCAAAGATCCCCGTAAGTTATTTAGCGCCAGTAAGCAAAGCTATTTTAGACGAAAAGTAAGTTCGGTCGTAGGTGCCATACAAACAAGTGGAGTGACCTACATCAGGAAACCCATTGCATCGATAATAAGTAAGCCTGCCTATCACTAAAGAAGATATAGACATTTTCTAGACTAGAATCCAGGCAAAATACACCCTAATATTGTATTAGTAATATTTTGTCAAAGGCCACTGTAAAATAATTGTAGTACATAAGGCAAGTCTAGATAGTCAGGCGAAAAGAAACCTATACCCTAAGTTCAGGCGAAATTGCCAAACAAGCCAGTAAAGCAATATGCATCCGAAAAGCCCATTGCCCCGCCAAAGGTTAAGCCCGCCTGTTGGTAGGGGACATAGACAGTATCTGAAAGGGAGTTAAAGCAAAATATGGCATATCTCAGCGCATTAAAGCTTACCAGAAAAAGGAGAGTACTCCCGCCGTCATCATGGGTTCTAGCGTCCAAAGAACCCGAGCATGCTTGCACCCCCGTTTATATACCGGTAACTAAACGGCAACGTCCACTAATACAATGGCGAGCGAGGGCGGGCTATCTATTCCTTCGATGTGTATAGTATCCGCCATCTTTGAATGGTTTCCAAAGTCAAGCAAGTTAAGATTCTTCATTAGCGTTATCTTAAAGGGCGCATCTCGGCACAAGGATTATTAATATAATACACCAATATCAACAATTAAAGCGGTAATAAATATATTCCATAGTAAACGAGGGCGAACCATCTATTCCTACAACATATAGAAGTACATATGTAAAGTACAAATTGAATAACCTGTTGGATACTTACTGCTGTCCTCATACATCCCTTGTTTATGGACCACAATACTAATGTGTTATCATCATGTTAGGTGTATGGGTATCTCTAACACTTACTAATCCCTCCTCTCTCTTTTTTTTTTGTTGCTTTCCTGCTAACTGTTTGTGAAATACCCAATTCATGTAGTATTATCTGCTATAGATATGCGAAATCGGTTATACGTAAAAAAGAATGTCTAATCTGTTTCTTCTCCTCTTGACAACTTTTATTGATGTTGATCTAGTCTCTTAAATATGACTAATTATATTGATGAGATATTTCTGGATATTCTGCCAGGGATTTTAATCGATTACCTCATATTTAGTCTGATTAGGATTTGAACCTTTCCCCTCTATGTCTGATATGGACAGGGGTGGTTAAGACGATATGACCCCTAGTATCCCATAGATAGGCACTGGAGGAACCGTCAATGCTGTAGTAACTGCTGATGCTAGATTATACTATTCATTTCCATGTTGAGATGCACTTTCAGGATAATAACCTTAATGGGGAATCCTAATTCTGTGTACATTTACAACAATCCTAACATACTATTGTACAGAATATGACCAGTTGTACATATGATCACATTGGATTCATATAGATTATTGATAGCACGCAAAGGGGACACATATCATTCAAATAGATTTCTTCACTTCTAATATACACCTATATGGAAACGTATGAAATGCATATTGTTTCAGCGTCATTCTTCAGCATTAGGTGCATTCACAATTTAGAAGACATGTCAAAAAGAAGAGTCATTAGGGCAAAGCGGCACATAATGTTACAAGAGACAGTGCAAACATATATGCAGAAAAAAGTTCTTGAACAGAAATATAGTATAGATACATTGGTGGCTATTCACATTTGTAGAAAGTAGTGTAATTTAAGGTCTACATTAATTCCACACTCGACTGCTCGAAGTTTTGAAATCCATCTTGCTTCACACTGTCTCAATTTAAGCTCTCTGTCCCCACCCCTTGGGTCATTATGGATAGTTTCTATGCCGTGAAATTGAAACCCAAGTGATGTTCTCTGATCCGGACATATATTAGCATGGCTCCCTATTGGGTATCTCTCATCTAAGTTCTTTAGGGCATGGAAGTGTCCAGGCATTAGCTCCTTTAATGGGCGAATAGTGCTGCCCACATAGATCTTTATGCATTTACACTGAATCACGTAGACCACATATTTAGTCAGGCAGTCTGTGTTCATGGATCTGAAATTTACGTGAGCCATTGTATTCAATCTCCCTCACCCCTTTCTTAGCAAGTCTGCACATACTGCAGCTGTCACATGTATGAGATCCAATATTAAGTTGTCTAAGCCAAGTGGTTTTAGTTCGAGGCTGAGCTGGATAACTTGGGCTAATAATACTCCGAATCGTTTTGCCCTTCGTGTACGTAATGCAAGGGGATTTGGGAATATATTTTTCCAAAGATTTATCCGCCGTAAGCAGAGCCCAGTTCTGTTCAAGTATTGCAAAAAGTTTCTGAGACCAGCGATGATAATTGGTCACCAATCGAACATTTGCATTCTTATTTTTTGTTGTTTTCAAGGTATTTTTAAGGGTGTCAGGACGGTGTAATCTTATGGTTCTGGCTTTAGATTTTTGAATATCAAGTATTTTAGCTGAACACGATCTGAGTATTGTACGTTTGTTATTGTAGCCCTGAGGAAGTCAGCTGGTGAATCTCCATGAGACTGAACGTGTGTCGGCTATTGGCTACATTTGGCGATGTCATCTATACCAACTTATTTATTGTGAATTGTTGTACAATATAACTACATTTCTGACAAAGACAAAAGAAAATAAGAAAATAAAAAGAAGGAAATTCATTTGAGTACACCTTGAATTTGGACAATGTATTGCATTGACCTGATATGGTTTAACTGTGAATGTTAAATAGAGGCAGTTGAACATAAACAAAAGTCCCTAAGCAGAAGCAGACAAGTCCTAGGGCTGATCTCCAGAGCCCACTAAGTACATACACATATAAGTATATACTAAAGTATATAAATATATCCTAAAGTGTATACCAGAGGTCTTGAATGCTTGACCTGAAAAAACGTGTAGGCCATCTCCTATAGAAAAAGCTTTAGAGGCCATAGCCACTCTAGCAGAATGTACACAAGAAGACTTGGTATCAAACCCTGCTTCCTGCATAACCCAACCTACTCATCTGGTAATGGTTGGGAATGAAACTGCCTTGTGTGCCTTACGAATGGAAATTTGCAATTTATTTTTACACTCAGTCATGTTCTCCTAAGCCTTTGAACATTGTACCATACACAATTTAGGATCATTTCTGAAAGCAGGGTTGGATACCACTCTAGAATTATATTTTGTTCTCCTATAAATGTTAAAGGTAACCCCATCTGGGGTGAATACTCTACTTGTTGCGTCAAGGGATCTTACATATGAGATCCTTCTACAAGAGAACAAGCAAAGAAGCATTGTTAACTTTGCAGATAGCTCCTTTGGTGACAATTATTTGTTGCTTTGCCTGGAGAGAAACAAATTTAAGATTCAGACATCCCAAATGTTAAAATATCTAGGATCTGGAGGGAGAGAAAGATTAACACCTTTGGACAATTTCCTGACTTAAGGATGTTACCCAAACAGGGTTACCATCAATTGAGTTATGACCTGCTGAGCCATTCCTTGACCCATAATGTCTGCAAGAAAATTCATTATACTTACAACATCTGACCCCCACACCCGTATGCAATCACCATTGTACCAATCTGGTCCATACCAGTTTATATCTTTTAACTGTTCCTTCCGCCCGTGCTCTAGAAAGGAGGGACTGAGCCGGCCTTGGAAGTCCAGAGCTTTCCGTCTTTTCCTGTAATCCTCTAAGTCATAACGTGCCTCTGTCACAATGTGATGATGCATCCCTAAGGAATCTTGTGGAAGATCTGGGAGATGAGATAGAGGGTTTGGAAAATCCCAGAAAAATGTAATCAGAACTTGATACCATACCTGAGATCTCCGAATCAAAGTCAACACCTCTAGGTCCACCATATGTCTCACCTCCTGCGCTGATAGGTGGGTTAGCATTGCGAACGAGGGAAAATCATTTCCCTGTATCTTTGAACAATCCTGCAGAAATGCAGACACTTCTAGATTCAGTCTCCAACTGAAATATCTTAGAAGTTGATGGTCTAACCTGGAGTCGAAATGATGTATCAAACAGATCCTAGAGATCTGGTCAAAGATCTTCGGCTAGAGCTTTAAAGCACTTGCATCTTTAAAATGACAAGAGTGCCAACCCTCAACCATGTTTGACCTCCCTTTACCAAAAGAGGTATTCTGCCATAACAAGATATTTTTCTCCGGATATAATTACCAGAAGTTCCTGGCCAGAGCCACTAAAATCTTGGATCCTGTTCCTCCAAGATGATTGATATAACAAACTGCCCCAACATTGTCCATCTTTTGGAGTACTTTGGATTGAATCTTGACTCTGGTACAAAATTGTACAGCAAAAGAGCTCGCTGGGAGTTACAAGCAACAAATATCTAATTTTCCAAGGATAACCATCTCCATCCTGTAGTAAAATCTCATACCTATTGCTTAAGTGAGGTAGGAATTCTAGCATCTTTTGAAAGAAAAACAGAGATTTACTTTCATATCGGAGGGATGTCTTGCTGTGAAAAAACTATTGTCCATGATTGTGAAATTTGAACAGGGGTTCCCATAAACTTGATTCAGAAACCTTGTCATGTCTTACGTGCCAAAGCATCTGAATTAAAAATCCACCAATTGTGAACAAATTGTGCCTACCTGTCTCGTACCTTTTAGTTGGAAGGAAGGGGTAACACTCACCTGAGTGAGCTGATCCCGAAGCACCTCCTAGGAAATGGCTTCTGCCTCCCCTGTTCCTCTGGTAACCTTGAGTTGAATGGATCCACCTACTCTAGACACATCCTGCCACTGTCCGCGCTTGGCTCCTTTATCTCTGGAAGGGGCTTTGTGGGCAAAATAGATGGCTGAGCGCACCCAGCCATGACCGACCTCTGCAAAAATCCTTTAGGGGAAAACCCCCTTATTGATGCTTGAGTTTTGTCAAGAGAAGTGAATGTGGCCAAAAACGTACCCAATTCCTTCCTAAATGGATCCCCAAAAAGGCTCCTTGTGCCACTCGGCTAGCCTCTAACCAAGAGGGATCCCCAAACTTTGGGTCCCCCATAATAAAGAATGACCTTCAAAAAAAGGGTACAATTTGCTTTGTATAAATAGATCACCCTATGAGCCCTTCTGGAAAGAATGTCTGAAGGAATTGGATAACCTGATTGTTTAGCCTTTGTGGCCATATCCAGTATCTTTGTTAATGGAACTGTTATGCCATGAAACGTATCTTGGCATGAATGTCAGGAACGAATAATGCTCTTCTTAGGTTCACAAATATACTTATCCAGAAAGGTGGCCATATGTGCATCAATTTCTGTTGTGAGAGCCACTTTTTCATCCAAAGAAGTGCGAGGACAATGGGCCATGAGGCGATTGCACCCTTCCTTATGTAACTGTTTCCGTAAACTACTTGCTGCATTTGCAACTACCAAATAGATCCCATTTCTAAGGGATCCAGCTCTTATGGCTCATCATGTGAGGGGAAACCTAAATAATGTTCCTTTAAATGCTCTCCATGCGATTTTAGAGTCAGTCTGTTTTAAAGATGCAGAAGCTTCAAGATCAACCTCTTCTACATGTTTTCTCTTCACATTGGTTTTTTATTGGGAATGTTTTATTCAGGTTTCTCCTGAGTTGGAGGGTTTATAGGTGATCTGTGAAGAACTTCCCTTTGGAATATAGGTTTTCAACATTTACGCTCCAACATGGCTAATTTCTTCTCTAAATGAGACATCACATTAGGCACTTACCTTATAAATTGAGGCATGAACAGCCTCAGAATCAGAAGAGCCCTCATCCTAAACAATAGATGTATGTTAGGGCTGTACGAACATCTACACATCACACCCTCTTTCCTCTCTCCTCCTCCTCTCTCCTTATCGAGGCAAAACCTTTTAAAGTCACAAGGCAGCCAAACCAGGTCAAAGTCTTACGCGCCCATTTATAAATAGCCCCGGGCATGGAAAAAGCATAGTAGCTATTGAAAGAGAATTAGTCTCTATAACAGACCCCAGGAGGGGTGTCAGACTCCGGGCTGCGTAGGGTGTAAAAAAGAAAAGTTGCTCTGTGCGGTGCTCCTTTGTGGTAGGAGTTTGAGGAGACAGTCTTCCCCCATCATTGCGATTGTCACTTTGGAGCTCGAGATACAGAGATTTGGTCAAGTCAAGTCAAGTCATAGAATTTATATAGCGCACTACATACCCAGAGTGCTGTCACGCTGTCAAATGACGGCTATTGTTCACGTCTTCACCCAAGCAAAATACACAAAGCTGACCGCAAAAGAAACGCGGAAGCATTTCCGCAGTCACTAAACAGACATTAAATGCAATAAAATAAAATTAAGCCTTAACAAAAAACCTATACAAAGAACATAAAATGAAAAGTATTTTCCGGTCCTCCGAAGAGAAACAGGAGCACTTAACGGCTGCTGGAGCAGGGAAGAAAGCGGGGCATGGACATTGAAGGAGGACGTCCCTTTCTCCTCTCTCTGTCTCTAACTTCCAGTCAACTATGACATTCATCAGGGACTGGATGAACCACAACCACCTCAAGCTGAACCCGGATAAAACCGAGCTGGTTCTCACTGGTGGTTCGTCCAGCCCCTGGAACTCTCTCTCTTCTGGCCCCCCTCTCTTGGTCCCGCACCGACCCCCTCCACCACGGTCAAAACACTCGGTGTCAAAATAAACAACCAGCTCACCCTCCATTCACAAATTAGTTCCGTGGTATCCTCCTGCTTCCTCACTCTCCGCACCATCCGCACTGTTTCCCGCTTCTTTTCCCCCCAGGCACTTAAGATCATCATGGCCGCACTAGTGATATCGCGACTGGACTACGCAAACGCTCTCTACCATGGCATCCCCGCGTACAGTTTGCGTAGACTCCAGACTATCCAGAACCAGGCAGCCCGGCTGGTGTACGGCCTCCCTCGTTATCACCATTCCACCCCTCTTCTCAGGGAGCTTCACTGGCTCCCTGTAAAAGAACGTTCCCTCTTTAAGATAGGCTGCATGGTCTTCCAGGCCCGCCAGGGCACTGCCCCCGCTTTCATCTCCTCATTAATCAATCCCTATGTACCTGCAAGAGAACTTCGGTCTTCCTCCAAGTACCTCCTTCAGATCCCTCGCTTCACTCGTAAAAAGTGGGGCGGGGCCAATTTCTCCACCCTGGCTCCAACTTTCTGGAACTCACTCCCTGATCACCTCCGCTCTGCCACCCAGTATCTCCCCTTTCGTAGAGATCTGAAAACGTTCCTCTTCAGCCAGGCTTTCCTCACTTAAACTCTCTCAATACCCCCTTCATCTTCTCTTGGTCTTTTTTCCTCAGTTGCCGATCCCCCTAGCGCCAAGAAACCGCAAGGTGTACGCTGCGCTCTAGAAATATTTTAAATTAGAAATTAGTTATAGACAATACTCTATTTGATTGGTTAAACTCTTCTTTTGTTCCTAACGTTTTTTGGAAAATGTAATTTATTGTTGTTAAACTAATATGACTGCTGAAGAGAATAAAAGGAGAAAATGAGCTGAATCCTAGTCTCCAGTCGTGACTGAACAAGACTTGTGCTAGAGTGTTTTGGGATGGTTGAAAGCGAGGCAGTATGCGTTCAAGTGAAAATATTTTCGCCAACACCACCTCTTTGATGGAGAAATAGATGGCAAAGGGTGAAACATGTTTATGATTTTAGATAACCATATATCGTCGGGTGTCAAAGCATTTCTTGGGATGAAATTGAGTATAGGCTGAGGACCAAACTTTCTGTGTGTACAGTCGCTTGGTGTAGAATACCTTCCATAAGGTTTTATCTAAATGTCAGTCATTCCTAGTTTGATCACACCATTGCTCATAACAGCACTCTTTGCAAACTAACGTTTAGCTGTACTCACTCATGGATTTTAATTTTACTAGCTGCTCTATCTAAAGACGACTGGACCCAAATTCACATTCGTAGCTTAAATTATGTTAAAATATGTTATTGATTCCCCCATGCCTTTGCAAGCAAATGTTTATGGATTAAACAAAGATGCCAATGACTAAATATTGCTCGCTACATTTCCTCCACTCCTCGGCCCCCATTTGCCTTTCCTTCAGCATATTTTGAAAGGTATTTCACTATGGTAATCTGTGTATTATATTTAATTGTTCACCTTCTTAGGTACTTTGGTGCCTTCTTAAATGCTCATTTTGTTCTCAAATGTGGGCCTCAAAGCAATCTCGTTTTAAATAACTTCATTATTACAATAATGACCCGGGGAAGGGGTGTTGAGCTTTGAGGGTATAATTGTTCGTCTTCGTGTGTTTTCTGTGTCATATACACATGCTTTTACTTTATTCCAGATATATCCAGAGCAATTGAATTACTGGAAAAACTTCAGAGAAGTGGAGAAGTTCCGCCGCAAAAACTGCAAGCTTTGCAAAGAGTCCTTCAAAGTGAATTTTGCAATGCTGTGAGGGAGGTGAGTAAGTGGATCTATTTTGTATGTAGACATTCAATCTTCAATACTAAGTAGCTCATTAGATTTAAAAACATGTATTGGCAAAGCCAATCGTTCTAACTTTACTGTGCCAACACATCTTAACACCTGAATCAGTAAACACTGTTTACAGTCTTTGCTTGTACAAATGCTGTTAATCATTTTAAAGCCTACAATATTGGCGTTGCTAGTGCTAAAGGATTTTCTGTATAGAATGCATATATAAGATAAATAATTGAATGTGACAAATGGGGTGATGATCACGCTTGCTGAAAAGTGATATCAAACGGCCAATAACATGAGGTGAGAAGATATTACTCCAGTGGGTGAGGCCAAGCCCACTCTATGTATGTTTTTGAAAAACTGGTGACAATCCATCTAGCAGTCAGCTATACCTTAAAGCCAGACCTAATTTATGATCCAGAGGCTTTGTATTTCCATGTAGTAAACTTGTGTTTATGTCGCCTGTCTACTATGGAGAAAAACAAAGTGAGTTTCATGAGGTAGGAGGGAACAATGAATATGGATAGCATTTGTTGGCACAGAACAGTACTGATGGAGGTTTCTTTGAAGAAGTTAATAACTAGCACAGGTTTGCTAGGTTTCCCTATGTGCCCCGGCTGCGCTAGGGCCCAAAATCCACAGGTAGGCACATCCTGAAGAATATTCAGCGCCTAGTGGGTTTTCTGCCACCCCGCGGAGGGTGTAAATTGAGGGCTATCGCCCCGATAGCCCCCAAGGGGGGGGAGGGGCAAAAGGACTGTGGCTATTCTTTTGGGGGTTGGGGGCATTGGGATGCCCATTCTGCTAAGCCCCCACCCCTACTAATAGAAAAGCCAGCATTATCGCTGGCGCCTAGTGGACTTTCTTCCCCCCGGGGGGGGCAGATCAGGTGCTACTGCCCCTATTTGCCTCCTTTGGGGGGGAAGAAAGGCTGTGGCATCTTTTTGGGGGCGCATTGGCATGCCCATTCTGGGCAACCCCAACCCCGAACTTTGGAGAAAAAAAATCCCTAGTGGCTAGTGGGCTGTCTGTCCCACCCCGGGGGGGGAGGGGGTCAGATAAGGGACTATTGCCCTATCTGCCTCCCTGGGTGGGGAGCAGAAAGACTATCATTTGTTGGGGGGCTTAAAGCCTTGACCTGCCCATTCTGGGCAACCCCCACCCCTACCTAAATAAAAATAAATCCCTGGCGCTTAGTGGGCTTTCTACCCCCTCCCCGGGGGCAGACCATTGGCTATTGCCCCCATGTTCCTCCTGGTGGGTCAGCACGTCTTTAGTTTTCTTTGGGGGGTAGGGTGGTGGCATTTGCATGCCTATTCTGGGCAGCCCCCACCGCGGGCCTATTAAAAAAAAAGAATCCCTCGTGTGTAGGGTGCTTTCTGCCCCCCAGGGATGTCACAAATAATGAAATTTTGTGGGAGGGAAGGTGGGGGGCATTGGCATGCCCATCTCTGGCAGCCCCCACCCCTATAATTTACAAAATATAATAAATCTCTGGTTTCTAGTGGGCTTTCTGCCCCGGGGGAGCAGAAAGACTGGAATTTTGTGGGGGGAGGGGTGGGGGCACTGGAATGCCCATATTGGACAGCCCCCACCCTAATAACATATGGCAACTGAAAAATCCCTGGGGTCAAGTGAGCTTTCTGCCCTCCCGGGAGGAGGGGGGCAAAAAGGCTGTAATGGTGGCGGGGGTGTGGGCATTGGCGTGCCTGTTTTGGACAGCCCCCACCCTTATTATATATGCCCTACTAAAAAAATCCCTGGTGTTTAGTTAGGGGGGCTGAAAGACTGAATATGCCCAGTTTTTTTGGGGTGGGGCAACGGCCTTGCCCAAGGGGCCGCTCCCCACTCCCTGGAGCCTAGTGGGTGCATCCCTGCTTGGAGATCGCCCTCCTGGGGCGATCCCCAAGCAGAGATCCACTAGGGAAGGGAGTACCATTGGAATGGGGAGATTCTCCCCTTTCCAACGATGCCTCTCAGGGGGCTGAGATAGCTCCCTGAGCACGTAGAAAGTGAAACTGAAATGAGCCCCTTGGCTCATTTCAGTTTAATTTTCATAGCAATGACATCAGTGCACCATGTGCGCGATCAGCATTGCAAAGAAAATGTAAATTGGCTTTGGGGGGTTGGGGAAGCTCTTCCCCAACCTCCCGAGGACAATAAAAAACAAGCACTTAAAATATAATAGGTTTCGCCTTTTGCTTTGATATACAATACCATTAGCAAAGCAAATGGTTTTAACTTAATAAAAGGTGAGACCTATTGCATTTTCAATGCTTGTCTATTCCGCCTCTGGTATTTTCCAGTTCAGCTAAAAAGAACCACAGGACGTGCTTGAATCTCAGGCCTGGATTAGAGAGAGGTTCTCTGAATACGCCAATTACTTCTGAAGGTAGTAGTGATGGCGCTTTCGGTCGTGGCCACCCTCTTCCCGGAGAAAACGTTAAAAATTGTTAACATGAGAGACATGCACGCTCCAACTTGAAACCCTCAAGCAGCCGCGAGGCGCTGCCCGCGGTGCATGGAACACAGGCAGTCACTTTTAATGCACGTTCCCTTCAACCAGAGGACCTGGGGGCGATCAGGTGGTGTCCTTGCTCCGTTAAAAAGTTCCATGCGTGCTTTTTGTTCAAATCTGTCTGTTGAATTTCAAGTCATGTACGATTAAACACAAATGAATCATACAGTTGTTGCCAGGATAAACGTAAAATCATTTTAAAGTAAGTCATAAAAATAATTCTACACGATTATTAATATATTTCAGCCCACATGTACATCATTTTTCTCTGTGTTTTAACTAATGCTACTGATCTATTTAAATAATTCTGTACTTTTTAAATACTACTGCAATCAAAAACTACTAAGATACTTAAATACCTGCGCACTTCTAAAACCATTTAGCAGTTTTAAAGACTTGCGCAATTCTAAAAATAATAGTGTTGTTTGTAAAACGATTCTTTTATTTGCAGAACTTTTATAAAATTCTTCTTCCTTCTTTTATAATTATGCTAACTCTTAAAACGAATGTACCTACTTTTAAGTAGTAATGCACACTTTCAATCAAATGCACCAATTAAGTAAAGCTTTGTGTTATAATCATTTTATTTTATTTTTACATTAGTAAAAGTTTTGTTTTGTTAAAGGTTCTGAACACGTTTTGCCTGCGTGTTTTTTTTACCCCCTTATTCTTCCGGGTAAAAATACTGCCCTAGGCCACTTTCGTCCCACTCCTGTAGGATTCGTCATAAAGCAACCTACCACCACACAGGGGAGACAACTCGCAACTTTTCCGCTGAAATAAACCGAATTTACATTATATTGTCATGTTATTTTGTGAAGTTGTTCTGAACAAGTGGCGCGTTTTTTAATTATAAATAAAACATGTCTGTGCAATACGCTTTAGTATGTGTGTGATATATATAGTATGTATATGTAACTGTAACGTAGTCAAAGATGTCCTAGACAGGCACATCAACCCTCAAAGCTATTTCACTAGACCTAGAACCCCTGACCGACAGACTTACACAGATCTCTGCAGCAGTTGACTTAGTAGGACTAGAAGTTATGACCCAAAGGTTACACACCATTCCGTGCAACGTGCACTTCAACCCATTAAGCTATTTTACAACCAAGCAGCTACACACAAATCTTTGTGGTAGGCGCATTAACCAGCTAGGCTATCCTGATTGGAACCTGTAACACGCTGACTTCTGCATCAGGTGAACCTCTTTAACTGAGACCGCCAGTTACCTTACGAACATGACTTATCAGCTGCAGGCCTCACAGCGACACCTGCAGTAGGTATGTTAACCCCCTCAGCTGTTTTCCGGAGGATAGACCCCTGTCCTCCAGATCATAGGAGATGTAACAAGACCCTGAAGTTTTTATCTCTTATTGCAGCTAGTGATAAACAGACTTTTCGCAGATCTCAGCGGCAGGCACCCTACCCCCTCAGCTATCTTACGGAGGTTAAGTCCTATCTGTGCCGGGCCTTGAGGTCGTGGGAGGGGCTGGAAGCCTTAAAAGGACAGCATGGGAGCTTTAGACTTCTCATTTGTCCCTGTTCGAACGTAATGACCCTCTGAAATGTAACCCCCTCTGAAATGTATTAATTTTCCGGAAGTGGACCCCGTGTTCAGAAGGTAGTGTAAAAATCTCGACAACAGGTGAATTGGCTACCTGAGCTCTCTGTACGAGAATGCGAACTGTGAGTTCACAGAGATCTATGCTGCAGAGTCAAGGCAGCCAGCCTGGAGGCCGCGCACAAATACATCACTGCATTATGTGCATGAACCGTCTGAGCACCTTTACTGGAACCTACCACCGCAGATCTCACATGGGTGGGTCTCTGTGCAGGGCTCCTCGACACCCTGAGCTGTGTATCCGGGACTGGGACCTGCAAATCTCACAGGGATCTCTTTGGCAGGCGCATTAACACCCTGAGCTATGTATCTTGGACTGTAGCATGCAACCTGCAGATCTCAGGGGGGTTTCTTGAACGAGACACCCTGTGGATATGTATCTGGGACTGCATCATAGAAATTGCAGGACTCCGTGGTCTCTTTAACAAGACACCCTGTAGCTGTGTATCTTGGATAGCAGCGTGGAACTTGCCGTCCTGGGGGATGAGGGTGGGGTCTCTTCAGCAAGGCACCCTACAGTTGAGCGGGGGAGGCCTACATTTGCCCTCTAATGTAATTAAATAAAGACACGAGGCCGCAAAAGTGAAACAGGCTACTGCCTCGGCCCTGTGCGCCTCTGCGCTCTGTGCCTGCTTCACAGCTGCGCTGAAGACATCTCTTATCTACTTGTTAAATTAACAAGCAGATAAGAAAAGTCTTCACGACAGCAGCAAAGCAGGTGATGGTGTCCGGAGGGGCCGTCCAAAAAACGGACAGGGCGGCAACCAAAAACCCTCCTTTCCAAAGGGAAGCCAGTGTTTACCATAAACGCTGACGCTACGCAATGGAAAGGAGGGGCGGGGCTTGGAGTCCCTTTTACAAAACTTACATATACAATATCTCTTGTAGAGGCGGAGCAGCGCTTTGCGCTGCCACGCCCACGCGAGACCTAAAAAGGGAATTTCTTCCCCCTGTCCTCATGACGGAATGGTTCAGTCATGAGCACCTGTGCTCATGATGGAACCATTCCATCATGAGCGCCGAAAGTGTTGAGCTAAAGCACGGCGTGCCGCAATTGCAATTGCTACAAAACTTAATAAATAGAAAAAAAATGCAGCACAACAACTTTGTTTCTATTTATTTACATTTTTATCACTTTCAGCACGCCGCACTTTAGCTTCAAACATCGGAAGCTAAAGCGCGACATGCCGTGATTGCTACAAAAGTAAATAAACAGTTAAAAAGGCGGACGGCTACTGCATTTCTTTTCCATTTATTTACTTTTGTACCAGTCGCTCTACGCCCCTCTTTAGCTTTAAACATCTGAAGCTAAAGTGTGGCGTTAGGCATATGGCTTTCTGCAGTTCTTGTGCACCTGCATTGTGTTACATCTTCCTCTGTCCTGCACGCCGAAATATCAGTGTGTGCAGCATGGATTTCAACGAGTTTGAGCAAGACAACAGCCACAGCAGCAGGCTAACCTCTACCGCGCTTCCTGTGTGTGTCAGCGAGCCCTGTTGCGTGGACCTGGCCTGACGGGTCTGGACCCGGTCTTTGGTTGAGTTATATTCTTTATTATTGTAGGGTGCAATATCTTAACTCCTTCCATGCTGATGACGAACCCCAGCCGTCATGCACTATGGTGCTCGTGTGCTGATGACGGCTGGGGTTCGTCACGGCCCGCCCCTGTTCGTGTCGTTTACAGCACACCAGGGGAATCGCGGCCGCATGGAAGGGGTTAAATGGCTAATCAAGGTTTACATGAACACCAAGTAAAAGTCGAAGGTACTGCACCTTTTCCTTGCTTCATGGCGGCGGGAAGGTTGGGGGGGGGTGGGAGGGGAGAAAGGGGAGGAGAGAGAGATCGAGATATCTTTCGCAAACAAATGTAGCTTTCCTTTTCTTTCAAAGTATCAGCTTGGTATTTTCATCACATACTGAAATGTACAAGTACCTCAAATGGACAGATGCTTCTTCAAATGCCCAGGTGTTACAAGCAAAGGCCATGGATTTTCAGCATACCACCATGGATATGTATAGTATGCTGATAATGCCACCCTCATACCATTGTGCCAGAAATGGACAAGTTAATGGCCAGGATACCCTTGTTATTATGGGGAGGGCGCCGTTATATCATGGATGCAAAATTTAGGCCAGTTGTGCTCTTAATATGTCGATTATTGCTGCTAGTAGGCCACAATTACACCAAGAATGTCTAAAATATATCAAGGTAGACCAATATGCCATTACCACTTTAATTTCATTAACAAATACAGTTGTTCCAGAACCCTTTCTGATGGGAGCAGCATATACTTTTCGTGGTCTTTAACAGCAGGCAAACATTTGTTGATCAATACTGTTTTTAAGGAGGTGCACACGCACACAGATACACACACACACACACACACACACTCTTTTTCTCTCTTGCTCTCTCTACCTCTACACACATTTTTTGAGGCTCTTAATTATCTCTGTTCTGGATCCAGACCTCAGATCCTGGACTGATCTGGCACCTAACTTGCACATTTGAAATTTGGCGCTTACAGCCTGTAGGAAGCCGGCTCTTCATATACTATAACAAAGTGAGGTATAGTGTGCACAGAGTCCAGTGGAACTCAAAAGGTAGGCAGAGGTAAATTCAGATAGCACCTCACTCTCTATTTGTGGTAGTGTGGTCGAGCAGTACGGCAGTATCAGAGGACATTTGTTGTACACACTCAGTCAACAAATGAATTCACACACTCAAAAACTGAACTGCAGACTAATTGTTTTTGTGAAGAAATATTCTTTTAGTTATTTTATTTCCTAGAATCAAGCAAGCCTGGCACAGTACTTTACTGTATATGTACTTTGCAGTAGATATACAGATTGTAATGCAGTTTAGATTGCAATTGTAAATGTGCTTTGATGTGATTACAGTAGTGTTCTTGATAATGCAATGCTTTTCAGAATACAGTACATATACATATACTTTGAATGGGATTTTCAGTAAGATTACTGGTAAGTTACTTTTGAGATTACTTTTCTTACATAGAGTAGTATACCTGGAAACTAGTCTCAGACATTTCCTGTAAACAGGTAAGCAAAATCGTTTTTGTTAAACAGTACAATTTTAAAGAATTTCTTTGGGTTTTCAAACTCCACACTTGGAAGCTTTTCACAGAAAAAAACAGCCAATGTTATCCTATGGAGGAAAATAGTGTTATCGGTTTTGAGGTAAGTATTCGGTAGTGGGAGTTGAGGTGGGTAGACTCGGGGGTTGCCCTGGGTCAAGGATGCACACTTGTTACACCCTCAGCGGCATTAGTGCGGCTGGGTGCAGACTGCTGAGGCCCAGTGTTATCCAATGAGGGATAGGGGGTCTCCGGGTGGTGACTGCTGACGAGCAGGCCACTGGGTTGTAGGAGCAAAGCTCCTGGACTTAAGCTCATGGTAAGTAGGGGTTTAGGCCAGCACAAAAGTTCCACCCTCCGCTGCACTTGGGTGGCTGATGCAGTGTGTTGCTTTGGCATCGGAAGCCCTGTTGCTTTCAATTGGGAATCTCCGGCTAGCAAAAGCACTGCAGGTTTGGGGACAAAGGTCTTCTGGGTGCGACCACCATTTCGAGAGGTAAGTTCTAGACTGCAGGCGTTGGCTGGAGGCTTGAGGCAGGTAAGGGGTCGCCGGATCTCGGGTCAGGATCGACGGGGTGACCTTCTCGTGGTATTTGCCCACTCAGGATGTGGATGGCGGATGCAGAGTGGTGCGGATTCGCAGTTTCCAGCCATGGCCAGAGGTTGCAGATGAACAAATCCGGTGTTCCCAGGAGACAAAACCATTGGGGTTGAAGGCGGGCAGGTCCTCCGGGGTTTTCGTGGTTGCTGCCTGCAGGACACAATGGGATTTTGCAGGAGCAGGTTTGAGGTGGAGACAGGCCGGTAGGGTTGGGGCAAGTCAGTGAGCATCTTCCTCTTGTTAATTGCTACACGGCTGTTCGGTTCTTCTTCTTCGTCTTCTTGTTGTTTCTTCTTGTCTGAGGAAGCAAGGTTCAGGTGTGCCCCTAAATACTAGATTTAGAGGCGTTACCGGTAAGTAATAGGTAGGGACCAATAGGTCCCTCCTATTATGCCAACCTCCAGTTGGAGGGTGGCATGAGCCTACTCCTGGTTGGCTGAATCCCCACATCTGCAAGATGGCGGGGACTGAGCATTGTGCTTCACCTCTCCTCCCCCACCTGAGGGGTGTAATTGACAGAGGTGGGCACACCTCTCTTCCTCACCTGTTTTTTTCCCCCGCCAGTTCTCTGCCCCAGAGTGAGGGTCAGAACCAGTGGGGACCAGTTGCTGAGAGCAGAAAGTGGCCTGGGGATGCTCACAAAGGCAGCAAGCCTTTGAAGCTTCCCCTTCGTGAATCCTGCCCATCCTGCGGGAGGACGTTTTGTACCTCTCCCCAGGATGTGTATTGTTTCAGGGAGCCAGAGAGCAGCAGGCTCTCGACCCATGGGTCCGGAAACATGTCTGGTGGTGACAGCTGAAAGCAGCCACTCAGCATGGACACTAGTGGTAGGTTAGTTTTCAAGGCGCATCTCTAAGATGCCCTCTCTGTGCATTTTCATTAAATCCCATACTGGCATCAGTGTGGGTTTACTGTGCTGAGAAGTTTGATACCAAACTTCTTAGTTTTCAGTATTCCGCATGCAATGTTATGTTCCAATGGAACATCACATGTGCCGTTCATGAGCCCTAATGTTTAGTCATTGCTTCCATCACTTTATCTGAGGGCACAAACTGGCGAAGCACATCAGTTATATATTAGACTTAATTACTGTGGATTTCAGCCAGCTCTCTTCCTTCATTCATCTGTTGCTGTCACATTTTACTTTCTCCCGCTACAGCATGGGGCAATGGATCCGCCCACTTCAGCCATTGTCTACCTTCACTGAGTGATGACATTTTGCTCCTTCACAAGTAGATTCTCACACAGAGTAGGCCCTTTTTTAGTACAAGGGACTACTATTGTCATGTGGACTTTTTGATGTAAAAAATAGTTTTTGCTTTCCCAAAAACGATGTCAAAACTAAACAAGAACTATTGAAGCCAAAAGGCCTGCAGTCCTAGCTAGATCTATTAGCTTTACCAGTAGTACTTGTTCAAATTACAAGAGTTCAATACATCAAATTCGTTTTGCATTAACTCCGATTAGCCCCGAAGTTTGCATTGGGGTTGGTGTTTTGATTTTTTTTCTTCCTTCCAAATTCTAGCAGGAACGCCAGTTAAGTAAAGGGCTAATTAGCACTTAAGAACCAAATTATTATTATTTTACGACCTAGTTTTTCGTTGGCGTCTCACAACTGTAAGTAAAACTTTACTCCTATCATACTGTGAATTGGTGTGTGTCTTATGTAGGTACATTTCAGGCCAAGAAGTGGAGGAGTCAGTAAATGGTAGGGAGGTGTTGTGAGATGTGGGTAAGAAAATTAATTTAGAGAGATCTGCTTGGGGGTCATGGCCTTTCAGCTTTTTCGTTTTCTTAAAGGTTCATTCACCTTTTCAAATAACCTGCACTGTAGGCTTTCAGTGGTTTAAGTATGGGAGATTAACGGTCTCCTACTCCACTATGCCCCTGTACCCCCCTACACTCCAGCCCTCCATGGAGCTGTGAGGTCAGTGTGCACAAGCTATGAGGCCAGAGACGCGGTTTCTATTGCCTGTGTATTTGGAGGGTGATGGGCGTAGTTGGCATACTCTTCTCTACTCTTGTGCTTAACTAGACCTTCATGCAGCTCCTCAAGATCACGGCGCTCCCGCAGCTGCACAGAATAAGACATCACTATGCTTCAAAGGCAATACTTGATCATGTAGCAGCTTTCACTGTATGCTGTTTGTGTTAAACGTATTTAAACCTAATGCGAAGGGCGGGTTGTGCATGCTTATCTTCTGTTCCATGCGGGCCCAGATGCTGCTTTCCTTGAAGGGCCTGCAGCAGCTCAAGCCTCGTGATGGTGAAGGTCTTATACAAGAACATCTCATATACGTTGGTTGATAACTAATGCCTAATTTTGCAGTAATATACTTATATCTGTATTTTGAACATTTGTAATGCACAGACTGCTACCTCATATACGTTGGTTGATAACTAGTGTCACTTTTGATTTGAATGTGGGATTTACGTACGTTATTGTTTACATCTGCATTCTGTTCCTGTAATGTACTTAAACTGGTACCTTGCAGTATTCTGCACATTCTCGCAACTTGCACTTATCTCCACTTCTCTATCCTAATAGGCACCTACTGTTACCTCATATATCATATACTTCTTTATTCGGCATTATTCTGCACAGTTCTGCAAACTACATCCATTCTCACTCTTCTCTCCTGTAATGCACCGACTGCTACCTCATATATCTCTTGCTGCTCTCTAGTGTCCCCTCTACATGTTATTTTTTAAACATTTGTAATGCACAGATTGCTACCTCATATAACTTGGTTGCTAACTAAGGTCAATGTTGATTCTTGATTTTTGATTTATGTAAATTGGTGTCTGCATTTGTATCCTGCTCCTACACTCTATCAGTATTATACTTTCACCCGTATTCTGCACTATCCTGCTCACTTCCTCAACCTACACCCACTCCTACTTTTCTACGTATCACGTATCTACGTAGATTTTGTTTCCTGCCCTTATATTATATCAGTATTGTACCTACACTTACACCTTGTACTTTGCACCTTGGTAATTTATAACTTATTACTGTGTAACCTACTGTACGCATTTGTTTTATGCACATTTGTACCACTATAGAGCACTAGTGCACTCTCCCATTGTACCCTACATCTATATACTATCAGTATTATGCCTACTCTTACACCTTGTACCTTACAATTTACCGTATGTATTTGCCCTACTGCTCACTCTTATATCCTGGTTATGCTGGTTGATTACTAGTGCCACTTGGGTAATTTATAACTTATCACTGTGTAACCTACTGTATGCACCTGTTTTTCTGCACACTTGTTTTTCTGCACATTGGTACCACTATAGTGCACTAGTGCATCCTCCCATACCCACCTAATCCTTCAACGCAACATGGACCCCATCGGCAAACACACATACAAAATCAACTACCCACCATCACTCACCAAAAACGCCGCCAAACGCTTTAAACACAACTTCCTTAGGTCACACTCGGAAACGCCCTTTGCTGACACCTACTTCTCACCGGTCAATGGATCCTTGAACACCGATATCATCTTCCACACCACACGCAGAGCTCAATGGAGAAAAGCGTTCTTCACCCCACTCACCGTCTCCTCCACCAGAAAATCCGCTCACAGCCTAACTCTCTCCATCACACCATCCCAAGTCTTTCCAGGCAGAGCCACCATCACTATTTATAATAACGGGATTGTCCTATCACAATCCACAGGCAGGAACCTGGAACTGCTAGACAACATGTTCCCCACCTTCAAAGAACACCTCTCCAATTCACGGACAAACACTCATATCTCCCCCAGTCCCACCAACCTTGACCTCACAGCTACATACTCTTCAATCAGGGACACACCTACCACCCCTGACCTCCCATCCCCTACCCACAACCCCAATTCAGCACTCAATCACAGACACAGATCGCTCCCCCTCATACACCGCTCTTTCCCCCGCCCCTGCTACCAACTTGCGGACCTCCACACATACCTTCAACACTCCTATCACACCTACAGCGGGCATTAACACCTCGCTCGCCGCTGACAGCACAGCTCCCACCCATAACACACCTAACTTAGCCCAGCACCAGAATACAGGGCTCGACAAATTCACTCGACCGCTCGCATTTGCGAGTGAGATTGATTAAGGACGAGTTCTTTTTAGGTCCTACTCGCCCTTTCTGGCGAGTAGGAATACAAACTTGACACTTGACCTCTGCCTCTGAAAGCAGAGGAAATGTGACAAGAAAGCAAGATTTAAAGGCATCTTTATTGCTCACAACGCAAATGAGCAATAAAAATGCTTTTAAATCTTGTTAACTTGTCACATTTGCTCAGTTTTCAGAGTTTGAGGTCAAGTTCATTTAAGTTAGGTCGAGGAGATTTTGTAGTTTACTAGACCTGCAGGTCTAGAGCATTTTGTATGATTTGTCGAGCCCTGGAATAACACGCACTCCGACAATTCCCCCCCTTTATCCCCCCCCCATCCTCAGTCCTCATTACCCTCTAACCAACTGCGCAGAACATACCCCCTCTCTTAATTTAACTCCACCTCCCCTCAACAGGACCATCTCCAATCCCACTTCCCCTCCTACTCTCAGCCCCCATTACCCTCCCTACACCCCCACCAAGGCTACCAGTCTCCCAGCCTACACCTTGACCCCCCCGCCTACCACCAATGCCCTCACCCATAACGCCAACTTCCTCCCTACCTCATCCACACCCCTCCCGCCCAAAACCTCTCGCCTCCCTAACCCCATCCCGCACACCAACACAACGCAGACCTGCTCGAACACCAGCCCTCCCTCCCACCTGCACACGAATTCCCTGGTCAACCATTCACCCCTGACTGCCACTCCCACCCCCACCACCTACCCTACGATGCAATACATCACGGCCACCCTCACTCAGATCAAAGAAGACATTCATGCCATCAAAGAACTACTCTCCACACACCCCATACACCCCCCACCCACCTCCACCCCCCCTCCGAACTTGTCCCCTACTCCGCCGGCGGACTCCCACCCTCATCACGCCCCACACCTGGCGTCAATCCCTGCTCATAGGCGCAACTGCCCTCGTCCCCCACATCGCCCCTGCAAACCCTCACACACCTACACCTCCCCGCCAAACTTGTCCCCCACCCCTCCGACTAACTCTCTCACTCAGCTATCCCCCAATCTGACCTCAATCCCAGCTCTTAATCGCAACAACCGCCCTCGCCGCACCCACAACTCTTCTTCTGACCTCGACACACTCACCCTTCTCCGCTCCTATGACCCAGCCCCCCAAATTCACACAAGCACCCCACACCGCAACATTCCCACGATACACCCAAATCCCCTTAGACCACCCACACTAAACAGCAGATTCTCCATCCCCAATAACCTTAGAAAAGTCCCTCTCTCGCTAGAACCATCTAACACCCTCTACACACCCCGTCTCAAATGCATTCTTCTCAACTGCAGATCGGCCACGAAACATTCCGCAGCCATTGCTGACTTCCTCCTATCGCGGGACCTTGACCTAATCATCCTGACTGAAACGTGGCTAGCTGAATCCTCGACACCCATAATGGACATTCTGGTTCCTCCCAACTACCACATTATCAGGCTCGACAGAACAGGCCAAATAGGTGGTGGAATCGCATGCATCTACAGGAACAACCTCTCTGTTCAGAAAGTCAATTCCACATCCCTACCATCCCCAACATCCTGGAAATACATCTGCCTCGACATTATCAGTGAGGGCAAACCGATATGCTCTCTTCACAGCATCAACCACCCACCCAGGGACAACCTCACCTTTTCCCAACAAATCATGGATATGATCTCAACCAATTCCGGACGGCAGCTCACCCAAATATACCTTGGTGACTTCAACCTCCACTGGAATGACCGCAACGACGCGGTGGTAAATAGTCTTAAAAATGTCCTTGATGCCCTTAACCTCACCCAAATATGCAACAGCCCGACACACGAGAAAGGTTCTACCCTCGACCTGATCATCTCCAAAGAGGACTCTATCCAACTCGAATCCATCCAATCCTGTGACTGGTCAGATCATCATATTATCACATTCTTTATCAATGAAAAAGTCATAGTCAACCCGGCTCAACTCTCCAAGCCCAAAGTCTGGAAAAGAGACTCGAAAAAGCGCAACCCAGGCTCTTTGCCCCCTAACAGTTGCAATCTCCTACTCCCACCTACAGGCGCCACGGACGTCCAAACTCTGACTGACCACTATCTCAACGCTATGACCTCTATAATTAATGAGGCTGCACCTATGCAGCTAAAAAGAGTCTCTACTAAAATCTCCAAACCATGGTACGACGGGAGTCTCAACGAGGATAGAAGATACATGCGAATGGCAGAACGGACCTGGAGATCAGCTCCCTCCGCAATGCACCTAAAAGATCTGAAGAAAAAGAGAAACGCCTACTTCAGGAAAATAAAACGCTCAAAATCGGACTTCTTCAGCCTCCAACTCGACCAAGCAAAAAACCGCCCGAGAAAACTGTTTGAGCTAATCAAGTCACAATCCAAGGAGCAACCACAACCACTCAACACTGGGCGTGAGGCACCCTCCTGTGAAGACTTCGCTGCTTTCTTTATCCAAAAAACTGACAAAATAAAAAGCGATCTCCTCACTGACGCAAGCCTCTACTCCAAACCCCAATGCCTAGCACCCACTGAACCAAAAAACAATGCTACATGGTCAACCTTTGGCACATACTCGGAAGAAGAAATTGGCAAATTACTCAGCACCCTGAAACCATCCAATCACCTCACGGACCCCCTCCCTGCCTTCGCAGTAAAAGACTTTACCCCTTTGCTTCTCCCTCTCTGGACTAAAATCATCAACAGCTCTCTCCAGCAAGGAAGCATACCTGACTCCCTCAAAGTTGGTCAGGTCACACCTCTACTAAAGAAACCAACAGCCGACCCCTCTGATCTCAACAATTACCGTCCCATCACCAATATCCCCACTCTCGCCAAACTGCTGGAAAAATGCGCACAACTACAATTGACTAAACACATTGAGCAATTCGATCTCCTCAACCCTCACCAGTCAGGCTTCCGAGCAGGACACAGCACAGAAACTGCTATGACTCACATAATTGACGACGCACTTCAAATGCTAGACCAAAACGACACCTGCCTCCTCATCCTTCTTGATCTCTCCTCAGCATTCGACACCGTTAAACATGAGAATCTACTAGAACTACTAAACACAAGAATGGGCCTATCTGGAACTGTCCTCAAGTGGTTCACTTCCTTTCTTCACAACAGGTCGCAGAAATTCAAGAGCAACAACCGGATGTCCTCGCCAATACCTGTAACGTTAGGCGTCCCCCAAGGATCCTCTCTATCCCCAACTTTGTTCAACCTAGTCATGGAACCTCTCACCACCTTGCTACAAGCATCCAATGTACACTTCCACATGTACGCCGATGACACCCAACTTTACCTCAAATTACAATCACCCAATGACATCCTGCTCCTGAACTCAACGATCAGATGCACCTAATCCTGGCTTGCCGACAATCACCTCAAACTCAATGCCCTGAAAACAGAGTTCCTTCTTATCTCACCTCCAGCAAAGATATCCACCACTCAACATTGGCTTAAACTCCTAACCGCACTCAATGTCCAACCCACCATCGTGGACTCAGCAAAATCTTTAGGCATAACACTCGACACCAATCTCAGCATGCAGCAACATATCAGCAAGGCAACAAAGGGAGCGAACTTCCAGATCAATACTCTGAGGAAACTGAAACCCTACCTCCCAGCCAAAGACTTCCAAACTGCAGTACAAGCACTAGTCATCCCACGAATTGAATACGGCAGCACCGCCCTCTGCGGACTCCCCCTAACTACAACCGCACCACTAAAAGCTTCTCTAAATGCTGCAGCGAGACTCATCACTGGGTCAAACAAGCATTTACAATGCAACGGTTTCGCCTTTGGAAAAGTTTGAGCTATTGGCATTGTGAATGACAAACTTTTTATTTATGTGTTGGTTTTGAAAACAGATAAATAAATGGCATTGTCATTTACAATGGCAATAGCTTAATCTCTCGCAAATGCGATTTGGATTGCAACTATTTCAGTTATCATTTTGCACTACGATGAAAACTGGCTTGTGCATTTACTCCTGCAGAAGAGTATCAAGAGGAGAGTCAGCAGGTGTCCCTGTAGGAGGTAGTGTATTCAAGACTGTGCAATACAATTCATGCTCCCTTCCCAACTCACTTGGTCTAGAACGCCCAGTCATACACTGCACCACCATACATTGCGACACAAATTGAATAACAAATTGAAATATATATTTCCATCTCGGCTAGAATGCTGGTTAGTTAGAGCAACCAATCACTGAATGAATCAGCTATTGTCTATAGGGTCCTCCAGAAGCTGACAGGACAAGGGCAAGAAGGGTGAGGTAACTAACAGAGCGCTGTAATGTCATAGGGTGATGTTAACAGCAGAGCCGCAGATCAGTGTAATGTCACAAAGTAAAGAAAACAAGCAGAACACTAGGGTGAGGTACAGCTGCAGGGCACCCTGCTGTTACAAGGTGCGAAAAACAAACTGAGCACTGTAATATCATAGGGTGAAATAAATAACGAGGTGGTATAAGCATGCAGAGCACTGGGTGACATAAAAGAGCAGAGTACGATGGTAAACAGAGCACTGTGATGTCACAGGGTGATGTAAAGAAGCAGAGCATTGTGATGTCAGAGGGCGATGTAAATAACTAGGTAGTAATAGCAAGTAGAGCACTGGCTGACATAAAAGAGCAGAGCACTCTAATGTCAGAGTGAGGTAAACAAGCAGAGCACTGTGATGTCACAAGGTGATGTGATCAGGCAGAGCTTTGTGATGTCACAGGGCGATGTAAACAGTAGCACTGTGATGTCACAAGGTGATGTAATCAAGTAGAGCATTGCGATGTAAACAAGTAGCACTGTGATGTCAGAAAAGAGATAAACAAGCAGAACACTGTGATGTCAGTGTGAGATAAACAAGCAGAGCACTGTGATGTCAGAGTGAGATAAACAAGCAGAGCACTGTGATGTCAGAGTGAGATAAACAAGCAGAACACTGTGATGTCACAAGGTGATGTGATCAGGCAGATCTTTGTGATGTCACAGGGCGATGTCAACAGTAGCACTGTGATGTCACAAGGTGATGTAATCAAGCAGAGCATTGTGATACCACACAGGGCAATGTAAACAAGTAGCACTGTGATGTCACAAGGTGCTATAAAGAAACTGAGCACAGCTGGGTGGTATAAACAATGAGGGTACTGTGACATCACACGGTGATATAAACAGGAAGAGCATTGTGAAGTCAGAAAGTTGTGTAACAGTGTGCTGTGATGGCAGAGTGAGAACATATCACTGCATCTCTAATGTAAAGACTGGATTTACCAATTGTTTGTCAGCTAAAAAAAATTACATGAACTATTTGGAAGTCTACTTTGAGATCAAACTAAATAGTTTACTCTACAACCACCCAACACTCTCATCCTATCCGCCTTCCCTCAATGTTGTTGCATCCTAACAGACCCTAATACATTGGGCGCTGTTTCACCAAACTTTGAGGGGTAGCACACGTGATATCAGATAGCCTTTGTCCTCCGATGACATTACAGGACAGGCCCTTTTCCCCATCGTTACCCCCAAAGCAGCCTCTTATTGTCTGCAGAGAGACTCCAGAAGTAAGGAGGAGGAAAGGACGGTAAAGAAAGTAAAGATGGCGGTTAGAGCTCTGTTTACCACCTGCTACTATCCCGCCAGTGAAGGAGCATCCAGGACAGCACCAGGTGCTAGCAGCAAGGCTCGAGTAGCAGGTAACCCCGACTAGCCCTAGCTGAGGCCCACGCCTCGGAGGCACCTCAGTGTCATGCTGGCGCCTTACAAATGCATCATGGTTTAGGAACTCAAGCTTCTTTAGGCCTTTGTGACTGTTAGTGCCTGGAGGCAGCTTCTCGGCGCATACATGTGATACAGATGAACTATATCATAGCCTGTATCCAATCCTCCCAGGTGATCGTATTATCAAATTATGCTGTTAATGCCGCGTGCCACCAAAGTATACATCAGGGGACTTAAAAAAAAAATACAGAAGAAATCCAGCAAGCTTTCTGCTTGCATTTGGAGAAGGAAGGGATTTATTCATGATATTATGCTTTAAACCCAGCATCCCTGAGACCCCTCATCTGAATAAACATGTGCCTCCCAGCAGCCTGTGTGCTCTGCGCACTAGAGCCGGAAGAGTCCACGAATCTAAATTCAAAGCAAAACACGGTGGAGAAATTGCTTTTTCAAACAGACGCAGATATTGTTTGCTTGAGGAGAGGATGAAAATAATTCTTCCTTTAAAGATCCTATTCTAGGGAGATTTATTTTCATTAACTGCTCCGTGTCAGTTCAGAAATGCTGTTTGACGGAATGAAACCTTCCTTTAAGCCCCTAAACCCAGGCAGTTTTTTCTCGCACAATTACAGGTTAAAGTCAGCACAGAAAAGACAGGAATAAGAAAGAAAAATGTCCCTCTTTGAACGCTTCACCGCAAAGTGTCTGTTTGTTGAACTTTCTGAGAGATTGTACTGTGTCGCCCTTGCTTTTAAATAGCGCCTGCTACCCCGCCTTCACAATGCTCCCGGCCCGCTACCTGTTCCCCCGGTCCCCCATCTCGGGACCGGGCCGTCAATGGCTCGCGCTGTTTGTTTCTTTTTCCCGGCGGCAGCGAGCAGCCAATCGGTGCGCGGCGGCAGGCGGGACTTCCCTCCAAATGCGGAAGTCCCGCCCCGCGTCAGGCACCGTAGTGCCTGGCTTCCTGTTTTGCGGCGCTCGGGCCGCGGCGGTGATTCTCGGGCATTTAAGAGGGGTGGACACCCTCGAGACCAAAAGTAAACAGTGAAGCGAGGTGGGCACTCGCAAAGGGCGCCATAATCGGGGTGGCACCCGTCAATTAAGAATAAAGTGCAACGAAGCACTCGGGGGTACCAAATTACTGCAAACCCCGGAATCCAATCACCACACGGCAACATTGGTGACGCTGCGCCGCACGGGCCAATCCCGTCGCGGCGTTTGGTGAGGGGGCTCGGCTCTCCCGTCCAATCGGAGAGCAGCGGGCTCGTTTTCGGTCGCGTTGGTACCGGCAAGGTACGGGGCCCTTCGTCGGGGGTTTACTGATCCCGGGTTGCGGTGGTGAAGCTGCACACAGGTTATTTTAGTGCGCTCTGCTCGGGGAAGGCTCACAAACCTTCAGTCTGCACCAAACACGTGTCGATGGATTCGGGGGCGTTCCCGGCGTCGCGTGACGTCGGCAAAAGCCAAAGAATCTCGGGAACGCCCCCGTGTCTGGTCCGGCATTGATGGACAGGCCCCTCGTCCCATGGCTAGGCTCCATTTATGGAGCTAGCCAATGGGACGGGGGGCGTGTTCCATAGTGCCTTACTGTACTCAATAGATTTCTCTGGAGGAGGAGCCTAACGGCTCCTTTCTCCAGCGAAACCTAAAAAGCACTCCCACAATACCCCTGACTTGAAATCCCTGAATTGGCTGCCTTTTGAAGCCAGAATACATCTGAAAATCGCCTGCATGACACACAAGGCGGTACACCTAAACTCACCCGGCTACCTTGCTCAGAAACTGACAATCTCTGGGGGAATTAGAAACACGAGAGGCACAAACAATCTTCTGCTGAAACCTCGAAGATTCCGGAAGGAAAAAACATACAAGCGCTCCTTCTCCGGAATGGCGCCTAGAATTTGGAACTCACTCCCTCCCGAAACCAGGCTTATCTCCTCCACTACACTCTTTAAAAAAGAAGTAAAAGCTATCCTCATGGCTAAATACACTTGAACTACTATCTCGAACCCTATTAACACCCTGCACCGATCTGAACTACATGTTTGACCCCTTTACTTATTTGTTTGAGTTGTCTTATTACTCACATGATTGGCTTTGCAGTCATTTATTTGTACTATTTGTACTGTGTGATCTATTGATTTAATTGTCTGACTATGTTCCCTCATGTACCCTTCTATGTAAAGCGCTCTCATATCTGCGAAGATCTTGTTCGCGCTATATAAAACTTTTAAAATAAATAAATAAACATAACTGCAGCGCTTGCTGTGCAGAAGGTGGGCTATGCCCACACTGAGGTTGTACTGAAGAACATCCGTGTCCATGGAAAAGCAGCATCTATCGTCGATGTCTTTTACTAGCTGATTTCGGCAGCCAGCTAAGGCGTTTAGGAGACCAGAGCTTGTTGTTATTGAAATGCATCATCATCTTATACATACAAGTTCGTAGTGAATGTACTGGGAGGATTAAAATGGCAAAAATGGGTTAAATCAGCACAGTGAAGCATAACACAGGCTGTGCTGCTGGCAGGTTGACCACAGGACTTGAAAAACACCTCTAGAAGCCCAGCCAGTTAACAGGTGTGAAAACCCTGTGCAAAAAACAATGCGGCCCCACACTAAAAAAAAACTTTTTGTAAAAAACGTTCAATTTGTGATTAACATATTTGTTTTGTGTAATAACGGGTACAAATTAGGTTAAATCACAAATGGTTTTGTAACATTCTTTCAACTAAGTATTTATTGCACAAAGTTTTATTTAACAAATAACCGAAAACCCATGATCCTCCCGAAAAAAGATATACATATAATGTAGGTGTGACACTAACTGCAGACACAACGAAGGAAAAATCGCATAACTTCTTCACGACTGTTACATTGGTGTGCATTCATGCTCTACACTTAATAAAGAGGCTTGTAGAACTAAGGCAAGGTGCACTGCAGCAGTAATACTTACTGCTGCATGAGTCACTATTGTATAACGTAAACGTTCAAATAAAACAGCAGCCATCCTTATTCTGTTGCTTTGAATTGCGATTGTTGTTGTCTGCTAGGCAGTGGACCTACAGCAGACTTCCGGTCACGAGAGGCATTGTGCTTATTAGCCTCTTAAAGAATGCATGTGCACGTCACCATGCTCTGGGGTCTTAAAAATGGACTGCTTTACCACATCGCTTGTGCTGACCACTTGCCAGGGAACAGGTGATTCTGGCTGCAATGGCGCACCTGTATGCATTGTGTGTAGCGTCAGCAATGCCCCCAGGCTATTAGAGTGTGGTGAAGGGACGGTAAATGAGTACTTATGGAAATCTGATCATGCGATTAGGATTACTGAGTGAAGGAGCAAAAATCTTTATTCATGTTAGAGTGTGTAATCGGCCATACACCAAAGACTTACAAAGGATGGAGTAATCTGGCTTGGCTATTAAGTTCTGAATGAGAATGTAAACATGCTTTCAAGATTAATGATGAGTGTTAAAGCCATTTTGAACATGTTTGATGGATCATTGAGCGATGAAACAAATTTGAACATGTGTAATGGTGCTAATTCTTCGCATATTGTTGGCATTGTTGACACCAGTGTGCTTAACACTTGTGTGGTGCTTGCACTGGCATTATATCTGTTATTCTCATCACTTGTATAACTATTACTACTGCTGTCTGAGTCTGCAGCCTGTAAGATAAGTATAACCTACATGTATCCATCAACAAGCTCACTCTCCCAAGCACCCAACCATCCATCCATGAACTCACCTGTTCACCCCTGCAGTCCTCCAATCACCCATCCCTGAAATCAGTGACCCATTACTTACCTTTGCCCACAGTCACTCACTCAACTATTGTCTCAATTCTTAAATTTACTCTCTGCTCACCTACCTGCACCGCAACACACAAACTCGGCTAAAATATAGTAGATGCTCTTTGTGTTGTCTTTTCGTTGCTCCAAGTCTGAAAATAGTTTACGTTAGGTGGAAAAATAGCGGAGAGTACTGTATAGGCTTGTCTGTACATTTTTTTTTTTAGGTTTTCTGCTTTGCATTAGCAATGAAGCAAGCACTGTAGTATAGTTCCTATATTCCCAATAGGCTCTACGCATTGGAATAATGTATCCTATAGATGTGACGTAGGACTTAGGTCGACTAGGCCTCTATCGAATATATTAGACTTAATTGTGAGTGCCAGCTAGCTCAGAGGTCACTAGAAACTTACTCGAATACACAAGAAGGGGTTTGTTTCTGACAACCTCATGAACATGACAACTTTGTTTCCCCAAGATAAAACGTATCTTCAGAGTCGTGGAAACAATAGATGGATATTTCACTCAGTCAATCGTGCATGCTTCGTTTCATCAGAGGAGCAGAGAAATAGAGAGACGGGCGTTTTCAATAAAAGTATTTATTGATCAGTCTTCTTTCTCATGCAAAAGAAATGAACTGCTACAATCGTAATACTGGCTGTGAAGTATAATGAGTACAGCAAGAAGAGTATTATAAAATAGTACTGTAAAAGCATGGTATGGGTTCTAAGCCATAAAATACATACATAAATGACAAAGACTAAAAATACTCAACTGGTTCTTCTAAAATACGCCTACCCCGATGTACCTAACCTAAGTCTAGAACGAGGGAAGAAGTAAGTGAGGTGTAGCATAGGTTTAGTTTCTTTGCCAAGAATCTATCCAAGATTTCTCTTAGGGTCTAATCAGCTCCTTACCTTGGTTTTAGGATGAAGGAGGTCTGATATCTCTCTCGGGACTCGATTTCCCAACAACACGCAAGGGGAGCTTTAAAACACTGGAGCTGGATTCTCAGCGAGAGAAAGGCAGCCACTCTGTCAGTGCGTCAGCTGGAGGGTTGGCTTCCTTTGGCAATCACTGTAGCGAGCTGCGTCGGGCAAGTAGATAGTCAAACTGATCCAAACCACTGTGTGTTTGCTAGGGCAAGTGTGGGCATATTTATACCTTGAAGGTGCCTTGTTTGACATAAAGTCGGACATAGTACCGTCACCAAAGAACCCCAAGGGAATGGTAGTTCTTTGAAAATGCCATGACTTCTAGGACAAATCAATATTCAAGAAAGGGGATGTCCATGACTGCTGAAGCAGGGTTTTCCAACAAATCGTTGTGGCTTTTTGGAAGTAGCCATGCCTGTATTTGGGCTGGATGGGTTATTTCTAAATATGGTTATGATTTATATGCCTATATAAGGGCAAGGTGAATTATACCTATATAAGGGCATGAATCGGTAAATTACACTAGGGTCCTAAAACGCTATACAACACCCACTCCATTATGTTCAATATTACTAAATACTGAGCAAAAACATATCTAAAGCATGTTTTTACAATCCCACCCAAAATACATAAAATGTATTCGAAATGGTTGTACACGAAAATTAGCATTTGTGCTGTATGCGTTTTTTTTAAAAAAAGCAATATTTTTATTCAAAGCATGTAGTGTGACATTGGAAAAATGCTTATCAGAATGAGTCATTAAATAACATTTATGAAATGGCTCTGAAATACAGAAGAAAGTTCGAGACCATTCAATGACTGAATATATGAACTGTTTTGGTTTTGAACGAGGTCAAATATTGTCTCTTGGAAGTGTTCAAATAATTCTTGTTCTCTAAGAATAGTTCTACTTTAAACAGATTACTTTGTGCCAAAAAAAAGTTTAATTTCGAAAAAAGTCAAATCGTAGAAAATATAGAGTTCTAAAGTTGGAAGTTTTGTTTTGAAAAGTGAAGGTCGAATGCAGAGTCCCATAGAACGCTGTGTGCTAATTTCAAAAGTCATTCTCGTTGTTAGGAGAAAACATTAAATCCTCTAAGCTGGTAAAGAAATCGTCTACTATAGTAGGTGAAAGTTGGACTGCCTCGTTAAGCACATCAATTGTACACAGATGAGAAGCATCACCGTCAGCGTCAGTCGCATTAGCAATGTTCGTAGTAGATGGTACTTGTGTGCCTGTTGGTCCTTGTATCTCACCGTCAGCTGGTTGTGCTGGTGAGACCTCCATGAATGCCGTCATCAGGATTGGTAGCCGCTCGGGACAAAACGATGCATGAGCCCTTACCGAACCAAGCAAAGCGTCAACATCCGTTGGCAGTGCTGATGGAAGTGTTAGACAAATGTCTAGCACGCATTCTTCTCCACATAGCAGGCATCATAGAACAGGTAAGATGTAATCTTGCAAGATTGGTCTGAATGATGGAAACCATGTGGTATTCAGATCTCTTAAACGAGCCAGACCCAGGATCTCGATCACGACACTTCATTGCCAGGAGAGTGTTCTCAATGGTAATCTGGTTGTTGTTGCTGACCGGACTTGCCATATCGGAGCAGAAGGAACAAGAATAGTATTCCTGCTACGAGTCCAAAAATGAGAGGCGGGCTGCCAAACACAGAGTGCATGAAGTTTGGAAAAATGCCGAGGACTGCTTCAAAAGGTGCTAACAGTCCCGAAAAAATTGTCTTAAATACATGTACAATACCACTGGTATCAGACATGTTTAAGATACGACTCAACATTTCTACGAAATGGAGGACCTTGCAACTTATAGATCATACGTCTCTTTGGACGAGGTCAGTGGCACAGTTTTTTGTAAAATAATGGCCTTCATTCTGCTGAAAGTATCAATTTGAATAGAAGAGATGTTCAGTGAAGGTCATAACGGCGACTCCCAGTCTGTCTTAGCTTAAGGAAACAAAACTTGCATACAACAAGTGAGCCTGGCTGACCCAGTTACGAGATAGGCAATTCCTGCCATCATTCCACAACAGCTGTGATCATTCAACATTATGTAGCTCCCATTGTAAAGCTGCCTAAACATTGGATCTATCACTGCTGCTGGAGAACCTTGCAGGTGGCAGGATAAGTTGGTCGAAGAACCATCACAGGCTCCATGTAAATTAATACTCTGGCAAACAAGCATTTACAGTGCAATGGTCTCGTCTTTGTTAAAGTTAGAGCTATTGGCATTAAAAATTGAATTTTTTTCATTTTTTGTTTTTTTAAAAACAAATAAATGATATTGTCATTTACAATGGCAATAGGTGAGCATTAGAGAGTATTAGCAGACACAGAGCCCAACACACACACACAGAGCCCAACACACACACACACAGAGCCACACACACACACACACACACACACAGAGCCCGCCCCCGCCCACACACACACATACAGAGCCACAAACACACATAGAGCCACACACATACAGAGCCACACACACACGCACAGAGCCACACACACAGCCACAGAGACACAGGTCAGCCGGTGCGCTGGCGTCCTTGCCCTGGGCACCCACTGCCCCGATCCGACACGCTCACCACTGCCCAGTAACGCCCCAGGGGACAGAGACAAGAAAAGCGATCACAACCAGGGAACAGAGGCAAGAAAAGCGAGCATAACCAGGGAAGAGAGGCAAGAAAAAACTATCACAACCAGGGAACAGAGGCAAGAAAAGCGAGCACAGCCAGGGGGCAGAGGCAAGAAAAAACGATCACAACCAGGGAAGAGAGGCAAGAAAAAACGATCACAACCAGGGGAGAGAGGCTGATTAAATAGGGCGGAGTAGTAGAGTCAACCTGCAGTAAGTACAATGAGTTCTCATGGTCTAACTGTCAGTTGATGTAGAGTATCAGTGGCAAAAAAGAGCTTGTACTTTAACGTAAACATAACCCCATAGTTCCTGGGAACACTCTTCGCGGGAACCGAAATTCTAAACGCCTATTAGTTAGTGCGTGAACAGCGTTCTCGTTTTAGCTGGTGGGGTCCCGTTGCTTCGAAAGTGATCATATGAAGGAGGTCAATGCCCAGAGGGATTGTATTGTCGTATGAGGCGTGACCCGAGCTCCCTGGGAGTCCAGATGAAAAGGCTCTTGTAAGAAAGTATATTGATCAGCGCTGGAGGGGCTACTGAGGATATCGAGGACACTAAGCCACTAAGGAAGCGAAAAGAAGGGGGTAATGCATGTGGCTATAAAGATGAAAACTTACAAATAGGGAGGGGGGCTTGTGAGTTAGGCTGTCATAGGAATGGGGAAGTAGAATCACTAGAGGAAATTACACGGGCGTGAGAGGGTGGTAACTGGATCGAGAATAAGACGGGTGTGTAAGAGAATATGACGAATAGCAGGAGTGGGTCACTGGGGCAGGACGTGAAGGGCGAGAAGTCATTTCAGAGTGTCCGCCAAAGGGAGTCCGGTACACCTAAGCATCAGGTAGCCCTATGAAGAGGGTGGCATAAATGGCTCTCTAAGCAGCTGCTGGAGTACAAAGGGTATGAGGGCGGCTGGGCGTGAAGTTATGCACACAGAAGGTGGTCAAAGAGGTTTAACAACGGAAACAGGCACTTAGAAAAAAGGGAGACAAAACAAGGAGGGGCATATAGAAGAGGGATAGGTGGCATTACAAGATATCCTGGAACTACCAGATTTTAACGGTTTGAATAAACTTCTTCTCCCTTCCTCAGTCCTCTCAAACCCTCTAGCAATGCCCCTAATTACCTGCCGGGCACCCCGCTTCTCCCGCCTGCTCATGTGGGTCCGGGCCCCAGGCTGTTATCCGCGGGTTGGGCTCTCGCTGCTGACGGTATCCTGTAGGGTGTGGAAGGCGCTAGGTCCGTCCTTTAAAGGTGGGCTTCGGTCTTCAGGAATAATGGAAAACAGCGGTGTCCTGTCCTCAAAGTGGGGCGGTTTTGGTTCTCACAGGGAAGCTTCTGGTCCTCAAGGGGGTGCGGGGACGACCTCCGGTCTTTAAACCTTTCCTTCACCTCAGCGGGCGAGCTCCGCAAAAGCCTCACCTCCTTACAGCTGCCAGGCCGCCGTGGCCTCCCGCGGAGCCGGGCCCGCCGGTGTCCTTGCTGCCGAGTGTTTCAGGCACCGTCAGTGGTGACGTAGGAGACGGCCGCCGGAGAGGAGTAGGCTCGAACGGCGGGAGGCGAGGAAGATGGCTATTGGGAGGGGGATTGGTCGTGCAGGGTAGAGGGCTGGAAGTAGGGCGAGGGCCAGTCAGACCCAGCCGCGGAGAAGGGGCGACGCAAGGAGGTCTGGTTGCAGAGTATGGAGAGGGGACTGGCGGCGGGATTAAAGTGCGCGTGCTCACAGGAACGGAGGGGCCTGTTGGGACTGCTAAGGGAGCAGTGCGGGGATGGCGCGTGCTGCTGGGGAGTGGGGATGGCCCGTGACTGTAAGAGGAGGGGGCATGGGAAGTGGCAGGTTTGGCGGGTGGGCTCAGACGTGGAGCGGAGCACGCTCAGCAGCAGTGGCTGCTGAAGAGGGGTGGCACTGGGTACTGCCTCCTGCCGGTGCTGGAAGAGGGCTCCAGTTCTGCCCGGTGCTGCCAGACTCCTTCCGGCGGCGGTCAAGCAGAAATGACTCTCCGAAAAGCCCCGTCATTTTCCGACAGGGGGGCGTGTTTTTTTTCTCTCCTCTTTCCATTGGCTGGAATGTAAAATTCCAGCCAATGGGAAGAGGAGAGAAAGGACCGAAAAAACACGCCCCTCAATCCAAAAAAGACGGGGCTTAAATGAAAAGACGCCCCTCTTCTCCAATGGCTGGCCTCCGTTTAGGAAGCTAGCCAATGGAGAAGAGGGGCGGGTTCAAACCCCACTCTGGAAAACATAAGATCTCACCAGCGAGACTGCGCAAGCGCAGCCTTCGCTAGCCGAGACCTAAAAAGTGTACCGCTTAGTGTTCTGTTACATTGTGTACCATTAAGAAATACTTCTTTTCCCCCACTCCAACATTTGTGTGTGTATGGTTAATCCCAGGTTGACGTTATGTATTCTTTACCCAACCTTTCATACAGGCCTGCTGGTATGTGTTTCAAACAATACTGAGACTGGAAAATCGTCACTGGCAACGTAATGGTGCCATGTATTATCCATTCTATGACTGGTTTCTCAGAAACAGTCAGTGGTAATCTTTCCAGTTTTTCTATGCTCAGCACCGTATAGTCTGCTCCCCTTTGTGCCAAAGAGATTTGTTAGGTTAAAGGTTAAATACAGTAAACTATGACGTGTTGATTAGATGCCAAGGCACATAGCCTGAACAAAGATTTTGTAACGTCCAGCCTAGCAGCATTATAGAACGCAATTGAGACTGTCCATGTTGTAAAATGAGCAAGTCCTGTTCCATTATGTCTATGGCAGAGGATACAATGCTGTCCAAAGAATAAATTCTGGATGACAGAGTTGTTAACCCATTATCAACTAAAGAGAGCGCTTTCTCTAAATGAATACAATCAATTTCTCGCATTTGTTCTGCAGTTTCCATTTGCGCGACTTTCCATGCTTCATTATAAGCAGCATAACTACCGGCGTATATGAAACTTTTATGACGTGGTTAATGAGCCCCTAGTAAGAAGTCTCTCAAATCAACACCATGTTTAAGTAAAGTTAAGTGTTGTTTAACCTCTGTAAGTGTAGATTTTTGTAGCCATTTGAGCATAGTTTTCCTACACTGTATGTTGTTACTATCCCTGGATGTTGTCTCTGGACATATCTTGGGTCTGGCCTAGTTACTGTAAACCATTGTGTCTTATTCAGGAATCTATCTTAACAGTTATTCGTGTATGTGGGCCAGATTAACCATTTTTTACAATCAGGATCAGTTCTGTTTTTGAGTAAAATCGATGTTACATCGACCCCTCCCTCTGAAGTGTTTATACTATCAGCTGTAGGTACAGGTATGGATGGTGTGTTTACATCTTTTATCTTGGCTAGGCCAAGACAGGATGTTTGTTAAACATTTTCATTCAAAAGCATTATTTGTTCAGGAATAATACAGGCTCGAAATAAAGCTTCTATTCCCTGTACTTGCCAGTCTTTTGAGCCCCAGACGGTTTTTGTTTCTATGTTGTCACTCCAGAAGTCGAAACCTAACGATGACAGCTGGGCATAAAAGGCTGCTGAATACATTTGCTTCGTATTTGTTAACATACTTTTAATTCCTGTCTTATTTACATTTTTAAAATAAAATGTATCCGGATTTGTGGTATTAAAACCTGAGAAGTATGGACATTTTTCATAAAAATGTTTTTGAGCTACCCTTTGGTTGCAGAGGACAATGTTCCAATTGATTATAAGTATAAACATTTCTAGGGTTTGCAGATTTCGGCAAGTAATGATGACCATAGTGATCGTAACAATACATTTGTTCATAATCTGATGAACCTTCTAAATATTCATGGTTTTTAAATGTTGCCAACATCTCTAAATCTGACATATTATTAACCGTCTCAAAGTCCCAATTATCCGAAAATTTGCTGGGTGAAACAAAGTCACTCAAGGAAACCTTAAATTGATGTGGAATCTTCAACAGCTCGGCAGGACCATGAATGTCATAAAATCAGTTCTGTCCCATACTATACCACCAGGTATAGGAACGGCTGTGATATTCACTGATGACAGGTCTCTTTGTTTACGATGAGATGATTTGTGTGGCTTCAAGAGCAAGTTGATGTTCTTACTTGCTGTGTCCATTTTACTATATTTTCCATCTATCAGCTTTCCCAAACTTAATACAAGAATGAGCCAAAGTAGGAGAAAAAGTACGCCTAACACAATCCAAAATTCAACCCAATGTGAAACCAGATAAGTCTTTTCTAGTTGCTGAAAAAGTTCTGTTACTTGGTCTTTGAAAGTTTTATTTGCTCGCGTTGTTTCGGCTTCACTGGGATCCTCCAGAAAACGTATCAAAGTTGATGAAATAGCCAGAGGCAGTTCTGTCAATTGTTGGTATTGCATCCGGATTACTCAAAATCGCTGGAGCTGTTTAGTCCCTTGTCATTAGTATAGTCCAAGGCTATATCATTGTAGACAGGAGTGTCTTGACAAACTGTTATTTGGGTTTCAAGAGGCACAAGTTCCATTGCTTTGTTGCATAGTCCTTCTTTTATTACTGCAGATTCTTCAAGGGTGATGAGTCTCTCAGTTTGAACCTCTGGGATAGTAGCAAGATTTGGTTGTCTGCTACATCTTTGGAGTCCACTGGGCTTACTACTTATCGGCCACATGATGTGGTTTTACCAGGTCGAGGCTGCAGTAACACTGTTCTTGATCCGTGGATTGCTCACACAGGTACTGGTTTTCTGTGTGAAGGCCCAAATTCCTTCTTATCCGTGATCTTTTCTCTGACTAGATCCCCAATCTTTGGAATCCAGACAGGCCTTGCTGGGACAAGTGTTTTTTTTCATCAATGGTCGTTGCTTCTGTAATGTGTTGCTTAAACTTCTTTTTGTTTCATTTAAGTCCTCTAAAACAGCCAAACGGTCTTTGATATTAAAGGGTTTTTGTTCTACCACTGAAGTATGACGATCAAGGTCTTCTACAATCATTCTAGTACTAAAAAGAATTTCCGTATGGAGTGATTCATTTCTTGGCAGATTGTTTAAACTACGTTGGACACTTATTAGATGTTTGACCCACCCATCACCCGAGCCTAATACTCTAGCTGTTATAGATTGCTTTATGTCCCGTTTTTTTCTTTCCACTACAGAATTTCCCTCAGGATGGAATGGACTTGAGTACCACAATGCAACACCCAGATTGCCCATAGCCTCTTTGTAAGCTCGAGAGCTAAACACAGGACTCTGGTCAGAATGTAGCGTGCCGATTGCGTAAGTGCCGATAAAGACTCGCAAATCTTTTATAACAGTTTGGGCGTCAGCCGAGCGCTGAGGCCACATCCAAATGAATCTGTCCTAATAGTTGTGGGACCGCATTCGTCCATAGCGACGGCTGCGTGTAGAAAGCCTAATGCTGTCTAACAATGGTGTCTGTACTGGGCTGGCTACACTGCAGTCAGGTATCTGGCAGCGTTCCTTGCTGCGATCTCTATTCCAGTCATGGTAATTAATTGCAAACTCATAAATATGGGCATTCATCCCTGGCCACCAGTACGTCTCTTTTAATTCCATAATGGATTTAGAGATCCCTCGATGTATCGGACCCTCTTCCAAATGTGCTTCTTGTATCAAAGCTCCTTTACGTCTCCTGTTTGGGATTACCCTATCCCCCACTCAAGGGATTCGAGCAAAAGGGACGTAGTTGGCATCAATTATGGATGCATATTTGAGTGGATAGTTTAGAGGTAACGCTGCACCGCTGCCTTTGCTTGTGGCATTGACAGCTAGCATTATTTTGCCGTCCATTTTTGTTTTTGAACGAGTGATTGCAGCTACGGAAGCCGTTTGCACAGCTGCCTTTGCGGCTTCATCAGCCAATGAATTACCTTCAACGTGAACGCCATCACTTTGATGTATGAATCACGTGAGTCTTTTGTAGTTCTTTCTGTAATTGAACTACTTGTTCCCAGAGCAACTTATGCTTGATTGTGCCACCTTTTTCATCTTTGAAACCGTTTTGAACTCAGTTCTGCAAGTATTCATTGTAAGATTGGACGCAGTAATCCGAATCGCACACTATGAGTGTGGGGAATTCGTGATCAGTATTTTCAAGCGCCATCTTGAAAGCCTGTAGTTCTGCTCACTGAGCTGTACAATCTCCCAGAGATTGAGTTTTTGTGACCATAGGTCTGAATTCACCACCGCGCCAGCGACCATTAACAATCGCGCACGCAGCACTATAGGCTTGTTTACCCCCAATTGCGGGCTGTGCTGATCCGTCTTTTTAAATTATACATTTGTACTGTTCTAGAGGCAGAATCTCAGTGGGCAGAGGACATTGTTGTTCGTATAAAAATTCTTGAGTTTTCAAGTAGGAGTCAAAAACTTATTCAATGTCTGTTGCAGTAAGAGAGTTAACCCATTGTATCCATCTTGGATGTAAAGCCTTTACATTAGGAATGCTCGCTTTTGTCACTGCCTCTAAGGCAGGTACAGGAGTAACAACCATTATGCGTTTTCCCTGTGCAAGAGCTCTCTTTTGCTACTGCAGTTTGAACCGCTGTCAGAATTTTTTCTGTTGAAGTGAATTTCATTTCAGCTTGTGTGTACAAGTGTGATTTGTAAGCAATTGATACTTTTTCACCTTCATTAAAGGTTAAGTACGTAAATCCGCATCTCCCTAGGATGATTCAGATTACAAGGTTGTGTACGTTTACGCGTGTCTGTAAATGTGATGTTGCTAACATGTCAGTTTGCACTGACCGCAAAATTTCTGTGTCTTTTTGAGTCCAATTTGTTGTTTCAAAATTGGGTTTGATTAATCCATAGAGAGGTTTAACCCTTTCTGCGTAATTTAGAATGTATGTTCTTTCGAAATTCAGGAAACCTAGAATGGACTGTAAGTTTTTCCGCGTTTTTGGAGATTGGAGCAGAGCACACTTTTCTAAAAAGTGTGCTGCCAGGCTTTTGCCTTCACTTGATAGTTTGTATCCTAAGAATAAGACGATGAGGTGGGCAATTCTTGATTTTTTTTTAAAGTTCAATTTGTACCCTTCAGATGCGGAACCAAGTATTATGGTGTTCACTCTGTTCAAGTGCCTGTCCAAGTCATCGTCTGTTAGATAGATGTCATCGACATAAGATAATGCTTCAACATCATACGTTTGTAGTAACTCGGTTACTCTGGCTGAAAATAACCCTAGACTATTCTTGAATGCCTGGGGGAGACGACAGAAGTGACGCTGTGTCCCCATAATTGAGAAAGCGGCTAAGTACCTGCTTTCAGGTGCGATATTTTGACAGAAGAAACCGTTTGAAATATCTAATGTAGTTTTATATTGTAGTTTTATATTTTTTACGCACAATGTTATTCATTAGTGCTGCACTGTGTGCATTTTGTACTCCAAATGTTTTGCAACAAGAGTTTAAATGTCTGTAGTCCAAAACTAGACGATATGTATTGTCTGGTTTGGAGACAGGAAACAAAGGATTGTTCATTGATGAGGTGCATGTTTCAATCACCCCTTGGTATTCAAATTGATCTAAGATCTCCCTGACCTGTTTTTTAGCTTCTTGCTTAACTGGATACTGCCTCTGAGCAGTTGGTTGATTTTTTAACTGGATTTTATGGTGAGGAGATTCCTCATCCCATCCCACATGATTTTTATATAATGCTGGAGCCTGGGCTACTGCCCATTTTCTGGCATAGGTATATTTTAAGTGAATTTGAATAGGATTAGAGAAGGCTGGCATAATGATGTCTTCGCCATGTGGGCACTCCTTGGCAAATTTTGGTGGCCAGTCTTTCTCAGCTAGAAGAATGTCATAACCCTTAGAGAGCTTATCCCAAAAGAGTGCTCTTATTTTCCTAGTTATGTCCCCCTCCATCCGGAGTGTTACTTCATATAACTTATGGGGTACACTAACCCTGGTATCGGCAGTTTGAACTTGAATGTACTCATTCAAGTCCACTGTCTAAAGATGATCCTTCAGGATCTTGCGAGCTATGGTAATTTCTGCTGCGCTGTCCAGCATTGTCTGGGCCAACTCCCCGTTCTTGAGTTGTGTCCTCAAGCTCCTCGGCATGTCCGATTTTTAGACCTGCTACCTTCTTCTTGGTGAATTGGGTTTTTTTGTTTTTTGGAACGTTTTGATCGTCTTTGGACTTCACACGTTCTTCCTTGTGTTTTGACCGTCCTCTTCTATCCGATTTCAGTGAGGAAGTCTGAAAGGTATGAGAGGAACGTGTATCAGTATCTTGATATCGATCAGGTTTTCTCAAATTATCCCTGTTCCTGAGGTTATACCTCTTTTCAGAGTGCTCCTTTTGAGGAGACCTACCTCTGGGTTGAGAACGCTTCTCTTTAAGATGTGTCTGTCTAGTATTTTCCCACTTCTTTTTAGGAGTAGCGAGAGTGTTTTTAATAAAAACCTTTTCCGGGCTTTCTGTTAGTTGGGGCTTAACTGGTTTCCCACCCAAACTATCTCTACCTAGTTCTTCATAGGATTTTTCTATTATTCTGGGCAATTCATATGGTTGCTCAGTTACATCAAGTTCTTTTAATTTTTGGCGGTTCGCCACGGATGTTGCTTCTCCTTTAATGTTAGCTAATATAGCTGAGACCTGTTTGAAATCTTTAAATAATTTCATACCCAGACTTAAAGCAGGCTCTGCCCCGTATTCATTTCGAATTTGTTTCAGGACGTATGGTATTACCACCATAGACGGAACAGCATGTGCTTTTGTGGAGATTGCAGCAAAGACTGTACCCCAAGTGTCGCAGTCCTCCAGGTGTGGTGCGATCCCCATTGGTTAACAAATTGTTAAAATTCTGTGTTTCTCATGAGGTATACTATGTGGAAATACTGCCTCTATTTGAGTAATCTTTTGAGCTAACCTGAAAGGAATTTCTTCCCGTTTTGCTGGTAATTAACCAATGACTGATTGTATAGGTCTGTGGTGTACTTTTATTTGTGTTCCCCTGGGGTTTGCTGTGGAATCCTTATAGGAGGTTGGACTGTTAGAGTCCGCATGACATATTGAACCAATTGTCCATGTATTTTTATTAGTTGTTTTAGTTAAACTAATAGTTCTGGACCTGACATTTCTTCAATGGCAGGATGTGGTGTATAGCTGGCTAGTAACGGCCATGTTGCTCCTGGTCTACTTAGGGACCGAGCCTGGTAATGTGATTTTGATGTTGTAGGGCGCCTTTAAAACAGAGCGCATGCTCTTGGTATGTTAATGGAATTTCAATATCCTCGAAAGGAGTGTATTCCGTTGGAGTTTCCTCTTCTTTGTAGAGGTGAAACACATGTGTTCTTGGATTTGCTTCAGGGAAGACAATCCATGAAAAGTCTGTCTGCCGATATTCATGTGCCTCTATGATAAATATTACCCTACCACCTCTTGGTGATAGGCCATTTGCTAAAAGCTTCATAGTATTGGTTTCCGTACGTTTTCCGGGATAATTATATCATCCGCATCAGTTTCTTGGAAACCTGTAACGTCTAAACCTGGTTGGTTTGCATTTACTGCATCTCCACCGTTCTCGGTGTCACTCATTTTGTTGACTCAGAATTTGCAGAGCCAGTTTCAAGGAAACAAAGATAAGGTGCACAATATTTTGGAACACTGTATCCTTCAACGTTGAACAAACCAAAAACTAATACATAGGATTTTTCGTCCTACTCAGTTATGGCGGATATTTGATCCTTTTACCCACTCCAGACGTCTATTGGAGTATGTTATGGGAAAAAGTGGTCTCTGTGAAAAGCACGACTGAGTTACTATAGAATCTAGCGTTTAATTAGTGCCTTACCAAACGTTGGGCGCCATGTAGTGTAGTTCCTATATTCCCAATAGGCTCTGCGCATTGGAATAATATATCCTATAGATGTGACGTAAGACTTAGGTCAACTAGGTCTCTGTCGAATATATTAGACTTCATTGTGAGTGCCAGCTAGCTCAGAGGTCACTAGAAACTTTCTCGAATACACAAGAAGGGATTAGTTTCTGACAACCGCATAACCATGACAACTTTGTTTCCCCAAGATAAAACGTATCTTTAGATTCGTGGAAACAATAGATACCTATTTCACTCAGTCAATCGTGCATGCTTCGTTTCATCAGAGGTGCAGAGAAATAGAGAGACAGGCATTTTCAATAAAAGTATTTATTGAACAGTCTTCTTTCTCATGCAAAAGAAATGAACTGCTACAATCATAATACAGGCTGTAAAGTATAATGCGTACAGCAAGAAGAGTATTATAAAATAATACTGTGAAAGCATTGTATGGTTTAGAAGCCATAAAATTCATACATAAATAACAAAGACTAAAAGTACTCAACTGGTGCTTCTAAAATACGCCTAACCCGATGTACCTAACCTAAGTCTAGTACGAGGGAAGAAGTAAGTGAGGTGTAGCATAGGTTTCGTTTATTTGCCAAGAATCTATCCAAGATTTCTCTTAGGGTATAATCCGCTCCGTACCTTGGTTTTAGAATGAAGGAGGTCTGGTATCTCTCTCGGGACTCGATTTCCCAACACCCCTCAAGGGGAGCTTGGAAACACTGGAGCTGGATTCTCAGCGAGAGAAAGGCAGCCTCTCTGTCAGCGCGTCAGCTGGAGGGTCGGCTTCCTTCTGCACTTGCTTTAGCGAGCTGCGTCGGGCAAGTAGATAGTCTAACTGCTCCAAACCACTGTGTGTTTGCTAGGGCAAGTGTGGGCATATTTATACCTTGAAGGTGCCTGGTTTGACGTAAAGTCGGACATAATAACGTCACTAAAGAACCCCAAGGGAATGGTAGTTCTTTGAAAACGCCATGATTTCTAGGAAAAATCAATATTCAAGAAAGGGGATGTCCCTTACTGCTGAAGCCGAGATTCCAAGAAATCGTTGTGGCTTTTTGGAACTTGTGGAAGTAGCCATGCCTGTATTTGGACTGGATGGGTTATGTCTAAATATGGCTATGATTTCTATACCTATATAAGGGTAAGGTGAATTATACCTATATAGGGGCATGAATCTGTAAATTGCATTAGGGTCCTAAAACGCTATACAACAGCACCTCAACAAACATGGATTTCTAGGTGGAATTTTACTTCTCATTTGTATCTCTTGAGCTCTGACCTTACAAAACTCATAATCTTTTGGGGTAATATCATAACGTTTTTGTAGGAACCACAGCCTTTCATGAACGTGTTATTTTCTGTATACATAGTTTGGGATCGTACGAGTAGCTTTTATAGCCATTAGAAGTATATAAAATAGGCACAGTGAGCACAGAGTTTGTTTTTTACTTTAGAAAGACCACAAACCTCGATGTAATGACAGTCATTGCAATCTACTGCATTGGAAAGCCATTGACTGTTTTCACTTACTCTCCTAATGTTTTTGAACGCAATATATCTATGTTTATAGTCCAAAGACTCATAGAAAACCTGCTTTAAATTTAAAGCAAGAATTGAACAGTGAGCAACCCTAAATACCCTTGAGGGCTTGGGTAAGTAAATAGAGAGGTAAAGATGCCTTTAAGGGAATTCGTTTAAACAACTATTGGTAGTTCAAATTTAGTTCAAAAGGATAAATCAATATACCTTATAAGAATTTAATTTCATAAAGTGAGTTACTGATTTCAATTAGCACAATTAGTCAACGAAAACAGGTTCAGTCAGTTCTGCTGCCCGGTTACTGACTGAACCTGTTTTAGTTGACTACAGTAAGAGTCTGACGAATGATATTAACTATTCTGGAGATCTACATGATCTTTTCGTCCTGTCTGGGAACGAGATTTCTACGCGGTGAATTACGCTTTTTAACAAGACCGACCGCTCGATACCAAATTACTGCTGAACCCAGAGATATAAAATCGTCCGGCACTTCGGGGGTCAAGCGATATAACGCGTATCTTGTCATGTTAACAACGTTATTTACTGTGTTTACGCCTTGGACAAATACCTCTAGATTCGCTATCCGTCTTTACTGAAATTGAAAGCGTATCGAAGTGAAATACCATTAACACGGGGAATAATCATACGAGCTATCTGGACTAACGCCTATAACCGACAGATAACGTTGCCCCTTTCCAAATTAAGATTACACTTGGTTAAATATACAGTTTTCAATTGACACCAGTCCTGAAGATGGTCTCTCAAAGTACTCTCTAGGAGACTGAAACGTCGACCTCTGCCTCATCCTCATTTTTATGTCACTTATTTTGATTTTGGATAGGTGTTCTTAGGTTCTGTTGAGTTACTCATTAACATACTGTTTGTATACCTGCAGACCTAATCAATCTTAAATGTATTTTTCCTGTATATGAAATTTACTGTTTTACCACTTGATAAATTCTATTTTTCTTATACACCTTGTGTTTGTGTTTGTTATCCATGTATTGTTTCTATGTCTTGATGAATTGTCCTCATTGAAATCAGTAACTTACTTTATGAAATTAAATTCTTATAAGGTTTTTTGATTTATCCTTTTGAACTAAATTTGAACTACCAATAGTTGTTTAAACGAATTCCCTGGAAGGCATCTTTACCTCTCTATTAAAGTAAAGGCATCAAGACTTTTTAAAACTAAGATACTGCAAATTGCCATCTAACCTTTTAATACTTCGTTTTCATAGGTTTATGAACATGTGTATGAGACTGTGGACATCAGCAGTAGTCCAGAAGTAAGAGCTAACGCAACTGCCAAGGTACGGCAAATGAGTTTCACATTGGCTAGTTTTAAATTTATTTTTAAGAGTAAATAAGCCATGTCTGTCTAGAGTGAAGGAAACATTCCCACCAGGTACTGGTTCTTTAAATTGCATAATATTGCAGACTTGCATTATATTACTTTTCAAAATAGCCTGATAGTGCTTGATGTGGTGTCAATTGGAGTCTTCCTCTGGAGTTGTGCATATTTGGTAGTATGTTGATTTGTCTGCCTCCGTTTGTGGGCTTGCCGGAGAGCTGGAGTGCCCTTTGACCTTCGGTCAGATCCAGGTCCTTGTAAGGGGTGGCAGTTGCTGTGAATGAGAAGTTAGGTGATACTGTTGTCTCTTGCTAGTGTGTGAATTTCATGAAACATGAAACACATGTAGTGATGTGCAAAGGAGAGTCTGATATGAGCTGGTTGGCCCTTTATACCTTTGAGCTCAATTTCGCCTGTGTGTTTTTATGTATTGATGCAGATCTGCACTTAAGGGGTATGTGCTCTACTTGTGTTGAGATGTGTGACTGTTTTTCATGATATTTAGCCTTTGATGTTGTGGCAACTGTGCTTTTTCCTTATATTGATGATCATGTGATGATAGTAATACGTTCTTATGGTCTTGTTTTGCGCAAGATCAGTTACTTCCAGAGGACCCTTTGATTTTTGCAACCGTAATTTGGAAGAATAGAATGGTGTAATGTGTATTATGTCTGTTACGGATAGGGACATGTGTTGGAGTGTGTCTGTGACCCTTTATTTTGGAACGGGGAGGTTGAGTTATCGGTGAAGTGATCATACTGTCATAGCCTCAAGTGTTAGCTTGTACGAGTTGCAGTTATGACTTGTTTGGTGAGATTCGATGGGTGTGTTAAGGCTTGTGTGACATTTTGTTTTATAGTGTGGCATACTGTTATGCAATGTGCTGTTGATGAAACATGTGTTGCTCTGATGAACCATCTAGTGTTCAGGTGGATGTTTGGATATTGAATGGTTTGGAGATATATGTTGTATTTTGGGTTGAATTTGTGAGTGTGATGCAGTTTGTAGAAGGCATATTAGCAGTTCATTTCTGTAGCTTGGATTAACTTTGAAGATGGTTTGATGTGTGTTGTGTTCAAAGTTATGGATCATATGATCTACTGGTGCAATCCTATGTTTTGGGTGGCAAGGCCAGTTCGTGTTTGTTATTGTGGTGCAGGTTTTGGGTCAAGTTCTTCAGTTGGATATCTTGAATATGAAAGATGTAGGTCTCTGATGTAGAAAGGAACAGTTTTATATTTTTGTAGCTTGTTAAATTATGGATTTGTATCTCAGAACATCTGTTTATCTATATGCCGTCAGTGACTTCAAATTTGCCAGTATGGAAGGGTGTGTGGTTATGTTGTATTATGGTTTGTGTATAGTCATTTGATATAGTGGATGTGTATTGATATATTTAAAGTAGTATGGCAGCATGTGATTCAGTGTGTAGATGGTTGTGGGTGGTCGAGTGGTGCTTCATGATAGTGCCCTGAGTCATGTTGATGGTTGGTTTATGCTGTTGTTGTACATATAGTGGAAGTCTAGGGTGTGATAATATATTTACATTGGTTTAGCGTATCGTGGTGAGGGGGTTTGTGGCGTGTTGCAAGGCTTAACACCCAGTCTCTAGTGTTTCACTCAGCATGGTGAGTTCTAGGAGGACTCCTAATTTGCTATCATTGTTGTGTGTGGTTTGAGATATAGTGAGAAGTGTGTGTCATTGTTTTCTATTGGTGTTTAGTGTGTGTGTGTGTTAGTGTGGGTTTGTGTTACTATCCTTGTGGGGACTTGGGTGTGATAACACACTCACGCTGTGGGGACTTGATTGCACTGTGGGGACCTGAACCCAGGTCCCCACAAGGTAATGTCCTCTAAATGATAAAAAATGACTTCAGGAACATCTGTGTCAATTTTTACAAATTTTTAAAAAATTGTCTTGTGGGGACCTGTGTTTCATAAAGTGTGTTTATATTTTTGCTCGCTCTGTCCCCGTAGACAGGAGGGGGTACTGCAGTCTTAAACACACTTTGCATTTAAACACACTTTGGTCACCAGGAACACAAGTTAGCAGCAGAAAGCACAGATATTTCAAAGGAAAGGCTGCAAAACCCGTGGTTAAAACATATTTTTCATGCAAAGTAACATTTTCCCCATTTAATAAAGTAAAACTTTATTTACATGAACATTTTGAATTCAGACTATTTGAGTTTAAAAATTGTTAAACATTGTTACAAGCAATTTGGATACGATATGAATCCCAGATTACATCACTATTGTGGTATGATCCTCATCTACAATTAAAGAATGTAATATAAACTGATCTGACCACTTTTTACAAATTTGATTACATATTAATATGCACTTTGGAATACGTTCTTAAGCTGGGCCATAGTAATTGTAATAAATGTGACTTTTAGATTTAACCTAAATATTCTTCATGTTAAAGGCTTGCTCTCAATTAACTAAATACCTGACTTTCTGAGGCCTTTTCACAGGGCTGCTGGAGATTATTTTTAAATGGGAAAATCTGTGGTGCGTTTTGAATAACCTGCACTGAATTACCCACTGTTAAGTTATATTAAATCCCATGAATTGTGAGTGCATCAAGCTAGTGTCTCTTCCTTCCATTCAAGGCTGAGGGAGCTCCCCTGGATTATTCTTTTGAAAAATAGCAAAACAGCAGAACTTTATTGGCAATACTGGTTTAAAATAGATTCAGATTGCCCCTGCCTCATCTGAAAAAAGCTTGGAGGAAAATGGGTGACACTATAACATGAATATGAGATGAATGGTTTCATCTTTTTATTCTGACACTTGGGGAACTACATTTAATATAGGAACATAAACAAAAGGACCATGGTGCGAACAAACATAAGAGGGCTAACTATTCGAACCATCATTGATAGTGTACAAGTTGGCAGCTGTGAAAATGCAATCAGCTTATTAGAAAGATTGATGTAAAATGAAAAGGAGATCTGGACTTATGGAGGTAAGGACAAAGATAAGACACATGTAGATAGAGCAAGACCTGCCATTCGAAAACATGTCAGCAATAACTGTGTAAGCCCATACAGCAAGGTTTGTCATGCAAGCATGGAAAAGGAGTCGAGAGCAGGACTTGCTGGTGAAACATGCAACTAAGGCAGGAAGTCCTGCTGCAACGGTCAGGGTCCCTTGCATGATTTGCATGCATGCATTCCTGGGCTGTTACCTCTAGATCAGTGCACACTCAACAATCAAGTGTGTACACTGAGGACCATTTTATGGGTTTTTTGCAGTTTTATATAGCGTGAACTCGACACAAAGTTATTGGAGCGCTTTACATAAGTACCAGTTACATTACTCAAGGACACATTCACATTGCACTGCCGCAGTCCAGCCAAGCATATTACAAGTTTCCCCTCCGCCACAGTTTTCATGGTGGTGAGCCCGCAATGAAAACTGTAGTGGAGAGGAAACAAAAAGGCGCCCTTTAGGGCCCCCTGTTGCCTCAGTGCCATGGGGTGCATGTAGGGAGGCACATGTTGTGCCCCATGTGTGAATATACCCCAGTATTGCAGCTGTGCATGAACTGATTTTGAAGTTCCCATAGCAGTGCTTATTTCATATGCACCATCGTGGGTACGCCAAAGAATTGCCCACCAGACAGGGGAAGACTCCTAATATGGTGGGTCAACCACAGGCTTGGCAGTGCAGGAGTGGGCGGTCCCACTCCCGCAATACCAAGCTCATAATAAGGCCCATAGACTGCCCATTGTACAGTGATTATCCGTTTTGATAGTACTAGCATAAACATTTAGCTCAGCAACACTCATTCTTATGTATTGCATACATACATGTGTGCATGCTTGGTGCCATATGTGTACTTGCTCAGTACATATTTGTAGTTCAAATTAGTTACAGTGAACTGGTCAGTCAGTCCTCCTACCTCATCAGATGCTAGGATTGTATTATATTGTATTGCATTGCATTTGCATTTGTATAGTGTTTCCTACCCCATGCAAGGTGTCAAAGAGCCCTATAGTGGATGGTACACTACTTCGGAACAGAAGATTAGTGCTTAGTCTAGTGATCCATTATATGAATTTAATACAGTCTATGGTTTAATACAGTTAGGGGTGACTATAGTAGGAAGTATGTGAGCCCATGTCAATGGTTGGCGGAGTAAATAGAGGAGATTAAGTATTGTTAGACTGCAGGGGCGTACTTTCAAAGAAGGACAAGTTGTGATCTATGAAAACTAGGTGTCAGCTTTGCGGAAATACAATAATAGAGAATTGAGCAGACAGATGTGTAACTTAGAGTAGGCTATACTCAGAGTGGAGGCAAGCAGAGGAAGGGGAGTACACAGAGGCTCATTTGATACAAAGGAAGGAGAGAGAGAGTTAAAACACTCCATATTTTTAAATTAAGGTTAATTTTTCATTCAGACTTTTGGGAACATAGGGACAGGCTTATTAACTTTAGTGCAATGCAGTGAAACAACTAAAGTTACTGCACTGCATTGTGTCAACAGGAAAGACAAAACAGTGCCATAACTATAAAAGATTTGGCGCTGTTTTGCCCTACCCAGCGCTGGCACACTTTTGGCTTCTGTGCGCCAATTTACACATCCTTGCACCATAGTGTAAGCGTGTGTGCGTTCTGTCAAGAATAGGTATTGTCTTGGATTAGGACCCACCCAATACAAAAACTGTCCTTTCATACTTTTCCTATTTTGGATGCGTGCTGTATAGTGTAGCACACACACAAGGTTTGCAGTGTTTTTGGTGCAATACCCTGTGTACCAATGTTAGTAGATAGGAATTTTCATAAATTCCCCGTAGGGGCTGCATGAAAACACCCATACAACAGCCATGGAATCCTCTCTTGCCGCAAAGCAGTACAAAGTAACTCCCAACAACACAACATTTTACGCTAAGTTTGAATCACTTTTATGAAGTTTTATCTATAGAGATTCAAGAGTTCTTATAATAACTGATATGAGCACAGCATAAGAGATGAGGAGAGATGACTTAATGCTCATGAGGAAAGAACTGTGGGTGAGAAGTGACTTTCACTAGATGATTGAACCACTGCAGGTACTAAAGGGCTTTTGTTTTAGAGAATGTCTTAGTGTGTTATTTTTGATGATGCAGGATAGGGATAGATTTGCAGACACGGTTTAGGGCCTTCTTTCTCTGTAGGGGTCTATCTATTAGGTGCAGCTGAGAATGGTAAGCTACTTGTGGTTTAGATATGGCATCATCTATTACACTTCTGGTTGGATGAGGGAATATAAATAGGTGCTCATCTTAATGTAATCATATGTGGGGCTATTCTCCCTGTTAGGGTTTCTTCCATATTATTTGGGTATATATCTGTTCTTTCTGTTAATAAATATATATTTTTTTTAAAGAGAGGATGTGGCTTAACGGCTCGGGCGGTCAACGTCGAATCTTGGGAACCAGGTTCGAGTCTCTGCAAGGACACTCGACATACTGTGATTCTGGGCGAATCACTTAATCTCACTGTGCCTAACAAAAGAAAAAAATGAATTAATGTGTCCATCTGTAAGCAATTGTTGCTCCTGTAAAGCGCTCTGATACTTTCGGGTTGAGTTTTAGCTATATAAACTCTGAAAAAAAAAAAAAATGTGCGCTATTTCCTAAACCTCATTACTAGGTTTAGTGCTGTTTTTCTTCCAGATATCATCACAAGATTGTTGTAGCCAAAGCTATAACATGCTTGCAGCTTATGTGCAGGAATTATTATGAAGTAAAGAATATTTTTTCTACTGCAACATTTGGAAGTCTTGGAGAAATCATTTGAGTACCCAACCAAAGTGGCATTACATATATTTTGAGCCATTATATTCAGTGTATCTGGACTTTAACACTAATATAACTGATAAACTATGAGTGCTCCACTATTCTCTATTTTCTTTTATGTGGACAGTAAGGTTCAGTGATCCAAACATACTCGTTTTGGTAACAGTGGTGTTGTAATTTTTTTCAAACACCATTCGTGCCAGTCACTTCTCCAACAATAGAGATGTGTGACTACTGTACCACTGTTGTTGTTTCTTTTGTATCTAAACATCTGTTCAGCATGCGCAATAACCATTTTTTTCCTTGCTGATGCTGATCACTAAAAGACCAGACCTATTGGCTTTGCTAGTGCTTGTTTTTTCTCTCTCCATTCTGGCACTTGTGACCCTTTTTTTGTAACGAAAAAAATACTATAAATAGCCAATGCAGAGAAGATGTGCCTGCAACTGAAGATGGAAAATCACACACATTTTACCTCTAAAAGTAAGGTTATGTAAAAGTTCAAACTAATACAATGTATTTGACATTGCGTGCATTTAAAAAATACTTCAGCGTTAGTGCATGAGTAGAAATAGATTTGTTTTTAAAGAACTGTTTAGGGAATTTAATATGAAAAATGTTTATTTCACAGGATATGTTATTAATTATTGTATGGAAATTTCATTATATTGTTGAAATTGTAGTGCAGATGCTAGTAGTTTTGGTTGGGTTTTCAAAAGTGCTAGTTACTGAAATGCCCAGGCATGTGTTACCGCTCTTCATTCTCAGCTAACTGTCCTAACCAGAAATATGTAGGCGCGGTATTCATTGCAACAGGCCTCCCAGCTCACCTGTCATATGCAAGTTGGGAGCGTCTCCTCGCCCCTGTTGTCATGGGGATGGCCCAGGCCCAGGGTTAGGTGTGAATGCCTCTGACCCAAGTTCAGCATAACAAAGGGCCGAGCGCTTGACGCACTCGGCTCCATTCAGGCCTGTTCACACCCTGGCACCAGCGTCTATACAGAGTGAGCATTCCTTGGGCTCACCTGCAGCAGGGGGGCTGTAGATGGGGGCGGGGGGAGCCAGTGGGGCTGATGTCTTGTGCTGGTTTCTGCTTCTCAAAGGAAGCAGTCTGGAGACGAGTTTAGCAGACAAAAATATCGGCTTTAACTAACTGGGGAAACCTTCAATTGATTTAAGCAGGGCATGCACGTTTACAGCATGTGAAAAACGAACTTTTTCAGAACTGCATACCTTCAAATCTTTAAGGATAGAAAATACCATGCCTACTTCAGAGGTAAATGTTCAAGGAGACATAGCTAGGTGTTCCCACGTTTACAACACTATATGATGTTTTTCTGCTTGGTGACAAACTTTAGCGCTCTTTCTCCACATGTAAAATGCTCTGATGTTGCAAGCTGCTGTTATCAAAATTTAAATTTTACAATAAATATCAAAGTTATAAAATGTTTATTCATCTGATGATCAGCGATGACAGCAGCAATTTAAATTTAATAAACTCACACCAAATCATTTGCAAGCGTAGCATACTTAACGATTTAGCAAAAACAAATTATTTCATTTGCAATTCTATACGTCTTTAAAAAGTCCATTTAAACGAAACATTCAAAGCTGGAAATACAGATGGTGAAGAGTGAATTATTCATTTTGGTAGGAACATTTAAGTTAATTATTTTGAACCACATCTTTTTCGGGCTCATTTATGAGAAAGTGATGCTCTATTCAGGCCAGAGCTTGTTTTATTAAAAAGAGAAGCACTTTCATTTCACTGCAGAATGATATACTGTACACATCACTGGGGGTTCAGTAGAGTCCCAGACACGATCTCTCAGTGTCTAGATTTAGGCCTCTTGTTACCTGTTCGTTGAGATGCAGAACAGCACAGGAGTTAGTGGTGCTCACCATTCACAGTCGCACAGTCAATGCCTCAGCCAGTGGGCATGGGATTGAGGGAAGCAAACTCACACCTCAGGACTTTATTGATGGATGCAAAAAAGCATAACAGACCTTTCCAGTTGTCACTAGTTTTCAACAGTCACAGCCTTAAGGCAGGTGGGAGTCCTTTGCTATGGCAGTATTTTCCTGCCTTCAGGACTGCAGCTCCACCTGTTCACATTGTCATGATGCCAGATGGAGCACTGTCACTTGTAGTTGACGGGGCTTCATGTGTTTACTAAACTACTGAGTCTGGTGGCTTAATGGACTAATGCATCCACTGTAGGAACCTGTGTTTGACCTCATGGTCACAGGCTCAATTCCCGGCAGGTCCACTCAGCCTTTCATCCTTCTTTGTTCGATAAAATGGGTACCATTGTGTAAAACTAAACGTCTGTTATTCTGCATCAAGATACCCTTCTGGGTGAACGTGCGCTTTACAAATACACATGTTGTTGTTTTAAACATGCCACCTAAATTTGGGATTTGCTACAAGACTGAGCACCAGTCCTGCTCTTCCTGTCAGAAACCTGTTCAACTCCATCCTCTGCTCACATTATTGCCATGCCAATCTCCCTGGATACAAGATCTCAAGACAAGCAGACTAGCGGAATCACTATCCTCTTCAAAGAATCCATCCAGTGCTCCACCACCTTGGAAAGCACCTCCAGCAACATGGAACACTTGACCTTCAAGCCCCTCATCATAGTGAACTACATCCTGAGTGGCACTGTTATCTACAGCTATGTGCCACCTTCAGTGGCACCATCGCAAACATTTCAACCTCCCTGATCCTTGACTCAAGTGCTAGTTTCCTCCTTGGGACGTCAAATACCAACTGGAGGACCTCACTGATCTCAACACCGCCAACATCCTCGAGGACAAGTCCAACCTTGGGCTCTCAAAGTGAGTGGAACCCCCACACATGCTGCCGAACAACGACTGGACATCATCTTCACCAGATTCAGCAAATTCACAGTAGAGAAGCCTGCACCGATCACCTGGTCTGACCACACCCTCATCAACTTCAGCAGAGCCATGCCATATCACAGTAGAAACACCATCACAAGCAGTCGCGGCCGGCATGACACGCGGGTGGGGGGATCACGCAGGGGTGCGAATTTTAAAATAAATAAAAACCTTACCTTATCGGGTTCCGCGCCGCCTCCACTCCTGGCAGGGTCCTGCGCCTGCTTTCCTGCTCTCCTACCTCTGGCAAGAACAGGAAGAAGGCAGCCTCCCTCCCCTAAGCCAATCACAACGCTGTAATGACAGCGTTGTTATTGGTAAGGAAGGTGCTCATCCGGGCGCCTATGAGGAGGCCATTTTCTCTATGTAGGCTGCATGCAGCCTACATAGAGAAAATGCAGAGTAAGCATGACTGGTTGGTCGGCCCCCAGAGGCCCGACCAAACAGTCAGGGCCCACAGCATTGGGCAAGCCACTCCTCTCCAACCCGAAACCCGCCCGCCCACCCAACCGGTCATAACTTTCTGCTTTCTCGAAGTGCAAGAAGCAGAAACATAAAATGGTATTTAAAATACCATTTTATGTTTCTGCTACTCGCACTGAGAGAAAGCAGTGGGGCGGCGTGCCTCTGCCCTAATGAAGCAGCAGCTCCTGATCACAAGGTCTCAGAAACATCCTACTCTCCGTACTCCTACACCACCAGCCTTGACACAAAAACAACCTTCCCTAATCTATCTCCAACTTCAATGCCTAGATCACCACCTGCACAGATACCTTGGTGCCGCTGAAAGCCAACAAAGCCACGAGAACCAGACCGCAAGCAAACTGGAACAGGGAAGAGCACAGGCTCATCAAAGGCCTCTGCAAACAACTTGAAGGCAGATGGTGATACAGTCTGGATGCCACATACAGGAGCACCCACAAATCAGACCTCAGATGCTACCATCAGGAAATAAGAATCACCAAATGCTCCAAGGTGCATGCCCGTCGCAAACCCTAAAGGTTTTTTATGAAGCCACGCAAGGCCTCTGTGCATCACCCTGAGTGGCCCCATAAATCCGGAAATCGCTGCATTTTCTTACTCTGCATGAGAAAGGCATTCCTTGGGAATTGAATGGGTGCTCCCATGCAATTCCCATGGTTTTTGACGCATTCCCAGATTTCCTAGAACTGGTAAACCTGGGAATACACCCAAAATATATGCCTTCCAAGAAGAGGCGTAACAAGTTACAAGTCCGGGGCCCAGCTTTTCAAATGTAGGCCTTGAACGGTGACTGAAAGACAAGAAATACTGATGGTTGACTTGAATATAATGACAAAGCTGGGGGTAACAAAAAAGTCAAAAGTATGCTCTTTCTTGATGCTGACCATAATAGACTGGATAGCATGGATAGAAAAGAGGTCTGTTTTCCAAGAGGTCCTGTATCTGGTCCAGGGTCCAACTTTTGACAAATGGGATATACAGTTAACCTAAACGGTCCGGGCAGGCAAATCAAAAGGCCAAGAGTTTGTCTGAATATTCTGAAATTACCATGTGATTAGATTTACTAAGTTTTGGTGCAAGTCACATCAAGCTAAGTTGCTGTATCAGCAGGAAATACAAAATTACCGCTATCTCTTCAAAGATATAGTGCTGTTTTTCTTTCCCCTAATGTTGACACACTTTTGGCTGCCAGGCTCTAATGCAGATACCCTTGCATCTTGATGCTGAAAGATAGCAATTTATGCCAGTTCTAAATATCAAAGAGGAAATCTCAGAAGGAAAATTCTCATCCTTCACCACAATACTTTCATGCTGGCAAGGCTCCTACATGTAACCAATCCATAAAAAAAGGAAACCAGCATGATTTTCTGAAGTATAGGTTGGTATCCCTCAAGGAAGTGGAATTCAAATACGATGCCTCACTAAGATGTCCATGAGTGGGTAGAGCAGACAGATCGGATACCATAGCTCCATACTGGATTTCTGATGAACCGCTGAACCATCGATAACATTGTGGCACACGCCCTACTATCCCACAATCCTATAAGTCAAAGGCTGTTTAATGCATTTCTTATCGACTTTAAGAAGGGTTTCAAGATCACTAAAAGGAATTTGCTATAGCAAAAGTTGAACAAATAGGGTATGCCAGCCATTACGATAAATGCCATCATAGCTTTCTATTGTAATAACTGGATTCAAGTTAAACTTGGAAAGAATAACAGCCTGTACATAAAAGTATATGTGAATATCAATATACATCAATATAACCTTTTTTGATCATAAACAAATGGTCATAAAAGAAAAATTACACTTAGAATAAAATCAAGAAGTAGCAATAAAAAGAACTACAGTTTCTAAAGTACACCTGCAAAAGAGTGTGGGGTACCAACAATGCATTATAAAAAGTCATAATATATTATGAAATGAAAAAGGATCATACAGTCATAGTGCTACGTTTAAGAAATAGCGGATTTCTGAAAGCATCCTACATGGAAACAGATGAAAGGGCTTTCCAACATTGGTGAAAAGTACTAGGCAGGCTGTACTGTTCAAAACAATAAAATGTAAGTAAAGGTTTTTGGTATTTATTAGATAAAAGTGCATGATGCTTATATAAAAAAACTAAGATTTATCACATGGGCACATAAGAATGGTCTCTTTGTCGTACTGCTCTAATGGGAAACTGAGCAATGATCTAATGGTTCCTAGCAGAAATTTGGCTAGGAGAGCTCTTTCCCAGAAGCTGGGGACCCAAGTCAGTTAAGATTCTAAATAAGATGTCGTTTGAACCACAACCTAGTCCGGCAACATTGGTTTCTTTAGTTTCTCTTGTTCTTTGCAGGCCACTGTCAGTTCCCTAATTAGCATTTTAACTTAATGGATGTCTGATTTTACAGGGGCGAGTGGGAGGAAAACAAATCACTCCACCCTAGAAATTTGGCAGTGATTTGCATATACTTTAGACACGGTGTAGACATAGCCTTTTCACAGTTCAAGCAATCTGACATAATCTCCCTGTTAAGAGATGTATGACTGTTAGACCTAACAGACTCAGGGCGAACAAAGCAAAACCAAAGGGGATGATGGACGGAGTGTTGAACATTGCAAGCACTCACCCCCAGTCAACTGATCTGGGTTTAATCCATCATCATTCTTTAGCTCACTCTGCCACCCCAGTTCAGACATCGCAATATGCAAATCAGTCTGACCCTGTGCCTCATGGAAACAGGCCAAGCCATGTCTTCCCTGGACTGGAAACAACCATCCTGGGACCGGTTTCTGGCTAATAAGCCGTCATCAGCCAGGCTAGCTTTAATCCAGTGGCAAAGTAAGCAAGGGACCCACGTCTGGGCATACCCTGCCAACTTAAGGGCGAAAAAGGAAAACAAAGGATATCAACAGGCCCCCGTGCAGTACTTGTTGATAGTTATGAAACCAGTGTGCAGCAAATTGTGTTTGTGCAATGTAGTAATAAAACTCTAAATGGTGAACAGCAAAGCCACCCTGCTCGTACAGCCTCTGCAATAGCATTCAAGCTATTTTTGGGTGCTTGCCCGCCCAAGAGAGTTTGATTAAAGAGGATTTAACTGGTTAGAAAATTCTAGGTTCAGTGGGAATTAGATATTTTGGAACAGATATAGGAGTCATGGAAGTATCACCATCTTTATGAGGGCGATACAGCCCTCCATCGTTAAGGGTAGTTTGATCCGTTTATCAATATTGGTTTTGATTCAGTCTATTAGAGTACTATAATTACCGCATGGTATGACAGTTGAATCCTGGTGGATATGTATCCCAGAAAGTGGACAGAGACGACTCGCCACTGCAGGGAATTTATATGTTGTGGTGCACCTGTGCTGCCCTTGAGTGGCATCATGAGTGGTTTGAACCAATTTATGGTAAGGCTAGGCCAACATCCAAAGTCATTGATCTCAGTTAGGATGGGGTCTCTGACAAGGAGTAAGATTTCATCAGTGACACCAACACTCTGCGCATCCCAAACTAAATGCCCCTATGACTGTGCACTTCTCAGAGCACACTAACCAATAGCTCTAATGCCAGAACAAAGATTATCAGAGACAGGGATCATCCCTGCCTGGTACCACATTGTATTGCAATTGGGGCCGAGAGGCAGTCATTCACATGTATTCATGCAGTTTGTTTGGTATAAAGTAAATTTTTTTTTTTTAAACCTTTATTTAACGTTTGCAATCAAATACAGACAAGGGCCTACAACCCCCAGGGCTGGCCGCTAAGCATAGGATCTCAATTCACAAAGCGCATCGGTTGCAAAGGTAATTCAATTTAGACACAGGATAGGAGGTTTTCATTTTAAAATAATAAGTTGAAGGAGTCAGGTGTCGCACAGTGTCTCGGATCACAAAAGGGGGCGAGCAAAGAAACAACGTGTCCAAAAGAAACTCGCTATCAAATAAGTCAACGGAGTTAAGACGTAAATCATCAGGATAAACTAGCGCAGTTTTGTTTGTCTACTCCCTCAGTATTGTCCGCCCCAGAGCACCAAAACCTCAGAAAGTCATGGTACAGATATAGAGTCAAGGATATAAGAAAGCCGAACCCACTACACTAACCCGGAAAAGGAAAAGAAGAAGACAAGGGAAGAGAAGGAAGAAAAGAGGCCATAGAACAAAAATAAAAACGAACACCCATCCCCACACCCCCCCACCCTGCACCCCTGCTGATGACTACGGCCACCCCCCTCGCAGCGTGCCTGTCGCCCAGTAATCAGAACCCGAAATATAGAAGAAGAGAAAGAAATACAAGGCAAAGTACCCCACTCGGTGAGGGAAATCGGAGGAGGGCATATTTCTACGGACTCCCGGTCTCCTTTCCCCGTCATAACCAACCCCGCCCCGGACTCCGTTAGTTCAAGAAAATAATTCCGTCAAACCTAGTGCCACAAATAGAGACCCAGATAACAATCTCAACCCTGGCCCCGTCTATCAAATTCACTAAAGTCGTTAATTAAAGAAAGCCCTTTCCACAAATTACTGCAAGAATTTACAGAACAGGAGTAAACAGATGAGAAAAGTGCGGCAGATCTCAATGTGGATGGTTGGTGCCAATGTTGCCCCTCTCTATCTCCGAAGCCAAGCTGTAACCCGTCCACCATCTTGAAAGACCGACAGGGGAGGGGAGTCGACAAGGTCCAAAACAGCAAAGGATAAAAAATAGAAAGTTCCAGAATGGGGATATCATGTAAATGTTCCAAGGGATACATAATCGGGGGTTCCAACGCCTCCATTGGGTGATCGGGCACAGTACCGTCAGGTAGATCCAGTACAGTATGAGCAGACCCTGCTTCCTGCGCCGGGTCAAAACAAGTCTCCTAGACATATATTGAAATGCAGGCTGGTTGCCGGGGTACGGGTGTCGAGTCAGGATCCGCTCTCAGGTCTGTGAGTCCATCCGTCGCAGACAACAAACTGCAAGTCTGGACTGCAATGGTTCCCTTGAGTGCCATGAGTGCCGTTCGCAGTGACGGGCCAGTTCGAGCCTGCTCCGCTAGCTGCCTTTCTTCCTCCAACATGATGGTCCCCACGGAGTGGCTCCTTCTCCGGGGCAAAATTAGACGGAGCAGGAGTAAGCCATGAGGGACTGATGGTTAGCAAGCAATAATACGCAGCGAGGAATCGACCCGGGGGGATCGACGATGCGGATGTCGAACCTCCGGTCAGGGACCCCTGCGACACATCGCCGTGCGTCACTGTTCCCAGTGTGGTCGGCCACCAGGAGTTATCCCAGGCTGAGGGGGTGGTTCAAAGGATGAGGACCCCTCGTCTTGTCCGAGTTCAGCTTCAGACGGTTGCTCCTCATCCAGTCGGCGACAGCCTTCATTCCCTCGTGGAGGTTGGTTTTGGCGGTGTGTGGGTCCCTGGTGAGAGAGAGGATGAGCTGGGTGTAGTCGGCGTAGGAGATGATGTTGAGGTTGTGATGGCGGGCCACTTGTGCGAGGGGGGCCATGTAGACGTTGAACAGCGTCGGGCTGAGAGATGAGCCCTGGGAGACGCCGCAGATGATGTCGGTGGGTTCGGATCGGAAGGGTGGGAGGCGGACGCTCTCGGTTCTGCCGGAGAGGAAGGACGTGTTCCAGTCAAGGGCCTTCTCTTGGATTCCGGCTTCTAGGAGGCGTGTCTTTAGAGTGCGATGGCAGACCGTGTTGAAGGCGGCTGACAGGTCCAGGCGGATGAGGGCTGATGCTTCGCCGTTGTCTAGTTGGCGCCTGATGTCGTCCGTGGTGGCGATGAGGGCTGTCTCGGTGCTGTGGTTTCGTCTGAATCCGACTGGGACGGATCCAAGATGTTGTTGTCTTCCAGGTGGCAGGCCAATTGCATGTTGACGATTTTCTCGATTACCTTTGCCGGGAACGGGAGCAGGGGCTGGAAGTTCTTGAGGTCCGTGGGGTCCGCCTTGGGCTTCTTGAGGAGGGTGTTGATTTCAGCGTACTTCCAGCTTTCCGGGAATGTCGCTTTTTCGAAGGAGATGTTGATGACCTTCCGTAGTTTGGGTGTGATGCTGCGTCTGCTTTGTTGAATACGTGGTGTGGGCACGGGTCTGACGGAGATCCTGAATGGATGGAGTTCATGACCTTGTGTGTCTCGTTGACGTTGGACCAGGAGGTCAGGCGATTGGCGCTGGTAGTGTTCACTGGGGAGGTGGAGTCTGGTGTAGTTGGGGTGGTCGTGGTGTTGAAGCTGTCGTGGATGTCCGCGATCTTGCGGTGGAAGAAGATGGCTAGTGAGTCGCACAGTTCTTGTGAGGGCGGGATGTCGTTGGCGTTGGCGCTGAGGTTGGACAGTTCCTTTACGATTCTGAAGAGCTCCTTGCTGTCGTGTGGGTTGTTATCCAAGCGGTCTTTGAAGGAGGATCTCTTGGCTAATCTGATGAGGTGGTGATGTCTGTGGGTGGCGTCCTTGTGGGCTGTGTGTTTGTCCGGTGTGCGTTCGTGGAGCCATATCTTCTCCAGTTTCCGGCATGCACGTTTGGAGGTCTGGAGCTCGTCCTGAACCAGGTGGCTCTCTTGCTGGTGTGGCTGTTGGAGAGTTTCTTGAGCGAGGCGAGGGTGTTGGCGTAGTCGTCGATCCACTCTCTGAGGTTGCAGGCTGCGGCGTCTGGGTTGGTGGGGTCGGCGAGTGGGTTCTGGGCGAGGGTGGTGACCAGCTGGTCTTCGGTGACTTTGCTCCAGCAGCGGCGAGGCAGCTGTTGGGTACGGTGGTGCGTGGTTGGTTTCTAGAAGGTGAAATGGATGCAGCGGTGGTCGGTCCAGTGGAGTTCGTGGTGTGGTTAAAGGCGACGTGGTTGCCTGTGGAGAAGACTAGGTCCAGCGTGTGGCCGGCGGCGTGGGTGGATGCGGTGACGAGTTGTCTGAGGCCAAGGTTGTCGAGGTTGTCGATCAGGGTGGCGGAGTTGGCGTCGTTGGTGGAAGTTCAGGTACCCGAGGAGGATGTAGTCCGTGGAGGCGAGTGCATGGGTGCTGGCGAGGTCGGAGATGGAGTCGCTGAACTGAGCCCGGGATCCGGTGGGTCTGTACATGAGTGTTCCTCTGAGGGTGGTGTTGGGGTTGGTGTGGATCCGGAAGTGGAGGTGTTCGGCAGTGTTCAAGGGGTCGTCTGCGTGGGTGGCGACCTTGAGGGTGGACTTGTGGACGATGGCTATGTAGTAAGTAAGCCCCAGCTAGGCCTACTTGGTGCAAGGGTTTGCCCTGCTTTGCACAGAGTCCTCGGACCTTAGGAAGAAGTTGGCAATGAAACTGGGAATACAAAAACAAAGTTAATTATACATTTAAAGGTGCTACTACAGTCCACACAACACTCTTCAGTATTGTATCGAGTAGTACAAAGAACTGAAGCACATGGCCCCTTTTATACACAATGAGGGGGCTCAAGAAAAGGCAGTACAAAAGACAAGAGCAGATTTATGACCATACAAGGACTTTTTAGAAGGCACAATCGATAGATGGGCGGAGCTAACAGTCTCGGATCGCATTCCTGTCTGGAACCAATTAAGTAACGGTCACTGATTCTACTGCGCATGTCTGTACATGTTGGAAGCGGAGACTGCTAAAAATAGCCTTTTGCCGGGCAGACTCCAGGCGCAATGAACAAGAAGGTAGGGCCAAGCGCATGGCGAGCACATGGCAATGTTTGGCATGCAAAATGGCCGCTACAAATTCAATATGGAGTCTGTACATTTGGAACGATAATAGTTAAATGAAACATGTCTTCTGCTAATGCTGAACTTAATCGCCGTTGATTTACAACAGATGACCCTTTCAGCATTAGCTGAAGACATTCAATTTCCTAGGAAAGATATTCATCTCTTATATCAATGGCCATCATACTAGCTATTTCCTTCTTCAGATCATTCTGCATTTTCACTTCCGTAATATTACTTTTCGTTGGTATACAAGCATTGACACACATAGAACAGATCATTGGGCTACATTGAATACAGACACAACAAGAAAAAATTATCACAATAATTATACATAGGACTGTTGATACTTTCCAGCCCCAAGTAGAGATCAAAGTCCAAAGCCATCCTGTAAAAGTCCATGTACCATTTTCTGTGTGAATGTCTGCAGCGATTTTTGAAGTCTGATTGGTGACCCGAACAGCAGTTCTTGTGGCGAGTAACACCTGCTCCGGTCCACGCCACCTCAGTTCCAAACTGCTCGACCTCTCAAAGGATTTTAGAAGGACGAAATCCCCAGGTCGGAGGTTGTGACCTTCTCCTGTGGATCTGTCGGGAAGTGCTTCTCGAACCTGTTGATGAATAGAAACCAAGTTATTGGTTATCTGTGCCAAACGTCCCCTACAAAATGAGGTCCGTTATAGCTCCACAAAAATCTACAAACTCCGTATCGTGGGAAAAATTCCTTCAAAAGCACCTTTGCTGTAGTAATTGCAGTGTTGTCTTTTGTGGGGTACACCTCAATCCATTTACTGAAGGCACATACCACCACCAAGACATACTTCAAATTATTACAGCGTTCAAGCTTAATATAATCCATCTGCAAAATTACAAACGGTGCAGTCGGTGCAACAAACCCTCCTGCTGGAGTTCGTGTCCCTTTTCCGGGATTAAATCGTAAGCAAATCATACAGGACTATACTACTCTCTTAGCTGTGCTAGCAATCTCTGGATGCTCCCAAACTTGCGTACGCAATTTCACTATTGCTGAAGCTCCAACATGTGCTAGCCCATGTGCCATCTGAACCATAGGTTGCACAAAAACTATAGGCAACTTCCATCTGTCCATCTGCTTGTTTCTCCAACAACCTTCATCATCCAACTCTCCATATATGGACCATTGCTCTCGTTCTTTGTCGGAAGCGGTCCTCTGTATCTCTAATACTTCTTTCCTAGCTTCATGCCACCGCTCAGCTTGTGACTTCACTGCATACATGGAAGTAGTGTCAGGCTGCATCGCAGTTTCACGTGCCACTCGATCTACAAAAGCATTTCCTTGTCCCACCTCGTCAGTCACTTTCTTATGCACACTACACTTCACTATAGCTATCTTCTTTGGGTATGTTAATGCGGTCAACAGATTATGCACTAGTTCACCGTGAATTATCTGCATCCCGTGTGATGTCAGAAAGCCTCTTTCCTTCCAGAGCAGGCCAAAATCATGTGCCACTCCAAAAGCATAGCGGCTATCTGTATAAATATTCACACACAATCCTTTACTAAGCTCACACGCTCGTGTCAAAGCTATCAGTTCTGCTGCTTGAGCTGACTTCTGTGGTATGCGAGCTGTCTCCACTATCGTGCGAAGAGTAGTGATTGCATATGCAGCTGAAGTTGTACCATCCGGTAACTTCAGACAAGATCCATCCACCCACAATTCTCCATCCACATCTAGAAGGGGCGTATCCTGCAAATCAATGCGACCCTTTGTCTGTTCCTCAGTCAGAAAAATACAATCATATTTCTTCCGCCTCAGGCTGAGTCGCTGGAAATGGCAACAACGTGGCTGGGTTTAGTGTTGCACATCTCCTTAGTGCTGTGGTTCCCAAACTGTGCGCCGCGGCGCCCCGGTGCGCCGTAATGAGGTGCCAGGGGCGCCGCGCACACTATCTGTAATTTTGGCCATCACAGGGAGCAGCGCTGCTCCCCTGTGAGTGGCCTCACCCCTGCTGCTGGAGGCGCCTCGCACTCCTCCAGGAGCACGAGCAGCCCCTCCCGCTCATTGTCATTCAGTATGCCGCTGATTGCCACTTACTGAATGACAATGGGGCAGTCTGGGGGTGTGACACCATGTGGCGGCCTCCTCCTGCTTCAGAGTACAGAAGGGCATTCTGTACGATAAACGCTGCAACGTTAGAAAACACTTCATTTAAGGAGCCTGTAAAATAAGTTTAAAAGAACACTGTCCGGTCATTTTAGAACTGAAGTATTTTCAATATTGTATTCAACAAAGCCATGGTTGCTCCTTTTTTTTTTTAAGGAACTAGAAACCATTGACAAAGCCAATAGTCCTGGCTTGTTGAGGTGTAATGATTCTTGCTGTATTATATATCTGGATGCAATGACAGAGACAACATAATACCAGTGAGGCAGAACACTATGCTAAGCAAATATTTTTAGCCTAGGTGTTTTAAGCTGCACTCTTAATTACGTCAAACACCCCCTTTGAAGAGACCCCCCCAGTTTTTTTACACCGCTTAAAGCCCTGGAAACAACACCTTGTTACAGTAACCTCACATCCTGGCACTGTGCATCATGCATGACTTCTACGTTTTCAGCCTGCCTATGTGCAGGGGCATAGTAAACTCTCCACCAGCCCACCCCTTGCTTTAGTTCATTCTTGATGGGACTCTTCTGCCTGCCACTCTGCAAACAAAGGCTCTGCTCATAATGTGAAAAGGTGGGTGAGTAAATAAGTGAAGGAATGTCTGAATGGATTAATGAAAGGATGAATGCATGAATGAAAGGGGGAATGGATAGATAATGAAAGAAAGGATGGACGGATGAGTGAATGAATGGAAGTATGGATGAGAGAAAATGTAAATAGATGGATGTATGGGTGGAAGGGTAGATCTATGGGTGCAAGGGTAGATGGATGGGTAAAAGTGTGGATGGGTGTGTGAAAGGATGGATGGATGAGTGAAAGGGCAGCTGATGGGCGAGTGAATTGGTGGATGGGTGTGTGAAAGGATGGATGGGTGGATGAATGAAAGGGTAGATGATGGGCAAGTGAATGGGTGGATGTATGCATTGATAAGTGAAATGGTGAATGGATGGATGAGTGAAAGGGTGGATGTAAGGATTGATGAGTTAGTGAAAGGGGGTAGATGGACCAAAGGATGGATAGATGAGTGAAGTGAAAGGGTGGATGGATGAGAGAACGGATGGCTGAATGAGAGAACGGATGGCTGGATGAGTGAACAGATGGTTGGATGAGTGAAAGAATGGATGAGTAATAGGATCAATGGATGGATTCATGAATGGATGAGTAAATGGGAGGGTAGATGGATGGATAAGTGAAAGGGCGATGGAGAGAGAAAGGGAGGATGAATGACTGAAAGGGTGAATGGGTGGAAGGATAAATGACTGGGTGAATGGATGAGTAAGTGAATGGGTGGATGGATGAGTAAGTGAATGGATGGATGGCTGGGTGGAAGAGTGGATGCATGGATGATTGTACAGATGGATGGGGTGAAAGGGTGGGTAGATGAATAATGGATGCATGAGTGAAAGGGTGGATGGAGGGATGGATGAGTGAAATGATGGACGGAAGGATATATGGTGGATAGGTGTGCAAATGGTTGAATATGTTTGGATATAGATGGGCACACAGATGAAAGGACAGACCTTTTTAGTGTAAAAATAAGGCTGGGGATACTGATTACGTCAGACCAAACTCAATGTTCCATTTTCTCAGAGCGGGTCTCAGTACCAAAAGGTACTGAAAGCAGCAGCTGGCATAAATAACCCACCCACCGGTAAGAAAATGGTGGGGAGCCACGGCCAACTGCCGATTAGGCCAGGGGAGCCACAGGTCAAAAAAGTTTGGGAACCACTGCCTTAGTGTAATGTGAGGAGCTAACAGCGTCAGCTCATATCCTGTCAAACGAGCACTAGTTAAATGCTGCGTTTTTGTCTGATTCAGAAGGGCATCAACAGCATGGGGTATCAACACCAAAAGCTTATGTGATAAGACTATCCCTTCACTCTGGCATAGTGATACAGCTGTTGCTGCAACTGAGCAAAAACATCCAGGCAGCGCTCGAGCAACGGGGTCAAGTACTGCTGAAAAATATGCACAAGGACGTTGCTTGTCGCCGTTTGTCTGTACTAAAACTGACAATGCACATCCATCCCTCTCGTGTACATACAACGTAAAAAGCTTCGTGTAATCTGGAGTACCTAACACTGGTGCTGAATAAAGGGCTTTTCGTAACTGTCGGAAAGCATTCTCATATTCATCTGTCCAGGGGAGGGGTACTGGAGTATCTTTTGTTAATAGTGCTAACAAAGGTTTAGCGATGTGTGAAAATCCTAATATCCATTGCCTACAGGAAGAAGTAAGACCCAAAAATGCTCGAACCCCTTTCTGTGTAGTAGGTACTGGTGTGTTTAGTATTGCTTGAATTCGATCTGATGTGAGTGCACGCCCCTCCTTAGACAAAATGTGACCTAAGTAGGTTACCTTTGGTCTACAATATTGCAATTTCTTTCTGGAGACTTTATGGTGGTGCAAAGCAAGGAAAGAAAGCAAAGACAGCGTGCATGTCTCACATTGTTCGGGGGTATCAGCTGCTAACAGAATATCATCAACGTACTGAATGAGCGCCACACCCTCGGGTAAAACAAAAGAATCAAGTTGTCTTTTCAAAGCTTGGCTGTAAATACTGGGACTCTCAGTATAGCCATGAGGAACTCTACAGAAGATACGATTGATTATTCAAAGTGAAACCGAACAAATATCTGCTATCAGGATAATTAGGGATCGAAAAGAAAGCGTTCTTCAAGTCTATAACAGAGAACGTAGTTGCAGTAGGAGGAACTAAAGTAAGAAGTGTTGTGGTATCAGAATCGTCGAGATATTGTGGTACCACTATCTTATTTACCTCCCGTAAATCAATAATGAATCGATAAATCCTGGTATCAGTGTCTTTCTTCAAAATTGGGAGAATCGGACTGTTACAAATGTTAAATGGCACTTCCTCTACTACCCCAACTTGAATAAGATCTTGTACGATTTGTGTGAGCACTTCCTCACCCTCCTGTGAAATTCGATATTGAGGCAAACGTGGCAACATAGCTCCCTCCTGTACACTAATATGCACTTGTGGAATAACCATCTGACTCACATCTTTACCTGAAATGGCCTACAGGGTATTAGGTAGAGAAGCTAACACAATATCTTCTTAAACAATACAAACTCTGTCCGTTATAGGGGGATTTTCATTCAAAATCACACGCACTCCTTCAGGGGAACATCTTATTGTGGCTCTAAAATACTTGAGCATATCAAGACCCACAATATTATCTGGTGTGTTCGGGGAAAGCAAAAACGGGCATGGGGCAGTAAACTAATCGACATGAAACGCAAGTGGTTGTGACAATGGGCTAAGGGAAGGAGTTCCATCGAACCCTATCGATGTAATTGTTAAGCCAGACAGGGGAGCCTTTCGAACCAATTGTTTAGATAAAGCGCTACGAGTAGCTCCTGTATCAACCAGAAACTGATCAGTAGAACCCAAAACGTGTGCTGTAACCTAAGGACCACTCTGATCTACTGGAACTTCAACTGATTCCTTATCCCATCCTACGCAATCCTATGCAAAAGCAGAATCATGTGACCCAGGCTGCGCGTAATCAGACATTTGATATTGGTTACGCCTAACAAAAGCATTAGACCCATTTTGTACCCACACATTAGAGTCAAACCTAGCGCGATCATTCATAGCGCCTCGAAAACCTGAATTCCCCGAGCGATTCCTCATGGATCCTCGGCCACGGACATAGCGCTGTGTGCGCAACAATGGACGCTCCTCTGCCCAGTGACCAAATCTCCTACAGAACTCGCATTGATCAATAGCCAAAGGGTAACGAGTAGAGGAGGAGTTAGAAAATCCTCGTCCGCCTCTCTCATTACCTCGAAAAGGTGGACCATAGACCTGAGATAACACTTTTGTTTTTAGTTCTTTAGATTTCTTTTCCTCATTAGCCTTTGCTTCAAGTTCCTGACGCTCGTAAAATTGAGCTATTGTCAGGACGGATGCCGGAGAAGAGGTGGTCCAAGAGCTTTTTCTAGCTTTCAAGCGGTTAGCCACTCCTGGTAATAGGTTTGTAACATACTTGTCTACAAATAAATGGCGGACCATATCGTCCGTTAGCGACTGACCACTAAAATTGCGAAATGCCTCCTCAAAACGTGTGAAAAAATCAGAAACCGATTCATCTGTCTTTTGTTTGCAGGATGCTAAAAAAGTCCAATCAATCTTTTTAGGGGGAATAATTGTTTTTAATTTAGCTAATATTGCACCGGGAAGATCTAAAATCAATTGACATGGCTTTTGTGCTGGTTCCCTGTCCGCATCTTCTCTCTCTCTCTTAAACGCCCCAAATGCTGTGCCGTCATCGACTTTACGCACAGTGTGCCACATATCGGGCGGCAATATGAGCCAGAAAAATAAATCGATATCAGCCAGCGTCATGGTACAAGAATTTAAGGCTCCCTCAAATTCTTCATAAAAGGCAGCAGGGTTTTTACGCGGGTCAGGCAATGCAGCTTTAAGCGCCATAACATCTGCTCTATTCCAGGGAGTATACACCCAATTAAAAAGAAATACCCTTTAGCATCTACAGAATATTTATCGTCACTCGTACCCGCTCCTTTAGAAGGAACGTATAAAGGCGCGGCCTCTCGCATAGGCTTCGCATGCACTATCGCGTTCTTATCTGTTTCGAAAATAGATGATTGTCGACCGATCCCGTCCGTTCATCTGGTTTAGCTTTCCGTTGCTCCTCTCGTAGCCGTAGCGCATCGTTTCGAACTTTAACTAGTCGCCTGATGATATCAGTCACCTGGGAAGCAAGAAAAGAACCTTTACGTAATTGCTTAAAATCAGTTGCCACATCATCAGGTTCAAGAACATTAGACACTTTTCGAAACAATCCAACAACTTCTTCTGCAAAATACTCAGTAAAATACAACTGTTTTTTTTATGCCACCCCTTAAGAGCTTCTATAATCTCTGAAACCATAACTGTATCTTTAAGTGACTTCCGAGCCATGTTCCTAAGTTCAGCCGCCCATTCGACCGAAATCATGGAGCGAGTACCTGGTTTCGTTTGATCAGCATCAGAATCCTCATCGTCGCCGGATGGGGCAGACGGGACAATATACAGAGGTGGAAGGCGATCTAACAAAGAAAAATCATCTTGCGGATTATTAAGGACAGGATAAAGAGGTTGTCGAATAGCATATTGGCCAGATTATCTGTAATCTACGCTCCTTTTCCTGTCTTTCGTCCAACTCTTTTACTTCTTTCTTTCTTAGTCCTTGCGCTTTTTCCTACACATTCTTCCGTTCTTTTTCAATCAGCGCTTGCTCACGTTTCTCACTCACGTACTTCTTTCACCCACATTCGCACACTTTCAAGCATATCTTGTCTAGATTTTCGCTTAAACATACACTGTTCCACATACTCAATCTTTCGCATATCAAACGACCCATACTTTGGCCAACATATCTCAGGATCCTTTCGTGTGTATTTCCGCCACAATGTGCTGTACATTATAGAAGAAAGACCATATTTCAAGTACATATCTCTATGAGGCGTCCCCTCTGGGGGAGCCGGCTGCTATTCCTCAAGTCTTAACCGGTTATCTCCACAAAAGCAGCACAGCCTACGAAATGTGCTAAGAGCAGGCATGCCAAAAATAGTGCAGAATATGCAGTATTATAATCAAAGTAGCACTTAAGGTATCTGTAATACGTTGTGCCGTTCAAATCAGAATCGCATTGTAGAGAAAAATCTCCTCATTACCTGCCTATATATATTGCAATACATATATTACACATACACATTGACTAGTCATTACAAAATTGCCACAGCAAGCGTATCCTAAAACTGCCTTGCCACTCACAGGCTTCCAAAACCCACAGCAAGTACCGTATAACGGTTCTTACCACTCACAGGGTCCAGTCTCCAACTGCCAAGTTCTAAATTCGACCAAACGGCCACTGCACGGCAAGCCAACAGAAGAGATCTCAGTCGAGGACCGGCACCACCTGGATGGTCAGATCAGAAAGAAAGGAAAAAACGCCGTGGATGCCAAGACTCTGGTCTCCTCTGGCATGCGTACGCTTCCGCAGCGAGATTCCAATCCTTCGTCACGACCGCTCCTTCGGGCATCCGAGTCGCCGATGAGCCCTTTGTTGGGCGCCAATTTGTAGTAAGTAAGACTCAGCTAGGCCTACTTGGTGCAAGGGTTAGCCCTTCTCTGCACAGAGTCCTCGGACCATCGCTAGAAGTTGGAAATGAAACTGGGAATACAAAAAGAAAGTTTATTATACCTTTAAAGGTGGTTCTACAGTCCACATAACACTCTTCAGTATTGTATCGAGTAGTACAAAGAACTGAAGCACGTGGCCCGTTTTATGCACAATGAGGGGGCTCAAGAAAAGGCGGTGCAAAAGACAAGAGCAGATTTATGACCATACAAGGACATTTTAGAAGGCACAATCGATAGATGGGCTAGGCTAACAGTCTCTGATCGCATTCCTGTCTGGACCCAATTAAGTAACGGTCACTGATTCTACTGCGCATGTCTGGACATGTTGGAAGCGGAGACTGCTAAAAATAGCCTGTTGCCGGGCAGACTCCAGGCGCAATGAACAAGGAGGTGGGACCAAGCGCATGGCGAGCACATGGCAATGTATGGCATACAAAATCACCGCTACAAATTCAAGATGGAGTCTGTACATTTGTTACGATAATGATTAGATGAAACATGTCTTCTGCTAATGCTTAACTTAATCGCCGTTGATTTACAACAGCTATTCCTCCTCCGATTCTGTTGGCGCGATCCCTGCAGGTGATCTTATAGCCATCCGGGATGGGTATGGCGATGTCGGGTGCCGAGGAGTCGTTCCACCTGGTGTCATTCACGAAGGCCACGTCTGGGGCGGAGGTGTTGAGCAGATCCCAGAGCTCGACAGTGTGTTTGCGTGCGGAGCGGGTGTTGAGGAGTATGCAGCGGAGGTGGTTGGGTCCAGTGCTTGGAGGCTCTGTCGCAGGTGAAGCTGCAGGTGCGGCAGAGTGTAGGGTCCTTGGGTCCATTTCAGGGTGGCCTGGAAGCAGGTGTGGTTTCGGCCGGTGTTGAGTGTGTGGAGGGTGCTGGCGTCGTAGTGGAGTCTGGTGTTGTGGCGTTCGTGGGGTCCAGGAGTTCTGGCGCTGGGCGTTGTCCAGACGCGGACAGGCACAGACGGGCTTGCCTTAGGCGCGCCAGCGGCACGCCCGCTGCTCGGCTGTGCAGCGTCCGGCATATATGGGGAGGTGGGAGGTGGGAGGGAGGATGAGCTGGGAGGCAGGAGCAGCGAGTGGGCAGGGGTGGGGCCGCAGGGGGCACAGTGGCAGGAAAACAGTGGTACAGAAAGCAAAATGGGGCACAAGGGGGGGAAGCGAGTGGCACAGACCAGAAAACGAGGCACAAAGAAGGTGAAACAGTGGTACAGAAGGCAAAATGGGGCACAAGGGGGGGGGGGGAAATGAGTGGCACAGAGCAGAAAACGAGGCACAAGAGGGGGAGACAGTGACACAGAAGCAAAAAGGACGAAGGACACTTGGCAGCAGGAGCACACAGTCGGAGCTGCTTGGAGGGGGAGCGACCTATCAGGAGGGTCAGAGGTGAAGGTATTGTGGCATGCTGTAGCACTGATTTATGTATAAAGTTGTGAAGGGAAATATGGTATGAAGTGATGTGGAATAGCAGGGTCATGTTGTATTGTTTAGTGTGACAACGTGAATTTGGTGAAGGGGGAGGTGAGCAATGGGGGAGTATGATATTTAAAGACAAGTAATTCTGGGGCGAGAAGTGTCAATCAACCACAAGGAGGATGGGAGGAGCAAGCAACAACACTGGGCATGAGCAGATAAGTAACACTGCGCAGGAGGGGGCAATAGCAGCATAAGGGAAGGAGGGGGCAAGCAACAACACGGATATTGAGGTGAAGAAACTGGGAGGAAACTTGCATTAATGAGAGGCATGGGACAAACGACAAGAAGGATACAGGCATGGAGGTAAGTGATGGTGACAATCAACACGAAAACACGTTATGTTATGTAATGTTAAGATGAATTTATAAAGCGCACGGTCACCAAAGGTTTCATGGCACTAATCGGATGAATGTTAATGCGAGAGACCAGATTAATATGGTTGCCCGAAAAGGCATGTTTTCATGTTCTTTCTGAAGCCCAGTAAGTTGTCACAATTCCCGACTGAGAGTGGAAATTAGTTCCAAAGCCTGGGTGCAAGATAGGAGAACCTACGTCCACCCTGCCTTTTTAGTTTGATGGTGGGAGAAGTGAGAAGATGGAGGTAAGCAGATCAAAGGTTTCACATAGGGGCATATTTGGTGATCTAAACTATTAAGAAATTTTGGGCTCATACAGTACAGTGTTTTGAAAACTATGCTGCCTGTCTTAAGGGCGGTGCATTGTGCTATGGGTAGCCAATGTAGTTTAGACAGTAGGGGCCTGGCCGATTGCCATCTCGGATTTTTGTAGATCAATCTCGTTGGCTGATTCTGGATCATTTGGAGGCGATTGAGCAGGCCTTGAGGGAGGCCAATATAAACGGAATTAGAAAAATCAAGGTGTGAGAGCACCAGAGCTGGATGGGACAGCAGGTGTGGGATTTTCCTTATTTTACGCAGCTGGAAGAGGCTGGTGGAGACCACGGCGCCCACGTGTCCTCTCAGTGAAAGATCTGAGTCGATCGTCACCCCAAGACTTTTTACTGATAGGTACTGGGGTAGGCCTAATTTGCCTGGCCAAAAATGAAGTCCCCAACACGTGGAGCTCTTCCCAGGCAACAGCAGTTCCGTCTTGCCTGGGTTGAGCTTCAATTGATTCAGATCCATCCAGCGCTGGATGTGAAGCATTGTGGATTGGAATTCGGCGACAGCATTAGGGGACTCCAGAGAGATAACAAGCTGAAGGTCTTCAGCATAATTGAAAACAGTGGTTCTCATGGCTTTAAGTGAGTGAATCAGAGGCCTGATGTAAAGGTTGAACAATAGTGGAGAGAGGGAGGAGCCCTGTGGAACCCCGCAAGAAGTGGACAGATTGGAGGCAGTATAGTTCCCAAGACGCACTGCTTGTGTTCTGTCTGTAAGTAAGGACTTTATCCGCTTAAAGGCGGCGCCCCGGATGCCAGCTTGTTCGACACGGTTCAACAAGATGTTATGGTCGACCGTGTCGAACGCCTCTGACAAATCCAGAAGCACAAGTGCTTGCGGGATCCCCAAGTCAGCATTGGAACTCAAGGTATCCATCACCGCCAGGATAACTGACTCCGTGGAATGAGCCGGCCGGAATCCGGCTTGGTTAGGCTCAAGGTAATTTGTTTTCTCAATGAAATTAGAAAGGCACCTAGCTACGTGGGCCTCCAAGATTTTTGCAAAAAAAGGGAGGAGGGAAATAGGCCGATAATTTGATGAATTTGAGGGATCTGCTCCTGATTTCTTGAGAAGACTAATGTGATGTGTTTGAAGGCTCTAGGTACTTCTCCCTTACGGAGGGATTCATTACGGAAAGGAAGAATACTGTGGGGTAGGGCCGCAAAAGTATCCCTCAAAACAGAGGGAGGACAGCAGTCCTTAGGAGAGCCCAACTTGACTCTGGACATTAAATCAAGTAAGGTGTGTAGACATATAGCTGTAAATATGGGTCATAGTCGAGGGGTCGATAGAATTGTCATCTAGAGACTTCACCTGAACAGTAATGGGAATACTGGCCCTGATGGTTTCAATTTTTTCCACAAAAAGTTATTTATTTATTTATATCACGTAAGAAGCGCGCTGTTACCAACCGGTGTCCTGGCGCTGAAGTGGTAGCTCCCCAAGTTTCAAGCCTCCCAACTAGAGGGTAAAAAGCCATGTTTTCAGATTTTTCCGAAAAGCCAGCAAGTTCATACTTTGCTTAAGGGCCAGCGGAAGGGCATTCCATGCCTTCGCCGCCCCACCGAAGAAGGCTCTGCCCCCCCAGCGCACCTTCCTGATGCGGGCTGTCTTAATCAGACCCTGGTGGCCGACCTTAGTTGACTGCCTGGCATGTACCATTGGAAGTGCTGCTGTAGAAAGGCTGGGCCCAGACCATGGAGCGCCTTGTAGACTATGCACAAGGATTTGAACATGATCCGTTTCCTCACTGGTAGCCAATGTAGCTTCTCCAGCTCACGAGCGACCGATGCAAACTTGGGCAGTCCAGTAATAAGACGGGTAGCCGCATTTTGCAGGACCTGTAGCTTATTAAGCAGCCCCTGTTGTGCCTCGAGAAGAAGGCTGTTACAGTAATCGAGGCGGGAGAGCACAAGTGCAGATACCACCGTTTTTCTACTCCCAACCGGTAAGAAGGGGAGGACCTTCCTGATGATATTCAAGGTCCAGTGGATGGAAGAGGTGAGGGCCTTGACTTGGGGTTTAAAGGAGAGTTGATCATCAAAGATAACTCCTAAGTTCCTCACCTTTGATGAAGGGGAGGGAGTAGATCCCATGTCTTCCGGCCACCACTTAGGGCTCCAAAGATTTATGTTGGAACTGAAGAGTAGCACCTCTGTTTTGGAGGAGTTCAGTTTTAGGCAATTCTTTACCATCCATGTGCTAACTGCTGACAGAAACCTGACCGCCACGCCTAGTTCTGTCCCCGGGAGCAGCGAGACCACGATCTGAGTGTCGTCTGCATAGGATGTTAACTCGAACCCGAAGGATTGGATCACCGGGGCAAGCGAGGATACGTAGATGTTGAATAAAGTGGGGCTTAGGCAGGATCGCTGAGGGACCCCCCCTGGGAGTTCGAAAGGTCTAGACTCAAAATCTCCCATCGCCACCACTTGGACCCTGTTCATAAGGAAGGCTTTCAGGATGCTCAGTGCTCACCCCTGGACCCCGCAGTCCTCTAACCGGTCCACCAAAACACTGTGGTGGACCGTATCGAAGGCCGCCCACAGGTCGAGGAGGACTAGCACCGCCTGACCCCCAATGTCCAGCCCCTCCCTAACCTCCTCCGTGGATTTAATCAGGGCGGTCTCAGTGCTATGTCCTTCCCTGAACCCATGTTGGGCTGAGTCCAGACCCTGCGAAGTGCGCAGAAATGCACAGAGCTGGAAATTCATGGCCTTCTCAATACGTTTGGCAGGCAGTGGCAGTCTAGTGATAGGCCTATAGCTATTAGGGTCAGTGATGTCCAATGAGGGCTTCTTAAGCAAAGGAGAGATAGAAGCCCGTTTCCAACATGAGGGAAAGACTCCCATTTCAAACATCAAGTTAAAGAGATTAGCTAGGGTGTCCGCTATGGGGAGGGCTGCCAGTTTTGCCACTGACGCCGGGCAGGGATCATAAGGCGATCCTGATTTTGTTGCTTGCAGCAGTCTTAAAATATCCTCAGAGCGCACTGGCTCAAACGCCAAGAGTTTGACCTCCTTAGAATTGGCGAAGGAAGTCCTATGTGAGCCCTCCAATAGGCTCTGAGCTACCTGAGGTTCAAGTGTGGCAAAAATGGCTTGCACCTTGCTAAGAAAAAATGTGGCTAGGGTGTCTGAGTTCGAGGCTTGTTGGAACGATCACAGGTTTAGGAGTGACCAGGCTAGACACAGTATCGAAGAGTTCCCTCGATGAGTTCTTAGCCCTCTCGATACGGTCGGTAAAATATGAGCACTTGGCCTTCCTTATACTGTCTTTATATGCCCTTTGGGTGGCTTTCAGTCTATTTTGTCCAAATCATTATAGTTAGCTCGCCAAATACGCTCAAGCTTCTTACAGGCTGCTTTGGCTTCTCTGAGCTCCACCGTAAACCACGGAGCTGACGGGACCGACCGAGTAGGCCGGCATAATTTTGGCGGGGCTAACGTACGACAGGCCTGATCGATCCAGTCCGTATACTTGGCGGCCGCTCTGTTCACATCCACTGGCAGAGCTGTCCTAGATGTCACCAGCAGTTCCTCAAGGGCATTACCGTCTGGATTTTTCCAAGACCTACACATGTAATGTAAATGTGTGATGGTGTCTTGTAAAGCACATGTATCACCCCGCCATGGGGTATCTCATCGCTGTAGACCGCTGGGGAACCCGTCCTGGCTTTCCCTGTGAGATGGTCCCAGCTGGGTATCTCCAAGATGAAACCAGGCATCCCCGGCGTATGTGGGGGGCCATTGTGGAGATAAGGCAAGCTAATGCCCAGAGTTGCTGAGTGTGATCCCTGGTTAGAGTAGGCACCGAGGCGAGAATTATCGAGCCAGGCCGGTGGTGCAGGAACGGCCAGTCCCCCATTCTAAGAGCTAGGATTTCTTTTCCCAGAACACAGTATAGAGGCACAACCGGTATGGAACAGCCATCCATGGCTTAAATCCCGATACGATCTTCCATGCATTCTTAGGCTTTGCCAGTTGCGCACTATCTGAATGAAAGGACCAAGAGCAAATGCTTTTTTTGATGTATATTGGGATGGATTGGTGCTCCAAATTTCTTTCGCTTCCAAAAGTTGTAAGGCATTATCTAGGTGACGGGGATCCATTTTAGTGGCTGACTCCTTGGATTGATGTGTTTTATCTAGGAACCTGATCAATATTGTGACCTTATGCCCCTATACGGCTATAATCAATAAATATCCCTATAATGGCATAATAATCAGAGCCATATTTCAGTAACTCGCCTCTGCAGTCCATGACACAGCAGAAGCTACATCCTTAGATTCCTAGAAAGCACACCGAGTTCTTTCGACACACCAAACCCCCAGCAACCTGGGAAAGCCTCGCTTGCTTTGTTTTGATTTGTAATAGAACTCCTGCGAGCACTGTAAGAACGACCAGTTCTTAGTGACATCTTTATTGACGTCTTATGTCCAAAACCTACGTCAAACTCGGCACCTTTCAGGTATAAATATACCAACGTTGCCTTAAGCAAACACGGTGGTGAATACTGGAGCAGAACAGCTGTCCCCTTGCAGAGAGCCCAGCAGACGCGAGAAGCCCACGGACGCTGCCCCTCCTCTTTGACGCGCTGAGAAAGACGCTGTCTTTTCTCCTGCCGAGAAAATCCAGCTCCGGCGTTTTCCAGCCTACCCTTGCGGGTGACTGGGATATCGGGTCCTGAGAGGGAGTCACCAGACCTCCTACATTATATTCCAAAGGTACGGTGCTGACTAAACCCTTAGAGAGAATTCTTGGATCAAACTCTTGGCAAAACCAACTTAACTTAAACTGCTACTTACTTACTCCCTCCCACGTATTAGGCTTAGGTCAGGTACACCGGGGTAGGCGTAGTTAGAAGCACCAGTTGAGGTCGTTAGCCAATGTATCTATGAATGTATATATTGTATATATTTTATTCATTTTAACTATCTTATGGCTAAGAAACCATATCAATGCTTTTACAGTATTATTTCATAATACTCCTTTTACTGTACGTAATTTACTTTATATTAAGTATTGCAATCCATTTCTCTTGCATGAGAAGGAAGACTGTTCAATAAATCATACCCTTTATTGAAAACGCCCGTCTCTCTCATCTCTGCACTCTGGTGAAATTAAGAACGCACGTCTGACTGAGTGAAATAATTGTCTATTGTTTTCACACGACTCTAGAGATTGACTCTTATTCTGGGGAGCAAAGTTGTCATGTTTATGCGGTTGTCGGAAGCTGAATCCCTTCTTGTCTGAGCCAGGAAAGCTGATCACTTCCTATTCAGTCAAGAAAGTTTCCAGATACCGCTGAGCTAGCTGGCGCAAACCTAAATTAAGTCTAACATAGTCAGTAGAGACCTAGAAGACCACAGTCCTACGTCTACACTGCTGTTTGTTATTCCAATGCGCAGGGCCTATAGGGAAAATAGGAACTACACTACGGGATCATTGAAGATCAACCAGTGCTGCACTGTTGAATGTATAGGAAGGAGTAACATTTTAGCAGTTCTTAGGATAGATAGTTCATATTTTTTACCACACTCCCACTTTGTCCCTCAGGCTAACTCCCTCACCTCATACGATTGATTGATTTGAAAGGTGAGGTTGGAATATCCTACTTCCATGCTCCAGTAAAAACACATTTCCTGGTATGTTAATTAAATGTAAAAATAGTGCTTAGAAGCCATAAGCGCTTGGGGGGGGGGGGGGGGGGGGGGTTTATCTGGTCATTCTGGACTGGGGCAAAGTTAAGAGTTCAGGCTGACCACGATATAGTGTGGGCCAAAACAGGAGCCACGCAAGGCCTGCTGTACTAAGTGCCTGGATTATGGTTTCACCAGCGAGATGCGGGTTTCAGCCTAGCGATGTGTCGATCCCTTAGTTGAGGTGATGTGTTGATTTTCTCCACACAATGATGACGATCAAAAACCAGGATTCGCTGGTTCCAAAGCCGATGTACCTTGTTTCTCCACGGATTTGATGGGGTGTATCGATCGTCTCTCACTGCAGGGGAAGCAATGCAGCAGTTCAGATGCGTCGCTTCTGTAGGCGATGCGCTGGTTCCGAGTATGATGTGACCGTTCTTTTCATGCTACCGCTGAATCCATTGTTTCTCCTTCACACAGCAGATAATGCATTGGTTCCTCTGAAGCAAGCCATGGATCCACTTCCAGTGGACCAGGCCCAGAAGGTGAAACTTTGATATGCATGAGTCTCAAAACAGGAGGCAAGCCAGCATGCCCTGGAGTTCACTCTAGGTTCAAGCAAGAGTCAAGTTCTTCCTCAGCAGGGGTAGAGAGTTGCAGGGAGCACAACAGAAGAGCAGTCCTTCCATAGCAGCAGCCCAGCAGAGTGGCTGTCCTTGTAGCAGCACAGCAGTTCTTCCAGGCAGAGTTTCTTTGCAGGTTAAGAAGTGTCTGATTTGATGGGGTCAGCGACTCAGTACTTCTACCCAGTTGTGCCTTTGTAGTAGAGGTTACTTCAAAGAGAAGTTTTGAAATGCACAGATGGTTCTGCCTTCCCATCCCTGGCTGCAGATTCACTACAGGGGGTTATATAACCCTTTGTGTGGGGACAGGACTCTGCCCATTCAGGTGTAAATGTCAACTCCTCCCTCCCATCCTATCCAAGATGACCCATCAGGATGTAGATGGCCACTCAGTCACACCTAACCTTCATTTATGTGTGGCTAAATAAAGGAAATGCACAAAGTTCAGCTGTCATCCACCCCAGACTTGTATTGGAGACAGGCTGCAGGCATACAGAGCTTTAAGGGGCGAGAAATGTCATCTTTCTAAAAGTGGCATTTCTACAATAGAAAATTTAAATCCAACTTTGTCAGCAAAGAGGATTTATCATTACCATTCCAATGATATTAAACATGATAGAGCGATGCCCTCTCAGTCAGGAATTGCAGTTTAAAGTGTAATAAGGAATGCCTAATGTTAACCTATGAGACGGTTAGGCCTCACAATAGTAGTAAAAAACAAATGTAGGTGTTTTTCACTACCATAACATGTAACATTTAAAAGTTGATGTCCTGCCTTTTGGTTGCACCACACCCTGCCCTATGGGCTACCTATGGCCTACCTTTGGGGTGACTTACATGTAATTAAAGGACTGTTAAAGGCTTACCAGAGTGTTTTAAATGGCAAGTCGACATGTCAATGTAAACTGCACACACGGGCTCTGCAGTAGAAGGCCTGAGACATGTTTAAAGGGATACTTGTGTGGGTGGCACATACAGTGCTGCAGGCCCCGTAACATTCAATTTAGAGTCCCTGGGCAGTGGTAGTGCACTTTTCTAGGGCCTTATCAATAAATATTCACAATAAAACCATATTTAGCAGAGAAACCTATGCACATTCGCACAATTTATCGGACTAAGGCCAACAAAAAGAATACAGCAAACATTGTAGGTAAGTAGGCCAAAATTTGGAGGAAGGTCTTTCACCAACTCATTCAGCATGGGGAAAATACATTGGGCCCTTGGAGGATGAGAAATGGACTTGAGCTCTGATAGCCCCATGAGAGTTGATTCTCTCTACTAGATGTGACCTTATTCAGTTTAAATATCTTCATAGAACATACCTTCACTCCAGACAAGTGTTGGCGTCTGCAGTAGGGGCCTGACCCCAAATTCTTTCTGTATGGGATGCCGGAATTTCCTCCACAAAATATGGGCCTCCATTCAACAATTTTCACACAATCCTAGGACGCCGTACAGATCTGAACACTAAGATAGTATTGCTGAATATCCTGGAGGACAGTAGCTTCATAAGTTCTGAAAAAATATTGCTCCCTCTCAGACTAGTCCTGGGTAAGCGGGGTATTTCCTAACATTGGAGAAAGTCACCCTCTCAAGCATCATTAGGTGGAAAAGGGGACCTGCTGCACTCTTGAGTTCCTTGACATACGAGGATATGGAGTGCCCCCAGAAGCATTGCAGGATGTGGTAGTAATAGACAGCTGATATGGAAAGAAAAAAGGACTTATAACTGGCTAAGTCCCCTCCCGCATGGGGAATGGGCGAAACAAGAATGAAATAGAGTTGGTGCTTGAGATTATTTTTTTGGGCGGGGCGCTGTCCAGGAAGAGGGCAGCCTCATTGCTTCACTGATTTTGTCTCTATGATCGGGCTTAAGGTGTATGACGGCTAAAATCCGTAATATATGCATAGCCTGTTAATGGTGTTTATTAATCTGGAAAAGGTAAAAAAATTGACAGTGATGGCCTGCTTGGTGTATCCAACCATTGCTACATCATAGTCGGCCTGGAATTGGGCCTAGGAACGCGTCACCCACAAGTAGTGACTTTTGATTGGCACTTTAGTTTTTCTTGGAGCAGTTTGCTTAAAACTTTATACTTTTTACTGGGATAAAATAATTTTGGTGTTTATTTTCCGGCTACATTTTTCTTTTTTTATTGAAAATTCATTGTGTGATTTTTATTGTGTTGCATTTTAACATTATAATTATTTGGTACTACCATATACTTTATACACTTTTCATAAGCCTATCTGCTGTGTTCCACAGCAGCCAGGGGTTGAGTCCAGGTTTGTTTTTATTAAACTTGTGTGTTGGAACTGGATTTTAGACTTGTTAATTGGGTAGGCCTGAAATCCTCGCTGAGTAATAACCCATTTTCTTATACTGGGTGTCAGCTGATCCATGATCGGGGGGACCAACGCCAAAAACAATGATAATCTTATGGGGCACTCTATAATCTGACTCTGAGAAAAGATTGCAGGTCTTAGCAGAGACCACCAGTTCTCCCAGTCTATCTGCCTGGCACTTCTACCAGGTCCTGGACCACTAAAAGTATAGCTGGGTCCATGAAGAAATCAAAATTTTAGAATTGATGCAGAGCAGGAGTTTGCTACACTCAGGCACATCTGTGTTCACCTGCACTATTAGACATTTATTTCTTGGGTGGCCATTCTCTGATAGTGAGAGGTGGTACAACCTTTAGGTACTCTGTCAGTATTTCTGGGCTTCTTGGGCTGGATGGCATGTTCCATGTTGGCAAAGCCACTAGCACTTTAGCCGGGACCTTCTGGCTTGTTCATAGCCGGCCGGAAACTAACAGCACTCATTTCCATGTTGCTCCTATTTGGAGCATCTTTCTTGCTTAACCAATGATCATTCAGGTTGTTCTGGAATATACAGTACAAAGTTGGGGCCTCCTTTTGCTTTGAGGATGGGCTCAGTACTTTCAGCTAGTTGCCCGACCTGCACTTTTGCCCGGTTTTAAGAATACCAAAGACCAATTTTCCTTAGTAAAATATGGATCAGTGCCACAAGTTCAAGCGTTCCCTGCATTGTCTGTATTTTTTAAAGCTAGAAGCTAAGGAAATAGAACCCTTCTTAATGTTAAGATTTCATCATGACTAACTAGTAAAGTTACAAATACCCCATTCAATGTACCAATTTTTTATTCCAGAGGCCTGTATGACAATTAGTGCTGTTGCTTTCTAGACATTCCTGTGTTACAAGAATCAGTTTACTAGATATTTTTCCTGTGCATTATGGAAAGGAAATTGTAACAAATCCACATTTTCTGTATGGTTACTCCATATTTTTTGCCTTTTCTGTACCCTGTTTTTTCTGGACTTAAAACTCTGTCTAATTCATCCCTGTTAAACAGGATTAAACTGCCGTGCTACCTCTTTAAACAGCCCTGTATAACGCGACTAAACTGCCTGTGATCCCCCTTTAAACACGGTTACATTATCTTATACCTGGTTGACTTAATTAACTTGCCTAGACGCGCCTAATATATTGCATAGAAAATGCACTCTGGGCTGAACGTTAAATGCCACAGGGTTCGAAAAATCATACAAATGTTACTAGACCTGCAGTTCTAGTAACTTGAAAAATCTACTCAACCTCACTGTAATGTACTTGATCCGTGAACTGGTCTCAACGCGATTGTCACACAGTTCACTTTGCAAAATTCTCTAACTTCAGTCACAGAAAGATAAGTAAATGTAGGAAGACAAACTGATTTTGACCTTTGTCTCTGAAAGCTGAGCGAATGTGACAAGATAGCAAGATTTGAAGGCATCTTTACTGCTTGTACACTTTGCGAGCAATAAAGATTCCTTTAAATCTGATCTTGTCTCATTTGCTTGGCTTTCAGAGACCGAGGTCAAAAGTCAGTTTGTCTTCCTACATTGACTTTTCTTTCTGTGACTTAAGTTAGATGATTTTCAGCTTGCCAGAAAGGGCGAGTAGGCCCTAAAAATAGCTTGTCCTGATTAAATCTGGCATGCCATAGCGAGCGGGTGAGTGGGTTTTCCGAGCCCTGTGCCACCTTTGGACTGCAGGTCCTATTGTGCCATCCCCAGATTGGGCCTGTGAAACATGACTTCAGGCCTACCATGTGTAGTTTGACTGCAGCAGCCTAAAAACCTGTCAAAATGTTTTTTTTTCTAAAAGGCAGGAAACCTTGCTATTAATATTAATAAATCACCCCAATTGCACCTTGTTGTCCACAAGGTAGGGTGCCTGATATTTAAAAGTGGTGCAGTATTAAAGTTGGTACGTTCCTCTGGTTAATAGTCCCCAAAAGCTAGTTTACTAGCAGGGCTGTAGCTGGACCATAGCAAATGTCAAAGTACAGATTATAAACATTACTCTGTAACTTAAGACACAAAAACTAGAACCGTCATTTCAAGTCTAGTTTTCATATTTATTAACAATCCAATTTATTTGTGAAGGTAAACTTTTAATTAATATTTAAGAAATGTAGCTTTTAGGAAGTTACATGTTTTCAGGCTAAAGCTTCTGGAGTCTAGTTTGCCTTAGCCTACCAGTAGTTGCCCTGCCAGTGATTGCCCTTGGTGAGATGGGAATACTGCTCCTAATGGAGAACCATGGCTTAGCCTTTGTGAAAGGCTGGTCTGGGTGCAGGAAATGTAATCCCTATCCAGTCAGGGAAAAAAAACTTCTAGTGGGCCCAGTAGTTTCAATAACTTGAAATGGATGGGCGAAGCGTGCCATTAGTGTAAAAGCAGACCTGAGAAAGGGGAAGCCTTTGTTGCCCTGGCCATCTTGAAGCTAATATAAAAAAAGAAAATGTGCAAAATTGGAGAGTCCCGGAAGGCATTATGGTGCACTCCTCTGCAAGCAGGGAATATTATAACATATGAGGATCCTGAGGGTTTAAAAAAAATGTATTTACTTTAGAGGGGTGCCCAGTCCCACCCTTTCACTCCCTATGCCTCCTTATGGTGGGGGCAGCTAAAGGCGCCCATCCCTAACTGCCCTGTATGTTCCTGTGCAGCTTGCACCTCCGTTTGCAGCCATGGGAGTCTGTAGAGTTTCTCTCCCTGCCCGCTTCGGCAGGTCTTCTCCGGTAGTATAGCCACTACCATTAAGGGGGTGTGACAGCGGTCCCTCCTTCTCCTCTGCTTCAGGTGGCTAGGGTGGGGTCCCGGCTCCCTTTTCAGTGAAAACTGCCTAGGAGTTTAGGTCCCTGGGCCAGCTGAGAGTCCTGGAGAGGGACCCCAAGCACACCTCCTCCTCGAGGTAAAATTAATAAATTAATCTTGTGCCCTCCCCTGGGCTCTGACCCACCCTGGAGGTAAGGGGTGAAACAGCAGCGAAGCCGCTGGAACTTTGCAATTTCAAAGGTGCTCCTTCTTTAAACTGCCATAACTCAGGCTCAGTTGGGCCGCTTTTGACAATCCTGGGCTCATTTTACTAATGATGGCATGCTCTAGCCACCTAGGGCAGTCACATCAGACCTCTACAGAGGCACATTACTCAGGAAGCTGGTTCTCCTATTTCCCTGTGCCAACCTCACTGGCCCTTGGAGAGACCCACTGGTCCTAGGGCTTAATCCTTGGTCTTTTGTGGGCGTCGGGGGGATTCTTTGTTCCAATTCTACTTGGCGGCTCAACGGTCCAACACCAAAGCACAGAGAAATCACCGGGCAAGAGAGTCTCCTCCTAGTGAAACAGTTTTCAAAGGGGAGAGGAAGATGCCAGAAGCCAGCCCTCCCCCTCCCCCCCACCAATCCTAGGGTGCCAGTTTCCCCCTCGATCCCTGTCCTAACCCTCCTGCACAGCATACTTGAACAGTTCAAAATGGCATCATTCAGGAGTCACTAGTCACATCGCATCTGGGGGCCTCAGCTCCACCCCACACTGAAATCACTGCCAGGGCCTTCCTCATAAAATTTTCAATTCAACGGGAGTGCCCTTGTTTGCTGGCTCCAGAGATCTCCCTCCTTTGTTCAATGGGCTTGGTAGGCCCATCCCTTGCATATATCGACAGGTGATTGACTGATTTATTCATTGATGCAGATTATTCCATCCCATCTCATTCCTCTTCAGGAGCTGGTACAAGTGTCTAAATATAATGAGGGAACTTTGCATGCTGGGGTAGTTGCCTTACTGAATATGCTGAATTAATTGGCAGCATTTGATATGGTCCCTCATTCTATACTGTTGAACCTTCTCCAGGCTATAGGAGTAACAGAACAGGTACTGGACCGGATAACATTTTAAGCTTAGAGGATCCAACTAGTTTGAATTCCTCCTTACGCTAACACTCCATGTGTTGTTTTGGTGGGAGTCCCCTGGCCCAACTTTCAGAAGCTTTGGGAGCAAAAGTGATCTACGCAGATTATACACAACTGCTGTTCTCTTGGGATTAGGAAGTTAAGTCTAAAGGTGCTCAGATTAATTTACTATGGTTTTTCAATGGTTAGCTACTGCCCAACTCAAATGCAATGAAGAGAAAACAGAAATTCTCTTCTTCTGGAAGTTTCCGTCACATCTTTGGCAATCCTTTTGGCCAGATCATGCATCTCCCCTTTGACAACAGCATGATGTAGATAAGGATCTGGGTATAACATTGACACCCGGCTGTGTTTTGGACCTCAAGTAGAGGGGTTAGTTGGCACATGTTTTGGAAATATGAAGTCCTTAAAGAAATGTTTGCCTCTACTGTCGTCCTCAGTTAAGAAAATGGTCATCCATGCGCTGATCACTTCAAGAATTGATTACAGAAGCGCACTATATTTGACCAACAGAGTACCTGATGGACAGATTGCAGGTGATTCAAAATGCGGTGGCTCAACTTAATTTGAATGTTACTGGGAGAACACGCATGTCGGGCACTTTACTGGTTGCCCATCATAGGAAGAGTGAAATTTAAGGCCCTTGAATAAGTGCATGATGCCTTATATCAATCAGGTCCAGCCTATCTTAATGGCAGATTCTGTTTTCACAATCCTCCAAGACCACTAAGAGAGCCAATACATTTTTGGCAGAGATACATAGGATCTAGCATGTAAAACTAGGCGGAAAGTCGATATTGTACTTTGATTCGGATGAACCTTATCTCATATTCTGAACCAGCAGCTCTCATGCCGGGACACTCTGTCAAGTAGCTGTGCATGCAGTAAAATGAGATAATCATCAGCTGAGTAAAGCACTGTTATTTGCTCTCTTTCTCTATGCAGGCCTTTGTTCCTGCTGCTGGAGAGAAATGTAGTTAATTGGGCTCTGATCATGAGTTGAGCCAGAGAAATATGACCATTCTGGATGACCCAAATTGTATTCCGATATCTTTGTGGAACTTGCAGATTTGATTTTCCTGCACAAGTTACACCCCAGTTGGTTATGTCACTGGTCTCTGTAGGCCAAAGGGTAGTGAAACTGCACTCTAAGGCAGTTTTCTTCCTATGTGTATAGATAAGTATCACTACAGATGCAATAATAAATTGCACTGACTTACCGTATTAGTGTACACTAACATGAGAAAGTATATCTTATGTCATTATTTAATCCTGCAGAGTCTCCACTGTGTCAGGCATTCTGTGTGCAGTTACCGGGCTGCGCATGATGGTGGTCTCCCATACGCAGCCTCCACACGTTTACATGCCTATTTACTTGTAACCAGCCACGGCCTCCTTATCTTTGCTGCATCAAATCAGCCTTATCTTAAAAAGCAGATACTGGCGGTAAACAAGCGCAGTCTATTTGCCATGTAATTACAGTGGGTGAGACACATGAAGTGTGACTAGCCCACAGTAAAAAGTCCAAAACCGTGTGATCCAAAAAGCAAAAAATCCAGGTGTACTGTAGGGGGGTGGAACCTGATTGCAACACCACCAGAACCAGTTTGGGGTGGACACAAGGTTGAGTAAGGTGTTCTGTGCGATTGTTTGCAGTAGGACAGACAGTAACTTCTGAAAAGGTCGGCGTGGTTATCCCTGGGAACATTTACCTCTTTGGTTAGGGTTGTCCAGAAGTCAGCCATGGGCTCTTGCAAACTGTAAGTGTAGCACCCCAAGGATCACTACTCAAAAGAAATTCTGGATCTGTGCAAGATGAGAAGAGGACTGGACCCTCTGTAACTCGAGAGGAGCCTTGAGGGACTGGACCTGCTCCTTGTAACCAGGACTCATAGGGTCAGGTGGCTGACCTCCTGTGTGGTCACAGTGACACAACAAGCTACGAGAGGCCATTTTCCTGATGTGACCAGTTCTAACTAGACCTGTACTGGATATTGCTGGCACCATCTCCTGACCCCAAGTTATGTCACTAAGGTCCGGGAAGGCTTCAACGTAACCCGGAAGATCTGCTCCAGAACTCAACACATTTTTGGACTTCACAGCCTTCACACATCTCAGCGAAGCTTGTGACAAAGGCGTTCGATTTTGAGGAAACTTCATTGTATACAGCTTCTGGCTGCCCCGCTGAAGGATTTAGAGTACCTTAAAAAAAAGACGCGAGTCAGGAGGTAGAAACTTTCTGACCAAGACAAACCCGCTCTGGGTATAAAAGTGCACCTGGGTCCTGGTCTACTCCTTCCATAGATTATACTAGGTGCTTTTTGCAACTATTTTCACATAAATATTTTAAAATTCATATTTCCACTTTCCCTTATTGGATTTTTAACATTTCAGCTTCTTTCTTTTAATTAAAATGTACTCTATTCTAATGTTGATTTGGTATTTTTGTTTGGTGCTTTTACTTTATTACCGGTTTGATACTGCATACAACCTAGATTATAAATACTTTATTAAACGTTTTCCTAAATTAAGCATGTTTCCTCTATGCCCTAGTTTCTAGGGTTGAGTCCAGGTTAATTTTGTCACTTTTGAGCTGAAATTGCAAGTTAGTTTTGATATTTCTTTAGATAGGTGACCTCCCAAGCTGCATAATAATCACTTTCACACTTTCATACCGAAGTACTGTAGTAATAGAGTAAATAATCCCTATTTTAATGAATGTATGAGGACTGCCTCCGTGCATCACCAGGTTTTTACACTTCATCTCAGTGTCAGAACATTTGTCTTTGATAGTCTATCAAACACATGGGATCCTAAAGTATTTTTTTAAATAAATGTATATATGCAAAAGTAGAAATAGAGAAGTCTATTTTTTTAAAGCAAAAGTATATTTTGGTAGTCTTTCTGCCAGCCAATTTGGTCAAATAGTATGTATTCCTTTTTAAAGAGGAAAAAGGAGCCAATTAGAATTTGCAAAGTCAAGTAGTGTAAAACAAGTGACTGCGACACTCTTTCGCAATTTATAAAAAACAAAAAGTTAAAGAAATGTTTCTTGATAGACGGCAGCCTTCAGTAGGCGAACACTAACACTGCCATGCCCATGCCATGCAGGTTACTGCAGGTATTTTTTCCAGCTCCTATAAACAGAATGAACACTAAGTCTGGCCTTTTCAAGAACCCTTTCCAACTTTTCAAGAAACATTTCACTCGATATTAGAGTAACAATTTTTACAGATGTCATCTCTTTTTATGAAATAATTTTTGTGTTATAGGAAGTAGCCAGAGAAGGAACCATAGTATATCTCCATGATCTTTGATTTGCATGTGAGCCTGATACTAATCTTCCTGAAGAATGTCCACTCTGTGTGACCATGTCCTCTAAAACCGTGGCTGACGAGGAGAAAAATAGACTTCATGCCAAGCAAAAAGATCTTTGAAGACACCATGAACTATTGTTGAGCAGGCAGAAGAGCTTGAATAGCAAGCTCCTTCTACCACAGCTCAACCCACGACCTATGAGGACTAATCTAGAATGAGGTTCTCTCATGAGGATTACCACCACTCACTTAAGGTATTAAGATCCATGATGTTTAAGAAGTCTGCAGGGGAGGGGAATTCCTATCGCCCGACGCCCAAGACATCTAGATTTCTTGCAAGGGCAAGAAGTTTTAATGTCTGTTTTGTCCGAAGGACAAGAAGACTGTGCACTGTAGTAATCGAGACACCTGACGGAAACAAAGTGCTTTGTATGAGATGCAGTTACATTACACAGGGATTCATATTTTATTTTTAGGCACGGGGAGATTAAAAGATTTGCCCAGACTCACAGGATGTTGAACAGACACGGAGAACCAAACCTGCTTCCCCAGCTCCAAAGTCGGACACTCCGAATTTTAGGCAGCATCGTCTCCATTGAATTTGAATAGGAGTATGAATATGTTCAAATTGGCAGGTTCAAACACAAATTGCAATGCGCTGTCAGCTGAGAGGTTTTTGTCGGTCTCCACGCAGCTTTCATGCAGCTTCCAGGCTCCTCTTCTGGCTCTTTCAATCCTTAGAGCAAGAGGGAACAAGCATTTACAATGCAATGGTCTCGGCATCATTAAAGGTAGAGCTATTAGCATTGCTCATGACATTTCTTTTTTTTTTTTAAATCATCAATGGCATTGTCATTTACATTGCCAATAGCTTAATCGTTATATAAATGGCATTGTCATTGACAATGTCAATAGCTACACCCTACACAGAGCCACCCTCCCACAGACACACTCAACAGCAAGCTGCAGTCTGTACTCAACAGCACACTGCACTCAACAGCACTCTGCAGTCTGTACTTGACAGCACACTGCACTCAACAGCTCTCTGCAGTCTGTACTCAACAGCACACTGCACTCAACAGCACTCTGCAGTCTGTACTCAACAGCACACTGCACTCAACAGCACTCTGCAGTCTGTACTCAACAGCACACTGCACTCAACAGCACTCTGCAGTCTGTACTCAACAGCACACTGCACTCAACAGCACTCTGCAGTCTGTACTCAACAGCACACTGCACTCCACAGCACTCTGCACTCCACAGCACTCCACAGCACTCCACTCTGTATTTACCTCTGTGCATTTTGGATAGCACAACAGAGGGCTTTTAGCCGCTTCGCATTACACAAAGTTACACCCATTTGTTTCTTAGCCATGGGAAGATTTTGTGAATAGCTGAGACACTCAAGATAAAGAGCTGATGGGGAAACTCCGACCCGGCTCCCCAGGTCTAATGTCAGCAGCTCTGGCTGTAAGGCCACATTCTGAATAGATTGAAGGTGGCAGTCAGAAGTCGCCTGAAAGCTCTTCTCATTATGGGATCAAGTCTTCAACAGGACCATGAGCTGGGGGTTGAGCAGAGCATTGTCGAGGCAGAAGTACATGGTATGGGGAGGCGCTGAGAAAGCGTGACGCGTTCATTCTGGAATTGATCTTCTCTGCCATGTCCGAGGGCAGCCCTGTGACACCAGAGGCGCGCGCCCTGCTGGGCTCAGCAGGAGCAGCAGAAGCGAGTCCCTGCTGCCAGGGGTCAGTTACCGCCACGGGGTCGGGTTCCTCTTTCGGACCCCTGCACTCCTCCTCCTTCCTCGCCGCCTGCAGCAGGACATGCCTCGAGCGCCCAGGGCCTCGGTTCCCGTCAGCTAGGGGTATTTCTCGTTGGTCTGTTTTTACTGCGACCTGACGGCACACGACTGTCCCCGTGCCGTGCTTTATATGTTGGCGTCAGCTAAACAGAGCGGCACACAGCAACTGGCACTGTAAACACTTGGTTTGCGGTGCCAGTGAGCAGGGAGCAATAAACCGGAAGTGGGAAGCGCCGCGTGCATTTAACCTTCCTGTCCGACGAGGCACTTAGCTCTCTTTTCTGCCCATGAGCTACATCTGGCATGCAGAACGCCCCCAGTGCGTGGTCACTGTAGCCTCACCCTTAAAGCACAGTTTTTTTTGCCCAGGCATACAACGCTATGCAAGCCAGCATAGGTACTTTATTCCTTTACACGAGGCACACTGCAAAAGCAATCGCCCTTCCACGCCTAAAAGCCCAAATAATTGCATCAATAAATAGTCTATGTGGACTCGATAGCCACTAGCTCCCAAACGCTCATTAAAAAAAAGTGCGGCCTGGAAAAAACCCAATTTGATATTTAATAGTTTAAAGAAGTCCTGATTCACAGTAGAGATACTCTTCACACCAGTAATAGAGTATTCGAACATCCGTTGGCTAAACAAACAGGCCTGGTCTTTTTGACCTACTGGCTTTGGTAATGTTTTACGCGCCACTGCCGGACACCATCAGCAAAAATATATATTTTAAAAAAGCAGATTTTTCTTAAAAACGCTGCCGTGCGCAAGTAAGCATGCATCATTCCGTTATAGTTAACTAGTTCGAACATGTACCAACATACATGCATGCACAAATGACATGACACTGCCTCCATTTTTATATCTATATATTTTTTTTTAATTTCAGTTATAGTGCAAACAACATTTGAATTTGGAGTTGTAAATAAAACGAGCGCTGCACCAATCAGTGCGCAGCTCTCAGGCAAGCCCCGGTGACGTCATCAATGGTTCCCAGGACTAGAAATCAACTTGTATTATAATAGTATGTGTCCTAAATATTACAACATCTGATATTTTAGAAATACATGTCCTTAGAATATCTTGTATCATTTAGTAGAGGGACTGTATGTAGGGATTTCTATTTGCCAGTCTCACTTCTGGTTGTGGTTCCTTATATTCATGTCTTTGCTATGCTAAAAAGCCTGACGTGAAATGCTGTGCTACAAAATACATCACACCTTCAACAGTTACTCACAGAAAAGTATGGGCATCCTCAACCTGTGCTCTGGATGGGGCTCTTCCAGTCTTCCCTTGCATTTGAACTTCCAGCATACCAAACTAAAAGGTAGCAAACCCCTTTTCGGGAGTGAGCATGCAACAGGGATGCAATGCAGTTGATGCACTGCATTTAAATGGCAGCCTTTTCAAAGATTGTATAACTATTACAGCCAGGTTTGCAGCAGATAGCCCTGTTCAGCGGAGTCAAGCACTTTAATTGGAGACACTCCCGATGGAAGCACCACTTCAAAGCCTTGGAATGCACCCAAGGTCAGCTTTAACTCGGTATCCGCGAGAAATCAGCTCCCAGCATGAAGGGATGCGGTGCATTTGCTTTAGGAAGTGGAGTTCGAAAAAGGAAACCTTCACGTACCTTGCCAGCAGTCCACCCAGAGTCAGGACATGCTATTGGATCGACTGTTTTGTAGCGAACCCATATGTGGTTAGGGCAAGCCTCTGAACAACCTAAGTGCTTCTTAAGCACTCTTAATTTTTCTTTACAAAAATTAATCATTTGTAAGTAGATATCTTAAAAAAGGGTCTACGAGAATTATTTATCAAATTAAACGTTGTTAATACATACGCAAATAGGGCAAACCTTTTAAGTAGTGTAATTCTGAATGAATTGTGTGCGGCATTTACTATGTAATCTTAATCAGGTTTCGACTTTTGACCACAAAATGAATGGGTGCTACGGAGGCGGGGCCTAGCAATACAGACTGGATGAGTCCCTTTGTGGGGGGGTGGGGGGAGTTTACTTGCTATCGGCTGACGTCCTTTGGTAAATATACTGATACACTAAAACATGCTGATTTACACTCTAAATTCCAGATAATTCAATGTCATGGGACAGAACATTTATAGTTCCTTGCTTTCCTTCTCGAAGGTGTTCTTTTCAAGTGTATTCACTCACAATTCTAATTCGAACGGAATTAAGAATAAAACTCTTGGCTGCACTAATTTTGTTAAATGACCTTTCAGGACTGGGAACGAGGTGCTTCGAAGAGTTGTCCTAAACTCCCCAGCGTGACAAAGGTGTTTTACTGGCAGCTGGGATGGAGCTGTGTGACTCGGCTGCCATCGAAAACAAGACGAGGAAGAGGAAAAGAACGACGCTCGAGCTGCGGGCGGAGGGAGGGAGGGGGGACCGGGACGAAGAAGGGTACATCTGAGCGTGCTTTGCCTCTGGAGTCAGATACAGAGGTGGGCTAGTGAGAGGGTCTGTTGGATTTGCTGGGGGAGGGGGAGGGGGAGGGGGGAGCGGGACCGGAACGAAGAAGAGCTGCGGAGGGAGGGGGGACGAGCAAAGCAGCTCTGTAAATCACCCTGCACTGCAAGAATGCAGCGGCTCACGTGAGGGGAAGAGTCCATCAGATTTCTTATAAAGCGCCACTCCTCACCCGTACGGGGCTCATGGCCCTGGAGACCCTTACGGTTGGTTGCAAGAACAGTCTTCTCTCGGGCAGGATGGGTGTGGTGGAGGGTGACCCCTCTGAGGGCTACAGGGAGGGGGGAGCAACCGTATCAGAGCGGCAAGTGCCCACCTCCGAGATGGGGGCCAAGTCAAGGGCCGCTCGAGCAGACTGGAAACAAAGGCAGAGATGTAAAGCGCCTCTAAGTGTGCACTTTAGTGCGCAACAGTGTGCATGCAGGGAGTTGTAGTTTCACACTCTCCGAAAGAAGTAGAGGCGCTAGTATCCTCGGAACACGAGCTCTAGCCGCTTTGGAGTGGGAGCCGGGCCATCCCCCGATAGGCTGCCAGGGGTGGGTTTGTTGCTGGTTGGGGCGGGGGCCGATTTTTTGTACAGTCAGTACATTAGTCACTAGCACTTGCTCACTAGTGAGCTGTCCTGTTCCTTCTCACTGTCTCCTCGCTCCGTGCGTGGGGGGAATCAATGCTTGCTAAATAATGTAGAAGCAGGAGCACGCTCAGCCTCTCACTTTAGGAGGGGGGGGGGGCGAAGCCTCTCACCTTAGGGCGGTGGGGTGGGCGTGCGCGACCAGCTCAGCCTCTCACCTTAGGCCGGTGGGCGTGCGCGACCTGCTCAGCCTCTCACCTTAGGCCGGTGGGGGTGGGCGTGCACGACCTGCACAGGGCGGTGGGCGTTTACTTGCTATCGGCTGACGTCCTTTGGTAAATATACTGATACACTAAAACATGCTGATTTACACTCTAAATTCATGATAATTCAATGTCATGGGACAGAACATTTATAGTTCCTTGCTTTCCTTCTTGAAGGTGTTCTTTTCAAGTGTATTCACTCACAATTCTAATTCGAACGGAATTAAGAATAAAACTCTTGGCTGCACTAATTTTGTTAAATGACCTTTCAGGACTGGGAACGAGGTGCTTCGAAGAGTTGTCCTAAACTCCCCAGCGTGACAAAGGTGTTTTACTGGCAGCTGGGATGAAGCTGTGTGACTCGGCTGCCATCGAAAACAAGACGAGGAAGAGGAAAAGAACGACGCTCGAGCTGCGGGCGGAGGGAGGGAGGGGGGACCGGGACGAAGAAGGGTACATCTGAGCGTGCTTTGCCTCTGGAGTCAGATACAGAGGTGGGCTAGTGAGAGGGTCTGTTGGATTTGCTGGGGGAGGGGGGAGCGGGACGAGCATCGCAGCTCTGTAAATCACCACCGTCTTTCTCCGAGGCAAAGCAGAAATGCCTCGGAGAAAGCATGGTCATTTTCGCATTTGGGGGCGTGTGTTTTGCTGTTCTGAGTGACGGGCGACGTCACTGTCTAAAGAACAGCAAAACTTACGCCCCCAAATCCGAAAAGGACGGGGCTACATCGGAGTGATGGATCTCTCCTCCAATGGCTGGCCTCCATTTAGGAAGCCAGCCAATGAAGGAGAGAGGACGAGGGAGGCTGGTTTAAGCTGCCACACTAAGAGACAATAATTCTCGGACATCCGGTCTGCGACCGGATATTACCGAGACCTAACAATAATTCTCGGACATCCGGTCTGCGACCGGATATTACCGAGACCTAAAAATGATGCAGCTTCTGCAGTCCGAGAACAGCCACCGCACTGGCGGGTAAGAGCCTGGCAGACCCTGCTCTCACCTGGGCTCTCTGTTCACCCTTTTGATGCGCCACCCTTGGGCCTCTCAGATACAGCCCTCAGGTCGCAACCCACTCACTCGCATTTGAGTCCTGGAGTGAAGTAATTCACGGCCCCCTCCCTTCGCACATTGCTTTCCCTCTGCACTTATCTGGTGCCTGTGCCCCCCACCAGGCTCACCTGCAGCCCCTGCTCCCTGCCCCTCGACATCTCATGTTACAACCAGGGTGTACATTAAAGCTCCGTCCAGTACTTCCCATTTCCATAAGCCTCTCACATTTCACACGGTGCCTGCACTATGCCTTTATCTCTCCTCGTGGCTTATCTGGCCCTTTGACCCTTAATTTCAATTAAGTAACGTTACCAAAACTTGCATTTAAAATTGTCAGGGACTTCACATGCTTTTCTGTGCAGCAGTAAGCGTGACTTTAGGGATGCACTGGGGCGCTAAACTAAGGGTGATCTCTTTAATTTAACACATGCCCAGGATCACACAAAGTGGTTAAGTGGTTGTGATTGGAGGCTCAGCGCCCTCGTGTGGTAGCTGATAATAAAGCCACATTTCCATAAGAGCCTGGCGCGTTGTGTGCCTACATAAGGCAGAAATGTACTTCAAATGTACTGGGAGGGGTAAATGAAGCAGCATGTACGGCAGGACAGTGGGTTTATGCAGTGCACAGAAACGTGTTTCTTAAAAATAGATAGGAAAGAAACTGCGTTGAGAAGGTAATGTAAGTGTTTCCAAAGAAAATTTGCCTATAGAACCCCGGATTCTCTTTCACAGCTACATCTTGCAATGAAACTGAACATGAAATTACACCACAGATCCAATACTTTTACTCCCAGGCAGTCAGGAAGGACGTTCTTTCTGCTGGAAAGTAATCCTATGCAAAACAAATAAATACATCACATGGAAAAGTTCCAGTTAGAAGCTGCTTAAAGCAGAAACAGCTAACTTTGCAAACCTCTCAGGAGAGGCAGCAGAAGCAATTGAACGTGTACTTATGCTGTGTGCCAGCCGGCATAAATTACAAACTTACCAACTATAGAACATCCTCTACTTGCTACGTAACACCCTAACCACCTCAAGCTATGTCTACCACCCTTACCTTCTCCTGTTTGCGGTCTCAGAACTTGTCTTTTTTCTAATTCCCTGCTCACCCCATCTCCTTTCTCTTGCTGGGTCTAAAGTCTCTGCCATTGGTACAGTTTACCATTGTGACCCAGTCTAACCCCCATGCTGTATTTTTTACCCAATAAAAGCCCCCTTTTTTTTGCTTTTTATATATATCCTTATACATCTCTAACCAACTTTGGCTCCCTTCCTTTGCTCTCAAACTACCAGGGTAAAACCACTATTCCTCCACTTCCCTGCTGCCCTCCCTTCTTTCTGCCCTCTACTAACCATCTAGTTCCCTGTGTTTCTCATCTCCCTTTTCTGTTAAATGCCAAACCATCTCTCTTCTTCGAAAATCAGCATAACCCTAGCTTTGTTGTATTCCCTACCCTGAAGCCATAAGTGCTTCCTTCTTTAGGACCTCTCCCATATTTAGATATTAACTAATGGGCCATCCATGGTTCCCACTTTAACCCCCACCTAAGGGCATTGCTGCCTTCCTCTGCAACTCCTCCTTCCTCCTGCCCACCCTGTTATATCACTGCCACCCTGTGTACCTCCTCCCTCAGGACATCACTGCATCCCTCCGTAACCCACCCTGCACCCCCCGATACATCACTGGCTCTCCATGTAACCTCTTGATCATCACTGACTCCCACTGTAATGCGGATGTGAATGTTTGTAAATCTTGTTACCTCTGTCATACATGTGATGGAGGGTTTTCCATGTTCTGGTGTCGGGCGTGCTTAGAACATGTTACACCTGGAGGACACTGACAGGTGCTTCATTTTAAAAATCTTGTGTACAGTGCACAGGTGCAACACTTGCCTCAGTGGTCTCTATTGACTTGTTCTCTGGCTGCTGTCCTGAGGGAGACACCTACGGATTTGCGAAGTATTAATCACATTCTGGGGATGTTATCAATTTTTGGAGGCTGAATACTGGGGTAGCCACCTCCATATTAACCTCATGACCAAGGTGACTATCGCATTTACTGTGAGTTCATTCTTTTTATCCTATTTTTCCATTCCTCCTTCTTCTTTTGCAAATGTCTGACTTTTTATGTTGTCTTTCTAACACCCAACTATGTAACCCTTTCTTTAAGTTGCCATTGATTTTTGACCCTATTCCATAACCTATCATTCCTTTCTGTCTATCTGCAGACTTGTGAGTTGGCTTTCCGGGACAAAATGATGGTTGAGCAAATCCGGACAGCACAAAGTAAAAACGATTCATAAGTTGTTGTTTCTGGTCAAAATCCTCAGTGTCTGCGCCTATGTCCTATCAAAATGCCCTACAATTTGCTAGAGTCTTCTCGAGCCTCCATCTGAAAAAATGGAGAAAGTTTTGAAAACAAACAAGTTAATTCTTCTGGCTTTTGTCATCAGGCCCCGGAGATCTTTTTTTGCTAGATTTGTCCTGCCAGTCACATTATTCATGGTTCTCCCTGGATGTCTGCTTATACCACTGTGTACTTTATTAAAACATGCCAGTCTTGGTTCTAGCTGATTTGTGACAATCTTTTATATTCATTGTAAATATCTTGTACAAAAATATACGTCATGTAAATATGCAATATTGATTTACCAGTATAGCATACACCGGGTAAAGTGTAATTTCTGATTCCTGTATGCTCCCTCTTTGTGGACATTGTTCTCCCAATGCTTCAGCACTAGGATGCCTAAAATGCACTCTCTAAGATCAAACGTACAATTTTGGCGGTCGGTTTAACTGATTTAGGAAATAGGTAAGACAAGTAGATTTCTTTGCAGGACAAGTAGTTTTCTGCACAATTTTGTCCACTGGACAAGTACATTTTTTAAACAATTCCACACAGAAGTGTACAGTTTTACAACGTTTTTACCATCAGTGGCACCAGTCTTAATGGTTAATGCACACCAGTAGATATTCTAATTCGCTTATAGGGGTTCCACTCTGGACCACAATTGCTGCTTCAACATACACTTCTGCCTTGTGTCAGAAGGTATTTTCCCACATTCATTGATTCTCCATGCTCCTGAATTTCACTATTGGATTATATTGTTATATTTCATGAAGTCCTCATTAGTCTCAAATGATGCTTCCTCCACCTAAAACGACATTAGTGATTTTCTAGGTGCTGCGTCATTGGAAAACCTATAGCACTGTGTTGCCTCTTGTTTCACAGTTGGTGAAACGAGCCCAGGAGCATTTCTGGACACCTGGTTTATTGCTGCACCTTCTCAGCTTCTTAAGAAATGCAGGCCACCATACCAAAACTCCTTTGTATCTTTAATCTCGACAGCAAAATTCCAGCATCTTGGCTACGATGTATAGCCGTGTCACAACTCAATCACCTACAGACTATCCGGTCAAGGAGAAGTAGCATCCGGACTCTGTTAAAAGTAAAGTTCGAGATAATCTGCTACTCCTATGAAAGTGGCAAGTGCTGCACGCTTGCTTGGCAGGTCCAACAGATCCTGGTTGGATTCCCTCTATTTTTATGGATTAAAGATGTACACTGGGTCCAAAGTGTGCAGAGGTCAAACACCAGCAATACCGGTCAGCAAACAAATTGAGGTGACAATGCAAAAAGAGGCATTTTCTCCTATATACAGCACAACATTTAGCCTTAAAATGGAGCCCAATAGCTCAGGAAGTCGCAATTCGACTAATCTAACATGTAGGCAATAACGATGTTCTTTGTCCCATAGTAATATCCTTTGATACTCCAGAAACTCAATCCTCATTGGACAAATATCATTAAAATAGTTACTACCACCCTTTAGAAGAAAGCCACTAGAAAAAAAGAGAAAAGATTACCTAATGAACTTCGATATATATTAAGGGTCTCGCACATAAAGCACAAGGCTGCAGCCAGTCAGAAAGCCAATACTTCTATCTTCTCTAGGAATGTTGAAAGTTCAAATAAGATTGTGTTTGTGTGGTGCAAGAGTGTCTGATGGCGCAGAGCAGTACAGGTAAAACAACCCCTTTTGACCATAGGATGTAAATCTATTGTAGGACTTGCTTGCTACAGTGTTAGTGTCATTCTTTCTTTACCATTTTGCTAATGATTCAGAGACTAACATGGTGAAATATTCAACAGCATGCAAGTAGTCGAGGTAATGATGTTAACGTAATTTGTGTTTTACTTTGCTATTTTTTTTTATTTTTCAGATCAGAAACTTGTTTGGTATGGAATATGTAGGATATATTTAGGCTGTGTAAAGAATGTACCGTTCTTTTTTAATAATATACAAAGTTTGATATACAAAGTTTGAAACGTCTCCTTGTCTCCTTGCAGGCCACTGTAGCTGCGTTTGCTGCCAGTGAAGGCCATTCCCATCCAAGAGTAGTCGAACTGCCAAAAACAGAAGAAGGTCTTGGATTCAACATAATGGGTGGCAAAGAACAAAACTCGCCGATTTATATATCTAGAATTATCCCTGGTGGTATAGCTGACAGACATGGAGGATTGAAACGTGGTGACCAGTTACTGTCCGTAAATGGAGTGGTATGGTTTTATTTTGTAGTTACATTTTATTTTTCGTGCCAAATTATGTGCTTTTTGTAGGCCTGGGCAGTAAATTCCGTTCCATTCGCGGAATTTGGGTAATTTCGCGTTCCATATAGAACACTTGGAATGTGGTATTAATCCTAGGCTACTGGCGCTTGTCAGTGGAATTAACACACGTGGATTATGTTACAGCAATTATATGGGACGGTGCTGCGAAGGTGTAGAGAACCACCAAACTCTACAAACTTTGAGCCTCAACTCAATATACAAATTATTTCACTCCCCAGCACACGTCAGATTTACAAAAGGATTTTCCTATTATGGTTGGAAACAATTCAATTGATCATGGTCATACAGGTAAATAATCAACAATTCCATCTGGTTATTCGTTGTTTTATATCCTTGTTCTTGTCTTTTAGTAGTCAAAACAGCCACTGCCAACACATGTTTCGTCGCTATAGGGGGGTCTGTTCCCGCAACTTACTCAAGGCTAATACTGCAAATCCGTAATTTTTGAAATGTGATGATAATTCCAACCCACATTGGGGTTCAATTCTAGCGACGCGCCCAGACGGTTCAGTCAAATTCAATATCTCCTTTTAACTCTTGATTCAGGTATCTTCTACTTCCGTATTCCACAGAACGGCACGTCGCTCCACGTTGTGATCGTGTTCGTAGAACGCAAAATTGCCCAAAATTCTGCGTTCCGCAACTTCGTGAAATTTTTTGCTTGTTCGCGTTCTCAAATGCGTGTTCGCGGGATATTTCACCCCGAGCACGCAAGCAGCGATTGCGAACAGTAAAAAAGCATCGCGAACAAGCAATTCCGCATGTTCGTGGAATTTCTGCGTGTTAGCGGAGACTTTTTACCGTTTCGCGGAGATTTGCGTAATGCGATTACGTAGATTCCGCCCACTCCTAGCTTTTTGTTGATTTAAGTGGTCAAAGTATAAAAGTTCTTTTATTTGTTTTTATGACATGCCGGATTTTAGGTGCTAGAAAACTTAAAAGAAGGGAAAGTAAATGCAAAGTACTCCTTTATCCTGCTCACCTTTGATAGAATTTTTTTTCATGCATATGATTTTCATCAATTTTGATCTGTTCTCTGCACTCCTTGCTATGTTGTTGCTACCTATTGAAGACAGGAAACACCTCTTGTATTTGTTCGTGTTTCTAAATATCCAGTCTCTCACTGTTTAATTCACTTGCTCTCCCTTATACGCTATCAAACATCTAGTTTTTGACAAACCTCAGTTTAGCATATTTACTCCCTGTTTATCACTGAGTCAAGGCAAGGTTTGCAGAAGATTGTCTTAAATTTGTTTCTAGATCGTCGACAATAGAGTCAATACAGGGCCTTCATTGTTGCTTGGGAATTATTTCATTGACAAGGTTACTATTGCATTGTAAGTTTTCTTTTCATGCTGTGTGTTCTTTTCTGTTTTCGCACATGGTATATTATAGGTTTGTCCGTCTTTGGCACACCAAAGGTGCTTTAGTGTTCAACCATTGTGACATATTTGTAGGTATCAGTTATTTCTCACTGTTTTGTAATGTTTTCCCCCAAAGACCAGAATGTGCTTAGTTGCTCACCTGTTTGCTAAGTTCTAATATTTCTGCCTGATTCTTTTTGCAATTAGATTATTCTTTATCTAAAGTTCTAATAAGATAAAAAATAAGCTAAATAAACGTTTGCCATCGATAAATATGAATATGTATATTTTAACACAAGATATGCATAGTGCATTTTGATATGCAGAATTTAAATGCACACTTAAATTGGGAAAGTGGCCAAAACAGGAATGAATGAATTGTATTTAGTCATACACATTTTAAAATCTATATGGACTAAAAGAAAGCATTTTCATGAAACAGAACTATTTTAATTCAGCTCACTTGGCGTGTTAGTTAAAAAGAGGAGGCAGTATGTGATCGTATTCTGGTCTTAGGCTATGTGGCTGTTAAAGATATCCTTGCGTAGGACAACTTTTTTGCTTGAGAAAGGGCGTTCTAGAATGATTTCCTTGCACTGCAAGTACAAAATGCAGCTTTTCTTTAAAAGAGTAAAGGTAACACAATCTTGGTTTTCAGAATCCTTTGGTTTCCAAACAGTACTGAAACCGGATAGTGTGGGTGGACATCAGAAGAATACGGTTTGAAATGTTCTCACATCTAGGGGAGAGGACCGGGTTCGAGTCTCGACAGGGACGCTCCATATTCTGGGCAAATCACTTAATCTCCCCGAGCCTAACAAAAAAATTATTGTGTCCATCTGTAACGTAGCTGGTGCTCATGTAAAACGCTCTAATACCCTCAGGTCTAGTTTGTGCTGTATAAAACTACACCCCAAAAAAATCTATATGTAGAAACTCACTTAAATAGCTGGTGTGGAGATAGCTGTTAATGTGTTATCGATTTATGTTAATTCTGGTAAATTTTTCACTTCCAAAACGCCAATATGCTAGCAGTGCAACATATATTATGAACAGGGGTCCAGTTCTCGCATCCTTCTAATAGCAGTTCACAGTTGACCATGCACATCTTCTCCAAAAGCCTTCATTTCTTCCACGAGGAGGAAGTACAATGAAGCATCTGTATGGCTCGCAAGCAGTGAGGACTGAAGGGCAGTGATGCCGAGGCAGTGACGAGGTTACCTGCCATCCAGTTTAATTCTCAACTAAAGAGGTAATTAGAGCAGTCGCGAAAAAATATAATTGCTTCCCCCATTAATAAAATGTGCTGCTTCTTTCACAGGTCATACTTGGTAAGTATGTAGATACAGTTGTAAAATGACTAGTTATCTACAGGATGTTTGGGGCTCTAAACAGGGCCATCGGGCTAGGGATATGATAAAACCTCCATTTCAAAAGGCAAAGTAGTGTGGCTCACTTGTTAGAGGCGGCAGACCCGAGAGCAGAGGACGGCCCGGGACCAGGGTTCGATTCCCGACGCGGCAGGTTTCTGGACCAGGGTCAGCGGACTCGATAATTCTCTCGCCTCGGTGCCCACTCTGATCAGCGATCACACTCGGCAACTCTGGGCACTAGCTTGCCTCATCTTCACTAACGGCCCCACCAGACCGCCGGGGATGCTTGGTCTCACCCTGGAGATACCCATTAAGGGACCATCTCTCAGGGAAGCCAGGAAGGGTTTCGCAGCGGTCGAAGCGAGAAGGTACCCCTTCGGGAGTGATTCCAGCGCTATATAAGCACATAATTAATTAATTAATTAATTAATTAATTAAAGTATTCGAGTGAAGTGATTCCTATCATTTTGAGAAGTAGGTTCCTTTCCAAATTGAAAAAGGATTGAGGCTATTCAGTTGTTGTCAGAGGTATTGTTTAAGATCTTGGAGTGTTGATTCGGAAGACCTATCTTCTGTTTGTCCTTTTCTATCATTCCTAGTATTGTTGAATAGCACTGAGGTGGTTATTCTTTCACCAGGTATACAGGTGTGCCGATTCTGTTGGCCCTGTTTTTGATGCAGCTGGTCCTGAAGATGATGCACGCTTGCAGGAGTAGTCCGTGTAATTCCTTTGAGGCTGATGTGAAAGGATACTTCTCCAAGCCTTGTCTGAGATATGCAGCAGTGTGTAGGATGACTTTCAACAGGGGTCAGTGTTGTGCTATGAGCTGCGTCAGGGAGACAATATAACAAGGAATTGCTCCATTTTAAGATGACGAAGGCTTGGACTGAGTTCATTTTCTGCGTAAAAAACGTTTCACTTTTTTCAGGTGTGAGAACTTATATTATATGGTTTTGCTCTTCTTGATGATATTTTCTGTAGGGTTTACCATCAGGGCTGAATTTGAGAGATTTTGCATTGGAGGTCAGCTGGGGTCTACGCTGCCAAATTTTGTTTTGGCGAAACAGACACAACACTTGTGTTGTTGCAGTTAGGGAGATTTCTCTCTTTATTAGGTCAAGTTTTAGGTAGGCACTGGACATAGAATTCTAAGTGAGAGAATATGGTAGGTTTCGAGTTGCTGGGTGTCGTGATCTGTAAAGATTTTGAGGTAGAGTTGTAAGTTTTCGATGTGTGAATGGGCCTTGATGCTCCTGGCTGAGAGTAGGGTATCAAGTGTGTGAGAAGTTGGCCTGATATGTAGTGTTTCCAATTCTGGAACCACTTGGTATCAGTCCAAACAAACCCCAAAGATGTCTGGTTGTAAGTCAACCTTGTTAGACAAGCTATCCTAGTGGTAGCATGGACTAAGCAGCCTTAAAGGCTTAACTTAAGAGGTCGTGTTAAGCGAGCTGTTTTACCACATACAATCCTGTAATCAAATGAAAGGACACCACACAAGTATATATTATAAAAATATATGTATTTATTTCTAAATTACTCCCCAGTACTCTTTATGAGGAAAGGGGCACAAGCGTTAAATCAAAAGCACAGTAAAACATATAAAGTTGCACAATTATGGATGAGGGCGGGTGGCCACTCAGACCATATACTAAAAAAGTGGTATAAGTAACACTTCTCGAACAGTGGTTAGGCCTAGGGCCTAGAGATTCGCTGGGAACAGTCAGGACTAGAAATGCTGAAGTCGGGAGTAGCCCACAGGAGACGGGTGCAGCACGGAAAGTGCGGCTCGCACCAATGCAATGTCAATGGTGCGTAAAAGTTAGATAAAGTGAATTAAAAGATACTTCCGCTGAACCTAGAGGAACAAAACTTTAGACACAGACCCTAGAGGTGTGTACCAGTGTATGTACACCGGCGTTGCAATGTTACCTCACCCACAGGCCGTGGGTGCACAGGGTCGAAGTGGCGTCGGGTCTTGACACGCAGGCTCTTGGTGCTTGAAGCTGTTGCAGCTGCAGGCGATGTGAAGCGGAAGTGTCCGGTGCGATCCAAGGGTGGATCGAAGTAGAAAAGTACCTGAAAGCAGAGGGGACAGAGTCTGGGTCACTCAGCAGTGACCAGGGTGGAACCAGGACGGAACCAGGCAATGTCGGGCGCAATCAGGTGGTTGTCGATAGGCTTCTCTCCGCTGTCACGTGGGCTCTGGGGCATCTGCGACGTCCAGGAGCAGGTCACGATCTGTCCCACGTAGGCTCTCGCCGTCAGCACCGTCGGCTTCAAGATTGCAGCAAACAGCACTTGGCAAAAGCAATCCACGCGGAACCGGGAGATTGCTTATCACTCGAACCAGGAGGGTCAGAGTGGGGGCTCCTTTTCACAGGAGCTGGTGCAGATCTGGAGCAACCAGAAAAGCAAGTCGTATTTCAAGTTTCGTCGGCACAGGGGCCACAAGCCAGCTGGCAAGTGACCGGGCCAACGCGTCGAGCCAAAACAAGCAGAAGGGCCCCACGCAGCACTTGTCGAGTGTGGAGGGGTGAGCTTGGGTGCAAGTGTAGCTCGGGGTGGGGGCTTCTCAAACCCCGGTGCACAGCTTCGAGGATCACTCGTGGGCTGCACGGTCAGCGTCTCGTGGCCTTTTCAAGATGGCGTGCCCCACGCTTCCGGTCGCCTCCACTGGTCTCAGCTCTGCAGGGACTGTGGATCGGGCTGGGAGAAGGCAGGCAAGCTTGATCTCGTCGATCTCTGTCGCTCGAGTTCCGGCGGGAACTGCAACAAAGCAAGGGTCGAGGGCTGGATGGTGCCTGTTTGCACAGGGTGGTCACTCCTTGACCACAAGGGAGATTCTTCAGTCTTCTGCGTTGAGTAGAAAGTCGAAGGGTCCAGAATTCGTTTCTTATGTTTCTTCAGGATGATCTGAGTTGCATTGGCACTGCTCCCACTCTTATTCGAATCTGGTGGGCTGGACATCCTGCTAGGTCCCCTCCTATGGGTGGGACCCAGGAAGGGGGTGGTTACACCCGTTTCCTTTGATCCAGGCCGCGCTGGGACAGGGGCTGGGAGGCCCCAGAACCGGTTTGGCCGGATTATGCAAGGGGCAGCCTTGTGCTCCCCAGGCAGTGTCTGGTTTCTTTGAAACCTCCCTACTACAATCCACTATCTCCTGTCTGGGGTGGTTTGACACCGCCCTGCGACAGGAAACTCTTTGTCCAGGCCACCATATGCTGAGTTTCGGTCAGCAGCAGGAGGCCAGACCCGTGTCTGTGGCAGAGGCATCCATTTTGTGGATCTGAGGCTCATTTTAAATCAACCGCGTTTCAGTAAAGTAACATGTCTTATCCCTCTAGAAGGGTGGAATGCTACCCCCGTCGCCAGAACTGGCGAGGGGGTAGTATTCCAATTCGTATGACACCTTACACGACATGTTTTGATAAAGCCAAACCAAAGTTGCTATATAACCGCGAGGATTATAAGGCGCTTAAGAGTATATGGTATGGCATTATCCCGGATCAGCTTAGGGAGTTGTTCCCGACAGCTGCAGACAGGCTCAGCTCATGCCAGAGCTCCATCTCACATAAAACCACGCACTCTGCCTCCAGGATTGATGAGGCCTTCCATAGGAGTGGCTTACAGGCTATATATGTGTCCAGATATAGGTTTAGATATAGGTATACTATATCTAAGCAAGGGGTGATTACACCCACTTGCCCCAGCTGAGTGATCAGCCAGTTGTGTCAATTTAAGAAACAGCCAGGGGTGGCAAAAGCTATGCTGCAGCCCCTGATAGGCCTTGGATGCACCTATGCCCTGGGCACCTATAGTGCTCTGTACAGGGGCTGATAAGGTGACCCAAGCCAATCTAGTTATGCACCTAGGGTACATGGAATCCATTTTACAGAGAGAGCAGATAGCCTGGGGCCCTGATTAGCAGGGAACCAGGCCAACTAAGTCGAAAACCAGCTAAACACAAGGCAAAAAATCTGGGGTAACCATAGTCAGGTAGCCACCTTCCTACAAAGTGTTTTCCATGTAGTGATTGAATATGATGGCAGACAGGATGGAAGCTTGAGGTATTCAGGAGGAGACGGGAAGTTTCTTGGATCTTGATATTCTCATCTGTAGCAATTGGTGATGGTTGACGAGGTAAGAGATGAACCACTGCAGCACCATGTCCAAGCTGGCCATACATGTTTCTAATGTGTGAAACAGTGCTTGGTGGTAATGTTTGTCAAAGACTATGCAGAGGTTGAGCGGGAACAGGAGATAGGGATCATGTTTGTCCATCTTCATGAAGCCTTTCTGTGCTTGGAAAGGGTGATGAGGTGGGTGACATGTGTTTTAGAATTTTTCTTGCAACCAATTTTTTGCAAGAAATAAATTGAATACACTGCATAGCTAGATGTATCTGTTGCATCAATATTTGTATCCATTCAATCTTAATCACTATGTTATAACCCCATAACATTTTGGCCGACCATTGGTATTCTGAGGTTGGATGATTGTAACAAAAAAGATTGAAGTGACTCTCATAGTTGTTTAGACACTTACCAATTAGTCAATGCTGTGGATACAGAGCAGAAGATTTCTTGGGGTACTGTCATCTTTAGTCACTTAACGCAGTACTATGGGTGGTGGAGGTGGGTACAAGTGAGGGAGCCTGTGCAGCAGCAAGAGTCAGAGGTGGGGTCGGTCAGCTGAGATGCAGTGTAGTGGTATCAGTGCCATAGTGTGGGGTCATACCCATTGTGAACGTACCCACAACCCACCCTGCTGTAGTACTATCCCAGTCACCGTGGTGTTAACTGCCATTGCTCAGCCAGACCTTCCTCTTTTACTGGGCCCAACTAAAATAGCCCAAATCCTGGCAAGGTCTGTGGGTGGACGGAAGCACACCTTTAACAGATGACAAGGATAAAGAATCACAAGGTCCTGCAAGGCACATCTGAGCAGTCATAAGGTCTTTGTTACTTCTACACCTCCACAAATTTCACGGAATGAGCACTGTAATCCGAGGAAACTTGGTGTATGGTGTTGTTTTTTGTGGACTATAAGTACCATCTAGAGTACAGATCCATTTCATTGCAAATTGCAGTTGCATTGAGTAGTTTACATCTGTTTTTATTATTTTATGTAGTGGTATTTAAATTAGGTCAACTACTGTAAATCCATCATGAGTGGGGAAATTTGGTTGGATTAACCCAAGTCACCCCATTCTGGATTTCCCAACTTTTCTACTTTCCGGAAATGTATGGTTTATTCTGCTGTGAACCAGCGCCACTTTTACATTTGTTCTATGAAATCATGGCACTTGATGGGCAAGATTTTTATGAGTGAGTATTTTTGGGGGGTTTAGTTTTACTTTTTTTAGCCTGCTCTGTATTCTTCCCATAAGGTTTTTATTTTGTCTTCTCTTCCGCCTCCCAGTTTTTCCTCCCTCTCCTTTTGATTGTGTATAAGCTCACTTTGAGCAAGTGAGTGCTTACACTTTTGGAATCATATTTTGCTATTTAGACTGTGATTAGTTACCCGTGTCCTCTTATTTATATTCCCAAAAAGATATCCACAAAAACAGCTCAAGAATTAGGTTTTGGCCGTGGCTAGCTAGCTCCTTTGGTGACCTTCATGAAAATAGTCACTAAAGACAGACTTTTGGTCATAGGAAGATGGAAGCCCAAATAAATTGCTGCACTTTATACCACTCTTTCCAACAGACCTTCAGTCCAGCAACTTGAAGATGGAACCCCAGAAAACCTTCTCAAGCTCTGTGCTACTCAGGTGTAACCTTTGGTAGAAGATAACGATTTCTTAATTGTTATATCCTAACTACCTCAGACTGCAGTATTCTGTGGATGCATGAGATCCTGTACAGACGCTATCTAGAGAGAACCCCCATACAGCCTATTCTGTCTAGTCTATAAAGAAATAAGAGAGAGAGATTGGAGCCGGAGGAAAAGGAAGAGAGAATGAGGATGGAAGTCAGAAACATGTACTCTCTCATAGGTGTCCATAAACATTTTTATAAAATGACAGCCCAAAGATTCAAAAGTAGCCTGCCAAATCTGAAATTTCAGGCCAATCGGCCAATCCAATTTTGATCCAAAGTGAATTGGCTTCTCAACCACATTGCAAGTATTTCCTCCCATGCTGCTTTTCGTGAGCACTTGAACCTGGCTTTTCTCCCTACCATGGTGGATAGGTCTTGTCATCTCTGCTGTAATTGCTCTTACACTCAGCTAGCGCTTTGACACCCTCGGGTACAATGCACTCTACACATTTTCAAATCCAAATACAAGTGTAAAAAAAAAGAGCCGCTCGTGCTGGGTAGAGCCCCCATAAAAGTGCCTTTTGTGTGGTGGATGTTCTTTAACAAAATGGAGCACATCGTCTGGTTCAGGAGAAATCTCATTTAGAGGATTGTTTGTATACACATTTCGTGAGCCAAATTACTTCCAGAAAGAAAGAAAAATCAGACTCTTGGAAGAAATTAAACCGGAAAGAGTCTACAAACCCAAAGACAAACCGGACTATTAGTAAGGAGCTATATAGGTAATCAAGAGGTGGAATGGACACTTGTTACTGCTAGACCTTTTGGTTAGCATGGAACATCTTCATAAACGCAATGTTGTTCGAATGCGGTATATTACTGTACTCCGCCCCACATTAGCGTTATGGCATTTATCATTGGATGTCCAATTACGTGCTGTATGCCAGCCTCATCCAGAGGCAACCTTAGATTCTGGCAACAGTGTCCAGAGAAAAAGTGTTAAAAAATGAGGAAAAAATGGTTAAAAAACAAAACTTAACCTGAGAAGAACTTTAATGAAAAAGGTTAAGATTGTCCTTAAAAATGGTGGGTATAGGTATGAGAACAAGTTATTGGATCTCACTATACTACTTTGTAAATAGCGTCGACATGTTTCAGCTCTCTAGCGCCCAGCCGGGTCTATGGAGCCTTCGTCAGGACAAACACACATAGATTACTTACACTACTTGTGTAGTAATTGGCAGTGTCATAATGCGAACACTGGGATAATTGCCCTCAAATCTGTAGGGAAAGAGAAAAAGGAGGAGACAAGCAAGTATTTGCAGAAACGCTTGTACACATGTATAACAGCACATCTTTATGGAATACACAAAAAAATTCTTTGTGTAAAATTGCAGCTTACATTGTAGCTAGTAATTCAGAGAAATGGTTTATACAGAGGACGTCTTGATTGGCCTGTGCCTACTGCAAGGTTTTAACAAGAAACTAAGCAAAGTTATCATGTGGTCGAGTGAGATTGTTGTTAAATGTACACTCATATTCTAAACTGTTTGACAAAAGGTCAATTATTTTATGGGCAAGAGTCGTGCTCATTTGATGTCACAAGGCTTACTAGCGCGAACTCACATTAACCACTTGTTGGGTATGCACCGTGGTTGTTACAAATCGCCTACGTTTAGCGTTATTCCTTATATGTAAAGGTATCGTTGGAAAAGTAGCGACAGACTAATTGAGAGGGATTTGAATGTCTGTCTAAATAACTAGGGCGAGAGGCAAACTAATGCGGATTACGCGCTTGTGCAAAACATCGAGGAAAGGAAGCGTATATATTTCATGCCATTCTACATACCTTAAAAGAGGGTACGTGATTCCTCAACGGGGGTGAATTTTACCGTTATGGATTAGAGCTGGAAAAAGGGGCAACATGGAGAGTTTAGTTGCTCTGTGCAAAGCTTTGTTCTAAAAACGTGACAGGTTAAACAAGGGAGAACGCCAAACATACCCGCGCGTGTAGGTAAACCGCTGCTTGTGCTAAACGTAGGCGATTTGTAACAACCACGGGTCATACCCAACAAGTGGTTAATGTGAGTTCCCGCTAGTAAGCCTTGTGACATCAAATGAGCACGACTCTTGCCCATAAAATAATTGACCTTTTGTCAGTTTAGAATATGAGTGTACATTTAACAGCAATCTCACTCGACCACATGATAACTTTGCTTAGTTTCTTGTTAAAACCTTGCAGTAGGCACAGGCCAATCAAGACGTCCTCTGTATAAACCATTTCTCTGAATTACTAGCTACAATGTAAGCTGCAATTTTACAAAAAGAATTTTTTTGTGTATTCCATAAAGATGTGCTGTTATACATGTGTACAAGCGTTTCTGCAAATACTTGCTTGTCTCCTCCTTTTTCTCTTTCCCTACAGATTTGAGGGCAATTATCTCTGTGTTCGCATTATGACACTGCCAATTACTACACAAGTAGTGTAAGTAATCTATGTGTGTTTGTCCTGACGAAGGCTCCATAGACCCGGCTGGGCGCTAGGGAGCTGAAACATGTCGACGCTATTTACAAAGTAGTATAGTGAGATCCAATAACTTGTTCTCATACCTATACCCACCATTTTTAAGGACAATCTTAACCTTATTCATTAAAGTTCTTCTCAGGTTAAGTTTTGTTTTTTAACCATTTTTTCCTCATTTTTTAACACTTTTTCTCTGGACACTGCTGCCAGAATCTGAGATTGCCTCTGGATGAGGCTGGCATACAGCACGTAATTGGACATCCAATGATAAATGCCATAACGCTAATGTGGGGCGGAGTACAGTAATATACCGCATTCGAACAACATTGCGTTTATGAGGATGTTCCATGCTAATCAAAAGGTCTAGCAGTAACAAGTGTCCATTCCACCTCTTGATTACCTATATGTTCTAAATGGGGAAATGAATGGACAACCATCAATTCCTCCTCCCCCCAGTTGATAACTTATAAGTAAGGAGCCACATGTGACAAAAGTAAACCATCTATATCAGGCAGTGATAACCTGAACTCCATCAGCAAAAAAGGATTATCTTTGGAGAGCTTGAGCAGCTTGTGCCTGTGGAACGGCTACCTCAACGGTCAGGTATTTGCCCATATGTCCACACTCAATCTCATATTGAAGATGCAAGTGACCTATTCCAGTGTCTAGCCCCAAGTTAAAGCAACTTTAAAAAGAGAAAAAACAAAATTCCGCTTGCTAGATGATCTGTCCAGTTCCCAGCATCATTTGATTCCTTTGATCTTACAGCTCTATCTTTCTGCTCGGAGGAGCACGGGACATGTGGAAACATTTTAAAATTCACAAGATGGATTCCAGTCATGGCTGACTATAAGTTGAGATCTACGAGTTATGAGAAAAGAAACATTATAATCACCAATGTTCTAACGTGTCCGGGCAAGAAACATGTGAAAGTCTATGGATCAAGGTGATGGCTTGCATGGGAGAAAAGGCTTGATTGTGTCTTTTGAGCAGTTGAAAATGATCCATATTCAAGAATGGGCAGGACATAGCAACTGTATCCTCATCCTCATAGTGTGTGAAAATGGCGGCAATTTACTATAGACCCTACGTAGAAGCACAGAGCTGGGCAGAAATCCCTCATTCTGCAAAACCCTCAGTAATGGTTTTCCTGTTGTCTCACTCCCCTAAAATATGTAAGCCAAAATAAATTTTTGCCTCACTTTGTCTCAAGTGTTTGTAGTGGTTAAGCTCATTTACCATGTGTTCTTCCACTATCTTCTAATGTTAAATACCTCAAATACCCCTTTCCACATCGAGGTGCTATATTCATTTTTTTTTTAGTTTTTGTTTTTATTCCATAAAATATACAACTGGCAGTCTAAAAAACACACTGTTATATCATAGAAATATATGCAGACATGTTGATCGGGTAAATGTAACATTTTTACTCTGCAGGAACTGACATGACATCCCCAGCCAAAGCAAAACAGCACCCGTTTGGATCATTCGGGGACCCCAGCTTGTACATCCCTAGTGCCATTATAAATAATCTTGTCAGTCTCGGGGTCTGAATCTGTGTCTGTTGTATTATCAGAGGAAGGGACCTAAGACTGTCAACGCCCAACATGTGTTTATTGCTTCCTTGAGTTTATCATCCCTTCTACTTATGCGTATGTGCATTTCTTCTGCTAGGACCCACTCCGCCACATCTTTGAGTCTTAGTTCTAATGTCTGGGTACGCTAAGAAGCCATGTAATGGCAACTCTACCACGAACCAATACCATCGCTAGCTGGCAGAATTTATAAGTCCTCTTCTGGCCCTGTGCACATCTAACCAGTCCCAACAGGCAGCATCGGGGGGTCAATTCAGCGTGTAGCCGCGTAGCACACTCCAATTTGTCTGCTGCCAGAAGGAATATACAGCTTTGCAAGGCCATGCCAGGTGAATAAAATCCGCACCACTGGTATCACACCGTGGACATGTATCTGAGCATGTGGGGTCCATTCTATGGGGATGTGCTGGCGTCTAATATGTCTGGTGCTATATTTTTTTCGTAATCAGTTTTGTGAACTACTTTGTTTCCAATGCTTAAATCGTTCCTTGCTCATTTTCACCCCGAGGACCCTTTGAGAACTGTAGTATTTTTATTCGGATTTACTTCTTTGGCTTCTAATGTTTAATTTTATTCTGTTCATGAAATATTTTCAGTCAAGTGTCTAAGTCGACTTGACTAACCCTGATCTAACATACACACACTCCTCACTCTACATTCACACCTCTCACCCTTCACTCAAACAGTCACACACCTAACCTTGTACTTGCAGAGGGGCACAGCTCACCCTGCATTCACACACCTCTCTTGCTGAACTTGATACACTTGGCTAGCTGGGTCTGCTGGTCCCATTGAAGAACAAGAAGTGCGTCTATAACATGAAAGCTGGGGGATTGTTATTGAAGCTCACTGACCAACTACAGGGAGGGCAATATAGTACCTTACTGCGGTTATTCAGCGGTCTGAGTATCTCTTTCTATTGTGAACGGCTGTGTTCATCCTAACCATGCAAGTGCTTGATTGTCCAGAGGGTTTGAGCTTTGGGTTACTAGGCTGTTACAAATTGGGGTTCTGGTTGGCAGAGGTATGCACCCTGTCCAAGCAGGAACAACAGTCCTAGTCAGGGTAAGTCACAAACACACTCTAAATTAGCCTGTGCTCACCCTCTGGTAGCTTGGCACAGAGCATTCAGGCTTAAATTAAGAGGCAATGTGTAAAGTATTTGTGCAGCATTTCAAACAGTGAAACAGTGAATTGTTTTGCAATGTTAGGCCAATTTCGCTCGTAGAGTATGTAGACGCATTTCAGTGGGGGTTACAATGTGTTACCCCCTTCTTCAGGATTCAACGGAAATTTGTCTCCCACACATGTGTTCAAAGTAAAAAGTGTTAAAACCCAATAAGTCAGACCCATGCTCCCATTGTGTGTGGCTGACTAGAAGGAATACACAAAGCCCAGCTGATCATACAGATAGCAGGTACCAAATGGCTAAAGTACAAACATGCCAGCTTTCTAAAAGTGCTATTTTTAGGGTTTGCAATTTTAAATCCAACTTCATTGTAAGTTGTGATTTCAAATGTCAAATTGTGAGCCCAGAGACACCAAACTGGAAAAGTCTGTATTTTCACAATTGGGAATTATACTTATGAAATGTTGTAAGGTAATACCAGTGTTATCCTATGGGAGAGCTAGCCTTTGCAATAGTAAAAAACACATTTGAGAGTATTTCACTACCAGGACATGTAAAACTTAAAAGCATGTGTCCTACATTTTAAAGTCACAGGAGAGCAGCCCTAGTTTTGCAATCTTGGTGCATGCTTTGTTGGGGGGAGGACAGGTGTCCTTGTTTCTACCACAATGGAGATCCATAACATTGGATCAGTGGGTTTTAAATATTGTAGAAAATGGGTATGCGCTTGCTTTTACAAGAATTCCCCCCACCTTTTCCTCCCCATAAAGGTTTTTGTTCAGAAGACCATCTTATAATTAAGCAGGCTTCCAATCCCTACTTCAAAAGGGTGCAGTAGAGTTGGTTCCAAAGCAGAATGCTGTTCCTGGTATGTCCTGATTCCCAGAAAGGGCGGTCATTTGCTACCAATACTAGACCATAGGGTTTTGAAGTTGTTCCTCAAGCAGGAAAATTTCAAAATTCTGACCCTGGCACATGTGCTTCTTGCCCTGGTGAAAGAAAATTGGAGGGTCTCAATCAATTTGCATGATGTGTATTTTCATATCCCCATTCTTCAATCGCACAGGAAGTATCTCCGCTTCAGGTAGGATATCAATATTACCAGTTTGCAGTCCTTCCGTTTTGTCTTACTTCTGCACTTAGAGCACATCTCAGAAGGTGGGAATACCTGTATTCCCGTACCTGAACAATTGGCTGATCAAAGCCGTCTCCAGTGTTGATGTTGCATCACTTGCAGTTGCCAACTCAGTAGTTGTTTGACCTGGGCTTTTCCATCAATATGCCCAAGTCCCACCTATGGTCCTCTCAGCACACCCTGTTCATAGGGGCAGTATTTGACACTACAGTGAATCAAGCCTACCCTCCCATCAGAGGATTCTGGACATTCAGGTTATGGTTCAGATGTTTCAGAATTGAGCTATAATTCAAGTCCTGAAGTTCTTGCACCCGCGAGGGCTGATCGCTTTCTGCATTCTGTTGGTCTCCCATGTATGCTGGCACGAGAACCCTCCAGTGGTGCTTCACAGGCAGTGGTTTCAACTCAACAAGGATCTCGAAGAGTCTGTCAGGATCGCCAGAGACACTGCAGCAGATCTTTGGTGGGGTGTGTCCGGTGATCTGTCTCAAAGGGAGCTGTGTGTTACCCTCCACTTCCGGTGGCTACACTCTTGGGTGGGGAGCTCATCTGGGGGATCTGGAGATCCCCAGATGACTTTGGTCTCTAGAGGAACAATTGTTTCACATCAATCTGTTGGAATTTCGGGAAATACATCTGGCTCACAAGACCTTCCTCTCTCCATGTGTGGTCAGTCAGTGCAGGTCTTAACGGACAATACTACTGCAATGTGATACATAAACAAATAGGGAGGAGTAGGTTTGTATCTTCTAGTCCTGAACTCAGTATATTCAGATTTGTATCATTGAAAATCACTTGGCTAGATTCCTAAATGGACAGTCTCAGTCAGCATTTTTCAGCCGATCACAAATTACATCTCAATCCGGAAATGTTTGTTCGCATTTTCTGGCTATGGGGAACCCCTCAGATAGACCTGTTTGCCACTCAAGAGAACACTCACTGTCTTATCATTCTGCAGCCTTCAATATCCAATGCAGGGAGCATTAGGGGATGCATTTCAATTGGACTGTAGCTCCTAGCTGTTTTACGCTTTTCCACCCATACCCTTGATACTCCTTGGGTTCAGAGGAATATTCGCCATGACTGGGTCTAAGTCATATTATTAATCCTGGACTAGACGTGAAGAATGTGGTACACAGACCTTCTTCACCTCACCCTGTGCCCTCTGCTCCGTCTCCCTCACAGGGCAGACCTCCTCATGCAATCCCAGTGGCTAGGTCTATGACCCCATCTCGAGAGCCTGCACCTACATGCCTGGAGATAGAACAGAGCAACCTGAATTCTTTTTCACTCCCCCCTGATGTAGTGGATGTTATTTTATTGGCCGGAAGACACTCTGCCTAGTCTGTTTATGCTTTTACGAAAAACAATGGTCCTTGACACAGGGATAGAAGGGTATAATAATTATAGGCCACAATGTGCACTATAATGGCAAAAAAAGTCCAGCCGGACTTGCAAAATTTATTCAATAATTCATATAACCAGTTGAAAAGAAGCAATAAAACAGTGGGACACAGTCCTGTATCCACAAAGCTTACACAGACTCAGAGACAATACAAACATATACAAATACATCAGGCATGTAAACGAAAAAATGGAGCAAGAAGGGGACTCTATGATATACTTGCTTCACATATGTGGGGAACAAAACATATTATGCACATAATAGTGAACTAGTGTTAAGCCCACATATCATGTCGACGGCGTTTCGATCCTTTCATGGGTAACGGATCATCATCAGGACTACCATTGTTTGCCTGAAAAAAGCCTGCAAAACGTAAACAAGGGGAACATATAACAGGGAATTAATACCATGTGTATCACGTAGAATACCTCTAGAGTTAGCAATCCTCATACCATGCTCTTAAGGTGTTGCTAATTCATACTTGTGTGGAAGGTGTCAGGCACTCTGTGCTGAACATACACGGCGCAATGTGTTAAAAACCATGCAGGATGAGCAAGGTGTATGTAATGATTGTGACTAACTGTGCAGAAAAACATGCCATTGGTGTGAATCACTAAATGGGTTTTTTAAGTGAAGATGGCGTAAGAAAAAGGATCAGTATAATTACATCAACTTGGTGAGTGAGACATGGAAATCCAGTGGTGTACGGACGTGGTCGCGGTGAATTAACCGAGGTACATCTGGCCGCTAGTAAATAGAAGGGAAATTACCAGTTGCAGTGATCAGGCTACTTAGCTAGGCAGCTAGATAATAACTAATTGGAGAAGGCACAGGGGTTGTGGTTACACATCCCATGGGTACAGGCCAACGCTTACCTGCATCAACAATAATAGGCTGAGCGTGTAAAAGGGTAGCTATAGACTGAATATCTCGAAGACTTCGTGGGGATCGGGCAACTGTGTGCCGGTCAAGGATTGCTGAGCGTCCTGTGGTCTGCAGCGTGGACCTAGCGTAATTAAGGATAGGAAGGAGAAGGGTCAGCACCTCAGGGGGGTTGTTATTATAAAAGGGTGTAATGGGACCGTATGCACTTACCAACGTGGCACTACTAGAAGGGGTAATGCATGGGCACTTCTAGGTTAGTTGAGGGATAGCGCTGAGGTAGTGAGCGGGGATCCAATTAGGTAATAGCCTGGGGTTGAGAAAAATTAAATTAACAATTAGTGGCGCCGCAAGCGAGATAACGATCGGCGCGAGGAAGGGGATTCTTACCCGCAGTTCCAGCAAGGGATAGGCTGAGTCGGTACCTGAAGGGACAAAAGAAAGGGCCGGTCTGAGTGGGCTGTGGGCTGCCTCTCGGTGAGGTGAGAGGGAGCGGGCGGCAAAGCGAGGCTTACCTGCGTTCGTAGTAGAACGGCAAGACGGCGTCCCGGTGCACAATCGCGCCGTGGATCAAAAGGAAGTGCACTGAAGCACCGGATATAGAGGACTCGGCCATATTGGGCGGGGAATAGGTCTAATGGAACCGCCATATTGGAAGGGTAATTTCGAATAAGCACTCATTATGGCTTAATACCTACTGGACAACATGCGTAAAATGGTGGGCCAATTGTGTTTCTGATTTTGGGTGATATTAAAAGTGAGCTAATTTAAACATCAGTGAAGTGTCTAGGCAATCATGCATATTTTGTTACTCAGTCAAGTATACAAAAAGATATAGAGGACTCGGCCATATTGGACGGGGAATAGGTCTAATGGAACCGCCATCTTGAAAGGGTAAAGATTACCCGGAATGTGTTCAATTTCGAATGAGCACCCATCCTCGGCTTAATACCTACTGGCAAACAGGCGTAAAATAGTGGGCCAATTGTGATTCTGATTTAGGGTGATTTAAAAGTGAACTAATTTAACCATCAGTGAAGTGCCTAGGCAATCATGCACATTTTGTTACACAGTCAAGTATGCAAAAGGAGAAGGCGACCCTGTGAATACAATGACCCAGACAATAATTATACTCCTCTGGAGGCCAGAACCTTCAGTACTATATCAGTGTACATGAGTCAATCACAAGAGCGAGGTCCAATCCTCGGTGCGGTTCAAACCATTGTGGATACTGTCAAACAGGAGAATCATTTTAAGTTCCTCTTTGTTGAGTAAGAGTCCGATATCTCCTCCCCGTGATGGCAGTTTCACACTCTTCAGGACAGTCCATTTTAGTTCATTGTCTGAATGTCCTTTTGTACAGAAATGATCCACCAAGGGGGCGTTTGGAGTTTTGCAACGTATTCTGCTGCGATGCTGACCAATTCTTGTCTTGACTTTCTGCCTTGTTTGCCCAATATATACAAGTTTGCAGGGACATTGGATTAAATAAATAACATCAGTACTATTACAATTCGTGAAATTTCTGCATTCAATAGTGACTGTATTAAATACAAAGGATTTACCCTCAATAGTGAGTTCACAGACATTGCACGAGCCACATTTTGCATGTCCTACCAAGGGAGTTTGTGTCCATAAGGCATCAATTGTACTCAGATTTGGAGGGCTAGGGAGGGCTGCGCGAACTAGATGATCCTTTAAGTTAGAGCTCTTTTTATATGCAACTTCTTAGAACTCCAAACGGAACTTTTAAGATTTTACCGCAAGGTACGTTTGGATGCATTTTTCCAACTTAATCCATCTCCATTGGCTGGAGCCAATACCCCATTTAGGCCTCCTTCTACCTTTCTGCCAACAGCATCTATGGTGCCCCCAGAGGTAGTTACCTTTGAGAAACTAGTCAATAATGACCTTAACACCATGAAAACTAGAAAAAGATTTATTCCCTATAACTTACCTTTGGTAGAAAAGAAAGCCATCAATTCACTAAAAAACCTAGAAAACCTCGTCATCAAAAGTGCAGACAAGGGTGGAGGGATTGTCCTACAAAATAGGGACCAGTACACTCATGAAATCTTAAGACAATTGGCCAACACTGATCATTATATGAAACAAAGAGGGTACCCAAATAGATTGGTAAGAACATCTGTCAAACGGGCCTGGTACTGCCCCAGGGAAACACTTCTATCTCCCAAAAATAAGGAATCTACCACAAGACTGACTTGTGTCACTACTTTTTCTCCTTCATCCAATGAGCTCAAAAAGAGTATACTGAAGCATTGGCCCACTCTTAATGCAGGTATTCTGCAATTTGACCGGCCGTTATTTGCATATAAAAAGAGCTCTAACTTAAAGGATCATCTAGTTCGCGCAGCCCTCCCTAGCCCTCCAAATCTGAGTACAATTGATGCCTTATGGACACAAACTCCCTTGGTAGGACATGCAAAATGTGGCTCGTGCAATGTCTGTGAACTCACTATTGAGGGTAAATCCTTTGTATTTAATACAGTCACTATTGAATGCAGAAATTTCACGAATTGTAATAGTACTGATGTTATTTATTTAATCCAATGTCCCTGCAAACTTGTATATATTGGGCAAACAAGGCAGAAAGTCAAGACAAGAATTGGTCAGCATCGCAGCAGAATACGTTGCAAAACTCCAAACGCCCCCTTGGTGGATCATTTCTGTACAAAAGGACATTCAGACAATGAACTAAAATGGACTGTCCTGAAGAGTGTGAAACTGCCATCACGGGGAGGAGATATCGGACTCTTACTCAACAAAGAGGAACTTAAAATGATTCTCCTGTTTGACAGTATCCACAATGGTTTGAACCGCACCGAGGATTGGACCTCGCTCTTGTGATTGACTCATGTACACTGATATAGTACTGAAGGTTCTGGCCTCCAGAGGAGTATAATTATTGTCTGGGTCATTGTATTCACAGGGTCGCCTTCTCCTTTTGCATACTTGACTGTGTAACAAAATGTGCATGATTGCCTAGGCACTTCACTGATGGTTAAATTAGTTCACTTTTAAATCACCCTAAATCAGAATCACAATTGGCCCACTATTTTACGCCTGTTTGCCAGTAGGTATTAAGCCGAGGATGGGTGCTCATTCGAAATTGAACACATTCCGGGTAATCTTTACCCTTCCAAGATGGCGGTTCCATTAGACCTATTCCCCGTCCAATATGGCCGAGTCCTCTATATCTTTTTGTATACTTGACTGAGTAACAAAATATGCATGATTGCCTAGACACTTCACTGATGTTTAAATTAGCTCACTTTTAATATCACCCAAAATCAGAAACACAATTGGCCCACCATTTTACGCATGTTTTCCAGTAGGTATTAAGCCATAATGAGTGCTTATTCGAAATTACCCTTCCAATATGGCGGTTCCATTAGACCTATTCCCCGCCCAATATGGCCGAGTCCTCTATATCCGGTGCTTCAGTGCACTTCCTTTTGATCCACGGCGCGATTGTGCACCGGGACGCCGTCTTGCCGTTCTACTACGAACGCAGGTAAGCCTCGCTTTGCCGCCCGCTCCCTCTCACCTCACCGAGAGGCAGCCCACAGCCCACTCAGACCGGCCCTTTCTTTTGTCCCTTCAGGTACCGACTCAGCCTATCCCTTGCTGGAACTGCGGGTAAGAATCCCCTTCCTCGCGCCGATCGTTATCTCGCTTGCGGCGCCACTAATTGTTAATTTAATTTTTCTCAACCCCAGGCTATTACCTAATTGGATCCCCGCTCACTACCTCAGCGCTATCCCTCAACTAACCTAGAAGTGCCCATGCATTACCCCTTCTAGTAGTGCCACGTTGGTAAGTGCATACGGTCCCATTACACCCTTTTATAATAACAACCCCCCTGAGGTGCTGACCCTTCTCCTTCCTATCCTTAATTACGCTAGGTCCACGCTGCAGACCACAGGACGTTCAGCAATCCTTGACCGGCACACAGTTGCCCGATCCCCACGAAGTCTTCGAGATATTCAGTCTATAGCTACCCTTTTACACGCTCAGCCTATTATTGTTGATGCAGGTAAGCGTTGGCCTGTACCCATGGGATGTGTAACCACAACCCCTGTGCCTTCTCCAATTAGTTATTATCTAGCTGCCTAGCTAAGTAGCCTGATCACTGCAACTGGTAATTTCCCTTCTATTTACTAGCGGCCAGATGTACCTCGGTTAATTCACCGCGACCACGTCCGTACACCACTGGATTTCCATGTCTCACTCACCAAGTTGATGTAATTATACTGATCCTTTTTCTTACGCCATCTTCACTTAAAAAACCCATTTAGTGATTCACACCAATGGCATGTTTTTCTGCACAGTTAGTCACAATCATTACATACACCTTGCTCATCCTGCATGGTTTTTAACACATTGCGCCGTGTATGTTCAGCACAGAGTGCCTGACACCTTCCACACAAGTATGAATTAGCAACACCTTAAGAGCATGGTATGAGGATTGCTAACTCTAGAGGTATTCTACGTGATACACATGGTATTAATTCCCTGTTATATGTTCCCCTTGTTTACGTTTTGCAGGCTTTTTTCAGGCAAACAATGGTAGTCCTGATGATGATCCGTTACCCATGAAAGGATCGAAACGCCGTCGACATGATATGTGGGCTTAACACTAGTTCACTATTATGTGCATAATATGTTTTGTTCCCCACATATGTGAAGCAAGTATATCATAGAGTCCCCTTCTTGCTCCATTTTTTCGTTTACATGCCTGATGTATTTGTATATGTTTGTATTGTCTCTGAGTCTGTGTAAGCTTTGTGGATACAGGACTGTGTCCCACTGTTTTATTGCTTCTTTTCAACTGGTTATATGAATTATTGAATAAATTTTGCAAGTCCGGCTGGACTTTTTTTGCCATTATAGTGCACATTGTGGCCTATAATTATTATACCCTTCTATCCCTGTGTCAAGGACCATTGTTTTTCGTAAAATTGATACCCCAGGTCCTTGCCTACCTAGCGGGTTCCCTTGTTCTTTATAGTAGTCTGTTTATGCTGGCAGATTTGCTAAGTTTGTAAAGTGGTCTGGAGTGAATTCTATAGGCCCCTTAAAGGCCCATTTGTCTGATATTTTACGCTTTGCGCACTGTCCTTGGTGCAGCAAGCCTGTGCAGTTGCAACAGTTAAAGGATGTTTTTTTACCCTTTTGGTATTCCTTTGTTTACTTGATGAACCATCTCTGTTTAAGACCCTTATAGTGTTAAGGTTTATTAAGGGACTTACTAGCATATACCCGCCCTCACCATTTATCATGCCTCACTGGGACCTTCATTTGGTACTAACTTAACTTATGTGTTCTCCGTATAAACGTTTACATAGTTTTCCTTTAAAGCTACTTACTTTTTAGACCATTTTTGTAGTTGCTATAACTTCTGCTAGACAAGTTATTGAGTTGCAGGCTCTTAGTGTGAAGCACCCTTCATGACTTTTCATGCTGATAAGTTGGATTAAGAATCGGACTGCTTTTCTGCTGGCTCTGGTTATTCCCGTCCACTTGGGTCAGTCTACCACCCTTCCTACTTCCTATCATCATTCACATCTGTCTAAAATGGAGGAAAGGCTTAATTGTTTGGACCCTAAAAGGATAGTTAGCTTTTACGTGGATAGGACACGTGATCCCCGGCTGTATGATCAGTTGTTTTTTGGCTATCTGTGCAAGATGAAAGTAAAAGCACTGCATAAAAACTTTATCCAGATGGATCATCCTTTGCATTAAGATCTGCTACACCATGGCTCACAAAGAACCTCCAGAAGGTGTTCAAGCTCATTCCACTTGAGCCCAGTCTTCTATTCAGCTTTAGTTACAAGTATTCCTGTAGTTGACATCTGCAAAGCAGCAACTTGGGGGCCTCCCTCTACCCCTTTACGAAACACTATTGCTCAGACTCCGAAGTGAGGAAAGACAATCACTTGGCCATTTCTATTTTACAAGATTTTTTAGTATAGGCAGACAGGCACCCACTTCCGGGTGCGAGACTGCTTGGGGATTCTATTCAAATGGTGAGGCATAAACAGGTAGATGTATCCATCAGAAGAACAAGTTACTTACCTTCGGTAACGCTTTTTCTGGTGGATATGTATCTATCTGTGTATTCCTCACTGACACACCCGCCTCTGTTTTGCTTGTCCACATATACCAAAACGAAGTCTATTTGTATATTGTGTATCTATGTATGTATTTCATTAAGTGTGTATGTATGTGTGTGTGTGTATATATATATATATATATGTATATGTATGTATATGTATGTATGTATATATGTATATATATATATATATATATATATATATATATATATATACACACATATACGTACATATATATATGTTCGAGGCATGTGGGCTGCTGAATTCAAATCTGTGCATAGATCGCCGCCTAGTGTTGGGTACGGATGATTGCACATTGTTGTCCTGGAAGAGTCTTCGAAGTATCACGAGATAGGTGGCTCCTCCCCCGGACTACAGTGCGCATGGGCATCCTCTCCATCCTCAGATTTCTTTTTTCTGCCATTGGGTTCGGATGTAACTTTTCAAAAGGCCTTTGGGGTCGTCGGTATTGTTTCGATTGGTGCCGAGATCTTGTTCCAGTTATTCTTGAGCATGACGTCGAGGAGTGCCGTGTGGCTTTTTCGACACCGGAGACCGATCGTCGATGGAACGGAGCCCGTTCAAACGATGCCCCCTTTGTAACTCCAAGTACCCGCACATCGATGTACACCCGGTGTGCAACAAGTGCTTATCACCGGAGCACAATGAGGACAACTGTCTAGCTTGTGCTCGATTCAGGTCGAAGAAAACGCTTAGACTCCGACGTGCAGCGAGGCAAACTATGTCGAGGCCAGCGCCCGACCCGGTGAATATCTTTGACGAATAGGACGATGAGGTCGTCGAGACTGAGGATCCAGAACAGCTGTCGGATCCCAGCTCGGAGCATGACTCCAACTATTATGAAGACGACGAGAAGAACGTCGAGGATGAAAACGTCGTCGAGGTAAGGGACGGCGTTTCCCCCATCGGAGCCGTTTATGACGACTCAAGCGATGAACCAGGCCCAACAGTGGGTACGGGGCCCGAAACAGAAACTCAAAAACTTCCAAGGGCTCTGGTCAAGGCATCGCCAGAAGGCCTTAGACAAGATCATGAAGAACGTTCTATAGCCCCGCGTCAAGGCCCGGCTAAGAATATATCACAAGAGCCATCGGTCCAACTCCTTAAAACGAAACCGAAAGCCATCGAGTCGAAAACAAAACTGAAACTGTTGAAATCAGTTCTCGGATCGAAGAGCTCGAACCCATCGGAGTTGACGAACAAAAAAGGTGTCGACGACCCTACGGGGTCGAAGGTGAAGAGTGTGCAACCGAAGATCGGTGCGCTAAAGTCCACCATTAAGGTCAAGCACGTCGAACCGACGAGGTCGACTTCGACGGACAGCGACACAAACAAAGGACTCGAGTCTCGGAAGCTTCTCGATCCGAAGCATCATGTCGACAGGCCCCAGCTCATCAAAGGCCTCGAGTCGAAGTCCAAAAGCGCCTTGAAGGACCACGTCGAGTCAAGACAAAAAAGCGAGCCTCCGACGCCACAAGCACCGAAGTCGACGCAACGACATAAACTTATTGGCAAAAAGGCAAAATCTGTTGGCCCTCCATCGACGCCGGCCCCGAAGAAGGTCGGTCTGTCTAAAGACACTGTGCCGCCAATAAAATTCGGTCTGCCCCCGACTGCACGCCCTAAAGCGCTCAATCCGAAACCTGGGGTCGAAACGACCAAGAAGGTTTCATTGGGAAAAAGGGCATATCTCCAGAAGAGGACGTTTTGTACCAAGAGCCCTCATATGATGACCAGTCGAAGCTACACATCGACTCCGAATCTGGTAGACTTACTATTTATCAAAGGAAAATCAGGTCAGAAAATCCTCTGGAATCATACAAAATTCCCCTCAAAAAGAAAAGGGATTCTTCAACTTCGCCTGTCCTTTTTGAGACTGTGAGGCACCATGGCCAGGACACTTCTGCATACTCTCCCACACCAACTACTGAGGATATGGGGTATGACGATGATGAACAATATCATTACCCTGCGGACACAGATCAGGATGACCAGACTCAAGCCTGGACGGACCCTGCTGACCAGGGGGAGTAACAAACTATTCCGGATACTCCGTCTTATTCTGTTAAAACTTCACCAACAGAAGATACAGCTGCGTTTAACGCTTTGCTTGAAAGGGCAGCACTAAATCATGATGTGAACATGCATGCTGACCCAGTTGACTTCCTGTTTGACACTTTCTCCACTTCAGAGAAATCTACCAATGCTAAAGGGTGTCCTTAAGCATGCGGGGGATATTTTCAAAGAAACCGCTAGAGCAAGGGTTATCAACCCCAGGATTGAAATAAAATACAGACCGGCGCCTGTGGACCCTACATATATTAAGGGACAGTTGCCATTAGACTCTTTGGTGGTCTCAAATGCTCGTAAGCGAGCCAACTCACAAACTACTAGTGATGCTCCTCCTCCAGACAAGGAATCAAAAGTATTAGAAGCTTCAGGGAAAAGGGTGGCTGCTCAAGCAGCTAATATATGGAGAATTTCTAATACACAGGCCCTATTAGCCAGATACGATAGGGCGCATTATTACACTTTAGAGCAACTGCTTCAACATTTGCCTGAGGCCTACAAAGAGGGAGCAGAAATGCTAATCCAGGAGGGGAAACTCATATCAAGCGCATCCATTAAATGCGCGCTAGACGCGGCAGACACCGCAACCAGGTCCATTAGCACAAGTGTCATGCTCAGGAGACTTGCTTGGTTGCGCATCTCTGGGTTCAAACCTGAAATTCAAATTACATTATTGAATCAGCCCGTAAACCCTGATTTTTTAATTTGGTCCTGATGTGGACACAATCTTAGAAAAGATTAAAAAAAAGACACAGAAACAGCCAAGTCTATGGGTGCCTTGCAGTCCCAACAGTTCAGAGGAGGTTCCTTTCGTCGCTCCGCTAACAGAGGAGCTACGCGAGGCCAGGCATCACAACAGACTCCATACAATAAAGGGAGCACGCAGACCACCTATAATAAAAACAATAGAGGTGGATACCGTGGAAACAGCAGCAAAGGCAGAGGACGAGGGAACAACAACACCAGATCCTCTGCCAATAATAAACAGTGACACCTTGTCACTTCCCCTGGACCATGTAACACCGGTCGGGGGCGATTACAACAGTTCCTGCCAGTCTGGGAGAGCATTACCACAGACAGGTGGGCGAGACAACTTATTCAGTATGGCTATTGTCTAGAGCTTACTTCCACTCCTCCCAACATACCCCCAAGACACCGTCCTATGTCCGCAGAGCACATAGACTTATTGCAGCAAGAAGTTATCAGCATGCTGCAAAAAGGGGCCATAGAACTCGTCCCCATACAGGAACAGGGCACAGGGGTATACTCGCTGTACTTCTTAATACCCAAAAAGGACGGGTCTCTCAGACCAATACTGGATCTCAGGCCCCTAAACCAATACATCTTATCAGAACATTTTCACATGCTCACTTTACAACAGGTTCTGCCATTGCTCACTCAGGGAGACTTCCTGGCAAAGCTAGACTCAAAGGACGCATACTTCCACATACCAATACATCCTGCACACTGGAAGTATCTCCGGTTTACCATACTAAATCAACATTACCAGTTCAAGGTACTACCTTTCGGGGTAACAACAGCCCCCAGGGTGTTTACCAAGTGCCTAGCAACGGTAGCAGCGCACCTGAGGAGAAACCATGTCCACGTCTACCCCTATCTGGACGACTGGCTCATCCAAGCAAAGTTGATCCAGCAATGTGCCAGCCACATTTCTCGCACTATTCACCTCCTCCACAGCCTCGGATTCTCATTGAACTACGCAAAGTCTCATCTCCAACCCGCTCACGTACAACAGTACCTGGGAGCGACGATAGACACTTTGGTAGCAAAGGCACACCCAAACTCAGCAAGAATCAACAGCATTCAATTACTGATTCAGAAATTCAGACCCCAACACTCACTCCCAGCACGAGTGTTTATGCAGTTGATAGCCTCCTGCATCTTCATAGTCCCTCACTCGAGACTACACATGCGTCCGCTTCAGAAGTGCTTAGCACGACAGTGGAACCAGGCTCAAGGACGATTGAAAGACCTAGTGTTGGTGACCGGTCGCGCATACCACTCTCTGCTTTAGTGGAACCAACAAAACCTTTGCAGGGGACGACCGTTCCAAGAGCCTGTACCACAAATAGTGCTGACGACGGACGCATCTCTCCTGGGCTGGGGAGCGCCTGTCCTCCATTACACAGTACAGGGACTATGGAAGACACAGCAAAAGAAGATGCATATTAACCTATTGGAACTGATGGCAATCTTCATGGCAATGAAGGCGTTCAAGGTACATTTGTGCAACAAAGTCGTGTTGATCTGGACGGACAACATGACTGCCATGTACTACATACAGAAGCAGGGAGGGACACACTCTCCACAGTTGTCACACCTAGCGCAAAGCATGTGGAAGTGGGCCATTCAAAGGAACATATTCCTCATGGCGGAATACCTCCCAGGCAGGGACAACCAGATGGCGGATCTGCTCAGCAGACACAGCCACCAGATGCACGAGTGGGAGATGCATCCCTCAGTGCTACAACCGTACTTCCAGCAGTGGGGTCACCCAGAGATAGCCCTGTTCGCCACAAGGGAAAACGCAAAATGCCAAAGCTTTACCGCCAGGTTTCCACATCCGCAGTCTCAGGGCAATGCAATATGGATGAACTGGTCAGGCAGGTTTGCGTACGCTTTTCCCCCAGCCCCGCTCATACCACTAGTGGCATGCAAACTGCGACAACACTCCATGACACTCATCCTAGTTGCTCCAACGTGGGCGAGGCAACCATGGTACACCACGTTCCTAGAACTTTCCGTGGTGCCTCATCAGAGGCTGCGATTAACACCTAGTCTTTTAACGCAGAGCCATGGAGACATTCAGCCCCCAGATCCGCAACAGTTGAACCTTGCGATCTGGCTCCTGAAGTCATAGAGTTTGGTTACCTGAACTTGCCTCCTGACTGTATGGATATTATCAAAGAGGCAAGAAGACCTGCAACCAGAGCATGCTATGCGGCGAAGTGGAAACGATTTGTCATCTATTTTACCAATAATGACATAAATCTGCTGGATGCATCCACTCAAAACATCATATGTTACATTTACATAGATGCAATCTAGCCTACAGTTCCATGCGTATACATTCGGCTGCGGTGGCAGCTTATCTTCAGAACAGGCAACACCTTTCACTCTTCAGAGTACCTGCTATTAAAGCTTTTATGGAGGGACTCAAACGAGTGATTCCTCCGAGACATCCACCTACACCTGTCTAAAACCTCAACTTGGTTCTAACCAGACTAATGGGCCCACCTTTTGAACCTCTACACTCGTGTGAGACTCAATTCCTAACATGGAAAGTGGCTTTCTTAGTGGCGATTACATCACTTAGGAGAGTTAGTGAGCTACAAGCCCTAACTATTCTGGAGCCGTTCATACAAATTCATGCAAATAGGGTAGTGTTATGTACAAACCCTAAATTTATGCCAAAGGTGGTATCACAGTTTCACAGTTTCACATCAATCAGACTATCGAACTGCTAGTGTTCTTCCCAAATCCAGATTCAGTGGCAGAAAGAGCTCTACATACCCGGGATGTTAAAAGAGCTCTCCTGTACTATATAGACAGAACAAAACCTTTCAGGAAAACTAATCAACTGTTTGTTGCCTTTTCACCACAGTACAAGGGCAACCCCATTTCAAATTAGGTATAGCCAGATGGATTGTTAAGTGCATACAAATTTTTTATCAGAAAGCTAAACGAACATTAACAGTTCCCCCAAGGGCGCATTCCACACTCAAGTTAGGGGCATCCATGGCTTTCCTGGGAAACATTGCTCTAGAAGACATATGTAGAGCAGCCACATGGTCTACCATACATACATTTACCAAACACTACTGCGTAGATGTACACTCCAAACAGCAAGCAGCTGTAGGACAGGCTGTACTCAGGACTCTTTTTCAGGCTGGTGCAGCTGGCACGGGCAACCACCGCTAAGAGGGAGACTGCTATACATTCTATGCACAGATATGAATTCAGCAGCCGACATGCCTCGAACGGAAATGCTACTTACCAGTATACATCTGTTCTTGGCATGTAAGGCTGCTGACATTCATATCACCCTCCCTCCTCCCCGGTGCTTGTCGCAGCTGTAGCACTCAAAATTATTCTATAGCATGGACATCACTTACTGTATCATACTCCATCCCTGCTACAATGGCGAAAAACAATCTGAGGATGGAGAGGATGCCCATGCGCACTGTAGTCCGGGGGAGGAGCCACCTATCTCGTGATACTTCGAAGACTCATCCAGGACAACAATGTGCAATCATCCGGACCCAACACTAGGCGGAGATCTATGCACAGATATGAATGTCAGCAGCCCTACATGCCAAGAACAGATGCATACTGGTAAGTAGCATATTCCATATGTATATGTACATCCAAAGGTGGCCCGTTTATATGGTAATTGGGCGCTCTTACGGTGGTGCAACAGATCGGCAGAGCCACGCCGAAATATTTCCAAAACACCTTTCCTTTTCAAAGAAAGGAGACTCCTCGCACATGCAGCTATAAAGATTCACGCCCAAGTAGCAAACAACCAGCACCCCTACGCGTTTCAAGACAACCTGTCTCTTGTTCACGGGGAAAACACAAACCAAACGCCACATAGCAGCTGTTACATTTTCAAACAATGATTACTGACATAATTTCCTGCTTTGTGCCCCTAGGCATTCTGGTGATGGTAGTTCATGGCAAAAATTAATTTTTGTATAAAAACACACAAATCATTGCAATTTGGTCACATTATTCATTCTCCTGAATAATTGAAACTTCATCATTGTTTAAATAAAGGTTATATCAAATCCACAATAACATTCATTTTAGCGGTATTGTAGGACATCTACGCAATGACATTCAACATACGATCTGACCCTCCGGTGGGGCTACATCATCAATATCTAAATTAGGCTCAGAAATACATTCTGCTCTGTTCCTAAAAAATCAAGCCCTCCAGTGGGCAATAATCATGTTCCTTATCTCAATTTATAACATTTTTTATGTCAATTATAGATGTTATCCCAGATCCATTCAGTGAGCCTCACACTGTAATCTTGTCAGAAAACAATTCTATACAGCATAGACCAAACGATTTATAAAACAAATTATAAATAAAATAAACAATTAAACTGTACTTTCCAACCATCTCCTAAAAAAGCCTTGGGAAGTTTATTTAGGACAGGTTTCATTTTGACACATTTAATTCACACCATATTTACAATCAATGACTTGTGAGCCCACAATTTCAGGATGTGGTGTCTTCTCTAGTGTACAACAGTAACTTTACCCAGATATTATATACTTGGATGATATTTATAAGTGAGAATGTAACTCCTCATCCTGATTAAGCCCCATCGGGGTCAGAGTTCTAAAATTTAAGATATGCTTTGATTCTTTCAGTCTCAGAGTTCTCTCGCGGTCCCCACCTCTCACATTTAGTGGTACTTGCTCCACCGCATAAAATTTCAAACCTTGCCATTTGCTAGAGTGAAATTGTTCCATGTGTTTTGCAATGGCATTGCTTCTATCATTGTTTGTGGTTGCTCGAACATGTTCTAGGATGCGCTTTTTTAATTCACAGATCGTGCTGCCCATGTATTTAAGCGCACATGGGCATTCTACGATATAGATCACATATTGGCTTTTGCAATTAATTGATTGTTGAAGTTGCCATTTTTTCTTATTAGCCATTAACCCTGCTAATTTTAGACCGATATCTCTCCTTCCTTGGGCTGCAAAAGTAGCGGAGGCTCACGTTAATAACACTCTTGTGTACCTCCTGGAAAGTAATCACACCTTGGACCCCTCTCAGACGGGCTTCAGCCCGGGCCATAGTACCGAGACCGCGCTTTTGGCCGTCTGTGAACATCTGCGGTCGATTCTGGACAAGAGTCAAACAGCGGCGCTGATTTTGCTCGATCTCAGCGCCGCGTTTGATACTGTCTCCCATCAGATCTTACTTTGCAGGCTGGAGGAGGCGGGGGTAGTGGGCCTTGCTTTGGATTGGTTTCGTTCCTTTCTTGCGGACAGGACGTTCCAGGTTACTTCGCCCCCTTTCCTTTCGCATGTCCATGCTAGCAAGCACGGGGTTCCTCAGGGCTCTGCCTTGAGCCCCTGCTTGTTTAACATCAATGTCCAGCCTCTGGCAAGAGTGGCGCGTGAAGCCGGCTTGACCTTAGTGTCATATGCTGACGACACGCAATTGGTGGTTGCTCTCTCAGATGGTGGAGTCTGTGGTCCATTGCAGTTTCGTACTGGACTTGAGGCAATTTCGGAGTGGATGACCTCGAATTGTCTTCAATTAAATGCTAGCAAATCGGAAGTACTGCTGGTTGGCAAAAATAAGGACCTTTGGAGCTCACAGTGGTGGCCTACTTCTATGGGCAACGCGCCAACTCCCAAGCCAGTTGTAAAAAATCTGGGGATCTGGCTTGATTCTACTCTGGGGTTTCAGGACCACACCAAAACGGTGGCTGGCATTTGTTTTGGTCTCCTACGTGGCCTTAGGCCCATTTTGGGATTCTTTGATTCTGCCACTCGCCAACTGATAGTTCAGGCCACCATTCTCTCACGCATAGATTATGCGAATTCTCTGTTGTTAGGAGCCAACAAGGCGGACGTTCTCTGTCTGCAGAGAGTCCAAAATGCAGCGGCACGGGTCCTGTTTAGGCTCCCTACATTCTGTTCCGTGTCAGGTGCCATCAGGCAACTTCATTGGTTGCCTGTTCAAAAAAGGATCAAATTTAAAGCACTCTGTCTTACTTTTAGGATTTTAAAATTTTCTTCTCCTGAGATTCTATCCAATTTAATAACTCCTTATGTTCCCAACCGCCAGCTTCGCTTCTCTTAGCAGTGGTTCCCCGTGTGAAGCTGGCCAGAGCCGGGGGAAGTCTTTCTGCCTTTTGGCGGCTAGGCTGTGGAATTCGCTCCCTGCCTATGTTTGCCATTTGGATGGTCTGCTCCCCTTCCGTAAGGCCATCAAAACCCTCCTGTTTCCTGCCTAGACTGTGCCGCTGCCTTTGCCCTGCTTTTTGCCTCTAGCGGCGGGACGCCCCTTTGCTGGGGCAGCTGCGCGCTTTATAAAATTACGTTATTATTATTATTATCACTATCTCTGTGGTGTTTTTTGCGATCGCGCAAACCTTACATTTTGAACATTTCTTGAATCCCACTGATTTCAGCCAATTTTTAGATTTTGTGTTGGTGAAATGGCTGTGCACTAATTGATCTTTTAAATTGGTTGCACGTCGATATGTGATTTTAGGTGCGTTTCCAACAATTTCAGCCACTATTGGATCCAAGCATAAAATATTCCAATGTTTATTCAGGATTTTTTTGATCTGTTTGTTTTCAGTTGAAAACATGGTTATTAGACTAATTTCCTTATCATCTGATGTGTCTTTAGTTTTTACGTCAAGTAAATCTGTTCTCCTCATATGGTCCGGGATGCCCGCCACCCCTTCCACCACCAATCCCAATGGTAGGATACAGACACATTTTGAACTTTTGGAAGGCAGGGGAACCTCGCGACCCCCCCGGCCATATTTATTAAAATATGAAACAAAATTTAAAACTTTAAATTAAAAACGTTTCATTTATCATGTACAAAATTCAACTTTCATTACACTTGATGAAGACCGGTATCCAGGCTAACCTTAACAAATCTCTAATACAAAGATTTTCCTAACCGAGTCTAACATCATGACATCATAAATTGCATACGAATTTTGTACATCCTATCGTTAGGGGTCAACGGCAAGGTCTTAACCGGTGTCAGATTCCTATCACCAAATTTCCGCGCCCACGTGTGAGTGGCGCATGCGCAGAGGACTTTACCCTCGTAGCCAACAGTAACTTCCCTTGTCATGGGGGCCTCCTTCCACTCGGCGCCATCTTAAGGACATCCGAGTTCCCATGCGGGGTAACTGTAAGAAGGACAGTGTGGGCTCGCGCCCCCACCCCCCCTTTCCCCGCACTCTCTTCCGCCGCAGCGGATATCCGGCCCCCGGGAAAGCCATCTCCCCCTCGGAGGGGCCTATGGCCGTCTACCCCTGGGCGATCCCATCCGTAATGGGTGGCGCCCCCCCCCCCCCCCCCCCCCGTGGGAGGGACCAATGGCCGCCTCCCCCCGGGCGCTCCCATCCATAAAGGGTGGCGCCCCCACTAGGGACCTTGAAATCACTGCTCACCGATCATGACCTTACCGCCCGACCGAAGACTAAATAAATACGACAGTTAATGACCTACTAGTGGGAAAAAACCTATGCATAATTACATCACAGCTAGATATATCCCTCACTGCTACCCCCGCCCTTGTAGAGCGGATGTCCCAGAATAGTACCCAACATACTATAAACATTGCTACAAAGGAGAAAAGGTCCTATAACAGAGAAACCATTTTATTGCATACAGTTTATCACACTTCTACAAAGGAAAAAAGGCCTATAGACAAGTATTCAGTTGCATACACAATCTTGGAATCAATCTACAATGGGAGAAAAGGCCTAGACAAGACGTTTATGCATTACAATCAATTGCAAATCACAACTTTGTTTACTCCCAAACTTCTGCAACAGGGGCTGGTGGGTGGGTCAAAAAATCTGTTGCTTGTTCCCTTGAGGGCTCACGAGCGACGAGTGGTGCAGCCTTCAGAGCGCGGGAACAAGAGGACGCCTGCCTGGACCCCGGCGCCTTTTAACTTGCAGCGGGGAGGCGGGGCGGCATCCCCCTCCCGCCCAAAAGTGCACGGACTTCCGGGCGGGTGTTAGGACAATCCTCTTTGGCGGTGGGGGCGTGCTCCAACCACGCCACTTTATACATACCGGCCGGGGACACGCCCCCCGCCTGCAAAGGTTTCCTGGGCGGTCGGGGCACCCAGCCATACGTTCGGGGTGACCAAGAAGTCTCCCCTTTCCATAGGGTCCGGGATGCCCGCCACCCCTTCCACCACCAATCCCAATGGTAGGAGACAGACACATTTTGAACTTTTGGAAGGCAGGGGGCCTCGCGACCCCCCCGGCCATATTTATTAAAATATAAAACAAAATGTAAAACTTTAAATTAAAAACGTTTCATTTATCATGCACAAAATTCAACTTTCATTACACTTGATGAAGACAGGTAACCAGGCTAACCTTAACGTATCTCTAATACAAAGATTTTCCTAACCGAGTCTAACATCATGACATCATCTGAAAAACTAAAACTGGATAAAAAGATTAAAATATGGAAAGAGAATAACCTGCTGAATGACGACGAAGCCAAGTATCTAACCACAGCCCACCCAAAAACAGCGACTATATACTTTCTACCAAAAATCCATAAGCACCCGACAAAACCGCCTGGAAGACCGATAATTTCGGCTAAAGAATCTCTTTTAGAGCCCTTAGCCAACTATATCGATGTCTATCTGGTACCATATGTAAGGACATTGACATCTTACTTGCAAGATACAGGAGATTTATTGCGGCATATAGAAGACCTTCCGTGGGCGAATTCATACAAATTGATTTCTATGTATGTGGTGTGCTTATACACCAATATTAACAATGAAATGGGATTGAAAGCTTGTGAATTTTATTTGAAAGAACGGAATATCCAATTCTCCAATCACAACAAAATGCTATTGGAAATGATTAATATCTGTTCAACAGAAAATGTCTTTTTATTTGGAGATGAAGTATACAAACAAGTGAGCGGAACTGCAATGGATTTTGCCCATAGTCCCAGTTACGTATGCCTAACTATGAGATGGTGGGAGACCAACTATGCCTGGAATTCAAACGACGACCAATACGTCAGTAAGATTGTTATGTGGCTTCGTTATATAGACGATCTACTAATCATCTGGGACGGAAGCAGTGAAGACTTCGCTGAGTATTTCAATATCCTAAACAAAACAGATGTCTGCCATCAATTCCAGGATAAAGTGCTGACAGCCAATCAGATCTCACGATGATATGTATGGTTAGGCTCCGCCCAGATATGGATGTTTTTTCTTCTTCAAATTTCTTAGGAACTACAGAACAGATTTACACCATATAACAATAAGAGTTCTTTCTGAACCAAGGGCTACATTTTTGCCAAATTTGGTGTAATTCCGTTCAGCAGTTTGGTCTGTAGCCATGTCTAAAGTTTCCTATGGAAAATACCATGGAGAAAACAGGTTTTGGGACCCCCTTTTTTCTCAGCCCCAGCTTGCCGAATCACCCCAAACTTTCAAGATAGGAGCGGACCGGAGCGCCCCACGAGTTTTTAAAATGTTGCGAAGATTCGTCAATCGGCGCCAAAGTTATTGGGAATAGAATGTTGCGATTTCCTATTGTAACTAGGTCCTAACTATAACTAGCGACCGCGAGTAGGTGATGTGTATATATAGATATATATACATACATACATACATGGGTAGTTGTTCCTTTCAAGTGGTGGCTTCTCAGCTACCAGGTGCAGGATCTCCTGGTCTTTAGAATAAAACTAAAGACCTGGCTTTCTCAATATTAGAATGAGGTCTACCTCCCTTGTTGTACACTGCTGATCCTGTGGTCTTTTTAGCCCCGGGACACTCTGTGGAGTAGCCGCGCGCTTTATAAATGCCCAGTAACATAACGTGTGTGTGATTTAAAGTTTAGAAGGTGTTATTGCACTCCTGTCACCCATTCGCCTGGAAGGCATGAAAAACTGGGTGGAAACTGATGTCAGCAGTTGACGTGGGCCTCTTATAGCTCCATTATTATCACGCTGAGCCATATGCAGAGCCGTGCGCATTGTGACGTCCTCTTAGTCGTAAGAGAGCTGTCGAAAAAAGTTTAAATGGAATGTGGTGCATTTTGATATTAAAAATGTGAGGTATCCAAAGGTAGATACTGTACGCACCAGAAAAAGCTTTACCGAAGGTAAGTAACATTTTCTTCTGATCAACAGGCGCCTTGAATGTATGATGGAAGATAGTCTGAATCCACTTCAAGTGAATATGGCCAACAGCTCTACATGTTGGTCTCAATTACAACTGTCACTGTGAGGACGCATACAATTGGTCAAAATGGTTCTAGCACTAAGTTTTAGCTATTCCCTGGGCATGTTACCACCACTTTACTGATCCTAAAACATAGAGATATTGACCAGGTAATCAAATCCTTCATCTGTGGAAACATGTAGCCTAGCTTAAAGATATCTAAACTTTGTGCAAAAAGACACTCAGGCGGACTTAGACCTAAAGCATATTAAATCCTACTACCAAGCACTTCACCTGTCTGAAGCTACATATATGCTTCCCTGAACCACTGAGGTTCATCTGTGGATAGCATTAGAGATGCACTAGTTGAAAACCCAACAGTCCTCCATTATACACCAATCTTACTAACCAGTAACCCAGGGTTGCCGAAGATGTTGCATAAGCATACAAATGTTGATCATTATGTTCACAAACACACCCATTTTGCATAATACACACGTATATGCATAGGAGGCCTTGGTCAGCCCAGGCATGCATATGCTGGATCAGTTATTGGCGAATGATGAAATGAGAAAGTTTCACGCACTTGAGGATTAATTCAACCCTAGTACCTAACACCTGCAGTTCACACACTGTCTCAAGGGCTGACTTTAGAGCAGGGGTCTTAAAACTGTGGGGCACGACCCCCAGGGGGGCCGTGGAGTGATAGGAAGGGGGTCGCGGATTCCCTTCACACTTCTGCCCAGGCCTATAGCTTCAGCCCCCCTCCTTCCCCGTAGTGTCTCTCAGCCTGGGCTGCTGCAGTGCAGCTCGCGCTGCTGGGGGCTCGGCTGGGAGGTGTCTGGAGTCTTATCCCCAGCCGCCTGAGCTTTTCACAGGTCTTCAAAGACCATGTGCATATTTACATGCCTTTGTTAACTAGTTACCTAGGCTTAGTTTTTTTAATGGCTCCAGTACCCCCTGGGCCCCCACTCTGCCTATTCCTTACATTTGTATTTTTACACTTACTGCTGTAGTGTGAGAATGCATTTAATGAAAAGAAATATAAAGTTGGGTAGCCAAAAGAAAAAATTGCTTGCTGTGTGTGTTGTTTAAAGAGACCTGCTCTTGACACTAAATAGTTATAAATAAAAAAGTATATTAATTAGCTATGTGACTTTTCTGTCTTTGTTCTCTTTAATTATCAGTCATGGATCATTGAGGCAGCCCTAGAACACAATTAAAAGTGCTTTCTATTTATATTTGCTGTTTCAAGTATTCACAGATAAGTGCTAAAAATACAGCTTTAGGTGACTGCTTATTTCTGGGCCTTCAAAATAATGAGCTGTATAAGCACATTATTTATTTCCTCCACCCTCGATCCCTGATTAATGCCATTATAGCAATAGTTTAACTTATATCTGAAACCCTACGCTTCAAGTTTCTGGGAATGCACCCTGCATTCAGACAACTCAATCCTCATTCTCGCCTTCACTTTCATGCTCGCCCTGCACTCACACTGATCACCATTCACTAATAGTGATCACAATGCACTCACAGTGATCACAATGCACTCACAGTGATCACAATGCTCTCACAGTGATCACAATGCACTCCCACTGATCACAATGCACTCCCACTGATCACAATGCACTCCCACTGATCACAATGCACTCCCACTGATCAGCATGCACTCACACCATTCACCCGCTCACCCTGCACTCCCACTGATCACCATGCACTCCCACTGATCACCATGCACTCACACTGATCACCCTGCACTCACAACATTCACCCGCTCACCCTGCACTCACAGTGATCACAATGCACTCACACTGATCACAATACACTCACATCATTCACTCGTTTACCCTGCACTCACACCATTCACCCGCTCACCCTGCACTCACAGTGATCACAATGCACTCACACTGATCCCCATGCACTCACAACTGAACTCAGTGATCACTCTGCGCTAACAATGCGCTTGCGTTGTTCACCCTGTACCTCACCCTGCAGTCATATGAGCACACTACTCACCCTGCACTTATGTGACACTTCACTAACCTGTCCCCCCTCACTGCTCAATCTGTAGCTCACTCAAACCAATCAATCAATCAATCAATCATGACACTTGTATAGCGCGCTACTAACCCGGAAGGGTCTCAAGGCGCTTGGGTTGGGAGGGGTACGTTACTACTCGAAGAGCCAGGTCTTGAGTTGCTTCCTGAAGGAGAGATGGCCCTGGGTTAGCCGTAGGTGGATGGGGAGGGAGTTCCATGTCTTGGCTGCCAGGTAGGAGAAGGATCTTCCACCGGCAGTAACTCTGCGAATGCGTGGAACGGCAGCGAGGGCTAGGCTGGTCGACCGTAGCTGGCGGGTGGGCGAGTAGAAGGTCAGGCGGTTGTTGAGGTACTTGGGGCCCAGGTCGTAGAGAGCCTTGTGTGCGTGGGTGAGGAGTCTGAACGTGATGCTCTTGCTGACGTGGAGCCAGTGCAGGTCTCTCAGGTGGTCGGAGATGTGGCTGTGTCAGGGGATGTCCAGGACGAGTCGTGCGGAGGCGTTCTGGATGCGTTGGGAGTCTTTTCTGAAGTTTGGCTGTGGTTCCGGTGTAGAGGGTGTTTCCGTTGTCCAGTCGGCTGGTGATGAGCGCCTGGGTGAATGTATTCCTGGTTTCGGTGGGGATCCATCTGAAGATCTTTCGGAGCATGCGCAGGGTGTTGAAACAAGGCCCTCACTAACCATGCATTAGTTCGCTCCACTCTGCTCTAACAGCCGAACCCAAATTCATATGGTCACCTCACTCACCCTGCAGCCACTCCTTTTACCCTACTCTCACACTGTTGCATCGCTCACCGTGCTGTCACTTGGGTACTCTTGTCACCCACACAGGGTTTAGAAATTTTTGTCAGGAGGCGGTCCTTACGCCTGAAAAGGTTGACAGGGGGGTCTCGGCATCTAAAAGTTTGAAGACCTCTGCTTTAGAGTAACCCGTGGACCATGCCTTATTCCCCAATACTGCATTATCTAAAAAGGTGAAGATCAACATAGAGGGGTAATGCTGGTCTGTACAGAGTCTTAATTGACGTCTTATCTCTATAGCAAGAAAGAAAAACTTCTGTAACTTAATGCAAGTGCTCCTCGGTCATGAGTTATGCAGAGAAGACTGGTTCCAACTCATATGGACACATTAAGCGGACATTAGTTAAGTGCATCTAAAAGGTAGCTACTTTAAAACTCTACACAGCTGGAAGTGATTGAAAGTGCCCAAAGCCAAATGGACTAATGACTCCCTGTGTTGAAGATGTGCACGACTTGTCCTGTCCCAGGCAAACCTAATTTTGGACAGCAGTCTGGGACACGCTACTCTGTTCCTCTCAATACTCCCTAATACTAGGCATTTGCAAAACTGGAGTCTATTGCTTTCGTGTTACTTTGTGAAATTTAAGGTGAATTACATGTAATTGCACTTAATAGCAAATCCAACATTTAGCTAGTTAGATTTTTTTTTTTTATGAAAGTTTTTCTCTTCTTTGATGTAACGTCCTATACATAAAGGTGCTTGTTGTACTCTTGCTATTATATTACGGTCCTCTACACTTTGGTGAAATCTGGCATATCAGTTAGGGGACTGGCTAAAATCTGAGGTTGTCCTCCTGCGACCATCCAGTCCATCCTTAACTTGGCAATCCTATTTATTTAGATGATGAATGTCATCCTTTTCCCAGATAGGGCAGTATTTCGACGTCTTTAGATCGCCAGATAAAGGTATTTGTCAGGTTACATTTGTAACTCTAAAAATTGAGCCCCTCTTTAAGAGGACAGATCAGGCACCAAGTGAAAAGTACCTCCTTGAAGTTAAGAAGTATTTTATGGTCATATAATGCTATCTCTGGATCTGGTGGCATGAAGCTCAAAGGCCAGCCAGTTTGGCGCTGTCACTTCACCCATTAGATTGTGAGTAAGACCTGTGTACTTTTCTAGCTGTTTCACTGTTCACTACTCGATGATCAAAGTAAGAAGCGTTTCACCAACCTGTGCGGAGATATCGTGCTGGATTTACATCATAGGCCTTTACATCACACAGGTGAAATCTCGCGGACTTTTCCCAGTATTGTCCGACCACTAGTTAGTATACGTTTATGCCTCGCGTTCACTGCAACCGCGCAATATTTCTCCACAAGTACTTGTGAGGTTTTCAGTCTTTTTCCACTGGACTTTGAAACTGGATGGCTGAACAATTTAATAGCGGCACACGTCCTGATTTTATTGTGCAAACTGACATGCAGAATACTGTGAAAACTACCAGTAGCCATGGAGTACAAGAATTACAAGATGTTTCCAAGGGGAAATCTGTGCAGCTTTGTAAACCCCATACATAACATGCTGGTATGTAGGCTTTCCAGCGAACTCTGCATATGAACTTATTTTTGTACGAAAAACGAAAGCCTTCATGCCTTGGGTTTTAATGGCTAGTTTGTGTGTGCATTGGGATGTATGTATTCGTATATTCATGTTTATATGATGAGCACGACCCAAAGATTTGACCGTAACGCCCCTACAGATTTTGTCAATGTTACCAGACGTGTATTGCTAATCTTGCTCTTGTCAGAAGATACTGTGGTCTTAGAGCCCTGCTTCCCATGCACGCAGCATTACTCCCTGTTTTCTGTTTCAGAGCGTGGAAGGAGAGCACCACGAGAAAGCAGTCGAACTTCTCAAAGCGTCCCAAGGGAAGGTGAAGCTAGTCGTGCGCTACACACCAAGAGTACTTGAAGAAATGGAGTCACGATTTGAAAAGATGAGATCTGCGAAACGTAGACAGCAAAACTAAAAATTTGTCATGCTGTAAAAGTTCCACTTTATATTAAATTGGTTTATTGTCTGACCGATGAATGCACTGCCCAAAATGAAGAAGGATTTTATTGTAGAGTACTCTTTGCAGTTCTAAGCAGCATGTTCTCATGTACATCATCACTGATGTTCGCAACGAAGGCTGTTGGTCTTTCTTATAAGAAAGGGTTATACGTTTACGTGGGCACTTACATAACTTGTCTAAACTTTGTGCGCAAACCTAAAGTTTGTGATATGCATTTTCAATAGGTAAAGAGTACACGTGAAATCATCGTCATTCTGCAAAATATTTGTTTTTTTCTGTTCGTGGCTATCCTCGTACACTGTTCAAAATATATACGACAGGACAATTTGCAATAAGCTTCGTCCAATTCTCATAGTCTATCACAGAGGGGGAGAAATGCCTGTTTGGTATTTTACACGATTAACTTTCACATTTTGAAATCTAACTTTGGTACAAAACTTTTTATTCGTGAACTTTTTTCTATTATTCGGCAGTAAAAGTATATATTTATCTCTAAAAAGTTTATGTATAAATGCATCCCTGCTGAAATAATATTTTGAGAATAATATTTTAAAAGATTATTTGATATATTTCCCATTTTAAACTGGGAATGTACTTTTTTTCATTTAATCATTATTCATACAAGCATAGGGGAAATTTTTAAAACTCATAACCCCCTTTTTTCCTATCCAATTTGAGAATAAATTAGCAATAATGTTTGGTTCACTCAAACAAATTAACCTGTACATCTCAGTTTTTGTAAGTCATCATAAATACCTAATGATAAATCCTCACACTACAATGCAAATTCAGTGCAAAAAACAGAGCAATATATGAATTGAATTGTTGCAGTTGCAATGTCTTTGTGATTCAGCATTCAGTAATCATTGCATGTATCTGATCTAGGTTTGTGAATTCTAGTTCCAGGTGTCATTATTAGGAAAAAACACTGTCATACTTGTGCTAATTTAAATGGAGATCCGGTAAAAATCCCATACTTCAGATTAAAGCCAGACGTGAATGGGTGGTTTCACACTTGGTGAGATCGTAGCCTCTATGACACCGACTCAATGTCACAGGTGTTGATGACTGACCTTCAGGAATCTGTTGGTTTCATACGATCCTTCTGCTACCAACGGAACATAACCAGCGGGCTAGATGGGACGAGCACTATTGAACCCGTGGTGGCGGTCCAACCACCGCCACACTGCAGGGCTGACCGCAGTATTATGAGTGTGGCAGTAGGATCGCTGCGACCGCCAGAGATCAAGGATCCCTTCGCGGTGGCACAGCGGTCAGGCATAGTAATGTGCTGGTGGTGCCACTGCAGCACCGCCAAGCATTTTACGAGTTACCTTTTCACCACTCTTTCCAAAAAGAGTGGCGGAGAGGCACAGGGCCCCCTGATGCTCCAGGGAGTGCATGCAGGGGGGCACATGTGCTCCCTGTAAATATGCACCCCAGTTGCTGTATGGTGTGACATGCAATGCACCACATGGTCCATGCTGCGGTGGTGCCTGTCTAAGGCTCTCCTGTGAGCCTTAAACAGGCATTGCTGCAGCACCATCCACCATCCACCATGGCTTTGGCAGTCCTCCTGCGGAGCGCAGCCATGGCTGCCACCAGGCGGACTGCCAAATTCATAATAAGGCCCCCAGTTTATGTGCTACCCTAGCTTGGACCTCTAGACTGGAACTGGTGATTTCTACCACAACCATTGTTCCGTGAACTGTGGCCGATGGTGCTCCGGAATGGACCGGGGCGGTTTTTGGTGAGTGTCAAGTTGATTGCTGGCAGAGACAATACAATGATGCTTCCCGGCCATCACGCGGGTGTTTCTCATTAGCCTCCCGCTCTCCCACAAGACGGAAGGCTTTTACATAGTCTGGTGTGCCGGACAATGGGCTTTATAGGTGGATGTTCGGAAGAGGTCCGTTTTCTTGTCTTGTCTTTAAATTGTCCCTCTTATTATCAACAACAATGAAAAACACTTATTATAAAAAGTACGATTGTTAACCCCTGAAGTAAGACCATATTTTGTAAAACATTTACTTTACTAAATTTAGATTCCGGTGCTAGAGATCATGTTGGTATTTTTTTACATTCTGAATATCCAACATTTAAGCAATTCTAAATCTGAATGGAGACGCTTCGGGGTGCCTATTACCTTTTCTTTTACCTGCTATTATCCCGTTTGGCCACTGGAGGTCACTGCAGCGCAATTAAAAGCTCTGCTTCGGTACAGTTCCTGTGTTAGAGGAACCGTGTGCTCCATGGATACATTAATTTCTCGTTAGATAAAGCAATCGTGCTACAGACTAAATAATTGTTCCATTTATAACAAGCGTCAGCAGGTACAACGATCTGGGTAGGACTACACCACAGTTTTTGTCTGTAGATATGTGTTGATGGTGAAGTTACCATGTGTTCACCCGGGCCGGGTTTGTTGGGAGGGGGTCAGGGGGGGTTCAAAAGTAGATCTGATTATAAACACTTTTTGCATGTTTGTAAACACTGAGAACCGTTTCTGTTGTTGGTGCTTTTGGTTGTAGGGAGTATGAGACACTAAATGTACTCGTTTATATATTTAGATTCTATTGAGCACTGAATTGCATGATTGGACATGAATGTGTTTAGTTCAATGTTAAAGATTCCTGTCTTGGATCATGTGGTTAAAATATATATTTTTATTAAGAGATTAATGTTAAACTATTGAGACCAAAATCAGTAGCCTAGAGATTGTGTATTAAGATATTTCTTTTATTTAACTGTGAAACATTAAAAAAGTGTTTTAGAAACGTGGATTATGAAGAAGAGTGTTAATAAAGGTAAATATATAATGCTGTGTATGGCTTGATTAAATGCTTCTCTGTTCAACTCAGCGATTCTCCTTTGTATGATGACAAACTATGGTAAACAATCTTCTGATGAAAAAACGTTGCACAATTGAGAGCATAACATGGAGCACACGTGCCCCGAAAATATGGCAACATGAAGGCGCTCTTGAAATCAACAGAAGAAATGAGGACTATTCTGGATCTTGGCGGAAAAGCGGCCCTGATCCTGCTAGATCTTTCTGCAGCATTCCACACGGTCCATCACGTATTGTTGATGGATCTGCTGCAGGAGATCGGGGTTCCGGGCGCGGCCTGGAGACTTTTAAAATCATTTCTGTCTAACCGGACCCAGCAGGTGGCGATGGGAGAATTTGTATCTAAACCTTTTTCATTACCATGTGGGGTCCCTCAAGGGTCCTCACTGAGTCAGACACTTTTCAATATTTATGTGTCCTCCCTCGCACCCCTAATTCAGTCCTTTGGGTTTAGCCTTACTAGCTATGCTGACAACCCCAAATAGTGGTGTCTCTCCTTCCGGCAGAGTCTAAAAGCACAGAAATCCACTTTAACGACTGCATGAATGCAGTAGGGACTTAGATGGCCCAGAACTGCCTCAAGTTAAATTCTAACAAGACAGAGTTGGTATGTTTTGGGAATGATGCCAACTTCTGGACGCCAGACTGGTGGGCTGATACTCTGGGTCCTCTTCCCGTAACTATCAAGAAGGTAAAAAATCTTGGGGATTGGATAGATCAGAAGCTCAGTTTTAAAGACCAGGTTAATTCTGTGGCTTCTGCCACGTCCTATGCCCTGAGGTCCTGTAAGAAAATTCTGCCTCTGCACCCGTCCGAATGTCGTAAAACAGTGATTACAGCTCTCACCATGTCGAGGCTGGATTACTGTAACAGTCTGTACTTTACCATTCAGGAAGGTTCATTGTAGAAGTTACAACTCTTACAGAATGCAGCTGCCAGACTGCTGTTGGGCATTCCTAAATATGCTCCAATAGCGGATGAGATTCGAAAATTACACTGGCTTCCACTCAGGAAGCGTACCATGTTCAAGGTGATGTGTTTAGTACACAAGGCCCTTTACGGAGCAGGCTCGGCTTATCTAAAAGAACGCCTTTATTGGTATACGCCAAGCAGACTATTACGCTCATCAGATGCCAAATTGGTTCATGTCCCATTTGTCAGAAAGGCCACCAGGGATGGTAAAAGCTTTGTGGCAAATGCAGCCAAAGCATTAAAGAAGCTTCCCCGTCGGCTCAGAGCTATTTCAAAACTTTTCATCTTTCGAAAGAACTTAAAAACCTGGTTGTTTTCAGAATAGTTAACTAAGTATCTTGCTTGGCTCGGTCCCTCTGGAGAGATTTCACATAGCGCCAGAACACCCATGGGTAACAGCGCGCTCTATAAATGTCATAAACAAATAAATAAATAAGAGTATAAAACGAAATGGAGCACCTGAGTCTCTGGCTTTCATTTTGCTACCTGCCCCTTACACCCGTTGCTGCCAGTTCCTGGTCTCAGTTTTTGTTATTTACGTTTTTACTGTTCATGTTTTTTTTGTTTGTTTTTTGACGAGGGCTTCTGCAAAGATCTCATGGGCCACTCACTTGCAGCTTGATGCCAATCGCCCATGTTGAAAAGATGAATTAAAAATGCTAAAATGGCAGCCCGTGCATTACTCATGATGCATGCTCATTCATCGGCAGCCACTTTGGTATGTTTTTCTTAATTAGAAAACCCATTGGTCTGAAAGTGTCGTGCCACACTGACCACCATTTGCCTCTATCTGTATCATCCCGCATTTAGGTGTTGTGAGCCCCACTAGGCGTTGTTTCAGTCCACTTTCCATGCCCTTTCCAACATTGCAAAATTCTAACACAATGGCAATTAAAGTAAAATTGCATTGCACGGGCTCAATCGAGCCATTGCTAAACTTGTGGCGCTTAACTCCTGGTGGTCTAACTGCCTCAAACCCCACTCAAAAACACTTGTTTTGAAACATAGAATCCGGTGAGAAGCACTCCGAATCTGTCTCAATATATCTTCATTAAAAAAAATTCCCTGTCATGCTTAGGGTGGCATATCTGTATACAGTATAAAGATACAAGAAGTAGGAAAAAAAAGATGATTTCTGCTTCTGAAGATTGAAGGCGTTTTTCATTGGATGATCCTAGAAGCAATAGGTCGTATATCTTATGTTTAATTTTCCTGCTGAGAGGACAAATATTTTAGGCTTTTTTGCCTTGACTTCCATGAATTAGATAGTTCAATACAGATTTGAAGCGCTGCACACAGGATTCTATGTTTCCAACACTGTAGCCAAGTCAGGGGAAGAACAAGTGTTGATGAGTATTACTCATACAGTGTTGAAGTTGTTTAATTTGGCGGCTATCGTTAGCACCCTGTAAAGAGTGAACTGAGCAGGAAAGGAGGGCGATTGGTAGTCTGTACCCTAAAATCGTTACTCTTAGGCCCTTTTTAATATCGCAAAAAAGGTATGTGATGGAGAGGGCTGCAAGTGCACATTAATTTGACCAGAAACAATATGATGAATACAGGAATCTTTAACGATCACTCTGTTAGCCTGCTTGCCTATCTTTTCTGGCAGCCCAAGAGGTCGGAAAATAACTACTTTATACATTTTCACCTCGTCTTCCGGCAACTTTCAGAGAAGCCTAAATGCTTCTTTAGGGTATTGGAAACATGTGTTTTCTAAAAGCCTTAATTTAGCAATATATAGAGAACATATTGTTTGGTTTCTGAATAAACAATTGAAGGTTCAATTAATACCATCCCTAAAAGTGATTTTGCATAGTTTGATAGGAATATTCTAACAAAGCATGGTCAACTTATTTTTCATTTGCTACTTTAATTGTATGATCTCTAATTAGAACTTTGTGGAAATCGCCAACCACTCCCACATTTGATCAATGGCGCAATAAAATGTGCAAGATTAGTAAATTGGAATAGGCTGTATTTATTGTAATCCAAATGAATATTTCTATGAAAAGATAGTGTGCAATGCCTACTAAAATGTAATGGTTATCATTCAATTCACATGTCTGCGGTATTTCTTCCAATATGTGTTCTTAAACTTTTGTTCATTATGAAAGTTTTCAGCATTCCCCTGGAAAAAAATGTAGGAAAGAGTAAACCCCTGATGTGCGAGAGGATTGCAGGTCATAGTACAACGAAGCCCAGAGGGAAGAAAGTATGCCAACCAGAAACAAAAGGCCACTCCTGCACATCCCAAATGCTATCTTCACCACAAGGTCCCTGAAGCAAGGCTGTCTGCTATTCATTCCCGACTAGGCGGTCAGTCTATCTCGGTCAGAGCTGCCAGGGCCTGGATGCTCTCCCCCTTTATCTAAAGACTGCTCCGACCATCACGGCCTTTAAGAAGGGGCTAAAAACTCACCTCTTTAACACCATTCTGTAAACTATTTCTCTCTCTTTTTTTGCCCTCTGAATCGACCTCACCTTCCCTCGCCAGGATACTATTTTAGTAATAGAGCGCGCTACAGAAGCTTTTATATTATATCATATCATATATTGTTACACATCCGATTAAGCAATCTTCCCATCGATCTCTTAGATGTTGGAGAGACACCCCAGTATGTCCAAGAATATGTGATCATTCTAGGTCCATTACCTACAGTGTGCAGTGTTTGTAGTACAGTATGCGTCTGGGAGAGGGGGGTCCATACAATTCTTATTCCACTGCATTTTGATCTCATGGGTGATATAGCCATACAATAAAAACTGTACTCCCCTTAGCCCCCATACCTCGATCAATGTAGGAAATTCTGAAATGGCCAAGTGGATACTTACATCCTCCCAGTGAGTCAGTCCCTTGAATACAAGCGCTCTGGTTCTGGTAGGTAAGCCCTTCAGCAGAAGCAACTGTGTATATGGCAGCATGAGAGTGTATATTGAAGAAAGCGCATCACTGTTAAAAACACTGTCTGGACCAGGATAGAGAGGTCCCTTGAGAGTTTAGGTCACAGAAATAAAATTCTATAGAAATCGCCGGTGTGAATCTGCTCCCTTGTTATTTGCGGTCTCACTCAAATGATGATTCGCTATTCAGTAGGCCACCCATTGAAGGTGATCTGCAAAAAAGTTGCCACAGAATTCAGGAACTCCCAACCTTCCTCACCCTCTGCTACCCCAAATGAGATCAAGCAGCAAGGAGTACATTTGTTTAAAGTACATTGCTGAAATGAACAAAGGGAGATGTGCAAAATATTACAGGAGACTGAGTGCACTATAATTTCTAGGTTGAGCATTGGAGAACTCTTGTATATACTTTAGTATATACTTCTATCTTGTATATACTTTAGTATAAACTTATATGTGTATGTACTTTGTGGGCTCTGGAGATCAGCCCTAGGACTTGTCTACTTGTCAGTCCTAGGACTTTTTTTCTGTTCAACTGCCTCTATTTAACTGTCTTAATAGAAAACGACCAGCAGAGGTCCGTAAAATACCAGAATTGCTTTCTGCTTAGGCACTTTCTTTTAAAAAAAATTCTGGCACCTGCCTCTATTTAACTTTCTTGATAGAAAACAACCAGCTGATGTCAGTAAAATACCAGAATCACTTTAGCATTCTCTAGATTCCAGTCCGTAGAAATACTTTTATTTTTCTGGCAACTGCCTCTATTTAACTTTCTTGATAGAAAGCGACTAGCAGAGGTCAGTAAAATACCAGAATCACTTTAGCATTTTCTAGATTCCAGTCCATAGACATAGTCTTCCCTGAGCACCCATAGACAATAAAAAAATGACTACCGAATGCCCTGATTTTATATTAAAAACAGAGCTTTGGCCTATACCCTTTATTGCTGAAAGGCAATATTTCTCTCCATGTGATCCCATACCTGGCGTTTCACACAGTTTGGTGCTTATTTTCCCTCCATGTTAAAGAGCAGTAGATGTTTCAGCACCCAGGCTAATTTGCTGCATAGTAAATACATGTAAGGGCCAAAAGGCGAGACCAATTGCATTGCAAATGCTTGTTGCTATTGCGACCCGGCAGGATTTGGATCTCAGTCTCACTATGAACTATCAAGGGCTGATTTATTTTCCTACGTGCAGAGGGAAGACAACTAATAAGGTTAAGAGAGCAATGTAGATGGGTAGGGAAAAAAACGGGCGAGAGAGCAACATGTGTGGGTAGAAAGAAGCACACAGGCAAAAGAGAGCGTGAAGGGGACAGAGAACTACACCAGAGAGGCAGCTGGAAATAACACTTGTGGAGTTGTGGAAAAGCAGTTTTCTCTAGACCACCTTCAAGTACTGCTTGGCGTTAGTCGCCACTAAACCTCGCGATGATTATCAAATAAAGAGGCAGGCGCTGGAAACTGGAAAGCAGGAAACAGGTTTTTATTTCTCCAGAGCAAAGCACGTCAGATCAGACAAACAGGGTACTGTCTCGAGGTTCTCTAACTGCATCTCTGTGGCCTGGCCTCTTGTATTGTAGTTTATTGCTTTATTGCATGAAGACACATTCTTAACATTACTTTGAAGTACAGTAAGAAAACCCCGGAATCCCCGCTTCAGGCCCGTTCCCACACGTATTCACAGTAGAGGCCCCCACCCCTATCTCAGCAGATGATGACTATCGCGCAGCTGGACATTCCATTGGGAACCGAAATGTGCGCAATCGGTCGGATCTCATGGGGTGGTGACATTGATTAATCCCAGCTCTTTTGATGAAAGGCGAGATTCTACAGTATGGGGGGGCAATAAACTGCATCCGCAGGGCTAGGTGATGGCCTGGGATCGGGTCGAACAATCGGGTACAGGGGAAGGGATTATCAAAGGGACTGTTCGTGTGAAAGGGATGAAAGAGTATGTGGGTCCGGCACGGGAAGTGGCTCCGGGGCAGGGTCGTGCTGTAGGTGTGTTTGTGGTTCAGGCATGTGTGCATGGGGGCTGTCAGCGCGCAGGGGATGTTTGCGAGGTCAGGGAGACGTTCAGGCGAACGGCGATGTATGAAGTGGCGATGGTGCCTAAAATGGCTGCCACTTACGCGCTGGAACGGGTCTAGATTTGGACAAGATGGCGCCGGTAGTGTTCATATCGTTATCTAATTTCCCACAGTCCTCCCGTTAAACATATCCTAGCCCAGAGGTCTTCAAACTTTTCCAGGTTGAGCCCCCCCCAGCTGAATTCCCCCAGATGTTGGGCCCCCCACCACCCGACAGAAACCTCGGGAATCCAGCACACCACATGATCGACTGCCACGCGCACACCACAGGCCATATCCGGCAAACAATGCTCAACACAACAAGAGTGTCTAGCAAACTGCAGGCCTGTGAGTGGGTGTGACGAAACGACAGAGGCGTACCAGACAGCTCAAAACACAATCCTCCAAGACAAAATGTGCGCAAATTCTCCCCACTAGGATGCCCTGCCTTACACAGGACACAGATCAACAACAACACCACCAACATGAATGTGACGGGTGTGCCGGTGCCCAGCCACACCTAGACTCTCAATCTGTGGGTGAATCCCTGCCACTGCCATCCTCAGGCTGTGCTCCACATCCAGTTCTAAACGGTACCTAGTCTTCAACACCGCAAGTGCTGAGAACCCAATCTCACAAACTCCCCAACAAATAAACAAATACATTGTAGGATGTAAAGCACCATGCACAAGTGAACCAAAGGGAGGACTGCTGTGATGAACCCACTATAGGGAACACACCATGGGTGCTTCACCAAGCGGAACCCAAAACATGGAACCCGACCTTGCTCATGTGGGCCCCGCATTCAAGTAGCAGCTGGACGTCACGCAAAATGTCACACGCCTGATGCATAGATCCCACACATGAGCACACATAGAATACAGAACAGTAACACATAGGCAAGGGAGCAGCCAAACAATTCAAATACCTTCCACTCTGAACCACAGCTCTCATGGCACCAAGAATCCAAAGGAAGTCATCACAACCCTCCCCATCCATCATGTACACCTTGTCATCCACCAACTCCCCCACCATTCATTCCGTCCCTCCATCTGAGCCCCATCCACATCCAAACCCCTTCAACCACTTGCAAACCCATCCACCTTCCATCCCTCCATCCATCATCTCCTCTTCATCCCTCCATCCACCCCCTCACCCATCCATCCATCATCCATCCATCCCTTCACCCAATCTATCCCCTCACCAATCCATCCACTCTTCCACCCATCCATCCACCCACTCATCCATCCAACCATTCACCCAAGCTATCCTCCCACTCATCCATCCACTCCTCCACTCATCCATCCACTCCTCCACTCATCCATCCACTCTTCCACCCATCCATCCACTCCTCCACCCATCCATCAACTCATCCATCCAATGACCCACCCTCTCACCCATCCAGCCATCCCCCCACCCACTCATCCATCCACCCAGTCACTCATCCGTCCACCCACTCAACCCCCCACTCATCAATCCACCCATTTATCCCGCTCCCCACCCCCTCCACTCATGCATGCACTCTCTGACCCATCCATCTCCATGCTCCTCTCCTCACCCATCCATGCACACACCTGCCCATCCACTCTGCCAATCATTCATCCATGTCATCACTCATCCATCCATCCATCCATCCTCCCCCTCTCTCTCCATTCCCCCCTCACCCAGCCACCCATCCCTCCATCCACCCACTCATCCATCCACTCATGAATCCATCCATTGACCACTCATCCACCCCTTCACTCCTCCATCCATCCCCCCGTCCATCCACCCTCCTCAATCACCCATCCATCCTCACATCCACCCCTTCACTCATCCATCCATTCATTCATTCTTTCATCCCTTCACCCATCAATACATCAAACCATCCATCACCTCTCTCATCCATCCACTCACCGACTCGTCCACCATCCACCCCCATCGATCCATCCACCATTTCACTGATCCATCCACCCCTCCACCCATCCATCTACCCTTCCAACCATACACACATCATCCACTCCCATCCATCCCTCCACTCATGCATCCATCCTCTCTCCCACCACCCATTCACCCCTTCACTCACCATCCATCCCCTCACTCATCCATCCACCCCCCACTCATACATCCACCACTCCACCCTCACACCTTTTATGATTCAAATTCGAATCTGCAGACCAACATCCCTGAACACCAGGTGCCCACACAAAGATCCTCATGAGTTGAGGACCGCAGACCAGAGCCCACTGTCCCGATTAATGGCCAAACCCAGATTGCAACCTCTCCCTCCCTTCCCAAAACTGAAGGACTCCCGCCCCCCCCCCAACTCCCCCTCACTCCCACCCCCCCTTGAAAGGCTGGGGCCCTGGACCAGAGCCCACCCTGCCCATGCCTCAAAACCTCTGCAAAACCTTCTCTCCCTTCTGGGAAGAGCTAACTCTCCCAGGAGGGGGTTAATTCACAGAGCTGACAGCTTCAGCTGCAGTGGGAGGCAAGGGGTCTCCTCTGCTAAAACTGAAAGCGTGTCTGTTTGTTAGCTTTCGTTTTTAGCAGAGGAGACCCCTGCCTCGCACGCAGCCGAAGGTGTCGACTCCGTGAATTGGCCCCCTCCTGGGAGAATCACCCAGACAAAGAAACGGGCACAAAGGGAAGATGGAAGTGGAGCCCGCGCCCCCCCTGGGATGGCGCCGAGCCCCCCCAGGGGGGCGCGCCCCACAGATTGAAGAACCCTGTCCTAGCCAGTTGTCAGTCTGCATCAATACTCATTATATTTCGTACTTCTAGGTCATATAAGGCTTTCATATATTCGGTTTTTGAGTCCGAAGTCTTAGGGCAAATAGAGTTTGTGAAAAGAGAGCACAGAGGCGGTATGCATTGTATCCCCAGGCAACAACCACATATTATGAAAACTGGTACCAATACTATCATCAATAACTTCAAGCTCCCAAGCGACCAGCCTTCTTGTTCCTGATGGACCTCTGATGAAAGTCTGTGGAGGTGTTCAATTGCTTTGAAAACTGATGGTGAGTTATCCGGTACGAAGGTGCAGCAGCTAGATCCGATGATGCGGCATGCTCCTCCACGATCCGCTAGTACCACGTCTAAGACAAGACGGTTGTGTAGAGCCACCAGCCGGACCGCCTGTAGCTCGGCTGTATTATTCGTGAGGATGCCAGCAGTGATATTCAATGCGGTTTCGACTGCTTGGGTCAGATGACGGATGGCTCGACTGTTTGCCATCGGACTCCAGAGAGGAATGAGTCCTTTTGCTGCATCAAGAAACTGTGATGTGGTGAAGTCTGCTTGTTCTATGTCTTTTGCTTGCTTCTGCCTGTGGTGATTTGCTGGTGCCACATATGTTGGAGGGAGGACAAAGGCAATGTAACAGGTTCCCCCCAGCCCTTTGGGAGCCAGTTGTAGGCTTTTGTACCGCAGACAAAGTACATGTTCGGAGAGGCAACGAAAGATGGAGGATCAGCAGTGTTCAGAGTCCTTGTGACGCGGCAGGAGCTGTGGCCCACGATTTTCGTCCCATGACCTTCAATGCAGACAAGGCCTGAGACGTTCACCACAGATAGGGCCACAGTCAGAGTTGCGGCAGTCCGTTTCCGAAGGTAGGAGAAGGTGGGTCTGGCTGGATTGTTGAACACCTGTATTTCGATTCTTTCTTTATCCGGATGTTCATTTGAAAAGTGGTGTTGGAAGTCCGAGGACAAAAGGGAGCAGAAGTTTTACCTGTTTTGTTCAGCCAGAACTCATCGTGGAACTGTGCAACTGTTTCATCGGATGTTGCATTGTCTTTGTAGCTCCCTTGTAGGAGTATCAGCCAGGCTAGGCAGGACCCATGTACAGAGAAAGGTGAAGGGATGAAGGGGATGGAATGTTCAGTTGCATGTGGCAGTAGCCCACGGATCCAGCAGTTTGTGGCATTGGCGGCAAGGTAATGTTGGTGCAGCAATTGTACGAATGAATTGTTCCAAAACAATTTGCGCCGTTTCTTGGAGTTCGGGTGAAAGCGAAATGAGATAATGTTCTTTCTTGGTGGTGGGCTGCACAGTGGGTATCACGGTCTTGTGAGCTGGAGCACTTTCTTCCACGATCCAGACTGTGACCATGAGTAAGAGGCAGGTGAGGGAGGCAATGAAGAGTGCAATTGTTTTTGTGCTATGCAGCTTGGCAGTCTTGGGGTCTTTACGGTGGGTCTTCGGACGTACGGGATCTTCCATCACCTTCAAGAGGCTCGGTGACGGGCAGGACCACATACTTCGTCTAGCGTCTCTCCTGGTAGCCTTTGTAGTGTTAGCTACCGCTCTGAGATTTTTGACTTAGTTAGTGGTCTGCTTGACCGAAGCACTCTCCTTTCGTCGCAAGTTGTACCCTTTTCTGGATGGCACAGTGGGACCTGGAAATTCTGCCAATTCAAGTGTCTCTGTTTCTGGGTAACAACTCAGGACTGGTCGGTCTTTCGTCAGGGTACTCTTCTTGGGTGTCCACATTTTTGGTCGTTGTCAGGGTTGAGGATATCCTTCGACAATGGTGTGCATGAAGCCAATTTCGTTTTCCTTCTACTCGAAGTGCAGTTCGGGTAGTGATCAAGACTTGCCAGGGGCCCGTCCACCTGGGTTCCAGGCTCTTTGTTCGCTGAAGTTTCGGAACAGGACAAATTCACCAGGTTGGATGTCGTGTCCGGGGCCCCTGGATGCGTCTTATATGGCTTGCTGCACCTGTTGGTGGATAACAGTTAGTATTTTTGTCAAATTGTGCAAATAATCAGACATTAGGATGTCCGGGACATCATGGATGGATGTTGTAATGTAATGTAATGTTGTAATGTAGTGGTACTTGTATAGCGCACAAATCACCATGAGGCATCTCGGCGCTTGTACGAATACGGTCTTCCTGGCTTTTCCCTGTGAAGTGCTCACTCCTGGGCACCCCCAAGGTAAAGCCAGGCATCCTAGCGTTGTTGGGGCCGTTGTGGAGATCAAGAAAGCTATTGCCCAGAGTTGCAGAGTGGGACCCATGATTAGAATAGTCACAGAGGCGAGAATTATCAGGTCCGAGGAAATTGAGCCCAAGAGCCGCAGAGGCGGGAATTGAACCCTGGTCCCGGGCCAGACCTCTGCATCAGGGTCTGCCGCTCTAACCATTGAGCCACACTTTTCCAATGTTGGCTTCGGCGCGGTCCATAGATTCATAGGCCGGACAAAGACAACTTCGTACGGGGTCGGGTGGTGTTTGGTTGGAGTGGAGCGCATTGATAGCAATGCCAGTGGGAGGGCATCAGGCCATTGCAGTCCTGTGGTGGCAACTATCTTTGCTAGTTTCAATTTGAGTGTGGCGTTGTGTCTTTCTACCAGGCCTGCAGATTGGGGATGGAAGACTGCGTGAAATTTTTGTTTTACACCCAACCCTTTCAGTATGAGTTGGATAAGTTCGGCTACGAAGTGGGGGCCATTGTCACTCCACAAAATCCGACAAAGGCCATAGCGTGGGAAGAACTCTTTCAATAACACCTTGGCAGTAGTGATGGCGGTGTTGTCTCGAGGGGGTAAGCTTCCACCAATTTACTAAATGCACACACAATAACTAGTACATACTTTAGACCATGGCATCTTTCTAGCTAAATATAATCCATTTGGAGGACTTCAAAAGGATGGTCGGGGACCCCAAACCCACCCCGAGGCACTACAGTCCCTTTCCCTGGGTTGTGTTGTAGGCATATCATGCACTGCTGAACTAGGCGCTTCGCTGAGTCTGATATTTTGTCGTTGTGCCATACTCTGGTGATTAGCTCAGTCATAGGGGCAGATCCTATGTGTGCAGGTGAGTGTACCATGGTCAGTATGGGGATCAGGTAAGCATTGGCCAGTAACCATTTGTCCGTGTCTTTCGTCCTCCAGCAGCCTTCATCGTCTTTTAGTCCCACCCGTGCCCATTCAGTCAGTTCATGTGGTATACTTGTCGATTGGATGTCTTTTATAGTCTCCCTAGCCTCTGTCTATTTCTCTGCTTGTGACCTGGTCACATACATTCGTGTTGTCGTTCTGTTTTCGGCTGTGGTTCAGGCAGTGATGTCGGCCAGCGCATTTCCCTGTCCTACAATGTCCGTCACTTTCCAGTTTGGGGAGGAGGACTGCTTCAGTCAGAGCGGAGACTAGATCTCCGTGTAAGATCGGTGTGCCGTGTGAGATCAGGAATCCCCTTTCTTTCCATAGAAGCCCAAAATGGTGAACCATCCCGAAGGCATACTGGCTGTCCGTATATATGTTTGCTGTCGTCCCTGCTGCTAAAATACACGCTCGTGTGAGGGCAATTAGTTCTGCCGCCTGTGCAGATCGTTGGGTAATGCAGGCTGTTTCAACAACAGTTCGGGCTGTGGTAACTGCATATGCAGCTGAGGTGGTGCCGTCGGGGAGTTTGATACATGAGCCATCTACCCATAGCTCTACGTCAGGTTCTGGGAAGGCAGTGTCTCGGAGGTCTACCCTACTCTTTGTCTGTTCGTCAGTGAGGGTCACACAGTCATGCAGGGGAGTGACATTGGGGTCGTTCTCAGGTATTGGTAACAAGGTAGCCGGGTTCAAAGTTGTACATCGCTTCAAGGTAATGTGTGGTGCCAATAGTGTCAGTTCGCATCCAGTCAGTCGTGCACTAGTCAGGTGTTGAGTCTTGGTCTGGTTCAAGAGGGTGTGAACAGCATGGGGTACTAACACTGTAAGGGGGTTTGAAAGTATAATTCCCTCAACTGTCGTATTGAGACAGCGGCAGCTGCTACAGCTCGTAGGCAAGCTGGTAAAGCTCTGGCTACTTGGTCAAGAGTGGCAGAGAAGTAAGCACAAGGGTGTTGTTTGGGGCCAATGGATTGCGTTGGGACAGATAATGCACATCCCTCCCTTTCGTGGGTGTAGAGGGAGAAGGGTTTGGAGTAGTCTGGGGTTCCTACAACGGGTGCTGAACAAAGGGCATCTCGTAACTCTTTGAAGAAAGTTTGGCATTCGGGAGTCCAAGGGAGTGGGAAGGGAGCATCTTTGGCCAGAAGGGAAAGTAAGGGTTTAACAATGAGACTGAAGTTCGGCAACCACTGTTGACAGAATGAGGTGAGGCCTACCAAAGAGCGGACTTGCTTCTGGTTCTTAGGAATGGGGGTTTCCAAAATGGTCTGGATTCTGTCGGGCGTGAGTCTCCTCCCTTCTTTAGATAAGAGGTGGCCTAAGTATGTCACTTGGGGTTTGCAAAACTGTAATTTCTTCAGGAAACCTTGTGACCATTCTCTGCAAGGAAATGTAGGAGTCGGATGGTGGCTGTGACTGCGAGCGGAGTGGTGTCTGCTGCTAGAAGGATGTCCTCTACATACTGTATCAATACCACTCCGTCCGGTAACTGAACTGCATCTAACTGTCTCTTGAGTACCTGGCTATAAATGCTCGGACTTTCGGTGTACCCCTGGGGTGCTCTACAAAATCTATATGTTTGGGATTTTAGGGTAAATCTGAAAAGGTAGCAGCTGTCTGGGTGGATGGGTATGGAGAAGAAGGTGTCTTTGAGGTCAATCACGGTGAATGTGGTGGCAGGGGACGGGATCAGGGTTAGAATGGTGGTGATGTCAGAGACTACGGGGTACTGTGGCACAACTATTTTGTTAATTTCCCATAGGTCGATGATGAAGCGGTACGCTTTCTCATCTCCCTCTCCTTGCTTTTTGATAATCTGTAAGATAGGGCTGTTGCAAATGTTGCTAAATACTTCCTCTACCACTCCTGCATTCACTAAGGACTGGATAATTTCTACCAATGCTTTCCCGCCTTCGGGTGATATTTTGTACTGCGGTATTTTCGGTAGCGTCGCATCCTGTCGTACAGTCACATGCACTGGGTCTATCATCATCTGTCCTACGTCTGAGTCTGCCTTTGCCCATAAGTATGAAGGTAAAGTGTCAAGCAGGGACATGTCGGCATCAGTCATGGAGTACATGTGTCGTTAGGGGCAAGGTCTGAGCAGGTTGGGATTGTCGTATGAAATGACTCGGACTCCGTCGGGTGAGCATCTAAGGGTTGCTCAAAAATGTTTCAGCAAGTCAAGACCCATAATGGTATTGGGGGTATTGGTGGAGAGAAGGAATGTCGTGTTGGTGATATTATTTTCCAGATCAAAAGGGATTGGTTTGGACAAGGGATTAGTGGAGGGCGTACCATGAAAACCTATTGATGTTACGTGTGAGCCAGACAAGGGTGCCCTTGGAATCAGTCGTTTGGATAATGCACTACGTGTTGCTCCCGGGTCTACCAGAAATGGAGACTTTGTGCCTAGGACCTTAGCGTAAGGGCCTTGCTGGTCAACATAGAGCTCGACTGGATCCCTCTCTTGCCCAAGGCAGTCCTATGCAAAGTTGTAAGCGTTGTCATAGTCGGATTGTTGGTATTGGTTCTGTCGGGGACGGTCAAAAGTGTTCACTCTACCGGGCTTTTCGTCGCTAGTGTTGTTTGTGTACCCTTGCCTGCGTCCTCTATTTCTTGGTCCGTTCGTTAACCCCTTCGATGCTGTTGACGGAACGGTTCCGTCATGCACGTCGGGTGAGCTGTGCGGATGACGGAACCGTTCCGTCATGACTCTACCCGCGCAAGGCGGAGTCAGCATGGGCGGGGAATTCGCGCCGCACGGAAGCGGTTACGTCTCTAGTCTATTTGTTTCTGTTTATTTCTAGCAGGACCGGGCCTTGCGACTTCCAATGTCCGTACAATGCGCATTGGTTCTTGCCTTGTCATATAGCTACTTCTTTTCTATATACTGTGTTAAGTTAGCATGAGCTTATTAAATGTTTAAACGCCATTTTACCTTTCTGCCTCATTTTGCACACGACACATAATTGTTGATTTAGCTTTCAACCCAGAAGAGCTTCGTGATTTACTTAAGAAATAATATGTTATTGCTCTGATATCTGTTTTGCTCAGTACACTGTCTGCACAGTGAGTGCTGAAGGCTGAAAGGATAACTAAACACGATGTTGTTGTGAGGTCTGATCTTAGCACATCCATAGACATAACACACATGCTGCTGCCAAAATCTAGCTCTAGGCGGGTTTTATATTGTTGTGCTGCACACACACGAATACACTTGATGGTGCTTCGCGTGCAGAGAGCTGGTGGAAGATGATGTGATCCTCTGCCACTGAGATTTTGAGGTATGGGCCCGCCCTGCTAAAACCCAAATGAGACCTTCATAGATATAAAATACTATGCTAAATAGGAAGGGTGTGAATTAGGTATTGTTAATTCCTATTCAATACAGCATATTTGTATGCGGTCACCATTCGCCTTTTATGGACTAGTAACTATGCTGATAACTTTGATGCTAATAATGTTTGCTAGTATTGTACAAGATACTGCGTTTGAGAACCTTGCATTAGTAAATAAATATTTCAAACATGCACGTGTCCTCTTTTACTCCACGTTCTGGTTTGTAATGATTATATAATGAAAGAGTGTTCATGTGTTCCACGATACCTGAGGTAATCTAAGTTCATGTTCTGGTCTGTTTAAGCATTGGGAGTTTGTTATGACCAATGAGACACTGTAGCTAGCTCGGTAAGGGGATTTTGGGTACTGAGGTGAGTTTTGGGCCATCCTAATTCACCGAGGTTCCAGGTCTCTATGCACAGTTTTGCAGCGTGAATCTTTCTGGATTCACTATGCTGTGCATATTCTGCTGTCTTGTGGTTGGGTCCGGATTCGTAGTCTTTTCTTTGTTTTTTTTTTTTTGTTCGTAGCCCTTGTGGGCGTCGGCGTCACACCTCCTCGAGTGCATTTCCGGTGACGTCGGCATGCTTCCTCCGGAAGCTCCCACACTTGGGCGCCATCTTCAGATTCTTTTTTCCGCGGTCGGGTCTGGATCGTTCCCGTTGGGCTCCAGACATTTTTGGAGAAAGTACTGAAAAGAGTGGAAGTTGGAGAAGATATTGGAAGAAGAACACTAAAGAAGACTTCACAGAACATTGACAAAGAGAAAAGAAGGTGAAAACCTCGAGAATTCGACGATCGTTGACGTCCACGCGGTCAGGGAGGCCTGAACGCACGAGGATGGACAACACGCCGTTCAAGTTCTGCCCGAACTGCAGACACAAGTACGCGCAGAAAGACCAGCACCCGGTTTGCAACCTTTGCCTGCCGGTAGAACACAGAAGCGAGGACTGCAACGCCTGCTCCTTCTTCGCCCAGAAGACCCTTCGTGTGAGGAAGAGACATCGGGTAGCACACGCCACCCTCGAAGGAAAATCCCCGATGCCATCACTGTACGAGCTGGGGATGTCCTCGGAGGAAGAGGACAACGCTGCCGCCGAAGACGACAGCTACACGGTCGTAGAGACCGATTATAAGAAGACACCTGATAAGGTAGGAGACTCGACATCCCACAAGAACACGAGAGACTCTGAGTCTCGAAAGTACGAGGCCAAGAGCCCGAAGGCGCCGACGCAGCGACATCTGCCGTCCGCGACCACAAGCAGGCCCAGCGGATCCTCGGAGGAGTCCCTGGCGCCGAAAGCTGTTGACCAGCAGAAAGCGTCGAGGATCGCCGCCGAAAGGGACCGATCGACGTCGAGGGAGAAAGACCCTAAAGAATCTCGCCGCCGAACCAGGCGACGAAGAGAGGGGCCGAACGTTCCGAAGCCGAAAACGCGGCCGAGATGGAAAGGAAGAGACGTCGGCTAGAAGACGAAATGGCAGGCCTCTTGCAGCGGAGGAAGGATTTGAACGCCGAGATGAGTGGCTTCAAAATTCCACACAAGACCAAGCACGCCGTGCTAGATCTGGTCGAAGAAGAAGAAGAACATGTCGATGACCATGTGCCTAGCGACGAGATGGTCGACGACCAGGAAGGTGAAGAGAATCCCTACGAGGATTACAGCTATGAGGAGGAGGAGGAGGGCAGTAGGTTGGACGCCGAGTCGGCCACCTCTGACCCACGCGAGGAGGATTACCTAGACGTCGACACCGAGAGCCCGGAAGAGGCGGTCGACTCATACCCCTCGAGGCCCTCGCCGCCGGACGACATCGGGGCATACAACTCGGCGATACAATCTGCCGCAGCTGCATTCAAGCTAAAGCTCGACGAGGAAAAGCAGAAAGCAGACTTCCTGCTAGACATTGCTCCCAACACAAACAAGAAGCCAGTTCCTTCCAATGCTCGAGAGCGTCTTGGCTCAGGGAAAGGAAGCGTTCAAAGAGCCCGCAACATGCAAGGCGGTAACTCCCAGAACAGAGAAAAAGTACAAACACTCCTCAAAGGACCCGTCCTACATTCGGGGCGAGATCTCGGCTGACTCCATTATCACGGCCACAGCTAGGAAGAGGGCGAGCGTATCCACTACCTCGGGCCCACCACCGGATAAGGAGAGCAAGAGGATGGATCTGGTGGGGAGAAGGATCGAGCGAAATGCCGCGACCCACTGGCGCATGGCTAATTCCAACGCCCTGTTAAACAGGCACATGTACCAGATCATGGAGGGGCTGGGGCAGTTGGTGAAGGACCTACCCCAGGATGCCAGGCAGAAGGCCGAAAAATTGATTGAAGAAGGGAAGAACGCGGCAAATTCTTGCCTTAAGACGGCCCTGGACGGAGCAGACACCGCCAGGAGGCTCATGATGATGGGTGTCACGGAAAGGAGACACGCCTGGCTCAGGATCTCAGGGTTCAAACCTGGGGTACAACACAGTATCCTGAACACACCGTTCAACGGCGAAACGCTTTTCGGAGCAACAGTTGACGAGAAACTATGCCGACTCAAAAAAGATAACGAGACGGCAAGATCCATGGGGGCATTGCAGTTCAGAGGCAACAGGCGAGGCACCCCGGCACGGAGGCCCGGCGGGAGAGGTGGAAACCAGCCAGGTACCTCGCACCAGGCCTTCCAGCAGACGCACCAGGCAGACTCGCAGGCTCAGCAAGGTCACCAGAAGCAGTCCTGGCAGTACCAGCCAAGAGGTCAGTCCTTTCGAGGGAGAAATGGACGTGGCCAGAATAGAAGAGGGGGGCAGCAGCCCACCTCGAAGGGACTTCAGAGACCTCCGGGTGCCCGACCACAGAAAAGATCCCAGGGGGCACCACGTACGAAGGGGTCAGGACAATCTAAACACCTACGACCACATGACACCAGTGGGAGGAAGATTAAAGTTCTATCTCCAAGAATGGAGAGAAATAACATCAGACAAATGGATCCTAAACATCATCCAATTCGGATACTGCTTGGAGTTGGAGAGAAAGCCAACAAACAGAAAACCAAGGGGAAAGCCACCAGCAAGAGAACAGCTGGCGAGGCTTCAGGAAGAAGTGCAAGAACTTCTACAAAAACAGGCCATAGAAAGAGTTCCCTTCAGGGAAAGGAACAAGGGAATATACTCAACGTACTTCCTAGTACCAAAGGTCGACGACAAGATGAGACCAATCCTAGACCTAAGGTTCCTCAACAAATTCATAAGAACACAAAAGTTCAAAATGACCTCCCTGCAGGAGGTGCTGCCGCAATTGCAGGTCGGAGACTTCATGGTCACGATAGACCTCAAGGACGCCTACTTACACATACCGATGAACGAGAGGCACAAGCATATGCTCAGGTTCGCAATCGGAGGGGGCCACTACCAGGTCACAACGCTGGCCTTCGGACTGAAATCAGCACCGAGGGTATTCACGAAGTGCCTCGCGGCAGTCGCAGCGCACTTACGAAGAGAGGGGATACACGTATACCCTTACCTGGACGACTGGCTGGTGAAAGCAAACTCGTACCAGAAGTGCAAGCAGCATGCACATACAGTGACGAACACGCTCATAAACCTGGGGTTCTCCGTCCATTGGAAGAAATCATCAATGGAGCCGGAGCAAGTGAAGATCTTCCTGGGGGCAGAGATCAACACCTTACAGGGCAAAGTGTTCCCCAGCGAGTAGAGAGCAAGAGCACTGGTCAAGGAAACTCGCCTCTACCGGAAGGGACAAGCTCGGACAGTGAGGACTGCGAGCAAGATCATGGGGATGATGGCATTGTGCATCCACCTAGTGCCGAATGTGCGGCTCCACATGAGACCCATGCAAGAATGGCTCCAGGAACAATGGTCACAGGCTTCGGGGCGTTGGGAGGATCTTGTGGTGGTGACGCACGCAGTGCAGAAGGAGATGACATGGTGGACCTTGGAGAACTTAACAAGGGGACAGCCTCTAACACTCCCAACTCCGACAGTGACCATCACCACAGACGCATCCCTGAAGGGATGGGGCGCTCACATGGAGGAACTCAAAGTGAGGGGTCTTTGGACGCCAGCAGATGCGACAAAGCACATCAATTACCTCGAATTGAAGACAATCTTCCTTGCACTGAAAGCCTTCCAGACAAGACTGTACAGGCAAAGGGTGTTGCTACAGACAGACAACACCACGGCGATGTTCTACATCAACAAACAGGGTGGAACACAGTCAACAACGCTTTCAACGCTGGCGCAGGAGATATGGAGGTGGGCCACCCCTCTCCAGATAGACCTGCTAGCCATACACCTACCAGGGAAGGAGAACATTCAGGCAGACTGGCTGAGCAGACAGACCTCGGCATCCCACGAGTGGGAGCTCAATGCTCAGGAGACAAGGAGGCTGTTCAACAGGTGGGGAACGCCATCAGTGGACCTGTTTGCAACACGCCAGAATGCGAAATGCCGAAACTTCGCATCCAGACAACACGAAGAAGGGTCCCTTGGGAATGCCCTATGGATAGATTGGTCCGGGACATTTGCTTACGCTTTTCCCCCGATACCACTGATACACAGAGTACTGAGCAAGTGCAGAGCGAGCACCATGACCCTGATACTGGTCGCGCCACAGTGGGCGAGGCAGACATGGTACTCGCAGATCATGGAGATGGCACAGTGTGCACCCCACAGATTCGGCAGAAGAAAAGACCTGCTCTCCATGCAGAACGGAGAGGTGCTGCACCCAGAACCAGAGAGCATGAGCCTAGTAGCATGGCTCCTGAGGACATAGAGTTCGCACATTTGAGACTGCCAGAGAGCACCCTCAGGGTAATTCGGGAGGCACGAAGGCCCAGCACAAGGAAGTGCTATGTCGCAAAGTGGAAAAGATTCACAATGTGGTGCAGGAGGGAAAGTCTCCACAATAAAATGAAAAAGGACTCCACGGTACTGAAGTACCTGACACACTTACTGGAGAAAAACCTCAGCTCGTCCTCCTTGAGAGTGCACCTGGCGGCTATAGTGGCATACAGAAGGGGTGAGATGGGCAGAAGCTTCTTCACATCACAAGTTGTAAAGAGGTTCCTGGAAGGAGCGAAAAGGATTGCACCACCCAAGCGTGTGCCACCACCGGCATGGAACTTAAACGTGGTCCTGACGGAACTCATGAAGGAGCCCTTCGAGCCGCTTCACAAGGCCTCCTTGAAGATGCTAACTATGAAAACTGCTTTCCTGGTTGCAATTACGTCCTTACGCAGAGTGAGCGAGCTGCAAGCGCTAACGCTACAGGAGCCCTACTTACAAATACACAATGACAGGGTTGTGATGAGGACCGACCCACAATTCATGCCGAAGGTGGTGTCCAAGTTCCACATGAACCAGTCCATACAGATACCGAGTTTTTTCCAAAAACCAACCACTAGCGCAGAGCGAGCTCTGCACACCCTAGACGCCAGAAGGGCGGTCATGCATTACATTGAAAGGACAAAAGGACACAGGAAAACGAAACAGTTCCTTGTGTCGTTCGCCAACAGTTACATGGGCAAGGCAGTGACTAAGACCACTATTGCACGCTGGATCGCGCAAACAATCCAACTCTGCCACAAAAGGGCAGGAGAAGAACTGGCAGAGGGGGCACGTGCCCACTCCACTAGGAAAAAGGGGGCTACAATAGCCTTCCTGGCCAATACACCCATACAAGACATATGCCTGGCGGCAACATGGGCTTCGGTGCACACATTCACGAAACACTATTGCGTGGATGTTCAGATGAACAAAGAAGCATAGGTCGGACAAAGGGTGCTCCAGCATATATTCAGAAACCAGAGCTCATTTTCCACCCAGCCGCCACAGAAATGAGAAACCGCTACGAAATCTATGCACAGCATAGTGAATCCAGAAAGATTCACGCTGCAAAACGAATAGTTTCTTACCTGTCGGTGTAGTTTTGCAGCTTGAAGATCTTTCTGGATTCACTAGCGAACCCACCCACCTCCGCCAGAAAGATGAGGCTGGAGAGAGAAGAGGTGGTCAAAAAAAAAAAAAAAAGAAGAAAATAGGGGGAGAAGAAGTAAGAGAATATAAGGACAAGCGGTAAAGAAATTCTCACCTGAATAGAACATTGCCATTACTTCGGGAAAGAAGGAAACACAGAAAAAAGAATCCGAAGATGGCGCCCAAGTGTGGGAGCTTCCGCAGGAAGCATGCCGACGTCACCGGAAATGCACCTGAGGAGGTGTGACGCCGACGCCCACAAGGGCTACGAAAAAAGAAAAAAAAAACAAAGAAAAGACTACGAATCCGGACCCAACCACAAGACCGCGGAATATGCACAGCATAGTGAATCCAGAAAGATCTTCAAGCTGCAAAACTACACAGACAGGTAAGAAACTATTCGTTCTGTAGGAGAACGGAATTCCCGCTACATGGCACCCATACGTTGTTGGCCTTATATCATGATACTCGAGTAGTATATCATTCAAACCTTAACCCCTTCACTGTCGTTTCCGGAAAACTTTGGTGTCGGAAAAACCTACCTATTTTTGTAATAGGTCTTTTCAAGCTTGATTCTTTATAAAACGGTTTCCTTGAATTACTACCCAGTTGTGCTACAAAGTTTACTTTGTTTTTCATATTTCTTGTGCCGTCATGGCTGCCGTGGACATTCCGCTGCATAGTCGCATTTCGGTGCGAGATCATTTGCGGATGTACAATGTGCCTTTGGAAGGCTTGGCTGTGATCATGGTGGTGAGTGCGGAACATGCTTATCCTTACGAACTGTTTTATTCGTGGGTGACATTTCCGGCAGTGGACGCTAATTCTGGTGTATTCCACACGTACACTCCCACAGCTGTACCCAATGAGTATACTCCGTACAGGGCACAGGAAGTTCCTATTGATGTTTGGCAGCATGGAGTTTGGTTTGGTGGCGCCCTACCCCATTCTTTAACCGCTCCGAGGTTAGGTCCTTTGTCCATTCCAGGCGCTAGTTGGCCTGTTTTGGCTGGATTTACTCCTCATCCTCTACACGGCAATTGTAACGTGGCTGAACTCAGACGACTACATGTAGTCGCGATTGCCGTGATTAGAGCCTTAGTGCATTACATGGGCCGTAATCTTCCGGGTGGGGCTCCGGGGGGTGCGGCGCTTCCAGCCGGACATGGCGGTTTAAAAATCAGTCCTGTCATGGTGAATGCGGTCATGGGCAAGAAGCCCCAGGATAAGGATGATTTTCCTTTCTGGCTTTGCCGAGAAGTTTGACCAGCTGGAAGCTGTATTTCCTAATACGACTCTGGGTGAAAAACACCGGATTCTTACTCTAAGTTTGCCGAAAGATTTGGCCCCTGAGCTCGTTGACTGTGAGTCGTGGGGTAAGACTTTTGCAGCGGTCTATGTGAGGTGCTACGGCACCCCGTCTATGTCCGTGCTGTCTTCGGTCCTTAAATGTGTTCAAGATGATCACGGACCGGAGTCTGCGGTTGAATTGGGCATGCGCCTGTGTGGCACCTTTGATGTGGTTTGCGATCTGATCCTTGCGAATGTCAAGGGAGATGCAGTGAACTTTCAGGTGCCTAACGGGTTAGCGGCGCTTCCCGATGCCGAGAAACCCCGACAGTTAGCGAAGATCATTGTGGCGGCTTATAAAACCGTGGGTCGCAACGCCAAGGGACTTAAGCCTTTTTCTGTTAAAGAGAAAAAGCAGCCCCAGGGACAGGCTTCGGAAACTGACGTTCAGCCCAAGTCCATAAAACAGAATTGGCCTAAAAAACAGAAACAGGGTAAGCAACAGCAACAACAACAGACCCAAAGTTCTCGTTCTGCGTCTCCGTTGCCTGCGCAGTCGGAACGTACTTATGACTTGAGCGATCGCGCGACGATTAAAACACCTGATCGTTTTCAGGCTTCTGACCAACGCTCTCCTCGTTCCTTTCAGGACTCATCGGCCCGACAACCAGTGGTGGAGGGGTCGGAGTGGCCAGCAAGGACGTGACCAGCCCCGCCCGAGGAACGGTGCAGAAAAGCAGGAGGGCTCAAAGCCTAAGAGACCGCAGTTTGCCAAGAAGAAAGTCGCAGCCTTAACAGCACATCGATATGCCCCAGATAGTAAGAGCGCGGCTTCGGAATCTAACGTGGGCTCTGACCTTGCTGGACAGCGCGGCGGAGATTACCATAGTGAGAGAGGCCCTCCGTCCACTACTGAAGGTGAAAGCGACTGATACTTATGTTGTCATTGAAACAGCTGATACCAGAGTTGCTCCCCCTGATAGACTTTTTGAAATTGCCCTGTTAATTGAGGGTGACATACAGCGAACCATTAAAGGGGTATTTTGGGAAAATCTTTCGTCTACATATGACATTTTGCTTTCGGAGGCTGACTGGCCCCCACCTTTTGTGCTCGCTGCTCCGCGAGGAAAGGAGGTAATCCTCCCCAGTTTCGCGAACACAGTCTCGAAAGAGGATGCGCTGCACTTTGCAGAAGAGTGGGCTCTGGCTCTAGCACCGCCTGTGTATCGCAATCAATGTGGTTGGGATAGATTATCCCCGTGCCATTAGATTCCTTTACGGTCTCAGCGCAGCCTCAACCTCAATATCCCATACGGCGAGAAGCAAAGGCTTCCGTCGCGGCTATCCTTGAACAATTGGAATATCAAGGTGTGATTGAAATCTGTGTGTCACCAATGAATAACCCTCTTTTTACTGTGAACAAGCCAGACGGTTCATATTGTTTGGTATTGAATTACCGGCATTTAAATTCGCATTGCCGTAACTGTGCAGTACAGAATACCCACGCTCTGCTCTAGTGAATAGTTTTGTGCGTAAGCGGTTCGAAACCACGCTTGACATTTCCAACGGTTTTTATGTCCATCGATTGGATGCTCTAAGTTCCCAATGGACATCCTTTACTTGCGGCGGTGTTCAAAAACAATATCGGCGTTTGCCTATGGGCTATAAGAATAGTCCTGGGATTTTCACTGCCCGCATTGTCTCCCTGTTATGTTAATGGGCATTTATTGAGCGCACTGTCACCATGAGTTTCCTGGCGCTGATAGGACACAGACTGTACGAGAGGGATTTTATTGGGAGTGTGAGAAGAGCAGAGTTTTTAAAGATTTCCTAAATGATAAAAGGGAATATGAGGTCTTGAGTGAAAGTGGGAAAGAATTCCATAACTTGGGAGCCAGATGAGAGAAGCTGCGGCCACCTAGTTTGATAAGTTTGAACCGGTGAATGACTAGAAGCTGAAGATGGGTGGACCTCAGAGTACGGGAGGGGCAGTAGGGGATAACCAGGGACTTCAAGAAAACGAGAGAGGGACCAGTCAAGGCTTTGAAGACCAGGCAGCCGACCATAAAGGCTATTCTTTCACTAACTGGTAGCCAATGTAATTGATGTAATAAAGGTTTGGCCGACTGCCATCTGGGGATTTTAAATGCCAGTCTGGCAGCCTGGTTTTGGATGATCTATAGCCTAGACAGCAGGGATTTAGAGAGGCCGAGATACAAGGAGTTGGAAAAATCCAGACGAGATATCACCAATGCTATTAGGACTTGTAGCAAAGCTTCAGGGGTCAAGAGGTGGGCAGCTTTCCGTATCCTGTTTAGCTGGAACATACAGGAAGATGTTACGGCACTCACCTGGGCCTTGAGAGTGAGCTCAGAGTCAATAATGACAGCGAGGCTCTTTACACAACCAGCAGGAGAAGGAGATGGACCAAGCTCAGATGGCCAGTACTGGGGGCCCCAATGGGAGGCGCTTCTCCCAGGGAGGAGGAGCTCGGTTTTCCCAGGGTTGAGCTTTAATTGATTTTGATTCATCCATTGCTGGATGTGTATCATGACCGCCTTAAAGTTGGTAACGGCGTCAGGGGAGGAAAGGGGAAAAATAATTTGTAAGTCGTCAGCGTAATTGAATATGGTGACGTCCCATCTACCCAGGGAGTGAATAAGAGGCTAAAGATACAAATTAAAAAGGAGGGGGGACAGAGAAGAACCCTGGGGAATCCCACAGGATGATGGTGCACTGGTGGCGCTGAAGGGACCCAAGCTGACTGCTTGGAATCTACCCTCTAAGAAAGACTTAACCCAGGACAGGGCGAGCCCGCGGACTCCGGTGGACTCGACACGGTGGAGTAAGATGTTGTGATCCACTGTGTCGAATGCCGCCGACAAATCCAGTAGGACCAATGCCTGGGGGCGTCCTCTGTCGGCATTACATCTGAGGTTGTCCAACACGGCAAGGGAATTGACCCAGATGCTTGTTCGTATGTGGATGACATATATCTCACAGACGACGAACTTTGGGAGCATCTGTGTCGAGTTAACTGGATTATTTGTGCCTTTGCCACCTTAGGTTACAAATTCTACTTTGCAAAATTGCACATTGCAGAGTTCAGTGTTGTTTCTGGGCTACCAGCTCAACAATGAGGGAAAGGGATTGGCTCCTCACTTCCTGGAGAAATGCGTACAATTGCGCGCTCCAACAACACTGAAAAAATTACAATCACTACTGGGCTTGAATTTCGGGAGGACATACTTTCCGGAATATGCCCAGCGTATCAAGCCGTTGTATGCTTTGATACAACCATCTTTTTCCAAATCATGCTGGCTGCCTGAGCATTCGGCTATTCTGCAGTATTTGCAAGCTGATCTGCTCACTTCTAAATTCTTACAGACTCGTGATAACCAGGCTAACCTGGTGATAAGAATTATCCCTGGGACGGTGGGTTTCACGTACCTGACTTTTAATGAAGTAGACACAGTACCTATTGCTTACAAGTCACACTTGTACACTTCAGCTGAATTGCGCTTTTCCACTGTGGAGAAAGTTTTGACCGCTGTGCAGATGGCTATTCTTAAGGAACGTGCCCTGTCACAGGGAAAGCGCATGTTGGTTGTTACCCCGTGTCCTGCCTTGGAGGCAGTCACAAAAGCCAGTGTACCTAATTCTAAAGCTTTGCACCCTCGGTGGATTCAATGGGCTGCATCCTTGACATCCCAGGATGCCACGTTTATTTTTGACGCCTCATTACGGTCGCAGGAGTACTTGCAGTATGAATTAGTTCATCCGGCTCCTTTAGCAATGCGACCCCTGGAGGATTTCCATTGCATCATTTACACTGATGGTTCGGCACAGGTTGCGCATGGCTCTAAACATGCCTACGTTTCCGTATGCTCCATTGTGGTCGGTGCCATGGTGAACGACAAGTTCAAGTCCAGTGTCGTGCACACGCAGACACTAGGGGACTGCACTGCACAATTAGCGGAGCTTCGTGCTCTGATGCTTGCATTGGAGTACGCGGATCCTTGTGTGACAACTCTAATAGTGAGTGATTCTTACTACTTTGTCCAGTCTTACAATGAGAACTTGAACTATTGGATTCAGAATGACTTTCGTGATTCCAAGGGTAGCACAATAAAACATAAAATGATCTGGGTCCGAGTGGCTGAGCTTAAAGAGCGGTTGCCACTTGTGTTTGTGATTCATACTCTCGGCCATCAGCGTGTAGGGGTCCACGCTGTCGGTAACTCTCTTGCTGATGAAGCGCCGAAATCTGCAGTATCGAAATACTTAGTTGCAGCAGTTACACGGTCCAAAAGTAAAATAGATGATGACATCTTGGCGGCGGTTTCTGCCACTGAGAAGGGAGGTAAAGATCCTGCGGGGTTCCCTTCAAAGTACACATACCACTTAAGTCCAGATAAGGTTCCTTATGTGAAAATTCCTGATGTTGGTGAACGTTTGTTTCCGAATTCGGATCGCAGGGCTACTTTGATTACAGCGGCTCATGAAGGTGTGGCGTCTGCGCATGCGGGCGTTTCAGCCACTGTGACTCAGCTACAACAGAGGTTCTGGTGGCGGGGACTGTACAAACAGACGCATGATTATGTCCTTCAATGTGACATTTGCCAGCAGATCAAGCCTTCGACTGCTGCGCGTCCGCCTCAGACACAGTCTTACATATCTAATAAACCACTGGGTTGCGTTTATTTAGATCACTGCGGTCCTTTTTCTTCTGATACTGCATATAAATACATCTTAGTAGCAGTTGATTCATGCACACGCTTTGTGTGGGTGTGGCCACATCGCAGCGCTGATTCACGGACTGTCATAAGAGATTTGCGTGTCTTTGTAGGGATTTTTGCCTGTGGTACCTTCCATTCGGATCAGGGTCCGGCTTTCGCCTCTAAGGCGTATAAGGATGCTATTATTTCGTTGGGGGTCCAAGTCAAGTTTTCGTCTCCATACAGACCTGAGAGTAATAGTGTAGTGGAGCAAATTAACCGTGACGTAAAGCAATCTTTGACAGCTCGAGTTATAGGCACTGGCAGAAACTGGTTAGCCCACCTTAATGGCGTGCAGCGTGCTCTAAACAATCTCTCTAGAAGATCTCTGGGTGGCGGACCCTGTACGAAATGCTCTTTGGTATCAAGATGTATGTCCCTGACCTCGATGGTCTAGACTGCGTGGCTCAAACCACGGCCTTTGACGTGAATGAACATTGCAATGTTTTACAGGATCTACAAAAGACCAGAGACAGTCTAGCAAAGGAACATTTGCCCTCCACAGCGGATGATGCATTGCAGATCCTGGTAGTTGGCTGGCTACCAAAAGTTGGAGAACTGGTTCGAGAGAAGATCGATAACAAGAAAGAATTTGGTCCTTCCTATCGAGCACCGGTTCCCGTTCTTGGAGTGAAGGGCACAAGAACAGTCATTTTACCACCACTTCCAGGTCGTAAGGAAAGCAGGTTTATCTCAATTGACAATGTCAAATTACACAGGGTGGCCGATTCTTCATAGTATGACACTGGCAGTCTCCTGTCCTTCGGTGGTGAGAAATTCTGTGTTGGCCACTATTTCAAATTCTGAGCCGGAAGTCGCCCTCGAGATGCCTGCCATTTCCAATCCTTTATTAAATACTTTTCACGTTAATAACATTGATGACATAGACTATGCCTATCCTGCTGATTTGTCGATGCCTGAGATACAGACACGTTTGACCACAGAATCCCGATTCTCATTTGACTCTGTTTCAGTAAATTCGAAGAAGCCCTCACGTCTTGCAACATATGCCACGTTATTTAAAAAACATATTTTGGTTCCTCCATGGACATATATTTGGCTGGTGCTTTTTTCAGTTTATCTTTTTATGTCAATTGGATTTGTGTTTTATTTTTTCCGTCTGGTCGATGGACACTATGTCGAGGAGAGAACATGCATTCAGCATCTTAATGGAACTTTGGCCCCCCTTTCCTCGTCCCATCTGCACACAGACTAAAGAGAGACTTGAATTTTGTGAACATCACTGCTTGGCCGGTTCTTGATGGGATTGTGTGGGATGCAGTTAAATTTCAAATCCATGGCCCAACTGAAGTGGTTAATGTCCCTAATGTACTCAGAGTGAACATGGGGGATGTGGTAAAACAAAACATACGTTCTGATGACTGGGATGTTCAGGCCGTAGAGTCATTATTTTCTGATTTGAAATATTATGCTGCCTTTGATGCTAAAGATTTGTATTTAGAATCTGCTAATTATGGTGATTTGTTTTTGCTTTCAACATTTTGGCAATTATTTCTTGCATAAAACAAGTTCCAGGAGGGGTACTGTAAATTACACACAGTGGGAACATTGCCCGGCTCCGTTACAAGGCAGCTCCAGTACATTTTTGAAAAAGTACACTTATTTTACCGACTTTAATCAATCAAGTCCTGAGTACTTTTACTTTAAGATGACACAAAAGCCCATGTCCAAAGTTAGACTTACCGATACTAAATTATTGTATTCAAAGTCCTTTATAGACAGATTAGCTGCAGATGGCTATGAGCTATGGAAGGAAACCATTGACCTTAAATCGGTTTGGGGTTCTAAATATTGGCAGGTACAAGGCACTGAGGCTTTGCACCATGCATGTCTCATCCCGAATCATATGTTGTTTTTAAATTCTACTATTTTCCAGACAACATGCTTTGGATTGGCTACTTCAAAAAAATAAAATACCTCTTCTTTTCCTGATTTAGAAGAATATTCAGGTTGGGATAATTATACCCGGTTTTCCATTCGAGAATTGCAAACGTTGATGCACAATGCATCCTTCAATATATCCAGTTGTGACCCGAAGGGTTGGTTTATGTGGCATAGAAGCTCTGATTCTTGCCAACGTCGCTTTTTGGGTTTAGCTGAAGGATTTACACAAGTCAGGCCTGATCCACGTTTTGATGCTGACCAAACTGTCACCACATACTCAGTGGGCAAATTATGTCAGAATTGGCTACAACAGTCTACATTAGCTGCTGTTAAATTACATCTTTCAAAACTGACTGATGATTTGGATTTAAATGACTTCATAAAGGGCCCAGCTAATGGTAGATCTAAAAGGTGGATTTATGCGATTTACAATGAAATCTGGAAAACTTCACAGGTTGAGGCTGCTAAGCGCCTAAGAGCGATAGATCAAGCTAATTTGGAAAAAGTGCTTGCAGTTGTAGATAACAGTATTAACATGCTTTCTTCACACATTTATACATTGAATAATATTGTATCATCTGTTGTTGACATCGTACATGATGAAGTGTCTGTTTTGTACCATGGTCAGAATCAATTGCGTTCTATTATGCAATTTGCTTGGACCCTGCAGACGCTTAAGGCTGGTCGTGTGCCTTGGAGTTACATGAACATTTCCTCTCTTTTTGCGCCTTTTAATTTAACTGACAAACAACGCATGCTTTCAATGCGTGATGCTTCATTTTCCATGTTACACATTGAGAGGTTGGAGTCTTTACCATTTTCTGTTGCTGAAGCGACTGCTGCAACGTGGCTTATCCACGGATTAATCACATTGCCATTTGCCATGTACAAGTTTACTAATTGTATGCGTTACATAGCTATAGGGTAGTATGAACCTTTAGGGAACTCATTCCTACACGAGACGTGGTCTCTTTCATTCACTTATAGATCCTGAAAGACGGGAAAGAGGTGTACCTTAATGGGGAAGAATGCACAGAGTCCCCTGACCATTCATTGATATGCAGACACATCCAGTTACATGGTTCTTGTAATCAGGACCGGCCTAATTTACCCTGTTTTTTAAAAGGGACCCCAGTTCCTGCAATAGTTCCCACGTTCACATTACTGGCGAATGGTAGTTATTTGCTGCTGAACAACGAGGAGTGTTGTGGTTTAATTAAAGGGGTCGCTTATGTGGTAACTGTATCAGAGCGTGTAGTCTGTTGCAAAAACGTTCTGTATCCCCCTACACATGGAAGTTCAGCTGTTTCCATCTGGCCGCGCATCCCAACCTTGAAAGCAGAGTTCAATGGTATGACTAGAATAAGAGCCCTTTTGTCTCAAAAAGAAGTGGCCCTGAGTTCGGCCCGAGAAACATTCGTCCTTCACATAGCTAACACGCGCACAGAGCTGCAGGCCCTTTTGAACACTGATTTACTGTTACATTTCAGTGAGCTGGTTCACCAAATCTTTAATGCCTCCTCCACTTCTGGCCTGGCTCATTTTTTAAAATTGGTTAGCAGTGGTCTCTTGACTTCATTCGAGAAGATATTTGGAATCATCCCTAGCTTTTTCCATTCTATATTTTCGAGTCTGTTTGGCGGCTTCACGGTTTTCCTGGCATTAGCTTTAGGCGTTGTGATTATATTTAGTTTTGTTAAACATGGATACCCGTCCTGCGCTGGAAGCCGCAGAGCCCCTCCTACTGCTGTTTCGCAACCGGATGCTTGATTACTATGGCACCCTGCTGCTTGCGACTTTAAGCACGGCTTTTGGATTATCGTTTCGATTTTCCTATTTCACATGTGTCCAGCCTGTTTTTCATTGCCTGAGCTGCGATTTCGAATGGGCCCTTGATTTGTGTCTCTGCTTGACTGTGTCTCCTGACGTCGATTTTAATCATCTGATGAGCCCCGTAGTTGCTCACGAGTTGGTTTCTTCTGGCGAAAGGATTATGGCCTTGGCAGCGATGCATGGACTAATAGGTCATTGGAACATACTCACAGCAGCGCGTGAGTTCTTGGCACATAGCGCTCTGGAAAACCCACCGAGTTGTCCTCTGATGCTGCTAAAGGATCCAATGCTGGAGGAACACGTATGTTCTTTTCCACTGCTTAATTGGATGGCTGAACTGTTTTCGGATGATGACAGTGATTTCATTTTAGAAGCTGTTGCTGCATATTTTGCATATACGGTCCTGCCCTGAGATGCCTCGGAATTTTTTTATTTAGGCACGTACCAGTTTGTATTGTTTGATGGTGCCTTTAGCTTATACTGAGTTCCTTTTTTACGCCCCAGGCCTATTGACTTTATACGCCCCAGGCCTATTGACATTTTCTTTGATAATTTTGAACCATTTATTTGGCCACTGTAGGCCGTCATGTATGACTTTTAAGATTAGCTTTGCTCATTATTATTGAACTTTGCTTTCATGTTATGCCCCTATTCTGGTGTTACATTTCCTTGATTTTTGTCCGTGCTCGGATCATTTGGGGGGGTGTCATATAGCCACTTCTTTTCTATATACTGTGTTATGTTAGCATGAGCTTATTAAATGTTTAAACGCCATTTTACCTTTCTGCCTCATTTTGCACACAACACATAATTGTTGATTTAGCTTTCAACCCAGAAGAGCTTTGTGATTTACTTGAGAAATATGTTATTGCTCTGATATCTGTTTTGCTCGGTACACTGTCTGCACAGTGAGTGCTGAAAGGATAACTAAACACGATGTTGTTGTGAGGTCTGATCTTAGCACGTCCATAGACATAACACACATGCTGCTGCCAAAATCTGGCTCTAGGCGGGTTTTATATTGTTGGGCTGCACACACACGAATACACTTGATGGTGCTTCGCATGCAGAGAGCTGGTGGAAGATGATGTGATCCTCTGCCACTGAGATTTTGAGGTATGGGCCCGCCCTGCTAAAACCCAAATGAGACCTTCATAGATATAAAATACTATGCTAAATAGGAAGGGTGTGAATTAGGTATTGTTAATTCCTATTCAATACAGCACCTTAGTATGCTGTCACCATTCACCTTTTATGGACTAGTAACTATGCTGATAACTTTGTTGCTTATAATATGTTTGCTAGTATTGTACAAGATACTGCGTTTGAGAACCTTGCATTAGTAAATAAACATTTCAAACATGTACGTGTCCTCTTTTACTCCACGTTCTGGTTTGTAATGATTATATAACGAAAGAGTGTTCATGTGTTCCACGATACCCGAGGTAATCTAAGTTCATGTTCTGGGCTGTCTAAGCATTGGGAGTTTGTTATGACCAATGAGACACTGTAGCTAGCTCGGTAAGGGGATTTTGGGTACTTAGGAGAGTTTTCGGCCATCCTAATTCACCGAGGTTCCAGGTCTCTATGCACAGTTCTGTAGGAGAACAGAATTCCCGCTACAGCCTAAATCTCTACATCCAGTGTAGGGTGCGGGTGCATTATTTCTAGGAGGTGGATTTCTAATGATATTTTGCTGGTATTTTCCTTTGTAGGGTTCCTTCCCTAAATTTACTCCTTGCAACTGAGCTATCATGACTCGCTCCTTTAAGTCTTTCTTCTTTTTCTCTGAGGCTCTATCATTTTCATTCTCTTGATGTTAATAGTATTGGGCTATCTGAAGGATGGCCGCGGGCTTTGAGGCTGCCCAACTACTCTCGCTAGTCTGTAGTTTCTGCGAAACTTCCTGCAACAGACCCTTAACGTAACTCTGCACAAATAAGTGATGTCCGGTTGCAGTAGTCATGTCCTGACCGCTGTAATCGGAGAACACCGTTTCGAACCGAGAGAAATATTCTGAGACATCTTCTTGGGGTTTCTGGCGGCAAGCTGTTACTATTGACCAGTCTACCTTTTTCTCGGGGATTAGAGTCTTTATTTTCTGCACGATTTTATCTGGGAGTTCCAATATTGCTTTCAGGGGTTTCTGTCCAGGATCCCGTTGTTTGTCTATGACATTGAGTTGTCCCAAGGTATGTCCGAACAGCTCAAGGTGGTCGACTTTCCGGATTTGCTTCCACACGTCAGCTGGCAGACATAGCCCAAAGAAAAAGTCTATATCGGCGATGGGTCATAATTGTCGATCCTAGGGCGGTACCTAATTCTGTGTAGCAGGCAGTAGGGCTCTTTCGCAAGTCCGGAGAGGATTTACGGAAGGTTAGAATGTCTTGTCTATCCCAGGGTTGGTATACCCAATTGTACACTACCCTTCCTTTAGCGTCCTGGCGGTTTATATCATCATGAGTCCCCTGACCTCTTGGGGGAACCCAGTAGGGAGTGGCTTCCTTTATGGTCATCATAGTGCCTAATTATTCTGCCGGGGGTTTGATCGTTACAGGGGTTGTGTCTTTGACTATTGGTCTTTGTTCTGTTAGGTGGCGGAAGACCTCTAGCCTATGCGAGAAAAGGTCCGTCACATCACACTCACTCTCATCCCCAATATCTATTTTCCTGTACAGAGTTGCAAGGCGTTCGGGTCCCTTATCTCTATACCTTTCTTCCTATGCTGTGAGGGTATGGTAGCAAAAGCGTACAATAAAGTGTTGTTTATGGTTGTCAGCATATGAGCTACATATGTCCGATATATATACTCTTCCGTTTCTTTTCGGTCCACTAGCGTTTTAACTATCTTATCGATGCCCGCTTGTTCACTTTTGTTCAAGCGGGGGATTCTTGCTGGTTCTTTTTCTTTCGTTTCGGGTTTATCTGAGGCCTCTTTTGATACACTATTTAGTAAGAGAGGCTCGGTCTGTGCGGAGGCCGTGGATACCGAGGCCCTGGCACTACCTTCATTTAGGCTCTGGTGTTGTAGGTGCTGTACTAAAGGATGGGTGGGTGCATAAGGAGGGGGCATATAGATGATTGGGGGACCTAAAAGTAAATCATCATCTGTTCTTTGTTTTGATGGGAGCTCAGGTTAAAGCACTGAGGGTGTTCTAACAGGGCATTGGCTGGAGGTTTCTGATTCTTGTTCTCTTTTAACTCTTTCTCTTTCTTTGATTTCCCCTTCTAGCTGTTTACCGGCTAGATGAGCTGCTTTTCGTAGCTCTTTATCGAACCTTGCTTCGTCTCTCTTTCTGCGTTGCGTTGCTTCTTTACGCCACATGCCGAGTCTATCAAGAATGGTTGGCGTGGTTTTATTTTTATGAAGGGCTATCTCTAGCGCTTCTATTTTATCGAGGTCAAAAGATCCTATCAGTGGCCACTGACTTTCTCGATCTTTTTTAGTGTTTTTATGCCATAACTTACTATGAGCTACAGCGACTAGTCCATACTTCGTAAACATGTCCTTATTAGGGGTGCCTTCCAGTGGAGCTGGATGATCTACTGGTAATAAACGGTCCGGGCTAAACCAACTACCAATCAGTGGGGAGAAGATGGGCATGACGTAAATCGGACAAGTGAAGATCTCAAATAAAGGTGGACAAAGGTCCGCACTACCTATCCTTCACTACTTGCAAAGACTAGACAGAATATTTCTATTCTACGTTATTTTCAAACAGAGAATATCTCAAAAGAACCAATAAATATATCGAGTAGAAACGAAGTCTAAATGAATCAATCAATAAGTAATCCTAGTATTATCGTACAATCAATCAATCAATCAAACAAAAAGTATTGTGCTGCACGACCTTACCCGGACCGTATGGACAGTTTCTCGTCTTCCACTTCCAGCGCCCGATCGTCCTCTATTCTCCGTTATTGCCGCGGCACTCCTGAGGGCTCCCAGTCAGGACCGTAGATCACTCGAAAGAGGTCCGTTCAGAACCAGCGAAGGTCGGATGATCAGCCGCCAGACGATGGTCTATCGGGCAGGAGCTCTTCCCGATCGTTGCAGTCGTTCACTCTGTCGTCAGGACCTTTCTCGCTGGATCCACGTGTCGCTGATGGGCACCACGTTGGGCGCCAATTGTGGAAAAGCAGCTTTCTCTAGACAACCTTCAAGTACTGCTTGGCGTTAATCTCCACTAAACCACTCTATGATTATCAAATAAAGAGGCAGGCGCTTGGAACTGGAAAGCAGGAAACGAGTTTTTATTTCTCTAGAGCAAAGCACATCAGATCGGACAAACAGGGTATTGTCTAGAGGTGCTCTAACTGCATCTCTGTGTCCTGGCCTCGTATACTGTAGTTTATTGCTTTATTGCATGAAGACACTTTCTTAACATTACTTTGAAGTACAATAAGAAATCCCCGGAATCCCCGCTTCAGGACCGTTCCCACATGTATTCACAGTAGAGGCCCCCACCCCAATCCCAGCAGGTGATGACTATCGCGCAGCTGGACATCTAATTTCCCACAGAGTGCTTAAATAAAAGGAAAACATTATTACCTGAAAATAAGCAGTGGAGGGACACTAGTAATGTGTCCATGCTGCAGAGAATGAAAAAAAGGCTAGAGGAAGGAAAGCCCACACAAGCTAATGAAAATGAAATAGGCAAATGACTGTGGCAATAAAGTTACTCAGTGGTAAGCAGTTGGCAGATTCAAAGCCAGCTGTAAGCTAACAGTACATTCTGCAACACAGTGGATGCACTGTCTAGTAGGCGAGACCTAAAAAGCTGCTCAAGATCAACAACCAGTCTCTTCTTAGTTTTCAACTAGGCTGTTCTTATCTATTTTTATGGTTACTTACTCTTCACACGTGTGATGTATTTAATGTATAACTTCCAAAAGTTTTCAAACTATCTGCCTGATTGTCGAAAGAGTGCAGGGATTCTAAGGATACCAAGTGTAGTATAAGCACGAGCGGTATACGAGTCGACTGGCTGACTGTATATGTGATCTATGTGTGTGCTATTTCTAAAGCACAGACTTAACCAAAACAAAGGGCTGGCTGTACAGAGTCAAAGGCAAGCATAAAGTCAATGATTGTTACGAAAGGTAGTTGGTTTGAGTCAAGTAAATGCATTTTTATGTAGTATTCATTAGAAAGGTGCATCTTTACTCTTTCCTAAATTGGAGCAGAGTTGCAGCTGTTCCGATGAATACAAGGGTGTTGTTACAGATCTTGGGTGCATAGATATAAAAGGCCTGTTGTCTGGGGGGCGTGGCTAAGCAACATGGCCGGCTACACGCGTTTTCATCCAGCTCCTGCCCAATGCCTTCATAATCCTGTCACATTGAACTTTTTAGCACAGCTCCTGAGGTGAGAAGACCCCCTGGACCTCCGCAGTGCCAAAGCGACGAGGTAATCCTCACGTGTGATAGAGATACGCCCGGTGGCCCGTGGCAGACCAGCTGGAACCTGCAGCCTGCAAATGGCAGCCGCCATGCTGTGAGGTTGCTGGCTGCTTCGTTGGGGTCCGTTGTGTTGGCGGACGGGTTCTGGCTGAGGGAGGTGGTGAGCTGCTCAGCGGTGATCCTGCTCCAGTGCGAGGCGTCTGTTGTGGGTGGTGGAGGGTCGTGTTTCTCCTGAAGCTGAAGTGGACGCAGCTGTGATCGGTCCAGTGAAGTCCGGTGGAGTGGCTGAAGGAGATGTGCTTGCTGACGGAGAAGACGGGGTCAAGCGTGTGGCCAGCGTTGTGGGTGGGGGTGTTCACCAGTTGCTTGAGTCCGTGGTTGGTGAGGTTGTCCAGCAGGGTGGTGGTGTTGCTGTTGTTGTTGTTCTCCAGGTGGAAGTTGAGGTCCCCTAGGAGGATTTAGTCCGTAGAGGAGAGGGTGTGCGGGCTGATGAAGTCCGCAATGTCTTCACTGAATTGTGTGCGTGGTCCCGGGGGTCTGTAGATGAGGGTGCCTGACGAGTGCTAACATACCACAGGGCTGCAGACGTGTGGTGGTGCGACTTCCACCGACGAAGCCCGGAGACGGCGCGAGAGCTGGCCTGGACTGAGTGGACGGTGACTTGTGGCCAGAACCGACGGGATTTGCGTGGCTATAATCGCGGCCTGGCCAGGACTTGCTAGGTGGTCCCGGCTGCGGTTGCGCTAGATAACCGATGCGCCCCATGCGAGGGGCCCTCTGAGACGCTCTCGAGCGGTCGCGCAATTATGGGGAAAGACCGTCAGACAAGGGGAGCCCAGGCGAATAAGATCGTGCAATACACGGTCACAGGCCCCACATTGGCGGAACGCCCCAGAGTCGACCAGGAGATGGAGACCCACCAGGATACAGCAGCCTGGGACAAAGCCGATATCTTAGCAGCAATTCGCGACTCCAGGGTGGCGTTGAAAACCAAAATGGACGGGATGGCCATGGACATCAACCATCTGCGTCTAGACCTCAGAAAGGTGGCGGACAGGGTTACCACCACGGAGGGAGTCTTGAGTGTATTGCAATCCGAGGTGCGTCAGCTGAGGGAGACGGTCACAGCTCTCCAGGATCATACGGCCGGGTTGGAGGATCGGGCGGAGGATGCAGAAGGGCGGTCCCGGAAGAACAACCTTTGCTTCCTGGGATTTCTGGAGCAGACAGAAGGGCTGGCGCCGGACCTATTCCTTGAGGACTGGATTGGCAAGGTTTTTCCGAATCTGCAATTATCCAAATTGTTTGCAGTGGAGAGGGATCACAGGACTCTGGGGCCACCGCCGAAGCCGGGATCCCCACCTAGGGCAATCATAGCCCAGTTCTTTAATTTCAGGAACGGACTTGATCCTTCAACACATTCGCAGAACAGGTCCGCCCAAATTTGACTATCATGACATCCATATATTCCCAGATTATACGAGAAAGGCTCAGGATCTCAGGAACCACTTTCTATGGGTTAAAAGACGGATGCAAAGCAAGAACATTAAATATAGCCTGCTCTTCCCGGCCAGGCTCCGAGTGCAACACGGCGACAGGACACATTTCTTCGACCGCCCGTCCGACGCGGACGACTGGATGGACTCGTTGGGCCTGGCGGGCCACGACCACACACAGGGCTGGCAGGAGCAGAGACGTCGGAGCGGGCGACGGCGGAGCCAGCGGCGCGGAGAAGGTCAACCCCTGGGAGGACGTGCACTCGCAGAAAGTGGACGTATCACGGTGGGCCCGGATGGTACTATCCGGGCGGAACTAGAGGCGATCCCGACCCAGAACCTGTTCTCCCCATTGTGTTTGGTACAAGAAACACAGTGGGATTCGGGTGGGGAGCCCTCAGCCCGGCTGTTGAACCTGCAAGAGACGAATGACTGATGGACCCGGTGGCCAGAGCGAGACACAATGGGTCTTGGGCAATGTGAGTATCTTTATTCTCTGACCCGGGGGGAGCTGTACAAGCCCGAGTGACTTATGAAAGGGGCCATTCTCCCGGAGACTGGGGGGGGGGGGGGGAGTGCAAAAAGAGGAGGGGGGCTGGAAACCAGTTTTTTTACAATGACTACACTATTGTGCCGAGCATAGGATTAACTGACCGGCTGTAGAGTGCTGAGGCGGCCGGCTAGGCCACTGGTCGGGCAGGGCTGCGCGGTGCCAGTCAGTCGGCTGAACATCCAAGTAAGGGGAGAGAGACTCTTCTGGACTAGTACACGTGCAATTGTTGTGTTTTCCTTTTTCTATTCATTGATTACAAGTTGAGGGGGGTGGTCTAAGGGGGAGGGTGGAGCTTTGGGGCGGGGTTCAGAGTCTTCTGACCAGGATCGGATTAGGAGATGCAGTACTACCGCCTGCGGGTGGGGGGTGTTGGGGATCCATGTTTTGGTTATGGGGGGGATGCTGCAGGGCCGAATTGTAACCCTGTTGGGGGATGTATAAGTTGTCCGTTTTTTTTTTGGGAAGGTCACATTGCACTGTGATGGGGGATCACAGGTATGCGAGCTGGGTGCTGCGATATCATGGACTACAGACTCATGGCAGGTGATAAGTACAAATTAGTAACATGGAATGTTAGGGGGCTCAATAACATGATTAAGCAAATTAGGAAGGCCATCTACCTTCGGTGCTATGGGGTCAGTATTGCATTGCTACAAGAGACACATCTTTGGGGAGACTGTCCTAAGTATGTCCAGCGTAGGTGGCGAGGGTAATTTTTCGCCACATCTTACTCCGGGTTCGCCAGAGGTGCGTTGATATGGGTGGCACCAGGAGTCCCTTTCGGGGCCAAGCACACTAAACTGGATCCGGAGGGCAGGTTTGTGATAGTGGTGGGGACGTTAGATGGGCATAGTGTATGTTTGGTGAATGTTTATACTCCGAACAGAGATGATGGGGAGTTTCTGGGTAGGGTGTTGGGACAGTTAGACCTAGACCCGGACACGGAGCTACTTGTCGCAGGGGACTTTAACTGTGCCCTTGAAGGAGAACTAGATAGATACCCCCCTAAATTAGATGCCAAACCTGGCGAGGCGATGAACCAGATGCTCCAAAGTTATGGCCTGTTAGATGTATGGAGGCACCGCAACCCAGCCCATCGGGTGTACTCGTGCTACACGCCAGCTGCCAATATCCATAACTGATTGGACTAATTCTTCCTCCAGGGAACGGCAATGTATCAAGTAGCGGAGATCCAATATTTAGCTCGCTACATGTCCGACCACACCCCGCTCCTGCTTACGTATTCGATAGGGAGACCACGGCCCAAGATCCCGCTCTGACGACTCAACACAGACGCCTTGAGCGACACTACCTATAAAGAACCTATTTCGCAAGGGCTCGAGAGGTATCTGGAGCTGAACTGGGGCTCGGCTAGCACCAGGGTACTTCGAGGGATCTGTTTGTCCACGGAGGTAGGGGTAAAAAGGATGTTAGAACGGGATCTCCGACAGTATGAGGACAGTTTAGCAGTGATGGAAAAAGACTTTCCCACAGACTAGGAACGGCTGCCTGTGTGGACGGCCCTGCGCCAACAGCTGGGGGACATGTGGGCCTCGCTCTGCAAATTTAATAGAACGGCCAGTAGGCGGAGATGGTACTCGGAGGGCGATAAGGCTGGGAGGCTGCTGGCGTGTCTAATTCGGGCGGAAACTCAACCCCACCCGATTCTGGCACTGAAGAATGAGATGGGCCAGTTGGTGTATACTCAACAGGCGATTAATGATGTATTTCGGTCCCTTCTATGTAAAATTTACCTAGAGTCTCAGCCTTCAGCGGGCCCTGTGGGCTTGGAAACATTTCTTGAGGGGGTGCAGCTGCCCTGTGTGGACGCGGACAGTCAGGAGGACCTGGGGGGCCCCTCCGGGAAGAGGAATTACGAGCCAAAATAGCCCACCTGCAGACGGCAAAATCCCTAGGGATGGACGGATTAGCTGCTCAACTATATAAAGATTTTAAGGGGGTTTTGGTCCCGAAACTCCTTGAAATTGCAACAGAGGCTTACGACCGAGGCTCGCTCCCAGATTACATGCGGGCAGCGACGTTAGTCATGATCCCAAGGAAGGCAAGAATCCTTTTCTTCCCGGATCGTATAGGCCTATATCCATGCTGAATGTGGACTTGAAAATTATCAGCCAGGTGCTGGCCAGTAGACTCTTCCCCTACCTTAGGCGACTGGTCCACGACGACCAATCGGGTTTTATTCCAGGCAGAAATACGTTGCGGAATATTCGTCGCTTTGCCCATGTCATGCAGGCCTTGGGGGGGACGGGCCCAGCAAAACACACTAATATTTCTTGATATTGAACAAGCGTTCGACTCGATCCGGTGGGCCTACCTCTGAAAGGTGCTTTTGAAACTGGGACTGGGGGAGGGGTTTGTAAAGTGGATACAACTGCTCTATACCTGACCGGTGGCCAGGGTCCGCACGGGACGATACGTGTCAGATGAAACTGGGAGGGGATCCAACGCCCGGAGATAGGACTCCCGTGGGTGGATGATACACTTTGCTATCTGGGGATCTGGATCGGACGGAACTCGGCCACCTTCTTCCAGCACAATATGGGTAGGATAATACGGGGTCTGAAGGGGAGTATCACCTTCTGGAATACCCTTAAGCTCTCCTTGATGGGGGAAGATCGCCTTAATCAAAATGGTGGTCCTCCCGCACTGTCTGTACACAATGCAAGGGTCTTTTTATGAGCTGCCGCACCGGGTCTTTCAAGAACTGGATTCCTTATTAGTCCTATTGTGGAACGGGAAGCGGTGTAGGGTGAGTCTAGAGGTCCTGAAGCGTAGATGGGGAGCAGGGGGTTTAGAAGTCCCAGAACTGGAACTCTATTACTTTGCATCACAACTGCAACATGCTATTGCATGGCTGGATATGGACCCCTCTTGGGAGAGATCCTTGCTGGCAGGTACCTATTGGAGTGGGCAGTTGGGAGCGCTGCTCTGGCAGGTGGGGGGCGACGAGACCAAGGCCCCACCCTAGAGCGGTTGGTGGCCACGATATGGGATCGAGTAGTACAGCACCTGATTCGCAACAGACCGTTCGCCCCTGACATGGACCTCTTGCCTCTTGCCCGGATAGAACAGGTCATGTCCACAGACAAGTGGAAGGAGGGGGGCTGCCTGATGCTAGCTGACCTTTAGAGGTGGCCGATAAATGTATTACCTATCAAGCGGCGGTGAACTTCGAGCTGGGAACAGGGCAATTTCTCCAATTCTCTAAATTAGCGGCGACAGCGCGACAGCTCTGGCCGTCGTTTCCGGAGGCTCCGGTGCACACTGGCACTCTGGTCACCATGTTGGCGATGGCGGGGGCTGTAAGTTTGTGACTCACCTATACAGGGCATTAAGGGAGGATACAAAGTTGTGGCCCCTGAAGGTGGAAGATAAGTGACAGCAGGTGTGTCCGCAGGAGATTACCAAATACATGAAAGTGTGCGGAAGGTGTCAGTGAGCAACCGCTTTAAGCAAATCCAGTATAATATTATACACATGGCTTACCTCTCGTCCAAACTGCTCCAGTCCATTGATAGTACCAGAGACTCCCACTGCCCGAAATGTCGCAGTGCACGGGCGGATTTTATACACATGGTATGGGCGTGCCCTGTGCTCCAGTCTTACTGGGTGTTGGTTTTGGAGGTTCTGGCGAGGGTGACGGGGTAGATAGTAGACCTGGACCTGAGTGCTTGCCTCCTGGGCTTGATCCCCCGGGATCCCAAATGGAAAGTAACCAGGCGGTTCCTAATGTTAGGCCTGGTCACAGCCCGGCGTGGCATTGCAATCCATTGGTTGTCCCCACAGGGCCCAACGCTGCTGAAATGGAGGGCGGACCTATGGGAGTGGGCAATGGCAGAGCAAGGGCACATGCGGAATACTAGGATGGATGGCAAACTACCTGAGGTCTAGTTGGCTTGGGGGGCAATGTTCCAAGAGTTGGTGAGACTGGACACCCAATCGACACAGGGCAGTTCAGAGTCAGTGCCCACCGGGCAGGGGGAGGCTCCAGTTCAGGACGAAGGGACACAAGGTGACCCACCATAGGGAGTTTGTGATTCGGACCTTATCTTTTTTCTCTTTTTATGGACCCGGCAGCAGGGGAGGGGATGGGGGGGATGGGGTTGGGGGTTGAGGGGAGGGGGGGGAGTTCTCATAGAGTTGTATAATGTTTAAGTAAAAAATTAACTGCAAATGTGTTAGATGGAGGACGTATTCAAAAAAGCACAACATTTAAAAAAAATTATAAAAGAAAATGTGCTGCGGGTAGATATCTGCTCTTTGAAATGAGTAAGTAATAACTGTCATGTACTGCTATAAGTTACATTAACCTGTTGAACCTAGAGAGAATGTGAGTGCAGATGAAAGCAGTATGTACTGAAGACTATATGTAATTATGCCACTGATGCTGTGTGTTTAACCTGAAAATTCAATAAAAAAAAAAGTTTAACAAGTATCTTGTTCACCCACGTCCTGAAATATAAAACTGTTTTAAACTCACGAGTTCTCTTTATTTTGTTAACATAATGATGGAAGTAGTTAATTCTGTAAAGCTCACCATACTTCAGTGACTTGGTATCTTGGTGTATTTTCTCTTTTTTTCTATCTGGACACGATTTCAGTGGTATTCTGTGACTATCCTTTCAATCTTATATATGACTGATTAAGACATGATTTGGATTGAGTAAAGTATGAAGAGCTGTTTAAATACCATTTATGTTTGTGTTGATAACATATACCTTATTGATAAATATATTATTATTGTTTGGGTTGCAGCCCTGACTAAGTCATTTGGCACGTATTAGTGCATGACGAAACACGCGTTGGCTGCCTTTGGAGAATTTTGAACTGGAATAAATGCATTTCAAGAAATAAAAAGGCCTGTTGTCTTGTTTTTTCTATTGTACACGTATTAGTCTATTGGCTGATGGCATTCTCGCTGCAGGTGTGCCAAAAACCATCAAAGATGGCAGGCATGTCTGCAAGGTAGACCGGGGTTACTGGTCATGATGGCTTTGTAAGTGATGCTGCTGGTTTTTAAAGATGATGCAGGCCAGCCCGGGTATCAATTGGAGTTCCATCAGGTTTGAAGTGATGTGATCCTATTTCCTCAGGCTTCGGTTGAGATGTGCTGCAGCATGTAGGATGCCCATAAGGGGTGCCAGTTTGGAGATTGGGTGACATGGCTTCTGATGGATACATCTGCCAGTGGATTCCTCACCTTGTGAATATCCCCTGCGCCAGCAGCATTCGGAAATTTTTCGTAGCTCTCGACAAGTACGACCTCACAGAAGCATGGCTCCGCTCGCGGCTCCATCGACGCGAACAATTTTCTGGGACTCTCTGTGGTTTTGTTGCTACATTGTGTTTTTGGCTTGCTACTCTTGTTTCTTTTTTGAAGATGTCTTCACGGAAGTCAGGTTTCAAGCCCTGTAGGGAGTGTGGGTGCCATATGTCCTTCACATACCCCCAGGAGGATTGTGTCTGGTGCCTGTCATCGGATCACGATGTCGAGGGTTGTGCTTGCTGTCGCAAGATGAACCCGAAGGCGTTAAAGGAGAGAGAGGCCAAGCTATTCATGGCAAAGATGAGAAAGAAGAAGAGAGGTCGAAGATCAAGGTCCAGATCAAGGTCTAGGTTGGGTTCAAAGTCGACATCGCGTCATGCTTTGAAATCAAAGAAGCACAAGAAGAAGAGGCACGGCTCTCGATGCCATTCAGATAAGGACGCGGCTCCGAAGTCGACTTCTCCAACTCCTCAGCGTCGTAAGGATTGTCTCTCCATCTCCTTCAGGCTTGAATCAGTGTACTCCTGCCCGTTCTGCTTCGCCTGAAGCTTCACCGACTCGTTCTCTGACGCCGGTTCAGTCTCCTGCTCCGGTGGAAGATGTTCCAGTACCTGACGAGTCTTCGATTCCATTGGCTCCACTGTCGGTGCCGGGTGGCCCGAGTCCGGTAATACCTCAGCCTGAGTCTGTATCCGGGGCTTACCCACCTTTCACTGGCCCAGGTCAAGATCCATCACATTACTTAAATGCAATATATGGAGTTTTTGCAAAAGCTATGTACCCTTCTGGAGCACCTGTGGGTCCCATGGGTCCTATGGCCTTTAACCTGGGAGTTCCTCAGGCTTATGCTCAGGCTCCCTTTATGCCGTTTCGTCCATCAGAGCTGTCCTAGCATTTCCTGGCGCCGAGGACATCCATGCCGTTTCCTTCAAATCCAGCGCCGTCAGCTCGACCTCGCTCGACTCAGGTTGTGCCTCCGGATCTGTGTTCGACGCCGGCTCTGGGTCCGTCAAAGTCGTGTCTGGCGCCGCCGACGCCGGTTCCGAGGATGAGGTCCAGGCGAGAGGCGCAGAGAGTTTTGGAGGAGCAACGTTATTATGCAGAGGAAGAAATGCAGAAAGGTGTACTTGAAGAGTCAGAGGACTTATTTGAAGGGGTTGAAGGAAGCAAGTGGCTTGGATATGTCCCCGGAGTGGGAGCTTTCTCTTCATTCAGATGCTCCTTCTAAGGATGTACTGAAAGGAGGGGTCCCAGCAATCAAACAACAGTTATGAATGACTCAGAGAGTTTTTACTATGACTTTGGAAGGCAGCAGAGCTTTTGGATCTACAGCTTCCAGCATCTGAGTTCAAGTCTAATATTTTGACTGAGGTTCTACATTCTCCCTCCACTGTGATAGAACCTTTATTGCCTTTTAATGACACCATTACTGAACCGGTTTTGGAGGTCTGGCGTAAGCCCTTTTCAGCTCCAGCAGTTTCTAAGTCTGTCGCTGGGAGGTATAGGGCGGCTCCTGGAGATCCGTACTTCCTTACATCTCATCCTTCTCCTGAGAGCCTGGTGGTTCAAGCTGCCTGTTCTAAGAAATCTTCTGGGACTTTTCCTCAAGAACCCGGAGATCGAGACTCTAAAATGCTTGATCAATCGGCTAAAAAGGTTTTTCCCTCAGCAAGTATGACCTTGAAGTCCATAAATGCCACCTGTCTTTTGGTTCATTTCATTCATGCTCTAATGGACTCTGCAAAACAGCTTGCTCCTAAATTGTCTGAGGAGGACAGACAGAATTTTAACGAGGTCTTGGCAGACACTCGGGTAGCTGCACATCAGGTTATTCAGAGTGGTCTGGACACTGCAGACTCTGTTGCTAGGATTTTGGGATCTTCGGTTGCCACGAGAAGAAGTGCTTGGCTCAAATCGTCGGACTTCTCTACGGATATGCAGGGGACGCTTCTTAATCTCCCTTTCGATGGTTCTGGGCTGTTTGGTAAAAAAGCAGATGCAGCCTTGGAGAGGTTCAAAGACAGTAAGGCCACTGCTAAGTCTTTGGGCCTTCAGGCGCAGTCTAGAGGTTTCCGTTACAGGAGATAAGAGGTTCTGGAAGGTCATGCTTTCTGTCCTACAGGCAGCCTCAGCAGCAGCAATATACCGTGCATAAATCATATAGAGGCAAGAACAGGGGTTGTCCTCTAGATCGTCAGCCCTACTCCTCCTCCTCTACCCCCCCCCCCCATCTTGTCACAGCAAAGCAGCCCTAGATCCACCATTCTGGATTATGTGGGTTCTGTGGGGGATCGGCTTACCCATTTTCTACAAGATTGCGAATCGGTCTAGATCTTGTGGAAAATGGGTATACTCTTCCCTTTTGGGAAATTCCTCCAAATTACCCTCCTTGCCAAGGGGCTTGCTCGGAGGACCACCTCCTGCAGGAGAAAGTCCTATCATTACTGAAAAAAGGTGCGATAGAGGTGGTTCCAGAGCTGGAAAGGGGTCAGGGGTGCTACACCCGGTATTTCCTGATACCCAAAAGGGATGGCAGACCACGTCCAAACCTGGATCTCAGAATCTTGAACCTTTTTCTGAAGCAAGAAAAGTTCAAGATGCTCACCCTTGCGCAGGTTCTTCAAGCGCTGCAAGAGGAGGACTGGATGGTGTCCATCGACTTGCAGGATGTGTATTTTCATATCCCAATCAGGAAGTCGCACAGGAAGTATCTCCGTTTTACGGTAGGGTTGCAACACTAACTGTTTGTGGTTTCTCCTGTTTGGACTTAATACTGCACCACAAGCCTTCACCAAGATGATGGCGGTGGTGGCAGCTCATCTCAGGAGATTGGGGATTCCAGTTTTCCCCTATCTGGACGACTAGCTGCTCAAAGCGGAGTCGCCAGAGAAGGTGCTTCATCATCTGCAAGTGACAACCCAGCTGTTGTACAAATTTAGTTTCTCAATAAACGTGCCCAAGTCTCACCTGGTGCCCTCTCAATGCACCCTGTTCATAGGGGTGGTACTGGACCCTACTGTGTGTCGAGCATTCCCACCACCTCAAAGGATTCAGGAAATTATCCCTTTATTCTACAATTGAGCGGTCGTTCCAATCTTGAAGGTCCTTCACCTGCACGGTCTGTTTGCTTCCTGCATTCTGTTGGTCAACCATGCACACTAGCATGAGGGCACGACAGTGGTGCATCCGCAGGCAGTGGTATGAGCACAATGGAGATCTCAGGGAGTCAGTCAGGATCTCCAGAGAAGATGCAGCGGATCTCTCTTGGTGGAGCGTGGAGGGCAATCTGTCTCAAGGAAAACCCTTCCATCTACCTCCATCTGTGGCCACAGTGATTATGGATGCATCTACTTTAGGGTGGGGTGCTCATCTGGGGGACCTGGAGATCAAGGGTCCTTGGTCTCCAGAGGAAAGGTTGCTTCACATCAACCTTCTAGAGTTGCGGGCGATACGTTTGGCGCTCAAGGCCTTCCTCCCTTCCCTTCGCGGTCAGTCGGTTCAAGTCCTGACAGACAATACTACCGCAATGCGGTATGTCAACAAGCAGGGAGGAGTGGGGCCGCATTGTCTCTGCAGTGAGGCTCTGCGTCTCTGGTCCTGGGTTCAGGACCACCAGATTTGTCTGATGGCAAATCATCTGGCCAGAGTTCTGAAAGTGCGTGCAGACCGTCTCAGTTGGCAGTTCTCTGCCGACCACGAGTCGAGGCTTCATCCGGAGGTAGTTCGTCACGTCTTTCGGACGTGGGGAACCCCTCGGGTGGACCTGTTTGCCACTCACGAGAACGCTCACTGCCCGTCATTCTGCAGTCTCCAGTATCCGATGCAGGGAGCTATGGGGACGTGTTTCAGTTGAGTTGGAGCTCGCAACTCCTTTACGCGTTTCCTCCCATAACCTTGATTCCTCGGGTTCTGAGGAAGATTTGCCCAAGTCATATTGATCGCCCCGGATTGGCCAAGAAAGGTGTTGTACACAGATCTACTTCACCTCTCGTTGCACCCTCCGCTCCGTCTTCCTCTCAGGGCAGACCTCCACTCGCAGTCGTAGGGGCAGGTTCTACACCCCCACCTCCAAAGCTTTACACCTTCATGCCTGGAGATTGAACTGGTATACTTGAATTCTTTTTATCTCCCAACCTGACGTGGTGGACATTATTTTATCGGCCAGGCGACACTCCACTAGTCTATCTATTCCTATAGGTGATCCAAATGTGCCAATGGGTGCGGGGAGAAGTCTATTGACCCTTTGAGAGCTTGCTTATCCAACATCCTTCAGTTTGCACTCTATCTGCCCAGTGGGGTTTTGCTGTGGCTACTGTGAAGGGCTATTTATCAGCTTTGTCGGCGTTGATTTGCTTGTCGGATCATCCGTCTTTGTTCAAGTCGCCCATTGTGTTAAGGTTCATTAAGTGCCTTACTAACCAGTTTCCGCGGACTACCTTTATTGTGCCTCAATGGAACTTAAATCTTGTCTTAACCTTCTTGATGGGTTCTCCATTTGAGCCCTTGCACAAGTGTCCCTTGAGACTATTGTCTTTTAAAACAGTATTTCTTGTTGCCATTACCTCAGCAAGGAGGGTAAGTGAGCTTCAAGCCCTGAGTTCGAAACCCCTGTTCTTGACCATTCATGCTGATAGAATGGTACTCAGGACCGGGGCTGCTTTTCTGCCTAAGGTGGTAACTCCCTTCCATCTGGGGCAGCCCATTACCCTTCCTACCTTCTATCCTCCCCTTTCCAAGGAGGAACAGCGGCTTTACCGCTTGGACTCTAAAAGGGCGGTGAGTTTCTACCCCGATAGAACTAAAGACTTTTGTGTGGATGACCAGCTCTTCATGGACTTTATTGGCTGCAGGTAAGGCAATGCGGTGCACACGAGCACCCTTTCCAGATGGATTAACTTGTGCATCAAGATCTGTTACTCTTTGGCCGGTAAGGATCCTCCACAGGGTATAAGCTCACTCTACCAGAGCAAAGTCTTCTACATCTACCTTGTCTAGAGGTGTTCCTGTGGAGGACATTTTGTAGAGCGGCAACTTGGGCCTCCCTCCACACTTTCGCAAAGCATTACTGCTTAGATTCCGAGGTGAGAAGGGATGGTCACTTTGCGAGTTCGGTCCTACAGGACTTTTTGGTATAGAAGGAGTGGGATATGCTGTGGGACTCTTTTCACAAGGTGAGGAATCCACTGGCAGATGTATCCATCAGAAGAACATGTTACTTACTTTTGCGAACGCTTTTTCTGGTGGATACAGTATGTGCCTGTGGATTCCTCACTGACCCACCCGCCTCCCCGTTATCCACCCTTGTATACCTGCAATGTTGATAATGTCTATCTGTTACTTTCAATGGAAGTGTTTTATTCTTTTTGCTTTGCTGCATTGATTTCACACTGTGGTTTGAATACTGTGTACTGTGTATACTGTATATATTTGTGTTGGTCCGTTTGTGTGCCTCGAAGGCATGGGAAAAAAAGGGCTCGAGTGACGTCAGTGGAGCTGCGAGCAGAGCCATGCTTCTGTGACGTCGTCCTTGTCTATGTGGAGAGCTACAAAAAATTTCCGAATGCTGCTGGCGCTGGGAATATTCACAAGGTGAGGAATCCACAGGCACATCCTGTATCCACCAGAAAAAGCGTTACCGAAGGTAAGTAACGTGTTCCTTACCACCATCCTAGATAAGAGTATAAGAGCGTTACACGGGCCACCTTAGATTTTTTTGCCAGGTAAGATTGATGTCCAGGGTAAATCCAAGTGTCTTGGCATTCAGTAAGTGTTTGTGTATGAAGCTGTCAAGGTTCAGGTCATTGAGCCATGTATGTACTGTATCTGATAGAGACTACTAGCCGCAGATTCCTTAACATAAAATTATCCCCAGGAGCGAGAATTTTTTCTTCTCCCAGCATCTCTACGCGCCGGGGGTGGTACCGCGTGACTCCCCCCTGACGTCGTCCGTGGGCGTGACGTCAGCGAGGTCATATAAGCCCCACCCTGGTGCGCTGACATCAGTTTTTTCCTTTTTAGCGTGCAACGCAGATCCGGTTTGTGCTCTGTTCCTGTTTAGGCCTTTCCCTTCGCTATTGTGTAGTGATTTGTGGGAACAGTGTGCGGATGCCTTCGGGCTTTAAAGCGTGTTTGTCTTGTGGACGCCTGATGTCGGGGACGGACCCTCACCTCATTTGCATGTGGTGTTTGGGGGAAGATCACGGCTCCACTGACTGCGAGGTGTGCCGGCGGTTGAAGCCGAAGTCGTAGCGGGAGCGCCGGATTAAACTTCTCTCGGCTCGTATGTCCCCGTCATGGGTCGAGGCTGGTGGGGGTCCCCACGTCGATCCCCGGGCGCTCTCCTCCTTCCGCGCAGGCAGCTGCCTCGACTTAGGTCGAGTAGGCCTTGACGTGCCACAGGAGTCGGCCGACCCCTCTCGTCCCCTTGTGGGTTAAGGCTGGCGGGGGTCTCCCTGTCACTCCACGGGTCCCTATCGTCCCTCCGCTCAGCGGGTGCCTCACTGGAGGTCGAGTTGGCCTTGGTGCCGCCCTGTGGGTCGGCCGGCCCCCCTCGCCCACTAATGGTTTGAGGCTGGCGGGGGGCTCCTTCCCACTCCCCGGGTGCCCCTAGTCCTTCCACATAGGTGGCTGCCTCGTTGGAGCTCGAGCCGGTTGCAGACTCTAAGGCACCAGACAGGCGTCAGATCGTGCATTCGTCTTCGGACGTTCCCTCTTCCCCGGAGGTTGGGCGCCTGCAGGTGTCGTCCTCGCCAGGAGACGGGCTGCCGCGTCGTGGCTTTTTGCCCGACGTCCTCTAAGGCCTGCTCCTCACCATCACTATGGCCGTGGTTTTTGCCAGAGTAACGACAGGTCCCCCATTCCTCGGCGTCACTTTCTCCCTTCCAGACCTGGCCTTTCCCTACTCCGAGTGGCTTAGGGGATGGCCGCCTAAGTTTGCAACCGTCGCCACCAGAGGAGCTGCTTTCCCCACCGCGGGGCCATACGGAGGCGGGTGCGACCTTCGCTCGTGCGGTTTCCACGACTATGGGAATTCTTCGCATGGGTGATCCGGCTGCTCATTTCCCCGTGGATCATCTTTTGGAGGTTCTTCACCAGGGCTCTGGTGGGAGGGAGCTGCTGCTTCCCTTTTGAGGGTTCGCACCGTTCTTCTCTTATGTGGGCTTGGGGCGTCCCGCCACAGGGGATCCGGTTCCCCAACACCTTCTGCACCGGCACCTTTCAGGACCGCGTGACCCGGTGTGCCTTTCCCTCCATCACTCTGCCAGTGGGCCCCTTTTGCAGATTGCCTTTCCCTCCCTGCCATCGCTGTTGTCTCCACCATCACTGGGGGCCCGTTGGCTGGATTTCTGGGGGTGCAATATGTCCGCCTCGACCAGTGCAACTCTGTGGGTCCTTAACACTTTGTGTGTTGGCTAGGGCCACCTCTTGCTTGTTGGACTCGGCGGAGTCCCTTGGATCTGCAGCTGCTCAGGAGGGTGCTGGTGTTGACTTGCGGCACCACGGGCTAGATGGCCGGGAGTTGGCGGCGTTTATTCTTCGCTCTACTCTGGACATCTCGGAGGTGCTTGTTCGTGCCATGGCATCTTTGGTTGCCCTTCGCCCCCATGCTTGGCTTCGGGATAGTGTGTTCCTTGAAAATGTTCGGTAACAGCTCGTGGATCTTCCCTTCAACTGCACTCTTTTGTCCCACGCCCCGGTAGTCTCGGCCATCCGGAGGTTCTTGGCGGGGCTTCGGCCTCCTCCTCCTCCTCCTTCTCCTCCCCCTCAGTGATCTGTAGGTTGATCTGGTTCTTGGGAGCTGTTTTTTCGTTGGGGCGGGTCGCCCCATTTGTGTGATCTGTGTGATTCATATGCCTACGAGTCCTCTTTTATTGGTGTTTAAGTACATTGCAGGTGCAATTCCCTTCTAGGTGGTTGGAATGCCTTTGGCGGCGCCCTGTGGTACCCTTCTCCGGGGTCGCTGCGCTGTTAGCCTGGTCTGCCCTGCCGTCTGCGGCATGGCCTCATGGCTCTGGTTCAAAGTCTTTTTGTGTTGTGTGTGCGGACCCCTTCCTGAGGTGTGTCCGGGGCCTTCTTCGCCTTCCGGCTCTCTGTCTTGGGGGCTGAGATGGATTTCTGTTCCTCTCTCTTTCAGGTGCACCCTGCCCAGTCTTCCTGGGTGTACCTGGGCTGCTCTTTCTGCTTCTGCCTGCTTTATTGCTGTAGGCGCTGTTCTGTCTTGTCTTATAATTTCTACCTGTGGTAGGATCAGCTGCCCTGTTTGCGGGGTCTGTTCCTGGTGAGGGGGGACTTGTCTCCTTGGCGTCTCTGGTTGGATCTTCTTCATCTTCCTTGCCTTGGCCCTGGAAGGAGTTTTTTGTCACCTGATGTAGGCGTGGGGTGCTTCAGCCTCCTCTTGCCTTGCCCCTGTTTGCTCTACGGAGTGTGAACGGGCTTCCTCTTCCTTTCTTTTTCCGCATCCCCATTGGGATTGGTGGTGTTCTGACTGTAGGGGTTCCCCTTGCCTGGGGGGACAGGGCTCCTCATCCTACCCGTCGCATTCATCCCTTGTGGGACCCTCTGTTATGTCCAGGCTGGTGGGATCCTCTCACATACCCTCCTCCCCCCGTGGGTATGTCTAGAGTATCTATTCTCCGTTAAGGAATCTGCGGCTAGTAGTCCCCATCAGATGTACAAGTTACTTACGTTCGGTAACAATGTATCTGGTAGAGATGATTCTAGCCGCAGATTCCTTCACAACCTACCCTTCTTCCCCATTGTGCGAGGGCCTTTAGCTTACTCTTCCACACTCGCCTGCCTTTGGGTGCATTGTCTTCTGCGAGTGCCCTCTTTCACTCCTCCCTAGCGGGATGCTTGTTAGTGGGTTTGCATCCATTCCTCCTTTCTAGTACTTGACTGGTAGGTTCATGGGTGCTCCTGCGTCCCTACACTCTGGTGCTTCCAGTGTGGGGCTTTCTCATATTTCCCTTCCTTTTTCCTTGTTTGGAATATCTGACTCGCGTGCAGTCCTCTTGGCTGGGCCTCAGCCTTGGCTCCTTTCAGGGGACGCGACTCTCCCTGGTGGTATTGTCTTGGGGTGAATTTTCGTTGCTCTTCTGTCTTTCACTGTGAATGGGCTATGGTTGCAGACTTCTTCGTCTGCGGCACAGTTTTTCTTATGCTTTTCATGTCTCCAGGGAGAATGTTGTATTTGTTTGCGGTGTTGCTTTGCTGTGTCTGTGAATGCTCTTCCCTTATATGACTTTCGGTGCCACAGTGCCTGGCACTTTCCCGAATGGGCTGTTCACCTCCATTCACTTCTTTCCTTTCTGTTTGTCTGCTGTTTCCCTGAACCCTGGGGGACATCACAGGTGATGGGGTTTGGTTTGTGACCTGGAGGTGCCCATGTGAACAAGCTAAAGACCGTTGGAACGGTAGGATGAAAACAAGTGTACATTGTTGGTGAATCCTATTCGAGACTTCATGATTGATCATCCATTTGAAAGGCAGCTGAGAGGTCTAGCAGTATCAGGAGACGGGGGTCCTCTTCATCTGTGCTCAAGACTGCATAGTCTGCACAGTAACTTTCTGTGTCTGTAGCATGATCTGTTAATCGTGCAGGAGATGGTTAACATTAATGTGTTCTTAGAGTTCAGAATAGACTGCTTTTTTAAAGGCCTTGCCGGTGAATGCTAGGTAAGTGATGGGTCATAATTGGTGAGATCATCAGGTTTCTTTAGGAGTGGGATGAGTAAGGGATACCTGGACAATGGTGAGTAGGGATGGGAGACCTGGCTTTGAGATAGTTGAGTATGTTGGCCAGATCTTCAAGAGATAAGGCTTTGAAGGATGATCATTGTGGAAATCTAAGGAAAGGGGTGGGCATAAGAGTAGAAGCACATTTGGTGCTGTCAATATGCTTTCAGACCTTTTTCTTTTCTCTACAATGAAGAGATTGATGTTAATGGATTTCTCTGTTGTATACAGAATAGGTATGTGCGGTGCGGGGTTTATGCAGTGTTTGATTGGCTTGATGGGGTTGGTATAGTACTTTGCTTTGCTGTCTGCTTTTTGTGAAGACGTACTTCAGTATAATGAGGTGAGCAAGAGTTGTTTTTCTTCCATTTTTATTTCCAGATGGATCATTGATTGTCAGCAAGGCCTATAGAATACCAGAGTGCTAAAGTCTTTTGGTTGCACTTGCATGTTTCAGTTGGGGCGTGGTTGTTCAAGTGTTTTTTCAACAAAGTATTGAAGTTGTTTTTATGGGTGTTTGGCATTGGACATGGAGTTGATAGGGTGTGAGTTGAGTTTGAGCATTAGGTTTTCTATGGAGACATCTTTAAAGGCTTTGGAGGTTTAGTCTTTTTTTGGTTGACCTTGGTTTGTCAGTAGAATATTGAGTAGATATGAGTGGCAAAGTGGTCTGTCCAGTCGAAGGGTATTGGTGGCTTGCAGTGGATTGTTGGTGATGTTGAGAAGATGAGGCTTTGGTTTGTTTGGGTGACATGCTGTACCATATAGAGTGTGTCAATGAGGTTTTTGAGCTAGTGTTTTCTGGGAGGTGGAGGTCCCTCAGGAGGGTGGTGAGAGCATGTCAGATGGACAAGGTGGTGAACCTATTTGAGAATTTATCAATGAAGTCAGTGTTCTGACAAGGGCCCTGTAGATGAGATGGAAGACGATGGTCTGAGTTATAGAGAGTGGGAAATGGCCAGTGAGCCACTCAGTGGAGTTGAATGTTGCTTACCTAGGTTGCAGTACAAAGAGCATTTCTAGATGATTGTGTGGTCTCCTCCTCTCTTATGTGGCTTCATCCATTCTTTTATGCACAATCCACACAATGGATTAAAAGGGCAATGTGTAGGAAGTGCTAGGATGTAGGGAAGACCCATATTTCTATGATGAAGATGACTTCAAGCTTGGGAAAGATGATGAGCTCTGGGATGTCTACTGCATGGAGTACTGCAAAGGAAGCTTTAATGAACAGGTGTTGGAATGTGTGTTCTGTAGCTTGGGCATTTGTAGTAGTTAATGGGATGTTTATGAGGTAGATTCTGTATGAGTGTGTTGTCAAGGTATAATTCTGGGAATTGGCGGTGTGGGATGCTTTAAGAGGCACATGATTATATCTTACATTGTAGGTTTCAGTGGGGGTTCTAGCCCAAGCGCCATCCTGAGCCTTATTAGGGCCAATCAAATTATGCCCATGTCTGTATGCGTTCTCTACTGAAAACACATGAGCAATGGGACTCCCTGACGAGTAGGACAAAGGCAGGAAGCGATGTTACTTACTATGCAGATGGATGATGGGAAATTAAGTTATCTTGCCCGCCTTCTTCTCTAGGTTAAAAACCAATATTGTTTCCTGTGCAAATGGATGATGGGAAATGACTTTGTCTTACCTGTCTTCTTTTACAGATTGCTTTGGTGGAAAACCTGTCATGGCACTTTCTGTGTAGATGGATGATGGGAAATGAAGTGTGCTTGCCTGGTTTCTTCTTTTACAGATAAGTTTTGGTGGGAAACCAGTGATGCCACTTACATTACAGGTGAATGATAGGAAATACAGTAATATAATTTCCTGTGCAGATTTGGTCAAAGTGGGTGACATTCTATGGTCTGATTGCAAGTTAGCACTGGCCTCTGCCGCAGTGGTGTGTCTCCCTTGTGCACTCAAGGAAACAGTATACCAATTTAGTTTAAATAACTTTATTGAACTTGATGTTCGTAGTTAAATTTGTTTTCTTTTTTTTATCATCGCTTCATAGTGATTGTTATTCCTTCATAGCAATGGTTTGTAAAAAACAAAAGTTTATCTGTGCCCAATGCATTTTGGGCAGATTGCCCTTCTTCAGGGGCCGTACAACTGAAAAGTAGAGGAGACTCAGGTTCAGTACAGTGATGGCAAATAAGCCATAATCTTCCATAAGTTACTGTATGGGTGTGAAATGTATCTCAGCGTGTTTTACGCCATTATTCGGAGGAATATATTGTGTTTTAAACATGCACCATAATCTCGATAAAGTGGACGTATAATATACTCCGTGCTGTTAGTAACGTCAGAGCAGTAGTCAGGATAGAGCCTGTTACCCAAAGGTTGTTTGAGTATAAAATCGGAATCCCTACTAGTGCACCAGTTTTTTTGCTCACTTCCACACATCTTGTACTGTTGACCTGCTCACTTGGGGCCCCATTAGGAGGGCGGGCGGAAACCACCCTGACCGCCACGGACGCTGGAAACAACCGCCCGCCGGGACCGTGGATAAACCGGCGGTCAAATTAGGATCACCCACCAAAAAAGATCGACCGCGGAGGTAGCGTGTTAATAAAAACCGCCCTACGCGGGCAGTGACAATCAAAAACTGACCACGACGGTCAGAACGCAGCGGAAAATCAACAACCCGCCGCAAGCATAGCGGAGACACCGCACGGGAAATGAGGAAATCCCCGATGGTCCTGCGGTACGATCCGCTGTGTCCGACCACCGCGGTCCCACACTGGAGTGAATGGGAGAGCCAGCGGAAGAGCTGCAGCAGAGCCACCGCAGCAGAGGATCCTCACAAAACATGGCGGACGATGCAAAAACACCACAAGAAAGGCAAACATTGCACACTAAAAAAGTAGCCATGCTCCCCAATATACCAAACAACATCCCAATGAAACAAATAAATGCCAAACAGGAACATACAATTTCCAGGACAACTCCCACAACACACCTGACAGCAAAACACCATTGAGACACACCCACATAGCTGAGTATAAAACCAGCCCCTTCACTGACCACAATCCTTTGCAACACTCCAGAAGAGGAGGGCATACACCAGACCTGACAGGAGAGGCAGGAGAGCACAGCACACCCACCACCACTACCATCACACCAGCATCAACAATCCCCCAGCACATAACACATCTCGCACACAACCACACCCACCACCCACACCCTTGCACCCACAAACACTTTGCACACTACACACTATGGCATCACAGAAAATGCCCAAATTCACAGAGTGAGCTGACAGTCATGGTAAATGAGATAGTCCGAGTGGAACCACAACTGTAGCCTGGTCCAACAGACACCATTAGCCACAAGGACACAAATATGGCAAAGGATAGTCCAAAAGTTCAATGCAGTTGGGAACACCTTGTGATCCAAGAAGGAGATCATGAAGCGGTGGCATTATCTCAAGAGGGTTGTCAAAGAGAGGAGAAGCAAGAACTGGGAGCTGGCTGACAGGACTGGCAGTGGCCCTCCCATTCCACCAAAAACATTCACACCATGGGAGGAGAAGGTGCTTGCTATACTACATCCTAAGAGTCTCACAGGAGTACCTGGGGGAGTGAAGGCTGGTAAGTACAAACAAATGTTAACCAATACACTGATATGTACTTTCTTGCACAACCCAAACACCTTTGCATTGTTCACCTTAACCAACAGGTAGGTAGCCATCTTGCCTGGGAGGCCTGTTTGGGGGAGGGAGTCCTGTACCACTACTCCCACCATGCCCCCTGTCCCACCCCTAAGCAGGATGTAGCACTCCACCCCACCCCGAAGCACTTGGGAGCCATTGCATCACCCTCCTCAAACTTACAGGTAGGTAGCCACCTTCACAGGGAGGGTGTTTGTGGGTGGAAGGCCTGCATCACTACTGTCACCTTGCCCCCTGTCCCACCCCTAAGCAGTATGTAGCACACCACACCAACCCAAAAGCAGTTTACAGCTATTGCATTGTTCACCTTCACCTAACAGGTAGGTAGCCATCTTGTCTGGGAGGTCTGATTGGGGGAGGGAGGCCTGTACCACTACTCCCACCAAACCCCCTGTCCCACCCCTAAGCAGGAAGTAGCACACCACACCAACCCAACCCAGAAGCAGTTTGCAGCCATTGCGTTGTTCACCTTCACATAACAGGTAGGTAGCCATCTTGCCTGGGAGGTCTGCGTGTGGGAGGGAGGCCTGTACCACTACTCCCACCAAACCCCCTGTCCCACCCCAAAGCAAGATTTAGCACACCACACCAACCCAGAAGCAGTTTGCAGCCATTGCATTGTTCACCTTCACCTAACAGGTAGGTAGCGATCTAGCCTGGGATGTCTGTGTGGGGGAGGGAGGCCTGTACCACTACTCCCACCATGCCCCCTGTCCCACCCCTAAGCAGGATGTAGCACACCAACCCAGAAGCAGTATGCAGCCATTGCATTGTTCACCTTCACCTAACAGGTAGGTTGCCATCTTGCCTGGGAGGTCTGTACCACTACTCCCACCATGCACCCTGTCCTACCCCTAAGCAGGATGTAGCACACCCCACCAACCCAGAAGCAGTTTGCAGCCATTGCATTGTTCACCTTCACCTAACAGGTAGGTAGCCATATTGCCTGGGAGGTCTGTGTGGGGGAGGGAGGCCTGTACCACTACTCCCACCATGCCCCCTGTCCCACCCCTAAGCAGGGTGGATCACTCCCTCCCACCCACAAGCATGAAGCAGTCATTACATTGTTCGGCTTCACCCAACAGGTAGGTAGCATGTACGTGCAGCCACACATCTGTCACCAATGAAATGGTGCCATGTGCCAACACCAGCCCTCTCCATGCACAAATATGTACACCGACCCAGCTTGACATACACAGTAGTGTGCACACAGGTAAGCAAAGGGAACGGTCACAGATAACAAAGAGTCACACACCAATGGACATGCACGAGGAAGACCGTGCACAATCATGCACATCATACACTGATGAGTGCATTGCCATGTGGCCCAATCAACAAGGAGCATTTACAATCACAGGAAGCATGTGTAGGCTCATAAATACAAATATGTACATTACAGGTCAAAGTCATGCAGTACAATACAATGGCCACTCCATGGCCAGATGTGACGTCACCCAGGGCATACAAATCTAAATTCAGAGAACCATTAAAATCATTGGTGCTGGTCCCTACATGGCAATTGGTCCTGTGAACATGATCACAGCAAAAATTGCATGCAATGCATCGACATCTGACTACATGTACGAGTAATGTATATACCTCTGCATCGTCATGAGGCACAGTATTTCACATAACAAAAGATGTGAAGATCAGTCAATTGTGTAGTGTACAGCCCCTGGATGATAAACAGCTAACAGAATTCTTGCTGAGTGCTCAACACTGACCATTCCCCATCTAATACACCGGTGACCAAGAACTCACTGCTGAGGATATCATCAATGACCAGCAGAGCCAGTCTCCTCCCCCGGTACATGGACTCTCGGATGTAGACTCCAAGGATTTTCAGGACGATGGCTTGAGGCCAGCCCATCTGGTGTGCCAGGGAGCACCAGGTCCCAGGACCCCATCCTCCCCACCACCATGTCTGATGCAACAACAACAGCACAGCAGTGCCCTGCTGTTAAGGCCTGTGTGTTACCACCACCACCACAATCAGTGCCCCCAGCAACACCCTCCCTGTCTCAGGGGATGGCCAGCCCACACCATTAACTGTGGACGGCAGGGAGAGTGTGCGTGGACCCAGAGAGCGAGGCAACATGTCTGTGGCAGCAGGGCAGGTGGCAGGGCCAGGGTCACCCCAGACATCAGGAGGTTGGGACCCCATCCCTGGACCACTTCACCAGTCATCAGGGCCTATGAGCAGGTCGTCCAGGGACAAAGTAGCCGGTCTGATGAACTCTTACGCGAGTTCATCCTGCTGATGAGGTCTATGGACACCCTCATCGGTCAAATGGTGGACCTCATGGGCCAGCAAGTGGTATTACTGAGGGACAGGCCTGCGTCCCAACCAATACCTCCACCCCCCTCTGGGGTGCTGCAGGATGACAGTTCACCATCCTCCCCTCCGGCCACTGAGAGGGGTGAGTCCTCAGACGCCGCTGGCACCACAGCAGGGCCCACCCCAGCGAAACGACCAAGGGGCTGTCCAAAGAAGAGCATGGGAGTCTCTGGAGGCAAAGCACTAGCTAAACGCCAGTCACTGAGCCAGCCCTGATAGCAACTCTCTTCCCCACTGCGTTGACTGTTTGAACTGTCCTTCCCCACACTGCCTTGGGAATGGCACCTGTCTGTTGGACTGGGTCACCACATTGATGTGGTGTCCACTCATTCATCTCATTTACCATGACTGTCACCTCACTGCTCCATCGCCACCTTCATCTTCATCGCTTCATAGTGATTGTTATTCCTTCATAGCAATGGTTTGTAAAAAACAAAAGTTTATCTGTGCCCAATGCATTTTGGGCAGATTGCCCTTCTTCAGGGGCCGTACAACTGAAAAGTAGAGGAGACTCAGGTTCAGTACAGTGATGGCAAATAAGCCATAATCTTCCATAAGTTACTGTATGGGTGTGAAATGTATCTCAGCGTGTTTTACGCCATTATTCGGAGGAATATATTGTGTTTTAAACATGCACCATAATCTCGATAAAGTGGACGTATAATATACTCCGTGCTGTTAGTAACGTCAGAGCAGTAGTCAGGATAGAGCCTGTTACCCAAAGGTTGTTTGAGTATACAATCGGAATCCCTACTAGTGCACCAGTTTTTTTGCTCACTTCCACACATCTTGTACTGTTGACCTGCTCACTTGGGGCCCCATTAGGAGGGCGGGCGGAAAACCTCCCTGACCGCCACGGACGCTGGAAACAACCGCCCGCCGGGACCGTGGATAAACCGGCGGTCAAATTAGGATCACCCACCAAAAAAGATCGACCGCGGAGGTAGCGTGTTAATAAAAACCGCCCTACGCGGGCAGTGACAATCAAAAACTGACCACGACGGTCAGAACGCAGCGGAAAATCATCAACCCGCCGCAAGCATAGCGGAGACACCGCACGGGAAATGAGGAAATCCCCGATGGTCCTGCGGTACGATCCGCTGTGTCGGACCACCGCGGTCCCACACTGGAGTGAATGGGCGAGCCAGCGGAAGAGCTGCAGCAGAGCCACCGCAGCAGAGGATCCTCACAAAACATGGCGGACGATGCAAAAACACCACAAGAAAGGCAAACATTGCACACTAAAAAAGTAGCCATGCTCCCCAATATACCAAACAACATCCCAATGAAACAAATAAATGCCAAACAGGAACATACAATTTCCAGGACAACTCCCACAACACACCTGACAGCAAAACACCATTGAGACACACCCACATAGCTGAGTATAAAACCAGCCCCTTCACTGACCACAATCCTTTGCAACACTCCAGAAGAGGAGGGCATACACCAGACCTGACAGGAGAGGCAGGAGAGCACAGCACACACACCACCACTACCATCACACCAGCATCAACAATCCCCCAGCACATAACACATCTCACACACAACCACACCCACCACCCACACCCTTGCACCCACAAACACTTTGCACACTACACACTATGGCATCACAGAAAATGTCAAAATTCACAGAGTGAGCTGACAGTCATGGTAAATGAGATAGTTCGAGTGGAACCACAACTGTAGCCTGGTCCAACAGACACCATTAGCCACAAGGACACAAATATGGCAAAGGATAGTCCAAAAGTTCAATGCAGTAGGGAACACCTTGTGATCCAAGAAGGAGATCATGAAGCGGTGGCATTATCTCAAGAGGGTTGTCAAAGAGAGGAGAAGCAAGAACTGGGAGCTGGCTGACAGGACTGGCAGTGGCCCTCCCATTCCACCAAAAACATTCACACCATGGGAGGAGAAGGTGCTTGCTATACTACATCCTAAGAGTCTCACAGGAGTACTTGGGGGAGTGAAGGCTGGTAAGTACAAAAAAATGTTAACCAATACACTGATATGTACTTTCTTGCACAACCCAAACACCTCTGCATTGTTCACCAACAGGTAGGTAGCCATCTTGCCTGGGAGGCCTGTTTGGGGGAGGGAGTCCTGTACCACTACTCCCACCATGCCCCCTGTCCCACCCCTAAGCAGGATGTAGCACTCCACCCCACCCCGAAGCACTTGGGAGCCATTGCATCACCCTCCTCAAACTTACAGGTAGGTAGCCACCTTCACAGGGAGGGTGTTTGTGGGTGGAAGGCCTGCATCACTACTCCCACCTTGCCCCCTGTCCCACCCCTAAGCAGTATGTAGCACACCACACCAACCCAAAAGCAGTTTACAGCTATTGCATTGTTCACCTTCACCTAACAGGTAGGTAGCCATCTTGCCTGGGAGGTCTGATTGGGGGAGGGAGGTCTGTACCACTACTCCCACCAAACCCCCTGTCCCACTCCTAAGCAGGAAGTAGCACACCACACCAACCCAACCCAGAAGCAGTTTGCAGCCATTGCGTTGTTCACCTTCACATAACAGGTAGGTAGCCATCTTGCCTGGGAGGTCTGCGTGTGGGAGGGAGGCCTGTACCACTACTCCCACCAAACCCCCTGTCCCACCCCAAAGCAAGATTTAGCACACCTCACCAACCCAGAAGCAGTTTGCAGCCATTGCATTGTTCACCTTCACCTAACAGGTAGGTAGCGATCTAGCCTGGGATGTCTGTGTGGGGGATGGAGGCCTGTACCACTACTCCCACCATGCCCCCTGTCCCACCCCTAAGCAGGATGTAGCACACCAACCCAGAAGCAGTTTGCAGCCATTGCATTGTTCACCTTCACCTAACAGGTAGGTTGCCATCTTGCCTGGGAGGTCTGTACCACTACTCCCACCATGCACCCTGTCCTACCCCTAAGCAGGATGTAGCACACCCCACCAACCCAGAAGCAGTTTGCAGCCATTGCATTGTTCACCTTCACCTAACAGGTAGGTAGCCATATTGCCTGGGAGGTCTGTGTGGGGGAGGGAGGCCTGTACCACTACTCCCACCATGCCCCCTGTCCCACCCCTAAGCAGGGTGGATCACTCCCTCCCACCCACAAGCATGAGGCAGTCATTACATTGTTCGGCTTCACCCAACAGGTAGGTAGCATGTACGTGCAGCCACACATCTGTCACCAATGAAATGGTGCCATGTGCCAACACCAGCCCTCTCCATGCACAAATATGTACACTGACCCAGCTTGACATACACAGTAGTGTGCACACAGGTAAGCAAAGGGAACGGTCACAGATAACAAAGAGTCACACACCAATGGACATGCACGAGGAAGACCGTGCACAATCATGCACAGCATACACTGATGAGTGCATTGCCATGTGGCCCAATCAACAAGGAGCATTTACAATCACAGGAAGCATGTGTAGGCTCATAAATACAAATATGTACATTACAGGTCAAAGTCATGCAGTACAATACAATGGCCACTCCATGGCCAGATGTGACGTCACCCAGGGCATACAAATCTAAATTCAGAGAACCATTAAAATCATTGGTGCTGGTCCCTACATGGCAATTGGTCCTGTGAACATGATCACAGCAAAAATTGCATGCAATGCATCGACATCTGACTACATGTACGAGTAATGTATATACCTCTGCATCGTCATGAGGCACAGTATTTCACATAACAAAAGATGTGAAGATCAGTCAATTGTGTAGTGTACAGCCCCTGGATGATAAACAGCTAACAGAATTCTTGCTGAGTGCTCAACACTGACCATTCCCCATCTAATACACAGGTGACCAAGAACTCACTGCTGAGGATATCATCAATGACCAGCAGAGCCAGTCTCCTCCCCCGGTACATGGACTCTCGGATGTAGACTCCAAGGATTTTCAGGACGATGGCTTGAGGCCAGCCCATCTGGTGTGCCAGGGAGCACCAGGTCCCAGGACCCCATCCTCCCCACCACCATGTCTGATGCAACAACAACAGCACAGCAGTGCCCTGCTGTTAAGGCCTGTGTGTTACCACCACCACCACAATCAGTGCCACCAGCAACACCCTCCCTGTCTCAGGGGATGGCCAGCCCACACCATTAACTGTGGACGGCAGGGAGAGTGTGCGTGGACCCAGAGAGCGAGGCAACATGTCTGTGGCAGCAGGGCAGGTGGCAGGGCCAGGGTCACCCCCAGACATCAGGAGGTTGGGACCCCATCCCTGGACCACTTCACCAGTCATCAGGGCCTACGAGCAGGTCGTCCAGGGACAAAGTAGCCGGTCTGATGAACTCTTACGCGAGTTCATCCTGCTGATGAGGTCTATGGACACCCTCATCGGTCAAATGGTGGACCTCATGGTCCAGCAAGTGGCATTACTGAGGGACAGGCCTGCGTCCCAACCAATACCTCCACCCCCCTCTGGGGTGCTGCAGGATGACAGTTCACCATTCTCCCCTCCGGCCACTGAGAGGGGTGAGTCCTCAGACGCCGCTGGCACCACAGCAGGGCCCACCCCAGCGAAACGACCAAGGGCTGTCCAAAGAAGAGCATGGGAGGCTCTGGAGGCAAAGCACCAGCTAAACGCCAGTCACTGAGCCAGCCCTGATAGCAACCCTCTTCCCCACTGCGTTGACTGTTTGAACTGTCCTTCCCCACACTGCCTTGGGAATGGCACCTGTCTGTTGGACTGGGTCACCACATCGATGTGGTGTCCACTCATTCATCTCATTTACCATGACTGTCACCTCACTGCTCCATCGCCACCTTCATGTTTATCTGCCCATCCCCTCACATGTCAACTTTGTAAATAAAACACCTTACACACCTTCATTGTGGCAGCTTTGTCTTTAGTTCAATATTTACAGTCTTCAAGATGTCCATAATGTATCAGAAAGGTGTACTATATGTAGGAATGGATCAAATTGAGGCACCTAGGGAAACACAACATAACAACATTCACTGGTGTGAGTGTGGCATCTTAGACATTACACTACATAAACCATCTACATAATCCAACATGCAGATGACACAATGGGCAACAAGTTTCGGCAAACATGTCCCGTATACGTTCACAGATTACATGTCACTGTCAAACATCCACACACAGGCGACTTTACATCTGGCAGTCTGTACCATTTGTACATAGGCCTTCACGACAACAGCAATCACACCCAGAAGTAGCGGGGGATGAGCTGTTGGCGTATGTCACCTCCTTCCTCCTCTCCACTGTCCTCATCACTGGACTCAGGTTCTTGTGCAGGCAGGGACCTTGGGTCCTCATCATCATCCAGGAGCAGGGGAATCTGCTTGCGAATGGCCAGGTTCGTGGAGCATGGAGCATGCCACTACGATCTTACACACCTTCCCAGGCGAGTATGGCAGTGCCCCTCCAGTTTTGTCAAGGCCGAGAAAACTTTACATGAGCAGGCCAAAAGTACGCTCAACCACACGACGTATCCTGCCATGGGCCTCATTGAATCTGATATCAGCCGGAGTCCTGGTATTACTCAGTGGTTTCAGCCGCCATGGACGGCTGGGATATGCAGTCACCTAAGAATGACAAACACACATTGCAGTGTTGCATAGGCAGAGGGCAGCAAGTCACACACCCAGCATGCCATACGACAAGGCATACTCACCGACAATCCAAGCACGCTCGGGAAGCAGATTAGCCATCAGCCTGGGCACAATGCTGGTCCCCAGGATGTAGGAGTGATGGGCTCAGCCGGAGAATCTGGCACACACATGCAAGATGGTCATATCGGCCAGGTACACCACCTGCACATTGAGTGATAATGTTTCCTATTAGGGAAAATGTCCTCGCTCGCCTGTGGTGGCACAAGACCGATGTGCGCAATCTATGGCCCCAACAACATGGGGGATGTTTCCAAGGGGATAGAAGTCTCCCTTCACACCTGCCAATTCTGCTCCCTGGGGGAAATGTATGTATCTGTCCTAGTAGATCAAAATGGCTGCAAGAGCATGCCGCAGCACCATACTGAACATGGGTTGAGACATTTCAGCATCGCTGGCCACAGTCTCCTGGAAGGATCAATTGGCAAAAAAATGGAGGGCTGGCATCACCTTGTAAGTTGGTGTGTGGCGACGAGGCTGAAGGTGGGACTCCAACAGATCACAAATGGTCTTCAGGGTGTCTCTGTCGAGATGGAACTTGCGAATGATCGCTATATCCTACAGCAGTGTCAAGTGATGTATCAGATTCGGCCTCCTCCTAGTTGAGATGAAATTGGACATATGTCAATGACATCCATCATGAGATGGCCACAGCATATCACGTTCAGAATGAAACAGAATGAACAGACACTGACCTGAGGGATGTGTGACACACCATGTTACATGGGTGTACGTTTGAGCCACACAGAGGGCACACCTTTCCATTTACAATACACCAGTGCATAAAACACCACATAAGTCAATGTGAATGCACATATTTTCAAAGCCACATTCCACATGTGCATGCTTGGGAGCGTGTCATCCAGCCATTGTGCAACAAATCAGCACAACTGTCTCATACTCATCTGCTGTACTTGTCACACCTCAATGCATCATTCAAACTTGGCACACATCCGCAACACAATGATCACAGTTGGCGGTGAATTGACAATTGCGTGTATGAGCACACAGATAATCACAAGTAAGTAACAACATCATACAGTGAGACAAGCCTTGCCGAGGTCATCATTGCCCCACAACACATTCATATGTGTACATATTGTAGAGTCCTCTACAACACTGTTCTACATCACCAATGATCTTATGCATTTGTGATATGTTAGGGACTACAGACCAATGTACGTCACACATACACAACCATGGCCCATGTAGGCACCTGTGGAGTCAATGGAACATTGATATTGTGTGCAAGATGATGTGCATTTCACCATGTGGCCACTGTGCACTTTTGAAATGTTCCTGATGGACATTGACTTTGTATGTGCCACAAATTGCGGTCACTAACACCTAGCCCCGGCGGTGTGTCACCAGCACTACCCCTTACACTAGTGCGGTAGTCATTGGCATAGAGACATGCCCAAATGGCGGTGGGCATTCTCCGCCACTCTTCTCGCGGTAGCTACCGCCTGGCCATGGTGGTTGTCACCAGCACCACCCCTCACACTAGTGTGGTAGTCATTGGCATGGAGACATGGGAAGATGGCGGTGGGCATGCTCCGCCACCCTACTCGCGGTAGCTACCGCCTGGCCCCGGCGGTGTGTCACCAGCACCACCTATTCACACAAGTGCAGTAGTCCTTGGCATGGAGACATGGGAAGATGGTGGTGGGCATACTCTGCCACCCTACTCACTGTAGCTACCGCCTGGCTCCGGCGGTGTCACCATCCCCACCCCTTCACACAAAGTGCAGTAGTCATTGGCATGGAGACATGGAAAGATGGCGGTGGTCATGCTCCACCACCCTACTCACGGTAGCTACCGCCTGGCCCCGGCGGTATGTCACCAGCACCACCCCTTACACGAGTGCGGTAGTGCTAGCCATAGAGACATTCCCAAATGGCAGTGGGCATGCTCCGCCACCCAACTGGCCCCGGCAGTGTGTCACCAGCACTACCCCTTCACACAAGTGCGGTAGTCATTGGCATGGAGACATGGGAAGATGGCAGTGGGCATGCTCGCCACCCTACTCGCGGTAGCTACAGCCTGGGCCTGGCGGTGTGTCACCAGCACCACCCCTTCACACAAGTGCAGTAGTCATTGGCATGGAGACATGGGAAGATGGCGGTGGGCATGCTCGCCACCCTACTCGCGGTAGATATCGCCTGTCCCTGGCGGTGTGTCACCAGCACCACCCCTTCACACAAGTGCAGTAGTCATTGGCATGGAGACATGGGAAGATAGGCGGTGGGCATGCTCCTCCACCCTACTCGCTGTAGCTACAGCCTGGCCCCAGCGGTGTGTCACCAGCTACATCCCTTACACGAGTGCAGTAGTTCTAGCCATAGAGACATGTCCAAATGGTGGTGGGCATGCTCCGCCATCCAACTCACTGTGGCTACCGCCTGGCCCTGGCGGTGTGTCACCAGCACCACCCCTTCACACAAGTGCAGTAGTCATTGGCATGGAGACATGGGAAGATGGCGCTGGGCATGCTCTGCCACCCTACTCGCGGTTGCTACCGCCTGGCTCCGGCGGTGTGTCACCAGCACCAACCCTCACACGAGTGCGGTAGTCATTGGCATAGAGAAATGCCCAAATTGCGGTGGGTATGCTCCGCAACCCAACTCGCGGTAACAACAACCTGGCCCAGGCGGTGTCACCGCCATGGGGCATTGCCTACAGCCAATGGAAGCGATGATTGCGGTGTCATGATGCAATTTTGAAGATCGCGGTAGGCGTGCTCCGCCACCGCAGAGGGGGACATTGGATGCTTTTGAAAAATGCACCATCGCGGTAGCGCACCCTTGGCACCGACGGTGTGTCACACCCATGTGGCATTGCCTACAGCCATTGGGAGCGATAATTGCGGTGGCATGATGCAATTTTGACGATCACAGTAGGCGTGCTCCGCCACCGCGGAGGGAGACATTGAATGCTTTTGAAAGATGCACCATCGTGGTAGCGCACTCCAGGCCCTTGCGATGCATCACCGCCATGGAGCATTGCCTACAGCCAATGGGTGCGATGATTGCGGTGGCATGATGCAATTTTGAAGATCGCGGTAGGCCTGCTCCGCCACCGTGGAGGCGGACATTGGATGCTTTTGAAAGATGCACCATTGCGGTAGCACACTCTGGGCCCCTGCGGTGCATCACCACCATGGAGCATTGCCTACAGCCAATGGGAGCGATGAATGCGGTGGCATGATACAATTTTGAAGATCGCGGCAGGCGTGTTCCGCCACTGGGGACGCAGACATTGGATGCTTTTGAAAGAGGCAAACCTGGACAACCAATTGTTGCAGCTTGGCACCTTAGAAACGACCTCAGGGGGCTATAAATGTGTGGGAGTGAGCCTCACAATTCCACTGCTCACAGAGCCTGCTGCCTGCGACCCTCATCTTCTGCTGCCTCCAGAGCCTGCAGCCTGTGACCCTCAACTGCTGCTGCCTCCAGAGCCTGCTGCCATAGACCCTCAACTGCTGCTGCCTCCAGAGCCTGCTGCCTGGGACCCTCATCTGCTGCTGCCGCCTCCATAGCCTGCTGCCTAGGATCCCACACCACCCAATTACACCTCAGGTGTCCATGTCCACAGAGATGGCAAGGACAGAGAAGATCCGTGCCAGTCCATTGGCATGCGAGGAGTTGGAGGTCCAGGTGGACGAGGTGCTCGCAAAGTACCCAAGGCAGTATGGTCCCCCAAATGCCGTGGTAAGTCATCGTAAAGGGAGGTGCAGGGCAGGGGGGGCAGATATGTAGTTGGACTGCTGCAGTATATGCCTGAGGGTGTGAGGTTGTATCATACACTGAAAAAACATGCCATCTCCAGGGGGAAGGAGTGTGTATCCCAATGTCACGTTTTTCCCTGCCTGCAGTTGTATGTCTGAGTGGAGTGTGTTACATTGTCAGCCATACAGAGCCACAGGATGTTGTACATGCAGGTGCCAGGACAGTAATTGCTTGGCTGATTGTCTCTGTGTGCCCCTTTTGCTGTTGTCCGACTCAGTGTGAACCCAGATGCTCTGCACAGTGCCCGCCCACCAAGACGAGATGACATCACTGCACTTACTGTGTCCTTACTCTTGTTCATTTACACTGAAATCCAAATATGTACCATCTCAGCCCTGTATAATTGCGCACGACCACACTTGTGTTGATGTATATTTTGTTGGTGAGTCCATGTACCCCGATGCCACACATATGACATACAGATATGTTCACAGGACATGCTCTTTGAATGCTGCCCAGTCCGTGAGTCTACACACAGACACAGGTGGATATGTGATGTATATAGTGGCCAGATATGCATAGGACTGGAGATGTGTGCAAGCCACCCTGTACGCCCTCATAAAGTCATGCAATCACATCCGCTTGGCCCATGCACAGTGCCCAAGTGAGGTGTACCCCAGGGTGGAAAGGACAGAGATTACATTTGGTAATGAGTCTGTGTCTTACTACAGTACTGATAGATGTTGGTACATGACACTGTGTCACTGATAATTTCCCCCTTTTTTCTCCCATGCCTGCGGCTCAAGGTACACCAGCGTAAGGCTGTGTGGAGGGCCATTGCAGCCAAGGTGCGAGCCCTGGGGGTATCTAACCGATGACGCACCCACTGCCACAAGAGGTGGGACGACATGAGCCGGCTGGCAAAAAACATGGCAGAGATGACCTTGGGGCTGCTACCACGTACTGGGCGTTTGGCACGGTGCAGCATGACACCACTGATGGTCCGCATCTTGGCAGTGACTCATCCTGAGCTGGATGCACGTCTAAAGGAGCATCACCAGCATGGCAGGGGTGAGTATTCGGGGAGGGTGACTTTGGCAGGGAGCGGATGCATGTGGCTGATGAGTCTGTCTGTTGCACTGACCCCAGCGCTTGGGAAAGGGCTCCTTGCTATCTTCACTAGCGGTATTTTAAAAAGTACTTCAAACCTGCATTTCGTTCCAGAGAGCACCTAGTAAAGGGCTCAGATGTTTTAAAAATTGTTTTAACTCGTATCTTTGTTTGCCTATTTTGCACATTGGTAGCTATTTGCACATCTTATAAATTACTCACCCTGTAGCCTCCCCGGTCCAGCAGGAGGGAGGCGACACAAACTGGAAGTGACTCCTGACCGCTTCCCTTCCAATCTCGACGGGAGGTTAGCGGTCTAGCTCTTAAAGCATAAAAGCTGATGCCTAGTCAGACGCGCTGTCTGATGAGACTGTCTGTTGCACTGACCGAAGCACCTGGTAAAGGGCTCTGATGTTTTAAAAATAGTTTTTACTCGTACCTTTCTTTGCCTATTTTGCACATTGGTAGCTATTTGCACATCTTATAAATTACTAACCCGGTAGCCTCTCCAGTCCAGCACGGATTGTTCCGGTAGTCTGGAGGGAGGAAACACAAACCGGAAGTGACTCCTGACCGCTTCCCTTCCAGTCTCGACGGGAGGTTAGCGGTCTAGCTCTTAAAGCATAAAAGCTGATGCCTAGTCAGACACGAAGCGGAAGCGCGCAGCGGGAGCGCCCATGGCGCGCAAAAGGCAGGTCCGTCTGCTGCTGGTCGTCGCCAGGAGCAGGAACCCCTGCGGTTATGTCCCAACCCAGGTTAAACAGGTGAGGGCCTCCTATATTTATACTAGTGAGGAGCTGGTCGCAATCAAGAATGCTAACACTAACATGGTTATTCCAACCTATGCTTGCCCCACCCCTACTGAAGTAGAGGGACCTTTTTCCTGCAGCAATTGCAAATATCACAACGTTCCTGCCCTCTCCAGAATAGCCAATACTAAGTTAAAGCAGAACCTAAACTCGCTCCCCAGTTTTACAGAATCTAGATACTCTGCCAGAGCAGACTCCGACTATAATTGGAACTGTTTCCTGGTCAAGGTCTCTGCCCAAACATGCTGCTAATATATGGGACCTACTGTCCTCCAATGATCCCCTTATAGGATTTCTTACCAAGACCTGTATTAAAACTCACTCCCTGACATAGCAGTGGCGCTTCCTGATAATTATCATATTTTAAAACTTGATAGACTTCATAGGACTGGGGGAGGAATAGCTATAGTTTATAAAAACTCTGTGACTATCTCCATTCTAGACCAAATGTGCAACAATCGGTTAGAAATAATGGACTTTAGCATGAATCTGCATTAGAACCTCAATTGGAAGGGAGCCAAAGTTTATCGCCCACCAGGACCGCTAACCAATATCACTTCACAGCTTATCGAACTTATTGCCCCACACATCATTTCATCCAGAAACGTCCTGCTTCCTGGAGACTTTAACCTACATAGTGAAATCCCAGATAACCTGGAAGCCTCATCTTTTCTCACTGAACTGGATGCACTTAATCTTACTGCTATAAACAAATATCCTACCCACCAGGCAGGACATACGTTAGATATCATCTTGACCAACTCGCCTGATATATCTTACATCGCTACGAATCCTCTGACTTAGTCTGACCATTTAATGGTTGAATTCTGTATTAACCACAAGGCTCTCCCCTGCCCTAAACGTTTCCCAAATAAAAGCTACAGAAGGTAGAATTTGATTACACCAGAACATTTTTCAGATACATTCTGTCCTCCTCAACATGAGGATTCAGATAAGATTGGGAAACGCCTTGCCTCTTTCAACGCTAGCGAGCTGGCTACTTTAGATAGTTTAGCGCCCCTAAAAAATAGGCTCTACTACTGCAAAACGACGCCAGGCACCATGGTACTCGGCCCCCCTGCAACTAGAAAAAGGATTATGCAAACGACTTGAACGCCTTTGCCGCCGCTCTCAAAATCCTTCCGACAAGGAAAAATACAAGGAGGCTCTAAACCATTACCATCGTAATTTAAAAAAATGCCAGGAAAACTCATATCGCACCTACCCTCCTACAAGCTGGGAGCGCTCAGAAATGCCTTTATCAGATTCTAGAAACCTTTACCAGTCCTTTAGCCTGCAACATGACTTCTGTACCATCCCAAACACTGTGATAGCATTACTAGTCACTTCTCAGAGAAAATAGATACAATCTATAATAAAATCACTTCCACTATAAACATCCAACCTAAATCTGATATTGAGCTCCAACACACCCCATCCGTTACCAGTCTAGATCCCTCCCAATCCGGACTTCGCCCCAGATATAGCACTGAGTCATCCCTAATAGCAGTTGCCGAAAACGTCAGGATGCTGTTTGATAAAGGTCAGGCGGTGCTCTTGGTGCTGCTTGACCTTTCCGCAGCATTCAACACTATATCTCACCAAGTCTTACTCAGAAGACTGAGCAACATAGGCGTCACAGGGTTAGCTCTGAAATGGCTAACCAACTTCCTTTCTGACGGAACTCAGACCATGAACCTATGCTCCTACCACTCTGAGACCTCTAAGGTCACCAAAGGAGTACCCCAGGTCTCTAATCTGAGCCCTACCCTGTTCAACGTTTACGTTGCTCCCCTGACGAGAATGTTATAAAAACTGTGTTTCATCCCCATATCTTATGTGGATGATACCCAGTTACTCTTCCACTTGACAAATCTAACCTCAATTGCCAAGCCATTTTTTGTGAAGGAATGAAATCGGTAGCTGAATAGATGAAAAATAATTTTTTCCAACTAAACGCCACCAAGTCGGAGATAATGCTTTTTGGCGATGCCACCAGGGTATGGTCTCCTACTTGGTGGCCAGAGGAACTGGGCCCCACCCCTTGCACTAAATCAGTGGTGAAAAACCTTGGAGTCCGCCTGGACCAAGAACTCACCCTAAGAGACAATGTCTCTGCTACCATCAGAGCCTGATTCTACAGCCTGAGCATGCTCAGAAGAGTATTCCCTTTCCTACCTCTGTCGTCAAGAAAAACCTTGATTCAGGTACTAATTTTAAGCCGCTTTGACTACTGTATTGTGCTGCTGATCTCAGCCAATGAAAGGGACATAAATAGATTACAGGTGGTCCAAAACACCGCGGCTCGCCTGGTGGCCGATGTGCCCCCTAAAACAGCCTCCCTCCCTTTGCTTAGGAAGTTACATTGGCTACCCATACGAAAAAGAATTCATTTCCAAAATCTTTTGTATGGCCTATAAAGCTATATACAGACTATACCCCAGCTGGCTCAATGGGAAATTTGTAAATTATGTGCCTCTTCGACCCCTTCGTTCAGGAGACAAAGCCCTGATTTATGTTTCACGCATTAGAAAATCTCGACAAGGGGGTAAGGCCTTTTACCATCTCGGCCCTCGCCTATGGAATGATCTCCCCTTTCGCCTACGGCAATGTACAGACTACTTGGCTTTCAGGAAATTACTGAAAACCTCACTCTCCTAACAAGTTTCTTCAGGGCGCTGATGTGTCCTAAGCACGGAGATACCCTTCTGGGGTGATTCATGCGCTCTATAAATAAATAAATACAGGGCCTGTGGCAGAGGTGACCTATGTGATGTTCGTGAGGTGGTGATGTGCTGTGTCATGTGAGTGGCTGCTGGGATTAGTGCCAGTGTCATGCATTGGCACAAACTCGCCTTACAAAGGTGATCCTCCCTGCCGTGCATTCCCATAGCCGGATGTGTTAGGATCTACATGGTCATTCAGCATTGGGATAGTGTGGGGAATCTGTTTGGGGGTGAACAGCAGTGTCCACTATATGAGTGTGACATCAAGTATACGTACTTTGCATCCACCTTGATCATTGAGTCCCACACATCTGACCATAATGTGCCACAGAGTACATGGTGTTTGGCATGGGCTACTTGCCATTGTGGACTGTCATGTCCTAATAGGTGTCTATGTTGTCCCCTCCTGTTTCCTCAAGGTCTGTCAGTGGCAATAAGTGGTGTGCCCACATCAATTCCACAGGTGTCGGCAGAGCAAGTTGTGTGTCTGGTAGACTTCATCCACGGGCAGGGTGTTGTGCTGTGTGGCCTGAACATGGCTAAGTCATGGCAGATATTCAGGGTTACAGGCACTGTTCTGGTCTATGTAGTGAGTTGCTGTAATGTGATTGCAGAGTGTGGTGGTCAACAAGTAGATTTGGTCATCTTCTGTACTACATTGATTGAATTACTTTGTCCTGTTGACACTAACCCAACCCTGCATCTCTCTCTCATACAGATTCACCAGTGTACACGGAAGGACAGGAGCCGGAAACTAGTGGTGGTGAGAGTAGCGCTACAGCTGCACAGGAGCGCAGTGACACAGAGGTCACCAGCGCATCAGGGGAGGGGCGTAGTATGCAGGAGGAATCCCTGCCTGAGACACAAAGTACAACATCATCTGATTCCAGCGGGCATGCATCCATATTGGCAGGCACAGGGCATGGGGACTCTGCATCATCTTCTACCACACAGCGGCCGGTGCCCACCCTCCCATCAACTTCCTCTGGTGCTGCCCGTGTCCGTGTCAGTAAGAGGGGACGAGTTACATTCACACCTGGCACCGCTGAGCCTGCACCTGTTCCCCCTGCTGCCCTCAGTGCTGAGTCTGTTGAGCTCCTGCTCCAGCTTTGTGTGGGCCAGACAGCCCTGCTCAATGCCTTCAGTGACCATGACAAAAAATTAGGCCAGGTGGTTGCCTACATGGAGGGCATACACTTTGACGTGGGTAGGCTACACCGTTCTGTCTAGGCTTTGTCGTCCACAGTGACATCTGCCCTTCAACAGGCACATACTCCCATTCCTGCTCCAGTGCCTTTGTCCATCCCCCAGTCAGTGGCCACATCGGGTGATAGTGACCACGGTTCCCATGCGTCACAGTCACGATACAGCACAAGAAGCAGCCATCAGAAACTACCCAAGCGGGCCCGCCCGCAGACACCATCCCTACAGAAGAGCAGAGCCACCCCAGAATGCAAAGACAAGAGCCCGTCAGGGAAGAGCAAGGCTGAAAAAGCAATGAAGCAGACATCAGGCTCACATGCCTCAGAGGCATCACCAGCGAAGGACTCTCCTGTCCCTAAAACTTCACGCAGAGCTAGGCGTGCAGTGTCTATGCCCACTGAGGAGGTGTTGTATGGCAAGGGTACACCTAGGAAGGGCTCGGGCCACATTCCCCCACCACATCAACTCCAATTCCAAGCCCAGTGAAGCAGGTGAAGGAGGGCACTGTAGGGGCGACCCCTGGCAAACAGGCAAAGGAGGGCACTGTAGGGGCTATCCATGGCAAACAGGCGAAGGTTGGCACTGTAGGGGGGATACGTGGCAAACAGGGGAAGGAGGGCACTTTAGGGGGGACACCTGGAAAACAGGGGAAGGTGGTCCATAGGCGTAGCCAGATAAAGCATTCCGCAGGATCCAGCACGTCACCAGAGGTAGTGCCAGTGTCTGCACCTGATGCAGGTCTGTTGATGTGTGTGCCTGTTGTGTCATCACCAGTTCCCATTGACCCCAGTACAGGGAAGGCATTTCGAATTCCTAAGAAGTGGAAAGGCACCCCTCAAACCTCTCCCACCCACACTGTGTCACAGGTCTGCATGACTCCACCTCCACGTGCCACTACACCACCTGGTCAAAACAGTCCTCCAGCTTGCCAAGTCACTGATAGCCCTACATCACCTGGGCCTCTCTCTCCACACTCAAGTGGTCCTGCTGTGCCCGACACAGCCAGCTCCAAGTCTGCCTGACAGCCAAGAGTGAGTGGTAGTCCCCCTCACACACCTGTCTTTCATACAGGTGTGCTAGTCCTGCCCATTGCTTACCAACTTGGTGTGTTGCTGGCCATGGAAGGGTACAGTCAAACACACTCACTGTGCAGCTTCTAATTTTTTTTTTGAAAATATATTTTTATTGCAGATTAGTACAGTACAGACCTAATTTGGACAACCAACACGTTCTAATCACATGTCTCTTCAATACTCAATACACGGCCATTTAGCCCACAACCCAAAGGTCGGGCGGCATTAGTCCAAAACACAGAAAGAGATAAAAAGAAAAAAAAAACCTACATTGCCCTGCATGGCAATCAGTAAAAATGTTTGTGAACACACTACAGTACAAAATTCCAGGAATCCTAATTTAAAAATATTAATTGGAAGACTACAAAAATCTATAAAGGAAGCTTCTGCTGTCCCCAGATGAGACAGTGATAAAAATCTAACCCCTACACAATCTTCCTTCTGTGCGACAATAAAAATGATGACAGAATAATAATTATATGCAACAGAAAATAACTAAGTCAGACTAAGGCAAATGTGGAAGAATGCATATTTAAATTGTGTTCTCCCCCATACTCAATGCATGGTGAATATCATCTACATCTACCTTGCCCCACTCTTTACGTTGATTGCCAATTGGGGTGTTAAGGCAATTTCCTATGCCGATGACATCCAATTGGTATTTCCGTATTCAGAGTCATCGGAGGAGTCCTTCTTGAGCTTTAAGGGATGTCTCCAAGATGTAGCTTGCTGGATGAATACGAATAAATTAAAGCTCAACGCCAATAAAACAGAAGTGATCTTGTTTGGAAAGGGCCCTCCCCCACCCCCAGAGCTTTGGTGGCCTGCGGAAATGAGACAAGCCCCCTCGCCCAGCTCAATGGCAAAAAACTTGGGCGTGCGGTGGGACGACAGTATGTCCTTTTCCACGCACATCCAACAAGTTGTCGGCTGCTGTCTGAGCAAATTGAGGAACCTTCGCAAGTTTCTGAGATTGCTACCAGAGAGCTGCCAAAAAATAGTAGTCCATGCCACAGTGACATCTAGGCTGGACTACGCCAATGGCCTCTACTTGGGCTTGCCTAAATACTTAATTCAAAGACTCCAGCTAGTCCAAAATGCGGCTGCGAGACTGTTAAGGAGAATTCCATTCAAGCATTCAGTCTCTCCGCATCTTCGTTCACTTCATTGGCTGCCAGTTGCCAGCAGAATCAAATTCAAGGCACTCACGCTGGCCTTCAGATCTCTGTTTGGCACCTGCCCAAAATATCTGAAAGCTCGGCTACCAAGATACCTCCAGGACCGTGCACTACGCTCCACCTGCCGCGTTCTGCTTGCGGCCCCCAGAGTGAAAAGGGCGAGACTGGGGGGTCGAACTTTTTCGGCAAATGTTGCGACATTGTGGAATACTTTGCCCCCAGAAATCCAGCACGCCCCGTCTGAAATCTGCTTCAAGCGACTACTAAAAACTTGGCTCTTTACCCAACCTCACTAGGCACTCGCACTTCAGTCCTCTTGGTTAATGGTGTTCTTTCAGCGCCGGGACACCTCCTCGTGAGGTAGCTGTTCGCGCTTTACAAAATATAGTATTATTATTATAACAGTAACACGCCCTTTTTTGTAGTGATTCCTACTACAAACTAATAATCCAAATTAAAATAAAGATTAAAAGTTACTACCCCCAAAAAATTATAATTTACCCTCACATAGCCATATAAAGGTGTTGTTATTTCAATGAAAGTTTTTGTAGACACCTTAAAAAATCTACACTTAGATCCTGGTTATGAGTTTGGCAGTCCGGGGACCATTGTGCCTGCATTAGCTGGAACACTTATGCCGAGTAGGCGGTCGGACTGCCACAAGATCATCTCCACCGAAAGAATCCAGGATCCCACTGCGGTGGGGAAGGCGGTAATGTCTCATGGAAGGGCGCACTAGTATATCGACCACCGGGACAGAATTCAGACCTTGCTCTGTCTCTTCTAGAATTACTGGCCCCACATATAAGAGCTAAGGAGGACTTTCTTCTCCTTGGAGATTTTAATATACATGTGGACAATTCTGAAGATCATGAATCCATACAGTTAACAGCAGACCTGTCCAACCTCGGATTAGAGATAAAAAATAGGGGAGCTACGCATACAGCTGGTCATACTCTTGACTGTATCTTTTCCAACTGCACCAAAATAAGGTGCCTCCCTGCTACAGAAATCCTCTGGACCGATCACTTTCTGATTGAGTTCTATCTGGCAAGACCTAGTAAACAACAATTTAGAACACCACCTCCCCCTATTTTCCGACGCCAATGGTATAAAATATCAGCTGAAAATCTGCGCCAACACTGGCAACAACCCCAATTTTCCGAAGGTGATTCTGCTGAAGAAGCACTAGAAAAATATAATGAATCTCTTAAGTCTGCTATTGACTCTCTTGCCCCGCTAAAACTTCATAGACAGTTTCCCCCCACCAAACAAGAAAAGTGGTATACTCTTGACCTCAGGAAGGAAAAACAGAAATGCAGGAGGCTAGAAAAAATTTGGAGAAAATCGAAAAATGAGCAGGAAAGGAAAATGTTTTTAGAGGCCCAGGCAAAGTATTATAAAAATATAAAGCTTGCAAGAAAAAATAATTTATCCCTACAACTGGAAGAGGCGGGTAATTGCCCAAGGGAATTATTTAAAATCTTGCTAAGCTTTGTAAAGCCATCAGCTAGTGAGAGCCCTGATGATGCCTCACAGATATTGTGTGAAGAGATCTCCAAGTTCTTTGAGGACAAAATAAACCTGATTTATAATAAAATCTTGGCCTCGCAAGGCACAGTAACAGGGTCCTCCCCCCCATGCATATCTCCGGCACTGACCAAAAACACCTTTCTTGCTATCCCACCAGTTAGTGACTTAGACCTTCCTCTTCTCATTAACCATATGAAAACTGGCTCCCCAAGCGATCACCTTCCTGCTAAAATGGTGGCCCCTCTTATTTCCATCTTGGGGCCTTCCATTCAGTCAGTTATGAACACCTCGCTGACGAAAGGACAAGTTCCGAGAGAATGGAAGATAGCGGCGGTAAACCCTATCAGGAAGAAGGCGGCCTCCCCTTGGACAGATCTGTCCAACCTTCGGCCTATTTCCCTCCTACCCTACATCGGAAAGATGACGGAGAAGCATGTAAACACCCACCTATCGAACCATCTTGAAGCAGTAGAAGGCCTGGACCCTTCTCAATCTGGGTTCAGGCCAAATCACAGCACCGAATCAGCCCTACTGGAAGTTACTAATAACATCAGGTTGACACTAGATAGTGGGGGCTCCATGATTCTGGTGCTGTTGGATTTGTCTGCTGCTTTCGATACGGTGTCCCATGAAGTGCTTCTCGGTCGTCTGAGGGGTGTAGGGTTGGGAGGGACGGCCCTGTCCTGGGTGGAAAGCTTTCTTTCCTGTCGCTCCCAAGAAGTCAGGCTGGGCTCCCACAAGTCCATCTCCAGGGAGCTCACCAGGGGTGTGCCACAGGGCTCATGTCTTAGCCCCACATTATTCAATGTGTATGTGGCCCCCCTGGCCGACTTAGTAAGGCCATACGGGTTTACCCCGATAACCTACGCTGATGACACCCAGCTGATGTTCCCCTTCAAAACCTCCTCACCAGCCCTACAAAAATCCTTCGCGGAAGGCATGAGGGCTGTGTCATGCTGGATGGCTGAGAATTGCCTGCAATGCAATGTGGGCAAAACAGAGGTGTTACTGTTTGGGGAGGCAGCAACACTCTGGTCTGGGGATTGGTGGCCCACAGAATTAGGACCTGTTCCGGTCCCAAAGCAGACTGTCAAAAACTTGGGGGTGTTATTCGATCAAGCCTTGACTTTTAAACATCATGTCGACCAAGTTGCTGGCACCTGCTTCAGAGCCATTGGACTTTTGAAAAGGGTGTTTCCTTATATACCCGATGGTCACAGGAAAACCCTTGTCCAGGCACTGGTGATCAGTAGATTGGACTACTGTAATGGCCTTCTTTTGTCAACCAATGAAGGCCAATTAAAAAAACTACAAGTAGTCCAAAATACGGCGGCGAGGCTTGTTCTCAACCTTCCATCCAGAACTCCCTCCCGCCCTATACTAGCTAAACTTCACTGGCTGCCAGTGCGGCAACGCACAAAGTTCAAAATTCTGTGCACCATTCATAGGTCTCTGATAGGAAAGGGTCCTAAATATCTGACAAAAGCTTTCCTTCCCTACGTGCCAGGCCGATCACTTCGATCGAGTAATCGGTACCTATTACAGGTCCCTAAAATAAAAAAATCCCGCCAGGGAGGTCGTGCTCTGGCATATGCAGGACCCACCCTTTGGAATGCCCTTCCCCTTCAACTCAAACTCATCACCAACCACTTATCTTTTCGTAAAAACCTCAAAACCCACCTTTTCACCACCATTTAATCAGTTTGTGTTTTACCTTTCTGTTTATGACTAGCCCGGGGTTAAGCACTCTTGTTCCATCTTAAGCGCAGAGATATCCCTTCGGGGATCTATTCAGGCGCTATAGAAGCACATAAAATAAAATAAATAAAATAAAATAAAGAGGCGGTGCTACTGTGCCAATTAAAGTTGAATTTTCTCTGACCTTTTAATGGCAGGGATCCCATCATGAAAAGGTTGGCGGAAAGGAAGGGAACGGGCCTCAAACAAGGCCTCTGGATGCCTTGGACCATTGGCTTTGTGGCTGGGCCCCCCTATTCCTGCATTGTTGTGCGTGCGCTGTGTACCATGCACAACATGGTGCCTGGCAAAAGTGCATGCACGACAGTGCAGACACCGGAATGCAGCGTCATTGCCTTCACGCTCACTCTGTGAACAGAAGCGTGCCGCTGCCAGCCTGGTGGTGAACTCGTAATGCGGCTGTTAGGATGCTGCTGGCTTGGCAACGGCGGTTCAGCAGTCAACCGCCAAACTCTTAGTCAGCCCCTAAGTGTAGAATATGCAACTAAAAGCCTATTTGTTTACAAAATTAAAAAATGAATAGCCCTAGCATATGTTCCAGTCACAGACGTACCTACCCACAGCCTCCTGATAGAATCCCCATAACATCAAATCCCCTAATGTACTATTTTGAAGACTCTTGGGTTGGTAGACTGCACTGGTCTGGCCACAGGTGCCAACCCAAGTTTTAAACGCCATGGTGGAATGTCTATGATAGCACCATAGCCCAAGAGGCCAAAACAAATTACACAGTTCAAGGGTGCCACAGTTTTCCCCAAGTCACAATATGCCCAAGACTCCCTACCCTATTTAAATTCCTAGAAATCCTAAAAAAAAAACAAAGCAACTAAGAATAGAGGAATCTTTAACACAAATTAAACCTAAAAAATCCCAACAGACCAAAAAAATGTACGGCATGCTTAAATGCAAGGTAGAACTCTCTATAAATATCAAAGTCCTCCACTACCTAGAAAGCATAGCAACAACAATACTATAAACCACCAACATTTGCATCCATCATTAACCAATAAAAAGCAATACAATATATTGATTTATAGATATATTTTAAATTATTAATCAGTGTAACTTAAACGTTAAGACTATACAATATCTAATATTTCTGAAAAGTAGAAATAATGTATATTATGAATACATTCACACAATAAAACAGAAATCATTTTCGGAAATGCAAAGCAGCAAACCTAACATAAAATGCATACAATACACAATTTGTTTTAAAAAATAAATGACAGTATCATACAAACAGCCAGAGTAAACATTTCCCACCCAAAATAAAAAAATTCAAATCAATTTGCGGTTCTGCAGAGAATGTTCACTATACTTTTCCAATCAACTAAAATAAATACACAAAAATAGAGTAATCAAAAAAACTAAAATCAAAAAGTTAATCCAGAAAATTATTCCAGAATCCTAAGAAACCTTTTAAAGGCCCACAACATTAAACTAGAAACCGTTCCTAAAAAACTGAAAACTTTAATTTAATTAAAAAGTAATCTTAGTTTAAATACAACCAAAATAAAACGCTCTGACCAGAAAACCTGTACAAAACACAACACACCCACCCTCACAAAATATATAACCCAAAAACATTATAAATAGTACAAAACACATTAACAAACAATAGTCCCATCCTAAAAACTAAAAACCTAAAGTAACTAAACTACACATCCTATGCTAAGGCCTACCTCAATCAACTACATAACTAGAAAACACAATTAAACACAAAACCATACTGCAACAGCAAAAACAATACACTATTCTACACTAAAACACCCTACTCACCTCCCCCTACTCCTAAAACTCCAAATAATAACATAAACTTACTTATCCGTAGAGCAGCAGCAAGGAGCCATGACCTACAGGTACTAAAATCATCTACAAATGATGTGAATAGACTAAAAAAAATTGATAGCAGGGAAAATAAAATAACCACTGAATGGAAATTAAAAAAACTGATATAATAGTTTAAGTATGTTTATTAAACAGTACTATACAATTGTATAATGAACTAATGGTATACATTAATATATATTATAAATAAAAAGAAATGCTATGACAAAAAATGTTAGCTTTTATTTTTTAAATTATTAAAATGTGTTAATGTGATATATATGTATGACATTACAAATTATATTACATTTATTAACACCCCAAAAGAATAAGTAAAACAAAGTCTACAACGAAAGTATGTGAAATAATATTTTCAAATTGTTTGTAAATAAAGTGATAAAACATATATGTATGTGCATATTAAATGTTAAAATAATCAAGTAGATTAAAATTTCAAAAAACACAAACTAATCAATGCTATAAAACATACAGTAAAACTTGCCTATTTTCCTGTCTCTGCAATACATTTATTTTTAAAATATATAATTCCCACTGCAACCAAAATCTTATTGGGAACATGTGTACTTAAAAAAAACATAAAACAAACTATTCCCACTCCAATGTAAAACATTTTTTGGGATTAGTTTCACACTGAAAGGGACAAATGCAATATCATACTCCAATTAAACCATTGAGGAATTTGTCAGAAACTGAAGGGAACAGACTTATTATACCCAACTTGTAAGGAGCCGGCTCTGTATATACCATATCAAAAAGAGATATAATGTGCACAGAGTCATGTTATGTTTCATATAGGTACCCCAATATAGGCTCAGGTACTCACCTAACCTTTCAACTATATTCTCCCCTCCCATTACACTACATAACCGTTCTTGGGACTGACCGGTTACTGTACTGCTAACAGGACGTGGGGTTTTCCCTGAAAACTAGCCTCATCTATTATGCATGAGGATTCTTGGAAACTCAGCAGGACTGCCATCTGCATAATAACTATGTATTAAGGTAATTCCTTCCGTCATCCTAAGTTCAACATGACACAGCAAGTTAGAACCCCTGAGGGTACCACTTTTGGGATATAAACACTATATCTTGCTGTGGTATTCAGAGCAGAAAAGGACTTCCAAGCCGGCAGCTCGCAGTGGTCTGACATCCCTTGCGGAGTGTCCATCTCGAGACCAGGACAGGGTCCCACAGTCTCTCACTTCAAGTAATGGGGTTGACTTTATGCTAGAGGGATTCTTGGCTTTACACCTACATACATACTAGGTACACTTAGGTACATCTAGCTAGGGTTACAACATAGGGTGCGCATTTACTACTGTCATGTATTTTATATACTTGCCTGTATTCATTGTTTTAACACAATGGTAGAAATCTACCATCCTTTTACTTTGTTAGTGCCTCTAATCATTTATATCTGTTTCTATCTACAAGTTGTTTCAGTGCACCTATTTTGAGAACTGTCCCTACCATGTTTTCTGTGTATCACTCTGAGACAAAGTGAGCACAAGTGACTGAGCGAAAAGTATCACACTGTTTCCATGATCCTGAGGGATCAGGGTTGTCATGTCTGATAGTTGCCAAGAACTATTCTCTCCTTGGTAAGAGGGGTATCTAGTGGCACTGTGAGCTAGCTGGTATACAGGCTAACATACTTGGTAGGGGTGTCTAGAATCAGTTTGGGCACCAGTCCTACAGTGTATGTTGTCTAAACCCGAAGATCCTATATAGGTTTATAGGAGCTACACGACATGTTACCGCCAATGTTGGTTTGGTACTTATTAAATGGTAAAATCTGAGTAGTTCAGTTGTGCTGTTCTCCAAGACCCCTACTCAATTTCCCCAGAGACGTCTATAGTGGGAAGGGATCTATCTGCCACAGTTGAGTAGGCATATCCTAAGTACTGGTTGTAGGTTTATCAAGCTTGAATGACAAATTGTTCCTATTGTGCATAAAACCTTATCTAATTTTCCTTGAAACTCTTCCTTGAGAAACCTTTGTGGCTACAGTTAGGGAAGAAGAGGAAAATGAAAGTAACAATTAAGAAAATGTCAGAAATGCCCTTACTCTAAAACTAGCAGACTATGGAGTCACAGCTGGGGGACACAGTAACATTCGTGCTTGAGGCTCACGAGTCATATAGAACGGAGGTATTCTATTCATGGGTTAAAAGCCCATAAACAGATACATAATCGCATACATTTAATTCTTACACTGAAGATGGACCACCAAATGAATAGTGTCTGTATGAGGACATTGAAGTTCCGCTCACCTACCAGGAGCACATAAACTGATTTAAAGGCCCACACAAAAGTCAAAGTAAGACTCGGTCCGCTCGGAAGAGTAAAGAGCCACTTGGCCAGTCCTTGCGGCTTACACGATGCATCCTGACATTGACTCAATGCAAGTGGCACACTTATGTACTCTTCATAAAGAAATAATACATCTTTACAGAAACCGGACACAGTTTGTGATGAGAACCCTCACACTTCAGCCAGCAAGAGCTACACAAACAGGACAAATTCAGGGATCTACAACTAAAATTACACCACAAACACTACACGCCGTTATGGGTAAAACGACCACTAAACATGAGAAAATGAAATTCTAGATAGCAGAAAAAATAACACAGCTAGAGGCAGTATTTCCACACACCAGCCCTCAAGAAAAACACAGAATCCTGACCATCTGCTTGCCATTAGGGGTAGCTCCCCAAATGGAGGATTGTACCACTTGGGGTACAGTTTTCGCTGCATTGTATACCAGAACTCATGGTATCCCTTCAGAATGTACATAGTGCTGCATTAATGAATTTCATTGTGCAGAAAAAATACAAAACAACACTAAATCTCAAATGGATTTTTCTTCCACAGTATAGCGCCTGAAAGATAATATTTGACAGCATTCTCAGATTTACATTCCTAGTGTCAAGTTTATCGACTCCCCCAAGTGTATAAGAATAGCCCTAGGTTGTTCGCCGCTAGGGTAACGGAGTTACATCAGAATTTGGCTATTGTCCTATGTAGATGGCATTGTCCTATATAGATGATATTTATCTGACGGATGGTGATTTAAAGGATCACTTGGGTGAGCAACATCATTTTGGGGTTTGTCTCTAAGGGCTACAAATTCAACTTTGAAAAATCAAAAATAGCCCACCTCAATGTCCTCTTTTTGGGATATGAGCTACCTAGTGAAGGGAAAAGCCTGACAGCTAACATTTTAGAAAAGTGTGCGCTGCTCCATCCTCCTAAATCTTTGAAGAACTTTCTTTCTGACCGCACTTTTCAAATTTTCTCTCACTCCGCCACCTCCAATACGTATTCCCAGCCCCACAGTGTCCCTAAGGGCTCTATTCTTAGCCCCCTTCTTTTTAATCTTTGTTACCCCCCTGGCTTACATAGCAGACAGCGACGGTCTTACTCTATTCACGTATGCCGATGATTCTCAGGTTGTTTTTTCGCTCACTAAATCTGAAAAGGCCTCCGCCTCCCTCCTTCAGTTTGGACTTGGAGAGATTGCTAAGTGGATGAATCATAATCTCCTCAAGCTAAATGGTGGTAAGACGGAGGTCCTTGTCCTGGGGCACAAACCCAGCCTCTGGACTTCAAGACACTGGCTGACTGAAATGGGCCCTCTTCCTTTACCAGCGGAACAGGTACGTAATCTTGGAGTTGAAATTGACTGGGACATGACAATGCAATGCCAAGTCAGTAAAGTTTCATCCACATGTTTCACCATCATACGCTGGCTGCGAAAGATATTGTGGATGCTACCAGATGACACTCAGAGGTCGGTGGTGAATGCCATGGTCACCTCCCGGTTGGATTATGGCAACATACTCTACCTGGGGGCGTCCAAAGGCAGTTACTCGTCACCTGCAATTGGTGCAAAATGCTGCAGCACGTCTCCTTAGCGGCTGTCGTAAAACTGACCACATATCCAGCCTTCGCCATCTTCACTGGTTAATGATCGAAAACCGAGTGAAATTCAAGGCGCTTAGCTCTATGCACAAGATCAGGCACAAAGTGGCACCTAGCTACCTACAGACCCTGGTGAAAGCTTATTCCCCCACGCGATCCCTTCGCTCTTCCTCTAAAATTCTTTTTTCCGTGCCCAAGGTCAAACTCTCTAGAATGGGCGGTCGCTCGTTCGCCTACCTGGGGCCCAAGCTATGGGATTCCCTTCCCCTGGTCAATCGGTCTGAGGACAGTTACACTCACTTTCGTAAAGCCGTTAAGACCTGGCTTTTTGATCAATAACTGTTTTTGGCCTTTCATTCTTTTCTAACCGTATTATTTGAGCGCCGGGAAACCCTGTCGGGTAGCTGTCGCGCTTTAAAAGCTCAAATAATAAATAAAATAAATAAATAAAGAACTTACAGTGCATATTGGGATTTTTAAATTTTGGCAGATGAGGAAAGTGTTCTTCTGAAAGGCATCATTTGTACCAGGACTCCATTGCTTTTTCATTGCCATCTCGTGTCAACATTTCCACATGACCCACCTGGTTGTTTCTGCTGATGCCTAAGGAAAATCTACCTAACACGACAAAAGCCATCTTGCAGCCTGCATTTCTGCCCAGGAACTGTCGCACACCCAACCCCCCTGTTCTTGCAGTTCAACAGAAAGCCATGAGACACTCACACCCTGTGTAAATGATTTGTTTTCCATCTCCTGCTCCCAGCCTGGTAAACATCCTTCACACCGTGATCAGGTTATCTGGACAATGGTCTGACTGCTGGGCCTTGATCAGGGTGATTAAACAATGACCTAAAAGACCGGGCTTTGATCAAGCCGAGTGAACAATGACCTGAAAGACCGAGCCTTGATAAAGCCGAGTGAACAATGATTTGTGTACCAAGCCTTGACCAGGTCACCGTCTACAAACGTCGTCTGGATCTGGTTATTAACTGCAACCACTGCCCTGATTGAAAAATGAACTAACAGCCAAAAGACCAGAATGAAAAAGTATAAAAGGCTTGTAAGCTGCGGAGTAAAGCATCAGCCTCCTGTCTTGTTTTTGACGAGCTTGGGACTCTGTTCCATAGCCCGGGCTTATTGAATAAATCTGGGTTCCTCCTGCAGACGAAGGCTCCTGTGTCTCCTTTTACTACGTATGAACGGTATGGAAAACTTGGGCAATTCCCCCGCCGCCGAGACCCAGTAAGTGGGTTATTCCGGTTCTTGACAGAACATACATTTTAGATTACGCAGAAAAGTAAAACCTTACTACGACTTAATAAGACCTGATTTTTCAGTTAGGCATTGGACACAGGAACACACAGATATCCTTCGTTCCTTACAAGCTGACATGATAGCTTCAAAACACTTGCAGACACGCTTAAATGTCCGCAACCTGGTGAGCCATGTTATAGCAGATAATCTGGGTACAGAGACTTAACCTTCAATGAAGGTGAAACAGTACCCATAGCATATGAATCAAACTTGTACACAAATGCTGAAATATGTTTTACTTCTACAGAAAAAATCCTGACAGCAGTACAGAGCGCTGTAGTAAGAGAAAGAACACTGGCTCAAGGGAAACAAATAATTGTCCTAACTCCAGTACCAGCCTTAGAGGCTGCTACAAAGGCAAGCACTTTTAATGCTAAAGCCTTACGTCCAAGATGGATACACTGGGCTAATTCGCTCACTGCAACAGATGTAGAATACAGATAGGACCCTAGTGTAAAAACACTAGCATTTCTGCAATATGAACAAGAATATCCTCTCCTAATGAAATAATGCCTCTGGATCAGTATGAATACATTATTTACACTGAAGGATCTGCTTAGCCGGCCATAGGGAGTATACAGCAATATATATCGCCGCGTGTGCGATTGTGAACGGTCATATGCAGAATGGCAAGTTCTATCCCATCAGTACGAAGACACAGTCTCTAGGAGACTGCACAGCTGAGCTGGCAGAATTAAAAGCCCAGTTACTGGCACTAATAAATACAGATTAAGAATTCCGCACACAGATAGTGTGTGATTCTTTTTATTGTGTCCAGTCATACAACGAATATCTTCACTACTGGGGTCAAATAGGTTTAAAGACTCAAAAGGTGGCACAATTAAGTATAAAATGCTATGGGATGAAGTAGCTGAGTTGAAAAATGAACTACCAAGAGCTCACGTGATAGATACACTGAGTCATCAACGTAATGGCCCTCACATTGAAGGGAATTCATTGGCCGACGAACCCGCAAAGGGGGCAGTACGAACTTCGGCCATAGTTGCAATCAGAAGTAGAGAGTAGAAGTGCAATCAAATACAATATTTACAAATAATTGATAAGGAACCTGTCTAACCATGTATAAAGTACAAACTAATAAACTCCATAATTGCAAGACACCGTAAATGCATGTTTCATTATCTGCATATGGGCACTTTCTAAACGTACAGGTAGAGGTTAAAGGGAAGTCGATGGTTTGACCCCAAGAGTAGCGGGAGGGCCAGTAGTTCCCTAAGCAGAGGGCTTCATCAGGACAGAAGAAGCTATGAATTAATAACTCTGTGGCTCCTAATCAGGGAAATGACACATGAAAAGCATCCACAATAATCCAATGAGGATCTTGAGCAAGGTTGATCTGCTGAAAAAATAAATTAATGTGGCACATCAATATTGTGTATGCATAGTAACATAATCTTTGAATTGCTAATTTGCAACCTGTACTTGCATAACATGGCTACATGGTATGATTGGCGATGGTGATCCAATTTCATTGAGTATCATGTAGCCTGTGAATTAATATCACCAAGACAGAATTAATCTGTTCGCGTATCTAAAAGGCGGGACATAGCAGACAAAAGAGCTCTTACTAAAAGAGGAAGAGGGGCAAACCATACTGTAGAAATCTAAACCTATTATGATCATGCTATTTACAATTCCACCTCAAAATAATAACAATGTATATATGTATAAAAAAATACAAATATTACATATACTGTTGAAACTAAAAATGACATACAAGTTCTGAAAATGTAATACTTTACAAGCAATAATCACTAAAAAAATTATCAATCAAGCTATAACTTAAAAAAAGACATATATTATTTAAAAATTTCTTTTACAAGCCAAAATAAATGCAAACATTAATAATTTAAGTGTAATAATTTGGTTGTAAAACATGTTCATTGAAATACATATGACTATTTTAACTCGTTTTCCTCCTATATTCAAATATTCACTTAAACAACATTAAATTATTTTGATACGCAATAGAATTAAATTTAAAATATTACATTAAATATCTAGGAAAACAACAATATACTATGCATAAATTGTATTTAAACACAAATAAAATATAAAACATATTTACAAAATTAAAATGTAAAATTGCAAAATAAATTATTAAACAAGAAATAAAAGTAAAAAATATCAATGCTACCATGCATATAATATATACTTAAATATTAATAAATTAAAAGGTTACTATAAAAAATTCAGATTTAAATGTAAACATATCTAAATATTTATCTATAAATAGATAGATATATAGTAGTCTCCTCACCAGTTTCCCCTACAAACCCTAAATAGAGCTACTAAAAAATACAAATCTAAATTTCAATTAAAATGTCTTAAAATAATTTTAAAATAACTACAAAAAAATAAATAATGCAAAGCAATTACACTAAAACAAACATTTTGAAAATACTGATAAAAACAATATTTTTAACAATGTTCTTGAATACAACACCTAAATCGATATTCTTACCTGCAATGTTCTTGTCGATGACATTTTCCACCTCACAATATCCTTCAGTCGATATTCTAATATTATCATATTAAAAACGTTATAATTTGTCCAAACACCAAGCAAAGATGAAGTAGAAGGCCATCTATGACAGTAAAGCAAAACTTGCCATCACAGAACTTTGTAAGAATTTGAAAGAGACCTGGTCCCAATCCCGATCAAATGGGGGTCATTGATCCTAATGTGCCTGACCTTCCTGGGCCAACGGAAACACCTTAGTAACTCCACAGGTTAAAAATTGCCCTGGACAGAATATTTGTTACTCCACCGGTTCTGTCTGGAGATCCTGTAGACCCTCCAGGTCTAAAGTGATCTGGCTCAAGAACTAGGGCTGGACTACTGAACTGACTTAACCGGATTGAGACCCAATTTGGCCTGGAGGTCTATCTGGTTAAAGGATGAAACCAGCTTCACTAGGGGAATAATCCAAGACTGTTTACGCCTGGATAATGTACACCGGATTCCGTGGTTAAAATATGTCATCTCAACTTTTAAGGAACTATTTGACCTGGATGTTCTTATTGACCGCAAGTGTGCTATTGATATACCGAAGTTGGAGGTTAAAAGTGTTTTTTTGAGACATAAACTTAATAGACGCAGAGAACAATCTAGTGATTATTCTACCCATGCTTTCTATTTTTCTAACATGGACGAAGGGACTGGGATTCCTATGTATTTAAAAGTTATCACCAGACAATCTCACCAACATGTATTAACCAGGTTGAGATTAGGCATTGTGCATAATTTGGTAGCATTTCCAAACATGAACATATATTCTGCCACCCCTTGTCTGTGTGACAGAATTACTAAACAAAGCACATTGCACTTTATGCTGATATGCCCTTTGTATAAATCTTTGCGCGTTTTATACCTCAAACCATTGTTTAAGAAATATTCTATGTCCACTACTGCTAATGCTATGAGATTCTTATTTGCACTTGCCACTCCGGATATCTGTTTTTTTATCGCAACCTTTATTCTTAAATCAGTATGGGCAAGAAAAAGTATGGTTTTTTTAGTGTTGGTCTAAATCCTTTACCGGTAGTCCATGTTCTTACTTACTTGCTTACTATTATGTACTTTATCCCCTAATTCCTATTAATTCATAAGTGCTTTTTTTTATTCTTCTGTACACTTTTATGATGTTTTTATGAAACAATTGAATAAAGTTTAAAACTGTAAAACTGACTGCACCACTCAATCTGACTTCGAGGAAGGCAGTCTCTTAGCCCAGTGTCACTGACACTAGCAGTGGCACAACATCCAGCCCGATGACCCATGCCAGAACCCTGGGTCTCAATGCCTGCCCCAACATCACCAATATTGGAACCAGAGCCAATAGTTTTATCAGACTCAAAAACATTTTCAACCCCCCCCCCACCCTAATATCCCTCATGGCACTCCTGTGTGCAACGGCCAATCTGTTGGCATCATTGGGCTCTTCTATCAGCATGTCGAAGTCCAACTTCACTCCTATATTATTATGACTGTCTTTCAAAGGAGCCATCATGGACACAGTGATTTTCATGGTCTATCCTCCACCTCAATGAGTCCAGGACTTTCAGGCTATGATGCTGCAGTGAGACATTAATTTGGTCCTCACATACCTGATGTGTGCTCCGTTTGAACATATGCACACTGTCCTTTGTGCCTGTTTACCATTAAGACAGTGTTCCTCATCACCACTACATCTGTAAGACGAGTGAGTGAACTCTGGGATCCATCCGTCCAACAGCCATACACATTGTTCTTCACAGATAAAGCAATTCATCAGACTAAAGTGACATTCCTGATGAAGGCAGTTAAGCTCTACTATATCGGGCACCCATCACCATACCAGCTTTCCATGTTCAACCTCACCCCTTTAAGGAAGAGTAGTGGTTCAATCGTCGTGACCCTAAGAAGACCCTCAATGTTTTATAGAGACCATTGTTTGGACGATCAACTGTTTGTTTGCTTCTCCGGCACGAAAAAAGGGAAAGTGGTGCAAAGGAAAACCATCTCCCAATAGATTGCTTTATGTATTAAGATCTGCTATGACTAGCCAAAAAATAGCCCCTAGAATTATTGTGTGCTCCTTCCACCAGAGCAAAGGCTGCTGCCACTGTGCTGGTGCATGGTGTTCAGTCATGGACATCTTCCAGGCTGCTACTTGATTGTCCCTCCACACTTTTACCAAGCACGTTTGCCTGGACTACGAGGTCAGGTGGGATAGGCACTTTGCCTGATCTGTCTTGCAGATTTTCTGGTTTTCCACAGATCCAGACCCCCCACCTACGAAGGTGCTTTGGTATCTATTAACAAGGTGAGAAGTTAGAAGTTTCAATCCGAAGAACAAGTTACTTACCTTCTGTAACACCTTTTTAGGTAGAGTCTTAATCTAACTGCATATCTCTCACTAACCCATCCACCTTCCATTCTGTGGAATGGAATCATACAGTCCATTAATAATATCCCAATCTGGAGGTCTGAATAGTGGTATATTCTTACTTATATGGGCTCTGTGTCCAGTGGCACGGACAAGGATAATAGGAAACATATCAGTGAGTAGAGGTGGTGCAGCTGTAGTGGTCCTAACGTGTGAGGGAATTACTTTTAAAATGCCTAGGGTCCAGTCTGGCACCTTTAGGAAATTTCCAAGGTGAGGAATCTGCCGTTAGAGTTTCTACCAGAAAGGATTTTACAGGAGGTAAGATACTTATTTTTTAGCGACGATACACATATAATCACACTAAGCTTGGGAGTACAAAATGAGCCACTTGGACAAATAATCTTGCTATATTTGCCTGATCCTATTACAGTTCCTAATAAACCCGTTCAGTGGTTGCAGGGGATTTTAGCAAAATTGTTACAAGCTACACAGATTGTAAAATAGGCAATGGCATGCCCATTAATTGCATCAAATACAGTTCTCAACACAGAGTAATTGAATACAAGGTTTTATGAATTGCACCAGACACTTTCAGACTTAAAAGCTATTTAGTGTGATTGAGTAGTTTCCATTAAAACAACAATGATTATCCGAGATTGTGACGTGTGCACTGAGAGGTCAGTCATGCACCTCTGATCTCCACTCCCACCGCCAACACATACCCCACGTTGGACAAGATTTTGGCCACCCTCATCCAGGTCAAAGAAGACATGCACATCATCAAAGAACTACTCTCCACACACCCCATACAACGCCCACCCACCGCCACCTCCCCTCCCAACATATCCCCCCCCCCTTCCGGTTGACTCTCTCACTCAACACTCCCCACACCGGACTTCAATCCCTGTTCGCAATCGCAACAACCGCACTCGCCGCCCCTGCAACCTCTCACCCACCTCCACCTCCCCTCCCAACAGGTCTCCCTCCCTTCCGTTGACTCGCTCACCCAACACTCCCCACACTGGACTGCAATCCCTGTTCGCAATCGCAACAACCGTCCTCATCGCCCCTGCAACCCTCTATCGGACCTCGACACACTCACCCTCCTCCGCTCCTACGACTCAGCCCCCCACACATCCTCCACACACCTCACCATTCCCACGATACACTCAAATCCCCTTAGAACCCCCACTCTAAACAGCAGAATCTCCATCCCTAATAACCTGATAAAAGTTCCTCTCTCTCTAGAACCCTCTACCACACTCAACACACCCCGTCTCAAATGCACTCTCCTCAACTGCAGATCAGCCTCGAAACATTCCGCCGCCATCGCTGATCTTATCTTAACACTGGACCTTGACCTAATCATTTTGACTGAAACCTGGCTAACTGAATCTTCGTCACCTATAATGGATATTCTGGTTACTCCCAACTACCACATCATTAGACTTGGCAGGTCCGGCAAAATAGGCGGTGGAATCGCATGCATCTACAGGAACAACCTCTCTGTTCTGAAAGTCAACTCCACCTCCCTACCATCCCCTACATCCTGTGAATACATCTGCCTCGACATTATCAGTGAGGGCAAACCGATATGCTCTCTGCACGGCATTTACCACCCTCCCAGGGACAAACTTACCTTTTCCCAACAAATCATGGATATGATCTCAACCAATTCTGGACGGCAGCTCACCCAAATATACCTTGGCGACTTCAACCTCCACTGGAACGACCGCAATGACGCGGTGGTAAATAGCCTTAAAAACGTCCTCAATGCCCATGACCTCACCCAAATATGCAACAGCCCGACCCAAGAGAAAGGTTCTATCCTCAACCTTATCATCTCCAAAGAGGACTATATCCAACTTGAGTCCATCCAACCCTGTGACTGGTCAGATCATCATATTGTCACATTCTTCATCAATGAAAAAGTTAAATTTAACCCGGTTCAATCCTCCAAGCCCAAAGTCTGGAAAAGAGACCTGAAAAAACTCAACCCAAGCTCTCTGCCTCCTAACAGCTGCAATCTCCTACTTCCACCTACCGGCGCTACGGACGTTCAATCATTGACTGATCACTATCTCAATGCTATGACCTCAATAATAGAGGATAGACGAGACATGCGAATGGCAGAGCGCACCTGGAGATCATGAGGAAATATAAATTCTATGGTCAAGTTGTGTTCCCTAGCGCGTACCCCACCGTTTCCATGTACCAGCTTAAAGTGCATGTAACTTCCCTCCTGTGCCAGCTATGAAGACGCAAATACATTTGCGTCCAACGTTAACATGTCCTCTTTCAGACCCGCCCTGAATGGGTTAAATAGTCCGTTCCTAAGTATGCTATGCCAACGTCTTTTTGTAGTGTACCTTACACGTTTTTCAGCTCTGGCAAAGTAGGCCCTGAATTTCTGCCATCGAGCCATTTTTCTGGCTTCTGACTCTGAAAGCCTCAGCCCAGGTTGCCTCTGTACCCGTGAACTCTGACTTACTTCCAGCGCGGCCCACCACGCTCAGCTCAGCCTGCTGCCTGCCAAGACTGACTATAACCTTCGAGTTATCTGTTCCGCTCCTCGAAAATACATTCCTGCCTACTAGTTTCAGTAAACATCCCCCTCATCTGCAGAGCAAAGGGCCGACCTGTCTCCGTACAAGTAATTCATAGCCTCTGTTACCATGCTCCCATGAAAGGCCCATGCCCCCCACGCTTCTCATGCAGACACCCAGGCGCTTATACACGCACTCACAGTCAGTATAGAATAGCTTCTGCCCCAGAGACCTTCCCGTCCAGATAATATGGTTCCCAAACATCAGATATCAGATATGATAGAAGTACAAGTTGATCTGACATGCCAGACTTCTGTCTCTTTCCGTCAGTGTAAATGTCAAGCCCCCTGCACCCTTCAGTTTCACGTCAATCACACGTCATGCAGCTGCGCGCGCATCCAAGCTTCCGATTTCTGCTGACATTGCAACATTTCTGTTAGTGCCACCCCCTTGTGACACCTACCTGTGACGTCTCTAGCACACACCTCCAGTTCACGCCTAGTCCATGCCTTCTGATTACGTACTAGTAACACGTGGATACTGTTATCTTGTCTTCTCTCAGCTGTTACGCCTACTGCATTGCTTTCTATGATGTAAATTAAGTATATAAGCTATGTACTGTCAATAAAATGAAGCGCGCTCTATCCCTTCTTCCACCCCTGTGGTGGGAAGAACATGATATCCTGGTCTTGACCATTCCTTTTTGAGGAATAAAACCCCTAAGAACTCTAACACCACGGACTCTGTTTTTTTCTTTCCGATTTGAGTTATTATTGATTAAGTACTTACCTGCATAGAAATTAAGACGGTAAATTATATATTTACATCATTTTGGCGCCCGAACAGGGACCCCTCCCCCACCTCACGCGCCGGTTGGTGCGTTGCAAGCTCTGTCCCCTGCCATCAGTTAGACGGAAACTACGCGTACCGGCAGGATTTCCTGCATCTCCCTCTGGCCCACGGAGGTGACGAAGACTGCGATCAGTACCCAGACGAGGCGGTGAGGAGTGCGGAGGATCCGACCAGAGCCTAGCCGAAAGAAGCAAGGTCCGAGGTGTCAAGAGGCCCACCAGTTTTCCGAAGTTTTCCGAAGTCTTCCGAAGTGTCGAGTCCAGTCCAGTCGAGTTTTCCGAGGCCTTCAGTTTCCGTGCTTCCCGGTGAGTACCATTGCTGGGACGTATCTAGACGGGTTTGGGTACACAAGTCCGGTCTGCACTGTTTTTAGACAGTGTATCTGTACTGTTTAGCAGTACATCCGTTATTCAAGTTTCTGCGCTGTTTTAGCAGTGTATCTGTGCTGTTTAGCAGTACATCCGTTATACAGGGTAGTGATATATGTCTCAAATGTCCTTTCATGTGATTAATGTCGTGCTATGAGTGTGACTGTTTTTAATGTGCATTATTGTGTTCTTGTATAACTAGTTGTATTCAGTATTAAGTAGTTAGGGTTGAGCATTCAGTATTAAGTAAACAAGATGCCGTTTTTCAACAAGTTAAAGCAGATAGGAACTAGGAAAGGGATACTAGAGGAAGCAATTCCTATCCCCCCTAGGGACACTCCAGGAAACTTTATGTACCACAAACATGGCTTAGATGCCATATTGTATCTAGATTTATGGGCTGACTATACTAAACATCTAGACGAAAGACACAGATGGCCTGTTACCGGAACATGGGATGCCGAGTGCATCATGAAAGTAGAAGAAGCACTATGGAAAAAGAAAGCCAGACAATCTCAGAAAGACGCCATAGAGTTTTGGCGTAAGGAATCACATAAGCGTGCTGAAAAAGCACTACGTAGAGAAGACAGACTTAAAGAATCAGACAAGGCCCAAGAAAACGAGTTAGTTACCGAGGGGATCCGAGTAAAATCAGAGCAAGTAGACCGCGCACGAAATAACCTCGTAAACGGTATGTATCTCGCGGCCGAGGGTTCGCCTGAGGCCATTTCAGAAATACCGAAAAATCTGCCGCCACCATTAGTTCCAACTAAAGTAATGCATAAGACTACTAAAGACATATTACTGAATTCCTACCTAGAGGATGTAGCACCCGCTTACACCAATCTGCCTGTCCGCGCCCTGCCAAACGACAGGGACGGGGGTGGTAACCCGCCCCAAGATCATATTCCGTCAGTACCACAACAGAATACTGCTGTTCCACCACCTCCACCACTTCCCGTACCTAAAGTTGATCTACCGAAACCACTTCTACCTGATCCTACTAAAAGAAAAATTCAAGTTCAGGTACAGACTCCACAGAGAGATAATGCCCAAGCTTCCGCCTCAGGGGGTGCGACCGGGGGTCTTCACACCCCGCCATTAACACGCAGGTTACAGCTTGGGGATTTGCGGAATCCTCTTGCGTTCAAGTCACCCCGCCTTGACATATTCAAAGAATATCTTTCAGTTTGCAGATATGATCCAGTACCCGGTAAAGACGATATAATGATGATGGCATCACTACGGTTAAGATCTGCTACTGATTTCCTGCTGTGCTATGCAGGAATGAAGGAACGCCTAGATAGAATATATGAGTTTGTTCAGACTGGGAAAGACCCTGACAGTATTCAGGAGGCCATGGAGCGTCAGAAAGTTGACGTTCAAGCACAGATACTACGTTTTTTCATCAATTGCCTAATAAGAGAACGAGACAGGCCTGATACAGATCAGAGTGAGTTAGATGCACTAAACAAGTGGGGTCAAAATATATCTGAAGGAAAACACGACAAGGGGACCTGCATAGCCAGTATGTACAAGAAAATTAGAAAAGCAGTGATAGATATACACAAAGAAGAAAAAGAAAAGGCTTCCTCCGAGGAGGAAGAAGGACCTGAAGAATCAGAAAAGACTACAGATACTATAGCGTATGTAGGTAAGGGAACTTACCTTAGGAAAGGTATTCGTCCAGAAAGCAAGAGAGTTTTTCTCTCTGCCTTAACCAACCCGAATTCTTCTGAACATCAGTTCTAGGAAACTGATAAAAGACTCCGAGAGAGAGTGGGGTACCACGTACTCTATTCTATGGATGAACAAGAACTAGCTCGGTCAGCCATATTATGGTCTGAAAATCCCGACATATATAATGATGACACGGTAGCACAGACATTTCTGAACCTTTCCCCAGACGAGCAGAAATTAGCAGGTGTATACATGATTCAGCACCTTCTCACGAAATACAGAAACCAACATTCTGATCCAGGCCCCTTACCCGAAATACTAGAAGCACTACTCATGGATAGATGGAGAGGTCTAAGTACCAAGTTAATACAAATAATTCTAGAACAACGACAGAGATATAACACTTTTGTAAGCTCCGAATATGTTCCCGCCCCACACCCAGAAAGAAAAATGTATCATATGGAACGCCTGAGTGGCATTGAAAGTCAGAACCCCTTGCGAGAAGTACACCCAGTTATGGGTGAGGATAATGTCTTGAAACGCGTGTATGTACACACGCCACTGACTAAGTTAGAACTGTTAGAAATGAAGAAACTAGTACCGAGCCATGATAAAGACCCTGCAGGTTTTCACAGAGAACTTAAAGACATGTTACTGATGGGGGATTACACATACGAAGATATCATGAAAATGTTAAAGGTACTGCTGCCCACGGGCATCTACGAGAAATTAAAGGAAAAGGAATGGGAGGTGGGAGAGAAAAAGATTGCATGGGCAGAAATAGAAGATGAAGAGAACAAACGTGTCCCAGGGGTAGGCCTTGGGGAGAAAACTAAAGCATTACCAGGTTTGATAGTACAGGTTCTGCCAAGGTTACTGACAACTAGAAAAGAAGACTGGGATGCAATCTCAGCATGTAAACAGAAACCCGACGAAGATACTAGTGACTTTTATTCAAGATTCGAGAAATGTTTTATTATTAATAGTGGTCTTAAACCAAGTAGCGAGTCGTACCCGCATCTTTTTGTATCAAAGTTAGTTGAAAATTCCCTGTTAGCAGTCAAGAATCGAGTATACAAGGTTGAGAGTACATGGCAAGCAAATACGCCATCCCAGATGTTACAAATGTTACAATACCATCAGAATAGAATTAGAGAAGAACAAGATCAGGAACAGAAACGTATGAAAGACACAAAAATGAAAATGTTAGTAGCCCAGTCGGTACATACCGACGGAAACAGAAAGGGTACTACCCAGACAAATCATTCTGCAGCTCCCGTTAAAGGGACATGCAACTATTGTAAGCAGCCAGGTCACTACGTACATGAATGTCCAGTTCTGAAACACAACATAGCAACAGGTAAAACTAAAGAAAGACCGCATCCACCAAGACAAGATCAGGCCCAGCAACAGACCTCACAGAATGTACAGCCCATGCAGAACACACAGCCTACGCATGCTTCATCTCACACAGCACAGACAGTAGCGGTACCACAGCCCACCGCTTCGACTCAACAAGTTTCCCAACAGATGTACCAGTATGCCCAATCTGCTTATCCAGAGTACCAACGATACACATGAAACAGCCTAGAGAGGGAATTTGGCTTGCCTCTTATTGAAATTCCTGTAGATCAAGAGGGTCCTTATGTACACAGTCAAGTATTGGGAAAAGATAGAAAGTTTTTAATTGACACAGGGGCAAGCCGCACAACAATCAGTCATAATGAAGTTCCAGGGGCACCCCTCTCAGGCTCACAGAATGTTTCCCTTGGTTTTTCAGGACAGCCCATAGTAAATGAAGTATCTGAACCAGTCCCCCTGACTGTGGGTCCATTATCGCGAGTTACAGACTTGTTACTTACGAAATCATGCCCAGAAAATCTGTTAGGAATTAAAACATTGAAGGCTCTAGGAGCCATAATCTGCTGTTCCCCGGAGGGGGTTAGGCTCTTTCTGCGGGATTTCAAGGGCCATTATGTCTTACGAGAATTCGATGTCAGATTGAAAAATGTACCAGATCACTTGTGGGCAACAGGCCCAACTGATGTAGGTTGTATGCATATCACACCATACCGTGTTACACTCAAGACAGGAGTTGTTCTACCACGAATCAGACAATACAAGTTACCACCCGATGCTGTAGTGGCTTTACTGGAAATCATTGAAGAGCTCATAGCCCAAGGAGTGGTCGTAGAGACCGACTCCAATATCTGTAATTCACCCATCATTCCAATTCTTAAACGTACTGATCCCAATGCACCGCCAGTATATCTGATTGATCTAAGAGAGCTGAATAAATGTATTGTACCACAGTACCCTGTGGTCCCCGATATCTCTTCCTTATTGACTGCTATTGATTCAGAAGCAACGTTCTTTACTGTAATTGATCTCAAGAACGCCTTCTTTAGTGTACCTATTGATCCAGAGAGCCAATATCTCTTCGGATTCAGTTTAAATGGACGAAGTTTCAAATTTTCCCGCACACCTCAAGGATTCACAGAAAGCCCCAGCATCTATAGCCAAGCACTGAAAAGACAACTAGATTGTATTCAAATGCCAGTTAACACTGCTTTACTGCAATACGTTGATGATCTGCTGATCACCGCACGAAGTGAGCCCGAATGTGAACAAGCATCACTGACAGTCTTACATTTTCTGGCCGACAAGGGACACAAGGTGTCTCCTTCAAAGCTACAATTCTGTGTTCAGCAAGTTGTGTACTTGGGTCACTTGCTGTCCAAAGTGGGGAGACAGCTCACTCCCGATCGTATTCAGTTAATTGTAAATATGCCACGACCCCAGACACAAAAGGAAGTGCGGGCCTTCATAGGCCTCACCTCGTACTGCAGACAATGGATTCCTCAATATGCATTTCTAGCTAAACCACTCATCCAGTTAACGACACAGGAGGCAGCGACTTCGACTGTCCTCCCTTGGACTCAGGAACATACACAAGCCTTTGAGGAACTAAAGAAAGCATTATGTCAAGCGCCAGTTTTAGCGACACCATGTTACAGCAAACCGTTTACACTTTTTGTTACAGAACGTGATGGTACAGCATTGTCTGTCCTCACTCAAGACCAAGCAGGTTCACATAAGCCTTGCGCTTATTTTTCAAGTACATTGGATTCAGTAGCCCAGGCACTCCCTGCGTGCTTAAAGTCAGTAGCAGCAACAGCATTAGCAATCAGACAGAGCGATTCAATTGTTTTAGGACATCAGTTAACAGTACAAGTTCCACATTCTGTAGAGGTCCTGTTAAACAGAACCCAGACTCAACACTTGACTATAGCACGACTGACAGGTTATGAATTGACGCTATTCCAGCCACACATAGAAATCAGACGCTGCAGCATTCTGAACCCCGCAACACTGTTACCTACAATTATGACAGATCCAGCCCCGCATGATTGTATAGAAATCATTAATGCAGTAACGAAGCCCCGACGAGACTTAACAGATGTTCCACTGACAAATCCAGACCTGACACTTTATGTGGATGGTTCATGTATGCGAACAAGTACAGGAGAATTAGTGGCCGCATATGCAGTGACCACTGAAACTGAAGTAAAAGAAACACACCGTATTGACACACTGTCTGCTCAAGCGGCAGAGCTTATTGCTCTGACCCGAGCCTGGATTCTAGCAAAGAACAGAAATGTTAATATATATACTGATTCCCGTTATGCGTTCGGAGTTGTACACGACTTCGGAATGTTATGGCAAGAACGAGGTTTTCTGACCTCTCATGGTGCCAAGATCCAACACGGTCCCCTCATTCAAGCACTGTTAGAAGCAATACATCTGCCTTCAGGCATATCCGTCATGAAGTGTAAAGCACATACTAAAGTTACAGATTCTGTTTCCCAGGGTAACGACCTGGCAGACCAGACAGCAAAACATACAGCACTGACTCACACTCAGACAACGCACGTGACAAAGACAATAGGACCGACAAATTGTATGACAGTCAGGGATCCCACACTAGATGTAATCGATATTCAGGCACATGCTACTCCAGATGAAATAAAGAAATGGATTGAACTAGGAGGGATCCAGACAGATCAAGGTTGGATGACGAAGGGAAAATCTACATGGTTTCTCCCTGATTCTATGGTTCAAGTTATGATCAATACAGCACATAGTCCAGCACACCTAGGAGAAAAAGCGATGTTAGACAGTTTACAAAATCTTTGGAGCAATAAACACTTACGAGCAGCAGCAAAACAGAAAGTGCGTACTTGCATGATCTGTTGTCAGTTCAATCCAGGTAAAAGCGTCCCTGTAGAGCAAGGTGGATTTCATCTTCCCGATCACCCTTTTGAAGTCCTCCAGATGGATTATATCCAGATGGACCGTTGTCGAGGATTCAAATATGTCCTCGTAATTGTTTGTGCACTATCCCGTTGGACCGAAGCATACCCAGTCCCAGATTACACTGCTCCGACCACTGCCAGGCAGTTGGTTCGTGAATTCTTCCCACGGTACGGCTTGCCTCGTGTCGTGTACTCAGATAACGGTCAGCCATTCTCATCCGAATTAATGAAGCAGGTTTCCCTATTGCTAGGATACCAGTGGAGATTCCATTGTGTCCGACATCCCGAAGCCGCAGGCCTTGTAGAAAGGCATAATCAGACATTAAAGACACGCCTTGCTAAAATATGTCAAGAGAAAGGGGTCGACTGGATAGTCGCCCTGCCAGTGGCACTGTTCTATATGAGGATGGTTGCCCACTCGAGATCAGGACTATCCCCGTACGAAGTGGTGTTTGGTAGACCACCAAATATGTGGGGGACGCCCATTCCTAAGAAAATTACTGATGTTGATTGCAATATGTTGACAGATTACCTTGCCTCCTTGATGTCTGCACTCCAATCATGTTGTTCACAGGTTGCCGCAGCTTTTCCCGACTACACTGATGTAAAGCCACACGATGTCCGTCCTGGGGACACAGTTTTAGTACGGAATTTCGACAGGAAAAGTCCGCTGGAGCCCCGCTGGAAGGAGCCAAAGACCGTCCTTCTTACAACGAGGACCGCAGTGAAACTGGAAGGCAGAAAGGGGTGGGTCCACACGAGCCATATCAAGAAATACAATGAACTGAAACCAGACCCAGGCTCGTCCACCCCCACCAAAGACTGTATCAAAACTAATGACTTTAAAGTCTCTGAACGAGAGAAAACTCCACAAGAAGAATATAGATCAAAGCTCCGATCTAGCAAGTCAGACAGTTTAATTGTTTAAGTCCTCCCCTAGGTGAATCGGTTAAATAGTTTCTGACATGTATCCCCTAGATCGAGATAGAGAGAGAGAGAGAGAATTCAAGAAACGTACATACTGCAAATCACTGCGTAGTCACTGTATAGTGACATTATTAATCATGTTTTTTCTAAGTCTTCTAATTATTGTTGCAAGCATACTTCTCCCTATCTATTACCCTATTTTCAAGCGTGAACAATCTGCTTACAATGTATCTGCTGAACATTCTTTTAGCGAGTTACCTCCACATGAACTTTCTTACAGACTTGCGCTGCGCAACAACACATTCATTAGTATGCTACATCATTCCCATCAGACTAATAATGCTACAAACTGCTGGATATGTGGCCGACTCCCTCCCTACCAGAATTACAAGGGAGCTCTGCCCCTCTTTCCGTACCCGTTCACTCACAATGGCTCCTGTGGTGCATGGTTTAAAATAATTAATTCCTTAGATCCTGATATTGCTGTTTTCGATGGGGGCTGGGTTTGGGGAAACTTGAACTTGGTCCTGCTCGATGTCTGTTCCCCGGATAAGGAGGGACTACCCATTAGAATAGGAACTGATCTAGAAAATGAAGTATATGGACTAGGAAATTACACAATTAGCCTTATGATTCTTACTGTTGAATCCGAAGCTGCACCAGTTCTGCCCGCTATGTCAGTATTACCAGTCACTGGTGAATTATGTGTTAGGAAGAAAGGTTCAGTACACTTAGGTCATAGTAAATGTACTACTGTGGTCGATTTCAGTGATCATGGTAAATCGTCCTTTAAAGCTATCCGTCATTCCTATTTTGTTTGTGGTCATACCGCATACATACGCTTACCTCCAGATTGGGATGGTACCTGTTACATAGCATTCCTTCTGCCACCTGTTTTTCTAGCTCCTCCTGATTATCACAGAAATACAAACATAGTAAAGAATAGACTCAGAAGAGATATCTCACTTGTCGACTATACTGAAACGGCATGGGAGCAATACACCGATTTTAATAAAGGATTCTTTTTCTTTTTAGGCCCTGTCCAAAATAGTAAACTAATACGCAGATTAACTAGAACACTTGAAGCAGTAGTGAATGAAACTGCCTCCGCCCTAGGTAACTTAACCGAAGAGCAGTCCGCCATGCGGGTTGTTGTCCTTCAGAATCGTCTTGTTATTGACGTCATCTTGGCAGATAGAGGCGGAGCCTGTAAGGTCATCGGGTCAAGTTGCTGTGTTTTCATCCCACAAAACGCACCATCTGTATATCAAGCTATTACACGTCTTCATAAAATTGCAAATCAGATACATCAGAATCCAGGCACCTGGACTTGGTCCGGTTGGTTCTGGACAACGTTAACCGCTTGGGGATGGAAGATCCTATCCTTCCTAGGCATTGGCCTAGTCCTAGTATTCGGTTGCTGCCTATGCTTACAGTGTGGGCCAGCGATTTGTGGACTGTGTGCCACTTCATGTATTGAACATTCCAGTTTCCTTTCAGGACGTAAAAGAAAGAAAGAAGAGCAAATGATGTTACAAGAACAAACTGATCGATTCATGAGGATCGATATATCATGAAGGGTCCGTAGGGAACAAGGAGGGAATGAGGAAATATAAATTCTATGGTCAAGTTGTGTTCCCTAGCGCGTACCCCACCGTTTCCATGTACCAGCTTAAAGTGCATGTAACTTCCCTCCTGTGCCAGCTATGAAGACGCAAATACATTTGCGTCCAACGTTAACATGTCCTCTTTCAGACCCGCCCTGAATGGGTTAAATAGTCCGTTCCTAAGTATGCTATGCCAATGTCTTTTTGTAGTGTACCTTACACGTTTTTCAGCTCTGCCAAAGTAGGCCCTGAATTTCTGCCATCGAGCCATTTTTCTGGCTTCTGACTCTGAAAGCCTCAGCCCAGGTTGCCTCTGTACCCGTGAACTCTGACTTACTTCCAGCGCGGCCCACCACGCTCAGCTCAGCCTGCTGCCTGCCAAGACTGACTATAACCTTCGAGTTATCTGTTCCGCTCCTCGAAAATACATTCCTGCCTACTAGTTTCAGTAAACATCCCCCTCATCTGCAGAGCAAAGGGCCGACCTGTCTCCGTACAAGTAATTCATAGCCTCTGTTACCATGCTCCCATGAAAGGCCCATGCCCCCCACGCTTCTCATGCAGACACCCAGGCGCTTATACACGCACTCACAGTCAGTATAGAATAGCTTCTGCCCCAGAAACCTTCCCGTCCAGATAATATGGTTCCCAAACATCAGATATCAGATATGATAGAACTACAAGTTGATCTGACATGCCAGACTTCTGTCTCTTTCCGTCAGTGTAAATGTCAAGCCCCCTGCACCCTTCAGTTTCACGTCAATCACACGTCATGCAGCTGCACGCGCATCCAAGCTTCCGATTTCTGCTGACATTGCAACATTTCTGTTAGTGCCACCCCCTTGTGACACCTACCTGTGACGTCTCTAGCACACACCTCCAGTTCACGCCTAGTCCACGCCTTCTGATTACGTACTAGTAACACGTGGATACTGTTATCTTGTCTTCTCTCAGCTGTTACGCCTACTGCATTGCTTTCTATGATGTAAATTAAGTATATAAGCTATGTACTGTCAATAAAATGAAGCGCGCTCTATCCCTTCTTCCACCCCTGTGGTGGGAAGAACATGATATCCTGGTCTTGACCATTCCTTTTTGAGGAATAAAACCCCTAAGAACTCTAACACCACGGACTCTGTTTTTTTCTTTCCGATTTGAGTTATTATTGATTAAGTACTTACCTGCATAGAAATTAAGACGGTAAATTATATATTTACATCAATCAGCCCCCTCTGCACTGCACCTAAAAACTCTGAAGAAAAAGATAAACGCCTATTTCAGGAAAATTAAACGCTCAAAATCAGATTTCTTCAGCCTCCAGCTCGACCAAGCAAAAAAACGTCCGAGAAAACTGTTTGAGCTAATCAGAACACAATCCAAGGAACAACCTCCACCACTCAGCACTGTGCGTGAAGCACCCTCCTGTGAAAACTTCTCCGCTTTCTTTACCCAAAAAACTGATAGCATAAAGAGCGATCTCCTCATTGACGCAAGCCTCTACTCCAGACCCCACTGCATAGCACCCACTGAACCAAAAAACAATGCTATATGGTCATCCTTTGACACCTACTCTGAAGAAGAAAGTGGCAAACTGCTCAGCACCTTGAAACCATCCAATCACCTCACGGACCCAATTCCTGCAGGCGCTGTAAAAGACTTTACCCCTGTGCTTCTCCCACTCTGGACTACAATTATCAACAGCTCACTTCAACAAGGAACCATACCTGATTCCCTCAAAGTTGGACAAGTCACACCCTTACTAAAGAAACCTACAGCCGACCCCTCTGATCTGAACAATTACCGTCCCATTACCAATATTCCCACTCTCGCCAAACTGCTGGAAAAATGCGCACAACTACAATTGACTAAACACATTGATCAGTTTGAGCTCCTCAACCCTCATCAATCAGGCTTCCGAGCAGGGCACAGTACAGAAACTGCTATGACTCACATAATTGACGACGCATTTCAAATCCTAGACCAAAACGAGACCTGCCTCCTCATCCTGCTTTATTTCTCTTCAGCATTCGACACTGTTAAGCATGAGAAGTTACTCGAACTACTAAACACAAGAATGGGTATATCTGGAACTGTTCTCAAGTGGTTCACTTCCTTTCTACACAACAGGACTCAGAAATTCAAGAGCAACAACATGATGGAGAAGTGTGGCTCAATGATTAGAGCAGCAGACCCTGATGCAGAGGTCTAGCCCGGGACCAGGGTTCAATTCCCCGCCTCGGTGGGTCTTGGGCTCAAAATTCCACAGACCTGATAATTTTCACCTCGGTGCCTATTCCAATCATAGAGTTCCACTCTGCAACTCTGGGCAATAGCTTGCTTAATCTCCACAACGGCCCCCACAACGCTAAGGATGCCTGGCCTCCACCTTGGGGGTGCCCAGGAGTGGACGCCTCACAGGGAAAGCCAGGACGGGTTCCACAGCGGTATTCGTACAAGCGCCTTGAGACCCTTGCGGGTGAGTAGTGCGCTATACAAATATCAATTTACATTTACATTTACATGTCCTCGCCAATACCTGTATCGCTAGGCGTCCCCCAAGGATCCTCTCTATCCCCGACTCTGTTCAACCTAGTTATGGAACCTCTCACCACTCTGCTACAAGCATCCAATGTACTCTTTCACATGTATGCCGATGACACCCAACTTTATCTAAAACTACAATCCCCCAAAGACATTTTGCTCCTGAACTCAACAATCAGAAGCACCCAATCCTGGCTTGCCGATAATCATCTCAAACTCAATGCTCTGAAAACAGAGTTCCTTCTGATCTCACCTCCAGCGAAGATCTCTACCACTCAAACTTGGCTTAAACACCTAACCGCACTCAATGTCCAACCCACCATCGTGGACTCAGCAAAATCTTTAGGCATAACACTTGACACCAATCTCAACATGCAGCAACATATCAGCAAGGCAACTAAGGGAGCGAACTTCCAAATCAATACCTTGAGGAAACTTAAACCCTTCCTCCCAGCCAAAGACTTCCAAACTGCAGTACAAGCACTAGTCATCCCTCGAATAGAATATGGCAGTATCGCCCTCTGCGGTCTCCCCCTTACCACTACCGCACCCCTAAGAGCCTCCCTAAACACTGCAGCGAGACTCATCACTGGGTCAAAAAAGCATTCTCATATTTCCCCTGACCTGAAATCCCTGAACTGGCTGCCTTTTGAAGCCAGAATACACCTGAAAATCGCCTGCATGACACACAAGGCGGTACACCTGAACTCACCCGGCTACCTCACTCAGAAGCTGACAATCTCTAGCGGCTCTAGAAGCACTAGAGGCACAAACAATCTTCTGCTGAAGCCTCGAAGATTTCGGAAGGAAAAAACTTATAAACGCTCCTTCTCAGGAATGGCACCTAGGATCTGGAACTCACTCCCTCCTGAAACCAGGCTCATCTCCTCCACTATACTTTTTAAGAAAGAAGTAAAAGCTATCCTCATGGCTAAATACACCTGAACTATTATTTCGAACTCTTAAAGACTCTGCACAGATCTGTACTACTTGTTCGACCCCTTTGCTTATTTGTATTACTTGTATTATTGCTTTACATGATTAACTTTGACCCCACCTATTTGTACTGTTAGCTTTAATGACCTACCTGTTTGACTATGCTCCCTCATGTACCCGCTCTTTGTAAAGCGCTCTGATATCTGCAAAGATCTTGTTCGCGCTATATAAAACTTTCAAAATAAAATAAATAAAATAGAGGCAAAGTAGTACCCAGAGCTTCCACCATAAAGCAAGAATTATTGCAGAATGAACTAAAAATGTTAAGAATTCAAGTCCAACTCCGTGAGTGTAGACTGACAATGATTAAAGGTAATAATAGGAATAATCTACTGTGCAGAAAGTTCCTGATGGCAGATACGTTTAGGAAATAATACCACAATCTGAGTGCGGCTCAAATAGAATTTGTGGTCAAACAAGTGGCATATACTATTCGACACGGACCTACAGATTTCGGGCAAATGATTTCGCAAATATATCCCTGAGTTCCCTCTATGGTGCACTGACCCCTAAATACTCATTATCAAGATAACAAGGCAGTGCTCCCTTTCATGTCTAGAGCTCCCTTTGGGCTGGCATTATTAACAGACTGGTACTCAACCAGCCCTGCGAAAACAAGAACATGTCCACCCTCAGACCACTATCATTGAGACTTCATTTCAGTCCTTTGTGTGTCTTGAATGTACTCCCAGATTGGGAAAATGGTTTGCTCAGTCACAATTCACATAAATATTAAGCATTGACAAATGTTTCCTTTCCGCACGCATTGCTTGAGTCCCCTCTGATTCCCCTGCCTGCCATTACCAGCCCATTCCATTCTTCATCTGTATTTAATCGTATCTCCTGCTATTTCTGACAGCTGGATGGCTATCCCTGAATAAATGAGTTGCTTTCTGTCCGAAAGCAGGTTATCAAGCTGTGCCACTGTACGGTGCAGCTGCGACTGTAGTAACATTTGTGCCCTCTTGGATCACGATTGATGCATTTATGCTTAGATGTCGCTTGTGAGGCTTGTTTCCGTCAAGCTCTGCTTGGAAGGATTGACTAAAATGACCCGTGTTAGTTGCATTAATCTGAGAATAGTCATCGGTCTTAAAACAGCACACACCAGACCCTGTCATACCAGTGGAGATTTATCATGACATCTTTTTCAAGGCTTTCCAAACTCTCTCTGAGTCATTAGCGAGCCTATTCTGAGTTATCTTCGAATGGGTGAATGGGGTGAAATGGGTGAGCAGCTGTCAACCTTGGGCTCCCTGACCTGTGGAGTCCCCCAGGGTTCTGCATTGTCTCCACTCCTCTATAATATCTATTTTCAGCCCTTGGTGGAGGCTCTAACACGCAGAGACTGCCAGGTCTTTAACTATGCCGACGACACCCAACTTCTGGTCAGGCTCAGGATTCAGTAAAAAATCTGCTTAGGTTTACTGTTTACTGGATGGCAGCCAATTCCTTGAAAATCAACCCGGATAAAACTGAGGTGCTTATTATTCAAACTCATAATAGCCCTTGGTGTGACCTTTTTTGGCCCCCAGAATTAGGTGTGGTCCCAGTCCCAGTGCCCGTAGTAAAAAGCCTGGGACTGAAAATTGACTCGGATTTGTCCATGTCCTGCCAGGTTTCTTCGGTTGTGGGAATCTGCACGGGCTTACTTAGGCAACTGTGGAGATTTGTTCCTCTCCTCTCTACTTCTGCATTACAATCAATTGTTTCCGCCACTGTCATATCTCGGCTGGATTATGGGAACGCCCTTTATTTGGGCATTCCCTAGAAGCTCCTCAGGAGATTGCAAGTTGTACAAAATGATGCGGCCAGGCTCATTTTTAGACTCCCTAGGAGAACGCGAGCCACTCCATTATTACATAAACTGTACTGGCTGCCCATTGAACAGCGCGTGCAATTTAAGAGTCTTTGTATAGCCCACAAGGCTAACTATGGGGATGCACCGAAATATATAAAAGATCATGTGAAGAAGCACGTTCCCGGCCGGGCGCTACGTTCTTCTGAGGCCTGGAGGCTAGCCTCTTCTAGGTATAATCTTAAAACCAAAGGGGCAGAGCGTTCTCGATCCTCCTTCCACAGATCTGGAATGATCTACCGGAGAACCTGCAAAAGGAATCGGTTTTGCTTACCTTTAGGAAGCTCTTAAAGACCTACCTTTTTAGAGAGACACTGACATTGGTTTAAGCTTCGCCTCCGCTGCCGCTAGACTTTCTTACCCTAGCGACCTGTTCTCTTCTCTAGAAGCGCTTAGAGACCATTGGGTGATTAGCGTTATATAAAAATAATGTAAGATAATAGATCCAGTCCTCGATGATCATTGTAGCCTCGTGCCTGCTATATCCAGGGGTGTCGGTATTGTGTAAGGAGTTTGGGATTTTTTTCCTAGTACCTTATGTATGCTTTTCGAAGGAACATCTTGGGTGCTCCTTATCCCATTAGGCTTGCATTGCGTGGAGTGAACACCCCTTGTTCAGTAAATGATCTTATTTGTGCTTGTCGTTTTATTATGTCCTTAACCTAGGAAGCTGGGGAATAGCCCTTTCTAAGGCTGCCATTCCACAGTAAACCACAATGTGGCTTTGTGGTTGACCTCTCCTCCTGCACTGTCCTACATTGACCCCAAGCACAGAAGAAATAGTACTGCAGCTCACTTCCCCTTCGAAGGACTGAGCTACTGAGATGTTAATGCAGCAGAGGGTTTTTTTTCAGCATTTTGCCTCCTTATTTGGAGGCCTTGCGAAGAGCACAAACCAAAGAGTGACCAGTAAAATATTGCACAAGTGCAATGTCTCCCTAGGGGGATAGGTGTGGCCTGTGTTTAGAAAACTCTCTTAGTCAGATGGCAAGAGTCACAAATATATATGTTGAACGCAAATCATCTGCTCTTCCAAGTAATTAAACTTGTTGGTACTGTGTGCATTTTCAATGCTCTGAACCGTCACTAACTATTTAGGTTTGTGTAAAGGTGAAGCCTGCGGACACCTTGCCCTGTAAGGAAACGGGGCGAGCTACTTAGACCTATTTGGCCTCCACAGCACTTCGCCGGACTACTGCATCATCCTGTGAACTGGCATACTGGTCCTGTAGCCCAGGAGTCCAAACTCTTGGTCGATTTTCAGGATTCTAAGTGTTCATGACAGATTTCATTGAAGTCAAAGAATTGCATTTCAATTCCCAGAAATAATTGTTCATGCTATAAAGAATAGCTCTTCCGCGCCTGTGCAGTGGCGTGAGGTGCTATACAAATATACCTACAGTACAAGTGTGACATTAACACAGTTTAACATAACCTGTATAAGGCTTCCACTGAACATCCCCAGCCCCGGGTGCAGCTGCAGTCACCAGTTGGTGGTTCACAGCAGAGGTCCAGGAATACTGGTTCAGACTAAAGTCAGACAAAACCGAGGAGATGATCAGATCTGGTAGGAGCGTCTTGTGGTACCTTTCTCTGGTGCGAAGGAGGGGGTCAGGTGCCCTGGGATGCAAAGGGAATGAGGAAGTGGGGCTTTAAGTTTAATGAAGATCTCTCCCTTGAGCCCTAGATCTTGCCTCCGTCTACTCTCTGTTTTAACAACTGAAAATCCTGCACTACATTCTGCCATGACTCTCTGTTTATCCCCACACCTGCCGATCCGGCACTAGTTGAACTGAACTGGACTATGGGACTTCATGCTATCCTGGGCTCTCAAGGGCTTCATGAAGTGGGTCGGAATGATGCATCTTTCTTGGTAGTAGACACGTGCACATGTGTCTGTGCTACTACTCTTCTGTGCTCCATGCATTAGCTGCCATAGTAACTATATATGTCCCATGTCATATGCAGCTCTCCATCTGTGGGAGATTCCCCAGAAGATTGGCTTTATTTGTGCCATTCATGAGCTTGAGGCCTTGACTCAGTTAAAACAAGCACTGGCAACCCCAATAAGTCGGACGTTAGCCAAGACCTTTTGAATTGTGTTAAAAGTAAGTCTAATGTACTTACCCATAGTGGCTTTCAGCCAGTCCTCTTCATCCATTAGTCTGTAATTGTGTCATTTGCATTTTCTTCTGCCTATTACAGCATACAGTATGGGGCAATTGGTGAACCGAATTCAGCTGTTGGCTATCTTCACAGTGAGTGACGGCATTTTTCCCTTTCACAAGGAGCTCATCCACACATAAAATAGTTCCCTTAAGTGCCAGACTCTACAACGCAAATGTGTGCCTTTTGCTTTAAGCCAATTCTTTTTCACTTTAGATTGATGCGGTCCTGGTGCTATCTCCAACGGCTACAAGATCACCCGCAGAAACCGCACCAACGGAGTCGGAGGAGGAATCACCATGGTCCACAAGAACAGCATCAGGGTCTCGACTAGCACCGATGATGAGCTCAGCACCGCTGAACACATGCATTTCCAGATCCACACAGACCCCAACTCCACCCTCAGAGGCACCCTCGTCTACTGACCCCCCGGACCCCGCCCCCAGTTCAGCGACTCCATTGCCGACTTCATCAGCACGCACGCCCTGACCTCCACCGACTACATCCTCCTCGGAGACCTGAACTTTCACCTTGAGAACAACAACGACAACAACTCCACAACCCTGATCGATAACCTCTCCAACCTCGAACTGAGACAACTCGTTACAACCCCAACCCACTCCGCCAGCCACACGCTTAACCCCGTCTTCTCCTCAAGTCCGCACTTCTCTGTCAGCCACACCACCAAACTCCTCTGGACCGACCATCGCTGCATCCACTTCACCTTCCAGAAACCCACCACACACCACCGCACCCAACAGATCCCCCGCCGCTGCTGGAGCAAAATCACAGAAGACCAACTACATGCAAACCTTGCTCTCAACCCACCCACCGAACCCTCCAACACCAACGTCGCTGATCACAACCTCAGACGCTGGATCGAGGACTGCGTCAACATCCTCGCCCCGGTGAAGAAACCCCACCACAGAGACACCAGCAAGAGGGCCAGCTGGTTCACCCCAGAACTCCTAGATTCCAAGCAAGCCTGCCAGAAACTAGAGAAGAAATGGCACAGTGAACAAACTCCGGACAGCACGCAGCACTCAAGGAAGCCGTCCGCAACCACCACCACCTCATCGGGGCTGCTAAAAAGACCTCCTTCAAAGACCGCCTCAATAACAATGCACAAGACAGCAAGGAGCTCTTCAACATCGTGAAGGGACTCTCCAACCCCAGCTCCAACACCAACGACATCCTGCCATCGCAAGCCCTGTGCGACTCCCTTGCCACCTTCTTCCACCGTAGGATAGCAGACATCCACAACACCTTCAACACCCAGGAAGCCCCAACAGACAGCACCACAACAGACCCTCCGCACACCATCGCCCACATACCCTTGCTAGCCTGGACCAGCGCGAGCGTCGATGACACCATCAAGACCATGAGCACAATCCACTTCAGCTCACCGTTAGACCCATTGCCGCACCACGTCTTAAACAAAGCAAGCAGCTCCATCGCACCCCACCTACGCAATGTCATCAATCTCCCCCTTGAGACCGCGACCTTCCCAGAGAGCCGGAAACACGCCGAGATCAACGCCCTACTCAAAAACCCAAGGCAGACCCAAGAGACCTCAAGAACTTCCGACTCATCTCTCTGCTCCCCTTCCCGGCCAAGGTCATCGAGAAAATCGTTAACAGACAGCTAACCCGATACCTCGAAGAGAACCAAATCCTGGACCCTTCCCAGTCAGGGTTCCGCAGCAACCACAGCACCGAGACCGCCCTCATCGCCGCCACCGACGACATCAGGAGCCTGCTAGACAACGGGGAGACTGAAGCACTCATCCACCTAGACCTCTCCGCGACCTTTGACACCGTCTGCCACGCACACTACGCGCACGCCTCCACGCCGCAGGGACAAGGCTCTGGAATGGACCTCCTCCTTCCTCTCCGGCAGAGCCCAGAGCATCCGCCTCCCCCCGTTCCGTTCCAAAGCCTCCCGAGATCATCTGCGGCGTACCTCAAGGATCCTCCCTCAGCCCGACACTGTTCAACATTTACATGGCCCCGCTCGCACACGTCGCCCGACAGCACGACCTCTACATAATCTCCTACGCCGAAGACACTCAACTGATCCTCTCCCTCACCAAAGCCAACCTCCATAAAGGAATGAAGGCCGTTGCAGACTGGATGAAGATCAGCCGTCTGAAGCTGAACTCGGACAAGATGGAGGTCCTCATCCTCTGCTCCAGCCCGTCAGCCTGGGACGACTCCTGGTGACCAACGGCACTGGGGGCAGCCCCGACCCCCACCGACCACGCACGCAACCAAAACACGGAAGACCGCGCTACAGACTTTCAGAATTTGGGAGCAGGGAGCAACTTCCCTTCAAAAAAATAACGTTGGAGGAAGGACATTATAGATAAAATCCGGGTTCCGGAGAATGCTCTAGATCACGACGGAAAATAACATTCAGAAATTAGAAGAGCTCTTAAAAACAGCGACCAAGAATCAAAAGGAAACTATTACCCATGCCACATAAGGCTGGGTCGAAATTATAACCAGTCAGAAGGCGTAAAAGTGTGCAAGCGTCTAATATCAGCCCTGATGAAGTCGTGGGTTCCATCCCAATCGACGAAACACGTGTTGGCTGGACTGGAGGAAAACCTCTAAGATTAAATGAATTCTAATTTTCACTAAACTTGTAATATATTTGTGAACTTGAAATATTGCAATAACTTCTTTTCTGAATAATCCTTGTTGGTGTGATAGGCTTTGTACATATAAACCTGGGAATCATCCTGGACTCAACGCTCTCAATGACCAAGCAAGTCAATGCCGTCTCCTCCTCATGCTTCCACACCCTCCGCATGCTCCGCAAGATCTACAGATGGATCCTGACAGATACAAGAAAGACAGTCACCTAGGCCCTCGTCAGTAGCAGACTCGACTACGGAAACGTCCTCTACGCGGGAGACCCGACCAAGCTAATCAATCGACTACAACACATCCAAAACGCCTCGGCACAACTAATCCTCGATGTACCACGACACGGCCACATCACTCCCCACCTGAGAAACCTACACTGGCTCCCCGTCAACAAGAGGATATCCTTCAAGCTCCTCATCCACGCACAGAAGGCACTCCACAAGACCGGCCCAGCCTACCTCAACAGACGGCTCTCCTTCTACACCCCCAACCGCCAGATAGGCTCCGCCGACCTCTCACTCGCCACCGTCCCGCGCATCCGAAGAACAACCACCGGCGGGAGATCCTTCTCCCACCTTGCCGCCAAGACATGGAACACCCTCCCACTGAGCCTACACCCAGATCCAAGACCTGCTGACCTTCAGGAGGATACTAAAGACCTAGCTGTTCGATCAGTAGCGGCCCCCACCTCCCCCCCCCAGCGACTTGAGACCCTCGCGGGTATGTAGTGCACTTAATAAATGACTGATTGATTGATTGATTGATTGATTGATTGATTGATTGATTGATGGGTGAGTGATTGAGTGTCGAGGATGGATAGTTGACTGGGTGGATAATTGTGTACCCGCATGGATGAAAGGAAGAGCGGGTGTCTAAGGTGCACGGATGAATATGCAAGTAGGTGCGTAGGAGGATGAATGTGAGTGAATACATGGATGCATGATCGGATGTATAGTTAAATGGGTGAATATTTGCACATACAATTGAACATTTTGCGTGAGTAGGTCAATGAACTGCTATTACTAATATTAGCACTTTTATTTTATGTCAATAAGTGGTTAGTCCGCTGTCAAATCATAAAGTGTACTTCAATATTTCCAAAGTAGCAGACGCGTATCTCAAACCTTTAGTTCATTATGTTCCAGGATAACCTCATAAAATGGCAGGAACCAAGTTATTAAATGCCAGCGACCAGCCCACATGCCAAAATCATTTCAACATTTGAAAGTAAAGTAAGCCTATTACACAAAATGTACGGAATGTCTCAAGAATCGGGTTGTGCGCCAAATGTGAGGTCATATGCCTATTCATGTGAAAAACAATAGCCACGCCTGCGTTACTTCTCCTGTCTCACCATGTGGGCAATTTCAGTGCCCTGTCACCCTTGTATGTCAAAATCTTTTGTACGATCAATCATTCAGAAATAGTTCACCGGAGCTGCTTAATTACACAACCTTTTGAAAATCCTTTCTAGTGTTTTGTCAGATAAACATTGTTAGGAATTGCTTGCAATCTTTGGTCGCCATGGAGCGGCTCAGATATATCTGTTAGCAGACATCTGGAGGCCCTGGGGGGTAGCAAATCTGTCCAGGTTACTAAAGCTCAGCTCCCTCAGTAGGGCCAGCAGGATCTGCAGTCCCACGTGTCAGCCCTACTTCTGGAAAAGGGTAAGGAACACACCTTTGTCAGTCTAAGGAGTCAGTGGGTGGAATTTGGTGACACCGGAGCAGAGAGAAGAACTATTATTGTATGACTTTGTTTCAGTGGCCAGGATCTTGGACGTTGGCAGCTGGGAGATTTACGAGGTTTATAAACCAACACCGAATTGCAGCAGGCAAACAAGAACTGATTAGCTCAGGTAGGCTCTCCAGAGCTGTTGCCTAGAAAAACATTTAACTCATCTTTTTTGAAATGTAGAAATATAGTGAATTTATTTGACTGCACAATTTTCACCTAAGTTTCATCTCACAAAAGAGATATGCAACAAATACTATCTCTGTTCAGTGAACCATGACTCGTTCTTCTTGCCTCCCTTACCAATGATCTTCTTCTACATTTTTACTCAGAAACTTTGCCCCCATGCTAAGGGGGAGGGGGGTGAATGCTTTCTCAATGACGTGACCCGAAGGAGTTTTCTATGATTACCATACCACCAATTCGCCTCCTCTCAAATATGCTTCAGAAGATTGCGGAGGAGAGAAAAATAGTGATATTGATAGCTTTGTTCGGGCCTCATTGTCCATGATTGTTACGTTATGGTATGTTACTAGCAGCCCGTCCCGACGTTGTCGGGGTATGAATTGCTGCCGGCCAGTATGTTGCGTGTTTATCTAGGTTCCTGATCGATACTGTGACCTTATGCCCCTATTCGGCTATAAATCCATTTATTCCCTATATTGGCATAACCGTTCAAGTGCGATTTTCTGAAAAGTCATCTCTGGCCTCACACGAACAGAGCCACATTCCAGCATGACTCTCTGCTACTTCCTTTGCGACCAATTAGTGCAATGACAGTGCAGCAGTCCCTATCTGATATTCCTAGATAACACTCCGAGTTCTTCAACAAGATAAAAACTCAGCAAACCTGGAAATCCCCGCTTGCTATGTTTTGATTAGTAATGGAACTCTAATGAGCAACTGATAACTATCACTTCCTAGTGACATCTTTAATTGACGTCTTATGTCCAGCAAACTTGCGTCAAACCCGGCACCTGTCAGGTATAAATATTACCAACGTTGCCTTAAGCAAGGTTTGTTGCCTGCTGATGTACGAGCTACTGATGCAAGCTGCCTGCACGACCCCGTGTTGGTAAATCTAGCACTCTGTCGCTGCAGCCTGCTATCCTGTGGTGGTGAAGCTGCTGATACCATTATCGCCGCTAAAGCGCGACCTATGGTGCAGTACGCTTAAGGAGCTGAACAGCCGTCCTCTGCGAAGACATCCAGCAGATTCCAGCTGCCCGCGGACGCTGTCCCCCCTCCTTCCTCGACGCGCTGAAGAGACCCGCTGCCTTTCTCGTGCAGAGAAATCCAGCCACGGCGTTTCCGGTTTACCCTCGCAGGTGACTGGGATATCGAGAGAGACCCCTGAAGGAGATACCAATCCTCCATCATTCTATTCAGAGGTATGGTGTTGACTAAACCCTTAGACGAGAATTCTTGAAACAAACCTTGGCAAAACCAACTTAACTTAAAGCTACTTACTTACTCCCCTTTCACGTGTTAGGCTTAGGTCAGGCACACTGGGGTAGGCGTAGTTAGAAGCACCAGTTGAGTATGTTAGCCTAATGTATATATGACTGTATATATGTTTTATTACTTTTAAACCATTGTATGGCTAAGAAACCATATCAATGCTGTTACAGTTCTATTTCGCAATACTTATCTTACTGTACGTACTTTTTATAATAACAATTATTGCAATTGTGGCAATACATTTCTCTTGTACGAGAAGAAAGACTGTTCAATAAATGTTAACCTTTATTGATAAACGCCCGTCTCTCTATTCTCTACATACTGTGAAAGTAAACTGCACTAGACTGACTGAGTGAAATCTATGTCTATTGTTTCACACGACCCTAGAGATTGACTCTTGATCTGAGGAGCAAAGTTGTCATGTTGCACGGTTGTTGGAAAACTGAATCCCTTCTTGTCTGTGCCAAGGAAGCTGATCACTTCCTATGCAGAGAAGAAAGTTTCCAGTGACCTCTGAGCTAGTTGGTAACACAACCCAATTAAGTTTAGCATAGTCAGTGGAGGCCTGGAATATCCGCAGTTCCACGTCGATACTACTGTTTATGTTATTCCAATGCGCAGGGCCTAGTGGGAAACTAGGAACTACACTACAAGTAGTATATTGTTTTGTAGGATTTCGTTTTGATAGCATTTCTTATCTGTGACAGGCCTGTGAAACACTCCGATTCACAGTGCACTGCTGATGCACTAAAGAGTGCGCGTTCAGTAGTGTGTGAACTCGAGTTTCCCTACTATTTTTTCCTTGCAATATTATATAGTGCGAACTCGACAACATGGCATGAGCACAATTTACTTTACAGAAGAACACATTCATTTGTGGTAGGCACGGGGAGACAAAGCGATTTGCCTGTAATCACAGGATGTTGAGCTGATGCCGAGATTCGAACGTAGCTCCCCAGCTATAAAGTTCGCAATTCTAGAACTTGTGGCGGGAGGTGTGTCTAAAAGTGTATGTCGGTGCTGGCCATCAATGAGAGAGACCGGTGCATTTTTCAAATGGGTGGTGAAAAAATATGAGTATGTTGCTGGAGATGTGGGCCGCCGTGCCACCAATGTACTTACCGGGGGAGGGTAAACACCCATTATTCCGCAACTTTCTTTCCGCATACCAGTCACTCCGCATACTTTCATTACGAAAGTACCATGACTCCGCAATGCCATTATAACGCATGGCATTACATTTTCTATGCTTTTACCACGCATACATTTACAACAAAATTCGTTGTAAATGCATGAATGGTATAAGCATGTTTTTTTAATGTTTGGATAAGGTAAGTATGGGTATAGGGGTATATGTTTTGGGGTACTGAGGTATATGTTTTGGGGTGTTTGGGTATTTTAAGGGTTCAGATATAGTTTTGGGTTATGCTGTACAGGGGTAGTTTTAGCGTTTAGGGATAGGTATGGGTTTTGGGGTACAGGGGTATTTTTAGGGTTCAGAGCTAGGTTTGGGTTTTGGGGTATAGGGGTATTTTAGGGTTCAGTGGTAGGTTTGGGTTTTGGGGTACAGGGGTATTTCAAGGGTTCAGGGCTAGGTTTGGGTTTTGGGGTACAGGGGTATTTTAGGGTTCAGGGGTAGGTTTCAGGGTACAGGGTTATTTTTAGGGTTCAGGGCTAGGTTTGGGTTTTGGGGTACAGGGGTATTTTTAGGGTTCAGGGGTAGGTTTGGGTTTTGGGGCACAGGGGTATTTTTAGGGTTCAGGGGTAGGTGTGGGTTTTGAGGTACAGGAGTATTTATGGGGTTCAGGGCTAGGTTTGGGTTTTGGGGTACAGGGGTATTTTTAGAGTTTAGGGATAGGTTTGGGTTTTGGGGTACAGGGTATATTTATAGGGTTAAGATGTGTTAGTGTTTAAGGGTGTTGGGGTATTTTAAGGAGTAAGGGTGGGTTATGATTATCGGGTGCAGGGGTATTTAAAGGGAGCAGGGTGGGATTAGCGCACAATATGAGACATGGCATGAAGGGCAGAACGAACAACACGCCCCCAACATTTGTCACGCCCTCAGTACACGCCCACAGCACAACGCAGACACGCCCAAAAGGGACTACTTTTCTGGCACGGTTCTTTTACCTTTTAAATATATATGGTGGGCGTCTGCATGGCCTATTTACTTCTGCTGCAACTGCCCTTTTCAATGCTGTATTGGGTGTTGTGATTGGTGCTGTGGTTCCTGAGATTACCCGCCTCAAAGTTTTGGGCTCTCTCTTTATTATATTAGTATAGATATAGATGTTAACACAATTTGTAGAGCGCTTGTACACCCTGAGGTGTCTTGGCTCGATTCTCGTTGCTGACTGAGCAGTAGAGGAATGCTTTCACCTTCAAATGCAAACCTCCACTTATGTAGACTCCTTGCTGTTAAAAAGACAAAAATGATCTGTCAAGCTAATGGCATTGAGGTTGAAGGTTGAGAGGAGGGGTCTCCAGTGCCTATGTTGCTTGAGGGAGTTTGCCTTAGAAATGCTGGCCTCCAGAAAACCATTACCTTCTTATTGTAAACATCAGCGTAACTATGAAAAATGGTGCTAAGATAAGGGGGCTGTCTTCAATAGAGTATGACCCCTTTCATATTTTAGATTTCCTAGGTCCAGTTTTTTTAATTGCCTTGATCAATAGATTAGTTGAAAGTCTCAAACTATGAAAACCAGTACTTCCTAACCCGAGCCCCTCCCACTCAGTGGACTGCTAACGATTGTGGGTGGTGTGGAGGGGGGGCCGAATTAAAAAAAAAAAACACTTACCTGGGTACTGAACCACCATCTCTCCTACGTCATCTGTCCTCGCCCATGAAGCAGGAAGCACACAGGCTCCCAGACTCCCCTAGCCGATCAAATCGCTGTTGTCACTACCATGACAGCAGTGTCGTGATTGGTTTGAGCAGCATGGTTTGGCGCTCAGACAGGGCCTGGGAGGTTGTGCATGTTCTCCATCCAAGCTGTGCGATACACCCTGATGGAGAACACGCAAAGTGCATATGACGGTTTGGCAGACCCAAGACGGCCGGCCAAACCATCATGTGCACTTACAGAGTGCCCACCACTCCTCCCTCTGCTCTGGCCAGCCCTGCCCTGTCCCCCACCTAAGCCAGTACAGAATAATAAAATGATAACATTGTGTTATCATTTTATTGTTTGTTTTTGAACTGCTCAGAGAGCAGTGGGGACGCTCCTCCATCTTAGGGGAGGAGCCGCTGCTGCTCCCTCTGCTGTTAAAAGTGTTAAAGTAGACTCTGCGGGCATTATGTTATGCTACAGTCTGTGTTTTTATGTTGTTGTACATGGTATGCAGCTGCTGTGTATAATGTTAAGCTTTGTAATTACAGCCACTATTATACTATGTTATGTACGATTTAGCTGTTGTGTAGGTTATATTACATTACTGCGGTCTGTTACATTACGTTGCTACTGTCAAAGTAATGTAGCCGTTGGGTTGCCTGTTATGTTATGTAGGTGCTGCTGGTGTTAGGTGGCTGCTCTTTAAATTATGCTTGGTAACTGCCTATTTGGATTTTTGTCCACCTGTTTAGCACAATTTATTTCGTTTCTGTGACTTAAAAAAACATGACTCACATTGTATTGCAAAGATTATATGATATTTTATGTGTAGGCTCTGCTCATGTTTTGGCTTAGAACCACGCTGGACCACTGCCTTGGCTATGCCCTTCCCTTGAATTCTTTGGTTTGCCCACCTCTACCCATCCATTTCATTCATCCCACAACCAGAAAACTCCTGCTTGACTTGAACTTGTAGTATGTGGCAGTCCCTGCAGCAGAAGCAGGTAAGCACTGAACCCACAGCTACTCAACATGAAATCTGAAGGCAAGCAGGAAACGGCCATCTTAAAATGGCCGCTGCCAAATCTGTGAGGCTTCTAAGAGCTGTCGGCACAGGAAGCAGGACAAAATAATATAGAGAAGTAACGGCACAGCTACCCAAGCAGGGATGCTGATCAACATTCATGCAACTGTACCCCAGCATGGTTCATGATAGTTCAAGTTCAAGTTCAGAAATTTGTATAGCGCACTACTCACCCAGAGGGTCTCAAGGCGCTTGAGGGAGGGGGGTACTCTACTTATCGAATATCCAAGTTTTGAGTTGTTTTCTGAAGGAGAGGTGGTTCTGTGTAAGGCGGAGGTGGGTGGGGAGAGAGTTCCAAGTCTTGGCCGCTAGGAAGGAGAAGGATCTACCCCCCATGGTGGACCTATGGATGTGCGGGATTGTGGCTAGGGCTTGCTTGGATGACCGTAGTTGTCGGGTGGGGGTGTAAAAGGACAGGCGCGTGTTGAGGCATTCGGGTCCTAGGTCGTAGAGGACTTTGTGTGCGTGGGTGAGGAGACAGAACGTTATTCTCTTATTGACGGGGAGCCAGTGGAGGTCTTTCAGGTGACCGGAAATGTGATCTTGGCGAGGGATGTCTAGTATGAGTCTGGCTGAGGCGTTTTGGATGCGTTGGAGTTTTTTTTGTAGTTTGGTTGTGGTTCTGGCGTAAAGGGTGTTTCCGTAATCCAGTCGGCTTGCGACTAGTGCGTGGGGGTGACCGTTTTTCTTGTTTCGGTGGGGATCCAACGGAAGATTTTTTTGAGCATGCGTAGGATGTTGAAGCATGATGATGAGACGGCGTTGACTTGTCTGGTCATTGAGAGGGAGGAGTCCAGGATGAAGCCCAGGTTACGTGCGTGGTCCGTAGGTATGGGTGCGTTTCCTAGGGCCGGTGGCCACCATGAGTCATCCCAAGCGGAGGGGGATGATCCTAAAATGAGGACTTCCGTTTAGTCTGAATTCAGTTTTAGACGACTGTTCTTCATCCACTCGGCTACTTCTTTCATCCCTTCGTGAAGGTTTGTTATGGCGGTGTTTGGGTCTTTGGTAAGGGAGAGGAACAGCTGGGTGTCGTCTGCGTATGAGATGATGTTGAGGTTGTGTTGGCGTGCGATGGATGCGAGGGGACTCATGTATACGTTGAAGAGGGTGGGACTGAGTGATGATCCTTGTGGTACGCCACAGATGACTTCAGTGGCCACTGATCTAAAAGGGGGAAGGCGGACTCTCTGGGTTCTTCCGGCAAGGAACGAGATGATCCAGTCCAATGCTTTTCCTTGTATTCCGACGTTGCTGAGGCGTTGTATGAGGGTGCTATGACAGACTGTGTCGAAGGCTGCGGAGAGGTCAAGTAGGATAAGGGTAACTGTTTCTCCGTTATCCAGTAGTGTACGAATGTCGTCAGTTGCTGCGATTAGGGCGGTTTCGGTGCTGTGTTTGGCTCGGAAGCCGGACTGTGAGGGGTCGAGGGATTTGTTGGATTCGAGGAAGGCGGCGAGTTGATTGTTGACGGCTTTCTCAATGACTTTGGCAGGGAATGGGAGGAGCGAGATGGGGCGGTAGTTCTTGAGTTCAGTGGGGTCTGCTGTGGGTTTCTTCAGAAGGGCGTTGAGTTCGGCATGTTTCCAGCTTTCCGGGAAGGTAGCGGAGTTGAGGGAGCAGTTGATGACGTCTCGGAGATGGGGTGCGAGGATGGAGTCTGCTTTGTTGAAGAAGTGGTGGGGGCACGGGTCGGTTGGCGATCCTGAGTGGATGAAGTTCATCAGGCGGATGGTGTCTTCATAGGTGATTGGGTTCCAGGCACAAAGCTTGTTAGAAGGGGGTTTTGGTTCTGATGTGAGTGGAGTGGACTGGTCTCTGGATTGGTTTTCAAACCTGTTATGTATGTCAGCGATTTTGTTGTGGAAGAATGAGGCTAGGGAGTCACAGAGGTCTTGGGAGGGAGTGATGTCGTTGGTGCCGGCGGTGGGGTTGGTAAATTTTTTGACGATGTTGAATAGTTCCTTGCTGTTGTGGGCGTTGTTGTCGAGTCGATCCTTGAATGCTGATTTCTTGGTGGATCGGATCAGTTGGTGGTGTTTGCGGGTGGCGTTCTTGAAGGTGGTCAGGTTGTCAGTGGTGGGGATTTTTCTCCAGGTTTTCTCGAGGGTGCAACAGAACTTCTTGGATTTCTTAAGGTCATCGTTGAACCAGGGGGCTTTTTTGCTACCTTGCTTGATTAGATGGTTTTTCAAGGATGCTAGTTCATTGGCACTGTGGGTGATCCATTGTGTGAGGTTGGTGGCTGCTTGGTTAGGGTCCAGTGATTTAGCAGGAGGGCTTTGGTGGAGCGATGTGAAGAGCTGGTCGGTGGTGATTTTGTTCCAGTTTCTTCGGGGAACTGGATGTGGGAGGTTGTGGGTTGTAGTCTTTTTGTAATTGAAGTGAACGCAGCTGTGGTCCGTCCAATGGAGAGCTGTGGCGTGGTTGAAGGAGATGTGCTTGCTGGAGGTCAAGATGGGGTCGAGTGTGTGCCCGGCAAGGTGGGTGGGGGTGTCTACAAGTTGTTTGAGTCAGAGATTGGCGAGGTTATTCAGAAGGGTGGTGGTGTTGTTGTCGTTGTTCTTTTCAAGGTGGAAGTTGCGGTCTCCCAGTAGAATGTAGTCCTCGGATGGGAGGGCGTGAGGGCTGATGAAGTCAGTGATGTCTTCGCTGAATATTGTGCGGAGTCCTGGTGGCCTGTAGATGAGGGTGCCTCTGAGTGTGGTCTTGGGGGCAATGTGGATCTGGAAGTGAAGGTGTTCGGCTGTAGCGAGGTTGTCATCGGAGCTGGTCGTGATGCGGATGATGTTCTTGTGGACGATGGCGATGCCTCCTCCTATTTGGTTGGTGCGGTCCTTTCGGATGATTTTGTAGCCGTCCGGGATGGCTATGGCGATATCGGGAGCTGATGAGGCGTTCATCCAGGTTTCCGTAAGGAAGGCGACGTCCGGCGATGTAGTGTCGAGGAGGTTCCAAAGGTCAATGGCGTGTCTGTGGATCGAACGGGTGTTGAGTAGGATGCATTTCAGGTGGTTAGTGTCGGAGTTCTGTCTGGGATTAGTGGATTTGATGTGGGTCTTGATGCAGTCGAACTTGCAAGAGTGGCAGGTGAAGGGTCCATGGGTGTGTCCTGGGGCGGCTTGGTAGCATTTTGGGAGTTGGCCGGGATTACGTGCTGAGAGGGTAGCGGCGTCGTACGTTATGCGGGTGGAGAGGATTGGGCGGGGACCAGGGGGACTGGCGCTGGGCGCGGTCCAGGCGCGGATGGGCGAAGATGGGCTTACCTTTGGCGCACCTTCGGCGCACATGGGGCGCGTACGCTGCGCGCGGACGCTGCGCGCAAAAGCATCTGTCATATGTAGATAGTGGAGGGGGAGGGGCGAGGGAGGAGCAGCTGGGAGGCGGGAGCGGGGTGGAGAGCCGTGCTGGGAGGCACAACAACAACAACAACAACAAAATGGCAGCAAGCCCAAAAGCGAAACAGGACGAGATTGGGGCACCACCTGAGATCGCTAAGAAATGGGCAGTGGTACCAGCACAATCAGGCACAAACAGCCAAAGCAGGCAAAGCGAGCAGTGCACAGCTCCAAAACAAATGCGGAGCAGTCTACCAGCACAGCGCTACGATGTTGATATCACCAGGCACAATACTTAAATACAAACAAATGCGGTGCAGTCTACTAGCACAGCGCTACGATGTCGATATCACCAGGCACAATACTTAAATGCAAACAAATGCGGAGCAGTCTACCAGCACAGCGCTACGATGTCAATAATTAAATACAGTAGGCAGAGTACAATAATAATTTCAGGCACAATAATTAAATGCAGTAGGCAGAGCAAGCAGTGCGCAATTCGAGTTAGTGACAGTGAGCAGTCTGGCAGAAGCGCTACGATACCACTTCTTTTAGCGGGGAGCAGCGTGAGGCACACAAATATTTGCGACACACAAATATTTAGCAATGATACCCTCCTCCGTTCCAACAGTACAAATACTATTTGTCGCTGTATGTTCATGCACCAGGGTTTGCTTCCTGGTTTAGGTATGTATGTATGTATCGCTTATTTGTACCGCGCGAACTGTCACCCAAAGGGTATCCTGGCACTTTGACACTTAGAACACCATACGTGATGTTATGCTGCCGTGGAAATTACACTGTCCTAGGAAAGAGATAAGTTTTTAAACCTTTTTTGAAGGAGGAAAGATCCTCGACCATTCTTAGGGAAAAAGGTAAAGAATTCCACAGTTTAGCCGCAGTAAATCTAAAGGCGCGCCCGTCCATCCGAGTCCTCACAATCTTGGGAACTGCCACCAGGCATGCTGATGATGAACGTAGCGCTCTGGCCGGCATGTACCATGAGAACAGCTTCTGTAGTGGAACAGGCCCCTGCCCATGAATGGCCTTAAAAACCAAGCATGATGCTTTAAAATGGATGCGCTGGTGAATTGGCAGCCAATGAAGATCAGAAAGCGCCAGAGAAGAAGAGTGAAAGCGCGGCCGTGAGAGAGCCAGCTTAGCAGCCATGTACTGTACTCTCTGCAGTTTGCCAACCAGAGTAGCTGGCGCCCCCATAAGTAGTGCGTTGCAATAGTCAAGCCTGCTTAAGATGATACTACGCACTACCTCTGGGCAGGCGTGGACCGGGAGCAAAGGGAGTATCTTGCGTAATGTGCGAAGCAACATCATGCAGGTGGCCACTGTTTTATTCACAAACACATCCAGCTATAAATTAGCTACAAACATCACACCCAGATTCCGAACAGAATCTGCTGCCACAACAGTACCCTGGGAGGGAGACGGACAAAAATACGTCGGCAGAGGCCGTGGGTTACGATCCAAAGAACAGTGCAGCACCTCAGTTTTTGAGCTGTTGAATTGCAGGGAGTTTTGACGAAGCCATTCCGCAGTGGCTTCATACAGCAGTGGAAGGTCTCCTGGGATACTGCATCCCTACCTTCAAAAGAAAAAATGAGCTGCGTGTCATCAGCGTAGTTGGTGACTGTTATACCAAAGGACTTGATCAACCTGACCAGAGGGCGGAGATACAAAATAAACAAAATACGACTGATGGCCGAACCTTGTTGTACGCTCTGTCCCACTTTTTTGATGACAGAACCATAGGGCGGCAGTGCTACCACCTGGTGTCTATCACCGAGATAGGAGACCAGCCAGTCCCGGGCCAGGCCGGCCACCCCGATTTTCTCCAGTCTGTACGCCAGGATGGCGTGGCTGACCATATCGAACGCAGCTGACATGTCGAGCAGCACTAAAATAGGCTACCCGGCCGAGGTCGACACGCGAACTTAGGTCATCCAGAACTACCACCAATGCTGACTCAGTACCATGACCCGGCCTGAAGCCGAACTGAGCCACATCCAGACAGATGTTCAACTCCATGAAACTGGACAGATGTTTGGTGACATGTTTCTCCAAGATCTTGATAGGAAAGGGAAGCAACGAGATGGGCCTAAAGTTTGCCACACAGGTGGGATCCAATGTTGCCTTCTTCAGGAGAGGAGAGACCACGGCCAGTTTCCAACAATCAGGAACTTGACCGGTACTGAGGGACTGGCAGCAGATGGCATGAAGAGGGCGAAAAAGCTCTACTTGGAACAGTTTCCAAAACTTGTGAGGTAGCGGGTCCAGAGGGGAGCCTGAGGACACCCTGTTGGCCAAGGAACAGAAATCCTCGAAAGAGGGGAGAGGAAAGCTGTTCAACTGTACCTGCCTTCCCTCTTCCTCCAGTGACCCCGAAATGGATATCAATGCGGGGTCAGGCGAAGACTGGGGACAAGGGATGGCCGGGGCACGGAGATTACTCAGAATAGTAGCAATCTTATCCTTGAAGGCTTGTGCCAGAGAATCACATAAGGCTTGGGAAGCCGGAATGTCGTTAATGGCACAGGCAGGGTGAGAGAGGTCCTTGATGATCTTAAACAGGGTCTGGGATTTGTTCGCTGCTTGCAGCAGCGTCTCCTCTAGAAACCTGGCTTTGGCACACTTAATTTGTGCTTTGTAGTCAAGCAGAGTCTGTTTAAACAGAACTTTGTCAGACTCAAGGTACTGCTTTCTCCAAGTTCGTTCCGCCCGCTTACACTGAAGTTTCAGCTGGAGTAGATCTTGCGAGTAACAAAGCATGGCAAGCTTAGTCCTGTCCCTAGTATTCCCCAAAGGGGCCATTTGATCCAGTGAGTCTGTGATTTGCCGGTTAAGGATCTCATAGCTCTCCTCCACACTACCTCCCAGGGTAAAGCCCTCTGAGAGCAGGGTTGGCAGGCTCGAATGTTTCAAGAGCCTGGACCATTGCCTGCTAAGCTTAGTAGAAGCTCCTTTGATGCCGCCCCTCGATGCAATGGCGGGGAGAGAGAGGGAGAAATGAATAAGAGCATGGTCTGTCCAACACTGAGGGACAATGTCTCGAATAGCAACCTGACTAGTATCCGCAAAGATCAGGTCTAAGGCATGACCCTTTTGGGGGGTGTGAGAAAGCACGAGCTGCTGCAGATGAATATTACGACAGGCCTGGACCAGGTCTTTGTAAACTGAATCCATAGGTCCATTCGGCCAGAGATTAAAATCTCCCAGAACCATGAGCCTGGCATGAGTATTGGAGAGGTCGTAAATGAGATCTATTAGCTCATGCACAGCTGACAGAGCATTGGCCGGGGGTCTGTAACACAGCAATCCAGAGAGCAGGATACCTCCCTGACCTTTTAGGGAGAAACCCATTAATTCACAACCCGGGACTTCCCCAATCTCCAACGGCGAAAAGTCCAGTTCTTCCCTAAAAATAATGCCCAAACCACCTCCTCTATTCCCTACATGGGGATTATTTCTAATTTTGTAGCCCGGAGGGCAGGCTATACCCAGCTCTACCGCGCTATGGGCTCTGGTCCATGTCTCTGTTAAGAAGAGCACATCTAACTCAGAGGATTCAATGAGGAGTGCAATTTCTACGTGATGCTTGCTAAGGGATCTGACATTGAGCAAGCCACAAACCAGAGATTCCAAGCAGCTGGCGGTGATGGTGTTTATTCTGCAGTTCGTAGAGGGACATGGATGCAGACTTATAAGTTCTTCTCTAGAGTATATTAACCGGGCCAAAGGCAAGGAGGCAGCATTACCGGCGCCCGGCGCAACCTGTGCGCGAACGGGCGCAAACGGGCTTACCTCTGGCGCGCCCCCGCTGCGCGCTTGCGCTGCGCGCCTGCAATCTAGATCCTTAAGTAAGGTCTGGCAAGTGCTCCAGAAACACTAGCACGCTACCCAAGATGGCGTCTTGGGAGCGTGTCAAACCCCTGAATACACACCCAAGATGGCGGTCGGGAACAACAGAGCACGGGGCTCACCAAAGTGGTGAGTGGTTATACCGATTATAGTGCGGGAACTGCGGCAAGAGTAGGGGACTAGGCGCAGTACTAACAATAAAAACATATAGTGCAGAGTGAATTAAAAAAATCGCGAGTGCTGAGCGGCGATTCCGCAGGAGCAGCGTTGCACACACAGCAGCGTTACACACACAACAGCGTGGCAGTCAAGTTCTGTGTCCCACGTTGGCCTTCCAAGCCCTAAAATACTATTTGCCAAGTGCCCCAGAAACACTAGCACGCTACCCAAGATGGCGTCTTGGGAGAGTGTCAAACCCCTGAATACACACCCAAGATGGCGGTCTGGAACAACAGAGCACGGGGCTCACCAAAGTGGTGAGTGGTAATACCGATTATAGTGCGGGAAATGCGGCAAGAGTAGGGGTCTAGGCGCAGTACTAACAATAAAATAATATAGTGCAGAGTGAATTTAAAAATCGCGAGTGCCGAGCGGCGATTCCGCAGGAGCAGCGTTGCACACACAGCCGTGTTACACACACAACAGCATGGCAGTCAAGTTCTGTGTCCCACGTTGGCCTTTCAAGCCCTAAAATACTATTTTCCAAGTGCCCCAGAAACACTAGCACGCTACCCAAGATGGTGTCTTGGGAGCGTGTCAAACCCCTGAATACACACCCAAGATGGCCGTCGGGTAGGTATACCAACCTATATAGCTAAGAAAACCGGGTAGTGGTCAGATAATGCTGCTTCCAGAATGTAAGATTCTTGAATTGACTGGATCAATCTTTGGAATACTAGAAAATAGTCCAAACGAGTGAGGGTACCATGTGTTGGAGAAGAGAATATGTTTTCAATGTCCAATGGATTCGAAAGACGTAAATTATAAATTAATCCATTATCTGCTAATATGTCAACCATTAATGCCCTATCTGCAGCATTATGTTTGCCTGGGGGGGTCCTGGTTTATCTAGAATTGGATCTCTCACAATGTTCCAGTCACCACCTAGGAGATACTGTGTTGCACCTATCTCTGTTAGTAAGCGGTTTAAGTGAAGGAAGAATGATTTTTTTGCAAATATGTATATCTCCTAAATATAGCTAAGCAAATACGTAGCGACCATCCAGATCTATCCATGTTTTTAATATGGTGAATTTGAGAGATTTGCATATGAGAATTGCTACTCCACATTTGTGGGTGGGACTTGTGTTTGTAGGGTTCAACTTTTTGCACACTACTGTCAATTACTTTGCCTACCAAGTCTCTACATAATTTTTCTGATTCCAATGCGTCAAAATATGTCTCGTGAAGTAATGTCAAATCCACCTTTTTGGATTGGAGATATGACAGTACTTTTTTCCTTTTGATGTAGTGAGTAAACCCATGTACATTCCATGTTAGTACAGAAAGAGGATGTGTGCTGGTCGTGTTAGACATATCTACATAATATCAATGAGTTTGGGTAGCTTAAAAAAAAATTGTTTTATAAAAAATTTTAACAATCAGAAGAATAGCTTGAAACAATAAAATAGGTGTGAGGTGGAGGATAGGGAATAGGAAAGGGAACCCCTGGTTTTTAACAGAGATATAAATTATGAATTGCACAAAGAAAATGTAAAATGTTAGAATAAGAAATTTGTAGATATAGTAAAACTAAAAGAAAGGAAGTGAGTAAAATACGTAGATTGATATATAATGAAAGGAGCACCAAAACATATTAAACTGTTAAACGCGGATCTGTTTCTCCTAGAGCATCACCGCGGAGAGGAGCCGAACAAAAGGGTACCAAGTATGGCTATTCCTAGAGTATATATGTGTCACACTATAACATAAGTTAAAATAATGCATTAAATCTATGTAAAGTTATATAATATAAGTAGCTATTTAATATAAAAATGAGTAATTCATTGAAGTATGATGGAATTGACCTCACGAAAATTAAAAAAATATGCTATACATTAAATATGAAAACATTAATTATCATGTATAAATGCACATAGATTAGGAATTAGTCGGTACAGTATAATAAATATGTTAAATAGGATAGATAAAGGAAAAAAGATTGTATTAAATAGTATTATATAGTATATCATAGTATAACATCTTAGCAAACAGTAGTTTAATATAGAATTATGTAAAATATGAAAAACATGAAAAAAGAATAACATTCAATTACTTGAAATTTAAATACGCTTTCAGTTTACATAATATAGGTGCATATTACCAAGCAATAGCGATAATTATTGCTATTGCTTGGTTAGAGACAAAAATTTACCGCTGAGCTGCGGCGATTTTTATCGCAGATAAACCTTGGTATTACCAAGGTTTATCGCAAATGCGATAAAAATCGGCCGCAATGCATGAATAGCGCTGAAAAGTCCGCGATATTCATGCATTAGCGAGCTAATGCTCTTAGCCATGTTATCCACCTCCCATTGGATAACATGGCTAAGAACTGCTCAAGGCAGGTGTTAGCTTTTGGAGATATTCGCGCTTAGCGCGAATATCTCCAAAAGTTGGTAATAGGAGATAGCGATGTTAGCGACTGTTTCCAGTCGCTAACATCTTGGCACGCCCACTTTGCATGTCATTAGTGATAAATATCACTGACATGCAAAGTGGGGCCCAAGATGGTCGTTATCTCCTACTAGCTGTCGCTAACTGGTGTTAACGACAGCTAGGTAATAGGGAGATAATTTTATCTCCGCTTTCTTGGCTTTTAAAGCCAAAAAAGCGGAGATAAACCCCCTTGATAATATGCCCCATAGTTTAACACTGACTAGTCGACTTTTACTCTTATGATAGAAATGTGAGTAAATAGTACATTGCTTATCTTATTATAGATAAAATAATATGAATTGATGTCATCAGCTAAATCCTAACATACTACTGTTATCAGTCTTTATCTGAGGCAGGTTTAAGTGGAGAACGGAATTTATCTCTATATTGATCTTGTGCAAAGGCGGAGGCAGTGTACAATGCAGAGAATTTATCATCTTGGATACAAACATATCTTTTCAGATACCTTCTGCTGACGAGGGATGCTAAAATTATGCCTTCTGTTATCAAGTGATTGCTGTGAAGAACTCAAGCTTGCATGGATTTGATCAATTGGGGTGTCTAGTGTATCCATGGCTTGTGTTTTCATCTGATCTAGGAATTGTTGCAAATTTATTGGATCATAGAAATCCCTGGAATCTCCATTTTTAGTAATACGAAAACAAGCTGATTCAAACAAACCATATTTGATGCCCATCTGTCTAATGGCAAGGACTGCTTTGCGTCTCTCATTTGTTTCTTTAGAGAAATCGGCGGCCTTGTGAATGACATGACCCTTATATGAGTATGATCCTTGTGAGCGCGCTGCAGTTAGTAAATGTCTAGTTTGTTCATGTCTCAAGAAGCAATTGATTAGCGGTCTTGGCCGAGCTGTGGTATCCTTCCGTGGAGGACCTATGCGGTGAGCTCTTTGTATTTCTAATGGAGGAACCAAGGTAATGCCAGTTATTTTTGGAAGAACGTCACAAAGAAATAGTCTAGGGTTTTGATTTTCAATATTTTCCGGGAATCCAAAAAAGCGAATGTTATCTCTCCTACTACGATCTTCCAAGTCAACTACCTTACTCTGAAGGAATAAGAGCTCTTGGTCCTTATTTTGCACTGCGTCAAGACGACTCTCCACTGTTGTCATCCTCAGATCTAGTTCGTCAGTTTTTGTATGGAAGCCCACTAATTCTGAACTGATAGCTTTGGTTTCAGCTGTTAAAGATGATATGTTAGCATCCCTGCCCTCTAGACGCAGACTGACAGTGGACATTTCCTGTAAGACATGGGTCCATGTATCACTTTGTGGAGAAGTGTTACTAGACTGAGGCAGCTCTTTTGATGGAGGAGCAGATCCTTTTCCGGCATCTTGCTTGAATGTTTAAGGACTTCAGAAAATAGAAGTGGTTTAGAGGAGTTATTTCCATGCTGATTGTTAGACCCATGCTTGCTGTTTGACATTAAGATCAAACCCCACAACAATATGCATACATGTATTTTAGAACTCCACAATATATTTCCACTATAATGACCTCACTAGGTGGTTTGAATTGCTGAGGATTTTTTTTTGTTGAAAATGTTATTAGTGAGGATACAACTTTAGAGGACGTTACTGACAGGAATCAAGACTGATTATTGATTCTAGCCTAGGTATTTTGGAAGGTACCTGGTTGAATAATTTAGGAATGTCACGAAATGGAAATGGAAATGGAATGAATCTTATAATGCGCTACTTAGCCCGAGGGCATCAAGGCGCCTAACAAAAGAAATCAAAATAACCATATAACCAGCACTACGGATATGCCATTGAGAATAGCCATGTTTTCAAGGCTTTCCGGAAATTAAGGACCGACGATTGAGATTTAATTTCTATAGGGAGGCTGTTCCACTGCTTGGGGGCTACTGTTGAAAAAGCCCCCCCCCCCCCATTTACTTCTACGGACCCGGGGCACCACCATCAAGTTCTTTGTGGAGGAGCGAAGGGCTCTATCCGGGACGTAGGGGCGTAGCAATTTCCTCACACCGTCAGCCCCTTTGCCAGTAAGCGCTCCATAGGTCAGACAGAGAGTCTTAAAAATAATCCTAGACTCAATAGGAAGCCAATGGAGGCTTTTCCTGGCGGCCGTATCGGAGGAGAGTCTGGGGGCATCCAGTACAAATTTGGCCGCCGCATTCTGAACAGGCTGGAGACGCTGTACCAGACCTTTGTTAGCACCGGCATATAAGACGTTACAGTAATCAAGTCGCGAAGCAACAAGTGCAACAACGACCTGCTTACGAGCCTGAGGGGACAGAAAATACTTAATTTTCCTCAGAATGTTCATGATGCCCCAGCAGGTAGCAATTGTTCTGTTTACCTGCTGTACCATAGAAGGGCCTTATCTATCATCACTCCCAGATTTCTCGCAGAGTCAGTGGGTGTGGGGCACATTCCCAACGAGGGGGGCCACCATTCTGCCGTCCAGATGTTAACGTTTCCGCCGAAGACCAGAACCTCGGTCTTCTCCCCATTTCGTTTAAGTGAATTGTAGATCATCCACTTTGACACCGCATCCATACAGTTTCTAAAATTCTGAATGGGATTATAAACCGAACGGGAGAGGGACACCAGAATCTGGGTGTCATCGGCATAGGAAACTACCTCCATCCCAAACGATCTTACCAGCCTGGCAAGTGGGGCCACATAGATGTTAAACAGGGTCGGGCTTAATGCCGACCCTTGTGGAACCCCACATTGCACAGGAGTGGGAAGAGATAGAAATTCACCCAACTTAACCCTCTGATCCAGGAAAGACGCCAATAAGCTCAGGGCTGCACCCTCTACCCCTATCTCCCTCAGCCGAGATGTAAGAACCGAGGGAGACAGGGTATCGAAGGTGGCTGTCAGATCTAAAAGGATTAGCAGGGATGTATGACCCAGATCGACCTCAGTGCGGATGTGATCAAGCACTATCGTGAGGGCCGACTCCGTGCTATGTCCTCACCTGAAACCATGTTGTGACTGGTCCAGGAGGCCCGAGGAGTCCATAAATGCCACCAAAGGCTGGTTAAGATGAGTCTCCAGCATCTTTGCAGGTGCCGGGAGCAAGGAAATAGGGCGGAAGTTTTTAAGTACCTCAGGGTCTAGTGTGGCCTTCTTCAAGACGGGCTTAACTACAGCACTCTTCCATTGAGAAGGGAAGATGCCATCCTGCATTGCTCTGTTCATAATGTCCAGAAGTGGCGGCAGCAGGGTCTCTCTGCAGTCCTTAAGAACTTTGAGGGGACAGGGATCTAAAGGAGATCCTGATCTCAACTTGCTTAAAAGCAAATCGGTTTCCTGCAGAGAGAGCGGTGGAAAAGTGGACAGGCTCATTGTGGTGGTCGGGGCATCAACTTCCAAGGGAGGAGGGACAGGGCTTGGAGAAGGGGGAGGCATTAAGGCCTTTTGTAAATCAAGGGCCGAATATATGTCCACTATTTTTGTGTGAAAGTATCCAGCGATTATGTCACAGAGAGCTTGTGAACACACTATGGGGTCAGGCGTCTGTAAAGTTTAGAGAGAGTCCACTATCTTAAAAAGCTCTCTCGGAGAGGTAAGGGTGGTCGTTAAATGGGCGAAGTATTCCTGTTTCGCCTTAATAACCTCAAACTTGTACTCTTTAAGGAGAGATTTATGCTTCTCCCTCTCAGAAAGGTTCCAACTAGCCTGCCATAGCCTTTCCTGCCTCCTACAGCTCTGCTTTAGGACTCTGAGAGGCTCAGAAAACCACGGGGTTGAAGGTCTTTTTCGGGCAGAATAGCGCAGGGTCACCGGGGCTAGCACCTTTACTGCTGTTGTGATAGCATTCGTGAGCTCTGTAACAGCTATATTGACATCCTTACCTGAATCAATACCAGATTTTCGAATTAGCGGGGCAAGAGCAGAATTGGTAACCTTCCTAAAATTTCTTCTAGGTTCTATTTTACTAGGACCGGTCAACTTAGGGTTCATAGTAAGAGTCTTAAGTTGTGAGGTAATTTAGAAGCTAGGCACAATTTCCATGTGAGCATATGAACTCTTCCAAAAGCTGCACTTGGGAGAGGAGGCAAATGCAGAAGGAACCCCCAAAGAAACAAAGACAAACACAGAGGTCTAAGTGTCCTTACTGACTTTTGATTGTAGGCTCCTTACTTTACAAAGCACCTGGGTAAATCAATTGAGAATGTCACAAATGCCAGGTAACTTATAAAATTTGATATGCTTTGTGAGGTGTAAGTTCCACGTGAGGACAGGAACATTCTTCTTCGTAGGAGAAATTTTCAGAGAAACTGAGGTAATCACAGAGTCCTCAGTGTCCTTGTATGTGAAGACTGTAGGTTCCTGTGGCACCAAAAATGAAATTACTGTACATTTTCCTCCTAATAAAGCCTCTTCCAGTGGTTAGCTATTGTGCAACAAATGTAAATTTAAACAACAAAATATATCCACAAAGTGTTGTTATTACATTGTATAACTAATGCGCCTCATTTTTGTTTAAATTGCATTGTGGAGCTATTTTGTATTACAAATTGCAGCAGCCTTTCACTATTTTCATTGATGTACCTCAGAGCTCCGACTGTAAATCTCATCTGGCATTGAAGGTGCACCCAGAGGGGTGGAGACAATAAGAGGAATCTCGACCTCTGCGCATGCAAGGACCGAGGATTTCTGAAGCGACGAAGGACGACTGACATCGCGTTCACCTCAAGAACCTGCGAGGATGGAGGGAGCCATTCGGGACGCTGCACAGCCTTGGGACCCTGCACAGCCTTGGGACCCAAATGGAATGCCTCCCCAGGTTGCGACAAGGCAGAAGTCAACAAAAGTGCAGCCCCTGCAAGTTAGGTGGGCGCGTCGCTTTCGCCAAAGGCTCCTCTCTGGCCAGGAGCCCGCGACTTAGGCAGCCATCTACTCTGGTGGCCAGACCACGCCCCCCACACATCTGTATAATAAAGAATTGATCAACCCAAAGCGTGACTTTAAAAAAGAATGATATGTTTATTACACCGTAGGACTAAATACCACAGACTTATATATTCAGGATTCAAGTTAGTGTCCTGGTACTAAAATCTCTTTGTGCCTCTCTATGCTTTAGCATCAGGCCCCCCTCTGTTACTCAGGTGTACCTCCCCTTTGGGCATAACATAGGAAGAATATCTGAGGTAAAGTTTACTCCCCAAACCTCTTAACAGCACATAGTTTCTCAATATTTTTTACAGTTCCTCACAAAAAACAGATGGAAGAGTAGGCGAAGGCCTGGTTGTGACCATCTTTCCTGCTGGCTTTGCCACTCCCCTTGTTCTGGAGTTGAGTGTGAATCAGCTGTACCATTCAGGCCTTCCTCAGGGTCATGTCTTCTAAGTTGTTCGAAGGCTTCTCAGGAGGTCACGTGGTTTGCATTACAGCCCTGCCCTGCTATGCATGACCCAAAGCTTGCAGCGACGCACCAACTTAGTCCTTGGTAGCAGGTGCGGTGAGACGACAAGTGGGCATCACCAGGTAATGGAGTGTCCATGGTAACCACGACACAGGTCATGGCTCAATTGGGTAATTCCTGGCACAGTAGCTCCAATCACACCACACATGATGACTTGGTTCAGTGACTCAGGTCTCATCACACTCAAGCTCTTAGCAAAGCAGCTTAGTTTATGCTGCCACCAACAACTTCAAAGTAGCAGCTGATCCACACCACAATTTTATCATTCCAAATAGCAATCACAGGCAAATTGACAGCATTGCAAAACTGGGATACACAGATCGCTCTCTGTTAGAAATCAGGTAACAAGTTGACTAGGGTGTGAGTCCAGGTCAAGCAGCTACCACAATCCTAGTCAGGGCAAGGCACAAGTAAACCCCAAATTCACCTGTTCTCAGCCCCCTTATTGCTTGGCGGAGAGCAGTCAGGCTTAACTTAAAGGCAATGGGCCCGATTCACAGAACTAACTTAAGACAAAACCCTAAACTTACTACTTTTGTTATTCATAGAAGTTAGGATTGTGTCTTAAGTCTGTCTCAAGACACACTTAAGACAAAATCCTAACTTCTGTGAATACCAAAAGTAGTAAGTTTAGGATTTTGTCTTAAATTAGTTCTGTGAATCGGACTCTACGTCTTCGAACAGTAAAACAGTGAAAACCCCAAACAAAAAGATCCCACACCAGATTCGAAAACGAGGTCCTAATTTAATATATAAAACAAGACCAAAACAACAAAAATCCAATCAGTAGAATTGGAGTTATGATTTAAAAAAAACAAAAAACTGGACAATCACGCCTAGAATCAGAAGCGCTAACTGTGGCTATCTGGTCACACTGGACTGGGCCAATATCAAAGGTTCAGGCCGATCGCAATGGAATGCAATTCGGATACAATCCCAAATTAGTCCCGCTGAAGTTTTACTTCTCAAGTTTTGTGCCAAGAGTCCCGTTTGCGTTGGAGAGGATTGTAAAGAGAGCGTCACAGGAGGTGGTCAGCGTGGCACGAAGACCAAGTCGAGTGCAGTGGATGTGCGGGATGAAGCATAGTGGTGGCAGTTTCCCGCAGGCTGACGATGCTGATGTGCGAAGAGACTGACTGGTGGTGGCTCGCAATAATTTTCAAAGCAAGCGGCATGGTTCCGATACAAACAGACCCGTTCATGGTTGCGAAGAGTCAACACGTTTGATTTCAAGAGCCGCACCAAGGGTCCATGACCTGAGAGGCACCATTTGGGGGCCAGGAACTCACTGAAGACAGGTCCAGGAGCTGTTGGTGAGCCAATTATGTCCCTGAGGCTGAGATCAGGAGGCCAGCAACCTATTCCTGTGAGTCACTCTGGGGTCCTGGGTTCAAGATGAAGTTGCAGGTCCAGTTCTACTTCCCAAGGCAAGAGGACAGCAGGCAGTAGGTCAGCACAGCAGGGCAGCAGATCCTTTTGAGCATCAGTCCAGCAGAGTTGCAGTCTTTGTAGCAGCACAATAGTTCTTCTTCCTGGCATAGTATCCACATGTCCAGAAGTGAACTGTAGTGGTGGTGTCTGAGGTCCCTATTTTATACACAGTTGTGCCTTTGAAGTGGGGAGAAATGTTTAGAGGCATGCCCTTTAAATACACAGTTGCCCTGCTTTCCTTGCCCTGGCTCCAGACTAACCGCAGGGGGTATGCAGCCCTTTGTGTGGAGACAGGACCCAGCCTATTCAGGTGTAAGTGAGGCTGGGCACAGCTCCTTACTCCCATCCTGCCAGTGATGTGCCATTCAGTCACTCCTAAGCTCCCACTGTGACTTTCTAGGAGGAATGCACAAAAGGAAATACACAAAACCCAACTGTCAATTGCACCCAGTCATGTGACCAGGGACAGCCTGCAGGCACCACTAAATGGCTAAGGCAAGAAAATGCCAACTTTTAAAGTGGCATTTTCAGAGTTGTAATTTAAAATCCGACTTCACCATAGGTTAGGATTTTAAATTAGGATTCTAGAGACACTAAACATGAAACAGGTCTCTCTTCCCATTTGGAAATTGCACTTCTAAAATGTAATATGGCCTCTCCGATGTTACCATATGGGTGAGATAGGCCTTGCAGTAGTGTAAATCAAATGTAAGAGTTTGTAACTACCAGGACATGTAAACGTAAACGTAAATGGCCAACTTTTGAAATATACTTTACCCTGCCCTTGGGACTGTCCAGGGCCTACCTTAGGAGTGTTTTATGTGTATCAGAAAGGAAGGTTTGGGCCTGGCAAAATGTTTATTTTTCCAGTTCAACATGGCAAGTTAAAACTGCACATACAGGCTCTGAAATAGCAGGTCGGAGACCTATTTAGAGGGCTACTTAAGTGGCTCGCATAATTAGTGCTGCAGGCCCACTAGTAACATTTAATTTACAGACCCTGGGCACATGTAGTGCACTTTACTAGGGACCTATAAGTACATTAACACCTTGGCTGCTGTGACTTTTCCCCTCCTGTGCTGAAATTGCTTGAATACTATAGTTTCATGACGAGCTCAGCTCGTCATAAGCACAGCTCAACTGAGCTCGTCATGAGCATCGAAAGGGTTAAGTATGCCAATTGGGTACAAGCCAATATTACCAAGAGAGCACAAGCACTTTAGCACTGGTTAGCAGTGGTAAAAAGTGCAAAGTCCTAAGGCCAGCAAAACCGACGTCAGCAAAAACAGGAGCTCTAAAGGCAAAATGTTAGGGGAACACTACGTCATGAATGCCATGTCAAACACTCTCCATAATCCTCCACTTGTACTGATTCGCTACATGTTGTATCTCTCTCCATACTAACATTCACTGATGCTGCAGGGTTGGCAGGGTCTTTCCCCTCTATCAACAGGCAGGCTCACTTATAGGTGCTCAATTGATTAGCCCTTGCATCAAAGGATAGACTTCAGGTTATTTGCCGTCACCTGGTGGAAGATGGTTGTCAGGCAAACACCAGCTCTGGTTGCACAGCAGTCCTCTGAGTGTTCTGAGGAGGACATTTACACATTGCAATGGGAAGCAATCTTAAAGCAGATGAACTAGCATGCTTAATAGCCAAAAGGTCGTATAGTGTGTAGTGATTTTGTGTATGGTGTAAAACAGAATAAGGCAGTCGGTGTAACGTTTGATGTGTGATGGTTGTCATGCAGAGTATCGGTATGGTGCTTATAGGAGTAAATAGTCGTTTTCGTGTGTGGTAGGCTGGATGGCAGAATTATGTTTGAAAAATATTGCCTGACATGTAGTGTTCTAAACATTGTTTACTAGAATATTTTTCTGTTGGGTGTAAATTTTCCTTTATTAAGACCAATATTCTTGTAAACAATATTTAGGAAACAATATTTCAATCTGCTGATATTTTGGTTATGACATTATGGTATTGTACATTGTGCTGGGGCATCTTTAATCGTTAGATAAATTCTGCATAATGTGATGTGATTATGTTCTTTTACTTTGCTTTATTTATTCTGGATGATCAGTTCCCTCAGACAGTAAGGCAGTAAACTAACCATCTTGGGCTGCAGATGTTTTGTGTGTAATTTGGCAAGTTAAGGGTTTCAGTGTAGCACTGCTTTCTGTCTGTTAGCATGGATAAGCATGTATGGGTTGATCAGGCCCATTTGGTAGTGATGTAGATTTTGGATATCTCTGGAGTGACATATGGAATGTTGTAGTGTACTGTTGACGTGGTAATGAGGTGGTATTGTGAAATGTGGGGGCAAAATTAGCTTGGGTTGATGAGGTCTGGGGGGAATATTTTGGTTGTTTGCAATGTGAGGGCTAATATGTGGTGATGTAAGGTGTGCTGTGCATTGTAGAGTTGTGTCCATGTTGCTATTACTTTCTCTAGATGATTAGGAGAAGTGGCTGCTACCACAAACAAAATGTGGTGGAGCGGGTGGAGAGTGTGCGGTGGGCCGCGTGGGGAGTTTAATAATAACTTTTAAAAAGGAAGACTTACCTGAAGATGCCAGCCGCCTCACACATAGTGCCTCTGTTATTCTGCCTGGGACAGCATCAGAGACTCCCTGTGAAATCCCCGTGCTGCTCAGTCACGTGGAGTCTGTGCTGCTTCTAGAACCCGGCTGTGCAAAGGAGTGGGAGCAGAATGTGAGAAGAGGGGAAATCCTGCTGCAAGTCTGTATGAAAACTGTGCTTTCACTCTGTCTGAGGGGCTGAATGTCCACTGCTACAACAGAATAAAGTAGAGTAGAATAATGCTTGGATGGTAATCCGTGTACAAGTGTTGGAGGGGTTTTACTGCGGTAAAAGATTCACAAATAGGTTGGCTTTTAGAAACGTGTACATGTATTACTTTGCATATCTCCAGGGTTGGACTCCTTCCTTTATATGGGGATTTCTCATTTCTCTCTCTGGTGCCCTCTTGGGCTTCCTTGTGCTTTTATTGTAATATTCTGTATATAAGAGAATTTGGATTTATCTCACAGGAGGACGTCTTATTCAAAAATAGTTAAATGAGTGTAACAAAATTGCATACCGTTGTGAATGGTAAAAAATACGACGATAAGTATCAGTGTCTTTCAAAACGTCCATATAGTTCAACATATTTAAATATGCCCATACTGAAGTTCACTAATGCAAATGGTGATTGCCTTTCTCCTTTTGATAAATTCACAGATGGTGTTAGCTTAGTATGTTATTCACTGTGGCGTTTACAGCAGCTCTACTGATCTATTGAGAGAGAGAGTATGTTCGTGTGTTTGTTTTTGTTTGTTTTTGCTTTAGGGCATTGGGGCCCTGCCCCTCCAATGTGCAAAAAATGAGAACATATTTTGTGAGTCCTACAAGAAAAGCTAATAGCACATACATGGCTGCCAGTCTCTCGCTCAGAGCATGGTCACGAGGCCGCGCTCTGACAGGCATCGAGAAAGGCAGGCCGGCATCGACCCTGGCCCCCCAGCAAGTATGGCGGGGCACCGGCCTCCCCATGTTGGGGCACGACCCGCCATGTCACTATGACGTGGTGGGCGCGCCTCATTGTGGATTGGACGTAGGGCTCCACAGTGACCCGGAAGCGATTGAATCACTTCTGGGTTTCTGGGGAGCAAAGGTTAGGCCGGTTAGAACTGGCCTGGCCAGTAGGTGATTTAAAAAGCCGAGGAGCGCGGGAGTCTGCCTCTTTGACCCCGCGCTTCACCATCTGTACCCCAGCCTCTAGGATGCTGTAATACTATTTCTTTTTGTCTTCTCCATAGGTGATCGTGTTGCTGCTTCGAGATCGTGGGAGCATCAGCGTCGGGGGCAACTCTGGGTGCATTTTCCTGGAAGGAGAATCAGCGGTCCCGGAGCGGTGTTTGCTTTGTTCCCCTGCAGGTTGCCCGGTGGAGTGGAGAGCAGGCGGCGGCGACGCTGAAATCAGGCCCACATTGGTGCACGAGGCGTCAGGACACTTCCGAGCTGCTCGAAGGTACCGTTGGTGGGGCTAGCGAAAGCGGGACATCCAACTTAAATAGGTACCGCTCGGGGTATCGGGACCGGTGCAGTCCTTTGCCCGCAACACTTTGCCTGCAGGTAGCGGTTAAGAGTAGCGCGCACGCTGCTCGCAGGTATCGCAGGGGGGGCCACAGTCATATCGGGGCCTTGGTTTTGGGATAGGAGGGAGCATTTGGGAATTGCTTACCTGCAATACTTGTTTTGGGGTGGGTAAAGAAAACTGCTCGATTGTTGACCCGCAATACTTGTTTTGGGGTTTGTAAAAGAAACTGTTTGTGGTTTCATTTGCCTGCTGATATTTAAATTTGCTCTGCGTTGTGCTGATGGTTTGCACTCAACTTCAATAGAAAAATTGAGAGCACATCGGGGCAGTGCAGTGGTCCTTAGCCCAAGGTGTTCACTGGGGTTTAACAACAAACGCATTGGGGCTGCCCATTTGTCATTAGTAATAGGATAATTTCAGAAGCGCAGTTTTTATTGTCCAAATGCTACAAGGGGTTGTTGGATACTCATTATAGAGGTAAACTGAGGTTGCCCCTGGCCAGCAGGTCTACTTAGCAGGTTATGGCCAAAGTGATTTTCTGCTGCATTTTGAACGGATACCAGGGTCTTAATAATTTTCATTTTCATTCTCACAAACTCCTTGTGCTGCTTCTCTGGTCAAGGGCGCTCTGCGATGGCACATTGGATGTGCCACAGGACATTACTCACAGAGGTCACAGACAGGCCTGCATTTCACTGCTTCTGTGGGCCGCCGGGCTTGAGATTACTCGCCCAACACCCGGGTTAGCTGGTGTGGCACGGTTCCAGTTGCGTGGTGCTTACGGACGGTTTGTGTACCTCCAACAGTCCTCAGGTAAGGACCTGGACAAGTTCCAGGCCAGGAAAACTGTGTAGGGAGACTCTTAGCGGAAGAGATCACTTAAGTATAGATAACATTGTGTTCGCGGTGTTATTACCTACCAGTGTGTAAGTTACCTCTCAATTGTTGGTCCAGCAGCTATGACTAGCAAGCGTGGGGCGAAGCGTTCCCTCATGGAACATATTTTGGAGTCAATGATGCGTAGGATGCAGACAATGGATAGGAGATGGGGAAAGGTGGAAAAAATGGGGAAGAGCCTTGCAAAACTTAGACAAAGAGTGGAAGGGCAGAGTGAGGCAGTTGGCAGGCATATGCAAACCATAGTGCCGCCAAAGCCTAGGGGTGAATTGGTTCCGCTCCCCAGGCGGGTTAGGCCCAGGAGGGGAAGAATCAGGATAAAGACCTCTCGCCATGTCAGCCTGTAGGGGAAATCCCATCGGGTGAGGGTCCCTCGGGAGTCCCAGTAACACCAGTGTGCCCTGCACCGATACCAGTGATCCCTACAAGTAATTCATTGGTCCCCGCACCGGTCCCAGTAGTGCCCCCGCCAAATCTGGTGGCACACGCACCAATCCCGCCGGTACCCACACCAATTCCTCTGGTGCCCATACCAAGTATAGGTTTACCGGTTCTGAGTCCAGTGGTCCCTACTCCCGTTGCAGTGCCAGCAGACATCAATCAGGTCCCTCAGGAGTTGGTGTCGCAGATTGCAGCTGTTCTCCCTTGGCTAGGAAGGGGGGGGAATGTTGCCAATGTCAGTGGGGGAGAAGGAAGTGGGAGAGGACCCGTTGGCAGAGGCAAAGAAATTGGTGGTGAAGATTATGGCAGCTTCAGGCGGGACGGCAGGTAAAGGGCTGGGTACTCCTTCTCTCCCACAACCTATAGGGGTGGTGCCATTAGCAGGAGACAACAAAGAGGTGCCAGCGGCCAGCATTGGAAAGACAAAATGGCGGGGCCATCTGGATGGGTGGCAACAGGTAAGGAAGTAACATTGCCAGTGCTGGGCGTGGGTGTGCTACCCACAGGGAGGGAGCATTTAGCCAGACATGTGACACGCGAAGCCAAAGAATTGGTGTGGTCTGGTGCCTACATTAATATTTTACTCCCTACTGGTAGATAATAGGGAGATGGAGTATTCAAGGAAACAGAAAGATTGGATGCTTCCTAGTGAATGACGCGCTGAACTGTTGAAATTCAGGGTAGAGGAGAGTTTGAGCAACTGGATTAGGGCCTTCCCTGTATTTATGGCAATAATAGCTGAGCGTTCGCCTAATTTACAAGCAGAAATGGCGTGTTACCAGAGCAGGATTACTATGTCTCATGACAAATATGGGGGCATAGGGTGGAAAGATTATGACATGAATTTCAGGAAGGCCAAAGCAATCGACCCATCACTTTCCTGGGACCGTGCGACATGCTCTCATGGTTGGACCAGTTTGGGTCAGGGCAGCCGGGTAATACAGACCAACATTCAAACAGGGGTCCCACATTTCAAATGTCACAGCCCTTTCAGCCTCCCGAAACCATGGGCACAGCCCCTAGTCCAGGGACAGGGGTCGGACGGAAAGGCACATGTTGGGATTTTAATAGACAGACATGCCACCAGGGCCCAAGGCATCTGTAAATTCAGACACGCATGTTCTATCTGCAACAACCCTTCTCCCCCAGAAAGTAAATGTCTCAAGGAAGCAGGTCATAGGGGAAAGAAGAAACATGATTGAGGAAGGGACACAAACGGTAACGGTAACAGAGTCCCCCAAAGATAGGATTCAAATCCATCCTATATAGTGTGTGAACCTCCCGAATCGTGATAAATCCAAGGTTACACTCTTAAGTTCTTTCGAACACCCAGCGTGGAGCCGACTAGTGCTACTTCTTCCAAACAGGAAGAAGAAGCACTAGTCAGCTTCACGCTGGGTGTTCGAAAGAACTTAAGAGTGTAACCTTGGATTTATCAAGATTCCTAAGATTGAATGGTGACTTTGGAAGAAGGCAAGCTTTTATCTATTGGGGCCACAACTATCATATTGATGAGTGATAATAGGAACTCCAAATCTTAACATGAAACGTCATTTTTTCGCTACTATCTTTGGGGGACTCTATTCCATCCATCCAAGAAGAAGAGTGCGTATATAAGAGAATACTGACATAACTGCAAACGCTTGGAATAACGAACAAATAGCCTTGAAAAAGCCCTGCGGGCGAAACGCGCGTCGGCTGCTGTCTTTCCTTATGTGAACTGTGGATATTAAAACCAGATCTCAACCTAAGAAGATTTGTTCGGACTCTCCTTTGAGACCTTTTGGATTTAGAACATACAGGATGCTGAGACTTCATTGACTTTCTTAGAAAAATACTTATACTACTCTAATTTGAAATAATGATATGGTGTGCTCAGGTGTTGTACATACATATGTTTGACCTGGGTTCATTTGAATCCTAGGACTGAATGACACTTTGGTGGGTAGGTGTCATATACCTTAGGAGCACCCCAGCCATAGTTGCTTTTCGTTATTTACTTATGCTTGTATTACAATTGGCTTAACTTTGTGATGTGCGGTTCAAAATAAGCAAAACCATTTGTTTCATGTGTCACTTCTAATTTAAAAGGGTATTGGGTATGGCAATAGACAGGACAGGTTTGGATCCAAAAGACTTTGGAACTCATTCGTTCAGAATAGGGGCTGCTACAGAAGCAACAGCCAGAGGTTTGCACAGCAACAGTGTGAAGAGAATTGGGAGGTGGTCTTCCAATTGTTATAAGTGCTATGTGAGATTACACATGCTGTGTGGGTGACAATGGATTGTGCTGATGCCTGTCCTATTATTTCTGCATACATTGCAGTTTCTCAAACCCGTCACGCAGGGGGGAAACTGGCGTCGGCACACCAGCAGCAAGATACTTCACAACAGCGGACACATCCACAGGACACAGGAGCACATGTTGTTTGGGTCATTGGTCATTCATTTGAACAGCGTCTGAAATCTGTTTTTCTTTCAGGTAATTACAGACACAGAGCTGAGCAGGATGGTTTCATAGTCTCTTTCCATGGTATGGTAAAGGGGGCCTCTGCCTCAGTCAGTTCAGGGTTTTTGTTACAGATCTGTTGAGTAAACACAGTCCCCCACCCAGGATAGTTATCTTACATTTGGGTGGGAACGACCTGGTGAATCTGGGTAGAAGAGTTTCGATGGAGGACATATTCTCGGAAGTGGGCTGATTAGCTAAGACATGCCAGGGCTGCACCATAGTTTGGTCTCGGATGGTACCCAGATTTAAATGGCGGGGGGAGATTCTGTGAAAGCGTTGAATCACTCGGTAAGGAGGATCAATAAAATAGGGAAATTGTTCCTCAGCTACAAACCATTGCACATGGGTGTATCGGGGGGGAACCGTGCTTCTTAAAAGATGAGGTCTACCTGACTAGGTTAGGTAATGAAATCCTGTTGGAAAATATATTGGCTTGGCTAGTGAGTTTTAAGGGCAGGGCATGACCTTTCAGTGTAGGGGGGGCCAGATAGTCAGTCAACAAAGCTGGCCATGATTGGTGAGCAGTACATTTAAGGTCCTTAGAGGGGGGCGCCATTCTTGAATGGGGTTGCCCAAGCGGAGGGACAAGTGGTCTTGCCTAGAACTCCAGGGGCTGTACAGCCGTTTGGGTGGATGGGTACGGGGTAGGGGGGAGTCACACTCTCTTTAGATTGGTTGGCCACACCGTACGTGCACAATGACGTCAGTAAACAGCGCAGAAATGCAAGGGCACCCTTTAATGGAGTTAATAGAGCATTAGGGGGTAACCGGGGGAAGTACCCACACGGTAAACAGGCCCTCTGCGCATGCGCACTACTACTGGAGGGCGTGGTTAATTGATAAGGATCTGACACCAGTTAGCGACCTTGCGGTAGGCCCAAATAGGATACGCAGAAAAGTAATTAATGTATGATTATGGTTAATATTTTAGATTCGGATAGGAAATACCTTGTATTAGAAGTATGTTACGGTTAGCCATCTGATATCTGTATATAGTAATTACAATCAAATGTCATGCAACGTTTTCTGCGTAAAGAAATCCCTCATGTTCATCTTTAATAAATGTTGGTTAAACACAAGGGGGGGTGGGGTATATTTCTGGTAGTCCCTGGCCATACAACCAATTGCCTATGTCCAGGCTTATCCTTTCACCGCCACTCGAAGGTACAGCCGAGGGGCTCCTCTTATGCACTGGCAGGATCCCAGCGCCGAAGCAATCTTGGTTTCACAGGACGATGCACACTGAATCCGTGTGTGATGCCCTAAGACCCTGATGGCACTTGTTAGTTCTACAGCCCCATTCTTGGCAGTCATTCTTCAATGTTCACTTGAAGACACTCAGCTTGCCTGTGACTGCTGGCGAGTGTGAAATGGCCTAACTAATGCGTGAGGACGAGTCATGAAGCATTATGGTTTACCATGGCCATATGCAATGGGAGCACATTTGTACAATATCTCTACACAGCTGATGTAAATGATGCCCTCATAAAGTTCTTAGCATTGCATGTGCTTAAGCTTTTTTAACGTTGACAAATATCAGTGCCTTTAAATTAAAACTCATGTGAGGGAGTCACAAACTTTACCTTCTTTCATAACTTGTTATCGGTGAATCTCCTGGTGGTTCACAGCAGATAGTTTCTTTTATTGACATAGAGCAACTCTATGGCGCCACATACTGGAAGTTACTGAAGGATTCATGGGCGCATACAAGAAAGACAAGCATTTGCAATGCAATAGGTCTCGCATTTGCACAAGTTTGATCGATTGGCATTGTAAATGACAATGCTTTTTATTATGCGTTTTCAAGACCTGCAAACGGTGCGTAAACATCACTTTGTACTTGTAGTCCTTGCTTATGAGAAGCAAGGCTGGCAGTAAAAGAGGCACAGTTACTGCCAGCCTTCCTTCTCGTAAGCAACGACTATAAGTACAAAGTGGATGTTTACGCAACGCTTGCAGGCTTTGAAAACACATAAATAAAAGGCATTGTCATTTACAATGTGAACAGCTCAAACTCTCACAAATGTGAGAGCGATTGCATTGCAAATGATTTTAATTTTTATTTTAACCAAGGGGATGCTGCCCTCATTGGTGTGCAGATGACAAAGGAACAGGCAAAGTCTGTCTGAGAATTTTAGCATGTATACCCTCTTAATAGTTGAGGTAGAATGCCAGAGCCAAGCACAGACTATTTTATTTGGAACTTTTTGCATGTCTCGAATTCCGTAAGATTGCCATGCTGGTGGACTCATTCAAAGGATTCTTGACCCTAGCTACATGCACAGAGTTGTAACTGCTGTTTCAGTTATGTCTACTGGCCTCACGCTGAAAGCAGTCTCTATTCCCACTCCTAATGGGGGAGAAGAAAACACTGGGCATAGTCTGTGAGGTCTATTCATAAAGGGCAGGACAAACCTACACTATTCAAAAAAAGGAATGGATTGGCAGGGGCGTAGCTAGAGCTTGTGGCGCCCGGGGCTATCCCTCAGATTGCCGCCCCTGGGGGGTGGCTGAGAAAAAGGACGGCGAGCACTTGAAAGAGGTCCGAGAGACACGTAATATCGCCGCTAATATCTACCTTGATCATGCAAGTTACCTGCACATACATGAAACGGTCCAAGGCTACATTGTTGAATACACCGGTGACCGGCAGTACAAAGGAGAAAACACAGACTGCATGATCTATCTGGGGACTCAGAAAAAACGTGTGTGACATCCATCGGAGAGCTGTGTGAACAAATACCTGGTAATCCCCTCAGCACAATGCACACATGCACATACATGAAATTGTTCGGGGATCCATCATCTACAGCTGACATTAAATGACCAAATATCATGGTCCCCCCAATTAACTGGCTTCATTTTTGGATGTTCAAACCTTGCCTCATGCTCAACCCCACCAAGACTGAATTCCTTGTCTTTGCCAAGAACAGCAAAAAACAAGCAGCGAAAATCTTGATCTGTGATATGAACCTTGATGGCTTCAAATCCCAAATTCTACCCATCTCCAAGCCACTTGGATTCAACCTGAAATTGCTGTTCGAGCTCTCACATTTTTGCACCAGGATGGTACCTATTCCCTGCTCCATGGCCTTCCGACTGCCAACTGCACCCCTTTAAGGGCATCCTACATGAAGCATAATGCCTCATCCAGGGCCTGAAGAATTCTATTCACATCACTCCCCCATCCTGACGGAACTCCATTGTCAGCCTGCACCATCTTAAAAACCAGCTGCATCATGTACAAAGCTGTCGTAGCCAGCAACCTTGCATAGTTCAACATCTCTTCTGGCTCTACGCATATACTCAGTCAGACACCATCAAAATGGATGCAAAGGAGTATGAAAAACAAGAAAACAAGGCAACAAGCCTTCATCTATGTATCCAGGATTTTGAACAACATCGCCATTTCCATCAGGAATGACCCACTCATGCTCTAGTTTAGGAAATCGTCTAACTCACTCCTCTTTAAAGAACATTACATCACAATAGAGTAACAGTGCACTTCTGCTCCCAGAACCCCCCTACCTCTCTAATCACTTGCTGATTGTATTTTTATTTTTAGCCTTCATAGTTATCCACTGCCTTTTGGTTAGATTTGCACATATACCTCTCAGGGCCAGAAGGTAATTTTATTCTAAATACTCCCAAATTCTGAATGGCCTTTCCACACAGACAGTTAGCAGCCACTTGAGGTGACAAATTAAGGGGGTGCCAAGTTCAATGAAAAATTCTAATTGAAAACAAACATAAAGAAAAATCACTGATTGCCAGGTTTACTTACTGTGACAGTTGCTTCCAGATCACCTATGCCTATCATGAGCAAAGGGAACATTTGACAGAAGGTTGCACTTGGATAATGACAGATCCTAAAACATTTTTCATTAGCAGCCTACAACCTCAATTCACAAAGTAAATTTCAACTAGGGATCGTTGGAATTGGCACAATTTGATTCTGCGGTATTACGTAAAAATTCTGTCAGATTCCATGAAATTCCATGACGGGCAGGGTGGGCGTTTGGTGCTATTTTTTAGTGCAAAATGCACCCTTGCATCCAAAAATGGATGCAATATGCGATAACAAAATAGTGCGACCAAAGACCACTCACTACCCATACATACTCTGCAGTGATTACTGCAGAGTATGTAAGGAGGGAGGGAGAATTTAGTCGCACGATTTTTGGCTTAGCTGGGTTAGGTACAGTAACTTGCAAAACAATGTGCATAATCTAACAATGTACAAAAAATCAGATGTGAAAAAATCAGAAAATTTGTCAGGATAAAAAATAATTTGCTCACCCCCGGTATGTGCGTCCCAGAACCTACGAACAACCATTTGACCTGAAATGAAGTCGGGCTGACTGAGATTTTCCAAATTACACCGAGGCCATGCAGCCGTGAGTGAAAGATCTGGACGTGGGAAACTGGGGAGGTGTGGGGGCAAAAGAGGAAGAGATATAATGAGTAAGCCTTGTTGGTCCAGTAATGGAAACAAAATAGTTGCTCTAGTAGTTCACTTCCGTTTTCATGCATCAGCCCGTTTTTAAAATATCCACAACCAGAACAAAATCATCCAGAGTTCCTTTTATGAGTGGGGGTGCAGCAGAGGCTCGCGCTCGCCCGCCACATCACATGCCACTTTATCAAAACTTTAGGGAGCTGCCCTGCTAAGTACAAGGACCCCTCCCCAGCCCACTGCCTGCCACTTTTGCTGAGCTCCTCCGGCCCCCTGGAGCTGCGGGGCCCAACAGTACCACAGAGGCTGCAGGTATACAATTCCACCACTGATGCACCACACATTGGATGTGAGCAACTCATTTTTCCAATGTTTTCTCTTGTATAGATTAAAATGAAAACTTAAATATTCGCATACCTAAATGTACATCTACTGCTGCAAAAGTTCACCCCTTCACACATGCGACTGAATTAGAGTGAAAGGTTGATTTTTCTTTTTCCTCCATTTAGCAGTTCAAGTTATATGACTAGGAGCCCCCCCCGTGCCACTTCTATGATTAATACATTCCACTTTCCTGGTGATTAAGAAGGCTTTTCTCCGTCTCTTTTCTTAGAAAGCATAAAAAGATGGCTCGAGTACGTGAGCACTATTTTTATGAAACGAGTTGAGTGCGAAATGCGGTGGAAAGTTTTAGAGTCTGCTCCTCGGCTGACCCTGACCCTGAGGCAGTCATCCATTCTCTTTTGATTCCCCCGGCCTGTTCCCCGACATTCAGAGGGCCTCTGACGTCGATAGCGTCGCGCGCGCGACCGCACGCTCGGTGGTGGTGGTGCGTGCGTGTGCGCACTGCAGCCAGCAGTTGCGAGTCCTTGCAATTCAAGAAATAGGCCCGCGGCCGCGCAGAAGTGGCGGCCCGATGCGGCGGCCTTTACATTTATTTGGGGACACTGACACTCCCCAAATAAATGATAAAGGCCACCAGTGCAGCACGGCGGCCGCCGCCCACTATATAGTGCCGCCTGGGGCGGTCCGCCCCCCTCTAGCTACGCGGGTGTGGATTGGATCCTCCACCCATCAGCTATACAGGCTTCAGGATGAGAGTTATGAAGATTGTTCTTGCACGCTGGGATGTCCAAAATGGCCATCATCAACCCAAACATAGGAGAAATCAACATTTGGTGAAGCATATAGCGCAAATGGACTTCCCCAAACACTAGTGCACATATGAAACACAAATGTCATTAAAAAACACATACATTTTTCACTGATGTTTCTCGTGTGGTGAATTCAGGCAACCTAGGTATGAGCAATTCCAGGTGACATGCTCCATCATCTGGGTCTCCTTGTACATGTCTTCAACTCCACCCTAATGATGGAGGAGCCCTAGGATGTTTTTCAAGTATAAAAAAAACCGATGTGAGCAAATATGTAAACTGAGAGTATGGGAAAGTGCAGTGCAAAATGTGATGTGAACTATAAAATTGAGGCGTAATCAGACCCAGAATTTATTATTGTCTGATTCGGAGGTGTGACCTTATGGGGGTCTCGTGTGTAACAATTTATCACGTAGATTGCTGTTCCTTTTAAAAGCAAACAGGGGTTCGGGGAGACATTCACCTCCGATATTCAGTATTTTCCAGTGTCGTCTTACTGTTTTCTTAACTTCATTTGAAACTGTGCTGAACGTATTGACATAGGTGAGTCTGGGTGGAGTTTCTTTAGGCATTCTGGGCTTTAACATCTCTTCTCTCCACATCTTTGAGGTAAGGCTCGGTGGATAAAGCCCATTTTTAGGGCCAGTCTGACATGTCATATTTGAATGCATAAACCATTTAATGGGACGAATATATTGTATTCCAAGACTTTCTTGTATCTTTTTTAGATTTTCCAAAAAGATAGGAGAACTGAGAGCTGTGAGAACGAAACTGCGAAGCTAGATTGTTCCACAGTGTATCCTTTGTTGGCACTTTATCACATTTGAATTTCACCTCACGTTGCAGTAGCACTAACACTAATTAGGTCCTGAAGAAAGCATCAGGTGGATCTTTGCCTGATTTATGCTGAAACATGTTGACCGATTGATTTGTTATGAACAGCTATCTGTTGAAACTGTTCCCTTGCACTGTTTTTAATCTTTGACCAAATCAGACAATAATAAATTCTGGGTCTGACTACGCCTCAATTTTATAGTTCACATCACATTTTGCACTGCACTTTCCCATACACTCTGTTTACATATTTGCTCACATCGTTTTTTTTTTATACTTGAAAAACATCCTAGGGCTCCTTCATCATTAGGGTGGAGTTGAAGACCTGTAAAAGGAGACCCAGATGATGAAGCATGTCACCTGGAATGGTGAGTGATGGGAATTCATACAATTTTTGCATATTCCTTGCATATTTTATTTTGAGTCTTGGACTAGGAGTATTTGTGATCCTATTTATCAGACTTCGGGATATTTGTTGTGATTTTGCGAGTCTTATGAGGGGCTGTATATCCCGTAGAGTCTTTAAATAATTGCTGGCCTCTGACCCTACCCCAAATATAGTGTGTTATAACCTAGGTATGAGCGCCTAGTGGATGTTTATTCAGGACAAAAGAGTGAGTAGTTTTTCTCAAGAGGTGAGGGTAAAAAGGCACTTGGCTATCCGTTAGAACACTGTCGCTTATTCACATATGTTATTGTTTTGCTTTGTGCATTGATATACAGCAAGTATATCTGATGGCTTGACATGTGCATTTTTTAGGTTTTGTTTTGCGTTATTATTATTACCAGTTTCCCTGTGTTGTGAAGGGACACATATGACGATATGTATTGTTCCACAAAAGTTGGATGAATTTGGTATAGAAATAAATTACACAGATATGGATTTCATACTGTGAGGAAGACAGGCAGCACTTTTACCAGTGCATGCCTAAATCTGGCTATAATGATATTGAAGAAAACCAAAAGATATACAGATTCAAAGTGTATCACTTGATGTTGGTCACTCACTGCACATTCCCTTAAGGGAATAGGCATCCCTAAATTGTTATGTATCCTTGATTGGGCCTAAGGATGGAATTATAGATCCGTGACTCAAGTGGCCTAATTTCTATATTGCATTTCTGTTTCCCAAATATGTATCCCCGTACTTTTGGTGATGTGTCACATGCCTGAGGCACCCAAGCAAACTCTTGTTCTTGCTTCTCCCCTGACCAATGTCGCATTATGCTTAGTTATTAGGGATTTTAGTTATGTACTAGTCCCATTCCCCCTTCTCTATATTCCTTTCACCAGTCAGCCCATTTATTATGGGTTTATTGTTTATGTGCACACTTCTAGACAGCAGTGATGTATCAGGGACCCCCATGTTATGTATAAACTTCCTTTTGTATGACTAGACTGGTTTGCAAGAATTTTCCTTAGGCTTACTTCAAAATGTTTTTTCAGACTGACTGTCAGGGTAGTGATAGGCTCGTTAACTGACCCAATATTATAGTAAGACAAGTTTTCCATCTCAATAGGAGATACCTTAAGTTTACCCTTTTGAACATGACGAATTTTCAATGTCTATTTTAAATTTTTCAGTTCTCTTGTTCCTGCTGCTTTAATTTTTGGTGGGATCAGATGTGTTCTAATCATGCAAATACCAGGACTTTCTAGTGCTTGTCCTTTGTCTGCACATTTGATCATTAGCCTTTGTATTTCATAGTGCACCGGATGCGCATTTTTTAAAGGGACTTTTCTTCATGTCCTTGATAATATGTATTATGTCATTTCTCTATTTGAGATGTTCTAAGATAAGGAATTTAGGAACACCTAGGCTTAATAATTGAGAGAAATATGTATTTACCCTATTAGACAATGCCACTGTGTGAGGACATCCATTTAGATTCCTATGGCGTATTGCCACTCCCTTGCAGATTGCAGGCCACCTGCTTGCAGTCCCCTTGTTAAAACACATGAACTGTTTTTTGCGCTTGATTTGAGGGAAACTAACAATTGTGTTACATTTCCTACATCACTAGGTTCTGCTGGATCTTCCAGAGTCAAAGGAAGAGTGATACCCTGCAGACCTGTGATTGAGACTAAGCCCACTCCCCATCAGTGACCGCTACAGATGTTGATAGATTTCTTGGCTCTACAAATTCCTGAAACAAGGAAGCCGCGATGCTGGACAGCAATCATCAGCACGACATCAATGGTACCTCCCAAGCAAGGCATTTGCTTCAACAAAAGGCGTTGCAGAAAAAGGGAGGAGCTGGTTCTTTGTTTGCCACAGAATGAGAAGTTTTTTGTTTGGGCTCTGTACCTGTTATGTGCTGGAAACCTCTGTCAGTGTACAGTCCCTTGAGGCCTTGGCCCGAGTTTTGGCCTCACCCATACCCCTTTTGCTTTGCTCCAGTGGAAAGGCAGTGCACCCAAGGATCCACGTTTGAAAAAAGGCACTACATTCTGGTGCCCATGAGAGAGCAGCTTGAGCGTCCTCTGACACTAAATGATGAGTGTTGGAGTCTGAAAGTGCTGCTGATCTTGCTGGGTTGTTTCTCAGTAGTGCTTGGATCTGCATGAGATGCTTTGTGCCCTTGATCAATGAAGGGCACATCATTTGTAGTGTCTGCCACAAAGAAGAGACACTGGTGCATTTGTTTTGAGACATTGAGACTTTCGAGTGAGCTGTGGGTGTTTTGCCAGGAGGGCACTCCAACTAAACAGTATTGTTTTCTCATGAAAAAGCCTGAATTGAAGAGGCCCAACGCGAAGAAGACACTGGAAGCGGATTTGATGGACAATAGAAGCCTGCCAGGAGAGGCTTTGACGGACTCTGGGTATTTTCTGTGAGCTTGTATAGAATTGGAGTTTGGAAACTAATTTTTGCTGCTTTGCTGGCATTGTTTTAAAGTACTATTCTGTTTAGTAAAAGCAGAATAAAGTCCACTCTCTGTGGAAGAGTATCCCTTTTCATCTGAGAGCATTGATCAGGAACACCACTGTTTCACTTGAACATATAATAAATTACTGAAATGCATAGGAAGCTATATAAAATTGTATTAGATAATTCTAGGATTTGCTTTCTGCTTAGGATTGTGGAAAATTATGATTTCGTTTGCAATAGAGGCCACTACCTTTTCCTGTTGTCTATATGTTCTCAACAACGTGTTTTCTAGTATTTTTTTTAAATGACATCGTCTTTTATGGGTGGGATTGTTTTTGTTGCTACCCAATTGACATCTGTACCCACCTCCCAACCTATGTTTCTTCCTACCATTACTCCTTTGCTTTTGCTTTTTCTGAAATTGTATTATGGTTTTCTGTTAAATTTTTGAATGGTTACCATTTTCCAGTTGCAGGTTCACGTAGGAGTACCAACGGTTCAGTTTGTGACCTGAGTAGTGGCAGTAGGTCTGCAAGACTTGCAGTGTCCCTACGACCTGCTAATAATCACAGCTGAAGTACTCTATCAAGATTGCGTGAGCGACATTAGAAAATGGAGATTGTATTGAGGAATTACGATAAAAGCAAGAGATGAAAAAACAATATTATAGAAAGTTATTCTCGAAGTGTGGTATAGCTTTATCTATTTTAATACTTTTATGTATTCTATTAGCTACTATATTCTGGTTTGTTTCTCCTACACAATTGACGTCTGCACCAACTTCTCAACCTACTCTTTCTTTTTCTACTGTTTCTTCACATGAGTTTCATATTTTACCTGAACATGAACTGGTTAGGTCAGAGTTTACTGATAATTCCTTTTGTACAGTTTCTACATCAACACCAGTTAGTAGTGAACATCACTAATTGTTGGGTGTGTGATCTTATACCACATACTACAGATAGAGGTATTCCCTATTTTGGTCCTGCCACATATGGCCTTTGTGCCACTACGTGTGTAAGGAAGCCTGTATCGAGAGATGAACTAAGCAACAGGATGACGCTACAGCAGCATCTCAATGATTTCATGAATACAGATTTGGACTCAGATTAGCATGAGTTATTGCCTATATAAGGGCAAAAGGAGGGTCTGTGGTTCTGAAAATTATGGACCCTGCTGTAATGTGGTACGGAAGCCCAACACTTGTGTCAGAAAATATCATCATACCATGACGAATTTGGTATTGGCAGACCGGTAATGATTAGGACATTATAACTGTGCATTTGCGTCACGATTAAGTGACGGGAACACCCCTAAATCATACTTCATGTCTTGAACCCTCGAGTGCCATCTTGTGAGCGGCATCCATCTTGTGAATCCCCTTACATAGTCAATTGACCCAGGCCGAATTCGAGCTGAAAGTACACGTACACCTTTCCTGACTCCTCTGTGACCTGGACGATCTGACTCCACTGCCTCAAGCCAAACCTGTTCAGGCAGTTCCTTTCCCAGTGGCCAAGCGAGATTAGTATCAAGGCCCAACATACCATAAGCCTTTCATCGCACACAAACCATGTCTAATCTTACACACACCTGTCTCTGTTTCTTTCTTTATGACCTGTTTTACAAGGAGGAGGTGCCCGTTTTTATTAGGGGTCCGTCGATATCTGATGGAAACACTGGACCTTGCCGGATAGTTAATTATAAACTGGACAAACTGAAGAATGGACTTGTCATCATAACTCTGCTTTTTCTTTGTGTTGGAAATATGTGAATTATTTACTGTGAAACAAAAATGTTTGCCTAGGGCATAATAATTTGTATAAAAGGTCTGTGCGGAGACCAGTCAGGCAGACTACCTCATTCAGTTACTTTAGGTGTAACTGGGCGACGTAGCCTCACAATTAATTGTAATAAAGATTTATTTTCATATTTCAGATTCTCTGTTGATTCCTTTGCTGCTTTTGAATGGACTACTTCTTGGTAAGACCCCTAAGAAAGAGTATGAGGATTTTTAGGTACCTCATCTGCGCCACAGAAAACAAGCTTTAAAGCCAGTTTATCTAACTTATTAGAAGAATCCTGCTGTGCCCCCTGTACTCCTTTTGCCAATGCTATTTTAGCATTGTACTGCAGGACTGGACGTAAAAAAGACAGGTGGGGGACAGCTGACGGTATGGGTGTTTGCAGTTTTGGTGGAGAAGAATGCCACCGGCACCCACTAAGCTGAACAGTGCCTGTGGGTGCGTGGAGCTGACAAGATGTAAGGTGAGATGCAGTGTGCCACAGGAAGGGTTGGTTGTCTGGCCTGGAGAAGGATGTTTTACCCAGACTGTCATTTCCAGCCACAGTGGTACTGGAAGGTCAAAGTGTGCGGCAGGGTTGATACAATTACATAACAAAGGCAAATTACGTGGTAATGGATGGTAAATAATGTGGCATTTTTGTGATAAATCCTGTGGCGTTATCTATTTAGATATCCTAATGCACTTATGCAAAAGAAATCTCGGTTCCATAGTAACACATTGTTTTTTCAGCCAAAAAACTGTAAACATTCAGCAGAAGCTATTTAAAACCATTCAAAATCTTAATCATTTTGCCTTGCATGGAAGCACAGAACGCCATTTTATTATCACTGTTCTTTTTGCGTCCAATAGTAAAGTTGATTGTGTAAAATGTTTACATTTTTGCACTTGGGCAAAAACAAATCTACACATAGAATTCTTTTTTTTTTTTATGCACTGTATGTCTGACTTATTGGGCACGTCCTGTTAGGTTTTGGGTTTAAACTGTGTTCCATCAGTTTTTCCTTAACAGCCCTGCAGAACAAGTATAGTAGATTTGTTATGTATATGTCTCAATAGCATGCACTTCAGTATTTTCGACATTTGACTTTAAAACAAGATGCTCAAACTTCTACTTTTAGAACAGTGTCAGTCCTGTGAATAGAAATTTGAGTGAACCGTGAAACAAAACCTTTTTGAGTTAAAGGAATATTTGTTTCCCTTCTATTTATTACATTTAAATATTTATGTGTGTTGCTTGCATAACAAACAGTAATGTTTGAACTATGCAGGCAACAGTCTCTTCTCTAAACACAGTAAAAGCTAAAAGGTGAGCAGTAACATTCTGCTAAGTGTTCTTAGCAGCATTATATTCTGCATGTAGCGATTTTAATACCTTCCGATCTCGCAATATCCGTTTTGATCGAAAACTTCAAGCTGTGTACAGGAAAGTGAATGAGGTAAAAATGCTGAGCCCATAGAGTGTCGTTTTCCAGTAGGCCAGACAATATCTTCCTTACATAGTTCGGTCTATGGAAGGGAAAGGGAGGGTCCCACGAGCCACTCCGATCACAAAGTTGGCTGACTTCCCAACCGTTTTTTCATCCGTGTTTGGTATGCAGGCTGTAGTTCTGGGACCAAGAGCTGTGGCGTAGAGGTCCGCCTGCTGTGGGCTAATGAAAGAAGCTAGGTAGTGGTGGTGGAGGGGATGGGGCGGTATACTTTATTCTTAGGGAGTTTTCTTAGGTGTTCACGCTTAGCACAAAAGGCATGCTCTTAGAAGCTGGTCCGATACCTCCTTTGAGTAACAGAAGGAGGGAATAAAGTGCACTGCAGTGTGTGAGCCTCACCTGAACAAGTGTTCTCTGCAGTGAGATACGCACACAGGGACTCCGGGCCTTGACTATCTTATGGTGTTTCGGATGGGTATGGGAGAGGGACGCTGCACAGGTACCCCTCTGAGAACTTTTACAAAAAACAGGGAGTGGAGGGTCAAAGGGAAGAAGAGATTAAAGACCCACTACAAGTTCATTTCCCCAACACTATATTATGAAGAACACACAAGAACTTGTGATGACATTCAGCCAAATGTATTGGCCCAACTGGCATGTGGTACACTATGTCAGTAGGTGCTGCAGTCACCTTGAGGAAAATTCCTAAGCCAGAAAAAAGAAGAAAGCATGAGTCACAAGTGTGAGGAATGCACCTTCAATAATCTAAAATCATAAACTGGTCAGCAAGATCCAGAACAGCTTATTATGGATAACCATCAAACAAACCAAGTGATCCGTCATATCATTTGGCCGTCCATACTGTGACCAGGCCGGTCCTTAGATCATCAAGACCCAGTGCCTTACAGTGATGCTGGATAAGGTACACAGTATGCTATGAACCACCAATTGTTGGCCAGTTAATGATGGTTAGAAGTGGTGAAAACACAGTGTAACATAATGAGAAATGTGGTGAATCTAAAATAGGGTGATATGTCTAAACAACTCTTTAATGAAGACAAGGCACATCCCCTAATTAAAAGAACAGGAACAGTGCAATCGACAGTATGGAAAGAATGACTGTCGCATAAGGGCCAACATGTTTCTGCCTAATGGGCAAAACGTCCCTTGGCTTTCATCAGGGCCACTGCTCTTAAATGTTTCCACCGTAATAAATCTGTGAAAAATCAATCCAACCAATCATTGAAGAAAAAGAAATAATGTGATGATAGGCGTAGGAGCATTACAACCTGTGCCTACAGTATAGTACTCGTTTGCAAAAACAACAGGTGATGGACCGAATGAGGATCAATGTCACACATTCAACCCAGTCAAAAGATCTGGGTCCTAATCCATCGTTTTTTTGCACTCCACACCACCCTGGGTTAGACAATGGCGATATGCAAATCAGCTCTGACCCTGTGCCCCATGGGAACAGTCCAGTCCGAACTACAAAAGCCATGTCCTTCCCAGAACGGAATCAAGCATCCGAGGACCGGACCGGTTTCGAGGTAACACCTCTCATCAGCCCGGCTAGCTTGACTCCAGTGGTGTGGAGTGCCTGGGACCCACGTCTGGGCATCCCCAGTACACTTATAGCGAGTTTGCAAAAACAACAGGTGATGGACCGAATGAGGATCAATGTCACACATTCAACCCAGTCAAAAGATCTGGGTCCTAATCCATCGTTTTTTTGCACTCCACACCACCCTGGGTTAGACAATGGCGATATGCAAATCAGCTCTGACCCTGTGCCCCATGGGAACAGTCCAGTCCGAACTACAAAAGCCATGTCCTTCCCAGAACGGAATCAAGCATCCGAGGACCGGACCGGTTTCGAGGTAACACCTCTCATCAGCCCGGCTAGCTTGACTCCAGTGGTGTGGAGTGCCTGGGACCCACGTCTGGGCATCCCCAGTACACTTATAGCGAGTTTGCAAAAACAACAGGTGATGGACCGAATGAGGATCAATGTCACACATTCAACCCAGTCAAAAGATCTGGGTCCTAATCCATCGTTTTTTTGCACTCCACACCACCCTGGGTTAGACAATGGCGATATGCAAATCAGCTCTGACCCTGTGCCCCATGGGAACAGTCCAGTCCGAACTACAAAAGCCATGTCCTTCCCAGAACGGAATCAAGCATCCGAGGACCGGACCGGTTTCGAGGTAACACCTCTCATCAGCCCGGCTAGCTTGACTCCAGTGGTGTGGAGTGCCTGGGACCCACGTCTGGGCATCCCCAGTACTGGACTGTTCCCATGGGGCACAGGGTCAGAGCTGATTTGCATATCGCCATTGTCTAACCCAGGGTGGTGTGGAGTGCAAAAAAACGATGGATTTGGGCCCAGATCTTTTGACTGGGTTGAATGTGTGACATTGATCCACATTCGGTCCATCACCTGTTTTGTTTGCAACTGCCGCTATAAGTGTGCTGGGGATGCCCAGACGTGGGTCCCAGGCACTCCACACCACTGGAGTCAAGCTAGCCGGGCTGATGAGAGGTGTTACCTCGAAACCGGTCCGGTCCTCGGATGCTTGATTCCGTTCTGGGAAGGACATGGCTTTTGTAGTTCGGACTGGACTGTTCCCATGGGGCACAGGGTCAGAGCTGATTTGCATATCGCCATTGTCTAACCCAGGGTGGTGTGGAGTGCAAAAAAACGATGGATTTGGGCCCAGATCTTTTGACTGGGTTGAATGTGTGACATTGATCCACATTCGGTCCATCACCTGTTTTGTTTGCTACAGTATAGTACTCATCCTCCTTGTCACTTGAATACTCAGCGTGATTCAGAATGACAGGGGACTGGACCTCACCTCACCTGGACCGAGCTCAGGTATATGAGGCCCCGCGCTATCCGTCGGTGCCACCAAAGTCTCCTGAGGCTTGCTGACCAGTTTATGATTTTAGATTATTGAAGGTACATTCCTCACACTTGTGACCCCTCTGAGAACGCAGCCAGTCCTGTGTACCCATTAATCAGGCGGCAGGGAGGTTACACAGCTGTTAAAATGATACTTTAAAATAACTGTACTTCAAAATCACGTAATTATACTTCTAGCAAACTGCATGTTAAACAAGGGCAGCATCCAGCGAGAGATCTGTGCATCAGACATAGTGGAATATAAAAAGAAGGAGCCAGCTCCATTACCAAAGCAGCCAATGGTGTGCGTGTGCAGCTCTGCCACGAGCAAGAAACTGTTAAAAAAAAAACGTCTTAAGTGTGGAGGAATGAAGATGCTGGGCACATGCTGGGCTGAAAAAAACTACAAAGAGCACTCGTGCTGCACATAGCGAGGGAGAGTGAACATTGTAAGTATCAGGGACACCTATTAACAGCATGTGATACTGCACCCTTTTCTTGAGCCCTTTTATTTAAATTCTATTACCCAGTAGCAGTAGCTTTAGCAACAAGAGAGAGCATTTTGTAGTAGGCTTTTGTAGATTTGTAGTATACTGGACTTTAAAGTTTAATTGTGCTATTTGGGTCAGTGCTGGAAAAGTAAATAAGTAGACAGTCTGCCTTTATGTTGAAAGGTAATGCCGACATTTATGTAATGGTGGCGCCCACCTTTAATGTATATATTTTGCTGGGCTGCAAAAAAACGACAAAGAAAGTTCCACTCAAAAACACATAAAACACAAAAGCGGATAAATACAGGAGTTAGGTGCTGATGCTTGTGGACTAACCAAAGTGAGTATCTGATAACCAGCCAGTAACAAGCCAGCTAATAAGACCAATGCCAACGTTAAACAAATGGCAAGCGGAAGGAGAAATTACCCGGAGTTTCACCCAACATTCATATTACTTGATGTCTCGGAGAGACAGCACATGCGCGCTGCCTAGGCGAGACCTAAAAAATGTTTGTATGTGTTATTAAATCTGCTTGCTTTATATGCCATGTACAACTATTAATTGAAGTCCTGTTTTAAGAATGGGCAGCCGATATTTTCATGTAAATGTAATTAAATCAATGCGGTTTTGTGACCTCTCCTTTAAATGTTTACAACATGGCAATTATATGATGTTAGTTTTGCATTTGCAACATAAACGTGCCAAATGAATCCGCTGTGAGTCCTATCCAAGGCGTTCTTACTAGTAACTACCAGACTTGAGCAAGAAACCTAAAGTAGCACTGTAATTAGGGATTCATCACTACCTCTCCACATTTTTGTCCTGAAAACGCTGGGAGCCTGTGCCTGCAGTAGAGTCATGAGAGGAGGAGAAGGCCGGCGATGCAGCGGGCTGCAGGCAGCAGGTACTTTTTTTAACCTTTTTGTCCCTTTTTTGTTATTGTTGTTGTCATGTATTCCATTCCCTTCCCCTGCCTGCCCCTCTCCTCTCCACTGATACCGGCTGCTACTGGACCAAAGTGAATATTCTTCATTTTCTTTATAGAGAACTCTGCCTAATCCGATGTGTGAGATATGGGCTGACTCACTTTAGTTGCTTGCATGGTGCAGTTTACGATGGATCTTTCTGTAGCACTGCTTAAAAATTCCACCCGCTGTAGTGTCTTAAGACTCTAAGCGCTAGGACCCCGGGGTTCTGGGCAGACTCAATGAAATAATTACATAACTATTTGGGAGGTGTGGTCATTAGAGGTTATGAGATAAAGAGAAATTCAGTTGGATGATGTACGCTGATGAATAAAGACGCAGGTTACAAATTCTGTGTGTGACGTGCTCATTTTGCATGGTAACGGGCAGGGGAGGATGCGACAACTGGTGATGAGTAGGGGATACGTGACCCCAAGAAACAGGATTGCTCTCCTTGACAGTTTCCAAGAATACAGCAGAGTGCTTGTGCGTGCCACGTGTGCCCCAAGCCAGTGCAAAGGAGTCTGCTGTTGGTGATTGTGGAGCCCCACTCTAACCTGTACAAGGACTTGTGAAGGAATTGAAGGCCTAGCAGAGAAGGACCATTGGAACAGTCTGCCAAGACTTGACGGTTAGGCTGAACAAGGAAAACTGTGCTGCACCATAACATGGATACTTTTTAAGGAACAATGGTTCAAGGTAGGCCTTATAAGGTCCTAGGGAGAAAGTTGAAAGTAGCGAGTATTTAATAAGCGCTAGGGAGCAAAAATTGTAGGTACAGGTAGGAATTTTTATTTTACTCTTTCTTTTTTAAGGATATACATAAATAATTATACTGTATTTCAGGTGCTCAAGTGAATAGTACGGTGCAGGACGTGACATAAGTGATCAAAGTGAACGGACTGTCACACAACAACAAGGTTAAAAACACAACAATTATATACAATAGAACGAGTGAAATACCTTGGGTGGGTCGACGGCGTTTCGATCTATATAGCTTTAGATCATCATCAGGACTGATGAGCCTCCTGAAACTTGCCGATGCGTTTTTGGGCAAGGATGGTTTTTGACAATGCAACTGAATTGGTTGTCGCTTTTCTGGAGAGAATATTGGTTTTAGTCAATTAAGATCTCTCAATGGGATGATCCAAGTAGCGCTCAGTCACTTTTAATTTGAACGAGGGTCCTACTTGAATTGGAAAATTAAAAAGAATTAACAGTGTAGGGGAATCCGTTAGCGCGTTCGTCGCTATGGCAATAGGTAAATATTGGCGCCTGGAATTAATACCGGCTGTTTCGGCGTAGCAGGAAAGGGGGTCCGAGTGCCTCTCTATTAGGCCTACCTTGAACCATTGTTCCTTAAAAAGTATCTCTCTACCCCAGGTTCTACTTTATGGGGTTCCCTTGTTTTTAAAAAAAACAGCACCATAACATGGAGCCATCATTCATGCAAAAAAAAAGAGGTAATGGTTTTTAGAGGTCAATCTGACAATGGGCGCACTGCCTGTATGGAAGCACTAATGAACAGTAGTTTGTGGTGCAACTGGGTGAGTGGAAAACCATGTAACCACCCAATGGTAATGTCAGCAAGCCGACAGGACCTCACAATTACTACATAGACGTACCCTACCAGGAACACGGCGACCCGGGAACAGCGCATCTGAAGTCTACAAGAAATAAACTTATACTTACCACGAAAGTATACAACGCTTCATCGGATCTTGAAGCAACCGGCTCATTTTTAACTTGAACTACAGTTCCCGGGTATAAATAATAAGCGCATTTCGATTCAAGTCCACTTTCTCTCATCGACATTGGAATATTAGACAGTCTTGGGCCCCACTGGGTCGGAAGTATCACCGGCAGAGCGACCTTTTCGCTCAAACACAGCTACCTGGAACCCTGAAGATTTGCGTGATGCGATGAAACCCGCGTCGGCTGGCTGTTGTTAAGCCTTGAAAATTAAATAAGGACATAACGATTTTCCCTTGTCATACTATTCATTTCCATTTTGTTGTTCACATCAACTGTTTTTCTGCATGTTTTAATTACTATGAATGATGTGTACTATCACCTACGTTTACAGAAATATTTAGTGTGTGCATAGGGTACGTCTATGTAGCCATCATTCATGCAAAGTGAATGCTAAAGGCAGCGACGACTAGGTACGAAACCACCAGCGAAGTAAATGCCCTATGATTACAAAACAGGATGCAATGGCCTAGACCTGGACTACAGATCGATCTGTGCAGAGCATTACATAGGATCCACTCTCATATGAGTATCAATTCAAGCAAGGTGACTCAAACTCACGGCCATCCATTCTCAAAGTTGCAGGTTGGACCGAGGGTGGTGAAAGCTGTCGGAACAGCATGAAGAAATGACTCAAACAAAACAAAAAGATGAAAGGAAAGACTACAGCAAAGGAAAACTCACTTACAATCAAAGATGAAGAAGGCGTGACACGACATGTGAGTGTGCCAGGCGACCCAAGCTCAAGCATGAAACCAGCACTTCCAGAAGGTGCAGATTCAGGTGCACAACAAGAGCTGTCTGAACAGCATATACTCTCAACGGCAGCAGAAAGAAGTGCAAAGTGACAGCAGCTGCTTTCCCAAAGTAACCGCTGCCATTTGTTACTGCCAAAGAGCAGAACATTGGTTCCATATAGACCACATGGATCGCAACTTTCAATGATTTCGTAGATACTCTGGAAGGAGTAAATGATGAGAAAAACACTAAATAGTTCAAGAATCTTGCTGGTGATGGATTAAAAGAAGTGATAAAACAAATCTCACAGACTGGGACAATCGTGTACCATCAAACCAAAGCAGCATTAGGAGCCAAGTTCAATCCACTGCCAAACGCCGACTATGGAAGATACATTTAGAATCAAGCGAGACAACAAGTTGGTGAAACAATGAATGAGTTTGTTGAGACACTTGTTGTGCTTATCAAACATTGTAAATTGAGTAAATGTAATGAAGAAGAAGCCATGTGCCTCAGAGTTATCAATGGCTGTCTTTTGAACTCATTCAGAAGTACGTTTGGAGTGACGGTCAGTTTATAAAAAAGTACTAATAGTTACCAGAGCTGAGGAAAGAGCTGCTTGGCAAGCTGGCGACATGGAAGCTGGAATAGCAAAGATTGAATTGCCATTAATCATGAAGAGCAAACACAAGCATAAAGTTGATGCACATAAGTCGACATCCTCAAAGAGAGGAAAACTGTGTTTCTGATGTGGGTTTTCATTTCCACATGAAAGTAAATGTCCAGCTATCGGACAGACTTGTAAAGGTTGTGGAAAGGGAAACCACTTCATAATGGTTTAGAAGTCAAAAGAGAAACTAATTGTGTCATGGCTAAACAAGAAAATGGGTGTCAGAAAGTTCCAGAAGCGCTCTCACCACACCTACAAATACAATACGCAATCTCAATTGTGACAGGTGTAAACTAAATGAAGTTGATCGTTCACAAGTACCTCATACAAAAGTTATTTCATGGCACAATTGATCGACAGTGAACAGACAAAAAAAACAAGGGAGTCAATGAAACAAAAGCATTCATATGAACACTGCCCCAAGATTACACTAAAGGCCAAAAATTGCCTCATAAACTTTATTATTGGCAGCAGTGCATTGATCAAATTAATTCCAGTTAAACAATATAACAGTTTGTCACCCGTGCCACCACTCAACTTGTCAAACTCCAAGGTCTACACATGGGCTCCTTCCAAACCGTTGCATAGTCAAGGATCATTCACAGAGACCTTATGTAAAAAGACATCTGTGCAAGCCCCAATTCGTGGCCTTAAAGGTACTTTGTTCAGTGCCTGTCTACTTAGTTTTGCAACTGCTGCTGACATAGGACTAATATCTATCAATTAGAACCTACAAACTCAATCTAAAACTGTGAGTCAGTTCCTGTTTTTATTTCATTCGGTTCATACTTTCTCAGTAAAACTGTGCGTTTGTTGGACAACATAAACATAAAAACTGTGGAAGACTGATTCCCCACACACAATAAGGATATGTTGGCCTGAGTCCTTGTAGCTCATATCACATTCTTTATCCATAACCTGGTAAGGTAACAGGTGGAATGTGCAACCTCAGAACATGACAACCCTGACTCCCATTGAAATAGTGGAACCAGATCAATAACCTTTTCATTTAGTAACTCATGCATACCCAAAGAGATCCACAAGAAATACACAACATGGCGTTTTAATATTTGTTGAAGAAATATGATTCTTATGTAAAATATGTGTGCTGCAATTATTAATAGAAGGCAACAATAGAAGGAAACAAAGCGAAGTAATATGCCTCAAAAGAATGATTAATAATGGTAAAGAAAATGAGTAATTCAACCATTGTGCTGTTATATAGATTATATGCTTGCATGTAAGTATAGTGATAGTTATGCTCCTACCCAGCACTCCCTATCCTAGTGTCTCTAGGTTGGGTGAACCTGTGGGTAAGAGTCATCAGAATGCCAAGATGGAGTTGTGGAGTGTCAGCTCCTGCAGAAAAATTTCAAGATGGTATATGTAGAATAATTGAACCTGTGAACCATGCTTTCAATTGCAGTGATGACAATATGGTATTTGGAACAACACGGAAGGAGCATCATAAAGCTCTCACAGAAGTGTGCCAGTTACATACAAATGGAGGTCTAACTCTAAATGCAGAAAAGTGTGAATTTCACAAAACCAAACTCAAATACTTTGGCCACATATTTTCTGATGGGAAAGACTCCTGACCCAGATAAAGTAAAAGCACTGAGATTCACCAATAACCCACAAGTTGTCACCATGCTATGAGACTTCTTGGGCATGGTCAGCTATTGTTCAAGGTACATACGTGAGTTCGCTAAAGTAAGTGACCCATTGAGAGACCTGGCTAGATGAAATGGTCAGTTCCTTTTGTCCTCTGAATGTGTTCAAATCTTCAAAAGTATAAAGCGTGCAATTGAAAATGCAACAGAACTGGCTTACTTTGGTCCTAAATTACATACTGAGATTACTGTCAGTCAGTCAGTCAAAGCATTTTATTTCGATTATTAAAAAACATAAAAAGACAATCATGAACATATATACATAAATACAAATATACAAATATATACACATAGTTAAATACAGTGTAAGTAGGATGTACATAGATCACAATACGTTCAGATGTCCGTTTACATAAAAACACACTTTCATTAAAAATCAAACTAAAAACATTATTTACACTAGAGATAATTCCTAAGGACATAATATACATTTCATCACTTAAAACAACTGGGAAGCCTGCTCTCGTCATATTTATATCCAAAGTGCTAAGTGCCAGGAAGACAAGGGAAGACTAAAGATTTCTTTTTCCGAACAGCAGCCACCAGAAAGCTCGCAACTGAGATTACTGTTGATGCTAGCCCAGTGGGGCTGGGAGCAATGCTTGCTCAGCACAATGGACATCTAAATGCTCAAGACACATAGTGGCAGATGCCAGGGGTACTCTGTTTGATGTAGAATGTGCCTATTCTCAGGAGAGTCTGGCTTTGGGCCATCAAACACTTTCAAGTGTTTCTTTTAAAAAAGCATTTCACGATTGTTACAGACCACCAAGCATTGCTTACCATATTCGTAAACCCAACAGCCAAGATGAAGCCTCGCATTGAAAGGTATGGGTTCCGTTTGTAAGAGATCAACTACCTAATTGTGCATAAGCCAAGCAAGAACCCAAACCCTCCAAAGCGCTTCTCACAAGTACCTTTAAATCAGCACGCCTCAACATCGAAAACAGCTGAAGAGTACATGAAATTCATTGTGAGGTCCAGCACACCAGCAGCTTTATCCATTAAACAGATGGCTGCTGCTACAAATGACAATAAAGACATGCTTGCCCTTAATTAAATAATTTCAGCACAGTCATGGAGAAAGAGTGTTTGACCTCAGAGCGACAATGTTGAATTTCAAAAGTTCAAACGTGCAGGATGGATTGTCTGTCACTAAATAAGACATTGTGTTCAGAGGCTCAAGGATTGTCATAACCTAGAGTCTCAGACAGCAAGTCATTGTACTTACTCACATTGTGGCATTGCACCACCAAAAGAGGCATGTGGGTACGAGCGTGGTTTCCACACATGAACGAGAGAATTGCGCGGGAACTAAAGAAGTGACACTTATGTGATTGCTTTTCCCCTAAAGTGACACAACATCCAGTAACCATGTCTGATCTTCCTGCATGTGCGTGGGAAAGAGTGGCAGTTGATTTCTTTGGGCCCCTAGCTAATGGACATCATCTCATGGTAGTCATTAATGAGTATTCCCGCTTTCAGCTGGTGGATGAAATGTCATCGACAACACATGACAAGGTCATTGAGCGGCTGGACGACGTCTTTGCAGCATGGGGCATACCAGACATTCTTAAATCTTACAATGGTCCACCGTTCAGTTTAGTTTAGTAAGGCGTTTCTAACTAGACTCAATGTCAAGCATCAAAGAGTACACGCTCATGGTCCCAAGCTAATGATGTCATGGAACAATTTACAGGCTCCAAAAGAGAGGGATCATCATTCATCGAAGGAGAGAATCCAGCATATGTCATCTAGAAGGTGACTGTGTTCTTGTCAAACAAAAACAGAAGCTGAAAACAGATTCTCCGTTTAATGCTGAGCCTCTGATAGATGTGATGTGCAAGGGACATGTGATAACAGGGTGACATCCTGGAAAAACCATCACAAGGGAATCATCATATTTCAGACTGCTCTCTTTGTACGCATCAGCCCCTGTAAACAAAGATGAGGTGGCCCCATTTGACGGATTAGATCAAATATCAGCCCCTGTACCCTCGCTGCCCACTCATTGTGCAGCTCAACTACTTCAAACCACGCGATCTGGACAAACAATGCTTACTAAAGGCGAGATGTAGTGTCTTAAGACTATGAGCACAAAAAACCCTTGGTTCTGGGCAAACTAAATGAAAGAATTATGTAACTATTGAGAAGTGTTAAGATGTGATCATTAAGATAATGAGAAATTCAGTTGAATGTTGAACACTGATTAATAAAGATGCCAGTTAAAAACTCTGTGTTTGGCATGTTTATTATGCATGTGCAAGGGGGTGTGGAGGACGTGACACCAGCACCTACTTGTGGTGCACCTCACTGCTCTCGGTTCAGAAAGAACTGGGCCTGCAGGAGACAGCAGCGTTGTATCCACCTTTGAAATGTGCTTCTATTAAGAACCTTGTCCCAGGGGTGTCCGTGCCACAATATTTCATGGGACTCCTGCCTACTCCGCTTTATGTGAGGACTGTGCACGAGCAGAGAGGAAGTTGTTGAAAGTTTAAAGGTCACATTTTTCAAATGTTTTCCACCTACCCTAGATAGTCAGTAGCCAGCCATTCCTCGCCTTGCAAGTGCCGGAATTGGCAGCTCCTCCGTTATAGTGGAGGAGCATCTCCCCAATGGTCAGTGTCAAGAGATGCAAATAATAATAATAATAAAACTATTTAGTATCATTTTATTTTTCGCTGGCAGTGCCGAGTGCCCTAAGTCTAGTACGGAGCGCCGGCTTCGTCTTTGACGATAGCATACTGAGCAGGGAGGAGGAGAGTTGCACACTGTCAGTGCGCATATAAGCTTGGCAGGTTGTCTAAGGCTGGCCAAACAGACATGCGCACTTGGGTTTCTCCAACCCAGCTGTATTGCACAGCCATGTTGGAGAACAGTCCCAGGTTCCCAGACACTGTCTGAGTAGCAAACCAGGCCGCTCAGACCAATCCTGTCGCTGCTCTCATGCTAATTATTGTTATGAAAAACAATTTACCAACTACACACTTCTCTGGATCCTCTAATTTGAGGAAAAAACCAAGTGATACTCCTAGGTTAATTGGGTATATTTCATTCGTACCCTTTTGTTTTATTATTTTACGTTTTTTTCATTATTTCATGTGTGAAAAGGACACTTGACGTTTTTCTTCTTTTACACATAAACACAATACATTTCTACAACAAAGATACACCATTTATATATACACGAATACTTTTTGATATATACACAAACATTTCGAACAGCATATAAGGCTGCTCACACTTTCTTGAAAAGACAAAAGTCACGCTTTGGACTCAAGGTTTAAATAAACAACAAGTAAATGCAACAGAAGTTTTTTTTTATATAAAATAAACCATAAATTAATTCTGTGGTCTATTAGGCAACTGATGTCTATTTCCTTTATGTGCCGATGCGTTTCAAACCCTGTGGTCCAACCGACTACATGTCCCAGGACCTGATTCCCTCTTTTTTCACCTCATGCTAATTATAGCATGAGAGCCGTGCCGGGATTGGGTGGGGAGTCCGGGTGCTTGTGCAGTGTGTGCATGGAAGAAGCTGGACTCCGGTGGCGGATGGGCCAGGTAAGTCCTTTTAAAAAAAATGTTTTATAGATTATTCCCCACTCCTTCCTGCGTTGACAGACCATCATTTACTTCCAGTAGCAGCCGCTACTGATGCAGGATTGACATTAAGCATTCAGGGGTTGAAATTTAAAGCTACAAGGTCAGGTAGTCCTATACCCGAGAACTTTATTCTTCTGACAAGTGCTGGTACTCTTCAAATAAAAGTTTTGCACCTTTGCTGATAAGGGCAGGTACTCGGCCTCTAAAAAAAGGAAGTCCAGGTATTCAGTACTTGCCTGTACCGGAACATTTAAAGCACGTAAACATTTGGGCGCCAATGTTTTTATTCTCAGCCCTTGCAAATTGCACGGTTTCGCAATGTTTGAATTGTGTTTTGTAATGGTATTCCTAGCGTACAAAGCTTTTTGTGTACAGCAAGCTTTAGAGTACATTTTGTGAACATGGACCGTATCTTTAAACTAATTTCATTTCAAATTACGGGTCTGCGAGTATGAACGCAAACGGATGACATAAACCTGTTGGCTCTGGCTTGCTGCGAACAATGTTGACGGCTGTAAAACTTCGGCAACGTTTGATGGTAAATGATTAATTGTATACAGTACTTCCACCGCTTCTGGCACAGTGTATTGCCTTTGAAAGAGGCCGCCAGTTTGAAAGAGGCCGCCAGCCCCATTTACAATTGATAACAATTATGGTAAGAAAATGACAGCGCACGCCCGGAACACCTTTGCATTTCATTTGCATTTCATGAGGTGCCGGCGCCTTAGTAATGGAGAAACGCAGAAAACAGTCATGTGCAATACACTTGTAGTTGTTATATTGCATAGATCGGTGGTTCTTGAACTGGGGTCCGGGGACCCCCTGGGACTCCGCTAACCCACTCAGGAGATTCCCCTCTACTTAGAAAATTAAATCATATTAAATCATAATGAGAGATTAATAAAGTGTATCTAAAAAAGAAAACAAAATAGACAATTTTAAAACGTTTTGTAAACGTGAAAGAATTTGAAACGGGGGTTTGAAATTAAGTTTTTTTTTTTCAAATTGGTTCTGGAAGCAGTACAAGTGCATCAAACAGAATTTAGGAGGCGCAGTTGGTGGTCTCATTTTAATGTAGGGGCATATTACCAAGCAATAGCGATAATTATCGCTATTGCTTGGTTAGAGACAAAAATTTACCGCTGTGCTGCGGCAATTATTACCGCAAATAACCCTTGGTATTACCAAGGTTTATCGCAAATGCGATAAAAATCGCCGCAATGCATGAATATCGCTGAAAAGTCCGCGATATTCATGCATTACCGAGCTAATGCTCTTAGCCATGTTATCCACCTCCCATTGGATAACATGGCTAAGAACTGCTCAGGGCAGGTGTTAGCTTTTGGAGATATTCGCGCTTAGCGCGAATATCTCCAAAAGTTGGTAATAGGAGATAGCGATGTTAGCGACTGTTTTCAGTCGCTAACATCTTGGCACGCCCACTTTGCATGTCATTAGTGATAAATATCACTGACATGCAAAGTGGGGCCCAAGATGGTCGCTATCTCCTACTAGCTGTCGCTAACTGGTGTTAGCGACAGGTAGGTAATAGGGAGATAATTTTATCTCCGCTTTCTTGGCTTTTAAAGCCAAAAAGCGGAGATAAACCCCCTTGATAATATGCCCCATAGAGAAGCTCCAACATTCCTTTTAAAATTAAAATGTTGATGTTTTCTATTTGTGTATTAAATAAAATATTTAATCATTTGTGTATTTGTTTAAAATGATAGAAATTGTATAGGCTGGTGTTCCCGGGTTCCAATAATGACTCAGTCAGATATAACTGTTCAGGTCAAATGAATTTGGGAACAGATAAATGACCACAACAAATGAATGAAATAGAATTAGCAGAATAGTTATCTTATTTGGTATTTTTATCACATCTAAAGAAAATGTTCAGACCAAATTATTCTTTGATTTATAGAATTTAAATAAGCATTAACAAAGCTGTAGGAATCAAGTTAAATGAAATTCTTCCACCGCTGAGGGAGTATGTATCATGAGAAATTAGTCCTTTAAAGCTTATAACCCTTATACTTATACAACTTATACAACTTAACTTATACAAACCCTATAAATGTAAGTTCATAAGTCGCCAAGATGAACGGTTCCAGGTATGTCTGCCCCTGTCCACATTGCAGCATCAAATGCCACAGCTGTTGTTGAGAAACCTTCTAGCCAGAAAGGTTCCGCTTACGCAAGCATACCAGTCGGCAGCAAATGCAGTAATATGTCCCAGTTCGCATTAGTTTCTGGAAGTCCAAATCATCATCTCTATATCAGAAGGTGAATCGAGAAGGTGGACAAGATAGGAACCACCACGTCTGCACTTTAGGCAATTATACTCCATCGATTTCTGGTTGACACCTCTTGACATCACCAATTTGATAGGACCAGTCTGTCCCATTGATCAGTTTCGATAGGATGAGATGATGTAGTAAGTAAAGAATACAAAGCCGGAAGATTAAGTAATCCATTACTTTTCATTTTTCCATAGGACCACAGATTTGTATTCATCCGCTTCGCTATGACATCTAGGAAGTAGGCAAGCCCATGCTCTCATACTTTGTCAGTCCTTTCCCAGGCATGTACTCTAGGAAGTAACAAATTTGTTGCAAGTCCGGTCAAGTAGTGTTAGACCTGGCACCTTGGCGTGAGTCTCCCTTCCACTTTTTGCTGATGTGCCTCCGATGTTTTGCTGGTTTTCCGATACTCAGGGCACTGCGCCACGGCTGATCCGTGCCGCAGTGCAAGTGCTCCCTACTGTAAATTGTATATACGATTGGTATTCCTGATTGGTGCATTGGATTTGCTGTCAGTCCCTAGTAAAGTGCACGAGAGAGTGCCGGGGCTTGTAGATGCCAATACTGCTGGTGGGCCTGCAGCGCTGGTTGCGCCACCCACCGAAGCAGCCGCAAAGATGTGTCTGGGAACTGCGACCGCAGAACCCGCGTGCGGTCTCGTACTGTCACGATAGCTGGGCAAGTGTCCCCACTTGCCCGCACCGACCCTTCCCTTGACTGCATATTAGTCACCCCTATGGTAGGCCTGCGGGCAGGGTGCGTTGTAGGTGTAAGGTAGGACAAGCCCTGATGTGCGTGGCATGTCCTGGTAGTGACTTACAACGAAGACCGTATTTCACTGCTGAAGGCTACCTGCTCCGTTAGGCCAGACTGAGCTGCGAGGATTATTACACCCTATAATCCCCGCAGGCTCAAGGAGCACGGTAGTGAGTCATGTTTAGTATGCCTGAACTCAGGATAATGAGATATTTCTTGTAGGCAAGTTTATTTCAGTATCCTGGGTTTGCAAATGCTACTTTTAGAAAGTTAGCATTTGCTTGCCTAACCATTTCAGTTGCCTCTGCCAGTATGTGTATCCGACTGTCTGGGATGTGTGAGTGACAGGGCTGGAGGGATGACAGGTGGTGAATGCGCAGATTACACCTTAGTGGGAGGTAGGAGTGCCTCTTGACTCGAACTGTCACTGTGCTCGGCCACCACAATGCTGGCTCCACCCTCCTGGGGAGCGGCGGATGACTCTGCCGGCACCTGGCCCAGGAAGGGCGAAGCCCCCATCAACAAGGTACTCTGGCCACCCCTGTCCGGACAATGCTGGCTCCACCTCCTGTGGGGCGTCTGATGCGCCTGCCCCTCACACTGAAAGCAGAAGCCGGAGTACACCCGCCGGGGTACTCCAGAACTGAGAGTGGCTATGCAAAGGCCCCCCTGGCCTGCGAGAACAAAAGAATTGGCCTATAAAAGAAGGAGCCCTGCTCCTTGAAAGTTAGATCCGGTTTGGGCCACAGAAAGACTCTGCCCGACGAGAAGGACCGCGAGAGACAAGGAGGGGTGCTGACTCTTGCCTGTGTCTGGTGCCTTGCTGCTGAAGGAGAGACAAGAGAAAGGACTACGAGAAGATTTTTGCTTTACTTTGTGCCAAACTCTGCGGAAGAGATCTCCAAGGGCTTGCAACTGAACTTGCCCCCTGACCAGCGTCCCAGGACCAGTGGACGCTACCCCCTTGGAAGAAAGCGACTGCGGGTGCTGACCATCGCCGCAGTATCGACAAAGAGGAATCTCCTCTAAGGCATCAACGTCATCCCGACCACCGTGACCGGGGCCCACAGCAACAGCGGGAGCAAAGCCAGGACCAGCCGCCGCTGGCCCGAACACCGTGACCGCAACTGCACCGGGAGCCCGAGAGCAAAGGGAAGGAGGACCCGTCCGGTCCGAGCTCTCGAGGAGACTGCCCAGCGAGCAGTCACTCACCTGCAAGGACGGGCAGTTGCCCTACGAGAATCCACAAGGTCGGTAGCCTGCCCGACAGCCCAGCTGTGAGCCCACAGCTGCACCGACATTTGGCTGGGTACGTCCTGCACTTGGGGACCGTACTGCCACTTGTCACCGCCGCACAGCCGCCGTCTCCAGGGTCGGAGCGGACGACGAGGAGAGGACCGTGCCGCCACAGAACACCTCTGCCCCGGACGACCAGTGACCTGCTCGGCCGAAGAGCCGCAACGATCAGCGACCCCGGGAAGGCAATGCGACGTGGGACAGATCCCCTGGAAGCCGCCGGCTCCACAAGGAACTTTGGTTAACACCGGCCTACGGGCCTCAAGAGAACTACTATAAGAACTGTGGTAACCTGAATCAAGTATTCTGCAACCGTTTTTCATAAAGTATATCGACTGTATTCACAAGCCTGCTTAAAATCTATATAAAGATATATATTTTTACAGAATACAGTCTGGTCTCGTTGTGTGGTGGGTTGGTTGTAAAGGTGTACTGTTGCAAGTGTTTAACCCTATGTGCCCCAAAGATTAGCCTACGACTGCTTAAGCCACACTACCTAGAGGGTAAGCAGAGGTTGTCTGGAAGGTAAACCTCAGCCCTGACGAGGAAGAGAGAGTCCCTGCTTGTCGCTAGTGTTGCACTGCGCCAACTAGAGCCTCCCCCTTCCTACAAGTAGGCTACAAGCATAAAAGGAATTATTGAGGGTTAGAGCACAAGTAGAAACTTTACGTAAAGTTCTCGTAGGCTTCAGACTTTTCAGTTCATTACTTCATGGTAGGAAGGAAAAGAAGTTTGAGGCCAGTATGAAACGTAGCCTGTGTGCGCTGATTTTATGTTAAAATATGAATTTCACATTGTTGAATATAATGCATTAGTTCCTAATGACCTGCAATTGCATCATGTAAGTATAAAGTACCCATCATAACATTTTTGTTATAGCATCACATTATTATTTTCGCATATTAGTTCTGCAAATTTCTCCTCAAGTTATAAGTTTAATACAGTATTCAATATTTGAAAGCATAGCTAAGAAAATCTTTACGAAGCACACAATATTTGGTAATTGTTTTTCTTCTCCTGAATTTCAGTGCCCACATTACACATTCTAATGTTAACGTCCATCTTCTTAATATCTAAAACGACTTTACTCATACACCTATAAGGAATTTCTAGGTCATTCATCTGCCTGGTATTGTTCATCTATGCATAAAGAAAACATATATGAATAGCTTTATCACATTTCTCCTCAATTCATCTGTGGTTAGGTATCGTTACAAATCTACATCTAACATTCTATATCCTTTTACGATGCAGTTTCTATATCAACCTTCATTGCGTGCATCTTCTCAAAACATGATAACCCAACACATTTGTCATATCCGTACATTATTGTCATAAATCATTTTTCCAGGTTGAATTCATAGAGATAAGATGAACGATAACATCTAGGCTCTATCGATTCCCACTTTGATTGTGAATCGAGCCATCACACTCTTATCTTTATCCGATATCATCTGGTGTATTTTGCCTCTTCAATTATTCAAAAGCCATTTTTCCGTGGACTTTCTTCTGCATTGCATGGACATCCCTGCCAAAGAACGAATTGAAATGCAGGTGTTCAACAATCCGACCAGACCCACCTTTTCCTACCTTCGGAAGCGAACAGCCGCCACCCTGACTGTGGCCCTATCCGTCATCAACGTCATAGGCCTTATGTGCATAGAAGGGCTTGGGACACAGCTGGTGGGCCGCAGTGCTTGCCGCTTCACCAGAACTTTGGAGTCTACCGATCCACCTTCCTTTGTATCCTCTCCAAACATGTACTTCGTTTGCAGCCCAAAAGCCTACACCTGGCTCCCCAAAGGCTGGGGGGGCACTTGTTTTATCTCCTTCATCCTTCCTCCGACCTATGTGGCTCCAGCGAATCACCATAGACAAAAACGAGCCAAGGACATTGAACAAGCCGATTCTACAGGAGCACAGTTCCTCGATGCAATGAAGGGACTTGTTCCACTCTGGGGCCCGATGGCAAACAGCCGTGCCATCCGACATCTGACTCAGGCAGTCGAGACAACAATGAACATCACAGGTGGTATCCTTGCAAACAACACAGCCGAGCTTCAAGCGGTCCGCCTGGTGGCTCTCCAGAACCGCCTTATTCTAGATGTGGTTCTAGCGGATCGTGGCGGAGCATGCCGCATTATTGGGTCCAGCTGCTGTACATATATACCGGACAATTCACCCTCAGTGTACAAGGCCATCGAACATCTCCACAGACTCTCCTCAGAAGTTCACCAGGAGCAGGAAGAATGGTCGCTTGGTGGATGGTTCTGGAGTACTGATAAGAACTGGGGCTGGAGACTGTTTACCATTATCCTGATTCCTGTGGTGGTAATATGTGGGTTCTGTTTAGGAATTCAATGCCTGCCGCTTCTGTGTTCATTATGTGCGAATTATATCTGCCCTAAGACTGTGGACTTTGGAAAGGAACGCATGGGAGCACTGTATGATGTTGAGGTTAGGAATTTAATGCAGATAGACCTGGATTAGACAAGCTGGCTAGATATGTTGAAAAGGGAGGACTGTTAAAACCTAGACTGCAGTGTCAACATTATCGGCGCCATCTTGCCCCCTTTTCGAGCCCATTCGTGCGCGTAAGCGGCAGCCATTTTAAATACCATGGCCTCTCTGCCCATCGCCGACAGCCAGCGCGTCTCTCTCTCTCTCTCTCCTGACCTCGCAAGCATCCCCCGCGCGCTGACAGCCCCCGCTCCTACATGCCTTGGGCCATAAACCCCTCTTCAGCACAACTCTGCCTCGGAACCCCATCCTGTTCCCAGCTCAACACCTCCCTTCATTCCTTTCATGATCCCGGGTCCTTTGATAAAACCCCCCTTTCCTCTGTGCCCGTTTGTCTTACTCTTTCCCAGGCCGCCACCTGGCCCTGCGGATACTGTTTGTTGCCCCCCCCATACAGTAGGAAGCTTCTCCCATCAAAGGATCCATGAGTTGATCAAAGCCCCCACCCCATGAGATCCGATCAACCACATACATTCCATGAATCGGCGGAATGTCCAGTTGCGCGACAATCATCACCTGTTGTGACCGGGGTGGGGACTTCAACTGTAAATGTGTGTGGGAACGGGCCTGAAGCGGGAATTCCGAGGATGTCCTTTCATACTTCAAAGCATTTGCAAGAATGTGCCACATGCAATAAACTGTAATAAAGATCATAAACCTGTGTATAAGAGGCCAGGCCTCAGAGATGCGGTTAGAGCACCTCGAGAAGATACTCTGTTGTCTGATTTGATGTGTTCTGCTCCGTCGGAATAAAACTTCTGTTTCCTGCCTTCCAGTCTCCAGCGCCTGCCTCTTTGTTTGGTAACTTGAGTGGTAATAGAGGCGGTTAACGCCGGGCAACCCTGAAAAAGGTCATCGGCCCTACCTTTTTCCACAGGATCTGTGACGATTTTAAGTTTCATATTTTCTACCGATCGACGACGCTCCGCCCTTCGTTCTGCTAGCGTGGTCTCCTTTTCTAGATCATTAAGGACCTTGGTGAAATAATTGTCCAGAGTACCCTTTAGCGGCAACCCCCCGCCTTGTCAACAATTATCTTTTTGGGGCTCATACCTGTGGCAGTAGCAGACATTTCGTCAGTGAAGGAGGTAGAGGTAAGAAGCAAGAGAGTGGGCCCGGCCCGGCCCGGCCTCAGTCGGCCCCTGACGGCCACAGACGGCCCGCCCTTTGCCCGGGCTTCGCCCGGCACTCCTGCGCAGCGGGGACTTCTGACAGTTATATAGTGAGCATGGTGGGTGGGTCCGAGCTGTGGAGCGCTGACCAGGTGTGACAGGTCTCGCACTCTTAAGGCTGCCCCCGTTGTCTCTGCTCCTGAAGCGGCACCCGCGCAGCGGGTGCGTCGAAAAGTGGGCTCAGTCCCTTTGATTCCTTTTGCAAGGACCTTCCTCTATCAGCAATCCACGGCAGTCAGGAGGTGCAATCATTTTCAAGGGGACATGGGACTCGGCGAGTATGGGCTGCATGCAACCAGTTAGGCAGACAACCACATTTGACAGCAGTTGTGGTAACAAGAAATACTTGAGAAAGCCCACTCCAACAAGGCTCCAAGCACGTTTTGTGCACATGCTTCTTGATTAGCACCCTGTCTCCATGGCACAAAGCAAGACACTGTTCCTGTTGTGTTGAATTGGCAGCTTCTCCCACCTGGTGAGACTCAGAACGGACCATATCAGCCAAATTCTTTACAGTACTTGAGTACCAAATCATTAGTTATATTCACTAGCTGATTGGCTGGAACAGTCTCATAGTCCTCCCCATTAAGATCTTGTGAGGGGACAGTCCAATTCTTCTGTCTGGGATACCCCTCAAACTTATCAACACCAAAGGCAAAGTATCTGGCAATTTCTGAGACGTGGATGCACACACTTTTGCCAAACTGGACTTTAGTGATCCATTTACTTGTTTGAAGACTCCAGATGCCTCTAGTCGATATGCACAGTGTAACATTTGTTCGATTTGCAATGCTGCACAAAGCATTCATATCCCCTTATTATTAAAATGTGTCCCTCTATTTGATTCCAAAGAGGTCCGAAATCCAAACCACAGTATAAGTTCTCTCAGGATTATTTTTGCTACAGTTCGACTGTCATTACAGTTAGGTGAATAAGCTTCGACTCAACAAGAGAACAGCCACACAATGACTAGAATGTATTTTAGTCTATTGCAAGGATGCGTCTGTATGAAGTCAAGTTGCATCTATTAAAGGGTCCTCCAGATGTCCCTACATGACTCATTGTGACTAGTGTTTTCTTACCCATGTTTTTTGTTGACATATTACACACCTCTGACATAACACTTCTGCCACAGCTCTGAAATGGGGATTGAAACAGGTTTGTCTGAAAAGGCACATCATAGCACCCCTTCCAACATATGCAGGTCCATGATAGTTTTTTGCCATTGGTTACAACAAACTATCAGGTAGGACAGGTCTCCCATCTGTGTATACCCACCTCTCATCTTCTTGTCTATGTATGCATCCTGCTTTAATCCACCCTTGCCGTAATGCTTTTATTTCTTCCCATGTTTCCATAACTGAAAAAGCATCAGCCTACATTCTGTGATATCAGTTTGCTCTTTCAATGGGTCCCCATTGAAGATGTAAGAATTTAGAGCTCAATAGTGCTTGGTCTTGACCATATAGCGGTTGCAGACCGTCACATAATCATTTCCCTGTCGGTGGGCCAGGCACTTCACCACTGCAATTTGGGCTGGCAATTGTATGACAGCAGTAGGGTTTTCACACTTTCTCTCTTTCGAATAGGTGAACCTGTAGAGGTCATGAATCCACGCTGAGACCACCACTGCCCAAAAATTTGGACAACCCCAAATCCATATTGACTACCCATGAAGATGGTAACTCTTAATTGTTCATTAATGCTGCAAGCCCTGGTCAAGGCAATGAACCCAGCCACCTAAGCTGAATAAACTTCCTGCAACCATGATGCTTCCACCACTCCCACAACTGTACAAATGGCATACACAGCTCTCCAGTTTCCTCCAGCATCCCTCAAACACAATCCATCCACGAACAACACATGATCTGATACAGATAGTGGAACATCCATGATATCTAGACGAGGTTTTGTACACAGCTCAGTCACATTCAAACAATCATGATCTGCTTCATAAATAACAACTAGATTTCCTGGCAAAGGCATCAATGTAGCTAGATTTAAACTCATGCATCTCACATGTGTGCAACAGGTCTGCACACATGTCCATGCACCTGATGTATCTGACCATGCATAGCTTTCACGCTCACTGTAGAACAGAGTGAAACTTTTGTTAAAAGTGGGTATCCCCAATGCTGGAGCTCGACACAGACTCTCTTGCAGTTTATTAAAAGAGGGCATGCATTCAACATTTCATGAACTGGATCTTCCACATCCTTGTGCGTAAGCCTCTAAAGTGGCTTAGCAGTTAATGAAATATTTGGAATCCGTTGTCGGCAATATCCAACCATTCCCAGAAAAATGCAGACTTACTTACAAGTTCTCAGTGGGTACATCTGCAAAATAGCAGTAATCCGACCTTTTGACACCTTTCTGGCTTCCTTCTCAATATGATGTCCCAGGTAAAGGGCCTCCATTTTGCTAAACTGTATCTTACTAGGTTACACCCTATACCTACTCACTGCCAGATGATTCAGTTATGCAATCGTGTCGCATATGCAAGCTTCCTGAGTACCTGATGCTATAAACAAGTCGTCATTGTATTGTACCAGAACAGAATGGTTTGGCATTACCAATGACTCCAAATTCCATTTCAATATTTGATTGAAAATGACAGGACTCTCTGTATACCCTTGTGGAAATGGGCACAATGCCAAGACACGGTTTTTGAACCGGAAAGCAAATAAAAAATGGCTTTCCGGGTGAAAAGGAATGGAAAAGAAGGCTTGACACAAATCAATGACAGAAAATCATTCAGCTTTGCAAGGAATCTGGTATAGTATCACTGTGGGACTTGGCATGCTTGGACAGCGCGGTGTCACAATCTGATTAATTTTGCTCAAATCCTGCACAATCCTATACTTTCTGTTTGTTTCCAGAATTCCCATGATAGGTGAATTACACAGGCTTGCCATGATTTCTCTCAAAATTCCTTGCTCAATCAGTGTCTCAATCAAAGGTGTTATTCCTGCAATTGTCTGAGGGAATTCTGCATTGGATTTCAAAGTGATTTGTATTGGAGCTACTACTTTGATCAACCCAATATTCTTTCCTGTAAAATCCAAACCTCTGGGAACACAGTGTCTCTCAATTCTAAGGGTAAAGCATTACTGGTTAATAAAGGAAATAGTCCCTCAACTACTGTCTTTTGTTTTGACATTTTGAATAAGATGTCTTCATCATTGGTATGAAATTCTATTCCTTTCGGGGTACAATAAATGAAGCAATTCAGTTTGCACAATAAGTCACATCCTAAAAGGTTCACAGGGCTGGAATCACATATCACAAATTTGTGCAAATCTTCAAATGATACAATTTTTACTATAACAGGTTCTGACATAGGCATTCACATTAATTTGTTTGAAACTCCTACAACTTGGATTCTTTCTCCCAAGAGGGGTAGATTGGGAACTTCCACTGTTCTCACTGTTCTCACAGTGGAACGGGTAGCACCAGTATCAACAAGGAATTAAATGGGTGTTCCATTTACCTTGTCATCCACAAAAGGGCTGCTCTGGTCTACCTCCAAGGATGCTCCAAGCACGCATTCCTCCTTCCCCCCTTAGGCACCGTCACAGATCAGAATCACTGTCATCAATCTGAATCAGGTATTGTTGGGTTACATTTGAGTTAGTATCGATTTGATCATTTGAATGAAATCCCATGTTTACGTTATACTTCTGCACTTGGCCATTAAACTGAGGCATAGGGGCTTGTGGCATGGTCAAGTTTAACATTTTCTGCCTTTGAGTCTGCTGATTCTGAACTTGCCACAAATATGACACGGATGAGTCTTTTTCAATTTGTCTCTGGAAACCCCTCTTCCTCTGCCTTGGGTTGTTACATTTAGTTGATGTCCCCCTGCTACTTCTCGCATGCCGGTGTTTGCTTTGTTATTTCCCTGTACTATCACAGAACAATCAGTACCGACTCCCACATAAACTTTCTTCATTGCCTTCATCTGAGCCAACATCAACTTTTGATTCAATCTTTTATGCTTGAATCCACTTCATTGCCACAGTGCTTGGCATACCTGAGAATCTCATATATTTGCTTGCTTTGCCAGCAAATCGAATGCTGTTTAATCATTTCAGCATTGGGTACATTGGCAAGGTTGCCTTTGTTGTTTCCTTCTTTTTAGCCCATCTGCTTTCCCATCTCTAAAACTCACCCCATTTCCTGAGTTTTGACAAGAACTCTTTACTTTGTAATCTTTTTCTTCATGGATTTTAGCTTTCCAAACCCTTGTTGCTAAAATGTTATCAAAAGGTTTTTGTAATGCCTTATACTTCTGCATATCCATCCCATATTTTTGTGCCAGCGCAGCAAACTTTTCATGTGTGGTTCTAGCTCTCCTGGTGTTATCCTTGCAATTGAACAATAATTCATTATCATGGTAATCAACAATTCTCCCCGGACTAATAGTTCCCAAAAACATCTCTTCCAATTCCACCTTCAATTTAGCTATGTCCAGCATGTTTTCATTTGAATTTCCAGCATCCGAAGTTCCCATTTATGCCACACTCTTTTCAAAGGTAGAAGGAGCTATCTCCTTAATCCAGTCATCCAGTTCCTGTGGGGTGGGTCTTACTCTTTAATGCACCCTCTTGATACAATGCTGGGTACAAATAGCACATTAGGGGGCAATACAGACATCAGTCGGGAGTTACACATCAGGGAATCACAAATGTCTTCCATCAATACGACTTGACTATTCCTCCACAAGGGCACCTGCCTCTCGGTATTTGAGCCATGATGCCTATATTTTCTTCCATTTTTTCGTGCACCCCCTGCTTTTATATACCGTTTCTTCTGCTCTTTGACACCAGTCTAGGTCCCGCTGCCAATCATCCCATAAAGGATGCGCCCGCACCTCCCATGTCCTAGCAATATTCCGTTTCACTACCCCCGCCGCCAGGGCCAGCCATATCTCAACATACCTCGACCAGTCGCTGTCCCCTTTGATTTTTTATTTTTATTTTTATTTATTTATTTTCAAAGTTTTATATAGCGCGAACAAGATCTTCGCAGATATCAGAGCGCTTTACATAGAAGGGTACATGAGGGAACAAAGTCAAATAAGTAAATCAATAGATCACACAGTACAAATAATACAAATAGGTGACTGCAAAGCAAATCATGTGAGTAATAAGACAACTCATACAAATAAGTAATAAGGTCAAGCATGTAATACAGATCGGTGCAGGGTGTTAATAGGGTTCGAGATAGTAGTTCAAGTGTATTTAGCCATGAGGATAGCTTTTACTTCTTTTTTAAAGAGTGTAGTGGAGGAGATAAGCCTTGTTTCGGGAGGGAGTGAGTTCCAAATCCTAGGTGCCATTCCTGAGAAGGAGCGCTTGTATGTTTTTTCCTTCCGGAATCTTCTAGGCAGAAGATTGTTTGTGCCTCTCGTGTTTCTGATTCCCCCAGAGATTGTCAATTTCTGAGCAAGGTAGCCGGGTGAGTTTAGGTGTAACGCCTTGTGTGTTATGCAGGCGATTTTCAGATGTATTCTGGCTTCAAAAGGCAGCCAATTCAGGGACTTCAAGTCAGGGGTAATGTGGGAGTGCTTTTTTGACCCAGTGATGAGTCTCGCTGCAGCATTTAGAGACGCTTTTAGTGGTGCGGTTGTAGTTAGTGGGAGTCCGCAGAGGGCGGTGCTGCCGTATTCAATTCGTGGGATGACTAGTGCTTGTACTGCAGTTTGGAAGTCTTTGGCTGGGAGGTAGGGTTTAAGTTTCCTCAGAGTATTGATCTGAAAGTTCGCTCCCTTTGTTGCCTTGCTGATATGTTGCTGCATGTTGAGATTGGTGTCGAGTGTTATGCCTAAAGATTTTGCTGAGTCCACGATGGTGGGTTGGACATTGAGTGCGGTTAGGAGTTTAAGCCAATGTTGAGTGGTGGATATCTTCGCTGGAGGTGAGATCAGAAGGAACTCTGTTTTCAGGGCATTGAGTTTGAGGTGATTGTCGGCAAGCCAGGATTGGGTGCATCTGATCGTTGAGTTCAGGAGCAGGATGTCATTGGGTGATTGTAATTTGAGGTAAAGTTGGGTGTCATCAGCGTACATGTGGAAGTGTACATTGGATGCTTGTAGCAAGGTGGTGAGAGGTTCCATGACTAGGTTGAACAAAGTTGGGGATAGAGAGGATCCTTGGGGGACGCCTAGCGTTACAGGTATTGGCGAGGACATCAGGTTGTTGCTCTTGAATTTCTGCGACCTGTTGTGAAGAAAGGAAGTGAACCATTTGAGGACAGTTCCAGATAAGCCCATTCTTGTGTTTAGTAGTTCTAATAGATTCTCATGTTTAACGGTGTCGAATGCTGAGGAGAGATCAAGAAGGATGAGGAGGCATGAGTCGTTTTGGTCCAGCATTTGAAGTGCGTCGTCAATTATGTGAGTCATAGCAGTTTCTGTGCCGTGTCCTGCTCGGAAGCCTGACTGGTGAGGGTTGAGGAGATCGAATTGCTCAATGTGTTTAGTCAGTTGTAGTTGTGCGCATTTTTCCAGCAGTTTGGCGAGAGTGGGGATATTGGTGATGGGACGGTAATTGTTGAGATCAGAGGGGTCGGCTGTTGGTTTCTTTAGTAGAGGTGTGACCTGACCAACTTTGAGGGAGTCAAGTATGCTTCCTTGTTGGAGAGAGCTGTTGATGATTTTAGTCCAGAGAGGGAGAAGCAAAGGGGTAAAGTCTTTTACTGCGAAGGCAGGGAGGGGTTCCGTGAGGTGATTGGATGGTTTCAGGGTGCTGATTAATTTGCCAATTTCTTCTTCCGAGTATGTGCCAAAGGTTGACCATGTAGCATTGTTTTTTGGCTCAGCGGGTGCTAGGCATTTGGGTTTGGAGTAGAGGCTTGCGTCAATGAGGAGGTCGCTTTTTATTTTGTCAGTTTTTTGGATAAAGAAAGCAGCGAAGTCTTCACAGGAGGGTGCCTCACGCCCAGTGTTGAGTGGTTGTGGTTGCTCCTTGGATTGTGATTTGATTAGCTCAAACAGTTTTCTCGGGCGGTTTTTTGCTTGGTCAAGTTGGAGGCTGAAGAAGTCCGATTTTGAGCGTTTTATTTTCCTGAAGTAGGCGTTTCTCTTTTTCTTCAAGTCTTTAAGGTGCATTGCGGAGGGGGCTGATCTCCAGGTCCGATCTGCCATTCGCATGTCTCTTCTATCTTCGTTGAGACTCCCGTCGTACCATGGTTTGGAGATTTTAGTAGAGACTCTTTTTAGCTGCATAGGTGCAGCCTCATTAATTATAGAGGTCATAGCGTTGAGATAGTGGTCAGTCAGAGTTTGGACGTCCGAGGCGCCTGCAGGTGGGAGTAGGAGATTGCAACTGTTAGGGGGCAGAGAGCCTGGGTTGAGCTTTTTCGAATCTCTTTTCCAGACTTTGGGCTTGGAGAGTTGCGCCGGGTTGACTTTGACTTTTTCGTTGATAAAGAATGTGATAATATGATGATCTGACCAGTCACAGGGTTGGATGGATTCGAGTTGGATAGAGTCCTTTTTGGAGATGATCAGGTCGATGGTAGAGCCTTTCTCGTGGGTCGGGCTGTTGCATATTTGGGTGAGGTTAAGGGCATCGAGGAAATTTTTAAGACTATTTACCACCGCGTCGTTGGGGTCATTCCAGTGGAGGTTGAAGTCACCAAGGTATATTTGGGTGAGCTGGCGTCCGGAATTGGTTGAGATCTTATATATGATTTGTTGGGAAAAGTTGAGGTTGTCCCTGGGTGGGTGGTAAATGCTGTGAAGAGAGCATATCGGTTTGCCCTCACTAATAATGTCGAGGCAGATGTATTCCCAGGATGTTGGGGATGGTAGGGATGTGGAATTGACTTTCTGAACAGAGAGGTTGTTCCTGTAGATGCATGCGATTCCACCACCTATTTGGCCTGTTCTGTCGAGCCTGATAATGTGGTAGTTGGGAGGAACCAGAATGTCCATTATGGGTGTCGAAGATTCAGTTAGCCACGTTTCAGTCAGGATGATTAGGTCAAGGTCCCGCGATAAGAGGAGCTCAGCAATGGCTGCTGAGTGTTTCGTGGCCGATCTGCAGTTGAGGAGAATGCATTTGAGACGGGGTGTGTAGAGGGTGTTAGCTGGTTCTAGCGAGAGAGGGACTTTTCTAAGGTTATTGGGGATGGAGAATCTGCTGTTAAGTGTGGGACACCCCCGCGCCGCACGGCCACCAGCTGCTGCGTGTGCCACTCCGCTTTGCCCTCTGCCTCGCTGCCTGCCTCGTGGCCGGCTGACGCCGCTGCCGTCTGTTTTGCTCTGTTTTGTTTAACCATTGTGCTTGTTTTTCTCTCTGCCTCGTGGCCGGCTGACGCCGCTGCCGTCTGTTTTTGCTTTGTTTTGTTTAACCATTGTGCTTGCTTATTTTCTCTGCCTCATTGCCGGCTAACGCCGCTGCCGTCTGTCCTGCTTTTGTATATCATTTTGTGCTTGTTTCTTCCTGTATTACCGTCCTGTTTTTGCACCTGTGCCTCTTGTTTTGGTAACGTTCGCCCGTTTTTCGCGCTCTCCTTCCTGTCTGCCCGCCTTCCCTCCCCGCTCCCCGCTTCCCGCCACCACCGCTGACCACGCCCCTTTTCCCTCTGCTCCCGCCTCCCAGCTGCCCCGCCCACCCGCGCACTTGGCCTTAAATGGCGACCGTGCGACGCAGGTGAGTGTGACCCACTTGTGGGACACCCCCGCGCCGCACGGCCACCAGCTGCTGCGTGTGCCACTCCGCTTTGCCCTCTGCCTCGCTGCCTGCCTCGTGGCCGGCTGACGCCGCTGCCGTCTGTTTTGCTCTGTTTTGTTTAACCATTGTGCTTGTTTTTCTCTCTGCCTCGTGGCCGGCTGACGCCGCTGCCGTCTGTTTTTGCTTTGTTTTGTTTAACCATTGTGCTTGCTTATTTTCTCTGCCTCATTGCCGGCTAACGCCGCTGCCGTCTGTCCTGCTTTTGTATATCATTTTGTGCTTGTTTCTTCCTGTATTACCGTCCTGTTTTTGCACCTGTGCCTCTTGTTTTGGTAACGTTCGCCCGTTTTTCGCGCTCTCCTTCCTGTCTGCCCGCCTTCCCTCCCCGCTCCCCGCTTCCCGCCACCACCGCTGACCACGCCCCTTTTCCCTCTGCTCCCGCCTCCCAGCTGCCCCGCCCACCCGCGCACTTCGCCTTAAATGGCGACCGTGCGAACGCGCAGCGGTCACGCGCAGCGGGCGCGCTGTTTGTGCGCCGAAGGCGCGCCAAAGGTAAGCCCGTCTGCGCCCGTCCGCGACCGGATCGCGACCAGCGCCAGGACCCCTGGCCCACGAAGACCCCGACTGACCCGCCGGACGTACTCCGCCGCCACCCTCATCGCTCTCAACTCCGGCCGACTCCCTGAATGCCATCAAGCCACACCACGACACACCCACGGACCTTTCAGCTGCCACGCCTGCAAGTTCTCCTGCACCCGGACCTGCCTCGCACCAGCACCCGCCAAGTCGAACTCCAGCAGCACCCACCTCAAGTGCATCCTGCTCAACACCCGCTCCGTCCACAGACACGCCATCGAACTCTGGAACCTTCTAGACACCACAGCCCCTGACGTTGCCTTCCTCACGGAGACCTGGATGAACGCCTCTTCAGCTCCCGACATCGCCATCGCTATCCCGGAGGGCTACAAGATCGTCCGGAGGGACCGAAACGCCAACCAGATGGGAGGAGGCATCGCCATCATCCACAGGAACACCATCCGTCTCACGACCAGCACCGACAACACCCTGACCAGCGCCGAACACCTGCATTTCCAGATCCACACCAACCCGAACACCACCCTCAGAGGCACCCTGATCTACCGACCCCCTGGACCACGCACGCAATTCAGCGAGGACATCGCCGACTTCGTCAGCCCGCATGCCCTCCCCTCCGCTGACTACATCCTCCTGGGAGACCTGAACTTCCACCTGGAGAACAACAACGACCACAACACCAGCACCCTGCTCGACAACCTCGCCAACCTGGGACTCAAGCAACTGGTGTCCACCCCCACCCACCTCGCCGGACACACTCTCGACGCCGTCTTCTCATCCAGCACAGACATCAACTTCAGCCACGCCACAGAGCTTCTATGGACGGACCACAGCTGCGTCCACTTCACCTTCAAGAGAACGACGACCCACCAACACCAGCAACACACCGCCCGCAGAAGCTGGAACAAGATCACAGCAGACCAGCTCGTCACCGCCCTGAGCCAACACCCTCCTGCCAGCTCAGCGAACCCCAGCCAGGCCGCCGATAACATCACGAAGTGGATCAGCAACTGCGCGGACGAACTCGCCCCGCTGAGGACCCCGCCCAGCAGACCCGGCAGCAAGAAGGCCCCATGGTTCACCGACGAACTCAAGAGCTCCAAGAAGAACTGCCGAGCCCTCGAGAAAGTCTGGAAAAGGGACCCGACACCGGACAACAGGACCTCCTACAAACTGGCCACCCGGAAACACCACCAGCTGATCCGAGCCGCCAAGAGAACAGCATTCAAGGACCGGTTGGACAACAACGCACACAACAGCAAGGAACTCTTCAACATCGTGAAAGAGCTCTCCAACCCCAGCGCAGGAAACAACGACATCACCCCATCGCAAGACCTCTGCAACTCCCTCGCCTCCTACTTCCACAACAAGATCACGGACATACACAGCAGTTTCAACAACCAACCAACACACACCACGACCGACCAGCCACCCCCCCCCACCACCACCCTCCACGCCTGGACCCCGATCAGCACAGAAGACACCATCCGCACGATGAACTCAATCCACTCCGGATCACCAACCGACCCCTGCCCTCACCACGTCTTCAACAAGGCCGACGCTGTCATCGCACCCCACCTGCGAGACATCATCAACACATCCTTCGACACCGCCATCTTCCCCGAAAGCTGGAAACACGCCGAACTCAGCGCCCTACTCAAGAAACCAACAGCAGACCCCACCGACCTCAAGAACTACCGCCCCATCTCGCTTCTCCCGTTTCCAGCCAAAGTCATCGAGAAGACCGTCAACAAGCAGATGGCCGCCTTCCTCGAGACGAACGGATCCCTCGACCCCTCACAGTCCGGCTTCCGAGCCAAACACAGCACCGAGACCGCCCTCATCGCCGCCACCGATGACATCCGAGCCCTGATGGACAATGGAGAAACAGCGGCCCTCATCCTCCTAGACCTCTCCGCGGCATTCGACACGGTCTGCCACCGCACCCTAATACGGCGCCTCAGCAACATCGGAATTCAGGACAAGGCGCTGGAATGGATCATCTCCTTCCTCGACGGAAGAACACAGCGAGTCCGCCTACCACCGTACAAGTCAGAGGCCTCCGAAGTCATCTGCGGCGTCCCCCAAGGATCATCACTGAGCCCCACCCTCTTCAACGTCTACATGAGCCCCCTCGCGGCCATCGTACGCAAACACCACCTCAGCATAATCTCCTACGCCGACGACACCCAGCTGATCCTCTCCCTGACCAACGACCCCGCCGCCGCCAGAGCCAACCTGCACGAAGGGATGAAAGAGGTAGCCGAGTGGATGACGACCAGCCGCCTGAAACTGAACTCGGACAAGACGGAGGTCCTCATCCTGGGCTCTTCACCCTCCGCCTGGGACGACTCCTGGTGGCCTCCCGCCCTGGGCACCGCACCCAAACCGACAGACCATGCACGAAACCTGGGCTTCATCCTGGACTCCTCCCTCTCCATGACCAGGCAAGTCAACAGCGTCTCCTCGGCGTGCTTCAACATCCTACGCATGCTACGGAAGATCTTCTGGTGGATCCCCACAGAGACCAGGAAGACCGTCACCCAGGCCCTCGTCACCAGCCGACTGGACTACGGCAACGCCCTCTACGCCGGGACCACCGCCAAGCTCCAGAAGAGACTCCAGCGGATCCAAAACGCCTCAGCCAGACTCGTCCTCGACATCCCACGATCCAGCCACATCTCCGGACATCTGAGAGACCTTCACTGGCTCCCCGTCAACAAGAGAATCACCTTCCGCCTCCTCACCCACGCACACAAAGCCCTACACGACCAAGGCCCGAGCTACCTCAACAGCCGAGTCAACTTCTACGCCCCCAAACGCCACCTCCGATCAGCCAACCACGCCCTCGCCGCCGTCCCCCGCATCCGAAGAGCGACTACAGGAGGAAGGTCCTTCTCCTACCTGGCCGCCAAGACCTGGAACTCCCTCCCGTCCGACCTGCGCCTGACCCAAGACCACCTCTCCTTCAGGAAGAAGCTGAAGACCTGGCTGTTCGAGCAGTAGCGGCACCCCCCCTCCCCAGCGCCTTGAGACCCTACGGGTATGTAGCGCGCTTTATAAATGGCACTGATTGATTGATTGATTGGTCTAAGGGGATTTGGGTGTATCGTGGGAATGTTGCGGTGTGGGGAGCTTGTGTGTGTTTGGGGGGCTGGGTCATAGGAGCGGAGAAGGGTGAGTGTGTCGAGGTCAGAAGAAGAGTTGTGGGTGCGGGGAGGGCGGTTGTTGCGATTAAGAGCTGGGATTGATGTCAGATTGGGGGATAGCTGAGTGCGAGAGTTAGTCGGAGGGGTGGGGGACAAGTTTGTCGGGGAGGTGTAGATGTGTGAGGGATTGCATGGGCGATGCGGGGGACGAGGGCAGTTGCTGCGCCTATGAGCAGGGATTGACGCCTGGTGTGAGGCGTGATGAGGGTGGGGGTCAGCCGGCGGAGTAGGAGACAAGTTGGGAGGGGGGGTGGAGGTGGGTGGGCGGTGTATGGGATGTGTGGAGAGTAGTTCTTTGATGGCGTGAATGTCTTCTTTGATCTGAGTGAGGGTGGCCGTGATGTATCCCATCGTAGGGTAGGTGGTGGGGGTGGGAGTGGCAGTCAGGGGTGAATGGCTGGCCAGGGAATTTGTGTGCAGGTGGGAGGGAGGGCTGGTGTTCGAGCAGGTCTGCGTTGTGTTGGTGTGCGGGATGGGGTTAGGGAGGCGAGAGGTTTTGGCCGGGAGGGGTGTGGATGAGGTAGGGAGGAAGTTGGTGTTATGGGTGAGGGCATTGGTGGTAGGCGGGAGGGACAAGGTGTAGGCTGGGAGACTGGTAGCCGTCGTGGGGGTGTAAGGAGGGTAATGGGGGCTGAGAGTAGGAGGGGAAGTGGGATTGGAGATGGTCCTGTTGAGGGGAGGGGGAGTTAAATTAGGAGAGGGGGTATGTTCTGCGAGGTTGATTAGAGGGTAATGAGGACTGAGAATAGGGGGGGATAACGGGGGGAATTGTCGGAATGCGTGTTATTCTGGTGCTGGACAAAGTTAGGTGTGTTATGGGTGGGAACTGTGCTGTCAGCAGCGAGCGGGGTGTTAATGCCCGCTGTAGGTGTGATAGGAGTGTTAAGGGTATGTGTGGAGGTCCGCAAGTTGGTAGAAGGGGCGGGGGAAAGGGCGGTGTATAAGGGGGAGCGATCTGTGTCTGTGATGGAGTGCTGAATTGGGATAGTGGGGTTGTGGGTAGGGGATGGGAGGTCAGGGGTGGTAGGTGAGTCCCTGATTGAAGAGTATTAAGCTGTGAGGTCATGGTTGGTGGGACTGGGGGAGGTATGAGTGTTTGTCCGTGAATTGGAGAGGTGTTCTTTGAAGGTGGGGAACATGTTGTCTAGCAGTTCCAGGTTCCTGTCTGTGGATTGTGATAGGACAATCCCGTTATTGTAAATAGTGATGGTGGCTCTGCCTGGAAAGACTTGGGATGGTGTGATGGAGAGAGTTAGGCTGTGAGCAGATTTTCTAGTGGAGGAAACGGTGAGTAGGGTGAGGAATGCTTTTCTCCATTGAGCTCTGCGTGTGGTGTGGAAGATGATATCGGTGTTCAGGGATCCATTGACCGGTGAGAAGTAGGTGTCAGCAAAGGGCGTTTCCGAGTGTGACCTAAGGAAGTTGTGTTTAAAGCGTTTGGCGGCTTTCTTGGTGAGTGATGGTGGGTAGTTGATTTTGTATGTGTGTTTGCCGATGGGGTCCATGTTGCGTTGCAGGATTAGGGGGATATGGGAGGATGCAGTCGTGCACTATAGTGGTACCAATGTGCAGAAAAGCATGTGTGCAGAAAAACAGGTGCATACAGTAGGATACACAGTAATAAGTTATAAATTACGAAGTGACACTAGTGATCAACCAGCATATCTAGGATATAAGAGTGAGTAGTAAGGGCAAATACATACGGTAAATTGTAAGGTACAAGGTGTAAGAATAGGCATACTACTGATAATATATAAGGGTAGGGTACAATGGGAGAGTGCACTAATGCACTATAGTTGATAATAATGATAGACTATAGAGGAGGATCCAGATACAACAATTTACATGAGTCAAAACTCAAAAATCAAAGGTGACATTGGTTGTCAACCCAAATAGTGCGAGGTAGCAATCTGTGCATTTACAAATGTTCAAAATACAAAAAAGTGGCACTAGTGAGGAATCCTAATATACAAGGTAATAATCTGTGCTTACAGGTGTTCAAAATACCGATATAGGTATAGTACTGCAATGGGATGCAAACACTCTGTCATGTTTAAGGTAGTAATCTGTGCAATACAAATGTTTAAATAAAGCTAGAGTGTACTAATGCAATGATGGCAAACACTCTTTCCTAAATGAGGTAGCAGTCTGTGTAATACAAAAATTCAGAATAGGCTAGGAGAGCAATACTGCAATCATACAAAAATAGGCAGACATTCTTACATATATGAGGTAGTAATCTGCCCTAAACAAATGATAAAACTATAAGTAAAAGTATAATAATACAGGCATAGGCTGGCATTCTGTTCTACTAGTCTAAAATACTATAATCCAATAAAAACTAGAAACTAGACTAAAATGGCCGCCAAATAGTTCAGATCAAGCCAGTAGTCCTCTGTTTGTTGCTATGCAGGCTGGGAAAAGAGAGAATAGTCCTCTGTTTGCTGCTATTACTCTGAGCACAGGGGAAGGGATTCCACTTTCTGTTTAGGAAAACAGAGCTCAAGGCTAGCTGGGAGGAATCTTATCTCTGTGTGGGGGAGTTGAGCTGAAGGGCCACGTGGACGACAGAGGTATGGGGGGGATTTATTGTTACAGTTTTATGGCCCCAGCCATTTTGTACAAAGGAGTTAGATTTTCAAAAGAGAGATTTTTCAAAAAAGAGCCGGCGGGTGGGAGAAGTAAATACCTGAGTTTCTGTGTTTCAGTAAATGTTGCCAGTAGCGTTTTACAGAAGCCCTACATTAATCCATGATTGGCTTCCTTACTCTTCGTAGATGTATGTGGCTGAATATACTTGATCTCACGTCAGATCTCAGCCTGTATTATATTGAAAAGCATGTTCAGTTGCTTGTTCGGTGATCAGTCGCCCCTACAGCTCCTCGCTCGCTCTTATTAAAGGAAAGGAAATGTTCTTTTTGAAGTTGAGCTGTGTCTAGCTCTCGCGGGTCCGCTTCGAGAGCTTGTGACCCCCGCCGTGTTAGCCAGCAACCGGCGTCCAGCGTCCCTCCCGGCTCTCCAGACCGCTCGTATTTCTCTGCTGCGGTGTGTGGGGGAGAGGGGGGTTGCGTCGTCATGTCCCGGTGCTGCCTTTGCTGCCGTCTGGACCAACGGGAATGAAAGAGGTCCGGTGCTCCTCCCGCTTTGGTCCAGGTGCCCGCTGCCCCGCTCTGATTCCTCTGCTGCGGCGGTAGGTGCAAAGGGGTGGGGGGGTGGGGGGGGTCTCCGTTGTCGTCTTGCTCCCACCGATCTCGCTGATCCTCCTGCCGATCCCGGTGCAGCGACCAACGTCCTCTGCTGCAGCCGGGCGGGTTTTCCGTTGTTGTTGTCTCAGCCTCAGCCCCCTTCGGTCCCGGGGTGTCCGCTGAGATGTGACCCCCTGGCTCCCGCTCTCAGCGCCTGCCTTCTGTTCGGGGGAGGGGGGGAAGGTCCGGTGTGCGTTCTGTTCTGTCCTCGGTGTTGGCTGTGGAGGATATCGGGTGTCGATTACCACCGTCCCGAGCCTCACTCCACCTAACGATGTCCCTTGGGTTCCTCTGCTGCTCTGCGTCTCAAGGCTTTCACAGCACTCCGTTCCTGCAGGGACTTCTCTGTTGTGACGCTGGCGGGTCGCCGCGGTGTCCAAGACATTACTCCTGTTCCTGGGGAGGTCGATGGCTGCTGCTAACAGGGATATACCCGGTTAAGGGATCCCAAGCACGGGGAGCTCCTTCGGGGAGCTCCTACCAGGCGGCCATCTTCAGTTCAATGCATGAGTAGACACTTCTGGTCCATCGAGACTGGTATTCCCGCAACCCTGGACATAGTGGACGTAACTTTCACCCATAATGTACTGATCACCGGGCACTTCCAAATTATATGAAAGAAGGAGCCCTCTTGTTGACAGCCCCGCACACAGAGCACCAACAGACACCTCTCCCATGTATAAAGGTGGGTGCGAGGATAGTATGTGTGATTGAGGACTTTGAACTGTACTAGCCGAAACCTGGATCGGATAGCGATTTCCCTTGGCCCCTGAAGCACATCCTGCCAATCCTCCTCACCGAGGCTTCCAAGGTTTTGGACCCAGGTCGCTCTGAGACTGACCAAGGGATCTGGGGCCAGATGTAGGTAAAAAACATTTACCGATTTTGAAATACCGAATTGTACCGATTCGGTATTTCAAAATCGGTAAATGGTATGTAGGTGCCAACATCTGGATTCGTTACCGAATCCTTAACACTTCTTTAATTACCGATTTGGTAAATACCGAATCGGTAATGCCCATTCATTCCTATGGGCTTTGAAGCCCATAGGAATGATTAGGCATTACCGATTCGGTATTTACCGAATCAGTAATTAAAGAATTCTCAAGGGTGCAGGGGGTGTCACTTTGACACCCTCTGGCACCCCCAAAACAGGCACAGGTGCCATGTGGCAGGCAGACCTGCCCTAAGGGCAGGTCTGCCTGTCACATGACACACATGTGCATGCACACCGGAATCGGTATTTTACCATCAAATTGGTTTTGATGGTAAAATACCGATTTGTAAAGGCTCCTGGGACTCTGAAGAGTCCCACCTACATATGGGTGGCTTCAAATCGGTAAATGTACCGATTTTTTATTTTACCAAATCGGTAAAATTACCGAATCGGTAATTTTACCGATTAGGTAAAATATTGCCCCCTACATGCCAAATATTGTAAACTGGTCGGTAACGGCCGAAAATACCGATTTTCTGCCGTTACCGACCGACCTACATCTGGCCCCTGGTATATTGTTTATCAATTTTGAGTAAATGGTGGATGTAGGTTTCTCCTCAATTGGGTCTAGCAACAAACGATCTTCCATTGGGAAATACTTCGGGACTACTGTGCCACTAGGAATATGGGAGTGGAGCGCATGCTGGAGGCGCACATACTGAGATGTCTGTGAGGTATGCAAATTGTACTCCTTCTGGTGGTACTTTTAAGGGCGGATGGCGTCTCCCTTCCAGACGTCTGCCTGATAGTCAATGCCTATTTGCTGCCAGCCCATAAACCCTGATAGCGTCGCCACTTCCCTCAACAGGTCTCCCTGCTAAAGTGGAGTTTTTCCGGTGGGCTTGCCAGTCCAGCCCTAGGAGCCGATTTGCCTCCTGCCAGCAGTGGACGACGACCCTCGTATGTTCTGGCTACCCCTTCTGGGGTCTTCGGGCATACAGGAGAGTCTCCGTGACATAACCATTCTGTCCACTCTATTGGCTGGTTCATTCCTGTCAGCATACACCCAATCATTAACTACCTGTAATTGTGCCGCCCAGTAGTATAGTTGACATTCGGAACTTCCAGCCCTCTGTTGTACACTCCCCTGTGCAACTTATGTAGCGCTATCCTAGGGGACCTTCCATCCGCTAACAAGGTTTGCACCGCCTGAGAGATCCTTTTAAATACACTCTCGGGTATCGGATAGGGGGTGTTCTGCAGAACATACAGTAGCCTCAGCAGTGTGAGCATCTTAAACATGGCCGCCCTTCCCATAAGAGAGAGCGGGAGAGTGCACCAATGGGCCACGTCCGCCTGCAGGCGAGTCAGTTGGGGCTCGAGGTTCCTATTGAAAAACTCCTGTCTGTTACGAGTTATGTAAACCCCTAAATACTTGAATCATTCCAGGACTACCGGTGCAGAGCACCTGGACGGAACACGAGGGGGAGTACCCGATAAAAGGAAGATTACAGACTTTGACCAGTTGATGGTATAGCCTGAGTAGCTACCAAACAACTCAAAAAGGTGGACTACTTGGGCAATCGAGTGGGCTTAGTCAGATACAGGATGATGTCATTGGCATGTAGAGATATGCGCTCTTCCCATTCATCCGTCGCTTCCAGGCCCCAAATCGAAGGGTCCCTCCTGATGCAAATAGCCAAAGGCTCCAGCGCCAGGGCAAAGAAGAGAGGGGACAGAGTGCATCCCTGCCTTGTCCCCCTCCATAAGAAAAAGGCCCTACATACCGCCCGTTAACCCGCACCCGGGCCGACGGCCGCTCATATAGGAGCCTTACCCAGCTGCAGAAGGTCGGCCCAAACCCTAACTTACAAAGACCCATAAACAAGTAAGGTCATTCTATGCGGTCAAAAGCCACTGACGCGTCCAACGCCATCAATGCCATCTGGGTGTCTCCCTCATCCTCAGTCATATACAACACCCCATAGAGATGCCTAAGGTTATGATGAGTACTTCTAAGGGGCATAAAGCCTGATTGATCCACATGGACCAATTCTGTGACCACTGATAGCACCCGATCCGCCAGGACCTACTCGAGAGCCTTCGCCTCCACATTGAGCAAAGAGATCGGCCGGTACAAGGCGCACTGGTTCGCCAGCTTCCCAGCCTTGTGTATCACCACGATCATGGCCTCTCTCTGGTCAGGGGGCAAGTGCACATGCTCTTGCGCCTCCTTGAGAATCTCCAGCATGGGAGCTGTCACAACCGATGCCTGTCTTATATAAATTTCGACTGGAAGTCCATTTGGACCAGCGGTCTTGCCCGACTGCAAGGAGTTGAGATCCTTTTCTAGCTCCTCTACTGTGACGTCCACCCCTAGTTGTTTGCTCTCCTCCTCCGTCAAAGCTGGGAGCGCAAAGTCCCTCAAGAAGTCCTCACAATCCTCTTCTGTTCTAGTGGATACCGGCGAGTACACCCTCTCAAAATGTGCCACAAAAGCCTCTGCTATATCTGTGCTGGACGAGCATAATTTGCCCGCTCCGTCCCAAACCGCCGATAAACACGATCGATCTCTGTCACGGTGCTCCAACCACGCCAATAATGTCAGCGCCTTATCACCGACATCGTATACTCAGTGTTGCGTAGCCAAAGCATAGACTCAGGCCTCGTTCTCGGACAATGCCCTGAGATCAATCTGTTTCAGCTTAAGCTTGTGGCTTGTTTCAATGGAAGGGGTTGCAGCCGCGTCCCCCTCCAGCTGGTGAACCTCACTCTCCAGGAGCCGAATCTGAAGGGACTCCTCTTTCTTTTTTACCCCAATAAGTGCCTGAGCCAATCCCCTTAGCACTGTCTTGTATGCTTCCCACACGATAACCTGGGAGTCCCCAGATCCCCGATTCTCCTCAAAGTACAGTTCAGATCCCTTCCTGAGTCTATCACCAATTTCAGGGTCACAAAGGCACCAAGAGACTATTCTCGGAAAAAGCGCTCTGTTTATGACAGGGCCCCTAATGGTGGTACAAACCGGAGAGTGATCCGAGATCCCTCTAGCTAGGTGAGTAGTGCCAAAGTCCCCCATCTGATTCAAACGTGTAAAAAATGGAGAAGGACCCATGCCATGCCGAGTGAAATGTGTATTGCCTAAGTGTGGGTTCTGCGCTCGCCACAGGTACCCCAGTCCCATGGAAGTGATAAAGTCCGATAGGCCCCTCTCTCCCTTCCTACCTGCTGGGGCATTGAACCGGTCTATATCTGGGCACATAACCACATTAGTATTGCCACCCAGGAGTAGCGTTCCCTTCGGGAGGTTTGTCAGAAACGTGCTCAGTTTGGGAAAGCATCCAGAATGGAGGCCAGGGGGTATATAGCACGAGCAGAACACCAATGTGCGTCCCTCACATCCACCAGCCACTGCAGCAAAACAACCTGCCTCATCCACCCAAATGCCCAATAAAACCAAAGGTAGGGTATTACGCACTAATATACCCACCTCACGTGCCCCAGATGTGAACTCCGAGTGCATGACCATCTTGTAGTCGAATCAACAGAGGGCCTTACATCTATTCCCATTCAGATGCGATTCTTGAATAAGAACCACATCCGGGCAGTGTCGCTTTATATGCTGCAGCACCAATGTTCGCTTAATTTTATTGCCCAGCCCATTAACATTCCAGCTCCAGATTCTTACCATAGGAGAGTCACCCATCATATCGATATTTCACCCACTCCCTCAGAGGAATTACTGTCCCCAACGTGTTTCCCCCGTAGTCCCAGCGTGTACTGAGCAAATACCCCATCCCCCCCACTCCCTCGGATCCCCACCAGTCACATCCCCCAACACCGAAACTCCCCCCTCCCTGCCTCCCTGCCAGCGAGTCCCAAATCACCCACCTAAAAAACACTTGCAGAGGGCCTGTGGCCCCAATAACACAACCAAAACCATTTAAGAGGGACCGTGGGCTTGCAGACCTGAGGAAGAAATATACAACCAGTGGCGAATCATACACCCCCATGCGATGTATTGCAGAGCAGCCCACATACAATATTGCGCCCCCCGCCGAACCCAAAGCCCAAAAAAAGAATAAGGACTGTTCACGTCTCATACATTGTCCCTTTTAGGAAGCGAACTAAGAGCCCTGGTCCCATTCTCCCAACTGACATGGTACCAAACCAACCGGTCACACATCTCCTGAAGCCCAAAGTCAAACTTTATTCAGGGTCTACCACCTGACACAACGTTGCCAGAGCCGTCTCAAAGTCATGCAGCAGTCTGATGTTCTCCGCCACTGGTAGATCGCACATCCTGCGGATTCCCTGCTCGGTCACCCCAGTTCATCGCTGAGTTTGGCCGCCTCCCCTGCCAACTACCATTTCGCCAGCCTTCCAGCCAGTCGCTGGCATCCGCCGACATATCGAAGAAGTAGGCCTTTTCACCATCCAGGACTTTGATTCTCACCGGGAAGAGCATCATGTATTTCACGCCCTTATCGCAAAGTGCCCTCTTCACCCCATCAAAGGAGCACCGCTGTCGTTGAACTTGAAGCGTGAAGTCCTCCTTAGTAAATTCTTGAGCTTGTCTCACACCAGTAGGAATGGTTTACGTGTGTATTTGCTGACCTTCCATGCCTTTTGGATATGAAGGATCCTCCGGTCCTATGGTTATGGTTACGGAAAGGGCATCTGGAGCATTAGGTATTATGGAGGTGTTAATCCCTAATCCTCTCGGGTTTGGCTCTTCAGTCAAAAAGGCATTTTATAAAATTAAAACTATTTGGCATGGCAGATTTGTCTGATTGAATTCCCACAAAGGGGTTTGTCCTTGATTGTGTCTTCTCTTCATTATATGGTGCAGGCCTATTCATTAATAATTCGCTCAAAGTTCATCATCAATTTCATCCACACTCTCCTCAGTTAATGTGAGAGCTTGAGCGTTTTCTGGATGTTTTTTCTTTTCTTTGAATTTTTCTCCCTCCCCCTTATCTGCAGCCATTACAGGAAACATTCATGCTCCTTCTGCAATGTCCCATCTCCACTTTTTTCATTGTGAGTCCCACTTAGCCTCTACATATCTATTTTGTGTATTTTTAGATCGTCCTTTCTGATGGGCAGCATGTTCCCATTCAGTGCGGAATTCCTACACGTCTGCAGTACAGTCCCAATAAAGTTGTATTGTGTAAAAAAAAAACTTTCATATTATCCTCCCAAGATGGCCACCCGCCACGTTGGTCTAGTGTTCACGCTAGTACACCCTGATGAATGACACTCAATCCCAAACGCGGAAGGGCCAGCCACGGGGGGCTGAGTGAGGGTAGGAGTACTGCTAGTTGTGCGCACCTCCTCCATGTGAGTACCTTCCATTGCTTTGCTACAGATCGTGAGTCTCACCACTAGAGTGCCAGGATGCCCGTAGGGTTGCAGCGCGCTCTATAAATGGTATAAATAAATAAATAATAAATAAATAAATAGATACCGGTAAGAGTTAACGCTAGCAGCTCCCCGCTGGATGTTGTTGTTATTTTATTTTGTTACTGGTGGTTTCAGAGTGAGCAACGTAGTGCTCGCAAAGCTACCCCATACACCGGTGACCTCACCATCGGGGGTGAGTTGCCATACTGCTCTCCCATGATTTTGCCGTGTTTACCAGCACACGTTAAGATCTCAAAATAATTGGTCACACGCCAATGCCCTGTTACATGCAAAGGGTTGATTATTGTAATTTACGTGAATTCATGTGAGCTTAAGCATGCCGTTGCACTTTCAAGTACTCGAGTGCCTTTATTATGTGTTCTCACTCGCTTGTATGCTGCTAGTGGATTGCCATATGCCCACATGTAATCGGCATAAACATGGTCTCCACCACATATCAGTGACACAAGATCACGCAATGATACAATCAAGCTTTTGTTGGTATGGGCGTGCCCCTAACAATTTACTACATGATGTGATGTACACCGAGTCCTTTTTGTTTTGAATCCTCACTCACCAACAGAATATCCAATAATACTATCCTTTTTTGGCATTAATTGCACATGCATGGAAGTCACTGCACCATTGGTGGTTACTTTTGTTTTCCAGACGTGTTCTGGAATTTTTACTTTTGATATCTCATACAGGTCCCAACCATCTGGGTCCTCCTCCCTGGATCTTCTCTAAACAACGCTGGTGACATTCACAGTACTCAGCACCGGCCTTGTAGTAGTGTTAGAGTTCTACAGTATTGACTCCTGTAGACAATGGTCCTCAAGAATTGCCGAGTGACCCATGAGGGGCAGAAGGCAAGGAAAATGTTGACCACACTCACATACTAGACCCTGTGGGATCATTGATATTCTAAACAGGGCTTACACATTTTATTTAGGTTAATACACCCCGTGGGCAGTACTAAACCTTTTTTAATCCACCACTCACACTCACGCACTACCTCCAGCACTCACCCTCACGCACCAAACAGCTGTCTCTTATAAGATCTTCGGCAAAAAACCCTTTCGCAGGAGCCCTTTGGGCATTGCAGCGCCGGCCTGACAAGGAGTACAGCCTAATGATGAAGCATGGCACCCTTCTGATTGTGTGAGGGTAATCTGTAAGAGGCCATTTTACTCCCCTCACTGTTAAGAACTGCATATTCTTTTGATTTACATCCTTTCTCTAAAGACATGCACAGGGCAGGAGTGCCTTCAGGATCTACTGGTACTCTTTCTCTCGTAGGCTCAGGCACATCCCCAAGTATCAATGTTTTTAAACCTTTTAGGATTTTATTTTTTCTGGTCAAATTATTTTAATATCATTCACACTTGCTCCACTTCCTTACCAGAGGAATCCACTTCTTTATGATTGTTCTAGCTTGAAAATCACTGCATGACTTTCCTCTGATGCTAGCAACCAATCCCAGAGCGTCTCCACGCCAACTGTCCTATCCCAGCGCGGCACTATATGATGTCAGACCAACTCCTCATAGCAACTGGCCCACCCTTTAAAATCCAGCTTCTTCAAATCTGATTTCAAACAAACTGCTTAACACAAATAAATTCTTGTCTGCTCCACTAAAAGAAATTATAGCTCTCCACACAACCCAGAATTATTAATTCAATCCAGCACGATTTCACCTGAAAAATCCTTACAATTGATCTCTGTGCACTTGAGAAAAATCCTGACAATGTTAACTTCTCAAAAAGTATAAAGAGAATCCCTGGAGAAAACAATTCACTCACTCGTACTATTTGTAATCACTGGTCACACACTAATTTATACAGTTCACAGACTTTTTTTATTAAAAAAACACACGCGTAGATAAAACAGAATGCATTACATAATAAATTTTGTTATTCATAAAAAGACTGACACTTCATATAGAAAATAAAAAACAAAGTTTAAAAATAATTCATCAATGTATACAGATAAGACAGCGAAGAAAATAACACATTTTAAATTGTCAACAAATCCTAACCACGTTTGTCACAACTCAATCTAAGGCAAACAATACAACACCTGTGAATCAAAAGCACAACCCCAAAGAATCAAGAACATCTACTTCTGATACTGATTGCAAGATTCAAAAAGCCCTTGTAGTGTTTTTAGGACAGATCTCATTTCACAATTAACCTTATTCAAGAGATTTACTGGGCTTGAATTCTAAAAACAAAAAAAGCGTCAACGCGTTTCGGTGTCACTGCCTTTGGATATGGCACACCTTCCTCAGGACAATTTCGAAGTCATTTGGGGTTAAAATCATGTATCCTTCCTTAAGATTAAAGTTCTGTTTCTTTTTAGATGGGTAAGGATCCAAATCCACGTTATGCTGTGTCCTAGATTAACCCCTTTACTGCTAAGGCTATTTTCCTTCTTTTATGTAATTTCCATTGAAATCAATGGAAAGTCCATGACGAGTTACCCTTGTCATTAGCGGCGAAGAGGTTAATGTCTTTGAAATATGCGTGGTCGTAAAGGGAGAATCCCTTGCCTTTACGTCTCTTCAGGTTCACATGATCGCCCTGACCATATGGTAAACCACCCTCTGGGTACCGGAGATTCACCTTATCTATGGAGGAGGCCCCTGCAAATGTCGGGGGTAACCTCTTCCCCGTGGTATTCTTTTCCTTTTTTGATTTCCCAAGCACCTTTGGATAGCGGTGAAAGGCTTTATTGGAGATGCCTGATCTTTGCAATGATCTGCTCTCGAACGGCCACGGGTATGTCTGCTCCTGTATTCTTCTCTGTTCAATGTTAACTTCTCACACTCTCACAAACTTCCTGTGTCTGATAATACCGCTGATGACGTCTCATGTTCCGCACCCTCGAAACAGCAGATAAACTTATTCAGCGTATGCTTTCATAATTTTTGAGGATTTCTGAGCCGCCCGTGGTTTGGAAGTTAATGTTCTTAAATCCAAGTACATGTCTTTTAATGCACCCAAAGTAAATAGGGGCACTGTACACATGAGCACTGGCCCTCTTGAGAAGGTAGAGGCATTTAGTTATCTGGGTATCTGTATTCAACAGGATCTGTCCTGGAGACAACAGATTGATCTGGCCACCCTGAAACATCGCCAACTATCAGGGGCTATGACTGTAGAGCATTCTAGGTCTCTGACTAGACCAGTAAGTCCGCTGTTAGAGGTCTACAATGGCAAGGTAGTCAGCTCTACTCTGTATGGTGTGGAAATGTGGGGTAGTGAAAAGCTTAATGGGATGACTGTCTCAGAAAACACATTTCTTAGAAAGCTAATAAGGCTACCTCAAAGCACCCCATTGTATCCTTTGTTCTATGATTTGGGTATAACCCCTATAGCCCAAATTGCATCTTTGCGTCCAATACTATACTGGCGGCGAATTTGGACCACACCGGAACTGGAAACATAGACTAGAGGGCTGATGGATGTGATTAAAAGTGATGGCTCCCGGAAAGTCAAATGGTTGGGACATATTCAAAATCTTTTAAATGAATTAGGATTAGGTGAATTGTGGAAGGATCCATTGCACGCCAGGTTCCCACCGAAGAAGACATTAAAGGCTTTGTATTGGAATATGGTGGCTACAAAGATTTTTAGTACCACACCCTCACAATCCCTTGCTGGTTTATTTTTAGAAATCAAAGATTGTCCCAAACTTGAGGAATTCTGGGATGTCATTTGAAAGCCCCTTAACCGAAAGCTCTATTTTCAGTTAAGAGTGGGAAGTCTTCCCGTAAGGTCGTTCTCAAACCGATGGTCTAGTGGAGGCATGGTGGTCTGTCCAGCTTGCCCAAGTGTGTCTGAAACCATAGGCCACCTTCTATTTGAGTGCCCAATGTATGCAGCACCAAGGCGGAAGTGGCTAAAGCCGATGTGTAGGTCATTGGGAACAAGGGAAGGAATGACTGCAGTTAGACTTATCCGTACCAGTCCTAATATGTCTGTGTATATTGCGGTGGCAAAATACCTAGGTTGGGCATGGACGATCAGAGCCCGACTTCTGAAGGAATAATACAGTACTTAACGTTGTTAGCTGGATGCCTCTTGTAAGAACAATATTTTGCTCATTTGTACAGTTCTTAAGGTTTTTTACGTTTCTTTTTTTTAATTATTTATTATGAAATTGGCATTTTGTTTTTAAAATATTACTACTAGAAGTTTATACATGCACTTTATATGTGGAACATGCTTTTATGACAATTTTCGAAATAAAGCTTACTTGACTTGACTTGACTATTCAGCGTATGCCCTTAGTTGTATATCCCAGGATCTTAGGCCACTTTGGGCCTGATAAAACTCTATCAATAACCTTTGGTCTACATTAAACACTAAAACTGGCTTTTACTAACTAACATTAGTATCACATACAAATACAATACAATATTTTCACAACTCTATTAATACTCACGCCACTTGTCTTATCTTCTCATCGTCTTTGGAATTGGCATTTGGCTAAAGAATCACTGAACTCGAGAGTCTGTGATACTCTCCGTACACATCACACTTATATCCCAGTTTTGTCAGACAGGAAACCATCCGGCCCGCTTCCAGAAAAACTGTTGCAGAGTAAACTTGTTGGGCCTCAAACTACTTACTACTGATGAATACATTTTCCCAGTATAACCTCAGCTACCAAATTCTGTTCTCCTTAGGTCCTCCGATGGATCTTGTTCCGTGCTGAAAGGGACTAGAATATTTAGGGGATGACTATTATCATATGAGGACCTAGAATAGGATGATAGTTACCATTTATTTGTTACCAAATGAATTGGTTCTGGTATAAAATGTTCAGATCAAATATATTTGGAAACAGATAAACACCATAAAAAATTTATGAAACAGAATCAGCAGAATAGTTATCTCAGTTGGTATCTTTATCACATCTAAATAAAATGTTCATACTAAATTAATCTATTATTTATAGAATTTAAATAAGCATTAGAAAGCTGTAGGAATCAAGTTAAAGGAAATTCTTCCTCCTCTGAGGGAGTTTGTATCATGAGAAATTAGTCATTTAAAGCATATAACCCTCATACAAACTCTAAAAACGTATGTTCAGAAATCGTCAAAATGACCAGTTCCAGTTTATGAACAGGTTTGTCTGCTCCTGTCCACACTGTAGCATCAAATGCCTCAGCTGTTGTCAAGAAACCTTCCAGCCGTAAAGGTTCCACTTACACAATCGTACCCGCCGGCAGCAAACGCTGTAACATGGCCCAGTTCGCGTTAGTTTCTGGAAGTCCAAATCATCAGTCTCTGTACCACAAGGTGGGTCGAGAAGGTGGACAAGATTGGAACCACTCCTGTCTGCACTTTAGGCATTTATACTCCAACAATTTCTGGTTGACACGCCTTGACATCACCAATTTGATCGGACCATTCTGTCCCATTGGTCAGTTTCGATACGATGAGATGATATATTAAGTAAAGTATACCGATCTGGAAGATTAAGTAATCCCTTACTTTGCATTTTCCCATAAGACCACAGATTTGTATTCATCCGATTGGTTATAACATGTAGGAAATAGGCGAGTCCATGCTCTCAACCATTATCAGTCCTTTCCCAAGCATGTACTCTAGCAAGTAACAAATTTGTTGCAAGTCCGGTCAAGTAAGATACAAGTGTAAAAGAATTTATTGAAGGTTACAGCACAAGTAGAAACTTTATGAAAAGTTCTCTTAGGCTTCAGACTATGCAGTTCATTAGTTCATGCTAGGAAGGAAAAGAAGTTTCCTGTTCGAAACACAATCTGGGTGTGCTGAGTTAATGCTAAAATATGAATTTCACATAGTTGAAATAGGAAGGTTAATGACTTGGGATAACATCATGTAAGTATAAAGTACCCATCATAATTTATTTTAACATCTCATTATTATTTTCTTACATTAGTTTTGCAAATTTCTCCTCATTTTTTTTTAAAATCTGTTTATTAATTTTCAGCCATCATCAACACAGTCTATAGTTTAGTATTATCAAACAAGCACTGCTGTCTCAATTGAAATAGCAAGAAGGCTACATGGCAATCAATAATATCATCAATGTACGACGGCAGTATAAATATGAACAGTTGTCCAATAACATTTGGGCGGTCCCAACATCCTCTTATGTCTAATAGTGCAGCCAATTGCAGCCTATATTTACACGTGCTGAAGAATTATACAATATTAATGCAACTATTCTTCCCCCCCAACCCTCCCTCGTCCCACCCTCTCACCGGCGTGCCCACTACAGCGTAACCTATCCCAGAAACCATTTGTAGCTACATGACTGTTCAGGGAATCATACATACAGTTATCAGAAAAGATCATGACCATGACAAGGAAGGGGACACACTCCTACCTTTCATTCCTTATATTGTTGCTGTCGCCTGCGAAGTCCCACTCCATGAGCGCACACTCAGGTCTGACCCAGAGTCCGCATCAGTTGCCTTCAATTCCATAACCAGGGCTTCCCACGCCCGGGCGGCCTCTAACGCTTTCTCATTGTGGGACCTCTGGGCCTGTTGCAGGCGAATCACACTCTCACTCCCCGCCCATGTAAGCATTGCGGCCTACCATCTAGCATAACTAGGCCCCCCTGCAGCCTTCCAGTTGATTGTGATTTCTCTTTTGGCCAACACCAGCCCCAGGTCTTGGAAATTACTCGTTATTTTGGTCTTAGTAGTATGGTGGAACCAATGCAATAGGCAAGCGCCCCTATCCAGCATAATCTGCCGTTCCGTGACCCTGCCTAGTAGCTCCACCACATCCTCCCAGTATGTACCCAACTGCGAGCAGTCCCACAACATATGTTGTGGGACTGCTCTCCCTCCCTGCCTCCATGTTCTCCCTCCATGCTCCTTCTTCTCCCCTGGAGGTTCAGGTTCTAGCGCCGGGACACCCCTTCGGGGGTAGCTGTGCGCTCTATAAACTACATAAATAAATAAATAATAAATAAATATGTAGCAGGCCCGCGTCTGCAAGCCTACAACGGGGGCACTGCGCTGTATCTACGTGAAAGTTTCGGTTTATCCTCGCCTGGGTGAGGTAGGCCATATGCAATATGAAGAAATGGACCAATTGAAATCTGGCATTTCTGGTACTCTTCCATGCCCTCTTAACGATCTGTGACCAGGCCGGGTCCGGTATGTCTCTACCAATGTCTGTCGTCTAGTGGTCATGCAGCTTCTGTAAGGGCTGCGATCCCTCTCCTAGCATGCGCCTATATAAACAGGTGATGGCCTTGTAAGTGCGCGCTGCCATCACAGCGTATTGGCATGCTGTGCTTACCGGCGGCTCCGAAAGGCCCTCACGCCAATACTTCCGTACCGCCGCCGTCAAGGCCGAATGGAGTAATTAGTGACCGCGTGGAAGCCCGAATCTCTCTTGCAACTCGCTATAGGGCAGCAACGTGGCACCCTCATACAGGTCGCTCACTACCTGTAGTCCGAGGGACTCCCACTCTGCGAGGGCCAGCCAGTCCCCTCCGTATGGCAGGGTGGTACACATACCTAGTGGTATTTCTGGGGCGTAGGGGGTCCGTACTTTGATTTTACCGAAATAGCATTTCCAGCAGAGTTGTAGGGTGCGTTCTTCTATGGATAGCGAATTTACATGCAATTTCTGCTGGAGTATAAGAAATGATAGCATATGCCGACGTATATCCGGATCGTGGTCTCCTTCAGGGACCCCTAATTCCATTGCCACCGCCTGAGTAAGCACCTGGAACTGTGCGGCCAGATAATATAATTCGAAGTCGGGGACCACAAGGCCCCCCTCCACCTCTCGAGTGGGTCAGTGTGTCCAGTGCTACTCTCCGCCTGCCGCTCCACCAGATGAAGCACCCCACCATGGACCTAAGCTGTCGAAACAAGGAGGCGGGTATCCATACCGGCGACGTCCTAAAGTAATAGAGTAGCCGGGGAAGTGCTACCATTTTTAACAGGGCCACCCGACTTGCCACTGACAAGGGCTGTGTCCCCAGAATTGCATGCTATTCTTGAGGCCTCGCATCGCCCGACCAATATTACCATCTAGTAGGTTTTCCTGAGTGTGATAGATATGTGTCCCTAAATAAGGAAGACAGTGAGGTTACCACACGATGCCCTGCGCCGCTGCAGGCGGGCCCCATGCAGGATTAACTGGGAAAACACAAGTCTACGCCCAGTTGACTCTAAGTCCGGAGACGTCCCTGAATTTATGGAGCAGTGCTCGAGCCCCTTCCAATCCGTCCCCCGCATCCTTTAAAAACAGTAGGAGATCATCCGCATATAACTATATGAAATGCGTCTGACCCCGGAGCTGTAAGCCCTGGAATGCCCTCCCCAATCTAGCCCTTATAGCCAATGGCTCTATGGCCAGAGCAAACCACAGCGGGGAAAGCGGGCACCCCTGCAGTGTGCCTCGGCCCACTGGGTAGGAGGAGGATACAACCGTCCCCACTTTCACCCTCGCGCATGCCGAAGAGTACAATATTTCGGTCCAGCGAACATAAATGTCCCCAAGCCCGAAAGCTCTCATGACAAAAAATAAGTAGGGCCATTCCAAACTGTCAAACTTCTTTGCAATATCCACAGATAGGATTGCTGCCATTGGGTCCCCATTGTGGTCCTCTCCAAACATGCGTATTAGTCGGCGTACACTGCCCGCAGTATTACGAGTAGGGATAAAGCCCGCCTGATCAGGATGTACCAGGCGCACCATGTGCGGAAGGAGCCGGGTAGCCAGTATGTGACTCAGACTCTTATAATCAGAGGTGAGTATAGACACGGGGCGATATGCAGCAGAGTCTGTGGAAGTCTTCCCTGGTTTCAATAGAGGAATGATGATGGCCTCTCTAGCCGAGGGCGGCAACATCCCTAGTTCTCTAGCCTCTTTAAAGACCTATAATAACCTAGGGGCCAGATGTTCTGCATACGTCGCATAAAACTCGATGGGCAGGCCATCAATTCCCGGAGATTAGTTTCACACCATATGTTTAATAGAGCTTCGAATTTCTGGTAGTGTGATGTCTCGGCCAAGGGAATCAGCTTGTTCTGCCTCCAATGTAGGAAGCTCCAAATCCTCTAAGAACGCTCGGACGTCTACTTCACCAGTCTACAGCTTGCTATCATAGAGATCTGCGTAAAAGTTGCAAAAGTGAGTATTAATCTGACGCTGGGTATCTTCCGTTTGACCAGTCGGGGAGTTCAACGCCAAGATGCGGTGCCACGGGGGACGGGGTCAGCCAACCAAGCCAATACGGTACCCACCTTACCTCTTTCGCCATGTGCCCTAGCTAGGTACGCCCTATAGTCAAAACACCACAAGCGTTCTACGACTACCGCCACAGCCTCCTTTGACTTCAACAATAGAACCTGGGCCTCATGGTCCGTCGAGTGCGCTCTCTCTGCCTCCTTTAGTGTCTGTTCTGCAGTGTTAATATCCTGCAACAACAACTTCCGTACGCCCACCCATTTGGTAATACACATGCCACGGATTACCACTTTAAAGGCATCCCATTCTAGTGCCGTTGTCGTGGTTGTACCCTCACTATCGGCAAAATAACGTTCTATTCCCGTTTCCAGCTCGGAACGGAAGACCTGGTCCTCCAGCATCTCTGAACGCAATCGCCAGGTCAGCACGGCCGGGCACTCTTGGACCCAGCAGAAACTCACCAATAGTGGGTTATGATCGGATGTAGTGCACGCCAGGTATTCACTTCGTACCACCATAGCAGCTAGGCCGGAGCTACACAGCACCACGTCAGCCTCACATGTAGCTCATGCAATGCCAAAAAGTAGGAGTATTTGCGTACATTTGGATGTTTCATCCGCCATATATCTACTAGTCCCCAACTATCCTGCCACTTGCTCTGACCTTTGAAAGACTCTGGATGGGGGCACCAGGCAGCGGGGGGTGGGATCTGTCCCTGGTCATGTCCGTTATGGAGTTGAAGTCTCCCCCCATTATTACCGGGGTCGTAAAATAAACTGGCAATCGTTCAAACATATGAGTGAAAAAGATCGCCTGCTCCAGGTCCCGCCCCTGAAGGCGTCCCACAACCACTACGTAGCGGCCCTCAGGATCAACAATTTGCACAGTCATTTGGAAAGGAACCCCGGCCCTAATCCAAATCAGCGCTCCCCTCGCAAAAGCCGAGTAGGTAGTATAATAAAGTTCTACCAACAACAAGTAGCAATGGGTCAAGAACAAAGCAACAAACTAACTGTGTATCTGTAAGGGCGTAACCTCAAGTGTAGAGGTAATACAGCGAAATCAAACCTAGGGTACTTTCTCAGTGAGAAAAAATATTCCCATCAGATTACCAACCTGTACCACCCTGCATCATTTGGGATCCTTCACCATGAAGGTAAGTAGTTGTACCCTCGGTAGATTTGGCAATCCTCAGCCTAAACTCTCAAGTATGTCCCAATGCAAGTGTGATGTGTCTCGGTGTCAAGTGGTGATCTGACTAGCAGTGCTGAAAAAGTGAAAATAATAAGTGACTGATGTGAAACCTCATAAAATTGGGTAGTGAAGAGGCGAGAAAATATTTTAATGGATACCTATTCACTCCCAAAATAAAAAAAAAACTGTGCAAATAGTAGTATAAACAAATGACTACTAGAGTAGGTATTGGGTCGACATGTTTCTGCAGTTAAAACGGGGCCAAGAGGTCTCCTACTGCTTCTTCAGGACCATGATAAATGCTACTGCTAAGTGTTGAAGGGGGTAATGAGTGTGGTTGGTGTCAAGTCTTAGTATCCTTAGGCTCAATCCTTACTTGTATAATCAGACTCAGAAGTCCTTATTTTGTAGAAAAGTTGCTCTTTATTTGTGTAGATAAAAAAATGAACAGCCGACACGTGTTTCGCCCCTATGGCGATTTGCGCCAGGGCATTTTCAAGGCTATTTACAATATTTTTTGTTCTGTACAGTTCCTCATCTTGACACGTGTTTCGCCCCTATGGCGATTTGCACCAGGGCTTTTTCAAGGCTGTAAAGAATCACAATTGCATGTATAAGTGTAAATGCATTGAGAGAGATAGCCTTTGACCCCAATACACGTGCGAGGAGTTGAAAAAGGAATAGTGAAAAATAGAGAGGCGTTAGTGTGGTTTCTGATATATGATCAGCGGATAGATAAGACCCTGATAGTAAGTTTTGAAAGCATGGAAAAAGGTAAGTGCATAAAAGCAAGCACCAATAGCCACTGTGATTTAAGAGCCTAAGTTTTGTGAGAATTATATGTACAGTTATCAAGAGTGATGATTCAGGTTATTTAGCAGTGAGAAAGGTTCAGAATGATCAGAATTTAGTAGATTTCAACCACAAGAATATAGTTACAAAAGTGATCAAAGTAACATGCCAAATGGTGAAAAGTAAAAGCGAAAGCTTGACAGTTACTATTTCATACCTATTTACAATATTTTTTGTTCTGTACAATTCCTCATCTTTTGCAAAACGTTTCCAAAATAGAATCCAGTTTTTCAATCTGTTAATACAACATTTACATTTTTTAGAAACTTTTTTTGTTATATTCATAAGGTTACATTTAAGCCTTTTTCTTTGACTCATAGCGATTTAGTTTTAGGGTGCGGTCTAATGTCACAACCATCTCGTTACATTATCTCCACAGTGCTGATCATGCAATTCATCATATGTATTCTCAGATATGTTAACATTAATTGCATATAATACACAGGTTTAATTCACACACAGTGTATAGCGATGTGTCGGGTTGAATCAGAGTAGTGAGCTAGAGGGAGATAGGTCATCTATTGTTAGTATATTCTGAGGTTTATGCCCCTTAGGCAGAAGGAGACATTATTGTTTAAGTGTTGAGTCAGCTGGTTATTCACTGAGAAGTGTATATATTCTGGCATCGTGAGGGTAATTTATGGCGTTTAAAAGAAGCTATTGGAGAAGCAAGGTTTAAGGATGTCAGCATTTAGTCTTTACATAGGAGAGTTAGACGCTCCGGTATTGGTGCTGGGTGCGGTAGCACGAGCTCAGCAGATTTTTAAAAGTGTGGTGCTAGCAAGGTCTTGAGAAATCGGCTTGTGAGATTAGTGCGTGAGGAGTGGCGGTCCGGCAAAGAGCGCTGCGGTAGTACGCACTCAGCGGGGTTTTATCTAGCGGAAAGATGGTCCATTGTGGCAATATGTCACTTACTTGTGGGGGTAGAATCCCTGGAGTACTACGTCGACAGTCTACTCGTTACTTCTTCCGCTATCGCGATCTGTGCGTTAATGGGTTCTGCCTCTTTTGAACCGGAAGGGAGATAGTGACCTGGAAGTGAGGATCAGTGATTTGGTACAACGGGAGTTTTTATTTGCTTTAACCCTTGAAATACGGCGGAGGAATCACTAGTTATGTGATCTACATTTAGTAGACTCGATATTGTTTAGTAATTGGTCATATTATTATGTTCGTTCGTTTTTTCGCCTATTGACCCGGGGGTGACAGGCATGCTGGCATATATTAATAAAAATCAAAAACTGACTTATTTGGGCAGTAAAGATGTGTAATAGCTACGCCATGTTGGAGTCATATTTTTGTCGATCATTTACTAGATTACTGATAAAAATGGACGAAAGCAAGTGTCCATGAAACGACATAGAGTTTCAGTGGTTATATAGAGGGAGAGTGTTGTATTATTATGCTTCCAGAAGGAATGTACAAAATTTGCAACTCGCCGGTCTGCGGCATTGTGGAGAGGGAAAAGGGGGTACCCCCGCTGAAAGTCTTCTGGATGTGTGTTTTTAATCAGTGTGTATTGGTTATAACAGCTAGACATCACATAACTTTGTTCTTCCAATAAGAGGCTGTGATCAATCTATGACATAATCAAGGGATATGTGGGTAACATGGAAGGAGTAGTGTTTGTTCACAATTTCTCCAGTCTACTGCTTGCAATTTATCAATTTATTTCAGTAGTATGCGGAGGACAATTCTTTACATCGGTGAACTGTTCACAGTCTCTATATCCCTTTGTGTTATTCTCAGGTGCAGTTTACTCCAGCCAGTGGTGCCATTCATATTCTTGATTTAGGCCCTTTTCCACTGTGTCCATTTTTATAATTAATGCGCTTTCTTCTCTTCGTAGGAGGCGGTCCACATCGCCACCGCGTTTTGGTGTCTTTAATCTTTTGATGCCTACAAAAGAGAATGTTCGATTATGTTCATGATGTTGCAGATAGTGTTCCACAAGGGATCGTCTTGTATCTGTTTTGTGGATATTCCGGTAGTGTTCCTGAATGCAAATTTTGAGGGGTCTTCTTGAGCTGCCAATATAGTTTTTCCCGCAGGGGCAGGTGATAAGGTAAATCGTATTGGTGCTTTCGCAATTGATGAAGTCTCTAATTGTATATTTGTATCTATTTATATTGACTTCTTTAGTCTTAGAATGGCCAAGTTTGCAAATAGAGCAATTTGTGCAGGTATAGAAGCCTGTGGTTTGTGGTGGAAAATTCCTAGGTTTGTTCTTTACTTCAAAGAAGGAGGGACAGAGTATGTCACGTAGGTTCCTGCTTCTGGAGAAACCTAGTTCTGGCTTAGTTGTTAGAGAGTCTGTTAAGGTGGGGTTGTCTCTCAGTAAGTGCCAATGTCTATTCAGAATTTTTCGGATTGTGTATTGACCACTGTGGTATTCAGTATTGAAACGAATAGTTGATTTTTTCTCTTTAGAGATATTGTTGTGGAGTAAGGATTGTGTGTCAGTTTTTAAGAATTTCTCTTGTGCTTTTGATAGCATTTGTTCATTGTAGCCTCTTTGTTTGAGTCGTTGGGTTACTGCCTCTGATTGGCTTTGGTATTCTTTTACTGCACTGCAGTTTAGACGGGCCTGTCTATATTCTCCTCCTGGGATGTTAGCGATTGTGTGTGAGGGATGACTGCTGGAGGCATGGAGAATTGAGTTTGCAGATGTTGGTTTCCTATGTATTTTTGTTTGTAGTTGCTGGTCCGAGACATAGATAGTTAAGTCCAAGAAGTCTATTTCTGTTCTTGAGATATTGTATGTGATTTCAATGCCCCATTTGTTAGGTACTAGAGATTTGATGAAGGTTCTCAATTTCTGTTCACTGCCCTGCCAAATTAGGAGAATATCATCTATGTAGCGACCCCACATAATTATATTGTCGATGACATCATCAGATCTTTCTTGCCAGAGCCAGTGTTCTTCGACTGTACCCATCAGCAGGCAGGCGTAGGGCGGGGCAAATTTGGCCCCCATTGCGGTCCCTTGCAGTTGAGTATAGTACTTGCCATTGAAGAGGAAGTAGTTGTTGAAGAGGCAAAATTCCAATAAGTCTAAGACCATTTTGTTTCGTGCAGTTAAGTGGACTGATCTAGTCTGTAAGTATTTCCTCACTGCGGCTAAGCCATCGACGTGTTTTATTGAGGTGTACAAACTGCAGATGTCAATTGTGATGAGGAAGTAATCATCTTGCCACGATATATTTTCTAGTTTTTGTAAAACATCCTTGGTATCTTTGAGAAAGGATGGTAGTGCTTTCATCAGGGGTTGTAGTTCTGCATCGATAAATGCTCCTACGTTTGAACAGATGGAATCTATGCCAGCAATTATTGGTAGTCCTTTTGGTATTCTTCCCGGCTTGTGCACTTTGGGCAGCAGGTATAGCGTTGGTGTAATTGGGTTTTTGATAAAGAGTAGATTTTTTTCTTCTATACTCAGCAGGCCTTTTTCATACCAGAGGTCCAATAAGGTGGTTAATTTAACCTGGCTACTGCTAAGTGTGAGTGAAAAAAGTGAAACAAAAAGATTTTTTAAATATCACCTGAAGTTCTCCTGATTTCGTGGTCCATTCTGCACCAAAAAGGAGCAGACAAACAAACAAACAGATACACAGACAGAAAAAACATACACGTCATAATTAATAGTGTATCATTGTCACAATGTGCCATCAAGATATAATAATCATTTATCAGGCAGACATGTCAGTATGTCAAATTCTTTTAGCCTGACATCTGGTGATAATGTATCGGTCTGATTACATTCTCACTCACCTATATTGTAGGAAATTGTTGCCCCACCTCACCTGGCCACAGCGCAGGTAAAACAGAGCACTCCTCTGATGGGGAGAAAAGAAGGTATTAAAGGAAGGATTAACAGTATCGCAACTACGTATTCAGACGAACTGCTCAGAAACCGAGTAATCTCGTCTGTGTATACTACTTAACATGTTGTTGGTATTTATCGATAGTATGTCATGAATCATAATCATTTTCACAACCCGTAGTTAAGACCGGCATCTAGGTTGACTCCCGGTCATGACATACTATCGATAAATACAAACCAACTTTCTCCCATTTATGGGAGAAAGCATGCAGGGGCAGTCTCCCATGTCTAAACTTAAGATACAGCTTCCGAGCAAGATTGTGCTCCACCTATTCCATGAACATTTCAGCTTTACGTATGGCTTTGTGCTGTAGAAACCCATCTGTCAATGTGTCCATGGATAAACTGGCTAGTAAGCTGTCTAATTTTAACTTTTTGTAACTTTCCTTTAGGTCCCTTTTTGATGCATGTGTACATGTTCCCTCTAGCTTATCCTATAACTTGATCTGCCTCAGCCAGGGTATATCACCAGCCTCATGCATTTCCATTAGCATTCCTAGCCCTCGAGGATGTGTGTGCAGATCCCGGGTGGCCCATATCTTTCTCCAATTTAATATGGGCTTGATGGCAATTCCTTCTGCAATGGGCCTAACCCCCATATCTAGCCTCAATGGAACCAGTGGCATGCTAGTTGGTAAGTTAAATAGCTGCCTCGAAAACCTATTATCTGTCAATGACAGTGTGTTAACTCTCTTGTGTCCGCAGAGCTCTGCTCCATATAATGTAGAACCCAGGGCCTTGAGTCAATAGATTTGCATTATTGGGGAAATGGGTTTATGAAAGGACCCCATGGGGATAATTTCAGCAGCCCACTATCATGTTGCTCATGGATGTTGACAGGGACAGCCTTTCTTAAAAATCAGTATTGTCTCAGCCCCGACCAAGAGTGAGGGATAGGCTTCCCTTCCTTAATGACATTAAAAAGTACCAAACAGTAAGGTGTTTGGTACTTTTTTGGTATGTGGGCTTTGTCCCGCCTCTGTCTTCCATTGACGATTCAGAAAAGGGGCTGGTGATGAACAGAGTGTCTGAATTAAGCAGACCACTCTTACCCAGTCCAAAGATCAGGGCTTGATCCATCACTGTTATTTATCTCACTGCACCATCCCAGCTCAGAACCTGGCTATATGCAAATCAGTCTGTCCCTGGCCCAGTGCATCATGGGAACAGGGCAGACTAAACTACCAAGCCAATTCTTCACCAGAAAGGAGACAAGCTACCAGGGACCGGTTTCTGGCATTTCAGCCTTCTTCGGCCCGGCTTGCTTGAATCCTGATGGTGCAGTGAGAAAGGGACTCATGTCTGAGTATACCCTGCCACACCTATAGTGGCCAAAAACGATTCAGAAAAGGGGGTGGTGATGAACAGAGTGTCTGAATTAAGCAGACCACTCTTACCCAGTCCAAAGATCAGGGCTTGATCCATCACCGTTATTTATCTCACTGCACCATCTCAGCTCAGAACCTGGCTATATGCAAATCAGTCTGTCCCTGGCCCAGTGCATCATGGGAACAGGGCAGACTAAACTACCAAGCCAATTCTTCACCAGAAAGGAGACAAGCTACCAGGGACCGGTTTCTGGCATTTCAGCCTTCTTCGGCCCGGCTTGCTTGAATCCTGATGGTGCAGTGAGAAAGGGACTCATGTCTGAGTATACCCTGCCACACCTATAGTGGCCAAAAACGATTCAGAAAAGGGGGTGGTGATGAACAGAGTGTCTGAATTAAGCAGACCACTCTTACCCAGTCCAAAGATCAGGGCTTGATCCATCACCGTTATTTATCTCACTGCACCATCCCAGCTCAGAACCTGGCTATATGCAAATCAGTCTGTCCCTGGCCCAGTGCATCATGGGAACAGGGCAGACTAAACTACCAAGCCAATTCTTCACCAGAAAGGAGACAAGCTACCAGGGACCGGTTTCTGGCATTTCAGCCTTCTTCGGCCCGGCTTGCTTGAATCCTGATGGTGCAGTGAGAAAGGTACTCATGTCTGAGTATACCCTGCCACACCTATAGTGGCCAAAAACGATTCAGAAAAGGGGGTGGTGATGAACAGAGTGTCTGAATTAAGCAGACCACTCTTACCCAGTTCAAAGATCAGGGCTTGATCCATCACCGTTATTTATCTCACTGCACCATCCCAGCTCAGAACCTGGCTATATGCAAATCAGTCTGTCCCTTGCCCAGTGCATCATGGGAACAGGGCAGACTAAACTGCCAAGCCAATTCTTCACCAGAAAGGAGACAAGCTACCAGGGACCGGTTTCTGGCATTTCAGCCTTCTTCGGCCCGGCTTGCTTGAATCCTGATGGTGCAGTGAGAAAGGGACTCATGTCTGAGTATACCCTGCCACACCTATAGTGGCCAAAAACGATTCAGAAAAGTGGGTGGTGGGATGGTGCAGTGAGCTGAAAAACGGTGATGGATCAAGCCCTGATCTTTGGACTGGGTAAGAGTTGTCTGCTTAATTCAGACACTCTGTTCATCACCACCCCCTTTTCTGAATCATTTTTGTCCACCATAAGCGTGGAAGGGTATACTCAGATGTGAGTCCCTAGCTCATTGCAACATCAGGAATCAAGCAAGCCGGGCCGAAGACGGCTGAAATGCCAGAAACCGGTCCCCGGTAGCTTGTTTCCTTCCCAGTATAAGAATTGGCTTGGTAGTTTAGTCTACCCTGTTCCCATGATGCACTGGGCCAGGGTCAGACTAATTTGCATATAGCCAAGTTCTGAGCTGGGATGGTGCAGTGAGCTGAAAAACGGTGATGGATCAAGCCCTGATCTTTGGACTGGGTAAGAGTGGTCTGCTTAATTCAGACACTCTGTTCATCACCACCCCCTTTTCTGAATCATTTTTGTCCACCATAAGCGTGGAAGGGTATACTCAGATGTGAGTCCCTAGCTCATTGCACCATCAGGATTCAAGCAAGCCGGGCCGAAGACGGCTGAAATGCCAGAAACCGGTCCCCGGTAGCTTGTTTCCTTCCCAGTATAAGAATTGGCTTGGTAGTTTGGTCTACCCTGTTCCCATGATGCACTGGGCCAGGGTCAGACTAATGTTATGTTATGTTATGTTATGTTATGCGTTTTTATTTGGCGCACAGATGCTCCAGCTAAGGAGCGTCCTGGCGCCCGACAAGGCAGCTGCACAACACAACTAAACAATAAACAAACATAAGTATACAACTAAGGAAATAAAAACGTTTTCACCGCGCGGCGAAAGGATAGCAAATCGCTCATAGCGCGAATTGCCGGGGGCAAGGAGTTCCACAGAGCAGCTGCACGCACTCGAAATGAGCGTCCACCGGCCCTACTCCGCTTGAAGCGCGGCACAACGGCCAGTTCGAGGTCTGCAGATCTTAAGGGTCGCGCTGGGATGTAATTGGCCAGGAGGGCCGTGAGGATCGTTGCCGGGGACCCCTTCAGAATCTTGTAGGCGACGCAGAGGACCTTAAACTGGATCCGCTGGGCCACCGGAAGCCAATGCAGTGACCGCAGGGTACTGGAGGTAGGACAGAATCTTGGGAGGCCTACCACCGCTCTAGCTGCGGCGTTCTGAATCCTCTGTAAGCGCCCGATCTCTGCCAGATTCAGACCGGCCAGCAAGGAACTCGCATAATCCAGCCTAGAGATGACGGTAGCTTGGATCATGAGTTGCCTGGTAGGGGCATCGAAGAACTTTAGCACTGGACGGAGCCCGCGCAGGATGCCAAAGCAGCATGCTGCCGTGCGTTTGGTGTGGCACACAAACGTGAGGGAAGGGTCCAGCCAGACCCCGAGGTTCTTAAGCTCGGCGACTGGGATGGGAGCAGGACCCAACTCCCCCGGCCACCATCTCTCTCTCCACAGTTCCGGCTGTCTGCCAAAAACCATGACCTCGGTCTTACTAGCGTTCAGCTGAAGACAATTGGACGTCATCCAGCTGGCGACCGCCCGCAGTCCTTGTTGAAACCTGGGAGCGTCGACTTCGGCATCCCCGCTGATCGTGACCGCCAGCTGGGTGTCATCGGCATATGACACCATGGTCATACCCCATTGTTTGACAACCTCAGCTAGCGGCCTTACGTACAGATTAAACAACGTAGGACTCAGCGAGGAGCCTTGGGGGACGCCCAGGTTTAACGGATGGAATTTGGACTGATAAGGCGGGACGGTCACGCTAAAGGCCCGGTTGGTTAAGAACGACCGGAACCACTCGAGAGCGGTGCCGGTGACACCAGCCTCCTCTAGGCGCAGCAGAAGGATAGGGTGCGAGACGGTGTCGAAGGCAGCGCTTAGATCTAATAACACAAGCGCTGCCGTTTGTCCCGCGTCAAGCACGGAGCGAAGATGCTCCACCATGTAAAGCAGGGCCGTCTCCGTGCTATGACCCGCCCTAAACCCATTCTGCGTAGCGTCGAGGATATCTGCTCGGCAGAGATGTTCAGAGAGGACAGCATTTACGTGCGCCTCCATAACCTTAGCCGGCCACGGCAGGAGTGAAATAGGCCGATAGCTTTCCGGCTTGCTCCCGTCCAGGCTAGGTTTCTTAAGAATAGGCCGAACCATGGCTCGCTTCCACTTCAGTGGAACTTTGCCAGATGTTAGTGACAAATTGATCAGGGAACATAGCGGTGAGATGTCGTGTACCGCTAGGTCCTTGAACACATCAGGGCAAAGTGGATCCTCTGGGGACCCAGACTTCACTCTGCGGGCCAATGTGTCTAGGCTATCAGATGTTAGCAAAGGTAGAGAATGTAGTCCCTCAGATGGTAGCGGCTTAAAAGATGGATTAGCCGAGGGAGTGACCAAAGGAAAGGCTCGATAGATGGCATTCACCTTTTCCAAGAAAAACTCTGCCAATTTTTCACAATGCTCAACAGAGCTCTGGTGTGATGTTGTGACTTTTTTGGCAGTGAGGTCTTTCAGTACCTTGAAGATAGCCTTAGACGGGTTCGAGCTACTCCTGAATTGTGCAGCATAAAAAGCGGCACGAGTTCTACATACCGCCCGATGGTACACTTTCACAGTTGACAGATATAGAACTTTCTTCGAGCTGGTATAGGCTTTACGCCACGCCCGCTCTGCACGCCTGCAAGAGACCTTCAGAGCCCGCAGTGAGTCGTCGTACCAGGGGCTGGCATTGCCAGCTCCAGTTTTGCAGGTTACCAAGGGAATAAGGGTGTCCAGGGCCCTGGAGACCCAGTCGCAAAACCTGTCATAGACCTGATCAGGCGAACCCAAGAAGTCAAATGGGTCAGCCGATAGGAGATGGAAAAACTCATCCAGCTTAAGTTTGTTCCAGCGTCGTCTTGGAACCGAGCACACCACTGGCTTAGATTGAATAGCCACAATAGGGCAGTGGATCTGTATCAAATAATGATCAGTCCATGCCAGAGGCAGGCTTCCGTAAGATTAGTGAAAAACGGATCGAGGGTATGACCCCCTGAGTGGGTGGGCTGCGCCACCAACTGATTCAGCTGGAGTGCCTCGAGGTCTGCCAAGAAACTGGATACTGAGGGACTGCTGGAGTTGTCAAAATGCAGATTTAAGTCTCCAATGATGGAAAAATTGGAGCACCCCGTAGCCAATTCACTAATGGCGTCAGGTAGCGCTGCTCTAAAGGCCACTTTGCTCCCCGGGGGCCGATAGATCAATAGTCCCGACAGGGTGAAGTTAGATGTAATTTGCATATAGCCAAGTTCTGAGCTGGGATGGTGCAGTGAGCTGAAAAACGGTGATGGATCAAGCCCTGATCTTTGGACTGGGTAAGAGTGGTCTGCTTAATTCAGACACTCTGTTCATCACCACCCCCTTTTCTGAATCATTTTTGTCCACCATAAGCGTGGAAGGGTATACTCAGATGTGAGTCCCTAGCTCATTGCACCATCAGGATTCAAGCAAGCCGGGCCGAAGACGGCTGAAATGCCAGAAACCGGTCCCCGGTAGCTTGTTTCCTCCCCAGTATAAGAATTGGCTTGGTAGTTTGGTCTACCCTGTTCCCATGATGCACTGGGCCAGGGTCAGACTAATTTGCATATAGCCAAGTTCTGAGCTGGGATTGTGCAGTGAGCTGAAAAAAGGTGATGGATCAAGCCCTGATCTTTGGACTGGGTAAGAGTGGTCTGCTTAATTCAGACACTCTGTTCATCACCACCCCCTTTTCTGAATCATTTTTGTCCACCATAAGCGTGGAAGGGTATACTCAGATGTGAGTCCCTAGCTCATTGCACCATCAGGATTAATGCAAGCCGGGCCGAAGACGGCTGAAATGCCAGAAACCGGTCCCCGGTAGCTTGCTTCCTTCCCAGTATAAGAATTGGCTTGGTAGTTTGGTCTACCCTGTTCCCATGATGCACTGGGCCAGGGTCAGACTAATTTGCATATAGCCAAGTTCTGAGCTGGGATGGTGCAGTGAGCTGAAAAACGGTGATGGATCAAGCCCTGATCTTTGGACTGGGTAAGAGTGGTCTGCTTAATTCAGACACTCTGTTCATCACCACCCCCTTTTCTGAATCATTTTTGTCCACCATAAGCGTGGAAGGGTATACTCAGATGTGAGTCCCTAGCTCATCGCACCATCAGGATTCAAGCAAGCCGGGCAGAAGACGGCTGAAATGCCAGAAACCGGTCCCCGGTAGCTTGTTTCCTTCCCAGTATAAGAATTGGCTTGGTAGTTTGGTCTACCCTGTTCCCATGATGCACTGGGCCAGGGTCAGACTAATTTGCATATAGCCAAGTTCTGAGCTGGGATGGTGCAGTGAGCTGAAAAAAGGTGATGGATCAAGCCCTGATCTTTGGACTGGGTAAGAGTGGTCTGCTTAATTCAGACACTCTGTTCATCACCACCCCCTTTTCTGAATCATTTTTGTCCACCATAAGCGTGGAAGGGTATACTCAGATGTGAGTCCCTAGCTCATTGCACCATCAGGATTAATGCAAGCCGGGCCGAAGACGGCTGAAATGCCAGAAACCGGTCCCCGGTAGCTTGTTTCCTTCCCAGTATAAGAATTGGCTTGGTAGTTTGGTCTACCCTGTTCCCATGATGCACTGGGCCAGGGTCAGACTAATTTGCATATAGCCAAGTTCTGAGCTGGGATGGTGCAGTGAGCTGAAAAACGGTGATGGATCAAGCCCTGATCTTTGGACTGGGTAAGAGTGGTCTGCTTAATTCAGACACTCTGTTCATCACCACCCCCTTTTCTGAATCATTTTTGTCCACCATAAGCGTGGAAGGGTATACTCAGATGTGAGTCCCTAGCTCATTGCACCATCAGGATTCAAGCAAGCCGGGCCGAAGACGGCTGAAATGCCAGAAACCGGTCCCCGGTAGCTTGTTTCCTTCCCAGTATAAGAATTGGCTTGGTAGTTTGGTCTACCCTGTTCCCATGATGCACTGGGCCAGGGTCAGACTAATTTGCATATAGCCAAGTTCTGAGCTGGGATTGTGCAGTGAGCTGAAAAAAGGTGATGGATCAAGCCCTGATCTTTGGACTGGGTAAGAGTGGTCTGCTTAATTCAGACACTCTGTTCATCACCACCCCCTTTTCTGAATCATTTTTGTCCACCATAAGCGTGGAAGGGTATACTCAGATGTGAGTCCCTAGCTCATTGCACCATCAGGATTAATGCAAGCCGGGCCGAAGACGGCTGAAATGCCAGAAACCGGTCCCCGGTAGCTTGTTTCCTTCCCAGTATAAGAATTGGCTTGGTAGTTTGGTCTACCCTGTTCCCATGATGCACTGGGCCAGGGTCAGACTAATTTGCATATAGCCAAGTTCTGAGCTGGGATGGTGCAGTGAGCTGAAAAAAGGTGATGGATCAAGCCCTGATCTTTGGACTGGGTAAGAGTGGTCTGCTTAATTCAGACACTCTGTTCATCACCACCCCCTTTTCTGAATCATTTTTGTCCACCATAAGCGTGGAAGGGTATACTCAGATGTGAGTCCCTAGCTCATTGCACCATCAGGATTAATGCAAGCCGGGCCGAAGACGGCTGAAATGCCAGAAACCGGTCCCCGGTAGCTTGTTTCCTTCCCAGTATAAGAATTGGCTTGGTAGTTTGGTCTACCCTGTTCCCATGATGCACTGGGCCAGGGTCAGACTAATTTGCATATAGCCAAGTTCTGAGCTGGGATGGTGCAGTGAGCTGAAAAACGGTGATGGATCAAGCCCTGATCTTTGGACTGGGTAAGAGTGGTCTGCTTAATTCAGACACTCTGTTCATCACCACCCCCTTTTCTGAATCATTTTTGTCCAACATAAGCGTGGAAGGGTATACTCAGATGTGAGTCCCTAGCTCATTGCACCATCAGGATTCAAGCAAGCCGGGCCGAAGACGGCTGAAATGCCAGAAACCGGTCCCCGGTAGCTTGTTTCCTTCCCAGTATAAGAATTGGCTTGGTAGTTTGGTCTACCCTGTTCCCATGATGCACTGGGCCAGGGTCAGACTAATTTGCATATAGCCAAGTTCTGAGCTGGGATGGTGCAGTGAGCTGAAAAATGGTGATGGATCAAGCCCTGATCTTTGGACTGGGTAAGAGTGGTCTGCTTAATTCTGACACTCTGTTCATCACCACCCCCTTTTCTGAATCATTTTTGTCCACCATAAGCGTGGAAGGGTATACTCAGATGTGAGTCCCTAGCTCATTGCACCATCAGAATTCAAGCAAGCCGGGCCGAAGACGGCTGAAATGCCAGAAACCGGTCCCCGGTAGCTTGTTTCCTTCCCAGTATAAGAATTGGCTTGGTAGTTTGGTCTACCCTGTTCCCATGATGCACTGGGCCAGGGTCAGACTAATTTGCAGATAGCCAAGTTCTGAGCTGGAATGGTGCAGTGAGCTGAAAAACGGTGATGGATCAAGCCCTGATCTTTGGACTGGGTAAGAGTGGTCTGCTTAATTCAGACACTCTGTTCATCACCACCCCCTTTTCTGAATCATTTTTGTCCACCATAAGCGTGGAAGGGTATACTCAGATGTGAGTCCCTAGCTCATTGCACCATCAGGATTCAAGCAAGCCGGGCCGAAGACGGCTGAAATGCCAGAAACCGGTCCCCGGTAGCTTGTTTCTTTCCCAGTATCAGAATTGGCTTGGTAGTTTGGTCTACCCTGTTCCCATGATGCACTGGGCCAGGGTCAGACTAATTTGCATATAGCCAAGTTCTGAGCTGGGATGGTGCAGTGAGCTGAAAAACGGTGATGGATCAAGCCCTGATCTTTGGACTGGGTAAGAGTGGTCTGCTAAATTCAGACACTCTGTTCATCACCACCCCCTTTTCTGAATCATTTTTGTCCACCATAAGCGTGGAAGGGTATACTCAGATGTGAGTCCCTAGCTCATTGCACCATCAGGATTCAAGCAAGCCGGGCCGAAGACGGCTGAAATGCCAGAAACCGGTCCCCGGTAGCTTGTTTCCTTCCCAGTATAAGAATTGGCTTGGTAGTTTGGTCTACCCTGTTCCCATGATGCACTGGGCCAGGGTCAGACTAATTTGCATATAGCCAAGTTCTGAGCTGGGATGGTGCAGTGAGCTGAAAAACAGTGATGGATCAAGCCCTGATCTTTGGACTGGGTAAGAGTGGTCTGCTTAATTCAGACACTCTGTTCATCACCACCCCCTTTTCTGAATCATTTTTGTCCACCATAAGCGTGGAAGGGTATACTCAGATGTGAGTCCCTAGCTCATTGCACCATCAGGATTTAAGCAAGCCGGGCCGAAGACGGCTGAAATGCCAGAAACCGGTCCCCAGTAGCTTGTTTCCTTCCCAGTATAAGAATTGGCTTGGTAGTTTGGTCTACCCTGTTCCCATGATGCACTGGGCCAGGGTCAGACTAATTTGCATATAGCCAAGTTCTGAGCTGGGATGGTGCAGTGAGCTGAAAAACGGTGATGGATCAAGCCCTGATCTTTGGACTGGGTAAGAGTGGTCTGCTTAATTCAGACACTCTGTTCATCACCACCCCCTTTTCTGAATCATTTTTGTCCACCATAAGCGTGGAAGGGTATACTCAGATGTGAGTCCCTAGCTCATTGCACCATCAGGATTCAAGCAAGCCGGGCTGAAGACGGCTGAAATGCCAGAAACCGGTCCCCGGTAGCTTGTTTCATTCCCAGTATAAGAATTGACTTGGTAGTTTGGTCTACCCTGTTCCCATGATGCACTGGGCCAGGGTCAGACTAATTTGCATATAGCCAAGTTCTGAGCTGTGATGGTGCAGTGAGTTGAAAAACGGGGATGGATCAAGCCCTGATCTTTGGACTGGGTAAGAGTGGTCTGCTTAATTCAGACACTCTGTTCATCACCACCCCCTTTTCTGAATCATTTTTGTCCACCATAAGCGTGGAAGGGTATACTCAGATGTGAGTCCCTAGCTCATTGCACCATCAGGATTCAAGCAAGCCGGGCCGAAGACGGCTGAAATGCCAGAAACCGGTCCCCGGTAGCTTGTTTCCTTCCCAGTATAAGAATTGGCTTGGTAGTTTGGTCTACCCTGTTCCCATGATGCACTGGGCCAGGGTCAGACTAATTTGCATATAGCCAAGTTCTGAGCTGGGATGGTGCAGTGAGCTGAAAAATGGTGATGGATCAAGCCCTGATCTTTGGACTGGGTAAGAGTGGTCTGCTTAATTCTGACACTCTGTTCATCACCACCCCCTTTTCTGAATCATTTTTGTCCACCATAAGCGTGGAAGGGTATACTCAGATGTGAGTCCCTAGCTCATTGCACCATCAGGATTTAAGCAAGCCGGGCCGAAGACGGCTGAAATGCCAGAAACCGGTCCCCGGTAGCTTGTTTCCTTCCCAGTATAAGAATTGGCTTGGTAGTTTGGTCTACCCTGTTCCCATGATGCACTGGGCCAGGGTCAGACTAATTTGCATATAGCCAAGTTCTGAGCTGGGATGGTGCAGTGAGCTGAAAAACGGTGATGGATCAAGCCCTGATCTTTGGACTGGGTAAGAGTGGTCTGCTTAATTCAGACACTCTGTTCATCACCACCCCCTTTTCTGAATCATTTTTGTCCACCATAAGCGTGGAAGGGTATACTCAGATGTGAGTCCCTAGCTCATTGCACCATCAGGATTCAAGCAAGCCGGGCTGAAGACGGCTGAAATGCCAGAAACCGGTCCCCGGTAGCTTGTTTCATTCCCAGTATAAGAATTGACTTGGTAGTTTGGTCTACCCTGTTCCCATGATGCACTGGGCCAGGGTCAGACTAATTTGCATATAGCCAAGTTCTGAGCTGGGATGGTGCAGTGAGTTGAAAAACGGGGATGGATCAAGCCCTGATCTTTGGACTGGGTAAGAGTGGTCTGCTTAATTCAGACACTCTGTTCATCACCACCCCCTTTTCTGAATCATTTTTGTCCACCATAAGCGTGGAAGGGTATACTCAGATGTGAGTCCCTAGCTCATTGCACCATCAGGATTCAAGCAAGCCGGGCCGAAGACGGCTGAAATGCCAGAAACCGGTCCCCGGTAGCTTGTTTCCTTCCCAGTATAAGAATTGGCTTGGTAGTTTGGTCTACCCTGTTCCCATGATGCACTGGGCCAGGGTCAGACTAATTTGCATATAGCCAAGTTCTGAGCTGGGATGGTGCAGTGAGCTGAAAAACGGTGATGGGTCAAGCCCTGATCTTTGGACTGGGTAAGAGTGGTCTGCTTAATTCAGACACTCTGTTCATCACTACCCCCTTTTCTGAATCATTTTTGTCCACCATAAGCGTGGAAGGGTATACTCAGATGTGAGTCCCTAGCTCATTGCACCATCAGGATTCAAGCAAGCCGGGCCGAAGACGGCTGAAATGCCAGAAACCGGTCCCCGGTAGCTTGTTTCCTTCCCAGTATAAGAATTGGCTTGGTAGTTTGGTCTACCCTGTTCCCATGATGCACTGGGCCAGGGTCAGACTAATTTGCATATAGCCAAGTTCTGAGCTGGGATGGTGCAGTGAGCTGAAAAACGGTGATGGATCAAGCCCTGATCTTTGGACTGGGTAAGAGTGGTCTGCTTAATTCAGACACTCTGTTCATCACCACCCCCTTTTCTGAATCATTTTTGTCCACCATAAGCGTGGAAGGGTATACTCAGATGTGAGTCCCTAGCTCATTGCACCATCAGGATTCAAGCAAGCCGGGCCGAAGACGGCTGAAATGCCAGAAACCGGTCCCCGGTAGCTTGTTTCCTTCCCAGTATAAGAATTGGCTTGGTAGTTTGGTCTACCCTGTTCCCATGATGCACTGGGCCAGGGTCAGACTAATTTGCATATAGCCAAGTTCTGAGCTGGGATTGTGCAGTGAGCTGAAAAAAGGTGATGGATCAAGCCCTGATCTTTGGACTGGGTAAGAGTGGTCTGCTTAATTCAGACACTCTGTTCATCACCACCCCCTTTTCTGAATCATTTTTGTCCACCATAAGCGTGGAAGGGTATACTCAGATGTGAGTCCCTAGCTCATTGCACCATCAGGATTAATGCAAGCCGGGCCGAAGACGGCTGAAATGCCAGAAACCGGTCCCCGGTAGCTTGTTTCCTTCCCAGTATAAGAATTGGCTTGGTAGTTTGGTCTACCCTGTTCCCATGATGCACTGGGCCAGGGTCAGACTAATTTGCATATAGCCAAGTTCTGAGCTGGGATGGTGCAGTGAGCTGAAAAACGGTGATGGATCAAGCCCTGATCTTTGGACTGGGTAAGAGTGGTCTGCTTAATTCAGACACTCTGTTCATCACCACCCCCTTTTCTGAATCATTTTTGTCCACCATAAGCGTGGAAGGGTATACTCAGATGTGAGTCCCTAGCTCATTGCACCATCAGGATTCAAGCAAGCCGGGCCGAAGACGGCTGAAATGCCAGAAACCGGTCCCCGGTAGCTTGTTTCCTTCCCAGTATAAGAATTGGCTTGGTAGTTTGGTCTACCCTGTTCCCATGATGCACTGGGCCAGGGTCAGACTAATTTGCATATAGCCAAGTTCTGAGCTGGGATGGTGCAGTGAGCTGAAAAAAGGTGATGGATCAAGCCCTGATCTTTGGACTGGGTAAGAGTGGTCTGCTTAATTCAGACACTCTGTTCATCACCACCCCCTTTTCTAAATCATTTTTGTCCACCATAAGCGTGGAAGGGTATACTCAGATGTGAGTCCCTAGCTCATTGCACCATCAGGATTAATGCAAGCCGGGCCGAAGACGGCTGAAATGCCAGAAACCGGTCCCCGGTAGCTTGTTTCCTTCCCAGTATAAGAATTGGCTTGGTAGTTTGGTCTACCCTGTTCCCATGATGCACTGGGCCAGGGTCAGACTAATTTGCATATAGCCAAGTTCTGAGCTGGGATGGTGCAGTGAGCTGAAAAACGGTGATGGATCAAGCCCTGATCTTTGGACTGGGTAAGAGTGGTCTGCTTAATTCAGACACTCTGTTCATCACCACCCCCTTTTCTGAACCATTTTTGTCCAACATAAGCGTGGAAGGGTATACTCAGATGTGAGTCCCTAGCTCATTGCACCATCAGGATTCAAGCAAGCCGGGCCGAAGACGGCTGAAATGCCAGAAACCGGTCCCCGGTAGCTTGTTTCCTTCCCAGTATAAGAATTGGCTTGGTAGTTTGGTCTACCCTGTTCCCATGATGCACTGGGCCAGGGTCAGACTAATTTGCATATAGCCAAGTTCTGAGCTGGGATGGTGCAGTGAGCTGAAAAATGGTGATGGATCAAGCCCTGATCTTTGGACTGGGTAAGAGTGGTCTGCTTAATTCTGACACTCTGTTCATCACCACCCCCTTTTCTGAATCATTTTTGTCCACCATAAGCGTGGAAGGGTATACTCAGATGTGAGTCCCTAGCTCATTGCACCATCAGAATTCAAGCAAGCCGGGCCGAAGACGGCTGAAATGCCAGAAACCGGTCCCCGGTAGCTTGTTTCCTTCCCAGTATAAGAATTGGCTTGGTAGTTTGGTCTACCCTGTTCCCATGATGCACTGGGCCAGGGTCAGACTAATTTGCATATAGCCAAGTTCTGAGCTGGAATGGTGCAGTGAGCTGAAAAACGGTGATGGATCAAGCCCTGATCTTTGGACTGGGTAAGAGTGGTCTGCTTAATTCAGACACTCTGTTCATCACCACCCCCTTTTCTGAATCATTTTTGTCCACCATAAGCGTGGAAGGGTATACTCAGATGTGAGTCCCTAGCTCATTGCACCATCAGGATTCAAGCAAGCCGGGCCGAAGACGGCTGAAATGCCAGAAACCGGTCCCCGGTAGCTTGTTTCTTTCCCAGTATCAGAATTGGCTTGGTAGTTTGGTCTACCCTGTTCCCATGATGCACTGGGCCAGGGTCAGACTAATTTGCATATAGCCAAGTTCTGAGCTGGGATGGTGCAGTGAGCTGAAAAACGGTGATGGATCAAGCCCTGATCTTTGGACTGGGTAAGAGTGGTCTGCTAAATTCAGACACTCTGTTCATCACCACCCCCTTTTCTGAATCATTTTTGTCCACCATAAGCGTGGAAGGGTATACTCAGATGTGAGTCCCTAGCTCATTGCACCATCAGGATTCAAGCAAGCCGGGCCGAAGACGGCTGAAATGCCAGAAACCGGTCCCCGGTAGCTTGTTTCCTTCCCAGTATAAGAATTGGCTTGGTAGTTTGGTCTACCCTGTTCCCATGATGCACTGGGCCAGGGTCAGACTAATTTGCATATAGCCAAGTTCTGAGCTGGGATGGTGCAGTGAGCTGAAAAACGGTGATGGATCAAGCCCTGATCTTTGGACTGGGTAAGAGTGGTCCGCTTAATTCAGACACTCTGTTCATCACCACCCCCTTTTCTGAATCATTTTTGTCCACCATAAGCGTGGAAGGGTATACTCAGATGTGAGTCCCTAGCTCATTGTACCATCAGGATTCAAGCAAGCCGGGCCGAAGATGGCTGAAATGCCAGAAACCGGTCCCTGGTAGCTTGTTTTCTTCCCAGTATAAGAATTGGCTTGGTAGTTTGGTCTACCCTGTTCCCATGATGCACTGGGCCAGGGTCAGACTAATTTGCATATAGCCAAGTTCTGAGCTGGGATGGTGCAGTGAGCTGAAAAACGGTGATGGATCAAGCCCTGATCTTTGGACTGGGTAAGAGTGGTCTGCTTAATTCAGACACTCTGTTCATCACCACCCCCTTTTCTGAATCATTTTTGTCCACCATAAGCGTGGAAGGGTATACTCAGATGTGAGTCCCTAGCTCATTGCACCATCAGGATTTAAGCAAGCCGGGCCGAAGACGGCTGAAATGCCAGAAACCGGTCCCCGGTAGCTTGTTTCCTTCCCAGTATAAGAATTGGCTTGGTAGTTTGGTCTACCCTGTTCCCATGATGCACTGGGCCAGGGTCAGACTAATTTGCATATAGCCAAGTTCTGAGCTGGGATGGTGCAGTGAGCTGAAAAACGGTGATGGATCAAGCCCTGATCTTTGGACTGGGTAAGAGTGGTCTGCTTAATTCAGACACTCTGTTCATCACCACCCCCTTTTCTGAATCATTTTTGTCCACCATAAGCGTGGAAGGGTATACTCAGATGTGAGTCCCTAGCTCATTGCACCATCAGGATTCAAGCAAGCCGGGCTGAAGACGGCTGAAATGCCAGAAACCGGTCCCCGGTAGCTTGTTTCATTCCCAGTATAAGAATTGACTTGGTAGTTTGGTCTACCCTGTTCCCATGATGCACTGGGCCAGGGTCAGACTAATTTGCATATAGCCAAGTTCTGAGCTGGGATGGTGCAGTGAGTTGAAAAACGGGGATGGATCAAGCCCTGATCTTTGGACTGGGTAAGAGTGGTCTGCTTAATTCAGACACTCTGTTCATCACCACCCCCTTTTCTGAATCATTTTTGTCCACCATAAGCGTGGAAGGGTATACTCAGATGTGAGTCCCTAGCTCATTGCACCATCAGGATTCAAGCAAGCCGGGCCGAAGACGGCTGAAATGCCAGAAACCGGTCCCCGGTAGCTTGTTTCCTTCCCAGTATAAGAATTGGCTTGGTAGTTTGGTCTACCCTGTTCCCATGATGCACTGGGCCAGGGTCAGACTAATTTGCATATAGCCAAGTTCTGAGCTGGGATGGTGCAGTGAGCTGAAAAATGGTGATGGATCAAGCCCTGATCTTTGGACTGGGTAAGAGTGGTCTGCTTAATTCAGACACTCTGTTCATCACCACCCCCTTTTCTGAATCATTTTTGTCCACCATAAGCGTGGAAGGGTATACTCAGATGTGAGTCCCTAGCTCATTGCACCATCAGGATTCAAGCAAGCCGGGCTGAAGACGGCTGAAATGCCAGAAACCGGTCCCCGGTAGCTTGTTTCATTCCCAGTATAAGAATTGACTTGGTAGTTTGGTCTACCCTGTTCCCATGATGCACTGGGCCAGGGTCAGACTAATTTGCATATAGCCAAGTTCTGAGCTGGGATGGTGCAGTGAGTTGAAAAACGGGGATGGATCAAGCCCTGATCTTTGGACTGGGTAAGAGTGGTCTGCTTAATTCAGACACTCTGTTCATCACCACCCCCTTTTCTGAATCATTTTTGTCCACCATAAGCGTGGAAGGGTATACTCAGATGTGAGTCCCTAGCTCATTGCACCATCAGGATTCAAGCAAGCCGAGCCGAAGACGGCTGAAATGCCAGAAACCGGTCCCCGGTAGCTTGTTTCCTTCCCAGTATAAGAATTGGCTTGGTAGTTTGGTCTACCCTGTTCCCATGATGCACTGGGCCAGGGTCAGACTAATTTGCATATAGCCAAGTTCTGAGCTGGGATGGTGCAGTGAGCTGAAAAACGGTGATGGGTCAAGCCCTGATCTTTGGACTGGGTAAGAGTGGTCTGCTTAATTCAGACACTCTGTTCATCACCACCCCCTTTTCTGAATCATTTTTGTCCACCATAAGCGTGGAAGGGTATACTCAGATGTGAGTCCCTAGCTCATTGCACCATCAGGATTCAAGCAAGCCGGGCCGAAGACGGCTGAAATGCCAGAAACCGGTCCCCGGTAGCTTGTTTCCTTCCCAGTATAAGAATTGGTTTGGTAGTTTGGTCTACCCTGTTCCCATGATGCACTGGGCCAGGGTCAGACTAATTTGCATATAGCCAAGTTCTGAGCTGGGATGGTGCAGTGAGCTGAAAAACGGTGATGGATCAAGCCCTGATCTTTGGACTGGGTAAGAGTGGTCTGCTTAATTCAGACACTCTGTTCATCACCACCCCCTTTTCTGAATCATTTTTGTCCACCATAAGCGTGGAAGGGTATACTCAGATGTGAGTCCCTAGCTCATTGCACCATCAGGATTCAAGCAAGCCGGGCCGAAGACGGCTGAAATGCCAGAAACCGGTCCCCGGTAGCTTGTTTCCTTCCCAGTATAAGAATTGGCTTGGTAGTTTGGTCTACCCTGTTCCCATGATGCACTGGCCCAGGGTCAGACTAATTTGCATATAGCCAAGTTCTGAGCTGGGATGGTGCAGTGAGCTGAAAAACGGTGATGGATCAAGCCCTGATCTTTGGACTGGGTAAGGGTGGTATGCTTAATTCAGACACTCTGTTCATCACCACCCCCTTTTCTGAATCATTTTTGTCCACCATAAGCGTGGAAGGGTATACTCAGATGTGAGTCCCTAGCTCATTGCACCATCAGGATTCAAGCAAGCCGGGCCGAAGACGGCTGAAATGCCAGAAACCGGTCCCCGGTAGCTTGTTTCCTTCCCAGTATAAGAATTGGCTTGGTAGTTTGGTCTACCCTGTTCCCATGATGCACTGGGCCAGGTTCAGACTAATTTGCATATAGCCAAGTTCTGAGCTGGGATGGTGCAGTGAGCTGAAAAACGGTGATGGATCAAGCCCTGATCTTTGGACTGGGTAAGAGTGGTCTGCTTAATTCAGACACTCTGTTCATCACCACCCCCTTTTCTGAATCATTTTTGTCCACCATAAGCGTGGAAGGGTATACTCAGATGTGAGTCCCTAGCTCATTGCACCATCAGGATTCAAGCAAGCCGGGCCGAAAACGGCTGAAATGCCAGAAAACCGGTCCCCGGTAGCTTGTTTCCTTCCCAGTATAAGAATTGGCTTGGTAGTTTGGTCTACCCTGTTCCCATGATGCACTGGGCCAGGGTCAGACTAATTTGCATATAGCCAAGTTCTGAGCTGGGATGGTGCAGTGAGCTGAAAAACGGTGATGGATCAAGCCCTGATCTTTGGACTGGGTAAGAGTGTTCTGCTTAATTCAGACACTCTGTTCATCACCACCCCCTTTTCTGAATCATCTGTCTTCCATTGGCTAGATCCATAAATGGAGGCTAGCCATTGGAAGAGAGAGGCGTCCGTCATTGTGCAAGGCGATTCGTGGGCGTTCCGGCAATTTTTTCTCATCCTGCCCCTTTAGCACGGCATTGCGGCGGTGGGCGGTTGTTTTTTTTTTGTATCGGCATGTTGGTTTCATTTCCATTGTGTGCCTTGCAGGGGTGGGCTGCACGATTTCACCCTCCAAGAGTTGCTAGCAGGTAAGCGGTATATTTTACTCCCGTTCCCGCCCCCCCCGCTGTCCGTGAGCCCGCTCCCGCCCCCCTCCCGCTGTCCGTGTGCCCGTCCCCCCTCCCGCTGTCTGTGAGCCCGTCCCCCCTCCCGCTGTCCGTGTGCCCGTCCCCCTCCCGCTGTCCGTGAGCCCGTCCCCCCTCCCGCTGTCTGTGAGCCCGTCCCCCCTTCCATGACTGCTTCCACCCATGAGGGAGAGGCAGAAGTTACCAATGTAGACTCTAAGCTTTAATCCCCACTATGTTGTAGGAATTCTATTAAGTCGATGTAGTTAGATTTAATGTGTTCTAGGTCAGGGATTGATTGTAGTAGATGAATGATCGTGCCCCTGTTTAGAATATCACACGGTCCCCTTGTTTTATACTCTGGTGTCAAAAACCGCTTGTAAAACTCCTAACAATCGTGTGTCTTAGTTTGCGGACTACGCATGTTTGAGCTTGCAGGGGAAGACCGTTGTTGTGAGTTGTCCCTCTGGCGTCTTGGGGCCTGTGACCATATGTGATCAAGTTCGATAATCAGTACTTTGCAATCTAATACAAATCCCAGACACCAGCTACAGTTTGAACTTTTTATGTAAGGAGTTAATAGGGGAGAGAGAGAGAGAGAGAGACAAAAACACACAGACACAGACACACGTCAATCATACTAGACAGTGTGAGCTGTTTTTCTTTTTTCCCCTTAAAATGCATTTGAAACTGAGCTTAAGTTAAACTCCTCGATCTGGCATCACTGAAGTAGTATACCACGTGATATCTTGTATTACTGTTTTTAGCAATGGTGTGAAGTTGCTATAAGATGGCTCTTGGGCAGCGCTGAAGTTCTTGGACGTCTCTGCTCACAGCTGCACTCGGACCCCTGTGCACAGAGATTAAAGATGGGTGGGGGGCTGGTGAGGAAGACGCAGAAAGGACCCAGGCAGGGAGGAAGGCTCTGGACGGGAACCAGGCGCCTCCCTGGCAGCACACAGGAGACAGCAGCAGGAGTGAGCTTTTAATTAAAGAGTGACACGCGGCTGAGCGAAGTCTGCGCAGCTGCCAAGTAACCCAGCCCACAGCCCTCCACTGCGGCCTGAGGGGACGTGTGCCCTGGTCCTGTGCAGGCCTCAAGCTCTTCAAGATGCAGAGAGCTCAATGGGTTAATGCCCGCGCCGCAGAAACTTCTACATAGCATGCTATACACAGGATCACTTCCCAGGTACGCCTCTCTGCCTCTCATCCTTCTGAGGTCGGCAAACTGAGCCTGTTACATGGGGTGACCGGAACACCTGCTATTTACAGTGCTTATAAGCGGCAGGAGAGCCATTTGGTGCACTATTTAGAAAGTTCTTATTTTGCAAGGGGAATCCCTCAAGTAATTTGAAGTTAGACAAGAGCAACAGGTAACTATGAGGTCCAGTACCCGCCTCTCCTGCGGACACTGGAACCTGGAAACCCTGGACGCTAATGCGGGTGTAACTCAAACCGCACAACCGGCCTGCCACAAAATATTTGGAACAACAGTCTCGTAAACTGTGCTTGTGGGTGCACGCCACTGAGCATTTCTGGCAACTTACTTATCGAGCGCCTGTTCAGCTGAATGCCTCTAGGCACTAGTCAGGTCGTAGTTAGCGGGATACCCATTTCAATGACAACCATTTTTCAAGACAGCGACGTTTGCAGGCTGCATGTGTGCGGCCACTGTGACTCTTGACACATGGGTCGGCACTCTGTGCTCCTGCCCCACGTCAACCAGCATTTACAAGATGGCGACTGGTGAAATCTCCGGGCACACCTAAAGAGCGAATAATGGGAAGGCTGGACTTAATTTTGACCATTGGTAACAACTAGGCCCGGGCGACATTTTAACAACAGCATTGTCATTTCAGGAATTGGTATGAAATTCCCAAAATTACGCCAGATCACATAATTATTACGCTGCAGTTCGCAACACCATTATAGCGAGAGTGCGTAAAAACAATAAGAACAACCAGAGCGTCAGCAGCTATTTTGACAATTGTGTACTGCACTGGAATCATTTTGGGCTAAAAATAAAGCGTTAAATGGCGGGTCCCTATTTTATGTAATTAAGTGTAACATTATATAATTTTCTTGAAAATCGGTGTAGTTACTCAAAAGCAACAACTTCGTCATGGCCCTGCCCCATTTGCGAGAGATTAAGCTATTGGCATTGTAAATGACAATGCCATTTATTTATTTATTTTCAAAACCAACACATAAATAAAAATGTTGTCACTTACAATGCCATTTGCTCAAACTTTTCAAAAGGCGAAACCATTGCATTGTAAATGCTTGTTAGTAAATACGTTCGCTTTTCCTACTTTTTGTTTTTATTGGGCATCCCTCGACTGCAGTCCGCGCGCCTCCCTGTCAGTTGGTCCTTAGCTTGCTGTCGTTTTTTTTTGTTTTGTTGTGACGGGCACCGCTTGCGTCGCCCGTTGCCGTCGTTTTGTGGGCCGGGCTTCGCGCAGCCTTCGGGCTTCTTTCCCAGCAGGACTCGGCAGCAGCAGTGGCAGTGACTCCCGTACGGGAATGGCTGCGGCTTCGAGTTCCCTGCCCCCGAGCTATCCCCGGAACAGCCTGGCGGAGAGGGTCTCCGGGGAGCAGTAGCTGCCACCGAGGAGCTGGCCTGGAGGAGGGCGGGAGAGAAGGAGCCCAGCCTTCTGCTGTCGGAGAGGAGCTGAGGCGCCGGTGCTCTGCTGGACAGGGAGGCGTCTGCTGGGCAAAGGGAGTCCTTCTGGGAGAGACCTTCTGCCCGGAGAGTGACCTGCCGCGAGTACATCCCTGAGGGTCCAGGGAGGAAGCGGGCAGAGAGGAGACCACCGGCTCGGAGCAGCAGCTGCTGCTGTGGGAGTCTGAGGGACTGGGCTGAGACAGGACCCTGGGACCGCGGGAGACCAGTGTGCGTGAGAGGGGCAGAGTCTCACACCACGGAGCAGCGGTCCACTGCTGCGGGAGTTACAGTGATGGTGCAGATGTAGAATGTACTGGACCTAGCGCTGCAGCGTGGAACGGAGGCGCTAGACCCAGTGTCTTTGGAAGAGGAGAGGCAAGACCTGGTGTTGCTGGGGGGCGTCAATCCCAATGATGCTGCACGGATCTGAGCTCCAGTACCTGGTGGTGTTGTAGTGAATAGGAGGTGTGGTGGGCAGTGCTGCAGGGAAAGGAGGTGCAAGTGAAGATAGAGGGGTGCATTACTCCGGTGCGGCCAAAGAAAGGTGGACAAAAAAAACGCAGCATCGTGGGGATGTAAAATACGGCTGTGCCCCGACCCCTCACAGCCGTAGTTAAACTCCCAGCGCTGTGTTGAATTCAGCGGGGCATACTTACTGAAGGTGTTCTCGTGCATGTGTATTCAGAGGAGTAGAAGAAACCCGGTCCGTGTGCTGATTCCGAGGTGAGCGGACTTTGAACCCCCTCGTTTGAAAGGATTGTACAAGAACCACTGTTCCCACCTCAATGGTGAGGAAGAAATCTGTGCCTTTGGAGAGAATCTCGCAGGTGTGACCTGCCTCATCCCTGGGGGAAGGGGCTTTAGAAGAAAAAAGCCGGGGAAGGACTTTACCTCACGCGGTGACAGCTTGGGTTTTGTGGAGTAAGTTGTACGCTGGTACTGTTCTGTGTGTGAAGAGAGGAGGGTGCAAGAAGACCCGACCCTCTTTGCTTTCTAGAGTCAGGAAGAGTTCCAGTGCCCTGGTACTGTTCTGCCAGAAAGAGGAAAGGTGCACCAGCAGTCTGCTGTGTGTAGGAATACAGCCTTGTACAAAACCCCGAGCGCTGCCCCAGAGCTGGGTTTAAGGAACTACTGTTGGATGGAATCAACTGCCCCAGACTGCACTGAATAGTAGAGAAAGGTGTGCGCCAGACACACAATCCCAGTACTGTGCCGCAGCTGAGTACAAAGTGCTGCACAGGTGTAGGGCCCTACTGTATTGCATCTGGAGGGAAAAGACAGCCCACTGGATACTGCCCAACTCTTGCAGGCAGAGCTCTGTTGCATCAGAGGGAAAAAACACACTCCGTGACCCTGTGCTGCCGGCTGGGGGACCTTGGACTGCGCTTTTCCGCCGCTGACATGCCGGAGTCACGTCGCTGGCTGCTGCAGTGGCTGGCCACCTGGGCCCTGGTGGCAGTGGTCAGCCTGGCAGGGCCAGGTGGCTCCCCGCCCTCGCTCTGCCCTCAGCCCTGCCACTGCGATGGAGACGGCGGGGTGGACTGTTCCGGCAGGGGCCTGACGGCGGTTCCCCTGGGGCTCGGCGCGTTCACACAGGCTCTGTAAGTATTTTTCTCGTGTGAGAAGTGGAATATAAAACTGTTAACCAATAACTAGTGTCACAGAATGATTTGCAGCAATATATATTTAAAACGATGTTGTGGAATACTTTTGAAATGCTGTCTATTGAAAATTCCACCATAATATGTTAGCAGCACGTATGTAGTGATTTCAATATGACTGTATCGTTGCAGGTAATTGTAAGGTGATTTTATTAAAATTAACACTAACGTTTGTCGTGTGTGGTTATCACACACACATGGAATGGAGTAAGTAGGTTGGGAACTCTAATTTTAGAACGGGTGTCTCGTTTGAGTACTCTAAAGTGATATTTTTATACCTTACCTCCATTCTCCACTGGTTCTTTTTTCTATCTTCGTCCAATCGCGAGGAGGCGCCTATAGAATGCCATAAAGCGTTACACAGATGACATACATAACATATCCTATATGAATGCGCGAGGTTAGGGTAGGAACGTTCAAACACCCACTAAAAACGAGAAGTGTGCCCTCCCTTCTATCTTTATCAAATGTGTTCCTCGGATGATGAGCTGGTGCTGCAAGGCATATATTAATGTCAATATAGCACTTTGTGAATCTCCGTAATATGATGGTGGTATTCTGTGACTGCTAAACTCATGGTTGCTGTAGGTTATGTGACATGAACTTGATGACACTTTGCCAGATGTCGTCATATTGATGAGAATGTGTACCTTCTGTCGGATGGATGGTGGTGTTTTGTGCCTTGAATCGGAGCCCAGAAACATTTTTGGTAGAAGCTGCATTCTGTGGTGCTTGTTTATGTTTCATTTTGTCAGTGAGTAGTACCTCATGGTCCCTATGCTCTTTTCTTATTAGGTATCGTCAGATACGTCATATTTGGGCAACACCGTGTTGTGATATTGGTAACATTGTGAGGCTGTTTGTGGTGAGTCGCCGTGGGCAGTATATTGCTAATGTATGCCCCTTGTACTAGGAGGGTTGGGGTTTTCTTATTAGTGTAAACTGGCGGTATTTTGTGTCCGATACCGCCAGCCTAGCCATGCCACTTCTCCACCGGTTATATCGCTCACCCTCAACACCTCAAGCCTTCACAGATGCTCCTTCGGGCTTTCGTGGCTATTTTGACACTCGAAATATACATTTTGTCGTATTTTCTTTTTTCCATTTGTAGTATGTTATCGTGTACGTTCCGGCTGAAGGGGAGGGGGGGAATCCTTTTGACCCAGAAGATATGGAACATTCTGGCGGGCTTGTTCTATGGCCCGCAGCCAGTAGAGGCTACATTGGGCTGTATGTAGGAGGTGCGTGTAACATACAACAGTATCTCATGAAGAAGAAAGGACTTTCGTTCGAGTCCCGTTTCCAAGATGAGCTATTGGTGTGTGTACACAACTAAGGCTGATTACAAACTTAGTGTAGAGCTAAGTCGGTTTTCTTTTATAGTCAAAATCTTTAGCTTTTACTAAAACGTGTTTATATCGCAAACACATGTCTTTTTATATCTATCTATATCATAGGGGCTGTCTGGAAGCCCTCTCCATCTATTAGTTTGTTATTGCATCATTCCCAATTATCTTCTGACCACTACAACAGTGGCAAGAGAAGTGAGACCAGATAGTATCTGGTGTCATCCCTAATTGGCACACAATTTGGTTGTGTTCCCCTGGGTCAGAAAAACACTTTCATTCAAATGTTCATTTAGAACTTGTTTTATTAAAGGTTATTCATGATTTACGTAGTATTTTCTGTTGTTTTGAATCAAAGTTCATCAAATTATTTCATGTTTCAACATCAGGCAAATATCAAGGCGTGTCCAATGCATTTCGGGCACTAACATAATGTGCCCTTCATCAGGGAAATGACACTACAAATGAAAATAAAACATACTATCAATGATGCTGGTCTTAACTCATTGTCATTACATTCAATATCAACCACATAATAAAACATGCAAAAAAACGTGTAGGTCATGCATTTGAAAAATATATATTCAGTGACATAGTGAGTGGTGGTTGGGGTTTGTGCAAACCCCAACCACCACTCACTATGTCACTGAATATATATTTTTCAAATGCATGACCTACACGTTTTTTTGCATGTTTTATTATGTGGTTGATATTGAATGTAATGACAATGAGTTAAGACCAGCATCATTGATAGTATGTTTTATTTTCATTTGTAGTGTCATTTCCCTGATGAAGGGCACATTATGTTAGTGCCCGAAATGCATTGGACACGCCTTGATATTTGCCTGATGTTGAAACATGAAATAATTTGATGAACTTTGATTCAAAACAACAGAAAATACTACGTAAATCATGAATAACCTTTAATAAAACAAGTTCTAAATGAACATTTGAATGAAAGTGTTTTTCTGACCCAGGGGAACACAACCAAATTGTGTGCCAATTAGGGATGACACCAGATACTATCTGGTCTCACTTCTCTTGCTAGTTCTCCAGACGTCGTGGGGTTCTCGACGCCTCCTAATTGAGCACCAACAAACATTAATAAAGTATATTTAACCTGAATAAATCTACCAAAAACAGCTGTGCATCAAACCCATCCTTTTCATATTGTTCCTCACTACAACAGTGGGTCAGCCTAATTCACATATTGGTTAACTTAACTGCGAGTGACAACATTCTGCTTTTTCACATGGAGCTTATATGCCCACCAAGTAGCTCCCTTTAGTGCCGGGGACTATAATGGCAAGGTGTGCTGGTTGAGACTAAAACATTTTTGCTTTTAGCCAAAATTTTGTATTGGCAAGGGCCCTGCAGCTCGCTCAACAATCAAAGTTTACAAGCACCGCTAACACAACCAGTATGTCAAAAGTCTGGCAGTCAACATCAGACCTGTTGACTTTTTCTCGTCCTTTTTTCTGCTGGAATTCATGCTCAAAACAATGAATGTTTCCTGCTCGAAGAAATGTAATTATGAAAGTGAATTCAACCCACAGTCACAGAATCTGGAATTGTGGATTGTATACTGAAGAAAAATCTAACAGTATTGTGAATTAGTCACCGAAAATGTAGGTTTGGGTAGAAAAGGAGGCTTTGCTATGTACGAGGGCCTGCAAAGTGCAGTGAAGACCAACAATTGTTTCTGGGCATTTACAAACATTCTACACATAGTTTTCCTCTTTAGAAATGTTAAACTACCCATGTAAAAATTGTTGCAAAACTGCCCCAGAAGATGGAATAAACTTATGGAATTATATTACGTAACTATTTAAACCCCTGCTTTTTGAATCAAGTAGGGGCATGCAAAGTTCTGAAGCTCAGTGGTTGTGAGACTTTTAATCCTTTTTTAGGGATACAAACACATGCCTATGTCCCACAATTGTTACGCATTCTCGCTGCTGTTCAGTGGGGCTGGGCAATGCTGCCATTCCATTGGTAACCAAAATTGGATTACCACTTCAGACAACTTTAGCTGCCTAAGGATAGCTATATAATCACACAATATATCCAGAAAGTGAGTTTACGGACAGCCCCTCTAGTCGTTGGCTGCTGTGGTTAAGCTGGCTTCAAGCATTGGCTCACAGCCCACAGTATTTCATGAATTTGACCAATTGAAAGTGGCATCGCCCCTGACTGCGACGCAAAAGTCTAGCTGCCTCCACTCCTCCTTCCTCATTTATGAGTTGTAAGGTATCTCGCTACTCCCACAAGAGCTAAAGCATCCCCTTTGCACCACAGCTTCCCAGCCCCTATCATGCACCACCACATTTATCACTCTAGGCCTCTCCCTTCGGTAGAGGACTCTTCCACCTCTTCTTTGCCTCTCCACAAGTTTGGTCTCTACAGTTCCTGGACCTCATCCTGTCCCATTCCTTGACCCTGCTCTCTCCCCAGACTGACCCTCTCCCCAGACTGACTCTCTCCCTTGGTGCGAAGCTACTCTGCCACCTGTTGCTGGTTGTTATTGACCTGGCTGTTTCTTCCGGCGCTCTCGTTGTCCCAGTACTACAGTGATGGTGTTGGCTCTTTTTCCACTCCTTGTATGTTTGGTCTGGAGGGCTAGGGCACCTACGAGAGGACCCTCTTCTTCTGTAGCCTATGATTTTAAAAATAACAGTAAAGGTTTCCCAGGCTCTTTGCAGCAAGGTCTCAGGAATGGCTTGCTTCCGTAAAAGGAGTGCTGCTTAAGGCCTCTGGGAGATGGTGGGGAGGGGGCAGGTGGGTATTGCATATTGCAATTATATTATTGCATATTATGTTGCAGTGTTCGAGAAGGTACAGGGATTCCACCGAAAGGAATTTAGCATGCTTGGTGTGGCCGGGAGTGCATTAGTCCTCCAACAGTGCTCTCAGTGGGTTTTAAAAATATAGGACTGTGAGTTTCTAGGGGTAGAGGACAGATGACCCCAGGAAAAGTGTACATATTTTCAAGTGCTCCCAGAGTCATGCTTGTAATATGAAGCCCTAGAGTGGGTGGACCTATCCACCTTCTTGGTCCTGAATGGTTACTAGGCCACCTGGATGTGGCCACACATTGTGTATTTTGGAATGTCTTGACTTTGTCAATGCTTGTAATGCAATTCAATATAGCTTTGGTAAAGCCAAAACTATGATTGCCCAACACAAAAAAACCATCGAAAAAGCCAATTTGCCGGTGCCTGGTTGCAAAGCCGAAACCTATTGGTTTGTCAGTACTTGTTTTGTTAATTCATATTCCGTGGCTGGCTGTCAGGATTCAGCCTACTGGTGGCCACACACCCCCTGGTAAAAATGCTGCTGGTGACATGTAGGGAATGGATGGTCGTGCAGCTTTTTCCTGTTGCTACAGAGAGGGAGTAATAGCAACGGTATAGTTGAAACGGGGAGCCTACTGCAACGGTGGGGTTGGAACAGCAATGGTGCAAGCTAAACAGGGATCCAGTTGGCCGTAGCCTGAAATTCCACGTCGTTTGGACGAAGGGAAACATTTAACTTTGTCTCTGGGTAACCTTCACTCTCCTATTCGAGGAACAAACCTTCCTGACTTAACGGGTGAGGGGAACACTTATCGCACCCATAGAATCAAACCCTCCGTGCACTTTGTTCAAAGATATGCCAACGGAAAGTGTCCCTTGAAATCACTCTGTATTGAACGAGTTTACATCACATGGTGAGCCTTATGGACCTTCTGGTACTGGCCACTGAGGACACCCGCTCTTGAATGTGGCCTCTGCTCTCATCAGTGTCATTAAAAGCCTGCTGTGGTGCCCTCGCTGCATGCAGTGTTCGTGGTATTGTTAAAAATGTTTTCTGGGGCGAAGGCTTCGAAGCCCATAGTCTGCATTTTAAAAGCGAGTTTGGCAGGGAATGTGTTCAGAGGTAAAGATAGCCAGCAGTGGCCTTGAGTTCTGGGAAATGTTGCATAATTATATGACTTTTAGTCCTTACAGTCTTTTCTAATTACATGTTAGGGGTTGTGCACGCAGGAACTGTTCATTTAGATGTTCACGTGGCTGGGCAGTCTTATTTAGCTACTGAAAAATGTCTGAGGCCTCCACCTGTGTATTTCAAATGACAACTATTTAAACTGGAATATTATGCAATTTCTTGCAATTGTGTTTGTATAGAAATCTGTTTTTAGAAGGTTCTGTTTGCAAACTGCTGTTCATTTAGTAGATGAATAAAAGATTGAAAAACATTCTGTTAATGTTTTCCTGACCTTTCGCCATCTAAAAAACGTCGCACACTATCCGAAAACCTAACAAAAAGCGACTATTTTAGCATCTAAATAGCACATCATCTAACACGGTCGGAAAGAACACCCTGTTATATATTTGTAGCTCCTTTCAATGTGAGTAATATCTCCTTTGATCATGGATCAATAGCCAAAGGTCTATTTTCACACCAGCACATTTATGTTCAGTGTTTTATTTTTTGTCAAAAGATGAATTTAGTTGCTCGAATTGTGACAAAATAAATTAATTTGCTTTGTTCAGAACAAATATGATTTTTATTTTTATTATTTTCTAGGGAAATGTTAAGCTACAATTTGGGTGTGATTTCTTTCTGATTTTCATGTTTCATTTTGGACGATAGCCGGCTCCCCCCCCCCCCCCCCCCCCCCTATAGTTGGTTTATGTAGCCCTACAGCCCTACATGCAGAGCAGTCACAGGAGGGGACGAAGCTGTACCTGGTAGTGATACAAAACAAGAGATGGAAACGGGACTAGCAGGATAGTCTGCTGACATGAAAGGGACCGCTCTGGCTTCTTCCTTCAGTTGTAGAAGCTCATTGTGTTGTGATTTTGCAAAACAAGGAGTGCAAACATAAAAGGCTGGAGTATTTTTCATCAAACAAACGTACATCGGGAGGCATTTTGGTATACCTAAGTAGATTGATATAGGTTATGAGTGGAATTGATGGTTTTATTTCCATTGGCAGAACACAAACGTCAGTGTGACGAAGGGAGTCTTTCCTGAAACGCGTTTGTCTGAATAAAAAGTTTGGCATTCTAAGCCCTACTGATCCCGTGAGTGCTGCGTGTCTTTTTGGATTTAATCGAGGGGACACGGTGTGGAATATATACACTAGTTTTACCTGTAACACCGTGTGTGTCCTCTCTATTCAATTCTAAGGATGCTATTGTGTGTGCGTGATGATACCGTAGACAGGTAGAGATTATTTAACAAAATATTGTGGCTTATATGGATACCATTTGAAATTAAAGCAAGTGTCTTGGCGACACATGTTTAATGAGTGAAACCCCATCGTCCTGGAACTGACTACAAGCCCGCTGCACTCTGGGACCAGGAGTCCCCAACCCAGATGCGAGCGCGAGTAACCCGCTCCAGGTGAGCCTTCCACCACAGGGAAAGGAGGAGCTTAAAATGAAACTCGTCGAGATGGGGTTTACACAGCTTAAGGAGGACGGCGTTTGACAAAGGCACTGACCGAAACTAGTTTACACAGCTTAACCCTTTCGATGCTGATGACGAGCTGAGCTCGTCATCAGCCACGGGTGGCGTGTGCTGATGACGAGCTGAGCTAGTCATGTAAAGCGGGAGAATGAAAAAAGCCGCACAGCGCAAAAATCGCCGCAGCAGTGATGCGGTTAAGGAGGACGGCGTTTGACAAAGGCACTGACCGAAACTATTTACGCCAGATTTTCTTGAATAAATTACCCTCAACTGAACCCGCAGTGTCTCTAGAAGTCTTCTTGATGGGAGGAGAGAAACTAATTGATATATATATATTGTGTGTAGAAATATTAGGTGGTAAGGTGGCCACACCAGTTATACCTGTAACACCGTGTGTGTCCTCTCTATTATTCAATTCTAAGGATGCTATTGTGTGTGCGTGATGATACCGTAGACAGGTAGAGATTATTTAACAAAATATTGTGGCATATATGGATACCATTTGAAATTAAAGCAATTGTCTTAGCGACACATGTTAATCTAATGATAAATACAGCGTATTCATAAATGGAATTATTTTTCTTTGGATGCTCGCCTACAGTGATCCGATGCAGTTTTCATTTTGCCAATTTCACTGATTTTGCCGGTCCTTTCTAACACTAGTGAAAAGCGATCAATAAGTAACCGGGTCAGAGCCTTTATCTGCTCTTTTAAGCGTTCTGCACTGGCAGCATTCTGTTAGTGTTAACCTTGGGATAACCTTATGTACCTAGCCTTTAGGTAAACACATCTCACAGGAAGAGCTGTATTCCTAGCCTGCAGGTGAATGCGTTTCTAAGTATTCTGGTGTAGCTGGATAAATAAGAACAACAAGAGTGTCAATATGCTCACTGGGGCAAAGCACGTGTGCAAAATGTCTTCTTGGCGGCCATGTGACGCCATTACACCCTTATTGTTACTAGGATAGAGAGCTTGTTTGATTTGTGCAGTTTAAACTAAATGCAATCTTGCATTCTCTAATTTGTAAGAGGTATTTGTTCCCATTTTTGTCAATGCTAAAAATATCAAAATGTTAATTTTTATTGATCCAGCAAGCTATTATTTCTTGAAATGTTGGACCTTGGTATAGAAGAATCTCAGATTTAAACTTTATCTGACAAAAGTCAGTGTTATGTTCGTTGGCATTTTAGCATAATATATATTGTTGGGCCTGTGAAAGATTTTGAGAGAACTTTTAGAAAAGCTGAGAATTATAAAAAAAATCACAAGGTACAGGCCTGATAGGAATGGATGCATAATCAATAAACTGAGAACAGACCAGTCCTAAATTGGCTGCAATATCATAATCTTAAATCTGCTGTGAATATAGCAAATGTTCAGCATGAATACACACATTGAGTGCTATTTCTATGAGCTAGCAATGCATTACATATATGAATGTATTAAAAAATGTGTGTGTGTGTGTGTGTGTGTGTGTATATATATATATGTGTGTGTGTATGTATGTAGGGGTATATATATTGTTATTGTTATATTGCCTTTGTAGCGCGCATTGTTACTCTAGAGTGTTCTGGCGCGGGTGAGAGCAGGGGTAGAGGCGAGCTTCAGATTAGTAGGTCTTACTGAACAGATGTGTTTTAAGATGCTTTTTAAAAAGTTGAAACTCAGGAATGAGCTGGAGAGCGGGAGGAAGCTCATTCCATGCCTCAGCAGCTTTGACAGAGAGTGACTGGCCGCCAAGCCGCATTCTGCGGAAGCGCGGGACGAGCATCCGGCGGCGACAAGCCATTCGCAAAGGGCGATTTGGCACATATAAAGGAAACGCTTCCTAAGGTAAAAGGGGCCCAGCCGGTGGAGGGCCCGGTTGGCCAGAGTGATGGCTTTGAACTGCTCCCGCTGAGCCACCGGCAGCCAGTGAAGTTCCTGTAAGTATTGGCGCGCGCTGGATCTCCTTAAGGCATTAAAGAGGAGGCTAGCTGCGGCGTTCTGAATAATTTGGAGCCTGTGCAGCAGGTAGCCAGGCAAGCCAAGGAACAGAGCATTAGCATAATCTAGTCTAGACAGGATCAGGGCACTGGTGATCGTCTCCTTGGCTACTCTCGGGAGAAAAGGAAAATTATTATTGAGTGTTTTGAGAGTGCCAAAATAGACCCCCGTCAATTTTTTCACGTAGTCCGTGAATATATATTACATATGGGTAACCCAACCCATTCTCGCTGCTACCATCTGCGTGTGAACTAATTGTGACCAATCCAAAAAAGATAATACTACCTTTTTATCCTTCAACGGAACAACATAAGACAAACAAATCAGCAAAATTAACCTCATAAGTATAGACTTCAAAGAATGTTATTTAATATACATCCTTCCTTGTAAATTCATTACCATATCCTTTTCGCAATAATACAATTCAAAACATTTCATGATAAGCCCAGAAAAAGGGGGGTGGGGGGGGGAAGGTGAAGAAAGGAAAATTGTGCAGCATAGGTTTAAATTAGTCATAAACAGGGATGTGGAAATTTTCCAAAAATCTACTTGGCCAGGGGACGAAATGTTACAGAAATCTACTTGTCCTGGGAATGTAACAGCTTGCCCCGCCTATTCCATTAATTACTAAGGGAGGTCTGCACGAAGAGAACCTGTACTGCAATCAGTGCAACATACTATGCAATACACATTTCAAGTGCAAGTCCAATTATGCAGTGCATGGTTATGCACTCTTAAATGCATCTGTTGTAGTGGGTGGTTGTACAGCATGCATGCAGATGTGTCAGTGTGTACTGCACCTAATTATCAACTAATTTGCATGTAACACATTTTCATGTGCAGAGAAATAGTACCTAAACGCAGATTGCAGACTGGTAACTGACTACATTTCTTGAAGTGTTTTTGGCACAGACAAGACTTTGTCGAAATATGAACCGGTTGAACAGAAGGGTGTTCATCATAGGGCGAACTCATAGCTGTCCAACTTCAGATGTGATGCTCAGATAAACTTGTGAATGGAAATAACTGCACTTATTGGCAGCGCTTATGAACGGTTCATGGGGCAGCAAAATCACGTAGCAGATGTGCTGTGGCTCACTGAGGTAGTATCCACATGTACAAATACACAAGAGGCAGTAATAGGCTGTTACATCAATCTCTCCTTTTTCACTTCTGGTCAGGTGTAGTGTGTTTATATTATTGTGCACTCACAGCTACATCTCTACATTCTTATCCCACACAAAGGGCATGTGCAGCACTGGCAGGAGGATTACAGGGTTCTCTCTTGCATATAGCAATGGCAGCAACTGAGTAAGCTACCCTAACATGAAAAAGTGCAGCTCACCAATTGATCAAGTTTGTCTCTCTCCGATAAGTAGGAAATGTACCAGCAGTGAAATCTTTATACTCACAGAGCTGGAAAGCAAGCGTTAGACTCACAGCGAAGAGAAGGAGTGTTATGTTGAAAAGACAGTAAATCTAGAAGTGCAGAGCTGAGCATCGAGACAGAGGCTAGTGGGTAACTGCAACCACTCAAAATGTCATGTCACACCTAGCAAAGGCGCCTTGGCTCAGTCACAGTAGAGTTAGAAATACTGTCCTGACCTCCTGGATAGTCAAATGCCATCTCGTGAATGAAGTTGGTTTATTCTTCAGCGGCTTTAGATAAAATAATAGCTCAACAAACACCCAAAAGCGCCACTACTTTATTTTACTTTCCTCTTGTGATATATCGGGTCTGGTGGCTTAGTGAACTAATGCGTCCACTGTAGGGCTCTGTGTTTGACCTATGGTCACAGATTCAAATCCTGCTGGGTCCACTCAGCCTTTCATCCTTCTGAGGTCGACAAAATGAGTGCCATTAAGTTGGGTAACAATATAAACATCTGTTATTCAGTGCCAAGATAACCTTCTGGGTGAACATGCGCTTTAAAAGTTCACGTTAGGTTATCAAGCCATGACACAGGCCTGAACACTGAAGCACATTCCCTGCACCTCTTGCACTGATCATGGTAAAGTCGGATTTCAGGATTCTTTCCTTTATCCTTTAAAACTGGGAAAGTAACGCTTCGGAATTTGCTTTATCTGTAAAAGGGAAGCACCTTCTTGTCATGTGAGCCTGGTGTGGACATTTATTTTTTGCAGTTTTTTTTTATATAGCGCGATCACGACCCAAAGGTATTGGAGTCCTTCTCATGAGCACCAGTTACATTACACAAGGGCATGCTCATTCCTTTTTAGGCGTCATCTGATCGGGGTTTGACCCATACAAGTCAAACAGTTAAGCAAGTAATGAGGTGCGAGAAACATCTTAGGAGGGCGTTTTGAGGAGGAAGAGGCGGGGCTGAGGCGCTTGCAGCACTTGGCTGCAGGCAGCACTCAAGATCCTCACAAGCCAAGCAGTTTATTCAAAATGTGGTTAAACAGACACATGTTCCCAAAAATAGGAGGAAAGAGAGCATGGAACATGGGCCCCTGAGGGAAAAATAAGGCGAGGGGGAGAGAACGAGACCGATAGTGTTAACTCATGTCACATTGTGTGCAATGCGAGAAGCACACTCTATTAGCCCACCAATGAATGAGGGTCTGAGATATGTGACTGATTTGGGACAATGGAATCTCAACATCTTTTCGTCTTTACATATATTATGTAACCGCATACAGGATTCACTGTTCATAACCTCAATTCTCATCCAGGCTAAAAGTAGACGACTTCGAACAGGAACTTTGCAGATAATGTATTATTGCAGCTTCTGTCCAAAAGGAAATTAATATAAATCACCCATCTGCCTCACCACTTTTAAAATCCACCAGCTGTTATGGGCAATACGAGGTTAAACAAACATTTTGCTCTAACGCTACCGTTTGTTGAAGCTGAGATACTGATCATGGGAATTTCAAATGTTTACTAACGGGTACAATTCTTTAACCCCACATTTAGTATAATATGAGCTGTTGCACAGTGGAGCTCCACTTAAATAACCGTCCGCTCCAAACCCCAAATTAGCGCGCTTTGTTTTCTCTTGTGGAATCTGAACTGAGCACTAGCGAAATGCCGTTTTTTTTTTTTTTTTACCGCAATGCATTGAGCTCTCAGCAGGATGTTTGCCTCTCTTCTTCCCTTCTTGAAGCAGAGAGGATAAAGTTAATTGTACTCCTATGCCCCGCCCCCTGGTGCCGCAAGCTCACTTGGCATTAATCTCGTAACATTAATGCCACCCTTTCTCCTCACCTGTGTCTCAGGTCGAGCCACCAGCAGCAAGATATTACTGCGACCCTTTTGTATTAAAATTGAGACAGCTTCCTCGTGGTTCTTCATGTGCACTCCATTAAGCTTGAGATAGCAATACACCCGATTGCAGAGAATGCTGCTTTTTTAGACTGACGTTTGTCACCCAGCCATTCACTGGCTAGAGCCCAGTCATGGGCTGACAGCCAATCACAGGGCTCAAAAGCGTCTCTGGCTCGCGGTCAGGCTTTATGATTGGCTGCGAGTTCCGGAGAGCCCACAGCCTGTATTATGTATGCGGTTTAATGTCTACTTGTCCGTAGGACATAATAGACATTAAATCTTCTTGCCCGTGGTAAAAAACAACATGGCTCGGGCGTCGGGCGATATGATTCCCCCACCCCTGATAAAGGAATAGCATAATATGTGGTCTCATCAATATTTGAACATATAGTGCCACACTGGATATATATACATTATCATATATCAACTCATAGGTTGAGAAAATCCTATCCTGTAATAATCAGGCACAGTCCACAAGTGATCAGTTTGCCCACAGGTAAGAAAGGATAACAGTATGTCGACGTTTCGACCCCAGTTTCGCAGGCAACGGTATTGCCCTACAGCGGGGTCTTCCTCAGGACGGGTGGTGGTGGGGTGTGGGAGTACAAAAAGGGGCACACGAAGCACGGTGAATCTAGCGGCTCCGTCTGAAACTGATGTTGGGCCAAGGGCTCCTATTGCCAAGAGAGCGTTATCCTATTCACGCGGCAGTGATCCTAGGTGCTGTTTATGCATGGGAACGCTTCTATTCATGACAGAAAACTCACATCATATATGAGGGTGAAACAAAAGGAGCCAAAACAATTTGCTGGCAGTGACTTCTTGCTTCCAAATCGCTAATCGGGAAAACTGCCTTTAAATAAGACCTCCTAGGTTCGTTTATATATCCGAAAATCGAACAAAGCGGGAAAGCTCCTCGCTGTCCATCCGTGTACCATTTAATTTAATGACTTGCCGCGCGCCATGGAGCGGGTTGAGCGGTGTCTTTTAAACAATCCCCTTCAAAGTTCACTCGGGTTTCCATTCAAGGATGCGTGCAGAATCCTCCGCATAACAGCACCCTCATATATGATGTGAGTTTTCTGTCATGAATAGAAGCGTTCCCATGCATAAACAGCACCTAGGATCACTGCCGCGTGAATAGGATAACGCTCTCTTGGCAATAGGAGCCCTTGGCCCAACATCAGTTTCAGACGGAGCCGCTAGATTCACCGTGCTTCGTGTGCCCCTTTTTGTACTCCCACACCCCACCACCACCCGTCCTGAGGAAGACCCCGCTGTAGGGCAATACCGTTGCCTGCGAAACTGGGGTCGAAACGTCGACATACTGTTATCCTTTCTTACCTGTGGGCAAACTGATCACTTGTGGACTGTGCCTGATTATTACAGGATAGGATTTTCTCAACCTATGAGTTGATATATGATAGTGTATATATATCCAGTGTGGCACTATATGTTCAAATATTGATGAGACCACATATTATGCTATTCCTTTATGACTAATTTAAACCTATGCTGCACAATTTTCCTTTCTTCACCTTCCCCCCCCACCCCCCTTTTTCTGGGCTTATCATGAAATGTTTTGAATTGTATTATTGCGAAAAGGATATGGTAATGAATTTACAAGGAAGGATGTATATTAAATAACATTCTTTGAAGTCTATGCTTATGAGGTTAATTTTGCTGATTTGTTTGTCTTATGTTGTTCCGTCTGGGACCCCTTCTCATATACCATTGATTACCCAGGTCCCAGTACTAGTGGGTTGACCCATTTATTATAATATTTTTATCCTTCAAGCTCAACAAGTTGAGTGCGATCACAATGGTAACGGTAGTGCCTAGAAATTACAGGGATTTGAAAAGTCAACAACTCTGGCAATTGTTTTAGAAAGACAAGCAGCTACACTATGGTCTTGGGATAAAAGGACAATCTTAGCTCAAACACCCACTCACTCCCTGGGAGCAACAGAAGCAAAAGGGAGTGGTGAGGGACAAAGCTACATGAGGGACGGGGAATTTTGGTTTCCCCGTTGCTATCTCCTGCGTTGAAGGCTTCAAACCTTAGGGGTCCAAAAAGTAAAACACTCGCTGCTACCATCTGCATGTGATCTACATGTGCCAAATCCAACTTGCCTTTCTAAAACAATTATTGCCAGAGTTGTTGGCTTTTCAAATCCCTGTGATTTGTAGGTGATACTGTGGCCAATGTGATGGCACTCCGCTTGTTGACCATGAAAGGGGTGTTGTTTCTGTTGGATTTGGCACGTGTAGATCACATGCAGATGGTAGCAGCGAGTACTTACCTTTTTGGGATGTGTTACCCCCAAAGGCTTGAAACCTTCAATGTAGGAGATGGCAATGGGGAAACCAAAATACAACTGGGTTCTGTGAGCTGGCGCTTCCTGCTCTCGATTTCTCCTGCCAAATACCCCCCAGCAGCTTTGTGTTTGATCTCTATCACCAGCTTTGTGTTTGAGATATATATATATATATATATTTTTCTTTGAGGAAGGTTTTCTGGACATATTTTGCACGGCGAGCCTGCGACGTGCTTCAGAGGTCCCTGCACACTATGGACTAGGTCAACGCTGGCTCCGTTCTGCCTCGGCAGAACCTACCTTGCTCCGATGTATCGGAATGACTGGGCCCATCACCACACGTCTGGAGGAATGCAAGCGGTGCCGGAGTCACTGGACCTCGCTTTGGGTGGGACACACTGCTGTTCTAACCCCCGTGGATAACATGCCGGATGGCGGTGATTGTGCAGTTTTGGGGACACAGGAAGCCTCGCTGATGTGGAAGGCAGCTCGGGACACTAGGTGAGAGCTGCTGAGGGTTCTCCTGGTTCCGCAACCCTGCGGCGGTCCCTGCTGGAACATTGCATGCTGGGACTTGAAGTGCACTCCACAATGAAAGAACTAACAGCAGGTGGAGTCAACTAGCACTTTAATTGGGGCGTCAACCTGCAGCAGCATTTCAACTCACCTCCCGTTACACTCTGGGCGCTGACGAGGCCACACGGCCGAAATGCATACGCCCGCTGAATTTGCTGTACCTGCATTAAAGAGTCTTCTACTGTCCCCATACCTTGGCCTCTGCCTTTTTCTTTGAGGAAGGTTTTCTGGACATATCTATATATATATATATATATATATATTTGACACCCTGTCTGTTGGCTAAATAAAGAATGCTGATAAAAGATGGTCCTTGCCTCGTATTTCGCTGGGGGAAGCGTCGCTGCTGCGAGGTATTGCGGATATATCTATCTATCTATCTATCTATCTATCTATCTATCTATCTATCTATCTATCTATCTATCTCTATCTATAATCTCCCTCTCCCCCCTTTCCCCCGTCCCTCTCTCCCACCCTCCCTCTCCCTCCCTCTCCCACCCTCTCCCACCCTCCCTCTCACTCTCTTCCTCTCCCTCCCCCTCTCTCTTCCTCTCCCTCCCCCTCTCTCTTCCTCTCATGCCCCAAGCTTTATATTAAAGTCTCCCATGTGTGTTATTCCCCCTGTCCACTCCCTAATGCACCCCTCTATTGATCTCTTCGAGAGGGAGAAGGGGAGAGAGAAAATATATATCCCCGAAACTATTCATTATTAGCAAAGGGTGAGGTCGATTGGCTTTGTCAGTACTTGTTTATGTGAATAGTTAGAAAGTCTGGCATGAATCTGTATCTCCTGGACTAATATTCACCCTTGATAGACAGAATGCATCAAGCAAGCTACTTACTATTTAAAAGCTTTTTCTGAACACTAGCACGTGCTTTGAAAATAATATTAACTGAGCAATAACATTATTCCGAATTGCCATTGTTTCTCCTCCTTTTTTTTTTTGTTTGAAAACCTAGATAATTGTTTTTTTCTTTCTAATTTTGACCGCCTCATGCTTCACCCTCACATCCCCAAGAAAGCCCAAGGTTGGCCTTTGCTGCTCAGCACTGTCATTCGTTTGTGTAACTCGGTAACCCAATCCTCTGCTGTACATTCTTGGCTCTCCGGCGGAACTGTAAATGTTTTTTTTTCTTTTTCTATTTTTTACATAAGGCTCGTGTTTCAGAATACCTGCAGAAAGTAATGCTCTCAAAAAAAGCAGTTCAAAATCCGAAAAAAGTCCAAGTGGTTAGTAACAAAGGCTCGCTGTGAAGTCGCAGCCCTGCAAGCTGCCTGCAGCGAAGAGCTGGAGGGAAAAGGGCCCCAAACTTTGACTGCATTAGCAGGCTTATTTGCACAAATTGGTCTCCCGGGAGCCTGCCCTTGGATCACCTTTAAGTGCTGATGAATTGAACCTCATGGAGGGAGAGAGTGGGAGGGGGTCTTGTATTTCACTGAGGTTTCTGCTGGGGATTTTCATGTACAAATAAAAACAACTTTTGAAATGTCAAGCGATGCGATTAGGTAGATAAAGTCCTAATTATTTGTGCGTGTGACCTATGTGATTTTTTTAATCGCCGGCTAGAGATTATTTTGGACACAATACCTTCATATATGCCGAAGTCCCTAAAAAATCATTTTTCATGGAAATTCCAGTATAAGGGCGTAATGTTTACTCTTAGCTGGTGAGGTGAGGTTTCTCTTGGCAAATTCAGATTCTCTAGTTAATGGGCCCCTTCTAAGGGATTAACAGACCGTTTAAACACTGTATAAGCATGTTTTATAGCAGTTTGTGCTTTTTCATTGCTGTCTGTATATATCCCAATGTATATTTAAATTAGGTTATTTTAGGTCTTTATCCACTATTTGCTGCTGATACATGAATTTGCAATTCATATTTATTCAGTACCCGTTAGTATAGCTCTGCGAGTTACATGCTGGCTCCTGAGATCTGTGTGACCTGCAGATGTCACAACATCAGAATCTTGCAAGGCCGACTTGCTCTTTCATCAGTGGTCAATTGAATTGGGTAATACCTCCTATTTGTAGTACGATGCGAAGAATGAGGAGACATACTCTATTACACACAAAAAACAGGTTCTAATATATAGGAGACTGTAATTCCTTTTCCAAAGTAATTTCAGGTATTTCTAATAAAAGCACTGTATTCATTCTTACAGTTGAACAGCAAAACCATCTTTCTGATAGCACATGTGTTATAATCTTGGTACTACAGCAGCATATCTATATTTCTAGTTACAAGCATGTTTTCGCTCTCCTGGGCACGCCGTGTTCCTCACGGTGTGAATCGCAAGATTGGGATCCTTGCAGACAGATGTTATATGCCAGTGAACACGCTGGGTATTGCCAATCCCTTTACATGCTTTTAGCTGTGTGTTTGTACAAAGAAAGCATGGATGTCGTGGATCAGAAGGGGATACACCTGTTACAACGCAACTTTTACAACTACCTACCATTACAACGCAACTTTTACAACGCATACCATTACAACGCATTGCGCTGGGGGGCGCTCTAGGATAGGGAATAAGTTTAATTTACTATCCAACACCTTCCCTAGTGTCCACGGCGACTGGAGTTGGAATAGTAAATTATACTTACCACTATCCAGCACCTCTAAGCGCTATGCGTTGTAATGGTATGCGTTGTAATGGTCGCGTTGTAATGGTAGGTAGATGTAATGGTATGCGTTATAACGTCATACATCCGAGTCCGAAGTAGTAGGCTACAGAGAACATTGGTGAACTCCATTTCACACTAGAAGAGCGTGTCATACTGGAAGCATATAGCGCTCCTGTTATACAAAATTAAAATCATAATACACTCCCTGTCTGCTAGAGAGGCAGTCAACCCTCCTTCGACATGGTCATTGAAAGAGAATTTCAGTTGTACTGAATGCACGTTTACTACCTTTAGTGCACTAGCAATAAATAACGCTCAATCTCTGCAGGCTCAGTAGAGATTGGTCTGGGTGCGAAAAAATATACAAGTCCAGACTTTTTTATTTATTAATCGGATTAAAGGTTTTTGCAGGAATGGCACGTCATCCCACAATCGAGGGCCAAAAACGGAAAAAGAGCACCTTTTCCGGATCCTTACACATAGACTGCAGTCTCTAACTCTCACACACAGATGCAAGCAGGAATGAGACTACTGCTTTTAGATCCCATAAGCAAATACATATCCTGCTTTTTTTGATAGGCCAAATTCCTGTACCTATTCATGACCTAATGATCTTCTCACTACCGATCGTGCTCTTAATTAATAGTTATTATTAGTTTACATGGCAAGAAGTCCCCATATTTCAGCCCTTCCTGGGACATTCCTCAAGATCAACCTTGAACCCGAATGATGATCTCACCCAAGATTGTGCTCTCAATTATTACTTTTATTATTAGTTTTCATGGTAAGAAAAGCCCCACATTTCAACCACTGCATTTCTCAAGACCAAAGTTTCAGCAAGGCAAGTCAAATGGTCTTGTAGAGCCAGATCCATGCTAAGTTTTCAGAATAAATGTAAAATACTATTTTAGTTAATCGTAATGGGACTCATTTGAGTAGTTGTTAAGCTGAAAAATTGACATGAATCTAAACCTGGGTCTGACGTCCACAATCCATATCCTGCGCTCTGCCTGGCCTACTTCCTCGCAGCGTTCCACACCCATGAGTGATGTAAATTAATAGGAACAGGCAAAGATACAGGTAAAAACAGGCTTGTGGCGTGAACACCTAATAGTCATTAAAGTCACTTTTTCAAAATTGATGGTTGCACAGGGCTGAACATGTTTGATGAGCATGTGCAAAATGAAAATGTCAAGTGACTTTTGAATAACTAGCAGATGAGTAGCTCTTAGTTGCTCACAGCATATCACCTTTATTGTTTTTGTTTCCAGAGAGCATACCTGGTGGACTTTGTGAAACGTGAATCGGATTCCTCGGGTGATAGTCAAGTCTAATATGTGTTTTGCATTTCATTCGGAATATTTCATGTCATTGAACATTACTTCTAGACCTCGAACAGTGCTATTTTCATTGTCTGCTTTGTTGTCGGTGGGTTTGAGGATTAAGAAATGCCTGGAGGTGACTGTGTTTCCATGTAGAGGAGGATGTATGCTGTGGTATTGCATTTCGTGGAGGACAAAAGTTTTACATGTATATTGAATCGCTTTCTCTGCAGCTGGATGCCAAAACATGTCAGCATAATAATAAAGAGAGAATAAACATGGGATTCATAGATAGATCAAGAACAAGTGTTGTTCTGCACAGATACTGTAGATCTTACTCTGACCCAGTGGCACAAATGGAGTGGTGGGGATGTCATGCAGGATTTCAGAATGTAGTCTTCTGTCAAAGCCTGTGCAAACCCAAGTGGAATGGAACGGCTGAAAGTTCATACATCTTGTAAAGTTTGAGCATGTTCGTTTAGACCTCTTGGCTCTTCATTTAGACCTGAGTGAATTTCACATAATTTCCTTTGCAGAAATGACATGAAAGGCCCCAAAAGGTTATTTCAGTGTTTTGTTCTAGTTTTCAGTGTGAAATGCATTGATGCAAGAACATATTATTGTGCACAAAAAAATAATGCCAAATAACGTGACACGAACCAGAGTCGTATGTGCTGTTCCTGTGATCCTGCTGTAAATGCTGGAATTTATGCACAGGTCTAGCTTAATTTTGGTGTCCTAAGTAATCCTGCTCCTGTTTATAGGTAACTTGGAGTGAGCCTTTAAAGGGGAAAAAACAGTCTAATATCCTCCTTGTAATTCTTCCTCGGTGTCTAGTAGCTTATTCCCACCAGCAATATGCAGCCTACTAGTGTGAATTTCTATGGAAATCCAGCAATTGATCGCAATGAATCATGTTGCTCATAATAGAAAGGCGGGCCTGGCATGTGCTGCTGGTATCTGAATGCGTACTGTGGGTTTTTGTTAGACAAGGGAGGTGTAAATTCTTCTGCACTATCCGCCAACAGCAGTGCAGCAGCTGGCATGATCCTTTCTGTTAGTGAGGGTGGGATAAAAGGACCTTTTTAGCAGGATGCATGTCCTGCCTGGCCTTGCATCAAAGCCACATAGCCGCCAAAGATGCCACCAGTCTTAACAGTCACCCCAAGCCGAGCAATGGATAACCATGCCTCCCAGCAAAACGAAATAGAATGCTAAGTCTTTCCACACGCATCCATACTTCTAATGCTCCACACAGATTGATCACTGGATCTGACCAAGTTTTATCCAATTTAATTAGAACTGCATAATTGCGAAATTTTGTGTAATGTAAAAAACAAGCTGTAATCAAAAAACATCTCTAAAATGTATGTTAGTCTACTCCAACCATGCCTGTCACTATCATATATGACTCATTTGTAACCATAGGAAGCACAACCAAATACAATATCAATTGACAAACTTGTCTCTGGTCCTTGGCTACGTCTGATTCTGAAAGTGCTTCTGGACCATACAGCTATTAGGAATGTTCTATATAAATGTGCTTAAAGTTCCATAGTGTGATGATCAGCAATATATCTCACTTCATTAAATTCTGTCCAATAAAAGAGCTCACAGGATTGTGTAAAGTAGCGGAAAAATTACATCAAGAAAGTTGGCCTAAGCAAATACAAATGAGTACCTGAAATTTGAGGAGAAATGTATGCTACATTTTTAAATGTAACTTTGTTAAACCTCTTGTTCCATAGCAGTTCGCACATCATACAAGACATATTAACTGCCATTCACTTTACACTCTGAATAGACAACAAAGCTTATTAAAGTAGTAGATTTGATTTAAACTCCTCTGTGCTTAATGAACACTTCAAATAACCTTAATTAATTTGAAGCAAGTGTACCCTTTTACCTTTTAAAATTTGTAATTGTGCCACAACACTCTTCTTTAGTGAGCTTGTTCTTCCACATCTCACTCATCCTACGTTGCAATGGCTTCCCCCTGATTCACTGCGGAGCGCCAAAGGCAGAGATACAGTCACTAAGTGATTGGGGGGGTAGCGGGGTTTTGGGAGCAGGAGCATACCATTACCGCATTGTGATGTTGTTTTCTTTAAAGAGGTGTGTCTTCAGCTCTTTGCTGATTTGGAGCAGGACAGTGGTGATCCTGGTGGTTACAGAGATGTTCCAGATCTAGAGTGCAGAAATGGAGAAGGTCTCTTGCCTTTTATTCATCCTATTTTACACATGTTTGCCCCCATTTTAATGGTGTCCTGCCTGCTAGTGTGCCAGAGCCAACAGTCATGTGAGCTTCTCTGTTGCCCATGCCTGGGTGCCTGTTGTTGCAGCTTGTATGTGATGCAGCTTGTTTTGAAAATGATGTGAACAGGCAAAATGAGCAATTGGAATTCTAACTTTAGGGGAGTGATGTGTTCAAATATTTTGTAGTAATTTTAAAGCAGTGAAAGGTTTATAAATTACTGTGTGTAGAATGATGTTTCCATGCATATTTCCCAGTTACGTCATCAATGACTGAAACAGTTAAGCAAATTGATATTCATGCCATTGATCGTAATGGCCCTGCTGTAAAACACAAAATCCTACATTATTTGTCTATCTTTGGAGCAATGTTTTATGTAAAACCATTGAGAAATTGATTTCTGACATTCACCTAATCTGAAATAGCATTTCTGTCTGTGTCCTCCCGAAATGGAAAAAAAAATACAATCAGCAACCTGGGCTACTCCAGGGTCCATATTAACATCACCAGCTTCAGACCAAACGCTCAATTTGAACCAGTTGTTTTCTTCAACCGAACCTTCTTTTATCCTGTGCTGAGATGTTTCCTTAAATTTGCATGTGCTTTGGAGCCTAATCTTGACATGGTGTACCAATAGGTGAGCGACATGCCGAGGCAGGGTATGGAGACTCATACCCGGGTATTTCCCGCCCGCCTTTATTGCATTGAACTTGTGACAAACTCACCTAAACCAGGGAGCCTTGCCAACTAGTAATATTAGCCCCATAAAACGCCATTCATGGGCCAACCCTAATCCAGGGTCTCCCCTGGGAGATGGGCCTGGGCAACCAGGCCACAAATTGATCCCAGGGAACGAGGTCCTTTTCACTTCTCCAGGGCAAAGCTATGCAGTACTAGGGCGAACTACTGAAGGCCAGAGCCGGATGCCTAATTCTGCTTCAGACTAGGATCCCATTTGATTCTCTACCCTAAAACAAGCCGAGCCTTCCTGTCTCATCTCCCTGCTCTTACACAAACCTTGAACCATCTCCCATTGCCCCTACCCCCCTCACAACAGCATAGAAAGTGCTGGCAATGCTGTACATTTCAGATGAAAGGACTCCCATATTTTCCGGGGTTCTGTGGCATGAAATTTGCCAACGGCAATTTCTTCAGAGTGTCTGCGTGCTTTGCTTCCCTGCAGCCATTCGTGCCTTTCCCTACAGTGCAGTGGTCCTGTCCTGCGTGAACTCCTGTAGTGTAGCGCAAAGCACGGTCTGTGGTCGCACATACACAGCAGAAGTAGAAGGTCCTCTTGCATTGCCCTTCTGGTGTGCAATGTTCCGTTGCTTCGCTGATCAGCGGCCTCTTTGGACTGTCGCGTGAAATCCGAGCGAAGTAGCCATGGAATGCCTCGGGTGACTACCTTCACAGTGTACCGAACGCCTCCTCTCGTAACAACTGAGTTGTAAAAACACATTGGACAAGGTTTCTTTTGGTATATTATGTATTTTCTTCTCTTAAATGTTTTTATTAATGTTTTAATACAAAACAATATAGTGCAGCATTTGGGTATATTACATATTTTAAATCAAATAAGAACTATTTCATTTCGAAAGGGAAATCAGAACTGTTACAGACAGAGGAACAAAATTAGTGATAAAAGGGATAGAGTGAGAGGCAGATGAAGTAGGCATGATCTGATTAGGTATATAAAACATTTTATGCACAGTTTTGCAAAATTCCTTTAATTGACGAGTACCGCGGATTACTCCACTGCTGGAACAGAAACAAAACACTGCCAAAAGTCTGCCACTGCCACCCCCGATTCACCACCAACCAATCATCACGGGAGCCGGGTTTTGCAGGTTTTCTTGAAGCACTCCTGGCTCCATCAAAAGTAATTATTCCAGAGGCATTGTCGTTGGAAGTCCATCCCTTACACTTTTCCACCAGAGGAACGTATGCAGGGGCCCCTTCTGTTTCAGTGGGTATGAACACTAATAGAAGGTACGAGTTATGGCTTAGAATAAATGTTTTACTTTCTTCTTAGCAATATTAACACCATTCTGCCATTCGTAGCCCCACATCAGTCTCATATTCTAAAAGATATTTTTGATTACAGCCTGAGGGACCGATCCACTTTCAGGATGGTGTGTGTGTGTTAGGGCAAGTACATCAGTTTTCATGAGTTGTACGTTGTGGGGAGTGGTTGAGCCCGGGTGCTGTACCAAATTGCTTACCTGTTTCCCCAGTTGGTACAGATGCCCAATGTATAGCCTTAATATGTGCTGTTCATAGTAGAACATGCAGTTGAATGATCATTAACCGAAATGCCCTTTGAATTTTTTGTTTTTGTTTCTTGTAATCGAGCCATTATATTTCTTTAATGCACCCTCTATACTGACCTTTGGTTTTCCCAGCCCACTGGGATGTGGTTTATTCTGAAAGCAGACAGCGGCGACCCATTAATCATAAATGACACTTCATAGGACTGGTACAGGCTGTGGGGATTGCCTTTGATTACGGACATCCGCAGCATGCCTACAATGCGGTCTCTTGTGTTCTGGCATTCTCTGCACTCCAATAAGACGGTCAACAGCCCCCAACACCCACAGCTACATTCCCTTGATAATCAATTCTTGTTTTAGTGGTGATGAAAAATGTCCCTGTTTTCAGCGCTACGCCTGAAGGCGCTGTTTGGTCGTTGTGCCCACAGGCTGTTTCAAAGCACAGTATCTGACAGAAAGGACGCCCTTCACATACAATGTGCAGAGTAAAAGATGGGGGAAATAGGCTGGTCTGTCTGGTGTCCGTCTCAGACTCTGGGAGGCTTTTGTTTGCGTTCCCAGTCGACACCGTTGTTTGCTATGGCATTCAGTGGCGCTGGGCCCTTCCTACTTGACATTACTCTGCTAACTTTGCAATGTGCCTCTTCTCCATTCTTGCTGATTTTAAATTGAAAAAGCCTCTTGAAAGTATGTCTAACACCATTTACTTCTGTGCTCCAACTGGCGAATTTCAGTTGCTCATTTTGCAGCCTCCCTCATTCTGCTGAAGTTTTTTTGTGCGACTCCTACCCACCCCCCTTTAGCCATCTGCATGGGTATTCATGAATAGCTTGACCCAGCCCACCAGCTGGGCGACTCCTGTAGAGTTGCTTTCAATGGTTTAGTTTATAACAAAGAAGGCATATGAAATATTTCAGTTCTGCCTTTGAAAGTAAGGCTTGGGCCTGCAGGATTTTTGTGAAATGCTAACCCTGAGGTTACTTGCAAAGCTGTTCCTTATCAAAAACCTCAAAAAAGAAATGTGTTATTGACAGTGTGTGCTGCTGCTGGCTTAAGCAAATGCAAAACCATATGTAGCCGGCAAAAACTACAAATGATTCACCTAAATAATCCATAATATTAATATTAATCTCGACGTAGATTTTTCTGCTGAGAAACCATTCGTCTTAACAGTTTTGTTTGTGGTTTTTTTTTCCAGAAAATTGCGCTTCTACTTTTGAGCTAAACAAACATCAGGAGGATTTTTTGTTTTTGTTAGAGACTTTAGAGAATAGGTTCCAAAGAGAGAGTTTATGTATGATTATTAGTGATTTTTATAAGTTTCTCTTGTGGTAAGGTTTACAAAAACCACATTATGTGCGTAGGCCTAATCATAAATGATTTCGTTGTTGGAAAATCTGACGGTTTATGGCAAGGACATAATTGCTCATTTTTCGCCCATTTGTGTGCTTTTTTTTTTAATTCAGCAGGAAATATTTTCTTTGAGGGGAGAATCTTCTTCTCTGCCTGAAAATGTTGGGGGTGCATGGTATTATTTATACACATTTTGTACACTTACTCCAGACTGTGTGAATGGGATTGAGTGAAGTAGTGATTTAAAACTGTCAGTGATAAATGGGCATCAGTGCGTATATAGCTATAATTGCTTCATTTGTGTGGGTAAATGTTGGTTTTTACTTTCATTTTCAGCTAGTGTCTCCATACTCCCAGGAGCAACATTATTCAGTCCTGACTTTTGCTTTCTGAGATTGTCACTTTGTCCCTCATGAGGAGTGTCGGGTTCGGCACCGTGAGGGCCACTGTAAGGCTGCATGTCTGGCAATATAAATAGAGATCATACCATAGAGGTTATACTAAAAACGTGCAGACCTCTTGGTCTCCTAGACCAAAATTTCCCGCATTGTACATAGAGGCGTGCAAATCTCAGCAGGCCACGTGTGTTGGCTAAAAAGCCGGGAGTGGAGCCGAACGTGCCACAAAGTTGCCTGCATACATTGTCCCAAACAAACCCCAAACAAACAATGAGGACATTTCTTGCCAGCAAGGAGGTGCTTTGCCGTTTAAGCTAGATGACATGACTTGTGAGTGTTGGTGTCGAGTGAAAGCTGTAATCTGTGAGTTATTAATGGGGCATTAAAAACTGCACTTCAGCAATCTGAGCACTATAGGCTTATGTCCTCGGAGCCCATGAACTCCGGCCTGGCATTTGCGTCACTGAGAGTGTATTTATACTATATTGCCTGATTGCCACTTCCGGTACCGCAGAGGCTTCAGATGCACCTAGGGGAGAAAATTGTCTCAGGATTTTTGTTGTCACGTAGGGTAACGATCCGGGATCTGGGAAGTGACCGTTTCATATTCCAGGCCACCTTGACCTCTGCCTTTCTTCTCTGACATTCTGCCTGGTCCTGATGCCCTAAGATGAGCTTCCACCCTCCCAACCTCTGCTTATTAGTAAGGTGTAAGAGAAAAACGTAGGACCAATTAGTTAACAAAGTTTGTGCCATGTCAATTTAGGATAGTATGTATGTTGCCATAGTACATTGTTATTCTTATAACTTTCTCCACTGGGTTGAGGTTGTCGGTTGGAGCCGCTGTGTTGCTTGTAGGGCACTGGTGTAGGCTCCTGATACCTCTGCAAGGGCCCCTTAAACCTGTTGACTGAGAGGTTTGTGCTACAGGACATGTTTCCGGCTAAGCAGTGACCAGAATAGTCCCAAAAGATGTGTATTTTTTTTGTCCCACAAGATGTAGGTGGTATGTATTTATGGATGGATTGGAAATGAACACTCAACCCGAGAGTTTTGCAGAATGTATGACCTCTCCTCTTGGCCTACTCATAGTGTAAATTATGTTGTGTGTAACGTCTAATTTTGGATTGTATATTTGCAGTGTTAATATTGTACACATTATTAGTGCATCATGATTCAGTTGCTGTTAATGATGTTCCATTGCGTTTTGAGTACCATCCAGGGTAAAATTCACATGTTTTATTCATAATGTCATTGACTTCGTGGAGTTGGGGCTGGATCCTTCGTAGTCCTCGCCTCTACCTATGAAACTGGATGAGTGTTTGCAATTTTAAAAAGATGTGGGACAGCACACGTTCATTATTTGAATTGAATTGCTTATTTGTCCAATGAGGCAAGTGGCTGTTTCGCTGATCATACTTTTGCAGTCAAAAACGCCTTTGTTGAAATACATAACAATTATTTCAGCACAAGCATCAGAATGATTATTTTCTAGCAGCCCCTCCCCATTGCACGTGTTCTGCTTAACATTGCATTTCAGATCCTCTGCCTTCATATTCATGCTTACCTTATGGTCGGTTTTGGATTTTGCTCCACCTTTTCAACCATTTTGTGTAGTTAGTTCCGATTCCAATGAGAAATCAATTCCTAACAGAAGCAAGGCTGTCACAATAAAAAGCACTTCAAATTGTTGTGGGTTTGAAATTGGAAATATCGGCGGCACCTCATTTTCACGCTTGAGGCCCATCTGCCTCCTGCGTTGAATAGGCCAGGCTGGCTGCATACAAATTCTGAAAGACCGTGCAAATAGCATACCATCGGGCTCAAACTCGCTGTCTTAAGATATGCAGGGCTCATCACAGTGGAAATATGCAAATGTGCGCAATATCCAGAAATCTTATCTCTTTTTTTTCCAGCAAACCGCTCCCTATACCCATTATTGAGGAAAGAATATAACTCTTGTTGTTCTCACCCCATCACGAACTCTAGATTGCAAAATGTGATAGTCTTTCCAGAAAAGCATGGTTTTTTAATGTCCTAATGACCAAATCACCATTACAGCATCTCTCACCTCTTTCACTTGAATAATTTAGTTTTACATTATAAATTGAAAACAAACACTCAGTGTTCAAGGTGGTGTTAAACCAAATCATAAAATTCATAGATGCCATTCAGAGACAAGGGCCTATGTTGTCACGAGACCTCAATGTATTTGATATGTAAGCCAAACAAATTTGGACATTTACTAAACATTTTTTTCGTTTAAGGAAGCCTTAAAATGGGCTTTTACATTCAACTTTGTTCAGTACTCGTGACTTGTATATGTAGGTTTCTCAGTCGTAGAAATTAAAGTTAAAATATTATATCTGAGGGGGTTGGTCGATTTTAAGTTGTATTACTTCTGTAAAATATTAGCAGGTATATCTGCATCAGAGCTTGTTAGCCGCATGTTAACCGGAACTTGAACCAGCTTTTCAGTGATGAAGCCTGGTTTCAAGACTACAGTGTGGTGCAAACGGCTGACCCACTACATAGTTTGGTGTTGCTTAAAGGTGTGTAGAATTGTTAAGAATAATCGTGGACAATGGAGAAGTAATGTATCTTCTTTATTCAAATATGCACCAACACCTGCTTTGTGAGGACGGCAAGGATGACAGCCGGTGATGTAGGCGACAAAGTACGGTGTCCTGGGTTGGACATCACTCAATCACAACACATCCTCCTCCTTAAGGAAATAAAAGAAGGGAAAAAGGGGAGAGAAGGAGAAGAGTAAGAGTAGAGAAAAAGCGGGTTGAGGAGAAGAGTGTGGAGAACAAAAAGAGATAAACTGGAGGATACTTTGCAAAGCTATTCGCAAATATAATCTGACAATTTTGCAGGTGGCAATAACCTCCTTCCTGTCCTGCTGGTAGCATGGTTAGAGTTACGGTTGTAAACCGGTGTAGGTGGTAACCTTCTGCTAGCTCTACCTGTGCTAGAATCACACAGCTCACTATGACTAGGAGAGGTATTGGCAAGCTCATAAGTATAATGCCCTGCTGGGTTGCATGCTTGAGGCTCACAGTCCATCTCCTCATCTGACCATCCAGTAAACACACTGTTAAAACCCTGTGTATGTTCATGTGTCTTGTTGTCAGGATCATCAGTTGGGTTTTTACACAGTGACCGGGCTGAGAAGTGCCACACTTTGCCATCGCTAAGCAAGGCAGGATTACAGTACACCTCACATACTGGTAGGGGCTCTGTGTATCTATTACTGCCTTTGCTAATGTGCCCGCTTCTCTTCACTCTCACCATGTTCCCAAGCTCAAGTTGACTGGTCTGCACCCGTGTTTCAAGTCATACCTTTCCTTACAGCTGGCTTGTGCTGTTTTCAATTTATCAACAACTAGCTCATTTGACCAGATTACTCTTTTTGCTGCTTTGACCCAACCTACATTGTCCTTGCACAAAGGGGTCCGGCCCCTCATCAGTTAAAAAGGGCTGTGGCCAGTGGTATCACATGGTGTGATGCGATACGCCTATACCGTTTTCCACACTTCCTGTTTCCACTTCTTGTTATTTCCTTTAGTCAGTTGCACAATTCCTTTTATAACCCTATTAAACCTCTCCACTGCCCCGTTGCCTGCGGGGTGGTAAACTGAGGTTGTTTTGTGACAAACTTTGTTTCTCTGAATGTAGTTCTTCAAGATGTCAGAGGTAAATTGTGGGCCATTATCACTGACGATAGTTTTGGGGAGTCCCTCCCGTGTGAAAACTTTATCAAGAAATTTCACCACATTGACTGAAGCAGGTTGAGTCAAAAACGTTATCTCGGGCCATTTTGAGAAGTGGTCGATGAGGACAACTCTATACACTTGTTCTCCATTGTCCATTACAGACACCATGATGTCCACCCCTACTCTCTCCCACGGCATATATGGGCAGAGTAAGATTTGTAATGGTTGTCTAAAGGTCACTTGTCTTTTATCAGAGTTAAGACACGAGGAACAGTTCCTGACCACCCTTTCAATTTCTAGGCTTACACCGGGCCACCAATAACTGTTCTTCACTCTATTTTTTGTTTAGGCAATTCCCAGATGCCCTTCGTGGCATATGTCAAGCATTCTTCTTAGTGTTTTGGGAGATACTACCCCCCCCCTTAACAACAAACCATCTTCATGAGAGAGTTCATGTTTCACCTCCCAGAAAGGTTTTAATCTCTCATGTAAGGTATTCTTTGGGGTGTGTTACTCTTACAACGCATCTTTTACAACGTAATGCTGTTACAACGCAGCTATTACATCGCAAATACCATTACAATGCATGCCATTACAACGCATGGCATTACATAGCAGATGCTAATACAACGCATACCATTACATCGTAAGTATTGGTAAGTATTTAATTTTTTTTAAATTTTATTTAATATTTTATAATTGATTTAATTATTATTAATTATAAAAAAATATTTATTTCGTTTTTAAATATTTTAATTTAATTATATTTTTTTAAGTAATTTTTTAAATAAGTATGAGTATAGGAGTATATGTTTTGGGGTACTGATGTATAGGTTTTGGGGTGTTTGGGTATTTTTAGGTTTTAGGGTTTGGGTTTTGGGGTGTTTGGGTATTTTTAGGTTTTAGGGCAGGGTTTGGGTTTTGGGGTACAGGGGTGTTTTTAGGTTTTAGGGCAGGGTTTGGGTTTTGGGGTACAGGGGTGTTTTTAGGTTTTAGGGCAGGGTTTGGGTTTTGGGGTACAGGGGTGTTTTTAGGTTTTAGGGTAGGGTTTGGGTTTTGGGGTACAGGGGTGTTTTTAGGTTTTAGGGCTGGGTTTGTTTTTTGGGGTACAGGGGTATTACGACTTTATATAAATTAAATTAATTTTATTTAATTTAATTACATTAATAACTATATTTACAATTATTTATTTAATTGTATTAATACACGAATATAATAAAATTATATTATTTAAAAATGTTTAATTAATTAAATTCTTTTAATTATATTAAATATAATTATATTATGTATTATTTATAATTTAATTAAATTATAATATTATTTATTGTAATTAATTACATTATATTATTTACTATTTATAAATTTTTTATATTTCATTAATTATATTATTTTAAATATATTAAATTAATATCAATTTTAATATTAATTAAATTACTATAATTAAATTAATTACTGTTTTAAAAATGTTATATTATTTTTATTAATTTAAATTAATTTAATTAACTTTATTACATTTTTTTTAAAAAAGATATACTTACCTATACTTACGATGTAATGGCATGCGTTGTAAAAGTATCTGCTATGTAATGCCATGCGTTGTAATGGCATGCATTGTAATGGTTTTTGCGTTGTAAAAATCGCGTTGTAACGGAATACGTTGTAAAATAATGCGTTGTACTGACACCAATCCATTCTTTGGACCCCATCCTTTTTTTTAACATCTCAATCACTTCATATAATGTCACATCCTTCTCCTGTTCAGAGTTCCATTCCTCAAGAGAGATTCCCTCTAACTCTTTTCTCACACTGGCGATACTCACTTCCTCGCACTCATGTTTTTCACGATCAGGTAGTGGCATGCAACTTAAGTCCGCAACTACATTCTTTACCCCAGGGACATACTCTACACTATAGTTATATTCAAGCAAGTTCATTGACAAACGTGCTAGCCTTGGTGACGCAGTGTACAATCCTTTGGTAGTAAATACCTTTGTCAAAGGTTTATGGTCGCTGCGTAGAACAACTTTGCTGCAGACAAACTGTCTCAAGTGTTCAAGGGCCCATATACATGCCAGTGCCTTACGCTCGATGACTGAAAATGTCTCTTCACTTTGGGTCAAGGAGTGCGAGACAAAGGCTATGGTACATTCATAACCTTTAGCTTCTCTCTGGTTTAGAACAGCCCCCAAGCCTCTGCAGCTAGCGTCTGTCGTTATTATATTCTGTAGCATGGGGTCAAACCCTTGCAATGGGACGGTAGTGCACAGATCTTTCTTTACAGCATTAAAGGTGCTTTGGCAGTCATCATCCCATAGCAACTTGTTTTTTTTTTTTAACAACTGTCTTAGTGGGTAAGTCTTGTGGGAGAAGTTCTTTACGAATTCCGCATAGTATTCAACCAATCCTAGGAAGGATCGCAATTCCTCCCTGTTCTTTGGCTCAGGAGCCTCGTTGATGGCTTATGGAAGTTCCTTCTTGGGACTAATGCCTTCTCCTGTTATTTCGTGTCCCAGGTAATTAACTTTGCGACAGGCAAATCTGCACTTTTTGTACTCCGCTGTCAACCCCTTAGCTGCGAGTGTTTCAAGAACTAGATTTACCTTTTCATCATGCTCTTGCCTGGTTTTTCCCATGACGAGAATGTCGTCTTGGAACGTCAACAAGTTCGGAATGTCTGCAAAGATGTTCTGCATCAGTCTCTGAAACATTGCGGCTGCAGACGCCAATCCAAAAGGGACTCTGTTGAAATGGTAACACCCAAAAGGTGTCACAAACGTGGTAAGTTTCTTGCTCTCTCGGTGGAGGGGGACCTGGTGATAGGCGAATTTCAAATCTATGGTCGAAAACCACTTCACTCCTTTGGTTTTGTCCAGCATCTCATTTATCCTTGGCAAGGGATACTGTTCCACCACAATGGTTTTTTATTTATTTATTTTTTTATAAATCTTTTTATTGATATTAAAAACAAAAAACAATAAGAACGTATCTGGTGCAACGCAATCGGGTACATACAAAGGATCAAACAGTTGAAAAATCAGGATACTTGCAGTCATTAAGCACGGACACTGAGAATCCTACACTCGTAGTCAATCAAGATCATGATACTAACGGAGTTCACCCTATACAAAAGCGTGCTGCCCTCCGGTCCCGCCACCCACAAAATCAGGATATTAACACCTTGGCTGCTAGGGGTTTTCCCCCCCAGTGCTGGACTCGCAGAGTTGCCTTTATTCATGACGAGCTCAGCTCGTCATAAGCACAGCTCAACCGTGCCTCATGACGTGCTGAGCTCATCATGAGCAGCGAAGGGGTTAAAGCTCATTATGCCCCTCGATACTAAGATCATGAACAGGATAAATTACAGACATTTGTATGCAGAAAATAGACGAATCAGAGTAATGAAGCTCGCATTGTCACCTTAATACTGAAAACAGAGTCAGGATAAGTAATAAATAAGAAAATAAAATAAAAAACGCAACGTGCGCAACACCCCCCCCCCCCACCCTGCACCCCTGCATGTAGCTTACGCCAGACCCCAACTAGCAGTGTGCCTGTCGCCCCATCTAATCTACTAAAACTAAAAATAGTAAATGGAGGAGGTGCTTCGTACAGGCTCCTGGCCTCTCCCCCCGCTAGTTCTAAGCCTCCCCCTCATTACTCGCCTACATCGCCTCCCGGTACCAACATTATAAAGTGAGTCCCGCACAGCCACCACTCGAACAAATGTCTTTAAACGATAAGCCGTTCTTAGCCTTGGCCCGTTCAATCAGGCACACAAATGTTCTTCAACCAAACAGCCGCCATCTTGAAAGATTCAAAGGACCAAAGGTGTTCGTTTGGCTGAACACAGGAGCGAGCCGGAAACAACTGGGCATATTCAGTCTCATTGTCACTGGGTCCCATCTGCGCCGATAAGAATCCCTGATGTTGTTTCAAGCCCAGTTGCACTGAGTTCAGAGAGGGAGAGAGGGCCACCTTCTCAAACCACTCCTGAGTCTTCACATGAGCCGTCAGATGTATTGCATGGCGCGATTTTCCCTCCGTCAATATCAATATTGAACACGCCAACTCAGCAGGGACTCCCAGTACACGGTCATTCGCTGATTTGCAGTCCAGAGTCTTACTCATCTCTCGTTGTATAGGGTTGATGGCATTGATTAGTCCGGTTGCTGTGGACGCCGTTACTCTCGCAGTGTCATTAAATTGAATAAAAGGTGCTTTCATATGCCCCAATTCAAAAGCAACAGCATCCAATTTGTGTTCTGGGGCTTGGGCTCTCCGGTTCAGGGAAAGGTGAAGACCACTGACAGCTGCCATTCGAGCTCCAAGCGTAGGTTCAACCCTGGCGAGCGCTGATTGTTCCCCCTCGTTAGCGATATTCTGGTCCAGTTTCGGAGACCCCTTAGTTAGGATATGTCGTCCCAAGCCATCCGTTCGACTATTTTTGGACACCTTGGAGGATCGGGTCTGAATCTTATGAAGGTCGATATTGGGTGCCGTGTCATACATTTCGGTCATGGTCTATCCTTCGGGCCCGTTGGGATAGACCCACTAGAGTTAAAAATGATGACACACGCTCCAACCGATCTGTGTGCAAGGATATTTCGGAGCCGTCCTCAGGATATGCCCGCATCAATCGGGTCGCATTTCAGACTGTTTCCAAGCCGTTCATGTTCCGGGCTCCGTCAATTAATTACTCCACTTGCATCCGCAGTATCATTGAGTTGCTCCACTTCGGCGCAATTCAGTTTGGTTGTTTAATGTTGAGATCGGACAAAACCTCACTTCCGTTCCGGTGGACCGGCGCCTACCGAACTCCTATGGCCGATGTTGTTCAACTAGTAGCCGGCTGCACTTCTACTCGAGGGCCCGGCTCCAAAGCTGTTGTAGGCCGCAAACTTCAAGACGACATTTCTCCGTTCTCTAAGCTGGTGGAACTTTCGGGGTCCCACGATGCGGCGTTATTTCGATTAGTCTACACAGGAGCGTTGCATAGGCACAGGATATCTAGCAGGATCTTGTAGCAGGATGAGGAGGTCTACGGAGCCGAGAACCTAAGCGGCCATCTTGGTCGCCAGCTTTGCTCCTCCCTCACAATGCTTTTATTAAGATCGCACAAATCTATGCACAGTCTCAAAATGCCGTTAGGCCGTTTAGCCATGACCAATGTGGCTACCCATTCAGCTACTTCGACACGTTCTATTACACCTTCCTTGAGAAGTTTGTCAAGCTGCTCCTTCACCTCTTCCTTCACGGAAAACGGCAAGTTGCGCACTTTGTGCATTGCTGGAATGGCGTCACTCTTAACTACTATTTTGTGCGCATATCCCTTGAGTACCCCGATCTTTCCATTGAAGACACTTGGAAATTTTTCCAGCAAGGTTTTGCTGTAACTCTCACTGTCGTGCACAACTAGAACTGGTTCCGCTTTGCTGGGATCAAGTTTTATTCCCAGTTCCCCTTGGTCCATCCAGCCCAACACAGAGGGCCCCATCGCTGACACATAGAGTTTGCAAACAGATTCTCTTCCTTTGAATGCGAAATTCAACTTTCTGAATCCACACACCTCAATGGGATCTCCTGTGAATGTCCTTATAGGGATGTCTGCTTTAGCCAAGTGTTTCCCTAATTGGGGTGTAAACTTCTCCATCCATACCTCATTATTTACTATTGTGTATGGAGACCCTTAGTCCGCCACAATGCTGATTTCAATCCCCCATATTGTCATTTCACAGCTCGGTTTCTTTGTTTTTGACTTCCTCTCAGCATCTACACTTGTGACGCACTCATCGTCAATATTCAATGAACATGTTTTCGTCGTCGTCATCAGATGTGTCCCGACTGTTTGTCTCTTCACACTCCACCATTTTCACTTTGCTTGTGCTACCTTTGTAGCAAACTTTTTGGAAGTGACCAACAATACCACAATTTGTACACTTTACGCCACGAGCTGGGCACCTTTTGTCATCAGCCATGTGACTTGAGCTCCCGTATCTGTAGCAGCGCCGTCTGTCACTGTACTGTGTTCTTCCTTGCACTGGTTTATAGCTCTTGTAAGTACGGTTTAATTTGCTGTTTTTTTTAACATCAGTCACCCCATTTACTGTTCCACCTTCTTTCTTTTCATTGCTTTCTGCAATAACTGCCTTCGCGCATCTTCCTGTAAGTTCAGCCTTCTTCGCAATGTCAATTATATTTTGTAGTGGATACTCAACCTTTGCCCACAGATTGTCTTGGATATTGCTGTTGGACCCTTGCATAACTATCTGGTCCCTTATGACTTCGTCATGTAAATCTCCGAAGCGGCAGTTGATAGCCAAATTTTTCAATGCTGACACATAGTCGTCAATTGACTCCTCTTTTCCCTGTTTTCTGTGAAAAAATGTGCACCTGTCCACTCCAACACACACTGTTGGCTTGTAGTAGGTGTTCAAGTCATCTATGGCATTTTCAAACACATCTTTTTCTCCTTCTCCTCTAGTCTTTTTGTTAATGCTCTTATACACTTTTATTCCACCTGCTCCTAGACTATGTAACAATATTTTGTACTTCTTGTCTGCAGTAAATTCATCATCGTCTTCAAAGTTTGAAATATAGTTAATAAAATACTCCCTCCATTCTTCCCACTTTATTTCTGGATCTCCTTTTCCTGGGAGGAATGCTTGTGGTGGAGTCAGATTCCATAGGTACCCTGAAGCCATTCTCCTTGTATCTTTTTCCTTTAATATTTTAACTTTACTATATCTTTTAAAATGTTCTTTACTGTATACTTTTTTTTTGTTTAGGTTACTCTTATCCTAGTAGAATTAGCCTGGGGAGTTGTACTGTGTACTTTCATTGTCAATTTTCCTTCAACCACTCTGTACTGTATGGCTTCATTTGTCTACTTTTATTATTTTATTGTACTCTATTTTTCTTTATTTCGTGTAATTATACTAGCTGTGGTAGACAGTGCACTATTTCCTTTTAGTTTTTTTCCTTGTAAATATGCTAGCTATAGCAGACAGTCCTTATATGTCGACGCAATGTTATTGGGTTTATTTTTTTCCTTCTCGGAGACTTTCCTTCTTCAATTTCGCATTGCAGCGCCCTCCAATAATTGCGCAATGCGTCTATTTACTCAGACACCGATTTTCCCAACATCTTAAAATGGCCGACTGAGTGTGACGTATGCGCGCAATGCCCCATCACCTGTTGAATTTGCTAACACTGTGATGCGCGCACAGCTGACGGTTTGACAGGACGGTTGCGTGGTCGTAATGGCAGTTAGTGTAATTGAAGCACTTGCTTTTCCTCAATTTATTTTTCATTCCTTATACAAGTTGCCAAAGGTTTTACACGCACTTTGCTTTCACACAGCGGCGTTCTCTAATTCCCTCTATTTCTCTGACAAATATTTTCCTCACAATGTTTTACTTGGCTCAATCTTTCAATACTTAATTTGATGTTCACTCACCATTTACATTAGTGAAGTATTCTTACTTTTTTTTAATTCAGTCTGCAAATTTTTCCTTTTACTTTATTCTCTTCTGTTTGGTTTTCTTCACTTTGCTTGGATGAATTTTCTTTTAAAATGTTTTTATAGTATTTTCTTGTTTAATTTCTTTTCTTCTGTGTTCTTGTATTGTGTTGTTGTGTTGTATCCATAGACCATGGAAATGATGTAACGAATCCTGCAAAACAAAATTAGTTGAGCTTTCAAGATTCTCACAGAAAATATGAGATTATGGTTTAATTGCGGGCAGATTGGATCAGAGCATGGGGAATGCAACTGTATAATTTTCATGTTTATAGGTTACATTGAAACGTTACTTGGAGCAGCGCTCAACAACTGTTCTATGAGTACCCATGACATTATTTCAATTGTGGTGGTAATACTAATGGTTACAACTTGAATGAACTTTCAAAACTTAAATTTTAAATTCCACCGCAGGAAAACTCTCTATATTGTATTTCTTCATACAGGAGCTATTTGCTGGGCTACCCCACCATAAGACCAAGGCAAAGATGACTTGACTTTGAGCAGTACATTCCACTTTATTTGGACACAATTCTTTTATGTAATATGGTAGCTGGTCCTATCGTGTATACTACAGCGACTTTTATATATAGTTATTGATGGAACACATTTGCTTTTTTCTGAGCACTCTTATTGAATCTGGCATTCGTGCTTTTATCCAGAGTCCATTTCAATAGGCAGAAATGTCTGCTTCTGCAGTGGGCAGTAGCTACCACTGCGGTCTTTGCGATAGGTGAGATATTACGTTCACTTACCAGTAATAAACCCTCACTCTGAACATTTCGACTGCATACTTTGAAACCTGAACATGTACTTCGTAATCTTCCCCCAGGCAGTCAGAGTTCATTGTTTGTGCGCAGTGCAGTCAATCTACAGAAGCCACAGAGCTGCAGAAAAATTGAGGAAAAATGAAACTGACCTCCATAAGAGACGTCTTCTAAGACTGCTGAAAGGTAGTTTAATAAAACGGCCTTGCACGAGATTTTCTTCCCATAATTACTCTCCCGTGTCCTTTGCCCTGTTGAACATTTTGTTTGCAGAAGCGTTGCTGCTTGGTAAGGCATTTGCCTGAAGCTGTTTTAGGGAACAATGTGTACCTCTGACACAGTAGGTACGACCTGAATCCATCGTGCATTGCTGGAGTGCTGCTGTTTATCTGTGAGCTATGGTATTTAATGATGCCTTACTTTTATTCACAATCGTTAACCAGAAGTAGTCCCTGACTTGACTCTAGCCTGATAATTCTTGGGTTTCATGGAATTGTCTAAAGAAGAGGTTGAGTTTCAGGGGTTTGCAACCTGCTGCCGCTACTCAAGAATCCCCATAACATGAAATATTGCCAGTAACTTTTTTTCTTTCAAAGTTTGCAGTCATCTGTAGGTCAATACCTATTTTCCATAATGTTAGTTGGACATGAGGCATTGTGGTTGGGTCAATACGACAACCACTGACAATGCATCATGTGCAAGAATTCAGGGTGGTTATGGGAAAGCAGCAAGCCACCTACAGGTGTCAACCTGTTCACACAGCCTTGCTTGGCATTTAACACTGATGGAGCACTACGACAAAGTAGGGCCATTTACATTCAAATCAACTGAAGACTATCCCATGTCCTACCTGACACTAGTGTACATTTTAAAAAAAAAAAATAGCTTTTGTAATTGCAACACAAGATGCATGGAAATTGTTCATAGAAGCCATCTGCACCCAGAAAGATATTTTACAAACACGCAAGAGTATGAGAAGTTTCCCATACTAAACGTGTGGCTCAACAAGATATTTTTGAAGCACACAACATGCATGGATGTTATTTATAGCAGCATTTCGGCCTTAGCAAGGTCTAATGCAAATATAAAAAGTGCATAGAAGTTATTCATAACAGCAGTCCTACCCATGTTAATAACAGTGACATTCAGATTTGTTAGTAAAATTGATATTCAGTTTTCCTTAATTTCTTTTTTTTGGTGTGCTCCCCTCGGTAACTGCTGTATACGTCTGCCTAACCTACCTAATCAAGATATTCTATAACCTGTTTTCGGCTCATGGATGGTTTGACTTACAATTGTGATTGGCTCTCCTGGTGATGCCAATTCAGTCAACGTTACAAAGTCATAAGTAACTAAGTATTGTTTAACTCTTTTACTGCCTTGTGGACCGTTTTTAAGAGTGTATGTATTGCCACAGGTCTTATCCCATGGCCCTGAAATAGGAAGGGGTTAGCTTTCCTGATTCTGTACTCAAGTTTGTCAAGTCAAGTCAAGTCAGAGAATTTATATAGCGCACTACATACCCAGAGGGTCTCAAGGCGCTTAGAAAGGGGAGGAGGATTACTTGTCAAATATCCATGTTTTAAGTTGCTTTCTGAATGCTAGGTGGTTCTGGGTAAGGCGAAGGTAAGCGGGGAGTGAGTTCCATGTTTTAGCAGCCAGGTATGAGAAGGATCTGCCTCCCATGGTGGTCTTGTTGATGCGAGGTACAGTGGCGAGGGCTTGGCTGGAAGAACGTAGTTGGCGGGAGTGGGTGTAGAAGGACAGTCGTGAGTTGAGGCATTCTGGTCCGATGTCGTAGAGTGATTTGTGTGCGTGGGTTAGCAGTCGGAAAGTGATCCTCTTATTGACGGGTAGCCAGTGGGGGTCTTTCAGGTGACCAGAGATGTGTTCGTTGCGTGGGATGTCTAATATGATCCTGGCTGAGGCGTTTTGGATTCGTTGAAGTTTCTTCTGGAGTTTAGCGGTAGTACCTGCGTAGAGGGTGTTTCCGTAGTCCAGTCGGCTCGTGACCAGAGCATGGGTGACTGTTTTCCTTGTTTCGGTGGCGATCCAGCGAAATGTTTTTCTGAGCATGCGAAGAATGTTGAAGCAGGATGAGGATACGGCGCTGACTTGTCTGTTCATTGAGAGTGAAGAATCCAGGATGACGCCTAGGTTCCGTGCGTGGTCTGTCGGGATGGGTGCTTTTCCAAGGGCTTCCGGCCACCAAGAGTCGTCCCATGCAGAGGGGGATGTACCTAAGATGAGGACTTCTGTTTTGTCTGAGTTCAGTTTCAGACGGCTTTGTTTCATCCATTCGGCAACTTCTTTCATTCCTTCGTGTAGGTTAGTTTTGGCGGTGCTGGGGTCATTGGTGAGAGAAAGGATTAGTTGAGTGTCATCCGCGTAAGAGATGATGTTGAGGTTGTGTTGGCGGGCGATGGCCGCGAGGGGGCTCATGTATACGTTGAAGAGGGTGGGGCTGAGTGAGGATCCTTGTGGTACGCCACAGATGACTTCAGTGGCCTCGGACTTGAATGGTGGGAGGCGGACTCTCTGGGTTCTTCCGGTGAGGAACGAGGTGATCCATTCAAGTGCTTTTCCTTGTATTCCGATGTTATTGAGGCGTTGTAAAAGGGTGTTGTGGCAGACTGTGTCGAATGCTGCAGAGAGGTCGAGGAGGATGAGGGCGACTGTATCTCCATTGTCCAGTAGAGTTCGAATGTCGTCTGTTGCTGCGATGAGGGCGGTCTCAGTGCTGTGTTTTGCTCGGAAGCCAGATTGTGAGGAGTCGAGGGATTTGTTGGCTTCGAGGAAAGCAGCGAGCTGGTTGTTGACTGCTTTCTCGATGACTTTGGCCGGGAATGGAAGGAGCGAAATGGGGCGGTAATTTTTGAGTTCGGTGGGGTCCGCTGTGGATTTTTTCAGAAGGGCGGTGAGTTCAGCGTGTTTCCAGTCTTCCGGGAAGGTGGCGGAGTTGAAGGAGCAGTTGATGACGTCTCGGAGGTGCGGTGCTATGACGGAGTCTGCTTTGTTGAAGATGTGGTGAGGACATGGGTCTGTGGGGGATCCTGAGTGGATGGAATTCATCAGGCGGATTGTGTCCTCAGTGGAGATTGGGTTCCAGTCGTTAAGGGTGTTCACGGGGGGAGAATGTTCAACAGATGGTAGGGTGGGTTGGTCTCCGGGTTGGTTGTCGAAGCTGTTGTGGATGTCTGCAATCTTGTTGTGGAAGAATGAGGCTAGGGAGTCGCAGAGGGCTTGAGAGGGGGTGATGTCGTTGGAGTTGGCCGAGGGATTGGAAAATTCCTTGACGATGTTGAAAAGTTCCTTGCTGTTGTGGGCGTTGTTGTCAAGTCGATCCTTGAATGCTGCTTTCTTGGCCTTTCGGATTAGTTGGTGGTGAGTGCGGGAGGCGTTTTTGAAGGCGTCCTTGGTGCTAGTGGTTGGGTCTTTTTTCCAGGCCTTTTCAAGGGAGCGGCAAAGTTTCTTGGACTTCTTAAGATCATTGTTGAACCATGAGGCCTTCTTGTTGCCAGGTTTGCTTTGACGTTTTTTCAGTGGTGCTAAGGTGTCGGCGGTGTTGGATAACCATAGGGTGAGGTTGGCGGCGGCTTGGTCTGGGTTAGAAGAGTGGGCTGGGGTGTTTAGAAGGAGTGATGCGGAGATCTGGTCCGTGGTGATTTTGTTCCAGTTTCTTAGCAGAGTTGGTTGGAGGTGGTTGGTGGGTTTTGGTTTGTTGTAGGTGAAGTGAACGCAGCTGTGGTCAGTCCAGAGGAGATCCGTAGTGTGGCTGAAGGAGACATGATTGCTGGAGGTGAAGATGCGGTCGAGTGTGTGACCTGCGATGTGGGTGGGGGAAGTGACTAGTTGTTTAAGTCCGAGGTTGGCGAGGTTGTCTAAGAGGGTGGTGGTGTTGCGGTCGTTGATCTTTTCAAGGTGAAAGTTGAGGTCTCCCAGAAGGATGTAGTCTTTGGAGGGGAGCGCGTGTGGGGTGATGAAGTCCGTGATGTCTTCACTGAATTTTGCGCGGGGTCCTGGTGGTCTGTAGAGGAGGGTGCCTCTGAGTGTGGTCTTGGGGTCGATGTGGATTTGGAAGTGAAGGTGCTCGGAGTTGGCGAGGTTGGCGTCAGAGCTGGTTGAGATGCGGATTGATTTCTTATGGACGATAGCGATTCCTCCTCCTGTGTGGCCGGTGCGGTCCTTGCGTGTGATCTTATAGTCTTCAGGGATGGCAATGGTGATGTCTGGGGCGGAGGAAGCGTTCATCCATGTTTCTGTTAGGAAGGCGACGTCTGGAGAGATGGTGTCTAGTAGATTCCATAGGTCAATGGCGTGTCTGTGGACCGATCGAGTGTTGAGAAGGATGCACTGTAGGTGGTTGGGGTCGGGAATCTATGTTGTGGTTGTAGCGGAGATGTTGTCGGTGCCGATGAATTTGCAGGAGTAGCAAGAGAAAGGTCCATGGGTGTGTCCAGGGGCGGCTTGGACGCAGTTGGGGGTGCGACCGGGGTTAAGGGCTAGGAGGGTGGCGGCATCGTAGGTGATGCGGGAGGGCAGCGCAGTGCGAGGGGCAGGGGGTCTGGCGCTGGGCGCGGTCCAGGCGTGGACGGGCGTAGACGGGCTTACCTTTGGCGCACCTTCGGCGCGGATTGGGCGCGGTCGCTGCGCGTGAATGCTGCGCGCGGGAACTCCTGTCATATATGGGTGGTGGAGGGGGAGGGGCGAAGGCGTCTCAGCTGGGAGGCGGGGCGGGCTAGGTATGAGGAAAACAACAACAAAATGGAGGGCGCTTGGGGGAATAGGCTAAAAGAGCAGCAAAGTCGCACTGGCAATGTTAAATATCAAATATGCAAAGCGGCATACAAAGCGCACAGCAGGCAATTGATTCCACACAGTTAGCAGCAAAAAGCGTTATACAACGATACCGGAGCCAAAGGGAGCGACCACTCAGCTGGGAAGCGTAGAGTGAGTGTGAGTTTGTGTGACCTCGGGCAAGTTTCTACAAATTGCCATGGTGGAAGGGGTGCTTAATTAATCCTGACAGCAAAATAGGTAAAGTTAGATGTATTATGTTCAGTTTTGGTTAATAGAGGGGGGGAAAAGTAGAAAGTAATTGCATATTTGAGAATCCATGAATTTGAATTGGAAAGTGAAAAGTTTAAATTGGTCCCTAACGAGGGAACAATCCTCACCAGACAGCAGTGGAATGGGTGGCTATGTCCAGAAAAGACATTGGAAGAGACATGAGGTTGGCCTAGCTCTTTTGTTTTTTGTACTACCTGTAGAGATTATTGTGTAATAGCTGCGGTTTCCTCTGTTGAAATAATTGACCCCTTTCACTTGGTCTTGCCTGGAGCACAGATGCTGTCTTGTCAGTCTGACCTGCAAGCAATCCGGCTTTGGAGACTTTTGAATGTTCTGCTGTTGATGAGAGCATTGGATCTCCTTTTCTACTCCAGGTTCATATCTGCTTCTGCGATCAGTCCATGCCAATGATCAGATAGAATTTCTTGACAGTGATGGACTCACGCCCCGAAGGGATTCCGTGGCTCTTTGTGAATAGATATGATGCAAGGGGAGTGCACAAGCCCGCATGGGAACAGGCCTCCTTTTGAAAACATTCTCACACTCAAACTAATTACCAGTTGCCTGAGGTACGCAAACTCCAGTGTGAGGCTCTTGTGAGAATGCTGGGAACAAAAACTACTATTTTTGGTCTCAGACATATTTTCTGGTAAATGCATGCCAATATCACCCATTTGGGACTGAATTCTATAGTACGGTAAACAGTTTTCTGAGGTGTAAGGCAGGAGGACACTTGGAAAAAGTGGAGAAGGAAACAGCTGGTCATACAGTTTTGTTTGTTTGCAAGGATGGTAAGCTTAGAACCTCACCTAGCTCCACTGTCCTCCTTGGTATTCAATGTCTGGATTGGTTTGGAGCATTAATATTTTACCAAGCATTGGCAAAGCTAATAGTTTGCACCTTTGTGACCCTACTGAGTTTGCCAATGATTTTTAGTGATGATGCACAGCATCCCCTATGGGTGCAGCATAGCTGAATAGGAAATTTAAAAAAAGGTACTAATGCCCACATGCATCAAGCATTTTTGGAGTCGCAAACGGTGCGATTCCTTAAAATCGTCCGTTTGCGATTCAAAAAATGCTTTTTGAGATGCATCATTTGTTTTTGTTGCAAATCGCTAATTTTGCGATTTTCTAAAATGCGATTGCATTTAAGGAATCGCAATTTTGCGATTCCTTAAATGCAATGCATCATTCTTAAAAAATTTGCGATTTTACAAATTGCAAGTGCAAATTACCACGAGGTTGAACCTCGTGCTAATTTGCGAAATTGTTTAAAAATTTACAAAAATGCATTTTTTAAACTGTTACGTTACAGACACACATGTCCTTAGGACATGTGTGCATGTAACTCATAGGTAAAAGTGCATTTCATGGGTGCAGAGGGGGGTCATTTGGACCCCCCTTTCCACCCTTGAAATGGGTTGATGAATTGCGATTTCAAATTGCGAATTCGCAATTCCCATTCATTCCAATGGGCATTTTGGCCCATAGGAATGAATGGGAATTGCGAATTCGCAATTTTAAATTCGCATTTTTTATGCGATTCGGTAAAAATAGCGATTTTTACCGAATTGCATAAAAAATTACAAAATAATCATGCATTTGGGCACATGACTTGTCCGCCTGCCTCATTTTGTTAACAAGAATGCAGATGCTAAATGATGTGAGCTCTTTTTCATTATTCCTTTTATTTAATAATCCAAGTTGGATCAGAAAATAAAAATAAAGTAGCTTGAAACTTATTTCTGTTTTTGCAGTGTTAATGGTGGATGCAACACCTAAAAGCACAAGTGGTGGAGGCAACACATGGGAACACAGGGAAAGACGCTGGACGGAAGGTAGGGCATGGAAACATCACAAAGGGCATAAGTGGGGGAAGGAAAACCGAGTGCAGCGGGAAGCAACACGAGTGAGAGAGGCACCTGGAGCATAAGAGGGAAAGAAAAGCACCAGGCTAGAGATGAGAGCATAAAGCTGTTGAGGAAAGCACACATATGATAAAGCAAGTGGAGAAGCACACTAGTAAGAGCACAGTGAGGTTCCGTGACAATTGTAAGTGGTGTTTAACTCGCACGAATATGGTCGAGTCTAGTATCTATGAGCCGCAAATGACGAGTTTAGTAAGTGTGCGCAGTTTCGCTGTGCTAACTCAAACCGTTCGTTTGTTATGTGGGTTTCTCATCTGTACCCACGGGTTCCATCTTAGATACGGCATCCATTTTGTCTCTTGCCCTCAAGTAGCCAGCGAACGGACGCTGTCCGCTTCGCGACCCTGGGACTTCCAAGATATGGCGGAAGACACATGTTCTTTGTAAGTGTCTTTATGACGAGGGGGATGCTACTGTAAGGCAGATGGCGCCGCTCGAGGCTCATCTTGCCGCACGAGCTTATTGTCTCAGCCGTGCATCTCATTAGGCACGTCCCTTTGATGCCTGTATCTCGTGCTTCTCGACACTCCCCTTTTTCACCCTTTTCCAATCTCCCCACTGTCTCCGTCTTCCTCTGCACCTGTCTTCGTTCCTATTTTGATCTACTTTACTGCTGATTGGAATTTGCTAATGATGGGAAGATGGGTTTTTACAGTTGGGAACCGCCAAATGTTTCCGCACTTATGTTCCGGACCTTGTGTGTTTCAAAGTGATCTAAACGACCCCTCTGAGAGCGACTTGTGGGAACCAGGTTGTAAACTATTGTGTCTCATGTTATCGTATGGGTAAAAACTGTATAAAAGGAGCGATCCACAGAACCAATTTGAAGCAGTCTCCCCAAGTTGCACGTGTTGTACTTGTCGTGACTTCTGTGTTCCCTGCAGTAAATAAACCTTGACTCTTTGACGCCGAAGGAAGTGTCCCGTGTCTCTGTGACTTGTACGCCGGAGCAGGTTACCCACGAAGGTTTCAGGTGTTGTGCCCTGGCGCCGCTGGGTCCAAAAGAACCCAGTCCTTCAACAGCATGCAGGGGTGAAGAAGAAGCACATGGGGAAGACAGAGCAACATTGAGCCTGGGGAAGGAGGAAAATCACTATGAGGGAGACTGCTGGAAAACACATACACTCTCGTAGAGTGCTTAACCAGAAAGTAGTGGTTAAAAGTTAGCAGTGAAAGACCCAAGTATTATGTCCATGCTCCAGGGGACGGACAGAAACAAGAAAAGGAGGATAATCCCATGCAAACTGATTAATAAAAGGCAAGCAAATAAGAGTTACAATAAAGACATCCAATGTTACACAATGGATGGGCTCTAAGCCCACTGTAAGCAGACATTAGGCCTTTTCACCAACAGACCGATTGCGCTGTCTGGTAGGTTAGACCTAAAAATGAACTATATGGTTTGTTTGTAGCTTTTGGGTCTTCAAAGATGTACATGACGGTGTTTGTAGACAACCTCTTCTAACTCATGCGGTCCTATTCATAAATAAATACTTGGAGCTAAGATTTAAGGTGTGATTGGTTATTTATCAACGGAATACCTGGATTATTGTGGTGAGTAAGTAAACTCTGCTCATGATATAAGAAAAGTTATAGTATCAATATAAATATTAAGAGGAACCTGGCTTGCTGACTTTATGTAACCATAAATCATACTTCATGCATGGTATGAAAACATAGGCCCAATTACAGTAGTGGCAAGTTAGAAATAAATTAGAGCCGTATGTCATTTTTTTGACAAATGTAGGGGAGGTAAACCAAGGAAAACATAAGACGTTTGAAATGAATTACGATGGTGTCGTTTTCTCTGCAGTGAACATGCAGTTCGCAAGGTGAGTAGATGTATTACATAGAATCTGCATTAACTATGTAAAATGGCGAACAGGTGCTCCAAAATATATGCATGGAATGGCCAAAGTTGAGAGTGTATACTTAAAATTGATATGCTCCTTCCTTGGTTCTGTGCAACAGAATAAACTGATGGGGCTAAAGAAAGCTACTCACCTGCAGAAAGACCAGATGCAAGGGCCACGTTGACCTTTTGTCATGTAAAGTACGGCTCAGCCTGTGGAATTTATGCTCAACCCCATGCTGGTAATAGAAATGTTAGTCTGTTTTTCCGGAAAAAAAAATGTAGGACCGGACTGATAATCCTTCAGTTCAGTAGTTCCCTAATTGGAGCTTTTCCTAATCATTTGCTGTAATTGCGTGTTTTTTGTTTTGTTTTTTGTTTTGTTTATAAAACGTAGGATCACATTGTTTTTCTGCCTCAGCTGTACCCTAACCGTTTGGGCATATTTTTGTTCTTTTAACCTCCTGTAGAAGGCATGATCCCATGGCGGTGTTCGTTTTTAGGTCTTACCTACAGGCTGCTTTAAACAGATTTGTTTGATTTATATGTGTGCATGCATAGTGACGCAAGCATATATGTATATGCTATAATTGTGAGGCTGCCACAGCGTCATGAAGCACATGTGCATCATGATGTCAGCATGCATATATATCATCACAATTTATTTCCTAATGCTTTCCAGGATCCCCCTAAAGCACTGGCAAAGCCACTTTGTCTGCATTTTGCAAACCTAAAGGTTGAGACCTGTTGGCTTTACCAATGCATGTTTATTAATTTGGTGTTAAATCTGTGCTTAGAACTGTTACATGGTTTGAGAAATCATTGAGCTTGTAGTTTTCCAGGAGGATAGATTCCAATGAATCAAAAATTGAAATATTGATACTGCTGATGCCCCGAAGTGGGGAATGCACCAGTCTATACCCACAGTCCAGGCTTCATATTTGATGAAAGCATAAACACATTTTTTAAATTTATGATTTCATAAATAAAATCTTTTTGATAAGGTGGAGAGCTCTTAAGCTAAGAGAGCAATAAGAGCACCCTTTGCCAGTGTGTCCCTTATATTTATATAAATGTTCTATTATGACTGTAATCAAAATAAAGTTACTGGCTGACTATGTTGGCACTCTCAGAAACATAGAGGACATGAACTTGCATATCACTAAAGAGTAGTTGATAGCCCTTTTACTATCCTGCAAAGTGCTTTTTCTTTTGCTCCAAGAGAAAGACCTGTTGTCCAGTAGTAGCAACATGGCATTTTACCATCCTAGCTAAGAACTATTGCTCTCTCCCTAGCTCTTGACGCCTGTTCTGCATCACGCTCTTTGCCAACACAAAAAGCTCAGAATGCATCCAGTATTCATTCTGTAAGTGCCAAGCCTAGGGCACTTTGTGAAATGCCTTGCCAACAACAAGATCAAGCTAATGCTTTAAATACTTCATCCCCCTTCTTTTGATCCACAGAGTCATTCATTAATTCAGCAACTGCAAAGACAGTGCTGACCTTCTTCAAGTCCTAAGATGCTTCCCTTTCCTGCTTGGTGCAGGACGCACAGCAGTTCAAACTCCGGTTTCTGTCAGAAGTAAGAAAGCACACGCTGTCCATTCATTCAATTTCTGTATAAGCCCAGGAGGCTCTCCCAGTTATGGATCTCCCTTTCCCCACGACACACCCAAATAGCTAGGTCTAATAGATTTTGGTTCAATGAGGTCATGTGCCTTATATCACAAAACAAATTAGCAAGAACATCATATAATAAAAAAACCTCAACCACAGAATTAGGAAATTAAAACATAAGTATTTTATATATCTTGACCTGTAATGGATCTGCAATACTAGGCCCAATTAACCTGGAGCTTAATTATGGTTGTATGATGTGATACAAAGCACTCAGGTCGATTTTCAAATGTTCATTCTGCCTGAACCACACAAGTGAATCCACCTACATCCCTGAGGTGTGGTCCCCAACCTCTGCCCAGCCAAACACTTGCTGTGGAGCCTCTCCTTCCCACCACCAGGAGACAAGAGGGCTACCCCATGCAGTCAGGCTGAGAGCTACACCCCAGGGTCTATACTGCTGTGTGAACTGAGTCTACACCTCCCAATCCAGTGTTAAACATCCTTGCACAAATGGTATTTGTGAAGTGGTGAACTATCTTTATAATGAGCTGCTGTTGTGGCCTGCAATCCCATTAAAAAAGTGACTAGAACCCACAGGTCCTTTGCACTCCTCTCACTCCCCAACTAACAAGTATGTTGCTTCTCCAATTTTAGGTCTGGCATGTTTTAGTTGTAACCAATTCTTTATAATACTTATAAAGGTCTTTGGCTCAGCCCAGTGGAGAATTCCTCTCACATCATGCTGTTGGCTGTTTGGTGTAGCAGATCGCCTCCCATGCAGCGCTTTCATTGTAATGTATGAGGGACTTTTTTTCATCTAAATAATACTAAATCATCACACACTCAATTATTTTTCTCACATGCATTATATACAGAAAACAACTGTTTTCTTTTTTGCTGTAGCATGCTTTTTTTTTAAGGGCGGACCAAGAGAAAGCTTCAGCTTTTTCACAAGCCTCTTGTTTTCAGAAAAATGTGTAATAATAATTCATACACATATATATGTACAAAGGGCCTTTGGTCGGCTCTTTTCATCCATTCGTCTGATTGAATGTCATTCACATTTTGCTTCCATTCGCAGTAGAATACAACTATAGGCAATGGGTCCGCAATTTCAGAAAGTGGCCCTTGTCGTTATAAGTGACTGCATTCTACACTTTGATGGTGCACATGTGCAAATCCCTATACATTTTCCACTTTACTGCTAAAGCTGGTAGGCCAATCACTGCTTGCTGCCTTTCATTATATGTTTTTATTCATTTATGCATCAGTATTTTTGCTGTTCCACTTTTAATGCCTTTGGAATATATTTCCCCCAAAAATGTGCAAGCTAATGGTTTTAATTGTTCACGGTTTTACATGCTCGTCTACCTTGTCCGGTGTACACATAAAAATGGATGTCTATTTTAGGAATTGACAGCCTCTGGTTTCATTTCTAGCCTGGCTAGATTTTTACTAATTTTTCTTACATTCTACCCATGCTTTGGTATGTTCTCATTGATAATCTGAGAGACAATTATTTCAATGAAAAGTTTTATGTCTTCTCTTATGGGGATGGCCGGAAATGTAATGCATGAAGAATAACGTTAAATGCTCACGTGATGATTTCATTATTTTGGGACATCTCTGGCACTTTTAAATCTCTAATGGTTTTGTTTGTGAAAGTTCCGCTGCATATTCTCTGTAGACTCTTGTACCGCCCGTGTAACGCCCCTTGACGCAAAGTATTACAAAAGCTGCTTTCTGTTCATGTAGGCACAACTTTCCAAAGCAAATGAGGGGTTGCATTGGAAAGTAGATCTCATAAGAACACTTTGCGCCGGTTTGCACCAGTTTCATTACATTTATTGCCAGATTTACGTCTTTTGATGGCTAGTTGCTGATTTGGCTGCCCGAGCCAAGCCAAGCCAAGCCCCCCTTGCTCCGACCCCCCTCCAGGTTGTGGTGTTTCTCCCAGAAATGTAGTGTCTCCTAAGTTCTTGACGGACAAGAACTCAACTCAGTTGTAAAACATAGACGACTGTGTAATTCTGCTGATGGATAGCTGTCTTCGCTGTCAGTTTAGGCAACAGGCCTCATTAGGAAATGTGTGTTAATTAGTTTACGGCCGTCATTTAACACCCTAAAGTGGAGAATAGAGGAGGCCTGTCCTTAAAAGCCAGGTAGTAAAAGACGCCTCCCCGCGCCGTTGATTTATTACTTGGACTTCGGTGATTTGTGACTTGTCTCCAGCGGCAGGGGAGAGAGCCCGCCTCAGCAGTTTGTGTGTGTGTGTGTGTGTGTGCGCGCGCTTGTTGCTAACCACAGCCGCTTTGCATACACTGAACGAGGACAGCATGTCATCCACCCTGACATAAACCACCGGTAAGAACGTGCTTTTTAAATGCTTCTCAAAAGGTTGAACTCGACCAGCCTTTGTTTGCTAAACTCTAGAAAAGAGGTGCAGTGCTAGCTGTGGAATGGGCGAGGCTTGTCAAAGGGGATTTGGGCCTTGTCTGCAGAGTGTTGACTAGCGAATCATGAATAATAGCTGCCTTAATTGGCTTTCTTCTACACACCCATGTGGTCAAGTCATGCGAGGTGTTCTCAAGCTGGGCCGCGTTATGTCGCTCACGAGTGAGCTGATAGGAAAAAAGCGTGACCAGATTGTAACTTGTTGACGTAGTGAAGTTGGCTGTTTTAAGCGTGCCCATGTGTGAAGTTCGCTCTGTTGTTATGTGTTATTTGTTCTTGTATGTAAAACTGACTTTGTAAGGATTGTGCGCGTAACCCTTGATTGATGAGGAGTCTTCCAATATGGCACTCTGTAAACCTTTCAGCAGGGTATTGTTGTCCGACAAGGTGGCGGCGATCTTACCATAGGTGAGATTAATGAACGCACATAGCGATTGCCTGTTGTTGCAGGCACCCAGGCCTGGCAGATGTATTTTGGGGAGTTGGTAGTGACTGCATCATTTAAAAGTGGTGCACGATGTACATTTTCCACAGCATTTGCAGGGCTGCGCTGAATCCCCCTCAGACCTCCAGGAGCACAGAGCGGAATGACCGGAGTTTTTTATTTTTAACATTTTTATCAGTTTTTCTTACATTTACTACATATGACAAGTAACATATAGTATACATCGCGTTAGTACATACAGGGGTCCCCGCCCCGTGGCATAACTGCTGGGTGCACAATGTCTTCGTGGGGCACGTAGGCTTGAACGTCCCTGTATCTCTACAGTCTCACATATAACATAGAACATATATTCTTTGGCGTTTTGTGCTAGGGATAGCCACCAGTTTGTTCAGGCTGACATAACATATCTGCATGAGCGGCTCCCTGTCCAGCAGTCTACTTTGAAAGAAGGAGATAGAGGGGGAGGGGTGGGGGGTGAAGAGAGAAGTCCAGGGGAGGGGTGGGGTGCCCTGCTCTAGTGGATGTTGTGGGGTTAGGCCCTTTGATTGTTACTGGCTAGCACTGTCATGGGGGCTCGTAGGGTACTAGGAATGTGTCCAGGGATGCCCACATCTCCCTGTTGGGATTTCTCCATGGTGAGTTTCTTAGGGCCGTGATGTCAGCTCCTCTAAGGTATGTCACCCAGTTGAGCCATCCCCTGAAGGTGGCTTTGGAGGTATCTTTCCACTTAGTGAGTACTATCTTGACTGCCGCCGTGTCAATATCCGATGTTGTTATAACTGCGGTGGTGAGTGAGGCAAACTCTTCTTTGAGTGTGCAGCCTAATGCTTTATTTATGAAGGCAAATATTTTTTCCCAACATTTTTTTACCTTTATGCTGTGGTAGGTGAGGTGAGCCAGATCTCCTTGTTCTCGGTCACAGTTCCAACACCGGTCGTTTCCTACAGCCCTAGGGCTGCTAAACGAGCCAGTGTCCTGTGCAGTAGCCAGAATTTCGTCTGAGGAGCATGTTTTTCGTGGAGACAGCCAGAGACTGTGTCTCTCCTGCTCGCGGAGTGCGGTGTCTAGGTGTGCATCCCAGTAACTGTTTGTCTTATTGTTACGCTTGGAGGAGCTAGGGTGGAGTGTGTATGTATGGGACACCTGGTGGCCCACCTTGTTCAGATTCTCCATATACGGGATGATTGAGGGTTTGTGTCTCGTTATCTTTGATTTGGTTAGGGCTGTTCTGATTTTGCGTAATTTGTAGAGTTCTATATCTGCTAGGTTGTGTCATACTTAAAGTGTGTTGAAGGTATCAGGGGTTCCCCCTTCCTCCAGCTGGGCTGGGTTTGAGATCCCTAGTTGTTTCCAGGAGTCTATTGCTAGGGGTCCCCCCCTAAATTTTATCTTGGAGTTTGCCCACAGCGATTCCCAGTTAGTGTTTTTAATGCTGTGTTCCATTTTTTGATCTATCTTAAGCATGGCGTATCTAGTGTTTTTAAGTATGTTGCTGTTTTTTGCCACTGTTTGTTCACAGTGAGAAGTGTTATTGGGTCTATGTTGTTTAGTATGGCTTTCTCGATCTTGAGCCAGGCCGGCATGTATAACTGGTTAGGCAGGATCCAGTACATCCCCAGCACGACAGATGGAACAGCGAATTTCATTTGACGACGTGAACGAGTGAAAAGGTAATCTTAGCGGGCACTACTGGGTGAGCAGCCTCTTATCACTGACATAGAATGCACCTTATTGTATATCTTCAGAAATGTACGTACCTCCCTCTGCAGTACATGACCGTTCTGTATTCATACATGGGCCCATATTTTAGGAGAAGTGCAGGCACTGTCGTACCCATCCCTATTCAGCCTTAGTTATGCACTGCTGACATAAGTAGGATTCTTGGTCTCGAGGCACTTGGGATGCCTTTGCACACTTCACAGAAAGGCAATCAGAGTGACTCTTTTATGAAATACTTTTTTTTGCACACTGCGATTGATAGAACTGCATGCCACAGTACACGATCTCGCTGTGCAGAGACCGACAACATAAGCGGGGATTCATATGTACCCTGTTTGACGTATGCCTTGCCCTGTGCCAGGTTTGACCAGCTTGGTTTATGGCCAGGCCTGGAAGCCCTTAGTAAAAAGGGCATCGCTTTGAGAGACCTTTTTATTAACCCCTGATTCTCTTTCTGTCCGTGTATGCACAACTTGAACATTGCTTGTCTGCTTGTGTGCAGCCCACGTTGAACATACTCGGAAATCTTGGTACATATTTAGTTTGAAACTATTAACCGTGTTTGTATTCTACATTTTGAAAGAACATTTTATTTTGGGAATGTCAGAACTTCTTTGTGAAAACTGAATTTTGTATAGTCCTGACCTAGTCTTTGTTTACCATCTGGCTTTAACCTGGTCTTGGCATTACCGCAGTTAGCCGATTTACTATTCTTACTTCAGTCCTATACCGAAATGGGATGTAGATCGAAAGTAGAAATAACACTTTTTGTAGTAAATGTTGTAGAGACTGGGGAAGCAAAGTACACTGTGGAGGCACAGCAAAGACTGTAGAGGCATGACATAGACCAGAAGAGCACAGCACAGATTGTAGGCGCCCAGCTCGGATGAAAGCAAAGCCCACAGACTGGAGGATCACAGTAGAGGCTGAAAAAGCAAACCGATTTCCAGAGCACAGCTGAGACTACAGGAGCATAGCATAAACTGAGGCCCCCCAAAAGACTGCAGGAGTCAAGAGTGCTGAAGCACAGCAGCAGGAACACAGGACAGACTGTAGGAGCACCAGGGAGACTGCAGAAGAACAGTGTGAACTTCAAAAGCATAGGACATTCCTCAGAAGCACAGTAGAGTCCGCAAGTGACAGCACAAACTAGGACTGCAGAAGCACAGCACAGAATAAAAGATGACAGCATAAACTATAGCAGCACAGGAGAGGCTGTGCCAGTAGAAGAGCGGCAGTAAGAGCACAGTAGCATAATGGAAGCATAGCAGAGATGGTGGGAATACTGAAGATCATAGATAGCAATGATAGCAGGGGCATAGAAATGGTAGCAACTACTAGAGGAGCTTAACACAGAGAAGACTTCAGAAGGCTTCACTATCACAGAAGCAGAGGGGGCTAGCATGAGGGGACAGAAGACCGCAGGACTTCAAAGGAATCTTTTTGTAAGCACTGAAACGCGCTCTCCCATTCCCCCCCCCCCCCACACACATTTTACTCCTAATTATTTCCTTTCCCCATTTGTCCTTGTTGGGGGGACTCATCCAGTTACTTTATGTTGTGTCCCCCCTTCTGCCTGCCTGGTCTCTGTGTACTTTCGTTTTTATTGTTTTTTCATCTGTTTTAGGTATCGACAACAGAAGCTGTCTGAACTCTCATTAAACCATGCATTTGAAAGCCAACCATACTGGCACTGGCTGCGAGCCTTTTGACTTTCTTAATGCTTGTTTTGCCACTGCTTCTATAAAACATCATTGTGGGAGATGGCTGGCCCTCACCAATACCCATTTAAAAAAACACACACATTTATGTATGTATATGTATTTATATATGTATGTTTATATGTATGTATAGGTGTGTGTGTGTGATATATCACTGAATTCACCACAACAACTCCAATTCCTTTTTTTTTTTTTTGGAAGAATGAATGCGGATCCGAAGTTCTTAGTGCAAAGCAGGTGAATTTATTTCATGCCCAGCTTCTCCACCATTACGCGTTTCAGCCCCCACACAGGCCTTGATCACATGACGCGTTGCTCTATACGTAACCAGTATTTAAAGTGCTTGTGCAAATTGTAACGTGTGCAAACAAACCAGGTGATCAATTCATAGACCTAGTAAAATATTGCAAGCTTTTCAACTAAAGGTTCACCTTGTGCAAAAAAGCATACATTTTAAATATCATAATAAATACATGAATGTATAAATAAAGGGATAAGAATGCATAGAACATAACGCAATGGTATTGTAATGCAGCATTTAAAATCTATTAAAACATTCCCAAATTGGAATTGTAAAAGCTAAAAACGCCACCATTTACAACATCTAACTTGGTTATACAAATACCATCATCATTATTGCACCTGATGATTAAAACCTTTATGTATAAAAGTATATAAACATAAATGTTTCAAAAACATCTTGGTGTCAAGATGTTACACTCTGTAATTTTAATTGCTCGTCAGAATTGAGCCACAGTGGGCTATCGTAACGCGATGTACAATTGCAGTCACCATATTCTTATTTGCATTAAAAGTGTCACCCTACTGAACCAATAAAGGTACAGAAAAGTGCAAAGTGATAAATAATAAATAATTAAGAAATATTGTTTCTGTGATAGGAAGGGTTAAAATGTTAATTAGATATGTACTCTCCCTGATATATAAGCAAGTTGGAACAAGATTAACTGTATATCTATATACTCAGACCTTATTGGTTGCCCATTATAAGCATGTATGAAAATCTTCGCTAACGTTCAACCCTAAAGGAGTCTTGGTATCAAGGTCCAATATATACCTTGTTTCCAAAAGGTGCAGTTGGGCTTCACGATTTCCCCCTCTCTTCAGGGGGGGGATTGTGTCAATGGCAATGTATTGTAAATGTGCCCGATTACTATCGTGCCACTCCTCAAAATGCCTAGATACTGGATAGGCTTGGTCCTCGTTGTTGATGGCCCTTATGTGCTGAGTATCTGCTTGTGGGCAGGCAGCTTCGTGCTACCTATGTAGCGCAAACCACAGGGACACTCCAGCACTTTTCCATTTTACAAGTCAGTTTCTTACTAATAGGTATGGGGTCTGGCTTGAAAGGACTGCTATAATGAGTCTTATTGTATGGGAATTTACATTCTTTAAAAGTGGGGCATTTGCTGATTCCTTTATGCGATGTAAGCCGATTGGTAGGGGATTTCAGTTCTGGATTATTCTTAACTAAGCTGTTGCTCATTGGCCTCATTTTTCTAAACGTCAACTCAGGTTTTTTGGATAGATGTATACCCAAAATAGGATCACTCCGCATCAGACTCCAGTATCTATTCAGTATTTTTCTGATGGCCTAGTCAATATTTAGTTCTTTTACTTTTTATTGCCGTGGTATCAATTGTTCCAAGACAACAGAAATTATTTACCGAAGATGGGACCAGCTTAACATTATTTACCTTATTTGTTGGATTACTTCCATGATCATTGGATTTTTTTTAACCCATTTGAATTCTGAGTGGTAAATTAGGCAACAGAATAAAGATGCATGATTGAATTTGAACATACATTGGGGTTGGTGCATAACTGTATTTCTGTTAGCCCCAGATTGATGTGGCCAAAGGACTGATTCTTGTAAGAGCTTCTGCTTGAGACCTAAGGAACTGATACTAGTAAGACCTCCTGCTTGGGACCTAAGGAAGCCATGAGTTGTCCTCTTTCATCCACATGAAGTCCCTATCCTAGCTCAACCAAGTTGAACCAACCCCTTCTTTTCCACACTCACACCGTTATGATGCACTTTTAAGTATTTTAAGTATTGCTAGCTTTGGCTTCTTCAATAAAACGGGTTGATACTGGTGAAAACTAAAGATCAAACTAAAGAACACATTTTGAATATTATCAATCAATCAGTCGTTTATCCTTATTACAGCCATTCCATTCCTTTTGTTTCAAGTTCTCAAGCACTAATGTTAAAAAACTGGGAACGCTCTGGGTCTTTCCCACCCTTTCTGTCATTCTTATGAACCTTTCTTTATTGAGGGTAATTGACTGTTAGCACACAGCCATACCTGCACCACCCCGGAGTATGCTATACCTTTTCCTCACCTCTGTAATCCAGATCTGCAGCTGCAACAGTCAAGAAGTAGCCAACCTGGCCATTTAAAGTCCTTGGCAGTTCTTGTCTTGAAAACCACAAATCGTCTCCAGCCACTCTTTGACTGAGGCAGGCAACATGCATTGGTAAGAACTTTGCTAAGGGTTTAGAGGGCCAACCAAGAGGCGTTGTTATAGGGAAGGGATTCTAAAGGTCGACCAGTGACTCCAAATCTGGGATGCAGTGGACGCAAACAAAGGTCGAGGTCACACCTCTCCTTTCTTTATAAACACCCACTGATCACAGGATCCGACCCACCCATGATTTCACTGATCTTTCCCAGAAGTATCTGTTGCGTCATCTGCCTACAAGGGGTCAGAAGTGACCGCCCGCTTAAGCCCCTGTTGACAGAGGCCCACCTAACTTTCATGCGTTTCAAAGCTGAGTAGGCAAATAATCAGTGTGATGGGCGTTGGAACCGTTGGGCACCCCAGCCTTACATCGCTATCCCTAGTCAGATGGCACTCACCTTTTGAGTGGACAGAAATTACAAAGGAGCACAATTACACTGGAAAATGGTTAGCAGATGTTATTAGTTATTTATTTATTTTATTTTTTGGCCTGTTGCACACCAGCCTGGGTTCCACCTTCAGTATTTTCGTTTACATCAAGCAGCCCATAGGCACAGCTTTTTAAAATCGAATGCAGGTGAGTGCCTCTGCAATTTAAGTAACAGTGGAATTATTTTAGCCTCCTCATAAAGAGACCAAACTCCAATGTACGCATCATGTATCTTTTTGAAATTATCGAAAGCTGGATTGTTTGATTTAAAACTGCATTGATGGTACCATGGGGTGGTCATTCCGGAGTGAATAATACATGAGTGGCTTCTGCTGCTCATGTATTCTTTTTTTATATTTTGTAGGTGTTCCAGTGCCCTCCTGAAACACCCACCACGTGGGTAAGTATTATTTGGGATCGTGCAGTAGCCAGCAACATTATTTATTTTTTTAACCTGGGGATACCCACCCAGGGCACTCAATAGCAATATTAACATTGGAGACTGCCCCTGCAGCCTTGCCAGCTCGCCTGCACCATTACAGATACGGCAGGAGCAGGCATTGCTCCCACCCTGCTGAAGTAGATTTCTTTTACTCCTGATGGGCAGGATCAATTCTAAGTTTTCCCGCCCACCAGAAAGTGTACAGAGAAACTCTTGTGCTCCCACCAGGCATGACCCACTTATGCTCGCTCAGGGTCAGAGCACATTAGACTTCTGTCCCCATGAGAGCATTGGCAGAGAATCTAAGGTGTCCGGGTTGTTGGGGTGCCAGGGACACCACAAGTGAGCCAGCTCCAGGGGATAGGGCCCCGGGGCCTGATTAATGCTTAGTAGGGGGTGGAAGGGCTAATGCCCCTTCCTTCTGAATAATAAAATACACCCCTGGAATAGGGTCCCTGGGGCCAGAGAGAGGCTCGGGGAGAAAGGCAGCACTCCTCGCTCCTCAGAAAAGATAAAACGTGATCCACCATGCTTGCGCTGTGCTTGAGAAATCTATTGTTTTTAATATAATCTTAAAAGGGACTTGCAACTCGCCTCTTTTCTTTCCTGGCTTCTTATTGGTTCCTGAGCATGCCACTTACCTTTCCTCCATTTCTATCGGTTATAGCATATTTTCCTGCATTTACCAATTCTTGTTCCTCGTCTGCTTCTCTTTATCAGTTTCCCGCCGCTGAAACACTGTTAACATCCGCTTTGGTGGAAATATGTTTTCATAAAGTTTTGCCTTGTACTATTGCAGCATATGTATGTAATAAATTTTCACCCAGAGGTATAAAGTGATTTGCATAGAGTCACAGGTTGTTGCACAGTGCCGCTGAAACTCGAACCGGGACCCGCAGCTCTTGACTCTACAGCTCTGGCCGCTGCACCACATCCTCTCCACTCATGTGTTCTCTGTCAGAGAACTCTTTCCTTCTCCCGGGCAATGATTGAGGAAAACAGCATAGGCGAAACCGAGGCATTGCCAGTGCTTGTTTTAAAATGTGCTGGAGCCTGTGCTTTTGTTGTGTTTTTTTTTTGTTTTAATTTTTGCAACTGGACCTTCCAGGCCTGGGTGGTCAGGGTGTGCCTACCCTGCCTTCCCGTATATAATTTATTTACCTCATTTTCAGGACAGGGGTCCTAACATGGCTGCCACCACATCTTTGTTGATGTGGCTGCAGACAGTCAGATCTTCTCTATATCTGACATCTCCATAGATCCTCCACAGTGTGAAAAGTAAGTTTTGAGCCGTCATTTCTGAAAAACTTATGACTGGATTTATACCAAATTGATTTACACCAAATCTAAAAAATAATGCTTTATGGACCAAGATCTAGCTTTCTGACAAATCTGGTGTAATTCCATTAAGAAGTTTTTGAGGTATTGCTAGTCTATTTTCTTATGATAAATGAATGGGGAAAACTATTTTGGGTCCCTCTCCCCCTTTTTTGTTGCTCCCACTTGGCGGATCACCCTGAAACTTTCCAAGAAAGAACTGAAGGATGAGACCTCTTTCACTTTCACACGCTCCAATTATTATTTTTTTGCATTCCAGGGGGTGGAAATTTCACCCATGCTTCTGATTAGCGGGGCTCCAAAATGTGAGGTTTTCATTGGAAGGGAAGCATGTTTTGTTCCCTCCCTGTCTCCTGCTCGCCGTGCCTGGCTGGACAAGAGATGTGCACATGTGTGCGCATGGCATGCTTCCACTTTAATTGTGTAGTATTTTCCCCAGTCCCGCGGGCATCTCTTTTCATCACAGCGTGCGCATGGCGCTCTTTCACTTTCACACGCTCCCATTTTTTTTTTTTTGCACTCTATTTTCCCCAGTCCCGTGGGCGTCTCTTTTCATCACATTGCGCACATGGCGCACTTTCACGCGCGGCATTGGTTTGTGTACACAGACGCTTTAGCACGTTTTTTTCTCACTGTACTGTTTTTCTCTCTTGTATTTGTATTATTTATTTATTTTATTGAGCCCCGGCTTCCTCCCGTTTTTGTTGCGCTGTGTGTGACATGCGCACCACTGTGTCTCCGAGGAAGCTTGATTGCCGTAAGAAGCCCTCCAATCCCCTTGCACGGAAGAGTAACTGCTTTCTTTTGCATGATGTTTATTAAACTTTCTAACAATTAATTGTCCTGTTATGCTACGCTTGCTGCGCGCGCGGCTAATATTACACTTCAATCGTAACCTCGGCTTCCTCCCGTTTGTTTACGCTGTGTTGTGTGTGACATGCGCACCACCCTCCCTCCATGCACCCACCCTTAACCCCTTCTACCCTTTTGCTTCTCAGCGACCCCCTCCTACTCCCCTCTCGTGAGAACACAGGCAGTGTTATTTTCGTTACACAGCAGTGTAGAGCAAGCGTTTTCAATTTATATTTAAAGAGCCTCACATAGTCTCTTCCAGAGCCCCTCCCTTCCACCCCTCTCTTCCAGAGCCCCTCCCTTCCACCGCTCACAACATTCACACGCCACACATTAAACAAGGTCAATTTTAGCTGCTATTTGCTCCGCCCGTGTTTTAGTAATAATTGCTTTTGCTCTGTTTTAACATTATTTTTTGTTATTGGTTTATTTTCGGTTTCAGTTTTGTTTTCCTATAACAATGGCAGCGGATGCCACCACTCCACTAGCAGGAGGCCTATGTTTTTTAAGTTTGCGGAGGCGTAAGAGAAATGACTTGAATGTTCTAGTGAGAGCTATGGCTTGTGGGAACTGATGTAATGGTCCAGGCTGCTTTGGTTCCACTAGCGGGTCACATCACAATCCTGCACAACTTCTATAGTGTGTTAGAAAAGTCTACATTGCATTGCAGGTCTTCGATCACACTGGTGACTTCAGTGGACACATCAGGTGAGCAGTGCACAGAAACGTGCAAAGAACCTGCTCACACCTGCACTGTTGTATATGAAGAGAAGAGGGAGTTATTATCTCCTCCTATATCGTGATGAAAAAGCCTGCCAAGCGCCTTCTCTGCTGTGATCTCTCGCTCACTCTACCCCTATCTCTCTCTCTCCTTTACATTCTTCCTCCCCTGTCCTTCCTCTGTAATGACCAATCTTTTCGCTGCATCTCTCTTCCTGCTGTGATGTCTGAGACGGAGCTCAGAATCTCTCAATTCTCAGTTTTGGTCCATGATTAATCTCGGCCACTGATCACTCCTCTGGGCCGCAATGCAGTCTATCCGTTTTTTGGTTACTGTGCCTTTACAAACTGGAAAAAACATAAACATATCAACCACGGTCCCTCTGGAATAGGAAGAGTCCAGTCCGAACTGCCAGGCTCGTCCCTTCTGACCCGTTTTGCTTAGTTGTTGGGCTTTACCAATAATGTCCAGCACAAGCCCTAAGCTCTCTGATTGAAGTGACCCATAACTGGCTTTACCAGTCGCACTTAGAACGTTTCACTTAAAAAAACAGATGGGTAGAAATGCTTGCATTAAGCTAAGCCACATTTCAGTACATCGTATTTTCTCTCTGAACTTTAGCACAATAAACTCCGTATTCTAAAAATATTGTTTTAACTGAAAAACACTGTCTTTCCAGGCTGTTTCTGGGTTTAGCAGTTTGCTACCAATATGAACAGTTGTTTATGGTGAGAGGTATACAGTGTTTGCCTTTGCATGCTCTTAACAGGACTTTATCGACGTAAAGGTCAGTGATTTAAGTGCTGAGCTATTCAGCTTACCTGCAAGTAAAAGTTAACGTATGAAAAAGACCCATTCTGCCATTAATCCGAGGCTGGTAAAATATGAACTGTTGAGTTGGGTGATACTGACACCTGTTATTTCGCAGTACTAATTAGCTGGTGAAGAAAGCCGGCCATGAGCATCAATACAGTACTCGATACTGATCGTATTCTTAATATATCAAACTTAAAACAACCTCCTCCTCTGCTTTTCAGCAAATTCATGGGGTATAGAATTCTTTAACCTCTTCGATGTGTTGGACGGCCCCCAGCCAGCTTGTGCGTCGGACGGCCAGGGGCCGTCTGAACTGCGCATGCTTCAAATTTCGCTACACCGAGGCGGAATTTGCGCCGCGTCAAAAAGGTTAAGGCACATATAGGGTATCTGTGTAAACATGAAACTACATTAAAAAAACAGTAACCTTTGAAATTCTAATGAACCCGTTCTTAAGCTGTAGATCCAGCCTATGTTTAGGATTAAAACTGTACAATAAATTGTCAATCGGCCTAAAATATTGTTACAGAAAAGGCAAGACTCAAGCAAGAGTAAGATGTATCCTTTTTATTCCAAAAACAGACTGACGTCCACTACTCCTATTAATTACATATTTCCCCAGACTAATTCATAACTAATCCGTTTTTGGTTCTGAAGTAGCGTGCTGCTCACCTAAAAGAGCTTAGACACCTCATCAGGAGTAGCAAGCACTTCATTAAATGCTTTGTACTTATAGTCCTTGCTTACGAGAAGCAATACTGGCAGTAAAAGAGGCGCAGTTACTGCCAGCCTGCCTGCTTGCAAGTAAGGACTATAAGTACAAAGTGCGTGGTAAAGCTCTGATTGTAGCCTTTCAAAACCCATAAATAAAATGCATTGCCATTTACAATGCCAATAGCTCTAACTCTGGCAAATGCGAGACCTATTGCATTGCAAATGCTTGTTGTTTTACCAAAAGGAGTATTTGGGGAGAGGGTGGATGGGGAGTGAAGATGGAAAAGGGAATTCCACTTTCCGGGCAAGAATAACGGAGGGTGAGTTGTGGGTGGGTGGGAGACTGGCCTACAATTGCCACTTTTTTATGTTTATGGCATCTGCCTGTTCCTTGCTCGTCCTTATTTCTGCTGGTGTATAGCATGAGGGGTTGTGTGTGAGTGTTCATTTTTGAGACTGTGCACTAGCAAATAATGTCGGGGACGTTGCTTTAACCCCACATCCCCCACCCCTCCCACTTAGCGCTGAAATTTGAAGTCTCTTGTTTGTGAATGAACCGGGATTGTGTTTACTGCCTAATGTGTTTCAGAGATGCCTGTTACTTTTTTCCTTTAAATACAGGAAAACAGGCGTGTAATGCCTCATTGAGGACAGCCTCTGGGGGTGCTTTGTGCAGGTCTTAATTAAGGGCTTTGAAAGGTCAAACAAAAGAGGAGAAAGAAAAATGCTACAGGGTTATTGTTCTTCCACTCCATTGGCTCAGCGCTCTGACCAGCCATTGGTGTGCTGGGCCCGTTTTGAAACTGAATGACACTTTTGTTCGTGATTAACAGAGGTGAAAGAAGCCAATTACAGGTCCGTCCTTTCCACAGAGCAGCTGCAAACACACCGAACTGAAGGCAAATATGAGCTACTAGCTGCAGGGATGTTGTGATGACAGCTACTTTTGTGAAGCCCTATGAAAAGAGAAAAACAGCCTTTCTCCGGCAACTGTTACAGATGTTTAATGCAGACTGCTAAGAAATCATTAGATTGGAATGTCATCCAATTAGAATGGCGCCATTGTGTGTGTGTTCGGTGCACCTCAATAACCAGATTTCGTTCTTACTGCTATTGCTGTTTTTCCATGTTGCATAGCTTGATTTAGTTTGTTCCTAATGCATCATAATCTGTATGTCATTACCATGCTGAAAATAACGACTCAAAATCATAGTGACACACATTGCCCCTTTTTCTGTTTCAACAATCTGCTTCCTACACATATGTAGTAACCGTACCCCAGCATCCCTTTCAATATGTTAATCCGCTTCCTTACACAAGTCATAAAGACACTCCCATGCATGCAGTAGTCATTCTTCTTCCATGCATTCCGTTCAGTTCCATGCATATGTTTAGACATTTTGTTCATACCTGTGCCTGCTATACCTCTATGCAGTTATGACGCCTCCCATGCTCTCTTCACTTTGTTTAGCCTCTTCTTCCTGTATATGTCACAATTTTTCTTTTGCTTGTTGATTTTTGGTCCAAGCAATAAATAAGCTTCCTTTAAATTATTTTATACATTTTGTCACTATTTTGCCCTTTAAAGACAGAGTTCTGATGTCAGGCTCTGTATTCTGACAAATTGTTGCTTATGTTTTTTAACATTGGGATTGGCCTTTATAATCTTCTTTCACTTTACAGTCCGGGAAAGGGAAGGGAAGTGAATAATGTGCCGATCTGTCCTGAGAGTGTGAAAGGAAAGGCTGTAGGATGAAATTATTTTGTAACACACAAAATGTAAATACCTGTAAATTAATTGTAAATGTTCAGCAGGTAGGCCAGCAATAATGAAGCACATTTATTTTGTAATTCTGAAATAGAAACAAGGATTTTAATAGGATAAAAACAAATCCAGACATTTTACTTGTTGATGCACAAATGATGAATATTCACTGACACCATATTTCCTCATATTGTCAGTTATATGCAGCATAGTTTAATCAGTCAAATGTAGTGGCCATTTCAATGGAGAATGTGCTGTCTGTAAGCGTCAGTGTGTTACCACATGATACTTTAGTTTGAATAAGTCCATAATAGCTAGGTGGATTGCGATAGCTTGTCATTATAAAAATTGGGTTGTGGTTCTAAAAGATTTTTGAAGCACTGCTCTAAAGGACTAAGAAAGCGGACCTTTTTACACAAAACGTGTGCAAAGATGCCAACAGTTACTCTGAGTAAGATAACATTTAGCCTCGAAACGGGAGAAATTCACTGTGGCCAAATTGCATGTAATAGAATAAATATTAGATAGACTTCTTCAGTGGTTCTTAACTTGTGATACGCGCTACCCTGTGGGAGCCAACACATATTCAAGGGGCCCATGACTGTTTCGGAATGTGTATGCACACATAATAATCAAATAAAATGTAACATTTTCAACCGTTTGTAAATGTTAAGGAATTTGAAATCTGTAATTAAAAATTAAGTTGCTGCCATTTGCTTCATTCGTGGGAGCAGTACAAGCACATGCAACCAAATCTATTACAGACGATTGGTAGCCAGAAGTGAAGCACTGATCTGTGCAGACAAAAAGAGAACATACATTAGGAGTAAAAAATACAAAATGGTGTGCGAACCTCTAGAAAATTGCTTTTCCTTTTATAAATAATACCAAACTTTGGAATGCTCCAACATTCCATTGAATTTAGGTTTTTGTTAATTTCTTTGTGAATGAAATAAAACCTTTCCTAATTTGCTTATTCGTTTCAATTTTTCTGTACTTCTTACTGTATTTTTGTGTATATTTTGAAGTTTAAATTGAAAGTGCTTAGGCTGGAGTCACCCTTCCAGTAGGGTCCACAGAGTCAAAAAGTTAAGAACTGCGGAGCTACACAGTTCAGGATGTATGGTTCCATAGATTATATAGCGAGTACAAAGAAAGGCTAAAAGAGCCATGGCTGAGTGGTCCGTGCGTACAATAATCATATCCAATTGACACTTGTGAGGCTAATATACCCTAAACCCATGTGCCATAAAACATAGGAGTGAAACGGGAGTTTTTTTCAGCCAATATATAAAAATATTGTTACTCTCATTTCTCTTCCTTATCGTTCTTCCATCACCTAGTTATTGGATGCCTCATGTGGTCAGTTTACCCATTTGTAAAAAGTACCCTAAATTTAATAATATTGTTTCATAAGGAGCTAAACGTTCAAATGCCAAATAGAAGAAATATAAAATGTTTTATTCATTCTAAAATATTCCCAAATAGAAGCAAGCTACAAATTGATGTCTAATTTACAATTAAAACAAATGTAATTAAAATTCCAAATTGTGCAAATGGAAGCACAAGCTGGCAGACTTCGTGAGTGGTGCTCATATGAAAAGTGGAAGTCAACATTGCTGTTTGTGTTTGGATAATAATCATGTGAATGATTGTTTCTAGGAAAAAAAAAAAAAAATATATATATATATATATATATATATATATATATATATACATACATACATACATACATACATACATATACACGGACTTGTCTTGCTTCTGCTTATGTAAATCTGATAAGCACAACTTGGGAGTAATGGAACCAGCAACCTGTTTTTGCTGCATTTCTATTTCAACAAAGCTCTAATGATGCCTATGGAGTTTACACACGTTTAACTGTTTCTGTGGTACAAGTGATATATTGTTAAATCATGTTTCGTTTAAAAAAAAATAAAAAAAACACTAAATATACAATTCGCACATAAGCTAATTTAAAATGATGTCACCACCCTCTATATAAACAAAACACCGGGTAACAGTTTCAACTAAATATTGCACCAGGCATCATGAAGGAGGTGCAGCGGGGCCACACAGACCTCTGCTGCTGCTAGTATGCAGTAATACAAGGTCCTGTTTTGTACAGGTGAGCATTGTGATGCCTGCTTGCAGAAAACGGGTAAAGGCAGGGGAATCCAGCCTTTTACTCTAAATAGCGTATTGGTACCTGTACTGGAGGTGGGATGAGGAATGAATCTGCTGTGGTTGCACAACATTAGGAAGTGGAGGAGGCAGGGAACGCAGCTGAGAATGCATTATAGGTTCTTTCAGCAAGAAATTTAATGGTTTCCTCTCCTTCGCCCACAAGAATTGTATGTATAATGGCACTCTCCGACCTCTTTCGTCTTTACTATTCAAAGAGGGATCATTTGGCTCTGGACGCCTACGATACTGTCTGCAGGTCCACGTGCAAGAAGCCGTAAAGAAAGGAGCAACAGAAACAGGGCATCACTAGGACCTATGGACTAGCCTCTTTCCACAGCAAGGGACAGCCTATAATAATATTAAAAACACACTTTGATGTTTCTGGCATATTGAACACTTAAAGTCCAGGTGCTCACTCAATATTTTGCTTAAGCCTTCGGGAGTCAGAACATTTGATTGTTGTCTAAAAACAAAATACAGCTTTCACCATAGTGGGGTCTCAATAAATGCTCCACATTTGCAGGTGGGTAGCAATCCTCTTCCTGGAGGAGGGTAGTAGGCTCTCCCCATGCAATGATCATGCGGGTAGTATGCAGAAAATATCCCTCTAGGAATAGAGTGGCACTCAGTATTCAGAAGTAGCATGCCCCATGATTGGATCAGCCTGTTCATCAGGCAATGATAAAACTGGGTCACGAGTCACGACCGACAGAAAGAGCTCCCGAGTATATGAATGAGGAATGGTCTATTCCATATCCGCCCGAACCTCCTCTTTATTTACAGTCTACCTTCAGAAAAACTCAAGAGGTGGAACTTTATTCATGCTATGGTGACCAGGAATACGACGATTTCGAGAGTTATGGCCCCTTTAACTCGCTGCTATTTCCCGGTCCTGTGACCTATGAAGCAACCGTCAGCCCCGCCCCCGCCTACAGGGACGGAACTAGAGACTCGAACAAAGAGTCCCATACAGGAAGGAGCAACACATCCAGAGGAAACCAAGGATTTAGTGAAAAGGTAGGACTCCAACAAAGAAGAGCGTCCAATCTCCATGGAGAGACTTCCAAAGGAACTACTCACCGTAGCGGAAAAACAAAAACGGGACTCCGGAAACGAGGATGAAGGACTGGCGAGGACCATGGAGAAGCCAGGAGGTCAACGTTCCCACCTATAGCCCAGCCACGTTCCAGGAGGAGCTTGGCTTACGCAGGTGCGTGTCAGGCTCTTGGGAGGAGGTAGGAGCCGGTAGGAGAGACTGACCACCCCTTCAGGGTAGGAAACACTCGTCACCGTAAATAACAAGTACTCCCTATAGGGTGTACTCGTCCCGACAAATGCATTGTTTCTTTTTCTGATAAAGCCACATTAGAGAAACTTTTGCCTACACAGGGTCTAGGAACTATCCCCTATATTTATTTTTTCTTCTTTGCTCTATAGTAGAAGCGGTGTTCCTCCCACACTCCATTCCCCTGACCGTCACCTGTGAAAAAACTCTTACCTAACTGTGCCTTTTTGTTTTTCTTTTTTTTCCCTCCTTCACCTATTCTGAGGAGAGGAGCCGCTGGCCTCTGTGGTGAACCCAGATCTAAGTCCCCTCATGAAGAGGATAAAGAAGGACTTTCCTGAATAATTTTCTGTATCGAACTCTGAATAAAGCATCCTAAAACTCACTCTATCAATCCTGTTACTGCTATATCCCACAAAACCTTACAGACTGGCCTCCTCGGCCAGTGGATTGTCCAATGTTTCACTCAGTAGGGTCTGGGCTCAAGAATGTTAGTCTGTGACTGATTTGTGCGCAGAAAGGAATTTCCCAGTTTGACAGTAGGAGCTGGGTATTGGCATATAATAAGCAAATTACGTTTTTATTTTTTTAATATATGGCGCGAACTTGAACCAAAGGTATCAGAGTTCTTTACATGAGCACCAGTTGCGATACAGACTGACACATTCATGTTTTTTGTTCGGCACGGAGAGATTTAGTGATTTGCCCAGAATCACAAGATGTTGAGCATCCCTGCTGAGACTCAAACCCGGTTCCCCCGCTTTGAGGGCGACCGATCTAGCCGTAAGGCCACATCCTCTCCCAAGAGGATGCAGCTTCCCATCTCAACCAGTTATTAGTGAGTATCTGTGGAAATCGACTGTTGAATTACGACCACTTTGAAACCAAAAGAGACTTGTGGCTACTTTTTAAAATGAGGAAACTTGGTCAACTGGGGCCTTTCCTCTACACCAGATGACCACTTTTAAAGAATTTTACCTAAATATCTATCAAATTCGTTTTGCATCTAAGTGCTATTCTGCTCTTAAATATTAATTTGTGAATGATTGCATAATCTCTGAACATATTTCTGCCTATCCCAAATGTTTGACTGATTCTTTAATTTTGTAAGTCTAATTGCCCAAGAGTGGAGTCGCTTGTTAACTGATGCAGTGATTCTAACCATTTGGTGACTAAAGTCTAAACAATTTAAATGTGTATATTGAAGAGGAACAGCTTACTTAAGCTGACTAAAAGCATTAAAAATACACTCTACTTCAAAGAAGCTGTCGTAATAAGACTGTTGTCATTATATAACATAGGACGCTTTTAACCACGGCGATACAGTAATCGGTGTTGCCTCTGAGATCTCTGTATTGCTGTTGATATTGGCCTACAGCATTAGGAAGTTGCAGCTTTTTGCTTCATCCCTATCAGTACTGAGAGCATCCCTACACCTAAAAGGACCTTGAAGGATGTGGGGGGTACTTTGTGGGGCAGGCTTTTCCTAGTGACTGTTCCCTCTTGTTCCCACCACGGAAGCAACAGCACCAACTTGTGGGCAGAGAAAAGACAATCTGGCCTGATGTACAGTTAACATTTTTACACTCTTACAGATATACTAATCTGTCACACTGCAAAAATTGACATTTGTTAGGATTCAGAAAAATTATGCCTAATATGTAAGAGGCTGGCTACCTTTTGGGAATTCTACTGAAAAGCTGCAAGCGCAGGAATGGAGACCTGGGAGAGATAGTAGACCTCTATTCCTGCACTAGCTTTCGCGACTTGCTGACATTACAGCTCCTGTCACTGAAAGAGAGGAGGGCTTCAACAAACTGGTTTGATGCAAACAGCCTTTGGCGGGTAGCACATAGCTGTGTCCTGGACCTGTGTGTGCTCTGCCCAGTGTTCACAGCCCACATTCACGAAATGTAGGCTGGTCCTCACAGATATCTTGCAGTTTGTGAATAGTTAGTTACCCCCCTTTGGGTTTCGGTATTCTATCAATGGTTGATAATAAGAGTTGTCTTCTCAAACCGTTGATATGTGTCATTGTATATCTAATTGGTAGGGGAAACGCTCATTTAACACCTCATTTCTGACCAGTTCACAAGTAGTCTTTGCAGCACACAATTGGTTTTTGTAGTCACAAAGCAAACAATTTTGTGACTCGTGTAAATCACAGGCTTTGCCTTTGGAAAAAAACTATAGATATAAGGCACAGAATTGAGGCAAGCGTTAACTTGCTGCTAACAAGTGCGCCCCTCATTTTTCGGTACAGGTTGCAGCCCGTGAAGCTTGGTTTGCAGTCGCTATCGCACGATTGAATAGGTGCCTAGCTGATAGCTTGAACTTTTTCTGCTATCTGCAGTTCTTATTGTACAGGTCCTTACTACTCTACTGATTCAGAAGTCTACATGCTGATGTGATTATGCTTCTGAATTAAAGTTTAGTTGCGGAATCACACGTGCTGGTCCCCCACTTTTTCAGCATTATTCAAAAACTAAAATGCCGTCATTTGACATAAACCTTTATTCGCCAGAAATGGCCTTCATACGCTTTGAGTGCCAATGCATCCTTCTGACCTTTCATTGGGAGAAAAAGTAATTCCCTGGCCATCCACCCATAACTTTGCTGTAATTACTATACCATTAGGTAGCCCTCCAGGGTCTGAATTTCTCAGACGAAGCCCGGTATGCTTTGGCTTTAGATTGTCTATGATGAGCCACACATCCTTCAGACCCGCTCCTTGATTCTGATATCTCTTTAAACCTCCTGTCTCATCCATGGTCTTTAAGGGGATGGAAGAGCTTGACAGAAGAAACTAAACAGGAGCTCACACTTTTAAGATCCTGCTGAGCTTTCTGCTACAAAACCCTTTTACATTTTGATTGACTTCAACTAACTGAAGCTTTCCAGTTCTAGTAGCATAGTGGTGTATTTTAATTTCATGGCTTGCTCACTGGTAAAGTATTCAGACAGAAGGAGAGTGTTTGAGGAACCTCCAGCAGTCTTTGACTCAGGAAGTATCGGTCATAAACCATAGCATTCACCCGTTTTCTTTTCAGGATTTGTGGAAGGGATTGGGGATGAATAACTCTATTCATCAGGGTCTGAACATACACAAGAACAAGATTAAAAAGTCGATTCATGAGTTTCACATCTTAAATTGTAAAATTATGGCATTTACTTTAACATTTCACTTCTTTTCTGAAATACATTTATCAAAATCTGTAAATAAAAGTGTTTTTCACTCGTGAAGTGCGTTCTTCATGTCCCAGATGCATGTACAAATACGTAATCGACAAAACTGTTGGAAACTGATACGCAGAGCCACTAGAGGCTCATATAGTAACTATTACTTTCAATCATTTTAAATATTGTATATGTGTAAGATAAAGACCGAAAGGGATTAGAGGAAAAATTAAATAAAAATATATTAAGAATGAACCTTCAGTAGAATCTGAAGCTATTCCAGGTTTTAATTTTTCGATATCATATAAAGGGGAAGTAATGTATAGTTGGAAGATTAATGTATAGTATTAAAATGCTTGTGGTTTAAGATCTGGATAGTGCGTGACTTCGGCACAACGAGGAGCGAATTTCACAGCCTTGTTATATCATGTTATTAGGCAGCAATTCAATATGTTTACAATACTGTACGAGCTTGACTGTTTTCATCTCAGCTAATAGTACATGGTTATGTAAACCATTGAATAGCATAGCTATATAACATCCCCCATTAAGTATACTTTTTTTTCCAGAAGTGTTAGTTTTTGGGTCTACATTGAGGGGGTGTCATATAGCTAATTATTTTCTATATACTGTGTTAAGTTAGCATGAGCTTATTAAATGTTTAAACGCCATTTTACCTTTCTACCTTATTTTGCACACAACACATAATTGTTGCTTTAGCTTTCGACCCAGAAGAGCTTCGTGCTTTACTTGAGAAATAATATGTTATTGCTCTGATATCAGTTTTGCTCGGTACACTGTCTGCACAGTGAGTGCTGAAAGCTGCAAGGATAACTAGACACAATGTTGTTGTGAGGTCTGATCTTCGCACCTCCATAGACATAACGCACATGCTGCTGCCAAAATCTGGCTCTAGGCGGGTTTTATATTGTTGTGCTGAACACACACGGAACACACTTGATGGTGCTTCGCATGCAGAGAGCTGGTGGAAGATGATGTGATCCTCTGCCACTGAGATTTTGAGGTATGGGCCCGCCCTGCTAAAACCCAAATGAGACCTTCATAGATATAAAATACTATGCTAAATGGGGAGGGTGTGAATTGGGTATTGTTAATTCCTATTCATTTCAGCATCTTGGTATGCTGTCACCATTCGCCTTTTATGGACTAGTAACTATGCTGATAACTTTGTTGCTTATAATATGTTTGCTAGTATTGTACAAGATACTGCGTTTGAGAACCATGCATTAGTAAATAAATATTTCAAACATGCACGTGTCCTCATTACTCCATGTTCTGGTTTGAAATGATTATATAACGAAAGAGTGTTCATGTGTTCCACGATACCTGAGGTAATCTAAGTTCATGTTCTGGTCTGTCTAAGCATTGAGAGTTTATTATGACCAATGAGGCACTGTAGCTAGCTCGGTAAGGGGATTTTGGGTACTGAGGTGAGTTTTGGGCCATCCTAATTCACCGAGGTTCCAGGTCTCTATGCACAGTTCTGTAGGAGAACGGAATTCCCGCTACAGGGGAAGGGGTCGTTTTTCATGTTTACCCTGTTTATATTTAAAAAGCAAAACGTTTGGATTCTATGAATGATGGAACACATTCCACTAATTTAGGTTGTTTTTTTGGAACTTTATCCCAGATACACCGCATAACAGTTTGCAAGCTTGTAAGTACACTTGTGGCATGATCAGATAAACAGTGGACAAGGATCTTGAGAAAAGTCATCCTGCACATTCTTAAATTAAATGCCCACATCAAATTCAAGTAAAGGTTAAAGATCACCTTCTTCTGGAACTAGGTGTCTCTCGTCCATCTCCTCTTGACCCCAGCAGCCATTGTGAAATCCTGTGGTTCCCTGTTTCCATATGGCGTTCAGCATGTTACAAATATGGTTGCTATACAATAACGAATTTCATTTAATGTTAATGGCACCCAGTAACATTACTTTTGTTGCCTTTATCTGATGATAAGCAGCCTTGACTGGGCATGCTTTGTAAGCTCATTGTTGGCTTGTACAACTTGTCATAGGTCTGTACATGGTCATCAGTTATTTAACTTTGAAAAAAAAAGAAATCAAAGGTGCTGATGATGCGCATGGAGTTAGTTGCCTAAAATCATGTTTTACACTGATGAACAATCTAAAATCTCTCACTATCTCTGGTTGTATGGTGCAAACTGTCGCCTACTAGAGGTTTCCTGGTGCGGTAGAGGACCTAATATAAGTAGTAACAGGTGCAATGGGTGAGGCAACAAAAAACATTGTTTTATCTTTTCTTAAGCCTGCAGTAGTTGGCTGAGCTCTAATTTTGAGAGGGATGGCATTGTACAACTTGAGACTGAATCTTCTCTACATGTGACAGCTGATGTTTTCACTAGTAACTTTGCATTTGTGGTTTGGAGCATTCTTGGTTATCTTTGGCATCAGAAAAGAGGTGGGTGATGTATACCAGCTCTTGTGCTTAAATGGATCAGGGTAAGTATAGTTGGCACAAACCACGTCAAATATATTTAACTGAAAAGCAGTTATTTTCAATGAATAATAGTCATTACAGGATTCAACTTATGACTTTACAAAAATGTTTACCACCAAGAACTTGTGGGAGAAGTTCCAAAATGAAAGAATGCATCATAAAAAACACTTAATTAGGCAATCCTACTTTGCCATAGCTCAATTTTTCCAGGTCTAAGTTTTCCTTTAACAAATCATTATTTTCAGATTCTAGTCCAAGTGATTCAAGAGTACAACACCCATAATCCACTAATTTGTTGATTGAAATCACAGGACTGAAAACAATGTGTCCAATAACTTTGAATCATCTTGTAACCCTACTGTGGCAAAGTGAAAAATTGGTAACATTTTTGTTGTGTGTTGCAATTGTAATTGTCATTTGCAGAGCGCATAATCACCGCCAGGTCTCTAAGCCCTGTGAGATAGAGCCCTACCCTAGCACGTGAAGGAGGTGTAAATGATTAAGTTCTGCCCCAAGCTTCCTCAAAAAGGAGTGTTGAGTGTTTTTTACTTCTTTCTAAATGAGAGGAGGGCTTGTTACTTACGCAAGTTTTCCGGCAGCTAGTTCCATAGTACAGGGATTGAGGTTGAGAAGGCTCTGCCTCCTTTAGAGGTCATGCAAAGCGGGTCAGGCCAGCAGGCCGGCCTCCGAGGACCGTAGTGACCTGCTAGGGGTATAGGTTGCTAAACGATCTTTAATGTAAGATGGGGCTAGATCATAGCTGGCTTTGTGCACGATGCAAAGACCCATAAACCTAGTTCTCTGCCTGATCAGGAGCCAGTGTAGTTGGCGTAAGAGTGGGGTAGACTCCGGGTCAGCCAGCTATACTCTCTGTGATAGGTCAGTGAGGAAGGACGTGAGTCATTTGAGGACCGTAGCCTGGATGCCTAAATCCGAGATCCGCGAAAGAAGTAGGTCATGGTTGACCTTGTTAAATGCCGCGGTTAGGTCGAGCAAAACCGGGGCACTGGGCACAGGGCAATTCCATTTCCTGAAAGGCTGTGGGTGCTCTATCACAGGACTTGAGTTGTGGAGCCGTTGACCTGTAAACTATTAAAGAGTATGAATTCAAGTTCTAGGTACTCTTCAAAAGTGTGTACTGTTGCGATTTATATTTACGTTGGAGGCTGTAGGCCTGTTGTCTTGTGTATGTTCTGTGCTTGCTAGTTCCGTGTCTACAATTTGAATATCAGCTTTACTTACTAAAATTCAAAAAATGTTCCCAGGCCTGGATAACCTGTTTACGCCTGACATTGAAAAAAGTGATGCTCCAGCATTTCAATGACGGATGTATCCACGTGCAAAGTTATTTGACCATCTTTTAAGAGGAAAAGTGATGATAGGACACATTATAATAATGCACCCCTGTCTGGATGTAAAAAAAACGTGTTAAAACTGGTATTGCTATAAAAAATGATAGTGCTTGAAACTACTATAGCAAAAGTAAAACCTTCCTCAATAAGTACGTCTCGTCAATCAGGTTTCTAAGTCTTGGTTAATGGTTACCCTGGCAAAAGTCACAGGTGCTAAGGTTATCTTGTTTATTTTCAACCCCTTCTGTTTATGTACACTGTTATCCAGCTTTGCATTCACACACATTGTTGAAAGCACTACCCAAACTAAAACAAAAAACTGCCCCTTGTCAAGGGTTCAACCGTGTCCTGGCACCTGTTGATTTCTTTATATCCAGGTGACCCAAAGGAATCATGGGTCAGACTGGAGTCTGTTTTCCCAGAGGGTACATTTTCTCTTTATTGATTTGTAGTAATAGGAGCTGTGACCTGGATCACTGACCCCGACCTCCATTAGTCTGTCTCTGATTGACACCACCCACAGTGCTTCGGTTTCAGGCTTCTGTTCTCAGACTTGGAGCATTTTAGATATATTTGAATGCAATCCAAACGGGTAGACTGAAAGCTTCTCGTGTACCACCTTATGATCTTTGGACTAATTATGTGTGCATTGCAATAAGCTTAGTTATAAAAAACAAAAAGTAGCTGTTTATTAAAATGAATGTAAAATGTGCGTTTCCAGTTTGTGAGTTATTTGTGTATTTGTGAAGCAGTTTCATGTGTGTGCTTGCCTTAGGAGCCTTGCAAAATGCCTGTCAATTTTCTGTAGAGGGTACAGATGTTGTGCTGTATTCGACTTGCGTGTCCAGGGTGTGGCAAACATATTTCATTCTTAGAAGGGAGCACTGTAATTATTGTGTTCTGGAAATGAGCTGCAAATTTGACGTTTTTAGGTTTCATAGTTTTGAACTCTCTTCCCATCTGGTCTGCAATGGTATGGCCTGGTAATGCCGAGTCCCCTCCCAAGTATTGGTCAGTTACCCCCCACATATGATCCCTCTCTTCCCAGAGCTATCGATAGTAAAACATCCAACACAATTTAATTCGTTTTGGATTAGGGGTTAAAACCCTCAGCTGTATTTTATTAAAAATAATAAAACCTAATGAAACCTAATTCAAAATTCAAATCATTTAAAAACTTTTTACGCAGAAAATATGAACCTATCCACTCATGTTTTGTCATACAGTTTTTTTTACATGATTTATGGCTATCCTTAATATAAGTCTAATAAATAACCATCCCTAACGTAAACTGGAACATGTACATTTGTTTTCAGTGTATCGTGAATGAGCCAACGTGCAAGGTCTTGATTGTTCCCCAATAAGTGACAGGCCCCCCTTTACCCGAGTGACCTTGCGCAGGAGGCCCCGTGTGCGCAGCAGACTCTTTTTGCGGGCACCCCCTACACCCTTCCAACCTAACTCCCAGGGGCTGATGTTATACCATGTTGGCGCCCAATGCGCCTGTGCAGTGGTTGGCCCAACCTGCCTACCGGTAGCGGAAACTCCCTGCACCCTTTAGCCTACGGGCTGTGAGCGCCCCCTGTAGTGTGATGAGGAACCACTGTCCCCCCCCCTACCCCCGGCATCCCCGTTAACCAATGGGATGCCTACCAAGAGATGGAATATTAGACATATCAATCATGACCTTACCACAGCCCAAGGATACTCCGACATAAAATATGACAATTGTTAATTGACTTTACCTGAAAGAGAAAAACATTATCCCACAAACATTTTTGTTCACTAATATGCAACCATTGAAAGATCTACAAAGACTTTTTGAGCAACTCAACTATGAAACATATGCCTAACGAAATCATTCATAACAACCTCGCTACTTTAGGGGATGGTGGGTGGGGAAAGACAAAACAGAGGCTACAGCTGCCCTCCGTGTGCGTTGATGAGGTGCTGTGAGGGCAGAGCGGCGAAGAAGAGACTCTCGCTGCTCTGTTGCTCTTTTTAAAGAGCGCTCCCTCATCCAGAAAAAACAGGTCCCGGCTAAATCCGGGATCCGTTTTCCTTGCGTTGCCCCCGAAGCGCAAAACAACTGCTTCCGGGGCATGCCCCCATTTTCTAACTAATGGGGTCCAAAAAAGGTGGTGAGCGGGAGGGGCGACCCATGTGCGGCATCGGCCCTGGCCCTGCTCCCTCCACGCCGAAAACGCCAACTGGGGACCGGTACCACCGCCATATCGACGGCGTGACCAAGTTCCTGGTACCGCCTGGGTTAAAACCTCAAATCTGTTAAGAAACCTGGTCTACGTAAGGCTCAAAAGAGCTACACTGATTGTTGTTTCTGTGTTATATAAATGCCCCCCGCACACCAGCCTGTGCTTTACTGATTTGCCCATAAGCTCTCGAGCAGCCCCGAGCCTTTCCCTCACACTTGCATAGGCCCTTAAGTTTGTAGCGGTAACCCCAAGACAAACACCTTTATTTGAAGCCCCAGCTTCTCAGAGCCCAGTGAACAAAGACAAAGGAGGTGGTAAGAACGCGACTTTACGCAGTGTATTTTCAAACTTTAGAACTGTTCTTTTCCTCTACTGGTGACTTTAAATTTACCTCATGGTTTCTTTGCAATTTGTACTTTTCAGCTGCCTTTGACACAGTTAACCATGATACTTTAATCTACGAAGCTGGCATAAAGGGGACTGCTCTCGTCTCAATCACGTTTTACCCTAAAAACAGAACAACTGTAAGACATACTCTCCATTTCTCATCCAAACTGTACTTAACAAAAGCAAGGTTCCCTCAAGGCTCTAATATCTCACCCATGCTTTTCGATATCTACATGAAGTCATTACTGCCAATGATCAATAAATTTTAGTTAGCTCGCATGCTATAACAGTGCAGATGACAATAAGCCTGGGCGGAGTTGCGCAACGCGGAACTCGGTGAAACTCTGTGAAGTGGCAAAAAATCTCTGCTGCGCTACGCGGAGCTCCGCAAGCGGCGGAGTTCCACAGAAAAATGCCGTTCACGGTGATTGCACAGTGTGCACAAGGTCATATTTTTTTTGTTTTGCCTCAGAGAGATTGTGATTTGCCCAGAATCATAGGATGTTGAGCCGATGCCAAGACTCGAGCCTTGTTAGCCACCATTGCATTTCCTTCTTAATGAGGCTGGTATAAAAGTACCAGTAAAGTGTTGCGGTAACAGCTGTAGTTGGACTTTTGCTGCCTGTGATGTACCCCTTGGTTCACATGCACCATCCCTGTTGCATTATTTTGCCCTCGTTTGTAATCGGTAGTGCAAAGAGCTTTACTCTTACAGCACCTGACCCTCCTTCATCTTTGTTTTGCTCCTTTGAGCAGAAATGCGTGGTAGGTTGATTGCCTCGAGCAGCATTCACTCCTCTCCATGGTGCGGGTATTACTGGTTGGCTTACAACTAACCACATCCTATGTTTCACTTATTTTGAGAAAGGATGTTTACAGCTGTGTGTGTGTTACCGAAGCTTACAAAATTGCTGGGTTTGCTGGGTACTTGACTTGTGTGAGCCGCTTCTGGTGCTGTTTCAATTCTGTTTTGTGCAAGAAGCTTCTAATGTCTGTCAGAACCGCAGAATTTGTTTGTGTTGACTGAGACGTATTAAGCATAGGCAGGGAGGGCAATTGCCAGGGCCTCCAACTTCCAAGCCCCCCCCCATCCTCCCTGAGAAAGTAAACTTTCTCTTTACATAGCTCTCTTCTCTCTGCCTACCTCTACCTCTGAATAAGTCTCGCTTTGCCAAATGGATTTTTAAGGATTTTTTGGGCCCTTGAAAAAAATATATTCACTGTTTATGCGAGAACTCCGTTTCTATGAGTTTGATTGGAATCCTGTGGGCTTCAGTTTGAGAAAATGGGGCAGTACAATTACGAGCGGGGACCCAAAAATGTCTTTCACAGGCCCCCAAAAATCCTTAAGACAAAACTGTGTGAGGAATGCTTACTTTATTGGTGCCTTTGCTGTAGTTCCTCTCCAAGTTGAATTGCTCCTTACTGTTCTGCACCTCTACTGTGAAGGGTGTTCATATACCAATCACATAGTAAGTTTTTAACACAGACTTCCATTTTGCATTTTCACTTTAATATGCTGCCTGAGCCAGAAGCCAAATATATTCCTGTCTTGCTAGCCAGAAATTAATTGAAGATATACTTCGATTGTGAGATATAAGATGAAAAATTAAGCAAGCCTTGACACCTTAAAACAGATAACACACGCTACCTTTCAGTAAAAATGTGGGAGCACAGATTCCATAGTCAACCAAGTACAACAGTCCGGGATGCTGTGAAAAGAGTCAGAAATCTCAGTTTTGAAGCAACTGCAGAGGAAATGGTAAAGGACCTCATGTTGTATAATGTCTGCAGTAACTGTTATTGTCCTCTACCCCCATGTGAACTTAAAGGAAAGTTAATTACAACCTAACAAGTAAGTAAAAAAAATGGATCTGCGTGAAATCTTTTTGCACAATTACTATTATTATTCCCATGGTCTTTTTTGCCATGCTGTACAGCAGTGTGGCTGTGTAGCAGGAATGAAAGCTAAGCACTGGCCGCATCATTGCGCCTTTTTTCTTAGGGCGGGTGGTGGTGGGCAGCACGAACGACAGAAGGCAGGGTGAGAACTGGCAACATGGACAATGGGAGGGTGGGAGGTAATGATAATGGGACAGTAAAATAAAAAGTGATATGAAGACACCAGCGCTCCCCACATTATAGTGCTTTTTTATAGCGGTGATTGGGGGTGACACAGAAAACGGTAGGTTGGAGGAAAAAGCAACACGGACAAGGGTGGAGGATGGGAGGGTATGAGGAAACACTGAATCAATCCCTTAAAAGGCAGTCACAGCTGGAATATGTGTGTCTTCATCGCAAAGTTGAACTTGGCCAAGTCTGACGAATAGTCTGAGTTTTTCGTCTTTAATATTTTATTAGCAAATACATTAGTCAGTTGTGGAGAGTGGGAGTTCTCAAATTGATTAGCTTGAAAATTTTACTTGAAAACGTTATTTAGCAGTATTTTGTGGCTCCACTATTTTACAGGTAAAATGCTGAATTTTTGCTGTTCCAATTTCGCTGTTTTAAGACCAGATTTGTACTACCTGCAGTCCTTGGACAAGCTTTTCAGATGTATAACAGTGGTAACCAGTACTTTTAAACACTAGTATTTCTTCCAAACATAACTTTTTAATTGGCTTATTCTACTAAAGATAAAGAAAAATTAGATTAACAAGCAACATGGATAAGAGTCGGGGTGGATAGATAAGAAACAAAACGGATACGTTTATAGGGTGGGAGGAGAAGCGGGGAAGGGGGAGAAGGAACGCAGACATGACGAATAAAGAAGAAAATAGTATCTGAATCACAATGAGCAGTGAATGAACATCAGAAGACACTAATCTAAGTAAATCAATCAGCACTTAGTCCATGCTCCAAACGAAAGAGACATGACAAGCACAGGTCAATTAGGAGGCAGTAAACAAAAGTGACAATAAAGCCAGCAAATGGTAGGCAGTGGGTGGTGTAAACAATAAGTCTTGCGCAACAGTGCATATGCTGTTGGGAGGCGACACCTAATGAATCTCATCTAATGCTCATGGAACGTGCTCCAACATCCTTCGGTGGAGTTTGCGCGATATAAAACTGCAACAAAAAAAGTATTTGAGGCTACATTTAAGCAGGGCTGTGGAATATTATTTGGTTACCAAATTAGCATAATTGTGTGGCGCGGAGTGAAGCAAATGACCAAAACCAAATTACATATTTTAAAATGAACAGGAGCAGATTTCATCGGGTAATATGGCATATTTTAGGAGTTAAGTAGGGGCATATTTCAGCGTCATATTGGGCATAATTATACAACCAACGGGGAAACTGTTTCTCAGAAGCATGATGCATGTTTCAACCATGCCTGTTGGTGTATTTGGATTTTGGGGGGAGTTATATTTGATCAGTAATTACATTCAGCACAGTTGAGCAGCATAATATCTATTTGAGTAACATAGGCGCAGGCATATTTTCAAAGCAACATGGGACGAACTTGAGCCACACTGGGGGAATTTATAAGCAAAATATCAGAACGTAATTCAGCAAAGTCACAGGTCCAAATTAATCAGCATTAGATAATAGTTGATCAAAGCCACTGCGCATAATTGAGCACGACCAGGGTATTACTTGATATGCATCATACAAGCATAATTAAAAAAGAACTAGTGTATATTTGAATTGCACCAGAGGCATACTTGAGCACCATCAAGGACATATTTGGAGGGTTTTTAAGGCATAAGCAAGCAGAACATCTGCATCAAAGACATATTTGAGGGGTATTGCAGGGCATAATTGAGCTGAAATTGGGGAACAACTGATTCAAGGGGTGTAAATTAATGTGTTCACTGTAACCATCTACCAGCAGTAGGAACCCAATTTAGAAACTCTACCATGAGTACTAATTGTGTGGCAGAAAGTAGCGTGATTGAACAGTAACCGGGGTCATGGCTGTATCGCAGAGTGCAACTTAGCAGCACAACAGACATGGTCGCACAGCCCATTAGAATACATATCTTTAGCAAGTGGCACCCTAACGTTAATAATAGCACTCTAATGTTTGAATAGTACTGTAGTAAATCATTTAGCTGAAACTTGGTGTGTGTCTTCAATACTTCTGATGAAATGTCTCCACAAAACCATTTTGATAGGATGCTTATTGAGTTACGGTGAACTGAATCATTTAGCAGACCACCTCTCTGGGAGTCAGATTTGATAGAGGTATTTGCAAGTCACAAGTCCTATAAAAGGAAGTGGGGGGACTGATCAAGTAAGACAGGATGCAAATGACCTCATGACGTCACGACGTAGCGCTATAAAAGAAATACAATAGTGCTATTTAAATTATTTGCGTAAATACTCAGACTAACCCATCTGACAGTCTTACAGTGTCTGCATTTATATACAGGGACAGAACAAAGGCAAAAGCATGCCTCTCTTAAGTACTTGTGAAGAGAAGGCAAGCTGTGTGCCTTTGTTTCCCTCTGTGGCATTTACATTTAAATGTAAGGTTCCAGGCGGCCCCCAGTCAGCATATACAAACAAAAGGAGGCTGCATGGCCCCTTAACTTCGGCCCAGCTGAAGGTGAAACCAGCATTGGAAATGCAATAGGTCTCGGATTTATGTGAGTTTGAGCTAATGGCATTGTAAATGGCAATGTCTTTTCGCCATGTGTTATGGAGTGTACGCATGTGATGTGTAGTGGAATTATGGGAGTTGGATTTGAATTGTAGCAATGGTGGCATGCTGCGCTTTAGATGAATATGTTTAAAAGTAAAGTGTGCCATACTCTGATTGCTACAATAATTAATTGTGGATGCGTTAACAATTGATGTGCGTACTGATGGCTGGTGGTGTGTGCGCCTGGTGAAAGCGTGCACTGCCGGCTAGAGGTGTGTGTGCCTGGTGGAAGTGTGCACAGATGGCTGGTGGTGTGCGTGCCTGGTGAAAGTGTACACAAACTGCTCGTGGTGCGTGTGCCTGGTGAAAGCGTGCAATGATGGCTGGTAGTGTGTGTGTGTGTGTTCTGGTGAAAGCGTGCAGTGATGGCTGGTGGTGTGTGTGTGTGCCTGGTGAGTGTATGGAGGAGAGTGTGTGGAGGCGAGTGTGTGGAGGCAAGTGTCTGTGTGGTGTTGTGTGATCCTCTGTGAGACACCGGGGTCTGTCGTCTGGAATGGAAGCTTTGGTCAGATGAAGGAGCATGGAAATGTTGCGCTCCTGTGAAAGAGCTGGCAGGTGATTGGGGTCTCCCTTAGGAGTCAAAGACTCTGGAAGCAGTGCCCCTGTCTTTAACACCACCACACCAGTGTGCCTCAAGTAACATGTACCAGGTCTTCTAGGTGCCTAGAACAACGTCCCAGTGAAAGCACTGGACTTCACTGGCACCAAAGCACGTCATTTGTACTCACCCTGCACACTCACACGCTGCTCACCCTACACACTCACACACTGATCACCCTACACACTCACACACTGATCACCCTGCATACTCACACACTGCTCACCCTGCATACTCACACACTGCTCACCCTGCATACTCACACACTGCTCACCCTGCATACTCACACGCTGCTCACCCTGCACACTCACACGCTGCTCACCCTGCACACTCACACGCTGCTCACCCTGCACACTCACACGCTGCTCACCCTGCACTCACACGCTGCTCACCCTGCACACTCACACACTGCTCACCCTGCACACTCACACACTGCTCACCCTGCACACTCACACACTGCTCACCCTGCACACTCACACACTGCTCACCCGCACACTCACACCCTGCACACTCACACACTGCACACCCTGCACACTCACACACTGCTCACCCTGCACACTCACACACTGCTCACCCTGCACACTCACACACTGCTCACCCTGCACACTCACACACTGCTCACCCTGCACACTCACACACTGCTCACCCTGCACACTCACACGCTGCTCACCCTGCACACTTACGCACTGCACACTCACACACTGCACACCCTGTACACTCCTGCCTGTGTTGCCTGCACGTCATTTGTGCTCACCCTGCATACTCACACTGCTCACCCTACACAACCACTGCTCAGCCTAGACACTCACACACTGATCAGCCTAGACACTCACACACTGATCAGCCTAGACACTCACACACTGATCAGCCTACACACTCACACACTGCTCACCCTACACACTCACACACTGATCAGCCTACACACTCGCACACTGCTCACCCTACACACTCACACACTGCTCACCCTACACACTTACCCACTGCTGGCCCTGGACACTCACATAATGCTCACCCTGCATACTCACACACTGCTCGCCCTGGACGCTCACATAATGCTCACCCTGCATACTCACACACTGCTCACCCTGCATATATAACAGGCCGAGAGAGAACGTAACTTTGCCTGGCACTGCCTCGGCGGTAAGAGCTGTTACTTTAAGTCCGCCCACCCACCATTCCCCAGTTCATATCCAAAAATCGTAGCACCTAGAAACCTGGTGATTGCAATATAAAGGCGCTATCATTTTTTAAAACTTGTTACGTTATGTGATCCTCTTTGTGTCAGCCCACCCTCCGTTCCCCAGTTCGTATCCAAAAATCGTAGCGCCTAGAAATCTGGTGATCCTAATATATGGTGCTATAGTTTTTTTTGTTTTACCTGTTACGTTAAGGGATCCTCTTTGAGTCCAGCCTATCCCCCGTACAAAGTTACTTTTTGTTGAGTTTCTGTTTTGACCGATCCGGGAGTGAGGGGCGTGGATCGGCGCTCCCTCTGCTGCCTCTGGAAGCAGCTGCCTCTGCTTGGGACGGAGGGCCCTTCCTTCCCCGGCTGGGTGTGCGGGGGCTCTGGCAAAAGTGCGGGACAAAATGGCCGGGAGCAGGTAGGCGCAGAGAGCCGGGAATTAATTCATGAGGCAGGGGATCGGGTTCCAACAGCACCGACAGGTAGATGGGTAGAGGGTGGAGAATAAAGGCAAATCTTGTATTATGATCTTACTCTGTTCACCATATGCTTTTCAGACTCTGGAGGCTGCGTAGATCTCACGGTGCTCTAAGTCGGGTGTTGCGTTGTTAGTTTAACTGTTATGTTTGTTGTACTTTATCATGTGAAGTGCAAAACTACAAGCTGCAGGATGCGGTGCACGGCACAACTTTAGATGTCAGGCATAATGCTGTTTTAACGTACAGTGTGTGCCTGTGTGCTGAACTAAAGTCCTGAGTTATTTGCTTTTCTCTCTTCTTCCTTCACATGCCTGGCTGGGATGGAACAGTGCACGGTTTTCGAACTGCTCTAGTGGATTGTACGATTTTCAGTATTTTAAGAGTTCCCGGTGTCTTAAAAATAAAGTCTTGCTCCTGCGGTGCGTTCCACCCGGATCCCCGTGTTTTTAAGCTCTGATGATTCTAGCTTGTGGTGTGAGTGGAGATGACAAGGCGAGACAATCCCACTCGCCTGTGCTGGCCCAGGTCATGTAGTGCCACACACGTGGGCAGGAGGGCGGGGCCAGGCCCATCCATCTTGAGTGTGGGCTCCGGGCTGCAGGTGCCCTCTGCATGCGCATGTCTGCCCGAGGATTACATATTAAGAGGCCAGGCCCCGGGGGAGGGAGTATGTTTGCATTCTGGAACCAAACCCAGCGGTGTTTATGGGGCTGCGCATTCCTGTGAGTCACCAGCCGTGAGGCTGCGAGTTTTTCCCAGGGCACAACAGTGGCGCATTGACTGGGCTGGGAACGTGCATCCATCCAGTCTGTTGTTTCTGCATAATTCCCTCAGCCACAGTCTGCTCATCGAGCTCTCGCCTTCGTTTTTCTTGTCATTCTCCCATAAAATCGAAGCCAGCGTCACTCCTGTCATTGTCAGGGGAGAGGTTGTGGCCTTGGGGCCAGAGCTGCCGACTTGGGAGCTGGGGAACCAGTTTGGAGTCTTGACGTCGGCTCAGCTTCCTGTGATTCTGGGCAAATCAATGAATCTTTTGTGCCTAACAAAACATGAATGTGTCCTTAAGTAACGTTACTGGTGCTCGTGTAAAGCGCTACCATACCTTCAGGATGAGTTCGCGCAAAAAAATAATAATTGTGCCTGGCTGCGCCGAGTTGTAAAATACATAACAATATTGACATCCTTTAACTTGCAGAAACTGTGCTGGTGAACATTTTACAAGTAATATCCGATGCAGTCTGAAAAGGACGCGCGTTTCCCCTGATACACGGCTGTGTCCCCTGCACAAACTGAGAAAAATTGGGAGGTGTCCCGCAGGCCCGTCAGAAATGACCTTTTATTTTTTAACGGCGCGGAGCCCTCTGCCTTCTTGGGCGGACGCCTGAAGAAACCTCAAAATAGATTTAAAGATCGGGGAGATGTGGTCCTGAGACCTCTGCTCTTACTGGCGATGGGGCGGTTTTCTCACGCTTTGTTGCTGTGAGCCATCCGCCCCTCTTGCAGAAACGGTGCTGGTGAACATTTTACAAGTAATATCCGATGCAGTCTGAAAGGGATGCGCTTTTCCCCTGATACACAGATGTGTTCCCTGCAAAAACCTGAGAAAAAGTGGGAGGTGTCCCGCAGGCCCGTCGGAAACGACCTTTCATTTTTTGATCGCGCGAAGCCCTCTGCCTTCATGGGCGGACGCCTGAATAAACCTCAAAATAGATTTAAACAACGGGGGTGGGGATGTTGTCCAGAGACCTCTGCTCTTACTGGCGATGGGGCAGGTCTCTCACGCTTTGTTGCTGTGAGCCAGCCGCCCCTCCAGCCATTGGGTGTGTGTCTCTTTAAGCAGTCGGTTTAGTGACAGTGAGGGGGGGAGGGGAGGACCCTCTAAATAATAAAGAGCACTCGCCCCCTCCCGCTGTACACTTTAATGTCCTCCCAGGGTTGAGCTGTCAAGAAATCCGCAACACGTAGTGTTGGGGGGGGGGAAGGGTCCTCACAGATTCCTTCTTTGAGGAACAGGGGTCAGCTGAGATTTTACAGTGCTCGAATTCACTAGCACAGTCAAAATGTAAACAACTGCATCAACTGAGCGCATTGTTATCCGCACATACTATTTTTTTTCCTTACAGAAAACTGTGCATTGATTTTAACCCCTTTCCCAAGAGTACATGAAATGCTGAACTTTACCACGGCATGTTACCCTCTCGAAAAAAAAGTGTCACTTCAACTGATCGCAAAAGCGATCGAATTGTAAAAACAAGAAAAAATGTAAAAGCCCGCTAGTAGTGCGCGCGCGCACCACTGCGAGCTTATGTCTTCAATTACCGCGGCTGTCTAGCTAATTGAAGATATATGGCCTATGGTGCGCGTAACAGACACCAATAGGCCATAGGCGAAGCTACGTGACCGCCTATGGCCTATTGCGTGTTCTGTTTAAAAACCGCACGCACGCAAAGGCCAATGGGAATGGACCTTGGATTCCACAACGGCACGAGCGTTGTGGAATGCAAGGTCCATTTTCAAATCGCCCAGAATAGGCTCGCACTGCGCGACACTGCATGCGCAGTGTACGCTAGGCCCGAGACCTAAATAGGCACCCTCTCTCTGCCTGCACGTTGCTGCTGGGAATGAAAAGCAGACAACGTACAGGCACTGCTGAACGTATCCCAGTGTAAGTTTCAACATATTTCTGTGGGGCCTAACTTCTTGGCAGGGGAGACAGCGTCCACCCTGTAAAAATAGTGGGTGGACACCGTGTACCTGCGTGTACCCCTGACTTGAGCCCTGGATATTTGGCTGCTACTCGGATACCTGTGTGACTCCTGAGAATAATATTATCACTGTACAAGGATTTTGAGGCTGATCGCCTCCTTCTCAAATATAATGATGATTTTTTGACCCTGCTTCAGAGTACATTTCCCCATGTAAGCATATGGTGTGAAAAGCAGCTGAAACCTTCAAATTAATATTGCCCTCTGCTGTGGCAAAGCCTAACATTTTGACTGAAATATTTCAACCCTCCTCTTCCGTGGCAGAGCCCTTCCTCCTGTTCTTTGAGATCCTCTTGGATCCTGTCATGGCTGCACAGGATAACTTCTTTTCAGGCCCAGCAATAAATCTGGGCTAATGTGTTCGTGCTTTGTTGGGACCTGCTAGGCTTACAGTGATCAGCTTGACAGACCTCGTGAAACGGCTGTTTAAGGATTTGATCAGTAACTGAATGGATACATCCAAACAGATGTTGAAATATAGCCTGGACTCAGCTGTGCCAATGGACCGAGCAGCGATGTCAGCACTCGCACTGTCAGCATGCTTCTAAATGTTCCACAGGGTTATCCAGAGATGACCAAGCCACAGTGTTGTACATGCCCTTTACTGGCGAGTGGCTATTTTGAGAGAAATCAGACTCCTCGCTAGAGCGCTTTAAAAAGAATAGAGCTTTTAAAAAAGAATAGAGCTACAGCTCGCACACAGGGCCTAGTCTTCTCAGTGTAACATTTGCACCAACACTATGGATAGTTTTGTGACTATTTATAGACAACCTTCTTAGCCTGCCCAGTCACCCCAGTAGCGGTACTGCTCCTTTCGGGGTAGGGTTGGATGTATGGTCTGGCATCAATAGCACCATCATCCTTCTACCAGTCCTGCTCTCCAGTGCACACTTTGGAGGTGGAAGTCCATGCTCTGCTGAAAAAGAATCATACAGGTGGTGCTATGGGAAGAAAGGTGCATGAGAGTACCCAGTTCACTTTTCAGTCCCCAATAAGGAATGAAATCTAAGACCCATCCTCGATCTTGACCTTCTGAGTGTTTTCATTTGGCAAGGTAACTCTAAAATGCTGTTGCTGAGCCAAGTCTTGCTGACCCTGAACACAGGAGACTGATTGGTATTCCTGGATCTTCATGATGGCTATTCCACCTTCAAAGTTTTCCCCACCCCAAAGACCTTACTTGAGGTTTAGTACATGCTATACTGTGGCCAGGGGAAGCTCTCTGCTGTACACTGGACTAAGTGTGCCCATTAGTCGGTCAATATTGTCTGCGGGACAAAGATAATAACAGTTTGTGGAAATAAGGCAACTTCAGAACCACAGGCCCCTCTTGGCCAAACACAAGTTACACCTAATCTCCCAGGTCCTAATCTTTTCCCGTAAGTGTCCGAATCACACCCTGTATCACACCCAGGGGCCAAGCATACCATCTGTGTCATGCCCAGGGGTCCAAGCGATTAACACCTCTCACTCCTTTCAGATACCAACAGTGTTAAGAAACTGGTGTCACTGAGAAACCCTTTTAGACAAAAAATAAGATTAAGGTGCCAACTCCGCACAAACAAGATAGTTTACTACATAGAGTCCTGAAAACTATAAAGGAATACACTATAAATATTCACTTTTCCTAGCATGCAGACTATTGAAAAAAGGAGACTTCTCCAAATGTTGCTTGAACAAAAAACACCTTGAAAAAAGAAGAGACGAAGCATTTGGCAAAACTGGAACAGTTTGTTTAATTAAAAAGTGTGGTGGGTGAACAGTTACAGGCATAGGATCTGAGGATTGTCTCAACTCGCAATCGATCGGACATGAGTTTTTATACTATTTGTTGAATGCCATAAAATAGTTAAGGCGACCCTTTTTTGGTAAGGAATGTGTACCTCTGTCTTTGGAGCTATAAATTAATGTATTCGATGAGGAGTCCAAGTGGGTCTCAACCATGACACAATGCGGCCAGTAGATAATGTGTCAAGATGTCTGGCAGGAGGAGTGTGTGATCACTGCACATACTGTGTGTGCTGTGTCCTGATTGGCTATGTGTTCCTAACTTCATGTGGCATCTGACTTTATGGTGTTTTGGAAATGTGCGTACCTCTCCAGTCATGTGCGCTTACTTGGGACCATTGCGATGTCGCTGCATCCTATGTATAGGATTTTACTGAGGTTTCCTGTTAGCACGTTTTTTTGCCAGCTTAGTGCCACCCCACCTGTGGTGTGTCAATCGGTGACCTCCGGCCTGGATTTCAGAGACTGCCTGACTATGTATTTCTGAGTCGGGGTTGTTCATAACTGGAGAATTCATCAATAAAGATACACCTTTATTTTTATACATGAATGTATTATGATTCATAATTACTTCGATTTTCTCAGTATTAACATTATAGCACACAATTTAGCCGAAGCTTCACAATGTTTGAGAGGCAAAGGCTCTGGGAGATAAAATTAACCTTGTTACAAAATGTAAGCAAGGTTGTGGTATTGTTGACTTTGTGTGCAACTTACTGTTGTAGTCAAAGGAGAAGGAAAACAAATATCATAATTTACAATCGTGTGAACAGTTGCTTTGTCTGCCAGCACCCAGAGGATTTTTATTTGGACTGTAGTAGAGCTAGGGCATGTTGCATCCATTCCTGTAAACTGCTCCTAAAGCCACGTTTGCCTCAAGGTCTATATATCCGTATGTCTCAGTCTTGCTTTTATTCCCCTTGGTCAACGTGTGTACAAATGTTCAGTACTGTGTAATCTGAAATTCCATCCTGTCTACCTGTTTGGGAGGAAAGAAGGAAGGAATGACTGCAGAGGGTTAAACATGTCCCAGAATCTCAAGTGCTGTCCTGTTGAGAATTTGTTGTTTGCATTAACATATTATCTATCAGTGGTTTAGTCTCTCTGGGTGTGATATGAATTAAACACTGATCGAGATTGAACATGGTTGCCAGGCTGTTAAGACCACTAAACTGTACACGTATGGTTTTATGTGTTTTATTGCAACTTTATTTGAGTTTTATGGTAATATTTGCAGTGGTTAAATTGCATGCTGAGCTCACCTCGCCATTTTCTTTCAATAGTTACCCTCTTGCAAGAGCATCTACTGAGCAAGATAAAGTGCTATTCAGTGTGAATGGTGGTGCGTCTCCAGGGTAGTTTGAGAGATGGTGTTTGTGCAACACCTCAAAGGTGTTTATTGCTCTGTTAATCTGACAAACTCTCCCCCGTTGTTTGTTTGAAATCAGCATTTTCATTGTACTTGACCAATAGTCACTGAAAATGAGGAACACTGTACTGTGCTGCTCTGTGCTTCACAAAAACGAAACTAAATGGCATGATAGAGGTGGTATCACATGGATTTGCAGCACTAAACTACTCTTTCTCAGTTCAGTACAAAAGCAAGCCAGCGAATTTAGGACCAGTGAGGCTGCACTGGCAATTCCTCAATTGTTTAGTTTTGAGTATAACCCCATATTAAAATTAGCTCTTTAGTCTGTTTGGATGAGTCTTTTCCTTTTTTATTTTTCACAGATCAGAATGCACTTTGTAAATTGTATTTTCATTGAATTCGTATAGCGCTTACTAACCCTAATGAACCATTGAACTCCTTTGTGGCGGGTAGCACTTTCTAACCCAAAGTTAGTAGCTAATCTATTAGTTAACAATTTATTGTTGATAATGTGTTTGGTATTGTTAGTCTTGTGATCTGGGGAAACTGAAGCATTTCCTACAGTTTCCAGTGGTGAATTAAGTTAAAAGAAGTTAAGTGTGATTTTTAAGTTAATGAAAATGGGAAAATAGATATTTAAATGGGGAAAACGTAATTAGATCTTTTGAGATTGCATTGAGAGGTTACAAATAAGTGTAGATTGTGATTTATGAGTGTGGGATAAGTAAATGGGTTACAAAAGGTTAGGCACTCCAGGAATAATTACTCAGAATGAGAGTTTGATTTGAAAGGAGAGAATGTTATTAGTGTACTGTAGTATAGTGGATAGTAAAGCAGCACTGCAGCAAACATAGAAAGGTAGAAGAGTAAATAATCCATAGCTATTATTAATCATGGTTATTTTTATGCAAAGCTTTTTAAAATATTTAGCTAGTGTGCCATCCAGAGAGGTGTAAATAGTAGAAAAGAGAGGCTAAAAGTCGATTAGCCATGGGCAAAATAGACTTTGTTGCATTGTAGGAAGGTCAAGTGATTTTCTATGGCTTTGATCTTAACAGGTAGGATATTCCATAGTTGTGCAGTTTGAATGGAGGAAGTAGTGCCACCAATGGTTTTATTCATGTAAGCAGGAATTATTAAGCACCGTGCTAGTCTGGAAAGTAAGTTCCTATATGATTTTTGCTTGAATTCATTTTCGTCCTTTTCCATTGTTAGCTCTTTGTGATGCACATTAGTTTGAAAGAACATCATCTTGCTATTGGAGCCAGAGGCTTCATGACTGGAGAGACGTGGGTTGTCATATATATTGTTATATTGACATGTAGAAGTAGTCTTGCTGCTGAATTTCGGATTCTTTGCAGCCTTCTGATATGTGAGAATGCAATGCTGTGATATAGTCCACTAGCATACACCAGTTTGGAGAGGATGAATGGTGGTGTTGCTTTTATTTTTTGAAGGAATTCGAATGTTTTCATTGTGTAGAAAGTTGATTGGTATAGCCTGTCCACTTGAGAATTAATTTAAAGTGAAGAGATAAAGAAGATTCAGAATGTATCACTGTATGAAAGTGCCCTCTTTTTGCATGGTTGCCCCCACTTTTTGCCAAACTGTTGATTTATTGTGACTGAGTGTGCCCTGAGTTCCAGCTGACAGGTACCCAGGGCCTATGTTCTTTCCTTAAACTGCATTGATACAAAACCCAATTGGCACTCTTTGGCCACATGTCAGTCCCTTGTAAATGGTACCATAGGTAATAAGGGCACTGTGGCCAGGGAAGGCCACTAAAGGCTGCAGCACTCATTACACCACCCTTAGAGGCCCTTTACCTTTACAAACACACTGCCATAGCAGGCTGCATGTTTTGATGCAGAACAAGGTGAAGAGTCGACATTGCACACATCCCTGTGTGCCCTGCCTACAACCCACTGCCCTGGCATAGGTCAGCCACCCCTCTAGCTGGGTGCACTATACCAGTGGTGAGGGTATAGGTGCATGAGCCCTGTACCCCTACAATGTCTAAACCAATTCGAAGACGTTTTACATGCAATAATGTCATTAAGAGTATATGGTGCTGTGTGTTTGTCATTATGAACTTCACAGCACCATAGTGGCTTTACTGAAAACTGGGAAGTTTGGTATCAAACTTCTTAGCACATTAAGCCCACACTGATGCCAGTGTGGTATTTAATGAAAAATGCAGTCGGAGGGCATCTTGGATATGCCCCCGGAAAAACGACCTAACTCTAGTGTCCTGGCTGAATGGCTGCTTGCCAGCTGCCACTGTCAGACATGTTTCTGGAGCCCTGGGTCGAGAGCATGCTTTTCTCTGGAGTCTGGAACAATGTATATTGTGGGAAGCTTCAAAGGCTTGCTGCCTTTGTGAGCTACCCCCAGCCATTTGCTGCTACCAGCAACTGGCCCCCACTGGTTCTGACCCAGACTTTGGGCGGGGGAATCGGCAGGAAAATCAAGTGAGGAAGAGAGGTGTGCCCACCTTTGACAACCCCACCCCTTAGGTGGGGAAGGCGAGGTGAAGCACAACTCTGTCCCCACCATCCGGCAGATGTGGGGGACCCAGCCAACAAGAGGGAGGCATATGCCCCGCTCCCACTGGAGGGTGGCATAATAGGGGGTGTACCCACTCCAAGGAAGGGACCCATTGGTTCTGACCTTTACTTACCTGGAACGCCAATAAATATGATATTTAGGGCCAACCCTGAACCTTGCCTCCTCAGATAAGATCTGACCAGAAGTAGAAGGACCGAAGAAGCCGTGCTGAACTAAGAAGAGGAGGCCCACTGTCTTGGCCCCAGCCCTACTGGCCTGTCCGCACCTCGAACCTGCTGCATCGATATCCTAGTGTGTCCTGCAGCCAGCAGCCCTCAACAAGCCGGAGGACCTGCCCTGCCTTTCAAAACCAAGACTGTCTCCAGTGAGCACTGGATTTGCTCACCCACAGACTCTGGCTCTTGCCAAATCTGCGAGTCCGCACCCTAGGCCCACGACCCGAGTGGCCCAACACCCAGAGGAGGTCTCCCCGGTGATCCTGATCTGAGATCAGGTAATCTATGATCTGCTTCGAATTCCCAATCGATGCCTGCAGACCCTTTCTGGAGGATCGCCCCCAACCACAACCGGAGCTGGTAAGAAAAACCTGACGCCTAAAGACACCCCCTGCACCCGACGTCCCAGGGCTGGGAGGGTGTTCTGAGAGTGCTGAGGGTGTTCTGAGAGTGCATCCTTGACCCTGGGGGAACCCTGGTTCTAACCCCAAAATGCCTTCTCCCACAAATAAGTACTTAACCTGCAGACCGTTGGCTTCATTTCCATTCATAGGATTGTATTGACTGCTTTTCCTTGAAAATTCTTCTAAGAGTGGAGTTGGTTTGCATGAAACATTGAAAAACTGTAAATGTACTAAAAGTGAATTACTTACCTTTTCTCTAATAAATGGGTCAGTGTGATATCTAGGTATTTCACACTGATTAGCAAAAGTAACTTAAAAAATAATCGTAAAAGTAACGTGCATAATAATCTGTAAAGTAACTAAAAAGTAATTTTGAACTGTTGACTTACCTGTAATTCAACCAACTGCATTTGAACCCTCATTCAACTGTAAATCTCTGAATACGATTTTGAAAAGTATTATTTCACTTACCTGCACTTGGCTTGGCTTGGTTCTAGAAATAAAAAACAAAATATTTTTGAATCAAACAAATTGGTCTGAGTTCAGTCTGTGAGTGTGTGACATAATTTCTTGCCTGAGTGTGTACAACAAATGCTTAACACTACCTTCTGATAAAGCCTGACTGCTCACCCACACTACCACAAATAGAGAGTAAGGTGCTCTCTACTTTTACCTCTGCCTACCTTTGGCTTCTAACTGACTGTGCACACTAGACCTCATTTTGGTATAGTATATACAGAGCCAACTTCCTACAATCAATCAATCAAAGCACTTGTATAGCGCGCTACTCACCCGGAAGGGTCTCAAGGCGCTTGGGGGAGGAGGGCCGCTACTGCTCGAACAGCCAGGTCTTGAGTTGTCTCCTGAAGGCGAGGTGGTCCTGGGTCAGCCGAAGGTTGATGGGGAGGGAGTTCCGTGTCTTGGCAGCCAGGTAGAAGGATCTGCCTCCGGCGGTGGCTCTTCGGATGCGTGGTAACAATCACACTTGTTATTTTTGGCCGGGGTCCCAGTTAATCTGGTTAGAAAGATATACGGTTATATAACTCTATCATTAAAAGGGAATACTCCCATTGTTTTACATTAAACGCCTTCCCCAGTACCTCTCCCTGAATTCTTTGGCAATGATTTGTAATCCTACAGTACCAGATGATGTTAAAACCTGCATTTGGAGTTGCCAGTTTCCTCTTGCCTTCACTTTCCAATATGCAGCCTAGTTGACCAGTCGTCCTCATTGGCATTTAATGTTTTGTGGTGCAAAGGTAGTGCTGTGTGAGTGGTATTAAATACAAGGAGATGTATGGCTCATCAGTGCTACATAAAAGGTCCTCCTACTGTCCCTATAAGTAAAAAAAACGTGGTTGTACTTGATTCTGAAAAAACCCAACTAGATGGGGACCAAATTCATAGGCAAATTTATCTTCTCTGTTTTAGAATAAAATTCAAATAAATAAATTTACTGTCAGGGGCACATGCTATCAAAAGGAAATACTATATATAAGAGTTCCCGGTAAAATCATATTCTCTTTTTTACTTCATTTATGAGTCTTTTTTTTAATATATATAGCTATTTTTTTTTTCTAATACATAGGCAGTCTATGTAATATTAATACCGCAGGACTTAAATGCAGCTCAAGAATTGCAGTGATAGGGGTGACTGATGGGAAGTTTAAAACTTTAATTGCCGTTTCCTGAGGAATACTATAGAATCATAGGCCGAAATAAGTGCATGTCAAAGGTTTTATGTTCACAAATTATTACGTACTCTAATCAAAAATTCCTTGTTGGTTCTGCTGCAGATTTGTGCTAATATATGTTTACTTTGCCATAGGGATATCAGCATGAATAACATCACCAAGTTACCAGAGGATGCATTCAAGACCTTCCCTTATCTGGAAGAGTTGTAAGTATTTTCGAAGAAAAACAATATTTTGATTTGTATGCTTTGCGCTTTTCAGAGGTTAATAGTGTATTTTAGTGTTCCATTTTCCTTGTATGAGGGTATAAAATCCTGTATGGGTGAACGAATAACAATACCAATAGCACAGCACTGCGAAGTAAATTACATCTAAGTGTAAATGATGGACCAGTGTTACTTGCCTGTATCACAAAAATTATGTTGAGGAAATAGTTTGTGTTAAATGGTCAATAATGGTGGGTTTGCGTTGAATTTTCACAGCAGGGAAATTTGCAATTACTAAGAAAGGGATTTGGGTCCCATTGATAATGGTGATTGTGCCAGAGTAGAATGCCTTATAATGTGGCATGCTAATAATGACACAGACCTACATCCTGCCTTAAAGAGGTTCTTCAGTGTAATAACTCAGCCCTATTTTCTTGTAAATTATTTGTAGGTTGCCATACGCCATTATGAGATTGTACGCCACACCAAGAAGAACTCCGATCACGTTATCCAAAGGGAGGAAATGCAGCTAACATCTTGTTCCTTTCAAATTACAGTAATAGATGCAATTTGTGGTTAAAATAAAGCTTTAAGCACTTTAGTAGCTGCACCTGCTGTCCGTTCCCTTATTACTGAATGAATCAGTACAGCTCCAGTCTTCCCTCAGAATCGAAAAAGAATAAGCTGAACCTGGATTTGAACGCCTTGTGCGAACAGCAAAACACACATGGTGATGGACGGAATGTTGCACATTGGCAAAACATTCACCCCCAGTCACAGATCTGGGTTTAATCCATCTTTATTTTACTCACCACGTCACTCCAGTTCAGACATGGCCATATGCAAATCAGTCTTGACCCCGTGCCTCATGGGAACAGCCCAGCCCAAACTGCCAAGCCATGTCTTCCCTGGACCGGAATCAAGCATCCTAGAACCAGTTTCTGGCTATCAGCCGCCATCGGCCAGGATAGCTTGACTCCAGGGGTGTAGTGAGCACGGGACCCACGTCTGGGCATATCCTTCCCACAGAGGGCAAACAACAAAACACACAAGGTGATGGACGAAATGTTGCACATTGGCAAAACATTCACCCCCAGTCACAGATCTGGGTTTAATCCATTGTTATTTCGCTCACCACGCCATCCCAGTTCAGACATGGCTACTGGAATCAAGCTATTCTGGCTAATGAGGGCTCAAGACTGATTTGCATATGGTTGGGTTCAAACTGGAATGGCATGGTGAGCAAAAAAACGATTGATTTAGGCCCAGATCTCTGTACTGGGGTGAATGTATGACATTGTTCTGCATTCTGTCCATCAACTGTTGTTTTTGCATTTGAACATCTTGTGCACCTTTAAAAGCATATACTAGCTAGCAGGTTTGAGCAATTTCCAAGTAAATCAGTACATCCGGCCTTTTTTATTAGATATAGTACTTCATAACACTGTTGCCATCTGGTTCGACCCGGAGTGCACAAGTTCTTATCCCAACAAGACCAAGTCAGGCTTTCGTCTTCCAGACGTTAAATTGCATACCTTTGAATAAGCCAGCAGAAACACCTGTTTTACAAATGTTATGAAAGGAAACAACTGGTGTGAAGTTGTACATGAAATACAAAATATTATCGTTTCTATAAAGGTCGCAGTAAGGTTTTTAGCAAGCGGCAACTGCATCCTTAATGGGGAGGGCAAGTGGCCACAGTGTTGAGTGTAAATAAATATGGACGTCAATTAGGGGAGCTGCTAAGCCTACTTAGCACTATGGTGTAGAATAGAGGCCCTTTCTGCCCCTGGTCTTTGGGGTCCCGAAGTCAATTGGACTCTAAAGTAATGATTCATCCCGCTGGTGCCATAAATATTACCCTTTAGTATATTATTCACTCTATACCTGTGTTGCATATAATATCTTGAAATCTTACTTTTTTTCTTCTTCTCCCTCTTCCTTTGCCATTTGTGGTACTGCAGCAAGTGCTTACGATTAACAACCTTAACTAGTTGTCAACAATTTCTATTTGTTACTGCAGGTCTGTTATTACTTTTACATAACCAGTGTGCCTAATATGACCATATTATATATTTTTGACATGCCATTTAGTTGAATCGGGTGGCATGATGAAACCTCACAAATAAAAACCGTGAATGATTTGAAACATAGTGTAAACAAAATACGTGTTTTCTTAAAATTTGTATTGTGCTTTGAGACACTGGCGGGTTGTCGGGAGCAGGCGGGCAACTAAGGCCAAATTTCGGGGGGGAGGGGGTAAAAAATATTTCGGGGGGGGGGGGCAAATTCTTCCAACCATAGGCTGTAAGAAGGGGTGAAAACACGACAAAAGCCCAATTTACAAGTACATGGTCTTTTAAAGACCTGTTAAGTACTCTGCAGTCCTGCCAAGTGTCACACATCAGGCGTGACGCTAACGCATTTCAGTGTGGTGTTCGGTATCACCGCACTGAAATGCATTGTCACGCATTTGCCCCGGACTCTCTGCTGATGCGCGGCGCCGCTGAAACTGGCTAAATTAAAGCCAGGGTGCTGTAGCGGGCTCTGCCTGGCTGGTGGTGGTTGCCTCTGACGTGTGCGCTGGAGGGGGGATGCGGCTGCTCTGCTGAGTGCACAGACAGCTCTCGCTCCCTGCAGACTCCGGGAGACAGTAATTGACATCGGATGCATGCTGTTCTGAGAGCCCGTGCATGCCCAAATGCTTAAATGTCATGCTTGTTACAAAACTGCAGGCTGCATAGTGCTGGCTGATTCCCGCCGCAGTGCAGACCACATCATGTGACATAAAGACTCACCCCTGCCCAATTAAAATTATCAGGACCCCGGGGCCTGACCTCTCAGACACAAGTTGTGCTTCAACTGGCTAGTCTGGCTGCCGTTGTGGCTGGCAGTGCGGCGCCTGGTGCGACTTCAAATTTGGAAGGAGAAACCCTTAGTGAAAAGGGAGAGGGTTAAGAGTCGCAAAACAAGAGAAATTCCCTTTTCATCAAATCAGAACTAGAGACTTACGTCTCTGCAACATGTACGGAGGGCGCTTAAGGTGAGCCAAAACGAGTATCACAAAGTTGTGCTGGGATCACTGAATTTACACTCTAATTCATACCCTTTACTAAACATCATTATGACAGACTTAATGTTGTGAAAAATATAAACTCTTCAACTGTGACATGTATAGAAAAGAAAATTTATTACAAATTATTCTCTGTTCAGGCCGACTTTCGGAACATTACATTTATTCATAAAAACATTTATAAGTTAAAAACACACATGATATGGCAATAATCACAAGATAGTTAAAAACAGGGTGCACTTTGCTGCACGAACAAATTGTTAACACAAACAGAAAAATTGTCGACGCGGCGTTTCGGTGATATTGTGTCGTCACCTTCTTCAGGACAGTGTGTTATTTAAAATCACTAGAATTTAAAAATAAGAATAAAGAAACTATATTAACATTTTATATATTATCTTTTGCGGCCAAACAGTGTTCATCATTTTCTAACTACACATCATATCGTCATGTCACAATAGCTCTATTCCTTAAATCAAAGACACTACATTTATTCTACATTCATCGCATAGTATAACAAAAACGGCTCTTCTCCATTATTTTTCAAGTAAACTTTCCCATTCTCTATTCGTGAGTCCCACAACTTCTGTTTTTTCTCACTCTTTTTTTTAGCGTCCTTTGGTGCCCAACACTTTCTAGGCAATCCTATGTGGAGGCCCACTAGTTTGGATACCCTCCCATAGTCTTTTCTTTACATCTAATGTGGTTTATTTCTAAGCATCTGGTATATCTGCGTTTTCGTTACATACCTTAGATGTTTGTAGGTCAATCGCTTTTTTTGCATAATTGGCGATGTATAACCATATCTGGATTTTTTCAATTTCTGTAAAGGTCATTAGAGAGATCATGAGCTAAAGCCTTAATTAGATTTTTGGTTGACCTACAAACATCTAAGGTATGTAACGAAAACGCAGATATACCAGATGCTTAGAAATAAACCACATTAGATGTAAAGAAAAGACTATGGGAGGGTATCCAAACTAGTGGGCCTCCACATAGGATTGCCTAGAAAGTGTTGGGCACCAAAGGACGCTAAAAAAAAGAGTGAGAAAAAACAGAAGTTGTGGGACTCACGAATAGAGAATGGGAAAGTTTACTTGAAAAATAATGGAGAAGAGCCGTTTTTGTTATACTATGCGATGAATGTAGAATAAATGTAGTGTCTTTGATTTAAGGAATAGAGCTATTGTGACATGACGATATGATGTGTAGTTAGAAAATGATGAACACTGTTTGGCCGCAAAAGATAATATATAAAATGTTAATATAGTTTCTTTATTCTTATTTTTAAATTCTAGTGATTTTAAATAACACACTGTCCTGAAGAAGGTGACGACACAATATCACCGAAACGCCGCGTCGACAATTTTTCTGTTTGTGTTAACAATTTGTTCGTGCAGCAAAGTGCACCCTGTTTTTAACTATCTTGTGATTATTGCCATATCATGTGTGTTTTTAACTTATAAATGTTTTTATGAATAAATGTAATGTTCCGAAAGTCGGCCTGAACAGAGAATAATTTGTAATAAATTTTCTTTGCTATACATGTCACAGTTGAAGAGTTTATATTTTTCACAACATTAAGTCTGTCATAATGATGTTTAGTAAAGGGTATGAATTAGAGTGTAAATTCAGTGATCCCAGCACAACTTTGTGATACTCGTTTTGGCTCACCTTAAGCGCCCTCCGTACATGTTGCAGAGACGTAAGTCTCTAGTTCTGATTTGATGAAAAGGGAATTTCTCTTGTTTTGCGCCTGGTGCGATTACGTCTTGGCCAACAGTGAACACTGTGCAAGTTTCGTAAATGGGGCTCTGATGGCCGCCGCCTCTCCCAAAGGTGCTGTGCGCACACACTTACTGTGTGATCTGCTGCATTGGGGAGTCTCCGGTGGTTCTACTACCATTGAGGGAGTCGCCGAAGTCAGTCACCAGAGAAGGCATTAAACATCCTGATTGGCAGCTGAAGAGATCTGTGCTGGGGCCTATCACATCCTGTTGGGAGACTCAGCACTGGTGCACGTGGGACAGAGAGGCCCCCGACTCCAGACGGCACAGTTGGTGGAAATTAAAAGAAGGGCCTATACAGAAGTGTGGGCGAGGGGAGCGACTCCTGATTTCCCGACATGTCATCACAGGGCTTAAGTGGGGGATTTGTGACAGAGAATAAAATAACTGCCCTGACAAAGGGAGAACAAGGGGTGGAGGTTAAAATGGCATGCTAAGGAACATGGTAAATGTTAACTGCCCCAGTGAAAGTGTCTAGGGGCATTCACCATGAGCAGGCCATTGTGGGCCCGTATTGTATTCTGTGCAGGGGACAGCATAAATGATGCCTTCACCACGGGTTCTCGCACTTGTCCAGTCAACGAGAGAGAGCGGAGGGAGGCTAAACCAGGAGAGCACCAGAGCCCACCGCACTGCATACCGAGCACAACAGACCACAGAGAGGCCCGAGGACTGCCTCGCGCCAGAACCTCCTGTGAGAGAAGACCTAGGAGTTTGGCTGTAGAAAAGAGGAGCTGGGATGGACTCTGACGTGGGCTCCCTGTCAAGCAGAGCCTCTTCTCCAGAAATGGGAGACATCGCAAGCCCGAATTTCCAGACAGCCAAAAGTTCAAAGTTCGAGGTCCGTCTCCTCACCCACGCACACAAAGCTCTCCACAACCAAGGCCCAAGATACCTCAACGACGGCCTTAACTTCTACACTCCCACCCGTCAGCTTCGATCGACCAGCCACGCCCTCGCCGCCGTTCCCCGCATCCGAAAAGCCACAACGGGAGGAAGATCCTTCTCCTACCTGGCCACCAAGACGTGGAACTGCCTCCCCACCCACCTCCGCCTGACCCAAGACCACCTCGCCTTCAGGAAGCAACTCAAGACCTGGCTGTTCGAGCAGTAGGGGACCCCCCCTTCCCAAGCGCCTTGAGACCCTCCGGGTGAGTAGCGTGCTATACAAATGCTTGATTGATTAATTCGAGGCCTTCTGCAAGGGGCAGCAGGGGGGTTCGGGGGGAGGAGGCCTGGGTCACAACAGGCTGGTGAAAGAGCCCGGGAGAGGCTGAGCGCGCCGAGGAAGAGGGTCACGATTTACGCCTGTAGGGCTTGGAGCCGAAGCGCATGCACGACCTGTACCTGGCCATGGACGGGCTTTGGGAGGTCATACTCCGCAATTGTTTGTCTGTGGTTGTGCCACTAACTTAGAACGACAATGACTGAGTCCTGAACAGCACAGGCGGGCCGAGATGCGCACAGGATTCCCGTGACAATCTAAAGACAGATCAGCTGCCTGGCACCATCCGGGCACAGGGTCAGGTGAGTGCACCAATACATTAATTTCATTCCTCAAATAGTAATTATGATAATTGTAAAAAGTAATTTTCAAGTCGGCAAAATATGAAAGTGGCTTACTGCTATCAAACTGTATTGGTACTCATTTGCTTCCTAATTGACACCTTGGAGACAGACTGCTTGCATTTTGAAGCATGATCTGGGCGCAGGGCATAGAGAGGTGTCCAGTTGCTATGGAAACCGGCATGGGCCGAGCGAAGTTGTTTTGTGTGTTTCTGGTTTCAGTAACATAGAGCTTTATCCCGGTCCAGCAAGCACTCTGCGCTTTACTCCTCTGAAGTGTCAGCCTAACAGCCCTGTGATTTTAGACACACAGGCTCGCCTTCACTGTTATCATCGCTCAGCCCAGGGCAGATGAATTGGGACAAAACTTTTTCTGGGTGACATGTTTTCCTTTTACAATTTTATATAGCCTCACCTCAATCCAAAGCACTAGTTACATTACATAGGCCCAGATTCACATTTTGTTCCCAACATTAAATTAAATTGGAAAGGAACCTCGATTGCAAACAGTGACAGGCTGAAAAACTACCTGATCAGGGAGGAAAGGTAAGAGGCACAATTTAGCAAGACTTTAATTCTCCAAACTGTAGGTCAAGCAAGCATAACCAATCCCTTAAAGAACCCTTCTGGTTCTTACAAAGCACACAAGTCTATAGATGCAATGCTTCTGGGATCTGGCTTCAGACCTAGCAGTCCTGAGTGACAAAAGCATCACAGCTACATGCCAACATCTACTGTTCTGGAGACTTGACTCGAGCTCAGTGATGCAGCAGGCACCATTAGCTTGAGGGACAGTCCAGCCCCCAAAGAGCCACATTTAAGGCCTGCCTGAGGTACATCTGGCTACTAGTAACTGCTACCTGTACCACAGATCTAGCCATTTGAAACAGTCTAAAGCCTCAGCAATATAGTGAGTAATTCTGTATCCATTACAGTAAAAATCAAGTTAGCAATGTAAAATCTGTTAGTGGCCTTCCATTACAGGGAATTTACAGCATTTTCAAAGTCTTTTGTAAGTCTTCTCACTGTTCAGAAGTGGGTAGTTACAGATATTTATCTCTTTACATGGACTGTATTCCTCTGTTATATTTGTGAGAAATTGTTACTCGAGGTATCACACATTTGGAATTACAATTTCACATATAAATGCAATTATTCCTTGGAAACATAACACATAAACAATCTTATAACTTGGCAGCTGGGTGTAATTTCTGTTATTTATTTCCCTCATCTTCTTTGCTTGATTTTTCTCGCGCGAAAGTGTCACTCATAGTCGTTGAATGTCACTCAAAAATACAATGGAATTATGAAAATGTCACACATAGCCAGTCTGAAACCTTGGCAGCTATGACTCGGGTGCGGCTGCAATTGGACGGTCCCCAGCCCGCAAAGCTGTGTCAGCCCAGGATGACACACACGACGGGGGGTGGGGGGGGGGTTCAAGTCCCGTAAGCCCAATGGGTGTTGCGCGCCTGGTCGGGAGTTCCTTCTACCCTCTAGTGGTGCACCGATCGATTGGGTCTCACCCAGCACACACGGCGGGGACACGAGCCCTATTAGCCCTGCAGCTACCGAAGTCTGGCCGAGACTGTGCTCCAGACTCGCAAGCCAAGCCGCCGTGTTTATTCTGGATCTGTTAACATGTTTACGACCGACTGGATATGTTGTTTTCCTTGACAAGTTTCCTAGATCCCATGAGCCTGCTCGGCGCATGGCGGCGCGACCGCCCTGTCAGCTGGTTGCGCCGGTACCGGAAGTCCCATCCCCTGACCCTCGACCTCTGACCAGGCCGCCACAGGGAGCGGCTTGTTGATGGCTTGATTGATGACAGTTCTCCGGGGACGCCCGAAATATGCAATGAGAGACCGGGGAGAAGCTGAACAGTGCCTCAAAACTCACCCCGGGCTGCTAGTTTTCGGAAGGGATAGTCAGAAGCGGCATAGCATGTTCATATCCCTTTCACAAACGTCCGAAGCGCTACCAGTTCGACAACAGAAATTACCGATTGCGTTTAGTTGGCAGAGAGGGCAACTACTTTTCATTGACGCCGGAATCCAGAGAGTCGTACAATATGTGGTTTGTAAATGCTAGCATGCCAAACAGGTCCATTGCCATGTAACTCGCATTCTGCCTCCTGCGTCGGCATTTATTTAAAGGGGCGTAGCCATTAAAAGTGCAGCAGATGCAGTGGCGCAGCGACGAAGAGGTGCTGAGGTTCCTTCCATGGCACCCCTATTAAAGGTACCGTTTTTCTTCCTACCGAACCAGAGAATTGAGGTTTATATCCTTTCATGCATTAGTGCCCATGTCACCCAAGCTATACCCCCGTTTATTTCTCAAAGCTCGTGTCACTAGACTATCTGTAGCTTTGTGCTATCACTTGGAGTCAGCAGAACTCACCGTGGGATGGCAAATTTAGACATCCAAGGTGTGTCTCCAGGGCTCGCACAAAGAAAATGCCTTTTTAGTTCTTTACAAGCATGTGTAACACTATACACCCGTCATACGCTGGGCCGGGGCAGTCTTACTACATTTTTTGAGTTTAAACCTTTTACGCCGCCTTCTGATTAATCTTTATGGTGGTTTTCAGTTTCTGTGTGGTGTACGAGTTCTATTACTGTTATGCCTGTCCTCACCCCTGTAAGAAGAGTTCAGGCAGCACGAGGGACAGACTCGTCGGAGGCCATAATGTTTTTAACATTGCTCCTTTATGTTCTGATGTAATTATTTTCCAGTACTTCGTAGCAGCCCTTTGTTGCTCACTGCACGTTGCGTTGTGATGTAAAGAAAATAGTCATACTGACTGCAATGCGGAGCTGGCATTTGTCATTCGCTATGCATGTATTGTTTTGAAAAGTAGCACTAGTTGTCAATATGCCCATGTACATAGGGGAACTTTCTAAGATCTAACCTCGCTGTGCCCAAGACTGGGTGGGAGCACATTGGAAGGATCTCAGCGTGTATGTCCGGTGGTTGTCTCGTGACAATACTCATAAACACACTACAACTCCAGGTAGTATTTCCAGCACTGATGGCATTCCCTACGTAGTTACACAAGAAGGTATTAGTTTGTATGGCAAACCACAGCAATCCACTACTCGAACAAGCAAAGGGGCACAATACCACTCGTTCTATCAAGAAGACTGTTTGTGGGATGGTCTTTGTAGGGGCTTTGTAGGGTATCAGGCAACTGCTCATTATTGCAGAGCATGTGCTAAGTGAGGACATCTTCGTTGTTCATAACCTCTGCAGAAATCTAAATGCCATTCACCTCAATAAAATAAAATTCCCCATTAGGTTTCCATATATATCCAGACTCCTCAAGGTTGAAAACTGGTATCATGTTGCACAGAAGTGCAGGCTGTTACTTATGATAACATTATCAAGCAAACGAACAGGGGCTAGACAGATCAGGATCTCACACTTGATTAACGTGTCCATCACACCGTAAATTACATTGACAGCCTTCCCTGCACAGCAAATAATTAGCCAGGAGCATGTGAGATATCCAGACCTCAAACCTCCAAGTAGGTCATCTTGGCTCCTGAGGTCTTAGATTTCGGTCATCTGAACTATGGCAGAAAAATGAGGATTTTTAAGAGGCGGAGGGTGGGGAGCTCTGTCCAATCTTGCTGTACCCTTTTTGGAGAAGGTGGCATTTACATGACAGAGGAGGCTGATATGAGCTTGTCGATGCATATTATAAACAGACGAGTGTAAATACCGATTTCTGAAGAGACTTTTTGTCAGATTCCTAACATTTTAAATAATACCCATGCATCAGACTTGTACCATGGTGTGCTGTCAAGTGGGGCCGTGCAGCTCTACAGTGATGCCCTTTCAATCTGGATATGATGTGTGGAGCCCATATAGGCAACACCCCTGCACGCTGATGTCAGTTTCTTTTTTCCCCCTCATAAACAGACAAAGAGCCGGAGCTTCCTTTGTGGCTCTGAAAGACACTTACCTTGAAGTTACTTCAGTTTGCAAGAGATAACACCCCAAAAACGACAGGTTTCAAGCTCTGTAGGCACTGTTGCAAACAAATATCTGTGATGGATTCCCACCAGGTATGCCTGTGGTGTTTGAGGTCAGGCCACAACTTCAAGGCCTACAGCAGCTGCGCGTAGATGAACCCAAAAGCCATCAAGGAAAAAATATTTCTCTCTGGTACCGCTCCAAGTTATGGTACTCGTCCAAAGTTTGTTTCTTGTTCTGCTCCTGGAGTCAACACAGCCACTCGATAGATTAGTCTTTGTCGTGGTCCAAGTACTCTGGTGAATCTAAAAATAAGCTTAAGAAATCGAAGCAGGATTCAGCTCCTTCTTGCCACTCGCATTCACAGGCTCAGGGGCGGCCCCACTCCTCTTGATCTCACTGCCAAAGTCGGCTGACTACGGAGCAGATCCTGCATCTAGTTACATCACAGTCTGAGTTTCTGGGTCGAACAGCCACGCCACATCCCATCGAAGAGTTCTGTGAAGCCATGCTCTGGCTCTTCGCATTCTTACTCCATATGGTGCTCTTTTGGACCCCAAGGAGCCTAGAGGCCTTCCATCTGGAGTACTGCCTGCGGGTTCATGCTCCGTGCTAGTTGAACCCTCCGAGCCCAGTTCTCACCCCACTTCCGGCACTACAACATATGCTGGCCCCGGGCACTTTGACATGGTGCCGACTCCATCGACGCCAGAGAAAGAGGTCCTGATGGTTCTCTCCGATGCCAGACTGATCTCAACCGAAGATTTGCCTGATTCTGCTTAAGGGACCACTCCCCCACCTGACTTACGACCTCCACAAGGGACACAACACACACTGCATTTGTTTTTGTAACCGACTCCGACAATGACTTTGACCTGTGTGATGAGTTTGTGGAACCCTAACAGCATTATAATTGGCACAAGGACCCCCTGAATCCTGTCTCCAAGAGTCAAGCAGTACACCTCCTGTTAACCTCCTTCAGGGATGCAAAAAGCAGAAGGACTTATGACTCCAGGAGTACCCATCTGATTAAAGAGGACTAGATCCTACAGGAGACTTGGCTGGAGAAGACCTGAGTCCCGTAAGACTGCTCAGAGGAGCTAGAACTGATCAGAAGAAGCTTTCCCAACAGTTGGGCACTACGTCTGAAGGTAAAACCTTTGACCGGGAAAATTCGCTTGGTGTATCCAACCTCTGCTCCATTGCAGTTGGCTTGAAATTGCACCTAGGTCCCAGTCCACCACGAAATGTTGTCCTGCCATAGTGCTTTCTTTTTTCTAGGCGGTTGTTAAGTTAAAAGTTTGCATATCTATATCTCCGGTTCCCCTTAGCCTAAGCTGATGATCTTGGTATGTTTTTGCTCCTTAAACTTTTCTCCTTTCTTCTAAATTGGTTTAGGAATTTTATTAACCCCTTTAGTGCTAAGGTACAATTATTATTTTGCTTTAATTTCCATTGAAATGAATGGTAAGTGCATGACGAGTTACCCTTGTCATTAGCATCGAAGAGGTTAATCTGTGTTCTTTACTTTAAAATTGTTTTTACTGCTTAAACTTAGCATTCACTTGTGTAAGGACTGCCTACTGTTTGGCCCATACCTGGCTCAGAGGTTGTGCAGATATTCTCTGAGCTGTGTTCTTACCTAACCAGAGTGGGTTTATTTGGTTGTCTACTTTTTTTTATAATTTGTGTAAGTGGTACCGTTTATAAATCTAATATACACTACTCCCATAAAAATGACACCTATTAGTGCTCTACATACGGCATTAAAATAGTAGTTTATTACCCCCAAAATTGGTATAACCCCCAATTATTTCAAATTCGTGTTATTTCCAGTTTAAATATCACATATTTTAAACAGTTTTCAAAAAGATTTTCACAGTTCCAAACTGTTTAGAACTAATGCTGTGCATGTTTGTAAATGACTGTACAATCTACATACATGTAAAGCACTGATAATTCAATTCTGGTATTCATATAACATTTTAATGCAGATAAAGGCCTCCTAGGACTCAATAGATTTAAGTATTACTTTCTAATGCACCAAAAAGCGTCACTTGAATCTATTGGATACCAGCCTTCAATAATAAACCAATTTAGCTACCTAGCTGAATCCTCTTTATTTTCTTTTTATCACTTAACGACTAAAGTAATACATTCTGCTCATTGAGAGGGTGCCAAGAATACTTTAGAAGCAGATTACTATTTAAGAAAATTAGATCTATCCGTTGCTATTATATACAACATTTCTTCTTCCTTTTGGAACATATGTATTCAGATGATGTTTCAGATCATACTTGGGGAATTTTACAAAATAAAAATTGTCTGGCCTCTTAGGTTTGCCCCACTTCTAGTTGATCGGCTGTTTGCCTTAGATCAGTTGTGATTTGCTAGAAAGGGAATTCCTCTTGAGCAAACTGCACAAAGGAGATGTCCCAGGCGACCTCAGGACATTCTCTGACAGTGTGTCACTTCTCAGTTGCTGTCAAAAGCATGGGGGAACATGGAAGATTAATGTCTCTTTCCCCACTGAAATGATATCACTTGTAGTCGCTTCAGGGAATGTAAGCTGAAACTCCAGCTTGAAGAAAAGGGAAGCCCTCACAAGGCTATCTTATAAACTCATTGGAAGGCTGCTCAGAACTGGGGGGCCAGATTGGGCCTAATTCTCATAAAATAGACCACGAGAAATCTATCTTGAAAACATTTTTACTAACGTTTTGTTGTATCGACAGATTGAATTCTGTATGAGCATTGCACAAGGGCATCTCGTATAAAATCTGCTGCAATTTTCAGTAGCTCCCAGCCTGTCTATAGCTCTTCAGTGAGCACCTACAGGTGGTCCGGCTGAGGGTTCATGGTATTGGAACATAGAGGCAGTTCCCTAGACGTTCAGGGACATAGTGTCGGAATTGCAGTCTCCCAATCTTTCGACTGCTTCTGTTCGGTGTTGAGATTTAAAGGTATTTGGGCTGGCAGTTTCGTGGTCCTCAGCAGTTGCTCCTTGGCTGGAGGTTGATGACCGTCCTTGGTTCGCACATTGACTGTTTTGACTTAGTGTTGATATTCCCACATGCTGCCAGCCAGCGTTTGTGTCTGGTTACCAATGGCATTGATGTGGCTCCTTTGTTCATGGCTCCTTATCTTAATATTTGAACCCAATCAACTTCCTAAAAGGGAGTACCCTTCAACAGGGAGTCCCCTCAAGGAGGAAAGTGTTCGAATTCTAGATAGAGGAATATACAACCGTGTAGATGGGCTCTGACTTCACTTGGAGAGTTTCCTTTAATCCTTGTGCAAACCCAGCACACTGAAGTGGCTGTAGGTGACACATGAGCGCTATACATAACTCTAGAATACACTGATGGAGTAACGAAGGCACCATTGTCTCCCTGCAGCAGAGTGGGTTTCTGTAACTGAAGAGCTGCACACACTCAAGTGGTAGAGAGAGGTGTATAGCTTCAGTGTTTTACGCCATTACGCACCCAGGCTGTTGACCACTCTTCTTATGTGCTCTTGAAAATTGGCATAATATTTTCATTGCCAAGCCGCATGCCTAAGCATTGAAGAGTAATCCTGTGTTATTTGCCAGAAGTGATCATTGAGTCTGGGGGAATTACTGTAAGTGGCAAAGAAGAAATGTGGCAGACCAGAACTTTGGAAGCAGTGTCATCAGCTTCATGGCCCAGAATGGGACAGAAGTTGGCAGGCCACGTCGACCGAGGCACAGCTTTTGTAAATGGTGCTTAAAGAGGTAGCAGCTGAAACGTTCTGATTGCTGTTTATTCTTTTGAAGCAGGCCCACCCCGTGTCAGGCATCAGAGCTCTGCGCAGTGTGTGAGCCACACTTAGGCCTTACATCATAGGACGCGACAATTATAGCAGGCAGCGGCCGGCCGGTGAGATTAAACTGTACTTTGCAGAAACATGACAGCAGGACTCTGTACCCCCCTGTGCTTAGCGGGCCTTTCATCAAAGCACACGACAATTATAGCAGGCGGCAGACACCCTGCCATGAAAGCCTACTTTGCAGTGATGCCTCGGTATGGAATATTGTGTGCAGTTCTGCATTTCTTCCGTTGCCTTGCGAGGGCATGGTATGCGTTGTGCCACCAAGCCCACTCTCTGCCACCTAAGGGCGGTGGCTTACAATCAGTCCGTCACTTGGTTTGTGGGGCGCTTCTTGGCGCCCATGAGGGTATCTAGGCGCTGGCAGGGTCAAGTTGGTTAGCCGAATGGCCAGGTCTGTGGGATGGAGTTTTAGCTGATGTCGAGGTGCTCGGGGAATACTTCAGGGAGGAGGGCGGCCTCTTCCGCCACTGCGGAGCCGCCCCTCTGTCCGGCCAGCTTTCAAGGAGCCCCCTTTCAACGCGAGGCCAATGTATATCATCTATGTAATCGGGCAGACTCCGGGGCCCCTCGTCCTTACTGCTGGGGGATGGGGGCTTTTCATTTTGTGTTACGTCTCTTCTATACATGTGTAGTACATGAATGCAAGTATTGGGCTTTGCACTTTAAGGACTTGAATTGCCAAGCGAGGGGACAGGCCTTACAACATTCTAATTTGTACAATGTATGTGGTAGCCTTAACTAAACAACTTGGGGTGACCTACAATTTATGATGTTCGAATCCCGGCAGGGCAAGCTCAGCCTTTCAAACTACCAAGGTTGATAAGCTGAATGCCTTTGAATGGGTTAATAGTTATATCTGCTATCGATAGTTCTTGGAAGTGATTCGCGAGAAGGGTGGCGATGTAGTGTGTTTTATTCCCCATTTTTCAAAGAAGGGCGGTTTTATTCAATTCACCTCAGTTTAGCACTGTCCTGAGGTGTTTACAACTAGAAGCTATATAAGTGTAAATGAATAGACATGCTGACAGATAGCGTGGTATTAAATGCTACATGAAAAGCTCGTCCTTGTTGTTTTTCTTTTCCTCCCCCCATGACGTCTTCCTGTCACATTCGGTCAGTGCCCTGATGATTGGTGGTCGGTCTGCCTGAACGTGCATTTTGCGCTCCAGATATCTGCGCTGGTGTCTCTGTGCTTCATTCACCTCCTTCACTGCTAAGGTCACAGATCTGCCCTGTCAGGTCACTACCCTCACTCACCCTGTCCCCAACACTGCTCCGAAGTAGCAGAAATAGACAAACCATTTTGTCTTTGTTGTATTGGACTTTTTTTTTTTATAATCTGGCAGATAATCTGTTGTGTTCTACCCCAGGAGAGCACCACGTTGCATAGAAAACAAGGACCTACATTGCGCCGGAAATACACAACACAATCACACTGTAGAAATATCGTTTAGACTTTAGAGTCTAATCTGTTCATTGACACATGCTAAGTTTCCCTTTAAGCGCCTACTTCCCTTTGTTTGGTGCTTTCGCGCTATAATGCCCATGACATGTACTTAACATGTCTACTCTTCTAAAGGAGCACACACATGGCCGCGTGCTTTGCAGGACGACTGCTTGGAACTCGCACGGGCTGCGTTACTGTCGGCACTTTACAATAGCAGCAGATTCCTGTTCAATCCCACCGTCTGGCAGTTCTCTATAAATAAATGTTTGGGTGGCGCTAGGAAATGTCGGACACACGCTTTTCACCAGTTGGGTTTTCCTTCCAAGTGGCGGGCTTCCTGTGCGGAGTTCACCTCCTAAGCTGTGGCGGAAGACCTCTTGTCTGGGATGTCTGCTTTGGCCTCTGCATTTTCACCGCGGCGACCTGTGTGCATGCCACAGCCGTAGCAGTTTCACACTGATGGGTTCTGTCTACGTGACTATTGCATATTCGCGCGGGTGGGCCTGTGTGTGCGTTTTGTATATTGCATGTAATTGGTATTTATATAGTGCTGACTAGACCAGGCGTCGAAGAGCTTTCTGGCAAGTACCACATTACTCCGGAACCCAAAAAGTATTAGTGATGGGTTAGTATAGGGAAAAGGAAGTATTTTGTTTTCAAATAAACACGGAAATAAGTTAGCTTAAAGTACAGCAACACTTGAAAGTCTGAGTTTATAAAATATAACTTAAAGCTTTATATATGATATATTACCTTCTGTGTGTGTGTATACATAACGCTTTATATATGATATATTACCTTCTGTGTGTGTATACATATATATATGTATGTGTGTGTATGTATATCTGTATATATATATATATATATCTTCCTTCCATGTACTAGTGTATCTACATATTTGTCCGTTTATTGCTACTGAATTAAAAAAAAAATGGAACCTCTCAAATGCAATATCCTCTACCTCTCTCAATATATCATCTCCACTTTCTGACTCAACCTCACTACTATAATCGCCAAAATAACCCTTTCTAGACTGTTACTTCCTCTATCCCTCCTTGGATGACCTTAAGCCTCATTGTACTCTTCAGATCTGTGCGCTATGGTGTTTTGTTGTTCGTCTGCTTTAGCCATTGCAGCTGGTAGACCCTCCCTGATTTGTTCCGGATGAGGAAGAATAGCATTATGGAAGAGAACTCAGGGCACTACCTCTCCTCCACAACATGCCGTTCACTAAACTTTTTAACTTTTGAGTCGAGAGACCAGTTGGATAATGTTTCTTCATACAAAGTTATTTTCTGTAAAAGGCCGTTAAACAGTTTATTGTTTTAGATTGTAAGATTTTAAATATATAAATATGCTGCAATATATATATATATATATATATATATATATATATTGCAGCGTGATCAAGGGCATATATTGCCAGAAACGCGTAGCTGCTTTCTGTGTACCGAAAATAAAAACTTTCTGATGCTGGATTAACGTGGTCCGTCTTCCTTCTGTTTGCTGGCGTGCTAGTTGGAGACGCCGTGAGATCCGGAGGAGTCACGTGGTATATATATATCTACACAATCCGAGAATAAAATCGGAAAAACGGCAAGCACGCTGGTATCCGGTTCAAGTATATTATAAAGTTCAAGCATTTTATTGCAGACCCCCCCTCACCCCAGACAGGGCTGAGGGAGGGGGGGGGGGTCTGCAATAAAATACTTGAACCAGATACCAGCGTGCTTGCCATTTTTCCGATTTTATTCTCGGATTGTGTAGCTGTGTGAAAGCACCTCACCAGCGCTGGCTTGAAAAGCACCCGGGAGTTGGAGGAGAAACGGCGGTGGAAGCCTGTGTAACAAAAAAAATAAAAAAAAAAAAAAAAAATATATATATATATATATATATATATATATATATATATATATATATATTATATATTATATATATATATATTAAAAAACTTTTTTTTTTTTAGTTTAGGCAGAAGGTAAAGTAATATTTACTATTGTTTTGAAGTCCCACCTTTCAAGATTGTTGTCAAGACTTAAATCCTATACCGAAATCCTTTGAGTACATATAAATATTTTCACGAACCTAAAAGTGTTGTTGGCATAGTTTGTGAGACAGGACAGGTTTGTACATTATAGACAGCAGACCAGGTTTCGATTTTGCAGATCACAACTACAAACTAACCGGCTGCCATTTGAAAGTAGGTAAATATTAGATTTGTCAAATGTATTACTATATTCTTGCACAAGCTCCACACACAAAGTCAGGAGCAGCAAGTGACTAAGACACTGGGGTGCCTTAACTCCTATACAGCCAATGAGGGGTTCATTAGCATGTTATACAAAGCGGAATTTAATGTAGATGCAACAAATCTTTTTAGCATAAATTACTTTTGCAGAGTGCTCAACGGATCAGGTCATTGTATTAGCGTGCAAGCATGTGATTTAACTAATTTAATTTTTATTGTTATGCGATTTATGATTGTATTGCTATAAAAAGCTTAAGTATGACAAATGAAATCCTATTCTAAAATGGGTGTGTAACATTGTGGCGCCTACCTGACTAGTCTTTGTGTACGAACAACATACTGCATATGTTGGGACACTGGCCATCACGTGTCGTGCTCCAGTGTTTGAAAACAACTAATTAATGTGGGTTCTGTGACTTTGACAGATGCCAAATGTCTGAAGTTGTCTACTGAAGAGTGATGAGGAGGTGTGTCCTCCTTATTTAAAACTTTGATGGGTGGATATTCCAATTACACCATTAAATCCCAATATCCTGATAGTGTTAGTGCAAAAGTTAAGCCAAGTATAACATTTTAAAAAGATTGGAAAGGAGATGTACCAAAAGCTTTCCCAAGGATTCTGGGGGGAAGAATGTATCGCTAAGGCATTCAATTTCAGTAATGATGTTAGTAGATGACAAAGCATTTGGGCATCTTCAATGAAAGGATGACAGTGTATGTACCTGTAGCTGAAAACAGTTGCTACTGAGGAGCCTGACGATTCAATTCTTTTTTTTTGTAACAGGGGATACCATATCCTCTCATAATGTTTCTGCTGCCCATGGTTAAGATGGGCGAATTTTTTATCTTTCTGCTTGGCTTGCCTTTTTGTGGATGAAGTATACTGACAACTGCAGTGCTACTTCTGGTTAACTTTGTTTTGGTAAAGAGAGGTTAGCAGTGAAAATTGTAAAAAAACACTTTCGAGGTTCTTCAGATCGGGGCTTTAAGGTACATTTCCGTTCTTGGCAAGACGTCGTACGATTTCAGTTACTTATTCTTTCTGAAGGTAAAGAAGCAGCCTAGAAGCAGGCAAATAACAAACTTTGCTGGTATGCATCTGTTAAAATGATAGCAGAGCAGGGGTATAACATTACTATAGCTGGACACGCAGGGCATATTGTTTGTGGCCAAGGTCAACAAGTTTTCATGTGTACTTAGTCCTTGGGACAAGTAGGCCCAACCCCCTGCAGCACAAACCCTTTGGCTGCCAGTTTGCAGTATTACATTATGGAACAGGGAATGGCACTGTCTGCAGTTAAGGTAATATATGTGTCCATATGTTAATCTTGTTCAAACTTCTATTCATTGTTCATTATTTGAAAGCGGTTATTATTAGGGTACCCCTCAAAGTAAATGTGAGCTCTGACTGCCTTACTGACAGTGGTTCCAATATAAAAATGTGTACACACGCTTTCAAAGTTTAGCAATATGAGGCTATGTATAATGCTCCCAGAATGATCTCTGATTTGATGCAAATATTTGCAGAAGCTTGAAAACAAGATTGATGATTCTCTGCTTTCATAATAAAATGTTTACAAAAAAATTAAAGCAGGAAAAAAAACGTTTTGCTAAACTACTGTAAAATTTCAGATACTATTTCTATGCAGCATCGTTTAGTAACGTGTTCATGCATGCTAGTATTTCTCAAAAATATTCACAATGGATAATCAGTGAAACCAGTTTCAATAAGATTATGGGTAACTACAATAAACCAGCATTGGCAAAACCACTAGATCTGAAATTGGTGGTCAGCTTTTTAGATTTGTTAATGTGTGACATGTTTTGGCATGGTTTCTGTAAAACCTTATTGGTGTGGGTGCTGCGGGGCCCTCGCCATTATAACAAACATTGACAAAAGCTAAAATTGTTTTTGGTCTAAAAAAGCACACACTGCAAAAGTAGTTACTGGCACTGAACAAACTACTTTGTGTGCCGATATGCTCCTTGTGAAAGAGCAGAATGCTGTCACTCACAGTGAAGCCAGCTGATACAGATAGAGACAGAATTGTAATAAACTCAAAAGGTCATGGTCAACGCCAGACCAAATTAGGGGCCCAATTATTAAAGAAAGTCTCAAAAGTGCACCCATGGTACATGTCCTTGCATTAAGTGCAGCTATACGACTTTCGTTAATTCCCAAGAATTTACAGAAGTAGGACAAGAAATAGTACTACTAGAAAATATTTGTGAACTGCATTTTAGCATGAGCAAATATGCATGTGTAGATCTGCTCATGCAAAAATCTGAGTCTTTGCAAGGTCACTTTCCTTCCAACCACTTTTTACCCAACTCTGGAAGAAGGTTTACGTCTGCCATTGTCAGGAGTAAATTTCCAACATTTCTCATTATGGGAAAAGATGAGAACACAGATGTTGAAACCCCTTAAAACATGCAAGTTAGTAGGTTTGCAAAGACTCAAAAGGACATTCTAACCCTGGAACTATTGCTTACCACTACCTTCAGTCCCAGTATGTAGATCTGCAGAAATGTGGCAACATAAGGGTATTGCAAGTATTCAAACACTACTATGGTATGAGCCCTGGCATAATCAGAGAGGCTATATCCGAGCTCTAATATAATGAGATTTCTGCCATAATTTGTCGCTGCACTACATGGCACCAATGGGATAAGTGGATTTTGTTACAAAACAAGTAGCTTTATGAAGCAACCTGCCCCATGGACAAGTTGATAGTTTATTAAATTCCACACCCCTGATGATATATCATTTGGTTAACCTGTCCATGTGGCTCAATGAGTGATCATTTCCAGTTGCTGGAAAGAGCAGATCTGACCCTGGAAGCAGAGTAAGACCAATGTCAGCAGGTCTCTGGTCGTACTATTAACATTACGTTCATAATGGTACCAGCTTGTGTAGTACAGTCCAGAATTCAAATTCCTGTGCCTCAACTTGCAGAGTGGTTGTAAGGAAAGACCTCTTTTTGTATGATCACCCCATCCCACTTTTTAGACTGTTGCTGTTGGTATCTGACTCTGGCCCACTGGGGTCCTGCTAACCATGCCCCTGTGCATGTGCCCTTACTCCTAACATGTGTACAATTGGCTGATCCCTGGCTGCTATACTTAACTTATCTGTAAGTCTCTATTATATGGTTCTCTGTTTACCATGGGCCTGTAAGTTAAATGTTACTAGTCATCTGCAGCACCCATTGTGCCATCCTGTACATGAACAGTGCAAACATGACTGCAGGCCTACCAGTGTAGCTTGTCTGTGTAGTATTAAAACTATAAATTCGACCTGGCAAAATAAACCTTTTCCCTGGCCTAAACCTTCATTCTAAAATAACGGTAAGTCACCCCTAATGTAGGCCCTAAATGCCGGTACAGCAGGGGGCATGCTATTTAAATAGTAGGGCATGTGTTATTAAGTTTTCGCAGTGAAAAATCGCCAGAGTCCTTTTTCACTGTGGCAAAGCTTGCTCTCCCATAGGAAAGCACTGGGTTACATTATAACATAATATAATACATAAATTAAGTTTGGGATAGCTATAAACATAGGAGTCCATTAGGATGGCGGGCGGATCGCCCCTGCTAGGCCGGCGGTAGCCACCGCCGGCCGGGCGGGGGCGATCCGCCCGCCATCCCTGCAGAAATGACCCCCGCCATATTAGAATGGACCGTCCGCCACTTTTCCGCACCGGTCGCCTGCGACCGGGGTCGAAAAAGGTGCAATATGGTGGAAGTGTCTGTGTGACACCGCCAGCCATATTACAATGTGCTGTTTTGGATTCTCTGTGGCGACTTTGCCGCCACGGAAAGGCATGCAGAGTCTGCTTTGGGGGCCCGTTGCCGGTCACCATGGACTCCGGGGGTGGTGGGGGGTGATATGTTTCGAGTAATTCTCTGTTCGAGGTTCTCTGCTTTCAGGGACCACCCGGCAGGAAGAAGTTGTTAACTGTCCTACCACACAATCGCTTGACTTTTATTTGTAGATATGTATTTAGAAAAATGCTGCTTTTGTATATGGTAGTCTCACTCAAACGTGAAAAACCCATCTCTAAGAAAAAAACAGCAAATGTGGGGCCCCAGGAATTAATCTGGCCAAGCAAATGGAAGAAAAGTTTGTTTAGGCTAAGAGTCAGAGCAAGCAAGAGTGTGTGTGTGGCCGAAATTCAAAACTAAACAGGTCAACAGTGGTGTTCTCATCTGGCATTTTTTAATGGAAAAAAACCGCACAGATCATTCACTGGATACTCATTGTGAACTTTGTGCACGAAGGTATCATTGTTTGTAATGGAATCGAACATTTTCGTACAGTGTAGCAATTATTCGTATTGTCTTGTGCACATCATCACCTTTTCAAAACACCTCTGATAGTCTTCGAGGTGAGCAGAATCGGGATTTTATAGTTGTGCTCCGCACTCGAGTTTATCGCCATTCCTCCCGCAAAGCACTGTAGTTAAAGCAATTTTCCATTTCTGTTTGAGAAAGTACTTCACTGCTAAAGTGAATGGAGTAGGAGTAAACTGAAATTCAGCATTACTGAATTGTCAGTAAAAATTGAACTGCATCTACCAGAATCAATTTTTGGTGGGTTGGTGCGACTTGCAGGAGTGTGTGCCGAGCTGTGAGAAGTAAAGCAAACATTAGCTAAGCTATTTGACATGGTGTTAATGAGCTAGCACGGGCAGTGGCTTTCATGATTGTATTTGTATGTATTAGCCAGCCCCCGTTGGCTTTGGAAATGCGTTTGGTAGTGGAAAATGGTACTGGCGGTGCTTATGGTGCTAGTTGTGATGGTTGTAATGATGGGGTGTTGGTGTGGCAATGGTGTAGTCTTTAATGTGGAGGGGGGGGGGTGGCGGTAATGGTAATGGTAATGGTAGTGAGTGCATTGGTGGTGGTGTTAGCAGCATGCTTATGATAGTATTGGTAGTAGATAGCAGTGGTAAGGATGGTGTGGCTGTAATGGTATATATAATGGTTGTACTGATAAAGATGAATGATGTTTGTGGTTGTAATGGTGTTGTTAGTAATAGCGGAGAGTAGTTGAGAAAGGGAACCTAGCTTGAAAGAACACAAGTGCCTGCCATAGGTAAGCCATAAGGCATGAGCAGTGGGAAGAGCCTTTGGTTTCTACACAAGCACCCATTTAGTGCACACCGGGATGCATCAAAGGAGCAGCAGTGTGTGCTGTCATTGTGTGCAGCATTACCTAGCAGACGGCCCAAGGCTGTGTAACAAGGATGGTGATGTTTAGGTGGAGCTTGGATCTCTGAAGACAAGACATCTATTCTGGGGACACGCCATCATGATGTGTGAACATGTAATTTGGTGGACATCTGAGCTTGAACCCTCCCTCTCGAATCCCTACAAAATTATTAAAGCATAGTGCAGTAAACAAAATACAAAAATGGATCACTTTTGCTATGCAAAGCAGTTATGAGTTGGAGAAATGAATGTGTGATGAATATATTTTTTATATGGAAATTAATGCCACTTCCATTGTAGTGGAAACGCTCCATAGGCGTCAGAATGGTATGCTAAACAGCCATTAGCATGTGACAGGAGGAATACTGCTCCGAGCCCACCGCGCGTGTGTGTTTATATGGATATATCTATCTATATATAGATACATCTATAGATATAGATATAAAGAGATCCACTTCAGCAACATCTTATTATGGCACTCCCTAGCTGGGCGTGCGCTCTATAAATACAAATGCCAATCTGCCGGTACACTCTTGGTCCCTGAAGGTTGCAATCAGGCCAGCGTTTCAGAATAACCACTCATTTGTTTGAGTGTTTCCCATTTAGACACTATGTACATTTATATTGAAATGGGATCCAGATATTGCAGTGTAAATGCAGTCCTCGATATTAGGAGGTGGGCACTCATACTTTGCCTAACTTAGCTTTCTGCACATTCGCCATCAACCGTGAAAGCCCCAGCAGTGTTAGTTCGTACAATTATACTGCCTTCAACAAATGTAATCTATCCATATTGTAAGCAAAAACGAGCCATTGAGCAAAAGCTTCGTATTCCTGGGTGTAACACAATTCTGCAATGCCGCTTCAGACGAGTTCTGGCATATCAGAAACTGTTAATGACCACAACTGTTGGAGTTCGCAGGCTCCACGTCTTTAGCAAGGTTCCCAAGTAATCGACACCACATACCTTCCCTGAACGACCCATTTCGTGTCCATGGGGCATTATTTTGTCTAGAAAGAGGAGGATCGGGTTTTATGGTGTCTGGCGCCGCAGGCCGCCTTTGCATGGGTGCTTCTGAGAGGGCTCAGCGATACGAGTGCGGATGAAGCTGGCAGCCTTCTGGATTCATCTGTTGTCAGTACCAGCCCTGAGGCGAGAGTCTATAGACCTACCTAACTTCAGATAGGTGCTCTTCTTTATGATACAATATGAAGTACCTGTGAGGAACAAATGATTAGTAGCACACACAGGGAACACGCAGTTTTATATTTCAAGATATTATGCCTCATAATTGTGTCTTTTTTTATTTAGCAGATTTAGAATTTATTAAAGAACTTGTGAGTGCTGGGAAGTTGTTGCAAGCTGGTACTGAAGGAATCACCCCCCCCCCCCCCCCCCCCCCAGGCGCTGGGGTGGGGGGCGGGGGGCTGCTGGTCCGTCGAAGGCGCTGTGTTATGCAAAAAGCAGAAGGTATAATAGAAGCACGAGTTTGGACCGGATTGTAGGTTTCATAGGATTTATCTACATTATCTATTCAGTACTGCACACAATGCAGTATGTGTGGCTGGAAATAGGTGATAATAACTGTGCAATGACGTTGTGAGATGCAGGTGGATCTAATGACGTCAGTTTCTAGACCATGTGCAATGTCAAAGCTACAGTTGGATGCTTCAGATACTTGTACTGTCCTGACCATGACGCTCAGATTGTTACCACTGGCAGGCCATATGGTTCAGGGCATGCCTTTTCCTCTTCGTCATCTAAATGAAATCCGTACTTTACTGGGCAATCTGTGTTTTTTAGAGGTTACCACAGACTTGGGTTCAAAATTCGTACATTTTTCATCATTGACTGATTTTTCATAGCCTACAAACTCATTGACTTTAATACCTTTCGAGCTCCCTTCATTAACTCTTCCTAACCTATGCAGTTAATTCGTAGACTTTGAGTACACTGCTTTGTTAAAAAAGTTATGCTTACTTCCAATTCTTAGTACGAATACAAGAAAAATAAATATTACAAAGGTTTTGTACGCTCTTGCACAATTAGTACAATATCAACTTAAAGTAAAACCTTGTTTAAAAAGCAAGAATTTGTATAATTTACATTACATTCTGGAGTTGCCATTGAGAGGGAGTGGTTAGTTATTTGAGTGCGGTTTGATGGGTTCGAATGGATATAGATAGATCTCGTATTAAGCAAAGTTCACTTTTGCTAGTATATAACTCAACAGAAAATGTATTCTTATTCATTGATTAATTGAAAATGAGCGGTTTCGTGTGCTGAAAAGTGCCTTCTGAAATTAAAGTTCATGGGGGGGGGGAACGCTTAACTGTTTCAAATTTACTAGTAGCAGTACTAACATTGATTGTAGCTGTCAAAGGGATGGGCGGAAATAGAAACTCGGAGGCCTGGGTGAGGGTTGAATATATGAGTTTTATTGTAGTATGAAGAAAATCAGTCAGGATGATAGATGAATACACTGTTGGGACAGTCAAGTGGTTGGTATGAGTGGTTTCTCGGTCTTCTGCCCATTTTCTTCAGATCTTCTGGGTCTGGGGTACCTTCCCGGACTGTCTCCAAGAGAAAGAAAGAGCGGTCAGTGATCTATCCTGCTTGAATAGATTGCCATCACCACACCAAAAGTGCCAAAAAGGAAAAAAAAACAAGTCGGAATGACTACACTTCCCGACTTGAGAAATTAGCAAAATATGTCCTCTTAAAAGAACTGCATGCTAGAGGACTCTGCTCTCCTTCTGGAGAGTCAGCCTATTAACATTCAACCAAAACCAAAGGTTGCTTATTTGGCTTTCAACATCTCATAAATGCGGGTGCTAAGAAGAATGGGGATTTTTCAGCGTGTAACCTTATAAGCAAAAGGTGAACTAGATTCAGTCCAGGGTACTATGGGTTTTAAGGCAGGCGTCCTACTTTAAAGGCCCTCTTTATACTTGGGCTCGTACATGTGGGAGCATGAAAACAAAATCATAGCAAAGGTTCGCCAAAAGAAGAATGAAGGGACTTGGGTATTGCTAAGGGATTTTCAGGCCCTCCCTTTCCAACCCCCTCCCCTGTTGTCCCACTCACCGTGTCTGCAGCAACTCTCCAGAGTTGCGGCGGCCTTCCAGCGTCCTCCGGGGGCGTCCACCAGTTCTTGCACCAGCGGTCCACGTCCTCCCAGCTTTCTCCGCTTTGCGCGCCGTCCTCAGTTCTTCTGCTTCCTGGGGATTCCCTCTGTTCCTCCGTCCGGTCCTTGTGGATTTTCGCGTCTTCCTGGTTCCTCCTCCAATCCTCCTCTTCCTCTCGCGTCCGACGTCTAAAGGTTGGCATTCCCGCCACTTCCGGCCTTTTTCTCCATTCCCATTCGTAAGTTTTTCTGTCAGCCGTTGTTGTTTCCTGCAGGGCGGAGGGAGGTAGGAAAGTGTAATGATGTTCTTTCTTCCCCCCCAATAACTCTCGGAGTCGGGTAACGGCGTCACTCTCTTTATTCAAGTCGTAACATACAAGGAGCGCATAGCATGTCCTTCGCCCAGCCTGCTCGCGCTCTAATGCCGCGCAGCGCACATCATGCCCCTACGTCACCGTACGTCACGTGGCTACGTGACGTACCACGTTAGCGCGCTCACTACATATCTCCCCTTTTTCCAACGAACTATATGTACAAGTCCTGACTCATGTCATAGTCTCTGAACCTCGCTGGTTGGACCACCGCCCTGCCCCTTCTCGTCAGTCTTACCGGGGATGTGGCGGTTGTTGCTGCTTCTCCTTGACCCCCCCCTAGCGCAGCCGCGCTAGTCTCACTCTGACTTCTGTCCTCTTCAATCTGCTGCTCTCCACTTGCCTCTTGATCCTCTTGCCTTCTCTCACCAATGTCTAGGTCCTCTCCCCCGTACTCACAGGGGTCGTCACTGCTGTTCTCTCCTTCTCTTTCATTTCCATTGCCTCTCCAGCGGAGTATTTTGTTGCACCTGGCCATGCGGTCCTGCGACCACACATTGCCGTCGCTCAGCAAGGCCGCCCTGCCTTTGACTTCCACTACCTGTAGGGGCTTGCTGTACTTGCTTTCACCCTTTTTCTGCAATGTGGCCAGTCTTACTCTCACCCATTCTCCTTTTTCTAAAGCTGTGTCCTTTACATTCCTCCGTGCATCGTAGTGTTTGGTGTACACCGCTTGTGCTCTCTCCAGATTGGCTTGCACCACTGCCGGTGACCACTCGCTCTTAATGACTCTTTCTTTCCATATTCTGTTGTCCTGAGTGAAGGGCTCCCGGCCTCTAAGAATCTGGAAGGGACTATAGCCAGTGTTCGTGGGCGTTATCCGGTAAGCCCACACCATGTGCCAAATCTCTGCTTCCCAGTCTTTGTTGTCTGAAATCGCCGCTTGTATCGAGCCCATCACCACTCTATTGAAACGCTCCACCAAGCCATTTCCCGCTGGATGGTATATGGACGTGTGTTTTGCCACAATGCCGTTTCTCCGCATGAACTGAGACCATTTCTCAGAACGGAATTGGGGTCCATTGTCACTGAGGACACACTTTGGGATGCCCTCTCTCACAAAAGTTGCAGCCATGAAGCTCACTATCATTTCCGTGTCCATGGTTTCTTCGATCCTCAATTCCGGCCATTTGGAATAGCGATCCACCATTACGCAAATGTACTTCTGTATTCCTTGTGCATTTAGCACTGGACCTAAAATGTCTATGGACAGTTCCTCACGATACGAATTGTAGTTCTAGATCGTGATACGGAACCCTAAATTTCTGGCGATCATAGACTACCCACTGTTTTTAATATATAGCATGGGAACCACCAGAATAAATTGATCTCCGGTATCTCGTGCTATATTTTAAATCACTTCCTTACACTATCCATTCTCTCCCTGGCCCCTCACTCGCACTTCACCCACAGGCTGTTGGAAAAAGATCTCCGATAAAGAGCCCCTCTTTGAGGTGAGCCCGTAGGGCATTGCACCGCCTGCCCTACGAGGAGCAACCGCCAATGATGAAGCATGACACTCGCAAGAGTGTGTCAGGCCATTAATTCCAACAAATTGGATACCCAGGGTAGCACTCCACAGAGCGCTACCCTTTCTTTTTCTCCCCTTTATTGACCGTACCCTTCTTTTTCCTCAGGAACAGCTGAGTCCATTTTTGTTATTTATGGACAGTTCCTCCCACGGATTTTGTGGAGGATCAATTTTTCCCAGGGCAGGGCGTAACTGTTTCAGTGTTTTGTCCGCGCCCTGGCACCTCGGACATTCTCTAACGTGTCTTTCCGCTCTTATGTCCATTCCTGGCCACCAATAATTCTGCTTGGCCCTTAGTTTCAACTTCCCCGCTCCCAGGTGGCCTTCGTGTAACATGTCCATTAACCGGGAGATCATCTTTGCCGGGGGTATGACTCTCTCTCCTCTGTATACAAATATGCCCTGGTCATCCATAGATAGTTCCTCTCTCACTTCAAAGTAGGGGATGAGGCCTCGTCCGGTCTTGCTTTTGTCTGGCCAACCCCTTACAATATGGGCCTTCACTTCTTCTAGGACGGGGTCCTCATCATAGGCTATTTTCCATTCCTGCTTGCTTATGGACGTTTCTAGGTCTTCGGTGAGTGCGACCCACTCTTCCGCCGCCTCACTGCATTCTGTACTGGTTTCCATCGCTGCCGCCCGGCTCAGGTAGTCCGCCACCTTGTTCTTATTCCCTGGGATGTGCTCCACGTCATAGCGAACTCCATCAATTTGAGCGACATTTTCGAGATCCTCGGCGTTGCATCTGCGTGTCCATTGGATGTGAGTACCTTGAGCAAGGGCTTGTGGTCGGTCCTCAACCGGAACCTGGTGCCCCACAGGAACTGCCGAAAACGAGACATGGCCCACACCACTGCTAACATTTCTTTTTCGATCACACTGTACTTTTTTTCAGTGTCATTAAGGGTGCGGGACGCAAAACATATTGTTTCTACTCTCCCCTGGCCGCGGTCTTGCATGAGGACCGCTCCCAGTCCTTTCTCACTGGCATCCGTCGTGAGTATTGTGCTTCCTTGGGGGTCAAACCCTTGCAGAGGAATCGCCCCTGCCACTTCTCTTTTTATTCCCTCAAATTCTTGCTGGGCTTCCTCTGACCACCGGAATTCACTGTTCTCTCTGGTTAGTAGCCTCATGTGATGGGTCTTTGAGGCGAAATGTTCTATGAACTTCCCGTAATATTCTGCCATGCCCAGGAATGATCTGACCTCCTCCTTGTTGGCTGGTGAGGGTGCGTCGCAGATCGCCTTCACGTTTTCCCTCTTGGGGGTCACTCCTCGTGCACTTATCTCGTGGCCCAAGTACGTCACCTTCTCCATTCCTATGCGGCACTTAGCCCACTCTGCCGTGAGGCCCTTTCTTTCCAGGATACTCAATACCACGTCCAGTTTCTTGTCATGGTCGGCTCTGTCGCGACCCATCACCAAAATATCATCCTGGAAGTATTGAACCCCCCGAATGTCCTGGAACAACTGGTGCATTAGTTTTTGGAACACCGCAGCCGCCGAGGCTAGCCCGAACGGCATGCGGCGGAATCGATAGCACCCGAAGGGAGTTATGAATGATGTCAAACTGCGGCTCTCCGGGTGTAATGCGATCTGGTGATACGCCGATGTTAAGTCTATGGTGGAGTACCACTGAATACCCCTTGTGCTGGCCAGCATTTCTTCTATCCGGGGAAGGGGGAACTTCTCTACCACTATGTTTTTGTTCAACTCACGCAGGTCAACGCATAGACGGACCTTGCCATTGGGTTTCTTCACCACCACCAATGGCGCCAGCCACTCGGCGCAGGTAATCGGCTCGATAATCCCTCTTTTCTCTAGCTGCCGTAGCTCCTCCTTCACGTCGTCCCTCACTGCCAACGGGATGTTTCTCACCTTGTGGGCTACCGGCACTGCTCCTTCTCTGAGTATGATCTTGTGCGCGAATTTGTCGAGCCTTCCTACTGAACCCCCAAAGACTGTTGGGAACTCCTTCCTCCATCTGTTCGTGTTCAGCTCTTCCTCCGGCTCCGTCATCAATATTTGCTCCTTGCCACCTGGGTCCAGCTTGATCCCCAAGTCTCCTTGGTCGAGCCACCCCAGGACAGAAGGGCCTTTCTCGGAGACGTACAGTTTACACCTGGCCGCCCTGCCCCTGAACTCGAAGTTCAGCTTTCTGCATCCGGCCATGGGGATTCGATCTCCATTGTATGTGACAGGACGTATGTCCAGCTTATCCAGCTCGGGGCCCAGTTGTGGAGCAAACTTCTCCTCCCATACGTTTCTTGGAATTATGGTGTAAGGTGACCCCGTGTCTGCCACCACTTGGACTTCCACACCCCCTATCGTCATGTCCATGATTGGCTTCATCGTTCTCCTTCCGTCGGTGCCTCGGCCTTGGTCGTTCACACTCAAGATTTCGTCGTAGATGCAGAGGACTGTGACCACCTCCTCTTCGGTCGCCTCGTCTGGCTCCTCCACTTCTTGGCCCACGTACTTCACTGCGTTCTTGGATGCCTTCTTCCTGCACACTTTTTCGTAATGGCCGACGATTCCACAAAACATGCATTTGGCGCGAAGCGCGGGGCACTTCCAGTCGTGCGCCTCGTGCGTCCAACTGCTGCATCTGTAGCAAGGCCGTTTATTACTTCCGGCCGGTTTGCCGGAGTGGCCTGGGCTGCTTTGCCATTTGTTCGGGCCCTTTTCTGGCTGTTTCCGCGCCAGGTGATCTTTGCGGAGTTCTTCATTGTCCACCTTGTTCACCACACCGCTAGGCACATTCTCTTTCTTCGTGGCCGCTGCACATCTTCGCGCCAGTTCGGCTCTCTTGACTATCACCAGCACGTCCTTGAGCGAGGTGTCTCCTGCAGCCCATAGCTTGTCCTGTACGTTCGTGCACGTGGTGTGCATCACCACTTGGTCTTTTATGAATTCACCTTCCCAGTTGGCGTACTTGCATGGGGCCGCCAGTTTCCTTAACGCCGCCACATACTCTTCCACCGTTTCCCTTGGTAGTTGTTTCCTTTGTTGGAAGTTAAACCTGTCCACTGAGACGCATACCGAGGGTTTGAAGTGTTCCTCCAGGTCTTCCATTGCGTGGGCGTATACATCGTCGTCGTCCGCCTCTCTCTTCTTAGGTACCAAGCTTTTGTAGATCCTCAGGCCTTCTGGGCCCAGGTTTAGCAGCAGAATGCGTTTCTTTCTCGGCGGTTTGAATTTCTCCTCACTTTCATCTTCCAGTACTTCTATGAAATTATCTATGTACTCTTTACAGTCCTCCCATTTCATGAGCGGCTCCCCTGGTCTGGGAAGGAACTGGACTGGCGCTATCGCATAACCCGCATGTGTGTTCATCTTTTCGCCCCTGGATGTGGGCAGCGCACTTTCCAGGCTTCTCGGGCTCCCTGGTGCACTGTTTTGTTCCTCCTTGTTGAGTAAGGGTGGAGGGCTGCTCCTTTCAGCCCTTTCCTGTTCGGGTGGGGTAGCCAGTGCGGTTGCCTGTGGGCCTTGACCGTGGCTGGCCTCCTGCTTCGGGTGTGTCGCAGTTCGCCGACCGGTTGGTCACTGTGCGCCCACGGTGCTCTGTTCCACGTGCTGTTGGCTGCGTCGCGCTCCTTGTGGTGCCCGGTCAGGGTGTGGTCGCTGTGCGTTCCCTCGGGCCTTCCTTGCTCGCTCTGCGACTCCGCTCCGTTCCGCCGTTCTTCGCGTAGTCTGCGTAGTGGGGGTCGTGGGTCGGTATCCCACCCTCGTCGCCACTGTAATGATGTTCTTTCTTCCCCCCCAATAACTCTCGGAGTCGGGTAACGGCGTCACTCTCTTTATTCAAGTCGTAACATACAAGAAGCGCATAGCATGTCCTTCGCCCAGCCTGCTCGCGCTCTAATGCCGCGCAGCGCACATCGCGCCCCTACGTCACCGTACGTCACGTGGCTACGTGACGTACCACGTTAGCGCGCTCACTACAGAAAGCTGACTTTTGGCTGTCCGTTCTCCCTCGACTGACGAAATCGGAAGCATCAGTGGAGAGAGGTAGGCTTGGTTCCCGCTCTCGGACTATTTCCTCACAGTAGGATTATTAGAAATGCCAGTAGCAGCAACAGTAGTAATAATACATTGTAAATTGTGTTTTACATGTAGCAGACATACTAATTGTATTTTACTCGGTGTTTATAGAAAAAGTGTACTTGTAATAGGAACTCACTGATTGATTCCTTAATAAATCGGATTCTTTCTGTCCTGAGACACGGAACAGTCCACACTTAATTCCCTGAATTTTTCTTGTAAAACATCTTTCTTGTCTACATAGTACCACAACATGGCTTGGTGAGTTAAACAGTCGCTGTGGACTTCATTTTTGGGTAGTATCTTTTTGTGGTTCCTCAATTGAGTACCATCATTAGGGATGGTAGTAACACATGTTGTTTATTGGTCTTAAAAACAGCGAATCTTGCATTCTTCAGAAAACTTTTATTTCAATGTATTAAAAATGAATAATTATGATTGCTACTGATTCTCATGTTATTTATGTGCTGCTCCAGTGTGGGGCAGTCAACCAGCTGTCAGTTTGTCATCTTCTGTGGGATTAGTTAGTTTGCCTGACCAATCCAATTTATAGATCTCACATGGCATGCCTGTAATTGTTGTTGAAAGGTCGGGCTTGACATTTTTCCTCTGACTTTTCATTGTTTCCTCTGGATTCTAGTGCCTTCGAAATGGCAAACCCATTTAAAGTGGTTGTATAAGCTACATATGTGTGTTTATTTGCCTTGGTGTCATCATGCTATGTACTTAATATCTGTAAAGTGAAGATATGCCAGAGCTATGTGGCACTATATGGAACAACAACACTCCTAATCATCCAAAACAGCAACAAAACATTCATTCATTAAAAAAGCAAAGTATTTTGGAATATCCAGAAAGCAAGTCAATGGCTTATCATGTAAAAAGTATGATTTTCGTATATTTCTAAAAGATTGTGAGGAAAGACAATGATTGCAGCTCAGATGGAAGATGGCTGTGATTGAACATCCCTATCCCAGATTTTCTACCAGTCATCGGCCTGATTCATGTAAAGCCTATAAGGAAACAAAGTTATACTTGATGACCAAAAAAGCTAGAGAAGTGTTTTGAATTGCCCTGAATAGCACTACCAAGGCTTTAAAAAGCAAGCTCTTTCTGACTATAGGCAACCTTGGGAATTTAAGAATGGGGGTGATATGGTCTATACATCTGTTGCCGGTTAGAAGGCTTCCTCTGTATGAGCAGATGTACAGAAAGGTGCTTGTGTGTTGGTCAGTTATGCAATGTAAATGATATACACGTCTGAGGTTACTGTAGCATGTCTTGGCCTCTCATTTCTAGAGATTATCCTCCTTTTGACCCTGGGGTTGGGATTCCAGTGTGAAACACCCATTGTTTCTTCTCCAAGCAACTTGTGTAACTCTTTTGGTGAGTTCCACTCCATTCGGACCTTGTTTGTCTGTGGTTAATTCCAGTAGGAAGCAGTTGTTATCCACATTTCAAACTATTTTTGCAAGGCCCGCATTTCTTTTCATCAGGCAGGTGTGAACTGCCTTGTTAGTATTTTTTGAGGATCTTGTGAATTTACACTTCACACAGTCATTTTCCACATGCTTTTTTATGTGCTTGATGATTAGCATTTTTTCTCACATGGGTGTCATGTGTGCGGTGATTCTCATCTCCACAGTGTGGTTTTCCATTATGTGGGGTTAGGGTGCATGGTCTATGATTCTTGGCATTTCGTCTGTGATGGCAACAGGAGTCTATAACCTGTTCTGACATAGACAGGACCTTTTGGTGGTTTTCTGAACTGATTATGATGGCTTCGGAGTTGAGTAATATCCTACTTGTATGTGTGTATATGTATTTGGCATATGTTGGGCATGAATCAGCTGTAAGGCAGCCCAGAGCTGTACAGGGTGAAATACCTAAATCTAGTCAAGTAGTGCATGGAGATGTAGCTGGGTTCAGAGAGGTTCAGTTATGGGAGCCAAACCTCCGTGGTTTTCCTGTTTTTTGTTTTCTCTGCTCCTGTTTTTACAAAAATGGGAGCTGTCTGACAAATGTGAGTATCTTTGAAATCCAGTTAAGGCTTTTCCTTTCGCCATTTGTTAGTGTTCTTACGTTGGTTGGATTACTTCCTACCATTCTGCAGCATGCATCTAGCTGAAAGGACGGCTGGCTGAAGTGGAAGGATGGACACAATTCCAGACTATGATGATGGGGAATAGTCGCCCATTGCTGTATTTTTTTTGTATTTTATTTTTTGCACAATGACATGGAGTTTATCAGGTTTTTTTTATTATGTGGTTGTTGGTAGTAAATAAGAAACGAGAACGGCCGAGTATTGTCTTTCCCTTCTTTACGATCAAAATCTCACTTTGTCATATTTTCTTAAAAATTCTGGGGTTCCAGTTGCTCTGCGCTGAGATCGTTCCTCTTGTATTTCATATTTTCCGAACATAGTAGCATCTAGGGCTGCGGTAGTTAGGACAGGATCCCAAATGCGTTCATTTTCCTCATCTGGGTAGTGGTTTTGGGTTATAACCTTTACTTTATAATCATTTGCAATTTATATTTTAACCTCCGTCTATTATTAAAGATTAGCTTTAACAGTCAAAGTGCAATCACTGCCTGAAACACACACCTACAAAAAATGGGCACGGAGATCCAGAACACACATTTCTGCCGCTGAGACGATTAATATATTTCAGAGAATAAAGTTGTTAAAATGCGTTCCTTTCAGTATATGCTACTTGGTATTGCAACATCCATCGATAAGAGCAACATTCCCTTGCTTTTAACACCACATCCAAGGATTTTCGGCATGTATGTCTATTTCCCTCCAGACTAATCTTAATCGTTAAACCTTAGTGGATGGAGATGATAAACCTCTATTAATATGCTGCCTTTTTAGGTATCGCCTAGCGAAGCAGCGCATGTGCTGCATTCGCTTGGTGGGACTCTATTGTTGTCACTTTGGTTTGCGAAAGGAGACAAACCATGTGCCCGCCCGGACAGGCGATGGGCACACGCATGGCGTCTCCTCTGCCTCACACGCTCCCACAGTGCTCTCAATGGCTCCCACCGCGCACTTGTTATTTCAGTGTCTGCTGACACAGGTTATTTCACTTCCTACCCCGGCGGTCACTTCAGTGTGTGCAGACACCTTTCCGCCAGTGTCCGCAATCATGAAATATATTTTTTAATATGTTGGATTGGTCGGTGTGCAATTTCTTAAAAGCGCTTCTTCAGCGGTTCTGAAAACTCTGAGAAGTGAAGCGTGAAAACCCATCCCCTTCTGGTGCACTGCATGCTAATCCCTCAACGTCCAGAAATGTGGAGAACTGGTGACATTTATTTCAACGGATTTTTTTTTATACAATTGAGCCGCACTGGTGTTATGATTACTCGTTCTGAGACTCTACCTCTTGAACAGAAGCACACACACACACACAGAGTAATCCCTTTCATTTCTTTGTTAAAAATAGAGCCTCTTGTAACAAAATATTTGACTATTACTCCGTTTCGTACAGATGCTGACGCTTTAAATTTGTGATACTAGCACCCCATATTTAGAGCACTAAAAACCACACTGCCGTGGCAAGCGCTACAAAAGAATTACATTATTATTGAGGCCAGAACCATTCTGAGTAACTTGACGTTGCATAAGCATATATGTTCAGGAAACGCGAAGAGAGGAGTAAGACATATTGTTTGAGAAGCGTGGGGCGGTGGTCATTACTACCCCCAGCCCAGGCCAACACATGAGTACGATTCGTTGAGGAATTGAAAATAGAACATATCTCGCTGGGCATTACTACTCCAGAACTGATGGCTGCACTAGGGACAAGCATCGGAAAATGTTTGTGTTGTTTTATGGGATATGCCTAGCACCCCCCCCCCCCCACTACCAAACATAATCCCCTCATATTATCCTGCATTAATTCAGTGAGTATCATGGTTTCCACTCGGATTCCCGCCGCCCTCACTTGTCAGGCAGCTGCGTGCCCTTTCCCCGAAGCCGCTGACTGAGGATCGCAGGCGTCTCCCTGCACAGGCGTGGGCGGCCGGAGCGCTGAAGGGACCCCACGGGTGGAGGGGCGCAGCTCTGTGTTTTGTGGACCTTCAGTGCAAAAACAAGCATTTGCAATGCAATAGGTCTCACATTTACGCTAGTTTAAGCTATTGGAATGCCAATGCCTTTTATTTATGTTTTGGTTATAAATCATAAATAAAAGGCATTGTCATTTACAATGCCAATGGCTTAATCTTGCGTAAATGCAAGACCTTTTGCATTGCAAATTCTTGTTGGAAATATGTTGTTAAATTAGATTAGGGGCCCAGAGTAAGATCTGTGCAATGGCTGCACAGAACAAAAATAAGGAAGTAGCCACTTAAAGCGTTAAAGCTAACATCATCCTACTTCTTGCTTATCTTGTTTAAAGTCCTGCATTCACCTGAGCATGCCACACACTATGCTTCACATTGTTTTGATATTCTGCGGTATGTTAATAGCCAGTAGCAATGCTATCATCTCCTAGGTGTAGTTCTATTACTCAATACCAGTTTATCAAAAAGGAGATCAGAAATATTCTCCCTATAAATAATTAGATATGCCAAATGTACTACTACGCATTATGAAAAAGACTCCAGGCATCATGACACTGGATCTTGACATCACCTGAGATCATGAAGCCTAAAGTGGAATCCTACTGCCTGATCCCTCTCTGTCTAGACAGATATCATTCATCTGATGCCCTCATTTAGTCATACATATCGGATTACCAATCTCACTTATTCTAGAGTGGAGTCCTGTAATGTGAAGTGAGGCAGTCTAGAGAGGAATAACCACTTGGTCTTACATTACCACGTGAGATAACTCAGACTAGAGTGATAGTATTTGCTAAAAATACTTTTCATTGATATGGCTTCGTGTGATTGTATTCTGTCTCACAGCCTGTATATTCTGATCATTGTCTCAATGTCACTATATGTGATCGATATCATTTTAACCACATCAATGCTACAGCAATTCCCCCCCTGTGCTGAGGAATCTTAAACTTCATGGATTATGACGAGCTCAGCTCGTCATGAGCACACAAGCAGTGTACTGCATGACGAGCTGAGCTCGTCATGAGGATGGAAGGAGTTAAAACATGTATTATATTTTATAGTACACTTGGGTTAGTATAGATCACTCATCCCTGATGAAAATAATGCCTACATGAGAACAGTAGAATCTAGCGCCTAAAGATAAATGGTGGGTAGTGTAAAAGAAAACTTTTGTGAGGTGGTCTAGTGTTGGTGCTGGCAAAATGAATCCGAATGCAGATGTCTTCAAAATGTCACTTGGCACACAAGAGGTCTTGCTGCTTTGGAGCAGTGACATTACCAGAGATGCTAATGACCTATGAGACTATAAGAGATTTGTACGGTACAATTCCCTCTCGTGTGTTGGGTACTAGCATATCTGACTGATAAAAACGAGGGGCAGGACAAACTGTCTCGAAAGAGAAGAATCAGAGAGTAAAAAGTTTTTTCCTCACATTCTTATAGTTCATGAAATAAAAATCTCCGCTTGGAAGAGGTGATGAAAGAGAATTTCCAATGTATAATGCTTGTGCTATAAAATGAAAAACGTTGATGCCACCAGCATTTGTTTAATACATCCATTAGAACTAGAATGGGCATAAATGATGGTGCATGTCAAAAAATATGATACAATTCACAGAATGAATAGGAATAAAATCGCGAACAGTGGCACTTTTTAGGCAATAAACGTAGACTAAGCATAGGCATGGAATCATTTTCAGTGTACTATCTCACCAGAATAATCATCTCCTGAATCTGCAGTTCACCCTCATGTATTATTTTACCTACACCTCTAACATATGACTCCTGTCTATTTCACTTCCCCAGAAGTCTCCAGAACATGGTCTCTAGATGTACCCTGCACCCTGTCGACTTGCCTTTGGAGCCTACTGGGAATGACTGCTGCCCATGGCTCTGGGAGCAAAGTCTTGCTTTCAGCAGCCAAGCCTCCTACCTTCAAAGACCACTGAGCACAGCCAAAGTGTATGCCCAGGAGTCTGAGTGTAAGGTATAGATTACAGCCATTACCTGTATCCACTCTACCTGCCCCAGAGAATAGTCTTGGGATGAGAGCCTGCACGACTTCTGCCACGCACTACTCTAGTCTTATAGCCTTCAGTACTCAGTGATCGCAATATTCTGTCTTACCGGGACAGGTGTGGCCACATCATGTACCCAGTCCCCCTGCTGCTAGAACCCACTCTGCATTACCTTCAGCCATGCCCTGCTCACAGCCCTCCTGCCCCAGTGACGTTTGGATACAACTTTGAGCCATCTATTGCAGGCTTTAGGGGCAACTTGTGTGGCCATTGTACATGCCCTGCTGTGTCCTCCTTCCACAATGCATACCCTGCATGCCTGGCCCCTTCCCCTAGAGTGCACTTGGCATTGCCTCTGGTAAGCAATGGTACCCCTATAGTGTATCGGTGGACCAGCGCATGCATACAGCGGGTGATAATGAAGCTGCCGAGGTGGTAAGAATCCCACATTGTCACCTTTGTCCCACGCAGCTGCCTCCCGGATATGATCTCAACCTTTTAACATCATTTATTAGTTACCTGGTAGTTTTCATATCGCATCAACAGCTTTGCATGCTTAGATTAAGGTGAGATGCAAGTGAGAGCTTTAAATAAAGTTCTAATGAGCAAATATTGAAACAGTGCAGCAAGGTCATGTGAGCCCGCGTTGAAGGTGCTGCTCAGAAGTTTAGGTGATAAGTTAAACGTTTGAACCTTGGCTGCACTTAGATGTGTTCCCAAAACAATAATCGGAAAGAATTTTTTTTTATTTTCTTTCAACCAATATATTTGATTTATTTATCTTCAGTCAATTTAGCAGCCATATTGACTGGCACGCAGTGACTTGTCATATAGGAAGTCGGATCCTCCCATGATGGTGACGCCAAAATGGGATTATATAGGATTATAAAAGTGTTTTTGCAATCATCCTATGGACTGGAAAAAGACAGCCCTCCAGAAGTGACGCTGGTATGTGCACAACAGGTGTAAAAAGCAATTTCTGGGCCACCATTGTCCCTTAAGTACATACCTAGCAGCCACAAATTTAGGAGTCTCCCGTAAAAGCTATTTAACAATGTTATCTTGTTTGTACTTTCCCTTTGGATGAGAGGCGGTAATTGGTTATCCAAGCATGCTCGATGTACTGCCGTTACCACAAAATCTGTTGAGCATCAATGGTTTTTTTTCTCTTAAAGATGAAGCACAATATTTTCTTACATGGGTGTTGGTGTACATGGGTGTTGGTGTTTTGTGCCGGAGGTTATCTGACTCAACTGTTCTGACAACTTGCTCTGACAAATCAGAGTGTGTAATTATTGCCCAATGCTGTCTGCCAACTATTTTTTATTTGCTTACTGGTAAAATAAAGTAAAGGCTATGGTAGAAGTTTGTAATGATTAAAATATTTAGTTAATCTCGTCATGTAGTCCAATATCCTACACATTCAAATCAAAGAGTGCTTCCATTGTGGCAGTCTGGGTCCTTGCTCCCTGAGAAGAGTTCAGCGACCCCACAACACAGACATTTGTTTTTTTTAAGTATGGGAGCAATTTAAGGAACCTCCACTAAGAATGGGGTGTCAGGGTGGTTAGGTCGTGGTAACCTTGCACCCCTTCTGTGTCCTTTGTAATTTCTTTTCAGGACAGAGTGACCATTCCTACTATATTGGCAGCTGTAAGAGAACATTTCCTTTTGCAGCCAGCCAATCGGAGCCTTCTGTTCCCCTGTCTCTGTTTTGAGTCCACTGACCCAAATTGGAGGGATGGGAGGGGAGAAAGCTCCTCCCATCCAATTTTCTTAGTTTAGTCTTTGAAATAAGCAAACTGACAGTCCTTGAACCTTGGTTCACTGACCATCTGGGGGCCTGGCTGTCCAGATAGCTATTACATTTTAACCCCTTCAAGACCGCCCCAACATATTTTCTCTAATTACTGAACGGATTTACACCAAACCAAGCAAAAACATTTCCTTGAGTAAAGTTCTGTTTTCTTGCCAAATTGGTTTAATTATGTTCAGAATGTTTTAGTTTTTTATGTCGGGAGAGAAATATTTCTGTTGGAGATAAAATGGAAAATTCATCCTGCCTTCCCCTTCCCTTCACTTGACTGATCTGCATGAAATTTACTATATAAGCCCAAAGTGGCAAAACTTTATTTCGGAAGGTTTTGTGCCAATTTGTGAAACGGCATCAATGTTATGAAGAAAAGTTTTACTTTCAGTATAAACTGTAACCTAACCATTACTACACAGTCTCAATCACAGACTGTAAATTGTGTGAGTATATATGTATATTTATGTTGTATATATAATTCCTCTTTCATAACTCCCAGAGCAGGAAAAACCACTGAGAAACAGCACGCAGAAACTAAAACAAGATAACGCATTAAACAAAACACTTTTTTAACATCCTATGCACCCCTGTTATATCACTTACCTCACAACAGCATTTGCTCAGATATTTGCCCCACACAAATAGTGCAATAGAACAGAAACTGAAAGCCTCCGCTACAACTTAGGGCACAGTAATTTTACAATAAAGTAGGCTTATCACGGTACTTGCAACAGCAATTGGCACCATGACACACCAGTGACCGTCAACCAACAGACAGAAGCTCTAACATATATCTAAGACCGCTGTTTCAATGGCTAGCACAGCTTGTCACCCAAAAATGAGGTACTTGCATCTTCATCTGCCAGGCTATGGGGTTTTAGCTACTTCCTAGATGTATAAACAGGGATAGACAGCATTGCATACCAGCGCCGAGACGCCTACGGGTAATTGCACGCGCTCTACAAATGCCATTAAATAAATAAATAAATAAATATAAACCGTTGGTAATGCCCACTGTACTCCTACTCCGAAATGATTATCCAATAACTCGTTGAATTGGCCACACTTAAACTATCTAAAATTATTCCAGAGTACAGTTTCAGTGAAGCATCATCATAAGCTCTACCAGGTTCCAACCTGTGATGCAAATGGGTTGAACTAGACGAATAGGGTTTTTTTCTGCATACATTATAACCTTTCTGGACAGCAAAGAAATGATTGCTAGAAATATTGAAATTATCTAAAACACTGGTATGCACACATTACATACCACCTTTTTTTTTGAACTTTTCTGTGTCATTACAGATTGGCACAAACCATAACCAAAACAAACTTGGTCTTACTCAAAAAAAGCAATTCAACCCTATTTGCTATGCCACCTCTGCTCTTTATGCAAGCGTACAAGGCCCTCCACAACAACATCGGACCTCAATACTTTAAGGACCGCCTCTCCTTCCATGACCCAAGGGAAACCTCCGCTCAGCCGACCTCTCCCTAACCACCGTCCCACGCTTCTACAGGACCGAAGCGGGTGGAAGGTCCATCTCCTACCTCTCAGCAAAGACCTGGAACTGTATCCACCTTCACCTCCGGCGTAGCCTGACACTGCACCAAATCAGGGAAGACCTTCAAGACCTGACTCTTCGAATGACTCCAATGGAGCTGCTCACACCCACCCCTCAGTGCATTGAGACCCTAACTGGTGAGTAGGGTGCTCTACAAAACTCTGATTGATTACGGCACCACCCTCTAAACCCGACAGACTTTGGCCTTGTTGAGCTTTCACAGTGAGATGCAGCTTGGCACAACAAACAATGGACCCATATAGCTGCACCACAGATATTTTTCATTTAAACCAAGATTGAGCAGATTGCGGCGACATAATGACTGAACACTAGAAGGAAGTAGTATTTACATTGTGCAGTCTGTCAGTTGAACTAAAACCAGCTAACCTTACCAATGTAAGGTAGCACTCCAGGATCATTGATTTTAAATGTAGCCATCACCTTGTTCCATTCTATTCAGCATATGAGATTTAGGGAGTTTTAAAAAGGTTTTGAACAGTCCAACTGCTAAAAAAAAGTTGCAATCCTAATCAAAAAAGAAAAAACTTGTTTCAAATATGTGATGCACTTCTCAATAAGTCTCTGAAATATATTTCCCATTTGTAAATCTGATAAAGTGAAGATAGTTGTAGTCTAGTCCTATTCTTGCTTTTTATGAGTGTACTTGTATGTGGCACTCCAAGGCATACATACAAGACTTTGCGCGTATTTGCATGCGTGTTGTATAATAAAATTCATAAATTAATAATGCATACATATGCATACATACATAAAGGAGCTTTGGATTTGTACCTTTTCATCCATTGGTCTATTCAGCTATCATTCATCTTTTTCTTCCACCAATCACAGCATGCAGCATTTGTCAGGGCATTAGCCGCATAAGCCACTGGCTTTTTTTCTGCTTGCAGGTTTGCATCCGCCTAAAAAGTAGTGCACTTCAGTGCCAAGGGCTGGCGTGCCGAAACATTACTTTCCCAATAATTTTTTCTTTCTATGCTTTTTCCTTCTTTTTCATGTTTGTAGGTTTACGCTAAGTCATCAGGTTACAGTAGTTAAGAGCCAATAGTGCCATTTCTTGCGTCAATGTGAAACTTATTTTCCTGTGAACGACATTCACAGGAAAATACCTGTTAAGAAAGTACACCAACACCCCATACTGTTCTAATAAAATTATAGGCAATAGTTAGTTATTAGGTTTAAAATGTTTATTACAAACATATGGTTGCTACATTGAAGAGGCAGAATTTATCTTCTTTTCTCTTCCCGTTTGTGATATACGCTTATAGTGATTCAGACCTGTTGGCTTTTTGAACATCGGATGCTTACACTGTTCACGCCTGTGAACATGTGACTAATGGCCTGAAACCACATACCCTGCAGCTAATAAACCTCTATGCACATAAGAACACTCTTGCAAAGACAAGTACCATTAGCCCTGCCCACTTACAGTTCACCTTATAAAAACCAAACCTATTTGCTTTGATGATGCCTGTTTTATATATTTAGATATCAGTCACGACAAAAAATGCCCCTATGGCTACCAGTACATTCATCATACAGATCTTCCACACTACCTCACACCAGTAACAAGAGAGTGGACATAAAGAATGTGATCGACAGATACCTGCACTAAAAATGATATTCAATTTTATTAAAATAACATACATCAAATAAATTTCAATTGAATAGAGCTAAAAACGGTACATAGCTGATTAAAAACTTCAGAATTCAAAACCAAAATATTAATTATATTAAACAATAACAATCATTATAAATCGGGAGCAAAGAAGAAAAGAACAAACAGTTCCTAATTCTAGAGGGAACCACTAAATCAAGTCAGTATTCAATTGTATCCACCATAGGTGAAGATTAATCTCATTCATATAGTACAATTGCCCCAACATATTTTAGATAGTGACCTCTTCACTGAGCATCGACACGTTTCGGTGGGCCTATAAATGAGCGGCCATCACCTTCTTCAGGAAATTAAATACGTCCCAATAACAATATTATTGCACGTCCCAATAACAATATTAATAGTCTGTGAAAATAAACAGAGCAATGAACATTACACAATCCCATAAATCAGGGTACACCCACATAATCCCAACCCCCATAGACTCGATACAACATCCCTATGTCCAAAGTCTCAACCCACTGGTGATATAACTCGAGGCACTCATATATGCATCACAAACATACATCATTTCCATGATAATTAGTACCATTAAAAGCATCCACATCCGGGTACTCAGCATAAATATGTTTATTTATTGTTAAAAAAGGGGCATCCCATCTTCTTTGTAAAGAATTCCAAGGAATATCCCAATATATTCTCAACCAGGGGCCTATCCACCTCCCCTATTAATGAACCATCCCACTTCTAGCTCATCTCTCAATCTAATTGTCAAAGTATACCTGTATTCCCAGGGTAGTGAATGCCTCCGGATCAGTATTACCACTTGGTACTCGATACACTCAGTACCTGCCACGAAACAGACATATTTGCATTTTGTGGTTGCTCCAACCGGCATGCATATGTGCTCAAAATCGTGCCAAAGTAAGACCACGCATAGCGATTTTACCTTGGTCGGAGAAACAGCAAGGTCCTCTACTAAAAGCTAAACCGTTGGGCTATTTAAAACCTTTCTTCATGCTGATAAGGAATCTGTACATTTAGGAACACAATAGCATAATGGTCTTATTAAAAATCGCCATTGTGAAAACAAAGATCATAATATCGCACTAATACTCTACATCAATATAACTTCAAGGCTCAATGTTTACCTGCAAGTTTTTCGAGGAACCTTCCATTTAACGCAGAGAATTATTACTCAGTTAGAATAATTGTTAGAATCACTTGATACAGCTAAAAGAGACACAAAGTTCATACTGTAAGTCGAATATTAAAGCTGGACTACCTCCTTCTATAGAATTCTTATTACAGTGAAAACGTTAAATGTCAATATTGATCTCACACAACATTTGCCTACTCTGTCCCTTATTACATTACACTGTTTCATGTATAACCGGAGGGTGTTGGGTATCACTACTGAATACCCCGCTACATCTGTCACAGCATTGTTTAGCTATACCCGACCAAGGGGTCCTAATTTTAATATCCCACTGAGGATTGCACTTACAGGGCTAGTACCTATGTGACTCTCCTTCGCACTCCATATGCGGCACTGAACAATATAACAAAATTGTCGCAAAATGAGTTACAAGTTCAACAGCGAAATACCCACTGTTAGTTTGAAACAGCAACTCGTATCCGTCCCCCTATTCTGAATTCCTAACTATGCAGCCCGACCTATACTTCTCCTGGATATTTTAAGGGCCAACTGTATATTCACTTTAAAAATTGCTGAGACGTTTTTTCTGATAGTAAGCAACTGTTTGGGGCAGAACACACCGACACCTTCCCCGATCTGTAGATATAAACACAGAACATGTGTCACTAACCTATCCGAATTACAGGCAAAGAATATATACCCAAATCCGATAACCTAACGCAGAAAACCTACCTCAGTCCGCCATGTATATCGCTTCTGGGTGGAATGTCTCCGGGATTAGTCAAAACTCCAACCCATGTTTAGCTGGTATTTAAATACTCGCCACTAAGCAGGTCACAGTCACGGAAGTACACTATCACTTCCGGTATTATGCTACGGGTATCGACATTGTGATGAACCGCACCACTATTCCGCCATCTTAGAGTTGTATTTTACTCCATTTTAAATAAAGTGCTACAGTGCATATAGCACCTTTTATTATGCACTGATGGTATATACATGCTCCATTTAAATGTTTGTTCCCTACGCTAACCCCCTAGTATCTGTTTTCAAATCAGACAATTTTCTATTAATATTTCGGGTTGATGAATGCGAAAAGGATTTTTATTCTTTTCTTTCCCTATTTTACTAACCAGATTGCGAGCACTACATAATAACACTTCCGGTATTGCGCTCCAGGTAAAAACATTATGATGAGCCACACCACTAGTCCGCCATCTTGGAGTCACATACTTCTCTATTTGAGATAAACACCTTCAGCACATATAGCACCTTTTATTGTGCACCAATGGTATATTCATACTCCATTCTGGGTTTAGAGGCAAATAAGTATTAATTCCCTACGCAAACCACCTTGTATATGTTTTAAAAAATCGGACAATTTACTACGAATATTTAAGGTTAATTAATACGAACAAGATTTTTATTCCTTTTTTTCTTTATTCCACTAACCAGATTGCGACCACTACATAATATCCCACAAATTTTTACAAACAAATATGGGATCGCATACGACTAGTTTACAGTTACAGAATCAATTCATTTTGCATCAAATATGCCAGCATAACCAAGCAGAGGGCCCCCAATGGCAGAAGACCGCAAATATTCACACAATGCTGATCACCTTGTCCCAAGAATGCGCTCCCTCTCCTGTCTAGAATTCAGACCAGTTCTCGCAGTATTTAGGTGAAAAATATACCATTGCTCTCGCACTTTGCGCTTCGAGTGAATATTGCCCCCTCTCGTGTCTAATTTGACTTTTTCAAGAATGAATCAGAGAAAATCATTTTCTCCATGTCCAAATTCAAGGAGACACAAGTGGGGCAGTGAGTTTCTTGGTCTTAATAGCAACCTATGTTCTTGGAACCGAGTTCGGACCTCTCTTCCAGTTTCCCCCACATAGCCCAAGCCACAAGGGCATAGTAGAAGATATATGGCATTCCGGCTTCTACAGTTGTTCAGAGTCGTAGATCTAATAACACATCCATTGTGTGTAATTTCTTTCGTTTGCAGGCATTATGGACATATATTACAGGTACCACACCTAACATTACCAACAGCCGGAGTATTAAAGATGGTACTCTGAGTCACCTAATTTTCCTCTTGATAGGTGTGCACTAGCCTTTCCCTTAAGTTTTTATTCTTTTTGAATACATACAAGGGTCTCTCTAGCTTAATGTCTTCCTCATGGTTCAATATATGCCAATTCCTATTGACAACGTTCTTTATCTAGTTACTCATGTAGGAGAATTTACTAACAAAGACTACTTTGTTCAGAGGTTCTTTCTTCACCATCGGTCTATTGACCAATTTGTCACGATCATAAAACTTTACTCGCTTCAATGAATGCGAGATAAGTTTCTTAGGGTAGCCTCTGTCTGTCAAAACAATTTCTCCTCAAATGAATAAAATGGCTGAATGGAATGCTCTCTCTTTGTGACTTTGGGTGAAAGCTAGAGAAGTGAAGGAGGGTGTTCTTCGCCATAGGTTTCGTAAACAGCTTCACCTCGAACACTCATTTTCGTCCTCATTTGAAATATCTAAAAAATCCACTTTCTGTATGCTGTAATAGGATGTAAATTTTAAATTTGTATGACCCAAATTGAGCCAAATCAGGAATTCATCCAACACATCTGTGGCCCCTTCCCAAATGAAAAAGTTGTTATAAATGTAGCGGTACCAGCCCGCTACATTTTCATAGAAAGGGGCCACCTCATTGTATATGTGTTTGGATTCAAACTGCCCTACATAGAGGCATGCCAGACTGGGGGCACAGGTAGCCCCCATGCTGGTCCCTTTGCTTTGTTGGAGATACTCATCCTTAAATAGAAATATGTTGTTGTTTAAGAATAAACTGTAAAGGGGTGGGACGCGCACAGCCAAATTATTATCCAAGGTTAACCGCAGGTAAAGTTCTGTAGTGTGCTCTGAGGAAATCCCTGCCTGACCAGACAGAGAGAGATATCCACAAGAACTATTTCAAAGCTCCCCCTCTTGGGAGAGAGCGCCTCTAAGCACTACTTTGTGGTGACCAACGGTATTCTTCCATAAATCAAAGGTAAACCAATAGTTCAATCCATACACATAAGAGTGTTGTTCCAACTTTCGGGATTTATTAAACACATTGCAAGTTCATGGCTTAATGGCGGTTAGCTGAATAGTTGGTGTTCATGAATTGTTGATCAATAATGTATACATGGTCAAAACAAATCCTGATGCATTTCGGGCCCCGCCCTTCGTCAGGGGATTACTCTACAAACAAAGTAAAAGAATCAACGTATCAGAAAGATATCCACAACTACACTCTCAGACTTATAAACAAGTACATCGATATCAGCGTGAAAAACAAGTAAAGAAAAAAGGTATAGTCCGTAACCAACCCGTGGCGAGTCCGGAAAGTTGTGATGTGATGAACGTGAAAAAGATAGAAATGAATGAACCAGGGTTAACAGTAGTCAAGTAAAACGCCCCAAGATGAAGTGCAGCTGTAAGTATTGGTGATGAAAATGTGCTGATAGAAAAACGATAATAAAAAACCGCCAAGGCGCGTGTTCGCAATCATGTCCAAATCATAAACCAATGTGCCAACATGCAGACAATCCGAATCGCCCGTAATGCGTGTAATACGCTAGGGTCCCCCGAAGGGTACTCAGTCAGGAGACTACGCGCGGACTACGCGGAGTTCCGGAATAGTGTCTGTAAACCAGGCGTTCTAGTGATATTAAGATCTAGTGTGTGGAGCAAATGACAGAGAGAAAGGACTATCGTAAAACGTTCTGTGCAGTAGGCGCCATGTTGGAAAGTGCAAAAGACAATGGTGAAGAGGGAGAAAGTGACGTTGTTAGGAAACCGGTGAAAAAATAAAGTGCAAAAATAGTTTAAACGATACAGGATTATAAGCACAATTCAGAGAGCAGAGATCATTAAAGGTAACATTGGAATTCCATGCGATCGTTCAGCCCGTGGGGCACCATGGTGGACAAATATCGGATCCAAAAGTTCTCTCGTTTCAATAAGGTATTCTTATTGTTCATGGTAGGTTTCACTTGCTCCAAAACTAGGAATTTCAGTTGTGCCACGTTGTGGCGATTCTCATGGAAATGTGTGGCCACTGTGGTTTTTGAGTTCAAAGATCTGATATTGCTCTTATGTTCAAGGATCCTGAAGCGGATCTTCCTCTCAGTGTGACCAATGTAACTTTTCCCACATGGGCATTTGAGTAAGTAGATGACGTTACTGCTGTTGCAGGTGGCATTAACTTTGAGTTTAATAGGATGACCTTTCAATGGATGGTTGGTTGTGTTGCCTGGGATGCAGTTATTACAATTGCTGCAATTGTAACATGGTTGTAAACCTTTGTATGTACTCTGAGTGGCTGGTTTGTGGTGGTTCGTTAAAATTTCTTTCAAATTGCGGCCTCTGGTAAAGGCAAACATTGGTAGTAAGTTGAATAGTCCTTGTAAATCCGGTTCCAAAGTCAAAATAGACCAATGTTTACGGATAATGCTTTTGAAAGTTTTGGAAATGGCAGAGTATTTGGACACAACGACCATGCGGTCTGTGTGCTTCTTGGGTTTAGGTTGGAGAAGTCTGCTTCTTGTTGTTTTTTCACTTCTGTCAATAGCCATATCCAGAATGGTTGTGGGATATCCTCGTGCCTCTAGTTTTTTTAACCTGTTTCTCATCTCCTGTTTGCTTTCCTGTTCTCTGGAAACTATGCGTTTCACACGGAGGAGTTGGGCATAGGGTAAGTTGTTTTTTAAACCCCAGGGGTGGAAACTTTTGTAATGTAAGGTGGAGTTTCTGTCCGTAGGTTTACGAAATATGGTGGTGTACCACTGACCTGTTTCTCTATGTATTTCAACATCAAGATAGTGGATACAACTTCTGTTGTAGTTCCACGTAAATTGTATTCTGTCGTTGATGTTGTTCCAAGTCGATGTTAACTCAATCAAAGACTCAGCTGTACCATCCCAAAGTAGAAAAATGTCATCTATGTATCGGAGATATAGTTTCCCATGTTTCAGCCAAATTGTTTGGCTCAAAATGTGTGTCTCTTCGAATTGTTTTATGAAGATATTCGCGTAGCAAGGAGCTGCGCAATTTCCCATGGCTGTGCCATTAAGTTGGTGTATCCACCTGTCCTGTACAGTAAAATAACTGTGATAAAGAGTGAACGTTGTCAATTCCATCAAGAATACTTGCAGATCATGATCCAGGTCAGATGAAGCTAAAACATGTTCAATGGCTTCCATGCCCCAATCGTGGGGGATGGAAGTGTAAAGAGATGAAACATCCACAGTACACATGATCAAGTCAGTCTGTCTCAATTCTTCCATGGTGGATTCAAGTTTCAAAAGAAAATCTGTGGTGTCTCGCACATGTGACCCTGTTGCTAAAACAAAAGGTTGGAAATATCTGTCTAGGAATTTGCCGGTGTTCTCGTGGATGGTGCCTTTTGTCGACACGATCGGACGGAATGGGGGCTTCGTGGGATGCTTGTGTATCTTGGGAAGCATGTGCAACACAGGAGGTTTGGGGTTGTTGGGTGTTAAGTATCGCCTGGTTTTGTCATTAATGGTACCATTGTCAAAAGCATGATTGATGATTTGAATCAAATCCCTGTTGAAATCTACAGTGGGGTCCCCCAAGAGGACGCTGTATGTATTTGTGTCCAAGATGTGGGCCTCAATTTGCTCCTCATAAAAACTGGTGTCCATGATCACTAGGGCGCCACCCTTTTCCGCATTCTGGCAGGTGATGGTGGGATTATCAGCCAACTTTTGTAAGGTGTTTCTTTCCCTCTTTGATAAATTACTGTGTTTCATAGGTTGCTGAAATGGTAAACTGGAAATCTCCTGTTTGATGAGATTTTCAAATGCGTCAATGATCTTATGGCTCTGGGGTGCCATATAGGTGCTGTGTGGGCGAAGGCCTCTAAGTGTATCCTCAGTTGGTGGTGGCATCGGACAGATGTTCTGAAAGTAATGTCTAAGTCTAATGTTGCGTACAACTATGGGCCTCATGGGTGGATCGGTATACCTTTTGTGGATCTTGGGGAGACCATACAGCGCGGGAGTCCTGGGTTCTACGTTGTTTAAGAATTTGAACTCATCCTCACAGATCCATGAGTTTTCTTTTGCCTCTACCAGCAGACTAAGGCATTCTTTAGACACTTTATTCAAACTATTGGCATTAGTGCGGACATAATGTTCCCTTACATTCAACATTTTAAACATCTTCTCTTCATAATCAGCGGTATTGAAAACCACAATAGTGGTTCTATATTTAGATATAAATGACATGTCCTCCAGTTGTGAGGGATATACATATTAAAGCTACATTGCCACAAGATCTTTCCAGAGTTTTGATGTAGTTGAAATCAGGTTTTAGCAACGCCGTACCGAACCCTGGAGCCCATTTCTGTTTATTAGAGCAATGCTCAAACTTTTGTATGGTGCCTGGATTGGCTTGTATCGTCCCTTTATGACAGAAAATCTAAATTTTCACAATTTCCCCTCTGCTAAGCATCCACCAGAGGAGGTGTTAAGTTTACCACAAAGGCAAAATGTTTTGAAATAGAATTGCCAAAATATAATGAACATGCCTAGAACGGGAAGGTGCTGTCATGTAAAACAAACAATTGCAACCTCAATAATTCTGACTTTAATATGTTCACTCACCCAAAGAACATTTTTTCACACCTGTGTTGGTGTGAAAACTCTTGACCTTATACTTGCCACAGTATTATGGTTGCCTCTCAGTGGCAAAGAGCTACAGTGGACGGACATGGCAACGTCTGTAACATCATTGCACCTCACATGGCAATGCCATTGTGGGCAGAACTTTGAGTTGGTGGGGTCAGGGGTGGGGGGTACTTCAATCTGGGGGGTGTGGGAGAGGGGGTAGGAGGGAGCCAAGCTTTGCAGGTAAGCGGGAGTGGCGGTTCACCAACCTTTATCGGTGGGGCTAGAAAGACAGATGACCAGCACTGGTCATGTCTGTCATCTCACCTCACCTTGTTCCAAGCATGTCTTTGCAGATCCGAGCAGTAGCTCTAGGGGCTGGAACGCAGGCTGCAGACAATGCATCCAGGAGAAGCAGTACACCTCTCTCTCCATGCCGGTGAGGGGTACGTTCATCTCGGCACCCTTCCATGGATAAATGTTATCCATCTATGAATGTGTTCCTTACCTTACTTGCAGACTCCCTGCTAAGGTGGTTGTTATTTATTTATATAGCTCACGTCGCCAGGGTGCACTGAGGCAGTCACTAGTGGCCAGTCTTGTTGGAAGCACACTGCAGGGCGGACCACAGATCTGGTGGCACATTCAGCCCATTGCTTACCTCTGCAGCTTGTTCAGATGCTATGAAGATGCCCAGCTGCAAGGCCAGAGATAAACTCCTTGGTTTTGCCAATCCCTTCAGCTGAATGTTAGAATGATGCAGTAGTCTTTTAGGCTGATGTAAAATGTGGAGGACAACAAGCAAAAGCTGCAAGGGTTCTGACCCAAAGTCCACTCCTTATGTATTTCCTCAAAAGTTCTTAGTGGAGACAAACCAGAACTAGCATTAGCAAAGGCAGTAGGACTGGCATACGCTGTTGATGCTTATTTTGCTTTGACATGGGTTTTGTTACACTTAATTTTGTGACAGTTAATTTCTAGAGCCAACATGCTCTCACCAATATATGTATAAAAAAAATTGTAAAAGTAAAAATATTTTTGGGATTTCAAAAAAACGCAGTGCAATATTAGGCACTGCAGGGAACTCATTTTTGTGTGGGAGTGCTCCTTGTGAATGAGCAGAGTCATTCGCAATGAATTTAGTGGCAGAGGCGAGATGGCCTATTGTGGAAGAAAAGTGTGTATGACATACATTTTCCTGGAATCTCTTCTAAATAATACAATGCATATCATTTTAGTAAAATCAAATAGTTTTAGCTTATGCCCCACCGAAAAATGCATAACATTATCAATTCGTTTAAAATGAACAAAATGGCCATTTAGTTTAAAATGCAAAAGAATACCATTTCGCTTTTGGTAACCACTGCAGGCAGTAGAGGAAGGAAGTCCTAAAAAATCATGCATGTCCGTTTAAATGAGAAAATGCAAGTTGGATATTGGAACTATACATAATGTGAAAAAAGCTATGTATTTTACGTTTAACTGATATTCTGTATAACTAAATACTTGAATATCTGCCAAAAACATCTTCTCTGAAAAAACCTCCCCCCGTTCCCTCCTCAGGAGCGTTAGTAATGCAGGCTCTGAACATGCCTAGGTGTGCCTAATTGCACAATCCCACAGCACAAGTCGGGGAGTGTTCTCTCGTGATGATAGAAGATATGTCTGCTGCCAAGCTATTATTGTCTAACTGCTAAACCACCGTGCGGAGTCCTCCAGTGGAAGCCAGGCCGCGTCATTGTGTTGTCAGGTACTGCTAAGGCTGCCGTTCTGTTGGCTACTGCTCAAAACAAGCAGTAAGTGATTGCAGGCGCATAATGTAGCGGCCTCGCACGCACTCGGCGTAGGAAATTCAGAACAAACATTGTTTTTGATTTCCACTCTTTCTAATTCAGCAATTACTCAAAGTTGGGTGCCTTGTGTCACATAACTGAGTGTGAATAAACTATGAGTAGTGCTATAAAAAAATATAATGCTTGTCAGAAAGGTGCTATAGAGAGATGAATGAGGTTCATTGTTGGTGAGTGGTAGTGAGGGAATTCATGGAGAAGGAGGAAATGTGGGAGGGGTTGCCAAAAAGACGGTTGCACCCGTGTGCAACCAGTGCTAGGGCCAGCCCTGCCTGGAAGTGTTAGCCCCCCACAAGTTCGGGGCTAGTTTCACCCCTGTCCATGCATTAATGTACACTTGCACACACAGGTAAACATCTTGGAATGCTCTTTTTACTTTATGAGAAAATCAATTCCGAGACGCCCGTCAGTACTTGCTGGCAGACACCATAATGAAATTATCTTTCTTATAAATTAAAACAAACCGTATTTGACTATGGGCCTTGCAAGTACATGCATACGCATGTGTACTGATGCACCAGCGAACAACTGGACATTGTTTTTGTTATACTTTGATTAATTTAGCGTGCCAGGGAGCCGCTGCTGACCATTTTTTGTCTGGTAAATTACGAATAGCATATTCATCAATCAATCAGGGATTTGTAGAGCACGCTACTCACCCTTGAGGGTTTCAAGGCGCTGAGGGGGGAAGGAGTGGTATTCAGATCCGTTTCAGCCAAAGAGCCAGGTCTTAAAGGTCTTCTTGAAGGTGTTCAGGGAGGGGGAGCATCTGATGTCTGTTGGTAGCTTGTTCCAGGTTTTGGCTGCGTTGTTGGAGAATGATCTTCTGCCTGTTCTGGCTCTGGATTCGCAGGGTTTCAGCTAATGCGAGGTTGGCAGATCGGAGGTTTGTTTGGGCACGTGCAAGTTTATTCTGTCGTTGAGGTATTTGGGTCCGATGTTGTGCAGGCATTTGTAGGTGTGGGTGAGGATTTTGAAGGTGACTCTTCTACTCGGGGAGCCAGTGAAGTCTCCACAGGTGTTGGCTGATGTGTTTGTGCCGTGGGATGCAGAAGAAGAGTCTGGCTGCGGTGTTCTGTATCGTCTGGAGTTTGCGGAGTAGAGATTTGTTGATGCCGGCGTTGAGAGCGTTTCCATAGTCTAGTTTGCTGGTGATGAGTGCGTGGGTGACTGTCTTCCTTGACTCATTTGAAGGTCTTTCGAAGGATACGGTGGGTGTTGAAGCAGCTGGAGGTGGGTTGCTTTACCCCTGCAAAGACCTGAATAGTCTGGTAGCATGTGTAACTGCCAAGCCGATGCAAATACATATTATTGTTTAAAAAAAAAAAACAGGCAAGCAGGTGCCGTAAGTGGGGGTCCGGTAGGAGAATGCAAACCAGGTCAATGGGGGTTCACTGGAAGAGGGAGTGTTCGTTAAAACGCATTCAGTGCATTTACATTTACATGAAAAGTGTTGTGAAAGGCAGACCTCTGTTCTCATTATCAGTTCTTACCAGACAAAAATGTCTATAAAAAGTGTTGCCAAGACAGAATTGTTCTCTCTTAAGAAATGGTGAGCAGTCCAGTGCTATAACTTAAATTTTGAAAAATAGTCCTTGCACATCTGCAATGGAAGGATACAACTTATTCAGTTAGAAACAATGAAAGGGAGCTTTGCAACATGTGTAGGAAAAGACAAGAATACGCATAAAAACTATTGAGTAAGGAGCAAAGAATTGGGATAGAGAAAAAAGCCATGCAATCATAAGAAAGAGGCTGACTCGAGGCCCACTCTGTGTATGGTGTGTTGTGCTCAACAACAGATCTTATGTAGGTGAGACCTAAAAAAAGAAGTAATGATTAGTGTCTTTATTGTAGTGAATAATACATATGATTTGAGATGGTGGGCTGTATGTTAATTTTAAACAAATATTGTCAGAACTGTAAAGGCACTCTCCTTTTTTTTGGCCTAATGCTATGGTTTTGAGAATACCCTCATAGGTCTAGTGGCTGTGCATCTGCAGCACGGTACGTTTCTAAAATGGAAAAGAAAAATATATATTCTACCATTTACTCATGCCTATTCTGTTACTCTTATCACACAGCCATGCTTCCATACGATTATCATTGTGTGTGCAGATTTGGGGCCTGGTTCACAAAAATTGGACATACTCTTGAAATTCTACTGAATTCCACGAATAAGCCAAGAGAACTCGCTTACTCGTGAAATGCTTCTGTAAAACATCAGAGCAATAAGAGGAGGTGGCACTTAAGCAGTTTGTGAATTGTATCCACTGTTATGTCGCAGACCTGAAACTCATGGGGCTTCTATGCCGAGCATCTCAGTAATAATATTGTCATGCATTGTAAGTGTGCAAGCTCAGCTAGTAGTGAATCAGTGGGAGCATCATTTAACCTATGCTAATGTTTACGGATATCTTTTGTGCCGTTGGGGTCCTCATGGGGATATGTATCCGCTTTCTGTGCACTGAATACCTCTACCTGCTCACCCGTGGAGAGCACGCTTTCTATAGTCTCGTATATTGGTATTGTTAAAAAAATAGTGATTATTTTATCTCAATGTAATATAACTTTTCATTTAGTCTAGGACTTTCGCTACTTCTGTCAAACTGTAATAAGGTGTTGTAACATGTGGTATGTGAGACGAGATAGTCCTGTGGGTGGCACAACAGGGTTCACTGCTTCCTATTGTAGACTCAATATCTACACCTTCTTCCACAGAAACAGTCCCGCAGCAATCTTTATCCAAGAGGAAAATGCCTGCGAGGTCCTTTCCCCAAATTATTCTGCCACTGTTTATGATGAACGCTTCAACCATTTGTACTGGAATACAAAAGTCCCAGCAAGAACCCAGCGCATGGACACCCTCTCGGGAGACTAGCCGTGCTTTACAAATGCCAATTGATGGATTTGTGGAGACGGGGGATTAATGCACCTCCTTAAGAGAAAAAAACTCCTCTTTGACAGTGATAATGTTCTCTCTCCAGTCTGTCTTGGTGATGGCTGGGTAGTTAGTTTCCCAAGCTAGGTGTAGACCTAGAATGTTCATGTACTGTCCAGGTGGTGATAAATAAATAAACTTTGATTTATTAATAACATGCAGAATGATAGTAATTGAAACTTAACCCTGCGCTTTACACCCTTACCAGAAAGAAAGTTGGGGTGCGATCTTAGTGGGACAGGATGTTTTTTACCTGTACAAAAATGAACATGTGGAATTTTAAATATTTTACTTCTGAGTCAGTGTGAGTACGTTTCTGAGGAATTAACTGTGTTTCTGTGTTGTAACAGGTTTGTGCCCATTTGTGTTGAAACAGATTGGGGTTCAAGAGCATCTCTGGCCTCTGCAATTGTGAAATTCCATGGCAACTTCCCGAGGTCCGATCATGTCCTCTTGAGCAGTAATATCCCTATGGTCCTATTACCCTTCAACTTTATCCCATCGTAAAAAAGTTTTTGCTGCACATATTCAAGTTTTGATGCACAATTACACAGCTGCAATGTAGCAAAAGTAACATCGATTTGTAAAACTTTCTTTCCTTTTATATTTTATACTGTAACACTTTTATAGCGTTGACTACGGGGTCACATGGGTCCAGATTGAAATTGCAGGACAGCTTATATGGTGGATAGGACACCGAGCTTTAGTCGCACTGTGACCTAGGTTCTGATCAGTAGTGATAGATAGTAGTGCTAGAATCAGAGCATACTCCATTGATGATGGCTCAGAATTCCACAAGTTGACAGATCACAGTGATACAGGAGAGAGTGATTAGGATTTGTCACAGATGTACAAAAAAAACCTAAAGCAATAGCTCAGAATTGCACACGTTGATAGAACATAGTGATACAATGTTCACTGCCAATTTCACCATTTTGGGGGACCTTAACTTTCATTTAGAGGACCCCCTGAAAACTGGGAGCTCAACTCTTTTAGCTGTTCTTGAAGCTCTCAATTTGCTGTTACATAATCAGGGGCCTTCTCCCCAGGGGGGTCATCTGTTGGATCCAATTCTGTCCAATCTTGCGTGGGACTGCAGTTCACCCGTGCTTCCCTTAGGGTGGTCTGACCACTATGCCATTCGATTTAAATTAGTCACTTCAGGGGATATTGTGCCTGCATGCAGAGATGACTCCGTTAGTAGGAGACCCTGGAAGAAGTTAGACTTAAATACTTTTAACAGCGAATCCTGTGGACATTAATTTACCTTGCTGTTCCCTAAATTCCGCAGTGTCTAATTAGTTAGCTAAGCCCATTGATACCTGCCCGCCCTTGGCACCAAAATGTAGTTTTACTCACCACCCTCCTGCCCCATGGCACAATAATGAGCTAAAAGTCATGAAATCCAAGTGCAAGCACTTGGAAAGACGATGGCGTAAGACCTATACTCTTAGCGGCAAGTCTGAGTACAAGGCGGCCTTACACACGTACCATCTGGCTTGTAAGGCGGCAAAAATCTCCTGTCTCGAATACAATTACCAACTCGCTGAACCGCCCACGGGCTCTACTCTCCATGGTTAAGAAGCTGGCAGGAACAAACACTGCTCCAATACCACCTGCCCTGGATGAGACCCAATGCAATAATATTGCAAATTATTTTGTCACCAAGGTCGAGACGATATACAGCACATTAAAGACTTCCATTCCTGCGAATACAGTAAGTCCCCTGTCTGACATGACTTGCGGGAACCACCATTCCTCAGCAGCCAAGATCTCTAAATTGTCTCCCTTCGATGATAGATCTTTCTCAGACTGCCTAGCTAGAGTAAAATCTGGCTCTCCTCTAGACCCACTCCTTGTTAACACCCTGCAACAGCTTTCGCCAGATTCCCTTGGAGTTCTTAAAGCACTTCTTAACGCATATTTACGGTAATCAAGCTCCCCCCAGACTGGAAGCGTGCAATGGTTGTTCCTTTGCTAAAAAAGCCCGGAGCTGATCCTACGATTATGTCAAATTTCCGCCCAATCTCACTGTTGTTGGGACTTTCCAAAATCTTGGAAAAACATGTTAACTGTCAGCTATCAGCTCACGTGGAAAGCTCCGGCTTTTTACATCCATCCCAATCAGGATTTAGAACTCATTTTTCTACAGAAACTACTTTGTCGGGGGTCACTGAGAAATTGCGTTCATGCCTGGATAGGGGGGAGACTACGGCGCTCATTTTACTTGATTTGAGCGCTGCATTCGATACAGTTCCACATACCATCCTTTTAAAGTCGGCAGGAGTTGAAGGCCCTGCTCTAACTCGGTTGTCCTCCTTTCTCAGTGACCGTACACTCCATGTCTTCTCCTCTAAATCTTCATCTACCATCCGGTCATCTGCGTACGGAGTTCCCCAGGGGTCCACTTTGAGCCCTGTGCTTTTTAACATCTATGTTAGACCCCTGGCATCTATTGTGGAGGATGCAGGCTTATCCCTTTACTCGTACTCCGATGACACGCAAATCTTTTTTTCTCTGTCCTCCACTAAGGAAGGTTCTGTATCCTCCCTTCACTTTGGTCTATGGCGGGTGTTGAAGTGGATGTGTGCTAATCTGCTGAAACTAAACGGAGACAAGACCGAGGTTGTTATTTTAGGTAAACACAAGCATCTCTGGGGTCCCCAACATTGGCCTCAGGAAATGGGTATTCTCCCTCTACCTGTTACCCAAGTCCATAACCTTGGGTTTATTGTTGATAACATCTCAATGCGGCAACAGGCGGTTAGTGTTGCCGCCACCTGTTTTACCATTCTAAGAAGGTTGCGGAAGATCATCTGGATGCGTCCAGACTCCACTAAGAGCGGTAGTCCAGGCACTTGTCACCTCTCGCCTGGACTACGGTAACGTTCTGTATTTGGGTGGAAGTCAGGAGGTGCTGAAGAAACTCCAGGTGGTCCAGAATTCCGCAGCCCTGCCTTCTATGCCACATCCCAAGGAAATTATCCCTCTCTCCCTTCACTGGCTCCGCATCGACAGCCGCATCAAATTCAAGACCTTCTGCTTTGTCTTTAAAATCAAACAAGGGACTGCTCAATCTTTCTATCTTAAGTTCGGGCGAGATCTTAAGACCTGGCTTTTCTTTCAGTGACCAGCTTCCGTTTACTCAGTCTGCAGTAGTGGACCTGACTGCGCCGGGAAACCCTGTCTAGGGTAGCTGTGCGCATGATAAATTTATTAATAATAATAATACATGAGAGAGTGACTAAGATTTGTCACGGATGTACAAAACAAAGAACCTAAAGCAATTTCTAATGAGTTTGGCATCCACAAAGGCAACCTAAGATGCAATAAGCACCCTGCACACCGTATAATAATACTGAATAGTCAAAAATGATTAGGGTGTAAGAATCTCCTTAGAATTAATTAATTCTGAATACTAGAATATATCTGTTTTTAGTGAAGATATTAAAGCCTATACTAAAGAGTGATATAGTAAGTAGAATTTTGAAAATAGAATTCAAGAAGTTGCTGAGGTTTCTAAAGGGATGAAACCTGTTCCTTTACAGTTCATCTCACAAGTCACTTCAAGTAGATTTAAACTCTCCGGCATTACATGGCACAGTTACTTACGCCAGTTGTATTTACCATTAATGAATGTGCTACATACGTTTTATACTGTGAAACATGACCACTACTAGAAATGATGAAGCTTCTTTACTAGGTGACTTCTGTGAAAAGAGTCAACCATTTACCTGGACTATTGTTTTCGATGTGTTTCCAGCGCAAGAACGCTGTGGTGTGTGCTTCTAGTGGAATATTTGTTAGCTAGGGCACAATTGTTAAAGCTCCTTCAGAACTAAAGACTGGCAACAAGCTGCACAGTTATTATTTTTAAATACTGTTTCTGTACATTTTACCTTACTACTGCATCTGTAATTTCATTTTTATGTAGAGTAAACCTTTCTGCTTCGTCCCCAATATTGTGCAGCTCCTACCAACATCTTTTATACTGTGAAGATCAACATACACCTATAGATTACTGTATTTTTAAATAACACTGTATAATCCTTTCGATAATCAAATTTTTAGGTATGCAAAAAGCACACCAAGGGTGGGAAAGAGGTGGTTACCATCACGCCATGTATTTCTGTAGGTGAAGGGTTCACTCCACAGAGAAAAATTATTTAGGTTTCATGCGCTGAAGCTACAGCCTTCTTCTTTTACCCAACCAGATTATCTAGTCTTTTAGAAATGCTCATGCTTTAATTTTGCACATTGAGGTACCTGTAGGAATCTACTTTTGGCCTAGATGTGCATAGGTTTTCCTGAGATTCCTACAGGCGTCAGAAATGTACTCTAAATGTTGAAATAAACCTGTAAGCAGGGATTCCGTATCCAGAGTACTCGTGATAAGCACTTTATAAATGATTTTTACAAGGGCTTTAGTAGGTATATATTTCGAATTGTTAAAGTAAGTAGATATTTGGAATTTTTTTACTAAGTTTGTGAATAACCAGTTTTTCGTTTAAATTGTGAAAAAAAAAATATATATATATATAACCTACTGGCGGTCGCCAGTCGGTATATATAGTTAGGACCTAGTTACCATCGGAAATCCCCAACATTCTATTGGGAATAACTTTGGCGCCGATTGAGGAATCTGCGTGTAATTTTCCTTAAAATCGCTTCGCTCCGCTCCTTCCCTGAACGTTTCAGGGGGATTCGTCAAGCGGGGGCCGAGAAAAAAGGGGGGGTCCCAAAACGTGTTTTCCCCATGTTAATTTCCATAGGGACCTTTAGACACGGCTACAGCCCGCACGGCTGAATGGAATTACACCAAACCTTACGTGCGCGAGCGAGTTTCTGATTGGCTGGCAGTCGACTGTCAACATTCGAAACTGTCCAAACCAGGAAGGGTTGGCCACCATCTTGTTTTTCAGGAGAACTGAGGCACAAGAGAGCCCAAAACAAGAGTGGAAAACACGAAAAGGGGGCAGGGTAGAGAATCCCCAACCCTCTAGCCCTTCTCAGGGGGTCCCAAAAGAACCTCCAAGGGTAAAAAAAAAAAAAAAAAATTGCGGGGTACGCGGACCGTCTATGCTCAGTCACACACCTCCCAGCTACCCACACACACACTCAGTCTCCCATTCAAATACTTGAGCAACCAATCAATAACCCATATAGCCACTCATATAGCTACTGATTAACACATGCAGCAGCTTACTCAACAACAGACATACTGATGCACACATTCAGAAGTTTAGTCACTTACCCATGCATTTAGTAAGACACATTTAATCACTCACTCATACAGTCAGTCACGCACCTACTAAATCCTTAATCTAGACACTTACACATCCACACATTCTTCAATATGTAAAACATATTTAAACTTTACAGAAACAGTCACTGGATGATGTCATCAGTGATGTCATCAGTGATGTCATTTGAGATGTCATCAGTGATGTCACTGACCATGTCATGAATGATGTAATATGTGACATCATCAGCAGTGAATTGCGGGTGCGCGAAATATAGTTAGTACAACTAACTATATAGGAGCAATTTCAATGGTTTTTTAAATGCTAATTCCTAACTATATAAGGCCTGAAACGTATGGTTTTTAAGTGAATATAATATATATTTATATTGTATTTTTGTCCTGGCTAATTGCGATCTCTGTTACTTCCTTGACACAACTTGTATTGATGCTGAACAAAAGAAATGCACAACAAAGGATTTTCACACTATTGTATGTTTCTAATCAATAAGTGGGAATTCATTAAATGAAGATAGATGGTAGACTAGTTCTTTGTCTTTCTGCCCTTTTTTGCCCCTAAATAAACCTGTATCTTCTGATCGGTGATGTATTTGTGTAGCTCTTACTAGAAAAACGGAGTAAGAATGTACCTTTTTGGTGCAAAAATTAGTATGTTATACTTAACTCCTTGAAATTATTTAATCAACTTGTAGAGGTTATTTCGAACAAGTATGCTCTGATGTAGGGCTAAAGTGTTTCAGATGCTGGAGAGAGAGTGGTAAATTTGATGCTTTGTTTGCTAGTAGGAGCATGGCAGTAGGGAGGGGTAGGGTAGTAGGAAGTGGAGCAGGGAGGGGCATCTAGAATGGGTGTCAACAGTACAATATTCCATCTTCGAGTCTGTGTCAGAGGACTAGAAGGGTAAGATACTGATGGTAGGTTGACTTTGTCAGGCGAGAGTGGGTTAGGTCTATTGGTTTGTTTAGGGTGACCATGGGGGCTTTGTACTATCCTCATGCATAAATCAACAGCAGCAAGACCTGTTCAGTATGGGCTTCAATTTTTTGTCTGTATAGGAATGGGAGTGGGAGTTCAATTTATCTGCCCCACCAACAACCCTTATTTTCTTTCATAGGTATTGTCCCGAATCCTTATAGCCCAAAATATTCGAATGTTAGCTAAAACATCCTTAAGGTTGTCAGTCACTGTGTCCCAAAAATACCCTCCACTTAAACAGGTGTAATTTCAAGAAAATTCAAGAAAAAAATGTAAGAATAAATTGTGAAACCGCAAGAAAGCACCTTACTTGCGCTACACCCAAGGAGCTTACTGGTTGGTTCTCAGCTGTCGTGGCCACGTCTCTCAACATAGGTAGCTACCGCCCCTAAAAATTTTTGGGAGTGTCCAGAATAGAAAGGTGAAAAAATAGTGTTTTGTGTATATCTCAAAATACCAAATAGAGACCCAGTGAGATTAAAATTGATATAAGCCACACGTCCACCACGTGCCAACTTCATTCACGACTCATCTGCCTATTTAAATGTAAAACCAACTTCATGTTTGCAGACCAATTAAAGATGGGCCGACATGTTTCATTGTCTGTTATACTTAGTGGCAATTTCATCAGGGATTGAGGTCGTAAATCACCCTTCCGGACTCTTGTTTGTAAACACAGTGACTGTCAGAAACAAAAAGGATGAATGATTATTAAAAAGATGTCCAACCAGTGAGAACTCCTTCACATGCATCACATAAACCCGTGTCATTACAGGGAACATTTACTGGGTAGTAGCCACTGGCCCTCGCCCCAGCTATCCACATCGTCACAAGGTGCTCAATCCTTTAATGAGAACTTTTATACTTACACTAGTTTTATCACAAATCTACACGAAAAGATAAACACAAACATCTGTTGATCCTCCCTTTTCATAGGACCATATAAAAACCTTTATGTATCGATTATATATTCATCTTTAAAATACAATTTTTAATGTGTAGTTGTGTGTTCAAACTAGTCATCAGCCGACACCCCAGCCATGATAGTGTTCTTTAAAATGTTAGACTTGGGGGCGTGGGCAAGATGGCGGAGTGGGCGGACAGAAGGTTCCTGAGCTCCCGCCAGGCATCGGCGCTGGACGGCCGGTGGCCTGAGCGTGGGCGCATTAGGTTTGGCGCTCTCCTGTGAGGACGGTGTTTTGAAGAGCTGTTGTGGACCTCGTGGAGCAGTGGGAGAGGAGTGGGGCCACAGACATGTTACGAGTCACCCTTCGCCTCTTGGTCGACGCTGTGGACGGTGCATTCACCAGGGAAGAGAGCATCAGCAGTCCTGCTGCGACAAGAGTGAAGCGGCGCTCCAGCCTGATAACCCGGCGGTGTACGGATACAGATTGAGTGGAGGTCGGCAGGCCGGGCGGGCAATGAAGACGGTGAGGCTGCTGTCCGGAGACCATCAAGTCGAGGGACAATCAAAGGAGAGTGCTGGTGTCCGGGACAGGCGATGTCCACTTCCAGGGGGCGCAGAGACCAAACTGTGAAAGATCTTTTTGTCAAGGTCCAGGAAAACCAACAGAGGGAGGCCATGCCCTCTGCCGCGCTACTGGCATCGTCGGAGCCCTCACCGGGCTCAGTATCAATTACTAAAGCTTTTCTGGAGTCCTTGTTCACCTCCCTGAGGGATGATATTCGCACCCTGAAAAAGGAATTTACGAGCAAACTCTTGGAAGTCCGTAGAGACATGGATGGTATAGGGGAAAGGATTGCGGAGCTTGAGACCAAGAGGGATAATACAGACACCGAGCTAGCGGCGCTGCAGCAAGAAATCGTAAGGCTCCATGATCAACAGGTCGACCTCCAGACGCATTTGGAAAACCGTTCACGACGTCACAACATACGAATTCGCAATGTACCCTTAAATGAGGAAACAAAGGACCTGTTTCGCTACGCCAGGGAACTTTTCAATCATATCTTAGGGCGGCCGTTGGACACGGAGCTGCGGCTAGATAGGGCTCACCGAGTGGGGTCCCTGCGGGCTGCATTGGCGGCCCCTCCAGACATCCTGGTCTGTGTACAGGATTTTGCACGAAGGAGGAGATCCTGCAGAAAGAACGGCAGATGCAGTCACTGTTGTTTCAAGGCCAGTCACCGGCCCTTTTCCAGGACCTTTCAGCGCTTACTTTGCAAAAGCGCAGACTGTTTCGGCCTTTCATGACCCACCTACAGCAGCAGAACATTTTATAGTTGGGGCCACCCTTTCCGCCTGGTCTTCAAATTGAAGAACAAATTGTTTCAATTGCGCTTAGTGTCGGAGGCCTGCTGAGTATTGGGCATTGATCCACCCGCAGAGGAGCTTGAGACAACGTGCCGAGGCTGCTGAGGTGGATGACGCATGCAGAGTCGGCAAAGGCGGGTGAGGAAACCTCCAGCGGCAGTGATTGCGGATGGCCAGAGAGCTGCGGTGGAGGCGGCCGCCTCAGACACTAATCCTCCTCAGACTGGCTGACTCTTGGCCTGTCTTTTTCTTCTTTTTTATTGTAGGGCTGTCGGTGGGAGGGGGAGCTGTGGAGTGTCTCATGGGTTACCCCACTAACCCTTTTTTCTGGATATCTGAGGTTGAATGACTATTTGGACCTATGTGGCTTGTTCTTGTTTGGGGTTTTTGTTGGGGTGGGGTAGGCTGGGGGAGGGTTAGTTTGTTCAAAGTCCACGAAGCAATATTGAAGGGACCCGGAGGGCTGCTCCATCTGGGCTTCGGGAGGCTGGCTGATTATCTCGAACACAACAATAATACTGGCACCACACTGGCGACACAATGGGCATCTTTAAAGGCAGTGTTACGGGGTGAGCTCATTTCGATGGCGGCGAATGCAGAGCGTGCGCGTAAGAGGGAGGAGCTCACACAGAAAACGAAGGAGTTAGAACAAATGCACCAGCGGATGGGGGCCCCCGGGTTTGGGAACAACTCAAAGCTATGCGGCAACAGTTGGCAGCGTTGGACCAGGACCGGGCAGAGTACGCTGCCCTGCGGCTGAAGCACACATTTTATACTGGAGGGGATCAGAGCGGGTGGTTATTAGGTAATAGGCTGCGAGAGGTACCACAGCGATAGGCTGTGCCGGAGATTCACACACCAGGGGGGGCGCGTTACAGAGGATACTGCGATAGCCTCCGCCTTTAGCGATTTTTATGCTGCTCCCTATGCTTGGTCCTCCACTGAGTCTTGCGCGAGTGAGTCCTTTCTTGCCTCCGTCCCTCTCCCTGCACTTACGAAGGAGCAGGCGGATCTCCTGGATCGCGCCATCAGGCCAGAAGAAATCATCACGGCGATTTCTTTCCTTAAACTGGCTGAGGCGGCTGGGCCAGATGGCTTCCCGGCAAGTTTTTACAAGACGTTCTGTGCACAGGTGACCCCCCCTGTTGACCGCCCTTTTTAACTCCTTTTCGGAACCAGTGCGATCCCGGAGAGCTGCTGGATGCTACCATCTCGGTCATTCCCAAGCCAGGGAAAGATCGTTCACAGTGTGGGGCGTACCGTCCTATTTCCCTGCTCAATGTTGATCACAAACTCTATACGGGCATCCTGGCGGCACGGCTGGCGCCTTTTATGAGTGGTCTGATTGACCCAGATCAGGCCTGGTTCATCCCAGGTTCATCCCAGAACGCCAAACTGCTGATAACACCAGGAGAGCCCTGCATTTGATAGAGAAGGCCACACGTACAACTGGAGAAATCATGATGCTAGCGATCGATGCCGAAAAGGCCTTTGATCAGGTCCATACAGATATGTAGCTATAGATTCCCTACCACGACGGTCCGATTTGCTATTGAACAGGGTACGCGTCAGGGGTGCCCGCTACCGCCCCTGTTATTTGCTGTGTACATGGAGCCGCTAGCCCAGAGGCTGCGGCTGGACCCGAAGGTGAAAGGGATCAAATTTGGTGGGTATACATACACACTATAAGTTTGTATGCAGACTACGTGCTGCTCTCCTTGTCTCAGCCCAGGGAGTCGTTGCCGGCATGTATTGACGCCCTTATTGCGTTTGCGCTGGCAGCTGGTTTCAAGGTTAATATGAGTAAGTCCATGGCCCTAGATCTGTCCTTGGATGATTCCACGCGGAATTTTAGGCAGGAGTCCTTTTCTTTTCATCTGACACTATCCCATACTTGGGGATTCAGATGGCGCCTACTCTCTCTGATACGGTCCGTGTAAATTATGCCCGGCTGCGTGAGACGGTCAGGCGGGAGTTGGTTAGATTGAGACACTTTCCCCCGTCGTGGCTGGGAAGAGTGGCGGCGGTAAAGATGACGATCCTTCTTCAGATTTTGTATTTATTCCGCACTATTCCCCTGCAGCCCCCGGTAGGTTGGATTCGTCTGACCTAATCGGAACTGGCGCAATTTGTTTGGAACAGCAAAAAACCTAGGATAAAGCTAAGACTCGCAACGCTTCCCCCCCGAAAAGGGTGGTCTCGGCTTCCCGGATCTGCTTCTTTATTTTCAAGCAGCTCAGTTGCGCTTTCTTGTAGAATGGAGCAGATGGGAGTCTGAGAAGCAATGGCTTTTTCAAGACTAAGCGGTCGCGGGTCACCCGCTTCAGGAGATCCCCTTTCTTCGCCGGCAGCATAGACCCCCTAACCTGTACGCTTCATATATAACCAGACTCCTCATGGAAGTGTGGGATAGCACTAGCGTCAAACATGACCTTACCTCTTTCCTGTCGCCCCTCACACCCCTGATGGATATTTCTGATTTTACGCCCGGGACAAGACACTGTGGCCTTTGGAAAATGGCGTCCGGCTCCTTGTATCATCTTTATTCAGGAGGGGGTGTGTTATCCTTTGCGGTTTTCCGACAGGCATATGGTTTGCCTGAGTCAGAAAGGCTTAGATATTTACAAGTTCGACATTGGGCACTTAATGGTCAGGTGAGCGCTGCGGCCGACAGACGATTATGAGCATATGAGTTCTGGCTAATCACGTGCAAATCTGACAAAAAGCTTATCTCGGACCTCTATAAAATGTTACAAACTAAATGTACGCACTTCTACAGCTCTGGGAAGGCACGCTGGGAAAGGGAGTTGGGACGGACCCTTAGCCATAAAGAATGTGAAGATATTTACTACAGGGCCCGGCATTCTGCATACAACATGGGCCTTACAGACACGCTTACTAAGGTCGTAATGTATTGGTACTATACGCCGGAGAGATTACATGAAATTGACCGTTCTAGGGAGGCGACTTGTTGGCGGGGGTGTGGAAAGACAGGCACATTGGTCCACCTGCTATGGGATTGTGGTCAGCTTCAGGGGTATTGGAACCAGTTCCTGGACGAAGTTGATGCCCATTTTGATACTGAGATCCCACGGTTCCCCTTGTATGTGCTGCTAGGGTTGCCTAATCCCATCACATATCCACTGCGCTCCCGTAGGGGTCTCCTTATCGCTATTGCCTTAGGTTCTGCGATCCAAAACATTCTGTCACATTGGTGCACTGCACATACCCCCACATTTCAGGGTTGGCTCCATCGTTTGTGGCATGTGTTTGGTATGGAGAAGCTTTCCTTAACATTGGCTGGAGAGGGTGCTAGATATTCTGAGATGTGGCAACCCTTTCTGTCCTTGCTAGTCTTGGAGTTTCGAGAAGTCACTTGCCCTCGCTATTTGCGTTTATTGCGGCTATCAGATGTGGACCAGCCTAGGAAGGATTGAGGAGACTGAGCCTTTGATAGATAGGAGCGACAGACTTTGAACATTGGTGGTGGGTGGGTTGTGGGGGGCTAGGGAAGGTGTGGGAGTGTTTTGGTTGTTTTTGGTAAAAATTGTTCGCAGGTACAGTATGCCCATTCTTGGAATTGGCCCCATAGCGCGGCATGGCTCTGCTTGTGTTACTGTCTAAGCTGTCTATTTTATGATGTTCTGCGGGGCTGGGATTATCATTGTTTATGTATGCGTCTTGAAAAGTCAATTAAGAAATTTAATTTTAAAATGTTAGACTCACGTGTGATATAATGCTCAACTACGCTCTCTACTCGCCAATGTTGTCAATGGTAGTGACCGATTCTAGCACAAATGCAGGCAACGTCCCCCATTCTATTTCTCATATACCTTTTAACTCTGTGCCCATTAACACTCTTGCTGTAACTAGGTATTCCATTACTTATAGTCAACCGTAGGTCGAGAAAATGTAAAAACTCACCCGTCTTCAAACCTCAGCTGCCCACAATAAGCTTACCATATATACCGGCGGGTGAGCGTTGTCTCATTCCCGTGCCGGCAGTGGTTTTGGCGTGCAATTTAACCCGACTTCAGACGCTGGTTCAATATTCTCATACATAACAGGAATATGGTGCTAGCATTGCATTTACAAACTGTGTTTTTGTCCTGAAAGCATTATGATTTATATCCTTTAATCAGCTGAGCCTAAATGACCACATCAAATTATACATATGATTTTGTTGACCTTGTATGAATGTGACTCCATTGAGCACTGGTGATTGTGAATGGCAAAACATGCTGACTTTGCACTAATCTACTTTGCTCCTTAATGTCTTGTTGGACGGTCGTGAGTTTATTTTCTTGATAGCATGGTTTGTATTTAGTATTAATTGGATCGGATGATCAAGAAAGATGTGGTGAATGTGTGTCCACCCCTATAGTAAAGTGCAGAAGGGGTCAGTGGGGTTTTGTAGTGCGTAATCTTGTGAAATGTCCATTCTTAGGGAAAATTTACTGGCTCACATAAATTTCATCTCATTCATATCCAATATTTATTCAGTAGTTTTAGTTAGCATGGAGTGAGAGAAAGACTTTTGATCTCTGAAAATAGTTAAATGATAGCACAGGATACATATTCTCTGGGTATTCACTATAATACACAAATAGTTGTATAACAACAGCACATAATAAATAGAAGCGCAGGAGGGAAATATTAAAGTACAAGATCTCTATCTCTTAGGTCTAGCATAAAAACATAGAACGCGATGGAAGGCGAACATAACAGCAGAGATTACAACTGTTAAATGAATGCATCGCTAAGTTGCAGTGAACGTTAAGACCATAAGGTTGTCTTGCTGGCATAAAAAGGAAAGGAGTCAAAGCCTTCAAGGGCTAGATGTTGACTTAACAGGAAGCTTCTGAGGTCTTATGGGGTAGTTGGTGAGGTGAAATCAAGTGGCACTCAAGAGGAAGCAAGTGCCAGATTTTGGTGGAGTTTTTAGAAAATGCGTGGTTTTGTGTGCATTAGTTTTAAAAGTCGGTGCTTGAAGACTGTTCTGAACTTCCCTGACAGTAGTGAGGTGTCTGCATCCTAGAGACCGATTTTAAGAATCATCTGGCATCACTAGAGGGCCTCTGGAGTAAATTGGAGTGATGTTGTCAAATAGATGTGGTGGCTAATGCCATCTAATGCCAGTGTTGCTTTAGGAGCAGCCGGATGAGGAAGGCATTGTGCTTTACATGAAATCCCTGCTCCACTTTATCCTTTTGATCTTAAACCAGAGCTGTGCGACATTCATCTCCTGTGTTGTCTTTATATGAGAATACATGGTCCTTGTAAGAGAATGTGAGCGTCGCAGGCTAATGACCTTCAGGTTTTTTTAATGACTTGCCCACAGCTCAGCAAGAAACTATGGCAAGTATGTAGTCGAAATCACAGGCGAGTGTGTTGAATTGAGCTAAAACCCGTGTATGTATAGTGCTCTTTGTGCCAAGGCATCTCTAGGCTGGGCTGTGTGGGAGGAGAATAAAACGATTACTAATTGTGTTGCCTTAATATAAGTGTGTCTTCTTATCCGCAGTTTCAATAGATCCTGAGAATGAGACATCAAACTTATTTTTCTACGTATCTTCTTTCTTTTTTTTTTTTTTTAAATCCTTTTTATTAATGGATATCACAGGCAGGATTAAACAGAACAATCATAATTTTGTTGTACATAATTTCCAATAATTTTTAAAGATTATTACAAAAAGCGGTTTACCATTGCTAGTAGATGATAATCAATCCTCAGGCAGACAAAAGAAATATAAAGGGGGTTTACACAAGTAAATACAATCTTGTCTGATTTTGAGTTAAACACAACTTCGAATCAGGTTAGTTAATGTCGGGTATATAAAACATGTCTCCCCATATTCTCTTTACTTTAGTCATTGCTTTCACTCCTCTTTTCCTGGCTAACGATAGCTCCATATGATGTATCTCTTTAACCAAGCACCACCATTCATTCACATTAGGTGCTTGTTCAGCTATCCAAGCTCTAGCCAAAACCAGCCTTGCGCATGCCAACACAATAAAAATTAGATCTTGAAAAGGTGTAGGGTTAGTCTGTATACCTAGCAGTATCATTTCAGAAGTTAAAGGTGCATCAATTAGCAATTTCAATCTCAATATCTTCCCTATACTATTCCAAAATGAAGCTAGCGCTGGGCATAGAGCCAACATGTGTTCTAGATCAGCCGCTTGTAAATGGCATTTGGGGCATTTGGTTCGATCGTTAGAGCCATTATTCAAGGACCATTTGCTTATTTGCAGAGGAGTGTAGTAAAGTTGGCAGATTGTTTTATATGCTTGCAGTTTTAAGCTCGAAGAATGAACCAGCGTATCAATTTTCTTTAAGGAGTAAGATATTTCTTTTGAAGTGATACCTGTTGGAAAGCAAAGGGCCCATTTCTCTGCTATTTTTGGACACTCGTCTGGTTTAGTTTCGGTAAGGTATTTGTATCCCTCACTAATGGTTACTGTTTGGTTTTCTTCTCCCTTGTACAAACATTGCCAAAAATCCGAATCCAGAATCTCTTTCATTTTTAATTTTCTTACCAAAAAATCATGAATTTGTGTGTATTTAAAGTAAGTATGTTCTGGTAATTTGTACAATAACCTTAATGTTTCAAACTCCAAAAAGCCTGAGGAACCATAAAGATCCCCAAGTTTCGATATACCTTGACTCTCCCATATTTTACACCCGGAATCAGAAAAAATACTAGGTAAGCCTGGGTTGTTCCAAAGACTTAAGAGTGGGTGGTAAAATGATAGCTTATTCTGATTCATAAGTATCCTCCAGATGTTAATTATGTCCTTTGCAGTCTTAAACCTCACTCTTTTGAAGTAATTTGGATCATTACTTCTAGCCAAAAACTGCAAGCATTCTGGCCCCAGCATGAATTGATGAAAAAAGTATGGGTTATTGGAATTAAATAAGCTCTGTATCCGCCCCAAAAATGATGCGATATAATACGATCGGAAATCTGGGAAATTAAGCCCTCCTTTTATAAACGGAAGTTTCAGAGAGGAAAGTGCTCTTCGGTTCTTTTTATAGCCCCAAATGAAGCTGCCCAGTATACCATCTAGTTTTCTGAAAAAGACTGTGTTTATTTTCAAGGGTATACATCTGAATAAGTATAGGAATTTGGGCAAGATATTCATTTTAATAAGGTTGATTCTCCCAATAAGATTTAAAGGTACCTTATGCCATTTTTTAAGGAGGGCCTCAGTTTCTTTTAATAAAGCATCGTAGTTCAGTATATTAATTTCCCTTATATTGGATGTTAGCTTGATGCCCAGGTAAGTAGCAGAATAACTTACTCCTACCACAGGTATTATCGGTTTATAATTAGCTATTATTTGTGTCTTATCTAGGTTTAGCTTATAACCTGAAACTTTTCCGAAGGCATCTGCCTCTTTTACTATACCTAACATGGATTCGGTCACGTCGCTTGTATAAATTGCCAAATCATCGGCGTATGCTGTTATTTTAAGAGAATTTGCCCCGAATTTAAATGGTTTTATCATCATTTGAAGCTGTATGGCATTGATAAAAGGTTCCATAGAGAGGGCAAATAAAAGGGGTGATAAAGGGCAACCCTGCCGAGTTCCTCTTCTAATGGGGAATTTAGTAGAAAGTAGGCAGTCGTATCCAATTAATGCACTAGGTAAATAATAAAGTGCTTTTATCTTGGTAATAAACTTACTTTTAAACCCCATTGCTTTCAAAACTGACCACAGGTAGTCCCACCCCACTCGGTCAAATGCTTTTTCAGCATCAAGTAGTATAATACCGAGTGGGGTGGAGTCAACTGCGGCCATGTCAAGCACTGTGATGGCCGTATTTGCATGCTGCGTCGTATCTCTACCTGATACGAAACCATGCTGATGTTTGCTAACCATTCTCGGCATAACGGGGGACAGTCTCAAAGCTAATAATTTGGCAAAGAGCTTGGCATCCGCATTGATCAAAGAGATTGGGCGATAAGATCCACATTCCATGGGATTTTTATTCTTTTTTAAAAAAAATATAATTTTAGCGGTGTTCCAGGATGACGGGGCCCCTTCTTCTGTAGCAATCTGATTAATAACTAAACAAAGTATAGGCACAAGCTCTTCCCAGCATAATTTATAAATTTCAATCGGAAGAGTGTCATCTCCGGCGGCCTTTCCAGATGGAAGGGAAAAAATAGCTAATTTTAATTCTTCTTCAGTAAAATCTTTTTCTAACTCTTCCATACAGTTCGGGTCATTCTCCGATTGCCAGTTATTTCTTATATAGTTCTCCACCAAGTCAGTTGAAGGCACATTCTCGGGGGTATACAACTTAGTATAATAATCAGCAAATTGTTGCAGTATCTTATCGGGTTGAGTATAAATAGTACCGTCTGTCCCTTTTATACTCTTAATTAGAGAAGTAGCTCGTTCGTCGGCTATTTTATAGGCAAGTATTTTTCCTATTCTGTCGCCACTTTCATACTGTGTAATTTTATATTTGTGTAACTTAGCGGTAACTTTATCTCTTAAGAATTTTTTAGTCTCGCAGCGCAGCGTATTTATTTTAAGTTCAAGTCTGTCTTTATTTAAATTGTTAGGGGCTCCTGCGCTTTCCTTTCTAGTAATCTCGGCCAGGTGTTCTTCTAACCCTCTAATTCCTGAGATTAAGCACTGAATATCTGCTTTCTGATTAGAATTCTGCTGGATAATATATTGCTGTGCAAATCCTCTGATACTAGCCTTACAACAATCCCAAACTGTAGTTATCTTAGTTGAATCAATGTTAAACTCTAAAAATTCCTCAATATGAACTTTCAATAAGGAAATGAACTTGTTATCAGATAAGAGATGTCTGGGTAAAGAAAAAAGCCTGGGTATTTTCTTGGGAGAGAGTACCTCAAAAATTACCATTATAGGGTTATGGTCCGACGTTACCTTTGGGCAGATCTCCATTTTACTGCCAGTAATAATTTGACTCGTTGCCCAGGCCATGTCTATACGGGAATACATTTTATGAGGTATAGAATGGTAAGTGTATCCCGGCAGTGTAGGGTGTAGCTGTCTCCAAATATCTTTTAATTTATGTATACGGGCCAGTTCTAAGATGGATGCTCTAGTCTTGCACATTCGCTGCGAGGGGGTACTCTTAGTTGTGTCTATTGCATAGTTTATAACACAGTTGAAATCCCCCATGATTAGTATCTCTCCCTCCCACCCTAGTAGTTCTATATTTAAATGGTCAAAGACTGCAGCGTCATCATGATTGGACCCATATACTGCACATATGGTGTATTTAACAGCTGATAACGTGATTTGAACGATGACCCATCTACCCGCTTTATCAGATGCCACCCTATTAACCTCAACCTTAAATGTTTTTTTCTTTAGTATAGCTACCCCACGTATCGAGGTATTTAAAGATGTACTAGCTATCAACTCATACCCCCCTTGAACCAGCATTTTCCTATCTCGGTATCTTATATGTGTTTCATTTAGCAGTGCCAAGTGAGGGTTGTACATCCTTAACTCTTCAAATACAAGCTGTCTTTTACTCCTATTATTTAACCCTGATACGTTCCATGCAAGGCAATTAACTTGACACATTTCTTAAATCAAAAATGTTCAAAATAACCGCTTCTAGTAACATATATACCCCCTCTAAAATTATACATTTGTAGCATGAATCGTACCTGCCTGTGATAATTTTTTTAATTGACCCCCCTCCCCTCCCGCCACCACCCCTAGGTCTAAGCCTGTTTCCCACCCCCCACCCTGTACCTACCCGGAAGCCTAACCCTATCTTCTGCTGCCGCTGATAGGGCAGCGAGACAGTGTGGACCCTCCCAGGATCCTCCCCCTCCGCATTCATTCATACAAACTTAAATATCGTATTATCGGAGTAGAGAGCAAAAAAAGAAAAGAAATTATTTCATTTAGTAGTATCAAATTAACATAGATAGAGGAAAAAAGGAAGCAGAGAAACTAATCAAGTCTCCTAAATAATAAAGTACAGTACTTCTAGAATTATTAGCAATCGTTTGTTAATGATGCAAGAAATTGTTCGGCCTCTTTGAAATCATTAAAAATGCGGGTGTGGCCTGATTTTATGATTTTGAGCCTAGCAGGTTCTTGTAGATAGACCACCACCCCCTTCGATTTCAAAGGATCTATCAGTTTTCTCAGCTCCCATCGTTTGTCCATTGTGGCCTTGCTCAAGTCAGACTTCGTGAAAAACGTGGTATTATCTACTGTCACTGGAGTATTCGGTCTGGCCTTGATGGATATTGCTTGTCTCAGTAAAAAATTCCCCAGGTAGATCAAGATGGGCCTTGGATATCTACTATCCTTGTTTTTAGTGAACATGGGCAATCTGTGAGCTCTCTGTACTTGGGAGTCCCAATCCCAGTCAGAGAGATCTGGGAAAGCTTTATGCAGTAGTTTGACCATATACGCCCGAGCGTCGGCCCCTTCAGATCCCTCGGGAATTCCAAAAATGCGCAGATTTTGGCGCCGTTGACGATTTTCCAAATCTTCAACTTTATTTTTAAGCGTTACAATATCTTTGTCCTGGCGTTCTGAAGAGACAACCGTAGTAGCCAATGTCTCTTCCACCGTAACAACCCTCTGTTGAATTTCGACTATCTCCTCTGTGACATTATGTAGTTTACCGGTAACTTCCTGCAGACAGCTCTGCATTTTACAATTGTCTTCCCTTAGCTGAGAGAAGTTTTGCAGAACCTCTTGACGGTGCTCCAGAAGAGTCTGCAGAATCAAATCCAATGAAGTACCCGTGGCAGCTGCTGCAGATTCTGGGTGTAATTTTTGGGGGAGAGTGAGTATCGCAGAGGGGCTAGGTGTCATAATGATAGCTTGGGTTGAATCATCACATATTGAGGTTTGAGGAGAAGGTGACTCCACTGTCTCACTTTCTGTTATATCTAGGATAGAATCCTCATCTTCTATCACTCTAGGCACTGCTGCTGAAGAGACAAGGGGGGTCTTAGTATTGCTCGTGCCCCCAGTGAGGTTATTCCCAGAAAGACGCTTAGCCAAGGTTTTAACACCCCCCTTGGCTTGTATCCACTTGCGTAGTGGGCTCTGATCTTTCAAGAGTTTCTCCCTGGCGCTTGTAGATGCTAGTGTCGATGAAATGGTGTTAAAGTTCAAACTTCTGCTTTTTTTGGTCTTAGCTTTTGCTTTCCCTCCTCTTTTAAGTAGGCTATTTATCTTGCCACTCATGATTGTAACAGAGTCATCCTCGTTTTCATCACCCTCCGCCCCTTCCTCAGTGACCAGATCCTCATATTCATCCTCATTAGACTCCACACCAAAAGCTCCAGGGACGTCAATTTTCACAGAGTCCTCCGTTTTCTTAGATAAGGATCCAAGTAGGACATTTCCTGCGGTTACAATAGTCACATTCATTGTATCTGTATTTATAGAGCCTAAGTTTCGGTTACTTGACTGATCTTTTAAATTAGAGACAGCGTCTTCATTAATATCCATGTCCTGAGTTGGTGCTGCCTTAATTGACCCCTCACTAGCTCGATGTATCTCTACAGGTTTTGGAGTTAGACCCCCATTATCATCTCCTTGTTGGGTTGAATTAGCTTCGGCTGTAGCAGCTGTAGTAGTAGTAGTCTTAACTATAGGAACAGTGGGGGGTACTATAATGTCATTATCAGTATGAGAACTGGTTAAATTTATATTCTTGTGCCCCCCTGAGCTGGAGAGGGCCAGAGAGTTAATCAACACTTTGTTGTTTACGCTTTCATTTTTCCCTGTCGCTGTCAATGTCCCGTTTTTGACTACATTTACTACTGGTTCATCCACTCTAGAACCCTCAGCTACTGGTAGACAAATGGTCACTTGCTTACCGCTTTGCTTGCCTTGCACGTTGAAGGGAGATAATCACAATTGACTGCCAGCGAGTCATTTCAACAACTGCCATTTCTGTGGCTGCTGTATGGCGAAATGTTAATCAAGGAATATCATCCTGTTGTGAGCTCTACAGCAGTAGCCAGAGTAGATCACCTCAACTGAGTTCTCCCTTCTGCACATGTTTAAAATGAGATGTTTTGACCACGGTTTCAATTACTCTCATCTGTATCACCATTTCTGGCTCAATCGATGTTGGGGAAAGCAATTCCAGTTGCTGGGGTCATTGTTCGGCTGAGTCTCCATACCTAGTCTATGAGCTTGCGATATAAGATCGAGAACAACTTTGGGGACTACTTCACCTTTTGAATTTGATAGGAGCTCGTCAGGAAATGTGGCTGGAATGCCTCCAGCAGCCTCCTGCAGTTGTATTACAGTAATATCCAGAGCAAAGACCCAGGTTTCTGTACCAAGTATAGTTATAGATTACTAAAGTATTTACATATATATCGCCACATCACGTTACTGGATAACAATTCTGTAGTGATCATAAAGAACATACCAGGGTGTGGTGGGGCCTACTCTGAAGATTTGTTGTAGTGCCAGGAGTCCAGTTTAGGACGATGCTACCTGTCTCAGAAAGATGCACAGGAAAATGATGCCCTGACCTAACCTTGTTCTATGGAGCCTGGCTAATGAGACTGTGTACTTTATGGTCTGACATCTGGGCTTGAATGATACAGCAGGTGTTGCATCACTGTCTGTGCTGCTGCAGAACCTGCAAATCGGCTCTTTTATGTGAGTTGATAGGAGACTGGAGATGTGCCAGGCGCCACCGAGCCTCCAACCCCAAGGCACTGGAAAATAATTAGTAACAACTCATTACATTTCCATAACTTTAAGCCCATGGAGTTCTTGCAAAAAAAAATATTTTCCTTAACTCTTCCTCTTCTCCCCTGCTTTAGTGATGGACAGTATAAATCTAATAAAGCAGTTGATGGTCAAAGTGTCGGCCAAATCAGCAGCAGGTATTCAGTCTTCTTCAGCCAGGTGTTGCTCATTACTACTTCTACCAGATGCAAGGCTGCACTTTTCATTCATATGTAATCATTTGACATTTTTCGTCAGACGCAGGTTTAAGCATGGACTTCCACAAAAGAGGAAACTCCCTGCCATATTGAATCAACGCAAGATTATTGCCTTTGGGTGTCCTAGGGAATTTTCTCTGCAGTGCCAATGGACTCCCTCTGTCAAAACATCGAGTAACCATATTGAGACAGAACAGTTGCTGTTTTGGGAATCTATAAAACATGGTCCAGTGATCAGTCAAAATCCCTATATGAATTCCAGGAAGAGAACAAAAAACGTGAGCTGAATGTGACTATACAATGTGGCTCAAAAGCAAGTGTGTGCTATGGTAGCATGTGCAAAGCAGAAGCGCCATGCAATGTGCAAACGTGTACTTTGGTAGCGTGTGCAAAGCAGACGCACTCTACAATGTGCATAGTTAGGATAACATATTAAAAATAACAATCTCCATGTAGAAAACACACAAATACCAAATTAATTATTAGAAATGATCTGTGTGAATATATAAACATAAAGAAAGCCGCCCCATGCTTCAGTGCTTTTTCCCTTGACATAAAATACCCCATTGTGACTTCCATGCTTCCTGTCTTTAAAACCATGCCCAGGAACGGCCACGGATTCCGATGTCGGCAAGACAGTTCAGTAGAATGTCATGAGGCACTGTACCAACTGCTGCTGACATATCTAGGAGAATGAGAACCGCATTGCTGCAATTATCAAGCATAAACTTATTAGGCTCCAAGACTTCAAGGAGACCAACCGCAGTGTAATTCTGTGGTCTAAAACCTGATTGGAAAGGGTGTAGAAGCTTAAACATCTCCAAGTAATCCACAAGTTGTGAACTAACTACTGCACAATAACTTCATCAAACTTATCCCCATGGCAATTTTTGATAGGATCGTGTAGAACAGAGAACACAAGGGCATCATTTACTTGGGTATAGGCAGTTTTAAGGTAAAGCAGATCACAATGAAACGTATTACAGGGCACACTTAGTCACTCGATTTCTGTAGTTCTAGTTTGCCCCATTGTTCATTGATGCCTTATCATGAATTTCATTAAAAATGTGCAACACTTAATGATGAAGTGCATAATTGAGCTTTAATTATAAGATTTCCTGCTAAATGTTGTATCTAATGATGTGAATAAACATGAAATTTCATTTCTGGAATATATTGAGTTTTGCATTTATGGCTCATTAAAGTTTAATTGAAATTTAGCAGTGCTAAAGCCACAGAAATAAAATTAAAAATACGTTTTGCCTTTAATATTAGAATACAAATTCCCAGTAGACTTAGACATGCTATCACTACTTTCTGGGTAAATATTTGCTGCTTTGTGATCTTGCAGTGTATTGCAAGTTAATGAGCAATCAAACTGCTTAACGCATCCACCCTTTGTGACAAGATAACAAACCTTGATAATATCGTTTGTCTGGAGAACAAACATGCAATTCGCTGGTAGTTTGCATTGTAATGAATTTTGACTTGAGGGTAACCTCATGGGTTCTTTCTATTTGAAGCAAGACTATTGCAGTGAACTTTATTAATACGCCGACTTGTATGGACATCTGCAACAATGCCAGCCTAACCTTCTCACACCACCTTGTACAATTATTGAACTAATTCTAGGCTAGAGATCCATTTCTTCATCCTTTATTGCTGACATTCGTATGCCAAGCAGTAGTGTGCTCCAAATCTACACTCTGCCTTGTGGTAGTTGCGTCTTTTCTTTTCCTTTTTTTTTTTTCTTTTTCTTTTGCAAAATACATGAGTTAGTCGTCAGTCATAATTTGCAGAGTACATAGTTACTATTGACAATCATTACATCAATTCATCAATAAATCAATAATCCTGGAGCCAGATACATAATATATCGAATAAAAGTAAATGAATACATTTTAGAAATTATATGTAACTCATATTAGATACGTAATGAGAAAAAAAAATACAATTGACAATGCAATAAGGCAGATACATATAGGGCTAATAAAAGAAGAAAAAAAAAGTTACCGGAAATAGACCATCAAACAGTGGACTCTAGATGATTAGTAATCTTGCCCCAAATCTGTTGACCAAACTTCTTTTTCCTATGCCCTTTAACGGCATACAGACTATGCTCCATATTATGAACTGCGAAAAAACGCCCTCTCCATAGTTTAAAAGAGGGGGGTTCCTGCTGTAACCACAAAGATGCTAATAAAAGTCGGTATACCGTTGTAACTAAGAATATTAGTTTTACATGTGGCTGTAATAGATCTGATATTACCGGCCCCATTTCTGCACCTAGCATTATCTGCGTAGCACTTAGTTTATCGGGAAACCCTAAAGTGGCTGTTAGATAATTCTCTATCTGTGAAAGTAAAAAAGATAACCGAGGGCACCCAAAAAAAATATGGAGATCGTCTGCAGATATGTATCCACACCTATACCATTTCCCAATAGCATCACCCTGCCATTTCGAAACCTTGTCAGGCGTATAATATAAATTAAAAATGGATTTGTAATGCTGTGCAGATAATTTTGCCGAAAGGAATACATTTGTTGCCATCTCCAGTGAGATTTCTATCCGTATATCCTGCCTCCCAAGTTTATTCCCCCATTTAATATTTTGTTGCTGTAAATCATTCGCCTTAGTATTCAGCAAATGGCCATATAGCACTCCTATTTTTGCAGATTTGGTATTATCCTCTGACAGAGGGTTAGCTTGTAGATTACTGGCTTTTTGGGATAGAAAATTCCTAATTTGCAAATATTTTGCAAAATTCTCCCTGGGTAGCTGATATTGTATACGAAGTTGCTCAAAAGATTTCAAAGATCCATCACTAAAAAAATCCCCCACTAACCTTAATCCTTTTTGCCACCATACATAGACCACCCTATCCCATAAGTCAATTGGCAAAAATATTGGAGACGTCAACGGTGTATACCAAGAAATTTTCCCTATTGCAAACATTTTCCTTAATGTCCGCCAGATTTTATATGCGGCTAGTAGTACCTTAAAACGTGTGCGTTTGTAGTAGCTCCATTCCTGATGTAGTAACAGACAATTTTTAGCCTTCACACCTAGTAGCATCTGGTAAATTGACGGTCACTCTGCAATATTCAGAGGACCAACACCGGTTACCAGAACATTCATCCCTTGAAGCATACAGGCATAGTAATAAAGAGTAAAATCTGGTACTGACCAACCTCCTAGCTTTCTAGGTAAAATCATAAAACGCCCGGCTCGGCGGGCCTTACCACCGGCCCACATAAAACGCATACAGAGAGCCTGGAGTTGTGCTAAGCTAGTAGTAGGGACTTCTAAAGGAACACACCTGAAAAAATACAATACTTGTGGCAAAATCATCATTTTTAATAGGCTACATCGTCCTACTAAAGAGAGATGGAGACATTCTGCCTGATCCAACTGTTTCCTCACCCCTATTAAGTCCTCCCAATTAGACTTGACCAGGGCCGTTGAAGAGACCCTTAATTTAATCCCCAGATAGGTGACTTCTTCACACACCCGTGGATCAGAGTACTTGGGCAGATTGGCACATAGTAGCTGGGTTCTAGTAGCATTTAATTTATAGCCAGCGACTGCCCCGAAGTTAGCGGCAATAGATTCAATCTCCCCCATTGCAACTGGGGGGCATGTCGTGACAACTGCCACATCATCGGCATATGCTAGGACCTTGAATTGATAGTTTTGCATCACCCCAGGGTCTTTTCATTTCCTGTGCATGGATCCATGGCAATAAAGCTAAAAGACGAAGTAGTTTACAAACCCTGTGAAATTAGCTTTCCAAATGAGCAGTTGTCTCCTGGGTGAACCCACTACCAGCATCTGGGCTTCAGGCTACATTGGCTCTTCTCATCCATTCAGAATGGTTTAAAGCCTGTGTCTGTTATACCGTAGAAGATGAGGTGTATCTCACAGTCTTTCTTAAGCCATGGGTTCCGAAGTCGCTGATCATTTTTTTGTGTGAGCTTTTGAGAGTTTACCCTTTATACTTTCCCTATATAGTCCAGACATTCATCCTCTGGTATCTTTTATTTCACAATCTAAACACCCATATGACTTACAAGCGCCTATTATGGTCCAGCCTTCTCATCGCCAGTATTGTGCTTTCCTGTCCCGAAATGATTTATCCGGCACAGCAGGTAAAAGTATTTATTGCAGATTAATGCATGTCTTCACTGGACAAAGCCTGGGCCAACTGTCTCAGCTGAAATCTTGGTGTCCGTCTTTACCTAGGTTTGACACCAAGATTCCAACTGAGGTGATACACCTATTGAAGAGACGGAAGGGTAGCAGAATCTATTTGATGTATGCTCTTTGTATTCCCCTGATCACAAGAACATATAATTGGTGGATCCAAGGCCTGAGGTTTATTTATCAGTTGACATATTAGACATAAGATGATAATGACCATTTCTCTTCTGTGAAATCAGAGGTTTAAATGTTTAAGTCTGAACAAATTTATTGCACTTTGTAGAGCTGGACAGTTCAAGTCACAGTGGTAATTTTGCTAATTTTTAATGCTGCTCTTAAAGGTGGCACATTAGCAATCTTTGTAACGATGATTTCACATTTGGTATGACTGGACTATCCTCTTGCCCTCAAACATTTACGCAACTAAAATGTGTTTCTACTGAAATAGCATCATGACCCTTTATTTGTATTCCTGCATTGCCATCCTCTTGAAATCCCCGATTGAACACCTATTCTGTCTGTGGCTGTTACTTGAGTGTTAAATGTGTATTTGGCAAACTGGTTAGAAGAAACGTAGCAAATATGGCGAGTTGTATTCTGTTTCCTCTGGAAGGATGCCAAGAGTCCATGGAAACGGAAGTGTCATGGATGCAGTCTTCTGTTGGTTGTAAAAGCTGAACAGGAGATGTCGTAAGGTAACCTAATTACTCATGTGAAACCATGCATGGTCCCCATAACCTGGGTTGGCTCTTATTTCTGATGCACAATGCACTGCATGTTAAAAAATAATTGACTGGCTGGTTTTTAGGTCTCGACCTCTGCTTGCGCATTGCAGATGTCGAGACTATTGAGGCTCCCGACATCGCCATCGCTATCCCAGAGGGCTTGCTCTCTTTAACTCATTTAAAACTTCTGGCTTCTTTTAGTTTTATTAACCGCCCCAGTAAAAATCCCGGGATGGTGCTTATTGTGCAAATGAAGTACAATCATTGGCATTGCACCCACGTATTTACAGCATCTGCTTAATCGAATGAGCTACCTTACTAATGCTTGTTGCTTTCCGGTGTAGTGTGGGGCTTTATCATTTATTTTTAGGTACATTCAAATGCTGTATTTCTCAGTGAGATGCAGTGTGCAAAGACAGAACGATAAATCTCACATGGGAAATATTGCTGTTCCCCCAATGCAGTGTGAAAATCCTGAACAACAAACGCCACGTTAAAAATGGGTTTTGTAAATGCTTCTGCGCTAACCCCTGAAATGGTGTGAAAATAGTAGCGCCCACAATCTAGCGCCCACACTCTAGCACCACCACTCTACCCGCCCACCAATCTACCCTCCAACTCCACCCTCAAAATCCGCCATCCAAATCCACCATCCAAGCCCTTCTACACCCTCCAAATACACCCTCTGACTACACCCTCTAACTCCACCATCCAAATACACCTTCCAACTCAACACTCCAACTCCTTCCTCCAACTACAAATCCACCCTCCAAAAACACCATCCAACTCCAACATCCAAATACACCCTACAAATCCACCCTCCAACTACAACTCCAGTCTCCAAATCCACCCTCCAAATCCACCCGCAAACTACAACTATGGACTCCACCTCCACCCTCAAAATCCAACTCCACCATCCAACGCCACCATCCCACTCCACCCTCCAACTCCACCCTCCAAATCCACCCTCCACCATCCAAATCCACCCTCCAACGTCCAACTCCACCCTGCAACTCCACCCTGCAACTCCACAACACCACTCAATGCCACAGCACCACTCAATGCCACAGCACCACGCAACGCCACAGCACCACGCAACGCGACAGCACCATCCAACACGACAGCACCACTCAACGCGACAGCACCACTCAACGCGACAGCACCACTCAACGCGACAGCACCACTCAACGCGACAGCACCACTCAACGCGACAGCACCACTCAACGCGACAGCACCACTCAACGCGACAGCACCACTCAACGCGACAGCACCACTCAACGCGACAGCACCACTCAACGCGACAGCACCACTCAACGCGACAGCACCACTCAACGCGACAGCACCACTCAACGCCACAGCACCACTCAACGCCACAGCACCACTCAACGCCACAGCACCACGCCACAGCACCACTCCACGCCACAGCACCACTCCACACTCAACGCGACAGCACCACTCAACGCGACAGCACCACTCAACGCGACAGCACCACTCCACGCCACAGCACCACTCCACGCCACAGCACCACTCCACGCCACAGCACCACTCCACGCCACAGCACCACTCCACGCCACAGCACCACTCCACGCCACAGCACCACTCCACGCCACAGCACCACTCCACGCCACAGCACCACTCCACGCCACAGCACCACTCCACGCCACAGCACCACTCCACGCCACAGCACCACTCCACGCCACAGCACCACTCCACGCCACAGCACCACTCCACGCCACAGCACCACTCCACGCCACAGCACCACTCCACGCCACAGCACCACTCCACGCCACAGCACCACTCCACGCCACAGCACCACTCCACGCCACTGCACCACTCCACGCCACTGCACCACTCCACGCCACTGCACCACTCCACGCCACTGCACCACTCCGCACCACTGCACCACTCCGCACCACTGAAGGCCGCAGCATCACTCAGCACCACTGAAGGCCGCAGCATCACTCAGCACCACTGAAGGCCGCAGCATCACTCAGCAGCACTGAAGGCCACAGCATCACTCAGCACCACTGAAGGCCACAGCATCACTCAGCACCACTGAAGGCCACAGCATCACTCAGCACCACTGAAGGCCACAGCATCACTCCGTGCAACCATTCAACAACTGGTTCTAATATGTTTTCTCAATGTTTCAAGCTTTATTACAAATGTCACAAAAAGATGTTAATATTTCACTTCTGTTCTTGGATTTTCATACCAATAAAATACACTGAACATAATCTTCCCAAAAGTTATTTACAAAAGTTTAAGCTATTGCCATAATAAATTACAATAACTTTTTTTAAGTATTAATTATTAAAAAATAAAAGCCATTATTTGTAATATTAATACATCTAAGTCATGTAAATACAACACATATTGCATTACAAATGCTATAGGTGTCACGTTTGCGAAAGTTAAAACTATTGGCATTGTAATTGACAAAGCTATTAATTTTGCTATTTTCAAAACCAACACATAAATATAAAATGTGTCATTTACAATACCAATACCTCAAACCTTCCTAATTCGAGACCTATTGCATTGCAAATGCTTGTTTGGTATTTCTGAGCTGATTACAAGAATATTTAATATCCATGGTTTCTTCTCCCTCTCCAACACCTTCTGCAGTAATATACCTTCCAGCTATTTGTTTTAGCAATACTGATTAAGAAGGTGTATTTTATTATGAAAACACTTGTTCTCTTCAGTACCAAAAGTAGAATTTCCTTTATCAAAATATGAAAAAAATAAGTGTCTCCAAAAAGGTTGTGGCCTTTAATTGTCACTTGTAGGAAAAGGAGAATTATTGAGTTTATTCACTTTAATTCACTTGAGCCTTTGAAAGTTCTGCTCGTCATTGCCACCTGCATTGGCTCCCATTTCTGCGTGGGCACCTTTCTTCCTGCGGTCTGAGGTCCAGCTCACCTTTCAATTTCTGATATTGAGATGAGTGCTCTGTGCAGGCTGTAGAAGCTACCAAATGTGTACAGACTCTTAGAGGATCGTAAGAAAAACTAGTGAAGATTCTGTGGCTCCCTGTCCTAGCGAGGATGCAGCAACATTGAGGGTGATTGTCACAGTGTTAGGAGCTTGCTATGCAGGCTATTAAAGTATTGCTCTGTCTGATAAGACATGCATTGTATTGTTGGATTGTAAGGAGCGACTCAAGGACTTCAGAGCATTAATATGCATTTTGGGGGGTAATATATGTTTATCTTGTACGGGTTTTGTTGAAAAATATCAACGTGAATCAGAAATTTGAGTCGTCCCGGCCGGCTTTAATTTCAGATGGCGGAAACCAGTATGTTATCTGGCCGGCTGTTCTTTAGGTGTGACTGCTTTTCGGAGCTTTGAAGATGTATTCCTGCTGATCTAATCTTGAGCCCCTACGAGACCGAGTGTAATTAAGAATGTTATGTTATGTTATAGAAGTTTTATATCGTGCACAATTACTCGAGAGTATCCTGGCGCGCAAAGTTACCATGACCTGGCGTGGCAAAGGAAATTAAACTGGAAGGTTAAAGAAGAAGGTTTTGAGTTATTTTTTAAACAACCTAGAGTCATGGATGTTGCGTAATTCCAAAGGAAGAGAATTCCATGCTTTAGCTGTTTTCACGGAGAGGGACTGACCACCAAGCCGCATCCTACGGAATCTGGGAATCGCCAACCGGCGTTGGGAGGCTGAGCGCAGCGCCTGCTCGGAGCATAGAAGGCAAAACGCTTCATAAGGTACATTGGTCCAAGGCCGTGCAGGGCTCTGTGGGCCAGAGTGAGAGCTTTGAATTGCACACTATGTACCACAGGAAGCCAGTGTAGATCTCGCAGGTGCGGTCTTACGCTTGATCTTCTGGAGATGTTAAACAGAAGTCTAGCCGCGGCATTCTGTATGGTCTACAGTTTTTTTAACAGATAACCTGGAATGCCAATGTACAGAGCATTGGCGTAGTCAATGCGAGAAAGAATAAGAGCCCGAGCGACCGTTTCCTTAGCTGGCCTGGGAAGCAAAGGGAAGAATTATCTTGGAGATTTAAGAGTGCCAAAGCACACTCCGGTGAGTTTATTAATTCGTGTTGAGAAACGAAGGTCTTCTCCAAACCATACCCCCAAATTCTTGGCTGGGGTGCCCACATAATTTTGGTTGGGGGAAGTCAGGAGGCCACAAAGATTCTCTAAAGGCAGGAGGAAACTGACCATACAAAAGGACCTCCGACTTGTCCTCATTGCACTTTAGTTGAGCAAGTGCAAGCCACTGGAACACCGACGCAAGACATTTCTGGGCCCCTTCGGTCGACAGGTCAGAGTCTTTCCAGGTAAAAAGCATCTGGGTGTCATCAGCATAGGCCATTATTTTTGCTCCCAGCTCCTCCACCAGAAAAATCAATGGAGTCAAGTAAATATTAAAGAGCAAAGGGCTCAAAGTGGGACTCCCGTAGATATTGTCCTGGCAACCGATGAAAAGGTGGCGTCCAGACCTGCTGGGTGTTTTCTTCCAGAAAAGGTTTCAGCCAATCCCAGGCAGGGCCCACAATGCCAATGTCTGAGAGCTGAGTTAAAAGTAATTGGTGGGGCACCGTATCGAAGGCGGCAGACAGATCGAGTAGTACCAAAGCTGCTCTGCCGCCAGCGTCCAGACATTCCCTTATCGCCTCAGCCATTTCCACCAGTGCAGTCTCCACGCTATATGATGCCCTAAAGCTGGATTGAGCCGGATGTAGAACACTGGATGCTTCCACATATGCCTCAAGCTGTCGAAAAACCACCTTTTTTTCGCAAACCTTGGACAGTGCCGGGAGGAGAGAGATTGGGCGATAACTGGTAAGTTTAAGCGGATCCAAGGATGTTTTTTTTTTTTAAGTGGCAAAACCTTGGCCTGTTTCCAAGTCAGGGTTACAGTGGCAGTCTGTAGAGATAGATTAATAATCGTAGAAACCTCTGAAAAGACCACCTCAGCCACCCCAGCCAAACTCTAGCTGGGAAAGGATCAGTTGGGGAACCCGACTTGAGAGAATCAAGAATGGCCAGTGCATCAGACCCAGCTATGGGCATAAACTTCGTAAAGGGAGATACTGAAGGGGCGGGGACTGAGGGTAGCAGAGAAGAAAAATCCCATTGGCTCCCGAGAACCCGTCCCTAGACTGTCTTGGATAGTCTGTGTTTTTTCAATAAAGAAAGAGGACCGCTCCTCGCACCATTGTGAAGAAGCTGGGAGGACTGATTGTTAGGCGCAAGGAGTTAGAAAGCTTCTAACAATGGAAAAAATCTCCTTGCTATTGTTGTTGGCCTTGGCAATCCATTCGGCGTAAAAACTACTCTTCGCCTCCCTGATGGCTGCATAGTAGTTGCTCTGTGTTTTACCCAGAGCAGTTTTGGCCAAGGGGCAGTACTCTCGACGCCAGCGATGTTCACGTTTTTTGCAACCCAATTTAAGCACTTTAAGAGAATCCGACTACCAGGGTTTAGATGGAAATTGTCTTGGTAGATTATTTGGTCGGAGTTTGGAGGCCGAGTCAGCCCCTTGGCTGATCCAGGAGGTAAAACTCTCAACCGCTCCTTCAAGACCTGCGGCTGCCTGCGGGCGCAAGAGTAAGAGGGTCTTAGAAAGGGCTGGAATATCAATCTTCCGAGCCGGCTTACTTTGGGCCGTGCCTAACGGGCCAGGAGATTTCCCTATGGTCCAGGAGAACCGGATCAGATAATGATTGGACCAAGTGACCTGAAGGGGGTCAATAGCAGACAGGGCAAAGTTAGAACATATTAGATCAAGCATATGACCTCCCTTGTGAGAAGGAGACTTAATCCACTTGGTCAGCTGTGCCAGATCAAACAGATCCATAAGTTCTCTTGAATCGGGAGCTCTCGGGCAATTTAAATGGATGTTAAAGTCGCCCAGGAGGAGGAAGCATGATAAGCGTAGGGCACGGGGAACAATGACATCGTCCAGGGCTTTCAGGAAAGGTCTCGAAGGACCAGGTGGACGGTAAACTAAAGTGCCACCCAGTGTGTGACGGGGGGACATAACGATGGAGAAGTCGAGGGCCTCCCCATCCACTAGCCCCGCAGATGGCTCATTGGAGAAAGCCCAAATGTCCCTGAACACCACTGCTATCCCGCCTCCTTTCCCAGTCCTATGGTCTGCTCTCACAATTTTAAAGCCCGCAGGAATGGCCAGCTCGACCACGGGAGCCCAGTGATCGTTAAGCCAGGTTTCGGTTATAAATAGGACATCTAGATTTCCATCGGAAAGAAGCTCAATGTACCACACTTATTTTGTTTACCAGGAGGTAGACCAAACAAATGGCAGTGGTAGTCCCCTTATGCTTCGTACCAACTACTAACGCCACCCTGTTGTAAAGTGATGTCTCCTACGTAACATTTTGACCCTGCCCAGGTCACAGCTTTAAGGGATGGGATCTTTGTTCACATTTTCTATGATTAGCTGCTTTTCAGCATGAATTTATTAAGGCGGCGTGGTGCTGAGACATTGAGTTCCATTCAGCAGGTCTTTTTTATTATTGTACAGTGCTCTGTCTCTAATGCACACAACATCTAAACAAAAGCCTCAGAGTCGCTGCTCTGTAGAATGGTACAGAGGCGTGGAATGAATGAATGAATTGGTGTGGTCTTCTCATTAAGTCATGCCCTGCACAATACGTCATTGGCTGCATGTAAACATGTATTGCTTCCAGCAGTTGCCATTCCAGGCCATTAAAGAGAGGTTGAAATGACTGATTTTTAACTGGTTAGGAACCCGGCTTTTATTGAACAATAATGTATGTGTCTTTACTGTATGGAATGTTAATGGCCATAGCCGTTTATAAAAAAAAAAGGATCTGGCACCACTTGAAACAGTGATTGGTTTTGTTCTGGCGTGTTAGGGAAATAGAGGCTGGGATAAGGGGTGAGCAGAATTAGCACTCTCCAAATGAAGGAGGCACAGTAGTTATCAGATCCCGCCTAGACACACTAGTACTTCTGGCAATGGATAGTCAGGAGGATTTCTGAAGTTCACCTCACTCATCTGGTCATTTGATCGCATGGTAGGCATTCGAAAAGTGTCTGGATGTGGGTCTTTATTTAATTTGTAAGTGAAGCAATGTGTCTTGAGCTCTACATTTTTAAGACCCGGATCATGACACTGGAGTGGTGTTGTAGGACTGTTTGATGCCTAGGGCCCAAGATGCTGTACCTGGCATGGGTCCTAACCAGTTTCTTTATTGTTTGAGCTGGAGGCCTATGGAAAAAAGTTCCAATAGTTTAGTCTGAGAAGGACCAAGTCAGGTGGGAGTAAGATCTAACACTCAAAGGAAGAGGCCACAGAGGTGTAACGATACTTGAGGGGGCCCGTCTCAAAGTGCATGAAGTGGGCCTCTCACGCCAAGGGCCTGCCACCCGTGCACAGTCCCGGAGAGGGCCCCCCATGAGCTCCGGTGCAGTATAGGCTATTGTTACGCCACTGGGAGGGCATCCCTGAAGAAGCTTAGTCTGTGTAAAACAGTTAATATCTGTGGAGACCAAAGGGCATGTCTGAGCTAAAAGATTCTTGGGAGTGGTGGTGGACCGAGGAAGTGAGGCATGGTACTTGGAAGAGAGATGGCGCTATGTAGGCAATTAGGCGGTGCTTGTACTTGAAAGTATTTATGCACAGGCAATTGACGGTAAGTCAATCTTCGTTGTAGCTCTGAATTTCATGCTTCAATGGGGACAGTGTAGCAGATTACATTGTTTCTCCACTTCTGAGTAAAATAACAAAAACCTCTAGTTTAAACAGTCAATGATTGAATTGGGTTGCACACGTGCTCACTCACTCCCTTGGTTGCTACAAAGACATTCCATTACAGTCAGCCATACCACAAGATAGTCTTCTAACTATTCGGTGGTCAGTGCAGAACCTTTTCTAGGCAGGGTGTTTTTGTGGGTTTTCAGCGGTCTCAACATTAGCTTCTGCCAATCTACGGTATTTTTGTGTGTGATCAATTTTAGGTACAAAAATGCAGTTTGTCTAAATGATGTGTTTTTCTAGTGACAAAATTGCTTAGCCATTAGTACAGACCCGGGCTCTTCTGTTTTGCATGCTGTGGTGCAAACGAAGCATTAAACAGTGTCCTCTACGTGGTCTGACAAGAACAGGGCAAGGAGCACAGCTAACTTGCCATCATCTTACCGCTATGTACAAATTTAGTCTTCAGAGCCTTGTTAGTTTGGTGCGCCTGTTAAAAAGGGTTCCAAAGACAACCGGTAACCAAAGACCCTTTTATGTTGCCCGGCAGTATCGCCTCTATGACCCACCAATATTAATCAATGAAGAAGCAGGCGCTGGAGACTGGAAGGCGGGAAACGAGGATTTTATTCTCTCCGGAGGAGAACACATCAATTCAGACAGCAAGTATCGTCACGAGGTGCTCTAACCACATCTCTGAGGCCTGGCCTCTTATACTAGGGTTTACGACCTTTATTGCACATAACACATTCTCGCAATACTTTAGAACTTGAAAGAACATCCTCGGAATCTCCCCTTCAGACCCGTTCCCACACACATTTACAGTTGGATTCCCCACCCTGGTCACAACAGGTGATGGTCGTCGCACAGCAGGGCATTCCGCCGATTCACGGAATGCATGGGGTTGATCGGATCTCATGGGGTGGGGGCTTTGATCGGTTCGGGGGTCTTTTGATGGAGAGGGGAAGCTTCCTACTGTACGGGGTAATAAACAGTATCCGCAGAGCCAGGTGGCGGCCTGGGAACAGGGAAGACAAACGGGGGCACAGGAAAAAAGGGGTTTGTATCAGAAGGATCTGAGGCCATGAAAGGAATGAGGGGAGGTGTCGCGCTGGGAACAGGATGGGATTCCGTGGTGAAGCTGCGCTGAAGAGGGGTTTATGACCCGAGGCATGAGAGAGCGGGGGTTGTCAGCGTGCGGGGGAATGCTTGCGAGGTTAAGAGAGAGAGAGACGCGCTGGCTATTAGTGAGGGGCAGGGAGGCCATGGTGCTAAAAATGGCTGCCGCTTACGCGCACGAATGGGCTTGGAAAAGGGGCAAGATGGCGCCGATAATGTTGACGTTTTGCAGTCTAATCTTTAACAGTCCTCCCTTTTCAACATATCTTAGCCAACTTGCTTACTCAATGTCTATCTTCATCAAATTCCTAACCTCGGCATCATATATCGCTCTCATACGTTCGTTTTCAAAGTCCACAGTCTTAGGGCAAATACAATTTGCACATAGTGAACACAGAGGTGGTAGACATTGAATTCCTAAGCATAGACCGCACATCACAACTACAGGAATCAGGATAATGGTGAACAGTCTCCATCCCCAGTTCTTAACGGTGTTCCAGAACCAACCACCAAGCGACCATTCTTCTTGTTCCTGGTGTACTTCTGAAGAGAGTCTGTGAAGATGTTCGATGGCTTTGTACACTGAGGGCGAGTTGTCCGGTATGTATGTACAGCAGCTGGACCCAATGATGCGGCATGCTCCACCACGGTCCGCAAGAACCACATCCAGGACAAGGCGGTTCTGGAGGGCCACCAGGCGGACCGCTTGAAGTTCAGCGGTGTTGTTAGCAAGGATACCAGCCGTGATGTTCATTGTTGTCTCAACTGCTTGAGTCAGATGTCGGATGGCACGGCTGTTTGCCATCGGGCCCCAGAGGGGGACTAGTCCTTTCATAGCATCGATGAATTGCGCTCCTGTTGAATCAGTTTGTTCGATGTCCTTGGCTCGTTTTTGTCTGTGATGATTTGCTGGTGCCACATAAGTCGGAGGAAGGATGAAAGAAATGAAACAAGTGCCCCCCCAGCCTTTGGGGAGCCAGGTGTAAGCCTTCGTGCCGCAGACGAAATACATGTTTGGAGATGCCACAAAGGAAGGTGGGTCGGCAGAGTCCAGAGTTCTAGAAAACCGGCAGGCACTGTGGCCCACCAACTGAGTCCCAAGCCCTTCCAGGCACATGTGGCCGGTGACGTTGATGACTGACAGGGCCACAGTCAGAGTGGCAGCCGTTCGTTTTCGCAGGTAGGAGAAGGTGGTTCTGGTTGGATTATTGAACACTTGCATTTCAACTTGTTCTTTAGCAGGGATGTCCAAGTGGATTGTGTTGTTGTTGGTCTGCGGGCAGAAGTGTGTCTTTGTTCTGTTCCGCCAGACACCGTGGTAGAAATGCGTTACCGTTTTGCTGGAGGTGGCATTGTCCTTAAAGCTTTCTTGCAGAAGCATCAGCCAGGCAAGACAGGAGCCGTGAACTGAGAAAGGTGAAGGGATGAATGGTATCGAATGTCCAGTGGCGTGGGGTAGCAACCCACAGATCCAACAGTTGGTGGCATTGGTGGCAAGGTTGTGCTGGTGAAGTAGTTGCACGAAGGAGTTATTCCAAAATTCCTTTCGCCTCTCTCTGAGTTGGGGAGAGAGCGAAATCAGATAATGTTCCTTCATGGTGGTAGGCTGGACAGTGGTCAGGAATGTTTCGTGAGCAGGTGCATTTTCTTCCACAATCCAAAGTGTGGTCATGAGGAGAAAGCAGAAGAGGATTGTGATGAAGAGCGCAATAGTCTTTGGGCTATGGAGTCTGTCTGCCTTTGGGTTTCTGCGGTGGGTATTTCCTGTTTCCTTCATCATCTTCTTATTTGGCGCTTCCATCATCTTCTTATCTGGCGCTTCCATCATCTTCAAGGGGCTCGGTAGCGGGCAGAACCACAGACTTTGTTTTGCTTCTCTCCGGGTAACCCTTGGTAGTGTTTAGGTCACCGTTCTGAGATTTAACTCAGTCCGTGGTCTACTTAGCCGAGACTCCCTCCTTTCGACGCAGGAAATACCCTTCTTTCGATGGCACTGTGGGATCAGAGAATTTTGAAAGTTCAAGTGTGTCGGTATCAGGATAGCAGGTTAGTGATGGTCGGTCCTTGTTCAGGAGCTCTTCTTGGTTGTCGATGTTTTCGGTCGAGGTCAGGGTCGGGGAGATCTTCTTACAGTGGTGTGCATGCAGCCAGTTGCGTTTTCCCTCCACCCGTAGTGCTGTTCGGGTGGTGATGAGGACTTGCCAGGGGCCCGTCCACCGGGGTTCCAGACTCTTGGCACGCTGAAAATTCCGGATTAGGACGAAATCCCCAGGCTGAATGGTGTGTCCGGGACCCCTGGAAGTGTCAGGGATGGCATGCAGCACCTGTTGATGGATAACAGACAGCGTTTTAGTCAACTGACATAAGTAATCAGACATTAGGACGTCCGGGACGTCATGAATGGAAGTTGGTTTCGGCGCAGACCAGACATTCATAGGTCGGCCGAAAACAACCTCGTATGGCGTTAAGTGGTGTTTGGTGGGGGTGGAACGCATTGAAAGCAACGCCAGGGGGAGTGCGTCTGGCCATTTCAGTCCTGTGGTAGCCACTATTTTGGCCAATTTTAGTTTCAGTGTGGCGTTATGTCGTTCAACTAGTCCAGCAGATTGGGGGTGGAAGACTGCGTGGAACTTTTGTTTTACACCCAACCCCTTCAAAATGAGTTGGATAACTTCGGCTACGAAGTGGGGGCCATTGTCGCTCCACAAAATTCGACAAAGGCCGTAACGGGGGAAAAACTCCTTTAACAGTACTTTTGCTGTGGCCATAGCAGTGTTGTCACGGGTTGGATATGCTTCCACCCATTTGCTAAATGCGCATACCACCACAAGTACATATTTCAGGCCTTGACATCTGTCTAGTTGGATGTAGTCCATCTGCAGGACTTCAAATGGGTGATTCGGGACCCCGAACCCTCCCCGGGGTACTACAGTTCCTTTCCCGGGGTTGTGTTGTAGGCATATCAAACATTGTTGGACCAGGCGTTTGGCGGACTCTGTGATCTTATCATTGTGCCAAACTCTGGAGACAAGTTCAATCATGGGGGCTGATCCTATGTGGGCAGGGGAATGTGCCATAGTCAGTATGGGAATCAGGTATGAGTCAGGTAACAACCATTTGTTTGTGTCTTTTGTCCGCCAGCAGCCTTCTTCATCTTTCAATCCCACCCGTGTCCATTCAGCCAGTTCGTGTTGTGTGCTAGCCATTTGAATGTCTCTGATAGTGTCCCTAGCGTCAGACCATTTTTCTGCTTGTGACCTGGTCACGTACATGCGTGTTGTCGTCCTATTTTCAGCTGTCGCTCGGGCAGTGAGGTCGGCTAGTGCATTTCCCTGTCCAATAATGTCTGTCACCTTTTTGTGTGCCTGGCATTTGATGACTGCAAGCTTTTTGGGGAGAAGGACGGCTTCGATCAAGGCGGAGACTAGGTCCCCGTGCAAAATGGGGGTGCCGTGTGAGGTCAAGAATCCCCTCTCCCTCCAAAGGAGCCCAAAATGGTGAACCACCCCGAAGGCATACTGGCTGTCGGTGTAAATGTTTGCTGTGGTTCCTGTTGCTAGGATACAGGCTCGTGTCAGGGCAATCAGTTCCGCTGCCTGGGCAGATCGTTGCGCTATGCGGGCTGTCTCGACTACAGTTCGAGCTGTGGTGACTGCATAGGCAGCTGAAGTGGTGCCATCGGGGAGTTTGATGCAAGAACCGTCCACCCACAGCTCTCCGTCGGGGTCGGGGAAAGCCGTGTCTCTGAGGTCAACCCTACTTCTAGTCTGTTCGTCTGTGAGGGTCACACAGTCATGTACAGGGTGCGCATTAGGATCGTTTTCTGGTAAGGGCAGCAGGGTTGCTGGGTTCAGTGTGGTGCATCTCTTCAGAGTGATGTGGGGTGCGAGCAGAGTCAGTTCGTATCCTGTCAGTCGTGCACTCGTCAGGTGTTGCGTTTTGGTTTGGTTTAGGAGGGTGTCAACTGCATGGGGTACCAGTACTGTGAGGGAATTCGAGAGCACGATCCCCTCACTCTGTCGGATAGAGATCGCAGCAGCAGCTACGGCTCGAAGGCAAGCAGGCAGGGCTCTGGCTACAGGGTCAAGAGTGGCTGAGAAGTAAGCGCATGGTCGTTGCTTTGAGCCGATGGACTGGGTCAGGACAGATAAAGCGCACCCCCCCTTTTCATGGGTGTAAAGGGAGAAGGGCTTTGTGTAGTCGGGGGTACCCAACACAGGGGCCGAGCAGAGGGCATCTCGTAGTTGCATGAAAGAAGCCTGACACTCAGGGGTCCAAGGGAGTGGGAGAGGGATGTCCTTTGCTAACAATGAAAGCAGTGGTTTTACTACAAGACTAAAGTTGGGCAACCACTGTCGGCAGAAGGAGGTGAGGCCTAGTAGGGAGCGGACCTGTTTCTGGGTCTTAGGGACGGGGGTGTCGAGAATGGCTTGGATCCGGCCAGGAGTCAGTTTCCTTCCGTCTTTGGACAAAAGGTGGCCTAGGTAAGTGACCTGGGGTTGGCAGAATTGCAACTTCTTCTTAGAGACCTTGTGGCCATTTTCTGCAAGGAAATGCAGGAGTTGAATGGTGGCTGTGACAGCTAATGGAGTGGTGTCGGCTGCCAAGAGGATGTCATCGACATATTGTACTAATACCACTCCATCGGGTAACTGGACTTGATCCAGTTGTCTCTTGAGGGCCTGGCTGTAGATGCTAGGGCTTTCTGTGTAGCCCTGGGGTGCTCGGCAGAACCTATATGAGCGGGCTTTTAGGGTGAAACCGAAGAGATATCGGCTGTCTGGGTGGATGGGGATGGAAAAGAATGCGTTTTTGAGGTCAATGACAGTGAAGGTGGTGGCAGTGGAGGGAATCAAAGTCAAGATGGTGGTAATGTCCGAGACCACAGGGTACTGGGGTACCACCACTTTGTTGATCTCTCGAAGGTCAATGATGAAGCGGTATGCTTTCTCATCTCCTTCTCCCTGTTTCTTAATGATGGGCAAGATTGGGCTGTTGCAAACGTTGCTAACTACTTCCTCTACCACTCCTGCGTCTATCAGTGATTGGATGATTTCTACCAATGCCTTCTCGCCTTCGGGCGATATCCGATATTGTGGAAGTTTTGGGAGTGTTGCATCCGGTCGAACAGTGATGTGCACTGGGTCAATCATCATGCGCCCTACATCCGAATCCGTTTTGGCCCACAGATACGGAGGCAGAGTGTCAAGCAGGGAAGTGTCAGCGTCGGTGATGGAAAACATGTGTCTGGGGGGGCAATGTCTAAGCAGAACAGGATTGTCGTAAAGGAAAACTCGGACTCCATCTTGAGAACATCTAATCGTTGCTCGGAAGTGTTTCAATAAGTCGAGTCCCATAATTGCGTCAGGGCTATTGGAGGAGAGCAAAAACGTGGTGTCAGTGGTGTTGCTTTCTAAGTCAAAGAGGATTGGGGCGGACAAAGGGTTAGTGGAGGGCGTCCCATCGAAACCTGTCGATGTTATTAGTAAGCCAGACAAGGGTGCCCTTGGAATCAGTCGTTTAGATAACGCACTACGTGTTGCGCCAGTGTCTACCAGGAATGGTGACTTTGTACCCAAGACCTTAGCAGTGACATAAGGGCCTTGCTGGTCAACATGGAGCTCGACTGGATCCCTCCCTTGCCCTAGGCAGTCCTATGCAAAGTCATGAACGTCATCGTAGTCAGATTGCTGGCATTGGTTCTGTCGGGGTCGATCAAATGTGTTTGGTCTACTGGATCTATCATTAGTTGCGTTGTTTGGGGGCCCTCGCTGTGGTCCCCTATTTCTTGGTTCGTTTGCTGAATCTCTAGGATCTCTATTTCTGGTGAGTTCCAAAAGAACCGGGCACTGAGATTTCCAGTGGCCCGATCCTTTACAGAAAGCACACTGGTCCTCTCTAATGTCTGTACGTCCAATGTGGGGAGTTGAAGCACGGTCTTTGGGAGGTGCCGTTTTAGGGACATTCATCTGATGGTTTCCTCGGTATTGGTCTCGTCCCAGAGTCACCCCTTGCAGTTGAGCTATCATCACCCTCTCTTTTAATTCTTTCTTCTTCCTCTCTGTGGTTCTATCGTTTTCGTTTTTCTGATGTTCATAATATTGGGCCATCTGGAGGATAGCCGTAGGTTTGGAGGCTGCCCAACTACTTTCACTGGCCTGCAGTTTCTGCGAGACCTCCGGTGATAAGCCCTTAACGTAATTCTGGACAAACAGATGGTGTCCGGTTGCAGTGGTCAGGTCCTGGCCGCTGTAATCGGAGAACACCGTTTCAAACCGGGAGAAGTATTCCGATACATCCTCCTGAGGTTTCTGGCGACAAGCCGTTACTATCGACCAGTCCACTTTCTTTTCTGGGATCAGGGTTTTTAATTTCTGCACGATTTTATCCGGGAGGTCTAAAATGGCTTTTAAAGGCTTTTGTCCGGGTTCTCGTTGTCTGTCTATGCCATCAAGTTGTGACCAGTTATGTCCAAACAGCTCAGAGTGGTCGACTTTCCGGATTTGCTTCCACACATCAGCTGGTAGACATAACCCGAAAAACAAGTCGATGTCAGCTAGAGTCATAATCGTCGAACCTAGGGCCGTACCCAACTCAGTATAGAAGGCAGTGGGGTTTTTACGTAGGTCAGGCAGAGATTTCCGGAAGGTCAAAATCTCTTGCCGGTCCCATGGTTGGTAGACCCAATTGTATACTACCCTTCCCTTTGCATCTTTGTTATTTGCGTCATCGTGAGTCCCTTCACCTCGTGGAGGAACCCAGTAAGGGGCAGCCTCTCGTATCGGCATCATAGTGTTAGGTCGTTCAGTTTGTGGGTCGGTTGCTACAGATGTAGTGGATTCGAATTTTGATTTTTGTTCAGTGAGGTGGCGGAGAACCTTAAGCGTACGCGTAAGGAGGTCCGTCACATCACTCTCACTCTCATCCCCGATATCAACCTTCCGATACAGAGTCGTTAGGCTCTGTGGACCTTTTTCTTGATATCGGTCCTCGTATGCATTTAAGACGTGGTAACACAGTTGTACAGTAAAGTGTCGTCTGTGACTCCCAGTATAAGAATTAAACACATCCGTGACGGACTCTTCATCCTCCCTCTTCTCTACCAGTATCTTTGCTATCTTGTCAACCCCTGCTCGTTCATGTTTATTTAGTCTATATGCTCTAACAGGACCAACCCTTCGGGCTTCTGGGTCGCCCGGCGTTGTTGTTTGCGTAACATCTAATACGAGGAGTTCAGCCGGCACGGAGGCCATGGGGGCTGAAGCCGTGGGGCTACTCTCGTTGGTACCTGGGGATAGTGGGTGTTGGGCTAAGGGTTGGGAAGGGGCATATGGAGGGGGCATGTGGATGATCGGAGGACCTAGCAGCAGATCATCGTTGGTTCGCTGTTTTGAGTGTAATTCGGGGTAGAGCGCGGAGGGGGTTCTAACCAGACACTGGCTTGATGTTTCTATTTCTAGCTTCTGTTTGGTATCCTCTCTTTCTTTTATCTCTTTCTCTAGTTTCTGAGCCGCTAGGTGGGCTGCTTTCCGCAGCTCTTTTTCCAACCTACTCTCAGTTCTCTTTTTGCGTTGTTCGGCCTCTTTTCGCCACATGCCGAAGCTGTCAAGCATAGTGGACGTCGTCTTGTTTTTACCAAGGGCTGTTTCTAGTGCGATTATTCTATCGTTTTCGAAGGATCCTATCAGTGGCCACTGACTTTCTCGATCCTTTTTTTGTATATTTATGCCACAGCTGGCTATAGGCTATAGCGACTAATCCATGCTTTGTGAACATGTCCTTATTAGGGGTACCTTCCAGCGGAACCGGATGGTTCATCTCTAATAAGCGGTCCGGGCTAAACAGGCTACTAACCAGTGGGGAGAAGACAGGCATGACGGATCACAATGGGATAATAGTCAGCACTACCTGTCTTATCACTGCGCGCAAAGACTAGACAGAATATTTCTATTCTACGTTGTTTGCACGTAGTGAATACCTCATGAACCAATTCTGAGCGATCAATCAATGTTAGGTCAAAAATAAAAAATCAATATGGTCAATGGGGAGAATAAGTAGGCTCGCAAAAGTTCGCGTCACCTACCCTTTCACTATCTGCAAAGAGGGGACCTATTTTTCCCTGTTTGCAGACAGAGAATCTCCAGAAAACAATCTATAACAGTTAATCAATAGGGGGAAGGGGCAATTGTTCAGTGGGGGAGAAAGATAGGTCCGACGGGTGCGTACCTATCCTTCGCTGTTTATAAAGGGAGAGCCTGTTGTTTCTCCGTTTGTAGACAGTGAATCTCCAATAAATTAACAAAAAGTAATACTAGTATTTTCTCAACAATTATCAATCACTTCCTATTATCTATCACTATCGCAATTTCGTCGTGTTTACACGACCTTACCCGGACCGCATGGACAGTTTCTCGTCTTCCGAATCCAGCGCCCGATCGTCCTCTTCTCTTCGTACTTCTCGTGGCACTCCTGATGGTTCCCAGTCAGGACCGCAGATCACTCGAGAGAGGTCTGTTCGGAACCAGTGAAGTTCGGATGATCGGCTGTCAGACGAGGGTCTATCGGACAGGGTACCTTCCGATCGTTGCAGTCGTTCACTCTGTCGTCGGGACCTCTCCCACTGGATCCACGAGTCGCTGATGGGCCCCACGTTTGGGACGCCAATTGTTAAAAAGGGTTCCAAAGACAACCGGTAACCAAAGACCCTTTTATGTTGCCCGGCAGTATCGCCTCTATGACCCACCAATATTAATCAATGAAGAAGCAGGCGCTGGAGACTGGAAGGCGGGAAACGAGGATTTTATTCTCTCCGGAGGAGAACACATCAATTCAGACAGCAAGTATCGTCACGAGGTGCTCTAACCACATCTCTGAGGCCTGGCCTCTTATACTAGGGTTTACGACCTTTATTGCACATAACACATTCTCGCAATACTTTAGAACTTGAAAGAACATCCTCGGAATCTCCCCTTCAGACCCGTTCCCACACACATTTACAGTTGGATTCCCCACCCTGGTCACAACAGGTGATGGTCGTCGCACAGCAGGGCATTCCGCCGATTCACGGAATGCATGGGGTTGATCGGATCTCATGGGGTGGGGGCTTTGATCGGTTCGGGGGTCTTTTGATGGAGAGGGGAAGCTTCCTACTGTACGGGGTAATAAACAGTATCCGCAGAGCCAGGTGGCGGCCTGGGAACAGGGAAGACAAACGGGGGCACAGGAAAAAAGGGGTTTGTATCAGAAGGATCTGAGGCCATGAAAGGAATGAGGGGAGGTGTCGCGCTGGGAACAGGATGGGATTCCGTGGTGAAGCTGCGCTGAAGAGGGGTTTATGACCCGAGGCATGAGAGAGCGGGGGTTGTCAGCGTGCGGGGGAATGCTTGCGAGGTTAAGAGAGAGAGAGACGCGCTGGCTATTAGTGAGGGGCAGGGAGGCCATGGTGCTAAAAATGGCTGCCGCTTACGCGCACGAATGGGCTTGGAAAAGGGGCAAGATGGCGCCGATAATGTTGACGTTTTGCAGTCTAATCTTTAACACGCCTCTTTCGAGCCGAATCCGTTAACCCTGTATTTCTCACTGGTGAAACAAAGTAACACAAAGTCTTTATTTTTTGTAATTAAATATGCACAAAGCTGACATTTTTCCCGTTGCCGTCAACGGAATCTGTGAATCTACAGAGTGACATATATTCTTAGAGCCATACATTAAAAATATTTCAGGAGTTTAAACCCCTTAAATGTAAAAATGTCTTTTATAGCATTTACTTTCTGTGTCGTCATGAGAAGTGCAGTTGAGCTCTCACAAACAATTAGTTGTTACTTTGAATGCTTTGATTGTTTCTGCTGTTGATGGGGAGTTCTTTTTAGGAGTCTCAACTATTATTTCAATTTTTTCCAGGCGGCTGGCTGGCAATGACCTGGCTTTCATCCACCCGAAGGCCCTGTCTGGTCTGAAAGAGCTCAAAGTTCTGTAAGTAATGATCATTTAGAGATTCCCAGCTAACTGTACCCCGTCTGCGGAGTCAGCATATTTCTGCTCTAAGACTTTAGCAGACATTTTGTTTCAGTAGTATTGAAAGGTTAAAAATGTTTTTTTTGTATAGTCACTCTGAACTTTACAATGTGGACTCATTTAACATAATATATTACCTACTAACCAGATACTCCAATTTCGCTGAGCTTTGTTATGATCCTCAAAGTAACCTTTAATTGTTTTCTTTCATGTTCCTGAAAGTAACCTTTTGATCCTTGTGTGTAGTTTGGTCCGTCTGGGCCAAAGAATGTCTGGCGTACACTCATCTTAATCTTCTCCACAAAACCACCGCTTAATTCGATGTGTTATGTCAATATATACATGTATATTTTTGGGGTATATTTTTATTGAGAAGTATCTGTCAGTTTATATACAATACATTAAAAAAAGTATAAATAAATCAAATTAGGGCCATGCAATAAATTACTATGAAATGTTAACTTCTCAGCTTTCTAAATCTAAAAAAGATAATACAGATATCAAAAGAAACAATTGTTGAGGTACTCATAAAACCTGGAAAGGAAGAAATAGGAAAGGAAAGTTGGACAAGGGGTTATGCCAATATTAACAAGCATTTGCGAGAGTTAGAGCTATTGGCGTTGTAAATCATAATGTCTTTTACCCATGTGTTTTGGTTTCAAGACTAATGGACACATAAAAAACAAGAAACATAAAAGCGGGCACCCTGCTGAAACATGAAGCTGCGGCACCCATGTCATTAAAAGTTATGCACGTTGCAGCTCCTGGAGCGGGCGCCGTGATGAAATAAACGGCACACAGTAGTCGGAACAGGCACCACAGCTTAACAGGAGCAAGAAATATAAACTCCTTCCATTGAATTGGGAGTGATACTAATATTATTGTGAATTCTCAAAATATGAAATTCTGGTGCAAATAACGCTTTGTAAATAGCAACACAGTTTACTATTTATAATAAACTTTTCACATGTAGCTTAAAAACGTACATATTCTAGAGGATGAGCTTCAGAGTGTATAGGCGATCTGTCATTCTGTGCATAAAAAGTTGTATTCAAACAACATTCTTCTAATTAAAATAGCATATGTTTCTCAAGCAGCATTAGTCATAAAGTGCTTAAAAGGCGCATCCAAGCATTTCATGTTTCCTCAAACTGGAGCAGAACAAATTCAGAACACAGTACCTGTGGCTGGAAAACTAAGTTTTCGGTTTTTCTGGTGTAGACTCACGCTTCCTTTATTTTCTGTCCGTGTGATAATATATATCCCCCGGGAGTGGAAATTGCGGGAAAATGTTTCTAAGCACCAGGTATCGATCACTAATCATAAGGGGGGTGGCCCCCCTCAACTCAGCTTGACCGAGTTAGCAAGGGATGGGCTTTATGAATCTGAGGGAAATGATCCGGAGCCTGTGGGCCGTAAACTGCTAGAGGGCTTTCACTGGTGGAAACAGAATGGCAAGAAAGAAAACGCTCATTCCTTAGTGTTTTCGACGCGGAGTAAGTGCTCAGGTTATCCTCTGAATTAAATACCCAGCTCCCAGAATTGGAGCATTGGCCATGAAAATGTGCCTGTTTCTATTAAAGAAACTCTTCATCTTGTAATTACCACAGCACCACTAAGCGGAGGTGCCAATACCCAACAGGAAGTTGCGAGGAGCTCAACAAAACATTGCCCTGTTCACTGGCAGATTTACAGGTTTTCATGCTTTCCGAAAAATCATTATCTGAACGTAAAAACTTTTGCAGCTATTTGCTCTTTTTGAGCAGTGCAATGCCAGACATTGCACTTACACACAACCAGGTCTCTCCTTGGAGAAGTGCTGATGATGAGTCTGCTCTGTGCCTAAAGCAGGAGACGGGAGCGGGGACATCTGAAGTGCAGTCATCTCGCGGGGTCCAGCAGTTCAGGTAATGCCTCTTGTGCTAACTATGCCAGAGGCCCCACAGATATTGTCTTTTTCGGAGTCTAGAGTATGAGAGGCCTAACAGGTGGGTGTGGTTGGAGGACAGAGACTTTGAAAAGATGCAACATTTCTTCCACAGCACCAGAGAGTGCACCATTTTATATTCAGCATTATCCATTGATTGCTAAAAGCGCTCTGTGAACTGTCTCACACAACTCCTACATACGAGTGGAATGGATGTGATGCATAGTCCACCACAAGCAAAAAAGCATTTGACGCTTGACTCTTTTTTCACATTATTCTTGAACTTAAAGCCTTATTCACCACGCCTCCATAGAGATTTTGGTGTTTTTATTTAGAGCACCAACTCTTTGGCATGAGGCTTAAATATAATGTGGAATATTCTACCTCTGCTACTTTTTAGTAAAGCACTTTAGCCAGATGAAAACAATATAAGAAACGCCATGTGCTGCACGGATAAACGTGCACACACTTCCTCTGAGAAAAGTATCTTAGTGTATCTTATATAAGCATTGCACTCAGACAGGCCTAGTCAATCGGAAAGAGCAAAACGACGGGGCAAGCAACAAGCATTGGAAATGCAATAGGTCTCGCACCATTAGAGTTAGTGCTTTTAGAATTGTTTATGGGTTTTTTTTGTAAATGTTTAGCATTTTTGTTTCCTGTAGCCAATGCTAAAGAATTACAAATAAAAAAAGCCATAAACATTTCTTAAAGCTCTAACTGAAATGGTCTGAGACCTATTGCACTGTGTGAGGGTGAGGGGTTGAGGGTGGGTGAGGGTGAGGGTGAGGTTGAGGGTGAGTGAGGGTGAGGGGTTGAGGGTGAGGGGTTGAGGGTGAGTGAGGGTGAGGGTGAGGGTGGGTGAGGGGTTGAGGGTGAGGTGTTGAGGGTGAGTGAGGGTGAGGGTGAGTGAGGGGTTGAGGGTGAGTGAGGGAGGGTGAGGGTGAGGGTGAGTGAGTGTGAGTGAGGGTGAGTGTGAGTGAGGGTGGGTGAGGGTGAGTGAGGGGTTGAGGGTGAGTGAGGGAGGGTGAGGGTGAGGGTGAGTGAGGGTGAGTGAGGGTGAGGGTGAGTGAGGGTGAGTGAGTGTGAGGGTGAGTGAGGGGTTGAGGGTGGGTGAGGGGTTGAGGGTGAGTGAGGGTGAGGGGTTGAGGGTGAGTGAGGGTGAGGGGTTGAGGGTGAGGGGTTGAGGGTGAGTGAGGGTGAGGGGTTGAGGGTGAGTGAGGGTGAGGGTGGTTTACTGAAAAAAAATGACCTTACGCGTTCATTATTAAATATGGCACACTGACAAACCTCATGGCATTTACCTGCTATTATTTGGTAAAGGCCCCAGTTTGATAACGGTGGGCTCTAAAGTTTGCCTAAAAACCTTCTGTGCGTCATGATGCGAACCAGACAGTTGAGCCCAATTGATTCTAGTGCGTGATCTGGGGCAAAATACGACTTTTCAATTATGTCTCTATTGCCCTATCCATCTAAAATTAGCAGAGCGTGAACATGGGCTAAACAGAGGTATGACTGGCACCGACAATACAAATAACTGGACTCTCAAATAAATGTCGCGCAGCACAGTGCCCCTTTCGACGTACCTCGGTTTCACTTCATTGAAACTCATATCGAGAAAAACGGGTGTAATATTAACGCGCAGATTTGGAGTGGTTTGGCCCTCCTTTACTTTAATAGGAATTGCCGAAACAAGAAATACATGTCTAAGTGTGTAGCTGTTTCAATGGTGTGTATGTATGTTCGAAAACAGAGAAACACTCAGTTGTAAACAGAACTCTGTTCTATGTGTCTACCTAATAGGACTAGAGACTGGCGGCAATTGCGCTTACTCGGAACTCCTGCATTGGACACTTGACAATTGCAGCTGACCAATAGTATATTGCAGTGAAACTGTCGAGGTTCTACAAATCTCCTCCAGTCTCTAATGTGCAAGCTGTTACTACATTATGCCGATTCATTTTCAGCTCTACAGGGGGACTGTGCATGAATTTGGGTTCTACACGACAGCTGGAAGATTGCGGCGTCGACTTCACTTACAGATAAGATACTATGTGGCTGTAATCGGCAAAAGCAAATCGGAACAGAAATCGGAAGTACTAAAACAATGAAACAGTATAATAAGAACTCCTTAACGTGTAAAGTTACTTTTGTAAGATGCACTATGTTTACCTAGGAAAACAGTGGGAGGATGACAGCTTGGTAACTTGAACTGTCAACGGATCCTAATAACGAGGAGTCATCAAAGAATCACCCTGAGCTCGACAAAAACACATTTCTGACCCATAGCCACACCTATCCACCCCGATCTGCTTAAATGGGAACATTTTAGCATGTGGGTAATAGGAATCAGTCTTCCTTACAAATAGCATTGAATGAAGAGCAAGGCAAGGCAGGCGGCTGGGGGGAGGGGGGAGGAGAAATGCGACGCGACATGGCAGGCAGGGGAGGGGGCGGAGCGGGGGTGTGGGAGGAGTGCGGGAACAGACGGGGAGGAGAGTAGGAGGAGGAGAGTAGGGGACTAGGCCGTGCAATCAAGAAGTGAGGGGGCGGGAGAGTAGGCAAGGCAGGCGGCTGGGGGGAGGGGGGAGGAGAAATGCGACGCGACATGGCAGGCAGGGGAGGGGGCGGAGCGGGGGTATGGGAGGAGTGCGGGAACAGCATTAGGGCAACAATGAGAGCGAGTGGGCCTATCACAGGTGTCACCACTGAAAGGGTTTATTCAGACCCCACGGTTAACACAAAGCCCAATAAATTAATCGAGAGCATGGTGCAGTTATCATTTTACTGGTAGAAAATGGAGAAAATGTGCTGATGCTTTTTCTGGAGAAAAAAAATGTTCCTATGCCAATACCACATTTAGAAAAATGTTCGCATAAACAGTACCTCTGAAGTAAAACCTAAATAGGCTCATGATAAAAGTCAACACACATTTTATATCTGTTTTTGCGCTTTGTATTCTGATCGTAATGAGCCCAAATTATCGGGACAAGTGCCTTGAATAAGGCATGTTTTAAAACGAGAACAGTGCAGCAGAGCGATGCCTTTTTATGGTGCAAAACGAGCATATGAATCCGTTTAATGGCTTCCTCGTGGCATGTTCAGAATATGCATTCGGCTCGATCCCATGATAGTTAATGTGATGATGAACCACGGCCCAAGTAAATAAAATAGATATGGAAAAAGAAAATATGTTTTTCACAAAATTGGCAGTGAATTCCTGGAGCAGCCGCCAGCAGAGGTGGCGGAGACAAAAACAGTAAATTAGTTCAGAAATTCCTGGGAGAGAATCAGACGAGGCCTAGCGCTGTGGAAGCAGCGCGTGCACGGGGGTGTGAGCCAGGAGCAGCGAGGGAAGCGGCAGACTGGAGGCACCTCGAGGTCCCGATCTCTCGGTAAATGAGAGGTTTGAAAGGAGCACTTGAGAAAGGGGCGGAGACAATGAAGTGTCGGGCCTCGAGGATGGGTAGAAAGGGAAGACATACGTAGGCTGCGGCGACAAGAAGGCAGACTCGCATTCGTCCTGGTTTCGAATACTCCATCACAGAATGGTGCTGGATGTTGTTTGGGAGCTGCAGTAGGCGGTGTGAGGATACTGGATGGCTGATAATAATTATATGCATACAGGTGGTTTCGGTCAGCCCATGCGACGCGACATGGCAGGCAGGGGAGGGGGCGGAGCGGGGGTGTGGGAGGAGTGCGGGAACAGACGGCGAGGGGAGGAGAGTAGGAGGAGGAGAGTAGGGGAGGCACGGCCTAGCGGCCGTGCAATCAAGAAGTGAGGGGGCGGGAGAGTAGGCAAGGCAGGCGGCTGGGGGCATGTGCACGCGCTTTTAAGCTCAATGCGCATGCGCATTGAGCTTAAAAGTCACGGGCACTGCAAGGAATCGCCACGATTCCTTGCAAGTTGGGCAAAGAGTGGATAAGCCCCCATAGTCTCGCTTGCTCGATGCGCATGCGCATCGACAGGCGAGACCTAAAAAACAGCACAGGGCTTTGCTCTGAAGACACTAGCGGTACATAAAATACAGAGATTCCCATAGTATACTGGGATTTCCATAGTCTAAAATAAATGCAAATGTTGTCCATGTTGAGTTAGTTCACCACTGCCTAATCAAATGTGTAGACCGTATCCACTACCTAATCAAATGTGTAGACCGTATCCATCTTTTAACATAGCTACCTTATCATACATGTTAACATGGAGGACTGTTGAATTGGGGGAGATTGATTGTCAAGTTTGGATGTGAGGCTACGTTGGTATTGGGAGCTAGAATGGAAATTGGCATCAGGAACAAAGACCACTCTGCCGGCTACACGCTGGTACGTGCGAACCCGGCGCATATATTGCTGTTGAATACCTACACTCATCACAATGTACACTTTCTCTTAAAATGTTTGTTTTAAAAAAAAATGCAATTCCTCGCATCTATGACTTTTGTGAAAATATAGTGGTTTGCAAACAGCCAACATTTAAATTTAAAACTGTTAAAACAAAGTAATGCTGTACTTGTCTTTGCTTGTAAAAAACAGAAACACAGCTATAACACAGATCCTGTTGTGTTTGCTAACTAAATGACATTAGTCTGCGTCTTTTTTCCTTACATTGCTGAAGCAACAGGACAATGTAATGAAAATAGTAGAGGTGCTGTTCTAGAAGTAGGCGAGGCTTATCTGTGTTGACCGGGCGCTACAATGAAGACACTAGTAGCCTAAATATAGAAGCCGCCGCGGTCGAAAGGAACTTTTAAACTAAAGCGTTTGCCAAAGCAACACATAAAGAATGCAAGCTCAGGGACTCTGCTTGACCGGTGCGCCTCATCCTTTAACAGAAGTGAGCGATGGACTGTGTGAATAAGCTAGTAGGCAGAAAAGAAGAGTGACGCAGGGGTGAACCAACTGGTAAGTGGCAGGCGGGATTACACTACCATAGTGTTTACAGCAGGTCTTCCAGACCACCGCATGCTCGCTGGCTAGGCTCGACCTAAAAACGGTGATGTTCTGTATATCCTTATTTTGGCATCTTTTGGTCAAGTTCTGTGGAACAAGAGAGTGCAAAGCAATAGTAACACAAGAGCGCAAAAAGGTCAAGAGGAAGAAAGGAGGCAAGCTCAGGGCAGCTAAAAAGAGAGAAGCAATAAAGTGGTACCAGTGGAAGAAAGCAACATTTACAGCGTAAAGCGAACAGAAGTCAGCACACATGATAACGATAAGGTGAATTTTAGGAGCGGCATACAAGAGAGAAACATAGTCTAATGCAGGGTTGTGAATAGGCTCCAATGGAGTGCCAGACTATTTAGGCAGTTCTGCAGGGAAACAGAAATTAGGTATATGGAACAAGAGTAAGACAGGGAGTTAAAAGGAGTGGAGGGCTTAATTTTTTAACTAGTGGAGAGCTGACGTTAACAGGATGTAATTACAGCAGAAATCTGAGGAGCGAAGTTTAAAGCACAGTTGACAATGAAGGAGATGTTACTGGCAGATCTAGAAATCTGAATACATGAGGAGAAAAAAAGACGAAAGGTGGTGAGAAATGAAAAGAGGACACTCTTAGTGGGACTGAGTTTTAGAAAATGAGTAATCATCCAGACCTGACTGGCAGAGGGACAACAGCAGACACATTCCTAACAAGAGTCAGAAAAAGGCGGGAATAAAAAGAAAATTTGATAGTTACCAACATAAACAAGTCTCTAGGCCATGGGAAGAAAAAATGGACAGTAAAGGCGATAATGTAGGAAACCAGAGACAGAACCGTGAGGCACCCATTAGTCAAGTGGATAGAGCAGGAGTGTCCAACCTTTTCTGTAATAAAAGCTCCTTATGTTGAATGAAAATCATCCCGAGCTGCTATAAGAGATGTGTAAGGAATCCCATCAGACAAGATTACATTGGCGAACACCATTTGCAGGGTTACCAGCAGCGATCACCTTGTCCATGAGGCACGGTTGTCAAGTGTTTAAAAAATGCATAGTCCATGTGGAATGTTTCTATGGTAATACAGAACAGCCATAGCTTCAATGCCCCAGCACCACACTAATAATAGTTCCCTCAATACAATTTGATTTGTATCACTCAAATATCAGCTTTAAATATGTTTGGCAAATGTCAGTTTTTCTCCAAATACCAGCACATACATTCTGAAAATACACACATTTTAATGTCAAATACATGCTCTTTAATTTTGGTATCCATATAGTAATTTAACCCAGCAAAAGCCTGTAATTTAGTTTACTGGGCTGCTGTGCTTAATTTGAGCCAGCAGTTTCCAGTGCTTGTGACGCATTTAATTGTCGACACCTGCCACATGATGGCCCTGTTTGCCTAATTTAAAGATGAGTACAGCGGTCGTTTGTTAATTCAATATACCTTTAAAATGTACTAATAACTGCCACCTAAGCAATTCTTATAGCATTGGGAGCCTGGAATAGTCTGAATTGTCTCACTTGAAAGAGTGTGATATTTAGCAGTTGTTTTAGCTCTGTCATTGGTAGCGGCAATTAGTGGTACTGGCTGCAGCACCCTCCTGACTAGGGCCTCAGCACTTATTTCCTCACTTATTTCTTCAAGCTGATGCTCGGTTTTCCTGTAGAGGAGTCTGTCTTCTACACATCATAAGACCTATTTCGCTGTCTCTTCTGGCATTACCTTATTAACCACTACCTCATCAGTTTAAAAAGTTTAAAATTTATTCTAAAAATACTACAAAAGCGGCGTCTTTGCTTCATTATCAGCTCAATCTTGTTCACTTCCTATCCCCCTAACCAGAAACCTATGGTTAAGGGGATAGTTAGCGAAGTCTAGAACTTTACTTTGCTCGAACCATAATCCTATTCTTTAGGCTACCACTGTAAATTTGCTTGTGTATTATCCACAATCTACCCCTTTACCTTACTGTGGCAAGCCTGATTTTTCTGCACGGTAATCCCGGATTTCTTTGCCTTTTTCTTTAACCCTATTTTTTAAAGTTTAGAATTTAGTGCCCTTTTCCACTTCTAAATAGTAGTAAAGTGCCTCTACCCCTCCCCTTATAATGCCCTGTACATTGGAACTCCTTATTTAGGCTATTCAGCTTTCATATAAGCCCACTGTAAATCGTGCCTTAGGTGCATTTATTGAATGGAAAGGTAAATGTCATATGTGGACTGCAGTGTGTATTTACACTACTCACATATGACAAAAATATACTTTTATGCAACTTGTTAACCGGTAACTGCACTCTTGAGAATATAACAGACTTTGATGCAAACGTTTAATCTTGTTAGTGTTCGTCTTGGTGCACTGTCCACAAACACACGAAAAGAACTCAAAAGTTGCTTTGGGCACACAGGCTATCCAGACCCAAGGCGCACTACTACGTACAAGGCCTGGGGACTCAAAAAAAGTATCTGTGTATAAACAGACAATAAACACGAAAATTGTATAGTCCTTCAATTCTTTATATTAATGCTTATTTGTAATTCATTTGCGGACACACACAGATCCCTATAATAGCCAAGATTTATCCTTGAATGTACATCTTTTTTCTGATGCTCCAATTTCTTCAAAACACCCAATGTTGAAAGTTTCAGTGCGACCCCCTCAGCCTGCCGGGGCCAGGGTTTGCATGCAGCCTCTGAGTCAAGGATCCTTACTTGACAAGGTGTCCTGGCTACCTGTCTCAAATGTTCTCAGGGGGCTGTGTCTCACACAGGATTTCACAGGAGTTTCCATACAGCCCCCTAGAGCCAGAGATGATTGCCGCACTCGTTCTCTGCGATGGATTACTGCTGGGCATTGCCAAGTGTTTTTAGTCAGGGACTTGGCAGTGGTACAAGCTTGGATGTTCTACCTGAGGCCCAGGGCTCAGTCTGAGCTACTGGCTTATCCTTCCTTTGTTGCCAGATTTGACCAAATAAGCCATCCCTAAAGAGAGACTTGGTGGCCAGGTCCCCTAGGCCAAAGGCCGTCTACTGTCTGGGGTCCCAGCAGCCCATCCAACGTCCTCCTCTTGGCCTAGCTGATAGTCTCAGCAGAGCAACCCATAGGAGAATTCAGCTGTGTGACAGCAACCTAGAGAGTTCAGTAGGGTTGGGACAGACAGACACATGCTAGGAGCTGCTTAGTATATGCCTGACTGGTTCAGCCTCATCATCCTTGCAGAGTCACTGCCTGACATGTGACTAACTGTCCTACCACATTTTCAGAGATGACCTCCAGAAAACCTGCAGGCAGCTGAATACATTGGCAAAGTTAAATAGCTCTGCTTTTTGTTTATGTCAATATGTGTTAATCCATTGTGTACATCAGAGTGACTGCTGTGTAGCATGGTTTGAAAGAGAGGAACAGAATCGCTACGATGCGATCAATGGTAACCTCGTCCTAGTGCTTCCTTTTTAGGTTTTGCCTGGCGAAAGATGCGCTCTGCGCATCTTTTTCGCGCAGGCGAAAACCTAATGATTATAGTAGGGAAGACAGGAACGGCCCCCGTCTTGCATTGGCTAGCTCCATAAATGGAGGCTAGCCATTGGAAGACGGGCCTGTCCGTCAATGCCGGACCAGATTCGGGGGCGTTCCCGAGAATTTTTGGCTTTTGGCTACGTCACGCTACGTCAGCCGAAAGCCAATTCTCGGGAACGCCCCTGAATCTGGTCAGCACATCAGCAGGCTGAGCACGTCCACAGCAGCCGGCGAGCCGGCGTGTCCTCGCAGCCCCCAGAGACAATGGCAGCGCGTGTGCACGCACAACAGCACTGCAGAATCAGGTTGCGCACCTCCAACCAGACAACTGGGAAAATGGCAAACGAGTTCAAGCGGAAAGAGCTGTTTAAGACCACTACGTACAGAGCAACGTAGCTGGCAAGTACTGCAGAGAGCTGCTAGGAACTCCGTGGTATCCGGGGGGGAGAACAGTCATCAGTCCTCAGCCGAAGAGCTCTCATCAGTCGTCGTGGAGCGGGGGCGTCTCCGCCACACCGCGCAGCCGAGGAGGGGCCCTGGAGCCGAAGGGGAATGGTGAAGCTGCGGGACTGGAAGAGGCAGGATGCTTAGGGGGTGCAGGCGATGCTTTGTAAACGAGCACGGATGCAGTGTGCGGCTTCCCCTGCAGAGATGACGTGAAAACCTGCATTCACATTCACTCCATAACCGAGAGCTCATCTTTCATGCTGCGTGCAAAGATGAAGGCGAGGCTCCAAAGGGCAGGAGGCTTAGAAGCATCGGTGCTGTGTACCAGGTTCTCCTCCGGCCCCGTCCCCGAGCTCTCTTTCCTGTTTCATATTCTGTTCAAAGATGATAAATATGGCAGCTCGCAGTTTAGCTGCAACGAATTAAACCTAACACTGTCACCTATCCTCTTCTGACCTCCATGCGGGCACAATGACCCCGAGTGGCTTCAGCAGAAGTAACCAACCGCATCTCTGTGCAGTACAGCTCAGACCAGATCCCTATCCATCCACACACCTGGCAGCCTTACTTCGGCCCATCCGTTAGGCAATGCTATACAGCCCAAGTCTTCAGCCCGGGTTGACATCTAAGAGAAGTCTTAGCAGTCCAGATGCAGTTCACCCAGTGCTCTGGGCCACCGGGAAATGATTCAATTTAAGTCAGAATACCTACAAAACTAAGAATTCAACAGCTGCCGTCGCAACTCTGTGCTTGATCACTGGAGGTGACGAGCGATACTGGGCACAAGTCAAAGGGTCACCTATCTATACCAACTGACCAAGTTGCAAGCATACACCGCGATTCAGCCAACAACTGTCCAATTCAGTCTCTGGCCTGCACACACATTTTGTGTTCCCCTGTACACCAGAACACCACCACCCAACCAAAACAAATCACACACGCTCTACCACATCACCACTATCTCAATTCACTTACCCAACGTAAGCCACACGACAGCCTCCTCGTTGAGCCACCACGTCACCCTCATCATGCTTGTGTATCCTCACAGCTCACCAACCTCACACATCATTCCTTCCACAATACCACTGACTCAGACTTATATGTGGCTATCACCCCCTCAGGAGTATCATTACACCTACAAACTCCAACGCTCAAGGTCTCTGTCCTGCATCTTTATATATCACATTACCAAGGTGCCTCTCATTCTGTCTAATGAACGCCAGATCTACATGCAGCACTATAATGGCCAAATTTATTCCTGCGCTTGCATTAGGATGCCCTGTTTCTGTGCGATGCCAGATTTTTTTTATCGTGCTTTAATCGTGGGGCTGAGAGTCAGCTGAGCACAAGCATGTGTTCGTGTCAACTCTAGATTTAGTGAGAGCATGAAGGTCCGTTACGATAAGGGGGCTCTCAGTGTGTGGGGGGCTCTCAGTGTGTGTGGGGGGGCCTCGCAGTGTGTGGGGGAGGCTCGCAGTGTGTGGGGGAGGCTCGCAGTGTGTGGAGAAGGCTCGCAGTGTGTGGAGAAGGCTCGCAGTGTGTGGAGGAAGCTCGCAGTGTGTGTGGGAGGCTCGTAGTGTGTGGGGGGGCTCGCAGTGTGTGGGGGGGCTCTGTGTGGGTGTGTGTTGGGGGGCTCTCTGTAGGTTTTTGTGGGTGTCATTTGCGAAAGATAAAGCTAGTGGCATTTCAAATGACAATGCCATTTATTTATGTAAAAAAAAAAACATAAATAAAAATAATGTCAAGAGCATTGCCAATAGCTCAAACTTTAACAAAGGCAAAACCATTGCATTGTAAATGCTTGTTTTGTTTTTTACGTGCAGCGTTATGGATAGCAGCCGCTCACTGAGCACCACATGGCTAAAATGAAACATTGACGGAGCCAATGGACCCAGCATAGGCAGGACATAGTGGCTTTCCTATAGCTTGGTTTGCAGGATGGGAGAAAACCTGCAAAACCGGTTGTCCATTTTCGATTGCATGTTCGACTGTTTTATGCCTGTACTGAAAGTTTAGGACACAAAAAAACTGGGCCTGCAGATTTTTTTTAACCTATTAATGCAATGTTATTTTCAACACCCGTTTAAAAACCGAGTAGATCATTTTCGGACTTAAACAGGCAGACTTTACCTTTCCTTTTCCCTCTCACGGTTGCTGCCTCTCTCCTCGGTGTCACCCCTGCCTTCCACTGTCTCACAGTCGTCTCCTGGGACCATGATCACACTAGGAAGCAATCCACCCTGCGCCTCCCATTCGACAGGAGCGGAGTCCATCAGCCAGTACTCCCCGAAGCATCTGGACTAAATGCGGATTCCTGAAATTCGAAGTTCACTCCATAATCTGAGATTTAGGATGCTATTTACGGTCTTTAGGTGATTGCACACATTGAAAGAGATTTTGTTTTTGCAGAACACTCCAGAATAATCAGTTGAAAACCGTTCCGAGTGAAGCCTTGAAAGGACTGAATGCGTTGCAGTCACTGTAAGTGTTATTTATTTATTAACTTTGTGTTTGAACGCCTGTTATAATAATAAAACCAAACGATAACTATCAATGTAGCATGTATCCCCCGAAACATGTGTTTAGGGAACAGTATTGTAAACAAATGAAGAGCTACAATGAAGGTGCGCTGATTAGCCCTCTATATCTGTCCTCCCCAGAGATCACAAATCTGTAGACCATCCAGCTTCTGCCAGAAATGTTCCTCGTTCAATGTCAACCTGGTTTGCAAACTCTCCTAGTTCATATCAGCTGCAGGCAAAGTTGTGCGCATGTACATTCTCTCCACCAGGCCGGCATGCCCTCCCCGCCCCTTTCTCATACAGGCGGACAAGCCCCCCCTCTCTCACACAGGTGGGCATGCCCCCCCCCCTTTCTCACACAGTCGGACAAGCCCTCCCCTCTCTCACACAGGCGGATGTGCCCTCCCCTCTCTCACACAGGCGGGCATGCCCTTCCTCTTCTCATACAGGCGGGCATGCCCTTCTCACACAGGTGGGTATGCCCTCCCCTCTCTCACAAAGGCGGGCATGCCCTCCACCCATCTCACACAGGTGGACATTCACTTCCCCACACAGGCGGGCATGTCCTTCTCACACAGACGGGCATGCCCTTCCCCCTTCTCACACAGGCGGCATGCCCTTCTCCCTTCTTACACAGGCGGGCATGCCCTTCCCCCTTCTCACACAGGCGGCATGCCCTTCTCCCTTCTCACACAGCCCACAGGCGGGCATGCCCTTCCCCCTTCTCACACAGACTGGCATGTTCTTCTCACACATGCCGGCATGCCCTTCCCCCTTCTCACACAGGCCGGCATGCCCTTCCCCCTTCTTAGCCCACAGGCGGGCATGCCCTTCCCCCTTCTAACACAGGCGGGCATGCCCTCTCCCCCAGCTCCTTCTCACACAGGCGGGTATGACTTTCCCTTCCTCCCACAGGCAGGCATGCCCTTCCCCCTTCTCACACAGGTGGGCATGCCCTTCCCCCTTCTCACACAGGCCGGCAGGCCTTTCCCCCTTCTCACACAGGCGGGCATGCCCTTCACCTTCTCAAACAGGTGGGCATGCCCTTCCCCCTTCTCACACAAACGGTCATGCCCTTCCCCCTCTCACACATGCAGGCATACCCTTCTCACACATGCAGGCATACCCTTCCCTTTCTCACACAAGCGGGCTTTCCCTTCCCCGGTCTCACACATGCAGGCATGCCATTCCCTCTTCCCACACATGCAGGCATACCCTTCCTTTTCTCACACAAGGGGCATGCGCTTCCTCCCTCTCACACATGCAGACATGCCCTTTCCCCCTCTCACACATGCAGGCATGCCCTTCTCACACAGGCAGGCATGCCCTTCCCTTTCTCACACAAGCGGGCATTCCCTTCCCCCCTCTCACACATGCAGACATGCCCTTTCCCCCTCTCACACATGCAGGCATAGCCTACTCACACAGGCAGGCATGCCCTTCCCTTTCTCACACAAGCGGGCATTCCCTTCCCCCCTCTCACACATGCAGGCATGCCCTTCTCACACAAGCGGGCATTCCCTCCCCCCTCACACATGCAGGCATTCCCTTCTCACACAAGCGGGCATTCCCTTCCCTTTCCCACACAAGCGAGCGGGCATTCCCTTCCCTTACCCACACAAGCGGGCGGGCATTCCCTTCCCTTTCCCACACAAGCGGGCATGTCCTTCCTTTTCCCACACAAGCGGGCGGGCATTCCCTTCCCTTTCCCACACAAGCGGGCGGGCATTCCCTTCCCTTTCCCACACAAGCGGGCATTCCCCCCCCCTCACACATGTAGGCATGCCCTTCCCTTTCACACACAAGCGGGCATTCCCTTCCCTTTCCCACACAAGCGGCCATTCCCTTCCCTTTCCCCTACAAGCGGGCATTCCCTTCCCCCCCTCACACATGTAGGCATGCCCTTCTCACACAAGCGGGCATTCCCTTCACTTTCCCCTACAAGCGGGCATTCCCTTCCCCCCCTCACACATGTAGGCATGCCCTTCTCACACAAGCGGGCATTCCCTTACCTTTCCCACACAAGCGGGCATTCCCTCCCCCCCCCCTCACACATGTAGGCATGCCCTTCTCACACAAGCGGGCATTCCCTTCCCTTTCCCCTACAAGCGGGCATTCCCTTCCCCCCCTCACACATGTAGGCATGCCCTTCTCACACAAGCGGGCAGTCCCTTACCTTTCCCACACAAGCGGGCATTCCCTTCCCCTTTCCCACACACGCGGGCATGCCATGCCATGGAAAACAATTACAACTTGATGAAGAGTTCTGCTGGGAGGGATAGGCGGGTATGCAGAAGATCCTAATAGAGTGGCAAGGTAAGGGTGGGTAGAACTGTCCACTCTGTCGAGCTCTGACATTCTTTCTCAAAATCCTATGAATTGCTGAAAGCCCTGGGTTGTTTGTCGGAGATTCTCTAGAGACTTCTACCAGATCCATGTATGCCCAGTGTTGTTTACTGGAGACCACTGCCGCTCCCCAGTTAAGGCGGAGGGTGGAGCGCTCCATCCAGGCGTTTCATCCCTAGTGTTTTTACAGACTGCAGCTCACTGCTGCTTTCCAGTTAAGGGAAAGTTTACTTCGTTTGGAATACCCAATTACGCGCACTACTTCAAGTGTTCGTGCGCACTGGGGCCAGCTTCTTCCCTCTGGTGAAGAGCGAACGTGACGCGGTTGGTAAAGCAGCAGCCGGGCTCAACGTCCCCAGTATTCTTGGAGTGGAAAACACTGCTGCTCTCCAGTGACTGGGAGGGTGAGGACAGAAAGCAATCCTAAAATGTTCATCTGATTGCGCGCCCACTTTTGTTTCGCAACTTTCACTTACTATTGGACATGTGGAGGTAGAAGCAGTCCCAATGCACACGTTTTTCCTCGAATGCTTTGTATGGTACTACAAGTTTAAATGGGGCAGCGACCATTTGTAGAAAGAAGGCAGATGTTTTAGGGCCCGCGTCTGCCTGTTGTCCTTACCCATAGAGTTATAGCCTGGGCCGTTGTAGTTCGGCTAGCACGTGGTGGTCACAAAGTAGAGCATTGTGGTCATAGGTTAAGGGTTTTTTGGGAAATGGATGCCTTCTGTTATTCTTTACCACAATGTGTGACAAAATGTTGATTGCTCATTTCATCAAATACCCATATCCTCGCGTTTGTGAGGAAGAGACACCAGATGCGGCTAATCTAAAAGAAATGTATTGGGGGTGGGGGGGGGGGGGGGGGGAGAAGGGGGAGAGTTTCAGCATTCAGCCGGGGTCCACAAAAGCATAGAGGACATGATTATGAGATTAATTGTCCATATGGAATTCTATTGGCTCCCCTTGTATGCCCACACCATATTTAGAGCTAGCTGCTGCGTTTACAGAGCCATCACGACCAGCAGCCCCCTCACCTTGGAAACAAGCTCACCATCTCTGGTGGTACTCAACATACCCCTTCTAGGACACCATCAGACTGTGGTTTTAGAAGTCGAAAAATGAACAGCAAGCCTTTTCCATCTATGTGCCCATGACCTGGTACAGTATCCCTGTGTCCATCAGGACTGCCCCTCTGCTGTTCTAATTTGGGAAGAAGCTCAAGTCTCATCCCTTTAAAGAACACTACGTTACCGTGCATTACTTGTCCATAAACGTTCTACCTCTCCTATGAGTCGTTGGCTTTATGCTTGTCTTTGACCCTGTAAAACGCTGTTGACTTTTGGCTAGGTTGGTTCTTTGGAAATAGCTCATACAATACCAGTGTAGTGTAGTTCCTATATTCTCAATAGGCTCTGCGCATTGGAATAATATATTCAGCAGTGTAGACGTAGGACTGAGGTCGACTAGGTCTCTATTGACTATATTAGACTTAAGGTTTGCCAGCTAGCTCAGAGGTCACTAGAAACTTTCTCGAATAAACGAGGAGGAGTTTAACCTCCCTGGATAGACAAGAAGGGATTAGCTTCTGACAACCATATAACATGACAACTTTGCTCCCTCAGAATAAGAGTGTATCTCTAGAGTCGTGTGAAAACAATAGACAGCTAGTTCACTCAGTCAATCATGCGTACTTAGTTTCACCAGAGTGCAGAGAAAAGAGAGACGGGCATTTTCAATAAAAGGTGTAATTTATTGAGCAGTCTTCTTTCTCATGCAAGAGAAATGAATTGCCATAATTGCAATACTTAATGTAAAGTAAAGTGCGTACAGTAAAAGGAGTATCATGAAATAATACTGTAAAAGCATTGATATGGTTTCTTAGCGATAAGATACTTTAAAATGGATAAAATATATACATACATATATACATTGACTAACGTACTCAACTGGTGCTTCTAAATACGCCTACCCTGGTGTGCCTGACCTAAGCCTAATACGTGGGAAGGAGTAAGTAAGTAGCAGTTTAAGTTAAGTTGGTTTTTGCCAAGAATCTGACTCAAGAATTCTCTTTAAGGGTTTAGTCAGCTCCGTACCTGGGTAATAGAATGCAGGAGGTCTGGTATCTCTCTTTCAGGACTCGATATCCCAGCAGCCCGCGAAGGCGGCTGAGAACACCGGAGCTGGATTTCTCGGCAGGAGAAAAGACTGTGTCTCTCTCTCTCAGTGCGTCAAAAGGGAGGGGCAGCGTCCGTGGGCTCTCGCATCAGCTGGGCCCTCGGGCAAGTAGATAGCTGCTCGGCTCCAAAACGACCACCGTGTGTTTGCTTAAGGCAACATTGGTATATTTATACCTGAAAGGTGCCGGGTTTGACGTAAGATTGGACATAAGACGTCAATAAAGATGTCACTAAGAACTGGCCGTTCTTACAGTGCTTCACAGGAGTTCTAGGACGAAATCAAAACAAAAGCAAATGGGGATTTCCCAGGTTGCTGGAGGTTTAGTTTGTTTAGAGAACTCGTTGTGCTTTCTAGGAGTCCGGGGAAGTAGCCTTTCTTAATGTGACTGCATGGGCTACAACTAAATATGGATATGATTCCTATGCCATTATAGGGATATTATTGATTATAACCGTACAAGGGCATAAAATAGAAATACGATTTAGGTTCCTAGATAAAAGCACAATACCAGATACTATTGCCTGATGCTTACTTGAGCATTTTTGCCTTGTTGATAGGCATATTAAGGGTAGGCTCCTCATAACCATACAGTCGAGCCTCACATTGTCAACTCAGTCACCGTTTGTGAGGATGGAGATCTTTGTAGTTGTGTTTCCCTTTCAATGCTTATCTGAGGGGGCATACTTCTTTCTTCAGCTGATGCTGAAGTCATCAGCGGCCCTAAAATACCATTGGATGCAGCAGTTTCTGTTTGTTCTTAACTAGTATTTGATAGGTTTATGGTCTCAAGGCAGTTTATTCATAGGAGTGTTCCGTTCAGAGAAACCCCTCCCATTTCAGATTTTTCAAGTTGAGTCTACCAGACAGCAAAAGCTTTCTGGTTGCAAAAGACATATTATGGGCTTACCCAGAACATACAAGGGCTTGCGAGCAAGCACATTGCTAACAATTGGTTGGATTTACTGTCATTCGTTTGCTGGTGTTTTTTCATGTTCCAAGTGATAAATCTGTTTTTTGTCCATCCCATGGAACAGTCTCTTTCCCATCTCCTTGATTGTCTGGTGTAGTAGGGTTAATGTTCCTCTCCTTCCCTGCTCTCTTTCTTCCCCTTGCTGTTCAGCCTGAGTATGTGTGAAATGTTGTATATTAATTAGAATAAGACTGAGCTAAATCACATTTTGGCTGAGTGTGATCGGATTATGGATATTAATCAAGTGCATCAGCAGCTGAATTTGAATCTATTACTATATTGTGATAAAAGATACAGTAGACATGATACATGGTCTGGAGTTGGTAATAATACACAGCTAGACCCTCGGGGCCGCAGCTCCGTCTCTTCTGCTGCCAGTACAACGGCAGTTGGGTTAGTATATCTGGGAGGGGTACCCTCTCTCTGGAGAGGGTAGGAGGGGTGGGGGGTCAGGAATGTTTGGAGGGGGGGGGGTTTGTTTGGAAAAAATAGCACAGGAGGAAAAATACCTAAAAGAATTGGAGATAAATTTACTACTTGTTTTAACAATACATAATGACAGGATGTATTTGAGGTTTTCTTTTTTAGTTAAATGTTTTGAGTAAAATGCTTAGTTTGGAATGTTGCAGGGTTAAATAGTAAAAAGAAAAGGAGTCTGGTACGAGAAGAATTAGCCCTGTATAAACCTAATTTTGTATTTCTATCGGAAACACATGTAGCCTATAAAGATGAATAGATCTTGAGTAATTTGGGCTTAGAGGTGCTAACCTGCTCCAGGTTTAATGCTTCAATAAATGGGGTTGCCATCCTCAAGGATAAACGGCTTAGAATAGAAATTAACAAAACTGCCTGTGATAAGAATGGGAGGTGGGCCATAGTTCAATTAACTATTGAAAAAAGTAAACTGGTATTCTGTGTTGTCTACGAATCAAATTTTGATGAGGCGCATGTATTTGATCAACTAAATATGGAACTGCTACACTGGTCAGGAGAATTGTTTATCATGGGAGATTTTAATTGCATAATGAATTATCAGATTGACACTACAAGTAGTAATTCTTTTCAACGAATGCGGAGAACTCGGGCCGCCATTCTTGAGCTAGGGCGTCTGCATAACCTTAAAGACGTTTGGCGTCACGCCTATCCTACTGAGCCTGGTTATACATATTATTCAGCTCCTCACCGACTTTGTTCCGGTATTGACATGGTTTGGGGTTCTAATAGAATAATAAATACTAATACTATCGAACTTTGTCCTAGAATTAACTCTGATCATAACCCAATATTACTATCATTTGATACTGAACAGAAACACACAGTACCTAGACACTTCTCCTTTCCTAGGCATTTACTTACTAATACTTTATTTATTTCACAACTAAAGGTGCACATTGCTGATTTCATTAAGTTTAATCTTGATTCTATGACATGTCTTATGGTATGGGACTCTTGTAAACCAAGCATACGTGGATTTACTCAGCAATTTCTTTTTCATCAGAACTCAGAAAACCGCCAGAAAGATCTAGCTTTGGTAAATGACATTTAATCAGTAGAGTTACTATTGGCAGATGCCCTTCGTCTACAGACCATTAATACAACTGAATTAGAATTGCGTCTGGGACAGCTGAAGCCAGCCATTAAAACCACCTTTTGGGAAAAAAAGCAGTATAAAATTGCATAAAAATCAGGTCACTCAATATAAAAGTAGAGATAAAGTCGGGAAACTATTAGCTTTTAAAATAGCTGAAGAGAAAGCTAACACTTTGATTAAAAATTTGAAGGGCATCAACGATATTATAATTGACCAACCATCGCAAATATTAGAAGAATTTGTATTATTCTATAAAAAATTATATATTCCTGAGATCTTTCCCACAGCAACATTTATCAAGAACTATCTGGATCATTTTCTCGTTAGACCTAACTCCCTCGCGATGGACTCACTTTCTAATCAAATTAGTCAATTGGAGATTAGACAAGCAATTTTCTCTTTACCATCTGGGAAGGCGTCCGGTGTAGACACTATCCCTGTGGAAATATATAAGCTGTGTGCTGAAGAACGTATACCACTCTTTTTTCAAGTTATTAACTTCATAGGGGATAGTAGGAAAGCCCCGGACTCTTGGAATAGGGTAAAATTGTTTTTTTTGTAAAAAAAAGGGAAACCACCGGATGATTGTGGCTCATATCGCCCTATTTCGTTAATTAATGCAGACGCTAACATTTTTGCAAAGGTGCTGGCCATTCGACTGGCACCTTTTATACCCAAAATAGTCAGCCCACATCAACATGGGTTTGTTATGGGCAGGGATACTACAGCACACATTACTATGGCAGTAACTGCCTTTGATATAGCGGAAAAGGAAACCACCCCACTCGGTATGATCATGTTAGATGCAGAAAAGGCATTTGACCGAGTGGGGTGGGAGTACTTGTGGCTAGTTATGGTTGGGTTTGGCTTTGAGGGTAAATTCTTGAATTGGGCACAGTCTCTTTATGATAAGCCTGAAGCCACAATCAATTATGCTGGCTTGACGTCGGCTCCTTTTTTATTACTCGTGGGACCCGCCAAGGGTGTCCCTGGTCACCCCTTTTATTTGCATTATCTATAGAGACATTTCTCCAAGCACTACAACTTCAATCTGATATCATTCCTTTTTAATTTGGTAGCATATATTAAAAATTACAGCTTACGCCGACGATATCGCTATTTACTCATCTGATATTGTAAAAGCTACCTAAGGTATTGAGGTAGAAGCAACCAGATTCGGGGAGGTATCCGGATATAAATTAAATATAAACAAAACCCAAATAATTAGTAACTACACACCTGGGAAGGGCATTAATCGGACTATGTCAAGCGGCCACTTATCTAGGGGTTAGGATCACTGCTCAAGTTAAGAACATAACGAAAATAAATTATGGGTAATTAGTTAAAACTACTAAAGTTCTCTTTAAAAAAATGGCATAAACTACCCCTAAATATCATAGGCAGAATCAATTTGATACGTATGATAATACTACCAAAATTTCTTTACTTATTCCGCTCTATTCCTTTGGTTTTGGGAAACGTATTCTTTAGAAACTTAGATGGTATCTTTAGTAGCTTTATATGGGGATATCATAAAGCCCGCAGATCTATGACTCTTTTAAAAGGGACCATAGAAACAGGAGGGTTGAAGTTTCCGGATTTTAAATCATACTTTTGGGCTGCTTTTGTTGGACGCATAAGATAATTAATTCGGAAGGATCAGACAACCGACCTTACTTTTAAACGTTTGTTTGATAAGGATGCTAAGTTTTTTCTATGGAAGATCAACGACCCTAACTACTTTAAAAGAGTACGGTTTAAGACAGCAAGAGATCCGGTAAAAATTTGGCGTAATATACAGGCTTTTTGCAATCTGAACTTTTCTCACCCTAATCTAATTTTATGGGATAATCCGGGATTACCAGGGATATTTAACGATGGAACCGCTAGTATATGGCGGGCGCATGGAATAAAAACACTTGGAGATCTATATGGTGCACAGGGGCTGCTGAGCTTTGAGACTCTTAAAACACTATACATTACTGATACTATGAGGTACAAGTAAATGCAAATATATGATTTCCTGATCCGAAAAATGCAGCTTCAGAGTATCTCCGAGTCTACTATTTGGGAGAGCCTTTACTCTCAAAAAAACAAATCCCTAATAAGTTGCTGTTATAAACGTTTTATTACATACAGAGATAGCGATTGCAGTACCTTGGTAGAGAAATAGAGTAGGATGCTATGGAGTAATATTAGCTCAGTAGTTATTAACAGATCTTTGGGTAATATCCATAAAGCTGTACTCTCCTCAAGTTTAAGATTGCAGCAATTTAAGACAACTTGCATGCTTTATCATACCCCCGAAAGAATTTCCAAATGGGCGTCTAATAGTAACTATACAAATCGAACTAAATGCCCTAAGAGCTCGCTGGCTGCGGCAGACTAGGTGCATATGTTGTATACGTGCCCAAGATATCTGAATTTTGGACATCGGTTGAGAATGTAATGAAATTAAAATTAGGGTGTATATTTTCTCTGGATCCTGCTCTAGTGCTGCTTGATGTTAATACGCGAACACTCCACAAAAGCCTATAATAACAATTATGCTATCATGCGCCAAACTTATAATCGCCCGCGCTTGGATTTCCCCTACACCCCCACACTTCATGGAATGGTGATCATTACTTAACGAGATTCACTGTATGGAATATACTCTGGCTAAGATTAGGGGTAATAAGGCCTTGGTTAAATTCGATAAGATTTGGGGGTCTGTTATCTGTTGAAACGTATACTTATTCAAGGTCCTCTTAGAATATGAATATTGATTTATAATATTTGCCTGCAACTCTAATTATATTTGATGTGTTTAAGTTTAATGAGAATTCATTAATTATGATATGTTAATCCTGTCCACGATCTGATCTTTTCTATTGTTAACTTCTGGATATGTTTGTTTTTTATTATATTTCTTTCCTGTGCTGCTAATAAAACATTTTTTAATAAAAAGATTAAAAAACAAAAGGAATGTTGTATATGTCACAGAATGTTGAATGGGTGAAGTGAGTCAGTTGGTGTCTGCAGGATGAGCAGCTAGGAGGCTGCTCCTGGTGGGGCGTACTTACAGGGATACTTACAGACCCACTTACCATCATGGCTAGAACATCATACTTCTGTAACCTGTACCTGAATAAAGCTTCTTGGAACCACAACCTGGCCTCTTGTGGACTTTCATACTACTACATCTGGCCTCTATGCTCCTACAGCTTACTTCTGGGAAACCTTTTTTTCTTTTTGTTTAAACTCTCAATAAGGATGCAAGTGTTTTTCACCTATCCCCTCCCCCCAGGTTTGTCTCACCTATATGCTTCTCTTTCCCCCCCCACCAGTACTCCCAACCCGCTCTGCTTTGCTTGTGTTGCTTCTCCCCCAACCTACTCCTGCAACCCAGTTATCCTTTTGAAGTTTTGCTAGCGCTTTAGCACTGCGTTTTACAACAGCCCTTTTGAGCACAATTGTTTGCCCCTGGGGGATTGTTGAATCGCCAACTGACACATAAAAAGGAAAACATCCTACGTCAATTTGTAGGCACACGCACGCGTGTTGAATGCATGCCATACCTGCAAAATAACATGACGGCTGCGTCATTATGTTTTACTTTTTTTTTTATATAATAGCAATGAGCTGCAATGCTGTACAGTATTGGTGAAACTGTTTTGCAAAACTAATAGCTTTCATAGGTAAGACATATTGCCTCTGTCAGTGCTTGCTTTTTGAGAATTAAAGGTAGCTTTATATGGTGCAAACCAAATTTCACAAACAGGGCTGTGATGTTCAGTGGGTCTCTTAAGAAAGCATGATAATGGTTTATCCTTAAACGCTTTTTGTCTCGTTCTGAGTGAGTTGTTCTTTTTTTATTATTCCAAAATTGTCCTTCCTTCACTAATTGCATCAGTTGAAACCCCTGGGTTTCTGGTTCCTTCGGCCTATGTTGAAGGACTTGTACGTTTGTGCACGTTATCAACCGGTTTAAGAATTCACTCTTCACCATGAGTAGTGCCATTCCAGGACTATATATAAAATGGGGTGATACTTTTTCAGGCATGTGCTGTCATGTTAGAAGGGCTACGTAAACTACAGTTCTGATTGTGCAGATGTAGTGACAGAACTGACGTTTCGCTCTTGGAGGACAGGCCTTGAGATGAATTTCTGAGTAGATGTGGGTGTGATTGTTTTCCAAAAATAGCTCCGTGTATTAGGAATCTGGCTGGAACACAAATGTTAGTTCGCTAAAACCTGTAATCCCGCTGAAGGTAACAACCACAGGTTTCAACACCACTAATCTGGTTGTTTGGCAGTTTCCCAGCCTCATGTGACTTGAACGATGTAGTCTTTTCGTTGTGACGGTATTCGCTTAGAATTTGCTTGTGTCATGGAAATATTGTTTGTGGTTGCTTCTCATCTTTGTTGGAGGGAGCTCGTTGAGCCTCCGTTATATAAGGGTAGTGTTTCATGTGTACCCTCAAAATGCATTCGCAACTTGGCGCCACTTATTTCTGTTTTTGAAGGGCTAAAACACTGCTGTTGAAGCAACAGGGCTTGCTCCTTGTTCCGAGTTTGGCATATATTGGGGGCTGCCGCATTTAGACCACAGGTCAGAGATTTGTTTTTTAGGCCTGGCCACTGAAACCTTCCCTTATCCCTCCTCCCCCTCCCCCCCCCCCCCGTTCTCCCCAAGCTTTTGTCTTGACCTTTCAGCAATCATTTGCAGCAGTACTTCTCCTCGTTATATGGACTATTCTGCCTCATATGGAGTTCTTCCATTACAGTGCACGAGATGCGTTGATTTCATGAGCAGAAACAACGGGTAGGAACTACTGGGTAATCATAGAAAGCATCTCGTTAAGAAGGCTTTCCACTCTAAAAGTAACACATTCTACATGATAGATGCTTACTAATGTATTCTCTTTCTCAGTCATACATTTTGTGTAAAACGTACTAATGAAAATTGAAAACAAATACTTTATTCAAAAATAAATCTGGCGATCATTGTAGTGTTTACTGTTGGAAATGGCCCTTTTTGCAGGGTTTCCCCAAACTTTTTGCTTCTTCCTCCCTTGTTTTTCCTGACCGGTGGTTGTTGGCAATAGGACTCTGGGCACTTTACCACTGATGATCAGTGCTTAAGTGCAAATGCTCTCTGTGTAAATTGTTATTGTATTTGGTTATCCATGATTGCCATATTTGTCTCACCAAGAAGTCCCTAGTAAAGTGCACTGAGTGTGCCAAGGCTGGTGATACAAATGCTACAAGTGGGCCTGCAGCACTGATTATGCCACCCACATGAGTAGCCCTAAAATGGTGTCTCAGCCCTGCCACCGCAGTGCCTGAGTGCAGTCTGTGAACTGCCATGTCCTCCTGGTCAGTGTCCCCACTGGCCAGGTCTAACCTTCCCTTTCTGTACAAATTGGTCACCCCTATGGAAGGCCCAAGGTAACCCATTGGGCAGGGTGCAGTGTATGTGAAAGGTAGAGCATGTACTTGTGCAGGTGACATGCTCTGGTAGTGAACTACAGCCATTTTCGTTTTTCACTACTGTAAGTCTATCTTGCCCCATAGGCTATCATGGGGGATGCTGGCTACAGTGGCTACCAGCATATCTTCCCATAGGAGCAAGATAGGACATAAACGTCTGGTATCCCTGAACTCAGAATTTAATAACACATCTTTTAGAAAAGGTTGTTTTTAAATCCTGTGTTTGAGAATAGCTCTTTTAGAAAGTTTCTGTTCTCTTGTCTGACCCTTCTGTGTGCCTTGGCCTGTTTGTGAATTGGCTGTCTGGTTTGAGAGTGACAAGGGCTGGGAGCCCCCAGAAGGCTGGCTGAGTCAGCCCTAGGCTGAATGACTGCATCTGCATCTTGAGTGGTGCGAGGGGATAGCACCTGGGCCTGAATAGGGCTGTGCCTGCCTTGCACAATGCTGGCTTCACCTCCTGCTGGGCGGCTGACGACCCTGCCCCTCTCCCTGAAAGGAAAAGAGAGGCCAGTAAAACAAAGTGCTCAAGGAACACCCAGAACTGGTTCAAACCGGGGTCAGAGCCCTCCTGCACAAAGGGATCAAAGAATTTTAAAGGTATAAGTACAGGGCCCCTGACTACAGAAAATTAGATCATCCTGGAATCAAGTATGATTCTCTGCCAAGGAGAAAGCTGAAACTGAAGAAGGAAGACTGTCCTGCTGTTGCTCTGCTGAACTGACCTGCTGTTGCTTTCCTGCCAAGGATAGGAGAAGGACTTTGCTTTTGGTGCTGTTTCCCCTTGCTTGAAGGAATCTCCAAGGGCCTGAGGAGAGCTGGCTCCCTGTTAAGAAGTCCCAGGAACAAAAGGACTTCACCCCCAGCTTTCCTGAACTCTGCTGAGAGAGTTCTGTCCTTCCTAGAGTGCTTGGGCCAATTGTGGTGCCTCTGGAAGTTGTACCTGTGTTGGGAAGCTGAAAACCAAGCTTTTAAAGACTTTCTTCAAGTTTAGTCTTATCACTCGCTTGAGGAGCGCATCCCCGGCAGTGCAAGGAAATTCCTGCTGCCACGAAGGCCGAGATTGTAGCAGCGCCTGTTTCCGCTGCCAGAGTCATCGCATCCTTCGTTTGCGGGACGCACCAGACCGGTGCTGGAAGATTACCATCGCTGCAAGTGTCGTTGCAGAACCTGTCATCACTGGGTGAGATCATCGTACTGCTTGCTTGTGGACCGCATCACGTCGCTGCTAGTGTTGTCGCAGAGCCATCGCATCGAGGAGCTGCGAGAGGAAGATCCCCGCTGGTCCGCGCATCGTCGCCCCAGAGATCATCGCAACTCCAAAGATCGCATTGTGCCTTTGCAAGCTTCTTTCACTACGGAACCTCCGCACCGGAATCCATACAAGGTTGCATCCCTCCCCATACAGACCGGAGTCACCGCATCACGCCCACTACATCCAGCGGGGCTGTCGCATCGCCTCCCCAAGGTCTCAGGAGTGATGCATCGCTTCTTTTCCACCGCACCAGTGTTTGTTTTGGAACTTTGTCGCCTTTAAAGGTACTGTTGGCTAAACGTGACGCAAATAATAATAATAATAAAACCATTTGTAGAGCGCATGGTTACACTATAACAGTGTGTCCCCACGCTATGGAAGCAGTCCATCCAGCATGCATGCAAGACCTTCTGTACTTAGCATAACAACGGGGGAGGGGGAACTAATAAGTGCCCTGAGGTACGTTTTCAGTTTAAGTCGGAATCTTACCTCCGATGGTTCCATACGGAGTTCAATCAGGAGCTCGTTCCATTTTTTGCAAGCTTGGTACCTGAACGAGCGGCCTCCCATTCGTGCTTTGAAGATGTGAGGGACCTGAAACAGCATGCTCCCTGATGATCTCAAGTTACGTCTTGGACGATGGATAGATAGGAGCTTTTGAAGATAGATAGGCCCTTTCCCCTCGGCTACACGGTGTGTGATGCACAGTGCTTTAAACACGATGTGTTCCTGCATGGGCAGCCAGTGGAGAGTCTTAAGAGCCTGTTTCCCTGAGGCTCTTTTAGATAGATTCAGGACCAATCTGGCAGCTGATTTTGTACGCGCTGCAACTGCTGTAACCCTTTCTTACTCAGGCCAAGAAACAAGGAGTTTCCATAATCTAGGTGGGGGGTGACCAGTGCATGTATTAAAGATTTCCTGGTGTCGATGGGCAAGTAATCAAGTATTTTACGTATGGTCTTAAGGACTCCATAACATTTACCCACTAGCCTTCCAATGTGCTGTCCATAGGATAGGCTGGAATCCAAAAGGACACCTAGGTTCTTTACCGTCTCTGAGGGGGAAGGTGTATGCCCTAACTCAGATGGCCACCATGCTGATGACCAGATTGTGGGAGCTCTACCAATCACCAATAGCTCCGTTTTATCGCCATTAATGCGTAGACAGTTGACATTCATCCACACAGATACCTCCTTGAGGCAGGAGGCAAAGTTCGTTGCTGCCTCATTCTGGCCTTGGGCTAGGGTGATCATCAATTGCATATCATCAACGTACGTTACAATGTCCACTCCATACGGTGCCACAATTCTAGCCAGGGGTTCCATATATATATATTAAATAGTGTCGGGCTCAGGCTTGAGCCCTGTGGAACACAATGCTTTAACCATCTGGGGGAAGATTTAAACGGAGGACAGTGAATTTGGAAAGTTCTATCTTTTAAGAAGGATCGCAGCCAGTCATAGGCCGGTCCTACCACTCCCATTTCTGTAAGGCGGGTCAGCAGCACGGCATGTGATACGGTGTCAAACGCCACACTCAGGTCTAATAGTACCAATGCTACTGTCTGTCCCTCGTCTACTAGTTGTCTAAGCATCTCTGTGGAGAAGAGAAGGGCTGTGTCAGTTGAATATCTAGCCCTGAACCCAGACTGAGACGGGTGCAGACGTTGACCCTCTTCCAGGAATTCCATGAGTGTTGGCGACTTTTTCCACTGTTTTCATACAGAACGAGAGAAGAGAAATAGGGCGGAGATTCGCAAGCTGAGTGATAGGGAGGTTAGCTTTCTTTTTCGGGGGGGGGGGGATCACCTGAGCCCTCTTCCATTCATCCAACACGTGACATTCCTTGAATGAGAGAGCGGCCATATTGCAAATGTGATCAATTACCACCTCTAGCTGGTTCTTAAAGCACTTAGGTGGAACAGCGTCACTGGGACACCCTGATTGAATACTATTCGCTAGTCTCCGCATTTCCTGTCTGGGGGGTACTGTAAAGCACTTTAGATACATACCCTTAACAGGTGTCGTACTTTTATTGGATCGGTCTGTAAGCCGCTCAGTCTCAGCCGGAAAGGAGGCGTATATTTTCTCCACTTTATTCACGAAGTGGTCCGCAATAGATTCGCAGATCACTTCGGAAAAGGTGTCTGGGGCTGTTATCCTAGTTGGGGCCGTGAGTTCTTTGTATATAGTAAACAGCTCCTTAGAAGGATTGTCTGCGGATTCTATCCTCTCCTTCAAGAATGCACCTTTCGCTGCTTTTATAAGTCTGTGATATTTTTTCAGACTATCTTTGTATTGCTGTTTACACTTTAAGTCATAGTTTTTACGCCATCTGCGTTCAATACGTTTGCACGTCGCTTTGGCATCCACTAGCTCTTTATTGAACCACGGCGCAGTTTTAGTCCGCCTGGCCCATGCCTTAGTTGTCCAAGGCGCAACCGTATCTAAGGCCTTCACCATCCACTCTTCATGAACCTTCCAAGCCACTCTTAAGGTATCACTTGGTGGTGGCGCCTCTTTAAGCAGTGCCAGTTTGTAAGCTTCTTGACTGAATTTTTTCTAGTTCCTGCGTTTCGGGGGCAGGGATTTCAATTCCTCCCGTTGTACTGAGCCTTGATTCAGCCTAAAAGGGATAAATCCGTGGTCTGACCATGGCACCATAATAGGGGGCGAGACCTCCACTCCCTCCCAATTCGAAAAAATTGAGTCAAGCAGGTGTCCACATTGGTGCGTGGGTATAACTGACTGAAGTTCTAGCATTATAGGTTTCATTACTAGTATGACTAACTGTGAACTTTTCACGCAACTGTGGATTATTTTATTGCAACTTTAAGAACTCTTTTGCAACCATATTCTTGAACTGTGTATGTTGGATTTTTGTTGTTTTGGTCTTGTGTAGTTTAGATTAAATACCTCTATTTTTCTAAACTGTTGTGGAGTCAGTTTGTGGTATTTTCACTGTGTTACTGTGAGTGTTGGTACAAATACTTTACACACATTGAATTTGATAAGCCTTGCCTGCTCGTGCTAAGCTACCCAGAGGGTGAGCAGAGGTTATCTAAGAGTGTTCCATCCTCACCCTGAGTAGAAGCAAGGGTCCCTATTTGTACAGTGATACCTACCTCTGCCAACTAAAGACCCCAGTTCTAACATTCACATTTTCATTTATATGATTCTTAAAGTACATTTTATTTTGCTGCTTATTTTGATTGTAATGGGTAAAGCTATCTTTCCAATAGAATGTCTCTAACACATTGAAATGTTTTAAGAGCATGAGATGGTTTCAGACATTCGTCCATCTTGAAATAGTAAACAGACGGGGTATATAATAGTTTAAGAATATGAAAGTGCCGGTGGTACTATTTATTTTTAAATTCGTAGTTATTTTGTTCTGTTAATTTGTAAATGATGTTTACAATTTAGCAATTTACCCTATTTTCAAGGACAGTGACTGCATCCCGCAAAGTAACACGGGTGCTGCTTAGCTTTGTAAGAGAGCGCAACACAGATTAGTGGGCCCATTCCAAAAAGGCTGCTTTTGGAGGTGTTAGTTTGAGCAGTCACCTAGCTTAAGCTTCCAGGAGGCAGCAGACTGCAGAATATCCACAATGTGAATAGTCCTTGGCAATGTTGATGGCTGATGTGAAAGATTCAGATCATAGAGGCGAATTCGATTGGCACTAATGTAGCAGAAACCTGCAGTAAGGATTGAACAACTCTTGGAGCAAATCCAAGGATGCACTTAAGAATAGAGAGTTGTGATGTAATTGAGAATATGCACTCCGCATTATAATGGTGGTGATTCTTTCCATGATTTTACACTATCCAGTGTAGTACTCGTGCTACCAAAATGGGCCTAATTCCTGATGGAATTGAGACTGTTTGCCATGTTAAAGCCCACCTCTAGCGTACATCTTGCTCTGACTTAAAAGGTTAAATTCTTTCTGGATTAAAGGGAGTCTTGGCACAGTAGTGCAATTCTTGCATTCCCATTATATTGGTAATCTCTGCCTTTTTATAAAGTTCTCGCTACTGTTGTCTAGGAAAGAACTGTAACATAAAGCACACTTCACAGCATCAGCACATTACCACTCTTTATGGAGTAGCCACCACTGGCAGGCAAACAAATAGACAGTAAAGCGTCGGAGTAAGAAAAAGAATACTAGGGTGGGAAGAGGGAAACGCTCAAATGCACTGAAGAGCGTGCCAACCAGCGGTACCTGATGAGGTCCGCTGCATGGAGGCTGGTAAGGAAGGAAGGGATTGAACTCCTCATGTTAAACGGAAGAACAGGGCTTCATACATTAAAGGCGCATCCAAAGTTCACTAAATTACCATTAGTTTTAAGCAAAATCCCAGATATTAAATGTAGATGTTAGGATTAATGTGTATTCATTGCTTTTTAATGTGAAAATGATAATTAGAAATATTCACCATAAATATTGGTACATCGCACCTGCGATCCGAAAGCCTTAACTAATATTGCCCTCCTCTGCTGAGCCTGGAACAAAGCAAATAAAACACGCAGAAACCAATTACGTTAATAGTTCAGCATACACTTCTCTAATATCTGCATGGACTTTCACCCCCCCCCCCCCCCCCCCCCCCCCCTCATCAGCTCAACTATGACCTTATGTTGAAATTGTCCATTCTGTTTTTACATAATGCTTATACCTCAAGTGTTGGCATTTCCAGGGACTGTAAGTGTTACTACCTAACTATTGATGTTCAATGCGTTGACCTCTAAATGAATGGAGGCTTAGGTCTTCAGTCTTCAAACTTGTCAATTGACTGTTACATGGGGCACTAGCATTGTGGCCATACATCTTACTGCTTTGCTTTGGCAGTCTTTGTCTATACTACCACTTGAAGTCCCTTAACAAAAGGTAGTCATTTGGATAGTATAGGAACATTTGCCATTCAGTATTCGAAATATAGGTTGCAGAAGCTGAAATCATTCAGCAAGTGCAGGTGCAGAAATGTCTATAAATTGAAGATACAATTATTTCCCCATTAAAGAAAGAAGTGGGCAATATTGTGTCTGTTAGACCTGACATCCTTGGCGTGGTTTTTCCCCCATCTTTTTGCCTCTGACTCATGTATTTTTGATGCTGTGCTGGATTTCGTTTTTGCTGGTTTAGATGCTTTGGACACTCTGCCACTGCTGATCAGTGTCAGAGTGTAAGTACTCCCTCTGTAAATTGTCATATTGATTGGGTATACCTGATTGGCATATTTGTATCACCATGAAGTCCCTAGTAAAGTGCACTATGTGTGCCAGGGCTGGTGATGACAGATGCTACTAGTGGGCCTGCAGCGCAGATTGCGCCACCCACATGAGTAGGCCTAAATTGGTGTCCCAGGCCTGCCAGCGCAGGGCCTGTGTGCAGTCAGTGGACTGCCATGTTCGCCTGGCCAGTGTCCCCACTGGCTGGGCCTAACCCTTCCCTGTCTGTGCACATCAGTCACCCCTATGGAAGGCTCAAAGTACCCCCCTGGGCAGGGTGCAGTGCATGGGTAAGGTAGAGCATGTCCTAGTGCAGGTAACATGCTCTGGTAGTGAGCAGCAGCCATTTTGTGTGCTCACTGCTGCAAGGCTATCTTGCTCCATATATTAACATGGGGGAGGCTGGTCCCAATGGATACCAGCCTATCTTCCCATAGGAACAATATGGGACGTAAGTGAGTGATTTCCCTGAACTCAGAATTTAATAACACATCTTTTAGGAAAGGTGGTTTTTAAATCCTGTGTTTGAGAATAGTACTTTTAGAAAGTGGCTGTTCTCTTGTCTAAACCTTTCTGTGTGCCTGGGACTGTTTGTGGATTGACTGTCTGGGTTGAGGATGACAGGGTCTGCAGAGCCCCCAGGGGGTTATCTGAGCCAGCCCGTGGATGAAAGGCAGCATCTGCTGCCAGGGAAGTGGGAGGAGATAGCATCTGATAGTGAAGGGCTGTGCCTGCCTAACCACAAAGCTGGCTCCACCTCCTGCTGGGCGACTGTCACCTCTGTCCCTGATACTGAGAGGAAGAAGGAAGCCAGAAAACCCCCAGACCCCCAGCAACACCCAGAACTGGTTTGGACCGGGCTCGGGGCCCCCTTTGCACAAAGACTTCAAAAGACTTCAAAGGACTTCAAATACTTTTTTGGGTATAAGAGAAGGACCCCCTGACAACAGATTTTCAGATTCTACAATCAAGAGGAACCTCTGCCAGAAGAAGGACTGCTGGAGGAGCTGATGGAAGACTGCCTTGCTGTGTGCTTTAAGGGCTGACCTATCCTGCTATCCAACTGAAGGAGAGGAGAAGAAAGGGACTTTGCTGTGAGCTGTGACCCTGCCTGCTTGAACTGCTAAGACTTTGCTGTGTGCTGTGTCTGCAACCTGAATCTCCAAGGGCCTGAGAAGAGCTGGCTCCCTGTCTGCAACCCAGGAACATAAAGGTTGCCCAAGGACTACAAGAATCTGCTGTGCCCCCTGAAGCTGCTGTGTGGCGAAGATATCGTGAAACCCTGTAGTTTGCCTGCTTAGCGCACTGGCTGCTCTCTAATCTGCTTGAGGGCGCCGCGCTGACCCAGCCTGCTGCGTGGCCAAGATCGACGTGTTCATCGACACGTGTGTGTGGCAGACCGGAGACTTGTGGGCCTCTCCAGCGCCAGGAGCGCTGAAAAACAATTGCTGGCCGTGTCACCGTCGCAGCCCGGGGTCAGTAACCCCCGTGAAAGTGTCCCGAATCTTCCCAGTGGTTGCGTGCTAAAGATCGAGCCTGTCGCGCTCTGATTGGGTGAGAGAGCCGAGCCCCCTCACTAGAGCCGCGACGGGATTGGCTGTTGCTGCTGAGTGTCATCGGAGAGGCCGTGCTGCCATTGGTTGGCGGCCTCGCGCTCAGAGGGGCTCGACTGGAGAGCCGCGACGGGATTGGCTGCCTCGACTGAAGCTGCCGACGAATCGCCGAGATCACCGCCGGGACCGGGGAAGATTGACCTGACCTCGCCGAGGGATTTGTCAGAGTGCTCCAGCCCCTGGCCTGCCGTCTCTGCTCCCCGCTGCTCCCTGGAGGACGGAGAGCGGGCGGAGAGTGTCCTGAGACCGGCCGGGCTGGAGCGCGAGTGAGCGTTCCCCCGCGAGGTGCGCCTGGGGGCCTAAATTAATACCGACCACAGGGAAGGGAGTCCCCCTCCCCCCCAGCATTCCGGTGAGGCACGCTTGGAGCGCTCAGGGTCCCTGACGCTAGGGTCTGATTCTCTGGGCATTATTTACGTTGGCATTGTTTTCCTTGCTCGTTTTGAGAGTAACTTAATTAACAATCAGTGGCATTATTTATACTGGCTGATTAAAGAGACTTGAGACATTCTTTTTGATAAAGAAGCTTCCCGATGATAACAAGTGCAACCATTAAGAATTAAGTGCAACATTTTTTATGACTTAGTGATTATCGTGCAACTGCCTTATTTACATTGCTGAAACTAGATAAAGTTATATATTTTTATAAAATATACTTACCTGTGTGGTCTCAGTTTGTGGTGGATTGGGGATTATTGTTGTGTTGAGTGCAATTATTATACACATTGCCTTGGGGATAAGCCTGCCTGCTCGCGCCAAGCTACCTAGAGGGAGAGCGGAGGTTATCTACTGTGTGTATTCCTTCACCCTGACTAGAAGCAAGGGTCCCTACTTGGTCTAAGGTACTTACCTCTGCCAACTAGAGACCCCCAGATCTAACAGTGGCCATATGGGTTACTTGATGTACCCTCTTCAGGTCTTACCCATCTTCATTATACATGCTCGTTTTCCTTAGAATCTGCAAGGATCCAATCTACACCTGGATGAAGGAAGTGGTTTCAGACTCTCTCACTCCAGCTCCCTCTATTAGGAGTGTATATCCTGTTTTATCCACATATTATGCCCTTTGGGGAAGTTGGGCAGTGCATATGTCGAGGCTTCTGTTTTAATCTTATTAGTGCACAGCAAAAATGATCTCAGTATTGTGGCCTCCCAGAAGGTACATCTCCTTGGTGGGTGTACAGAAAGGGGTGTTGACTTGGAGGTGTCCATTCAAGAGCCACTTTGGGAGTAGCATGTACGTTTGCGAAGCAATGTCTGTTTTTGTTGCCACATTTATTTTAAATGCTATAGCTTCTGCCTAGATGTGTAGGAAAGTGATTTGACATCCGATGAGGACAATTTGCACAGTGATGTTGGGAATACCTCTACTATTCTTGATACCACATGCTCCACGTGGATCTCACATTTACTCTTGCCTTCTATTTGCTTTTTTTACGTTAATGCTATTCTCAGCTGGACCCCAACTCTCCAAGGCCCCCTTACAGTGCTTCTTCTCTCTTCACGACACTTGCCAAGTGTCTGCCGTGCAGTAATTTCTTTTAGGATAATATATTCTGGGTTGGTTCACGACCGCTGTCCTTCAAAATCATCTCATGGGGTCTTGTTCCAGCAGTACTCTTCTGCGATATTGCTTGCCTCCTTCAAATGCATATTCTCTTTGGTAATCTTTATCTTTCTCAGACCCTCTCCTTTTTGTTTAATGCCTTTAGATTTTGGATAGTTTAATTACAGCATGTGTAGTTTAACCCTTTAAGTGCTGCCGTCGGCCAACGGTCGTCGCGAGCACTACCTTGCCAGTGCTGCGCACGACCGTTGGCCGACGGGGCCGCACCCGTTATTCGAACGTTCAGGCGCTCCTAAAGTGTTAAATCATACACTTTTTTTGAAGCACCATCTGTGGTTTCAAAACAATATATATATATATATATATATATATATATATATATATATATATATATATCAATTTCTGTTTCCAGTTGAAACCACAGAAGTAACGGACCACCACACGGCTTACAGAGTGTCACAGCGAACTTTTATTATCCATTTTTTCAGCAGTTCAGGTAGGCATGACGCGTTTCGGGCAGGCGACTGCCCTTGATCACATAACGGAAATGCAGTTAGTGTCACTTTAAATAGAGCACACACTCATTTTTTACTTCTATGGTAACACCACGTGTTCTAATGGTCAAAACATAGAAAACGGACTTTTTAAAGTGTAAAGTGTTTTACATGTGCACGGAAAAATTGGTAACTTTGCCAGCATGGCTTTGAACTCTTAGCAGCATATTATATATTGCACTTAAAGTAGATTATTTTCAATTTAGTTCAATTTGCAACGAACATATGACCGCATAAATGCGTTTTGACTTGTGCAAATTTAGACTAACAGCATAATACTTAAAAACCACACAGTACAACTACAATATCATAGTAATTCAATATGTAAAACCATTGCAACCAATAAATAACATATAAATATGTTAAAATAGTAAAAAAGACCTTATATACATACAAGGTTAATTGATGATTTACATAAATAAATATTATGTTTAAAATGATTGTGCAAATGGTGATTCACCAAACAAATGGCTATACTAGTAATGTAGCTGGTTTGTGAGTTAATTTTTCACACTGTCTCATAGAAATATCACACTTTAATGTCACGTTGCTACATAAAAACATACTGTTTATAAAGTGCTAATGCTGAACAAATACCAGAAGGATAGTGCCACTACCCTTAAGCCATTGGTTCCTTCTAAAAGGAATGGATGACCAGATGTATTGAAAGCAAAATTCCAATTATAAAGTGCTGAGTGAAATAGGTGCAACCAAAGCAATGTGAAAGGTTCAAAAACTAGTGATACTGGAGAGAGATATAAAATCACAGGTTCAATAAAGGCCGCTCAGGGACATTAGTCAGATAGTCAATAAGTCATATGCTGTAGTCATACGGATTACTGGTGATAGAATGGACCCAAGTGACATATCTGACCGAATCAGTGGATGGGGTGTTGGACAGGATACAGTAATTCAAATTACAGGAAGGTAAACATGTCCTCCCTGTCGTTAAGGCCGTTAGGATGCTTAGAATCTAGGTTAAGAATATATCTTGTCTCTAACTGCCTTAGAGCCTTGTCCCTATCTCCACCTCGCTTGGGTGCCGGTGCCTGATCAATTACAAAGTAAGTAAGACAATTCACGTCTTTATTGTGGCTTACTTTAAAATGTCTGGCTACCGGATAAGCCGGGTCACTGTGGATGATAGCCCGAATGTGTTGCAGGATGCGCATATATACAGGATTTTTTGTACTGCCAACATAACGTAAGCCGCAAGTGCACGTGAGAACGTATATAGCGTACTCAGTGCGGCAATCATATTTACCCCTGATAGATTGTGCTTTTGTTTTAAACGGGGTGTTATAGGTGGCAGTGTTGGCTCCAAAGTTACATGCCCTACAGGTAGCACATTTACGAAATCCGTTACTGGAGGGCATCCAAGTTTTTATACTAGTAGACCCAGTGGAGATCTCTTTAGATAAAAGATTCCCCATGTTTTTTGATTTTCTGAATGTCACGCTAGGATGTTCTAATAACGTGTTTTTCAGAATAGGGTCTGTAAGGACTATGGGCCAATTCTTATTCATGATGTTACGTATTTTGCGTTCCTGTCTACTGTAAGTGGTGATCAATCTTGGGGAACTATTTTCCTCTGCTGGGCCAGCATCTAACTCAATGGTGCTTGGTAACATGGTGGATCTTGGTCTCTCATTAGTTTTATTCATGGCTTTGTCAAGAATGTCCTCGCTATACCCTCTCGCTCGCATGCGTTCCAAACTTAACTGACTGCAGATATTAAATTGTTCCGGCGTGCTGCAAATGCGTTTTAAACGCAGCAATTCACCGTAGGGTATGCTGGCTATTAAGTGGCGCGGATGAGCACTGGATGCGTGTAATATTGCATTTCCAGCGGATGGTTTTCTATATGCTGTGGTAGTCAGTGTCTCATCTGTTATCTGTATTTGGACATCCAAAAACTCTAGCATAGTGTCACTTATGTTTGAAGTGAAGTGTAGATTAAACTCATTAGTATTTAAAAGTTCAACAAACTCCAGTGCACTTTGCGTACTGCCCTTCCAAATAACAAAAACATCGTCTATATAACGAAGCCATGAAATAACATTGTTTTCAAACATGGTCTTGTGTTCCTTCATGAGGACCTGCTTTTCCCAAAACCCCACATGCAAGCATGCGTAGCTTGGAGAAAAGCAGGCCCCCATGGCCACCCCTTGCTTCTGTCTATACAGTTCCTTTTCAAACGAAAAGTAATTGTTATTTAAGCACCATGAGATAAGGGAAATTAACATTTTGTTGTGCATAGCATATTCAGCAGGACGTGTATTTAGGAAGTGTTCAACACCGCGTAAACCACATTCGTGACGTATACTAGTATAGCGTGACTCTATATCTAGAGTTAATAAAATCCATTCCTTTGACCAAGTTATGTTACTGAGGTGCCGTAAAAAATCACCAGTGTCCTTTAGATAAGAGGGCATAGTTCTTACCAGGTCCTGTAAATAGAAGTCAATGTATGAGCCCACATTTTCCGTCATACTTCCTATCGCCGAGATTATAGGGCATCCAGGAACCGGAGTAGTGTTCTTATGAATTTTTGGTAGTAAATACAGGAAGGGTAACCTTGGGTGGGTGTTGAACAGAAACTTATGCTCATCATTCGATAACAGCCCCTCAGATTTCATTTTGGATAGTTCTTTCTTTAAATTGTCCTTAGCTTTATTGTATTTACTCCACGTTGTTAGTTCATAACACTCATTGTTATTCAATTGTCTCTTGGCTTCTAAATCATATTGTTGTTTAGGCCACAGGACCACATTGCCCCCTTTATCAGATTTTTTGATAATGACAGAAGCATATATATATTTATTTATATATATTTATTTATTTATGGTATTTGTACATATACATACAATACAAAAGGGAATAGTTATATGGATTGCCAGGCTGTGAGCATACAGGGTAGTGGTTCATGGTAAACATCTTGGTTGGCAACCCCTTTGTTCGTTATACAGTGATGGTAGGATCAGAATAGAAGAGGAGAAGAGGAAAGTGAGAATAGGTGTAGAAGGATGATAGTACAGAAGCAAATCCGATAATACCTAACAAACATGACGAAGGTTTCATATAGTTCAGTGGTTCACAGTTCATTCAGTCATTACGGTTTTATGGTGGGTCATCTGTGGTCAGATTCTTGTCCAAGGTTTCCCATAGGCTCCGTGAGGAGACTTTCAAGGGCGAGTAACTTAGTGCCAGGTTGTCCGCACCTCCTAGGTAGGTGATCCAGCTGAGCCACCCTCTGTGTGACGTTTTGGAGGTATCCTTCCAGTTTTTAAGTACTAGCTTGACTGCAGCAGTTAGTAGTAGGTCCATAAACTCTCTTTCTCCCTCTGAGGGGAGGTCGGTTCGGATGAATGCCGTGGTTAGCGAGGCGAAGTCTCTTATTATTTTACAGTTGAGTGATTTATCTATAAAGTCAAATACTTCCCCCCCCAAACCCTTTTGAGTATCGGACACAGAAAGATGAGGTGTTCTAGGTCTCCCTTGCCTGTGTTACAGTTCCAGCATGTAGGGCTGACTCTGAGGCCCAGTGCACAAGGATCCCTTTCAATCCAACCCTGTCTGCCAGCCTATCTGTGGTGGTTTATCAGCCCTTTATGTGAGGACAGGACATATTCAGATGAAAGTGTGAGACAGCTCTGCCCCTACCGGCCCAAGAAGGCGATCAGAATGTAGATGAATGATTATAAGTCCTCTGTTACAGCCAGCCCTTCCTGTGTTTGTAGCTGTCCAGAGGGAATGCACAAAGTGTAGCTGTCAACCAGCCCAGATGTGTATTGGAGACAGGCTGCAGGCACACAGAGAAAAGTTTACAGTAGAGAAATGTCCTATTTCTAAAAGTGTATTTGCTGGATAAATAACCACATTTGAGACGCCATTTTTGGATGTGATCAGAAGTAACTGTTTATTGATTGGACAGCATTTTGTGTTTTGGTCTTCATCACCTCCGGCTGGAGGTTTTTGATGCATATGTGCAACTTGTCCTGATGATGGTCCGATGGATTTACTTTAACCAACGAGGGACCGAAACGTTGACGCATGACACCGTTTCATTACACCATTGTTTGTAGTATGTCACAAATGAATGTAATATGTTGAAATTTCATCTGCTCCACATGGTAGTGTTATTCCTCATGTAAAAAATATAAGGTGTCAAATACTACAAGGAAACAAAGTTTGGATATTGTGTAGTATTTATGTTGCCATGCAATTTTTGATAAAAACATTAAAAAAAAATAAAACAACAGTATTTCACTGTATTCTCCTTGCTGTTTCATGATTATAAGATCACTGCAGTGACAAAGAAGTATTGAAGAAAACTATGTAAATAATTCCTACGGGGACAACTTGTTACTATGCTATTTCTAAAAGTGGCATTTCTAAAATGGTAATGTCAAGTCCAACTTTACAACGAAAGAGGATTTATCACCACCATTCTAAAGATATGAAACATGATGTAGCTACTCCTGTCTGATCAAGAATTACAACTCAAAAAGTATTTTAAGGAATCCCCGGTGTAGCCTATGAGAGGAGTAGGCCTCACATCAGTGAAAACCAAATGTCGTTGTTTGTTACTGCCAGGACATGTAAAATTTTAAAGTATATGTCCTGACTTTTAGGTACACAGCACTCTGCCCAAAGGTGACAGTAAACTGCACACACAGGCCCTGCAATGGCAGGCCAGAGACCGATTTGAAGCTACTAATGTGGCTGGTGCAGCCAGTGAGGCAGGCCCACTATTAGCATTTAGATTATGGGCCCTGGGTATATGGTATACCACTTTACAAGGGACTTGCAGTTAAACTAATTTAACTGCAATCAGGTGTACACCAATGTTACTATTATTAGGGAAGAAGCATATGCACTTTAACACTGGTCAGGAGTGGTAAAGTGCTCAGAGTCCTAAGGCCAACAAAAAGATACTGCATGAAGTGGATGTAAGCAGGCAAAAAGTTAGGGGAAGACCACCCTAAGGCTGACAGGTCTAACACCCTTACGTTCCTGAGCCCTATATTCCTGCTTTTGCTATTGCCTGCATTAGAATTTCAAATACTTGGGATTGTACAAGTCAATGCTGTAGCCTTCTATGGTTGTGTCTCGGTTGTACTGCGCCCATTGAGGTGCTGTCACCACATCTGAAATCGCCTTTTAAGAATGACTTACCCCTCCCCCTCTGTGGTCCCACATCTGAATGTAAAGGTATTATTATGAATGCAGATATTTACAGCCACCCATAATAAAATCAACACAACACTCATCAAAGACTCCGTGCTGTAGTCCTAGTTTTCATTTAACAATCTAATGCTACCTGGGAGTTGTAATCTTAGGGCCACGTGTACGACTGCTACATTTTGCGAGTTCCAAATTGTGACTTTTTCCGATTCACAATTAGGAAGTAGCAAAATGCGATGTACTAATGTGTCTCAGACACATTTAGCTATTCCAAATGGGGTTGCAATTGAGCTACTTCATCAATTTTCCTGTGGTAGGTCGCAATTTGCCCCCAATTGTGAATAAATAAAAAGACAGGGATGGGGGACTGCTTAAGACAACAGACCACCATGTCTGTGTCTGCTTTTAATTAAAGTAACTTTTTTATTTTATTTTTTAAATACTGCCCATTTTAATTCAAGGAAAATGGGTTGCGTTTCAAAAATAAAAATAAAATGTTTCAGTTGCATTTTTTTAAGAGTAGGCAGTGGTCCGTGGGACTACTGCCTGCTCTAAAAAAAAAAAACATTTTTCCAACCATTTTCAAATTTGTGGCTGGCTTACGACCTACTTAAACTAGGTGGTAAACTGTGAATGTTTTGCAATGTCATTCCAATCTCAAAACATTCATACATCCCCCTGTGACTCACTATTAGGAAAGGGTGCCCTTGATGTGCCCTTCCTAATACAGAGTCGCAAACACTATTTTGCAACTCTGTAACAGGTTACAGAGTCGCAAACTAGGGTTAGTACATGTAAAAAGGCTATTTAGCGGTCTCCAAAGGACCAATTCTCTGTATGTGACTGCTAAAACCTTTTATACATGTGACTCTTAGTTCAATTCATTTGATCGAGTAGAACTCGCACACCTGAATCTAATGACTGAAGCATAGTCCTTGATGACGAGACATGGAATCGTGTGTTAGCATTTGCTAAAAGACCACTTATCACCATCTACACTTACACCAATTAATACACGATTGAAAAAATTGGCCATTTAATGGTGCAACATGCTTATGAGCATAAGCACACATTTATCTCATATCCATATAGACAAAAACAATACAACCAAAATATAAGGAAAACATGTTTACACATAATTTGCACATAACACAAACATGCTAAACAATGACATGAACCACTAATAATAATTGTGTCTGTCCTTGAGTTAATATTGAGCATTTTAGGTCATTGTTAAACATGTTTTCCTTATGAAGTGGCTGTATTTTTTTGGTCTAGATGGTGATAGCATATTTATTGTATTACAGCCCTGTAGAAGTCCATTTATGGCGAAGTAACTCATTGGCTGTTCTTGCTGTAACTAAACATTTCAGATTTTAAAGAAACTAAAGTGAAGAAATGGAGAACCTTGAAATTTGAATGGAACTTTTTGTCTAATATAATTGTCACTGTGCATCTCTATTTGCATTACGTCGTTATCCTAACTTTCTTGATTTTGAAAATGTGAATAGCCAGCAGCACCCCACCAGCCTCTTCTCTGTCTCATGCAGATGGCTTTGACAATAGAGATAATGCCAGTGACATAGCTTCAAGGAGTGTCTGGGGTGCAACACCCCCAAATAAATGCTTTCTTGGCTTCTTAGACATGGATCTCAGGACTCTACATTGGGTCTGCTATGTCTGTGTTGTTTTTTTTTCTTCTTGTCCTGATTTCACTAAGAGGATTTAACTTGTTCCTTTTTGGATCAGGAACATATATATATATATATATATAGTGACCGGGTATCCAAAAAGTAGCAAATCTGCATCCATCATAGTACTCCTTAACCCCTTCCATGCTTATGACGAGCTCAGCTCGTCATGAGGCACAGTGGAGCTGTGCTCTTGACGAGATGAGCTAGTCATAACTGCCGCGGCCTGCCCGTGCGCGGCCAATTCCCCGCCTGTACGGGCGTTCTATTGGAGTGGGCGAAGTCATGACGAGTCCAGCTCGTCATGAGCACAGCTCCACTGTGCAGCATGACATGAGTATTGCGGCGCGCGTGGCCCATCCCCCCCCCCCCCACACCCCCCTGCACCGCGGGTGAATTCGCTCCACGTTGAAGGGGTTAAATGGATGCACATGTATTACTTTTTAGAATTCACAAATATTGGCAGTGGTATGCTCAGAAAGCTGTGTCAGTCTAAGGTTTCCACAAACACTACTGGCAATCGAACATCCAAAATGTGGTGGGACGAATGCTTGCACGTAGTCTAACCACCAGCAATCACTCTGGGTGACATTCTGAACCATAATTTTTTCATCTACTGTGCCACAGTAGCTAGATAGAGGGACTGATTTAGGGTTTGGCAGACACAGTAAAGGAAAGAAGGTGGTGGAAGACTTTACATCTGCCATCCTGCCTTTACTCTGCCTGTCAAATTTAGAGAGAGCTGCCGACGCTGCAGACTTGTCTGCATGGGGGGAGGTCTAGCTATTGCAACACGGCTACTTTTGAGCATTAAACTCTTGGATTCTTTTGCCTCCCCCAGTTTGTAGCTGTATGCATTTAAACTGGACAGAGAGCATGGCCCTAGTTGGGTCGGAGCAGTGATCTACCATCCCCCAGGGGGCAATAGAAAAGACTTTTGTATCTCGCTGATGGAAACTCTAGCACTTCTCTTTGCAATCCCAATTTTGACCATCACTTTGATATTACCTCTGATCCAGACTCCATTGGGCCTATAGAAGCTCTAAAATCTCTGAGCCTTTTACCTAAAGTATTTAGTTCCACTCGCATAGCGGTACACACATTGGATAATTTCTCTGCTAACACTCAGGATGTACTAGTGGACCTTCCAATAGTCCTGACTTGGACAGACCACTCGGCGATAAAATTTGCGCTAAACGTATCAAAGGGATTAACCAAGCCCCAAGCTGGCCTCGGTCGGCAGAGACCGTGGAGGAACGTGACCCTATCCTTTTTTTTTTCTCCCGACATTTAAAGCCCCAGTCCTCCAGAATTGTGTGACAGCGATGTGGCACTGGAATTACTAGAGGGTGCCCTTATTAAAGCTCTGGATATGATCGCCCCTAGTAAAATCTGTAAGACCGTTGTAAAATCAGCTCCAACACCCTGGTAAGATAGTCTGAAGACAGAAAAAGCAGGTTGCGGGAAAGGAAATGGAGAAAATCTAAACAGGAGGCAGACAAACTTGCATACAGAACCGCCCTTAGACAATATCTAAGGAACTGTAACGGCGCCAGAAGATCGCATCTGGGGTACAGAATTAATGAAGCCAAGAATTCTTCCAAAGAATTGTTTAAAATCCTGAAAGACTTCACCAATCCTAGAGTGAACAACTCGTCCATCCCTCAGACGCAACAACTTTGTGATGATCTGGCCAATCACTTCAAGATAAAGATTGATAAAATCTTTAGACTTTTAACCTACAAATGGAACCTAGGTGGATTCATAGAAGTATAATAATTCCACATCTTGTTTCTTAGAAACATTTGAGGCCATTACTGTGGACAATGTCCACACATTACTGGCTCATCAAAAATCTGGTTCCTCTTTAGACGTGGCTCCCCCGTTCATTATCACTACTCTGGTCGCGGCCCTAGCAGCCCCCATTGCTAAATTATGTAATCATTCTTTAATCACAGCCACCTTCCCTCAGAAATGGAAGCGGGAGCAAATCAGACCTATATTAAAAAAAGCCATGGCAGATCCGCTGGATCTACAAAGTTACAGGCCGATCTCCCTTCTCCCTCAGTTTTCCAAAGTCATGGAAGCCGCAGTCAATAAGCAGCTAACCCAGTACTTAGAGCTGAATAATCTGCTTGACTCTTCTCAGTCAGGATTCGCACAGTACGGAGTCTGCACTGACAGAAGTCACTGACACGAGCAAGCTGGCCTTTGATTAGGGTACTTAGGCCATGCAGATCCTTTTGGATCTGTAGGCCGCTTTCGACACCATCTCTCATTGAATTCTGGTGGATAGATTACGAGAGATTGGTGTCAGGAATGGCACTCAGATGGTTTGAAAGCTCCCTTGCCAATGGATCTCAAAATGTCCAACTTGAGTCGTTCACTTCTCAGACTGTGTCTGTGGACAAAGGGGTACCACAGGGCTCCATTTTAAGCCCCACGTTATTTAACATCTATGTATCTTCTCTGGCTCCCATTATTAGATCTTGTGGGTTTGACGCCGTTTAGTATGCAGATAATACCCAGCTTATCATTACCATCGATTCAGATCCCTCATCGACCAGAGAAAGAGTCAAAAAGTGTATGTTAATGATGGCGACCTGGTTGACTGCTAATCTCCTACAATTGAACACAGCTAAAATGGAGATTCTGTTGTTTGGGAAAGCAGAGGAGCTTTGGTCTGCGGACTGGTGGCCTTCGGAGCTAGGTGACCTTCTGACTCCATAAAAGGGAGTGAAAAACCTAGGCATTATGGTGGATGACAGACTTTCCATGGAGCAACACATGAAATACATCGCTGGCACTTGCTTCGGCCTGATGCGTATGCTCAGAAAAGTCTTTCGCTGGTTGCCCCTCTCTGCAAGAAAATCACTAATTCAGGCACTACTAGTTAGCAGGTTGGACTATGTCAACTCCCTACTGGTTGGGATTAAAAAAGATCTTCTTTCTAGACTCCAGGTCGTGAAGAATACGGCAGCACGGCTCACCCTCAATCGTCCATCCCGCTCGCCCTCGGAACCTCTTTTGCGCCAACTCCACTGGCTGCCAATTAGGAAGCGAGCAATATTCAAACTTTTATGTCTAGTATTTATTAATCTACAGGGGCATAGCCCGGCCTACTTTAGGAAAAAGCTAATTGCCTATAATCAATGTCGGCTATTGAGGTCGAGTAATCGGCGGCTGTTGAGCCCAATGAGGATTGACAAGATCAGAACGTCAGGTCGCTCCTTTTCTTATCTTGCATCACTCTACTGGAATGAGCTCCCTGGCGACATCCGTGATAGTCTCCACTTGGGGCTGTTCAAGAAGCACCTTGAAACCTGGATGTTTAATCATTAATCTGCTGCCTTTTCTTCACTCTTCCGATATTGTGGCGCTGAGAGATCCCCGTGGGGATGATTCGTTTCGCACCTAATACATTCTAATAATAATATCTAAGCATTGGTAGGTACTGCCGTAATGGCCGTTTTTATCAATGTAAGAACAAATTGTTTGACTGCTCCGTCGAACATGATGGCTGGCCACCTTACTGTTCCAAAGTTTATTTCTCAAAAAGATACTCTCAAAGCAGAAGCTTGTTTTTATAGAAAAAAAAATTACCTGCCACACACACCATGGGAGTTTCCTCCCATGGTGTGGGGGTAATTTTCCTTTTTACTGTCCCTAATTGCCAGTATATACTTATTGGTGAGAAGCAGTAAAGAAAAAAAAAACATCTGACCAACCCCTCTAAATTGGACAGATGGGTTACCTCCGAATGGCCCTACTCTTTTGAGCCACCAAAGAAAGATTTGCACCAACAAAGTCGATTTTACTCTTTCAGTATAAAACTTGCAGTCCTCCTGACTCAAAATCAGGTGGGCAGAACTTGACTTTGGTGGACAGGGTACTCCATCGCTGTTGTAATGGAGTAGGTCCGCTAAACTCTCTAAATCGTCCCTGAAACCCACCTAATGTAAATGGGTACTGACCCTGCTCCTCATGGGAACAGGCCATCCAACCCCGGGTCCTCTCACCTAACAGTCAGTGGCTCGCCCACCGCTGGTACCGACCTTTCTAGTACCGCATTAACCTGGGCGCCACTCTTGAAAGCCAGCCGACTGTGTGGGGAGTGAGCGAAAGTCTCTGTGCACCTGTTAACAAAGTGGGTGTACCAGTCAGACGTGATAAGATTGCAGCTCTCTCATGAAACTGAATGGGTTTATCAGCGGTTCGTGTCATTTAATCTGATCGCTACACCTGGAGTATTTGACTCGGATATCTTTGCGGTTTGGAAGTGCCACTTAACAAGGAACAAAGTTCGTTGCAGTTTGTCGATGACTATTGTTGTTTCATTATGCCTCCATGCTACATGCGTGCCTGCGCACACGTCTTTGAATGGTACACCTACGTGGTTTAACCCTTTAAAGCGTGGACAGGGCATAGCTGCTTTTGGAAGGGGGATGTATGTTGGCAGCAGGGCAAACCAGAAACGCCTCAAATCATGCGTCAAGAGTCTCTGCTACAAACTGTTTTGGTAGTTTTGGGGCTGCACCATTAGGGGAAATTCGTGGCAAGTTGTGAACTTTAACGCATATTGTGCGAGAACATTTTGCAAAACTGGTAGGATTTAAGGCTTTTTACTTTGGTTTTCGGAGTTAACCAATAAAGAAATTTGAAACCGTGAAAGGTGCATTCTAATGAAATATAGGCCAAAGGCCTCGAGGAGTGAGAGGGGAGAGAGGTGAGGAACAGGGACGCATAGGGTGGAATGTGGGAGACAGTGGGGAGGGAGAGGTATGTTTGTGTGCATGTGTTTTCATAAAACCTGCTTACTAATAACTACATTTTCCTGGCACTCTAGTCTTGGTAACTCGTTACTACACATCCGATTCAGTTCTTACAGTAGTAATGCACCAACCTTTCAGACATCTGCCCTCATTGCCTACAAACAGGCCTTTAGGGCCAGCTCATCTGAAACTGCCTTATCACCAGATAGACCAGTTCTAGCCTTAGGAGACCCACGACCCTCTGAGCTTTCTTTTTTGAACGGCACCTCAGACAGACTCAGAAGACTGCTGTTCCTACGACATTCGCCGGCGCCCGATTCTGTAGAATCCTAGTCCGCAGTGCATACCTGCACACAGTCTCTCCACTGTTTCAAACTGCACAGAATATTACTGTTAATTTGTAGATTATTTCTGCACCACAGGTTTATCACTGAGATTGTAATCCTTGCTCCCATTCTGCACTCTGCAGATTTTCCTCAAAGAAGACAAACCACTGAAGTGTACGTTTGCAAATCAGTTTTCTGTTTTACCTGTCTAACCAAAGGTACATTGTTTTTCTGTGCGGCGACATCCCCTCCCCCTGTACCCAGATGGCTCATTTAGATGCTAACCCCCTTAAAAGGCACTGACTTCTCCTTTTAAACAAATACTAATTCTTTAGGGCCCGGATCCCCCAGCGTGCTCCACGTCCGCCCTACCCACCAATTAATCAAACTTTGAGATAAGGTGGGTGTAAAAAAGGCCATGTTTAATGACAACACTCATAAGCATGACAATGGAGGATTAACAGGAAACATATTATCAAACATTAACAACAGCTATTATTGAAGCATATCATCGAAATTGCATTGTTCATTATTGAAGCTGCATTTGCTCTTAAAATATTCTTCTTTCCCCCAGCACCAAGGGGCCCTCTGGTTCGCATCTCCCAGGCCGAGATGCCCACGCAAGGTGCAACCCACCTGCGCCCCTGAGTGATGGGCCCCAGCCCTCGGGTCCTTGTCCGCCATTTCTAGAGCCCCACCTCTCGTCCACCAGGCTGCCCAGGATCCCAGGAGGCTCGTACCTGTCGCCCTAGCCTCCCCAACCGGTGGCCTCCATCCCCCTGCGGAGAGCTTACCTTGTCTCCCCTCAGTGCTGGCCTAGGTAGTGCGCAAGGCGTACTCCCGTCCATTTTGTAAGTCTACATCAATGGTCCAGTGTCTCTTTTCCGCAACTCACACCTTCAAACTGCTGCATTAGGGGACGGGTGGGTGGGAGTTAAAAACTTAATCTAAGGCGAGGGGTATGGGGCCAGCAGGGTGAGAGCAGGTCCGATGTAGGCGAAGGAAGAGACCGAGATCCCTGCGTTACTGACCAAAATAGGTCACGGCCTCTGCCCCCGCCCCCCACCGGACGTGCGTCACCTCCTGCCCCGGAAGCACTTCTTCTGACCGGCCTCCCAAAGGGCGGCCGTCCACCTACACTGACTAATGGCGTTGCGTGGGCCGGGCCCTAAAGGCGGGCTCGTCTAGCCTCGCCCTTGGTAGTGTGCGTGTATAACATTAAAGTCTAAGGGCGTCCACTGAAATTTGCATATCTCAGCTCTGCAACAGTTTTACCTACCCAACCTGCAAACTGAAGACTACGGGCAACCCAACATACTGGCCGATTGTCCCTAGAATTATGTTCCATGCACAGGCATAAATGTCTGTGTTTACTGTTTATATGAATCGGGATGTGAGAATTTATGCCAAAATTAACTTTTTTGTGTCCCAATCCTCCAAGTTCAATGTCAGCTTGCAAACAAAATTAAAATTGTGGCTCAGAGGTATTAAACTTTTTGAAAACTTAGTTGTACTGGCTTGGAAGATTTAAAATAATTTAGGTTACCATAGTATTTTTGGACATCCACTATAAGTAATCTGTAGCGATGCAGACATTCCATTACAGGATAATATTTACAGGTTTTCGTTAATTGAGGGACTGTGCAGCTATTTGGTTATTGATGAAAATGTGTACCTATAGGATTGATGGAGGAGATTGACTTTGGTGTCTCTTGCTGCTCTTTGGAGCATTGAGATTCCCGCTGCCGCCGGAAGTGAACTCCTCTGCAACAGCTGCAACCTTCACTCCTCCCCTCGACCTGTAGAATTATTTCCTCTATAAAGTTAGAAAAGCCAAGTTCCGTATGTACAAGGTCTGTTCCTGGATGAGCTCTGTTCTTGTGGAGCACACTCTGCGCAGTATCTTGCAAACTTCACATCAACTGTCAGTAATTTCCTTTGACTAGGAACCGCTCATGCAATTTCACCAAAATCTCCTGGATAATAGCCCTGCTGGCATCCCTGGGAGTAAACAGCCTTTGACCTCAGTGATGCACCACAGAATATTTTTCAGGAATGGGAATGGAGAAAACTTGGCTATGATGTGAACTGTAACTTTGATACGTATTGATTGAATGGCGATTTGTGTAAGCGCTGCTTTGCCCAGAGGCGTCAAGACGCAAAAGATGGAATAAAAGCCAGATACTGATATAAGTAACAGGGAAAGGAGACCTAAGAGTAGGCTTCAGTAAAGAGCAGAGTTTTCAGGCCCTTTCGAAAGAGCAGCAGGGAATCCTGGCCCCTGAGTTCCAAAGGGAGCTCATTCCAAAGTGTGGGGGCTAGAGAAGAGAAGGCCTTACCACCCCATCTCGCTTTAGCGATTCGTGGAATAGATAACAGATACTGACCCGAGGAGCGCAGTGCTCTGCCTGGGATATAGGTCGACACTAGGGTCCTAATGCCCTCAGCACCAGCACCATGAAGAGCCTTGTGAGTGATGGTTAGGATTTTAAATTTAATTCTGGCATGCACCGGAAGCCAGTGAAGACTATTCCTGATCCTAGTCCCTGAAGAGCGTCTGGGGGCATTGACAACTAATCTTGCTACCGCGTTCTGGACGACCTGCAGGCGATGGAGCAATTTGGTGCTCATGCCAAGGTATAAAGCATTGCAGTAGTCCAGTCGCGTGGATAGCAGGGCGACTGCAACCTGTTTCCGGGCATCAGGGGAGAGGTAAAGGGTAAGTTTTCTAGGTATCCTTAGGACCCCGCAGCAGGTTGAAACGGTTCTGCTTACTTGCTTATCAAAAGCAAGTGAGGTGTCAAATACAACTCCCAAATTACGGGCGGTGAGGGAGTGCTGGGGACAAGATCCAAGTGTCCGAGGCCACCACTCATCTGACCAAATCTCCTTATTGCCCCCGAAGACCAAGATCTCTGTTTTCTCCCCATTTAGTTTAAGGAAGTTCAAGGCCATCCAGCCCGCCACTGCTTCCATACACTTTCGGAAGTTTAGGGCCGTGGTCTCGACAGAATGGGACAAGGAGACCATAATCTGGGTGTCATCCGCGTACGAGAGCACTTCCAGTCCAAAAGATCTAACAAGCCTAGCAAGAGGGGCCTCATAAACGTTGAACAATGTGGGACTCAAAGCGGAGGCCTGCGGTACCCCACATTGCAAGGGCATGGCGTTGGAAAGGAAGTCACCCAGTTTGACCCTTTGTTCCCGATGGTTGAGGAAGGAAGTGAGGAGGCTGAGAGCCCGACCCTTCACCCCCTGACTCAAAACGCTTCGAACGAAAACTTCAGAATGTGCTTGTTCGTATCAGGAACACACCGGTTAATACATCTAGGAAAAGATAAATGTGTGCACCTTTTCAAACACACCAAAGTCAAATAGGCTAGTACGCCGACCACGTAACTCGAGCAGCCCCGCCCCCTAATTGATACTCCTTGTATGACTGAGGGTGATTTGAGATGGGTTAAGAGGCTAAAGGGAGTGCTCACTTATACACTGAGTGGTCAGATGGGAGTGCTCACTTATACACTGAGTGGTCAGATGGGAGGGCTTACTTATACACTGAGTGGTCAGATGGGAGGGCTTACTTATACACTGAATGGTCAGATGGGAGGGCTTACTTATACACTGAGTGGTCAGATGGGAGTGCTTACTTATACACGGAGTGGTCAGATAGATTCATTCTCTAGTCACGTGACTCTCAAGCCGTCCCGCCCCCCAAGTGAAGCCCATGGTGTGACTAAGGGTGATTTGAGATGAGGAGGCGGCTCCGTTATGTTGGTTTGTATGCCTTCATGGAGTGGGTCTTTACATTTCCGAAACCTAACGTTGCTTGGTAGAGTGCAACGTGGCCGTTCGTCACTATGTCGGTTATTGTGATGCGGATGTAAGCGCTTTCGGCTACTATGAAATAAATCGAGGCGCTAATAGAGAAGACAGTGCTCGGACTGCAGTTGTGGTGCACCTTTCAAGATGTATGCTCTCCGAGGAAATGGAGACGTTTGTTGACAAGTGGCGTTTTTATTACCTCACTGGAAACTCATTCCTTTGATGTGCAGGGGGCGTGTGAATGTGGACGAAAAAATGTGGGTTTTTTTCAGTCATTTTCTAAAGAGGTCCGGGTCTCATGTTTTCCCAGACACTTCGCTAATCACTGTCGAAATCTGCCGGTTTCATCATGGTCAAAAGCCGTTCATGCGTACGGGTTACATATCTGTCTGGGCATGGGGTAACTGAGACGGCAGTGGTATTTCTTTAGAAGCCATAGAGCTCAGATCAACCTCGAGTGGAAAACATCTGTACCTGTTACAACAGAGCAGCTCTACACTCGGTAGACAAAACGTGTCTTTAAGCGAGGGTATTGTCATGCCAGAGTCTACTGATCCTGAAAGCAGTGCCTCGAATAGGCAACCGAAATGGACCTATGGTTTCACGGTTTGGCACAATTTCTTGAGTGCTTCAACGAAAGTATGTCCCTCTATAAATGCGTACCCTTGAACAGCTGCTGGCAAATTGTCAGTCAAATTCTATAACACGTATGTCAGTCAAGATATCTTTATTCGACTTTAACCAAGTCATACAAAGAAACATAAACAATAAAAACACATGGCATAAAAATACATATATACAGTTAATTGTTTAAAAAAGTACAATATACAATGATTTAAGAAGGCGAAATTTTACCAGCAGCTTTCGCCCTTGCTGCGGCCACTAAAAAATTAGCAATACAAAATGTTGAATGTGGGTTTGACGCAAGCTGTAGATAGAGCAGCGCCGGGCGCACCTGAGTAAACCCTGCTTCTCTCAAAATGGGGAGCAAATATTTTTTCCTCGGCTCCTGATAGTGGGAACAGAACATGACGATGTGCATTGTGTCCTGCACCGAGAGGTCATCGCAGCTACACGGTGGTGCTAACTCTGGCTTCTGCCATTTCTTAAAAGAACCCAGATAAAAATGTATCAGGTTAAACCTGAACTTTGTTAATAAAAACCTGTGGTAGTGATGTGTGACAAAGCTAAGATAAGGGGCGAGTAAGGGAGCGCTGACCAGGAGATTATGTGCCCTAACTGCGGGCTTCAATATTTCAACGTCCTCTCGACTAGCTGCCTTCTTTTCCATAAATGCCTTTTTTATGAGGGCAATATCTGATGCCTTAATTTTTTCTGGACTTAAGAAAAGTTCTGGACGGTCTAAATCAGTGAATGACTTCTCTAAGTAGGACAGCCATGGGATGCTCTTAGATTTATCTAGGGAGAGTACATCTTTCAAAATAGTATGGTTCAGAGGGAGATCGTCGTTCAGCCACATTTTCAGCCATGAGGTCAGCGGCGCTAGGTTTAATAGATCCGAGAGGTAGGGTAAGCCCACCTCCTGATGTATTGAGTAAGTTGGGGCTGACTGTGGTAGGGAGAGGAGAGATCTAATAAATTTATTCTCCGCTCTCTGAATAGGCTCTAGGTTAACATAACCCCATAACGGAGATCCATAGAGAGCTATCGCCACAGACTTGCACCTATAGATCTTTAAAAGGGCTTCCATTGGCCTTGCCCCCAGCTTACCCGCAAAACCAAGGATCGCTAAGGAAGACCTGGTTACCGCCAATCTTTTAGCTGTTACCTGCGGCCCCCATGTTCCCTTATTATCGAACAAGACTCCCAAGTAGGGGAACATAGTGACTTTTGAGACGGGGACCCCATTACAAAAGAATGATTTATGATGTTTTTTTGTGCACTCCCTCCCCATGACCATCGTGTGAGATTTAGACACATTCACTTTCAAGTCCAAATTGTCCATAAAGGAGCCGAAGGCGTCCAATAGGTGCTGCAATCCGACCCCAGTACGAGCGATCAGCACCGCGTCGTCTGCATACAGGAGTGCCGGTATTTGCACATCTCCTGCGCGCGGAACGTCCGCGTCCTGACCACGCAAATGTTCTCCTAGGCCATTAATGTACAGGGTGAAAAGTGTTGGGGCTAGGATACACCCTTGCCTTACCCCCTTTAAAGATTTGAACATGGGGGTGCACCTGCCGTTGGTTGAGACACGCACTGCGGCAAATAGTTCCCGGTGCAATGCGGCCATGAATGAAACCAAAGCTTTATCAATACCCAACTCCAATAGAATCGCCCACAGTTTTGATCTATTTACAAGATCAAACGCCGACGAGAGATCCATGAAGGCGAGGAATACGGAGCCCTCCTTGGCGACTGTGTACTTGGAGATGAGTAGGTGCAGGTTGCAACATTGCTCAATAGTCCCTTTCCTCTCCCTGAAACCGTATTGTAATTCAGACAGCCCCCCGCAGGCCTCAACATTCTCCCTCAATCTTGCTAGAAGTACTCGGCCCAAGATTTTTACAGTTGAATCCAGGAGGGATATTGGCCTGTAAAATGCTGGGTCGTCCCGCCGTCCTTTGTTTTTAAAAATGGGGACGATGATGGATTGAGCCCATGAGGTGGGGGCTAAATTTCCGTTCACCGCGTTAAATACGTTTGCCAGGACCTCAGCCCAGAGTTTAGGTGAGAACAAGAAGAAATCTGCAGGTACCCCGTCTGGCCCAGGAGCCTTATTTTTTGTGGTTGCCAGCAGCGCTTTTTCCACTTCTTGGGGGTTGAAGGTGATATGGTGACCATCGCTGTACGACAGTGTGTCTTTCTTTGTACCTTCGTCCTCACCCCCGTATACTTTTTCAAAGAAGGACAACCAAGACTCATCAGTGATCACGCAGTCCATGGGGTCGTTGGTATCGTCAAGGAATAAAGGCTGTTTGATTATTTCCCAAAATCTCCTACTGTCTTTCAAAACAGCTGCCGATAGGAGATTCTCCCATGTTTCGTGTTTGATATTATCTTTGCGGTACTTTATGGCCGCTTTGTAGGCTTTCCTATAGCACACAATGTCCTCTTTGACCCTAGGCACAGATTTAAGGGCCGCCAATAATTCCCTGTGAGCTTTGGAACATGCATGGTCGAACCAGCGCTTGTGTCCATCAATACCCTGGATTGGTTTAACAAGTAAGTCCTTCGAGACCTGATCACAAATTGCCTCGTAAGCTGCAATGATTTTGTGCCTTTGGGGACCCGGATCTCTGCACTGCTCCACGTGTGCTTTTATTTTAGGATAACACTTTTCATAAAAGTTTTCCGGGATGACTTTAGCCCACTTGATGCGTCTGGCTTGGTCAGTAGACCTCAGGGGATGGGTAGGTTTGTGCTTTGCTGGTGATGGTCCCAAATGAGCTCCCCATGCCACTTCGAGCAGGACTGGATTGTGATCACTATGAATTGAAGGGACTGTGTGATAGGCCATAAACCGCTGCAAGATGCCTGGTGAAACAAAAATGTAATCAATCACTGTTCCCTGATGAGCTCCGTTAAAGGTTGGATTTCTCTGTCCACAGTCCGGTTCGTGTAAATCGAAAAAGGCCAAGAGCTCCTCGAGCTCCTGCCCCTCGGCGGAATGTTCGAAATGGGGTCCACGTGTGGCTGCCTCATCGGCCTCGTCAACTTCTCTACCCTTACAGGCAGAACCACATGAATGAATGTTAAAATCGCCTAAGAGAATTAACTCAAAAGAAAAATCGATATCTCGTGAGACTGAATTTAAAATATTTTCCAAAATAGCAATGTTGCGACCGCTGTAGTCACTATTCCCGGAATTGTAAAAATTAACAAACAGTGTCCTGCATTCTTTGTTTATCACCCTCTCGACTATCAGGATGTTGTCAGATTCAGAACTAATCTGCCTGTAGGTACCTTTTAAGGCTAATGAAAATAGAAGCGCCAATCCGCCTTTGGCTCTACCCGCTCTGCTGGGTCTTGCAGGTTTAACGAAACTAGAGAACCCATCCAGCCAAAAGCTGTTTGAAGTGTCCCACGTTTCTTGAAAGGCGATGATATGATGTTCTGAGACAAAGCTCAACCAGGCTTTGTCCTGACGTTTTGCATTTGTCCCTGCTACGTTCCAGCTTATGATCTTGCATGTAGCGGGCGATGATGGTTTTTGAATAATTGGAACTGCCGGGACTATTCCGACTGGGTGTTGTAAAGCCAAAGCATCACTTACTGGTGGTGACTTATTTGGTGCCTCCCTGGTTTGCCTAAGATCGGTATCAAGTCAATCACATATGTTAAGATCCGATAAAGGGGCAAACCTATTACCTGTGCTGACACCCCAGTCAAACGGAGTAGCTGCCTGGCCCTGGCCATGTTGTAGTGGGTTCCATGTAAGTAGAGGAGTGTTGGGGTAATGTGGTAACTGAGCGTTTCTCTGCCACTGAGCATGCCTAAAGCCCCATGTGTTGCGAACCTCGCCCGGCAAGCCCCCATCCCAAACACTACCTCTTGGTTCACGCCCCAGGGCAGACCTGGTGTTCAGGTCTGTTGGGCGTAAAAAATTTCCAAAGTCCTGATAAGCTGTGGGCTGGAGCCAGTCGTTCGGGTGTCGGGGTCTGGCGGCGTCTCTCCAATTATTCCTAGTGGTGTATCTATTATAGCCATTAGGGTTAGGTAAGGTACGAAATTTTGTCTTATCATAAAAGAATTTGAGAGTGAGAGGCACTATGGAACCTCTGCGTCGTTGGGGCGGGAAGACATTATTCAGAACATCTGGAAGGACCTCCGCGTTAGCGAAGTTTAGAATGACACAATCCCCTGTGAACTTTTTGGGCTTACTTCCTATCCAGGATACCCTCCTGGACATAACGATATCTCCTGCCAACTTATCGTAACCTTGGGCTGACATATGCATATTATTAGTGAGCCAATACAGCGCCTTGTCTTTTAAATCCAGATTTGACTCTGTTTTGCCATCAGCTAAGGGAGGGACATTTGCCAAAACCAGAACGACCGGTGAGGCTTCCAGGAAAAATTCGGCAGAAATATCCTCCTGCTGGATCCCCCTGGGGGCTGGGGTTGTACTGGTGCCGGGGTCTACTGCAACTGCGGCTTGCCCAATAGCGGGCAGTGAGATTGGGAGTGAGGAGGGAGGGAGCAAAGAGCCCTGATGAGTAGATAATGGGTTGCTTGCATTAGAGATGTTCTCCTCGTTAATAGGTATCAAGTTTGAGACGAGAGAAGACAAGTTTTCCATCTCTTCCGCCAATTTGCTATGGGCAGTACCCAGTTTTTTGACCTCAGATGTTAATTTATCCAGCTTCCCTATCAGGGGTTTAATTATGGTCTTGATTTTAATGTCCATCATTTCCTGGATTCTATTAAAGAGATCATCATCATTGTTGCTTCCAGAGTCAATCGCGATATCAAAGTCGGCCTGTTTCCCTAGCCGCTTTGGAGGTGGGGTAGAGGCCTTTTTCCTACCAGGATGTTTCCCCCCCCGTTTAGATGTGGATTTGCGGCAGGCTCTGACCGCCCGTGTTGCTGGCCGCGGTGATTGAGGTTCTACTTCCGTGCAAGATGACTGGTGATTTGGATCGTTAATGATGTTTAATGATAGATCTACTGGGTCTTCTCTGACAGTTTGAAGATTATCGTCGGCGTTATTAATGTCCTCACAACCATTAGAGTGAATGGTCAGGTCTGTGAGTTGTGTTGCGGGGTTCACTTGCAGTATGTCAGATGCCCCAGCGCTAAGTACACTTGTGGATGGGCTTTCAGAAGGCATAATGGGTGACTGACTAAGTCCAAGGGATTGCCTTCGCTTATTATTGATGTCATTTACCACTTGTACCATGTATGAGTCTATAGTGTTCACTGTCACTGCCTGTGCTGGTAACCGTTTTTTTCCCATTGGCTTTTCGGAATGTATAACAACTTACCAACGACTCGTCTTCAGCCAAAATTAGCCTAAACAAGAGCCGAGGTGACTAAACGACGATATCTGTATTGATACAGGCCTTGTGTGTCACAGCATGAAATGGCACTAAAATGTTACAAAGGATTGGCACAGTACCTTGATGCAGATGAAAGGGAGAGGCCTCGCCTGGCCCCCTCGTGCCTCTGAGGGCCTCAGAGGGCCCGCCCTTTGCCCGGGCTTCGCCTGGGCGTCCCGCTCGCGTCCCGCGACGCGGATGGCTTGCTTCCTTTGAAGCCCCTCCTGTCGCGTTGAGCGCGTCAGGGAACGCGCCGCCGCAAAGGCTCACGGGAACTGTAGTCCCGGAGCGGCGGCGCGACTGGCGGCAGAGAAGTGCTGCTGGCGCTGGACCAAGGATGTTGGGCTGGGACTGGTCTCCTCGTGGCTCTCTCTCCTGTGTCCCCACAAAAGGTAATCCTCTCACTGCTCCGGTACTCGTCTGGTCAGGTCAGGACCCCCTGCTCCGCCGAGGGCTTGCTTCCTTTGAAGCCCCTCCTGTCGCGTTGAGCGCGTCAGGGAACGCGCCGCCGCAAAGGCTCACGGGAACTGTAGTCCCGGAGCGGCGGCGCGACTGGCGGCAGAGAAGTGCTGCTGGCGCTGGACCAAGGATGTTGGGCTGGGACTGGTCTCCTCGTGGCTCTCTCTCCTGTGTCCCCACAAAAGGTAATCCTCTCACTGCTCCGGTACTCGTCTGGTCAGGTCAGGACCCCCTGCTCCGCCGAGGGCTTGCTTCCTTTGAAGCCCCTCCTGTCGCGTTGAGCGCGTCAGGGAACGCGCCGCCGCAAAGGCTCACGGGAACTGTAGTCCCGGAGCGGCGGCGCGACTGGCGGCAGAGAAGTGCTGCTGGCGCTGGACCAAGGATGTTGGGCTGGGACTGGTCTCCTCGTGGCTCTCTCTCCTGTGTCCCCACAAAAGGTAATCCTCTCACTGCTCCGGTACTCGTCTGGTCAGGTCAGGACACGTATGATCTTGTGGCAGTATCTGTACAGTGTGCTAGAAATGTTTGTCACTGTTAGTTCAGTCAGTGTTCAAAAGCTTAAGATCCTAAAACTTTATAGTAAGCTCACAGTAACACTATGCAATGATGTAATAGTGTATTGTATACTTTTTCGACGCTCTGGATTCAGTCGGTGCAATATAAGGAATCCAGACCCAGAGTAACTGCATACTTTTTAGTTGTTATATAAAGTTTTAATTAGTTTATACGTTTTTTATAGTTGCTTAAAGATTTTTAAAATATTGAAATTAAGAAAATGCTGTACCGTTGCTATATTTTTTTTGTGCATAATTTTGCTGTAGATCCCTCGTATGCTTGCATAAAGCAAATTTAGAAGTCTCATCAAGACTTTTAAGAAAAAGGAGATTATGTGGTAAAAGTGACTCCTCTAAAATACTTTTTTTTAAAGAGAGGGGGAGGGTTTCTTTTTTGAGGGGGTTTCCTGTGAAATTTGTGGGGGGACTGGGGTCTCTCTGTTGCTGCTTGAGTAATGTACTGTCTGTGGAAAGATGTACAGTTAGTCTGTCAGATGTATTTGCACCCTAATTATTAAAAGAATTACGCTAGTATAATGTGAAGTAATTTGTTTGTTTTGTTATTATCTCAGTTGTCTAAATGTAATGCAGTTTCGGTGTTGTTCTCTCCCAACAGGCGACTGGATGCCAACCATATTGTCACCGTCCCAGAAGACAGTTTTGAAGGCTTGGTGCACTTGCGGTACCTATGGCTCGATGATAACAGCTTGACCGAAGTGCCCGTTCGCCCGCTTGGCAATTTGGCATCCCTGCAAGCGTTGACATTGGCTCTCAACAAAATTGCACACATACCAGACTTTGCCTTTGCAAACCTTTCGAGTCTTGTTGTCCTGTAAGTGTTAGAAACTTGTTTCATTCCAATCCAGGTGCCACAAGTTGTGTTGATTTTCTTTTACAGGCATTCTCTAATGATGTTAACCTTTATTTCCTCCCCACCTAGTTTACCTAAGATTCTTTTCATGGTTACTGGATGTGGATCGCATACGCTACAACTCCCACCCGACAGCTGGACAGCCCCACGTACCCTCCCTATGTACTGTTGTCAGCCCCACCTTCTTACTTGTCTTCATTCATGATTTATTCTCTGACGATCATGCTTCTCATGTGAATCTCTGGTTTGTTCCACATTCATGCTTTATAGTTAGTCCTGCACTGTGCAGACCCCTATATGTACTTATATAAATCCCAAATATATCTTTAAAAAAAGATTTATGGGAGTATGGCCATCTCTGTGATCAATACAAGATAATGAGTGTGTTTTAGCTTTCTCCTCTGTTAGTTGTTGGAAGCATAAGAATTGATATCTTTAAGCTTAAGTTATCAATGGGATCAAAACCACACTTTCTCCCATGAGATCACCAAGAATTAACCATGGAAATTGTAAAGAAACCTGTGCATTCTTTTACACTACGAGGTAGAAGACTCCCTTTCTAAATTAGCCCTCTGTGCTCCCACATTGGACATCCTTTATGGGCCTCATTTAAATTGCATCTTAGAACCCATAACATATTTGCGTGAACATTATCTGAACAGAAAAGCAGCTATCGTGAGAGTAAGGAAATGGAGAACAGATATCCACTGGTGTTACTGACCCATTGTGACATTACACCACTTTCACAGTATTCCAAGTTCCACAGATGCCCTGATGCGTAGTGGTTACTCCTTTGCAAAACATTTAGTTACTTTTTGCTCTTTTCGGGTGCTTATCTGTAACTAGTTCGGTGACACTTTTATTCAGGCAGTTTGCACATGTAAAAGAGACAAAATAATGAATTAAAACAATCACAAAATGTCTCATTGAACCACATAATTTTCTGTTCTTTGCATATAAGTTAGTCAACTATGCCGCATAATTTTGTTATCCCTTGTTGCATAATTCCAGTTGCTTAAGCTATAGGCCAGACTTTAAAAAGAGTAAAAGATTATCTTCTATCAAAAATATATATTCTTGAAGGTATTGTATTGGTCTTTCTTTATGAACATAAAAGAAATATGGACTAAGTTTGATACTATTGATTAAAAAATAATAATAATATCCACAGAGATATTCTAAACTTTTTTCAGAAGAAAGTATACTTAGTCAAATACTGCTACATTAAGAAGTATGTTTCTGATGTGTAAAATGTATGCAGGGATTAACACCATCAGCTGAGATTAATCGCCTGCTATTTCACAGGTGTTTCAAGAGTCTGGTAAAATAGAGAAAGGGAAGAGAATATTTGTTACAGAGCTGCCCAAGATCACACAGGACTCGGAAAATAACGTTTATACAATGGGGAAACTCTGCACAATACAAACAATGAAAGACTAAGCTCGTAAAAAAATAGGCCCTCATCAGGCAATCCAGGTTTCAGAATAGCTAACACCCAGGTTGTGCAAGACATACGGATAACCAGTGCTTAAGGTGGTGCTCTCTGGCTAATTTAGAGATGACCACAACAACAGCCAATTATTAATTCAGTGCACGTTGCAAGTTACTATTACCTGCCCACCAAGCTGTTTTTATACCTTTGGGGGTCTGAATAGTCCGATTTGTCACACTTGTAGGAGTGTTATGGTTAGAGGTTGTGTTGTTACGGTCTTTAGCAGCATAGCAGGAGAAATGTGTGGTGCAAGCTTTAGTGACCTCCTGACGAGAGCCCGGGCACTTATTTTTCTACAAGTTTAGATCTGCAGATAGCAATTTTGGTAGTAAAGGGGATGTGGGTTAAAGCACTTTGGAACTCCACATTGAAAGAGTGAATGTCAGTAATTTCCTCACCCACAATTGTTTTTAAAGACATTGACTGCAAATATCCCAGTATAGGACAATATGTATAGACTGGGTCTGGAGAAATGATACCTACAGTAATGTTATAAAGAGATAACGTAAAGACAATACAGAGATGAAAAAAACACCTCCTAAGTTGTGAACTTTGCCCACAAATACTAGCAGTGACACCTGTAAATATAAGGCAATGACAGCAACTTTGGAGTACTCTGTACACAGTCACAGTAGACAAGGAGTTAGAATGTATAGTACTGAGCAGAACAGAAAGGAAAACATTTGCAACGCATAGCCGAAAACAAGGTATCACACTAGGCAACTGAGAACAAAAGCAGCAGGGATAGGAAGGCAAAGCAGTGGGAATTAAAGAAGCACATAAATATAAAGACTGCAGAAAAGGAAAGTACAGAAGTGAAAGGGTAGGGAATAAAGAAACCTGGAACAAGGTTAGCCCAAGAATCTGGAAAAACTGCAGAATAGTGCTAGCTCTAGAAACCAGGACGCACTACGAAATAATGCAAGTTCCAGAAACAGGGCATGTTCCAACAATAGTTCAGATACAGGGAACAAGGCCCCACTGCTAACAGTATAGGTTCAGAAAACAAGGATTGCTGTAGCTCAAGAATCGAAAATATCTGGAAACAGGTGGTCAGCAAAAAAGAGCACTTTTATGATGACCAGTGCTGGGCTGAAGCAAACGGAGGCTTTAAAAAAAGTTCAGTAATAATTACATGCCTTAGGGGTGAACATGCTAGCACCTGCCAGTCACAGGTGTGCTGATTCCTCCACCCATCGTTTGCCTGCAAAGATGCGGATTAATCAGAGAGCAGGGATTTCTAGGAATTGAATCTGTGGCAGGAAAAGATTACAGGCTGCCACAAAATCTAGCATAAATCCTGAAAGGGCTTTAATGGGACCGGGTCTCACCGGTGCTGAGCACCGGCAGTTTTTTCAAAGGGGGTCTCGAAACGGGTCACTATTGGGCTCTGTTTTGTGCCCTGGCACAGACAGTCCGTTTTTTTCCGGACTGCAGTGACAGCAGGCACTTCAATGTGCTGTACTCACACTGCTCACTTCTCACTAGTGGAGAAGTTACGGTATGATGTCATGCCACGTGAGTGTTGTAGGGGAAGAGAAATCCTTTAGCACCTTCGAGTCTTATGACGAGCTCAGCTCGTCATGAGCCACAGTGCTTGTGTGCTCATGACAAGCTGAGCTCGTCATGACTGTTAGAACGCTCGCATGCTGGGCAAATTCGCATGCTGGGCAAATTACCCTGCTGTGCGAGCGTTCTAAAGAAACGGGTGTGGTGATGACTAGCACGGGGGCGCTATGCGCGCCCCCCAGCACAGCAGGGGAATTTGCCCAGCTGTGAAGGGGTTAAAGAGGGTCATTTTCTCTCTGGATTTTCCTTCTCTTTTTGAAACTCAGGAGCAGCAACATTGTTGTGGTGTCACTAGGGCTTTAAGTGGAAGCTTTTTCAATATTGTATACAAGCCATAGATGCAGCTTATTTATCTTATTCAATTAACAACCATTGGCAAAGCCAATAGTCCTGACTTGTTGTAGGTATGATGTTACTTTACGTATCGTATATCTGGATGCAATGAGATACAGCAAAATTCAAGTTGGGCGGCACACTATGCTAAGCACAGATTTTTAGCGTACATGTTCTTAAGCCACACCCTTAATTACATTGGCCGCGCTCCTTTAAGAGACACCACCCCAGTGTTTTCATCCCACTTAAAGCCCTGATACCATGTTAAGGCTTCTGGCAAACGTAGCCTTTAGGAGCAATATAATTCTGCTGTCACAAAGCCTGGCGTACTCGGATTTAAAAGAAACTGCAGAATACTGACCAATAGGCTGCATGTCAGTACATGGATATAGGCCAGGGTGGGGGAGGGGTGGAGTCCCATATGTTGACCCCCTGGTGGTAGGCATGAGAGCCTAGTTAGCGAACTGTGACATGGTGTCCGAATGTGCACGTTCACCACAAGTCCTGTTTGTTCTTTTTCTCACTGATGCATAGTCTCTGTTTACATACAATTCATTTTCTTACCTAATACAACTATTCCACCAAACCTATGACCTCAGAATCATGGCCATTCCCACCAACCAAGAACCAACGCTTTTAACGCTTCATTCTGCCCTTACTGTTCTCTGCAAATCGAGCACTGTGGCTGTAATTCTGCGTGAAACGCCTTTTACAAATTTTCTTAAGAGAAACCTGTGCTGTGCGTAGCGGTCGGCGGAGACATGGAGTTAATAGGAGATGAAAAGAAAAAACTAAATAAGCTCTTTATTAAAAGGAATAGAAGAATCGAGAGTAAATGGATATATCTGCCATATCCATTCGTATGAATAGGGCAAGCCGTTTTGGGAGGCTTTTTGATGTTTAAAACCAGCAGGGGGTCCAGCGTGGCCGTGTTAGTGAGCGGAGGTTTGTCCCAGGCCTGTTGCTTCGTAGCTGTAGCATGACTTTCATTCCCGTGTTTGCATCCTTTCACGTCCTCTTCTGCTGGCCCTCGGATCCCAGGGCCAGCCAGGGTGCTCTTGAGTGCTGGCCGAGGCGCGCGAGCCTCCTCTCCCCAACGCGCGCGCCACCTGCGGCGCCTCCTCTCCCCAGCGCGCGCGCATCCTGCGGCGGCTCTTCTCCCCAGCGCGCGCGCCACCTGCGGCGGCTCCTCATCCCCATGCAGCAGGCGCGCCGAGATTGATGAATCCGAGCCTGTGACCTTGAGAACAGTTGCTCTCTTCCCAGAAGCCGGGCTTGCAATTTTTCATGCAGCAGAGGAAGAAAAATGGAAACCGGGGTTTCTAATGATCTTTTCCTGGGTGTAAAGCAGGCTATCTGCTAAGGGTCAGTGCAGCGGAATGTGGCCGTGGCCAGTGCCCAGTGCCGCCATTCGTCATAGTTACCAGCCCGTGTCAATGAGGGCTTTGTGCCCCGTGTGCCTGCAGCGGCCGGGGGCGAGGAGGCTTCGCAGGAATAATAAACGAAGAGGCGGTGATTGTGTCGAGGCTGGATGTGAACTTGGAATAGCTGCAGCTTACTGCCCATAAACGTGTCACGGCATCCATGACGTACAGCAGGCTGCCCGCCGCTTTTATAATCACCAGAGACTGGGATAATGCCCGTTTCTGCTACACGGGAAACATTAAACAGCGCTACTTCGTGTCAGGCAGCCACAAAGAGGGAACAAACACATTTTGGTCTGTTAGCAAGACACTTCATAGACGCAAACCTGTGGTCCTAGGAGGGGAAAAACTCCAAAAAGATTCACCAATGGGGTTGCTACTTGGCAAGAAGCAGATGCACCTGTGGTGATAAATGCATGCATTGTGAAAGACGTGGCGGCTGATCTGTTCCCTGATCTCCTCTATTCCCCTCACCACGCCGTGTGATGCTGGATTAATGGGTTTAGCACCTCGCATTTTATTTACCTTCTGTAAACATTGGACACTCTTAGAAAGAGCTGTCTTCTGTGCAGTTTTACCATAGGTGTGTTTGCCTCAGAAAGTCGAGAAGCGTTTTTAAGTGTATTTTTGATATTTCCTTGTAAGCATGCATGACAACACAGCAAGTTGCAACCAAACATTGAACTAAGTGGAGAGGCGCCTATTATTGGCAGGCTGCAAAGCCACGCCCACAAAATGGGTAGCGTACCATAGAAACTAAAAGGCTTAAAATGGAGGAAGAAACTTCAAAATGCCTTTTGCATAAAGTAAAAAATTCAGAAAAACTTGTCAAAAAATTATCAGGCACTGTACACCCTATCTTATTTCAAGTCTTGATGTCAGTTGCAGCCAAGAACATAGAGAGGCTTAGCTCACACCCACTGCATACCATTGGTTGGTTTTCCTTTTCCCTCTCATTTGTCTGCTTATTATTGGTGACCCAGGTTGTCAATCTTGTATTTCTCTCTCCCGTTGAGCGTTGTCTCTTTACCATCTCATTGATTAGCAGGCATCACTGCTTCCACTGCTTGCTTTTCAGGCACTACTGTTTTATTTTTTTTCAACATTCCATTAGAGTGCATGTGTTTTTGAGCAGTCTCCTTTGTGTGCATCTCTTCCTCTGCTCTCTGTTGCTCGACTGCTTCTTACCGTCTGTCTCCCTCTTGCGCTTTCCCATGTGCTTCTCCCCATTACTTCCAGCCACTTGCGCTCTCCAGGTTGTTTTCACTCCCGCCCTCCCCTGTTGCTTTTCTGTCCCCCATTCCATCCCCATGTTGCTTCACCATTTGCTCCTCACCCTCTGTGTTGCTTTGCCGTTCCCCACGAGCTCCCTGTGTTTCTTCTGCTCCCCCTGCCTTTTTTTAATGCTAGTGCCAGTTTTATTCTCATTTAAGTTAACGCTCCAGCACTGATTGGTAACTAAGAAGAAGAAAAAAAAAGCCCAGATCATTTTGTAGTCACAAGCATGCAGGTCCCTACAAAATGACGCATATGTCTGCATCAAAGGCTTTGGTTTGTTGTTTATTTTTCATTTGGCTACGCTGCAAATGATCGTAGATGTGCTGACCCCAAACCCTACAAATTCGGATCTGGCCCTACTGTTTTGGACCATGCACTGCTCCTATCCCTTCACTCTGCATTACTTCCACCTATACTGTACTGCTCCCCCTTGAATCTTGTGCTGCACCCGTCAAATGCAAAACTGCTTCTTTTGGACTCTGCGCTGCTACCCTACCTACCCCCACCTCCAGCCTCTGCATTTCCTTCTCCACAGTCTGAGGTGCTTCCCTTGCACTGCACACTGCTCTCCTTGGAGCCTGTTTTGTCATTGGCAGAGCGGGGTACACACCCTGCACTACTCACCCCGCATGTAGTGCCCCTAACTCTTAATCGTGCAGTTTTTTCTGCCTTCATCCCTACTCCTTCTTTGCTACGCTTGTGGATTCTGTGCTGCTTTATCGTTGCTCCCTCCCTTCGATCCTGATCTGCACATTTGACCCTTCACTCCTGGCCTCCTGCTCCTATCGGATACTGCACTTCACCTTTCTGGGCAACCTGCAGTGATCTTGCGCTACTCCCTCTGACTGCCACAGCCCTTTTTCTCAGACGACAATAATGACTCCATGGACTGCGTTATTCCTGATGAAAAGTGGCTATCTCACTTTAAAAATGTCTATGGGGACACTGTTGATGCAACTAAAGATGTCCTGCTGACAAGCCCAGTCATCCGCCCCATCATCTTTAATCGAGATGAGGTGGAAAAAGCCATTATGTCCACTACAAAGCACAAGGCACCTGGCCCTGACGGTGTGCCTGCCGACTTTTTTATGTACTCCCCAAAACTGTGGGCTGAAGTTTTGGCAAACGTGTTCAATGCAGTTAATGGTAACCCTGTTCCTGTATCATGGAACACCTCCACCATAGTTCCCATTTTTAAAAAAGGTCAGCGGGATGATCCAGGCTGTTATAGGCCTATATCCCTCCTGGACTCATCAGTAAAAATTTTAGGAAGAGTTCTCTTATCCAGGCTGAGGGAAAACGTTGAGGGCTGTGGTGGTTTGTCCGAAATCCAATACGGATTTAGGGAAAGAAAGGGGACTATTGAACAGTGCGTCAACTTACACTTGCTCTCCAAATACACTGTAGCCAAGGAGGGGTCCGTGTATCTTGCATTCATGGACCTCTCCTCGGCATTTGACCTGGTCAATAGGACAAAGTTGTGGTCTATTCTGCGGGAGATGGGTATTGATGAGGCATTGGTCACCTTTATGGCCTCCCTGCACCAAGAACTCTTCTCAAGTGTACGTGTGACAAATGAGGGTAGGCGCACCGCTCTCTTTAGATCATTAAGGGGTGTGCGGCAGGGCTGCATTTTAGCCCCCTTGCTCTTTACTATCTACATCAATGGCCTGGGCGCACACCTAGGGGGGCAGGAAGCCGACGTCCCGCGTGTAGGAGCAATAAAGATCCCGGCGCTCCTATATGCGGATGACGCCGTGCTGATCGCCCGCACAGGAGTTGGCCTCCAGCGCCTATTGAATGCCTTTGGTTCATTTATGGAGCAATTAGATCTAAAAATAAACATAGCCAAGTCACACACAATGGTGGTGGGTCTAGAGTGTCGCAGGAAGAGAAACAAAATATTCACATGCAGGGGGGACATGGTCTCTAGGGTATCCACATTCCCATATCTAGGCATACTGTTTGACCATAAAGGGTCCTGGGGCCCACAGGTTAGAGCTAAGAGGTTGGCCGTTATTCGATCATCATCAGCACTCCTGAGCTTTGCTGGTAGGCTGGGGGCCAGGCCTATGGAAGCTATACTAAAAATCTATAATAGTAAATCTGTGGCCATTGCATTATATGGTTTCGCATTGTGGGGATATGCAAATGTGGAACCAATCCAGAGAGCGGAGAAAGGATTTATTAGAACCCTACTCTCTGTACCCCAGTCGACCCCAACGTATTATATTCATAAAGAAGTTGGCTTACAGTTTCTTTCTGATAATTTGAGTATGGCAACTTTGATTTTTTGGCTAAAAATGTGGATAAATGAAGAACTCCCATTAAATCATAAGATCATGTCCGATGTCCTGTCCCTTGATAAATCCAACAAGATTCCTTGGCTGGCCTATTTGGCCAGGGCTTTTTTAGACCTAGGCCGTCCGGAGCTTTTTACCTCCCCGGAGAATATTAGGATCCAAGATCTTGACTTTGTAAAAAAGTCTTTCATGGGAAGGAAGGAGGCATGCCGTGAAGAACGTGAACTAGTAAAACCGGCAGTGAGGGATCATTGCTTGTTGGTCAGCTCGTCATCACTCGCACCATATCTTGGTTTCGTCACAATCCCCTTCCACAGTTTTCTTTTAACTAAATTTAGATTTAATTTGCTGCATTTTTACTTAGGTTCCTTTAACAATTGGCAGAAGCCAGAATTAGCCCCGCCCTGTAGCTGTGACCAGTTCTCAGCACAAGATACAATGCATTTTGTTATGTTTTGTGGGTTGTACTTAGAGCCAAGGAAAAAATTCTTGTTGCCAATTCTTAAAGAAGCCGGCTTCACTCAGGTGGGACCGGCTTTGCTCTTCTTACAATTACTACCTAATCCCCACATTACTTTTTGCGTTGCTAAATTTCTGGTAGCCGCCTCAAGGGCGAAAGCTGTCTGTCAAGATTAGTTATCTATGTCAAACTACCTTTTTAACTGTTTGTCACAATTTTAAAATTTGTTGTTACTATTCAACATTATGTGTATTATGGAAAATTTTGTATGAAATGTATTTTATTCTTTCTCTCTTTGTATGGTTTTTAAATAAGCCGAATAAAGATATTTTGACTGACTGACTGACTGCCACACCCAAGTTGTGGCAAATATTTTGGCATTTCTATAATGAAAAGTATTACTCAATATTCAGTACCATACAACTCAGAAAGGGCAGTGGCAGCAGCGTAGGGCACCCTGTAAAGTGTGGATAACACCTGCTCTGCTGATAGCACGTGGTACCTCTTCTGTGTATTGGTGTACTCCTTCTCAGTGCACAAATGATTCTGTCTCGGCTCCGGCCCTTCATTCAGTCAATCTTCTGCTTCGTAGAAGGATATCATTTGTGTTCCCTTCATAGCTGTTTTCTTTACAGAATCTTAGTAACACTAGTTGCTTTACATTTGTCAATAATAAGGGAGGTATGACTAGAGCTTTTAGTTAAAGGCATGGTTCTGTGATATGGTCATTGATGGTTTTTATGGTTCTTGAGAGTTTGGTCATCAGAGACTCCACTGTATATGGATTTTAACACTAAGCGTGATGGAGGCATCGGGGCATTTTGGTATGCATTTAGGTTTGTGTTGTGTGACCTCTAATCACATGCTTTGACTTAGGCCTCCAGCATGATAGTCTTTATGTCTGTCTGTATGCTTACAGGCGCTATTGAGCCTGCTGCGGTGCTGTTCGTTCTGTTTTAGTGTTTGAGGCTTATTTGCATGCTGGTTTTGTGACTACTGTTACGTTGATCCTTCTATTTCAGTATCGGCTGATTTGGGGATTCATGTCTGTTGCCCTGTCGGTGTTTTTTTTAATAGCCATGTTTCCATGCTGGTCTAATGTTTTAGGACTACATGAGCGTTAGTCTTTCTGTTACAGTCCTCTCAACCTGTTGGCATTATGGCTTGCTCCCGCTTTGGTACCGAACTGTGCTAATTGGCCACTCTGTTCTGCTTGAATTTGCTAGTGTTCCTCTCTGTGGATTTCATGGTAGCTGCAAATGGATTATCATTTTGTTCTTTGCAGCCGTACTAGAGTCTCCTGTTGAGTTATTGTGTTTTTGTCTTTGAGGGAAAGGAAAATAATATTCCTGCAGCTCATCGTCTGCCAGCAATGTGTAGTTTGTAATGAAGGTAACATTGTCACAAGCAGTTTGTCCACCATCTCAACATGGATCAGCAGATTATATAATGTGATCACCTTATTTAGATCAAAGAGCCTTCCTCATGAAACCTCATTCTCCTTTAAAGACCTGGCTCCTGTTATGATACTCCTTCACAGAAGCACATCGCCATAGCTTGAAGGTCCATCAGTCACAGGATGTAGCTTCGGACTATGGCATCCACCAGGCTTTTACGTATTTTTATAACAGAACAGGACAAAATGAAAACTTAAAAAATTAATAAGCTTTTTATAAAACACTCCTACTAGACAATAGGCTTTATACAGCAGTGACTTCCAAGAGCTCAGGTGCACGGTAGACGATAGCCTTTATGCAGCAGCATGGACTTTCAGTAGCTATATCACAATTTTAAATCTCAGTACTTAATGCATGGTAAAGTTACTAATGGATATCTTTGTACTTTAGGCATCTCCACAACAACAAAATCCGAAGTATCGGGAAACACTGCTTTGATGGCTTGGACAATCTGGAAACTCTGTGAGTTAATGATTTTGGCTCCGTTTGACATGTGTCTTAGAAACGTCTGTACTACTTATATAATTATACTCGTTTATTGCAGCTATTCGGCAACTAGTCTCCTTATTTACATAATTATTTGCTAATTAGTAACTGTCCTCGAAAGAATGGCACTATTGGTAGCCAAGGGGGCATAGCTGTCATAGTACTGCAAAGAATACACACATCTGATTGGTTGGAGTCCCCCAATGGGATTGTTTGGGTGGGAAAATATCTTTTTGATAAAATCATGAATTTCCATATGGTATTTTTTAAATTTGAGTTAATGATGCTACATTGATTTTTGTCTTTTTTTAACTTTTGGGGTGAAGTGGGGCTGGTCAGCCAATGTAAAAGTGACAGTGGGTGGGTCTGAATAAAGTCTAAGGAGCAAGAGAAACTAGTCCCAATTTCAGGTGAACACAGAAGAGATCTTTGCCAAGGCAATATATAACATGCTACATTTTAACCCTCCCTGCAAACTTCATTCTGGTTTGGATTGCAAAGAAGCTTGCAATCAGAGTATGCGCTAAGCCTCTACCCATTCACGAAAGGTGCTGGTCTTGCTCTTTCGGTCGCCGCCCAGTCCTTTGTCAGGTCCATAGTGAAGGCTCTTGCTTTGTACATTATTTTGGATATTCAGGTCCCGGACTATAATGTAAGAGATCAGGTGCAAAAGGAGTCTAGTGCTCTAGTGCTTGTTGATTAACAATGGACACTGATAATGATGTCTGAACTATGGCATACGGTGAAGTTCTAGGAAAGGCAGTAAACCACAGATTCACAACTCGACTGTCATATCCTTTTTTCGGCTTCCATTGACTTGAGAATCTAAACCAGTTGTTCATGGTCACTCAGAGTTGTGCAAGTTACAATATCCGAAATAAAAATTAGGGTTAGCTAAATTCTGTGACAGGTTTTCATTGTGTATCAACACCAGATTTGCCAATTTAAGTGTTTGTGTTATATTTGAGGTTTGCTCACAATAAAGCTAATTTCAGGAAGCATAACTCCCTATGTTACTAGGGCAAAACCACTTTATTTTTGAAGTATAAATTTGTTAAAGCATAGAAGGTGTCTTTTCTACAGAAGAACAGATAAAACCATTCAGAGAGGATGTCGCTTGAACTATGGTGCTTTCCGAGCCGTGTCTGTCGGTCACTAAAACTCACTGTTTGTGACTTCAAGCTGGTGTTCTCTCATCCACATAAATATTTATCCAGACTTGAAAACTATATAGAGCTCCATGGGTCAGAGGCTACCTCTCTCCAAAACACTATGCAGATCTTGAGGCCACTTTACTTTTGACAAACACTGAGTAGATCTCTTTAAGGGCAGAAATGACCTTTGGACTCAGCATTGCATGGATGTCTCTCCAGCTGGGGTTACCTTTAACCTTAACACTACAGATCCCTTCAAGACAGAGGTTAGGTCTGAGTAAAGCACTACAAAGATGTCAATGAACTATATTGGTCTCTCTGACCTAATTACTATCTAAATATGTATTGGGCAACAGTTTCGCCTGACCTGGCACTATTTAGATCTCTGCGGAGCTTGAGTTACCTCTAAAACAAACTGATCTAGTCAAACCACCTCAGTGGCATTGTTTAGTTCAGCCCAGCAGAATGCCATAGAAAAGTGTTGGAAAATACATTCTGCAGAGACAATCGGACTTATTTATCACTGTAGGATGTATGTTATGCCAGTTTTCTATGGCATTCTGCTGGGCTAAATAAAAAAAATGGCAACATAATGCATCTAAGATCTCTAACTATGTAATTCTCCCATGCCATCAACAAAGCAATTCATTAATTGAAAGTTTATACACTATGAAATCTGATACTCGATTTTGTTTAATCTAGGTGGTCTCAGGCTGCTATGTACCAAAAAAGCACTTGATTCCAGATTTTGTTAATCGGGTGTGCAACAGTCGTTTTTTTTTTTTTTACATGCTTCCGGGTGAATCTGTGGCAGGCGAGGTGCACCTGGCTCTCAATCTGTGTTCTGTATAGTAAAGAATTGTAATGGAAAACGGTCACAGCAGCTAAAGACGCCTCGTCACCTAATTCAAACACGCCTTGCTGATACCATCTGCAAACACGCTTGGCCAGCTTGGTGTGTTAAGTTACCTTTTAATGTTACATTATGCTGTTTACTATCCATAAGAAGAAACTGGGCCAATACTGTAGAGCCCAACCCTGTCCAGCATTCATGGTATATTAGTGGGTTTGAAGACACTCACCTAGTGAAATAGTACTTATGTAATGTTTTTGTGTTCAATTGAATATTCTGGCATATGTGTAGTTTCTTTGGGTATCATTTAAAAATGTTACCCAAACAGTGTTAAGTGTGGCCACTGCTGTTCAGCTTTACATTGTGCAAACACGTGGGAGATGTTTGCAGGTTTTCTTTATATTGCCAGCAAAGTGCAAACAAACCTATAAATTCTGAGAGATAAGTGGACCTCGGGGGACATCAACCAGTACGTACAGGTATTGCCTACAGTAAAATTATTATTAGCACAATAGCATCGGGTAAAGTAGTCCAATAAGAGTATTGGGGTACACAGACAGTGGTTCTTAAGAGTAGCATTCTAAAAGCAGCAGTTGTGGAATTAATAAATGACATTGTGCTTGTTAGAAGTCCATGAGCGGGAAGAAGTCAAGGTTTGTCCAGGAACAATTTAGGAGTCATTTTCCAACACATCCAGAATGAACTCCAAAGCAGTTCAACAATAAGAACCAAAATCAACTAAATCAAACAACTGTTGTTGGTCATTATGGATGAGATGTCAGCCTACATAAGCTTAGCCTCCGAGCACACTGATCAGGACCTTCGTCCTTAGTTTAAGTTTTAATGCCACAAAAAGATTAGAATATCTCATAACATCTGTATTAGATAGGTCATCAGTTGAAACTGGCCATTCACTTGAGGGGGGACCCAAGACCCAACCCTGGATATTCATTCTAAACTGAAGAATACCTGCATATTGTCAACTCCTTTGTTGATCATATACTTTTGAACGGGGTCTTAACTATGAGTTACTTTTTGCTAGTTAAGGCTGTTTATACTACACATTGTAGAGCTTTGTATCAAGATAATAGTTGCAAATCGGCCAATAGACAAAGCCCTTTACATATCTGTTGCAAAAGAATCCCAAACTTTGTCAAACCTAGTCAAGTTATCTTGGGCCATGGGAGAAATTGCATGGGCTGTCAGCAAAATCAAATGGCCTGCTAATAGCAAGTGGGGATATCAAGATACTTGACAGGTTTGAAAGTGGGTACCCATTATCCTCCCTCCTGGAGTAGTGCCAGTTGATTCAGAGGGAGTACCACTGCTGTGTATGTGTGTGAATGTATTGCCAAAATCTGGTCAAAAGCGTTGTTCCTACTGGCTGTAAGTTCTCCAACAGAAATCCACACAATTTGTTTTCAGTTTTATTCATGTAAGTTGATACTTGTTAGTAGTTTGTACGTTAAGTTTAAGGCATCATTCCTGTGGTCAGGTCACCCAGGATTGGTAGGTTACCAGGTGCCCGTTTAGAAAATATATAATCAATGCAACTCGAACAAATCAAGATTATATACCATCAGTGTCATAGAAGAGGCATATAAAGTGGGACTTTTCTTGTGTAGTGCATTATATTAATTAAAGTAACTTCAGTGAAATGAGAGATAGTGGTGACTCATTTGGCCACCTTGCCAGAAATCATGGTGCTACCGGGTTACAGCAGATTCCTGTTCAATTTGTAGTGACACCTTTTTCCCCAACTATGTCAACAATCCAAAATTGATATTAGTTTTGTAGCCAATATGCTTGTCTACATTAGGGAAACGTAATCCACCTTCCTGTGTTAATTTTGTATAGCATCTTGTGTCACACTGTAGAAGCTTTGTACTGAATGATCCAACACAGAATTCTTTTTTAATTGGATTTGATGGTTTTTGCTGGAGCACAATGGGCAAAGCCAATATCATGTACAGAAGTCTGAATATAGAATTAAGTAGTTTTATGATTTCCAACGTAACATATATTTATAAGGCACACATTCACCTCAGACTTTTTGCTCATTATGTACCATATTTTTCTTGTTACCCAACACAGGCAGCCTCGTTTAATCAACCTCGAAAAAATTAAATGGCTAGGTGGTCCTTCCAGGATCTTTACCTGTGACCATTGGGTCAATACAGATTGCATGTATTGAGTGCTCAAGTGAGCCTGATGTTTTCTGTAAAATAGCAATGGTATTTGAACATAAGCACTCCTCTCCCTTTTGGAATCGACACATATGCTGTTTAATCAGAATATCCAACACCCTCAAACAATGTGGCTGATGAGCTGTGCCATAACTGGATATGAGCGGTAACGTCAAGGTGTCTCCAGGGTCCTAGGTACTTGTGGCTGGAAGAGTGTACCTATTGTCGAGACTTGGTAGTCCAGGATCTGATTTTGAAGCACATTGAGAAAAACACAAATACATAGAGACAGGAGGACAACAGCAGATGGCCAAAGAACAGGAATTCAATAGAGGCAATAACACAGTAACAGAGACAACACCATCAACTGGTGGGCAGTCATACAATGCCCAAGAGGCTTGGATGCAGGATGACAACACAGCTCCAAGCATAATGCATAAGAAAAGCGAAAAAGATGACTGATGAATGCAGTCTTCTGCAGTGGCTCCAATGTGACATGCTTAGTTTGCATAAAAGAAGCCAAGGGCCATACGTACGAAAGCATTTTTAAGGTCGCACACAGTTAAGTTTGCAGAATCTGGCCGTTTCCGACCGCAGAACTGCATTTCCGTTGTGCAAAACATAAATTGCAATTTGTTACCAAATCACAATCTGTGTTTAGCGATTTGATATTTGGAAGGGGCGTGTTTATGGCATCTCTTCCAGATACCGAATTTCAGTGCTATATATGAATGTTTTGCAACTGAATTACGATCACAAAACATTTATTTTTTACCGATACCCCAACAATGGTGGTAACCATTCAAATATGGAAACTGGTCCCTATGGGACCCCTTTCCCTTTATGAATTTTGAAAAAAATATTTTTTAAGAGCAAGCAGTAGACCAACATGCCACTGCCTACTCTTTAAAAAAAATGCAAACTTTAAAGTTGAATTTTCTTTTTTTTAAATGTATCCCCTTTTTTAAGGAAAATGGCTTGCATTTAAAGAAAAAAATTGCTTTATTAAAAATAAATTACAGACATGGTGGTCTGCTGACCTCAGCAGGCCACCATCCCTGTGATGGCAGCGATTCCTAATGGGCTGTAAATTGCAACCTACCTAATTATTATTCATGAGGTAAATCTATTTGGGAACCCATTTGAAATTGCTATGTATGAAATCTTTATTTTATCGATTAGGTATTGAAATTTCCTTGTTGCGATTCGATTTGGTAATCGCAACACCTACATTCTGTATAAATGGTCCGAAGTGCATACGTTTTGGGGCAGTCCAGAGTCACAGTGTGAACTATTGTATTGTAATTGTATTAATATAGCGCTTACTACCCCTGACGAGGCGTCCAAGCGCTTTTTCGGCGAGTAGCATGCTACTCCGGAACCCATAAAGGATTAGTGTTGACTTAGTATAGTGAAATATGAAAGTAATTTGAGAGGTGGATTGGTTAGTTAGTCAGTTATTTGGATTCAGAAGGATAGTGGAGGGATAGTAGAGGGAAAAAGGTTTGCATTTATATAGTGCTTTTTATCCCTGATGGGGTGTTGAAGTGATTTTTTGGATGACTAGCACGCTACTCTGGAACCCATAAAGGAATAGTGTTAATTTAGTATAGTAAAATATGAAAGTAATTTGAGTGGTGGATATGTTGTTCAGTTATTTTGATTGAGAAGGGTAGGGGAGGGATGGTAGAGGGAAAAAGGTTTGCATTTATATAGCGCTTGTTACCCCTGATGGAGTGTTGAAGCGCTTTTTTGGCGAGTAGCACGCGACTCCGGAACCCATACAGGATTAGTGGTGAATTAGTATAGGGAAATACAAAAGTAATTTGAGTGGTGGTTATTAGTCAGTTATTTGAATTGAGATGCTGTGAACAAACTGAGCATTAAACATGATCGTTAATTAGAGGAATTAAATATTTATTTGCTAGCGTGTTTGCTCCTTTTTAGGTCGAGCTGGTGTAGCATTGCGAAGCACTGCGTCCAGCGAAGCATCTATTGTCATCCACTTCTGGGAATGTGAGACAGGGGATTTGCACGCGCAAGACCCTCGGCGCTTTCACCTCGTGGGCGCGCACGGACAGCCCGGCGCCGTGCACATCTCCTGTCTCACATTCACAGTAAGTCAGCCTCACGCCTCTCTCAATCGCGCGCGCGCACACACAGCCACACTCACGCATGCGCACAAACACGCAGACACGCGCACACATGCGCACACACACACACACACACACACACACACACACACACACTGCATAGACACACACGCGCACAGACACACACACACCCCTACAACTAAGCACCACCCACCCACCCACCCACCCACCCACCCACCCACCCGCCCGGCTACAGGCTCCGTCACGCGTGGCTTCCCTGACTTGTTTAATTACTACCGGGTCTGACATCAGAAAGGACCCTCCCCACAGACCCAAACTCGTGCTTAAGGTTTCAGCTACGGCCACCTACTCGGGCTGTGGAAGGAGCAAAGACCTCGGCGCTGCCAGAGTGTGACTTGGCGACCTCCCTCAGCAGGTAATCCCGTTGGGCATCTTCTCTCCACAGGTGGGAGGGCACTTGTCACACTGACAGCGGTCACAGCTGCAAAGAGCGCGCACAGCAAACCGGGGAGATAAGACTGCGCGCGCCTAGACTCAAGGATGATGGGAACAGGACACAACGCGGTAGAGGCTGGGTGGCTCTTAACCCACGGGTTGCGCCACAGACCAGCTGCTGCGTAGTAAAGTTGGGTTTATTTTACTTAGCTTACCAGCACTAATCCCATTCAACATGGCTCTGAGACTGTATTTCTCGCCAGGGCTGGGCTCTTAGGCTCGCATACAGACGGGGCTGGATAGACAACACCATTTCCTTCAAACATACTCCGTGAATACTCTGCATCGCTTATTATGTCTTTGTGGAGCCGCCCGCTTAACGAGGGGCGGGGCGTGCAGCCGCTTAATGCTGTGCCGAGTGAGTCAGTCTCTCGCGCCCGTTCAGAGCCAACTCAGGCTATGTAAAAGTCGCAAGCTGCGAGCGTGGCAATCGCGTACATCAAACTTTACACATTGGTGGTACAAAGTGCCCTTAATGCCTTTCTGTACGGAGGACGCAAACATTAATGTCCACTGGGCCGCTTTGCACTGTGCAATAAATAAGGAATACAGCCACCCTTTTCGAAAGAACTGGAAGACTGATGAAAGATTCTAGTTGAATCATCTATTGTTATTTCTATCCAACAAATTGTGTGCTAATCTCTACTTCTGTCAGGATGTCTTCAGGTTTGTGTCTCTGTTCTGTTATAGTCTGCCCTCTACTGCTCCACTGATTGTATTCCCCGTGTCCCACCCCTGGTGTCTCTCTATTCTGAGTGTCTCCTCCCTGTCAGTTTGTATCCCAAGGTGTCTCTTCTTCGTCACTTTTCCAATGTGTGTCCCATGTCGCGCTGTTGTATTCTGCCCCACTGTATAATCTCCCTCTTTCTGACCCCTTGTGTCCCTCTACCTCTATTGTAGGGCTCCTGGTGTCGCTGTTCTTTTTCGTGTCCCTTAGTTTAACTGTCTTTATTAGTCACTTAGCCCAGGTGCGTCACTCTCTGTCCCAAGTGACTTAAATCTCCTTTCCCATGTTACATGTGTCTGTTCTGTGCCACTGTTTGTCCCCAATTTGTCTTCGGCCACCTCTCATCTTGGTCTGTTCTGTCACTGTTACCAGGTCTCGTTTCTCCTCTCATCAAAGTGATCCGTTTCTTATAGATACTTCTAACCACAGATTACTATCTTTAGGTAATATTTCCTAGAGGTGAGACTTTACCTGGAAACTTTAAAGCAGTACTCGTGTGCACCGGTAGGTGGTGTCACACAGCTCTAGCCTGTCATTTCGGTAAACGTCCTCTGCCCCATTAAAAGTACAGCTGCCCCTCAGAAATGCTCTGCTTAAAGTGGTGCATGGGCTGCCCATTCGGTGCGTCTAGAACTCCGCATTCTGTCCTGACGTTATTTATTTTCATGCTACGGCGTTTAGGCATTGTTCTATTTAAAGAAATGTAGACTTTGCCCTATTAATTGTACTGCAGCCCTGCCCGGCAGGTTTGTAGCGCTCATTGTCTCCCAGGAGGGTATCTTGTAGCCGGGGTTTGAGTCTAGCCAAGCCCTTGACACAGTGGGACTACTTGGCTCGAAAAGCTTGGTTTTCAGAGTAGGTTGTTATGTGTAGTGGCAAATCGTTCCACACTTTAGGAGCGATGTGGGAGAAGGCACGCCTGCCAGATCTGTTTTTCCCTATGTGTGGCTTGTGTGCAAGTAGGAGTCTGGACGAGCGCAAGTGGCTGGAAGGCTGGTGAAAGCATCTTTGATTGTTGAGGTCTGCTATAAGCCACTGGAATTATGTGATCGGCAGATGTGGCGATTTTCCACATAATTATAGCCTTGCCGCTTTTGCCACATAATCCACTGTCTGCACATAATCTGCAGATTTGAATCAAAAAATGTTTTGTTTCTAGCTCAAAGGGTTCAAAAGTTACTAAAAATCCAGTGACACGTGTTGCTGTGCAGTGAAAGGCCCTTAGCAAAGCTGGACCTTTTTGTTTCGTGTTGCTCTATGTGGGTATTAAAATAGTACTAATGAGGTCATATCAATTCCCAGACAGTGTTACTGAGTTTAACAAGCATCTGCAATGCAATAGGTCTCGCATTTACCCGAGTTTGAGCTATTGGCATTTTAAATGACAATGCCTTATATTTATGTTTTGGTTTTAAAAACATAAATAAAAGGCATTGTCATTTACAATGCCAATAGCTCAAAGTAGTGTAAATGCGAGATCTATTGCATTGCAAATGCTTGTTTAAGCTTGGAAAGCCGTGCACAGCGGAAATATGGACATTTCCAATAATTGAGACGTCCCAAAATATAAGCTGCGGATTGCAGTTGCACTGCTTGTTCGTTGCTTCTTCACGGCAAGAGAAAATCAGGTACCTGTGCACCCCCTGTAGAAATGGAAGGCTAAATAATGTTGCAATTCTTCAGTGTGTATGGGCATGGAAAAATCTCACAATCCAGTTTATAGAGATAAACTGCAAAATGAGTGCAGAGGCAGCCGGATTGGGGGCAGATGCAGTTTGCGGTGGATTTAAGTGGATGTCGAGGTTAAAGTTTAGGGCGATTCAGAAGAACATCAAATGAATGGTGGGTGTTGGATCGGAATGTTCTTTAAAATAAACAAGTTCCTCCCTCCCAGGCAGGCAGGAAGTGACACTCCTTGACATTCAGTCGAGGTTTTACAAAGGAAGCCGAGCGTGTGACACCAGGCCCTGGGATCCTTGAGTGAGCTGAGGCTTGTTTGGATTGTCTCGGGGCTCTGCAGGGTTTCGACAGATTCCCATCCTCCACCCTGAAAGTTTGCACATCAGATTGCAACAATGGGATTGCTCTCCCTTTCTCTCTTGTTTACAGATGTTCATGCACCTAAAGAAGGCCTTGGAGGATTCTTGCACTGGTCAAAAGGTTAATCCCCAGCAAATGCATTGAGGCACGCACTGGAATTGCATTCTTTCCTCACCGGCCACCATCCATTCTTCCTTGGGGATCTGTTTGCAGAGGACAGCCATTGTAACTAGGCAAACAATAAACATAAAGACAACGCTAGAGGGCACGTTCTGTGATTTCACGCACCTTCTTCATGTTGGTGTCTGCCGGTACTCCTGCCAGGCCTTCCGGTGAATGCTCTTTCATGCATATGGTCCCCTGACGCACTTTGTAACTTCGGGCTATGGGATGACTCGGGAAGTTGTGACTCTAACTTTTCAGTCCAAACTGCCTGCGGAACCTCAAACTGGCGAAGAGAACTCTGTTGATGGGATGAATGAGTTATTTACATTGGGTTCTTCTGTTTGCGTATACCTGTTGGCACACTGTTATGTTATGTTCTAATTTGTGTATAGTGCTTGTCTGCCCCAGCAAAGGGGCCCCCAGTGCTGATCTCAGTCAGACAGAGGGGCAGAGCAGAAGCAGGCGGGGAGTAGATTACTTAGGTAAAAGATACGTTGTTCTAGCCTTACGGAATGCTGCATGGTTGTGGATGCTTCTGATGCTCATCGGGAGGGAGTTCCAGGGTTTAGGGGAGTTCACTGGAGTGTTTCTGCCGAATAAGTGATACGCCGAAGGTTAACATGAAAATAAAGTGAGTTAAATGGCATTTTGGACAGCTTAGATGTGTTTCGAGATTTAAAAAGAAATACTAATTGACGCTAGAAAACATCTGTGTGCCTGTACCATTTAACCTTGTATGGAATCTATTGCTGATCGGAGGAAATGTGTGTGCTTCTTATTCTATTTTGCGCAAACCTCAACAGTTGCTCAAGAAGAGCACTCCGTACTTGGTAAGCATGAAATTGAGAGAACTCCACTTTGAAATGACAATGCGAGAGAATGGGGCGCGTGATATGAGGGGCTGCACCCGAGCAGTTTCCTAGTCTGACCTGATGATTTCACAAATATAACCTGCAAACACAGAGGATTTGTAAAACAATTACAATTTCGCAGAAATCTTAGCAGAACTGGTAATCGAAACCAATTTAAAAGAACATTGTTGCCTTGTAGCACAGCTGGCCACAAAACCAGCAATAGGGTCTGAGGGTTTTCTTGTGAAGCTGGGATAGCCATGCAAGGCTGGTTACTAGAGCTGTCATGATACCGCTCCCACCTCTCATTTAATAATAAAATGCTGGATTATGACGAAAACAAGGAAACCAGTTGCACACACTCCTTACTGCTCTCTATTGGTCATGCTGACCCTATTGATATGAATTGAAGCTCATGCCTCCTCCCACCTCCTTTCTCGGTGCCTTGACATAGTTCACTTCCTAACTTTCAGCTCACCTATTCATTGAAGGCTAAGACAAACTCATCTTCTAATCATGATAGCAAAGTTAGGCAGCAACATGTCTGTTGCTGCCATACTGGACATTGCATCTACAAATTCTTCAAATGCATTGTTCGATATTGAAAGCATTGGCAGTTAGCCTAGAGAATCTGACATGGGGTGCGGAGCTACCTTGCACAGTTTTCTAGCTCTGTGTAGCTCCTCAGTGGAAGTAGCTACAAAAGCTTTAGTGGTGGAATCGTCTCAACATTATGGACTTCTTTTCAAAACTAGATGTTTCATTTTCCACCCTTGACATCACCCTCTGCTTACAGCACCTTTCCACATATTTCAAGGTTTAGCTGTCTTCTACCTCCCCCTCCCCCCCACCCATCCCCATATATCTAGTTAATCCCAGCCGTCTCTGTTTCTGTGACTGTTCTCGATGCTTGCTCCTCCTGCTCCCTCCATACGATGACCTGCCCCAGAGAAGCATCTAAATTAGCGATCTTTGTCCTCGGGGGACATGATCTGCAGAAATGCAAATGTATTTGTTGTAGTTGTACAGACGCTTGACTTTTAAGGACTGAGGACCCACAGCTGCGGACGTGCCATGGTTACGTTTGACACAGCGGGTCGACCACCGGCTGCCTGCCGAGGCAAGACTGTGAATGGAGTTCAGCGACCTCCGTGAGTCTGACCCCCAGTGGGTGTGCTGGGGGCCCCATTGCCAACAGGAGAGTTGAAAACACGCACCACGGGCCTGACTACCTGCTCGCTGAACGTGTAAAGCACAATCTCTGCCCACCCCACAAAGAAGCGTCGTTCCACGCGGGCGCAGGCTCGTCTGCATCCTAACCTTCTTGGCTGCATTCCTATGCTCTTGTTTTCCATTTAGACTGGTCTGACAATTTGGCTGAGTTATCACTCCTGTTTTCTAGCACGTTGTAAATGTGTTCTTTTTTATGTTTCAATTGATAGCTCGAGCTGAAAAATGGTAGAACACGTGTTATGCTGATATTGAATATTTCATAACCCTGTTTGCTGTTCCTTGCAGGGACCTTAACTATAATAACCTGGTGGAATTCCCCGAAGCCATCAAAGCCCTTTCCAATTTAAAAGAGCTGTGAGTATAACCATATCACTTTTTCCAATCTCTGTCCCCACCACACGTTTAATGCATTTATAATTTTGAGGCGTTCAGTACTGAGGTAACCGTTCACTTGAACCAATTGCCGAGTTTTTAAAACCACATCGGCAGCATTTTCGATCAAAAAGTTGCAATGTGCTAACTCGGCAGAGTAATTGTGTGTTTTGTGTGTTTATGTCATAAAAGGAATTCTAATTAAAATTGGTTTATTTTTATATATCCAGCCGGCAATGTTATTTTCCCTGAAGCAAAACCTGCAGAAAAATGTGCGCACTAATTCCCAAATCTTTCAAACTGTGAAATTGTATGCACCATTACATCACAAAATGCTTGCGCAAGATTTATTTTTAAGAGAGACTTATCTTAAATTCTTTTTCTACTGATATATTCCAAGGTCAGAAAAACTTTAACCTCCGTATGGATGTGCGAATAACTGGGGCCGCGGAGATGCCTACACGTAACTGACACCTGTTCCTAATCCCCCCACCATACCCCACAAATTCTAGGATGTGGAGCTCCTACTGTGTGTCATTCCTAAACATTTTGCCTTCACCCTCCTGTTATAAAACGTAAAAGTACATGTCCTACTTTTTCGACACACTGCATCCTGCCCTCTGGGCTGTTCGGGGCCTACCCTAGGGGTGACAAAGTTGTCCAAAGTTTTTATTGGCTTTTAGGACTCTACGTACTTTACCACTGCTAACCAGTGCTAAAGTACTGATGCTCTCTTCTAAACATGGTAGAAATGGCTTACAGCTATTTGGCATATTTAATAATAATAATATTAATAATCCACATTTGTAAAGCGCGAACAATCACCCATAAGGGTCTCCAGGCGCTGGGGGCCTTTGGGAAGATTAAGCAAGCTATTGCCCAGAGTCACATGGTGCTGGGCTAATATGTCGCCAGCTTCAGGAATCGAACCCTGATCCCCAGATTCCAGCGTCAGTCGCCCTGGCCGAGGCGCCACACATCTCCCATAATGTACTTGTAGTTCTTAGTAAGTAGTACTGGATTCACCTAGTGACTGTAAATTGAATGCTATTAGCAGCACTTATTGTGCAACCCACTAAAGTAGCTTTTCCAAACATGCCTCAGGCCTGCCATTGCAGTATGTGTGTGCAGTTTTAAAACTGCCATTTCGACCTGGCAAAATAAACTTTGCGCCAGTCCCCAACCTTCCTAATTAATACATACAAGTCACCCCTAGGGTAGGCCCTGAACAGCCGAGAGGGCAGGGTGCAGTGTGTTGAAAAAGTAGGACATGTACTTTTACGTTTTATATGTAGTCCTCTCTTAAATGTATAACATTTTATTTTTTCTGGGACTTTATTTAAAATTATCTACAATTACTTTAATCTACTGAAAGGTATTTAGAAATAAAACCACTTCTGTTGCCAGTAGTTTTTCAGTTCACTTTGCAGTTGTTTCAGAGATTCCTGGTTTTTGACAAGAAATAATATTGCATTCTTTCAGTTTATTTATCTCTACGAACCAGTCAAACCTGGCATCAGAGGGACGGACTAACGCTTTAGCTCTGTGAAATATTCTATTCTATGTATTGGTTAAAATGTATCTGTTTAAGAGACAGCTGAAGGATAGATATTTCTTCAGTCTGGCCAGCTTTTTCGGAAATACAGCCCTTTTGAAAGAGATACACCTGTCTAATTGGATACTTCCAAATCACCAACTAGTGTCCCACAGTTAATAACTAATACAACCATTTTTCAACATCTCTGTTCATTGGGCTATCAGACTCTAAACCATTTTATCAGTCCCTTTTCATTAACCCATTAAAGTTTCGGTTTCAAGTGGACATACGCCTTATATGACTGCCTGTTTTGACTTTTTATTCATGCTATAAAAACCCACTGAGGGCTAACTTAAGTTGTCAACCTTTTTGAGCATAGAATAATTTCACATACGATGACTACTCAGGAGTTATTATATCTGCAAATTACACATTGTTTACAAATGACAATTGTGATTTTGAATTTTTTTGAATGGCAACTACTTCTGGCCATGTCGGGTAACGGAGTAACATTTCTGAAGTGTAGGATTTAATTATATATATATATATATATATATATTTAAACAGTTTTTTTCCGAGGGAAGAAAGTTGGTCACACCTTGAAAAACTCCTTTAACGCTGCTTTATTGATTGGAAAAACAAGCGACTTGAGGCTGAGTCCTGACATGTTTCGTTCCACCTGGAACTTCCTCAAAGGGTAAGCCTCGCTCTTAGACCTGTTTCACGCAACTCCACAGTTCGATGTTGCAGCATCCATTTCGTTCGCCTCCAGTGGCCTTTATTTGAGGAATCACTTCCGTTTCGAAATGTGTTGTGGGACTTGTGGTTGCGTATCAGTTCCAGACCTTTTGAGTGTGCAGTCCGGTGTTATTTTAAGGTCTTCTTTCATGAATTACGTGTCCAACTCGGTGTTATTTTAGATGATGTTGCTGATTTTGGACACCCATCCGGAACTGCAATTCAAAAGGGCTGTTTTATTTTAGAACCCTCCAGTGGGTGGAGCGCTTTGCCGCTTTGTACAATGTAGGCGCTTGTTGTTGGAAATGCTCCTCCGTTGTGGCAGCGAGTTTTCGTGGGTCAGTTTGCGTTTGAAACTGACATCCTCACCAATGCCGAGATTCAGTCCTCGGTGGCGCCAATCTCCCTATGCGGCTTCCCGTTCAACAATATGGTTTAAGGCGGGAGATTCACGGCGCTCTTGTGGCGGTGCTTGACCTTCGGCAGAACCAAGCCGATATGTATTTAAACAGTTTTTTTCCCGAGGGAAGAAAGTTGGTCACACCTTGAAAAACTCCTTTAACGCTGCTTTATTGATTGGAAAAACAAGCGACTTGAGGCTGAGTCCTGACATGTTTCGTTCCACCTGGAACTTCCTCAAAGGGTAAGCCTCGCTCTTAGACCTGTTTCACGCAACTCCACAGTTCGATGTTGGAGCATCCATTTCGTTCGCCTCCAGTGGCCTTTATTTGAGGAATCACTTCCGTTTCGAAATGTGTTGTGGGACTTGTGGTTGCGTATCACTTCCAGACCTTTTGAGTGTGCAGTCCGGTGTTATTTTAAGGTCTTCTTTCATGAATTACGTGTCCAACTCGGTGTTATTTTAGATGATGTTGCTGATTTTGGACACCCATCCGGAACTGCAATTCAAAAGGGCTGTTTTATTTTAGAACCCTCCAGTGGGTGGAGCGCTTTGCCGCTTTGTACAATGTAGGCGCTTGTTGTTGGAAATGCTCCTCCGTTGTGGCAGCGAGTTTTCGTGGGTCAGTTTGCGTTTGAAACGGACATCCTCACCAATGCCGAGATTCAGTCCTCGGTGGCGCCAATCTCCCTATGCGGCTTCCCGTTCAACAATATGGTTCAAGGCGGGAGATTCACGGCGCTCTTGTGGCGGTGCTTGACCTTCGGCAGAACCAAGCCAATATGTATTTAAACAGTTTTTTTCCCGAGGGAAGAAAGTTGGTCACACCTTGAAAAACTCCTTTAACGCTTTAATATATATATATATATATATATATATATATATATATATATATATATATATATATATATATATATATATATATAGTAGAAAACTGTAGGAGTCTTCCTAACCCTATCTGTAGTACTGAACTGCACAAGATGGGAATCTAACTGGATATGGTAAAAAAAACTTCTTTGGTGTCTTGCAATTGACTTCATTTCATCAGAGTAATGTTGGACACGACATGGTAGATAGCAGTACTTTTCCAGCTAGGAGTTGATTTCCAAGCTATTTACGGTGCCTACTAGACCTAATGGGTTTGGGTATTTTTCCTTCTTTCTCTGGCACTCTTTAGATTTAAATCCTTGTAGTGGACCCTGAGGTGCTACTGAACCCGAGCACTAGAATCTTTACGGATCCTCCCAAATGTGATACTTGGTCTGTTGTTGAGGAAATAGAGGTTTCACTGAGCAACCATGCAATTGATGTTACCAAATCAGGAGAAATGGCCCTGGTAGCAAGATCTTATAGAACTCAATATGTCCCTCCTATTCAACTTCAATTGGTGTCTGCAAGTCTGAAGACTGATATCTGCTTCCTATCTGATCTTTCTCCCAGGCTGTGACTACGGTGGTCCTTGTGGCTACACGTGTGGTTCATTTTGATGTATGCGAATAGTTGCGAGACGTTTTCCTCTTGGTGTTTAGGCCATAGTATGAATTACTTTCATATTGTGGCTCTATCTTTCTGTATGTTTTATTTTTCTTTGGCAAAAAGTCACAATTCAGTGCAATATTACAAAACTCTTATCAAAGTGTTCCAACACTCAATTAAACAAGGTTCACATTTCATTATGCCACTGCTTATTTGATTTCTGAAAGGCTACCGAAATGCACTTCGTATGAAGATGTTTGTTTCTTTTTAGGGTCCTTATTTTGCCCACATGTTCCTTTATCAGTATTGCTGATCGATTTTTAAAGAGAAGTTTGATTAATGGTAATGACTTCCATGAATGAAATGAAAGTACAAAAGCATATTTCTTTAACACTCCTTGTTCCTTTTATGCTAGTGATGTCGATTGGTTTTCCAGATGTTTCTGATTATATTTTAGCCATTGTACATAGTAATGCACACCAATTTTACAAGCTTTCAGCTGTGCAGTTGTAAATCGTGTTTTTTTTATTTTTCAGAGGATTTCACAGCAATGACATTTCAGTCATCCCCGATAAAGCATTTGATGGAACCCCACTTTTGAGGACAATGTGAGTTGCACAACTACTATGAAAGTGTGTTGAAAGTGCTCTATTTTCACAATAGCGTGCCAGGTACGACTAGTGAGCAGAAAGCTAACAGATTTTCTTTGTTCACATTTCAGACATCTGTATGATAACCCCCTTTCCTTTGTGGGGAATAAAGCGTTCCAGGACCTGTCCGAGCTTCACTCCCTGTAAGTACGCTAGCAGCATTATGTGCACAAATGTACGTTCTATTAACTTCTGATAACAGCATTTGAAATCTTGGCAGGTGCTCTGTGTGCATCTTTTGTTTCTGAATGACAGGAGTCATGGTGGCCTGGTGCCATTGTGTTTCGCCAGTGAAGTGTAGATTGGACTGTTCGCTATATTGTTTAGTAATGGTGTTCTATGTGCATGAGTGCATGTCACACAGGACTTTTGTCATTTAATGTTTATACTGCGTTTGAAAGGTTGTCCGTTGCCTGACCTGAAGTGTTAGTGATGATGAAATAGCAACATTTTCTAATTATACAGCTATAGAGCTGTGTGGCTTGTGTGGGTGGGATGTGGTATGGTGTGGTGCTGTGTAGCTTCTGGTATTCTCATGGTTTAGTGAAGCAAGATTTGGTGAGGTGTGTAGTATACTTTGGGTGACAACTGTTTGCTTTGGTACCGCATGAGGTTTTAATGTAGTTAGTCATTTTTTTTGTCTGAGGCAACAAAACATTAAGGACTGTCCAGTTTAGGGGATAATACTCTGCCAGTTATATGCCTTTGGTTTACTATTCGGCGGATGATGGAACTGGGAGGTAGACCACCTTTCCCGGTTCAGTCGTCACCACTCAGATGCTTCCTTGGTTTTAAAACACTATGTGCAGTTGAGAGCCTCATAACTGATATTACCTGATATTTTATAGGTAGTCCACCTATGACACATTGTGAGCAAAGATTGGTTCGCTTAGTTGACCTGAGATTGCTTAGCCCGAATAATTGTTCTTCCTCAGTGGACCCTTGGATTTTACTCATTATCTGTTTGGCTGGATTTGCACATCAGACATCCCACTCAATCGACCTCAGCAGTCTGTTATTTGACGAGATTTCTCTACTTTCAATGGCCATTTAGCAGCATAGTATTTTTTATAATAGCCTCTATCGTTTAGTGTTTGGGGTGTCGCCGTTCTGGTTTTATTTAGCTGCCAGTCACAGTGGGGCATGTGCCAGACTAAACAAACTGCTTTCACTGGCACAGCTGCACATTATAAAGATTGGCCATATCCCGGGGAGGTTTGTTATTTATTGCTCTGTCTTACTCTGAAAAATGAGCCAGTACGTTTTCATGGTGAACTTTCAGTATGCTGTCATCTTCACAATTGGTGTGGATAAATACAGTGCTGCTGTCTCAAGACTCCAACTGTATGCATTGCTTGAGGGTTTAGACTTGTAGTAAAGAATTGGAAATTACAGTAGTTGTCAAGGAATTCAGAGCCTTATGCCTCTATTGATAGTCCGGGCATAAGTGGTGCTGCTGTTATCCGTCTGCTTAAGACCAAGCCAAGAAACATATGACTTTGTGATGTTGAAAGTCCTACATTACTACTGACGCAATTAGGGTGCTTACTGGAGTACTTTCCCAAATATTTTCAAAACTTGTTGGTAGCATTTTTAGTGCTCTCTTCACTTCACTAGTGGCAGCAACATTTAACTGGATCAGTACTGGAGCATCAAAAAGGGCCAACAATGTGCACTTTCAGGGAAGTACTCTGCTCCTCTTTCTGACTTGTTCGTTGAGGTGCCATGGCTCACTCAGAACACCACCACCCTGACTCAGTACAGCTAGATCGGATAGATGAACCATTGTGTCCTAGGAACCCAGCTGTGGAACAACTAGCATCAAATAATCTGAAGAGCAGAGGAGTACTCCTATTCAGATTTAAGTATGTCTACACATGTCCCATTAATGGGACTTGTGTCCTGGGGCAAACCTTGAGATGCTCATGCTTGCAGGATAGAAGGTAACCTAAAATAATGTATTAGAGCCTACACCTGTGAGGTGTTGGCCTCTTCCTAGCTTAATGTTCTGATTTCAACATTTGACTTTGGTTAAGTGTTTCCATGGTTCTTGTGGTCTCCAAGTAATTAATTATTGTTTTTTTCTAAGAGTCTCTCTCCCCTCTTGCTTTGTAGCTTGATTAAAAAAAAACTGTTTTATTACAGTATTTCCCTCATTACTCTCTTTTTTACTCATTACTCTTAATTGTATTCTTCCCTTAACTGTACCCTTTATAGTTATCCATCGTTTTCCTGATTTTTTGCGTCACAATGATTAATCTTTCCTATTAATGTTTTCTGATGTTAAATTTAAAAAATATGTAACTTGTCATCTTTCTCAGTTTAGCCCAGCAGTTGGTTAGGTTCACTTTCAGATCAAAACCATCACTTGATCAAGAAAGTTAAATACAGACAAATTTAAGAGGAAATACGAAAGGCCACCTTCCATCTTACTCCGTACACTAGACACTGAATACCTTTGTTCTGACGCCTGTGCCTCTGATGTAGTTTCGAGAGTAACAGTTTATAATGGAGACATCCTTTTCTTGATTTAATTACCTCAAGATATAGTAATCTTGGAAAAAGTTAACCAGAAATTAAAAACAAGTGCAATTGAGAAGACTACAGGTAAGTGAAAAAGGGTTAAAGATAATACTAACAAAGTTGTGCCCTAAAAGAAGGGTTAGATTTTTTTTTTAATGGAGTAAGTTAGGGAACAGCAATCTGTTACAGAAGCCTTTCCCAAAAAGGAAAATATGCAATAAAAAGTAAACAAATAGCTAATAATAAATATAAAAGTGTGGAATGTGAAGAGGGCTGGTGCCATACAGGGGAAAGAGTACCCAGAAAGATTTGAGTGGGAGAAAAAGGAATGTTTACATTTAAAAGTTAAGAAAATGGAGGACATTCAAACAACAGGTGTTTTAGGTCAGCAGTAGGGCAGGAACAGAACCAACATGTAGAGGATCTGTCCGGTAGGAAGGTCGCTAAATACATCGGGGATAACAAAACACAGTGATAAATAAAAAAGAGAGTTTCAGTGGTGTTAGCATCCTAGAGGTCTTACGGATTTTTGCCCATAATTTATCCCAATCTTGTATAAAATGCCAGTTTAACCTTAGTCTTAAATCTTTCAGTGGAAAATTGAAAAGATTTATACAAAATAGAGGCCTTAGGGGAAGCATCTAATATGGAGGATAAATTATTCTATAAAGTAGGGAAACTACTAGTAGAAGGTAAAGATTGAAGATATTGAACAAGGGAAGGCAGTAGGAGGTTACATTGATAGCGAGAGGAGGACTGTAGAGAAAATTGAGACTGAAGAGCAGGAAAGGTAATAGGGTGGTTATCTGACACAAGTTGGGAGATCCAGCTCAAGCCGCGAGAATGCCATGTTTTCCAGTATATTGGGCGATTACGAATTCAAAGAGATTTGTTGTGCCAAATAGATTGTTGATAAATGGAAGAAATAGATGGATAGGAGGAGGAGAGTACAGGAAACAAAAGTTTACGAGAATGAGATATGATGGGAGAACGAGTAGACGCTACATTAGAAGCAAAAGCTAGAACTTCTTTAAAATTAAAAGGAGCAATAAAAGAACTTTAGATGTTTAACCAAAGGGGAAGATTAGCCTAGATCCAGCTAGTAATTTGCTTTAAAGAAAAAGCGCAACAATAAATTTTGAAATCCGGAAAACGAAGACCTCCATTATGTTTATCTTTTTTTCAAAGAGGATAGGGCTATGCGGGATCGTTTACCTTTCTATAAAAACGTAAGAAGGATCAAATCAATTTTTTAAAAATAATACTCTGAATGTGAATAGGGAGCATAGAAATAGTATATATTATAAGAGGGGAGAGCATCATCTTAAACGAGTCTAAGCGAACCCACCAGCAGAGAAAAAGGGGGTGCCAGCGAGTGATATTATCATTCAGCTTTTTGAAAATATAGTCGAAGTTAAATTCGAGAGTATCAGCTAATAAGGGAGCAACCCATAGGCCCAAATATTTAATCTTAAGAGGTTGCCAAAAAAAACCTAAATGGAGAAATAAGTGTTTTTGACATAAAGCATTTAACCTCATAGATGCTATTAAACATTCCTCCCCAGTGCTGCGCTGTCCATTGGAACTAGTGCTGAATGGACGTCCAATGGTCGTGCACAGCACTGGGGAGGTAGTGCTGCCGTCGGCCAATGCACCGAGGCAGTACTTAAGGGGTTAAAGGTAAAATTTCACACTTTAGACTTATTATTAGCTATTGCATTTTATTTAATAACCTCTAAATGGAAACAAGCAGACAAAGTTACTTTTCACTATTGGCGGAATGCAGTTTATTTTCATCATGGCCTGGATACTAATGTTGTTTCTCCCATTTCCTTGGCCATCAAAAGAGACCTTTTATGGCTTCCTTTGACAACCTATTTATCCCAGACTGCCTCTTTGAATGCTGCTTCTAACAATGTGCGAAAGCCACCCTAGTTTCCCCCTTGCCTTCTTATTTAAATGGTTTATTGTCGTTATTATTGATTATTCTGTTTTCAAATTTTTCATTGTTATGCTTACATTCTCGTTAATTAGCATATAGGATGCTGTTCACTCCATTTGCTTATGCTCCATATCGTGTTGTTCCCTTTCCCTTCCTTCCCCACTTTATGATGCATCTCTGTTTTTCCTTCCAGTGTAATATGATTGCAAAGTTTTATTGCATTTCACAACTTTTATCCTTATTGAGTTAGATTTGTGTCATTTTATCATATTGTTGTTTCTTCTTTTCCGTTTCCTTAATAAACTCAAACTTAAAAAAAAAATAGGAAGAGAATAAGTAGTTAAGGGTAAAGGAGAAAGGAATACACCTTGGAATTCCTAAAAAATAGTTTCACAAGATTAATGCTACATTAATAATAAATATTAAAAGCCAATAGCAAAATAATAAACCTGAGCAATACACAAGACCCTTTTAAAGCAAATTACATACTTTCTAATTCTAGTTAGAGATTGGGTGCAGGTATTGATCTCGGTATATAAGTGCTTTAAAAGTTGAACTGTTGCACGAAAACTGTTTATAGCAGCCGAGGATGCATAAAATAACCCCGTATTTGCATGGTTTTCTGTCTTGTAATTTTCAAGGCAATGTGCATCTTCTGGGAGTGTTTGCATGTCCCCACCCGCATACAGTTTAGTTGCATTCATAAGATATGACAAGATTTTTTTCAAGCCAGCTTTGCATACTCTTTTGTGGATCATCAACAAGTTTTTGTCCAAGGTTCGAGATTCACAATAAATAATCTTTTTCTGGGAGTGTCTCTCTCTGTCTCGAAGACATACATTTTAGAACTGAGGCATAGACCTCCACTTTATTTAGGCACCATAAAACTGGAGACATAGGAGGATGAATTTGGTCACTCTACGGACTGGGATTGGGCTCACCCACCCACATAGGGTGTCACGCAACTCCTGGTTAAAAGCGGATTCAATTTTATGTTCTCCATAGGGCCTACTTGTCCCCAAGCAAATATCCCTCATCTTCCCAGGTACACTGGATATATGCACCAGATGCAACACCCCAGGGTCCGACCTGAAGCCCATTCTATGGGGTTGCCCTTAGTTTAGACCATATTGGACTGCAGGTCTGTCGCAGTTGGAATAGGTCATGGGAGCTCCTAATATCTCTTTCTGGGAGACGAGAGTGCTGGAACTATGTCAGGCAAAGCCAGTGTAAAATTGCATTTCACTTCTTAGACCTGGACCTTATATTGGCTAAGAAAACCATCACAATACACTGAAAGTCACTAATCCCCCTAGTTGTGATCACTGGCAGATGTTGCTCACCGGTTGAGCAAAAGCAGAGGCAATGGCATTGATTGGCGAAGACACCAAGGGTGTACACCGCCGACTGATGGTTTCTGGGTGGGATGCATTGCTCTCTAAATTGATTGACCTGCCACTGAGTTCCTCTTCGGATTCTACATCCACGGACTCCTAACATATGCCTTAGACAATGCACAATGATCCCCCTTGAGGCCCACCACTTACATTTCAGATAGCATAAATGGCCAACTTTGCTGAGGACGGGGACTGCCAGAACCAATTCCTCTATACCCCCTCCTCACCCTTTGACCCCAACAACTGCATCCCACCCGCAAGGGGTCAGTCGGTCCCTAGTGATCCAGGATTTCCTCATGCGCTTATATGCTTGTTCATTCTGTTGATTGTTTGTATGTTAGGTGCACATCTTCGCAAACTGATTTTCTTAAATTTGCCTTATGTCCTTTTGAAACCTTAATAAATAAACATTGTTTAAAAAAGGAAAGACCTCCGTTTTATTTGCAATTCTGATATTATTCCTTTATTCAACCTAGAGTGATTCGAGGAGCAAGCAAGGTGCAGCAGTTTCCTAATTTAACTGGAACTACTAACCTGGAGAGCTTGTAAGTAGATCATACTTTATAGTTGGGGGAGGTCAAGAATCCCTAAACCTGGGATTCACATTTCCCTCTCATATTTTCCTCCTTTTTCTTACCCTCCTTCCTTAGTCTTACCCATAGTGGACATTTAGATGTCTCACAAGTTTTCTCAAATACCACTGAGATGTGTGTGCTAGCATCCAGTCTGTGATTCATGCAATAGAGCAGATCTGATGTTGTTAAAAAAGATCCACTGTCTTGTTTGTGCATGTAAATAATTTGAGTATGCAGTTTGTTTGGGAAAAGTGGGTTTGTTTGAAGGATGTGTGGAGCAGAGCAGGGGTGGTTGTTATGCCTTATGAAGTTTGGCACCATAGTGTTTCTTCAAGGAAATACTTTGATATAAACCGTAATTTGTTACAATTGTTTCCATCGATCATTTCACTGTCAAGATGGCTACACTTCTCTACTTTCACACATAGCTGTTTTTACTGTTCTGCAGGATTTTTACAGGCACTAAGATCAGCAGTATTCCCGTCAGCCTGTGCCATGAGCAAAAGACGCTTCGGACATTGTAAGTGCCCTCATTTTAGTTGCTTTCCTTCCACTAATGTGGGGTTGATGAATTGGCAGGGCAGAAATGTGTCCACAAAAGCCATTCACACCTGCCGCTCTCTGCAGCATAAATTGTCCTATATAAATAACAGCTATATCATGGCACTGCTGCTTCACTATTTATCAACCATATCTGCCTACTACATCGTCTCCCTTCAGGGTCAGCAGACTGACAAGTGTTCCAAGTTCAGCTTGAAAAATGATATTTGTAGAGCTGGGAGGATGTACTACAAATAGAAATCATTTTCTGTATTCTGACCCATCTTTTGTTTTGAATTGATTTAAAGGGATTTGTCCTACAATGATATAGAAGACCTGTCTAATTTTAAAGGCTGCAGTACATTGGAAGAAATGTGAGTGTTTAAAGCAGAAATTATAACTCTTATATACAATTTGTTATAAATGTATATTGACAGCACATAATACTTTTGATGTATCATCACGTTTTATTGAGTTGGAATAATCTTACTGTTCCCAAATTTGCAATATTCAAATGTTCATGCAAACCTCTAGTTGTGAGCAATAGATTAAACGTTTTCTTGCTTTAGCAGCAACTATTATGTTTATCTACTTGATATCGTTTATTAATAAGTTGACACATATTTACAAGTCTGATTTAATTTGTGTGTCTCTTTTTTGGGTAAAAGAATGCTTTTTTAGATGTTTGTTTATTTTATATTAATTTTATTTTATTTTAGTGTTTTATAGAGCGCGAACTTGACCCGTGAGGGTATCATAGCACTTTACATGGTATACAATGTCTACAAACCAACATAAAATGCAGAGAAATACGAACACATCTTACCCTTTCTCCTACATGTAAATAATTACAATCATAGTTAGAAACAGTAAAAACAGCGGCCCTCTTATTTTTTTCTGGATAATTAAAGATCAGGGGAGGAGGCAATAGTCTTAGCATCTTCTGGGAGTGATAGGCTTAGATTCGCCAGGCAAAATGTGGTGGGTGAGGGCAGGGATTAGACGAGGAATTTACCCATGAGGAAGGTTTTGGCCTTCTTCTTGAAGCGTGCGAGAGAAGGGATTTTGCTGATGTCGGGTGGGAAAGAGTTCCAAATTCTTGGTGTGTCCCAGTGAACGCCCTATTGTAACTCCTCCACTGAAAACCAAATCGTTCTATGCTCAACTGGACTTCTTTATGGGGGTGGAGGGATGTATAAGATGGGATTTGGGGGAGGGGGGTCTTGAAGGCCTTTATGTGAGGATCTCGTGGGTAGCGAAATGGGGGGTGCTTGAGAGAATGGTTTGGGGAAAAAATTAAAATAAAGAAGGCTGGAAAGATACTTGACTATCAGGTAGAGGACGTTGGGTCGGATTGTGTGCTTCACTGTAAGCCATTGTAGGTTTGTGAGGAGAGTACTGTTGTCTTCTTTTGAAAAGAGGTAACAAGATGTTAAGCCGGTATGTGCTCTTTTTGTTGCTAGTTCGTTTGATTGTGATAGGGGTCAAATGTAAATTTTGGTCAGTTAGCTTTTTTTGTGTGACAGTATAGTCTTTGTTTTGTTGTACAACTTTATTAAATGTTTTTTTGTTCCTTTTAAGTCTTTATATTTAAAGTGGGGTGGGGAAGGAGGAGGACTATAAAGTTGTATCTATTTTATGTGTATATCGTAATAGAAACTAGTTATTCTAATAAGTCATAGCTGATAACTTTGTGTTAGTTGTAAACGTTATGCTAGTCCAACGGCCGGTCCAACTGAGTGAGTTGTGCGTGTTGTTCTGAGAAAGAATTAGGGATTGTATGATGTGTCGGCGAAATTGAAAATGATCTGAAATGTGTTCAGTCGTAGCATGAAATGAGTTGGGATTCGCTTGTTTTGGACCCTGCATTTCTTTCCGAAGGTAGCTGCGATTTGTTTCTCATAAACATACATTACATATCCTATTAGGGTGTTTTGGGCTGGATTTGTAGTTGCAGTATCAGCACAGGCATTTCACCTAGGAATGAGGTGTTGTATACCAGTGTCCCCTAGACTACTGCTGTGGTGAAAGAGCAACCTGTGTCCATAATGTGGATTCTAGAGATGGTGTAGACTTCGGAAATTGTGAGTTGCAGGCATAATGTTATCCTCTTGTTTGTAAAGAATCAAGAACTCTTTAGTTTAACCTGACATAGGTATGTATGGGTGTAGAATTAATACTAGCCCACAGCCAGAAAGTAGAACAAGCATTGGCATAACCAATAGGTCTCGCCTTTGGGACCTTCTTTTATTTTAATTTTTTTTAATTTTTCATCACCAAGGGCATATTTATGCAATAAACATAAACTGGAGGTATTATAGTTTATACATCAGGCAAAGAGAAGAAAAAAAAATAAAAAATAAAAATACAGATAGAAAAAAAAGAAGAGCCTCTTGGATTCATAACAAATACGGAGAGGTTAAAGGACACACATCTTATTTTACATTAAACAAATACTAGCTATATTATTCTATCCAAAGCCAATGGTCTCCATAGCACTTCTAACTTAACTAACGAGCGGATACCCCTTGCCTTTGCCAGGGCTGCCCCTAAGCCATAGTTATCTCTAATGTAGCCCACCAATCCTCTGCCACAGGTGGTGTAGCAGAGACCCATACCCTGGCAATAACCAACCTAGCCACAGTCATCAAGATCGAAAAAAGACGCACTTCTGCTGGATTATCATCCTTGTACCCCAACATAATTTCAAGATCCGTGAGTGGATGATCCAATCCTAATTTAGAGTGAACTGTTTGTTCAATTTTCTGCCAGTACCCCCTCAGTTCTAGGCATTCAATGAACATATGTTTTAGATTAGCAGCATAAAGTCCACATTTAGGGCAATTTATCTTATCCCCCATCTTGTTTCCTTGGGCCCATTTAGCTATTCTAGCCGGGGTGTAGCACCACATGCAAGTAATACGTAAGTGCTGGAGTTGCAAACTAACAGATTGAACCTAATCCTTAACATAACCCAAAACATGTTTAATCATTCTAGGTAAAACCATTATCCCCAAAGTTTGACTCCAGCATTCTGCTAGTTTCTCACTACCATCTGGTCTAAAACTATGTAAATGAGTGTACATTGACCCAATCAGAGATTTAGACTCCCCTTCCCACCCCCCACCCTCCCCCTCATATATACAATCCCAGACAATTGAATGTATTATTTGGTTTGCCTTCAAATTGGAGAACAGATAATCTCTGATCTGCAGATATTTAAAGAAAAAATGGGCTGGTATAAGCTAAAAGTACATTTTCAAATGATGTAATTCCTCTGTCATTGTACAGATCACCCAAGCAATGTACTTCAAAATTCGCCCAGGATTTACCTGCTTGATCCTGAAACACCTCAGGAAAAAAGGGATTCCCCCACAATGGATAGTCTTTATGAAACGTTGGCAAATTGCACCTTGCAGACATTGCTTGCCAGATATATACAGTATCTCTAATGGTCTTGAACTTCATTCTTTTAAAATATTTTGGATCTCTAATCCCATATAGGAACTTGTCCCTCTGATTCCCTAAAATAAACCCAAAAACTGAATCTGTCTGATTTAATCCGAACAGGCTGCGAAACAGACAAGTGAAGGAAACCTAAAAATAAATTTTAAAATCTGGGAAACCGAGCCCGCCTTGATCAAATGTAGATTTGAGCCGCTCGATCGCCCTCCTCGGTTTTTTATATCTCCAGATAAAGCTGCTAAAAATCCCTTCAAGTTTTTTAAAGAATATATTAGGGACTTTCAAAGCAATAGACCAGAACAAAAATAGAAACTTAGGTAGAATTTTCATTTTGATCAGATTGCACCTGCCTAGCATGCCTATAGGGAGCCTTTGCCAAATTTTTAGCTATTTGGTAGTTTCTTTCAGAAGTGGTGCGCAATTTACATCGATAATCTGGTTGATTGTAGCTGTTATCTTTACCCCCAAATAGATCACAGTAATACAAGACCTTGTAGTAAAATTCTGAATCCCAACCATAGTAAGCACCTGAGTTTTATCAGCATTCAGTTTGTAGCCTGCAACATTACCAAATTTCTCTGCTTCTTCCTTAATGCTTGTCACGGCTACCCCCGGTTAACTACGTAGACCGTGATGTCATCAGCATATGCCGTAATCTTAAATTTAAAAATATCGGCTTCCAATGGCTTAATTTGTGTACAATTTTATAAAGTACGTAAAATGGTTCTATATACAGAGCAAAAAGTAATGCCTAATCCCACACAAGATCTGAAATGGGAGGGATCAAATTCCCCAATACGACAACTTGGCCTGTGGATTACAATATAAAGCCTGTACCCAGGACCAAAACTGAGATTCAAGGCCAATCTTGGCCAATCTAACCCATAAGAAATCCCACCTGACCCGATCGAAGGCCTTTTCAGCGTCTAAAAGTTTCATGCCGAAATCTATCCCTTTCTTATCTGAAAAATCAAATGCTCCAATGGCCTATTGACATGGGAGTAGTGTCCCTCCCCATAATAAACCCATGCTGTCTATCAACTAAGTGTGGCATGAGTGGAGCTAGGCATGTCACCAAGATTTTTGAAAATACCTTGGCGTCCGTATTGATAAGGGAAATGGGCCAATATGATCCACATTCTGTTCATGGTTTGCCTTTTTTTAAGAAAAACACAATTTGTGTTGTGTTCCACAACTCCGGTACCTGCCCGCCAATTGCCACAGATTGTATCACCCTGCACAAAGGCAATATCCTTTTAAAGGATTTATAAAATTCTAATGGCAGTGAATCATCTCCAGCCGTGGGGCACATATATGATTGTGTTTCCGGGGTCCCGTGCAAGGGCTGGAACATTCTAGTGCTTATGACTTTGATGAGGATACCCCAGGAAGAGAACTAGGATTACAGGTAAGTAACTAATTCATATTGCCTTTGAAAAAAAAGAAAATAAGCTAAAAATCTGCTGTTTGCCCTAAACCAACAATGCCCTAGTGATGATTTTATTTGCCCCCTTTTCCCCCCATTTCCCTCTCACCACCACCACCCTGTCCCATAGAAGAGGCTCCCCCCCCCTCCCCCCCATTATCCAGCTGCCGCTCACAGGGCAGCCCTGCGGAGCTTCAGCCGTGGTGCTCATCCCCACACCCCCTCAAAAAGATATCAACAACAATTTTTCTCTTTGAGATAGTGCTTGAATTAACCTGAGATTAACCTTAGTGCAACTATAATAGACAAGGGAGGGAAAGAAAACAAAATATAAAAAAGAAAAAGAAACGTAGCTAACAAGACTCACACCTCCTTTTAAGTGGTACATGAGGTAATCCCAAATACCCCCCCTGCAAGCTTAAACAAGATACCCATACACTAACTAATCTTTGAGACAGTGTCCATGTCCGAAAATTGTAATTTGTGACCCACTGTTCTACTATTGCGATACAGCCTCCATTTGCCATTTGGCCACTGCCTGCTCCGTCTCCTTTTCTTCAACAAAAAAGTAAGTGTGACCGTCCTTAAGAACATTTAGGCGTGCAGGTTCTTGTAAAAAGGCCTGAGTCCTAAGGGCTTTTATCGGGTCTATAAATTGGCGCGGCTTCTAACGCCTGTCCATTTGTAGCTTTACTTAAATCAGATCTGATGAAAAAAGTAACTGCTTCCGCTTTTACCGGAGAATTAGGTCGAGCTTTGAATGCAACTGCCTGTCTCAACAAAAAAATTCCAAAATATATCATAAATGGTCGTGGGCATTGCCCCCCTTGCTACTTTGGGCTGATGGTAATCTGTGAACCCTCTGCAACTGAGAGTCCCAGTCTCAGTCGGAGAGATCAGGGAAGGCCTTCTGAAATAGCTGGACCATGTAGGCCCTCAGGTCCGCCCCTTCCGAGCCTTCAGGGATACCAAAAAATTCTTAGATTTTGTCAGCGCAGGCGATTTTCCATGTCTTCCAATTTGATCTGTATGGCTGAGATCTGATCATCATGTTGCTTTGTAAGACCATCTGTAAGAGCTGATTATTCCTCCGAATCCGCAACTCTCTGTTGTAACTATGAAATATCCCGGGTTAGTCCTCCAAGCTTGCTCGCCATCTCCTGTAGGGACTGTTACACTCTGTTATTATTGTCGCTGACTTGAATATAATGCTGTTGAGCTTCCTGCCTTTGCTCATTCAATGACTGCAATATCAGACAGAGCGATGGTGTCATAGCTTTTTGAGTACCAGTTGTTCCTGTTGCATCACCCCCCATTGGAGCCACCACCTGGGTGCCTTGAGTGCCTTCCACAGTAGGAGCAGCTCAGAGGCCTAAATGTGTAGGTTGCATCCCCTCCGGCAGCCCCATCTTGGAGCTATCTCCCACCGAGCACACCGAATGAGCTTTTACTGGAATTTCCTCAGTAGGACTACTGCCCAAAATCCGTAACGACATACTCTTAATGCCCCCCTTTGCTTGTAACAAAATAGCAAAACAAAGGCCAATACTGGACCTGCTTAGATGAAAACCTCTATGAATGAAACACATCGGTCCGTTTTTTGCTAACGCCACTAGTTATTTATTTATTTAACACTAGTTATACATTTCAATTTTAGATATTTTTTTAAGGATATTTATGCATGTACAAACATTTACACATATCAAAGAAACAATAAATTTACATATTTACACATCTACAAGTAACACATCCTACCTACAACATTCATACTTCTCTCACACCTATATATGAAAAACACAGCAACAATGTGGACCTTTGTCAAAGGATATCTATAAGTACCTAAACCAACTAGATGGAAATATTAGGCTAAATTTGTATTCAAATTTTCAAACATGTTTCATTCATAGAGGTTTTCATCTAAGCATTTGATAATAGGTCCAGTATTGGCCTTTGTTTTGCTATTTTGTTAGATTGGGCTTAGCCTTACTGTGTAGAAGCCAAAACCCAGTTTTGTTATTCCCCCCCCCCCCCCCTCCCCCCTTTGCTTGTACCCATTTACGCAAAGGGCTATTTTCTGAGATTACCTTCCCTCGTGGTGATATCACATTCTGGCCGGTAGGCGATTTCTTTTTCTTTTTGTTTTTTGCCTTCCCTCTCCCCTTTTTATCCATAGATGGTTTAACAATGTCTGTCGAAAGCACAGAGAGCTCCGATGGTTCCTCAATGTCATCAAATGAATCTGTCTCATCACCCTCCCCATCTCTCTCCTCTCCTGCAATAGCATCTATATCATTGCAGACTCTTGCCCCCAGTTCTGCCACTTTTTTCAATTGAGCAGTTTCCTCAGATCCGAGTGTATTAAGTAAATTAGAGGGGTCCTATCGAGTACCCTTGTCATATGAACTGACTGAATCAGCAAAGCCCCTCCCCTCCCTACTCCTAAATTATTGTCACTATTATCTGTACTTCCAACAGCAGGTGGGAGCGTATCCATAGTAGCATCAGTAATAGCATCCGAGGCAGTAGCAGAAGCAATAGTGGAAACAGAGACAGTGCCAACAGTATCAATTGTAACAATGTTACCTTCCAAAATAGCTGTCAGCAGGACCTCAGTCATTTGGTTGCCGGTTAAATTATCCTTCTCTGAGTTACAAACAAGAAGCTCTGCTGCCTTCCCAGACTGCAGCAAGCGCGTTAGCGGCTTTCCAATAGCCGCGCTGTACTTCTCCACATTGATTCTCTTTCTACCATGCCCCCACTGTCTGTAGCTCTCATCTCTCCCGCCACAACGTTCTTCCCAGCGTGGGTACTCCTCGGGGCAGATTTTGGTGGTGCCATTCCTCTAGTTTGTGGTAGTGGTGTCACTGCCGGAACAACAGCGAAGGCCAGGCCCGACCAGTCGACCGCCGACAGGCCCGCCAGCCTCCAGGAAAGCAATTGAGACACCCACAACAAGCGCTCAAGCCTAATCCTGAAAGGCTGCCACATCCGTACTCCCTATCCTCTGCTTCACAAGGGGCACATCTTCAGGTACAGTTCAGATGCAGTTCAGTTTGTAAACCCTCTATTCTCCCGATTCCTAATATCTTACGTCTCTTGGCTCTGTAATCCGCTACAGGGTGTCTGCATCTCTCAGCTCGGTTTGGGTGCGATAGACATCACTCTGCTGAGCTCCGTGGCGGCTACAGTCCGCCATCTTCTTCCTCCCCCGGTGGGCGTTTGGGACCTTCTAAGTGTTTAGCCATGCAGCACATTACTATGTGAGAACTGTTGGCTTTGTCTATATGTTTTAGCCATGTTGTATAGCAGCGTGGCTGAAAGTAAAGAGAATAACAAACAGCAAAGAAATAACAGTACGTCCAGAGAGACAGCAGTATGAGGAAAAGGCATATAAAGTGGCAGTTTTGTGGTCTAATGTAACCCGAGCATCCTCGTTTTAACATCAAAAACATCCTCAAATTTCAATAGACATTGGCTTAGTGTTTGAGCAAATAAAACGATGTGCCAAAATCCAAAGAAACGGGATATGAGTTTACTCCGTGTTCAACATTACGTGGTTGGGGGTTTGTAATACATGCTTTCACTGTTTTTAAGTTTTACTAGTTCTTCTCTTATGCACAGACAGCCTCCCCCAGGGCTGCGGAAGTAAAAGAAAGAAAGAAGACAATCTCTGTGCCCCACACACTTGCTGCGTCCTCATTGGCTCACACTACAGTGCTACTTTCTAGCTCGGCCTGCCCAAGATCCTATGAGCAAAGAAGTCTGTGTACACACAGGACTGTCGGCCATTCACTGCCAGCGGGGTCCCCTCCACCTGCATATTAAAGCCCCGATAGGGTCAACTCTCGGGCAGGGAGGTGGAGTAGTCACACAGACCAGAAACCCAAGTGCCAGGCAGCTGACACTGCAGCCAAGACCTGCTGAAACAACGTGTCTAACTCCTGGAGTTGCAGATAGGCATGCATGCAGTTCCTCTGCCTCTTAAACACAACTTGTGCATTAGTGGGAGGAAAGCGAAGACCTCTCATATCTCTCACTCACATACCACGCTAAACGACAAATGAACAGAAACACTGGGGCTTAGATACCCATTCTGTCCATTTTACCTCAAACAGCCACCTATCGGTACAATCTCTGGTACAAATCGAGGGGCAGGTTATATTAGTTTCAAAGCTTATGCTTGTAATATTTAACCTAATTTATTAACAAACTGTGTACAAGACACTTCTGATGGATACATCTGCCAGTGGATTCCTCACCTTGTGAATATAACCTGCGCCAGCAGCATTCGGTAAGTTTTGTAGCTCTCTACGCCGATGAGGATGATGTCACAGAGGCACGGCTCCGCTCGTTACCTTGCTGACGTCACCAGAGCCATAAGGGAGCCTCGTCGGCGTGATGACGTCAGTTCCCTTTTTTTCTGCCCCGTCGACGCTCAAGTTTTTTTGGGGACTCTCTGTAGTTGTATTGATAATTTGTGTATTCTGCCTTGTATCCTGCTCTTTTGTTTCTTTTTATTTTTTAAAAAGATGTCGTCGAGGAAGTCCGGATTCAAGCCCTGCAGTGAGTGCCGTGGACATATGTCCATAACAGATCCTCACGACAATTGCGTTTGGTGTTTGTCATTGGACCATGACGTCGAGGGTTGTGCTTGCTGCAGGAAAATGAACCCGAAGGCTCTGAAAGAAAGGGAAGCCAAGCTGTTCATGGCAAAGATGGGAAAGGAGAAGAGGGGCCGGAGGAGGTCAAGAAGAAGAGGCACAGCTCTCGACACCGTTCGGATAAGGTAGAGGCTCAGAAGTAGACCACAACAGACCATCGACATCGTAAGGACTATGTATCTCCTTCTCCTTCTCCAGAAAGCACGACTCTCCTGTGGCTTCACCGGCGCTGTCGCCGTCGCCGATTCCTTCTCCATCTCTGAGAAATTCTCCGGCTCCGGTTGAAGAGGTACCAGTACTGAAGTGCCGTCGACTCCAATGGATGCACCGTCGGCGCCGGCAGGCTCGAGTCCGGTGATGCCTACGCCTGAGCGTATTTCAGGCGAGTACCCTCCTTTTTCTGGACCAGGGCAAGACCCATAGCATTAATGCTATGTATGGTGTCTTTGTGAGGGCAATGTACGCCTCTGGTGCACCTTCGGGTTCCATGGGTCCTATGGTGTTTAATTTGGGAGTTCCTCAAGCCTATGCTCAGGCTCCCTTTATGCCTTTTCTTCCTGCGGCTCTGTCCTGGCATTTTCCGTCGCAGAGGATGCCGATACCACCATCTCCGACGCCGTCAGCTCGACCTCGTTCGACTTCGTTTGTGCCCCCGGATCCGTGTTCGACGCCGATTCCGAATCCATCGGAGCCGTGTACGACTCAGTCGGAGCCAGCCCGAGGATAAGGTCCTGGCGGGATGCACAAAGGCTATCGGAAGAACAGCAATATAGGGAGGATGAGATGGAGGAAGGTGAGCTTCAGGAGTCAGAGGACTTCTTTGAAGACTTAAGAGTGGCAAGTGGACTGGATATGTCACCAGAATGGGAACTCTCTCCTCCTTCGGAGGTTCCCTCTAAGGATGTGGCTCCCTACCACACTGTGATAAGGAAGGCAGCTGATCTTTTAGGTCTTCAGCTCCAGACAGCGTAATTCAAATCCAATATTCTACATTCTCCTTCTGCTATAATGGAACTTTGTTGCCATTCAATGACGCCATCACTGAACCAGTTATGGAGGTTTGGCATAAGCTCTTTTCGGCTCCTGTAGTCTCAAGATCTGTTGCCAGGAGATACAGGGCGGCTCCAGGAGATCCTGAGTTTCTTACTTCACATCCTTCACCTGAGAGCCTAGTTATTCAAGCTGCCTGTTCAAAGAAATCGTCTGGTGCTTTTCCGCAAGTACCAGGTGACATAGAGTCGAAAACACTGGATCAGGCTGCTAAAAAGGTGTTTTCTTCTGCGTCTATGGCCCTAAAGTCCACTAATGCTACCTGTCTTTTGGGCCGGTACATTTATGCCTTAATGGATTCTGCTAAACTGCTAACCCCAAAGTTATCGGAGGAGGACAGGAAGAATTTTGATGAGGTCTTGTTTGACACGCAGGCTGCCACACAATAGGTGATCCAGAGTAGTCTTGATACTGCGGACTCTGTAGCCAGAATAATGGGTTCTTCAGTTGCATCGAGAAGGAGTGCCTGGCTTAAGTCATCAAAGTTCTCTCAGGATGTCCAGTGACTCTTTTGGACCTCCCTTTTGATGGTTCTGGATTTTTTGGGAAGAAGGCAGATGCAGCTTTAGAAAGATTTAAGGGCAGCAAGGCTACAGCCAAGTCCCTGGGTCTGCAGACACATCTAGGGGTTCCTCCTATAAAAAAAAAAGTACAGAGGCTTTGGGCGGTCGTCCTTTCGGACCTACAAACAGCCTCAGCAGCAGCAGCAGAACACCCTATATAAGTCCTATAGGGGTAGGAACAGAGGTCGTTCACGAGGTAGTCAGCCCTCCTCCTCCTCCTCCTCTACCTCTGCACCCTCTTACCACAGCAAAGCAGACCTAGATCCACCATTCTGTATCATGTTGGTCCTGTGGGGGGTCGGCTTACTCATTTTCTGCAAGATTGGGAATCTGTTACTACAGACCTTTGGGTTCTCAATCTTGTGGAGAATGGGTATGCCCTTCCCTCCAAATGACCCTCCTTGTGAAGGTTCTTGCTCGGAGGACCACCTTCTCCTACCGGAGGAGGTCCTAGCTTTACGAAAAAAAGGTGCAATAGAGGTGGTGCCAGCCCGGGAAAGGGGTCAGGGATACTACACCTGGTATTTCCTGATACCAAGAAGGATGGCAGGTTACGTCCAATCCTGGATCGCAGGATCTTGAATCTTTTTCTGGAGCAAGAAAAGTTCAAGATGTTCACCCTAGCGCAGGTTCTTCAAGCGCTGCAGCAAGAGGACTGGATGGTGTCGATCGACTTGCAGGACGTGTATTTTCATTTGCCGATCCTGAAGTCGCACAGGAAGTATCTCCGTTTCATGGTGGGGTCGCAACATTATTAGTTTGTGATTCTCCCGTTTAGACTTACTACTGCACCACGAGTCTTCACTAAGGTGATGGCAGGGGTGGCAGCCCATCTCAGAAGTTCGGGGATATCAGTTTTCCCCTATCTGGACGACTGGTTGCTCAAAGCTGAGTCGCCAGAGAAGGTGCTTCATCATCTGCAAGTGACAACTCCGCTGTTGTACAAATTGGGTTTTTTGAAAAAAGTGCCCAAGTCTCACCTGGTGCCCTCTCAGCGCAACCTGTTCATAGGGGTGGCACTGGACACTACTGTCTGTTGAGCATTCCCTCCCCCGCAAAGGATTCTCGGCATTCAAGAAATAATTCCTTTGTTTTATAATGGAGCGGTTGTTCCAGTCCTGAAGGTCCTTCGCCTGCTCGGTCTGTTTGCTTCCTGCATTCTTTTTGGTCAATCATGCATGCTGACACATGAGGGCACTACAGAGGTGCCTCGGCAGGCAGTGGTATCAGCACAACGGAGATCTCAGAGAGTCTGTGAGGATCTCCAGAGAAGCTGCAGCGGATCTATCTTGGTGGAGCGTGGAAGGCAATCTGTCTCAAGGGAAGCCCTTCCATCTACCTCCATCGGTGGCCACAGTGATAACTGATGCATCCACCTTAGGGTGGGGTGCTCATCTGGGCGACCTGGAGATCAAGGGTCTTTGGTCTCCAGAGGAAAGGTTGCTTCACATCAACCTCCTAGAGTTACAGGCGATACGTTTGGTGCTCAAGGCCTTTCTCCCTTCCCTTCGCGGTCAGTCGGTTCAAGTCCTAACGGACAACACTACCGCGCTGTGGTATGTCAACAAACCGAGAGGCGTAGGGTCGCATTGTCTTTGCAGAGAGGCTCTGCGTCTCTGGTCCTGGGTTCAGGACCATCAGATTTGTCTGATGCCAAATCATGTGGACGGAGTTCTACACGTGCGTGCAGACAGTCTCAGTCGGCAATTCTCAGCCGACCACGAGTGAAGGCTTCATCAGGAGGTGGTTCGTCACATCTTCCGGACGTGGGGAACTCCTCGGGTGGACCTGTTTGCCACTCACGAGAAAGCTCACTGCCTGTCATTCTGCAGTCTCCAGTATCCGATGCAGGGAGCTTTAGGGGACGCATTTCAGTTGAGTTGGGACTCACAACTCCTTTACACGTTTCCTCCCATACCCTTCATTCCTCGAGTTCTGAGGAAGATTCGTCAAGACCGGGCCCAAGTCATATTGATCGCCCCGGATTGGCCAAGAAGGGTGTGGTATACAGATCTTCTCTACCTCTCCTCGTGCCCTCCGCTCTGTTTGCCTCTAAGGGCAGACCTCCTCTCGCAGTCGCAGGGGCAGGTTCTACACCCCCACCTCCAGACCTTACACCTTCATGCCTGGAGATTGAACGGGGCAACCTGAATTCTTTTTCTCTTCCTTCTGACGTGGTGGACGATATTTTGTCCACCAGACGTCTCTCCATCAAGTCTATTTATTCATATAGGTGGCCCAAATTTGTTCATTGATTTGGGGAGAAATCTATTGACCCTTTAAGGGCTCGCTTATCTGACATTCTTTAGTTTGCTCTGTCTCTGGCCCAGCAGGGTTTTGCTGTAGCTACTGTGAAAGGCTATTTATCGGCTTTGTCGGTGTTCCTTTGTTTGCCCGACCTGCCGTCCTTGTTTAAATCACCCATTGTGTTACGATTCATTAAGGGTCTTACCAACAAATATCCGCCCCCTCCTTTTATTGTGCCTCAATGGGACTTAAATCTGGTCTTAACCTACTTGATGGGTTCTCCATTTGAGCCCTTACACAAGTGTCCCTTTAGGTTATTGACGTTAAAAACTGTATTTCTGTTGCCATTACCTCGGCAAGGAGGGTAAGTGAGCTTCAAGCTCTGAGTTCAAAACCCCCCATTTTTGACTATTCATACTGATTGAATGGTTCTCAGGACCAGGGCTGCTTTTCTGCCTAAGGTGGTAACTCCCTTCCATCTGGGGCAGTCCATTACCCTTCCTTCCGTCTATCCTCGCCCTCACCCTTCCAAGGAGGAGGAGCAAATTCACCGCTTGGACCCTAAGAGGGCGGTGAGTTTTTACCTTGATAGAACTAAAGACTATCATGTGGATGACCTGCTCTTTGTGGGCTTTGCTGGCTACAGGAAAGGCAGAGCGGTGCACAAGCACACACTTTCCAGATGGATTGTCTTGTGCATCAAGATGTGTTACTCTTTGGCCGGTAAGGAACCTCCAGTGAGTTTAAGAGCTCATTCTACCATCTACATCTGCCTTATCTAGAGGTGTTCCTGTTGAGGACATTTGTAGAGTGGCAACTTGGGCCTCCCTCCACACTTTCGCGAAGCATTACTGCTTAGATTCCGAAGTGAGGAGGGATGGTCACTTTGCGCGCTCTGTCCTACAGGATTTCTTGGTATAGAAGAGTGGACACCCTCCTCCAGGAGTGGGACTGCTGTGGGATTCTTTTCATAAGGTGAGGAATCCACTGGCAGATGTATCCATCAGAAGAACAAGTTACTTACCTTCTGTAATGCTTTTTCTGGTGGATACAGTATGTGCCTGTGGATTCCTCCCTGACCTACCCACCTCCCCGTTATCCACTCTTCTATACCTGAAAAGTGTTTATTATGATTGTATCTTTCAATGGAAATGTTTAATTGTTCTTGCTTTTTGCATTGATCTCACACTATGTGTGTTGGTTTGAATACTGTGTATACTGTAGCTATTTATGTTGGTCCGTCCGTGTGCCTCAGGGGCACGGAAAAAAGGGCAGAACTGACGTCATCACGCCGACGAGGCTCTCTTATGGCTCCGGTGACGTCAGCGAGGTCGCGAGGGAAGCCGTGCCTCTGTGATGTCGTCCTCGTCGGCATAAAACGGTACAAAAGGGGTTGGTGATGGATGGAGCATCTGAATCAATCAAACACTCACACCCAGTCAAAAGATCTGGATTTAATCCATAATCCATCACCGTTCTTTAGCCCACTCTGCCACCCCAGTTCAGACATGGCTATATGCAAATCAGTCTGACCCTGTGCCTCATGGGAACAGTCCAGACCGAACTGCCAAGCCATGTCTTCCCTGGACCGGAAACAAGCTTCCGAGGACCGGTTTGTGGCATTCCAGCCGTCTTCAGCCCGGCTTGCTTGAATCCAGTGGCAAAGTGAACAAGGGACTCACGTCTGAGCATACCCTGCCACACTTATCGTGGCCAAAAGCGGTACAAAAGGGGGTGGTGATGGACTGAGCATCTGAGTCAATCAAACACTCACACCCAGTCAAAAGATCTGGGTGTAATCCATCACAGTTCTTTAGCCCACTCTGCCACCCCAGTTCAGACATGGCTATATGCAAATCAGTCTGACCCTGTGCCTCATGGGAACAGTCCAGCCCGACCTGCCAAGCCATGTCCTCGTCGGCATAGAGAGCTAAAACAAATTCTGAAATCTGCTGGCGTAGGGGATATTCCCAAGGTGAGGAATCCACAGGCAGATACTGTATCCACCTGAAAAAGCATTACCGAAGGTAAGTAACTTGTTCGTTTTACCAACACTCAGTACTTAATACTAAAATAAACTGTACATATCAGAATGAAGGATACAAAACAGCCGACAAACATAGGAGCGCTGGTGAAGCTACCACTAAAGGGTTTTAAAGGTATTTTTAACAGGATGGAAGAGGGACAAACACAAGGGAACTGGTTTAAATTGAGAAACACTTTGAGGGTATAGAAAATCCCATTGTTTGTATATGTTTTCAATAGTGTAATGGAGTAACACTGTCAAAAGAAAACGCAGACGAGGAGCCTAACGCGCGCTTAAGAAGGCTGTGTAGGTGAACAGCTCCGTCGGGACGAAGCCCTCGCCCCCATATCTTGACCTCATCCTGGGACGCCATCGCGTGACGCGGTCAGCGGAGATCCGTGGCACCCCCCTAAAGTAACTCCGGTCCCGCTGTAAGGTTGGGGACCAGAGCAACGTGCGACGACACTTTGGGCCCTGGTGACGCGCTGTGCCCGGAGCTCGATTGGAAGGAGAGGCCGCCCGCGAGTCTCACAACGGCCGCGACCGGAAGTGACCGGCCGGTTCGGGGGATCGCCGAACTAGGCCTGAAAGCGCAGAACCAGACCCGCGAGACGAATCCTGTGCCCTCCTCCTCCCCCCCCCCCCGGCTGCGCCTGCATGCGCCGGAATGTTTTTTCACACCGGTGGGTGGATGTTGTTCTGACTGAGGCGGGGGCTCGGGGCCATAGCCGGGAGCTGTGGGTACCGAAGACTTGGCCCCGGATAATGCAACGGCAGTCGCGACTGGAGTGGTGAATTGAGCTGCACGACCCCCGATACAGAGGGAGCTGAGGGACCTCTGGGGACGCTATCCTACCTTTGTGCGCAGTATCCCGGGAGACGGCGCCGATCAGTTGCAGGAAGTGTGAGCAGCGTGACTCACTGGACTTGACTGGACTTGGCCCCTGTGGAGCGTGTTCCCTTGATTGCTTTGTGTGTAGGCAGAGGCCGGGTCGTCTGGAGGGCTCCCCCTCCCCCCTCCTCCCTCCTGCTGACGCTGTGGAGATCTGAACTTTTTGGCCAGCCGATGTTCTCACCTGATTGATGTCTGGTGGCGGTGGATGACAGGCGTATGGGGTGGCCTGAGGGTCGATCTCAGGCCCGGAGGTAACTGAAGACACAGAGTTTGGCGGGGACGGGGGTGCCAGTGTGCTGGGAATCTGATACATTTTTTGCACAGTCTGGTTGAGTCGTGCACGCTATGTTTGTTAAAGGCCCTCAGAAGGGATTAAAGATGGCGTCTAAATCTGAAACCGAGAAGTCCCAGTCTCGGTCCTCTAAGGGATCTCGTTATGTGCAGACTAACAAGTTGGATCGCTACACGACATCCAAGGGGTCCCCACAGGACTTGAAGAAGGGGCAGGATTCTGGAAAGGTCCCGGCCGTCCGTCTGGTGGAACCTACGCTTTTTGATGTGATAGCAGCTATAGATGGGGTTAGAACATCCCTGGGACAGAAAATGGAGTCACTTGATCATAAATTGGATACAGTGACTATCGAAGTCAACCTTATACGGGTGGATCTCACTAAAACTAGTGAGAATGTTAAGTCCCTAGACATCAAAACAGCTAGCTTGACTGATGATGTGGCGTTGCTACAGCAGGAGGTGCGGGAACTCAAGAGGGCGGGGGAGCTCACGAACCGGAAGCTGGACGATTATGAAGGGAGGGCCCAAAGAAATAATGTCAGAATAGTTGGGGTTTCCGAAAAGGCCGAAAACCCGGCTCCGGATTTATTCGTGGAAGATCTCGTCCTTAATCACCTTCAACCTAACGGATTGAGTAACTTCTTTCCGATCGAAAGTGTGCATCGAGTTCCAGGTGGACGTCCAAGGCCTGGGGCTCCTCCCACGTCCGCTGATTGCGAGAGTACCGAATTTCAGGGATCATGGCGCTATCCTACAGGCCTCCAGGTCGGGCGGCCCTCTCAAATTTGAGCACGCAAATCTTTCCTTTTTCCCTGATTTTACACAGGCGGTGCAGAGACAGCCTAGGGTTTCATGGGTATTAAGAAAAGGCTCAGGGAAAGGAGTTTGAAGTATGCCATGATGTTCCCAAGCCCGATTGCAGATTGAGCTTAATGGGAAATCGTGGTTCTTTGATAGCCCTGATGTCGCCTCAGACTGGTTGGATGCGCAACCCAAGACGGAGACTGAGCAACCGAGAACTGTGGAGGATGGGGATGAGTTAGAGCAGGAATTTTTTAATGAACATGGGGGTATTCGGCAAGCGCATTTTTCTGTTATGTCCGTAAGAGAGGAGTGTCGCTATCAATATGGTTTGAGAGTTTAGGGGGTGGGGGGGTTCTTAAGAACTGTCTTCCTCCTCATTGCTTTAGTTAGTTAGTCGATCAGTTGTTTTCGAGCTACAGGCTCACTGCAAGTTGGGGTTAGGCGAAAGCCAAGAGCAGGGTTGCAAGGTGGGGGGAGGTGAGTTGGGAATGTTATCATTGGGGTGGGTTTTCTTTTGTGTTTTTGTTTGGTTTGGTGTGTTTTTAGTTTTCGTTTGTCCAGGCATCGAGTGGGATTGCAGCATGAGTGCTTTGCAGCAGACAGAGGATCGCTGTCTCATTTTTATGGTTGATGATGGGGGGTAGGGAAATTAAGGTGCTGAGTTGGAATTTGAATGGATTGGGGGACGAAATTAAAAGTACTATTGTTCTTCAGTATCTTAAACGTCATTCAGTGGACGTGGTCTTGCTTCAAGAAACACATTTAGTTGGCAATTCCTGTAATGCGATACATAGAATGGGGTATAAGTTGGTGGCTCATGCTGGTTTCACGTCGGGATCCAGGGGAGTGGGTAACCTGATTCGGAAGGCGTTCCCATTGTTGATTGACTCCTGGTGGGAGGATGACAGAGGCAGATTTCTTGGGGTGACGGGTCGCTGGGAGGGGCATATCCTTACCCTCTTTTCGGTGTATGTCCCCCCAGGTATGCAGGCCACTACTTTCGTCGTTCTGGGGAAGCTCCTGTTGGACCTGCCGATAGGACTCTTGATCTTGGGGGGGGGGGGGGGGGGGGGGATTTCAATGCAGTTGTTTCTGGACTTATGGATAGGCATCCCCAGCGAGGTACGGGGCGCTGGCTGCCCGACTTTCTCGACGCAATGTGTTTGGTGGATAGCTTGAGGCTGCTCCACCCAGACCAGAGGCAATACACCTTTTATTCTCGGGCCAATGGTAGCCTCTCTCGTCTGGATTACTGTTTGGTGCCTGCAGCCGACGCATCTTTTATAACAGAGGCTGTTCATTTGGCTAGGGGCATCCCCTCTTTGGCTAAGGTTTTGTGTGGCTGAGCAATCAGCCGGTATTTATTTATTTATTTATTTGAATGGTTTTATTTAGCGCTGGCTAGACCCAGAGGTATCAGAGCGCTTTACATGAGAATCAAACTATAGTTGCTGGTTACATCGTTACAAAGGTTACACAGTTATTTGAGCATAGCTACATAGTTACATGTTAGGTCGAGACACCCAAAAAGGACATATACGTGAGGGAAAAAGCAGGCAATGGGAGAGATTCAGGGCAGGGGGTAGGAGCAGGGGATGTAGACAGAGAATGAAGGGGGAAGATGAGGGAGAGGGTGAAAGACAAAGCAAGAAAGAGAAGGGGGAGGGTGACGGGGGCACACATCTGTAGACTCGTAATAGCTGCGTCCAAAGTCCAGTAAACTGTGATCTCAGGGGAAGTCACATCATTCCCCTATCTCCATTGCAAGAGGCTCCCTATTACGCAGTGGACTCTCTCAGAGGGGTCTCTGAGACTCGAAGGCCCATCTACTGGATCCTTCCCCAAAAAGGGGAGAGGGAGTGCTTTAGCAAGGGGTGCCATACCAAACCTTAACTCCCTTAGCACTGTGGACTCTCTGAGGGAACACTGAGACTCCAGAGTATAAATATTGAATCTTTCCCCAACAAGGGGAGAATGTGTGCTTAGTCAAAGGGCACAGGGGGCAGGGCACCGTAGCAGGCAGGGGGAGAGATTCAGGGGAGAGGGGATAAGCGCAGAGGCAGTAGACAAAGAATGAAAGAGGAAAAGCGGTGGGGAGGGAGAGAGACAGAGCATGAAAGAGGGTGGGGGAGTGAAAGGGAGGGGTACAAACCGCTTGACAAGTAAGAGCAGCGTCCAAGGTCCAGTAAGCTGTGCAAGGGTCAGGGAGGACAAAGGGAGGGAGACAGCGAGTTGAAGAGTCCCTCAAATAAGAGATACAGGTAGCAGAAAAGGAAATGTATACGTTTAGAGTCGCTTAGAAGAGAAATGCAAACTGGAAAGCTCAGAATCACATAATAGTGATATTAAGTACCAAGAACTACTATGTATACTAGTGGTTAGAATTGTAACTATGCAAATAGTAAATTCACTCAGGGTTCCATTTTCACATCGATCAGGCTAAAAACTATTGATTATTACTTATCTACAGGGTGAACAGAGAAATAAGACATCCAAGGGGGTGGAGGGAGGGAGGGAGGTGAGATAGGTGATAGGAGAGAAGGGAGCCTGGGGCGGTGGGGGGAGAGATAGATATGGCAGTCCAGTCGAGGAGCAATGTCTAAGGGTCGGCAGGATAAAGTTTAACGGACCGAGGGAGAGGACAAGTAATAACAAAATGGTGGCTCCGTGTCACGAAGAACATTCGCGATCCGCCATTTTTCTCCGTTAGTTCCCAGACACATTAAAGTTATAGCTATTAGAATTGAGACTTCTAGTCTCCGCCATCTAGTTATGCGCTGTCGTGCAGTGACAATCTCAAAGCAGGACTTGCAAAAATATTTTTTGCCGGCTCAGGTTCCTGAAAATGCCAGGCTGTATCTTATCTGGTTTCCCCATGCTGGCACTGATCAGTATCTACCCAGTTAGCGCTGGTCAAGGTTTCCTGCAGCTCCAGCTACTTCACCAGTAAAAGTATGCGCCTGCTTATACTGGACACAGGCCTCACCAGGGGAGTCAGCGAGGGCCTCACAGCCTGTAGTGTGGCAACTCACTCAGGAGGCAGTCATCCAATTTCCCTGTCACCTCTATTAATATGCCCCCCCCCCCCTTTCTTCAATCCAGGAGGGGGAGTGCTTGCATACATGCAACTCCCAAGCGTTTAGGCCCCAGTGCAGAAGCGGAGCAGCGCCGAGAAATTAAGCTAAATACAGCCGGGAGTTAGTTTAAGGCTTTAGACCATTATTTTTAGAGAATGAAGGGTCGGTGTCCTCCTGGGTGTCTCTCTGGGAAGCCTTTAAAATGGTTATCAGGGGTCAGGCTCTGTCGCTGATAGCCGGTGTGAAAAAGACAGGAATAAAGAGGTTGTTGAAGTGGAGGCTGAGATTGGTCGCTTGGAGGGAGAACTGGAGCAGGAGATAACTCTGGCTAAGTTGCATATCCTGACTCTCAAGCAACATGTTACAAGTTACTGATAGTGCCAGGGCCCTCTGCAGGGAGCAGCAGGGTCGACTTTATGACCTTGGGGACCAAGCGGGGAAACATTGCTTGGCTGGATAGAAAGGATAAGGCGGAGCGTGTAGTCCCAGAACTTGTTACTACGGATGGAGCGCTGCTCACCGATCCCTAGAGTATTGTTGATGGCTTTGCGGCGCATTTTCAATCGGTGTATACCTCGGTATCGGATCGGCCGGAGGAGGACTCCCATTTACTGCTCCGGGATATACAGCTCTTGTGTCTGTCCGCGGAGGACCGTGATTTTTTGGATAGCGCCTTTATGTCTGACGAGATTGCCCTGGCTATTCGCTCTTTGAATTCGGGTAAGGCACTGGGACCCAACGGGCTCCCAATTGAATTGTACAAGCTTAGGTCGAATGAGCTGGCTCCTCACCTTCGGGATATGTTTATGGAGGCTCGTGAGACGGAGATATTGCCCTATGACCAGAGAGTGGCGTCGGTTGTGGAGGGTAAACCAAAGACTAACTGCGCTTCTTATAGGCCCATTTCCTTATTGATTGCAGAGCCCAAAATACTTGCCATGCTTCTCTCTAACAGGCTGATTAAGGTGATTAGCGGACTGATTCACCCAGATCAATCGGCTTTATTCCTCATAGAAACACGTCCCTGAACATCTGTAGGCTGCATGGCGTTATAGCCAGAGCTCACACCCTGCAGGAACCGGCCATAATTGCCTCACTGGACGCAACAATGGCTTTCAATACTGTAGAATGGCCGTATTTGTGGGTAGTTCTATCTAAGTTTGGGTTTGACCCTGACTTTATCCGGTGGGTGCAATTACTATATACTGAACAACTTGCTCAGATAGTGGTTAATAACCGGGTCCCCGCGCCCTTTCTTCTTGGTCGGGGCACTCAGCAGGGCTGTCCCCTCTCCCCTCTACTTTTCTCGCTGGCCCAGGAGCCCTTGGCGGCCTGGATTAGCTAGGAACCGTCTATATGAGGCATTCAGTGGTCCCCTGACTGGGAGGATCGTATCTCATTGTATGCGGATGATATTTACTCTATCTTACTGCGCCTAGGAAGTCTCTTATTGTGGTATGTGATGTGTTGGCGTCTTTTGGGAAAAACTCTCGGTTGACCATCAAGTGGGGGAAGTCTCTCTTGTTTGTTCTCAAGGGGGGAGACCCTGATTCCTCCGCGTAATTGCCCTATCCAGGTTAACTCGGAAGGTTTTAAATATCTGGAGATTTTCAATTCACTGGACCCGGCGGTCCGGTATGCGAGGAATCTCCTACCCCATCAGAATACGTTGGATGTAGTGCCAGCTCGTTATTTCCATGAGGTGGAAGGGCTGCAGCGTAGTTTGAAATGTAAATGTAAATGTAAATGTAGTTGAGCTTATATAGCGCACAGCTACCCGCAGTGGGTGTCCCGGCGCTTGCTTAGGGAACCCGTCCTGATATTCCCCTGTGTGATAGCCCCAGCAGGTATCCACAAGGTGAAAGTCAGGCATCCCGCCGCGAGGGGCCGTTGTGGAGATTAAGCAAGCTATTGCCCAGAGTCGCAGAGTGTGAACCCGTGAGTCGAGAAGGCACCGGAGCGAGAATTATCGAGTCCGTGGAATTTTTAGCCCAAGACCTGCTGAGGCGGGGAATTGAACCCTGGTCCAGGACCGATCTCAGCTTCCGGGTCTGCCGCCTCTAACCCCTGAGCCACACTTCTCCACAGAAGTGGGAGGGTAGACCCCGTATTGCTTTAGCTATATTGACGCTTCCATGGTATGATGGGGGTGTTGCCCTTCCGAACATCAAGCGATACTATTGGGCTTCCCAGCTGGCTGCAATTAACCAGGGAACGTACGGATCTGCGGTTGACCTCGGTTATGCAATTGATAGGTGGCTGCTCCCTGGTGGTAGTTACAACAGAGCACTGTACTCTAGATCAGAAAAGTTGAATTTGACAGGGCCCACTAAGCATGCAGTAAGGATCTGGCACGACACTAAGTGTTCTCTGGGATGGCGAGACCGGCTTACATTGGCTACCCCGCTGTTTGATTCAGAACATCTGGGCAAGCTTTGGAAGACCAGAGAGTTTGACATGTGGGATCTGATAGGGATCTCGACTGTGGGTGATATTTGGAGTAAGGGAAGGATTAAGACATTCGAGGAGCTTCAGGTTGAATTTGAGTTGAGGGGAACAGAGTACTTTCGCTATGTACAAATCCAACCTGCATTGAGGGCGGCCCTGCCTGAAGAGGCGGACCTGCCTGATGCCTCTCCACTTGAGGATAGAATCTTAGATGGCCATCTGCCCGAGAAAACTATATCTTTGATCTACAAGAATTGGATTAATCATAGGGCAGATCTCCTTAAGGAATTGAGGGATAAGTGGACACGGGAGGGTATAGAATTAGATGATGAGGTTTGGCAATCAGCAGTGACCTCTCCAAAAGTGGTGGCGATCCCGGCGTGCTTGCGGCTTGTCCAGTTAAAAATATTACATAGGATTTATGTCACAGGCCCCCGACTTGCCTGGATGGGGTTATTGGAAGAAGGATTGTGTAGACGAAAATGTGGTCTTGTGGGAACGTTCCTCCATATTCTTTTGGAGTGTCGGTGTATTGCTGAGTTCTGGAGCAAGATCCACAACACTATACAGGAGGTGTTGAGGGTCGCATTGCTGCCGGAGGCAAGGAGATGCCTCCTTAATGTATGAGAGCCCACTGATCTTAATTTGGCACAGACGCAGTGGACCACATTGAGTTACATGAGTTACATGATTGCTAAGAGGAATATTGCTCAGCAGTGGGGATCTGAACGGACTAAATGTAAATATCATGGTACTTATAGAGCGCACTGTCACCAGACGTCACCTTGCGGTGTCGCCTATACGGCTTCCTGGCGCTGATACTCATACCGCTGTGGAACCCCTCCTGGCTTTCCCTGTGAAGTGTCCACTCCTGGGCACCCCCAGGGTGAAGCCAGGCATCCTTAGCGCTGTTGGGGCCGGTGTGGAGGCTAAGCAAGCTATTGCCCAGAGTTGCAACGTGGGGCCCGTGATTAGAATAGGCACCGAGGCGAGAATTAACAGGTCCAAGGAAATTGAGCCCGAGACCCCGCCGAGGCGGGAATCGAACCCTGGTCCCTGGCCAGAACTCTGCATCAGGGTCTGCCGCTCTAACCATTGAGCCTCACTCCTCCACTACTCTTGAAGGCTGGAAATATGACCTAGATTGGTGCATGTTTCGTGAGAAGACTGTTTACGTAGTGAGAGGCCGGCCTCGAAGGTGGGCATCAATCTGGGGGTCTTGAAACCAATATAGAGGAGAAATGTGTGTGCCACCGAGAGATTCTGTGTTTGATATGTCCCCATCCCCCGTGCATTCTTAATGTGTATGCATCTTGATCCCAGCTTCCCGGCCCCCCCCCCCATTGACAAATGTAGTTTGATGTAATGATGTGATTCCTCTGTACTGTCCTTTTTCTTTGATGCCTTTGGTTTAATAAAAAGAGAGATAAAAAAGAAAATGCAGACGATTGTTCGTATGATTTATGACGGTTTTTGAGATAGAGGCTTGTGTTGCAGCTTACTGTAGGACTCTACAGGTGTCGCCTTCAGCTGAACTGGCGCACACTTGTAAGATTGTTATGTTCAAGTCACTACTGTAATTACCCAGAGCGTCGCTTCGGAGGGCACTCAGGGGCGAGCGCCAGCCAAGTACACGAAGTGCAAATTATGAAATATGTTCTTACTGGCATTTTCAGTTCCAACAAAAAAAGAGACTTGTGTCTTTCTTAAACCACGGTGTAAAGGCACACGATATTTGACACCTCTGATCCATTAACACCATGCAACAACTGTAAACAAGCTTCATGTCTGCATGGATCCCTGTGCTAACATGGGAGGAGGACACAAGCTGTGCAGCATCTGTTTCAAATAAATCACAACCAACTCAAGGAAACTTTGCAAAACAAAATCCTGTGCACACACAAATAAATTAGATACTGAATAATACAGTTGTAAGTCAGGTCAACAAAACAATAAAATTATTTTCCACTTCTTCTTGTGTGAGCAATTCCTTCTTTATTGCTCGAGCTACAACACGCCAGCCAACACGTGTTAAGTCTTGTTGGTCGCTCTGACTCTTCAGGGCTATCTTCTGTTCTAGGCGTATATTGTAGTTCCGCTTGACCGGTGATAATTCCAACCCGGTAAGGGTATCTTTGAGACTCAAGGGAACTTGTTTAAAACAGAATTACCGAGGGTAGGGAGATCTAAGGTCTGGTTTCATCCGCAGCTCGGTGTTCGCAAGGAGTAGCACTGAGTCTCCAGTATTTGCTCTTCACACAATTCTTGCACACCTGCTGTCATGTGGGAAATTAGCAGTCATTACGTCCGGGAACAGACTTACAAACTGGTTCTGCTAATGCAGTGCAGCGGTCTTATGAAGTTAAACATTATCCATATAGCAGTGGCGCATAATGTTGGTAGCTTCTATAGTATTCTGCCAGTCAGGGGACGGCCCGTGGGCAAAGGCGCCTTACTATTCAGGGAATTTATGTCTTATCTTTCTAAAGAAAGGAATGAGGCAAAAACTGTGTTTTACATATCCCAACAACACGGTACACGTTGCATTTTCTGGTTGGTACTGCGTTTGAGAAAGCGAAGTGCACATGAAGAAACAAGCGGAAGCGCTTGATTCTTCCTTGTTTGTAAGCATTATTATGTGGTAAGCAGGGTCGGACTGGCACAGAAATTAACCCTTAGACCCCTGGAGGAAGAGGCTCTCTCGCTTATAGGACATCTGCCAGCTCCCTCACCAAGAAACACAAATATCTAACCCAGGGAGTGAAAACAACAAGAGCTTTGCGAACGAAAGTGAAAGCGCCAGGATTGAGCCGGCAAGGCGACCGCGAGCAGGCTAATTAAGTGAGCGTGTCCCTAATTACAAACAGATGGCCCCTGCGGGCCGCTGCTCGCTCGTGCAAGGTGGATGCCGCCACAAACATGAGTGTGTGGAAAAGAGCTGACCAATTTCTAAAGGTCATATCCTACAGCAGCGCATGCCTGATGCCTAGGCGAGACCTAATAAGCGTGCGCAGACAAAAGCTTTCTACATCCGAGGGGTTCTATTTTATGGAGAAAACATGCATTTTGTGTGGTATCTAATTGTATATATCAGCATAGCAGAGTACCTAACAATGGCAAGTTACCATAAAATTATATAATTTTAATGTTTTCTTTCTTTATTTAGTTTATATTGTGTTAGAAAGAGCTGCAAGACTGATGAAAAACCTCAATTAAAGAACACATTTACCAGCAATAAGGAGCATTACTTGTGCTTTGTGGCTTGACAAGGACAGGAAACGTATTGATTAATATATATATATATATATATATATATATAGGAATTTGTGTGCAGACTTATATACATCTATATATATATATATATATATATATATATATATATATATATATATATACATATATATATATATATATATATATATATATATATATATATATATATATATAAGATGTATATAAGTCTGCACACAAATTCCTATGCACATGTACTAGAAAATGTCATAAAACATAAGGAAGTGCTTTCGCTTGTGCATGAAACCAATGCAATAGTGAGGTTGCCACGCTGAATTAGGATACAGCTTGCTATTTTCAGTGCTGCTTACTGATCCCTAATTCAGTGCCACTGCTATGCAAGTTCAGGGACCTAGGAGTCTCCTGAATCGTGGAGCAGCCAGAATCCTGCGGGAGTCCACTGGTCATGCCTTGGAAAGCCAACCCTTATTGTTTAAAAAAAAGTGCTTTATTGTCGAAGGAGATGTAGATTAATGTCCTCATCCATCCCATTGCTAAGCATGGGTCTAATAACGCGTTAAACCAATCTCTAGTTATCGTGCATAACGCAAACACTTCCCACATACAATCAAAACAAATACAGCACACTTCATCCAAGCACTTGGTGTAGAGTGCTGTCCGTGTTGATCCGCGCCCTGCATAGGGCTTAAACACAGTATATATGTTGTAATACAGTCCTATAACCTAAACACACAACACATAGTAGTTAAATCACTTTTCTACCTGCATTCATAAAAATCAGATCCACATCAATCATGAAAGTACCGTGGAGCTGCCAGTGCTCTGGGCGTACTGATTTCAACTTTTCTACAGCGGCTGTAATTTGAAACCGAGCACTGCAGTGTGCAGGAAGCAGCTTGTCACCATGATGCAGGTTACATGCAACTTAATGCGCCTCCATTTGTGAATCCGCGCCTGTTGATTACAGCGCTATGTAAAAGCCATTTGTTTTGAGAAGTAAATACCATCTGGTTGCACTTTAAACTGTGTTGAAAAGGTAGTATGGAGGAGATCACATTGGCTAGCACACGTCATGCCCTATATCTGTTTTTATTTGCTTCTGACTGCGTTATGCATTTGCTCTCTTTATGTACTGATATCTTTTTTTTCCCCACAGTTACCTGCAGCACAATAAAATCAAAGAGGTCCCAGAAGATGCCTTCTATGGGTTGACTGTTTTGCGCTCTCTGTAAGTAGTTTGAGTTTGCGGCATAAAATGTATGGAAAATGTATGGTGCCCGACTGTTGAGACTGAAACGTTGGATAATGCTTGACAGATGCTGCTGGGGGGCTCGCGACATGTCCCAAAACACAAGTTTTTTTTTCTGGCAAGCGATTCTTCGCTCACAGAAAAAACTGCAGGAACTAGTGGGACACGAGCCAAAAGTCTTGAAATGTTTTCTGTAAATTGCCTTGTTTTGCCCTGAAATTGATAACTTGAAAACGAAAAGTTGGTAATTTAAGTGAGCAGAAAAGTGCGGCACAATGGAATTTGTAATGGGCTTCAGCACTGGCGCCAAAGCTGGCAATGGATAGCATAAAAGCTGTGTTTTATTTTCATAATTGCAGAGATCTGAGCAGAAACCTGATCCACAAAGTTCACAATGAAGTATTCAACACACTGGGCTCGTTAACAAGCCTGTAAGTAGTCCTTGTTGCCTACAGATAACCCGATATAATTAAGTAATCAATGCTCGTTTCTTGTTACTTGAAACCTTAATAGGGGTTGTATGCTGCTTTGAACGTTACCGTTTCATTTCGTGAACAAAAATGGTGCCATTTTTTTTGGTTTAATAAGTGATGCAGTTATATTTTTTGTTGCACGTGAGGATTCGTCATCATTAATGCATTTTTAGTCTCGTATAGCTAGTTTTATTTAATCCATATTTGTTTTATGATGCCTCATTTAGACTTTCCGGTCAAATACCTCATGATATCATAGACTACCCAATTGTGAACGTTAGTTCTTGGAGAGGAAATATATTTTTCCCATTTATTGATATAAAATATTTTTTTCGGTCTTTGGGAAATCTCAATACAATACAATACAATACCATGCAATACAATCCTTGGTAAGGATTGTATTGCACTTAGTTTGCGGCTGGTATTAAAAAACAACAGCATTGCCAATGAAAAGTTTGGACGGGGGCTTCCACTATAGGTTCAAGAGTCCCATACCCATGCCAGATTTTTAAGCTAATTACTGACCATTTAGATGATTTTCCATTCAGATTTATTCTATGTAATCTCGTATGGATATCCTGAATCTTCGACATGGATCCGACATTCTTAGACCTGTATTGTACACCCCTGTATTATTTCAGGGTAGCATCCTCTTCTGGAGAAGACTTACCAAGAGCTTATATGGAACACCTGAGCATTCTATCTTTTTTGTGTTTGTTTTTATAGTTATGACTACCTTTTAGGTTGAGACCACAAGACAATGTAAGCTATTCGATTATGAAAGACGTAGCAGGCTTACCAGAACATACAGAGGCTTGGAACCCACCCATTGCTTAATATAGGCTGGCCTTCCTGTCACTCTTGTTTAGTTGCTTCTTATTTGATGGCTTTTTTTGACAGTCTTGTGTTTGATCCTCCCATTGAGAATAGCTGCTTTACCCATCTTTTTGACTGGCTTCTATGCCTCCTCTCTCTGCTTTTAGGAGGCCGCTGCTAAGTGAGAAGTATCATCTTAAGTAGGCTTGACTAATGTAACTCACTACTTCTGGGGGCTCCTAAGACCCTGGTGGGAAAATTGCAACGTATTCAAAATCTTGCCGCCAAACTGGCCCTTTCGCGCAGTCGCCTTGACTCTTCCACTAAAGCACTTAGGGAGCTCCACTGGCTTCCAATCCCTCAGAGAATTGAGTTTAAAGCCCTCTGCTTGGTGCATAAGGCCCTTCACGGACAGGGTCCGTCTTCTTTGCAAAACATGTTTTCCTGGTATGTACCATCTAGATCTCTCCGCTCGGCCTCAGCATGTATGGTGACAGTCCCCAAGATTCTGAGGATCCGGATGGGAGGCCGATCCTTCAGATTCACCGCGGCAAAATTGTGGAATCTTTATCATTATGCTTACGCCGCACGGACGATTTTACTCTCTTTAAGAAGGCTCTGAAAACGTACCCGTTTCCAAAAACTTGTTAAAGTTCTTCTCTGCTAGCCACGCAACTGCCTAAACACTGTGTTCTGTATCATCTAAGTCGAAGCGCCAGGATACCCGACGAGTGACAGTCATTGCGCTATATAAAAGCACCAATACATACATACATACCAGGTCTCTGTTCATGTGCTGAAACGCCTAAAAAGATGTTGGCGTGGCTAAGACCTAATTGGCATATTTAAGTTCTCTATAAGTCCAAAGTACATGGCATCCAAGTTCACGGGTGGTATGGAAAGCTAAATTTATCCTATGGAAACCAGCACTGCTGTGCCTTCTACTAGTGTGTTCAGGCAAACATGACTCCAAGCCTGCCACAGCAGCCTGACATGCAGTTTTAAATATTAATACATCCCCCTTTGTAGTCCTTGAAGCTCACAAGGCAGGATGCATCTTATTAAAAAAAAAGTAGCAATTTAAAAGTTGAAATATCTTTACAGGGACTAGCACCTAAAAGCAAGTTTCACTGTAACAAGGCTGGCTGTTTCATAGAGAAACACTTGAACGCACACTTACATTTAAACATGCTATCTGCATATAGTAGGCAATCAGATATGCCAATCTTGGATGTTTTGTAATATTTATTAAAAGTTCAATTCACTGGTGAAATCAGATTTTGAATACATATTAAGGAAAAGGCACTTTAGAAAACTGCCTTTTTGCCTGCTTAAAGAGCCTAGAGGTTTGTTTGCACCAGCCTTCTGCTGCAGCCCTCTTAGTGTTCAAGCACTGAATGAAATGTAAAAACTGCTCCGAGATTAGCGACAAAGACCTGGGTCTGTGGAGTTATTTCTTTTCCCCTGGCAAAATGGCCATTTGGGCAATGCTCAGAAACTTGATCAACTTGAAAGGGGCTTCCCATGTCAGACATATATCAGATGACGTCAACAGAGGCCCCTTCTTTGTTTTGCCAGTCAGGCAGGCTCCAATCCCAGAAGGGAGGAAGCTGCCCCCACAACTAGTTTGATGTGACGACATAGGAGGTATTGCTCATTTTCCTGGCCACATCTCTGGGGTGGGCCCACAGGCTCTTCTCAAGGGAAGATGGGTTTCGCTATCTTGTATTTAGGCAGAAAAAGGAACATTGTTTGCAGTAGGGCACACAGAAATTGCAGCAAAAGTGTGCAAGGTGAGCCCTGAGACCTTTTTACGTATTAGTTAGGGAGGAGCAAGGAGTCACCTACATCCACAAGCTAGTTCCAGGTATACATGTGACATCTCATGCCTCAGACGCCACCATCTATGGAAGAACAGAAGGACTGAACCTGTGAGGAGAACTGAAGAGCTGTGCTTCCTCCCACTTGTACCCAGGACCAATGTTCCCTCTAATTTTTTTTCTCTGTGTGCGGTAGTGTAAGGTCTATGTGCGCTGCAACCAAGGCAATGTGCGCCAGTAACCAGACCGCGCGGGTGGGTGCAGAACCAAATAGCACTCCAAACTTTTGCTTAAAAAAGTGAAAGGACGGTGCATTTGTTCACATACAGATCCACGTGAACGGTGTTAAGGCAGGTTTGAAACCGTCCCACATAGCAATTTGAAACCTTGGTAGCTATGTTGCTGCATTTCTTTTCTTAATAGAGCTGGGCTGCGGGGTGATTGTGTGCATTTATTCAAGTTTTCATGTTAATTTCAGCTCATGATGTGCGCTGCGATTAACATCAAAACTTTAACAAATGCTCTCTTTGAGCAGGAAAAAATAAAATTATAATAAAGTTGATTATTATTTTACTTTTCGCAGTTTCAGGGCTGGGTTAGGGTAGGGCCGCATCAGGCTTACGAATAACACATTTTACTGCTAGTGTCTGCATCACCTAATTAAAATGCATTAGTTTTGTATTCTAGCGCCCCTCTGACAATACCGCAATTGAGGCACACGGCCAATGAGGCAGCACCAGCACGATAAAATTGTCTAACACATATGAGCATGCAAATGCGCCTTCAAATTTAAAATGCTATGCGTCCGAGATAGAATATTCATGAACAGCGCTGAGCAGGCAGGCCAGAATCTAACCAATCAATTAGCCGTGCCCCAACCAACCTTCCTGTGAGTCTACTCTGGGGGTACGAGCCATCACATGGGTGATCCGTGGAACGGGTCATGCCTGCTGTTTTCCCACAATTACACCACCCTTTTGGTGACCAGAAGCACACACATGCTTCGAAGATTGAACACACCGGGTGGTAGCTTTGCTTTTCCTTCCTGCACCTCCCAGCAGAGAAGTCACACTACCCGAGCCTCTTGCGCAGGATGTTATAGTTTTACAGCCTGGTGGTCCCATTCCCTCCTAAGCCCCTGCATCAACCTGGACAGAGATTGTTGACAAAACAGTCAACATCTCAGCCCCTGCCGTGCCCTCTTAACATGTGTACTTTCGTGAACCGGAGGCACAGTATTGGTCTTGTCACTTGATCCTGGGACATGATCGTCGTCAGAGTGGCACACAGGTGTTTAAATGCGACCAGCAGAGGAAGGAGGTGTTTTTAAAAACAATCTTGTAATCCATATTTTCTGACATTCCGTTTGTATGATCTGAGTTTAAAGCAATAATCGCTTATATACTTCAAAAGACTTTATTTTGGATTGTGTATTTTTTAGGTTTGAATGCCGTGGACTGTCAAAAACAGTTTGCATGTTGTATTGGACTGCTATGGTTAGCCTGAAAGAGAGAAGAAAAATTAGGGGAAGATTGTAGTGCGTTGTGAATTGTTGTACACATCAGCGTAATAGTGAACTGCAATGAAATGTTGTTGTACACTGTGGTGAGCCACAGTGCTTTACCATAATTAATGGTGCATCACTGTTCTTTCTAGTTAGTTATCATCTGGTGTGATTGGCTACTCTGTTTCCAGAAGTCGGCAATGTGGATTTTCCACACCTAAAGATATTTAATGAACCTGACAAGAGTCCCTGCAGGGCTAGGTCATAGAAGGCATTATGTCAATAGCTGAGACTAGAAGTTCTTTTAATCATTTTTCAGATCTGTGACACATATGTGCCTGGGTGCTTGTACGTCTGAGTGTGTGTGATATTATGTCTGCATACGTGTGCTTTTGTGGATGTGAATGTGTGCTTGCATGTGGCTATATGTGCATGCGTTATCTGTGTCTGTGGGCTGTGTGTGTGCTTGAGTGATGAAGTGGACACCAGGCTTCAGGGACATTTGAGATCTACTGTGGCATCTCATTGAGACAGTTTAGAGGATATGAGAATGTTTATAATCATTGATGCTGGGCTCACTCCCAGTGTGACATGGATCCACTGGTTCATTACAAATATAACATCCTACTGGAAACAGGCACCTTAACCAGGGCGGTGCTTTTGTTATCCTCTAAAAAGGCTAATTGAACTGTAGGGAATGCTCACTATGCCTTTAGGAATTTTAGCCTTAGGTCCACAAGTGTTTGAGTGTTTCCTTGCCCCAGACCAGAGTAATATTTGCTTTGCCCTTTCTCCTCATCCTTCTAGCCCGGTCTCTCCCCCCATGCAAAGCTCCATCATCCAGCACCTCAATGAAGGATGAGCATCATCATCTGTACCTCCAACCTCTGCCTTTCACCCAAGTCACAAGAGGAAATTTTCTTTTCTTGCAAGGGCTCCAGTAATCAGCTCTTCCTGCTAGTGTTTATCAGTACTGATGATCACTGATTCATGCAGATACCCTAATCTGACAGAGTGCTGATGCCTTTACTGTTAGGGATCCTGTGATCACGTCTCCCTGCAGATGCTGCTCAAGTTTAGTCAATCATATGTACTTCTCTGCATATGATCTCCTGTAAATGCATACTGCAGGCTACTGACCTGATCCTCTTATGCATGACCGTCTACTGTAGAGATGCACCTTGCCCCCTGCAGCACATGCAGTGTATGGGGCTGCCTTCAGGTCCAGTCCTACACTATGAAGTGACCTGTGCCACTTGCATTTCCAGACTGGATTGTGGGCATCTCAGGCACACATCTCACAGGTACTGTGGGTCTCATCCTGACACATTATACCATACCAATTTGTACATGGTATCCTGCTGCACAACAAGCCCTGGTGAATCCCATACTTATTAGAATTGGTCAAGTGATAAGCTACAGAATCTCCTGCTGCACATGGCTCTGGTTCCCTGCTCTTATTGCGTACGTTCTCTAGCTGCACCGAACCCTAGTGACCTTCTCTTTCTGCACATGGCAGCAGAGACCTGCACTTTATGTAGACAGCCACCTGCTGTATATTGCTCTGTCCTTCCTGCACATGCACATGGCCCTCTGCTCATCACATACAGGGCCATGGTAATGTCCTGATCTACCCTATAATGTACTGCTGCACTGGCCTTCATTAATTGCCCTCTCCACACAGGCCCTTATGACCAGCTCTTCTTTGTCACCATCTTTTGTTGGGCAGGATGCTACTGTCACCTTGACTCGATTTCCAACATGTTACCTGCACATGGCCTTGGTGATATGATCATCAAGCATACCATTTGTCAAGCTGGTTCCTGGTGAAATGCTTAGAAGCAAATGCCCATGAAGACCTGTGTATCTTTCCTGTGATGTCCTGCTGCCAGACAAGGGTGCCTGCTACTCTTGCACATGCTCTGCTGCAACAAAAGCCTCAGTAGACTAAGTAGTTGTGCACCTAATCTTCTTCTGTACAGAGCCCAAGTAACTAGCATTTCCTGCACAGGGTCATGGACATTTGTTGTCTTTCATACAAATCCATACTACACTTTGCCCTAGTCACCTTCTCATCTCACTCACAAGAACTCACTTTTCCATGCACAGTGACACTTTCTTCAATAAACATATACATGGCCATGGCGTACAGCCTGCATCTTTACGAGTCAGCTGTTGTAAAAGTCGAAAAGGCACAGCTTGACTTTGTTTGCATTATAGTGATGTTCGTTACCTTATGAGCCAGTTTATTAAAATTCAAGGTTGATAGGACTTTTGGTCACAGGGCTGGGGCATTCAGTTTCAGGAATTCGCTACCTAACAAGTAAAACAGAGCCGTCTTTAACAACATTTGTTGATTGTAGTTCTTGAATAATGGAGGGGCCGTTTTGTACAGATGTTCTGAACAAACACGGAAATATTTGAACAACTCCTTATTGTTTATTGGCAGTCAGTAGAGATCTAAAAAAACGGACAAAAATAGAGGCATGATGACGAAAACGAAGTAGAAGTGCAGTACAGCTATAATGCTACTCCCCGACAGTTTCAAATGTCCCTAGCTGCCACTGTTTTCATGTTAATGGCAGCACCCTTCAGGAGCTGCAATTAACATGAAAACTTTACAAAAAGGCACACAATCTCCCCGCAATAAGAGAAGAAATACAGTAGGTCTGCAAACACAGCGTGTGCTTTTAGCTAATTCTAAAAGCACACGCTGTGTTTGGTGCTGCATTTCTTTCGTTTTCTAGAGTGCTGCTGCGGGCAGATTGTATGCTTTTGTTTAAAGTGCAGTGTTAATTGCAGCTCGTGACGGGCTCTGCAATTAACACAAATGCTTTAAACAAAAGCATACAATGAGCCCCACAGCAGCACTCTAAATGCCTCTTCTTCTTTAAGTTGGAAATGCCCGTTTTTCACACTGCATGGCGGCGGCACGAATGCTCCCTGGGGATGTGTGTGCGTGCCACACACACATCAGTGCGCGCTCGGGGGCACCGTGGTGCGCGGCCGCCCAGGCGCGCAGCTTCCTGAGAACACTGCCCAGGACAAAGAAGTGGAATCCAATGGTCTATTGCCTGCCCTCCTGTGTGCTAGCTGCAGGGCCACAACAAGGTGCAAGAAGCCTTTACTCTGAAGTGCTCAGCTGACTAGCACCAACTGGACCTGGACCTGGTAGCCTCTGGTGGTGTGAGTCTTTGCGCCAAGTACTGGTCCTGAGGTTGTAGGACCCATAACTGTCAAAGTAGACTTTTCCTCCCAACATCACTGAAAAACCTGTAACGTAGAATTTCTTTGGAAAAACTGGCCTAGTCCATCAAGCCATGGTATGTTGGTGCTGGGCGAAGAAACAGGTTTACCCCCTCAGAGCTTCTGCACAGCAGCAAATCCAGTTCAGCTGGACCTCAATAAGAAGGAATCTGGCCTTGTGGAGCACTCTTTGGCTACAGCTTGCGGCCTTGCTCCACTGGAGGATTCTGAGCTCAACTAAAGAGACTGAAGGTAGAAATCTTGACTGGGCAAAGGTGCCAAAATTATGCGGCCATCGAGAGTACTTCCCTTTGTAATACATTTGAATTTCTCCTGTCCTCAGTCCTCCTCCCCCCTCCCCCCTCCCCCCACCCCCCTCCAAAATGGCTTCATCAGGACTTCAGCCAAATCTGATCCAACATTGTGTAGTCCTTTTTGGCTACACAATGCTGCCTTTGCCGCTGAAGGATTTTGAAAAAAGCAAAGTCCCGAGGTAAAACCTCCAACTGTTTCAAACTTTGTTGCTTTTGACCAGTGATCGATTGTGGTCTGTATTAAATCCTGTCTAAGTCCAGGTCTCTCAGGATTATTGACTACCATTGGTGTTTTGTTTTCTTGGCATTATTTTTACTTAAAACTTAAAAAATTCAGATTGCCGGTTCCCCTGATAGGATTTTTGTTTATTTGGTGTCTTTTTGTTCATTAAATTATTCTCAATTTTTATAAATCTGAATGGGATTTTTATTGCGTTGTGTTTTTGACGTATTAGTTATCTTGGTACTTCTAAATGCTTTACATATATTTTAAAGTTAAGGGTGTCTGCTCAATTCATATTGACCAGAGGCTGAGCTTGACTCCTTTAAGTGGGCCTAACAAGATAGTAACCTTATTACTTGTGACTACCATCTACCCCAATTAATAATTCACTTTTTTCACTGATTTCTGTGTGTGTTTTATGTTTTACTAAAGTTGAAGAGCTATGTCTTTAACAGGAAGAGGGTTTCTGAGGCCCTCTGACAAGTATATATCTATCCTGTGGTTTTCCCAGACTGTTCCACGGATCATAGCATTTTCAGGAGATAACCTGTATACTCCACTAGTTAGTTCCTAACCAAATTAAATCCTTTACAGCAAATACAATCTGCATCTGTTAAAGTCTAGTATATGTGGTTTTGGGTGAGTATAGTTCCTATCATGATTTTTTAATCCGTGTTGTCTGAATTTCTTGTGAAATGGTTTAATGTGTGCATTCACAACTGTGCTCTTAGTCTGCCATTTGTCTCAGACCTCATGATTACTAGGAACTGGCAAAGAAAGTTGATAGTGTATTCAGTGAATCATACTTGATTTTGCTTACAGCATGTCTTTTCATTGATTTAAGGGATTTAAGTTTCAATGAACTGACTTATTTTCCAACCGGAGGATTGAATGGTCTAAACCAGCTGAAGCTCACAGGAAACCCAGATCTGAGACAATCACTCACGGCCAAGGATCTTTTGAAACTTCGGTAATATAAATCACTTATTTCACATACATGCAAATATGTTACCTTGATAAGTTTATAGAGTCAAACAAAAAGCTGCACATTGTGTATGCACATTTTTTTTGATGTGTTTTGTGTAGTCCGTATATATCGGTTACTGTCCCCCTTTTGCATCTGGTTCTGTTTCATCTGCGGACTCTGCTATGCTATTTTTCTTTTTCAGATCAGGGAATCTTTCCAGATTGCTACCCCGCCAGTGCTCCTTGTCCGTATTATTCTTTGGTTTTTATGCAGTTTTATGTAGCGCAATGTCAACCTGAAGGTATTAAAGCTTTTTACATTACACAAAAAAAGTTCATTTTTTGACTTGCCCAAACTCACAGGATGTTGAGCTGACTCAGAGACTCCAACCTGGTTCCCCAATTCCAAAGTCTGCAGCTATGGCCGTATTGCTACTTCCTCTCTGTGCTGTCTGTCAATTATGGAGTGATTTGCCAGGTTGCTGACCTCTCTATCTTATTCCCATTTTAATAGCCCACCATATTTGTATATCCTAGAATAGGCCAATAGAAATGTCCTCTTGTTTGGGACCTATGATTTAGGCTGAATCTTGTGTCTTAAGTAGACTGATACATCCACTGCATGGACCTGTATTTGACCTCATAGACACAGGTTCACAACCAGGTGGGCAGCTCCGCCTGCCATCTTTCCAAGATGGACCAACTGAGCAACATTTAATTCGGCTAAATAAATCTTTATTCAGTGCCCAGATACCATTCTGGGTGAATATGCACTATGCAAATCCACCTTGCTTCCTGTTATGTTATAACCGTATTGACGAGGGGGATAAGGTTGCAAGACTACCTTGATTGCCACATTCTGTAGCTTGTACAGCTGTGAATTTGAAACTCTTGCATCACTTTACCTCTGTGTTTTCGATGATACAGTTTTGAACTTCTAAATATAATTTGAATCTGGGGCAAAAGCCCCTTATTGAGCCACTGACCTACAATGTATCCATACCCTTACTATGTATGCATTCAAACATAAATAAAAACGAAAGGTACATTTAATGGCAAAAAAGCAGCTTCACCACCCCATTCACCCCCCAATAATTTCCATTTCATGTAGGAAATCTACTAGATTTTTTCTTAAACGGGGTTTGTTTCCTTGTCCCCTCCTTTGATATTGGTAAAATATGCAGAGGCTGGCCGTTTAAAACTACAAGAACAGATAGAGCAGCTGAATGAGGAAATCAGCAAAATGAATAAAAAAGAGGAAGAAATCAAATAACGTGATGAAATGAGTAACAGACTGCGAAAGGAAGAAGAAAAAATTCGGGAACTTAAGACCTTTAAGTTCCACAGGGACAAGGCTGATTATGACTGTGGCTGTATTTTCACTTTTGCAAAGAAGTACGACTCTTTGAAAATATCTAAATACAGTGGAACAAATGCTGCCAAAACTAAAATTAATAAGGCGGCCCATGCTGATTCATCCACCTCTGTTTTAAGCTCAGCCTTGGAAAGTGAGACTGAGCTTGAAGCAAGAAACTTCAGAGGAGTGCAAGTTCCAGCAAAACTGTCGTTAGAACAAGAGTTGGATTTTTTGTGCGAAGAACTCCGACAGTCTTTAAGACCACGACCTCAGCAAAACAAACAAGGAAAAATGACACAATCAGAAGAAGCGAGAGGAGACAAGCCAAACAATAGAGAGCAAAAAACACCAAACTCACGGAAATGGCAACGCAGATAATGAGGTCTCCAGTTTCCAACAACACAGTGGTTAACTTAGCCAACGTTGAATTGAGTGAAAAAGAAAAATTGACTCTAGATCTGTCATATTGTCCCAAAAAACCCTTTGATCATGCATCAATGAGAACAGATATTTTTAAATGGGTACGTAAAATGAAACTCATCGAATTCCACGCGCAAAAGAAAAAAACAAATCGGGATATACAAAATATAGAGCCAACGGAACACCTACCAATGTCACCCCTTTTCAATCTCGCTGCTTCGGACATGCCAAAATTAAGAGACCTAGAGGAATTGGCACAAGAAAATACAGCAGAAGAAATGCAGACTCTAGCTTAACACTATTGGAAGAACAAAATGAACACCAGCTCACAGCCAAGGCTAGATTCAAACCAAAGTCAACGTTCACCCCAATAATGGCTAGAGATTCAATAGACCTATTTCACGAGCAGGTCCTCACAGGTATAAAACAACTAAACCACAAGATAAGATAACAGAAAAAAGTCAATTACAATACACAAGACATCTCATACCACCAACTCATGGACAAATTAAAGAAAAATCCCCAGCTAATAATAAGAAACGCTGATAAATGAGGCAATCTAGTTATTTGGGGGAAAACGGAATATGTAGAAGAAGCTAATAGGTAACTATCAGATCGCAAATGCTGCCGCAAAACGGATACACTATCGCTAAGAGCAACTTACAATTTGTATTACAACAAACTTTTAGCATGGAAAAGTGCTGGTTTGCTCACAATGGATGAATGCAAATTCTTAAAGAAATTTTTTAAAGAATGCTAATCCAACTACACCAGTGATCCATTTCATCCCTAAACTACATAAGAATTCCACCAAGCCCCCGGAACGGCCAATAATGTCTGCATGCAATAGTCTGACTGAGTACACGTCACAATATGTAGACTATTTCTTGCAGGAGCACGTCCAGCAACTTCCCGCCTATATAAATGACACCAGCGATTTATTTATTTTTTTAATCTAAAAAATTCAAAATTTTAATTGGCAGATGACTTTCTTTTAATAACCATGGACATTACTGCACTCTACACAGGCATCAATCATAAAGATGGCATAAGAGCGGTTCTACACTATTTAAGAAAAAGGCCGGCAATGTATGAACAGCACAGCAAAATGATAATGAACATGATTGAATTTTTTCTTATATTTTTATTTCAGAGTGCATTGTACCAGCAATTACGCGGGTTGGCAATGGGGGCCAGCTTCTCCCCCAGCTATGCCCGTCTCCACATGGGCTGGTGGGAGGAGCTGGTTCTACAGGAAAGTTACGAGATGGTCGTGCAAAATTATGTCAAAGCAGGCTTAAGATTTATCGATGACCTGTTCTTAATCTGGCACGGGACCGTGTCAGATGCGGAAAAATGTGTCAATAGTCTGAATGATAATGATATAAACTTGGAATTTACAGCACATATTAGTTCCAATACTGCGGTATTCCTTGATGTTGAGGTATATATTAGAAATGGTAAAATAGAGACCAGGGCACACAGAAAACGTACAGCTGGTAACTCAGTGTTGCACGCAACTAGTGCCCATTCACAGTATCCCCTAAGGGGAAATGATTAGACTAAAACTAATCTGTAGCAACTCAGTAGACCTAAGAGAAGCACAACAGGCAAGTAAAATAAGGTTTCTGGAGAGGGGATAAACAAGCAAATGTATTGACACAGCCATTACAAAAATACAGAAATCAATTGTCAAGGGCAGAATTACTTAAACAAAATCAACCCCAAGGACCTCCTTCTAGACTGACGGTACCTGTAGACAAAACAAACACTGCAGGGGAGACTTTAAGAATAATAATGGGGGTCAGTGGACAAGAGAGAGAGACCTACCAAATTATTCGTAGAAATTGGCCGATCTTACTAAATGATCCAATGATAGGCCATATGTTGCCCACTAAATCAGCTATTACCTACATCAGAGCCCCCTCCATGAAAGAGGAGTTGGTACAAAACAACTCGATAGATAAAGCGCCGGTGACATGGTTGGCCCAGGGAAAAGGCTTTTGGAAATGTAAATCATGCAAAGCATGCCAACATGGCATTACCAAATCATCTTGTCAAACACTGTTCAGCAAACAGGAGAGAATGTAGTGTATGTGCTTGATTCCCCCTGTGGTGTAAGGTATGTGGGAAGTACCAAGCTACATGGGCACAAGAGGATACTAGAACACATTCAAGAGATAAAAAATAAAGATCCGATGTAACCAGTGGCTCGCCATTTCGCGAAAAACAGTACTCAAATGCCAGCTATCTCAGGTATTTGCTAATCGACATAATACCTATGAATAAAAGGGGCGGTAATAGAGAAAAGGCCCTGCGTAGATTAGAAACAAAATATATTCTGGAGTTGGATTCCAAATACCCTGGGGGTCTAAACATGACTGAGGATCTTTACACCACCTGTTCATAAGCGATGAGCAGACAGCATAAGTAGGACATACAACTAGCAGTTTAGGTATTTATACCGATAGCAATGGTACCGGTGAGAGTAACTGGGTAAACCATGCTCCTAGAGCTACACAATTGAACAGTTACAACATTCATGTTCTTATTTGCACAATGATCGTTTTAACCTTTTTATTCTTTTTTAACACTATGGTGATTGTTTTAGCACTTGCACTTTAAAACAGGATTTATGTAAATTTTGCACTACAGTGGCTATTGTTTACATAGAAATTACAGTTGAGACAACTGTTAGGGAAAGTACTTTACTTTGGGTTCAGAGTGGCTCACTCTGAATGCCTAAAAGATTCTGTACTGTATTATGAAACATGCACATTTTGCACTTTATAATGATATTCTATGGTTTACAGGTTTTAAATATTTAATGTTTACAGTATATTGAAATTTTATTGTGAGCTATACAAAATCTGTTATCAATAGGTATTTAGACCATTATTCATTTATTTATTTTCTATTAGAAAAAATATTGTAATGATTAGAGAATATGAATATCATATATTAAATGTGCAAAAACTAGGTTTGTCAAATTGGCAATACCGAAAAGCAATTTTAATGAAAACAGAAAAGATAGTATGTTTTCTATGTTTACAGCTACTGTTTCTTCTTTTGTATGCACTTGTCACTTTAAATTGAAGGGCAAAAAACGAGATAAAAATCGCATGCTGACTGAAGAGCGCGTCATGTGATCAAGGCCCACCGGGTTACCATTCTGTTGAATAAATAATTCAACAGCTCTTACTTTGTGGTCCGTGCTCCATTATTTCGCATGAACTGTGTCGCCAGTGGCAGGTGGACGGTAGAACAGAGTCACAAGAAAACAGTAAAAGAAAGTCAGAAATGAAGGAAAGAGGGCAGTGTAGAAACACCCTGACCCCATAGGCGTGCTCCCACAAGGACCCCTCAATTTTTATTTATTTTTTAAACGTCGGAATGCGCGCTGGTGGCGCAAATCCGGACTTTTTTTTTTTTTTTAATGTAGTGGGGGCTCCCTCACTTCATTTAATAAAATGAGCCTCCAGGTGGGCTAGGTCCCGGGGGCAATTGTATAATTATACCGCCACCTCCTCTGGGCTAAGTAAATTAGGAGGGCACATGGCCCTCCTGCAGCCCCGGGGACCACTACCACCCCGGAGCTTTGAAAATAGAGGAATGGGGGCCAAGCAGCCCCCCTCCTGGTGTGCTTGATGGCCCTGGGGACCGCCTCCCCCAGGGCCTGCTCCTGCAATGTCCTGGGATATCCACCCCCGGGACATTCCCGCCCTGCTTGCTATGACAGGGCGGGAGCATGGCTTCCACCCTGGTGTACTTTGTTGAAGCGAGAGGAGGAAATCCTCCTCTCGCTTCAATAAAGGAATCACCACGTGCTGAAGCGAGCTCTAAGGCCGTGCCCGCATCCTTGGCAGCCAGAATGTTTCACATTTAATTCTGGGTCTTGATATCGCAATGGCTGAGAACATATCAATGCACTGCGTAGAGGAGCTATCTTTGTGTGGCGTACACGCGGTCCAGCCGAGCTCACAATTCAAATCGGGTCGGCTCGGGTGGCACTAACTCAGTGGAACTCAAGTCATCGCCACGTGGCGGGAGGCCTGTGTCAGGCAAAATGCCTCGGCTGCTGCCAACTCTGTGTACTTCAGGTCATAGGAGAGAAAGGAAATGGCCTCCAGAAAGCAAGTCTGTGCTGCATGGGTGTGGTGTGGGTGTTAACCAGCCGTGAGGGAGTGGCTGTGGCATGCTGACAACTAGACCTGTGATTAGCAGATCACTAAAGGGAAGACCTGAGACATGTAGCGTTGTCGTTCCTTCCCTGCAAACGTAAGCAGAGTGGGCTGTCTGAAAGGCGAATCCTTCACGACTTTACCAATATGGCGGTTTGAATCCCCGCACCCACCGAGATAGGAACACGATGGGTGCGCAACTCCACTTTTTTCTAAAAAAAAATATATAAATATTTTCGTATTTAATAAAAAAAGAAGACATTATATACTTTTAATAACACAAAAAATTACAAAAACTATTTTTAGGATATTAAAGTTACAAAATATCACAACAAAAAAATACAAAATTACTGAAAAAAACCATAGGTTTCAGGGATGTTATAGTTAGAAATTAGCATTTAAAAAACCTTAGAAATTCACTGAAAAAACCATAGGTTTCAGGGATGTTATAGTTAGTTCAGCTAACTGTAACTTGCGCTGCCCGCAACACACTGCTGATGACATCACATATGACATCATTCATGACATGGTCAGTGACATCCCTGGTGACATCTCAAATTACATCAATGATGACATCATCCACATGATGATCTGATGCAACTCATCACACCATAATATAACTTTTGAAAAACCCGCTCTAAAATACTGACTACCAGTTTCGAAACCATAGACGCACCAATACCAGTTAGTACAAACCCACTCACTCATTTTTGTCTACACACACATCCACTCATTCACCCATACAGTCACTCATACATGCAGTCAACCAACAATACAGCACTATCATATGCACTTGCATATCTATACAGACACACACAACCACAACTCCTCCATAGAGTCACTCAGACACCTAGTCAGTCATGCACATAATCAATCAAACTCCCATTTACTCACCTATACAGTTATACACACACCACCTCACTTATTCATACAGATAATAACACATACTTGCTTTCCTATAAAATCAATGATACAAGCACACAATCCTCCATACAGCCACTCTCACAATCACTCAATCTCACATATAGGCATGTATGTACTCCAACACTCACATATACTGCCTTTTTACAAACGCAGTTACTCACACATGTACCACAGAGACATCCATTCACCCACCAACACACCCATTCACCCACCCATGCAGCCCTTCACAAATACACTCTTGAACTCATACACCCAGTGAATCACCCACTCGCACATCTATGCACAGTCCCACCCCCCCACCCACACAGACACTGAGGCACCCATACAGATACTCTGACAACCAATCAATAATCCATATAGACACTCATGTAGCTACTAACCAATCCATGCCGCCGCTTACACACCAATTGACATACTGATAGACGTTTAGTCACTAACCCATACATTCAGTCAGACACGTTTAATCACTCACTTATACAGTCAGACACGCACCTACTAAATCATATATTCAGACACTCAACCACCCACTCATACTTCAATACACATTTGCATATATATTTCTAATACATATTTAAACTTTACAGAAACACACAGTCACTGGATAATGTCATCAGTGATGTCATTTGAGATGTCACCAGTGATGTCACTGACCATGTCATGAATGATGTAATATGTGACGTAATCAGCAGTGCATTGCGGGGGCGAGAGTTATAGTTAGCTGAACTAACTAGAATGGCAAAACTTCTATGGTTTTGTACGAGTGAAATGTCCAACTAACTATAACGTCCCTGAAATCTGTGGGTTTTTTTTGTGTGTATATATATATATATATATATATATATATCATTCAGAATTCTTGGTGGTTTCTGCTATTTATCAAACGTCATCTCCAGACACTACAAAGGTCTTGATCATGACCCTTGTAAGGGCGAAACGTGTCAAATTCTCGTTGTTGATGGATGATAAAATATTGGATGATGTGACGGGGTGGTCCCAATGTTCCAGTCAGGGTACTGTGGCTCGCTGAACGGAAATGTAGCATCCACTGAAAGATCCAATATGAAGTGAGATTCACATATCTATGTGCAGCCTCCTTATCTTTGGGTCCAATATCAGGGGGAATGTCTCTCTCTCTACCCTGTTGGACGATCTTTCCCCTCTCCTGGTTTCCAAATGATGGAATTCTCTGCCTGCGAGCTTACGGATGGCTAGAGATGAGGTCAGTTTCAGGAAACTTCTCAAGACTTGGCTGTTTGTGTATCTTGGTTTGAGTATTTTGTGCCAAAACTATCCAGCACTGGGAGGCCCAAACCGGGTAGCCATGTGCTTTATAAGTTCCATAGAACCTATAGGTTCCATAAGCCTATATTGAGGACAACAATTTATTGGCCTCTCATCAAGCGGGTTTTCGTCCGGTCCACTTGACCGAATCTGTGGTCCTCTCTGTCCTGGACGAGCTGAAGAGCAAGGCGGATTCCAACTCTCCTCAAGCCTTGGTGCTTCTCGATTTGTCCGCTGCTTTTGACACGGTCGACAAGTCCATCCTTCTCGACCGTGTCAGGACAGTGGGCATCCACGTACTGCTCTTTCCTGGCTCGCTTCTTTCCTCAAAGGCCGGACGCAAGCTGTCAGTCTCTCTGGCTTCTCTGCCCCTTCCCTTCCGGTGTCCTCTGGGGTTCCCCAAGGCTCTTCCCTCTCCTCTCTTCTTTTTAATCTCTATATCTATCCTTTTATTATTTCACTGCTCAACATGGGGGTCTCCGTATACAATTATGCTGACAACCTCCAGCTTGTTTTCGATCTTTCTCCCTCTCCTGATTCCCTTCTTAAATTTCAAACCACACTTATTTTCATTTCTGATTGGATGAACCAAAACCACCTCAAGCTTAAACCGGACAAAACGGAGTTGGTCCTGACTGGCGGTCCTACTAGCCCTTGGACTTCTGCCTTCTGGCCTCCCATCTTCGGCCCTCCCCCGGTTCACTCTGCTTCAGTTAGAACCTTGGGATTCAAAATCAGCCAGGACCTCTCCATGCGCCCGCAGGTCAGCTCGTTGTGTCATCTTGCTTTCTGTCCCTCAGGATTATCCGTAAGATCGCTCGGTTTTCTCATCTGATGCCCTTAAGATAATTGTTTTGGCTATGATCCTCTTAAGATTGGACTACGGGAACTGCCTGTACGTGGGCATCTCTGCCTGCGATCAGCACCGCCTCCAGACCATCCAAAATCAGGCCGCTCGCCTCATCCACCGGCTTCCTAGGTCTCATCATACCACTTTCTTACTCAAGTCCCTCCATTGGCTTCCCGTCCTGCAGAGAGCCCTCTTCAAGTTGGGATGCATAGTCTTCATGGCCCGCGCCCGCACGGCTCCTATTTTCATCAACTCTATGATCACCCACTATCTCCCCTGCCGCGATCTCCGTTCCTCCAGTAAGGCACTTCTCAGTGTCCCCTGCTTCCGTAAGTCCAGAACAGGCAGCACAAGGTTCTCTACCCTTGCCCTGCGCTTCTGAAACAGTCTCCCATTCTCTATTAGGTCTATTACTGACTATCTGCACTTCGGTAAGGCACTCAAAACTCACCTGTTTTCTCAAGCCTTTTATTTTCAGTAATTTCCTGGTGCCCTCTCCATCTGCTACCGCCCAACCTTCCAGCGCTAGGAAGCCGCTTGGTCACAGTGCGCTTTACAAATACTTTCAACTTTCATAGTACCGACTAAAACTCTTTCAGATGATAACTGTAAAATAGGAAGGTACCTAACAGTCTAAAAAAGCTGAGAGAGGGGCAGGTTGATGCTCACAGAGAGACACTGTGTCTAAAAAGAGACTGTATTGATTTTCATTGTAATGTTAAATGAACCTGGTCTAGGGTACTGTTTCCAGTAATACAGATGTTATCTAATTCGGTAGCCAACTAAATGAAATATTTCATCTCGAAAGGTTAGCCAACTAAATGGAAATGTGCCCTATTCCACTCTAGGGAAAATGTAGGGTTATGATAGACTGTGCTGTAGGATACTCTACTTCAATATATGGCCTCCGTGGGAGAGAGAGAATGTGGTAGACACCATCACATGGGCCAGGTGTATAACATAGAGAATCAGATAAGTGTTAACTCTAGTACAGAAGGCTCCGGGCAATAGATAACAATTCATGCTTGAAGAAGCCACTTTCATACATTTCCATTGAAGATTATTTTACTTTAAATTTGTTGTGGCAAAAGCAAATGCTGGCATTGACAAAGTATTGACTAGATTGTGGCGCGCAAGAGGGTAAACATTGGAACACCCATTATGGTATAGGATGAGACTTTAAAGAGACGCTAATGCTTGCCTAGGAGGTATGATTCAAGGCATGTATCTACAATTGTCAGTGCTATAACCTTCTTTGCCACTTTTACTTTCAGGTCCGTGTCGGTTCCATATGCATACCAGTGTTGTGCTTTTTCGGCTTGCGATTCTTACTTAACATCCATTACTGACACCACTGACCACAAAGAGCCTGGTCTCCCTTTGGATCATGATAAAGGTATGTACAAACGGAGAAAGTCACATTTACCCAAACACAGTTCCTGTAGACATTAATGTTTAAAATATTTTTTACAACTCTCAATAATAAGTCATTACATTGAAATTCGAAGTCTGACAAATTGTAGGTGTGTTTTTGCATGAATTGGTGAGACTATTGACTGAGAAAACACACATGTGTTAAATGTTTGGTGCCTGATTTTTTTAAATTGCACTTTGTAGTACAAAATGTAATGCACATGCTGTTTTTTGTTGTTTTTTTACAATTCTGTAGTTTCTGTACTTTTGTGCAGAGTTCTTCGACCCAACTGCGGAGTCTCAGGGGAGGAGAACTCTGCACACAGGAGTCTGATCTTAAAATTCCGCACATAGTTTGTGATTTCTCAAAGTTTACCTTTTAGTATCAGGCCCTTGGTGTATAAAAGTGTGTCTTCAAATTGTGTTGTTCGTTACACGACCCACGAGCTAGATGTAGCCCAGACTATTTTGAGAAGCACCATTATGTACCACCACAGCACTCCTACTCTTTAGGATGGCTTGTGGTTGTGGTGGTGTTGGCCGGCTATTTGCTCATTAACACAGGCACATACTGTATATGACGAATTGCATTTTTCGGGACGGAAGACTGATTCCACATTAAAGATTAGCATAGTGCTGATTAATGCATGCTGATTTTTCCTGCCACAAGAAGCAGGGAAAAGGCACTGCGGCAACCTTTGTGCTGATAGATACACTACAGACGCTAAAAGATTCTACCTTTCCCCAATTTATTTCACTTTTACGTATCACAGCTCAAAAACCACAATGCCAATATTTAAAACATTAAAGTCACCTCACTCGAACTATAGTTGAAATCTTATTCAGGTGGCACTGACTTTTAATGGCAGACCGGTTTCTAAAGCATCTGACTCTGTGTCCACCTAGTGCAAATCACAGACGTACCACACAGTTCCATGTGGCCTGTCATCAAAGTGACTACCCTTAAGCTTATATAATTCTGGAATTCGTCTGCCCACCCTAGCTTACCAAAGTGGCACTACAATTCCCAGGTACTAGTATGGTCTTGCAAAATAGCCAGATGTGGTTGATGGTGACCTTAGAGGTGGGGCTTTTTACAAGCTATGCGATCTTATGAACATTAAAACTGGTTCCCATTGGTGCACACTTGGCGTATGCGCAATCCTCCTCCTATGCACATTAAATAGAGTTGGAACTTGTGAGACTTTTTAAATCACACTGGTGGCTGAGTCTAAATATGTTTGTTAATGAACTGTGCGATTACCTAAAATCATTACAGTATAAAAAATGCAGTTTGGTTCAAATAAAACACAGTAAAATGCCCCACCCGCCCCCTGCTCGACCTACACCGGTCAGGGACCAATGGTGCAGCTATGTGGTCTCGATACTGACTATGTTTACTGGTACTATACATTATTAAAAAGAATTAAAGTTTTTAGAGTCAGCATGAGACCTCGCATACTAGGGTCTGGAAGGCGTGTAAAAGTTCGACATCCTCAGTTGCACTGTGGACTTCATCGGACCCTTAGTCGGCCCCAGTTGCATACCTCTGACTAATGGGACCAATTTCTTTTCGACGACTCCCTGTGTTATCTGTGGATTGCCAACTTTAGGGCGGCGGGTCACAGGGCTCTTCGGGATGGTATCCTTTAGTTGGTTTTCGAGTGCCATTTTAACTTGATGGATGAACTTGCCTATCCTGGCTAATAAACATGTTGTGGTTTCAGAGAAACACCAATCCGAGGCCTCTCTGCAAGTTCTGTGGCCCAAGATGCGTAGTGCCGGACGTAGCAATCGCTGTTGGTCACTGGCCAGCTTAGTGCAGCAACATAGCAAGTGTAGCCAGGATTCTCTGTGATAGTTGCAAAGTGGTGGCTGAGTCCTTGTAGGTATGAATTAATGTGTCCCGCAAACTGTAAGCTCAAATAGTGTATATGTACGCCTTTATCCATATGATCTTCTAATTAACTTACCGCTCAATACCAAATTGAAACCATATATAGAAAAAATCTAGACCTGTTCTGATTCCCCCAAAGATTATAAAAATGCAAATACGAAAAACAGTATTTTAGAACTAGGTTGAGGACTTATTACTCATCGTAAGTATGGGGTGAGCAACGCGTGATTTTGAGGTGCTTCACGTTTTTTTTCTGGTTTTTTTTATGCATCGTTGTTAGTACTGTGCCTGCCCGTGAAGGCTGTTTTAGACTGTCCTTCAGCTAATGACTAAATCGCTGGAACGGGGTGACCTCAGCAGGGACAATTAACTGCTTCATGAGAGTCGTGTAGTTTGCTTCAAGGAGTTAGTTTTTTTGGCTTGAAATTAAACATTTTGCTATATTAATAAATACCGTAAAGGTTCAAAGCTCTGAAGATAATGAAAATGAGATACCACAGAACGCCAGTAGAGTTGTTTAGCACAGCCATATAAAATGCAATACAACTTACTACAATAGCACTACACATCTAAATTGAGAAGGTATATATTCGTGAACAGGGCACGTTTATGTTTGTCATTCAGTGTATGACAGATTATGCAAATAATTCTAGGAATTACAGCGCGAACATTTAAAAACCTAACAGAAGCTTACATTTAGGAAATGTAAACTTGTAACCGAAATATTCCTCATTTATATTTTTGTTCAGGCGCACCAAATGGAGAAGATCTCATAAGTGATGAAGATAAGGAACCAATTCAGACAGCTATTCACTGTAACCCTTCCACAGGTAATGAAATGTATTTTAGAACTAAAATGTATTGCGATCAATAAGGTTATATCATGATAGATGCTTCTAAAAAACCTTGATTGTAAACCTGTGAGGCTTGGCCTAGATCACTATCTCATGCACCAAAGACTTCATTATTTTAGAAAAAAAGTAACTTGGACTTTTAAGCTGTGAAAATCAATCAGTGCTTATTTTGCAAGTGAAAGCGGAGTATTCATAACAATATGTACCATTAGAGTGGGATGTTCCTATCACAAATGCATTAAATGTTTGACTTTTGGATAGCAAATAGCTCAATACTTTCCCGTTTTCAGAAAAAAGGGCTATCATAGGAAGTCTACTGTCATTTAGAGTGTCCAGGCCTACCGTTGTATTGTGAACAGTGTAAAAAATGATCCGGACTGCGTTGGAACCGCATACTTATCACTAGGGAAACGCACCTGAGGCCATATTATGGTAGGCCTATTTTCATTGTCTGTGCCGTGGGCACCTTTAAAATGGTACATCCGGTGTAAACAAGGAAAATGCACCCTGTTATGATGAATGCGCCGGCCCCAGGACAGCGGCAAACATGCGGTTTCTGGGTGCTGCGCATTCACGTGAAATATGGAGTGGCTGCTTTGAAGCTGCTCTGTCTCGCAGTGCAGGCTGCAACCCGCCGGCACTTTCAGAAGGAATGGGAGATCCCCTTCAGGTATGTGCAGTCAGTGACTTTACCCCCTCTACCCTCTGCAGAGGACTGCACTCAGGAGTACTGGCAGTGCTCCACCTTTTAAATGGTGCACTGTCAGTGCATCTTCTCCGGGCTTCTTTGCCTCTGTGCATGTTTCAGTAATATGCGCCTCAGCACCGGAGGACGCAGAGGGAAAAGGTCTCTCCCTCACTTACCCGTGGCACGCCCCCTGCAACTGAGGGAACGCCCACTTATTATTATTATTATTATTAAATTACACTTGTATAGCGCTATCTACCCGGAGGCCTCGTAGCGCACTTGAAGATAGCGATGTAGCTTTATGTGTGCCAGTGCTATTGGGATTACAGAGGGGGCTGCACAAGAGTCTGCAGCCCCTTCTGTAACACCAAAGTATCCCTGGGGTACGAAAAGAGAGTGCAAACACCCACTGCGCCCCCAGGGCACTAGATGCAATGCAGCCCCTAGTTTGTATTCATAGAAAGCTTAGTAATGGGGATGTCCATATTTGGATTTGATTCAATTTGTAAGGCACATTACATACGATAATGTAGAAAAACATTAAAATAAATCTATGTTAGGGAACTTCACAAGAGGAGCGATGTTTCCGAGGGTATTCTCATGCCACTTTTTCCCCACCATCCCGCCCTTCCTGTCTTTTTATCTTACAGTAATAGGTTTGTTTTTTATCCCTTCTTTAACCCTTTTCCACTATTTTCTATACTTCTCTTTCTGCCTTTCTCTGAGTCAAACGATGATGATGAAAATAAGGCCCGGTCACTCAAAATGAGTCCAGGGCTGACCACCAGTACAAATTAGGCGCTGGAGTACATTGTGGAATTTCATCCATCATAGTTCTATTGTGGTAGAAAATTCTTAAAGATTTACTACCTTATCCGGAAATGGGAGTACATGTAGTTAGCGCCCGACTATAAATATGGCTATATCCCCAAATATCTTCCCCCAATTGAAGAGCTGCACCATTCTGCAGCTTCAAAATATACTGTAGCATTGTGAAAGGCGTGTTAGTACAGCCATGAGGTAACTTTGGCAGGAAACACTGTTCCCTTTCAAAGTCCAACTGGTGGCAAAGTTTATTTCAAGGCCCGGTAAGAAAGGTTTTTTTGTTTTGATGGTAGCAGTGATCTGTAGGATGACCAACAAATTTGCACGTTTATGACTAATTCAGCAGTGTTGGGACACAATCCTAAAGTGTCATAAAGAATGTCATAGGTATTGATTGGGGATAGTAATCATTAACCTGCATCTTAGCCTGATACTGTGGCAGCAAGTTGGTGTTCTTTCAGTTGTTGATGGCATTCAAACAGCCATGGAAATTGTTGCAATTAGTCAAATTTGCGATCGAGAAATAACTAGACTTGTGTCCATTTATTGTTTTATAGCTTAGTATTGATCAACTTGGAGCCTAATGTATTGTGTAAAGATGTATTCTAAGGAATAGAAAATCACACTGATGTTACTTTAGTTTTGGAATTTTCTTTGTTTATTAAATGCTACTCTATATTCTGCATTCTATTATGAAACTATTTCTTACATTTCTTTTGTGTTTTTTCCTTTTAGGAGCTTTTAAACCCTGTGAATATTTACTGGGAAGCTGGATGATTCGTCTCACAGTCTGGTTCATTTTCTTAGTCGCTTTGGTCTTCAACCTCATAGTCATTTTAACAGTGTTTACATCCTGTTCTACCCTGTCATCCTCCAAACTTTTCATTGGTCTGATTTCTGGCTCTAACCTGTTAATGGGAGTCTACACCGGCATCTTAACTTTCCTGGACTCTGTGTCTTGGGGACGATTTTCTGAATTTGGTGTGTGGTGGGAAACCGGCACTGGTTGTAAAGTCGCTGGGTTCCTTGCAATCTTTTCCTCAGAAAGCGCAATTCTCTTCCTGACGCTGGCAGCAATTGAGCGAAGCTTCTCTGCAAGAGACATCATAAAAAAAGAAAAAAGCAATCACCAGAAAAAGTTCCAAGTTGCAGCAGCCACTGCTTGCTTCTTTGCTTTAGTGGCAGGATGCCTTCCACTTTTTCATGTGGGGGAGTTTTCCGCATCGCCCCTCTGTCTGCCTTTCCCTACAGGAGAAACCCCTTCATTAGGTTTTACAGTAACATTGGTCCTTCTCAACTCTTTAGCTTTTTTACTGATGGCTGTGATATACACTAAACTCTACTGTGACCTGGAGAAGGAAGACCTCTCAGAAAACGCCCAGTCTGGCATGATTAAGCATGTTGCTTGGCTAATATTCACCAATTGCATCTTTTTCTGTCCTGTTGCCTTTTTCTCCTTCGCACCGTTGATCACCGCTATTTCAATTAGTCCTGAAATCATGAAATCGGTCACTTTAATATTTTTCCCTCTGCCTGCATGCCTGAATCCAGTGCTCTATATTTTCTTCAATCCCAAGTTCAAGGAAGACTGGAAACGTTTGAGGAATCGGATCACCAGGAAGAACAGATCCGCAATGGTGGCAGTCAATCCCCAAAATGGTTGCGTGACGCAGGACTTTTACTATGACTGCCGCATGTACTCACACTTGCAGGGTAATCTTCCAGTGTGTGACTGTTGTGAATCTTTTCTCCTAACCAAGCATTTGCCATGTAAGCACTTGATCAAGTCCCAGAGTTGTCCCACGCTGGCAGTCGTACCTTGTCACCGCTCAGACGGCTATTGGTCTGACTGCGGCACACAGTCGGCTCATTCTGATTATGCGGATGAGGAAGATTCCTTTGTGTCCGACAGTTCAGACCAAGTGCAAGCTTGTGGTCGTGCGTGCTTTTATAAGAGTCGAGGATTTCCTCTAGTTCGCTATGCTTATAATATACCAAGAATGAAAGACTGAAATAATGAGTTTGGCTCCTCTCTGAGCTGACAGAGCAACACTGGTACTGAAGACCAGTTTTGAACTTTCACCAAGGAAGCACTTTTGTATTCATAGTTCAATGTCGTTTGTAATAAGGGAAGTGGTTTCTTGAGCCATACAGGTGTGTTCAGTATCAATTGCCAATACTGTAAATAATTTACAAACCAAAATTTTAATCTTAACATCTTTTTAACATTTTGCAAATAGTACAGCCTTTTTTGTAACAATGTATGTCTGGCAGGCTTCTTATGTTGCTTGTGTTGTGTGGTTTGACTCTCGTGTTGGAATTTGCGAGATATGTCCTTATTGGTCATTTTAACACCAAGCACAATATATGAAGACAGCTGAGAAATTGTTTAAAGTAAATATTTTTCATAATTAGGACTTGCTGTAAATCATTTTCTTTAAGATTTTCCTTTAGAGTCAATCTCAGGACAGTTTTGTCAGGGCCAAAAAAGGGGACTGATTCTCCCAAAATGTTCACTGTGAGAATGACATTGGTATGATATATTTATGGGAGACCTTGTAGTTATGAGAAGGGGTTCATAGTTGCATGGAGAACGTTGATAAAATAACAAAGAAGCTGGAAATCATAGTTTTCTCTCAACCCTAAGGTTTCCACAGAATCCTGATCTACAATACAAACAGCGGTCATTTGGAATAGTATAGGTGGACTTTTGAGTATTATCTAGTTGATTTTGAAAAGGAATTCTCAAACGATTGACAGAGTTCCAACGGTATTGGTGTTATAGTGTGAGTGACATCTGTATTTAAAGTGTGGGAGGATGAAATGTTAAGTAATATCAATAGGACATACTATCGACCCCCTATCAGCTTTCCAATGTGTGCATCTGTACTCGTATCTGTCAACATTTGTGAGACCATGTTACTATTCTGTAGGTCATGGCGACAATGAAACTTGCCATGGAACAGAGACCATGCGCCACAGTTCTGGAAATTATTTATACTAATCACAAAGGTAGCTATGGCTGAATTAGTAGATCTGCATGTACCAGTTGCCTACGTTTGTTTGCACAAACTATAGCTGAGGCAACACAAGATATAAAGCACTGGTCCGTTTTCAAACGTTGACTGTACAGTATGTGGTCAACACAAATTCATATGTGATCCATCCTGTTGCTGGTTCCTAACACTGTGCTAAACATTCTGCGAATCCACCCCTGTGGCAGCTTTCCTGGAACATTCCTACACAATGAAAGAAGCGATCTATTTCAGTGTTCAGCTCGATCGACTCACTGCTTCAAGCTATCGCCTTCATGAATAGCGACAGGGTACAGGATTTTGACATTGAAAACAGCTGGGTGCCAGAGTGTGGCATTTCGGAAAAATTGGCCATTTTAAGCTAGGCCATCGTTTTAAGATGTAAAGTGTACATATTGTGCATATAATTAATTTTTATTGTCGAAGTGTAAATTATTTGATACAGCACATGATGGGATATGTGGCTTCACTATTTTGTTGTCAATTAAAGCTACCTCCTAAACTATAGTAGCTTCTGCCAGTAGCAGACTGTCACATTTGTTGTTTATATAAATCTTTGCTATGTAAATAGACTGGTTGTACATTGTCATTGTAATAAAGCAGAATCTTTGTATTTCAAATTCATGTAGTTTGAACAAAATATGGGCGGGATTCATTTCCTGTAAACTGTAATTTTTATAAGTCAGACTATTCACAAATAAAACGGAAACTTCTTTAAAAAAAAATCTTTGTTTGTGTCGTGTATACATTCAACTAAATCCCTGCACTTCAAAATGCTTTACTCTCGATCCAGAGATCTGCTAGAAAACTGAAGATGAGGACATTTCCATAACTTTTTCAAATGTGGGTGATAAGCTGATTTTTTTTATATATGGTATAAAACTGGTGCCTATTTGGCTCCGGGGTCCGAGGCCCTTACAGCAATAGACAGTTTGTGTAGAAAATACGTATTTGTAATAAGCACATATAATAACAGAGCTGGTTTCTTTAAAGAAAAACAACCAACAATTCAGCAAACCTTTTACAACAAGTCCTGATTGTGAGAAGTTGGCCCGATATGCAGCGTTCGCTATTCTAGCGACCACTATGTATCGTTCCAAACGACCCTTATGGTGATTGGTTGTAAGTCAACCTTAGACCAGCTATCCTAGTAGCGTGGATACGAGCAGTCTTCGGGCTAAACTCTAGAGGGCGTGTTAAGCCAGCTGTAATACCATCACATACCCCTTGAACACCAAGTGAAGGGACACCACACAAGTGTTATGAAAATAAACAGTATATTTATTAGAATCACAACAGCCCTGTACTCTTTATGAGGACAGGGTACTAAGCACAGAACAAAAGCTCTTAGAAAATACTTCAATTGCACAATTCAAAACAAGTGCCGGAGGGCACGGAAAGTTTAGTGGTCTCGGGCGGACCCGATAAGGCAAGTCGGAAGCGAGGGACTCGGGACCCTAGAGTAAGGAGGCTATGCAGGCACCAAAATGCCGAAGTTACCTAGCCACGAGGGCTGCGGCTGCACCAGTCTTACAGGCGTCGGGGGTCTTCACTGACGAGCCAGGAGCCGGAAGAAAAGGAGTTGCTGGCCGGCGACCAGTGATGAATAGTTCGTAGAGATCCAAGCCTGGATCAGTGATCGGTGATACCTGAAAGCAGAGGGGACCAAGTTCGTACTACTAGCCAGTAGTCAGAGGGTACCAGGAAGGCACCGGATGGCCGTCACCTCGACTAGGTGAGTGGGCAACGCTAGGCTCTGCAGTCTCACGGACCAGGAGGCGTTGTCGGCAACCAGGATGGAGGTGCGAGCTGTCCCACGAAGGTTGATGCTGTCGGCGTCGCTGGGCCCAGGATTGGGGCAACAAGCCTTGGCAGATTTCAGGGCCATGTGGTGGGCCTAAAATGGCGTCTTGAGTGTACCAGGAGGGTCCGGGGTGCTCCTCTCGAAAAAGGGAGCAGGGCCGATCTGGAGCAACCAGACCAGCAGCGTTGGTTGTCGGATGTCGTCAAAGAAGGGCACAAGCCAGCGGCTAGTGACCAGACAACGTGCTGAGCAGCGAGCAGAAGGGCCCCACGCAGATCGTGGAGATGCTGGGAGACTGCACTTCGGTGCTGGAGCTACTCAGGGTCGGGGCTTCTCGGACCCCAGAGCACTCACCAGAGAATTGCTTCGATGGTCGCGCTGATTAAGAAAGCGTGCAGGTTTTGATGATGGCCGGTCCCTCGAGGTCTCGTCGCACCCACAGATCTCAGCTGAGCTGACGACGTGGGTAGAGGTCAGAGGTGCCAGGGAAGCCGGTTCTCGTGGAGCTGGGCCGTCGGATCCTTGAGGAAGGACTTGCTGCAAACCGCAGAGTTCTTAGATGGTGCCTGCGGATGCAGGGTGACTACTCCTTAGCCACAAGGGAGAAATCTTGAGAAGAGTCTCGAAGTCCTTTCGTAGAAAGTATTCTTGATTCAAAGATGATCTAGTTTGGAAGGGTCCCCGCTCCGGCCTTTATCCTAAAGAAAGGGGTGGGTACATGACTAGGTCCTGCCCTAAGGGTGGGACCAGGAAGGGGGGTAGTTACACCCCTCTCCCCCTGCTGGACTTTCCCCAGGTCAGGGGCTGCGCGCCCCTGGAACTGGTTCTAGCCGGCAGATGCGTAGTGAGCACCGGGGTGCCACTCCGCAGTCACCTTCTTGCAAAGCCCTACCTACCCAGAATACACAAACCCTGTCTGGGACGGTGCGAACACCGCCCTTGACAGGAAACCCTTTGTCCAAGCTCTCCTCGCTGGAAGGACTCCCAGCAGCAGGAGGTCAGACTCGTGTCTGTGGTGGCAGCGTCCATTTTGTGGAGCTGAGGCTTCAGTTAACTTTAACCGGGGTTCACAGTTACGTACATGTCGTGTCCCTCTAGAAGGGCGGAATGCTAACCTCGTCGCCAGAATTGGTGAGGGGGCAGCATCCCGATTCGTATGACACCTTACTCGACATGTCTTGATAACGCGATACCGAAGTTACCGATATGATACGCGTTATCATGGAACAGCCATTGGGTCTTGGTTCCGCAAGCTGCAACCGGGCTCGGCTCGTGCCAGAGCCCAATTCACACGGTTCCATGCACTCTGCCTTCAGGACTGTCAAGGCCTGCCATAGGAGTGACTGAGAGGAACTCGGGTGTCCATTTTAAGGTTAGGTATAGGGATACTACACCTACAGCAACGGGCGAGTACGCCACGTGGCCCCAGCTGTCGTGCAGCCAGTTGTGTCAGATTTAGGTGGCCATCCAGGGGTGGCATAATACATGCTTCAGCCCCTGGTAGGCCCTGGGTACACCGATGCCCTGAGTTACAGGGTCTGACAGGGTGGCCCAGTTCCAATTGGGTAATGCACCTAAGGTACACATCAATTTAGCGAGAGAACAGCTAGGCTGTGGGTCTGATTGGCAGGCCCACAGCCCGAGAAAGTCGTAAACCAGTGAAACAAAAGCAAAAAGTCCGGGTGATCATAGGATTGCAGACCCTACTCTCCTACACTGATCATCCCATCCGAACTCGGTCCTGGTACCCCTAGGATTTGGACTGCTTTGTTGATATAGGTTTAAAGGAGGAGGGGTTAAGCATTAAATCACGTATAGCGATAAAACAAAGGAGATGGCAACACAAGGCAGAATGGCCTCATCGCTACTTGATGCTGCTAAAATCTCCAGCGTGTTGCGCATACCTGGTGGACTATTTTAACTATTCCTATTACTAAATTGAGTAATTGTCATCCAGCATGTGTAGTTTCTGGGAAGGACTAATGCAGTTTTGATTGGGAGCACTCCTTTTACCCGAATTTTATATCTGGAGGGCCACAAATGGCTTATGACATTGACACTTGATTTAACATAACAGAGTGACATTGCAAATGAAGTATTCGCTTATCAATCATTTTGGGTTCTGGCTACTTTTTTCCTGAAAAATGAGGCATTAAGTCAGGTTTATACCTGCTATCCTGACTGTCATCTGTGATCCAAACCTGTGTGTTTTAAACGTCGTTTCAGACAGGCCTACAAATATTCCACAAAACAATCCTCCATGTGTTGCTTGTAGTATATACGTGATTCAGTAAATGTCTAGTTTGCCCCTCTAAATGCTGCCTTTCTCTGTTGAAACCTTGAAGAGGTAAGCAGTCAGATGTCAACCAATAATAACTACTTAACTGCCTACCGAGCTGAAAAAGCAGAAGTTGCGCCTCTATTGAAAACAGGATCTGTAGCCAACTGACCATCACCTCTTCCACGATTTTCACTATCCTCACGAGCCAGGAGCACAGAAATGACAGCTTAGCAGCACCGGTTTGTGGAGTAGCAGCAACTGTTGGACTCATTTCTGTTGGACCCATTTCCAGTAGCATTTCACCCTATTCAGGGGATCGAGATTTGGCTGTTTTCGTTATTCCATTCCAGTTTTTATGTTGAAGCTACAACAACCATGAGACTCTCCGAGTCTGCTTCTCAAAAACGGGCCCGAGAAGGCCAGTGCTATTGGATGATTTTATTCCTAAAGATCAGCGGAAGGGTTGAAGACTACAGAAAGCATTCAAAAATTCAGGTACCCAACATATCTGTGAAGATTGGAAAAGCTAAAAACTTCCAAATGTGCTCTGTTCACTTAACTGATAGCTATGACCAAGTGAAATACTATAATTTACAAGTATTCTGCAGGTGGTCTGGAGGAGAGCAAGTTGATATATAACCTATCTAGTTGATAGGCCATATTGAAAAATGTACACACTATGTAAATTGCATGAAAGCACAGCACAAGATATACAGTGAAAGCCTTGTACGTCTTTTGTTACAGCCTACATTTTCTTAATATCCAGCCACGACAAACCTTTTCTGGAACAACGCCCATGCTGACAATGTTCATGCACCAGCAAACATTTGCTGAGAAACAATATTATGCTAGCTTCACAAGTACATTGACTTGGTGAAATGTGGAAGCCTTGGGCTTCAGTTAACTTCATCGGCAACTCACTCACAAGCCCAGGTGTAAAATGGAACTTATTTTCACACGTATATTTAAAACAACCGATATGGTCGGACCACTAACTGATTAACAATACTGGTCCTCACTGAGCACTCAAAATTATAAATGAAAAGGTCAGCTGTAATAAAGTCTCTTATTGTACTTTGCTCCACTTTATTTGTTCGGGTACGAGCGTCCGATGTTCAACAATACATTTTCAATCAGTATACAGCGTTCCCAAATGTTGGTATGCGACAAAGCAATCTGCAGCCAACATGTGTTCCGTCGTGTGCATTTACACACATTGACTTCTTCAGGGCTGTAATTCCAAATAAAAGATGTTACCATAAATACTTCTTATTTGGAGACAAAGTGGCCACAAAAAAACCTCCTGTGATGCAATAAAGTCTCCATCACCAATGAGATAACATGCACTGTAGTGGTAAGTAGTTCCCAGCAGAACCATCTTTCTTGTCCCAAAGGTAATATTGAAAAGAATATAAGAGAAACAAGCATTAACAATGCAACGGTCTCGCCTTTGCAAACGTGAGAGCTATTGGCATTGTAAATGACAACATTTTTATTTGTGTTGGTTTTGAAAACAGATAAATAAATGGCATTGTCATTTACAATACCAATGGCTTAATCTCTCGCAAATGCGAGACCTATTGCATTTGCACCCACACACACACACAGAGCCACACACAGAGCCACACACACACACAGAGCCACACACACAGCCACACACACACAGCCATACACACACAGCCACACACACAGTGGCACACACAGAGCCACAGACACACACACACACAGAGCCACAGACACACAAATACAGCCACACACAGTGAGCCACACACACACAGAGCCCCATAATCTAGAATTATGCGGTTAGGCTTCCTTGTAACCTTTTACATTGGTAGTCACACTGCAAGCGTAACTGGATATATACAGCAACATACTACATGGAGATTTACACACCTACGTTTCCTGGCTGTGGAGGTTACATCATCTAGTAATTCCAGTGTGTACACATGTATGGTTACATTCCACAGTCATTCCCTTGTATTAAGACATCTGGGACGGTACTTTCAGGGCATCCAGGCATCCACAGCAACAATGCTTTGACAGGCAGCCATCTAGGCTTACATTCCCTTTGTAGGCAGGCGCTAGTTACATTCCCTTCACAGACAGGCCTCTTGGCACTGTCCCCCGTGAGGACAGACGTCTAAGGTTACACCCCTTTGGTAGGGAGCATCACTGGTTACATTCTCTGGGTATCCCGGCATCCTCTGCTACCCTCCTAGGGAATTGTGGTCCCTACACTGAAGTAGACCCAGAGCCCTTTATAACTCTGGGGCTGATACCCCACAGGGTCACCTTGGAGGGGACAAGGTGTCGACCACCTTCTGCATATTTGCGACTGTCAATAGCGATCCTGGTGCTGTTTTGGGGGGAGGGGTGAAGACTTGCAACATATGAGAGTGGGGGTGGGGTGTCAAAGGAAGAGCACACACTTCAGTGGGAGAAAACCTTGTGGCAGATTAGGAAGTGGGCGGTGGCACTGGCGTGTCACTGGCGAGATGCGTCCACTGCAGGATAAGAGGGGGCAGTACTCCCTTTAGCAGTGAGAGGGGGGCACAAATTAGTCAGTACATGTGAAGGCAAAAGTGTAAATTAGGACCATCAGTCTTTTGCAGGCCGAGACCTAAAAAGCACTAGATGACTCATCCAATCCATTATTATTCTTAAACGTATCTTGCCAGGTGACTATAAACTGATCACAATTGACAGGAAGTATATACTTGGGTAGAAACGCTCATTTAGTTTGAGCACTCTTCTCAAATTATCTGAAAAGACCAAGGACGTGAGCTAATCGCCAACCTCAAATCTTTCATTATCACATTTATAAAAAGCAAGCCGCACCGAATGTACAGTGTAGCAGTTGCACACTTAAAATGATAACTATTTGAAGAGGTCGGGGGAGGGGAGGAAACGCACTTTGTCCAAGTGCTTCAAACTTTTAATGCGGCTCATGATGCGTCTGCCTGAAAACACACAGTTGCCAGGGCTTTGAGCCTTCTGTCCTCGACCCTCCTTTGAAGGACATCGTGGAATTTCTGGGTCGGCGAAGCCCTGATTTTATGCTGCCCCGACTGCTAATCCCTATAATTTAGATAAATTGCCTCTAGTTTTATGTGAGGAGTCGAGGGACTCTGAAGAGCACTTTTAAATCAATCATGAAGGGACGTGGCCACCTATCAAGAGTCGCAGGCACTAGGCACTAGGCGCTTCTAGCTGCATGCAGTATCGGTGGTGTTTCAGACAAGCGCACGTTTTTTTCTAAGAGCAAGGTTGTCCCCTGGTCTACAAGAAAGCTTCTTTTAAACAGGAGGCGCCTTTTGTACCCCGTGTGATCTAGATGTGGCGAAAGGATGCACCTTTGCAAAAAACCGTTTACTGCTTCGAGGCGCGTATAAAGGAACACCGGCCTTCGAATTGTTTCGGCACTTTTCTCAGAGTGAGTGTCACACAAACTGAGGCCACCTCCCCTGCCATCTCTACTGTTTTTAAGCACTGTAGGACACAGGTATTAGTTACTGTTATCCCATATAACGCACTCAATATACCGACCTGGAAAGGATGAAGACTGAGTCAGCTTGAGGAGTTATCTAATTTGTGACCTGCCAACACCTCGCCGATCTATCCTGCCAGCATGTGAGTGTCCCTGACATACAAAAAAACGCCCCTTACACTTTTCACTTGCTTTACAAACCAGGGTAGTCCTCAAGTGGCAGTGGCTAGCTGGCCCCGACACAGCACCTGAACCACAATGTCACTCCACAAGCACAGCTATATATAGGCACAGCAGTCTCACCCCACGTCCGCTTTGTACTTATGTTACGTCACTAGCACTTCGTGCGAGGAGACACTTCTGCACGCTCCCAGGTCACCCGGGTAAGACACCGCAGTGGCCCTCCCTACATTTTGGGCCGCAGAAAAGGGGGTCGGGGAAGGAGGTATCCTTCGCCATATCCATGCGCGCCTGGCACACTCTTTGAACCTCACTGCTATCTCCCATCCAGGTTTCATACCTGCATTAATATCCTCCGCCCTCTCCAGCCTTCACGGTGAGAGTTCAACAAACAAGTTAGACTGTTATAGGAGCCACGGCGAGTCTGCACTAGCGTGTGTGCAATCACATACATATATGTATTTAGGGGAATACTGTGTTTCACTGGCTCACATTGACGTAATTACGCATAAACATGCAAAAATCGCATGAAACAATTTAAACCTCAAAATGTGCAAATTACTGCCAACCAGTAGAGAACCTCAATTCATAATCCTACTGCTTGAATGCAAATATGTTAACACCTCATCCAGAGAATAGAGCCCACATTCTATTACCAACGATTCTCAACAATGTACAAACTATGCAGTCAAATAAAGTGCTGTGTGCTAAAGCTGCTACCTTCGGTCTAAATGACACATTAAAGTGCATGTGCTAGAAAAATTCATAAAATACCCTTGTGGAAACATTATTAAACAAAAAAAAATTACATGATCCGAGCCCAGATGGAAAATAGGGGGGCCGCGGCGTGAACTATACATCAGTGTTCAAATCTTACAACATATTGTCCCAAGTGGGAAAACCAGGTATTCATCAAGGGGAGGATGGCATAGAGATGGCATAGAGTAGGTATTGTAAGTGTCATCACTGTGGGTTAAATATTATAGGAAATAATGCAAGTCTTCCGTATTGTTGAGTCCATTGGGAAATTTACTGTCCAACTCTAGTATCATTCTTGACTCCATCTGTCTTAACAACCTTTCCTTATCACCTCCTCTCCGGAGTTTAGGAATGGCAGCCACTACAAAATACTTCAAGCAGTTAAGATCATTGTTGTGTTCTTGCCTAAAGTGGTGAGCCATTGGATACAGGTTATTTACAAAGGCTCGCAAATGTTGCAAGATTCGGGCTTTTACCTGCAGCTTGATACTACCCACATATCTCAAGCCACATAAGAGAATATAAACTGCAAACTCCGTTCTGCAATTAAAGCAGCCTTGAATCGTGATCTTATCAGGGCTGAACAGAGTTGAGTAGTGTGTGGTGTTCTCTCCAAATTTGCAAGCTCTACATAAACAGCAGTTTGAGAAACCTTGCCTGGGTTGTAACCATGTTTTAGCTGCTGTTAGTTCTGGGCTGCTCTTAACAATTTGTGTTCGCATTGAGGGACCTTTTCTATATGTGGGAGCCTTGGAGCTAACACACCATCCGTCAGCACTATGGGCCAGTTGAGTCTTATTATTGACCTGATCTTTCTCTCTTGTTTATTATAGGTGGTTATTAGTCTCGGGGCATTGTTAGCAGCGTTGGATGTTTCTTTACTAGTTAGTACTGGTGGTAAACAGGGATTCCCGTGATCTTTCATTCACTTTTCTTACTGCCTATATAGATATATATATATATAATTCAAAGGTCTCTTGTTCGGAAGCGCACACAACAGCAGAATTTATAAGCACTCCAGCTTGCCGTTTTGAATATTTTCTTTTTGCCTTGCGCGTTTCAGTGCATTCGCACCTTGGTCACAGGCAGTCAAGTCTCGGTGCAGAAATAATGAAATCACTGTGTTAATCAGCATGCTTCTTTATAGTACTTCCCTCTAGTGGGCATCAACATTAGGACGTTTTTGTGTTGCATGCTGGACTTAGCAGTGTCTATTCATATTCTTATTGCCTTGGTAGGCTCCGCACTTCAACCAGTTATTGACATTGTTCATTACCCTCCAGTGGGTTTTCAACTCACAGTTCGCTGGCCATTGTCGGCTTGTGGCTGCTGTTCCAAGACTGCGCTCGGTAGATTCCAGGCTCAGAGGTTCCCTTTCTCTTGGGGACGGTGCAGCTTCCACGGCTAGACAGCCGTTTAATGTTTGGCATTCAAAGGTCTCTTGTTCGGAAGCGCACACAACAGCAGAATTTAAAAGCACTCCAGCTTGCCATTTTTAATATTTTCTTTTTGCCTTACGCGTTTCAGTGCATTCGCACCTTGGTCACAGGCAGTCAAGTCTCGGTGCAGAAATAATGAAATCACTGTGTTAATCAGCATGCTTCTTTATAGTACTTCCCTCTAGTGGGCGTCAACATTAGGACGTTTTTGTGTTGCATGCTGGACTTAGTAGTGTCTATTCATATTCTTATTGCCTTGGTAGGCTCCGCACTTCAACCAGTTATTGACATTGTTCATTACCCTCCAGTGGGTTTTCAACTCACAGTTCGCTGGCCATTGTCGGCTTGTGGCTGCTGTTCCAAGACTGTTTTGATTTGCGCGGGGGGAGCGCCCGGTACGCGCACCGGGGAGCGGACCGGGGAGCGGACCATGGGGAAAAAAGAATGACAGAGTTTGTAAAAAATGTAGCCTTTTTTTTATAAATTGGAGGTAGTTCTAAAAAGAACTGTTTTTTTCTTCTTTTTGTTGTTTTATATTTTTTATTGTTTTTTGAACATTTTTAACTTTTTTTTGGTTTTCTGAACAGTTTTATATTTTTTTTGTATTTTTCATGGGGAGAAACGAAAAAACAGGGAATTGAAAATGGCTCAACTGGAGCAAAAAAAAAGAAAAGAAATAATTAGGGTTTATTGGGGCATTTGTGGTTGTCCCCAGCAAGGACGATGAGCTTTACGCTCTGTTCTCCGTAGGAGATGGTCTTCCCACAATGTTTACAGGTTATTTGGAAATCCGCAAACCGTGGCTGAATGCAAGGCATTGTCTCTCTTGCCTCTTGTCCCGACGGAGTGTGTTGCTTTCTTTTCGAGGTGGTGCTTGTAGTTTGGGGAGGGTTTCTGGCCAGTTCCCTCATTTCTGCAGCAGAATATTTTATTGGATGCTTGCGCTGCATGTGTCTAATCATTGTGTTGTTTTCAAATGAATATTTTTTATTAGGGTTCCCCCTAGAAAGTTCCATGCCACAGATTAGGCAAGTCACCTTGGCTGCATTTACTTTTTTCTTCCCCTCTGGGATCGAAAAAAACTCCCATATAATGTGTGGTCTTGGCTGGTATGGGGTATTGTGTTCTTAAAGCCATCTTCTTCTCCCCTCCTCCTCTTCCTCCTCTTGTTGACCACCAATGTAATCTTGTGGTGGTCCTCTTGGTGGTTGTGGTGGTGGTGGTGGTGGTGGCGCAGAAGCACCAGCTGCTGCTGCTACTGAAGCCATGATATAGATCAAAAAGGTACAGAGAGGTACAATCAGGTCTTCCTCAGTCAAAGGACAAAGTCAGAATAAGGAAACAAGCATTTACAATGCAATGGTCTCTGCAATATTATAGGTAGAGCTATTGGCATTGCTCATAATTTTTCTATTTTTTTTATCCCTAAATAAATGGCATTGTCATTTCTATTGGCAATAGCTGAATTGTTTGCATATGTGAGACCTATTGCATTAGCAGAGAGAGAGTGAGGTAGTGAGATAGAGAGAGAGAGGTATTGAAATTGAGAGAGAGTGCGGTAGTGAGAGAGAGAGTGAGGAAGTGAAAGAGTGAGGTAGTGAGGGAGAGGGATGCTGTGAAGTAGTGAGATATAAACAGAGAGTGATGTTGTGAGCTAGTGAGAGAGAGAGTGAGGTAATGAAAGAGAGAAAGTGAGTTAGTGAGATAGAAAGAGATCGAGTGAGGTAGTGAGATAGAGTGAGTGAGGTAGTGAGTTAGAGAGAAAGAGTGAAGTTGTGATATAGTGAGATAGAGAGTGAGGTAGTACAAATTGAACATTACAGTAACTATTGAACATATTAATGCAGTAAGATATAGGCCAGTTTTTTGCGTGTTTAATATTGCAAGACTGTAGCTTCCCACTGCTTTATAAACCTTGCTTTCTCATTAAATCTTTTGCTATAAAATGCTCCATTTGCCAATCATTTTTCAGTTTTTGCTAAGGAGGAGGATCCCCCACCCAGATTCAACATTTGTAAATTAAGCTTTCTCAGTTCACTTGCTACATAAAAGTCATACCCAACATTTAGCTCTACTATTTTCAAATGTCACCAGCCAACGTTTAGCTAAGATAAATGCTAATGTGAATCTAAGTAGACAAAAAAAGGACAGGGATGCTGTCCAACCCTTATTCAACAGGAATAGATAGCCCCCACATCACCTATCCTGAAAGCACACCAACACCTTCTTCCCTATAGAATATGGTGCATGCCACTAGTGGTGTTTCAAGGGTGCAAAGGGCTCACATGCAAACTTACTACCTCCCAGTTGAGTAGTAAAATAAAGCCATTATTAAGATGCAGTATGTCCCTCTTAACAGAGTGCCCTGTTCTCACTGCACCTGCTGCACTAATGATAGGGCCATGGGCCAATGAAATTAAGAGGTTGTGCTGCTGCAGCTATTGTCCATATTTATAGATGAGCTGCATTTGCCATGTATTCCATCATCTGATACATAATCTGAAGTTTTTTGACAAAAAATTGTTTCTATCTCAAAAGGATCAAGATATACTACAAAGGCAGCAACGTTTGTCTCAACGCAACGGAAAGCCCTTCCCAAATACTGACAGGTCACTTTTAAGTTGCACCAAATGCGGACTCACACAGCTCTCACAGCCCACGCAGCTCTCACAGCCCTCACAGCCCACGCAGCTCTCACAGCCCACGCAGCTCTCACAGCCCACACAGCCCACACAGCTCTCACAGCCCACACAGCTCTCATAGCCCACACAACAGGGGGCAGGAATGCAAGCACACCGGAACAGGGGGCAGCAAGAACAACAAGGGAACAGGGGGCAGGAAAGCAAGCACATCAAGGGAACAGGCACAAACAGGGGGCAGAGGCACAGGGGGCAGGAATGTAAGTACACCGGAACAGGGGGCAGGAATGCAAGCACACCGGAACAGGGGGCAGGAATGCAAGCACAACGTAACAGGGGGCAGCAAGCACAACGTAACAGGGTGCAGCAAGCACAACGAGGGAACAGGGGGCAGGAAAGCAAGCACATCGAGGGAACAGGCACAAAAAGGGGGCAGAGGCAAGAAAAAGCAAGCACAAACAGGGGGACGGAATGCAAGCACACCGGAACAGGGGGCAGGAATGCAAGCACAGTGACAGACAACCACCGTCCTTAAAGCCAAGGCATATGAAAACGACTAACAAAACAACACAGATACTCCATATAAATGGTATATGAACAAACTAATCCGCATATATCGATTACTTGGCTATTGAATTACAAATTAAACGGAGGCGCACATGCAAATTCAGCTACGATTTAAAACAGAGCAAAGATAAGACGTGTGTGTGTGTGCTTCTCCCCTGCTAATTTAGCATTGAAAAGCACACGCCTAGTAAAGTGGCAGGGTCACATTTCTCAAAATTAGTGAAGCAGACTCGTGCCCCTTCACAAGTTACGCAACACTGCTGGTATAGCATCCTTTATGGTGACACCTATAATTTGAGTTTCAGTCCAGTCTAATCCTTCTCAGGCACCCCTCGCTGTCACTCTCCATTACTGACAAACGGCGGAGCCCAGTTTCATAGGAACAGCTCCATTGTCAGGATTCACATTTGTGTAGCACTGCATTATTGCTAGAGGGCATTGAGTTTTAACCCCGTGGTTGTAAGCTTCATTCTCGAATGAACGCCCAGACGTGTGCCATTTAGTTCCCACGCCATCCACAACAACGCACCCAAAATTGATTAAAGTGAAGAAAGCGGGGAATATTTAACGAGATGGCAGCAACACACACAGGCTTCCGCTAATCCCGACCAGCCACACACTCAACTCGTCAGGCTGAACCAGTGCCTCCAGGCCGGATCCTCCTATGGCCGCAGTCTACTCACGCTCCCGGCCTCAAATGTAGCCTCCAGACGTCCGCTGGAGCCGGCGTTATCTGAGCAGCAGCTTGCAGGGCTGGTTAGGGGCATTTCTGGCTGGACCGACCGCCCCTGCAGGTGCCCAGTCAATTTGGTGTTGAGCCTCGCAGTGACACCAGCAGGGCGCCCAGCTGCAGTCAGCATAGCACACGATATGTGCCCCTAGGATTCGGGAGTTTTTTTCAAAGGAGGAATTTTGCCCCCCGATTCCCGCTTCCAAGATCACCGGGGAGGCAAGAGGACAGCGAGAGCGGCGACCTCATCAGCGGGAGGGGGCGGGAAACACACACGGACAGCGGGGCAGAATGCAAGACTAGGCAGAGCTCCTATCTTTATACTGCGTTTCTTTTGTTTGAGCAGGCCAGGTCCATTGGGCTCTTTCCCCTCCTTCGACCCAAGCTGCTGGGCTTACTGAGTTCTGGCCACGCTGAAGGCCGTCATTTGAGTGCACCCGGTGAAGATTGTCCGCCTTGAAGTGCTGTTGCCACTGATCCCAGCCGCTGCCACACCGTGTCCCCAGGGGCTGCCCCGCACCCTGCTTCCACCCATCTGCGAGGCCAAAATTGCACCGCCTGCCTATCAGCCGCCCCGGGACCCGAGTGACTCCATTGTACGGTGAGTGCCCTTGAGCGTTTGCTCCGCACCGTACTCTGCTGCTGAGGTCGCACCGCACCAGCTGACCTACCAGTACAAGTTGTACTTGCTGCTGGGTGCCGCTGCGCCACTTCCCTTCTTGCCTGCTCACTCCGGTACCCGGCCAGTGCCTCAACGCCGGTACACTGCGTTGACCCGGACCAGGAGACACCCCCGAGGCTGCGCCACCGTCAGAGGAGCTGCCCTGTACGCCGTGTACGGGCCGCTCTGAGTGGCATTGTCCGCGACAACCACGAATCAAGGTACTGTTCAGTGTGGGATCTAGTGCGCACGTCACAGACCCGAAGGTCCGCCCCTGGTGAAATCACTGCTGGTGGTTAACCCCTTGCAGGGCCTAGTTATCTGCCGGTGCCCCAGTAACACGAAGTGCACAGAACAGCGTATTCGAAACAAGAATCTGAAGCAAAGTATCGTTTAATCAAGAATTCTGTCCTCCATAACAACAAACAAGGCTGCCCCTGAATTCAAAACAACAACAAACAAACAAGGCTGCCCCCGAATTTAAAGGCAAGAAACAACAGCACAAACAGGGGGCAGGAACAGAGACTTACCTCATGTCGACGCTGCTCGATCTGCTCGATCAACAAAATGGCGGACACAAGCTCCGAGATTTTTTCGGATTTGGGGCGTGTTCGGTGTTCAAAAGTAGGCGTGCCTAAAAAGTGGAAAGAAGAACACCGAACACACCTCCAAATCCGAAAAGGACGGAGCCTATTTGGAGAGACGGCTCTCTCCTCCAATGGCTGGCCTCCATTTAGGAAGCCAGCCAATGGGAGAGAGCCAAAATTAGAGGCGGGATAAAGAGCCCCTCTAAGAAACATAAGATCTCGCTTCTTCCGGTTCTGCCGAACCGGATAGTACCTCGACCTAAAAAGGTGGGGTCTTTCATCATTTGGAAAAAAAAAGGCCTGAACCAATGAGAAGTGTTATTTTCAGGTCACAAGACCAGGTATTTCATCATTATGAAACTAAAACTGTTCTGCACCAATTAAAAGTGTTATTTTCAGGTCACATGACCGCGCTTACGCGACGCGCCCCCGGGCGCGCGCCCCGGGTCTCATCGCGTAAGCGCGTCGGATGTTTACGTTGCTGAGCGTATTCGCTCGAGTGCTTCTGGGTGCGCTTACGCCGCGCGTATCACGCTGACGATCATGTTTTTGTTCGCGACATTGGCGCTAACGGGACGCTTCCCGGTTCGCGCACTGTGGCGCTTCAAACGACTACGCTCTCCGGGGCGCTCACCGGGAGCGCTCCAGGGTCAAAAATAAAAAAAATGAAAAAATTGTTTAAAATACAAATAAAATATAGGATTCAATCATTTTCAAAAATATTACAATTCATAGCTATAGACATTTGCTATTAACCAAATTTTGAAATTCAAAGAAAAAAACATAGGTTTGGGGCCTTATATATAGTTATGAATTAGCATTTAAAAAACCTATTAAATTCACTGAAAAAAATATAGGTTTCACACCAGTTATAGTTAGCTGGAAATTTTACTGACATAAAACCATTGAAATTCCACGTTATAGTTATTTGGACTCACTATAACTTGCGCGTGTAATGCACTGCTGATGACGTCACATATTACATCACTCATGACATGGTCAGTGACATCACTCATGACATCACTGATGACACCATCTTTGTGTCAGTGACAGACCTCCTTTCAGTGTAATGTAACCCTTAAAACACATATTCGAAAATAGAAATTAACGTTTTAAAAAAAATGGAGATATCCATACCAGTTACAACAACCAATTCAGTAATACCACCATCTATATACACATCCACTCATTCACCAACAGTTCTATAAAGTCACACATACATATACTCACTCATCATATGTAGTGATACACCTATACATCTTGTTACACACCGACAGTCATCCAAAAGTTACTCACACACATACACACACATGCAAATAAACTATTGAACATCCATTTATTTGCATATACAACTATACACACACTACCACCTTACTTCTAAGGAAACTTACACATACTTACTCTCTTAAACAATCACTTATAGAAACACATACTTATTTAAACAGGAACTCTTACAATCTCACATATACTCACTTATAAACATCAATACTCACATATACTAGATTAAAACATATGTCGTTACTGATAAAGACACTAGTGAGACAGTCATTCACTCACTAACACACACATATACGCACTCATCCACCCATACAGTCCTGCACATATGCTGTCTTCAAAACACATACAAACAGTGAGTCAGTCATTGATGCATCTATGTGCTAAGTAATACCCCCACTAAACCATACAGAGACTAATACTGATACTAAAAAACATCTAATAACCCATATACACACACATGTAGCTACTCACCAACCCATGCAGCCAATTATACACAAAGTGAAACACTGATACATATATTTAAATATTTAAACATTACTCGCTAATATATGTATTCACTAAGATACACTTAATAAGCCAGTTAACCAATCAAATTTTTTTTTAAAAAACATTCATTAAAACACTTATTTAAACATTTATTCTTCCATCGACCTTTACATATACATATATAAAACATATTTATTTTTCAGAAAGACACACATTCACTGGATGGTGTCCTCAGTGATGTCATGAGTGATGTCACTGACCATGTCATGAGTGATGTAATCTGTGACGTCATCAGCAGTGCATTACACGCGCTTATAGTGAGTCCAACTAACTATAACGTGGAATTTCAATGGTTTATGTCAGTAAAATTTCCAGCTAACTATAACTGTTGTGAAACCTATAGTTTTTTCAGTGAATTTAATAGTTTTTTAAATGCTAATTCCTAACTATAACAGGTGTGAAACCTATGGTTTTTTCAGTGAATATATATATATATATGTATATATATATATATATATATATATATATTCAAACAAGAGCTGCTCCTGCTGCAACGCGGTGACCCGTGGACAAGTGGCGTACACTCCGGCGAAGCAACCGGAAATTAAATATCCATCAACGAAAATGCAGTATAGTACGCTCTCAGGAATCAAACACAGTCCAGAAGTAAAGTGGAACCTTGGTTTTAATCACACAACGCGTTTCGGCGACCTGCCTTGATCACGTGTGACAGGAGAATCTAGGGAGATCAACCCACAGATAAAGATACTCATCATAACTTAATAGTCCTCTGTCAACACGGTTTGAGTTCTTTGTTGATCTTGCCCGTTAAAGGCTGTATCGGATTCCTATCCAGTCTTTCATAGTAAAGTGTGTTATTTAGCTGAGACATAATCTCGTTGTCATCCGTCTTGTTCATAAGGATGATGTTCCCACCTTTGTCACCTTCTCGTATTATTAGGTCTTCATGTCCCTTAATGTTTTAAGGGCCTGTCTCTCTAAGGTATTTTAAGTTGTCACACCCCAGGTGTAGTCCCCTGTTCTTTTTCCTTCAATAATTTTGTCTATCTCATGATTCATGGCTTTGTAAAGACCATCTATGTTGATACCTGAGGTCAATTTAGTAGTCTATTTTGATTTGTTCTGAAGTCTACTCTCCCTTCTCCAGTCCGTACGTAATCTCATGGTCATTATGTAATTTTTATTTTCTATCAGTGATAATTGGTGTCATAGACATCTTGTGTTGTTAATTTACTCATCGCAGTTGTTACATTACAATGACATTTTCTTGTGGGGTTTGCAGCAAAAAAACTTTTATTAATTTCAGTAGTCTTACAAATTTATACAGATCAACTTTATTTGAAAACCAATTACAATCTCACTGGACAAAATCCCAAACCTTTTTTCAAAAATGTAATAATTTCTGGTATTAACACAAAATCAGACAAATTAATTACATCAATTTGATTAGAGGTTTCTGTATCTCTAATGTCTATTGTTTCTTCCAAGAGCGTGTCCTCATTCCCTTCTTTTGTTTGAGTGCTCCCTGTCCCCTTGTTCCTCTCCTTGTTTTTGTGCCTCTATATCTGCGTCTTGTGCCCGTTACTCGATTGCCGATCCTTATCCTGCATACCTCCTCTGAAAAAATATTCTCAGTCACCTGGTTGGAGAGGCCTTCACCCGGGTCTTCACTCTCACTGCATGAGATATTGCTGGATGAGGTACTTGTCTCACTAGCTATTGTGGAATCTTCCTTTCTCCCTGTAGATGAGTCTTTATTGACCAGATGATCAAAGCGCTTTGGGAATGTAACAATGCGCCAGTTCTTAGAATCTATTAAGTCGCGTTTGAGTTTTCTAGCCTTTCTCCGCTTTATCTCATCCAGTAATTTTGTCAGCACCTCTTCTAAAATGGCATTGTTTTTCTCAGTTGGCTCTGTTAAATAATCTTTCTGTCTGTATTTTCAATCAGAATATTCATTAGATTGCTAGAACTGTTGGTAAGCTCCTTCTCCCACTGTGTAAGTAAGTCTGCTTCCAAGTCATCATAAATTTGTATAATCTGTGGCCTATTCAAAGTTAAATATTGTTTTGACGTGACAGCATCCCCCATTTACACAGTTCTGCTCTCTTAAGACTCTCATCATAAGAATTCATCTTTCAAACCTTCTTTCCTGTTACTCTTAGTAATACCAAAAGGCTATGCCCACTGACTTCCCTGAGCTGAGATTTTTTAAAAGATCTGAGGCCTCCTTGTCTTGATTCATATCTACCAGTATAGCAACTGTGGCTGGCCAAGGCCTGAAACATAAAAAAAGACACAAATTGACAACCAGATAAAGTACAGGATAAGTGGGCGCTCAACAATAATATAGGGCAAGTGTTTTGATGAAAAATATATATCGTGCTCCAAGGGAAGAGAGGTCGGCTGCCAATTCAACCCCAGATAGTCCCTCCTTCGGTACAATGACAATAAAGTTCCTCCTTGAGCACCCAAAATCATAAATGAAAAGGTCAGCAGTAATAAAGTCTTGTATTATACTTTGCTCTACTTTATTTCTTTGTTCGGGTACTCAGCGTCCGATGTTCAACAATACATTTTTCAATCAACTTCCACAAATGTTAGTATGCGACAAAGCAATCTACAGCCAACATGTGTTTTGTCGTGTGTATTTACGCACATTGACTTCTTCAGGGCTGTAATTCCAAATAAAGATGTTACCATAAATACTCCTAATTTGGAGACAAAGCGGCCATAAACACCCTTGTGTCATGCAACAAAGTCTCCATCACAAAAGAGATAACATGCAATGTAGTGGTAAGTAGTTCCCAGCAGAACCAATTTGGAGACAAAGCGGCCATAAACACCCTTGTGTCATGCAACAAAGTCTCCATCACAAAAGAGATAACATGCAATGTAGCGGTAAGTAGTTCCCAGCAGAACCATCTTTCTTGTCCTAAAAGTAACAATGAAAAAAATATAAGACAAAAAAGGCAATGAAATTGGAAAATGGGAGGAACGGGAACATCCTTGTCTTGACCTCGAGAAGTTCTCGGGGCTGCAAGCTAAGATGACGGCTGTCACCCGGACCTTAGCTCCAGGCTGTCGGCGGCAGATATCGTCCCCGGATTTGGTCTCCCATGTACCGGTCCTCGGGCTTGAGGTGAGCAGACCGCCAGCGCAAACTACAGCGAGCGCTCCCTGCTCTCCGATGCGGAGCACACCCGTCAGCGCTACCTCACTTGCCTGACCCTAAGATGGCGGCTGACTAAGACAACGAACATTAGTAATCCCCGCTGGAAGCCCGACGATCTACTGTGGCCAGACAATGAATTGAGGACGCCTGGAATAGCTGCACACACCCCAATCTGACGCAGCCCTCCAGCGCTCCATGCACCTCTCTGGTAGGAGCTCTTGGAAGGAGCTGCTAGTGCTTGGGATCCCCTTTTAGGGAAATATCCCTGTTAGCATCTACCGCTGTGAGGAACACAACTTGAGGAGTAACTGGATTGTCGCATGCAGTTCTTCGTGATTATCTTTATCTGTTTTGCGGATGTTGGAGCACGTCTGCAGTCCTGCAGCCACCTGGGAAGCTGGTCTACATAATAATTACGGACCTCCTCTAATGTGTTGGCCATCTTAGACTAGTCAACCCCTCATTTCTTAACCATTCCTAGGATTCGGCCACTTTAGACTAGTCACCCTCACTATTCACACAAGCCCACTTCTTAAGTTGATCAAACCCACCCTTCTCGCAATTACAATAGCCCTGAATCAACACTGCTGACAAGCCTGTTAGATTTCCTCGCCCTCATTACACCATCCCCCCTTACCCACACAACATCCTCCACTTAACTACACCTCAACTCTCAATATGGAACCCTCAGGCACGCACACCTATAAAATCAACTACCCCCCTGAGCTCCCTAAAAAAAACGCCAAACGTTTTAAACATAACTTCCTGAAGTCCCACCCTGAAACTCCCTTTGCGGACACTTACCTCTCACTAAAGAAGGGAGTCAAGACCACCGATATCATCTTCTACACCAAACGCAGAGCGCAATGGAGGAAAACCTTCCTCGCCTTAATCACGATCTGCGCCACTATGAAGTCTGCTCATGGCCTAGCACTTTCCATTGCACCATCCCATTCCTTCCCAGCGAGAGCAACCATCACTATCCACAACAACGGTATTATCCTGATTCAATCCACGGACCGGAACCTTAACCTGTTCGATAACTTGTTCCCCACCTTCAAAGAACATGTCTCCAATCCTCCGACTCCCACCCATCTGACCTCCAATCATAGCAACCAAGACTCCACAGCGCCTCCTACCACTAGTCCCCCTCACCCCTCCCACCTTCTACCCTAGCACCATATTACAATGACACACCCCTCCTCCCTCTCCCCAGTACTCTTGTCACACACTCACCTGTTATAGTTACCTCACCGCCTCTGTTTCCAGGCGGAGATCACTCCTCTTCTTACATCGTCCCCACCCCCACCCTGCCTTCCTTCTCCCTTACCCCTCCCCTCCCAGCTCCCTGCCAGCTGGACACTCAGAACACCCTACCTCTTTCAACTCCACTCCCTCACCCCACAACAGGACCCTCTCCCCTCCCATCCTTAGACCCCATTGCCACATTGGCACTCCCATCATCCCCATCCCACACTCCTCCCACACCTTCCCTCCGCCTCCTTCCACTAACCCCCTCGCCAGTTCCACCACCCCCCCTACCCATGCTCCCCCTCACATTGGCATACCCCTCCCCTCCCACTACAGTACCCTTGACACTTATTCACCCTCAGCCCCCATTCAGCCCCCATCCCCAACTACACCCCCATTCCTAACTCCACTCTGGACATGATTATGTCCACCCTCCTCCAAATCAAAGAGGATCTTCATACCTTCAAGGAGCTACTCTCTATTCAACCCAGACATCCCTTACTCATCACGACCTCCTCTGCTAACAAGTCCCCCACCCATCCTATTCACTCTCTCACACAAAACTCTCCACACTCGATCTCAATCCCCGTTCGTAATTCCGCCACCCGTCCTCGACGTACCATCAATCCTCTCTCGGAATACGACATACGCTCCCTCCTACGCTCCTATGATCCCGTTCCCCTGAACTACATAGCCACCACACACTTTCCCATCCCCACTATCCACTCCAACCCTCTTAGGCCCCCCACACACAACAATAGAGGCTCCGTCCCTAATAACCTTAAAAAAGTCTCCCTCACTCTAGAACCTGCATTCTCCCTTATCACCCCACGGCTCAAGTGCACTCTACTCAACTGCAGATCGGCCCCTAGACACTCCTCCGACATAGCTGACCTTATCAACACATTAGACCTTGACCTGACCATTCTCACTGAAACCTGATTAACAGAATCCTCTACGCCAATCATTGACATTGTAGTTCCGCCCCCCAATTATCACATCATTAGACTGGACAGGAATGGCAAGACAGGCGGTGGAATCGCATGCATTTACAGGATCAACCTCTCAGTTACCCGAGCCACTTCCTCTATACTCTCCTCCTGTGAATACATCTGCCTTGACGTCATTAGCGAGGGCAAACCTGTATGCTCTCTACATATTTACGACCCACCGGGGGACACCTCACCTTCACCCAACAACTCATGGATACGATCACAACCAACTCCGGTCATCAAAACACTCAAATATTCCTGGGAGACTTCAACCTCCACTGGAATGATCACAATGGCGCGATAGTAAATAGTCTCAAGAACTTCCTCAACGCTCTTGACCTCACCCAAATCTGCAACAGCCCCACTCACGACAAAGGCTCTATCGTCGACCTAATTATCTCCAGAGAGGAATCTACCCAACTTGAGTCAATCCAACCCTGTGACTGGTCTGACCACCACATTATCACATTCTTCATCAACGAAAATGTCAAACTCAACCCGGCTCAATCCACCAAACTTAAGGTCTGGAAAAGAGACTTGAAGAAACTCAACCCTAACCCATTACCTTCCCCCAGCTGTAATCTTCTCCTTCCCCTACTGGTGCCTCAGACGCTCAGGCTCTCACTGACCATTACCTTAACTCTATGGCCTCAATAATCAATGAGGTCGCCCCCCTGCAACTTAAGAGAGTCTCCGTTAAGAACTCAAAACCATGGTACGATGGTAGGCTCAATGAAGATAGACGAGCCATGAGACTGGCAGAGTGCAACTGGAGATCAGCCCCCTCGGCTCTGCACCTTAACCCCATCGATGCTCATGACGAGCTCAGCTCGTCATGAGGCACGGTTGAGCTGTGCTGATGACGAGCTCAGCTCGTCATGAACAATGGGAAAACATAATAGTCAGCATAGGAGGAGAATTGCTGCAGTAGCGATGGTGTTAAAGCTCTTAAGGAAAAGAGAAACGCCTACTTCAGGAAAATCAAACGCTCAAAAGCAGATTTCTTTAGCCACCAGCTTGACCAAGCAAAAAAACGGCCAAAAAAACAGTTTGAGCTAATCAGAACACAAACCAAGGAACAACCTCAACAATCAAATATCACTATGAGCACTCTACCGTCATGTGAAGAATTCTCTGCCTTCTTTAACCTAAAGACGAATAATATCAGGAATGACCTCCTCAATGATCTAAGCCTTTACTCTAGCTGTAAACAAAACAAGGTGCCAATACTGCTAAATGAGTACACCTATTTTTTATATTCAACGATATTAAACTGTTGATATATACCAAGGACAAGAAAATGTCAGATTGAATTAATTTTTAATTTTAATTCTTTGTTTTTGAAAATTAATATTTTTATTTTATTTTATGATAGTCATTATTCAGTTACATACAGGGAGAGAAACTGGAATTGAAATTCTTTTATAGGTAGAATAAAGAAACACACAACAGATTGTGGGCGTGGCAAGTGGATGGTATCAAAACCTCAATACTCAGAACATACAGACTAATCACTCATCTAGCACTCAATCAAAAATTCAAAAAATCAACAATCACACTAAAAACCTTTCATACTGTATCAGACTCACAAGTGGGATTAAATTTTTGAGAAAAAGAAAAGAAAGAAAGGAAAGACAAGAGCCTTTTTAATACCCTCACCTAGAGTCAGAGAATCTATTATTGATTTGAGGGGTGGGGTATTAATAGAATTGTTTTAACAATTTTTGATAATATATTTCAATCAAAAAACATACACAGGCCATCAACAATTTTTGACAGTCTACAGAAAGTTACAAGCAATCTACTCGTTTGATTGGCCTGGACAACAAGAAAGGGTCGACGCGTTTCGATGCCCCTTAATGCCGGGGAATCTCCTCAGGACCTTGAAGGATTGAATCCTGCAGAAAAATAACAGATAACAGTCTTTACTATCAAAATCCTCCTGGAGACAACCTTCAACTTCAGAATGGACCAGTACTAGCTTAAAAGTTACCTTATCCTCTTCAAAATGAAAGCGGGGGTTATTTAAATCCAACGTCCCATGTATTCTAAATGGCGAAGTCCTGCTCAATGCAGCACCAGCAGGCTGTTAAAACCAAGAAAGCTCTATTGTAATTTCCAATTTGTGAAAACGGGACTTAGTGTTCACCACGAGATCAAAAGGTACACTTGTTCATTTAGATGTTTACCTTGAACGCTGGTCTGGGTGACGTGGTCTTGACAAAGAGCACTCGTTCTATATCAGCTGTAAAATCGCACCCGGAATCTGCGTGTACAAAAATGCGGGCAACTTCATGTAATTTCCCTTATTTAGATAAGTGCGGTCTCTAGTTCACCGTTTGAACAAAGTTCTGCATGCGCTTGTGCTTACCTAACTCTAACCGGGTCTCCTCTCCTCTGCACGGCGTCTTCCGATCAGCCGTCGCATATCGGAATGCGTCACTGTCGGCTCTTTACATCGAGACGTAGTTAGTACCCGCGTGGTGTTGCGAGATGTAGTTTCTTATACATTTAGTTGGATAAACAAGCAAGAGCTGTCGGTGCTGGTGAAATCATGTATAGTTCATGTTTATAAAGGTTCGTAAAGGACACACAATGCCGGTGCTGTCAAGATTTAAAGGGATGTATGCAGGCACCCCGTAATCTAAGGGCTAGATGGTGGGATCTATGATGAAATGAAACAGACATCTGTATGTCTAATTCAGCATGTCAAATGGGGAACTTTCAGCTACTGTAAATTTATAGATGGTATAGTTCAGACATTTCGTTCGGTCCTGTGACTGATGAGTTGAATTTTAAAATCAGGGTCGCTCCTTGTGATGATAGTTTGGCCTCCAGGTCACCTCCTCTTTGGTCGGGTTCGACCTTGGAGATGACTGTCCATTTCAAGTCGGTTTCTTCATGTTTATGGTCAATCCAGTGTTGCACCAAAGGTGCGGTGAGGACAGATCTTTTTATCCGGGATCTATGTTGGCTTATTCTTTGTCTGATTTCTTGGCTCGTTTTTCCAATGTATAGCCTATTGCATGGACACAAGATTCCATAGATCACAAATTTTGTTTTACAATTCGTGAACCTTGAGTGACTCCAGCTAATCCCATTGTGTTGAAACAAATCCCCTTCAATCGTTGATGCGCATGATACACATGTCCCACATTTGTGATGTCCTATGATGGGTGGAAGATTCATATATTCTCTCAATGTTTGGGGTTTCTGTTTAGGCATAGCTGCTCTAACAATGTGGTTTGCCACGCACTTATCTTTTCTGAAGGCAAAAAGTGGAGTTTCTGCTAGACGTTCGTCCAGATCTTTGACTAAATGCCAACTCTTCTGGATTTCTCTTTTGAGCCAGTTGGAGGTTGGACAGAATGTAGATACATAGACTATTCTGCTCTGTTCATTCTTGCTTTTTTTCGTCAAAAGGGTCTCCCTTGGTGTCCACCACGCTCTTTTTAGGGTGCGTTTCAGTAGTTTAGCTGGGTATCCTCTAGATAGTAACCTTTCCCTCAGAGCGTTGGCATGTAGCATATATTCGTCCTTGAATGTGCAATTTCTGCGGAACCGCAGAAATTGTCCTAGTGGAAGATTCTCTTTTAGACTTCTCGGATGGTAACTTGAGAAGTGTAAAGCCTTGTTTCTGTCTGTTTCTTTTCTAAATAACATGGTAACCAAGACTCCATCTGTACAGTATATTTCTGTGAGAAGTTGGCCTGATATGTAGTGTTTCCAATTCTGGAACCACTGGGTATCAGTCCAAACAAACCCCAAAGATGTCAGGTTGTAAGTCAACCTTGTAGACAAGCTATCCTAGTGGTAGCATGGACTAAGCAGCCTTAAAGGCTTAACTTAAGAGGTCGTGTTAAGCGAGCTGTTTTACCACATACAATCCTGTAATCAAATGAAAGGACACCACACAAGTATATATTATAAAAATATATGTATTTATTTCTAAATTACTCCCCAGTACTCTTTATGAGGAAAGGGGCACAAGCGTTAAATCAAAAGCACTGTTACACATATAAAGTTGCACGTTTATGGATGAGGGCGGGTGGCCACTCAGACCATATATTAAAAAAGTGGTATAAGTAACACTTATCGAACAATGGTTAGGCCTAGGGCCTAGAGATTCGCTGGGAGCAGTCAGGACAAGCAATGAAGAAGTCGGGAGTAGCCCACAGGAGACGGGTGCAGCACGGAAAGTGCGGCGCGCACCAATGCACTGTCAATGGTGCGTAAAAGTCAATTAAAGTGAATTAAAAGATACTTCCGCTGAACCTAGGAACACAAAACTTTAGACACAGACCCTAGAGGTGTGTACCAGTGTAAAGACACCGGCGTTGCAAAGTTACCTCACCCACAGGCCGTGGGTGCACAGGGTCGAAGTGGCGTCGGGTTCTGTCACTGGTACACACCTCTAGGGTCTGTGTCTAAAGTTTTGTGTTCCTAGGTTCAGCGGAAGTATCTTTTAATTCACTTTAATTGACTTTTACGCACCATTGACAGTGCATTGGTGCGCGCCGCACTTTCCGTGCTGCACCCGTCTCCTGTGGGCTACTCCCGACTTCTTCATTGCTTGTCCTGACTGCTCCCAGCGAATCTCTAGGCCCTAGGCCTAACCATTGTTCGATAAGTGTTACTTATACCACTTTTTTAATATATGGTCTGAGTGGCCACCCGCCCGCATCCATAAACGTGCAACTTTATATGTGTAACAGTGCTTTTGATTTAACGCTTGTGCCCCTTTCCTCATAAAGAGTACTGGGGAGTAATTTAGAAATAAATACATATATTTTTATAATATATACTTGTGTGGTGTCCTTTCATTTGATTACAGGATTGTATGTGGTAAAACAGCTCGCTTAACACGACCTCTTAAGTTAAGCCTTTAAGGCTGCTTAGTCCATGCTACCACTAGGATAGCTTGTCTACAAGGTTGACTTACAACCTGACATCTTTGGGGTTTGTTTGGACTGATACCCAGTGGTTCCAGAATTGGAAACACTACATATCAGGCCAACTTCTCACATTGGTGTGCAGCGGTGCGGATTTGAGCTTGCTATTTGTTTTACCATTGCAATCTTTATCAAATTGAAAGATCACATCAAGTACCTCTAGGTACATATAAATCAAAAGCTTAGCATATTAAGTTCTACTGAACTTAGTAGTTGTAGATTAAAGGGATTAGCACACCCTGACTACAACTCACTAGCAAGGTACAGTAGGAAACCACTTAGTGTAGGTAAGTGCACCACTTACACCTCACTAGCAGTCATGTCTGATGCAGGTAGAGCTTCAGGCTCTGCTCCTGTAATAGTTGATCCTATAGGGACAACATCCAGATATGACAACCTTAGCCACAAAGACCTGAGTGCCTTGTGCACAGCCAGGGGGCTAAAAAAGGGCAGAGGCCCTACCATTCCTTCCCTAGTAGCTCTCCTAGAAAAGGATGACCTAGATAAGGTGAGTCAGACTCCCTTAGAAACAGAGGAAGGGATAAACTCCCCTGAGAATGAGGATCTTCAAGATGAAGTAGAGGAGGAGGAGGAAGACCCAGAGGAAGGCTCTGATTTAGATGAGCCTGAAGATCAGGATCAGGTGGGAAACCAGGTACAGGTTGCCAGGCTTAACCAGGCCAACTTGGACCTACATGGGAATGGAGAGGGCCAGCACCACTCCAGATCTCATAACCAAATTCTCCCAGGCAACAGGAGGGTGAGATCTCCATCAGGGGACTCTCATCTTTCTAGTGCCTCAAGAGAATCTCAAAGAGGAATGACTTCCTCCCAGAGAAAAGAGCATAGGGCCAGGATGAGGGCTGTCCAACTCCAAATAGAAAGGGAAGAGGTAGCCTTGGCTCAAGCTAAACTTGCTTTAGCAAGAGAAAGAAAATTGTGTGGCTTAGATGCCACTGGTGGCAGCAAAGTTCCTAAAGAAAAAGACAGGGCCTATGACAATAGAAACCTGACAAAAATTGTGCCCCCCTACAAGGAAGGGGATGATATCCACAAATGGATGACTGCTCTTGAGAGGGCCTGCATGGTACAGCAGGTCCCTGAGGATCAGTGGGCAGCAATTTTATGGTACTCCTTTTCTGAGAAAGGGAGGGACAGGCTCCTCACTGTTAGACCTGAGGATGCCAAAAACTACTCTGTTCTGAAGAGTGCTCTTATTGAAGGGTTTGGCCTAACCACTGAGCAATACAGGTTGTTGTTCAGAGACACCCAAAAAGCACAGACTCAGGACTGGACTGATTTTGTAGATTGTGCCACTAAGGCTCTGGAGGGTTGGCTGCAGGGAAGTAAAGTTTCAGACTATACAGGATTGTACAATCTTATGATGAGAGAACAGATCCTTAATAACTGTCAGAACCAGCTGTTGCATCAATACCTTGTTGACTCTGATTTGACCTCTCCCCAAGAATTGGGAAAGAAGGCAGACAAATGGGTCAGAACAAGGATTAAGCAGAAAAACCAGAACCAAGGTGACCAGAAGAAAACAGACCAGAAGGGTGGGAATCAGAAAGATAAAGAAAAGGACCAGAAGTCTTCAGGCCCCCAAACTAGCAATAAGGAGGGGGGTTCCCAAAATGGAAACAAGAAAAAGAAGAATGATGGCCCAAAGAAACCTTGGTGTAATACCTGCAAATCAGTTTCACACTGGGGCAGTGAATGCACTAAGAAAAATCCAGTCCCCACCACTGCAGCTCCTAAAGCAACTGCACCCCCTAGTACAGTCAGCAGTGGTGGTACACAGCCAAAGGGTTTAGTAGGGTTGACCCTGGGTACTGAGGTGGAATCTGGCCTAGTCAGAATCCCCACACAGGCAGTTCTCCTATATGATGTGGACTTATCTTTGCCCACTGCAGTAAGCCCCAGTAACCTGGGCAAATATAGGCAGACTCCCTTAATTAATGAGAAACTGGCTCAGGCCTACATGGACACTTGTGCCAGTGTCACAATGGTGACACCTGGCTTTGTGGACCCTGGACAGATTGTACTAGGTGAAAGTTACCTAGTGACCAATGCAAGCAACTCCACTACTTCCCATAGTGTGGCTGTTGTGAACTTCTCCTGGGGAGGGGTAGATGGCCTAAAGAAAGTTGTTGTGAGTGCAGACCTCCCAGTAGACTGTCTGTTAGGCAATGATCTTGAAAGCTCAGTTTGGTCAGAAGTGGAGTACAGGACTCATGCAGAAATGCTAGGGATTTCAGCTCATGTCCTTGCAGTGACAAGGTCTCAGGCTAAGAAGTGCCTTCCTGAACCAGTGGTGGATCTTGAAACAATAGACCAACCACAACCCAAGAGAAGGAGCAAGAGGGTTAAGGCTGTGCCTTCCCACTTGCCCCAGGTTGAGGATCAGGTTTCACAGGAAACTGATTCTGCAGTCCAAGAGGAGACTGTCTCTGAGGAGCTTGAACCTGATCAGGTTGAGTTTCTGGGGACAGGGGGACCCTCAAGGGCAGACCTGGGGCAGGCCCAATTAGATTGCCCTTCACTTGAACCCCTCAGACAGCAAGCTGCTGCTGAGGCTGCAGGGAATGCTCAAGGTACCCATAAAGTGTATTGGGATGAAGGGCTCCTTTATTCAGAGGCTAGAGACCCCAAGCCTGGCACAACCAGGAGGTTGGTTATACCTTTGAAGTTTAGGGGCTTCCTTCTTACCTTGGCCCATGATATTCCCCTTGCAGGACACTTAGGCCAGAATAAGACTTGGGACAGGCTTGTTCCACACTTTCACTGGCCTCACATGTCAGAAAATGTCAAGGAGTTTTGTCGCTCCTGTGTCACTTGCCAAGCCAGTGGTAAGTCAGGTGGCACAACAAAGGCCCCCCTGATACCACTACCTGTGGTGGGGGTACCCTTTGAAAGAGTTGGAATAGACATTGTGGGTCCCATGGATCCTCAAACAGCATCTGGGCACAGATTTATACTGGTGGTAGTGGATCATGCCACCAGGTACCCAGAAGCAATTCCCCTGAGGACCACCACAGCTCCTGTGGTGGCAAAAGCCCTCATTGCAGTTTTCTCAAGAGTGGGCTTTCCAAAGGAGGTTCTTTCAGACAGAGGTGCCAACTTTATGTCTGGATACTTAAAAGCAATGTGGAAAGAGTGTGGAGTAAACTATAAGTTTACCACACCCTACCATCCACAGTGCAATGGGCTTGTGGAAAGGTTCAACAAGACCCTAAAGGGAATGATAAAAGGTTTACCAGAGAAGCTTAGGCGGAAATGGGACCTCCTTTTACCCTGCTTGCTCTTTGCTTACAGAGAGGTCCCACAGAAGGGGGTTGGCTACAGCCCTTTTGAACTTTTGTTTGGCCACCCTGTAAGGGGTCCACTGAGTTTAGTGAAGGAAGGATGGGAGTTACCTCTCAAAAAGCCTAAACTAGACATTGTGGACTATGTACTTGGTCTCCGCTCCAGGATGGCTGAATACATGGAGAGAGCATCCAAAAACCTTGAGGCAAGTCAGGAATTACAGAAAGCCTGGCATGACCAAAAGGCTGTTCTGGTTGAGTACCAGCCAGGGCAGAAGGTGTGGGTGTTGGACCCAGTGGGGCCAGCAGCTCTCCAGGACAAATGGACTGGACCCTACCCTATCCTTGAGAAAAAGGGAGAAGTCACCTATGTGGTTGACTTTGGCACCCCTAGGAGCCCCCACAGGGTGCTCCATGTCAATCGTTTGAAAACATTTGTTGACAGGGAGGACATGAGTCTCCTCATGGCCACAGATGGGGAACAGGAGGAAGAGAGTGACCCTCTCCCAGACCTGCTTTCCCAGAACCCTGATGATGGTTCAGTTGATGGAGTAGCCTTGGCAGGCAGCCTCACTGAGCAGCAACAGGTGGACTGCAGACAGGTGTTGCAGGCCCACAGACACTTGTTTTCACTCACACCCAGTCAGACTAACTGGTGCACCCATGAGGTGGATACTGGTGACAATCTGCCTGTGAAGAATAAGATCTACAGGCAACCTGACCATGTCAGGGATTGTATAAAGGCTGAGGTGCAAAAGATGTTGGAGCTTGGAGTGATTGAGCCATCAGAGAGCCCATGGGCTAGCCCAGTGGTCCTTGTGCCAAAACCTCATACCAAAGATGGGAAGAGAGAAATGAGGTTTTGTGTGGACTACAGAGGTCTCAATGCTGTCACTAGGACAGATGCTCATCCCATTCCAAGAGCAGATGAGCTCATTGATAAATTGGCTTCTGCCAAGTTTCTGAGCACATTTGATTTGACAGCTGGCTACTGGCAAATCAGACTAGCTGAAGAGTCAAAAGCCAAAACAGCATTCTCTACCCCTAGTGGACATTATCAGTTTGTGGTAATGCCCTTTGGTTTGAAGAATGCACCTGCCACTTTCCAAAGGTTGGTGAACCAAGTCCTTGCTGGGTTGGATGACTTTTGCGCAGCATATCTAGATGATATTGCTGTCTTTAGCTCCACCTGGGAGGATCACCTGATCCACCTGAAGAAGGTTCTGGAGGCCCTGCAAAAGGCAGGCCTGACTATCAAGGCTACTAAGTGCCAGATAGGGCAGAGCAAGGTTGTATACTTGGGCCACCTAGTAGGTGGGGGTCAAGTTCAACCACTGGAGAGCAAGATCCAGACCATACAGGACTGGGCTCCTCCAACTACCCAGACACAAGCCAGAGCCTTCTTGGGCCTGACTGGGTATTACAGAAAATTTGTAAAGAACTATGGGTCCATTGTGACACCATTGAATGACTTGACATCCAAGAAGATGCCCAAAAAGGTTCAGTGGACAGTTAGCTGTCAAAAGGCATTCGATGACCTGAAGAAGGCCATGTGCTCTGCACCTATCCTGAAGAGTCCTGACTACTCCAAACAGTTCATTGTACAGACAGATGCTTCTGAGTTGGGGGTGGGAGCTGTGCTTTCACAACTTAATCAAGATGGTCAAGACCAGCCCATTGCTTTTATTAGCAGAAGGCTGACCCCCAGGGAGAAACGTTGGTCAGCTATTGAGAGGGAGGCCTTTGCTGTGGTTTGGGCCCTGAAGAAGTTGAGGCCATACTTGTTTGGTACTCACTTCCTAATTCAGACAAACCATAAGCCCCTCTTGTGGCTAAATCAGATGAAGGGTGAAAATCCCAAACTGCTCAGGTGGTCCATTTCCCTACAGGGGATGGACTTTACAGTGGAGCACCGCCCAGGGACTGACCATGGTAATGCAGATGGTCTCTCCAGGTACTTCCACTTAGAACATGAAGACTTATCTGGTCAAGGTTAAGTTTAATGTCCCTGCGTTTGGGGGGGGGGGTTATGTAGGAGAGTAGGGTCTGCTATCCTATGGTCACCCCAATTTTTGCTTTTTGCTTCACTGGTTTTCGACTTACTGAGGCTGTGGGCCTGCTAATCAGACCCCCAGCCTGCTGTTCTCTCTCTAAATTTATAATACATGTGCTATAGGTACATACCACAATTGGAAATGGACTCCTTGTCAGCCCCTGTACCATGCACTATAGGTGCTCAGGGCATAGGTGCCACCAAGGCCTACCAGGGGCTGAAGCATAGCTTTTGCCACCCCTGGCTGGTTCTTAAATTGACACAACTGGCTGATCACTCAGCTGGGGCAAGTGGGTGTAATCACCCCTTGCTTAGATATAGTATACCTATATCTAAACCTATATCTGGACACATATATAGCCTGTAAGCCACTCCTATGGAAGGCCTCATCAATCCTGGAGGCAGAGTGCGTGGTTTTATGTGAGATGGTGCTCTGGCATGAGCTGAGTCTGTCTGCAGCTGTCGGGAACAACTCCCTAAGCTGATCCGGGATAATGCCATACCATATACTCTTAAGCGCCTTATAATCCTCGCGGTTATATAGCAACTTTGGTTTGGCTTTATCAAAACATGTCGTGTAAGGTGTCTGGCGACGGGGGTAGCATTCCACCCTTCTAGAGGGAGAAGACATGTTACTTTACTGAAACGCGGTTGATTTAAAATGAGCCTCAGATCCACAAAATGGATGCCCCTGCCACAGACACGGGTCTGGCCTCCTGCTGCTGACCGAAACCCGGCAGAGGGGGCCTGGACAAAGAGTTTCCTGTCACAGGGCGGTGTCAAACCACCCCAGACAGGAGATAATGGATTGGAGTAGGGAGGTTTCAAAGAAACCAGACACTGCCTGGGGAGCACAAGGCTGCCCCTTGCAGGATCCGGCCAAACCGGTTCTGGGGCCTCCCAGCCCCTGTCCCAGCGCGGCCAGGATCAAAGGAGAGGGGTGTAACCACCCCCTTCCTGGGTCCCACCCATAGGAGGGGACCTAGCAGGATGTCCAACCCCCCAGATTCGAATAAGAGGGGGAGCAGTCCCAACGGACCTCAGATCATCCTGAAGAAACATAAGAAACGAAATCTGGACCCTTCGACTTTCTACACGACGTGAGAAGACTGAAGAATCTCCCTTGTGGTCAAGGAGTGACCACCCTGTGCAAACAGGTACCATCCAGCCCTCGACCCTTGCTTTGTTGCAGTTCCCGCCGGAACTCGAGCGACAGAGATCGACGAGATCAAGCTTGCCTGCCTTCTACCTGCCCGATCCACAGTCCCTGCAGAGCTGAGACCCGTGGAGGCGACCGGAAGCGTGGGGCACGCCATCTTGAAAAGGCCACGAGACGCTGACCGTGCAGCCCACGAGTGACCCTCGAAGCTGTACACCGGGGTTTGAGAAGCCCCAGCCCCGAGCTCCACTTGCACCAAAGCTCACCCCTCCACACTCGACGAGTGCTGCGTGGGGCCCTTCTGCTTGTGTGCGCTCGACGCGTTGGCCCGGTCACTTGCCAGCTGGCTTGTGGCCCCTGTGCCGACAAACTTTGAAATACGACTCGCTTTTCTGGTTGCTCCAGATCTGCACCAGCTCCTGTGAAAAGGAGCCCCCACTCTGACCCTCCTGGTTCGAGTGATAAGCAATCTCCCGGTTCCGCGTGGATTGCTTTTGCCAAGTGCTGTTTGCTGCAATCTTGAAGCCGACGGTGCTGACGGCGAGAGCCTACGTGGGACAGATCGTGACCTGCTCCTGGACGTCGCAGATGCCCCAGAGCCCACGTGACAGCGGAGAGAAGCCTATCGACAACCGCCTGATTGCGCCCGACATCGCCTGGTTCCGTCCTGGTTCCACCCTGGTCACTGCTGAGTGACCCAGACTCTGTCCCCTCTGCTTTCAGGTACTTTTCTACTTCGATCCACCCTTGGATCGCACCGGACACTTCTGCTTCACAGCGCCTGCAGCTGCAACAGCTTCAAGCACCCAGAACCTGCGTGACAGAACCCGACGCCACTTCGACCCTGTGCACCCACGGCCTGTGGGTGAGGTAACTTTGCAACGCCGGTGTCTTTACACTGGTACACACCTCTAGGGTCTGTGTCTAAAGTTTTGTGTTCCTAGGTTCAGCGGAAGTATCTTTTAATTCACTTTAATTGACTTTTACGCACCATTGACAGTGCATTGGTGCGCGCCGCACTTTCCGTGCTGCACCCGTCTCCTGTGGGCTACTCCCGACTTCTTCATTGCTTGTCCTGACTGCTCCCAGCGAATCTCTAGGCCCTAGGCCTAACCATTGTTCGATAAGTGTTACTTATACCACTTTTTTAATATATGGTCTGAGTGGCCACCCGCCCTCATCCATAAACGTGCAACTTTATATGTGTAACAGTGCTTTTGATTTAACGCTTGTGCCCCTTTCCTCATAAAGAGTACTGGGGAGTAATTTAGAAATAAATACATATATTTTTATAATATATACTTGTGTGGTGTCCTTTCATTTGATTACAGGATTGTATGTGGTAAAACAGCTCGCTTAACACGACCTCTTAAGTTAAGCCTTTAAGGCTGCTTAGTCCATGCTACCACTAGGATAGCTTGTCTACAAGGTTGACTTACAACCTGACATCTTTGGGGTTTGTTTGGACTGATACCCAGTGGTTCCAGAATTGGAAACACTACATATCAGGCCAACTTCTCACAATTTCCACATCTAAGAAGGATAGTCGATGTTTTGAATACTGTAAGCTGTATTTGATGTTTTCAGTCCTATTGTTGAGCCATTGGTGGAACTCCGTCAGCTGTGCCTCTGTTCCTGACCAGATAAAGAAGACGTCATCTATGTATCGGAGCCATCCTCCGATCCATGGAGAAAAAGGATTGTTTTCATAGATGAATCTATCTTCAAATTTACTCATAAAAAGGACTGCCAGCTCCGGAGCGAAGGGGCAGCCCATCGCCACTCCGCGTGTCTGAAAATAGAAACCTTCCTGGAATTTAAAAAAATTCTTTTTAGGGCAAGTTTTGCTAATTCAAGGATAAACTCTGTCGGAACCCTCATTGGTCTTGTTCTCATATTTAAGAAAAATCGGAGTACCTCCAAACCTTCCTCCTGCGGGATCTGGGTATATAGCGATGTGATGTCCATGCTTACTAGGTAGTCGTTGTTTTCATGAAAAGGTAGGTCACACAATTTGTTAATGAAGTCCGTAGTATCTTGTATAAAGGATCTTACTTCCTTTAGAAACGGCTTCAAGAAGAAATCTATGAATTTTGAAACAGGCTCAAAAAGAGACTCACAACCAGAGACAATAGGTCTCCCCGGTGGTTGTTTGTCATCCTTATGTATCTTGGGTAACGCGTAAAACAGAGGTACGCGTGGATGTTTATTTTTGAGATACTCTGTTTCTTTTTTACCCAAAAAACCTTGTTCGGTAGCGTGATCCACAATCGAAAATATTTCTCTCTGTAGGTCTTGGGTGGGATCCTTATCTATTTTCCTGTAACATCCATTGTCAGATAGTTGTTTGTTAATCTCCATTATATAGGCGTCAACTCCCCAGATGACAATTGAGCCGCCCTTGTCCGCTTGTTTAATTATTATATTTTTGTTGTTTGCAAGTGACTGAAGAGCATCTTTTTGTCCTTTTGAAAGATTTTGTTTGATGAAGCTAGATTTTTTCTTTTCTTCGAAAGAAATCGCAGACAGCATTGTTTTTTCAAAGGTTAGGACTTCTTTGGGTACCTTGCTAGTTGGAGGACAGAACTTCGATTTATTCTTTAGACCTGTGTTTTCAGAATTTACTGTTTGTATTTGATCTGAAAAGAATGTTGTCAATCTTATCTTGCGGCAGAATTCCATAAATTCCGATTTGAGTTTAATAAAGTCCGTTTTTCTGATTGGTACAAATGATAATCCTTTTTCCAAAAGGCTAGTTTCAACTTTTGTCAATGTTTCCTTGGAAAGATTGTAAATCAGAGATTTTAATTCTTGTAGTTGCTGTAATTCTGCCTTCTTGTAGACATCTCCCAGGGCTGGACAAATCGGGTTTTTGCGTGTGATTTTTGTTGGCCGCGTCCTAAAAAAGATTGTTGCTGTTGTTGTTGTACACCTTGTTGGAAGTTCTGTTGTTGAAAATTCTGTTGGAATGCCCCTCTCCTTGTGTAGCCAGATCTATAATTTGAGTTATCTCCTTCACCACTACCCGATGAGGATGTATCAGAAAACGTCACAAAATTATTCCGGGATCTTCCCTGATTATCAGGAAGAAATCTTCTCGATTCAGGTTGTGAGTAAAAGTCTTGCTGTAGATATGGATAAGCTTTTTCTAAAGAAAAGCTCTTCTTATCTCTTTGAAAATTGCTTTCTTTCTGAGTGATTGTGTAGTCTTTAAACTCAATGATGTCTTTTTCGACTTTCTCTAACAATGATTTGGAGTCTGTTATCAATTGATTGTTTGTTATCTCTGTTTCTAAGCTTGCTATCTCTTCCAATTGAACTTTTGATAGCCGTTGCGCCGTCTCTACAGTTAACACCATTAGGTCACGGCTACATTTTGTTTCTATCAGGCTGTATCCCTTTTTGTTGATTGGATCTTCAGTGAACACCACTGGGATGTTTCTGATGATAAGTCCTCCAGGGATAGTACCCGCTCTAAGATGTTGCAAAAGGAAATGACCATGGAGGTCAGTATGTATTTGTTTCTTTTTGAGTCGCGTTAATTTCTCTGATTCATTATTCAATTTGACTGAATTGCTCAATAATGCCGATCCAAAAGAAGGAGGGTCGCTCAAGAGATTTTTGATGTGTTCTTCAGAATATGCAAACGTGTCTTTTTCTGACATCCTTGTAAAAGAATTTTAAGAGAAGGCCGGTAGTGTCACTGTTGCATTCCCTGTTCAAGTTGGATGATTTTTGTCAATCGTTATTTTTTGTTTTTTGTACCTCTTGTCAGGCCTTTGCCTAGATCCAGAAATGGAGATATTAGATTGGAAGTGGAAAACCACCTATTTTGGTGTGCTTCCAAATAACCGAAAATAAACCTCGCGAGCGTGCGCCCGCTAATTAACAATGGAGCATCGAAAGGGTTTGGCTAAAGCGCAGTAAGGCTGCGCCACTCTAAGTGTAAACAAAACAAGGTGCCAATACTGCTAAATGAGTACACCTATTTTTTACATTCCACAATATTAAACTGTTGATGTATACCAAGGACAAGAAAATGTCACATTGAATCAATTTTTAATTTTAATTCTTTGTTTTTGAAAATTAATATTTTTATTTTATTTTATGATAGTCATTATTACTCTAGCCCCCACAGCATCACACCCATTGAACTAAAAAACAATGCTACATGGTCGTCCTTTGACACCTACACAGAAGAAACAATTGGCAAACTGCTCAGTACAGTGAAACCTTCTAATCACCTCACGGACCCCCTCCCTGCAAACGCTGTAAAGGACTTCATCCCACTGCTTCTCCCGCTCTGGACCAAAATTATTAACAGCTCACTTCAACAAGGACTCATCCTCGACTCCCTGAAAGTGGGACAAGTTTCGCCTATACTCAAGAAACCCACAGCAGACCCTACTGACCTAAACAATTACCGTCATATCTCCAATATTCCTACCCTGGCTAAACTGTTGGAAAAATGCGTCCAACTCCAATTGACAAAACACATTGATCAGTTTGACCTCCTCAACTCTCATCAATCAGGCTTCCGAGCAGGACACAGCACGGAAACAGCCATGACACACATAATTGATGACGCTCTCCAAATCTTGGACCAGAATCATACCTGCCTACTCATCCTACTTGATCTATCATCAGCCTTTGACACCGTCAAACACGAGAACCTACTCAAGCTGTTGAATATCAGAATGGGTCTATAAGGGACTGTACTCAAGTGGTTTACCTCCTTCTTGCATAACCGGACCCAGAAATTCAAGATCAACAACTCGATGTCCTCACCCGTTCCCGTAACACTAGGCGTTACACAAGGATCCTCCCTATCCCCAACATTGTTCAACTTAGTCATGGAGCCACTCACCACTTTGCTGCAAGCATCTAATGTACAATTTCACATGTACGCTGACGACACCCAACTCTACCTCAAAATACAATCCCCTGAAGACATCAAACTACTCAACTCAACGCTTAAGAAGACCCAGACATGGCTGGCCGAGAATCACCTCAAACTTAATGCTCTAAAAACGGAATTCCTTCTTATTTCACCTCCCGCTAAAATCTCTATCACTCAGACTTGGCTTAAACAACTAACTACACTCAACGTCCAACTTACCATCGTGGATTCAGCTAAATCCTCAGGCGTAACCCTTGACGTCAATCTCAATATGCAACATCATATCAGCAAGGCAACTAAGGGAACTAATTTCCAACTCAATACTCTGAGGAAGCTTAAACCCTTCCTCCCAGCCAAGGACTTCCAAACCGCAGTACAAGCGCTAGTCATTCCTCGGATAGACTATGGAAGCGTCGCCCTCTGTGGTCTCCCCCTCTCAGCTACCGCTCCACTAAGAGCCTCTATGAACGCTGCAGCGAGACTTATCACTGGATCAAAATAACGCTCGCACATTTCCCCTGACTTAAAATCCCAGAACTGGCTGCCTTACGAAGCTAGAATCCATCCGAAAATCGCCTGCATGACTCACATGGCTGTACATCACAACTCGCCCAGCTACCTCACCCAGAAGCTGACAATTTCAGGTGGCTCAAGAACCTCTAGAAGCACAAAAAATCTTCTTCTGAAACCTCAAATATTCTGTAAGTAAAAAACTTATAAACGCTCCTTCTCAGGAATGGCACCCAGGATCTGGAATGCCCTCCCTCCAGAAACCAGACTTATCTCCTCCACTGCATTCTTCAAAAAAGAAGTAAAAGCGATCCTCTTGGCTAAATTCACCTGAACATTTGCCTTGGATCTACTGAGACTCTTCGGTTATCGTCTTACTATATGTCTTGTCTGATCTACTATGTTCCTTGTTTCCCTACTTTATTTGCTCTCCATTGATAACCTACTGTCATTCAGTGCACAATAACCCTTTTATTCACTCGTTCATTTTTCTTATTCCATCTATTTGTAAAGCGCTCTGATATCAGCAAGGATCTTGTTCGCGCTATATAAAACTTTCAAAATGAATAAATAAAATAAATACGAGAATTAGAAAGGCTACAGATAGACTGATTCATCCATAATATTACCCTGATTCTGTAAAGAGTTCAAATCCACAATCTGATCGATCCACAAACCACCAGTTGTACCTTGTACACTAGTAGCCTGTAAGTGCAAATAGACCAAAAAGTACTTCAAGTTGGCGGTAATATTCCATACCCAAACTTAGTAATCAAAAAATATTGACAGTCACCCTATAACCCAATCTCGTAAGCACTCTGGGTTAATTTCAAAGTACCAAAATGATTCAGAAATCTCCAAACGTATTACACGTTGGAGGCTAAAGTAAAAGAAAAGAAAAAAACATGCGTGCGCTCAGCACTTTGTTTTTGTATATATAACACAAGTCACAAAAGTGGGTTTATAACCCACAGTACAAAGGTCAACTGTGCTCACCTCAAGCCCCCTGTAAGAGACTCACTGGGTAAATCCAAAGTAATAAGGCTGTCACTTGTTTTATATAGCAAATAGGAATCACAAGTCCAAGATCTAGAAAGAAGAGAGGAACACCCTTCAGTAAATTATATATCCTTACATAGCTCTACAAGCGTTGCCTAATCATGTTATTCAGTAAAGTCCTGCACATCTTATCACCCGTAATTCATTGCTCCCACTGAATGGAGTAACGTATAAGCTTCTAGTAGTTAGCTTGTAAGCAAAACACAGGTCTGTTGATCCAAATCCTGTCTCAATCGTTTATAGCTGCCAGGGTACAAAGTCGACAATACATTTTAGCGTGTCAGCCTGTAACCACCTTGTAACGCGCAATTACTAAGCATTGGCCTGCACGCCACAAAGTAAGCGTGTCGTTAGACCCAATCTTCCCTATAACCCGAAGGTAATTGTGCTCACAATAGTATAGTGAGAAACACTTTTATCGTATCATAGACCAAATCCTGACGGTAACTAAAAGGTATATGCGCACATGTCTGCTCTATATAGATAATTGGAGTGTCGGGCCATGTGTCGGCACGAAATTCAACAAGTGCGGTCAGATATCCCCATACCCAATAATTACACGTTTTCATTGCACCCCAATCTAGTAGGTACTCACAGTATCAGAATTCGCTGCCGGAAAGTACTCCGTTCTTCGTGCACCATTGGCGCCATGTTTGTATCTCAATAAATACAACATATCCGGGCATGTGATCGTTACTTTGTAAAGAAACGAGTCCGCCATCTTTGAGTGTCTAAATGACTTGATACTGTTATTGGCCGAGTATACCATCTTAGAGTATCTCAATAGTATATTATGTATCATCAATTATATGGCCCTCAAATGACAAAATAGGATCCCAACATTAGTACTTATAATGTGACCACACCGCCAACCTAAATCTAACTCCCCTGATTAGTTTAGCAATATTAATGTTAGCGAAGTCAACAAATCCCATATTACAATATCGTAATGATGCTCTTCCATTTGTAATAAGAGTCATATAATAATCAAACCCACACCATAATATATGGATTAAGCTCATCTTTACGTATAAATACCACCATAAAGAGTCCTGTATAAATCGAGCCCCTTCTGCATAGTGTCCAGAATACCATTTGATATGATTGATAAAGATTGAAGACAACCTAGAGAATACTTAAAAAAGAATTTACCACATTTTTTAAACCAGTCAAACGGATTGAAGGGGTTTGCGGTGCTCCAGGGGACTGGACTCCGGTGCTTGGTCTCTCATCAGCCCTGAAAGTTGGCTGACAGCGAGTGAACATACATTTTATTCGTAGCGGAAATAAAATGGTTTGTGACCACAACGGGACATCTATGCACCACCCACTGGAGGGTTAAAAATCACAACTTTCGCTGGGAAACTACAGGACCCGTAATGCAACAACTACAAGGAAGTGATTCCAAATTGGGCGGGCCATCGGACGACATATAAAAAAACATTCAACTTTCACCTGTGGTAAACCAACGATCGCTGTTTGGGGCAGGCACACCCGAGAAGAAGTTTCATGAGGAAACGAAACATGTTGGTACTAATGCCATGTCCTGTTGCTCTGCTCGAATTAAATTAACAGAGGCAAGTTTGTGTGTGACTCATCGATCTCCCGAGGGGGATTATTGTTGAAATAAATGTCGGCTTGGTTCTGCCGAGGAGGATATGCACAGCCAAACAGAGTGCCAGGCAGCCCCGCGCTGAACCACATTTTCGAAACCGGTCAAACGGATTTAAGGGGTTTGCAGTGCTCCCGGGGACTGGACTCTGGTGCTTGGTCTCTCATCAGCCCTGAAAGTTGGCTGACAGCGAGTGAACATGCATTTTAATCGTAGTGGAAAGAAAATAGTTTGTGACCACAACGGGACATCTATGCACCACCCACTGGAGGGTTAAAAATCACAACTTTCGCTGGGAAACTACAGGACCCGTAATGCAACAACTACAAGGAAGTGATTCCAAATTGGGCGGGCCATCGGACGACATATAAAAAAACATTGAACTTTCACCTGTGGTAAACCAACGATCGCTGTTTGGGGCAGGCACACCCGAGAAGAAGTTTCATGAGGAAACGAAACATGTTGGTACTAATGCCATGTCCTGTTGCTCTGCTCGAATTAAATTAACAGAGGCAAGTTTGTGTGCGACTCATCGATCTCCCGAGGGGGATTATTGTTGAAATATATATATATGTATGTATATATATATATATATATATATATATATATATATATATATATATACTAGCAATAGCGCTCCTGCACTTCCGGCAGGCATTCTCGACCTTCCTAGCCATCCGGCATTTCTCGCCTCTCATCTGGTCGGCAGCATCTAGTTTCCTCAGTTATATACCATGTGCCCGACGCGTTTCGAGGCCAACCACCTCTACTTTATGGGGTCTTAGTCAAAGAAAGCAAACATCGGGATCACCCTTTTCAATCAAACTTTATTGAATTTGAAAGATCCCACCCTCAGTGGGCGTGGCTTCTCTTGTTTCCCATCAAGGATGATGGTCATTGTAGTCCGAAGGGTGATTTTCAATTAGCCTTGAGTAGGTTGCTGGCTTTCTTGAATATTAATCCGTGTTATCTTTCCCTTGAGTAGGGGGGACAATACGGGGAGCAGAACTGTCATTTAATTGGGATCGTCGAACCAAGCAGCAATGCCTCGTGCATAGCCACGGCCTCTCCGCACTGTGTACCGCTTCTTCACAACCGGAGATGGTGCTCTGCCGCACGGCCAGGGGCAGCCGTGTATAATATCAAAACTAGCAATATATATATATATATATATATATATATATATATATATATATATATGTATTGTTCAGCAATGCGCCAAGCGCTTTAGGAGGGCTGCCCACGGCACACCAAACCATCCAGCTTCCTTGTGCCCCAATCGATCTCACAGCCTCCCTCCAAGTGTTAGATCAGAAGTCCGACGCGTTTCGGGGCAGACACGCCCCTTCTTCATGGACGTGAGCAGATTGCACAGGACACTCACCACTTCGCTTCAAATGCATTTTATTTAAAGCGGGGCCGCCCTAAGTGGGCGTGGCTCATCACGTTGTGCTACTCAGGATACCTGGTAGTTGTAGTTTTTCGTGGTGAGTGTGAAGTTGTCCCTTGAGTAGGTTGTGCAACTTGTCAAGTAGTCATCTTGGTTATTGTTCCTCTTTTGTTCGAGGTGGGGGGTGGGCTCTGGGATGATATCAGTTCACTGATGTGCCGCGCTGTATGAGCAAAGATTCGTGTCTTCGCTCCAGTCCTCGTCATCTGTTTTGCTCCAGGCGACTGGCGAAGTGGAGCCCCTCCCACGGTCATGGCTGACCGGAGTTAATGTTGTTCAGCAATGCGCCAAGCGCTTTAGGAGGGCTGCCCACGGCACACCAAACCATCCAGCTTCCTTGTGCCTCAATCGATCTCACAGCCTCCCTCCAAGTGTTAGATCAGAAGTCCGACGCGTTTCGGGGCAGACACGCCCCTTCTTCATGGACGTGAGCAGATTGCACAGGACACTCACCACTTCGCTTCAAATGCATTTTATTTAAAGCGGGGCCGCCCTAAGTGGGCGTGGCTCATCACGTTGTGCTACTCAGGATACCTGGTAGTTGTAGTTTTTCGTGGTGAGTGTGAAGTTGTCCCTTGAGTAGGTTGTGCAACTTGTCAAGTAGTCATCTTGGTTATTGTTCCTCTTTTGTTCGAGGTGGGGGGTGGGCTCTGGGATGATATCAGTTCACTGATGTGCCGCGCTGTATGAGCAAAGATTCTTGTCTTCGCTCCAGTCCTCGTCATCTGTTTTGCTCCAGGCGACTGGCGAAGTGGAGCCCCTCCCACGGTCATGGCTGACCGGAGTTAATGTTGTTCAGCAATGCGCCAAGCGCTTTAGGAGGGCTGCCCACGGCACACCAAACCATCCAGCTTCCTTGTGCCCCAATCGATCTCACAGCCTCCCTCCAAGTGTTAGATCAGAAGTCCGACGCGTTTCGGGGCAGACACGCCCCTTCTTCATGGACGTGAGCAGATTGCACAGGACACTCACCACTTCGCTTCAAATGCATTTTATTTAAAGCGGGGCCGCCCTAAGTGGGCGTGGCTCATCACGTTGTGCTACTCAGGATACCTGGTAGTTGTAGTTTTTCGTGGTGAGTGTGAAGTTGTCCCTTGAGTAGGTTGTGCAACTTGTCAAGTAGTCATCTTGGTTATTGTTCCTCTTTTGTTCGAGGTGGGGGGTGGGCTCTGGGATGATATCAGTTCACTGATGTGCCGCGCTGTATGAGCAAAGATTCGTGTCTTCGCTCCAGTCCTCGTCATCTGTTTTGCTCCAGGCGACTGGCGAAGTGGAGCCCCTCCCACGGTCATGGCTGACCGGAGTTAATGTTGTTCAGCAATGCGCCAAGCGCTTTAGGAGGGCTGCCCACGGCACACCAAACCATCCAGCTTCCTTGTGCCCCAATCGATCTCACAGCCTCCCTCCAAGTGTTAGATCAGAAGTCCGACGCGTTTCGGGGCAGACACGCCCCTTCTTCATGGACGTGAGCAGATTGCACAGGACACTCACCACTTCGCTTCAAATGCATTTTATTTAAAGCGGGGCCGCCCTAAGTGGGCGTGGCTCATCACGTTGTGCTACTCAGGATACCTGGTAGTTGTAGTTTTTCGTGGTGAGTGTGAAGTTGTCCCTTGAGTAGGTTGTGCAACTTGTCAAGTAGTCATCTTGGTTATTGTTCCTCTTTTGTTCGAGGTGGGGGGTGGGCTCTGGGATGATATCAGTTCACTGATGTGCCGCGCTGTATGAGCAAAGATTCGTGTCTTCGCTCCAGTCCTCGTCATCTGTTTTGCTCCAGGCGACTGGCGAAGTGGAGCCCCTCCCACGGTCATGGCTGACCGGAGTTAATGTTGTTCAGCAATGCGCCAAGCGCTTTAGGAGGGCTGCCCACGGCACACCAAACCATCCAGCTTCCTTGTGCCCCAATCGATCTCACAGCCTCCCTCCAAGTGTTAGATCAGAAGTCCGACGCGTTTCGGGGCAGACACGCCCCTTCTTCATGGACGTGAGCAGATTGCACAGGACACTCACCACTTCGCTTCAAATGCATTTTATTTAAAGCGGGGCCGCCCTAAGTGGGCGTGGCTCATCACGTTGTGCTACTCAGGATACCTGGTAGTTGTAGTTTTTCGTGGTGAGTGTGAAGTTGTCCCTTGAGTAGGTTGTGCAACTTGTCAAGTAGTCATCTTGGTTATTGTTCCTCTTTTGTTCGAGGTGGGGGGTGGGCTCTGGGATGATATCAGTTCACTGATGTGCCGCGCTGTATGAGCAAAGATTCGTGTCTTCGCTCCAGTCCTCGTCATCTGTTTTGCTCCAGGCGACTGGCGAAGTGGAGCCCCTCCCACGGTCATGGCTGACCGGAGTTAATGTTGTTCAGCAATGCGCCAAGCGCTTTAGGAGGGCTGCCCACGGCACACCAAACCATCCAGCTTCCTTGTGCCCCAATCGATCTCACAGCCTCCCTTCCAAGTGTTAGATCAGAAGTCCGACGCGTTTCGGGGCAGACACGCCCCTTCTTCATGGACGTGAGCAGATTGCACAGGACACTCACCACTTCGCTTCAAATGCATTTTATTTAAAGCGGGGCCGCCCTAAGTGGGCGTGGCTCATCACGTTGTGCTACTCAGGATACCTGGTAGTTGTAGTTTTTCGTGGTGAGTGTGAAGTTGTCCCTTGAGTAGGTTGTGCAACTTGTCAAGTAGTCATCTTGGTTATTGTTCCTCTTTTGTTCGAGGTGGGGGGTGGGCTCTGGGATGATATCAGTTCACTGATGTGCCGCGCTGTATGAGCAAAGATTCGTGTCTTCGCTCCAGTCCTCGTCATCTGTTTTGCTCCAGGCGACTGGCGAAGTGGAGCCCCTCCCACGGTCATGGCTGACCGGAGTTAATGTTGTTCAGCAATGCGCCAAGCGCTTTAGGAGGGCTGCCCACGGCACACCAAACCATCCAGCTTTCTTGTGCCCCAATCGATCTCACAGCCTCCCTCCAAGTGTTAGATCAGAAGTCCGACGCGTTTCGGGGCAGACACGCCCCTTCTTCATGGACGTGAGCAGATTGCACAGGACACTCACCACTTCGCTTCAAATGCATTTTATTTAAAGCGGGGCCGCCCTAAGTGGGCGTGGCTCATCACGTTGTGCTACTCAGGATACCTGGTAGTTGTAGTTTTTCGTGGTGAGTGTGTCCTGAGTAGCACAACGTGATGAGCCACGCCCACTTAGGGCGGCCCCGCTTTAAATAAAATGCATTTGAAGCGAAGTGGTGAGTGTCCTGTGCAATCTGCTCACGTCCATGAAGAAGGGGCGTGTCTGCCCCGAAACGCGTCGGACTTCTGATCTAACACTTGGAGGGAGGCTGTGAGATCGATTGGGGCACAAGAAAGCTGGATGGTTTGGTGTGCCGTGGGCAGCCCTCCTAAAGCGCTTGGCGCATTGCTGAACAATATATATATGTATATATATATATATATAGGCTGTACTTTGCCTGGTTGACAATTTGTGTTTTTTTCACTAACTGACTAATACCATGTTTGGAAATAGCTGCTTCTTGCCTACTTTTATAACAAAACCACAGTTCCAGCCCAAAAGTGTAATAATAACTTTAGACACATTCCAATGAAGGACATCCAATACAAAAACAACCCCAAGGGCTGTGTAAATAAATATATCCTCCAATGTTATCCCCTGTCGGAACAGCAAGGACCCAAACAAATGCTACAAGAAGGATCTTGCCAAATTGCTGATGCTTGAGAGTGAGCTGAAAACAGTCCTCCGATCCCACAACAATACAGATGAAATGTGGTTCTAAACGTCTATGTATAAGAGGACACATTTATTCACTGTGCCACCCACTTCAAGACAACAAGTTAATGAACATCTTTTTGTAAGCTGGCCCAGGAAGTTTTTATGAAGCTGTAACCCAAGCTGTGAAGAATGTAGTAGCAATGCATGATCCCAATGTAGTATTTAATCACCTGAAACACATTTGCAAAAAGATGCCAACTTTTGTTCAGCAGGTTTCTCATACACCATTGAACACAGCATGAGAGGAGCTAATATGCGAGCTGAATTACAGTGTAAGCTACACCAGGATAACTGAAACATTGTAGACAGGCTACCACCTATAGCGAATCGGATAGCACGTGTAGTCCCCGGTTCGAAGTTGGATCATGTTGGTGGAGCCTATGAGGAAATGTACAGTTCGATGGACGCTATAGAAAACATCCATGAGCAAGGGTCATAACACATGCATAAGCATGTTCTAAATTCAGTTAATTCTAGTACTACCCTTTAACTAAAGTTCACAGGACTAAAACAAATGGCCAGATCTTGTGTTGATTGATTTGATTTATCAACTTATACAGCGCGCGATTGCCCGAAGGCGTCTTGGCGCTAGGACATAGAGCAGGCCTCAAGGATGGAAACATAACTCCCTTAACAGTCAGCCGTAAAAAGCCACGTTTTCACTGCCTTTCGGAATAGAGCCAGTGTTGGACTTTCTTTTATACCAAGTGGCAGTCGGTTCCATGCCCGCGCTGTATGTACCAGAAAACTTCTCCCACCCCAATTGGTTCGTTTGAATTTTGGGATACTAATTAATTTCGATCTGAGCATCCTGCCGGGTTCATACAGTTTCAAATTAGTTCGCAAAAACTGTGAGCCTAGGCCCTGAACAGCCTTATATGCCAGGCATAATGATTTGAAACAAACCCTCTTTTCCACTGGGAGCCAATGCAAAAGTTTTAGTTTAGATGTAATTGGCTCATATTTGGGGATACCGAGCACCAGCCTCACAGCTGCATTCTGTAGGCGTTGCAACTTGTTTAAGATTTGTTTTCTCCAGCGTACAAGGCATTGCCATAGTCTAATCTAGACAATGCCAATGCCGTCACTACTGTTTTTTGGGTATGATCTGGTATGTAGGGCAGTAGTTTCTTTATCATCTTTAGAATGAGCCAAACTGTGGATGCAAGTTTGTTTGCTTGAGCATCAAAAGAAAGCTTGATGTCTAGGGCCATTCCCAGGTTCCTTACTTTGTCTACTGGGTCTGGGAAACTCTCCAGATTGTCCGGCCACCATGCTGGAGACCAGATATCATCATTACCACCCAGCAACAGCACTTCACTCTTCTCGCCGTTCAGCTTTAGACAGTTGTCCATCATCCACTGACTGACCTGTGACATACAATGTTTAAATTTCGCTGCTGTCTCATTCACCTCCTTACTGATAGACACCACTATCTGGGTGTCGTCAGCATAAGATACTGGGGTAAAGCCACATTCCGTTATGATTTTTGCCAGCGGAGCTACATATAAATTGAAAAGGGTAAGGCTTAATGCAGACCCCTGGGGTACCCCACACGGTGAGCTGAATGATTTGGACTTTGCCTCACCCAACTCAACAAAGAAAGTTCTATTTCGAAGGTATGATGCAAGGAAAGATATTGCAGAATCATGGACCCTTACTTCTGCTAGGCGGGCCAGGAGTATTTCATGGCTGACCATGTCGAAGGCCGCCGATAGATCTAATAATACTAAGGCGGCCTTCCCTCCTTTGTGTAGCAGCCTCCTGAGTTCTTCAACCGCCATCAGCAGAGCTGTTTCCGTGCCATGTCCCTCTCGGAATCCATATTGAGAAGGATCTAACCATCCACCCTCTGCTATGTACGAGACAGCTGTTTATTTAGCAGCTTTTCTAGGATTTTCGCCACAAATGGGATCCTTGCTATGGGTCTGTAGCTGCTGGGCTCATCACTATCCAGATTCGGCCTTATTGATATCTTTTTCCAGTCATCCGGAAAAATTCCTGACGTTATAATTTGTGCGAAGAACTTCGTCAGAACGGAACTAAGTAATTCTGGAAAAAGCTGCATTACTTTTGGCGGACAGGGGTCCGTTGGACTGCCTGAACTTGTAGAGTTTACTTCCTTTATAATTTCCTCTACGGTGGGTAGGGAAAAATAAAACATTGGAGTTTGCAACAGGTCCTCCGAAGCTTTTATTGGGCCGGAGATAACCAAATCTACATTGTTTGAGAGGTGAGTCTTAAAGGAGTTAAAAACCAAGGAAACCTTATTCACAAAGAATTCACCCAGTGTGTTACAGAAGTCCGCTGTAATTGTCTCTATACTGGTATTGTCAATTTTAGCTAGTTTCTTGACAGTAGAAAAAAGGGCTTTACTAGATCCTTTTGAGTCATTAATTTTTTGCACAAAGTATTTGCTTTTTTCTGATATTATCAACTGTTGCTGAAGGCTTTGGAACGTTCTACCTCGTATCATAAGGTCTCAGCCACGGGAACTTTTTCAAAGCTGAATACGGGGCTATAGTTATTTGTGTGTGCTGTTGATTTGATTTACTTCCACCTATTACACCAAGATCCCTTCACAACCATAAAACTAATAACCGTGCATTCTCCACAGTGCTATAGCTACTAGCAACCAAATTGCTAGTCTCTGATTTTAGGCCAATGCTTATCCAAACCACGCTAATCTACTATCTAATGTCCACCCAGAACCAGTTCATTCAGCTGCATTCATGACATGCCTAATGACGAAACGTTGGCATGTCAGTTTGAAGAAATGTGTATCTATTCATAAGCAAAAATAAAATTGTTGTCCAAGCAATTGGTTGCCTTAAAAATGCATCTTTACAAATTAATAGGAAGTAAAAAAAAGAATCTTTGTATTCAAGGGAATGAGATGGTGGAGAACTCTAGCATCCAAGATATCACAAGATTAGCCCCTGTTGGTTAAGAGTAGTCTAATCACAGTCTTTTAACAAAATGGTAAGAACAATAGTTTAAGCCTCAAAAGGAATGCTCTCCTGTACTTGGGTGGGGAAAGTACTTTTTTAAAGAGTGTGAGGCTGATTCCGGGAGCCAAGCCGTGGGCGAGGCACCAGGTGTAGTTCTTTTGTGTGAAGGTGCCAATCGTAGCTCTGTAGATTTTATGTGAAACCCTAACTCAGATGTTAGTTAATACATGATTACATGACTGTTTCTGTTATGAGCTTGTGCACCAGTATTCAGGGTGTAGGCTTGCTATCACAGTTTTGTTGCATATAACATTGTACCTTTTAGTCTGGACTTGTGCCAAGGGATCTGGCTCCACAATGCTACCTTTGTTTTTCTGCAGAAGGGCACAGAATCCCAGGCTTGGGGCCTACTGCATGTGTGTCAGTGGCTGAGCTCCCAAGGACAGTGGGTGACAGATCTCTGGGTATTCAAATAATTCAGATCTTTAGACTGGAAGCCTCCGCTCCCCTGAGGTGTGGGATCTTTTCTTGCACATGACAGAATTCTGTAGCATTGAAGTTTTCAATTGGCTAGTGTACCTCTGCTTGAGCTGGAAGTAGTTAGGAATAGATTCATCTTGCTGTACTAGACATTTTGCACAAGATATATCAAAGTAAATCAATTTGGCTTTGGCGGTTCTCACTAGTTATGGGTTAAGGGGAGTTTGAAGATGTTTCTTTCTATAGATTCACTTCAGGCCTAGCTAGAAATTTGGCATTTGATGCACACCATTTATTCTGGGTGACCCTTCATAACCCTTTCTTGTTTCCCATCTGGTCACACCATTTGTACAATAGGTAAGCTCAAAACTAAGTTCTTTGGTAGGTGATTATGCCAAGTAGGCTTTACTTCCACCATCCTCCTTTCAGGTGTGCCTCTTTTGGCCTGGTCTTAGCATTGTTGGGGCGTACTTAACATAAAAAGGAAATCTTGATAATTAAATAAATGGCTGATAGATCTTTAAAGGTCGTTGTCTCTTGATGAGTGAGGACCAATTAGAACGAAACCAGGCAGTTCTAAATTGATATCTACTATCATACCATCATGGAAAGATTGTTGTTATTCAATGAAAGATGTAGTGTCTACCGTGCTGGGAAGCATCCTCAACAAGCCATTGCACGGAGACTAGTATGTGGGCTCTGACAATGCACCCCCATTTTGGGGTACATTTTTAATGCTCCTATTTGATGTTAGAAGCTCTACCATCCGAAATGTAAGTTCTCACACATTGGAGATACCAATCACTCCTCCAATGGCAGTCGGTCGCTGTTAAAATAAAAAATGCCTGCCAACACCATAACTTTGAACTCTAATTAAGGCATAGGGCCACAATCCTGTGTATGCCAACCTTACAACCTTTCTTTTTTTTTTTTTGTGGTCCTCATCTCACCTTTCAAGCCTCTGCGGGTCTTATGAAGCCGCATTCATGATCTGTGGGCCCCACGGCTTACCGCACTCGCTTGGGTCGTCTGACCGATCCCCATCTTTGTAAGGGACCCTGGTGTAATCATTAGACCATTTATATTAAGTTAATCTTAGATTCTTGCCCCAGTTCACAAAGGGGTGCCAAATGTTCATTGTCTTGTCTTCCACACCATCATAGTCTAAACGGGCCATAGAGAATGCGGCCAATCTTCCCTTTGCGGCGGTAGGGGATCCTTCCACTTCCTACAGACCTCGCTTCTGGCCAGCAAAATCAAGTAAATTAATAATCCTCTGACCTTCTGAGGGAGGGTATGACTGAGACCGCCATTGTCTCCAAAAAACACCAATGACATATTGATCACTATGTTGGTATTCAAAATGTCTCGAATGTTGTCCCCCACCTCAGTCCAAAATTTTGCAAGAGCTGGACACTCAAAGAAGATGTGAACGTCGCTGGCGAAAAGTGTCCCACATCTAGGGCATTTGGGAGCTGGGTCTGGGGCGAACTTTGCGATTTTCGCTGGGGTGTAATAAAGTCTATTTACCACAAAAAAATGATTTTTCTTTAAACAAGCAGGCTTAACATATTTGTACAAGATCGTTAAAGAGGGCTCGTACAATGACTCTATTAACGGCCCAAGAGGGGTTTCCACCCATACTGATGCTAAGGGGGTATCTCATGATCCTCCATCTCCAACAGACTATTATACCAAACAGAGATTTCTTTATTCATTGGGAGGGTGGATTGCCACAAAGCTTCGATCTCTCTATTCCCTCTGAGCTCCCCCTTTGCTGCCTCATACCATGATGTTAACTGTATGTATTTAAATCTTGAGAACCCTGGCCCGATCTTTGCCCTCAGGTACTCCCATGGATGTATCTCCCCGGAATCTAATAGTTCGGACCAGACTGTGATGCCTGCCCTCCTTATCGGCAATGCCAAACTGTCTTGTAGGCAGTCCGGCGTTCCCGGCGCATCCCAAACAGGGGCATTGTCAGAATGGTATCCAATGCCCCAGCACCTTCTAAGCCTATACCATAACTCCAAGGCTGCCCTCAATACCTTCAGGCGCACCCGCTTGAAAAACCTAGGTGAACCAAACTTGTACAGAAAAGCCTCGCCATCTCCACCCCCTTCTACTCGCACCATTTCACCCAGCAACCTCCCCCAGGCAGACTCCCCCGGTTTGACCAGAAGCATCCGTATGCTTTTAAACTGAAAAGCTGCAGCATATAGCCTAATATCAGGAAGGGCTAACCCGCCTTTTTTTAACCTACGTCTTACTTTTTTCCACGCCAGGCGGACTCCCTTATTACCCCAAATGAAGCTCCCAATCTTACTCTGAATCTTCATTAGACTTTTGTTATGGAATGTTAATGGTATGGAGGAGAAAAGGTAAGTCAGCTTAGGCAGAATGACCATCTTTACCAAGTTGGTTTTTCCATAAATAGTCAAGGGGAGGTTCCTCCATCTACTGAAGAGACTATCAATTTCCTTTGCCACCCTGTTTAAATTAAGCTCTGGTATCTTCTCCAATTCCTTTACTACAAAGATACCTAGGTATCTCAGTTCTTTACTTACTCTTCCTGGCCATTGCAGATTCCAACACATCACCTCTGTCTTGGTCTTATTGACAAGAAACCTGGATAAGGTCCCAAACTCACTCATGCACTCCTCCACCCTAGGGATTGCTGTCTCTGGGTCGCTTGTATACAATATTAAGTCGTCGGCATATAAAGCTAACTTGGAGCTGTATTGTTCTGATTGAAATGGATGGATTGTAGCATCCAGTCTCAACATCTGCGCCAAGGGCTCCACATATAGGTTAAATAGGAGGGGCGAAATCGGGCACCCCTGCCTGGTTCCTCTCTGGATGTTAAAACTCGCCGTGAGGAGCCCGTTTAACAGTATTCGAGCAGAGGCACCCTGATAACAATTCTGCAGGGTATGTATGAAGATTGAGCCAAACCCCATAATCCTCAAAACCCCCCAGAGGAACACCCAACAGACTCTATCAAAGGCCTTGGCCGCGTCTAGAGCGACAACGGCCAAGGGCTCTGTTTTCTGAACGTCCAGGTCTATGTTACCTATCAAGAGCTGCGTCTGTTCCTGTATGTGTCTCCCTGCGACAAACCCTTTCTGATCCATGTGTATTAGCTTCGGAATCAGTTTTGCCAATCTCCCTGCCAGAATGCCCATGAAGATCTTATAATCGGCATTTAGTAGGGAGATTGGACGATAAGAATCTGCCTTCTTCGGGTCCTTGCCAGGTTTCAAGATCAGTACAATTATTGCCTCCTTCCATGTGTTAGGGACCTTCCCATTTAAGCTATATATTGAGTTGAAGGTGTCCCCCAAGGTATCTAGAAGCTCCACATCAAGGAGCTTATATATTTCACTTGGGAGTGCATCTGAGCCTGCCGCTTTTTTGTTTTTCGACTTCTTAATCTGGGCTACTATCTCCTCCAGGGTACAGGGAGCCTCTAACTTATTTTTGCTATCTTCTGAGAGTACAGGAAGCTGTTTATCTGTAAGGAATGACTGGATCGAACTCGGCAAAGGGGCCAGATCTTCTCTATACAACTCCGAGAAGATGGAGAGGAGACAGGACTACATATCCTCGATCTTATTTGAGGTTTCCCCGTTAGTGTTAATAATGAGTTCCTTAATATCGTTCCTGGCGCGATCAGTCCTGGCTTTCCACTCCAAAAGGGCGCCGGCCTTCTCTCCATATTCATAGTTCTGCATCCTTCTGGTGTTCCACTGCGCCCTACATTTAGCTTCTAATATTCCTCTGTACTCAGCTCTTGTCTCTTCCAGCTTCTTCATGATCTGAGTAAATTGCTCCGGGACCCCACTGCTAGCACCATCTCTTTCTTTCTCCAACCTACTTATCCTGCCCTAAACCCCCTTCAGTACCTCTGCTTCAATCCTATTTTTGTAGCATATAATTCCATGTAGTTGCCTCCTTAACCAGGCCTTATATGCATCCCAAACGAAATCTGATGTTGCGGAATCTGAGTTTAGATAGAAAAATTCCTTAGAGGGGGCCTGTACAGCTGCAATCACCTCGGGGGTCTAGTAGCTTAGCCCTGTTTAGAGTCCACCTCGGCTTTTGCTGCTGTACCTCCTTACTCAAATAGATTAATTGCAAAGGGGCATGGTCTGAAAGGTGGCTCGGAAGAACTGATATCTCCCCTAGGTTACCTTACAACCTTTCAACCTTTCACTCTGGAAAGGCATACCAGGAAACCAGTTTCAGAGAGCTTTCCAGCTTCAGGGGTACGATGAGCTGTGAATTTTTCACAGGACAATACAAAAAAGAATGCCAATCTGCCGAGCAACCTCTAAATCAGACCTATAGATTGCTTGCTAGGTCTCATCCATGACATTTTGGTGTTGCTTTTCAGTTTTAACCATACGCAAATTGCAACACTGTTAAAAGGAGATTAAATGTGAATGACGAAATATCCTTATTGGTGCTTTGTTCCTGCCGCATGTTCTGGCATTGGACGCAGGCTTTATTTAAAGCTGAATGATAACAAAAAGGATTATTGTTCCCACAAACCTGGATTTCCTTCTCGAGTATTTGCCATAATCCTTTTATAGTAATCATGATCCTGATCTACAGTTATTTTTGTTATTCCACAGGCTAACTGTGGTGGTAATCTCTTAAAGACGCACACACAGGCTTGGTGTGATTGAAGAGAAGTACTGTTTATTGGTAAATAAAACATCATACTCCTCATTGCAACCTCAACAACTTCCTGCTCTCTACTCCAGCTATTTTCTAAACATACCATTTTGCGAGGGAAGATGGAACACCAGGGTTCTAGTATTCTAAATGGATCAGCAGAATACCACTTAGCTCAACAGAAAATAAAACAATATATGAAATACAATATGTACCAACAACTAGGAAAGACTACTTGCAAAACCTGAACAAACGCAACAAAAAGAGAGGGAAAACATAGGAAAATAGAATAACGACACTTCAAGGAAGCAAATAATAACATTATTGTCGACATATAATAATTTCACTGAATCAAACATTTTTCTCTTAACACATTTCAGTCAAAGTTCTTCATATGGCCAACCTTAAGTTTTACAGCACCTCTTAATACATATACTACTTTCAGAAGTTTAATACATTTTGACATTTAGCCAGAGCCTTTTGGTGCTTCGTCCTTCTGAAAATAAATAACCTTTGCAAACATTTCCTTATCCGAGTTGTGTATGTCATAATTTACCTTTCTCTTGAATTGTTGACTCCTCTCCCTTTCCTTGCAAAAACTCAAGTCAATCTAAAATTCCTTGTTGGAACGAACTGTCACCCATGAGGCGCAAATTAATGTACAATGTTTCCTCTAGCAAAATAACTCAAATGGAGACACATCCGTTGAGGATTGAAGGGTAAACCTATACTCTTCTAAATGTTTGAACACAGTCACCTCCTCCCAAGGTTGACGAAAGTTACGTACAAGTTAAAGAAGCAGACCTAATCTTCCTTGCCTTGTCACTCAGTCTGAATGTTAAACAACCCCTAACCAACTGTTCCCCTTGAAACTCCATTGCTGCCCATCAATACAAAGACCTCCTTCTTCCTTTTATCTTGCAGACCCCTTTACGATCTTCATGAGACAAATCTATTAGTTATTTTCTAACCCCCACTGAGTGAATTAGTCTTGAACCTCTAAGCAAAACACCATCAATTCCTATTTAATCTTACCACTACATTTAACTTCTTCATATAATTCCCATCACATTGCCCTGTACAAAGCACCTGACTAAAGTGCTTTAACAAAAGATCATTTTCTATTTCTTGCAGCCATTTTGCTTCAGAAATGCTGCCTTTGGTAGATAAGTGATATTGAAAGAACAACCCTTTCTTGGAGAACACCTCTTACAAAGACTTGTGATCGGAATTCACAATAAATTGCAACCCCTACAACAATTGCCTAAATACGTTTATGGCCCAAAAGACCACTTTTTAAAAAGCTGACTATTTTTTTTTTCTTTGCTCCTCTAAGTGCTAAAGAGGCAAAAACCAAAGTAACCTAATGACAGTCTTGTTGGTGTTTGAGAATAGCACCCAACCCCTTATTACTAGCATCTGTTACTAAAATAAAAGGAATGCCAGTATTAAAACTTCACGTTTTTGGCATTGTTGAGGTTTTCCTTAACATGTTGACAGTCGTCATTCCAATAAAATGAGACACCCTAATTTAATAGCAAACAAAGATTTACTCGAAAAGTTCTGGATATACCTGTAGTAGAATTCAGCCACTCCCAAGAAGGCTGACCAGCGCCTCACTGGTGACAAACAACGTGCTCAAATCCACCTCACATTACGTCACATCTTTTCTAGTGGGGCTGTGTAAATTAACAATAGTCTGCCAGGAAAATTTTAGGTTAGACCTCTTCAGCAGTAAATTATATATCCTAAATACACTATCTCATAACAGAATTTACATATGTTTCCTTTCAGGGTTACACCCTGCCTCTTAAAAATGTCTAAAACCTTCCTAATTGTTTTCACTATTTGTTCAATAGTATCGCTGTAGATCAGTACATCATCCTGAAAGAAAATGACTCTAGCCAAATCGCCAACTGTGACAAAAGCCTTTGAAATACTGAAGCTGCTGTCATAACCCCAATAGCATGTGATTAAACCTACGAATTTCAGAGGGGTTGATAAAGAATGTTGAATTTTTATAATCCTCATTTAAGGGTAGTCGGTGATAAGCGAAGTGAGATAAAGTGTAGTAAAGAGTTTTATACTAGCTAGCATTGAGGAACTTTTAGTTACACTAATTAATGAAAACCTGTCTTACTATACTACCCTTTCATTTAGTTGCCTAAGATATATGCACAATTGGATTTCTCCAATAGCTTTTGAAACTACGACAACTGGTGAGAACCATTCTTTATCCTTTATGGTTTTGATTATCGCTTCTTTACACAAGCAATCAAATTATTTTTTTAACAACAGCTTGTACAATAAGAGGGATGTTTTTACTTAACAAGACACAGGAACAACACTTTCTTTCAAACAGAGAAAACATACCCTCTTGTGCACCCAATTCTCAACAAACATCAGAAAAGTCAGTCAGTAAAGTGTCAGGAAACAAGTCAGTCATGTGAACCACTACTTGTGGATTGCAGTTTGTGTCATTTTAAATACAAAGGAGTTTCTGGTGTGGCCAGTTCAGTACCATGTTACTTTAGACTACTACATACATTTTCCTACTGGCCTAGTTTCTCCTAAAAATCAGTGTTAGTTTTGAAGAGCTCTATTAGTTCAATAGGTTTTTCACCATAACTATATCTATTTAGACTCCAGTAAAGTAATTCATCTTTAAACTGAAGGGAAAAATTAACATCAAATACTAAAGATAAACGTACTCAGGAATCCAACATTATGCAAATGGGTATCCCATTTAGGGGTACTTTATCTTAGGCATGCTCATTACATTCATTTGAAATGAAGCTAACATAATTTGTAATCTGAAGTACCATAGCCTCTTTGTTAGAAGAGATTTCAAATATTTAGTTTTTTACCAGTGTACATTTGCAAAACTTGTTCTAATGACCTTTAGCCACCAGAGCTACAAGCTACTTTAAGATCAAGACACTGTATAAAGTTGGCCAAGTGCGACATAGAGCAACATCTGAAACAAGCACTTTTAGATGTAGATGTATTTGGATAGCGGTTTAGATTTGGAAGTTACTGCCTGCACATTACAAAAGTTTGCCATGGTTTTGTGATATTCTTGCATACATGCCAGAGAGTGCTCAACACGTGCGGCAATTGCTACAACTACATGTAAATTACGATTACCTTTATAACATAATTCTTCCCTAATTGTATCACTTCAGCATTTGAGCACAAGTATAGTATATTCTTCCATCAACTCTTTATGTTGGTCGCTCAATTCCAAGTTCTAACACTACAGTTATTGATATTTTAGGTAAGGAATGGTTGTCCAGCTTTTATACAGCTATTTCAAAATCATTTAAACTAGCTAAGTCATTATCTTTGTCATTGTCAACTAGTTCAGGTATGTTCTCAATCATTTCCTAACTTTCAGCCTCTAAGCAAAATATAAGCACAGATGCTTCTGTTCTGGATATAGGTTGGTGCCACAAACGTGTAAGTAATTTATGAATACTGATGTTAATGACTATCTTATGCGTTTTTGAAAAGGGGGTGGTGATGAACAGAGTGTCTGAGTTAAACAGACCACTCTTACCCAGTCCAAAGATCAGGGCTTGATCCATCACCGTTATTTATCTCACTGCCCCATCCCAGCTCAGAACCTGGCTATATGCAAATCAGTCTGTCCCTGGCCCAGTGCATCATGGGAACAGGGCAGACTAAACTACCAAGCCAATTCTTCACCAGAAAGGAGACAAGCTACCGGGGACCGGTTTCTGGCATTTCAGCCTTCTTCGGCCCGGCTTGCTTGAATCCTGATGGAGCAGTGAGAAAGGGACTCATGTCTGAGTATACCCTGCCACACCTATAGTGGCCAAAAACGATTTGGAAAAGGGGGTGGTGATGAACAGAGTGTCTGAGTTAAACAGACCACTCTTACCCAGTCCAAAGATCAGGGCTTGATCCATCACCGTTATTTATCTCACTGCCCCATCCCAGCTCAGAACCTGGCTATATGCAAATCAGTCTGTCCCTGGCCCAGTGCATCATGGGAACAGGGCAGACTAAACTACCAAGCCAATTCTTCACCAGAAAGGAGACAAGCTACCGGGGACCGGTTTCTGGCATTTCAGCCTTCTTCGGCCCGGCTTGCTTGAATCCTGATGGAGCAGTCTTGGGGGCGCTAGAGGGCGCCGGACGAGATGGCCGCACTTGCGTGAGGCTCCGTCTAGGCCGATCAAAATTTGCTGATTTATCCTAAATACCCGGCGCCTCTGCCCTGCACCCCGGTGGAGCTTGATCCGCTCCCGTTGGTGACTCACTGGGGCGATCTGCGAAGTAATACCGGTTGTCCTGCGGGCGCCCGGAGCTGCACGGTCCCAGGCCGGGACGTGGACGGCGGAGACTCCGGCGGGCACAGTGCGAGAGCTCCGCTGAGATACAGGTCCTTGTTGCTGCTGCTGCCTATGAGAGCGGAGCCCAGGTGACGGCGCTTTGTGGCTGCGAGAACGGAGAGGCGGTGCTACCGACGTGATCCCCCGGGAAGGCAGCGACACCTGGAGCGGCCTGGACTTGGCCCTACTGGTCCCGGTGAGTGGGGCGCTGGTGCTACGCTAGCCCGGTGCTGCGGAGGCGGTGCTAGGCCGCGATAGTCCGCGCCGCGCGAGCTCGGGCCGGGGGGGCCGGGAAGGGGACCGGCTGAGGAGCGGAGCGGATGAAGGGGACGATATTTGGGCGGAATCGCACTCTGGGCTGCCGGTGACTCTGAACATCGCCGCACACGTGGCACTGAGAGGCCTGTACGGCGCCCGCCATCTTGGGGTCTCCTCCAGCCTGGCAGCTATTCCTTACACACCGATTATCAGCGCGCCACCGACACTGCCTCTCCTGCTATAGTCGCTGTCAGGGAGGGGGCCCTTCTGTGCTGCCTTGCTGCTGCCATAGATACTGTGATTCACTGCCATATCTGCACTGTGGGCCTACACGAAAATTGCATGGCACGTCCTGCCTGCTGAAGCTACAGTGCTGCTTGGCCCGGACGTGGGGTACCCATTGGCCTGGGATTGGACATAGCTTGCGTTGAGCGGTGGCTGATATCCGCACTGATAGCGCTGCAAAGGACTTACCTGAGATAACTACTCTGCACAGCTGGTTTTGGATCACGCTGAGGTAGATCACAGTCATGGGTAGGCCTGATAGAAACCAGCCTAAAATCAACTTTGACGCAAAAAAGACTGCGCACTCATCCTCCCAGGCGCCAGCGGACGCCGACCAAGGTGGGGCTGTTGGAGGTACACCTAATCTAGAATCCACACTGGTGGCCATGCAGAAGACTCTGCAATCTATCGAGGGCACCATGGAGTCTGTAAATCATCGTCTCGATCAGATGGCTACACAATTTGACCGCCAAAATGAACGGATGGGCGAGGTAGAGCAGCGAGTCTCCGCCACGGAGGATGGCCTGGCCACGGTCTCGACCAAGGTATTTAATATGGAACGAATACTAGCGGTCATACAAGCGAAGAATGAGGAGTTAGAAGGGAGGTCCAGGCGGAACAACGTTCGCGTTACAGGCCTGCCGGAATCCACGAACGTGGGGCGTATGGAAGATTTCATGGAGCGCATGATCATCGACGTATTTGGGGCCGACCAACTATCCCGAGTCTTCTTTGTGGAGCGTGCGCATCGGTCCCTGGCTAAGAAACCTCCGCCAGGGGCGCCGCCGAGGCCTATTGTGGCACGGATCCTAAACTATAGGGACCGGGACACCATCCTAAGGCTCGCCAGGGAGAAGGGATCCATAGACTATCAGGGTAATAAACTGGAGTTCTATCCCGATTTCACCATGGCAGTACAGACGGCACGTAAGGAGTTCGTGTCGGTGAAACAATTGCTGAGGGCGGAGAACATCGCATACGCCATGCTGTACCCTGCACGTCTTCGGATTGGGCCTCCTTCGGACAACAAGATCTTCTCCTCGCCCAAGGCAGCCCTAGACTATGCCAAAAAACTGAAAAAACGTGCCAAAGAACCGCCTGGACGTCATGAGGGGGATGATGAAAGGCTGGACGAAGAGGCCTGACCTGCATTATACTACTGACTATGATGATGGGGGAGCTGCGGAGTATTGCGCTGGGATGCCTCTGTTGCGGTGTAGGCAGTAGTAGCTGAAGAGACGCTCGGACGTTTAGCCCCTGGGACCCTTTGCGCTGTTGTTCTATGTGATGCGTGAAGGAGAGAGCTATGGTGGAAACTGCTCACGATGAAGATGCCACCCTGAAGTAGCGGGGGTTCTCATGCAGCGGAACTCAGCTAACATGTAGGCTGCTGTGCGATATATGCTGCTGCGCTGGATGAGGTGGCATCTCTGAGACTTAGGTGATGATCCTGAGAAGTGAACGCTTTCGGGGGCGCCCAGTGCAGTGTGATGTTATATGACCACCATTGGGTCTAAGGCTCTGACCGGGGGGCGGGCGGGGGGGTTGGGGTAGATGACAACGGCAATGGTCTGTACTCTCGTCAGTTATGGCGAGGGCGGTGTGCCGCTACGCCTCCAGATAAGGGAGAACCCCAAATGTGGCTGTTTGCGTTGTTGGGGGTTGCAAAGGGGGGGGGCACAGGGAGGCTTTGGCGAGTTGGGAATGCTGAAGTGGGTGGCGGGATGGGGGATGGGATGTTACTACTAGTTGGGTTATTTGTGTTGTTCCTGGTCGAGGGGCTTGAATCTGAATCGTCATTGAGCTGCGAGTGGGGCTGCAGTATGTGGCTCCGGGTCTTTCCGGGTGCCAGAGGGACTGTGTCTGGGAGAGTGAGAGGTGGGATGTGGATTACAGGGCAGAGGCCACTGGGGATGATTGCGCTGCTGGGAAACTTACACTTTAGACGTTATGGATAGGGAGGGCGCCATCACGTGTATTACATGGAATGTTCGGGGGTTAAACAAGCCGCAGAAAACTAGACAAATGCTTGCATTTTTGAATAGACATGAGGCACAAGTGGCATTTCTACAGGAGACGCACCTCAAGGGGGCGGCGGCTGACATGGTGGGCAAGCAGTGGGCGGGAGCGAGGTGGGCTACGTCATATTCTTCCTATGCCCGTGGGGTAATGATTCTGATAAAAAAGAAAGTTCCATTTGAGGTGCTACATGAGGAGGTGGATCAGGAGGGTAGATATATTGTGGTGCAGGGTAAACTGTGTGGCAAGCTGATCACTCTTCTCAATGTCTACGGTCCTAATATAGATGACCCTGATTTTTTCATTGCACTTTGGAACAAATTGTATAACCTACCACCGTCGGCCATCCTCTGTGGGGGGGACTGGAATGTTACATTGGACCCTGTATTGGATAGGAGACACGATCGGCCTTGTGAACGGAAAAAAGGGCTGGATGCGGTGCGCGAGGGTGTGACTGAGTTGCAACTGTTGGATATTTGGCGCTTGCAGAATCCTGGTAGGCGGGAGGGTACTTGCTATACATCAGCGCACAATACGTGGTCAAGATTAGATTATTGGTTACTGACCCGGGATATGAGTGGATGTGTGCTGAATGTAGAGCATCTGCCCCGAACGCTTTCGGACCATGCCCCTGTTGCACTGCAGCTACGGATACCTACACATGCTCCTGCCCCGTTTACCTGGCGACTCTCCCCTGGAGTGTTGACGGATCAAGTGTTGTGTGAGCGTCTGCGGCAAATTATTGAGGAGTTCTTCGAGACCAATGTGGGCTCCGTCGATAATATGACCACGGTGTGGGAGGCCTTTAAGGTTTCGGTGAGGGGTGCATGCATTGGGTTGCGGTCTGGAGTCCTCACATCCATCAGAGACTCTATGTCCAAACTGGAGAGGGAGTTGTTGGCTTTAGAACGCCGGATGGAGGAAGGGGCCGATAACACATTGCTAGCGGATGTCAGGACAAAGGTCACAGAATATAATGAATTGGCAGACCAGGAGGTAAAATTTTTATCCAAACGCGCCACAGCCAGGTATTATGGAGAGGGGGGTAGGCCAGGCAGGGGACTAGCTGAAAGGATTCGAGACCCTTGGGCTAGGCACTGTACTGTAGTGGAAATTGAGGATCAGGAGACTGTGGTGACTACGACGGATGGCATACTTGCCTGCTTTTCGAGACATTATGCGCAACTCTATGAACATAGAGAAACAGCGGATGAGGCGGAAATATCGCGGTATTTGGAGGACGTAGCGCTAGTGTGGCTCTCTAGGGGGCAACAGGAATTCCTAATGCATCATGTTACTGAGGCGGAATTCAGGGACGCAATAGCTGCCCTACCGAATGGAAAGGCGGCTGGTACGGATGGCCTGCCCGCCGAATTTTATAAGACGTATGCAGATTTGCTTATTCCGCGTCTGGCCATGGTCCTAGAGGAAGCTTTTGAATGCGGGCAACTTCCGGGATCTATGAGAGAGGCACTCTTGGTGGCGCTTCCTAAGCCTGGAAAGCCTTTAAATAGGTGCGAGTCATATCGTCCCCTTTCCCTGATAAACACTGATGTAAAAATAATAGCCAAAGTGCTGGCCACGAGACTGCGTCTCCTTCTGCCGGTTATGGTATTACCCGATCAATCGGGGTTTATCCCCCTTCGGTCTACCACACACAACTTGAGGACCCTGTTCGCCGTATTACATCTCCTTAAACCAGATCTAGCTGCGGTGGCAGTCATGCTAGACGCCGCCAAGGCTTTTGATTCAGTGGCATGGAAGTATATGATGGCTGTCCTGCATCGGATGGGAGTGCCTTTTTTTTTTACGTCGCTAATTGCCCTGCTGTACAATGCACCCACGGCGAGAGTAAGGATTAATGGTCAGGTCTCTGCCCCCTTTCCAATACAGCGGGGGACAAGGCAGGGCTGCCCTCTGTCGCCCCTACTTTTTGCAATCATGATGGAACCATTGGCCTGTGTCTTGCGTCAGAGATATGCGGAAGCAGCACTGAAGTTCCCTCTCAGATCGCTGGCCGTGTCAATGTATGCCGACGACTTGGTCCTATATGTCAGAGACCCGGCACTTCACCTGGAGCGCATACTCCGTGAGTTCATTAAATTTGGCCGGCACTCAGGTCTGACAATAAATTGGGACAAGTCAGTGGTGGTGATGCCTCTTACGGATGTCACTCACCAAGTACCATTGGAATTCCCGCTGGAGTGGGCGACGGAATCAGTCAGATACCTGGGCGTCTGGGTGCACAGGGATTATCAAGAAGTTATACGTGCCAACTACGGCGTTGCCATTTCCAATCTGGAAGACCAGGTGGCACGATGGATTCGTCTCCCATTGACCCTGGCGGATCGCGTGTCATTGATCAAAATGGTAGTGCTGCCGAAATTCCTTTACCTATTCGTCAACATCCCGGTCCCGCTAAGACAGCACTTCTTTGCGAGACTGCGTTCCTTGCTGATAGCTCTCACCTGGGCCGGCAAGAAGCCACGAGTGACGTGGGAGGTACTGACCAAGCCGTACGATCTGGGTGGTTTTGCCTTGCCGGATATGCGACTCTATTATCTTTGCGCGCAGGCACACTTTGCGAGTTATTGGATAAACTCTCCGCCTTACACTCCACACGTAGCATTGGAGGCAAGTGCAGTTCTGCCATATCCACTGAGGGCTATGATAGTAAATAAGCACTCGGTGTTTGAGAAGGGGGAGATTGATACTGTGCGCCTCACAGCGACTGCATGGACTACCCTGGGTAAACGGGCGGGTAAGCTGCCGCTCTACGCTCCGGCCATGCCACTACTTTATCACTCGGACATTTCTGTCTCGGGCGAGCCGGGAGGGCTCCTGATCCTACGGGAGGCTGGACTACAGACTATGGGGGACCTATTTCCGGGAGCATCGTTCATCTCCTCTCGGGAGATGACCACCCGCTCGACGAACGCTACTATGTCCACCTTTGTGTACGTCAGACTGCGAGCTGCAGTGCGTGACCTATACCCAATGTTTCCGGAGGAACCACCGGCCCTAGGTGCATTGCAATTGCTCTATACGGTTAAGGACAGGACTAAATTGCTATCTAAATTATATAAGGCTGCGCAGGAAGATGAGGGGGGAGGGGCGATCCTGGCCAGAGCAAGGTGGGATAGAAGTCTCCCGGAACCGCTGAGTGATGACGACTGGAATGAATGTTGTGCTATGACTGGTGGATATGTGATCAATGGCAACTTTCGCCTTCTACATTATAAATTTCTACAGCAGTGGTACTATACGCCAGCCCAACTGGTACGATACGGGCTTAGGCCCACAGCTCAATGTGTCCGTTGCGGAGCTGACGACGCTGACTTTGTACACCTGGCCTGGGGGTGCCCACGCGTCTACGACTACTGGAAGGAGGTGACTGAAAGACTAACTGTCATGGCCTCTACTGAGGTAAAGATGGATGTACGCCTGTGTCTGTTGGGCATTGCCTCTGGGGTTGCTGCGCCGTCGCGGCGGCTTGTGGTGTTGGCACTTCAATTGGCCAGAAGGAGGGTTGCTATGGTCTGGGGAGGACGGAGAGCGCCTGAGGTGCAAATGTGGCTGAAAGATATGTCCTATTCCAGGGACCAGTTGAACTGTTACTATGACGAGCTACCTGAGGCATCTCGCCCGAGGGATGTATGGGCCCCATTTACACTCTATATGCTCTCTCTCACAGACACTAATAGCGGCGAGAATGGGACTGTTGCTTCATCAGACTGCGAGGAAGGAGCGATTGGCAGGCTTTAGGGCGGATGCGGTTGCTTCACCATGTATGTGGTGTGAATATCTGTGTGACGGTCATGGCAGTGAGAACGTGGCGGGAAGTGAGGACTGGCATGGTGCCCATAGCTATTGATCCTCACTGTGGCCTCTGGATGGTTCTGGGAGGGGGACGAATGACTCCTACCTAGGAAGTACTGGTCGACACGTATTGTATTAGCTGCTCTGCTACATCACGCCTTCTAGACTTGGACTGCTCACTGAAACCAGGATGGGACGGGGGGGTGGGGTTGGGATTTGTTGAAGTTACCTTTCTTTATAAAACCTGAAAAATAGACCGAGATCACATGGGGGCTTACGTCCGCATTCAATAGGTGTGCTATCAATACCACATCTGGATTAACTGTGAGTGCCTACATGAGCTAAGACTTTTGGACTCCTGTAAACGTACTTCTGGTGTTTGATATTAAGCTTGTATAATAATTGCAGTACACCGATTGCGGCCGGCCCTAACAGTGGGTTGTAGGCACACCGCTGTGTATATGAATAATGTGCAATAAAGGTCTGCCAAAAAAAAAAAAAAAAATCCTGATGGAGCAGTCTTAAAGGGACTCATGTCTGAGTATACCCTGCCACACCTATAGTGGCCAAAAACGATTTAGAAAAGGGGGTGGTGATGAACAGAGTGTCTGAGTTAAACAGACCACTCTTACCCAGTCCAAAGATCAGGGCTTGATCCATCACCGTTATTTATCTCACTGCCCCATCCCAGCTCAGAACCTGGCTATATGCAAATCAGTCTGTCCCTGGCCCAGTGCATCATGGGAACAGGGCAGACTAAACTACCAAGCCAATTCTTCACCAGAAAGGAGACAAGCTACCGGGGACCGGTTTCTGGCATTTCAGCCTTCTTCGGCCCGGCTTGCTTGAATCCTGATGGAGCAGTGAGAAAGGGACTCATGTCTGAGTATACCCTGCCACACCTATAGTGGCCAAAAACGATTTAGAAAAGGGGGTGGTGATGAACAGAGTGTCTGAGTTAAACAGACCACTCTTACCCAGTCCAAAGATCAGGGCTTGATCCATCACCGTTATTTATCTCACTGCCCCATCCCAGCTCAGAACCTGGCTATATGCAAATCAGTCTGTCCCTGGCCCAGTGCATCATGGGAACAGGGCAGACTAAACTACCAAGCCAATTCTTCACCAGAAAGGAGACAAGCTACCGGGGACCGGTTTCTGGCATTTCAGCCTTCTTCTGCCCGGCTTGCTTGAATCCTGATGGAGCAGTGAGAAAGGGACTCATGTCTGAGTATACCCTGCCACACCTATAGTGGCCAAAAACGATTTGGAAAAGGGGGTGGTGATGAACAGAGTGTCTGAGTTAAACAGACCACTCTTACCCAGTCCAAAGATCAGGGCTTGATCCATCACCGTTATTTATCTCACTGCCCCATCCCAGCTCAGAACCTGGCTATATGCAAATCAGTCTGTCCCTGGCCCAGTGCATCATGGGAACAGGGCAGACTAAACTACCAAGCCAATTCTTCACCAGAAAGGAGACAAGCTACCGGGGACCGGTTTCTGGCATTTCAGCCTTCTTCGGCCCGGCTTGCTTGAATCCTGATGGAGCAGTGAGAAAGGGACTCATGTCTGAGTATACCCTGCCACACCTATAGTGGCCAAAAACGATTTAGAAAAGGGGGTGGTGATGAACAGAGTGTCTGAGTTAAACAGACCACTCTTACCCAGTCCAAAGATCAGGGCTTGATCCATCACCGTTATTTATCTCACTGCCCCATCCCAGCTCAGAACCTGGCTATATGCAAATCAGTCTGTCCCTGGCCCAGTGCATCATGGGAACAGGGCAGACTAAACTACCAAGCCAATTCTTCACCAGAAAGGAGACAAGTTACCGGGGACCGGTTTCTGGCATTTCAGCCTTCTTCGGCCCGGCTTGCTTGAATCCTGATGGAGCAGTGAGAAAGGGACTCATGTCTGAGTATACCCTGCCACACCTATAGTGGCCAAAAACGATTTGGAAAAGGGGGTGGTGATGAACAGAGTGTCTGAGTTAAACAGACCACTCTTACCCAGTCCAAAGATCAGGGCTTGATCCATCACCGTTATTACGGGTATACTCAGATGTGAGTCCCTTGCTCATTGCACCATCAGGATTCAAGCAAGCCGGGCCGAAGACGGCTGTAATGCCAGAAACCGGTCCCCGGAAGCTTGTTTCCTTCCCAGTGTAAGAATTGGCTGTTGTAGTCTGGTCTGCCCTGTTCCCATGATGCACTGGGCCAGGGACAGACTAATTTGCATACAGCCAGGTTCTGAAACTGGGATGGTGCAATGAGCTAAAAAACGGTGTTGGATCTAGCCCTGATCTCTTGACTGGGTGTGAGTACTCTGCTTAATTCAGAGACTCTGTCCATCACCACCCCTTGTTGTAAATAATGTTGTCCACCCTAAGCGTGGAAGGGTATACTCAGATGTGAGTCCCACTCCCTTGCTCATTGCACCATCAGGATTCAAGCAAGCCGGGCCGAAGACGGCTGTAATGCCAGAAACCGGCCCCCGGAAGCTTGTTTCCTTCCCAGTGTAAGAATTGGCTGTTGTAGTCTGGTCTGCCCTGTTCCCATGATGCACTGGGCCAGGGACAGACTAATTTGCATACAGCCAGGTTCTGAAACTGGGATGGTGCAATGAGCTAAAAAACGGTGTTGGATCTAGCCCTGATCTCTTGACTGGGTGTGAGTACTCTTCTTAATTCAGAGACTCTGTCCATCACCACCCCTTGTTGTAAATAATTTTGTCCACCCTAAGCGTGGAAGGGTATACTCAGATGTGAGTCCCTTGCTCATTGCACCATCAGGATTCAAGCAAGCCGGGCCGAAGACGGCTGTAATGCCAGAAACCGGTCCCCGGAAGCTTGTTTCCTTCCCAGTGTAAGAATTGGCTGTTGTAGTCTGGTCTGCCCTGTTCCCATGATGCACTGGGCCAGGGACAGACTAATTTGCATACAGCCAGGTTCTGAAACTGGGATGGTGCAATGAGCTAAAAAACGGTGTTGGATCTAGCCCTGATCTCTTGACAGGGTGTGAGTACTCTGCTTAATTCAGAGACTCTGTCCATCACCACCCCTTGTTGTAAATAATCTTATGCGTGACATTTCCCAATATTTTTGTCTTCTTTTGGTGAACCCGTTTTTGTTGCTATAGGACTCTGACACACTTCACTCCTGCTTAACAGTGCTAAAATTCTTGTGCTGTATCTTTAAACATGGTAAAATGTACATATTTCTAATTGGCCTATGTGACGCGGGGGACCCCGACGAGGGCCCCCCTGGTCTGCCTAGTAATGTGTCTACTTTCTCTTCACAGAACACCGAGGCCTGGAATACACCTGACATCGTCCGGAGACACCCTGCAGCCGTGAGCCTACAGGACTACACCTTTAAGGGGGCGGAGACGGATTGGCGCCCCGCCCGTCCCGACGACGTAAAACCCATTCCGGAATCCAGCCAGGGGTGCGAGACACCCGGAGGTGGAGTTGGAGGTTGGTGGAGCGAGTGGAGAGAGAGCGGAGTCGAGTGGACGGAGGAGGAGGAAGATCGAGAGCGGAGGTCGGAGGAAGATCAAGAGCAGAGGTCGGAAGAAGAGCACGATCAGAGGTCGGAGGACAAGGAGAGCGGAGAGAAAGCAGGAAGGTGGAGCCGGACGGAGTCGGAGACGAGTCTGAATTACGGGACGATTCCAAGGAGGAAGCCGGCGGCGGGACCAGTCTACAGACCTGAGGTGGAGTACCGCGAGAAGCCAGGGGGCTCTGCGGGACGCGCATCGCCCAGCCACACTAACACGGAAGTGTGGCTCACCCAGGTACGGTCCGACACCAGAGGGTGGGAAACGGGTAGCCGAGGGAAACCCGCATAAAGCAAAACCCCCCCCTACACACCCTTGGGGCTTTCTCAAGGGTTCACATCCCACAGTCAGATTTGGGTCTTGCACGTGTGATTCCCCTCACTCCCTTACCCGTGGAACGTTTGGCTCAGCTCTAGTACTGAAGCGTACTTTGTTTTCTTTCTTTCCTTTCTGGGATACCGGAGCCCAAAGGCCAGCAGGACGGCAGGGAAAAGGCCTACAACGCCCAGAAGACCTTGGGACTGGCGAGGAATAGGAGGTCGGGCAAGAACGGAGGAGGCGGACTCACCCCTACCCTTTTACAGAGTGCCTATTCGCAAACGACGCCTGTACAAACCAATAAAACCTGCACTACCCAGTACCCCAGTGTGTGCGAATCTTTTTGAGAACCCCGCAATACTGTCGCAACCCCGGTCCGAAGTCTCACAAGTGGTGGAGAATGCGGGAACTGTAACCGGGAGCAGCATCGAGGACACAACGATGGATGCGATCCTGCAAGCCCTCGTGAAGGGCCAAGAACAGCTGGCATGGGCAGTGGAGCAACAGCTGGCGGCAGCCCAATTAGACCGGGATACGTTCAGGAGTTCAGTAGTACAACAATTGGAAGGAATGAGAGTAACGGGAGACCCGGCCACGGTCAACGTACGTGAGACCAGGGCTAACCCCACGCCCGCAGGCATATCCCTGCAAAAATATGTCCCGGGGGAGGACCCCGACGCATTTCTGACTAATTTTGAAAGGGTGGCCCTTGCTTGTGGATGGACTGTGGACAAGTGGCCGTTTTTCCTGGCCCCGTTGTTGAGTGGAGAGGCCCAAGCAGCCTATCAGGTCGCGAACAACAACGGTACTACCCCGTATGCCCAAATCAAAACTGTGATTTTGGATCACCTAGGCTTAGATGCCGAAGCCTATAGGGTCAGGTTCCGTAAGGAGAGGGGACAAGCTGGTGACAACCCCAAGACCTTGTTCTTTCGTTTAAAAACCGCGGCCGACAAGTGGCTCACCCCAGCCACAAGCACCAAGGAGCAAATCATGGACAGAATCTACCTTGAACAGTATTTAGAAGCCCTTCCATATGGGACACAGCGGTGGCTACGCCAGCACTCTAATTTGAACACGGCTCAAGCCATGGAGATGGCCACCACCTACGCCCGGGCCCAACCCCGTCTACATAATGCGGAACCAGAGAAGCCAAGCAAAGGACCGGCAAGACCCGAGCGAAGACCAAGGGCATCGTCGGGACCCCTCCCTCCTCCACCCCGACCCCCGGCTGGCGATCATCCCCCTTTCCGGGGCCCACAGTGTTTCGATTGTGGCCAGTGGGGCCACATAGCCCGTCTGTGCCCCCTGAAAAGAGCGCATGAAGAACCAATGGACGTTAACTATCTGCCAAAGTCAGTGTTGTACTCGGCTGAGCTAGGAGGATCCTTTCATGTGAGTGTTTCTGTTAATGGGGTGATGGTTAGGGCCCTTCTTGATTCTGGCTGCAAACAATCCGTCATACAAGGGATATATGTGACTCCAGAACAGTTAATACCAGAGAACAGTGTGTACATCAAATGTGTACATGGGGACGTAAAGGAGTATCCAGTGGCTAACATTCCGCTAGGTTTAGAGGGGATGGAACAGATGGTGGTGAAAGTGGGGGTCATGGATGCCCTACCCGAACCGTTGATCTTGGGCACCGATAACCCGAACTTCCTGAACCTCTTCAAACGCCGGCTGAGCCGAGACAAGGAACAGGGAGAGTCTCTACCCAACTTGCTGTCCACGGGTCCCTGGGAAGGAGATAGATCTTTCCGGTTTGCCCAGGCCAATGACGAGACCCTCATCAATGCTTGGGAACAGGCCCATGCTAGCTTAACTAATCCTAGTCTCTCCTACCCCCACTTTCTGATAAAAGAAGAACTTTTGTATAGAGTACCCTCTAAGGATGACCCGATGCAACTGCTGGTACCGGTCTGTTTCCGCGACCAAATAATGTACTATGCCCATACCCACCTACTGGCGGGACACATCGGGAGCGAAAAAACGACCCAGAATGTCCTCCGGAACTTCTACTGGCCGGGTATCTACAGCGACATAAAAAAACATTGTCAAACCTGTGACCTATGTCAACGGAAGAATGCCCAACGTCCGGTGGCGGTGCCCTTACAACCTCTGCCAGTCATCGGGACCCCATTCGAGAGAGTGGGGATGGATCTAATAGGCCCTTTGACAACCACAAAAAAAGGGTTTAGATATGCACTCGTTATCGTGGACTACGCCACTAGATTTCCTGAGGCATTCCCTCTAAAGTCCCCCACCTCCAGGAACATTGCCGACAAATTCCTCGAGTTGTTTTCTCGAGTTGGGTTCCCTAAAGAAATCCTCACGGACCAGGGGACCCCATTCATGTCCAAGGTTATGCAGGAGGTTTGCCAATTGTTGGGCTTACACCAGATCAAGACGTCCGTGTACCACCCACAAACGGATGGGCTGGTTGAACGTTACAACAGGACCTTGAAAACGGTCCTGAAGAAAATGGTCGAGGTAAACCACTCCGACTGGGACTCCCTGTTGCCCTTAGCCCTATATGTGATCAGGGGCCAGCGACAAAGCAGCTTGGGGTGTTCCTCTTTCGAGATGCTGTATGGGAGACAGCCGCGGAGCCTGCTGGATATGACTAAAGATATGTGGGAAAAGGAACAAGGCGGTGAAATAAGAAGCCTTCTCGAATACAGCTCGAACCTGAGGAACAAATTAGGAAAGATCAGGGAACTCGCGTTTACACACTTGGAGGACAGTCAGAAGCACCAACAGACCCATTATAACAAGGGGAAAAAGTGGAGGTCGCTAAAAGTAGGTGACTGGGCCCTGGTTTTGCTGCCATCAATGTCCAAAAAGTTTAGTAACGAGTGGCAGGGCCCCTATGAGGTCATTGAGACGATCGGTAAAACGACATATCGTCTCCGTCTCACCAGCAGAAAGACTCAGATTTTTCACATAAATCTCCTAAAAAAATGGCTGGGAACCCCACCCAGGGCGGCCCATCTGGTCCTGAATCCCGCCAAGCCCCTCAGCTCCACGATGGACGACTTGGTTGTCAGCGAGGAATTGTTTGAGGCTGAGCAGAAGGGCCTCCTTCCGGTACTGAGGAAACACGCATCCATCTTCTCGGACCTTCCGGGAAAAACCTCTTTGGCTGAGCACCGAATTGAGACGCCGCCTGGTACCGTGGTCAAGCAACGACCGTATAGAATCCCTGAGGCTAAGCGGGAGGCCATAGCCAAAGAGGTGGCAGAAATGCTCAGGTTAGGGGTGATACGGCCTTCCCGGAGTGAGTGGTCGTCGCCCATAGTCATGGTGCCCAAACCAGACGGCAGCAGCCGTTTTTGCATGGACTTCCGGGCACTAAACGAAGTGTCGGCTTGTGATTCCTACCCCATACCCCGGATCGATGAGCTCATCGAGAAACTCGGGGAGGCAAAATATATCAGTACTCTGGACCTGACGAAGGGGTACTGGCAGGTGCCCCTGCGCGAAGAGGACAGGAAAAAGACGGCCTTTTCCACCTCGGAGGGGCTGTTCGAGTTTACGGTTTTGCCCTTCGGTCTACATGGGGCGCCCGCCACGTTCCAGAGACTCATGAACACGGTTCTAAGGGGGCATCATCAATATTGCTCCGCTTATCTTGATGACATCATCATCTTCAGTCCCTCCTGGGAGACACACTTGCAACATCTGGATACCGTGTTCAGTTTGCTCGAATCGGCGGGTCTACATGTCAATTCCAGGAAGTCCAGGATCGGGTACCATAAAGTGAAATACTTGGGGTACCTTCTAGGTCACGGACTCATTGAACCTCAGGTAGAAAAGGTTCGGGCTATCGCGGAAACCCCGTTTCCGAAGTCTCTTAAGGACATGCGTGCCTTTTTGGGTTTGGTTGGGTATTACCGGCGTTTTATTCCCTCCTTTTCTGAGGTCGCGGCGCCCCTGACCGATACCCTCAGGAAAACCAAGGCCCGCCCGGACTTCCACAACCCGTCGCCGGCCATGTGGACTGCCTTCCAGACCCTAAAGAAAGCCATCACCACCAGGCCGGTTCTTACTTCGCCCAACTTTAACAAGCCTTTTGTATTGCATACGGATGCCTCCGACTTTGGTATCGGGGCGGTGTTGTCCCAGGACTCTGGGGAGGGGGGACTCCGCCCCATTCTCTACATCAGTCGGAAGCTGTTTCCGAGGGAGGTTAGGTACCCGACTATTGAAAAGGAGTGCCTGGCCATCAGGTGGGCGGTGGACAAGCTACGCTACTACCTTGAAGGGCGCTCTTTCCTGTTGTACACGGACCATGCCCCTCTCATATGGATGGCTCGGAACATTTCGAACAACCCTCGCGTCATGCGCTGGTTCCTGGCCTTGCAGCCCTTTCGGTTTCAGGTCCGGCACCAGAAGGGGGCCGAGAACGTCCATGCGGACTTCCTGTCTCGTTACCCTCTCCCCGATCGGGAGAATCCTAGGGGGGGGATGTGTGACGCGGGGGACCCCGACGAGGGCCCCCCTGGTCTGCCTAGTAATGTGTCTACTTTCTCTTCACAGAACACCGAGGCCTGGAATACACCTGACATCGTCCGGAGACACCCTGCAGCCGTGAGCCTACAGGACTACACCTTTAAGGGGGCGGAGACGGATTGGCGCCCCGCCCGTCCCGACGACGTAAAACCCATTCCGGAATCCAGCCAGGGGTGCGAGACACCCGGAGGTGGAGTTGGAGGTTGGTGGAGCGAGTGGAGAGAGAGCGGAGTCGAGTGGACGGAGGAGGAGGAAGATCGAGAGCGGAGGTCGGAGGAAGATCAAGAGCAGAGGTCGGAAGAAGAGCACGATCAGAGGTCGGAGGACAAGGAGAGCGGAGAGAAAGCAGGAAGGTGGAGCCGGACGGAGTCGGAGACGAGTCTGAATTACGGGACGATTCCAAGGAGGAAGCCGGCGGCGGGACCAGTCTACAGACCTGAGGTGGAGTACCGCGAGAAGCCAGGGGGCTCTGCGGGACGCGCATCGCCCAGCCACACTAACACGGAAGTGTGGCTCACCCAGGTACGGTCCGACACCAGAGGGTGGGAAACGGGTAGCCGAGGGAAACCCGCATAAAGCAAAACCCCCCCTACACACCCTTGGGGCTTTCTCAAGGGTTCACATCCCACAGTCAGATTTGGGTCTTGCACGTGTGATTCCCCTCACTCCCTTACCCGTGGAACGTTTGGCTCAGCTCTAGTACTGAAGCGTACTTTGTTTTCTTTCTTTCCTTTCTGGGATACCGGAGCCCAAAGGCCAGCAGGACGGCAGGGAAAAGGCCTACAACGCCCAGAAGACCTTGGGACTGGCGAGGAATAGGAGGTCGGGCAAGAACGGAGGAGGCGGACTCACCCCTACCCTTTTACAGAGTGCCTATTCGCAAACGACGCCTGTACAAACCAATAAAACCTGCACTACCCAGTACCCCAGTGTGTGCGAATCTTTTTGAGAACCCCGCAATACTGTCGCAACCCCGGTCCGAAGTCTCACAGCCTATTTATTGTACGTGAGTATGATGTATTCAGTAGCACATGAGGAGGTGTGTGTAGTCCTGAAGGCAGACAATCAAGTGTTTGAGGCTAAGTGTGATTAATGGTGTTAAGTTTTAGAAAACAAATTTCAGACAAATCAGTACCTTAGGGTGTTAGTGTGTGGGAAAACGTGAGTCGGCCATTTATCACCAAAATGTCGGAGGATTGTTCTTGTTGTGGGTGAAGACAAGTACAGTTTATTGGTAAAAGAAACTTCATCCACCACAATACAACTTCAACCTCTTGCTCGAACAGCTATTTTCTAATCATAACCGGAACTAGCCGAGAGGAGATGGCTCTGTGGGTTCGCCAAGCACTATATTTTGTAGTCTCCCTGAACCGATAGGGCATCCGCCCAAGCAAAGAACGAGCCAAGAGTGGACCAGTCTGTGCCCACAAGTGTCCGGAAGAGGCAGTGCCACCTCTCTTGGTCCTGTGCCCAAATAGGGATTGGTCATCGTTGGTAAGACTGTCATTTTAGTTATGTATCTTGTCTCAAAAAGTGCCCTTCTGCTTTTCCTATAAACGTCTTTGGCCTTAACCTAATGTGCGGTAAATCTTGCCCTTATTGTACAGTGTAATGAGAAGGTAGTTTAACATGGGCAAGAGAAAGGCAGTCTATCATCCCTGGGTGTTAGGAAGGAGCCCAATACCGCACAAAGTCTTGCGGCTGAACATTGCACCTTCAGGGGACATCAATAACTTAATTTTAGAGGTGGAGGACATCCTCAACAAAGAGGAACATGCATGTGGTGCAGGCTCTGAAGGCTTTTTTTACAAAGGAAAGCCAAATTATGTTTGTCCAACTGCTATAAATTCCTCCTCAGTAAATCCACAAACAGCAGAGGTGGAAATGGCTTCAACTTTTATTGTTCCGCATATTGTACAGATTTATTTATTTTGAAGGTTTTATATAGCGCTGTCTAGATCTGGCGGTATCAGAGCACTTTACATGAGTATCAGACCACAATTGCAGGTTACATTGTTACAAAGGTTACACAGTTATTAGAGCCTGGCAACACAGTGACAAGTAAGGTTGAGACAAACAAAAAGGACATGTACCTAAGGTAAAAAGCAGGCATGGGGCGAGATTCAGGGGATGTGGGGTAAGAGCAGGGAAAGTAGACAGAGAAGGGAGAAGGGAAGGAGGAGGGGAGGGTGAGAGGCACAGCATTGAAAGAGGAGGGGGATGGTGACGGGCACACAAACCGGTAGACGAGTCTGAGCTGCGTCCAAAGTCCAGTCAGCTGTGATCCCATAGGAAGTGGTATCCGTTCCCCATTTCTGTTGCGAGGCTCCCTATACACAGTGGACTCTCTTCTAATTGACTCCCGCAGTGTCTTAGAATCTTTATATTCCACCAACTGGACTGGACAGAGAAATAGAATAGCTTTCTACCCATGATCTGGTTTATAATACCTCATATCTGGATGATATTTAAGGTATTGTTGGTAGTTTGATGTATGAATTTAATAATGTAAAGGATAACATTTTTGCTTTTACTATGAAGTTGATTAATTAAAAAAGAAATGTTTAAATGAGCAATTTGAGTCATGTCAGACTTGTACTCACTTGGTTTGTCAAATGGAAAAGTTTGCCTGCCTGCCTATCTATCTTTTCCAACACCGTTAGAGTATCTCAGGGCAATTGTCCAATAGGTGATAGTCATTGAACTATTACTCTCAGCCCTCCTTTATCTATAGATATCATGGACCATGATTGTCTGGGTAATTGTGGTGTTGGTGTAGTGAAGAATAACACACCTGCTAATTTACAGATAGTATCAAAGGATGAAGAGTTCCATATATGTGATCCTTCTCTGGATATGCCAGGGCATACAACTGCCCTAAATATCTAGCAAAATGTTGCTCAGTGTTTCTCTCAAGGGGGTCAACTTGTGCACATTTGCCCAAAACTGATCAATTGGATCTTCAACCAATTGCACACCATATGTAGTTGTTCAGGTCCATCTTTAAATCACGTGTGAGACTTAGGAAGTGGCTGCACTGAAAGTATTGAAATTCTACTCAAATTAACTTTCCTGTGACTACAGTAATTGCAACAGTGACGTTCGCCACTTATGTGGATTGTATCCCCCAAGAGTCTCATCTACAAAAGTGTGGTGAGGACGTACAAACACTGGCTTTCGATACACCTGTAATGGGTGTAGAGTAATTTCCCACTCACATTTCTCCCTGTCCCCTTCTCTACTTACAGACTGTACCGGCGGCGGAACACTGTCCCTTTAATCCTACTCCGGAGGTCTGTCATGTGACGAGTCAGCCGGTCCCTCCCGGCTGAAAAAGTAAGACTCGGAAGAAGGAGGCGTCCTACCGGATGTTCGGATTGCCGACTACCAAAGATTCAGCGAAGTCCGCGTACAGACCTTCTCCGTGAGCCCCCAGCTTTAAAGGAGGAGGAACGCCTACTGTGACGAGCAGTCCGTGTAGGAGCCAGAAAAGCGGGAACCCGGGAGAAGAGCCACAGACAGGGCGCCGGAACCTCTCCGGCAACACGAACAAGCCAGGCACGACCCGGAAGGTCGTGGCTTATCCAGGTACGGGGACGCCTTGGGGCTGTTTTGGGCTATCGACAGGAGTGCCACAAGGGAGGGAGCGCCTGAATATAGTACCTTAAGGGAGTTCGCGTATCACGTAGTTCAAAGCCCACATACTGGTGACGGAATAGGGTGAACATCCCTGGCACTTCCCGCTCCTCACCCTCACACATTAGAAGATATCGGTTAATTCCCTTACCCAGTGTTTTTGTTCTTCTTTTCTTTTTTTCATGCTCTGCTGAAACTGCTGAAACTCGAGTGCCTGAAGTATTAAGGACCTAAGGAAAAAGATTGGAAGCACACTCCGCCATCTTCTTTTTAAAAGAAAAGAGTGAAGTTGGACTACAACTCCCAGAGACCCCCATTTAAATCCTTTATTTTACCCTAAAATAAAGACTGGTTCACTGAACTATCATTGTGGTCTTGCTATGCTTCTTTACTACTAAACATGTGGTGTCAGAAGTGGGATCTTTACACCCCTACTGTGTCCAACCATGGAAAATTAAATTCAACAATTAATACAGGGACAAGAAAAATTAGAATGGGCGGTGGAGAAGCAAATGACTTCAGCCCAAGCAAACAGGGCATTATTAAAGGACAGCATGGCAAATCAAGCCGAGCAAATGATGAGTCGCTGATGACCGTCTAGAACTTACAACACAGCTGCAAATACGGGCCGGCAATGGACGTAACGTTTCTTTGCAAAAATATGTATCAGGCGAAGACCCTGACGCCTTTTTGGTGAATTTTGAAAGAGCAGCACGTGTTTCAGGTTGGCCTTTTTTTTTTTTAGCCCCTCTTCTAACTGGGGAAGCACAGGCAGCCTACCAGGTCGCCAACCCTGATGGTCACCATCAATACCAGGAAATTAAGGAAATTATTCTAGAACAAATGGGTATGTATGCGGAGGCCTACAGAGTACGTTTTAGAAAAGATAGAGGCTCTCCCACAGACAGTCCTAAAACCCTATATTTTAGTTTAAAAGCAGCTGCGGATAAGTGGCTAAAATCTCAATCACATACGAAAGAGGAAATAATGACCATGATATAACTAGAACAGTTTATTGAAGAACTACCCTTTCCTGTTCAAAGGTGGCTTAAACAACACAACCACCTCACAGCCGAACAAGCAGTGGAAATGGCCACCTTGTTTCATAGAGCTCAAGCGCGTGCATTGCCTTGGGATACCGACAGACCTATCCGTTCAGCTGGAGCACCGATAAAACTTGACAAGAAACCTATAAAACCTACTCTTGACCCATCTAAAACTTGACCAATCTGTCCTGACCCATTTCCCCAAAGACATCCCCAGTGTCTCGACTGTGGGGAATGGGGGCATATTGCTCGGAACTGTCCAAGAAAAAAAACCCAAGAAGAGCCTATGGACATTGGGTGTGTACCGCACTCCATTATATACACCGCAGAATTGGGACATAGCTTCCATGTAAGTGTTATAGTACAAGGAAGGAAGTTGAGGGCCCTTCTTGATTCAGGGTGCAGACAATAAGTAGTCCTACAGTCAGCCATCCAAATTAGGACCCCTGAAAAAGAAACTGTTCCGATCAGGTGCGTACATGGGGATATTCGCATATACCCCTTAGTAACCCTTCCAGTACAACTGCCGACTGGGCAAACTCTAGATGCAAAACTGGGTTTTGCTCCCTCTCTCACAGAGGAAATGATCCTAGGGCAGGATAACCCATCGTTCCTCTTCCTGTTACAGGATAAAATACAATCCCTAAAACCTCATGACAATTTAAGTCCTTCCCTTCTGTCTCAAGCCCCGTGGATCATACATAGGGGATTTCGGTACACGCAGAAAAACTACCCTTTCTCTACAAACAGCTTGGGACCACGCACAACAAGCACTCACTCAACCCAATCCTTCTTACCCTTCCTTTCAAATAAAAAAATTAACTTCTATATAGGGTGGGAAAGCACGGAGATACCCCACAATTAGTTGTCCCTCAGTCCTTTCAGGATCAGGTCCTTTTTATTTGCACATTCACATCTCTTGGCTGGTCACAGGGGGGCACAGAAAACCATGCAATTGTCAGACCCACAGCCCAGCTGTTCTCTCTCTAAATTGATACCATGCACTTTAGGTGCATACCAGATTGGTTACTGGGTCTTTCTTGTGAGCCCTTGTATAGTGTACCATAGGTACCCAGGGCATATGTGTACCCTAGGCCTAACAGCGGCTGCAACATGTATTGTGCCACCCCTGGTTTGCCTTCCAAACTGACACCACAGGCCTGTTCACACAGCCTGGGCAAGGTGGTGTAATCACCCCTTACTTAGATATAGTATACCTATATCTACCTTTACATATAGACACATATACACCTATACGCCACTCCTATGGTAGGCCTCGACAATCCTGGAGGCAGGGTGCTTGGTTTTATGTGAGAGGGTGCCCTAGCATGAGCTGATCCCCTCTGCAGCTTTCGGAACTATCTCCTTATAGATGTTCTATGATATAGCCATACCATATACTCTTAAGCACATTATAATCCTTGCGGTTAATGCTAACTTTGGTTTGGCTTTATCAAAACATGTCGTGTAGGGTGTCAAACACTTAGGAATACTACTCCCGCCAATTCTGGCGGCGGGGGTAGCATTCCACCCTTCTAGAGGGAAAAGACATGTAAGTTACTGCTTTACCCGGTTAAAGTTAAACAGAGCCTCAGGATCACAAAATGGATGCTGCTGCTACAGACAAGAGTCTGACCTCCTGCTGCTGGACGAAACTCCGGCATGGGAGGCCTGGACAATACAATAGGTTTCCTGTCCAGGGAGGTGCTGGCACCTCCCCAGACAGGGGTTTTGTGTATTGGGGCACGGAGGGCTGCATTCAGTGAATGCATCTAGACACTGCCTGGGGCCCCCAAGGTGCTCCATGCATAGCCCGGTTCAAACCAGTTGCTGGGACACTCCAGCCCCAGGTCTGGCGTGAAACTGGACAAAGGGAAAGGGGTGTAACCACCCCCTTCTCAGGTCTACCCATAGGAGGTACCTAGTCAGGTACTCCAGCCCCCATCCTTAGTATAAGTATAGGAGCTGTGTCCCTGGGACTTTAGATTATCCTGGATGATTCTTTGAAAGACATATCTTGGACCTTCGGCATTCCATTCTGACTGGAAGATGGAAGACATCTCCCTTGTGGTCAACGAGTGACCACCCTGTGCAAACAGGCACCAACAGCAACTTTGCCAGTCTGCAGTTTCAAGGCTTTTGTCAGAACCCGAAGACTCTGCAACTCAAGAACTGAACTTCCAGACTTCGCTGACCCCGACCCACCTCCACAGCAAAGCTGAGACCCATGGCGGACACGAGAGACATGGGACCGGACATCTTGGACATCCTGCATTTTGCAACCTGCACTCCTTTCCTGAAGCCTCAGTAAGTTGTGCATTGGGTTACGAGAAGCTCCAGCCCCGAGCATCATTTGAACCAAAGCTCAGGCCCCCACACTCCATTAGTGTTGCGTGGGCCCCGCCTTTACATTTTTGTTGACGCTTCTTCCCGGTTCTTTGCCCATTGGCTAGTGAGCCCCCTGAAGAAGCCATCTTGAATCTAACTTATGATCCTGGTTGCTCCAGGCTTGCTCCAGCTTCCCTAAAAGGAAGAAGTGCCACAGACCTTGCTGGTCTGCAACAGAGCCAATCTCGACATCCTGCATGGGTTGCAGTTGCCAAGGCTTGTTGGGTCCAATCCGGATACCGACGCTGCAGTCACCTAGATCCATTATGTTTCAATAATCTTTATTTCGGCACATTATGGCCAAAAAAGATGCATAAAACCAAATACATTTCACATTAGAGGAAGGGCAATTTACATGATGAGTTGGGTTTTACAGGAGTACAATAAAAACCATAAATTAGTTAAAAAGGCATATATATTACCAGTACTTAAAAAACAATTGTACATGACCATATATTTGATTCCTAAGAGCATTTCATTAGTACAAACGATAAAAAGAAAACAGAACAACCTTATCCATCATAAATATATATACACAGATCTAACCGATTGTAGATCAAAGCCCATGTTTTTACGCGTATAGCATACCGACAGTAGAAATCTGTTTACACAGAAAACAACAATTTGTCTAGAGTCAGTTTTAATAATCCTGTATGCTTTGACATAGGAACGTACACCAATCGCATTACACAATGGCCTAATCCATTTTTTCCTTGCCAATAAATACGCACTACAGGAAAACAGGATATGGATATCATCCTCTTTTAAACTGGACGAACAGCACAAACACCTCGTATTTTTTGGAGGCCCCATCATAGACGACCAGCTAGCAATCATTACATTAGTTTTGAGTATTCCATATCTGAATTTCATGTAAAGACTTTTTGCAAGTGGAGGTTGAACCTCATCAAAAAAATCCTCAAAGTGTGGTAAATCCTTAAATGCCAAAAAATTCCTTGTAATGGAGCCCCCTGTAGGGCTATTTGGGAGGTTGTGTGCTATGTACGCCCAGAATTTAATTTTGACCAATTTTTTACAACTATATGAGAGACATTGTGGTTCCTCCCAAAAGTGTGACAACCCAATTCGACATAGCCAGGTTCGGACATGTTTCAATCAAGGATTCGAATTATATTGGTCCAACCTCTTTATTTCAAGGAGGCCAGCTCTATAGTCTCTGAGTTCTGCTGTACACCAAAGTCTCACCCAATAGGAAAATGGACGTAAAAGCGCAAGTGATCTGTACGTTTTGCACTTAGATCTAACAATAATGGTAAAAGTGGGGTACGTTTAGGTAGTCATAAGATACTTCTATATAAATTATTTTCACTCTTTACAAATAGGTTCCCAGCTTTCGGACCCCAGATTTCAGCCCCATATAGAGCTGCAGACTGGGCCTTGAATTTAAACACTTCTAATGCTGGTGATATTGATTTGTTAAGGCTCGCCCCATGTTTCTTTAAAATTGGTAAGGTATTCTGTCCTAAAATGGTTTTGCTTTTTTCAATTTGGGTAATCCATGAATTTTTTGTATCTAAGGAAACTCCCAAATAAGTAAAATTGGACACAAGTTATAGTTTTTGTTTGTTCAAGAAGAAATTCCCCGTAAATGATTTATGGGGATTTAGGGCCATACATTTGTTTTTTTCACATTTATCTCTAGCCCTTTCTCATTGCAATAAAGTTGGAATCTACTTAAGAGGGTTTGAAGACCTTTGGGCGTCTGCGAGATCAGAATAATATCGATCGCAAATAAGAGTGCGGGAACCCTTGTGCCATTCAGTTTTGGTGAATCGTTGTTACATTCATCCATTATGGGATAGCTTGAATCCAGCTCCTGGTCATCGTCAATGCCTCCTGGACCTCGTAGATGAAGAGACAAACTTAAGAAGTGTGGCTCACTGGTTAGAGGAGGCATACCCTGAAGCAGAGGTCAGACCCGGGACCAGGGTTCAATTCCCGACGCGGCAGGGTCTGAGCCCAAGTGTCCACGGACTCGATAATTCTCACTTCGGTGCCTACTCAAATCACGGGTTCACACTCTGCAACTCTGGGCAATAGCTTGCTTAATCTCCACTATGGCCCCCCCGCGGCGGGATGCCTGGCTTTCACCTTGGGGATGCCCAGTACGGGTTATCTCACAGGGAATAGCCAGGATGGGTTCCCAATGCAAGCGCCGAGATGCCCAAGGGTAAGTCGAGCGCTATATAAGAACACACATACATACATACATACATACATACATACATACATACCTTCTTCACCTTCAAGCACCTGGCATCGCCTGGTTCTTTCCTGGTACCTTCCTGGTCACTGGCTAGTGACCCAGACTCTGTCCCCTCTGCTTTCAGGTCCTTCACATGTCCGATCCACCCGGACACTTTTCCTCTGGTCGCCTGTAGCACTTCTTTGCAGCTCTCCATAGAAAACGACGACGAAACCCGACACAAAAAGACACCTATGCACCCGGCTTCCCTGGGTGAGGTAACACGAGTAATCCGGTGCTCCCATGGGTCTTGTCTCTCGAAGAGTCCTAGTTTAAAAGGGTTCCATCCTAGTCCATCCGGAAGTGTCCTTAAACTGTAACTTTGCAGCTTTTAGGAACTCAATAGAAAGTCAATGGGAACCCGCACCTGTGTTTAGGCCCTGCACGCGGCTCCCGTGGGTCTCCTACTTTCTAACCTTTGGTTGCTTAGTGTAGCCCCAGCGATTCTACAGGCCCTAGGCCTGCTTTCTAACTCTCACGTGGTACTTATACTACTTTCTTAGTGTATGCTTTGTGAGGTACCTAGGGCATAACATATACTGTGCAACTTATCGTATATTAACTGTGTGACTTGTATTGTATTTTTACCTCTGACCTCATAAAGAGTGCAAATGGGTTGTGTTTAGATTAAATACATATATATTTGATATATAACTTGTGTGGTATCCTTTCATTTGGTGAGGATTCCGTGAAGGGTTTTCAAGTGTACAAGAAAGTGTGGTGCCTGTGCTGGTAGCGGTAAATAAGGGTGAAGATACAATGTAAGAACGGTGTAACACGGTCAGAGGAGACCCAATAAACCTCGGTAGTAGTTGGAAAGGGCCCAACTAAATACATACAACACAAGTCCTGTGCACACGTTATACGGCTACCCAAACTGCTTTCACCCTCACCGCCCACAGCCCTGAAGAGTCACGAGCTATCGGCTCGCTTGACGAAACACGTGTCAGCTGGTTGTTGTGTTTTTTTCTTGATATTAACCTTCCAGAACAGGAAGCTCCAATACAGCTAAAAGAAACTATTCATATATGTCTACCTTGTCTTATTACACTTGATTTGCACTCCTTACTCCTCGTCCACAGAAAACCTGTATGATTTACTGTTTATTACGTGAGCACAGGACTTGTGTTGTATCCTTTCATTTGGTATTCAAGGGATTATATATGGTAAAACAACTTGCTTAACTCGCCTACTGAAGTCTTAGCCTGAAGACTGCTGGTTCATACTACCACTAGGAAAGCTTTCTATAAAGTTGACTTTACAACCACCATCAAAAAGGGTCGATTAGACTGGTGCAAGGTGCCCACTAGAACTAGTGGACATCATATGCCAGGCTAACTTCTCACATTGGTGTGCAGCGGTTGGAATAAGAGCTTGCAATTTGTTTTACCAAATAATCTTGTAATATCTGAAAGATCATATCAAGGTACCTGTAGGTACCTCTAATTCAAGTCTTATATACATAAGTTCTACTGAACTTAGCAGTTGTAGGTGGTAAGGGCTTAGCACACCCTGACTACAACTCCTAGAGAGGTTCTAGTAGGAAACCATTTAGTGTAGGTAGGTGCACACACCACACTTAACTAGAAAATGCCTTTGGAAGCATGCCCTAGTGGACCTCTTCAAGAAGAAACCCAGAGAGTGCCTTCTAAGTATGACTCATTCACTTCTCATGAACTGAGAAGCCTATGTGCAGTCAGAAAGTTGAGTCAAGGACAGAGGCCAACCTTTAACCACCTGGTAGATATCTTAGTGGCTCATGGTGTAGAGAATGCATCAGCCCTCCTCTGAGGACAATTACGGGGGAGGGTCTTACTTACATGCTTTGTAATGTTAGGTCCCTGGCCAAACATCAGTTCGAAATTTGGGATATGATAAACACACATTCCCCGGAAATCTGTTTTATGACAGAAACCTGGCTGACCCCCACTAACCACCGACTATTAATATTGCCATCCCAGAAAACTATAAGTTTATTCATCTTGATAGGACAGGTAAAACAGGGGGGTGGAATAGCCATCTCTTGTAAACGACATATTAACATCTCTTGGTTAAATTCACAAATAGATGAGAACTTGGAAATCAGTATTTTTAAAGTGATATTTTCAGCCTCTGAGAGCTGGACAGGAGCCTTAGTATATCGACCACCGGACCCAAAAACCGATTTTACTGATAGATTGATAGACCTGATAGCTACACATGTCCTTGCAGCTAACAAGTTTCTGGTATTAGGGGATTTCGACTTTCACGGGGAATTATGCTCACTACCAGAGGTGACAAACTCCTTACTGATATGGAGCAGCTGGGGCTCCCACAGAGAATACAAGGACCCACGCACAATGGTGGCCATACATTGGACTTAATTTTCACAAATATTGACACATTTGAATATGATCCTTCATGGCCCTCTTATGGACTGATCACTCAATTATTAAGTTCACTTCTCCCCCGCCCTTGCAGGGACCTAGCGGCCTGTCCACCGGCAGATGCCTAACCATGCAGAGGCCGTGGAGTAAACTTATCCCACAAGCCTTTGAGGTAGCTTTCCAGTCAATCCCACTGACAGAAGATCAGGGCGTAGACAATATGCTGGTAGGATTTAATGAAGGGTTGAGTTAGGTCTTGGATTTCATTATCCCCCTAAAACAAAAACCCAGATCCATCCCAAACCGTCTCTCAGCTAAAAGGTTCACCCCTGAACTAAGCCAGGAAAAGTCTTCCTGTAAAAGACTGGAAAGACAGTGGCGACGAAAAAAATAAAACGCTCAGTCAAAACAACTTTTTAAATCAGCCCCGACGGCCTACCATCGAAACTTAAAAGCAGCGCGATGCCTGTTCATTGCAAACCAAATTGAGAACTCTTATAACTCTGCCAAAGCTTTATTTGATATTGTAAAAGACTTTGTGGAGCCGGTGGTATGTAAACAACCCTCCATCGAGTCCAAAGTCCTATGGAATTCACTGGCAGGTTTCTTTAAGGAGAAAATTGAAAAAATCTAAGCCAATTTTACCCAAGCCAACTTGGCAGCTCCACCCAGCTTTTCTAACCCAAGCGATGCTATCATACGGACTGACCACTCTTTTGAATGCTTTAGGCCCGTCACTTTAGTAGAGACCCAAATGGCTTTAGGGTCTGCCAAATCGGGTTCGCCAGCGGATCTTTGCCCTCCCAAGATCATGTCGTTCCTGTCCCATATTCTAGCCCCGAGGGTACAAAAGATTTTCAACCTCTCTATTATGGAAGGGATAATTCCAGCATCCTGCAAAGAAGCTTTTGTTCGCCCCATTTAAAAAAAACCCATGGCAAACCGGTTGGAATTGGGCAATTACTGCCCTATATCCCTGCTCCCTCTTTTGGGGAAAATACTGGAAAGTATGATCAATAAGCAATTGAATGGCTACTTGGAATCGAACGATATCCTGGACCCCTCACAGTCCGGCTTCTGCCGGGGCTTCATCACGGAAACGGCCCTTCTATTGGTGACTGACTCCCTGAGAACAAAGATAGACACTGGTGGCTCAGCAGTTCTGATTCTGCTTGACCTCTCCGTGGCCTTTGATACCATCTCCCATACAAGGCTTGTGGAGAGGCTAAGCTACTTCGTCGTCCGTGGCCCGGCTCTTAATTGGCTACAAAACTATCTGGAGGACCGCTCACAAACGATCATTATGGGCCCCCATCAATCAGAGAAAACAACATTAGACAAAGGCATCCCCCAGGGCTCCTGCCTTAGCCCCACCCTTTTTAATATCTATATGGCTCCTCTGGCTAAGGTGGGGGAAGCCCTGAGGTTCGAAATTATTTTGTATGCAGACGATACCCAGCTGCTGTTTAACATTGGCCATAACCTCGAGGCTGACAGACTCCGCTTTGCCACAGAAATTTCCGCAATATCAAACTGGATGTCCGTCGCCAATGCCCAATCAATGTGTCAACAACTTGGGCGTTAAGCTAAACCACTCCTTATCCATGCAAGATCATGTAGCCTCAGTATCTGGGGCCTGCTACTATAGGCTCAGATTGCTCCATAAAATTTTACCTTTCATCCCCATGGAGCACCGGAGAACTTTGACCAAAGCCTTAGTCATGAGCCGCATGGACTACGGGAATGCCTTATTGGCAGAAGTTGGAATCCCATCTCTGAAAAAACTGCAGGTAATCCAGAATACGGCGGCAAGGCTGGTCCTGAACATGCCGGCAGGCTCCCCCTCTCGTCCATTGCTGAGAAAACTACACTGGCTGCCGATAAACCAAAGAGCTTTCTTTAAAATTTGTTGTCTCACTTTCTGTGCCCTTCAGGGTCAGGGCCCCGTGTATCTTCAAAATAAACTAAAGAAATATGTACCAAGCCGCCCTTTGAGGTCTAGCACGCAGCAATTGCTTCAGGTACCTCGCATTAGACTCCACAGATCGGGGGGCTTGGCTTTCTCCTATCTCGCACCCAAATACTGGAATAGCCTCCCAGCATCTCTGCGAGAAATATCCGCATATCCGGCTTTCAGAAAACAACTTACGGCATTTCTGTTCTAAGTCTTCCTCCTCTTTTGTGCTGCCCACCCCATCGGGTCTCTGAGTAAAGCGCAGAGATGCCCCCCGGTGATTCGAGCGCTATATAAAAGAGTTTAACATAACATCACATAACAGGCCCAGGTAACCAAGGGTGTAGACTGGGGCGCTCTCTCAACAGAGGATAATACCACTGGAGATGATCCAGTGGTCTCTGATGAGGATGATGACCAGGATGCAGTTGATGAAACTGACCTAGGCAACACAGGACTGTCTGGAGGTGGAGAGGGCCATGGTGGCCCCACCTAACCTTCCAAATAGGCCTAACAGTGGAAACAGAAGGCGCAGATCACTGTCCAGTGGTTCTGATCATTCTAATTCCTCAGTAGGGTCCAGTTCCTCCCCTCTGAGGAGGATGTCGTCCCCTCAGAGAAGAGAGTACAAAGCTAGGATGAGAGAAGTCAAGCTTAGGATCAAGAGGAAAGAAGTTGCCCTTGCAAAAGAGACCCTAGCTCTTGAGAGAGAGAAAAAAAAATGTGTGGGCTAGAGCCCACTTGTGGCAGCAGAATTCCTAGAGATAGGGAAAGGTCTCATGACCATAGAAACCTGAACAAGATTGTCCCTCCCTATCAGATTGGGGATGACATCCACAAATGGATAACTGCTTTGGAGAGGGCTTGCAAAGTACAGCAGGTACCCCTAAGTCAGTGGGCAGCAATCTTGTGGCTCTCCTTTTCGGATAAAGGCAGAGATAAGCTCCTGACAGTTAATGAACAGGATGCTGACCATTACTATGTCCCGAAGAGTGCGCTGATAGATGGGTTTGACCTAACCACTGAGCAGTACAGGTTGCTGTTCAGGGATACCCAAAAGACACAGACTCAGGACTGGGCTGATTTAGTATATTGTGTGACTAAGGCTCTGGAGGGCTGGTTACTGGGCAGTAAGGTCAATGACTATACCGGATTGTATAATTTGATTATGGGAGAACACATTCTTAACAACTGTCAGAACCAGTTATTACATCAGCACCTGGTTGACTCTGATCTGGCCTCTCCCCAAGAATTTGGAAAGGAGGCAGACAAATGGGTCAGAACCAGGGTGAAGCAGAAGGTACAGAACCAAGGTGGTGATCAGAAGAAGCAAGACCAAAAGGGTGGGGAGAAAGCAAAAGATCAGAAGTCTTCTCAAGTTCCCAAAAAGCTTCTAATGGTGGGGGTTCCCAACAATCTAAAAAGAAAGACGGCCCAAAGAAACCCTGGTGCAAGATTTGTAAAGTAAATACTTACTGGACCAGTGATTGTGCCAAAAAGGAGACAGCTCCAGCCACCATTGCCCCTAAGGCAACTGTCCCCCCTAGTTCAGCTCCAAGTGGTGGTTCTCAACAGAAGGGTGTAGTAGGGTTAACCCTGGGAACTGAGATGGATTCTGGCCTAGTCAGAATACCAACTCAATCTTTAATGGGGACATAATTATGTCCTCTACTGTGAGTCCCAAAAACTTGGGCAAGTACAGGCATACTCCTTTAATTAATGACAAAGTGTCTCAGGCCTACAGGGACACATGTGCTAGTGTCACAATGGTGACGCCTGGCTTTGTGGACCCTGGACAGATCATACTAGGTGAAAATTACCTAGTGACCAATGCTAGCAATAACAATAGCAAGATGTCCCTATCATTCGTATAAGAGCTTAAATGTTTGTTAGTGTCATATCCATGAACACTTAATTTGTAACAATCACAGGAGCTTAATGACAACAACAGTTTATCAAAAAGATCGAATTTTAATACATATATTTTTTATCAGTTATTCTTCGGCAACATAAACTACCAGTCATTTCCAAAAGATATTATGTGGTAGTACATAGAACACCATTCGTATTATACATGGATTTTATAATCAACCATGTTCAGGTTGTTATTGCACAGACTAAGTGAGTTAACAAAAACAAATTTGAATATTTCAGCAAAAACGGTGTTCATGCGTCGACGTTTCGGTCCCTGGTGGTCGCATGGATCCTTGGGACCATCTTCAGGACAAACAGTTGCACAATAACATCTAATGCATAAAAACAACAATACTCAATGTCAGTAATAAAAGTCAAAACCCTGTGACACAAAGAGAGACTGTACAGTGCGCTCACACTAGAAAGACAATAAGGACCTACACCAGACTAAACAAAACATAAATGTACAAACAGTGAAGTAAATACTGAAACCAATCTAATCAATATAAAGGTGCCAATATACCTGTACCAATATACTTACATGTCTTAATAGTCAATTAAATCACAATCTGTAACAAAGAATCAAAAATGCCAATGAATCAAGAATGCCAATTAAACAGGACCCAAATAAGAGGAACAACCCAAAGGTGCCTTCTTACTGGGTGGTACTCATATAGACGATGAGCCAAACAATCGGTCATCTATGAGAAAAGGGCCAAAAAACCACAATGAGTGCCCATTTAAAATCCTATACATCTGACCTCCACCAACACCACATGTGAGGCATAAATACCTAATAATCACTCACGTAATAATACTTCACGATGCGACCTGTGAAATGAAGCAAGTGATAGATTTTAATTAAAGCCGAAAATGCGACCAGTTTAGTAATAATATAAGAAGTTACTGTCAGTTTGTCGATTATCAGCGGCAAAATATCCAGGCAAAACCATTGTCATATCGTATCTGTTAGCACAATACTTGCAACAGCTAAGTTCATATTTATCTGTATATCCGAGCCGGCAAACTTACTCTGAATGACATAGAGCAAGGGGGGGTTTCAAAGGTGCTCAGCCACGCCCAACACGCATTCCAAACACGACTTCTGAGACCCAACCAATAGGTTCCAGCTTACCTGACTCGCGGGAATGGCAAAGCTCAACCCGGGACGCCCGACTACAGAGTTCTGGCTTCAACAGGGGCCCGCGTCTACTACGTTAAAAAAGGGGGTCGAGGGGCACTGACGTCAGAAAACGATCGGCGCCGCCATCTTGAAGTGGGAAAAGCTGTCTACGTATGACCCATCGAATTGCCTAATAAAGTGAAAACTGAATAGAACAAATAATTAAATTCTGTAGACAGAAAAAGCTGCCTGTAAAATAATAAACGGCCTAAGGCTCATAAAAAGCAAGTACTATGTTAGGATGGCCGCCATCTTGTAGTGGTTCAAATCCCATCAATATGTAGGATATCTTTAAACGAAAAATGAATCAATCAATCACACATACTGGATGTTGGTCACTTGACCCCAAAATACTAACACATTAAATAGAAGGAACAAAAAAACGAAACAAACAGCGACTAAGTCTCGTGAACATCAGACAAGGGACTCATAGAGGACGAGAAATTGTCTAGCTCCACCCCACAGGGGATGGTAGTTTGTCAGAAACTAAAAACCGGGTATTACTTATACTCAGCCGAGTATTCTACCAATCTACATTTAATTCAAAACTGAATATATTAGGTGGCTGCGCAACCTCAAATGGGGTGATAGCCTTGGGGTCATAACACAACACTCAGCCGAGTGTTGAGACATCTGAATCACAAAAGGTAGAAGAATTACCCCAGCAACGCTAATGAGTGCCACTCAATCAGAGAATTAAGTCCATTCTCCACAGTATTCCCAGACCAGATCCACTTATTCTCCTTCTGTGTGAGCAGCCTGTCAACACAATGTCTTCTCTTTGTGCCCTTTACCACTTTTAAAACAAACCATGACATTTCTGATGGCAAATGTGCACATTTGTTGTAATGTTCCACTAAAGGGGCAGATATCACATTGCAACGGATTTGCGATTGATGTTGCAGGATCCGTTTCCTGATTTCTTAGGTGGTTTTACCTATGCACATAAGGGCACACGGACATTTTATGCAATAAATGAAATTGTTTGTTAGACAGTTTGAGTGGTGTTTGAACATTATCATTTTCCCATTCAGACAACAGCTTTTCATCATCTCTGTGGTGGGACATGCCACGCAATTACCACAGGGATAGTGACCCACAATTGGTGCTAAACCCCATAAGTTGGTGATTGTTCTGGGAGTAGGTTCTCTGTATGCTTTAACCAAATTGTCCCACAAATTCCTACCTCGCTTGAAAGCGAAACGTGGCATTTCCAATTGTGGCTCCACCTTTTTGATCAAATGCCAGTTGAGCTTTATGATTTTTCTGATCTGCTGAGATCAGTACCAAAGGTCATGACACAGGTAATTGGTTGTGCCATACCTGTGTCAATTGGATCTCGTTTATCTTCACAAGTCTGTAGGGATATGATCTCATTACCAGTTTGGATTGAAGGATCTTGGCCTCTCTAAAGTAGTCCTCCCTTTTGGTACAGTTCCGGCGGATCCGAAGGAACTGACCAAAAGGGAGATTATCCCGCAAATTACGGGGATGGTGGCTACTATACTTTAATAGTGTATTTCGTGCCGTAGGTTTTGTGTATAGACTCGTGGTAAATATCCCCTCCTCATGTGAGATCTGTAAGTCCAGAAAATTAATGGAGTTAGCATTGTGTTCCAATGTGAACTGTAAAAAAGGATCACGGTTATTCAACCATATGTGAAATTCTTCTAATTTGGTTTGGGAGCCCTCCCATACTATGCATATATCATCGATATATCGTAAGTAGTGTAATAGATTGGGGCGAAGGGATTATTGTTGTAAATGACCCTTTCTTCAAAGGCTGCAACGAACAAATTAGCTATACTTGGTGCGAAAATCGCGCCCATGGCCACACCCTGGAGCTGGACATAAAAGTCACTGTTGAACAGGAAGTAATTCTCCTCCAACGCAATTTTATCACAATCAGTAATGAACCAGGTTGGAACTTGGTGAGGACTGGATCAGGCTTACGTGTCCTCGGCTATCTCCGTGATAGCCGAGGACACATGGATTGATTCCCCTGCTTACAGATATCGACTTGCAAGACTCATTGCCACAATTAACGGGTGGACTCCACGTTCAAACGTAAGCCTGATCAGCTGATTCTCTTCATTTGAAGCACTGAGACCTTTGACAATTATCCAACACTGAACTGTGTGACAAGAACGACGTTCTTCTCAGCATTCTGCAGTGATTTTGTGACCAGGACAGGCCTTGCCTAGCCCTATTTATCTACTTTGTGGGAGTAATCACACACTCTGCGCCAAGTACAACAAGCTTCTTCGGTTGTGCCCATCTCCCCCGTATTTTCTCGTCCTGATGAAGACCCCATTGCAAGGGATCAACTTTTACCTGCCTTTACACTAGGGGTCGAAAAGTCGACTGTTTTCTGTGTTTTTTCAGCTTCATTTCAGGAATAATGTTACTTAGCACGTTGATGAAGCATGATATGTTATAAAAATGTTTGGGAACTTATGGTCACCCATAACTTGAATTAGCTTAATTATTTTCAATTGATTGCAGCCTTTGGCTCTGTTTTTTTTATGTCACTTACCCTCCCTACACTCACTGCACCATTCCCCTTTTCTCCCAACCTTTACCAGGGCACTTCACAAAAATATAGTTGTTACCTAAATTGCCTGAGTAAGTGGCTAAGCTACATTGGAAATAAATACAGTGTAAGCAAATCATTGTTTATTTGTTTATTGATTGTGCATAATTTGTCTGCTTACTGGGACCCCTCTTTCTCAGCAACCAGTGTCTAGAAGCAGGTTCGAGGTCTAGATTCGTAATTCCACCCAGGCCCCGAGCCCGTGCTCCTCTGAGTCGCTGGCTTACTTCCGTCACCTCAGGTCAGAGAGTTGCACAACCTGGTGCTTCTACAGGGCCCGAGTCCACTAGCAACGTTGTACCTGATTGCTGCGCGAAGTCTCACTTCGTATCTGGTAAGGTCTGCAGCGGCTTCGCGAGAGCCCAACCCGATTCCTGCCCACCCAAAGGCCACCGGGGCAGGGAAAGCATCAGCAATCGACCCGTGTGTGGCCCACTAGGTGTAAGGTCGCGGGCGGCGACACCGGTGTTGGTTAATGAAGGTGAACCAGCAGTCTTTTGTGACCTGTTAGGGTATTGATTACGAGCCCAAGCAACTAGGCCCACTGTCTGCATGCCCACAACCTCCTCTGTGCTTCTAGCGCATGACCTCCATGAATGCTAGGAAACCGCCCTCCGCCAACCCAAGCTCACGATATTCAACAGTTCTCAGGCGGTCTCCTACTGTGGGCAAAGGTAGCGTAGTGTGCTGGGGAGGGTCGCTGCGATCTGTAAGTCCGGTGTGGGGGAGCAGCGCAAACCTCGGGCCCACTCCCGGGCCCCTCGGCCTCACCTCTGTCACCACCTCACCGGGTGTTGCGGAGATGGATTCGCTGCTCACTGTGGGCCGGCGATCCGCGCGGCTCGGTCCGTGGGCAGAGGAAACCGGGCCACCAGCAGCTCTCCACCCATGCCCAGTGGCGGGCTCAGCTGGAAGTGCAGAAGAGCAGGCCCTAAGCAAGCGGCCCCATCTTCACGGTTCCAGGGACAGTGTGGGCCTCGCCTCAAAGTAGGCCACAGGGGGTCGCCGCCGGAGGCTGCTCCAATATCCGATGGAGGACTGGGCAGCGGAGGGGCAGCGGTATTGCCGGACTCACCCCTCAGCACCGCTGCCCCCTCTGTGTCCCTGCCACGTGGAGTGTTGGTGTTGCCAGGTCGCCACCCACTACGGCCGGGGATCTGCGTGGCCCAGTCCGGTGGGAGAAGAGACCGGGCCGCATGCAGCACTCGACCCGTACTCAGTAGCAGGCTTAGCTGTGCCTCTGTCATGACCTCGCGAGGCAGCCGGGTGTTCCCAAATCGAGAGCCCCCGCCCTCATGGCTGCAGTGGTGGTGTAGGCTGCACCTCAGTGGCTGCAGTGATGGTGTAGGCCTCACCTCAGGACAGGCCTCAGTCGCGCCAGAGGGCTCCGCCATCGGCGGCAATCCCAGCACCGGATGAGGCACCGGACAGCAGGTAGGGTTTGCAGTGGTCAGAAGGGAAGGCGCTGGCCTCGGTGGTCCGCTCCGCAGACCGCCGCATTTTTAGGGCCTCCCGTGGGCGGGGATGCCATAGCTGCCTCCCGGGCCTACTCGCGGGAACGGCCGTGTCAGCTCCCTCTGGTCTGCTCATGGGCTCCAGGTAGCTTTGGAGCAGTCCTTGAGGTGTTGCACCGGAACCCCTTGCTGATCTGCGCCCCTGGGGAGCTGTGCTGTGCTGATTCGGGAGGCGGTGGGCAGGAGCTCGAGAGGACTCGATATGCCCCTCTTGATGCTATGCAGGACATTAAATCACTGCAAACTCTACATTGTTCTAAGATCCCTTGTTCTCCGCTAGTTTTGTCAACTGATGGGACCCAAGAGCAGTCTACCGCCATGACCAATTATTCTCTCCTCCTTACCCAATGTATTGATACTGTCTGTGGTGGAGGTTTTAAACTACTTTCTTGGAACTTAGCTGGAATTCGTTCCAAATGGACAAATTATCATTGGCTAGCCCTGGTAAGGAATTATTAATTAATTTGCTCACAAGAGACCGGAGTGACAGTTGATTTCTGAATTGATGGTTTTTGTGCCTACTGTAACCCTGTGATAGAGCTGGCATCCTTGGCCTAGTTTCCCCCTAACATTTTGCCTTTAGACCTCCTGTTTTTGCTGACTTTATTTTTGCTGGCCTTTGGACTCTGCATACTTTACCACTGTTAACTAGTGCTAAAGTGATTGTGCTCTCTGCTCAAAACATGGCAATATTGGCTTGTACCTAATTGGCATATTTTATTTATTTATTAGTCCCTAGTAAAGTACACTACATGTGCTCAGGGACTGTAAATGAACTGCTACTCATGGACCTGCAGCACTGATTGTGCCACTCACTGAAGTAGCCTCGTAAACATATCTCATGCAGAGCCGGTGTGTGCAGTTTTAACTTGGCACATCGACTTGGCAAAATGACCCTTCTTCCAGGTCCAAACCTTCCTTTTAAATACATATAAGTCACCCCTAAGGTAGACCCTAGCCAGCTCCAAGGGCAGGGTGCAGTGTATTTAAAATGTTGGACTTTAATGTTTTACATGCCAGGGTAGTGACAAGCTCCTACTTGTGTTTTTCACTACTGCGAGGCCCATCTCGCCCAAAGGATAACATTGGAGTTGTCTTAATATATTTTAGAAGTGTAATTTCCAAATGGGAAGAGATAATTGTTTTATGTTTGGTATCTCTGGAATCCTAACTTAAAAGTTGGATTTCTTCACAGGTCCAGAGTGTACTATGGTGGTAGGGTCAGAGTCCCAGTACTTATACCCAGTTGTACCTTTGAAGTGGTGGTGACTTCAAAGAAGTGTCTTTGGGCTGCACACAGGCCTTTTCTTCCCAGCCATGGCTCCAGACTATCAGTAGGGGGTAATCAGCCCTTTGTGTGGGAAACAGAACACAGCCTATTCAAGTATAAGTGTCAGCTCCCCTCTCTCTTCCTACCCAGGAAGAGCTATCAGAATGCAGATGAGTTCTCTGTCGCACCTACCCTTCCTGTGTTTGTGGCTTTCTAGAGGGAATGCACAAAGTGTAGCTGTCATCCACCACAGACATGTATGGGAGACAGGCTGCAATTAAATGCTCGTGGAAGAGGTGTGGTGCAGCGGCCAGGGTGCCTGACTCCGGACCACAGGGTTCACAGTTCGATCTCCGGCTCAGGCGGCGGGTTAACCCAGCACCATGTGACTCTGGGCAATAGCTTGCTAATCTTCCCGACGGCCCCCAGCGCCGGGACACCTCCGTCGGAGGTAGCTGTGCGCTTTACAAATGCTGGCATTTATATACAGAGCAGTAAAAGCAGAGAAATGCCCTCTTTCTAAAAGTATTAAGAAGTTGTGCTCCCCTCTGTGGAAGCGTCCCCTAGTTGCACTGCTGTGTTCCGACTTGGGACGTTATCCAATTTATCAAATCTTCATTGAAAATCACTGTGACTCAGTTTGATTGTCATAGAATTTTAGTCATTCATGAATTTCCTCACTCATGTGTGTTTTTTCGTTCATGAAATTGCAACATTTCATATATACATCAATCGATGAATCGATTCATAAGACAAATCAGGACAGACAGAAAGGCCCAAAGAGAAGAAGTTGAGCTCTTGAAACCCAATGTTAGGAAATATGTCATGTTAAGAACTTGTGATACTATGGAATTATACCGAACATGCTCCTTTACTTCCCATGAAAAATTTCTGCTGACACGATTCAGGTTTAACATCTTTCATCACCTTTTAACCAGACCAAAGTTGGACATTTTTAAGAAAACTGTAGCTCCCTGTGGCTGCGACGGGAAGTCTCCACAGGATATGCTGCATTTTATATTTTTATGTAGATTTTATGAATACCCCCGTAAACTCTATCTTGTCACCCTTTTAAAGAAATTAAATTTTAATCAAATAAGACCTGCACTCATGTATCTACAGCTTTTGCACAGTGACAGTGTCCTCCAGCTGATAGAATTTTTAAAATTAACTGTGAGAATAAGAAAATGTTTAGATGAGTGATTTTATATCCCTGAAGGATGACGCACTAATGCACTTTGTTGTATTTTGGTACTACCTGCACTTTAATTGTGATTTTGATTTTGCCTACTTACTCATCAAAAGAATTGTATGACTCATGAAATATGTATTACTTGTCCAGATGTAATGGTGATTTTAATTAGGAAATGTTTATTGATTTTGTGCTTTTATGGATTGAAATATATCCGAAATAAAGTCTTATTGAATTGAATTGAATTGAATCGATTCATAAGACAAATCACCAAGTTCAACAATCCCAATGTATTTCGGGCTGGAATAGTTCTTCAGGGGATGTATTCTGAAAAATAATTTGGTGGAATGAAGTAAGAAAACAACTGTCCAGGTTCAGTAGAATGTATCCATCACCAGGTGCTGTATATGGTGGCATCTTAATGGTAATGGTAGTGACAATGCTATTATATCAAAACTATTTGGGTGATCGGAGATGTGACATATGGCTTGAATATTAGTCATTTCATGTATAACGTGGATGCCATGAGTACCAGGTTAGCAAGTGAGCTGATTATGGTGCTCTCATCTCGCCGGTGTTACATGTGAAATGTATTTTAGTGAAGATAACGTGAGTTGAGGGTGGAATGTCAATATGTGTATGGAATAACGATATCTAGGACCCTTTATCAGTCCTTGTTGTTGATTATTCCGATAGCATGCATGGCTTGTGCCTGGATTCTGCAATTGAGTAACGTGCTAAGTTTGCATGCCATTAAAAATCATCTTATGAAATCCTGGTTCAGAAATCCAGTTGCAAGAAACATTCTGCAAATTAAAGATATATCTAAATAACAATTATAAATTAGTCTTACTGCAATAAGTCTTCGGTTAAGGTTCATAGAGTCACGTCCCGGTCCGTCACTTTTGCAATTACTGGAAGGCAGATGTGGACGATGTGTAGATATGACAAGGTGAAACATAAATGAAGGACTAGCTGAGGAAGTTTGAGGGGAACCATTTTGGAGTGGTGAGTAATTCAAGAAGTCTACTGTGTGACCAGGAGTAAAACGGAGAACTTAAATGGGATCCTGAAGCTATGATGTAAAGTATCAGAATTGTGTCTTCACCCACTGCCATAGGGAGGCGGGGAAGGTGGGTAGAGCCTGAGAGTATAGTGGAGTGAATCTGAGGGTGGAACTAAATCGGGTGTGTTGGAACCAGAGGGTGTAAAATAGCAGTGAGCCAATGGTAACTCATGCATGTGTCTACATGTGATGAAGGAAGGTATCCTCAATGATATAACTCTCTAGTGCGGGTGGTCAGACAATAAGAACTATACAGCGTGATATTTCTCCTTAGACAAGAGAAGAAAGCTAAAACGAAAGGGTGGTGAGGAGCACCCATTGTGACAATGTATTTCTTACAAGTGACAGCTGAATGATGTCCTAAACAATTCCCTCCTACGGGTGATGTGTGGTTCTTAGAAAAGCAAAGGATACGTACTATATGAACATGCCAGAGGGAGGAACTAAAAGGAAGCTATTCCAGTTATCATGGGCCAATGTTTCTGAAAGTGGCATTTCTAAAATAGTAATTTTTCATGCTACTTTACCAGTAAAGAGGTGTTATTATTACCATTTCAAAGATATGAAAGATGATACGGGTACTCCTTTCTAATCAGGGATTATAATCTAAAAGAGTATTATGGAATTCCCAATGCTAGCTTATAAAAGGAGTAGTCTCACAGTATTGAAAAACAAATGTAGCTGTTTGTCACTACCAAGACATGTAAAATGTAATAGTACATGTCCTACCTTTTACTTACACAGTACCCTTCCCAGGGCCTACCCTAGGGTGACTTATGTGTAACAAATGATGTGTTTAGGGCTTGACAGTGAGTTTTAAATGCCAAGTCGAAGTTGCAGTAAACTGCACACACAGGCCCTGCAATGGCAGGCCAGTGACAGGTTTGAAAGGCTACTTGTGTGGGTGACACATTCAGTGCTGCAGGCCCACTAGTAGCATTTACGTTATATATCCAGGGTATATGGTATACCACTTTACAAGGGATTTACAAGTAAACTAAATCTGTTAATAGGGTATACACCAATGTCACCATGTTTAGGGGAGAAGTACATGCACTTTAGCACTGGTCAGCAGTGATAAAGTGCTCAGAGTTCTAAGACAATCAAAAACATACAGCAAAAAGAGGAGGTAAGCAGGCAGAAATGTTTTGGGGGAATACCACCCTAAGGATGACTGGTCTAACACGTGCCCCCTCCCAGCTGAAAGTGGGGGGATCTAACCATCCTCTAGGGAGTTCTGATCACTGAAGTGGAAAAACCTAGATTGACCATCAGCACTGGCGTGTTCTACCCCTGGTCTGTGTTCACCCCAGAAGTTCATACCCTTCTCAACAGTTTTGGATTCTCACCCCTCATTTGCATGAGTCACCTGAGGGGCCTGTGCTCAGTCTAAATCTGGAAGTGAATGCCAAACAGGTATGGCCTTAACTTCTTCAGTGCCCAAATCACAGCAAAAGATTATCTTACTATAGCATTCCAACCATGTTTCCGGGGGAGTAACCTCCTGGAGATGAAGGCTACAGGTTGGTCTAGGCCCTCTTTGTTTAGCTGTGATAAACTTCCCCTTTGCCATGTTCTGGGGCATCTGTTTGAACAATAAACTCCTTGGATAAGTTAGGGGACCTGAGCACAGGGGCTGTGCACATGGCCTGCTTCAGGGACTCAAATGCTTTTTGGCATGCTTCTATCAAAATCACATTTCTGGCTGCTTCTAAGACTTCAGCTATATCCAGGGGGCAACGATTGTTTCTGACCTCAGTCTGGGAGTTGGGGTGTGGGGCTCCCAGGCCATGATAGTCTCTATCGTGCCAATAAGGGGCTTCCCCTTCCCACCAGGTGTCCCAAGTCATTACAGACCCCTGACCTATCTGGCACTCACTGGCCTTGATAGTCAGGCCTGTCTGTTTCACAACCTAAAGCACTTCCTGGAAGTGATAAGGTGGTCCTTCCAGCTGCTACTGAAGATGCCTATGTCATCCAGGTAGGCAGCTGAAAATGTCTCTATACCAGCAAGGACCTGATTCATCGAACTATGGAAGGTGGCAAGGGAATTCTTGAGTTCAAAGGGGATCACACAAAATAGGTAGTGGCCCTCTGGAGTGGAGAAGGCTGACCTCTCCTTGGCACCTTCTGTTAGAGCTACCTGCCAGTACCCTGATGTCAGATCAAAGGTACTTAAGTACAGGGCAGCCCCTATCCCGTAAATAAGCTCATCAGCCCGGGGGATGGAATGATCATCTGTCGTTGTCACTGAATTTAGCCCCCTATAATCCACACAGAACCTCAGGTTAGGTGTGGTGCCCGCTGGGGCATTATTTGGTACCAGAACCATAGGATTGGACCAGGGGCTACTGGAGGGATATATCACCCCAATTTCAGCAATTAGAGACTTCACTCTTAATGCTGGCTCTCACCTTATCGGACAACCTGTAAAATGTATTCTTCACAAGGAGGTTGTCCGCTGTGGTCACATCATGGATACATAGTTGGGTGGTCCCAGGAATAATGGAGAGCAGAGAGGAGTTATGTCCCAAAACCTGGTGGCAGTTTCTCTGCTGGTCAGGAGTTAGACTGGGGGAAAGGATTACTCCCTCCACAGATCCATATTTCTCCTTCAAGTCTAAGAGATCAGGGAGAGGCTCACTCTCCTCCTTCTCTTCTCCATCTGTCACCAACAGCATGGTGAGCTCAAACCTTTAAAGTGGGATTGGGGCAACTGATATTGAACACCCTGTGGGGTTTCCTCGGGTCTACCAGCATAGCTGCCAAGGTTTCAGATTGCTCATGTGTGACATTTTCATAATTTCAGTGTAATTATGAGTGACATTCACCAACTATGAGTGACACTTTCTCATGAGTAAAATCAAGCAATGATGACGAGGGAAACATATAAATATCAGAAATTACATCCATTTGAGCAATGAGAAACTCTAAGAACATCTTAAAACTGCTGCAAAGCACCAGAAATGGAATGGCGCTGTGGGACCCGACTGTGCCTGCTAATAAATTATGATAGTTACTCAGTCACAATAGCTGAGTCACAGAGTTGCCAAGTTTTCAGACTGCATATGTGTTTCAGTGTACTTATGAGTGACATTAAACAACCAAATATGTGATGTGACACTTTCCCTCATGTAAACCCAAGCAATGAAGTCCATGGACATCGATAAATATCAGAAAAGATACCCTTTGAGCAATGAGAAGCTCTAAAAACTTTTTGAAACTGCTACAAAAAACCCGAAATGTAAAGTCACTAATGTACTGCCCCTTTCAAGAATGATAGCACTGTAAAACAAGTATGGCCCCCTGTTATAAACAATAAGTCTCTGAAGGCAATACAAATACACAAGTCAGTATTACCCGGCAATTCCATGATTCAGCTCTGGTTCTCTTTGTGACACACACTCCAACATCTGCAGTGATAGCATTAACCTATGAGGCTTCATAATGCTAGTGTGCATTTCCCATTGATTACTATACTTGCTTTTATCTTTCATTATAATATGCAAGCAGTGTTAGTTTACATGCAGTTAGCTAAATGTAAAAGACCAACTTTTTCAAACATGCCGTTCCTTTGTCCCCAAGCTCTTGTATTGGCTTCATTGTACTAAGGTGTGCTCGGTCGGACAGGACTGTGGGACCCCCGCGTCATGCATGTAACTACACAGCTGTTTTTAGACCCGGTCAAGCAGCACTGAGGAGTCGGGCATGGACGAGGTTGGTGCCCCTTTTCTGCTCTGGCAGTGGCGGGCACAGCAAAGATAAACAAAGCTGTCACCCACTGCTTCAGTGACTGCTTGAGGCCCCCAATAAACCAATCAAACTACCCTGCTGTGTGTTGAACTCTTATATCACCCTGACCTAATGCGCTGCCAGCGCTGGGACACTTACAGGCCGGCTCAGCTTGACTGAAGTGAGCCCCGGCCTGAGGGGAGCCGTAAGCGTTAAACTAGTGCTAGATAATCAACCATTCTCTGAAACAACAGAGACGCTACTGGCTCATATCACACAGTAAGCTCTCCTCTGTACGCATTTTATTTATTAAAAACGGCGAGTACAGACCTCACGCGTGGCCAATAGTTACCTTGAAGCACTGTGTCTGTAGTGAGACGGACGCACACAGCAGCGGAGGAGATGGAGTGGCAGACTGTGTGGGTGCCTTCCCCAGACGTCCACTGTGGTTTTGGGTCCATGTGATCATGAGAGAGCAGATCACCAGGCCCCCTCAACTCCTCTTAAGTATAATTTCCCGATAATTGCAGTACTTGGTTAAATCTGGAAGTGCCCCCCGTGAAGACCGGCTTGGGCATGAATCAGAGCAGGTAGGTTCTGGGGGCGACTCCAAGACTCACAATGCACCTGTCTCATCCCTTAAGAGCTGCCCTGCTGCAGCAGCGGGCTGGGCTGCCCTGCCCGAAGCTACTGTCCTTTGTTCAGCACTCCGATGCCTTGCGGTTTAAAGTAAATCAACTCTGATGGTTGCTGGAACCCCGCTTCACCCCTCACAGCATGCAAATGTGTGATTAATGCATTTTAATGCGGATCACCACATTAAAATGCGTTAGTGTCACGTCTGATACGTGGTACTTGGCAGTGCTGTACCAGGTAGGTGGCCTTACCCTTCCTCTCAATCACTTCATAGGGCCGAGTCTAAAGGTCCTGGAGGGCCCGGGTACCACAGGTTTTATAACTCACACTTTCTGAAAGGCTGCAATTCCACAATGGTAGAATTTTGGTCATACCACTCTTTCAGCACAGCTTGACTGACTTCTAAGTTGTCTGAGGTTTGCTTCCACAACTTAGTTGTTTGACTCCTGAAGGCAAGCATGTAACTTGCTACATCCTGGGGAATCTTCCTGGGAGCTTGCCCCTACCCTTCCTTGACCAAACACAGAGGTCCTCTGACAGGGTTCCCATACAGAAGGCCAAAGGGGTTGGAGCCTACTCCCTTATGTGGTACCTCTTTGTAGGCAAATGACAGGCATGGCAAGAGGATGTCCTACTTTTTCCTCAGACCTTCAAGTAAGCCTCTAATCATGCCCTTCAGGGTCTTGTTGGATCTCTCAAGAAGCCCATTTGTTTGTGGAATGTAAGGAGTGGAGAACTTGTAGGTTACCCCACACTCCTTCCACATTGACTGCTTTTATGCAGACATGTGTGCCCCTGTTAGACACAACTTCCATGGGGAAACCCGCTCGGGTGAAAATCCCCATCAGGGCCTCTGCCACTGCAGGTGTAGTCATGGTCCTCAGATGGATTGCCTCTGGATACATCGTGGCATGATCTACCAGAAACAGGATACACCTGCTGCCTGATATAGTCTGGGGATCCATAGGCCCAACAATGTCGATGACCACCACTCAATGGGTTTTCAAACGACAGGCAAGAGATTAAGGGGGCTTTCAGCCTCTGCCCTGGCGGGTCACGCAAGTCCTACAGAATGCATCTAAAGAATTTTTAATTCTAGGCCAATACAAGTGAATAACAAGCCTTGCAAAGGTCTTGGCCTTGGTGTCTTGCCAGGGGAAGTTTGTGAGCCAGCTCCACTAGCAAGACCCTGTGGCACAGGAGATCACCAGGGCCCCTGTTCTCCCTCGCACAGGAGCCTTAGGCTCAATGTAAAGGATGTTGTCCTCCCAGTACATGTGGTAACTTCCAGAGACATCACCTGCTGCTTGGCAATAGACTGTTGCCTAATGCCCTAAAGGGTTGGACACTCCCTTTGTCGCCTACAAAACTCCTTCTTGGTGGATTCTTCTTCTACATGCCATCCAGCAAGTGTAGGCAGGTCATCAAAGGAAGGAATGCCCTCTACTGTGGACTCTGAGGTGACCACCGTAGATGCCCAATCCATCTCACTGGGAGTACACTCTTTGGCTGGTTTTCCCATGCCCTTTGCCATTCTCCTTCTTAGCAGCTGGTTGAGCCATTGTTCCAGGCTCCAGCCCTTCCCGTCCTGGGCAGCCATGGACCGTGTTGGAGCACAGGTTCATTCAGCTTACCCTAACATCTCCACAGGAGACTTTAGCTCCACCTCCTTCAAGGTAGTGTGCTCAAGGTCATTATCAACAAACAGTCCACAGGCACAGCAGGACTCACAGTAACCTTCAGAAGACCTGAACCCCCCCCCCCCCATCTCAAATGGAACAAGTGGCCACAGGATAGTGATCCTCTCTATTGTCAGCTACCAGAAGCTGATGGAATGCATTGGGAATTACCTTTACCTGCTCTGGGGATACCCCCTGATTTCTTACCATAGTCATGCTGGCACCTGTATCCCTCAGAGTCTCAACACAATGCCATTGATGATGTACTTTGTAGTATTTGAGGGTCTATGGATCTCAGGAACCATCTCACTGTCGCCCAGGAACACTAGGGTAACCGCACTAAACACACCTCCTCTCCCATTACATGGGGCCAACTCCACCCCCAGCAATACACTAGCCACCCCTGGAGTCTTTCCTCCAGTGGCAGGTTGTGCTCTTTTTGGGCATTTGGGATCCTGTTTGTAGTGCCCATACTCAAAGCAATTATAGCACTTGGGAGTTTTGAACTGCTGACTTTTGCCAGGGTAGCTTTTCTTCTGGTGGCCTGTGGAAAGGCCATGGTACCTGCCTTAACGGAGAGGCATCCTCGCGCGGGGATGAGTCCGTATAACCTAGAAGATGACTTGTTCCCTCTCCATAGGACTTCTTCTCTCTCTCTCCCTCTGCAGGTACGCCGAGGTCAGAACCCGGAAGACGGACAACCGGAAGTGATCCTTCCTGAACCCGGAAGTCCCGCCCCCGACTACATCCCGGAAGATAGAAAAACCGGCGAACCACAACGAAGGGGGTTCCAACCCGCGGACTCGTGGCAGGAGGCAGCAAGGAAGGAACCGGAGCTGAGAGAGAGAAGCGAGGAGTCGGAGAACTAAGCGGAAGAAGCGGAGGAGGACGCCGACAGCGACGTGTGGTCTGAGGACTGGTGGAGTCCTCAGGAGGTGGCTGGAGAGCGGCCGCAACTCACCAGGGAGTTGCGGCGGGCCACGTGAGTAACCGACATCCGTCTCCGTGTGCCGCTTGTAGATAGTTGTAATTAGTGTAAATAGTATAGCGCTGCACCTATCTGAGCACGAGAGCACTGTATATATATATATATATAGATAGACCCCCCCCCCCCTTCTTCACCGTGAGCACCCTGTCGACCCTGTCTCCCCTCCTGTTTGTCGGCCTCTTCCACCTCCCCGTTTAACCCGTCCCTCACTATCCCTTTTTCGTATCCTCACCTCCCGGTGTCGGTGGCAGCTACCAATCTTGAGAGGAGCGAAAGACTAACGGTCCTCTGTTTCTTCTCTCGCCCCAAACCTCCGAGGCCCACCAACAGAAGTCAAGGACCCTACGGCACTACAGAGAAGGAAGACTTACACCATCCTGACGACAGCAGCCCAGCGGGAGGACGTCTTCCACTTCCCTCCCTGACCGGACGTCTTCTCTACCTCGGACTTCGCCCAAGAACCCCATCGGTCCCCTTTATTCAGAGACTTATTATCACCACCTACCAGTGTCCACAATAAAACTCGCTAAACATAGCGCACTATATCTGGCCTCCCCGCCTGTTATTCCGGCCCGCCGAAGCCCACACCCCACAAGTGGTGTCAGAAGTGGGATTTCCCGGAGGCATGGAGGCCGCAGTCAAGAAGCTGGCCGAAAGCCAGGAACAGCTTGGACAGATGATGGAAAGATTCCTGAAAACCGCGGAGGATGACCGGGGCCAACTCCACAACGTCCTGAAAGGGCAAGGCGCAGCCCAGGACCAGGCCCTCGGGAAACTCACAGAGGCAATGGGACAGCAGAGGCCTCTGGCACCCTTACCATCGGTCGTTTTACAAAAGTATGTCGCGGGGGAAGACCCCGACTTCTTTTTCACGAATTTTGAAAGACTGGCTCAAGCGGCGAACTGGCCTGAAAATCGCTGGGGACATTATTTGGGACCTTTGTTGACCGGGGAATTGCAGTCTGCCTATCAACAGGCCAACCTGCAGGGGCAGACGCCGTATGCCGACATCAAGACCTGCATCCTCGAGCGTCTGGGGATAGACGAAGAGTCCTATAGGATCCGCCTACGACAAGTCCGAGAGGGGCCCCAAGAAACCCCTCGGGCCCTCTCTTATCGCATCCAGGACCTAACCACCCGTGGTTGAAACCCGCTACGGCCACTAAAGATGAGATAATGGCTAAAATCAACCTGGAACAATTCCTCGCCTCTCTTCACCCGGGCACCCAAAAATGGGTGCGGCAACATGCACACCTGACGCTCGACAGGGCGGTGGAGATAGCCAGTGCCTACAGCAAAGCCCAAGAAGTTCAGAAAATCAAAGAAGAGCATCTGTCTCGGGGGCCACATGGTAGTCACATCCGTCCGCCCCGACCACCTGTTCCCCGAAAACCGGACCCTGTCCCTTTTGTGCCCTATCCGATGATGCCCCGACCAAACCCACCCGGACCTCAATGTTACCACTGCGGTGGTTTTGGACACATCGCCAGTCATTGTCCGCAGAAGGAGGAGCCCATGGAAGTTGGGGTGACCCGGAATTATGTGTGTCTTACGGCAGGAGTCTCACCCCCACCGTTTAGGTGTCATGTTAGGATCAACAACCAACCCCTGATGGCACTGGCTGACACCGGGTGCAGACACAGTGTAGTACGACCTCAGGACATGCCGAAACCTGTCGGCCCCGTCACAGGGTCAGTAGCCATCAAATGCGTCCATGGAGACACCAAGAGCTACCCCACAGCACGAATCACAGTACAAACCAGCACCGACCCCGGAAGGACCCTTAATGTAGGACTAATACCAAACTTGCCAGAGCAAGCAATCCTTGGAAGTGATTATAGCGGTCTCCCCCTTCTCCTACGAGACACTACCAATTCCCTTGAGAAGTGGTGGAAGGAAGCCCCGTTTTCCCAAAACCAAACCCTGAACCCCTCTCCCGAGAAGCAAACCAAAACCAAGAGCCAAAAGAAAAAAGAACGAAGGAGGTACGTTGGAGCCTATCCGGTACAAGAAGCCCTGCATCCCTGGGAGACGGATCGCGAATTCCGAGCCTCACAGCAGGAAGATCCCGTACTACAACATGCATGGGGACAGGCCCATGACGACGAGGACCCGCTGCATGTAGGTCCCTACTTCTTCCGCTCTAGAGGCCTGCTGTATCGGAAAGCGGACCCACAGAAACCCCCCCAATTAGTTATCCCGGGTCCATTCCGAGACAAGGTGTTGTTCCTCGCACATAGCCATCTCCTGGGCGGCCATTTTGGGGAAGAAAAGACAGGACAGGCAATACTCGAGAAATTTTACTGGCCGGGAGTGTATAGCCAAATCAAACAATATTGTAAGGAATGTGCCATCTGCCAAAAGAATAGCCGCTACCGACCCCCCAAGGCACCCCTCCGCCCTCTGCCGCTCATTGACATACCCTTCAGCCGGGTAGGAATGGACCTTATCGGGCCCCTGTTGCCCTCTAGGAGCGGTTGTAGATATGCCTTGGTGGTGGTGGACTATGCTACACGCTTCCCGGAAGCCGTCGCTCTGAAACATCCCACCACCCAGAATATAGCGAAAGCCCTGATATCTATCTTTTCACGGGTGGGATTTCCACGGGAGATTTTAACTGACCAAGGAACCCCATTTGTATCCGCATTGATGCGCCAGGTATGCTCCCAGTTAGGAATCAAGCAACTAAGAACCTCGGCATACCACCCCCAGACCGACGGGTTAGTGGAACGCTACAACGCTACCTTGAAGGCCACCCTAAAAAAACTATTGGATCTGGAAAGCAAGAGGTGGGAGGAGATGCTGCCTCTGGCTCTGTTTGCCATCCGGTGCAAAACTCAAAGCAGCACCGGATATTCCCCGTATGAACTGTTATATGGGAGACCTCCCAGAACACTCTTAGATATGGCTCGCGAAGCTTGGGAGGCGGAACCCGATCGTACCCGACCCCTGCCCGAGTATGTTGATAACCTGAAGACACACCTAACCCAAATCCGAGACATTGTACGACAGCACATGGAAAAGGCACAAACAACCCAAAAACTGCAGTATGATAAGGGAAGCAAGAAGAGGTCCTTGGCTATCGGCGATCTGGTGTTGTTACTCCTACCATCCTCTGACCATAAACTTCTAGGGCAGTGGCAGGGACCGTTCTCCGTCATCCGACAGGTAACTCCCGTCACCTACGAGATAGAGACCGAGCCTACTCGAGGAGTCCGGCAGATATATCACATCAATCTCTTGAAGAAATGGGAGGGGCCACGACCCGTCCTATCCGGCGAACCGGTGGTTACCCCTATACCCTTTGAAGGGTGCATAGATTCGGATCTACCTCCTTCAATGAAAGAGGAACTAAAACATGTGTTATCCCCGGTACAGAGTGTCTTCTCCTCCCTGCCTGGACGCACAACACTAGTAGAACACGCCATCCAGACGGATCCCGGGGTAACCGTGAGACAACGGCCATATCGTGTTCCGGAAGCTCGCAGAAACGTAATAAGGAAGGAAACAGAACAGATGTTGCAGATGGGCATTATCGAGCCGTCGGTTAGCAGCTGGAACTCTCCGATAGTCCTGGTCCCCAAACCCGACGGCTCGGTGCGTTTCTGTATTGACTTTCGAGCAGTAAATAAAGTCTCACGATTTGATACGTACCCCCTGCCACGGGTTGATGAGATGGTGGAAAGGATCGGTACAGCGAAGTACATCAGCACACTCGATTTATGCAAGGGGTACTGGCAGATACCCCTGAAAGAAGATGACAAACGGAAGACCGCCTTTTCTACCCCTGACGGCCTGTTTCAGTTCCGAGTAATGCCTTTTGGCTTACACGGAGCCCCTGCCACTTTTCAGAGGGCCATGAATAGGGTCCTACAGCCCCACTCCCACTATGCTGGGGCTTATTTAGATGATATAGTGATTCACAGCAATACCTGGGACCAACATTTGGGACATCTCAGGGCGGTGGTGTCTGCTCTGGGCAACAGTGGGTTTACCATAAACCCGGCCAAGACAACCTTAGCCGCTCAAAGTGTCAAGTACCTGGGCTATCTGTTAGGGGAAGGCCTCAACCGGCCCCAGGACAACAAGATAGAGGCCATCCGATCGATACCCTTCCCTCAGACCAAGACAGAACTTAGGGCCTTCTTGGGACTTCTGGGGTATTATAGACGGTTCATACCGAACTTTTCCCAAACAGCTGTTCCCCTGACCGACTTGCTAAAGAAATGTACCAAAACAGAAGAGGCCCTGAGACATCCCTCGGTTCCTTTAGTGCAGGCCTTTGAGGCTTTAAAACAGGCCCTACTATCCAGACCCGTCCTTGTTAGCCCTGACTATAGCCAACCGTTCATCCTACAAACGGATGCATCCGATCAAGGGTTGGGGGCCGTCCTATCCCAGAGAGACCCCTGTGGGAACGAGAGACCCATATTATACATAAGCAGGAAGCTCTATCCCAGGGAAATGAACTATGCCTGTGTCGAGAAGGAGGCACTAGCCATAAAATGGGCAGTGGACAGTCTCCGCTATTACCTAGAGGGAAGGGAATTTGTGCTATATACGGACCATGCCCCTCTGGCCTGGATGGCCCGCAACCGAGGCCACAACGACCGTGTCCTCAGGTGGTTCCTTTCTCTTCAACCCTATAGGTTCACCACCGAACATAGAAAAGGGGCCGAACAGGGTAATGCGGATTATCTATCTCGTTTTCCTTGTTCTCCCACCCCCACACGAAAGACAGCTAGGGAAAGGGGATGTGGAAAGGCCACGGTACCTGCCTTAACGGAGAGGCATCCTCGCGCGGGGATGAGTCCGTATAACCTAGAAGATGACTTGTTCCCTCTCCATAGGACTTCTTCTCTCTCTCTCCCTCTGCAGGTACCCCGAGGTCAGAACCCGGAAGACGGACAACCGGAAGTGATCCTTCCTGAACCCGGAAGTCCCGCCCCCGACTACATCCCGGAAGATAGAAAAACCGGCGAACCACAACGAAGGGGGTTCCAACCCGCGGACTCGTGGCAGGAGGCAGCAAGGAAGGAACCGGAGCTGAGAGAGAGAAGCGAGGAGTCGGAGAACCAAGCGGAAGAAGCGGAGGAGGACGCCGACGGCGACGTGTGGTCTGAGGACTGGTGGAGTCCTCAGGAGGTGGCTGGAGAGCGGCCGCAACTCACCAGGGAGTTGCGGCGGGCCACGTGAGTAACCGACATCCGTCTCCGTGTGCCGCTTGTAGATAGTTGTATTTAGTGTAAATAGTATAGCGCTGCACCTATCTGAGCACGAGAGCACTGTATATATATATATCGATAGACCCCCCCCCTTCTTCACCGTGAGCACCCTGTCGACCCTTGTCTCCCCTCCTGTTTGTCGGCCTCTTCCACCTCCCCGTTTAACCCGTCCCTCACTATCCCTTTTTCGTATCCTCACCTCCCGGTGTCGGTGGCAGCTACCAATCTTGAGAGGAGCGAAAGACTAACGGTCCTCTGTTTCTTCTCTCGCCCCAAACCTCCGAGGCCCACCAACAGAAGTCAAGGACCCTACGGCACTACAGAGAAGGAAGACTTACACCATCCTGACGACAGCAGCCCAGCGGCAGGACGTCTTCCACTTCCCTCCCTGACCGGACGTCTTCTCTACCTCGGACTTCGCCCAAGAACCCCATCGGTCCCCTTTATTCAGAGACTTATTATCACCACCTACCAGTGTCCACAATAAAACTCGCTAAACATAGCGCACTATATCTGGCCTCCCCGCCTGTTATTCCGGCCCGCCGAAGCCCACACCCCACATGGCCAGATTGGGAATGAGAACCAGACCTGTTCCCCTGTGAGTTGGTTGAGGGCCTTTGGAAAACTGTCTTTTTATTTCCTTCCTCCTTCTTCTGGTGGGAACCCTGACCATCCTTTTGGGAGCCCCCCTCCACCACCAAGATGCTTTCTTGGACACACTGGTGCTGACCCAGATGTCTGCTTCCTCAGCAATTTTCCTGGAATCAGTTAACTTGCTACCAACCAGGCATTGGTGCAGCTCAGGAAAACAGATCTCGAGCATGGACTCCTTTAAAATTAAGCTGTACAGCCCTGAATAATCATCAACCTTGCTGCCCCCCTCAGCCCCCCTTCAGTGCCTTGCTGACATAAACCAAGAAATCCACCCATGTTTGTGATGAAATCTTATGGCTGTCCCTGAATCTGAGCCTATACCTCTCAAGGGTCAGTCCAAATTTACTGACTAGGATTGCCTTCATAGCAGTGTAGCATGACTGGTCCTCTACCACTAGTGTAGGGAGTTTGTCCCTACCCACTGTGGGCATATACTTCCATAAACTACCACCCCAGAACTCTTCTGGGACCTTGTGAACTCTTAAAGCCAGTTCATAGGCTGCAACCCATTTGTCTATGTCATCCTCTACCACATAACTGGGCACCAAATCATTGGGTATCCGGACTCCGGACTTGCCAGTGGACACTACAGGTATACTGCCACCATTGCTATCACTGGACTCCACATGTAGGGCTCTTCTATTCAACTCTCTCGTGCTGAGCTCATATGCCATTTTGCTTTCTTCTGTGGCCAGCTTTTTCTGCTCTAGAGCTTGGTCTTTTTCCATTTTAGCAAGGGTTTACTCCTTCTCTTGCTTAGCAAGGGGAAGTGCCTTCTACCATATCAATTTTGTAAGCTATAGCTCCACATGGTTAGAAAAATAGATTCTATATTTATGAGTAAGACAAGACCAAAATGACAAACATTTGATTAGTAGAAGCGGAGTCATGAATTTTTAAAGAATTAATCAAAACATAGTGCCCTGGACCAGGGTAAATCCAGAGTTCATGCAGATCGTGATGGAGGGCAGTTCGGCTACATGACTCACGCAGGTCCCACTGACAAAATACCTTGGATGGAGCAAGCGTTGAAGGTTCCGAACCACGCAGGCGATTAAGGCTTCATCGATGAACCCCTGTATAATGCAGGCACTGCGTTATCGTCGAGGAGTGCTGTCCATCGTCGTCAAGCTGCACAGTCTGTTGAAGTGATGTTGTCAATTGGCTCCTGCATCAGCGTCAAAGGACAATGCATCTGTTCCGATCAGATCAAAGTCGAAACTACATTGATTTTGATGGCTCTAGACTGCAGAAGTGAGCTTTTAAGGTCACAGGGCTGGATTGCCACCACTGGGCAGGGTAGGACTCACAAATGGCAGAGTCTGGGTGCTGTTGCAGGGTTGAAGGAAGTTTTTGATGGCCCTGAGACCTCAGAACAGGGTGCAAACCAGCATGCCCTTGAGTGACTCTGAGTTCAAGTGATATGGGTCCGGTTCTTCTCCTCACGGCAGAGATGAGCAGGCAGTATGGGCAGCACAGCAGAATAGCAGTTCTTCGAAAGTAGCAGTCAAGCAGAGTGGCAATCCTTATAGCACAGCAGTTTTCACTCAAGGCAGAGTTCTTCACAGGTCCAGCAGTGTATTATCTTGGTAGGGTCAGAGCCCCAGTACTTATACCCAGTTGTACCTTTTAAGTGGGGGTGACTTCAGAGAAGGGTCTATGAAGTGCACTCAGACCTTTTCTTCCCTTAAGAAAAGTGATTGAAACTAGACGAGTTGAGGTAGCCCAATCTAAAGATTGGACTCAACTACAAAAATATTGGGATGGGCGCTCCTTTCTTGATTAGAGGATTTGGAGGAAAGAAAGGTTTTTGGTCTGATGTACAATGTGGCTTCCTATCTGGTATTAGTACAGTGGAGCAGTCCTCAAATGTGTCCCTGTTAATACGGAAGTATGCCAAAGCCAGCAGTTGCATTCAGTGTATGGCTTTTATGGACCTCTCCTGTGCGTTTGACACTGTTAATTGTTCTAAGTAGTGGTCAATGATAGAAAATATGGGAGCGGAAGAGGCACTAATCACTTTAATTAGACGTCTATATTGGGACACGTCAGTTATGATATGCTATAGTCCAAATGGGGAGTGTACTCAATAAATGTGGTGTGAGGCAGAGATGTATTTTAGCTCCCTTTTGTTTTTCTTTTATATAAATGATTTGGAAAGCTTCTTTGTACAAAAAAGAACAGATGTGCATCAAGTTGGGAAACGGCCCATACTAATGCATCTATATGCAGATGATGCAGTTCTCCTTCCGAGTACTGCAAATGACCTCCAAAATATTTACTGTTTTTATGTGCAATTCAGACTTAAAAGTAAACCTTACTAAATCATTTATGATTAGTGCCCCTAAAGACACCAAATCAAACCACATTCCATGAAGGGGGTGGGGGAGGGGGGAGGGGTTCAAGTAGCTAAAGTGAAAATCTTTAACTATTTGGGTGTTACCTCTGATTCAGACTTTCACTAGGGCCATCTATTAAACATAAGATTGCAGCTTTTTTCTAAACAAATTGAAACAATTGTGTATTTTGCATCATAGTTAGGCCACAAACCTGTAAACAAGATGTTGCAGCTAATCAAGAGCAAGTGCAGTGGGACTGCAAGAGGCAGGAGTCTAGGGGTATAATAATTCTGAAGTCCTAAAAAAGGTTTTAAATTGCTTCATAGGTAAACTCATTTCTGTTCCTCAGAGAGTTGCAATGCACATCTGTCACACTGAACTATGATTGAGCCATTTGAAGAACACTAAAAGAGTTGCCCCTCTGATATATGGCTTTAATGTTATGTTATCTTATGTTAAAATAATGTTTAAAGCGCTCGTTCACCAGCGGTTTCTTGGCACTAAGCAGAGTCAATCAGTTACTGTGACAATACATAAACTTTTAAACATAGGCCTGGACAAATAACCAAGTTTTAAGAGACTTTCTAAACTGGGTGTAAGAAGTAGACCGTCACAATTCAGAAGAAAGAGAGTGCCAAAATTGTGGTGCCAGAAATGAAAATCTTAAACCTCCTTGTTTTTTGCGTTTGTATGGACAAGGAGTCAGCAGATTTATGTTTGCTGACTGTAAGTCATGGGTAGGAACATAGTGCTGTACTTTAGAAGAGATGAAAGCCAGGCTGCGGGCAGAGAGGGCTTTATAAATTGTGCAGCTGAGTTTAAAAAAGAAGCGTTGGTTGACTGGAAGCCAATGTAGCTTTTTCAACAGAGGCTTTACATGATAAGATTTCTGTTGGCCACAGACAAGCCTGGCGGCTTGGTTCTGCACTAGTTGAAGCCGCCGAAATTGATAAACTGGAATGCCGGTATATAAAGAGTTAGCATAATCAATACGCTACATAACGAGAGCCAGTATGACTAAAATCCTAGCCTCGGTGTTTAAATATCTGCTTATTTTGAGGATTCTCCGGAGATGGAAAAAACAAGCGGAGCCCACAGTGCTTATCTGTGCCTTCATCGTAAGGTCATTGCTAATCACAATTCCCAAACTCTTGACCGAGCTGACAGAAGATGAAGGGCAGCCCAGTGACTGCGGCCAAAAGTTGGAATTCCAAGGATTCACTGGGCCACCAGTGAGAATCAGTTCGGTTTTATCGGAGTTTAGCTTAAGATGGTTCGCATTCATCGAATTGCTAATAAATAGCATGATGGACTGGAAGCTTTCCTAGATGAAGGGGAGGCGTCAACGTTGAAAACCAACTGGAGGTTAAATATGACCGCCTCTCTTTTTTGAAGTGCCAAAATTAAAGGACAAATGTAAAATTAAAAAGGAGGGGAGAGATCGATGAGCCCTGAGGAACCCCTCACGTCAACTTCCTTTTCCATGCGAGAAAGCCGGCTAGACGAACTACCTGAAAATGATCACCGAGGAAGGAGGAAACCCATTTCAGTGGGAGGCCCTTTATCCCTGCGCTCTCGACACGGTCGACCAGTAGACGGTGGTCGACCGTGTCGAAGGCTGCCGAAAAGTCCAGGAGTACCAGGGCTTGCATAGAGCTGTGGTCGGCTCCCCTGCGTAATTCATCCAGGACTGCTAAAATAATAGACTCCGTGGAGTGTTCAGGTCTAAAACCAGCCTGGTGAGGATCCAAATAATGAGACTGCTCGACAAAAGTACTAAGACAGTTGGCCACATGGGCTTCCAAGATTTTACCCAAGAAGGGCAACAATGAAATTGGGTGAAAGTTGCTGGGTATTGATGGGTCAGCACCCGGTTTCTTTAAAATAGGAACAACTTCTGCACTCTTGAACAGATTAGGGACAATGCCCTTGATGAGGGAATTATTAAGAAGTGACATCGGGGGCTCCGGACATTGAAGAAAGACTTCCAGAAGAATCTGAGGGGGGTAACTGTCTGTAGGGGAGTCAGAGGACACCTACTTAAGTAATGAGAAAAAAACCTATTGGGTAATGAGGAAATTCATCCATGTGGCAAGAGTTGGAATAAGAGCTATGAGGATCTGAAGGTGCCGAGAACTGAGGGATACTGGATTTAATGTTTACTATTTTTGCAGCAAAATAAATATTAAGGGCGTCACATAAGTATTGAGATGGAGTAAGCTTTACTATAACACGATCAGTCTTGACAAGTTCATCTACGATCGTAAAGATGTCCTTGGCCTTATTTTTTTTTTTTTTATTTTGTATTAAGTAAGTTGAAATACAACCACAGAGGAAAGCACCCATCGTTACAATAGCCCTGTACATAATCACTTTCAGTACTCATCTTTAACACTAATAAACTAACACAGCCGTAATGCCAACATCCCATTGAGGGCAGGCGGCGATATTCTTTATAGGCTTGAAGCACATAGCAGCAGGGGCTCTAGGGGAGAGCTTGTATCTGACCTATGGGGAGAATGTATTGTGGCCCCTTACCCAACTATTCCGCTCCAAAACTGGCTATGTCAGTCAATACCCAACCCATCTGTCATCCAGCCATTCATGTCAGTCCTAGCAAGTGCTTCAACCGATTCCAGCCGGCTCATTAACACTTGAAGCATCCAAAACATCCCCATTCTCTGCCTCATCCACACATTCGCTCCTCCCGCCTTGCAAATAGGCGGCATACAGGCCCCAAAAATGCTTTGGTCTGCTCTTGGGCCGAAGTAGCTCTCTATAGAGCTCCGATTGCGTGGAGCAGTATAGCATGTCCCTGGACCACTGCTGCACAGTAGGGGCAGGGCCCCTCAGCCAGCACATTGCTACTCTTTTTTTGGGCATAAGTAATCCCATATCCACCAGTCTGCGGATTGCTTTTGGAAGCGTTTTAGTTTAACCTAGAAGAGCAGTCAGCGGGTCCGCCGTCAGTTCAGTTTCGACAACCCTACTAAGCTCTTCGAACACTGCCTTCCAAAAGGAGTATACTCCAGGAACTGCCAAGCCAAGTGCATAAAGTCTGCAACCTCTGCGTGACATCTCTCACATTCAGCATCTTCTCGCAACCCATTTCTATACAGTCTATCTGGGGTGTAATATACCCTATTAAGGTACTTAAATTGGACCAACCTGTGCCTGCCATGTAAGGATATCTTTCTGGTATTCATGCAGCAATAGGACCATTTAGCATCATCCAACTGGAAGCTCAGATCTCTCTGCCATGCTAGCCTAGCTGTCGTATATTTATGAGCCCTGTGTGGCAATGCCATCCTATAGAGAGCTGCAATCATCTTGCGAGGGGAAGTAGTCTTGATAACATATGTCAGCTCACATACCCAAAGAGGCTCAACCAATTCGTCACCCAACAGTGTTCGCAATGCTCCTCTAGCTCTGTGAAATTGGAATTTATTTAAGGGTGTGGAGCTCTCTGGCAGCCCACCAAGTTGTTCTGTGGTGCGAACCGTACCTTCACAAAAGAGATCCCCCGCTACTTCAATGTTCAGAGCACGTAGAGCCCTAGTCACGCCCCTCTCAGTGCAGGGACCCAGCCATCTCAACCATTCTATGGGCATAGCCGGAGAATATAGGATCACACCCGCCTGTTGCATTAACAACCAGTGCCAAGCATGTCTAGTGGTATTTAAGGAGTCCATAATGCCAGTCCGACGATCTGCAAATAGTTGCTCCATCCGGAGGTATGGGACATTAGTTACACCATGGATCCAGGAGTGAAGGTGTGCTGCCTGTGCCGCAGTTTTCTTGAAATACAATATCTGCATCCGTATGTAGCGGTATGCCCAAATAACGTACTGAATCTTCAGTTCACAGCAAAGGGTATTTCATTTCAAATTTGGTGGTAGTCTGGCGTGAGCGGGAATACTAGAGACTTCTCCCAATTAACCTTAAGGCCCAACAGAGCCCCAAATCTGACCACCTCTCTAATAACTGCCGATAGGTTTTCCTCAGGTCTACGGACATAAAGAAGCGTATCATCCGCATAAGTGGACAATATTATTCTATAAGTAGGAAACCCGGTACCCTCATTCCCGTGGTATTCCCTCAGGGCGCAGGCCAAAGGTTTCGCCACCAAGGCATACAGGAGCGGGGACAGAGGGCAGCCCTGCCTGGTGCCTCTAGTTATACAAAGGGGGGAGGTGACCAAATCTCCGATTCGTACTCAGGCCGTAGGTCTATAATACAAAGTGCCGAGCAATTAAAAAAAGGTCCCTCCAAGCCTCATTCTTGTCAGCACCTGCCTTAAAAACAGCCATTCAACCGAGTCAAATGCTTTTACCATATATTTAAAAATACAGCCACTACTTTGTTGTCCTGGCGAACATGCTGCATCGCACCGAACACAGTCTGGATATTATAAGGTAAATTTCTGGATGGGATGAATCCTGTCTGTTCTGGAGCCACCAGAATGTGCGACATCAGTGCCAATCTAGTAGCCAATATTTTAGTTTCGTATCGACATTAAGAAGCGACAACGGGCGAAACGAGCTGCACTCATCTAGAGCTTTACCCGACTTGGGAATGGCAACCAACATGGCCTCTCTCATTGTAGGGGGCATCATTCCCGACTCATACATACCTTCAAACAGAGCAGCGAGGTACGGGAGTAACTGCTCCGAAAATGCCTTATAAAAGGCAACTGTTAAACCATCCGTCCCAGGCGCACTACTAGCTTTCATGCCGCTCAGGGCCTTAACAATTTTGTTTTTTTCTATCGGATGACACAGGAGTTCCCTGTGGGCATCCGGGAGGAAGGGTAATTGTATAAATTCCAGATATTCCCTAATCTGGTCATCCGACCCCTCAGATCTAGAGCTGTATAAGTAAGCATAATACTGCCTGAAACGTTCAGCCACGTCCGCCTCAGCTGGCAGAAGTTCACCACATTCCGACTTGATCTCCGCAATCTGAGTCTTACCCCGTCTGGCCTTCGTCAATCAAGCCAATACAGATCCCGGTCTCTCACCTTCACCATAAGAGCGTGCCGAGGCATATTTGCCCAAATGCTTCACTTCGCGATCAGCCGTTTCCTGATATTCCTCACGTAGCGCCTTGATCTCACCATCTACTGCTCCAGCACCCCGTCGACCCGCCGCTGCTCCAGGCATTTCAGTTTACCTTCCAAATCGGTCAGGGTTTTCCTAATCGCCTTAAGCACACCCGAGTGTTTCGACATTGCAACCCCCTTGATATAAACTTTAAAAGATTCCCAGATCGTTTGAAAACTATCCACACAGACAATATTAGTAGTGAGGAGGGAAAAGGGAGGGAACCTCCAAGTGAACGGCGGGATTCTCCTTCCGGGCAAATCCAGAACCAACAGCAGCGGCGAATGATCCGAGAGCGTGCCCCGTAACACTGTACACTGCTTGACAAGGCGACACAGAGAATTAGAAGCTAACCAATAGTCTATCCGTGTGTGAAGATTATGAAATGCAGAGTTATGTGTATAACCCCCCTCTCACCCCACTTCTCATTCGTCACAGGTCAGAGATATCCAAGCACACCATGATCTCTTCAAGCTTTCTCACCGCTGCGGCTGGGGTCCTGGGGGGCCCTCAGACCTATCCAATTCAGGATCTCAGACCAAATTGCAATCTCCCCCCAAGAGGATCTTAGAGTAATCATAATGGGAAGTAAGCCTGGCTAGCTCCCCGAAGAATTCAGGGGAGTCAAAATTAGGTCCATATACATTGACTATGAGGACATCCAAGCCCCGGGCTCGACAGCTGGATATAACGTAGCGGCCTCCGCCATCCTCTTGAAGCAGCGTAAACGTGAACGAAGATCTGGGGTTAACCCAAATCAGAACCCCCCTTGCATGCGTGGTGAACCCTGCAGGATTAATATTACCCTCCAAAGCTCTAATTCTAAGCATGGGGCTCGTTTTGGGGAGATGAGTCTCTTGTAAGAGCGCAACGTCAATCTTATGTCTATTGAGGTAACTTATGACTTTAAGGATCTTACGATGGTCATTAAGCCCCCTGACATTCCAGGACAGTACTTGCAACCCGCAATCTAATGGTTCACGTGCCATAAGGTACCTGCGCGGGCCAAAGTGTGTAGCGTGACTGTGTGTGGGTTAACAGTACGTGTATCCTCTGCTTAAATAAAAACAAACTTCCAACACCTCCCTGATGTTCACCAACCCCCCCACAGGCCTCCCACCCACAGCAGACCTCCCCCAACATGGTCGCATGCAGTAAAATTCTCCACCCCCAACTCCCAAGCCCTTCCTGTGCCTTCCCATGAACTTTATTATGCAAAAAAAAAAAGAACAACTACAGTGCAAGGCACGCGTGGGCGGAGGAAGCTCCTCACTAGAAAACGTAGATAAGTGATAACCACAATCGAGCCTCAGCCCTAGCTCCGCCTGTCACATGAGAACATTTACAGCTGAGGACATAAAGCTGCTGGCACCATAAGACCAGGGATCAGGTTTCCGCGGCTTATCTCAGCTTACAAATCACAGTTAGCACTGCCAGGGTTGCCTCCAGTAAGTCCGGCCCAAGCTTTCTCATATATCCTAATTGCATACATTTGTCTAACCAATGGCCAAGAGGCATCACACAGAATAGCGGCGACCATATCAAGCCAGCTTTTCCCTCCAAGGTTTACTGCCACATGCAGAGGCCCCACATTAGCATATAAAGGTCCATGTCCAGACACACTAAATATCCCACTCTACATCTACCTGTCAATACAATGTTCATAGAACAGCTACCATGTAGCTCAATCTTGTTCGTCCAGCACTGAATCTGCCATTTCTTCCTGTTGCGTTCTCGTCAGACTGGACCTTCGGTCTTTGAACCATTTCTTGATAGCCTGCTGCAAAATTTTGGGATCCATAAATATATGCGACTTCCCCTGTCTATTGACACAAAGTTATGCAGGGTACAACATGGCGTAGTCTGCTCCCAGCTTGCGTAGCTGCTTCTTGAGGGGCACAAAGTGCCTGCGGGCTTCCTGGACCCTAGCAGTAAAATCAGGAAATAAAGATAATTCCGACCCTTCGTACTTCAGGATCTTCTTATCCCGGGCGACTCGCAAGGCAGCATCCTGGTCGTGGTAGTTGAGCAGTTTCGCAATAATGGGGAGCGGGGGAGCGCCTGGTGGTGGGCGAGGCCCCAAGGCCCTGTGCGCCATCTCCACAACAAACATGGCAGAGAAGACACCCTCCCCCAGCAGTGTGACAAGCAGTTTCTCCATAAATTGTTCCATATTGCCAGTAGCTGTCGTTTCCGGAAGACCTACAAGCCTCTGGTTGCAGCGTCGGGAAAGCGCTTCCAAATCTTCAGTTTTGTCTTGCAAGATGTGGATAACTTTTCCCAGTTGCTTATGATACGCATCTAGCATAGTGTGGGTCTCCTCCACTTCTGTGAGTCGTCTCTCAGTCATATCGAGTCGCTCAGCATGTTTATCTAAGCGCTCCACCATTCTATCCATCCTAGACGACATGGCATCCATTTTAGTTCCCAACGCCGAGATGCCATTCTGCAAAGATTGTTCCATGGACTTCAGGATAGTGCGGTTGTCATCATCTGCGTCCTCCTATACCGGCGCGATCTCCCCCGCACTCCTGCCAGGGCCAGGATCCTGTGACTTACATCTTCGCTGCTCAAAAGACAACTTAAGTTGGTTCTTGTCTCCTTTACCCATGACTGGCGCAGGGGAAAACATCAGGAGACCCGCGTTAAAAAACCAGCAGAGCAGATGTTGGTATCCAGCTAGTTATTTCTTTGGAGGCGGAACGAACCGCTAGCAACGCTAGCCACCCCGGCTATACTGCCTCCACTGGTCAGTGAAACTCCAACCTGATTTGGCCGCGGGATCTATCTCTCCATGCACTTGCAACAGATATGGTGTGAGGCTAGGCCAACAAGCCAATATCACTGCGTAGGTGCGTACATCACCGGGCACCACTCAGATCTCAACCTCCGCCACTTAGCAACTCCGATTTCCAAAGGGGGCCAGCCAGATAGAATACCAACAATGCCTCTCTGTCAAGGGGTAGGCACGCCGCCAGCTAAACTGGAGGAGGCAAAGAGTGTGCCAGCAATAGCAGTCCAGAGGGAACCCTAGTGTAAAAAACGCTCCCAGTAGTTCATGCCTAGTACCTTCCAAAGTTTATCATGCGAGCCCTTTTAAATATCAAAGTCCTGTCTGAGAACAGTTGAGGCCTTTCGAAATTTACACCTCCATGTCGCCGCAATACTAAGGGCCGCGCTGTTGGCAAATGCAGAGTCAGAACAGGGCAGCGCACGCCTCCTCCTGCTCCTATGGCCTCACTGCAGTACCCGGGTCACTCACGATACTTCTTACAGGGCACAGGCCACAACCTCGACTTCACGCTACGTCCCCGCTCTCCTGTCGCCTCAGCCACAATATCCTTCTGATTCCGGTAGGACGGGGGCAGCGGACTCCAGCAACTAATCTCCGGCGCCTCGCACACACCGCAACAGGCCCCCTCCAGTCACCGCACGTCGCGCCATGTCGCCCGGGGCACGGTCGTGTAGGCCGGGGATTCGCGGCCTAGTCACGATGGAGCCCTCAGTCTCCTCCCGTCTCCGGGGAGCTCGTTATCGCGGGACCAGCACTCCTCCGTGCCTCCAAAAGATCTCCGGTACCTCCGCAGCTATTTTCATTCATTCATGCCCCTTGGCTGTAGGATTATTTACCGGATATAGTATGTGTTTGGCGGAGCTCCAGATCTAAGCAGCCATCGCGCTCCCGAGCAAGCTCCGCCCCCATGTCCTTGGCCTTATTAGTAAACTCCAGGACTTTAGAGGAAAAATTTTCAGATTTAGTCCTCAGAATGGCACTTTTGTAATCCTTAAGTGCTGTCATAAAGATGATCTTTTTATGAGGGCAATAATCCTGTTGCCATTTCCGTTCGGTTTGCCGCAAGGCCTATTTCATTGCTTTCAGATTGTCAGAAAACCATCATTGTGCATCATAGGGTCTCTTATTCTTGATGGTCTTCAAAGGGGCAATGATATCTCGGGCAGATTCCAGCCAGGCATTAATATTCTCTGCCTGGGTATGAGGAGATAACGTCGAATCCGACAGTTTAGATGCTACTAATAAGGTAATAAATTCTTTAGTATCAACTCGACCCCAGTTCCTGGCCATGAAAGGGCCTGTGGAGGAGGCTTTGGGGATAGAAATATTAGGAAGGGAGAAGGTAATAAAGTGATGGTCCGACCATGAACAGGGAGAAATTTGCAGGAAAGCTATCTCTAGGTTGGCAGACCACACCTGGTCTAGGATGTGTCCCTTAATATGGGTGGGGCCTTTGATCTGCTGGACATAGTTCATGCCTGTCAGTAGATCAGTAAATTCAGCTGAATGATGGCATTCCCAAGCGTTGTTTAAGATCTGGTATACACCAGAAGCAGGTTTTTCTAAACTGATTCTTAACCTCTTCGCTGCTCATGACGAGCTCAGCTCGTCATGAGGCACGGTTGAGCTGTGCTCATGACGAGCTGAGCTCGTCATGAACAATGAGATATTCCATTTCTCAGCACAGGAGGAAAATGCCTCTAGCAGCCAAGGTGTTAAAGATTGCATAGCCTTGAATTATATGGCTAAGATCTCTTGGCTGACATTTGTAAAACAAGCTTTCTTAAAGCTGGGAGTACCCAACTCTTTTTTTAATCCTGAATTCATCAATGCAAATTCCAAACTGACAATTAGAAGGCTATTTTTTAAATATTGTATAAATGAGAGGTCGATACAAGCCCAATCCATGCAAACAATTGTTCTGTACACCCAGTGGTTTAAACTCGTACAATAGAGCCTTATACGGTTTTAATACAGAAGTCACAATACAGATTTCATCTCACTAATTTCTGCCTTAGTATATTCTATTTTATCTTAGCCTTTCCCCAACAGGGTATGCAGTTTGCAAATCTGCCAAAACGTCCATGTGATATGTCCTTGCAAAGCACTACTTATTTTACCCTTTTTAAACCCTATACGTAGCACTGCATAGTCTATTTTTACTCCAATTTTTGCAGGTTGCTGCCATTAGAAATTATAAGTTAGGTATGTTGTATTTGAAGAGGCTAGTGTCTCTCTGTACCTATTTGTGGCGATTAATTATATTTAAGGCATCCTAGCAGTACGGAAAATATATTAATTTTTAAAGTGCTCTTACTCTTAGTGTTGTAATGTATTATTTATCTAGGTCTTATAAGGTTTAACTCTAATGGCATGTGTATTTGTCCTTATCCTATTACTCTCTATCTTCTTATCCTCTTATGAATGTATGATAATGCAGAGGAATATATTTGTCGTCCAAGAAGTACAATGAGATGTGATTGGGCTAACTCGCAATTTCACAGCGTATTGTAGTGAGTCATCCGGCCACCATAATACAATGTGGCATCTTAGACTCTTGGGCCGGGCTCAGTCCCAAGAGGATAAATCAAGGTGCGTGGGCTGCCCGAGGTTCATGCATCTAACTGGTTGCTGTGTATGGCCTTGTATGCTAGTGCGTCCATAATCCCCCAGGCCTTACTGGAATCGTTATACAGAGGGTATCGGCCCTCTACACTGGCGACAAGTGGGTCTACCTACACTGCAGGGTGCTGACAGGTGGGCAGCGACAAGTAACACGTGGATGCCTGGCGTCGGAGCTCCCGGTGTTGGCCAATAAAGATCACCACAAACGTGAGCACAATGATCGGAGCGGCTGGTGAGGTCAGGGATTGAAGGCAGCACTGGCTGGAGGCGGCGCGATGAGGCCAGCAATGGTGTTGGCTGCACGTTGAGGTTCCACGGCACAGTGGCTGCTGGTGGGTGTGGCAGCCCAGAGGTCGTTGTATCTGCAGAAGGAGGTTAGTAAGTCCCGGTCCAGCGAGGAAGAGAGGTCGACGAGTGCGAGCTCGTGTGAGTCCTGCAAAGTGTGGTGACGGCGGTGCTGCCCCGTGCGGCATAAAGGAAACTGCACAGCTGCTAGGAGCAGTGAGAGGGAGTCAAGGCCCAGCAGACAAGTGGGACTGAGATGTACAAGTGAACCGGTCTCGACTGCTAGACCTGTGCATTGACCAGTGAGTAGAGATACCAGATATTACGTAGAAAACAAATAATAAAATAATAAAGAGGGGAATTCCAAGTGTCTCCTCATTGCTGACTCCACGTGGTTGTGGAGCAACATGTCAAGACAGGCATGTGACGAGGCATAGAGAGTGCATCGAAACGATGCTCACACTCCACACTTGCGGTGCTGCCACCATTTAGCCAGCTGGTGGTTCCTGCGACTGCGGTGCCAAGATGGCGGAAAAGGTTGGCGCTGTCAAACGTTCAACTCTGTTGAACATGAGGTAGATGAGCTGTTTGAATTATTTCCAGATTTGCCCAACACAGGGGATGATGATGCTTATGAGGTGGCAGTTAGAGTGCTGAACAAGCATTTCGACCCTCAATTGAATCCAGATTTTGAACACTTTAAATTGAGACAAGCCCGTCAGCAAGAAGGAGAGACACTGGACATGTTTTTTGCAAGGTTGGGCAAATTAGCCAGCACATGCACTGGGATTGATAAACAATTTGAAATAAGAGTGCAGTTAATTCAGGGTTGTTGCCCCGCCAACTTGAGGAAATTGATGTTGAGACTGCCAGGGATATCGTTAGACGGCATCCTAATCTTAGGCAGATCTCATGAGCTGGCCTCATAGGAGTAAAAGAGAAAAGAGTGGAGACCATCATCAGGACATGGTCTTGCAAAGGGCGTGGAGGTGTCAACACATGTCAAGGAGAGAAAGTACGTGGGAACTGCGAACTAAGGCGTGGGAAGCTGATCCATTTTGCGAAAGTTTGTCCAAACACAACATGAACGTCAGGTGAAGGGGGAAATAACAAGACGTTAGGCAGAGTATAGCAAGTATCGGAGGAAGAGGAGGAGCAGGACCCAAAACAAGTAATTTGTCAGCAAATGAACCTTCTTGAAGAGGATGATGAAGACGAGGAAAAAGCGTTCACTATATCTTTCACCCTACGGAGCAACTGTGGAAAAGGTCTCCGCCTATGTGTTGTGTGGACATTGGTGGCGGTCCAGTGACAGCTCTTATTGACTATGGGGCATCAGTGAACATTCTGTATGTGGAACAGTATTGTCAATTAGAGCCCCATCCAACACTAATGGCGACCAAAGCAAAGATATACATGTATGGGGGCACCACACCCATTCTCATGCAGGGAATCATCAAGGTGAAAGTCAAACATGGGAAGATGGCTTCACAAACAAGGTTCTACATCACCCAAGACAATTAGGGCATGCTTTTAGGCTGCCACACAGCAGAAGACCTAAGTCTCGTACTGTTTGCTCAACAGATTCCTCAATCACATGCCAAATAAATAATGTCTGAGTTCCCCAAACTCAACGAGGTGTAGTGTAGTTCCTAGTTTCCCACTAGGCCCTGCGCATTGGAATAACATAAACCGTAGTATCGACGTGGAACTGCGGATATTCCAGGCCTCCACTGACTATGCTAAACTTAATTGGGTTGTGATACCAACTAGCTCAGAGGTCACTGGAAACTTTCTTCTCTGCATAGGAAGTGATCAGCTTCCTTGGCACAGACAAGAAGGGATTCAGTTTTCCAACAACCGTGCAACATGACAACTTTGCTCCTCAGATCAAGAGTCGATCTCTAGGGTCGTGTGAAACAATAGACACAGATTTCACTCAGTCAGTCTAGTGCAGTTTACTTTCACAGTATGTAGAGAATAGAGAGACGGGCGTGTATTAATAAAGGGTTAACATTTATTGAACAGTCTTTCTTCTCGTACAAGAGAAATGTATTGCCACAATTGCAATAATTGTTATTATAAAAAGTACGTACAGTAAGATAAGTATTGCGAAATAGAACTGTAAAAGCATTGATATGGTTTCTTAGCCATACAATGGTTTAAAAGTAATAAAACATATATACAGTCATATATACATTAGGCTACATACTCAACTGGTGCTTCTAACTAAGCCTACCCCAGTGTGCCTGACCTAAGCCTAACACGTGAAAGGGGGAGTAAGTAAGTAGCTTAAGTTAAGTTGGTTTTGCCAAGGTTTGTTTCAAGAATTCTCGTCCAAGGGTTTAGTCAACACCATACCTCTGAATAGAATGATGGAGGATTGGTATCTCCTTCAGGGGTCTCTCTCGATATCCCAGTCACCCGCGAGGGTAAACCGGAAGCGCCGGGACTGGATTTCTCTGCACGAGAAAGGCAGCGGCTTCTCTCAGCGCGTCGAGGAAGGAGGGGTGACAGCGTCCGCGGGCAGCTGGAATCGGCTGGATGTCTTCGCAGAGGACGGCTGCTCAGCTCCTTAAGCGTACTGCACCATAGTTCGCGCTGTAGCGGCGATAATGGTAATCAGCAGCTTCACCACCACAGGATAGCAGGCTGCAGCGACAGAGTGCTAGTTTTTACCAACACAGGGTCATGCAGGCAGCTGGCATCAGCAACAGGCAACGAACTCGCAGCTCGTATCTCACATTGCTTAAGGCAACGTTGGTAATATTTATACCTGACAGGTGCCGGGTTTGACGCAAGTTTGCTGGACATAAGACGTCAATTAAAGATGTCACTAGGAAGTGACAGTTATCAGTTGCTCATTAGAGTTCCATTACTAATCAAAACATAGCAAGCGGGGATTTCCAGGTTTGCTAAGTTTTTATCTTGTTGAAGAACTCGGAGTGTTATCTAGGAATATCAGATAGTGACTGCTGCTCTGTCATTGCACTAATTGGTCGCAAAGGAAGTAGCAGAGAGTCATGCTGGAATGTGGCTCTGTTCGTGTGAGGCCAGAGATGACTTTTCAGAAAATCGCACTTGAACGGTTATGCCAATATAGGGAATAAATGGATTTATAGCCGAATAGGGGCATAAGGTCACAGTATCGATCAGGAACCTAGATAAGCACGCAACACCCACTCCACGTTTTCATGTCCATCAAAATTACTAAAACTAAGCAATAAGATGCATGTGTAACATTGCCCACCCCAAAATACATAAATGCATTCGAAATAGGCGTACTTGTAATACATGGAATTTAGGTACTGTACGTTTTTTAAAGCATAGTAATCATTCAAAAGGTATTGCATATGAAATCAATGAACGATTATGCAAAAAGAATTACACATGAAGTATCTCTGACAGAAGAAATGCGAGATAAATCATCACATAAAAATGCATTGTAATAACATGTGTGCTAGAGGCTGGTGTTATGTTGTTATGTCTCTAGATGTGCTTAGAAATAGAAGTGTGAAGCTTCTGTTCTCTAAGAATAGTTTTTACGTTAAGCAAAGAATTGTTCGTGCCAAAAAGGGTCAATATTAAAAAATTGTCCAATTCAAAGAAAATAGATTTTCCAAAGCTCCTTGGCAGTTTTTGTTGATCAAAACTGAAGGCCGAATTCAGAGTTCATGGGAACGCTGTGTGTCGGAAAGCTTCTCAAAAGTTATTGTTTCTCTATGGGTGAGAACATCGTATCAGACAGGCTCGCAAAGAATTGGTCTACAAAATCAGGTGATAGTTCAACCAAATTAGATAGCGCTGTAACTTGGCAGGTGTGAGAATGATTGCTGTCATCGAAGGCAGGACCAGCAATGCTCACAGAACGTTGTACCTGGATGATGTTGCTTTTGTCACTCGCTCCACTGTTACCACTTGGCTGTAGTACAGGAGTCTCCACGAATGCCGTCATCAGGATTGGTAGCCGCTGGGGACAACACAATGCGTGAGCCGTTATTGGACTGAGCAAAGTATCGACGTCCATTGGTACTGCTGATGGAAGTGAAAGACAGATGTCCAACACGCATTCATCGCCGCAAAGCATACACCGTAGCACAGGTAAAATGCAATTTTGCCATATCGGTCTGAATGAAAGGAACCAGGTCATGTTTAGATCTCTCAGCCTGGCCAATCCGAGGACGTTAGTTATCCTGTCCCTGTAGCGCATTGCTAGGATTGTCTCTTCCATTCCCATGGGAGCTATGTCTGAGCCGAGGCTTGCCATAACGTAGCAGTAGGGTCAAAAATAGAATCCCTGCGATGAGTCCCAAAAATAGTGGAATGCCGCCAAAAATGGAGTGTACAAAATTAGGAAAGATTCCCAAAATTGCCTGGAAGGGTGTTAGCAGTCCCGTAAAGACTGTCTTAAATATGCCTGGGTTGCTTGTTGCACTAGACATGTTAAGGAGTTGGCTGAACATTTCTACGAAATGCACGGGGCAATTTGTTGATAAAAGGTCATGGACTTCAGTAGCCGTCCTTGCGACTAGAAGATCATACGTCTCTTTAGATGACGTTATAGGCACTGTTGTCTGTAAAAGCACAGATTTCATTTTGCTTAATGTATCAATTCGTATAGAATAGAGATTCAGACGAGGCCAGAGGGGAGTCACTATGTCTGGAGGCCCGCTCGGGAACAATGCTTGCATGCAACATTTGACCATGGACGTAACTTGTACTAGATAACTTTTCACTGGCGCGAGGCCACAACACCTGTGATCCGTTCTAAGAATGTAACTCCTGTTTGCGAGTTGCATAAAGAAGGGCTCTATCTGAGTTGCAGGTGTGACTAGCTGGTGGCATGAAAGGTTGTTTGAATTTCCATCACATGCTCCGTGTAAATTAATACCCTGACACAAAAGTATACTGCTTAGTGAGTGTTTACAGTTGTTACCACTAAGAAATACATTTTTGTCGCTGTCACTATAGCAAGAATGAGTGTATGGTAATTTCCATTCGGATATTACATATCCCTTACCCAATTGTTCATACTGGCCAGCAGGTATGTACTCAAGGCATTTATGAAATCGGAAAGTTGTTATCGGAATTGTGATAATTCCGTGTATTATCCATTCAATGACAGGACTCTCTGACATTGTCAATGGTAATCTCTCGAGTTTCTCGATGCTCAGGATTGTATAGTCTGCTCCTTTCTGTGCCAAACTGATCTGTTTATCAGTAAGGTTAAAACTGGAAAATAATGACGTTGTGTTTATCAAACGCCAAGGCACATAGCCTGAACGAAGATTTTGCAGCGTCCAGCCTAATTCTATAATAGAGCGTAATTGAGATTGGCCATGTTGTAACATTAGCAAATCTCTGTCTATCACATCAAAGGCAGAGGATACAATATTATCCAAAGAATATATTCTGGAAGACAGAGTCATTAACCCATTGTCTACCACAGAAAGTGATTTCTCCAAATTAATACGATCAATTTCTCGTATTTTTTCAGCAGTTTCAATTTGCTTTACTTTCCAAGCCTCGTTGTAAGCAGCATAGATACTGGTCGCTATGAAACGCTTTTGACGCTGTTTGCGTGGTCCAAGAATGAAGTCGCGCAAATCAGCACCATCTTTTAATAAAGACAAGTGTTGCTTAATTTCAGCCAGTGTGGATGTAGTTAGCCATTCTAGGCAGAGTTTCCCTACACTGTATGTTGTTATAATCCCTGGATGTTGTCTCTGGGAGTATCTAGGGTCTAATCTGGTCATTTTTAACCCCTGTGTTTTATTCAGGAACCTATCTTGACAGCTATTTGTGTCTGTAGGCCAGATTAACCACTTTTTCCAATCAGGATGTGTTCTGTTGAAATGTAAAATTTGTGACACGTCTAACTCAATATCAGCTGTTGCATTTTCAGGTATTGGCTTTGGAATAGACGGTGTTTTCATTTCTTTGATCTTAGCTAGGCCAAGACAAGATGTTTGGTGTATTGTGTCATTTAAAAATAACATTTGTTCAGGTATCATGCAGGTTCTAAATAGTGCTTCTATGCCTTGCACCTGCCAATCTTTTGTACCCCAAACTGTTTTCGTTTCAATATTATTTTTCCAATAATCAAAACCAAATGTCATCATTTTGTCATAAAATGCTTCTGAATATATCAATTTAGAATTTGTCAGCATTGTTTTCATTCCTGTTTTATCTAACAGTTTATAATAAAACGTTTCTGCATCCCTGGTGTTAAACCCTGAGAAGTATTTGAATTTCTCAAAAAATGCTTTAGAACTGCTTTTAGGTGGTGTAGAACAATGTTCCCATTGATTATACATAAAAACATTTCTAGGCTGTGCAGATTTATGCAAGTAATGATCCCCATAGTGGGTATAACAGAATAACTGCTCATAACTAGATGAACCTTGTAAATAATCATGATCTGTGAATCTAGCTGACATTACTAAATCAGACATCATGTCATTAATACTGTTAAAGTCCCAATCATCAGAGAATGTACTTGGTGTCACAAAGTCACTTAAGGAAACCTTTAGTTGATGAGGATACTTCAGGATTTCGACCGGACCATATATCTCATAGTCTGTTTTCTCCCATACTACCCCACCAGGTATTGGAATTGCTGTGACATTTACTGTTGACAGTTCTCTTTTCTTCACGTGGGATGATCTGTGTGGTTTCAGGACTAGGTTGATGTTCTGACTTGCTGTGTCCATTGTAATGATTTGATTTGATTTGATTTGATTTGATTTGTCAATTTATACAGCGCAGCGATTGCCCATGGGCGTCTTGGCGCTAAGATAAATCCTTTCCAGCTAGATGGCAAAGTCTGATGTTTATTCGGAGAACAGCCATGTTTTTATTTCCTTCCTGAAAGTTTCTAAGGATGGACAGGTTTTTATATACAGAGGCAGTTGATTCCATGTGCGTGCTGCATGCAGCAGGAAGCTTCTTCCTCCCCAGTTCGCTCTTTTAAATCTAGGAACAGTAATTAATTTCATTTGGCCCGATCTTAGAGGTCTCATGGGTTCATACTGTTTCAAATGATCCCTTAGAAACTTTGCACCCTTTCCCTGAAGTGCCTTGTATGTTATACAGAGTGATTTGAATTTCACCCTTTTTTCAATTGGTAGCCAGTGTAGACTTTTCAGTCTGTGTCTGATCGGCTCAAACCTGGGTATGTCCAGTACCAGTCTTGCTGCTGTATTCTGTAGACGCTGTAGTTTATCTGTGATCTTTTTCCTGGCTCCGGCGTATAAACCATTTCCATAATCCAGTCTTGCTAGAGCAAGTGCTGTGACTACTGTTTTTCGAGACTCTTGTGGTAGATATGGAAATAGTTTTTTTATCATTTTTAAGATGTACCAGAGTGATGATGACAGCTTGTTGGCTTGAGCTTCGAATGATAGATTCACATCAAGAGTGAAGCCCAAATTCTTCACTTTCTCTGATGATCCAGGGCATCTGCCCATGTCCGTGGGCCACCAGGCAGGGGACCAGATGTTAATGTCACCTCCCATTATCATCACTTCACTCTTGTCTCCATTAAGTTTTAGACAATTTCCTTCCATCCATTGGCTGACCTGTATCATACAATGTTGGAATTTTTTTGCTGTTTCTTCTATTTCTTTATTGATGGTCACCACGATCTGAGTGTCGTCAGCGTATGATATTGGGGTGAATCCATTGTTTCTTATTATCTCAGCTAGTGGGGCTACATAAAGGTTAAAAAGGGTGGGACTTAACGACGAACCCTGTGGAACTCCACATGGTAGGGAGAAGGCTTTGGATTTTGATCCTTCTACTTCTACTGTAAAAGTTCTATTAGCAAGGAATGATTCAATGAGCATACATGTTGATTCGTGTATTTCCACTGTTTTTAGTCGTTGTAGAAGAATTTCATGACTGACCGTGTCGAAGGCCGCCGATAAGTCAAGTAATATCAAGGCGGCCTTCGCTCCATTGTCCATCACTTTCCGAAGCTCTTCTACTGCTGTAATTAGGGCAGTTTCTGTTCCGTGTGCTTCCCGGAAGCCAAACTGAGAGTCGTCTAGCCAGTTGCCATCAATCAGATAGCGGGATAGTTGTTTGTTTAGGAGTTTTTCCAAAATTTTGGCGGCGAAAGGGATTCTAGCTATAGGTCTATAACTGCTTGGTTCTTCTCTATCCAGGTTGGGCTTTTTTAACAGTGGTCTAATGGAGATCTTTTTCCACTCATCCGGAAACGTTTTGGTATCAATTATTTTGCCAAAAAGACTCACTAGTGCAATGCTCATTTGTTCTGAGCAAATATGCATTATTTTAGGCGGACATGGGTCTGTTGGGCTGCCTGAATTAATGCTAAGTAATTCCTTTTGAATTTGATCTTTTGTTGGAACAGTGAATTCAAACATTGTATGTTGGACTGATTTTTCTTTAAAGTTTGTTTGAGTTATAGCTTTATCTGTTTGATTCGTTTTATCTTTTTCGTGTTTTTTAAAGGAATCATAAACTGATGATACTTTGTTTACAAAGAAATTCCCCAGAGTATTACAAAATTCAGGTGATATTTCTTCAGGCGTGTTGTTTTCTATTTTTGAGAGTTTTTTAACAGTGGAGAAAAGAGTTTTGCTGGAGTTTTTTGATTCGTTAATTTTTTGGACAAAGAATCTACTTTTCTCTGATATTATTAGTTTTTTATAGCTAGCCAGTATTGTTTTATATTCTGATCTTTTTTGCTCCTCGTATTCAACTCTCCATTTCTTTTCTGCTCTTCTGCATTCTTGTTTTTTTTCCCTCAGAGCTTCTGAGAACCATGGCTGTGAAGGGGTTTTTCTTCTAAGAGTGATTTGCTTCGTTGGAACTGTTAATTGGACTGCGTTCTCTATCCATGTATTAATTTGTTTGCAGGCTTTGTTACTGTCTGCATCTAACGTTGGATACGAGGAACCTAAAGTATCTATAAGTTTTTGAGGCTGTGTTTTAGACCATTCATGATATATGGTTTTTTTAGCTTTGATCGGTTTTCTCGTGTTTTGCATATTTTCCAAAAGAAAACAGACCATCTTATGGTCTGACCACGGAATCATGAGTGTGTCAGTTATTTTTAATTTCCGACACGAGGTAAAGATTCCATCCAGAGTGTGGCCGGCACAGTGCGTATCTGTTGTTACTCTTTGCTCTAAGTCAAAGTTTTTCATTTCATCGTTAAATGATTCTACTTTAGGGTCTGATGTTTTTTCTAGGTGTATATTAAAGTCTCCTAGAATTGTATAATCGCAGTACGTCACGCTGGATTTTAATATATTTTCCTTCAATGAATTTTCCCAAACATAGCACCATGATGAGCCAAAACAGGAGGAAAAATACACCTAGACCAAACCAGAACTCTAGCCAAGGGGAAATTAGGTAGATTTCCTTCAGTTGATGAAAGAGTTCCGTTGCTTTTTCTTTAAAAGACTTTTTTGTTTCTGGCATCACTTCGGGGTCGTTAAAATCTTCAGAGAAGTTGTCGAAGTTGATGAAATAACCAGAGGCAGTTCTGTCAATTGATGGGATTGTTCTTTCAATCTGTCTCTCGGTAGCACTTTCTGATGCCACATTAGTGTAGACTGGTGTTGTTTCTTGACGAACTGTTTCAATCTGTGTTTCAAGAGGCACGAGTTCCATGGCATTATTGCATAGTCCTTTATTGTGCACTGCAGGCTGATCGAATGTGATTTCAGTTTGAACCTCTTGGATTGTTGCAAGTTTGGGTATTCTGTTGTTTCTTGGGAGTCCACTGGGCCTACTGTTGATTATAGGCCACATGCTTGTGGTTTTACCAGATCGATAGACACGACTCTGTTCTCCTTTTTACCAGCAAGGGGCGGTAGCACAACTGATCTTGTTCCGGTGACTGCTAAGACAGGTACTGCTTTTCTGTAAGAAGGCCCAAATTCCTTCTTAACCGCAATCTTTTCTCTGACTAGATCCCCAATCTTTGGAATCCAGACAGGCCTTGCTGGGGCTGTTGCGGGTGGTGCCTCGTCAGTGGTACTTGGCTGTTGCTTTAACTTTATGTTGCTTAATGATTTTCTTGTTTCATTCAGTTCCTGTAAAACAGCCAAACGGTCTTTTACATCAAACTGCGTTGTTTCTTCTTGTACCACTGACATCTGACTATCGAGGTCCTGAACGTTCATTCTAATTCCAAACAATAGTTCGTATGGGCTGAAACCTTTTAGAGAATTTCTTGGCATGTTGTTAAGACTAGTCTGGACACTTATTAAATGTTTGACCCACCCAGCGCTTGAACCTAATACCTTCGCTGTTATAGATTGCTTTATGTCCCGGTTTTTTCTTTCTACCACACTATTCCCTTCGGGGTGCGACGGACAAGAATACCGCAACCCAATTCCCATGCTGGCCATGGCCTCCTTATAGGCTCGAGAGCTGAAAGCAGGACCCTGGTCAGAATGGAACGTGGTAATTGCGTATGTGCCGATAAAGACTCGCAAATCTTTTATAACCGTTCTAGCGTCAGCCGAGCGCTGGGGCCACATCCATATGAACCTCGTACAGGAATCCACTGCTACCATGATATATCTATAGTTACCGTCCCTTTGTAGGGGACCATAGTGGTCCAGGTAAACGCATGCAAATGGTTTATCCGAGATGAGAAGGGGTGTCTGCGCTGGTCGTTTCACTGTTGATACTTTTATCCTTTGGCATATGTCGCATTCTAATACATACTTTTTAGTTTGTATTCTCAAGCGAGGCCACCAATATCTCTGTTTTAATAGTGATATTGTTGCAGAAATGCCAGCGTGTGCAGAAGCAAGCCCTTCGTGTGCCGCTTTGATTAGTCCTAGTCTGTGTTCCCTGTTTGGAATTACTCTATCCCCCACTCCAGGGATTCGAGCAAAAGGAACATTATTTGTATCCGTTAAGTACAAGTACTTTTCAGGAAAGCCTTTTGGGAGTGTTTTCTTATCATTTTTTACTGACGCACTGACAGCTTGTAGAACATCGCTGTCTATTTTTGTTTGTGACCGAGTTATCGCAGCTACGGAAGCCGTTTGCACAGCTGCCTTCGCTGCTTAATCAGCCAATGAATTCCCTGCAACGTGAACGCCATCACGTTGATGACTCAGTGTATGTATCACGTGAGTCTTTTGTAGTTCTTTTTGTAAAAGAACTACCTGTTCCCAAAGCATTTTATGCTTTATTGTGCCACCTTTTGCATCTTTGAAACCATTTTCCACCCAATTCTGCAAGTATTCATTATAAGATTGTACGCAATAAAAAGAATCGCACACTATTAGTGTGGGGAATTCGCGATCGGTATTTTCTAGCGCCATCTTAAATGCTACTAATTCAGCTCGTTGAGCCGAGCAATCTCCTAGAGATTGTGTTTTAGTGACCAATGGTCTAAATTTTCCTTTGTGCCAGCGACCTTTAACAATCGCGCACGCAGTACTGTAAGCTTGCTTACCCCCAACTGCGGGTTGTGCTGATCCGTCAGTATATATAATACTTCCGTATTCTTCGAGAGGCAGGATTTCAATTGGCAGAGGACATTCGTATTCATATTGTAAAAATTCCTGTGTTTTTAAGTTAGGATCAAATTCGTAAACTACGTCTGTTGCAGCCAGAGAATTAACCCACTGAATCCATCTCGGATGCAAAGCTTTAGCATTAGGAATGCTTGCTTTAGTTACCGCTTCTAAAGCCGGTATGGGTGTTACGATTATTATTCGTTTACCTTGTGCTAGGGGCCTTTCTTTCGCTACAGCAGTCTGAACCGCAGTTAGAATTTTCTCAGTTGAACTGAATTTTATTTCAGCCTTTGTGTACAAATGTGATTTGTAAGCTATTGGTACCTTTTCTCCCTCATTAGAGGTTAGGTACGTGAATCCGCATCTTCCTGGGATGACTCGGATTACAAGATCACGTGTGTTGTCACGTGTATCTAATTTAGTTTTTGCTAACATGTCTGTTTGCAGTGATCTCAAAATTTCTGTGTGTTTTTGAGTCCAATTGATTTGTTTTAAATCAGGTTTTATTAGTTCGTAGAGAGGTTTAACCCTCTCTGCGTAATTTAGGATGTAAGTTCTTCCGAAATTCAGAAAACCTAGTATTGATTGTAAAGTCTTCAGCGTTTTTGGAGCTTGGAGTACAGCGCACTTCTCTAAGAAGTTGTCCGCTAGGCTTTTCCCTTCACTTGATAATTCGTACCCTAAAAATAGTACTGTCAGATGGGCAATTCAGGACTTTTTAAAGTTGAATTTGTAACCCTCTGCTGCGAACCCAAGTATAATGGTGTTCACTCTTTTCAAGTGAGTATCCAAGTCGTCGTCTGTGAGATAAATATCATCTACGTAAGACAATGCTTCATCATCATAGATTTGTAGTAACTCTGTTACCCTAGCTGAGAATAGTCCTGGGCTGTTCTTGAACCCCTGTGGGAGTCGACAGAATTTTTTCTGTGACCCAAATGCGGAGAAAGCGGTCAAATATCTGCTTTCTGGTGCAATGTTTTGACAAAAGAAACCATTAGAAATGTCTAATGTCGTTTTGTATTTTTTCCTAACTATGTTATTCATTAGGGCTGCACTATGCGAGTTTTGTACTGCAAAAGTTTTGCAACATGTATTAAGATGTTTGTAGTCCAAAACTAGACGATATGAATTGTCTGGCTTGGAGACAGGAAACAAAGGATTGTTCATTTGAGAGGTGCATGTTTCAATCACCCCCTGGTACTCAAGTTGATCTAAGATCTCCCTGACTTGTTTTTTAGCTTCTTGCTTTATGGGATACTGCCGTTGGGCAGTTGGTTCACTTTTTAATTGGATTTTGTGAGGTGGTGAATCCTCATCCCATCCTACATGATTTTTATACAATGCAGGTGCCTGGGCTACTGCCCATTTCCTTGCATATGTATATTTTTTGTGAATCGGTATGTGATTCGAGAAGGCAGGCATAATCACTTCTTCACCACGAGGGCACTCCCTGACAAACTCCAGGGGCCAATCTTTTTCAGCTAACAGAATATCATAGCCTTTTGAGAGCTTATCCCAAAATAGACCCTTAATTTTCCTAGTCTTATCACCCTCTATACGCAATGTTATTTCGTATATTTTATGGGGCTCGCTAAGTCTGGCGTCGGCAGTTTCAACTTGAATGTATTCATTCGTGTCCACTGTCTCCAGATGACTCATCAAGATCTTGCGCGCTATACTGATTTCTGCTGCACTGTCCAACATTGTCAATGCCCACTCCCCGTTTTTCAACTGTGTCCTCAGTATTCTCGGCATGGTTGATTACTCTAATACTGGCTACCTTCTTTTTCTGAAATTGAGATTTCTTATTTTGAGCAGGTTCCTTGTCTTTGGACTTGGTGTGCTCTCCTGGGTCTGACCGTCCTCTTCTTTCCGAATTCTGTGGAAGAGATCGAGAGGGACGTGTATCAATACTTTGATATCTATCAGGTTTTTTTATATTATCCCTATTTCTAAGGTTATATCTTTTCTCAGAGGGCTCCCGTTGGGGAGACTGGCGTTCTCGAGTCGGAGTTCTTTCCCTCCGTCGAGGAGACCTTCCTCTGGACTGGAAAACTTTTTCCTTGGGAGTGGATTGTTTATTTCCATCCCAGCTCTTTTTAGGAGTGTTTAAATTATTTTTAATAAATAATTTTACTAACTCTCTATAAGCTTTTGTTAACTCTCCTATGTTAACTAAGAGATCTTCTTTTGACATTTTTGCAATGTCAGGATGTGGTGTGTAGCTGGCTAGAACCGGCCACGTGGCTCCTGGTCTACCTAGTGGACCGAGCCTAGTTATGTGATCATTGTGTTTTAGGGCGCCATTAAACCAGAGCAGGTGCTCTTGAAATTTAAGTGGGATTTCAATCTCCTCGAAAGGAGCGTACTCTCCGGAGGTTCCTCTATTTTGTAATAGTGAAACTCTTGTGTTATAGCGTTTACCGCTGGAAAGTTTATCCATGTATAGAATACCTCTGTCTGCCGATATTCGTGAGCCTCTATCACGAAAATTACTGTACCACCTTGAGGTGTCAGTCCGTGTTCTATAAGTTTTAAAGTTATAGATTTTCTTAACTGGACCGGGATGATAATAGCATCCGGGTCTGCCTGTAGGAGACTCGTGTCTTCCTCTATTAGTATGGAAGCCAGCCTAGCTGCTTCTTCATTGTCTGACATTTTTTTTTTAAAAATGCAGTTTTTGCAGAGTAGGTCTCCAAGGAGACAAAGATTAGATGCACAATATTTTGGAACACTGTATCCTTCAACGTTGAATAAACCAGAGCTTTACATAGGAATCTCTTCCTACTAAGGTCGGGCGGATTTTAACCTTTCACCCACTCCAGACGTCTATTGGAGTATTTACGGGAGAAAGGGGTGTGAAATATGCATGACTGAGTTACTCTACAAGTCGTGCGTTAGTTTATCGCCTTACCAAACGTTGGGCGCCATGTAGTGTAGTTCCTAGTTTCCCACTAGGCCCTGCGAATTGGAATAACATAAACAGTAGTATCGACGTGGAACTGCGGATATTCCAGGCCTCCACTGACTATGCTAAACTTAATTGGGTTGTGATACCAACTAGCTCAGAGGTCACTGGAAACTTTCTTCTCTGCATAGGAAGTGATCAGCTTCCTTGGCACAGACAAGAAGGGATTCAGTTTTCCAACAACCGTGCAACATGACAACTTTGCTCCTCAGATCAAGAGTCGATCTCTAGGGTCGTGTGAAACAATAGACACAGATTTCACTCAGTCAGTCTAGTGCAGTTTACTTTCACAGTATGTAGAGAATAGAGAGACGGGCGTGTATCAATAAAGGGTTAACATTTATTGAACAGTCTTTCTTCTCGTACAAGAGAAATGTATTGCCACAATTGCAATAATTGTTATTATAAAAAGTACGTACAGTAAGATAAGTATTGCGAAATAGAACTGTAAAAGCATTGATATGGTTTCTTAGCCATACAATGGTTTAAAAGTAATAAAACATATATACAGTCATATATACATTAGGCTAACATACTCAACTGGTGCTTCTAACTAAGCCTACCCCAGTGTGCCTGACCTAAGCCTAACACGTGAAAGGGGGAGTAAGTAAGTAGCTTAAGTTAAGTTGGTTTTGCCAAGGTTTGTTTCAAGAATTCTCGTCTAAGGGTTTAGTCAACACCATACCTCTGAATAGAATGATGGAGGATTGGTATCTCCTTCAGGGGTCTCTCTCGATATCCCAGTCACCCGCGAGGGTAAACCGGAAGCGCCGGGACTGGATTTCTCTGCACGAGAAAGGCAGCGGCTTCTCTCAGCGCGTCGAGGAAGGAGGGGTGACAGCGTCCGCGGGCAGCTGGAATCGGCTGGATGTCTTCGCAGAGGACGGCTGCTCAGCTCCTTAAGCGTACTGCACCATAGTTCGCGCTGTAGCGGCGATAATGGTAATCAGCAGCTTCACCACCACAGGATAGCAGGCTGCAGCGACAGAGTGCTAGTTTTTACCAACACAGGGTCATGCAGGCAGCTGGCATCAGCAACAGGCAATGAACTCGCAGCTCGTATCTCACATTGCTTAAGGCAACGTTGGTAATATTTATACCTGACAGGTGCCGGGTTTGACGCAAGTTTGCTGGACATAAGACGTCAATTAAAGATGTCACTAGGAAGTGACAGTTATCAGTTGCTCATTAGAGTTCCATTACTAATCAAAACATAGCAAGCGGGGATTTCCAGGTTTGCTAAGTTTTTATCTTGTTGAAGAACTCGGAGTGTTATCTAGGAATATCAGATAGTGACTGCTGCTCTGTCATTGCACTAATTGGTCGCAAAGGAAGTAGCAGAGAGTCATGCTGGAATGTGGCTCTGTTCGTGTGAGGCCAGAGATGACTTTTCAGAAAATCGCACTTGAACGGTTATGCCAATATAGGGTATAAATGGATTTATAGCCGAATAGGGGCATAAGGTCACAGTATCGATCAGGAACCTAGATAAGCACGCAACAGAGGGACTAGGGTGTTTGAAGAACGTAAAGGTGAAGCTACATATTAATCGAATTGCTAAGCCAGTAGCTCTATGTCACCAGCGTATCCCATTTCACCTTCAACCGCTGGTGGAAGTAGAGCTAGAGTCGTTGGAGAGTGCAGGGGTGATAGAAAAAGTGTCAGGTCCCACCCCAAGACAAAGGGAGAGGTTTGGCGCCGCGGCTAGGGCGACTGACTCTGGAATCTGGGATCACGGTTCGATCCCCGGCACCGGCAGCAGATTAGCCCAGCACCATGTTACTCTGGGCAATAGCTTGCTTAATCTTCCTGACGGCCCCCAGCGCCTAGAGACCCTTACGGGTGATTGTGCGCTTTACAAATGTGGATTATTATATTATTATTATCACTTTCACAATTGACGAGATAGTGACAGACATAAATGGGGCGAAATGGTTCTCTAATGTGAATCTCAACTCAGGGTACTACGAGCTGATGTTGGATGAGTCCAGTCGATACATAAAAACTTTTTCGACGCAAGTGGAGTTCAGAAGAATAAGAGTTTTGGAGTGTCCTCTGCTGCAAAGGTGTTCCACAACGCCATAAGGGAGGCTTTGCCTAGATTAGTGGGCGTCATCCATGTTAGCTATAATGTACTGATTTTCTCACAAACATTGGAGGAGTATCATGTACGATCAGGAGCAACCATGCAGCGCCTTGTGGAACAAGGACTAAAGTTATACAAAAACAAGTCTTTGCTCCACAACAATGAGGGAGAATTCTTTGGATACAAGTTCTGCCGGGAGGAACTTCAGGTGGATCCGGCGACGGTCGAGGCCATAAAACCCCAAAGAGATGCGCAGTTTCCTTGGGATGTCCAAGTATTGCGAGAGGTTCAGTCCCCAGCTAGCAACAATTTCTGAGCCTCTGAGGGCCATCACAAAGAAGAACACGCCTTGGGAATGGTCAAGTGCAGCTTCTAAGTCATTCCAGGATATCAAGTGGGCTCGGTTGCAAGGGGCCACGGTGGCGTACTTGTTGGTAGCCAGACAGAACTCTTTGTGGATGCCAGACCGGTGAGGCTGAGGCAGAGCTATTGCAGCAAGATATCTGCGAAGAGTGGGTACCAATTGCATATGCCAGTCATGCACTTTCTGCAGTGGAGACGAGATACGCTCAAATCAAGAGATGCCCTCGCCGTCAGGTGGGTTTACCAACATTTTCTACATTTACTTGTGTGGTCACAAGTTTAGAGTCATCACTGACCACAAGCCACTGGGGCCGTTGTTTGGAGGGCTGGCGAGAAATGGAGCACCACGGATAGAGAAATGGGCGGTGCAGCTCCAACAGTACAACTTGGAGGTGGCCTACCGCACATGGATCAACAATACGGCAGCCTATCTTTCACTCACTTCCTACCATCTGATTCAAGAATGCAGTGGGAGACAAACAAAGGTGTAGAGGGTTTCATGTGAATGGTCACAGAACTAGCGTGCTCCCAGGCGCTGTCCATAGAGGAGATTGTAGATGCAACTAAAGAGGATGATTCCTCTGGAAAGTCAAAGATGCGATGAAAGAGCATCGATGGAAGAACTTTCTAGAGGGTATTGGCAGTCTTACTGAAGAGCGAAAGGCCAGGACAAGCGTGTGGCGATGTCGTGATGAGGTATGTGTAAGTACTGAATGGCTCTTATTGAGAATCCAGCAAATCGTGGTACCTAGGAGCCCTTGGAGGCAAACTGTGGAGCTGGCTCATCAAGGCCACCAAGGGTTGGCTAAGACGATAACAGACTTGAAAGCCAAGGTGTAGTGGAGGACGTGGTCCCTAATTGTCACTCTTACTTGATTACTGGTTGTGAGCCCCCAACAACGCCAGGGATCATAGAAAGCTCCTGTACAAGACCTTGATCATCAATGAGTATGGATTTCGGATGTTTCTCAGATGATCGTTTCACACTGTTAGTAATAGATAGCAAAACCTAGTTTCCAGCCGTGGAGCTTGTCCAATTCACTGCATCTGAGTGTGTCAAACCGGCGTTGGACAAGTTTTTTGTCATGCTTGGATTAGCAGATGAGGTCAAGACAGACAATGGTCCTCCCTTTCAAGGCATGGAGTTTAGAGACTATCTCCACCTCAATATTAAGCACAGGAGGATTGCCAATGGCCTCAAGCCAACAGGGAGGTAGAAAGATTCATGAGGAATCTCAACAAGGCCCTCGGATAGGAGTTGACCAAAGAGTAGAGCTCAAAGGGCGCCGGCAACAATTTATAAGGGCGTATAGACAAACACCCCATAGCACTACTGCGTGCTCGCCAAGTGAGCTTATCATGAGAAAACCTGTAAGAGATCTAGTTCTGATGAGTTCAAAGTGGGAAAAGGGAGCACTGGATGTTGCCGCTGCCCTGGCCAAAAGGTGTCTGAATAATGACTTGACCAGTAGGAGGAGGAGAGCACGGGAGAAGGAAATCGACAAGGCATAAAAATGGTAATCTATAGAGGGAGATGGTGGAATTTCCCTACCCAAAGCAACCACTTAAAAAGTGGTAGAGGAAAAACCTCTTTTTGTTTTATTTTCCCTTACACATCCTAGTGGTGTCATGCTTCATCATCGGGACACCACAACCCCTATAAGTCATGGTGGGCTCAACCAGTATTTCAGGAAGCACTTAAATAATAAATCTGGCCTGGGGATGAAGATTAAAAATCCTCTAGCAACCCCCAGTATCCCTTTATTCTTGGGTCTGACAGGAATATTAAAATTACAGGACAATAGGGTTGTTTGTAATATTATGGTCCTAAGACCCTAAGATCAACATGTTTCAGTCCTTTGAATGCCCAATCGTGTTTGGTGTGGGACTTTCTTCAGGGCTACGTCCCCCCCTGGAAGGAAAGTGAAAAGGGAATTGCCCTATACTATTTATGAAAAGGGGAAGATAGCTGCTCCTTTGTTTTAGATTTTTTAGTTGAATCACTCCATCCCGTCTTGGGAGAAGGTATGACCGACGTGGAATCACGCTTAAACGGGGATAGCCATACTGATCGTTCTTCCCCTGTTAAGAACCTAATCGGGGAGGATTCCATCGAGATGCAAGGTCGACCACACTAGCCGTTAGGCCAACTCCTATCCCACCCTCGGAGCCAACCTCGTTCCTGAGAGGATAAATAAAGGTGCTTGAGCCGCTCGAGGTACAGGCACGTAACTGGTATGCTGTATCTGGTCTCATGTGCATCCCTAATACCCCAGACATTACCGTAATAGTTATGCAGAGGGAATCGGCCGGCTACACATGTGAATATTATGTTTATATTTATATAACTTTGAGTGTTTTGCTTTCTTGTTTTATGAACTATATACATGTACATTTATTGCATGTTCCTGTAGTGTTGCGTCTAGTTCTCGCACCCTATGTCACAACGTGGCACACGAGAACGCGGGCACAGAGCGATCTGCGCATGTGCGCAGAGCGAGAGAGTGAAAGTAATAGAGAACGCCATACGCTCGGCGCTCTCCCATTTATGGAAATAAATTGAACATCTTTAGCCCTCCTACAGAGTCTGAGTCCTTTGTACTGGGGAGAAAACCACATCATTACAGTGGCGACGAGGTCTTGGATCCAGACCAGGAAAAAATAGATTAATAGAGGAAGAGGTTGTCAGGACCCAGCACCAGCAGCACAGAAGACACAGTCTAACCATAGACTGCCACATGGTGCTGCAGTACAGACAAAGCCAAGCCAGAGGCCATCGTGAAAGGCTGCAGGTAGGAGGACAGCGACGCAGCAGCTCAGAACAGCGGGAGAGCGTGGCAGAAGGGCGCAGAGGAAAGGGAACACCCGCACAAGTAAAGGCCCTGATGCTAGGGCGCATATAAGCAGAAAGCACGGCGAGAGTGCAGCGAGAGTGCAGCGTGAACCCACGAGGACCCTGGCGGAGCAAGCTAGACTCAGATGAAGAAACTCAAAATCTTCATTCTCAGGGGTCTCACTAATAGAAAGAAGAACTTGACACAGAAGCTGGAATATAAAGAGAAAATTTTTATTAAACTCAAATGAGTGAGGCTACGTCACACAGGAGGCAACTGAATGAGGCAGTCTGAGGAGTACAGAAAACAGAGGCCTTATATATGCTTAGGGTTACAAAACTCAGCATAAAAGTAAGGGGCAGTCCTAGCTTTTGCAAGCATGCAAAATACCTAACATTTACATAAAAAATCTGCCAAATATTAGCCAATAGGAAAACATTCAAAACAAGGCATCATGTAACCAGAACATCCCCCTTGAGTCGTGTCTTTGCCCGATCCCATAAGTCAATCAATGACAGCACCTATAGGTCAATCCGTAATGGCAGAACATGTTTGCGTGCTTCAAAGGAAAGGTTTGGAAATAGGAAAACACAGGGAGAGAATAGCGAAGGCCAAAAGATAAGATACAGCACAAGAAGAATACTAAAGGCTAACAGATAGTTGATACAGGGATTAGGTGGTCCAGACAAGAATTAGTTTAGGCCGGCTGGTGTCTGAGATGAGTTTCAAGACAAGGACGGAGGGGGTTTTCAACACATTGCAGTCCAAAAGGGCAGAGACACTTCGTGAATCATGCAGCCTGTGTAAAGGGTGCGCAATGTTTACAACGCGCGCGTTACCACGACCTACTATTACCACGCGGTTGTAACAACGAAAGTTGTTACAACGCATTGCACTGGGGGGCGCTCGAGGATAGTAAATCATTTAATTTACTATCCCAACACCTTCCCTACTATCCACGGGGACTGGTGTTGGAATTGTAAATTAAATGTTTTAAATTTGCGCCCCCCCAACGCAACTCGTTGTAACGACTTGCGTTGTTACAACCGCGTTGTAATGGTAGGTCGTTGTAACGCGCGCGTTGTAACGACATATATCCGTGTAAAGGCAACACAAAATGGAGTTGAATGTAAAATGGAGTCAAAAACCACGTAACCTCAGACCCTCCTTTTGCCATTACACAGGCAAATCTTAATTAATTGCTAGGCGAGCATTTTATTAAAGGTATGAGCAGGAATACAAAGAGGACGGGGCATTGGGTCATAATTAACATAAAGTAATGACCACTATCACAAACAAAATTATCATTTTTCACAACCCTAAGCAAAAAGCAAATCCTAAAATTATCTAGTAACAATTTTAGGGCTCCTATGCATTTCAGTAACTTATTATATATTCAGGTAAAACAGTAGCGATCCTTATCAATGCTCTGAGGTGAAAAGGGAATACTCTTCCATAGAGAATGGACTTTATTCTGCTTTTACTAAACAGAATACTACTTTAAAACAATGCCAGCAAAACAATAAGAATCAGTCTCCTAACACCCATTTTATGCAATCACACGGAAACCACTTGTGAAATCACAACCATGCCCAGAGTCCGTTCAAAGCCTCTCTGGCAGGCTTCTATCGTCCATCAAATCTGCTCCCGTTGTTGCATGGGCCTCTTGATTCAGGCCTCCCATGAAAAATAGTGTTTCACAGTATCCGTTGGAGTGCCCTCCTGGCAAACACTCACAGCTCACTTGAAAGTCTCAATGTCTCAATGCAGTGCACCAGTGTCTCTCCTCTGCGGTAGACACTACAGATAGCGTGATCTTAATTGATCATTAGCACAGATCATCTCGTGCAGACCCGGGACCATTCTCAGGCTCCAATACTCATTATTCAGTGTCAGAGGACGCTCAGGCTACTCTTTCATGGGCACCAGAATGTAGTGCCTTTTGCCAATCTTGGATCCTCCGGTGCACTGTATTTCTGTTGGAGCAAAGGAAAAAGGGGGGTGTGTGTGTGGCCAAAACTCAGGCCAAGGGGCTCAAGGGACTGCACACTGTCGGAGGTTACCAGCACATGCCAGGTGGAAACCTGAAGCCTCAAAACAACAGGAATCCTTCTCTTTCGCTCTTTTGCACTGAAATTCTGGTTCTGTGATGTCCAACGCCAATTGATGGAGCAAGTGCGATGCTTTAAACAGTTCATTGTATAACAAGGGGACTGCAAGCAGATGGCCTGCAATCTTCAAAGGAGTGGCCATTCGCCATGGGACAATTCTGGTCTAGAATACACTGTCATTTTCAAAGGCAATACAAAGACAAAGGCATTAGGCAAAACAGTGCCTCTAGGCTCTTCAATTGGGTTTCCGTGTGAGAGCATATCCTCCACCATCTAAGGGTAGATAGCGACATGATTAAGTCTAGGTATTCCTAAATTCCTTATCTAGAACATCTCAAAAGAAAAATCGCATAATACAGATTATCAGGGACATAGAACACATCTGATCTCACCAAAAATTAAAGAAGCAGGAACAAAAGGGTAAAAAACCAAATTAAAATAGTCATTGAAAATTTGTCATGTTCCAAAAAATAAATGTAAGGTATTTCCTATTGAGGTGGAAAACTTGTCTTATTATAGTATTGAGTCAGTTAACCAGTCCATCACTACCCTGACAGTCAGACTGGAAAACCTCGAAGTAGGTCTAAATAAAATTCTTAAAAACCAGTCTGGTCATACAAAAGGGAATTATACATAATATGGGGTTCCTGGTACAGTACTGCAGTCTGGAAGTGTGCTAATGTTCCAGTTCCTTCTTCAGGGAAAAATGAAACCTGGTTTCCTTTATGGTACAAAGCCATACACTACTTAGGAAGCAGAACAAAACTGACTAATGTAATATAGAAATTAGGTCACCATGTACAAGAGTCACAGATCTATAATTTTATCCTTGCGTCCAATCGGGATACATAATCTAGGGCTGACTTTTCCTTAAGGGAAGTGGGCAGTAATGTGACTAACAGCAGGTGACACACTTTGATCCTGTATATTTCTTTTATTTTTCTTGAATACTATTATAGCCAAATTGACATACACTGGTGAAGTGTTGTCTGTGTCGTGCACAGTATGAAAATATCATATCTGTGAAATTTAGCAAATCAACCCAACTGTTGTGCAGCGATGCGCATCGTCATGTATATCCCTTCACAACACAGGTAAACTTGTAATAGTATCAAAAGCAGCAACATAAAACAAAAACATGCATTAAAAAAACGCACAAAACGCACATGTCAAGCCATCAGATATACTTGCTGTATATCAAGCACAAAAAGCATAGACAAAACAATAACATATGTGAATGAGCGGTGACACACAACACCGTGTCATGTACTTTATGCACTGTGAACCTGCAGCCCAAAACCCAATATTCGGGCCTGCTTAATTTGTCAGGTTTAAAATCCTTACCCTCCTTTTGACAGCAGATCACCAGGCAGTGGAAATCTGCTGTCAAATACAACTTACTTTGTCTCTTCTGACATATAGGACCAGCAAGAACAATTCATGATAGGACCAAATACACAAACATAAAAACACATGAACATTTCTTTCCAAAGGAGTTACGCAAAACACATCTCGTTTCAACTAACCAAACTCATGTGTCTTGTCAGTCTTAAAATCACCCAGAACAATCCATGAATGATCTGTGGGCAGAAGGAAAAAAAATACACAACACACAAAAGATAAACATTTCTCATAACAAACAAATATCAATTATAACTTTTAATCAGAAGACAAAACATGATACACATTAACAAACACAAAAATACATTTCCATTACTTAACTGTTACCATCTTGTCAGTCAGCTTGCAACATTAAGCCACCTTAATTTTAACTTTCTAAAAGTAGAATTGTTTCACTGACACTCCATATTAATTTGGCACCTACAATTTCCACTGTGAAAAATAATTCTTAATTGGCAAATCGTTCTCACTTAGGCATGTAGCCTTCAAAATTTTAGTAAAGGGCTTTGTCTTATTTTCTGTCTAAGACTTAATGCAATACTGCGTTTTCTGTCAAATAAAAGCAACTAGCAGACATTATTTTTTTAAGAGCAGAGATACAAATGTATCAGTTCAGCAGAGCATTTAACATGATGTTGGGACTTTCAAAGAAACCCTTTTTTCATATTTTCCCTTTGGAATGAAGTTCTTTAATTTTATTGATGTTCTTATCGAGAAACCAGAACCCCCCCCCCCTTTTAGAGGCCTGTTTAGCACGGTCATTATGCACTTCACAGAGACAAGGCCCTAAATTAAAAGATCACAGATGTCCACATGATAGCCTCCTTCCATTGTTTACAGGGAAACTAAAGATAGCACCTCAGCGAGACTTGAGCCAGCCTCTGCAGCTCTCCTAGCCCCCACCCTCTGCTCATTCTGAGGCTGTCAAAGACAAAAGGCCTTCCTAATTCCTCCTAACCTGCAAAAATTCTCTCTATTTTGGAAAATAATTTCTCCTTTTTAGGCGCTAAAAAATTATCTCTATTCCCAGATTATTAAACAACATTTACTGTGAATAATTCACAGAACCTAAAAACACACATACCAGTTTTTAGAACAAATGCTTGTTGCAATGGTACTCATTTCATCAACCTTAAATGGATCTCACTGGGTCATTTAAAAGCGAACCCCAAATGGGGACAACCTGCAAATTTGTATTATACCTAAATGTATGCATTTACTGAAGCCTAAAACACTTGAAAGCTATTATAAATGTCAAGAATGCTGATTGAAAGGGTCTATTTTACCCAAATTCGACTTTGATATTAGGGGCACTTAAAAATAAATATCCTATAATGGTGTTACATATTAATCATCCTCAGAATGTTCTTTACAAATTACAAATATTGGACATTAGACATATCTCATGTAAATCCTTAGAAAAATGAGTTTTGTACGCCTGCGCTAAGTGAAATTCCATATGCTAATGTCCTCATTATGCAGGACAGCACAACTTAAATTAAATTATAATGCTGGGAGGTCACAGTATGAGCATTAAGCTTCATGAATAGTAAAAAACGAATTCTGTAGCACTTATTTTTAATAATTATTTTTCATAATTTAATTATTATTTTTAATAAACCCAATCATGTTTGATAATACCACATATAAAAGCAAGCTGCATCACTTGCCTATCATTTTAAGACGCATTCATTTATAAGCCTAAGCACAGAAGCCTAACTTGAAACATGACAAAATTTGGCGCCACATTTTTTCTTTCTAAAAAGGACAATTTTATTCAGAAAGAGACCCAAGAATATGCTTACAAAAAATGCTTAAAGAGAGGAAACCCTTAATTGAAATGTCTTCCTGTAATACAAAATAATGAACCTTAGTTTTGGAACCTTTTGAAAACAACATTCTGAAATGCAAAGATTCACCCGTGTTTAACTGAGGGCAAAGTCCTGGCTGAGTAAATACTCCTGTTTATTTAGCTTGTCTCTCAGCATTGTAACACAAGCACAATGGCAGTCTTTTACAAAGGAAAAACACATCAATGCATGTTCTATAATATGCGTCTGAGTGCAGCAAAAATCTACTTCAGCTGAAGTGTTTTGCCTAGAAATTTCTAATACAATGTATGTAAGTAAAAAATGTTATAAGTTTGTTTTTCTACAAAAACACACCATTCGTTTTTGGGGGCTTTTTATTGCAGAGGAATATGAATGTAAGCATTTAGACATTTTGCTTAATAGACTGAAAACAGAAAAAAACCATAAACACACATTTGAGCTCATTTCAGGCATAAACAGAAAGGGGTCAAAACACTCAGGACACACAATACAGCGCGCTTTAGCCATGCATTTTGTGAATAGCGCCATCGCTATTCACTTACAGAAGTTTGCACTAATGGGAAAACCACATAGACATTTAAACACACATTTAACCCACAGATCAACACTTAGGACTGAAACAAAGGACAGCCCACAGACTGTACTTGAACCAAACCAGTTGCAAATACTAGTTGTAAGTCATATTTACAAGAAACGCTTCTCAATAGTGTTCCAAAAGACTGCAAAAACAGCCCAACAGACTGATGTATGTCCAAGAAGCGAAAATACACTCAATTCACTAGCTTTGGCTAGCAGAACACCAAAAAAAAAAATCGTTCTGCATATCTTCATTCATAAAATTGCACAGAACAAAGGATCCTTGTTTCGTATTATGTCATATTTGAATTCCCTGGGGATACAAAATCACCAAGGAAGAAATATGTTTTTAAATCTAAACCTATTTAGATATTCCCTTTAGGGGAGCCTGACTAATTTACTTAACATCACACTATGGTACCTCCAAAAAAAAAACCAACACATCCTTTGATGTGAGCTAGCAAACAGGCATGTCAAGAATACTGCAGAATATGCAAGTATTATAATCAAAGTAGTGCTTAATGTACTTTTCGTACGTGCACCGTTCAACAAAACCAGATAGAGAAAAATCTCCTCATTACCTGCCTACGCAAATTGCAATTTGCATATCCAAAATCCAAAACATATCTAAAGTTGGCCAACACAAATTCCAAAATTCCAAAGCTACAGTAAGCGTTACTAAACTACCTTACTCTTACTAATCAAAAGGTTATCCAAATTCTAACTGTCAAGTTCTACATGACCTAATGGTCTTTTTTTAGAATACTCACGCCAAAAAGGTTCTCAGTTAGGAGTGACATCATGTAGAGGATCAAAATCAGGAAGATCAGAAATATACTGGGCTGCAGAGACAAAGAATCTCTAGAATCCCTATGCACAGAGTACCTTCTTAGTAGAATCCTGTTCTGTCCTCCTCAGTAGATTTCAGTCTTCTAACAAGATCACTCCCATAGTCACTTCTCTGATGAATCCCACGTTGGCCGCGCCAATTGAAGAAACTCAAAATCTTAATTCTCAGGGGTCTCACTAATAGAAAGAAGAACTTGACACAGAAGCTGGAATATAAAGAGAACATTTTATTAAACTCAAATGAGTGAGGCTATGTCACACCGGAGCCTTAACAACTGAATGATGCAGTCTGAGGAGTACAGAAAACAGAGGCCTTATATATGCTTAGGGTTACAAAACTCAGCATAAACGTAAGGGGCAGTCCTAGCTTTTGCAAGCATGCAAAATGCCTAACATGGACATGCAAGATCTGCCAAATATTAGCCAATAGGAAAACATTCAAAACAAGGCATTATGTAACCAGAACACCCCCCTTGAGTTGTGTCTTTGCCCGATTCCATAAGTCAATCAATGACAGCACCTATAGGTCAATCATTAATAGCAGAACATGTTTGCGTGCTTCAAAGGAAAGTTTTGTGAAATAGGAAAACACAGGGAGAGAATAGCGAAGGCCAAAAGATAAGATACAGCACAAGAAGAATACTAAAGGCTAACAGATAGTTGATACAGGGATTAGGTGGTCCAGACAAGAATTAGTTTAGGCTGGCTGGTGTCTGAGATGAGTTTCAAGACAAGGACGGAGGGGGTTTTCAACACATTGCAGTCCAAAAGGGCAGAGACACTTCGTGAATCATGCAGCCTGTGAAAAGGCAACACAAAATGGAGTTGAATGTAAAATGGAGTCAAAAACCACGTAACCTCACAGAGAAGGGGGAACAGAAGAGCCCCGACCAAACCAAGCCCAAGGCGAGAGAGCGAACGCGCCAGGCAGCCCAAGAGGTCTAGGGGCGGAACCAGAAAGACGCTCCACAATGAGCGCACAAGCGTCTTCACTCACGATGCCGATCCCGTTCTTACCAAAGCCAGGAGAACCCCAAATGAAATGGGAGGACTGGAGAGAGTATTTCAAGAACTATATTGAAGCTCTAGAAGATGAAAATGGGGAGACCTACCCCAGCGCGAGAAAAGGAAGGATACTCAACCTAGGCCGGGAAGGTATAAGAGTCTTTCAGAACCTGGTGCCCACGCCCAGACCACAGGCGGACGATGATGTATTTAAGCATGCCATAGAAGATCTCGACAACCATTACCGCCCCGGTGTATGCGTTTCAATTGACCGATACAATTTCCAGCAGAGGAGAAAAGAAGCCGGCGAATCCATAGACGACTACGTCGCAGCATTGAGAAAGTTGGTGGTAACGTGCAAGTACGGGGTCCTACACGATGAGTTCATAAAAGATCAAATAGTCATGCACACCACCAACAAGACGATACATGACAAATTGTGGGTGAATGGAGAAACATCGCTTAAGGAAGTGATATCCATGGTGAAAAAAGCAGAGTTATCGAAACGGTGTGCTGACGCGGCCAAGAGAGAAACCGTCCAGAGGACCATGGTGAACAAAGTGGATGACACGAAGCCACCAGGAAGGAGTAAAGCCACAATGGTAGAAGGAAAAGGACCGAGTAAGTGGTTGGGGAAACCCGGACAACCGTGGAAACAGAACAAAGAAAACAAGACCACGTGCTACAGGTGCGGAAGCATGGCACATGCATCCCAAGACAAGCGTTGTCCGGCGTTCAGAGCGAAATGCATGTTCTACGGCATAGTAGGTCACTACGAAAAAGTGTGTCGCCGAAATATGAAGAGACCCATGGTGAAGTATGTGGTGCAAGATCAAGAAGAGGAAGAAGAACCGGAGGATGAAGACCATGTATTATGTGTGGAAGAACAAGTGTTGGGCATTGACTGTAGGTGATCCCGCAAACCACAATGTGACGTGATGAGAGGAGTGACCATCAAGATCGTAGCAGATTTGGGATCCCCGTACACCATTGTCCAGAGAGCAGTGTGGGACGAAGAATTCAAACCCAGCCTGGGCCCAAAATTAGAACCACCTGATATACGACCGGTGTTATACATGGGTGAGCTCATCCCCATGGGCGGATACAGAACTCTAAAATTCGAATTCAGAGGAAGGAGTGCGGTGTGCAAATTATATGTAGCTAAGAAGGGCCCATCAGTCTTAGGATGGAGGGACCAAGGCGATCTGGGGATAAAATTGGACCCAGGGGGAGACATACAAGAGCTGACGACAGCCCCCAAGAACTGGCCGGACTGGGAGAGGATGAAGAACGATTTCCCGAAGGTGTTTGGCGAAAAGGTCGGCAAGCTGGAGAAGTTCACACATAAGATTATACTCAGAGAGAACTCCAAACCAGTATCCCACAAGGTCAGGAACGTATCCCTAGCGGTGAGAGAAGCAGTACAGCAGGAACTGCACAGGCTAGAAGAAAATGGTATCATAGAGCCAATAGACAGCTCGGAGTGGCTGGCACCCTTGGTGGTGGAGATGAAGCCAAATGGCAACGTCAGCCTCTGTGTGGATCTTCGAGAGCTGAATAAGTTCCTTGTAGTGGAGAAATTCCCATTGCCTCGCATAGAGGAGATGCTGGCCAAGACGAAAAGGGTGAGGTGGTTCTTCACCATTGACCTTACTTCCGCATATCACCAGATATACCTACATCCAACAAGCCGGAAATTGACATCCTTCATAACACTGTTTGGGTGCTATCAATTCTGCAGAATGCCCTTTGACCTTGCCTCGGCAGCCGCGGTGTTCCAGAAATTAATGCACCGCCTTTTCAAGGACATCGAGGGTATCCAGTACTTCCAGGATGACATACTGGTGATGGGGACAGACCGGAAGGATCATGACAAGAAGCTAGACAAGGTACTGAGAGTACTAGAGAACAATGGCCTGACAGCAGAGTGGGAGAAATGCCGACTTAGAATGACGTCGGTCACATACTTGGGACACGAGATAGGAAAACACGGCATCACGCCGAAAAGAGCAAATGTGAAAGCAATCTGTGATGCCGCGGCCCCAGCCAACAAAGAGGAAGTGAGATCATTCCTAGGGATGGCTGAATATTACAGCAAATTTGTGCAACACTTTGCCACCAAGATGCACCACCTGAGGCAGCTTATAAGAGACAAAACGGTGTTCAAGTGGACAGAAGAGACTCAAAAAGAATTTGAGACCTTAAAGAATGACATCAGTCAAGCTGTACCACTACAGGGGTACGATCCTCTTGGACAGTCGATACTAACAATGGATACCAGCGAGAAAGGATTAGGAGCAGTCCTCATGCAGGAGAGGAAAGATGGGACGATAGGGACCCTCATTTTCGCCTCAAGATCCCTATCGCCCACGGAATAGAAATTCAGTGTGATTGAAAAAGAGATGCTGGCGGTAGTGTGGGCCATGGGGAAGTTCCATCAATTCCTATGGGGCACGAGATTCCAACTAAAGACAGACCACAAACCGTTGGTCAAAGTGCTCACCTCGAGCGGGCATGCGAGTGCCACGCCACGCATTGCCAAGATGACATTAAAACTGCTTGAGTACAGGTACGACGTGGAATACATACCGGGGACACGAAACAAGGTGGCAATCTACCTCAGTAGAGCGTCAGCAATGGAAGGAGCTCCCAACCAGATGGCAGAAAACAACGAAATGGTAGCGGTAATGGAAGACGCCGAACGGGTGATAAGCAACCAGGAATGGACCAAAGCATATGAAGAGGACGGTGACATACAGGAAGTCAAGGAATGGATAATACACGGATGGCCTGAGAAGAAACATTTGCGAGAAATTCTTTGAAATCAAAGAATTATCTGTGGGTGACAACGGAACATTCCTGTACAGGGGGGACAAAATAGTGCCCCCGACAACGCTGGTCCCTTGCCTGTTAGCGTTATTGCACGAAGGACATCTCTGGATCATGAAAACCAAGATGAGGGCGAAGCAGATGTACTGGTGGCCAGGAGTGGACATCCAAGTGGAGAGACACGTGAGGGAATGTGACCAATGCCAAGGAGCGGAAAAGATTCTGAAACCATTCAGCTGGCGTTGGGGAAGTTTGCCCAACTGAGCAACCCCTGGGAAGAAGTGTCTGTAGACATTTTGGGACCGGTGCTTGACGACCAAGGAACACCTAAGTATCTGTGCGTCCTCGTTGACAGATACTCAAAATGGCCGGAGGTGCACATACAGGAAGAGATGGGTACTGAAACCGTGCTTAAGTTCTTAACTTCTGTCTTCCTCAGGGAAGGCATTCCAAGAACCATTCTGAGTGGCAATGGACCGCAATTCACCTCGGAGAAGTGGTACAAGTACGCAGAGAGAAACTGGATCAAAGTCAAACATACTTCTGTGTACCATCCCTCGAGCAATGGGCATGTAGAGCGGATCAATAGGGTCTTAATGGGGTCCATCCAAGCTGCCATCTCAAAAGGTAAAGACTGGGAGAAAGAAGTACAAAGCATGTTGTGGGCCTACCGCATCACCCCTACCAGCACTGGGTACAGCCCCTTCCAAATCTTAAGAGGAAGACACCCCTTCACCAAGGACAATGTAGCATGGAGAGAAAAGACCATCACCAGCAAGTGGTCTCCCGCGGTGGTGTAGCACATTCTGGAGAAAGCCCAGAGGATATATGCTGAGCACTACAACCAACGGAGAAAGGTGAAGGAAACAGCCATTGAGAGAGGGGAATGGGTGAGAGTCAAGTTAGCGGTATTGAAAAGAAAAGGAGACAGCAAATACAGCCAACCACTTCAAGTAAAAGAAGTATACAATGGAGCGGCACTGCTCAGTGATGGGAATATGTGGTCTCAAGATCGCATGGCCAAATGCAACAAAATCATGAGGTGGTCCGCGGATGAGAACGGAAGACACAACCAGACCAAGTGCAAAGAGAAAGTGAAGGAAGCACCCCTACTGAAGAAGGAGATCTGGGAGCAGAAGGAAATGGAGAGAGGTTAGGAGACCAGGGACTGCTGGAGATGAGTGAACAAAGAGAAGGGGGAGTGCTACCCCGAGGAGAGAAGAGCCGGGCGCCTTGAGAGACCAAGTGGCGAGTCCTGCAGAGAACGGTACAGGGGAAGCCCTCTCCACTCCGGTAAGACGCACATGGGCAGGCAGAGCGGTGGTAAGGCTTGCCTGCTTCCGAGACTTTGAGCTGGGGGGAAGTTATACGTCCTGAGAGACTTTTCAAGGACATGTTTCTTTGGTGAACAAAAAGGGGGAGATATGTAGTGTTGCGCTCTAGTTCTCGCACCCTAAGTCACGACGTGGCGTGCGAGAACACGAAAACAGAGCGATCTGCGCATGTGGGCAGAGCAAGAGAGTGAAAGTAATAGAGATCGCCGGACGCTCGGCGCTCTCCCGTTTATGGAAATAAATAAAGCATCTTTAGCCCTCCTACAGAGTCTCTGAGTCCTTCGTCCTGGGGAGAGAACCACATCATTACAGTTCCGAATAAAGGTTGATGATGATAATGATAAAATGATAAAAAGTTTGATGAATTATTTAAGGTTCACCACATTGAGTTTTTTATATTAAAATGTTGACTGAAAATAAAATGCTGGCCCAATAAGTTCTCTTCTGCCTTCAAATAAGATGCTCACCTAATAAGTTGTTCAGGTCAGCCTGCGAATAAGATGCTGGCCGAATGAGATGTTAACTTCACCCTGCGAATAAGAGGTTAATTGCAGGCTCATTTTGTACCTGCCAGCATGCCTTCATTTCTGTTATTATTGTTCGCCCGTAGCAGCAAATGATTCACCTCCTAGCTGTCAGTACAGCCTATTATCGCTCTTTTACTGAAACGTCCTTCATTCCGGTGGCCGTCAGTCACTGGTACCTGCCCAGTCTGTATTTTCAGTGACATCCAACTCGCCTCGTGTCTGACTGTCAATCACGACGGTCACGCCTCTCTTTTGCTAGCAGGCTGCCCACCTTCTTGTAGACTCCTCGACACATCCGGCGTTACTTGTTGCCATAGTGACTGGCGGACGTTTATTTTGTGTCCTGGCTACACACACCCGTGCGTCTAAAACGTGCGCGATGATTGGCGGTCCGATAGGAGCCGAAGTGGCGGATGGGTAGAGAGATTGTTGTAGCCATATTTGAAGTTGATTCCTAGGCAGCTGTTCAGTGAAGTGCTAGGTGTTGGAACCTTGACACCGACCCTTATGGTGGTTCGTAGGGGTTCAGCGGGGGGGCTGCAGATATCTGCTGAGGGAGGAGGTCGGATGCAGGTGAGCGAGCTTTGGACAGTTCTGTAGTAGTAATAGTGCACTATCCATGCCGATCCCTAGCAGTTTTAGAATGTTGTATGTTAGTGCCCTCTCCTACAGGCTGACCCGGGTCTGTGCTAGCTTGAAATGACCAGCTCTCACCCCCTCCCCCCCGCCCCCCCCAAAAACAGCTTATACTGCACTCTCTCGCCACGTTCACTCATGCGTCGTCACGACACGGTTATTCATTGCTTAATTAATTTCCATACACACGACACGAATAGCATGCAGTCCCTATCCACCTGATATACAACAGAACCTTCGAATACAGCCCCCTTCATGTTGATTAACGGAAGTCCCCCTGCCTTCAACTTATCAACGGAAAGGAGAAACCTTCGCTTTCTTCTATCCCGGGTTAAGAAAAACAGCCTTCTAACACCTGCCTAAGACAGACTGAGTTCGCTTTGCCAACCCCCACCTTTTGCTAATTTAGAGTGTCCCTGCCGCTCCACTGGTGGGTGAACGGTGTCGATCGATAGTGGCCAGACATAATACCTCTTCCGAAATCCACCAAGTGAAGGGAGTTGAGTTTGTTACAATAATAGTCACAAAACCACCGTGTTGCGTTTTGGTCGTTTTACCATTCTTGCACTGTTAAATTTATCTCTCCTTTAGAATTGCTCTAGCATTAATTCCCCCGTCCAATAGTTTAAGTGGCAGCTCCCATCCCTGAGGTTTCCTGTGCCAAACGCCCACTTGTATTTTCCGGATCGCCTCCACCAGTGTCAGCACACCTTTTAGGATGCCCCCTAGTTCCCTGGTTCGGGATCTGGTAACCAGGAGCTGCGCAAGTGACAGCCCTCTTGTCATTTCATGGCAGCTTCAGGGTTTACCATAGATCACCTTTGGTTTGCCTATACGCCCCATCAGATCTGACAAACCCAAGGGGTACCTCGTCGGAATTTGTCTGAGGTGGTCAGTCTAAGTGTCTATGATGGATCATTCCAATGTATCTGAGCTAGGCCTTACTTCAATTTGTGGTGGCCTAAGAAGCAGCATCTCCCAGTTTGTTTGAGATGCCCCTCCCCCATATGTATATATGAGACTCTTGTAGGTTGGTGTGAGATGTCCGCAGAAGGCGGCCTGCTCGAGGATTATTGGCAGCCAAATCAACATAGAGATGTAGCTAACCTGCAATCACAAGGACGGAAATGGAAGACTGGCTAATTAAACAGTGGGTCCTTTTTATAAGGATGTGAGACCCTCAACTTCCACTGGTGACATGCTCCATTCTTGAGTCTGCTTATCATTCAGAGACAATACAATACAAAACAATCTGTAGAGCGCACAGTTGCCCCCCCCCCCCAAGAGGAATTTGGCTGCATAAGTCAGAAAGAAGAGAATTAGACTACTGTGTTAAAACGAAAAGTTTTCAGATTTTCCCCCAAAAATTGCCTCTGAAGAAGCAATCCGAAGGTGGATTGGAAGGGCATACTTGAGCTTCACAGTACAGAAAGGGAAGATCCTCCCCCTCTTCTTGCTTGTGTACTGGAGGAGTCTGGAGTAGTCTTTGACTGCTAGATCTCAGAGATCTGGATTGAGAGTAGGGCTAAATTCAGTTTCTTTAAAATTTCAATAGGCCATGGTGAGCGCCTTAAATTGAAGTCTCTTAAAAAGAGGTAGCCAGTGGAGATGTTGAAAATGGGACGTTACTGTTTGAAAATCAGTTGAGCATCAGCCTTTTGCACAATCTGTAGATGACACAGTAAGTAGGCTAGCCCAGATAAAGACTTAGCGTAGTCCAGTTCGGACATCACTAAAGAGTGAACACATGTCTTATGCTTGTCCTTGGGCACAAAATGTAACATTCTCCTTGGGGATTTGAGTGGCAAAACAGTTGACAGGTACAGTTTTTACTTGAGGAGCAAAGGAAAGATCAGAGTCAAAAATGATCTCAAGGTTTCTCGCAGTTGATGTAGGGGAAGGTGGAACCCCGAGCTCCGAAGGGCACCAATTGCATGAGTCAGGATGGCATATAGTACTAAAAAAAGAGGACTCCTGTTCTATTAAGAGTTAAGCCTGAGGTAACTGTTACTAATCCAAACTCCATTAGACTTTAAGACCATGGAAGGATAAAAGCAATTGGGTATCGTTGGCATAGGAAATCACACTGAGATCCCAGGTATCAGCTAGACTCTGAAGGGGCTCCAAGTAAATATTAAAAAGTGGGGCTCGGAGCTGAACCCTGAGGCACTCCACACTGAGCGGTTTGGCAGAGGAGTGAAAGGGTGACTTATTGCGCCCTGCCCTCCAAGAAAGACTTAAACCATGAAAGGACCTGGCCATGTATCCCTAGGTTCCTAAGCCTGCTCACGAGAGACAATGTCGAAAGCTGAAGATCAATCTAGGAGCACCTCAATGGCCGCAGAGGTTTGGTCAAGATTTTTTTTTATAAATTCAGATACTTCGAGCAAGGCTGATTCAGTGCTGTATCCAGCCCCAAAACCAGGCTGAGACTCATGTAAATATGGTTGACTCCAGAAAGTGGGACAATTGTCTATTCACAAGTTAATCCAGATCAAGGTATTTGTGTCTCTTAATGGGCTCCTGGTGGAAGGAGCTCTTATTGACATCTTTTGCTAACAGATATAATAGGAAAAGTGGGATACCCTATTTAATATTGGCCCAAAATAATTACCTGGGAACTGACTGATGACACCTTTTCTGTGCTTGTCTTTAGTAAGGTTAGGAAATATTTGAGGGATGTTTGGGAGTAAAATCAATTCTACATTGCTGCAGTCAGCATTTTTGGAGCCTAAAGAACCCCAAGGCTGCTCTCAAGCCTTGATCTAAAGGAAAGGAACCTTTAAACCCCCTTCCTACCCTTCTTATTGAATAGTGCAAAGTGTAGGGAGTGTCTGTAAAATAAAGATATAGGAGAATGCTTTTTAACCCAGTGATGTCCAGGGGTTTAGAATTTAATAAAATATCTACTTGTCCATAGGGCAGGTTGCTTCATAAATCTACTTGTCCTGTAACAAAATCCACTTGTCCCTTTGGTGCCATGTAGTGCGGTGACAAATGATGGCAGCAATCTCATTATATAAGAGCGCTGATGTAGCACCTCTGATTTCGCCATGGATCATCCCATAGTATTGTTTGAATACTTGCAATCCCCTTATGTTGCCAGGTTTCTGCAGATCTACATACTGGGGCAGAAGGTAGTAGTACACAATAGTTCCATGGTTAGAATACCCTTTGAGTCTGTAAACCTACTAACTTTCAACAACTCTTCTCTAATCTTTTCCCATTCTGAGAAATGTTGGAAATTTATTTCTGACAATGGCAGATGTAAACCTTCTTCCAGAGTTGGGGGAAAAAGTAGTTGGAGGGAAAGTGAACATGCAAACACTCAGATTTTCGCATGAGCAAATCTACACATGCATATTTGCTTATGCTAAAATGCAGTTTAGAAATATTTTCTTGGAGTACTATTTCTTGTCCTATTTCTGTAAATTCTTGGGAATTCACGAGAGCCGTATAGCTGCACTTAATGCAAGGACATATACCATGGGTACACTTTTGAAACATTTTTTAATGATTGGGCCCCTAAATTGATCTGGTATAGACCATGACCTTTTGCGTTTATTAAAATTCTGTCTCTCTCACTCTCTCACTTTCGGTATCTGCTGGCTTCACTGTTAGTGACCGCATTCTGCTCTTTCAGAAGGAGCATATTGGAAAACAAAGTAGTTTTGTTCAGAGCCAGTAACTACTGTAGCAGAGTGTGATTTCTGAGAACAAAAACTATTTTTGCTTTTGCCAATGTTTGTTTTAGTGGTGAGGTCCAGAGATCCCACACCAATAAGGTTTTACGAAAGCCATGCATAAACAATTTACACATTAGCAAAGCTAAAAAGCTGACCAACAATTTCAGACCTACTGGCTTTGCCAATGCTTGTTTATTTGTATTTCCCATAATCTAATTGAAATTGGTTACACTGAATTTCCACATTGATTCTCCTGAGCACTCACAATTTATACAACAATAAAATGATGGCACAATTTGCAAAAGTCTTTCCAATGTATCCAAAGCAGTTCCAGGTGGGTAATCCCAAAAATTGTATCAGAAAAGTTCTTCAAATCATAAGTCTTTATTTTTACTTCTCTTCAAATAAAGCTTCTCCACATTCCATGTACAGGTGTCATTTATTCAGCCAACACGTGTTTCGTCTCGTATACTATCTACACAACGACTTCCTAAGGGCGTATTCTTAGGTATTTCTATATTTTCAATCTATTCAGTTTACCAGTGATCTTGGTTCCAATCCGTGTTCGTCCATCCACAAACGCGTCCCAGAAGTACAAATATAGGAAGACTCCTGTCTTATGGATACTTCTTTAAAAGAAACAGGGGTCTTAGAAACCATTATTTGGAGTACGGAGAAGAGTGATTATTTCGACTTGTGAAATTTCATAAATACTTAAGAATACGCCCTGAGGAAGTCGTTGTGTAGATAGTATACGAGACGAAACACGTGTTGGCTGAATAAATGACACCTGTACATGGAATGTGGAGAAGCTTTATTTGAAGAGAAGTAAAAATAAAGACTTATGATTTGAAGAACTTTTCTGATACAATTTTTGGGATTACCCACCTGGAACTGCTTTGGATACATTGGAAAGACTTTTGCAAATTGTGCCATCATTTTATTGTTGTATAAATTGTGAGTGCTCAGGAGAATCAATGTGTTAGTAGACCTACTTGTAGGTTGTGTGGGGTGTTGGTAACCACACCCTTCCTTTGAGCACCAAAACGTATATTTGAGAACCTCACTTACCCTTACTTGCAGAGCGCCACCTTACCTGGGTTACCAAGTGTTCTACACTGAATTTCCATATTGAATATTTTTGGGAAATACTAGCATGCATCAACACGTTACTAAATAATGCTGCAAAGAAATGGTACCTGAAATTATGCAGTAGCTTAGCTAAATGTTTTTTTTCCTGCATACTTTTTTTTTAATTAACATTTTATTTTGAAAGCAAAGAATCCTCAATCTTGCTTTCAAGCTTCTGTAAATATTTGCATCAAATCAGAGAGTGTTCTAGGAGCATTATACATAGCCTTATATTGCTAAACTTTGAAAACGAGTGTATACATTTTTATACTGGAACCACTGTCAGTAGTGCAGTCAGAGCTTACAGCATTTACTTGGAGTGCTCCCCTTAATAATGCAGGCTTTCAATTTATGAACCATAAGTACAAGTTTGAACAGCATTAACATGTTGGCAACAATACTTCCTTACTGCAGACAGTGCCCTTCCCTGATCCATAATGTGGTACTGAAGGGGTTTGCCCTACTTGTCCAAAGGACAAAATACATATGAAAACTTATTGCTCTTGACTCCAAACAATATGTCCTGGGTGTCGGGCTATAGGTATTCCATATCACTGGATGTCTACCCTACGTGCCTTATGGTGGAGAAGCAGCGGTATCCCCATGTAGTCAAACATTTATCAAGATGCCCATACTGTCTTCTGCACCTAAATTCCATCTTGTCTGCCTTCACTAAGTCACAGCTGCCTGCCTTTTTGGGATTGGTAGTCACCTGCTACAGAGTGGTTAGTTGCTAGCACCCAGTGGTACATTGGTAGCCCTCTGCTGCCAGGTGGTAATTTATTAGTCACATTTGCCTTGGTTGTTAGTTGTTCGACCCTGTTTCTGGATAGTAGTAGTCTGTAAACCCCATCCCCCAAGTTCATCTTTGGTAGCATACTTCCCCGGAGGAGGTGTTAGCCTTTTAACCCTGGGTTGTTCTTTAGCAGTCTTTCAGGACCTGGTTTGGCAACCCCTTTGTTCCATGCTAGCCCTATGCTATGGGTTGATCTGTGACAAGCCTAGGGGGATTAGAGATGTTAAAGAGATAAGACAGTGGAAGCAGTATGTCCTTAGTTTCACTCATAGGTGTTGGACAAAAGCAGCCTCTTCGGGGTTAGTGCTACCTTCAGGGTTAGGTGTGCCTGGAAGTTACCCTTAAATTACAAAGGTAAACATGTCAGAACCAGAAACCTCCTCTCAGTAAAGTAATAATTTATGATTCCATCAAGTACAATATAATCATACCGGCTTCCAGGTGACCTCTGTTTTAAGGCCTTCAGAAAGGCCTTAAAAACGCACTTGTTCGCAAAAGCGTGTTGATCCACCCTGAGCCTGGCGCAAGCAATCAGTCTAAAGCGCTGCGAGGCCTCCGGGTAGTTACGCGCTATATAAGTGCAATTTTTCATTTCATTTCTCTGTTAGGAACCTATCTAGAGCAGTTGTGTGTAAATGGAACCGCACAAACGATGGGACAGTAACAGAATGTGGGCGAGCTGATTAAGATTGAAACTAGTAAGCATTCTAAGGAGGACGGCAAACACGAACCTGATGAGAGCAATGGAGAAACAACTACAAAGTTTGTGTGTTGAGAGCCAGTAAGTGAGCTAGTTCAAAAGCAACAGAGCCATAGAATAAACAAACAGTTGCAATACGGAGTGGCATCTTACAACCACTTTTGACTACGTAACCCAAAGCAATAGTGCTGACTTGGTGTCACACAAACCAGTGCTTCCTTTTGTTTGTGTTTTCCCTGTCTGCCATAGACTTGTCTTGCAGTGTTGCCACCCTGGACTTCCTCTGCTATACCCAGTTGCATGGAAACCACAGATCACTGATCAGTGCAATCAATCAGTTTTAATTCCCCCCGACTTTTCACCCCTATGCAAAAGACAGGACCGAGTTGCATTAGAAAGTTGCAGATGAAGAAACAATACCAGACAAGGGACATGGACATTGGAAGTGAGCACCAAGAAACGCTGAGGCCTTTTAAACCTAACGGTCTATAAGTGTGAACGTGGGCTTAGGGCGGGCCGGAAAATCAGGCGAGGAGGCCGTATGTAGTGGGCAATGGTGGGTCTTTAATAGTATCAAGAACAAAGTTAGTACAGGCGATGAAAAGGTAGTACGGATGTGGGGCTCCTCGCGATGATGTCTTGTCTTCTCCCTCAGGTGATGGAACAGGTTCTCCGGGGTGGATGCGTGCTGGGCGGTCCTCGGAGGAAAGAGAGAGAGCACAAGGAGCGGTTAGTCCAGCCTGACTCGCTATGACACTGTTCTGCAACCAGCACCGGGTTCAAAGGTTCAAAATAAGCTTTATTCGATATTTAGAAAAAATATCATATAAGCATAAGCATACATTATTATAGAAAATTTTAAAAAAAGCATTATAATGAAGGACAAGAAACGATTTCAGTTAAAAGAAGTCATCCAATACTCAGTAGGAGGTTAAAAATCGCTGATAAGGGAACTATTTAGAAACGACATTTAAAAACAACAAGTTAAAAAACAGCAATAATTGTTATGTCCCATATCGATCTAAAGTTTTCCTAGGCCCTTGTGTTCTTGATATCTGGGTGGGTGGAAAGCTCGGATAAAAGTCATGTAAATCCCAGATACGAATCGGGCCATCCCCCTGTTTATACTTGCAGGAACGTAAATAAGGGGTTGTTTTCCTTTGCTTGAACCTAATTAGGACCAAGTCCCCTGGAATGTCTTTTGGGAGAGTGCCCAACCACCCCACCCTCCTAACGCTTAGGATCCCCCCATCTAGGTCAGGTGGCAGAGGTCTATTAGTCTGTAACCAATGCATGGCCTTGTGTAGTAAGTCTTGGCGTGTTTCAACTTTTCCGTGGGTTAGGGGTGGAATCCCGGAAACAACAGTCACATAGGGGGCGGCTTCGGGGGGTAAATTTATTCGTGGCATTCTAATAGGTTCATTTTTCACCTCAATGTGGTTTGTTTGGGCCAACGATAAAGTTTGAGAATGCGCATTCCTGCGGGGGTTCAGATCTGGTTTTTCCCGGACAAGGAGGGGGATCGGAGGGTTAGATGATGCTGGTTTAGATCCTGGTGGGATATGTGTTTTAACTATCAGTTCAATGTTAGATATCCTATCCCCCAGATCGTTGATTTTTTCCGCCAATGGAGAAATAAGGGAGATTAATAAATGCTCGAGCTGGGCCAATAAAGTTGGTTGGGGAGATGATGGGGAGTTTTCCTTTTTTCCAAGCTCCATATCCCCCGACACAGAGGTAACATTTGAGTGGTGCTGAAAGGGACTGGGGCATAGTTTAGGAGTTTTGGGTGGTTTTCCGTTGTTGATGGCATCATCGGTCTTTCTTTTGGTGTTCTGCCCACCCGGTAGTGCTATAAGTGGAGATTGGAGTTTATTTACAGACAGAGGTGACATCTGCAGGGTGTCGTAAGCGAGATGTGGGTTGTTGTCTGTGCTTATGGGGGATAAAAGGTCGGGGGTATATTGAGTTCCACACATGGCATTAAGCTCGTCCCAGATAGACATGGTATAATGCTAAGTAGCAAACAGTGGGCTAAATGAAGATGATAAGGGGGAGCACAGTACCTCTTTGCTGTAACAGAGTGATAAGGGTGGTGGCCCGTCCCGGCCTCTTTGTGCCTCTGAGGGCCACAGAGGGCCCGCCCTTTGCCCGGGCTTAGCCCGGCGCAGTCCCGCGCGCGTCCCGCGACGCGGAGGGAGCCTCGTCCTTTTTCTGCGCCTCCGGGCGCGTAGCTACCGGAAATGCCCCTCACAGGCTGCTGGGAGCTGTAGTCTGCCGGCGGCCGTGCAGGTGGAAAGCAACGGCGGCGTGCAGCACTCACAGCATGTGGGCCCCAGCAGCAGCAGCAGTGACGGAGTGTGCCCGGTGAGTCCCGGTGAGTCTCTCCTGCTCCGTAACCCGTGGCTCTAGTCCTGGACTGGACTGTGTCCCCCCGCTCCTCAGTGGGAGCCTCGTCCTTTTTCTGCGCCTCCGGGCGCGTAGCTACCGGAAATGCCCCTCACAGGCTGCTGGGAGCTGTAGTCTGCCGGCGGCCGTGCAGGTGGAAAGCAACGGCGGCGTGCAGCACTCACAGCATGTGGGCCCCAGCAGCAGCAGCAGTGACGGAGTGTGCCCGGTGAGTCCCGGTGAGTCTCTCCTGCTCCGTAACCCGTGGCTCTAGTCCTGGACTGGACTGTGTCCCCCCGCTCCTCAGTGGGAGCCTCGTCCTTTTTCTGCGCCTCCGGGCGCGTAGCTACCGGAAATGCCCCTCACAGGCTGCTGGGAGCTGTAGTCTGCCGGCGGCCGTGCAGGTGGAAAGCAACGGCGGCGTGCAGCACTCACAGCATGTGGGCCCCAGCAGCAGCAGCAGTGACGGAGTGTGCCCGGTGAGTCCCGGTGAGTCTCTCCTGCTCCGTAACCCGTGGCTCTAGTCCTGGACTGGACTGTGTCTCCGGGGTGGATGCGGGCTGGGCGGTCCTCGGAGGAAAGAGAGAGAGCACAAGGAGCGGTTAGTCCAGCCTGACTCGCTATGACACTGTTCTGCAACCAGCACCGGGAGTGTACGGGAGTAGAGAGTGACAGTGAGGAAAGGGCAGCGGGACGGATTCGGAAGGGAGAGAGAGACAGGGTGTCACGTGAGGGATCGTGAGGGGTCAGCCTATGTACTAAGTGCTGTACAAGTGATGACGTGCTATACAAAATCTTTACAGTGCAGGCCGGGCCTTGTGCTACTAAGGAGAGAGGGATGAACACTATATACAAAGCACCTAGTGTGCTACTGAGGTGGATTCGGTAGTACTCACACGCTCCGCCGCAACTCCCAGGTGAGTTGCGGCCGCTCTTCAGCCTCCTCCTCTGGACTCCACCAGTCTTCGCTCCACGCTTCTACCTCTTCTTTCGTCTGGTCTGCTTCAACGCCGGTCCGAGCCTCCTGCCACGAGATCGCTGCTCCGACGGCGTCTCTGTCCTTGCTTCCGCTTTTTCCCTGTTCCGGCGGTGATTCCGAGGCGGGACTTCCGGGGTCAGGTGGTTGTGGTTCCGGGTGTCGTTTGTTCCTGATTGGCTCCTGGAAGACAGAGAGGGGAGGGGTGCTGGTTGTCAGGTTGGTGTCCAAGGACGCTTCATCGTAGGCTGTCGTGAAGAGAGAGTGTCTGAGAATGGGAAGTACGGGAGGAGCTGGCTTTAGTCCCGTATCACATCCCCTTCCCCTAGCTGTCCTTCTTGTACGGGTTGGGCTGAGGGGATATCCGGAGAGGAAGTCGGCATTTCCTTGATCAGAACCCTTGCGATGGATCGTTTTAAAACGAAATGGTTGGAGGGATAAAAACCAACGGAGGACCCGGTCATTGTGTCCTTTGTTCCGGGCCATCCACTCAAGCGGGGCATGGTCTGTGTAGATAATGAACTCGCGTCCCTCCAAATAGTACCGGAGGCTCTCAACAGCCCACTTAATGGCAAGAGCCTCTTTTTCTACAACTGCATAGTTCATTTCGCGGGGGAACAATTTCCTACTCAAATACAGTATCGGTCTCTCATTTCCTTTGTCGTCTGTCTGAGAGAGAACGGCTCCTAGGCCTTGGTCTGAAGAATCCGTCTGTAACAGAAAGGGTTGGGAGTAGTCCGGACTGACCAATACTGGCTCCGAGGTCAAGGATGTTTTGAGCCCTTGGTAGGCACGTAGGAGTGAAGGAGTAGGGTGTCGTAGGGTGTCTTCGGTCTTGGCTGTCTTCTTTAGCAAGTCAGTAAGGGGAGCTGCTCTTTGGGAGAAGTTAGGGACGAACCGTCGGTAATAACCCAGGAGACCTAGGAAGGCTCGAAGGTCTTTTCGAGTTCGGGGGAAAGGAAGGGCTTGGATGGCTTCTACCTTATTCTGTTGGGGTCTGATAACTCCTTCTCCCAATAGAAAACCTAGGTATTTGACATTTTGGGCTGCTAAGGTGGTTTTAGCGGGGTTGATGGTAAACCCATAGGTACCCAATGAAGAGACTACTTCTCCCAAATGTTCCAGATGTTGTTCCCAACTGTCACTGAAGATGATGATGTCATCAAGATATGCCCCTGCGTATAGGGAGTGGGGCCTCAATATTTGGTTCATGGCTCTTTGGAAGGTGGCAGGAGCACCATGTAAGCCGAAGGGCAAAACAGTGAATTGGTATAGCCCTGCTGGGGTGGAGAAAGCCGTCTTTTTCTTGTCCTGATCTCGAAGGGGAATCTGCCAGTGTCCCTTACATAGGTCGAGCGTGGAGATGTACTTGGCTTTCCCTATCCGCTCGACCATTTCGTCGACACGTGGTAGGGGATACGTGTCGAAGGAAGATACCTTGTTTACCTCGCGGAAGTCTATACAGAACCTCACCGATCCGTCAGGTTTGGGGACTAGGACAATGGGCGAATTCCAATCGCTCGTGGAGGGTTCAATGATTCCCATACGTAACATTTGTTCGACTTCCTGTTGGATGACAGCCCGTCGGGCTTCGGGAACTCGGTAAGGTCTTAACCGGACTACTTTCCCTGGTTCAGTATGGATGGCATGTTCCGTAATCGTGGTATGCCCTGGAGAGGAGGAAAATACGTGGCTCGAGGGCAGAAGGACCTTATGAAGAGCTTGTTTTTGTCTCGCGTTTAACTCAGGATCGAAACAGGGCTCAAAGGAGAGGGCTAGATGGTGAGGTACATTAGACAAAACGGGTTGGGGTCCCTCCCATTTCTTAAGGAGATTGACATGATATATTTGGGTCGTACCCCGTGTGGGGTCCAACTCCAGTTCATACGTAACAGGGGTTACCTGTCTGAGGATGGTGTAGAGACCTTGCCATTGACCCAGTAGTTTTTGATCTGATGATGGCATCATTAAGAGAACCAGGTCTCCGACGGAAAAGGTCCGGGTTTTGGTGCCTTTATCGTATTGTCTCTTCTGGCGGTTCTGGGCGTCTTCCATATTTTGACAGACAATGTCTCGGATGACGGCCAGGTGGGTTTTGAGATTCTCCACGTATTCAGGAAAAGGTCGGGTTCTGTCCGGTTCGGCTTCCCAGGCCTCTTGGGCCATGTCCAGAAGGGTACGGGGAGGCCGACCATACAGGAGTTCGAAAGGTGAATAGCCAGTACTGCTCTGGGGTTTGCATCGGATGGCAAACAAGGCCAACGGCAACATCTCTTCCCAACGCCTGGCTTCTAGGGCCAATAGTTTCTTTAGTGTCTGTTTCAGGGTGGCGTTATAGTGCTCTACTAACCCATCTGTTTGGGGGTGGTATGCTGCGGTTCTGATCTGTTTTATCTTGAGATGGGAACACACTTGTCGCATGAGGTGGGAAACAAAAGGGGTGCCCTGGTCCGTAAGGATCTCCCGAGGAAATCCTACCCTAGAGAAGATAGCGATGAGTGCTTTGGCTATACTTTGAGTGGTGGGTTGCCGCAAGGGAACGGCTTCAGGGAAGCGGGTGGCGTAGTCCACAAGGACCAAGGCATAACGGCAACCACTTCAGGAGGGTATCAGGGGTCCTATAATATCCATCCTGACCAGGCTAAAAGGGACATCAATGAGGGGAAGCGGTTGTAGGGGGACCCTGGGGGGGCGGTGTGGGCTGTTTTTCTGACAAACCGGGCATTCCCGGCAATAGGTTTTTACTTGTTGATGGACACCCGGCCAATAGAATTTCTCCAGGATAGCCTGACTTGTTTTTTTGTCTCCGAAATGACCCCCCAGGAGGTGGCTGTGCAAAAAACAAGACCTTGTCTCGAAAGGTACCAGGGACTAACAACTGGGGAGTCTGCTGGGGCCCTCCTTTTCGGTATAACAGTCCTGCTTTCTTAAAAAAATAGGGACCTACATGTAAAGGGTCTTCATTATCCACAGCTCTGGCCCATGCTTCCTGCAGGAGAGGGTCTTCCCTTTGTGCGGCCCTGAATTCTCTGTCAGTCTGCCAGGGGTGTTCCGCAGGTATAACAGGGTAAGCACTGGAGTAACTCTTTTTTTCATGGCGCCGTTGGGTTCGTGTTTTCTTGGGTCGAGGATCCGGAGTTTTTACCGGCTGCTCTTGAGAGAAAGGTGCTTCTTTCCACCAACGAGAAAACGAGTCGGTGGTCTCTTGTACGAGTCCGGGGAGTCCGGAATAATCACTCCCCAAGATCGCCTGTTCTGGGAGGTTTGGGACCAGTCCGACGGTGAGGTCGGTTCCAGGATCAGCGGGGTGTTGTACCCGGATACGTGCAGTCGGGTATCTTCTCGTGTCGCCATGGACACAGTGGATATCGACCATACCCATGTGCGGACCAACGGGGTAGATCATGTCTTGAGGTCGTAGGACACTTTGTCTGCATCCTGTGTCCGCTAGGGCGAGAACAGGTTGGCCATCGATGTGCACTGGAATATGGAATGGAGGAGGACTGGCCCCCGGGTTGACACATACATAGTTCTGTACGAGCCCCACCTCCATGGGTTCCTCTTTTTGTGGACACATGCGGGCAATGTGGCCATAACCTCCACAGTTATTACATTGCGGCCCTTGCTGGGGTGGTCTGTTCAGTATGGGAGCCGGCATCAAGGGAGGTGGTTCCGGTCTGCGTGGCAGCGGGGGTCTGGGTGGAAGACTTCCACCCGGGTTGTGTGGTCGGTTGGAATGTTCTTCACGTCCTCGTTGCAATTCTTGGGCTCTGTTATAGGCAGCGGCTATCTCTACAGCGGTGTCGAGTGTGAGACGGGCATGTTGTCGTACCCATCTCTGAGTAGCTGGGTGTAAGGAAGCCAAGAATTGTTCTAAGTATATCTTTCCTAGGATATAGTCTTTTGAGGACGTCTCAGGTTTCATCCATCGGTTTGCCAAGTCTTTAATGCGGAAGGAGAGAGCTCTGGGGTTTTCCTGCGGACCTTCTTTAGCTTGCCGCAGTTTAACCCTATATGTCATCATCGATACCCAAACGTTCCAGGATACAAGTTTTGATGTCGGCATAGGGTGTGTTCCCCTGGATATTGGCTTGTTGGTAAGCGGCCCGGAGATCGCCGGTCAAAAGCGGCCCCAAACTGACCCCAGCGATCGGGTGGCCATGAGGCTGCCTGTGCGAGTCTCTCGAAATTGGTGAAAAAATTGTCTGGATCCTCCCCCGGCACGTACTTTTGTAGCACAATCGATGGGAGGGAGGCTACCGGTCTCTGCTGACCCAGGGCGTCGCTTAGCTTCCCCATGGCCTGGTCGTGTGCGGCTCCTGACCCTTGAGGACGTCATGCAGCTGGCCGCGATCGTCTTCTGCTGTTTTAAGGAACCTCTCTATTAACGCTCCCCACTGCTCTTGGGTCTCCGCCATTTGCTTGACGACGGCCTCCATGCTTCCAGCTGATCCCACTTCTGACACCACCTGTGAACGTGGGCTTAGGGCGGGCCGGAAAATCAGGTGAGGAGGCCGTATGTAGTGGGCAATGGTGGGTCTTTAATAGTATCAAGAACAAAGTTAGTACAGGCGATTAAAAGGTAGTACGGATGTGGGGCTCCTCGCGATGATGTCTCGTCTTCTCCCTCAGGTGATGGAACGGTTCAGCACTGGATCCGTGTCCCTTGCAAACTCTCCGTCCACTAATGGACACTGTGATTCCTGTTATAACACAAATTTGTAACTCAATGTTCCGCACAGGAATTTTCCCCAGCCTTTTCAAAAAAACCCTATTAAAGCCTCTTTTGAAAAAAACTGGATTAGATAAAACGGAGTTGAAAAACTACAGACCTATAGCCAATCTTCCACTCCTGGCCAAAATAGTTGGAAAGGCCATGAACAATCAACTTGCGGAATTCATCGAGCAACACCATCTGCTCGATGAAACCCAGTTTGGATTCCGCAAGTTTCATGGAACAGAGACGGCGCTCATCAAAGCGGCAGATGACATCCGACTAATCCGGGATCAAGGAGGTGCAGCACTGTTGGTGCTACTGGACTTGTCGGCTGCCTTCGACACGGTTAACCATAAGATCTTGGTCAACCGTGTCGAGCAGATGGGTGTGCAAGGTTTGGCTAAAAAATTACTGGCATCCTTTCTGGCGGACAGATCCCAGGCGGTCATCTTAGGACAATTCGAATCAGCTGAGTTGTCCTTGCCATGTGGGGTACCTCAAGGTTCATCCCTGAGTCCGACACTATTTAATATCTATGTGTCGGACCTTGCTAAGACCATCAAAGCACATGGGATGAACCTTACCTCATATGCGGATGACACTCAGTTGGTCCTGGCCGTCAGAGACGATGGGGATAGAGTAGCGGAGAATTTTAGGGCAGGTATGTTGGCAATCGGACAGTGGATGTCGGCAAACTGCTTAAAATTGAACTCCGATAAAACCGAGGTGGTAACCTTCGGCCACCTCAGCCCCACCTGGTCCCAGGCATGGTGGCCGTCATCTTTTGGAACTTTGCCGAAACCCTCTACGAAGGTGAGAAATTTGGACGTCATGTTTGATGATAACCTGAACTTCATGGCACATGCCAACCAAATAGCTGCAACAGCATTTTATAAATTACGCTTGGTAAAGAAGGTTCTGCCTTTCCTCCCTAAAAATGTAGGCAAGACATTAGTCAGCGCTCTTGTCCTGTCAGCATTGGATTATTGCAATGGCCTGTTCGCCAATACTCAAATTAGAGTCATCAAGAAAATGCAGACAGTTCAGAACGCAGCAGCAAGACTTCTTGCTAACATTCCCAAATTTGAACCAATAACTGAAGTCTTGAGAAGCTATCATTGGCTACCCATCAGAAATCGAATTAAATTCAAAACCTTGTGTATTGTCTACAAATCACTACATCACCAAGCACCTCAATTCCTGAGAAATCATCTGGTTCCATACATTCCTTCTCGCTCACTCCGTTCAGCTAAACAGAATGATCTGATTGTTCCACGGACCAAGTTAGTCAACTGGGGAGACAGACGTTTCCTGGTTGCGGCTCCAAGACTATGGAACACACTCCCTCAATCCATCAGATCCAGTCCAAACCTTCTTGTTTTCAGAAAGAAATTGAAAACATGGCTGTTTAACCTTTAGTACCCACTACTAATCTCAGGAGAGTTGTTGACATTACAGCGCCGAGACTCCTGCGGGCAATTGTTCGCGCTTAAGAAATGTTAAAAATAAATAAATAAATAAATAAACAGGTTCTCCGGGGTGGATGCGTGCTGGGCGGTCCTCGGAGGAAAGAGAGAGAGCACAAGGAGCGGTTAGTCCAGCCTGACTCGCTATGACACTGTTCTGCAACCAGCACCGGGAGTGTACGGGAGTAGAGAGTGACAGTGAGGAAAGGGCAGCGGGACGGATTCGGAAAAGAGAGAGAGACAGGGTGTCACGTGAGGGATCGTGAGAGGTCAGCCTATGTACTAAGTGCTGTACAAGTGATGACGTGCTATACAAAATCTTTACAGTGCAGGCCAGGCCTTGTGCTACTAAGGAGAGAGGGACGAACACTATATACAAAGCACCTAGTGTGCTACTGAGGTGGATTCGGTAGTACTCACACGCTCCGCCGCAACTCCCAGGTGAGTTGCGGCCGCTCTTCAGCCTCCTCCTCTGGACTCCACCAGTCTCCGCTCCACTCTTCTACCTCTTCTTTCGTCTGGTCTGCTTCAACGCCGGTCCGAGCCTCCTGCCACGAGATCGCTGCTCCGACGGCGTCTCTGTCCTTGCTTCCGCTTTTTCCCTGTTCCGGCGGTGATTCCGAGGCGGGACTTCCGGGGTCAGGTGGTTGTGGTTCCGGGTGTCGTCCGTTCCTGATTGGCTCCTGGAAGACAGAGAGGGGAGGGGTGCTGGTTGTCAGGTTGGTGTCCAAGGACGCTTCATCGTAGGCTGTCGTGAAGGGTGAGTGTCCGAGAATGGGAGGTACGGGAGGGGCTGGCTTTAGTCCCGTATCACAATAAGGTATTAGTTGGCCCTGAAAAGCCTGCAAATCCAATATAGCTTCCACTTCAAAATCAAGGAACTCCCCAACCAACACCAGAGGTGGTTGAATCAGACCAACAGCAACAATGGGTTGCAAATGGGGCCTTAAAAAACAGGATAGCTATGCCACTGATTTTGCAAAACCAAGTGCACAACATGAGAACCTACCAAGTGACAGATCAGGAAATGACCCATTAATTGGGGTACGGCACAAACTTAGGGTAATACATAGGCAAACACTAAAAATAAGCAGAAAGTCAAACCTTGTCCCCAATGTCAAAAAACAGAGCCTGGAAGTTGCAGCTGTATGTTCATCACATATGGCCACTTTGGCATTGTGCTGTAGTGCAGTGGTGTCCAAATTGACTGAGATTATGGATAATAGGGCAGAAACCAACATTTTGGAGTTACTGGTGTGTGGGAGCGCAGGTTTGATAAACAGGCGTGGAGGCTGCAATAAAGGTTTAGAAAGGGGTTTATTGATAACGGAATGAGATGGAACAGGTTGGTCAAGGGTTTGTTCTTCTTCCTCAGATGATTCTTGGGATGAGCTGGAAGCAAGGGGTGGTAAAGATGTTTGTTGTCCTGCTTGCTCTTCCGGACTGGATTGGTCTCTACGGAGGCTCATAGAAGAACGAAAGAAATAATAGGGGAACCGTCAGAATGATGTTTCAATATGCTAAGGGTTTCTTTCCCATCACCACACCGTTGTGACTTCTTTGTATTGACCAGCTTTCCTACAGGGATAGGGTTGTCGGGATTCTGATAGTGATAAGGTTGTCCGGAATGCCGTTCTTTTAAGTGACTACGTCTGATAAGGAACATGTATTCATGTGCAGGGATTTACCAAGAACACACTATGCAAAAAACGTGCAGGGAACTTAAGGGTACACTGTGCAGAAACGTGCAGGGAACAGGTTGCCCGATAAACTATATTCAGTACACTGCCCTCCCTTTATGTTGCACTCCAACCCCCTCCCTTCCTTACATTAGTGTCCCCGAGCCAGTTACACTCACCGGCTCCCGCCGTAACTCTCCTGAGTCACGGCTGCCTTCCAGCCTCCTCCCGACCCCACCAGTCCTCCGACCAGCTTTCCTCTTCCTCCTCCGGTCTGGGGTCCTCCGTACCGGGTCCCGCGTCTTCACTCTCTCCAGGTCCCGGGTCTTCAATCCTACTGGGTCCTGCGTCTTCAGGCCAACCGGGTCCCGCGTCTTCTATCCTACCGGGTCCCGCGTCTTCTATCCTACCGGGTCCCGCGGCTTCTATCCTACCGGGTCCCGCGTCTTCAATCCTACCGGGTCCCGCGTCTTCAGGCCAACCGGGTCCCGCGTCTTTTCCTCCTTCGTCCTCGGTGCTCCGGCGTCCTGCTCCTCCTTCCACGCTCACACACACCACAAACGCTGACCCTGCACGCCTTTGATTGGTCCGTGTTCGTCTCTTCCGGGGCACGGGGGCGGAACTTCGGGTCTTGTCTGTGTACAGCACTCTCTCGTCCTTCCTCTGTGTCCAGCCCGCCCTGCAGTCTATCCTGTGAAAATATGGGCGATAAATAGGGACGTGTTGGCCGTATTCCCCCTTGTCTCTGGGTAAGTACAGGGTCCTTCTCACATGGTGACATTTGTAATGGCTGTTGGTGGAAGCCATAAGATGACAAAAATGAGGAATATCCCAGAAAACAATGCTAACATACTATTCAAATTTAGCCAACAGAATATATATTACCTAGTGATTCAGTGTGTAGCATCTCAAATACTGTTTGAGTGGCTTTGGGTGCCCACAGGTGGAGTGGAAGTTCACAGTTCCCAGGTGTTTCAAAAAGGTACAAAAACAACAGTTGATGGACAGAATGCATTACAATGTCATACATTCACCCCAGTACAGAGATCTGGGCCTAAATCCATTGTTTATTTGCTCACCATGCATTTCCAGTTTGAACCCAGCCATATGCAAATCCGTCTTGACCCTGTGCCACAGGGGAACAGTCCAGCCCGAACTGCAAAGCCAGGTCCTCCCTGGACTGGAAACCAGCATCCAAGCACCGGTTTCGGGCTTTCAGCCCTCAACATTCCCTCCATCATCGTGTGTGTTTTGCTGTTCACCCTATGTGGGAAGGGTATGCCCAGACGTGGGTCCTGTGCTCACTAAGCCACTGGAGTCAAGCTATCCTGGATGAAGACGGCTGATAGCCAGAAACCGGTCCTAGAATGCTTGATTCCGGTCCAGGGAAGACATGGCTTGGCAGTTCGGGCTGGACTGTTCCTATGAGGCACAGGGTCAAGACTGATTTGCATATGGCCATGTCTGAACTGGGGTGGCTTGGTGAGCAAAATAACGATAGATTTAACCCAGATCTGTGACTGTAGGTGAATGTTTTGCCATTGTGCAACATTCCGTCTATCATCTTGTGTGTTTTGCTGTTTACCCTATGTCGGAAGGGTATGCCCAGGAGTGGGTCCCGTGCTCACTAAGCCACTGGAGTCAAGCTATCCTGGCTTAAGACGGCTGATAGCCAGAAACCGGTCCTAGAATGCTTGATTCCGGTCCAGGGAAGACATGGCTTGGCAGTTCGGGCTGGACTGTTCCCATGAGGCACAGGGTCAAGACTGATTTGCATATGGCCATGTCTGAACTGGGGTGGCTTGGTGAGCAAAATAACAATGGATTAAAACCAGATCTGTGACTGGGGGTGAATGTTTTGCCATTGTGCAACATTCCGTCCATCATCTTGTGTGTTTTGCTGTTCACCCTATGTAGGAAGGGTATGCCCAGACGTGGGTCCTGTGCTCACTAAGCCACTGGAGTCAAGCTATCCTAGCTGAAGACAGCTGATAGCCAGAAACCGGTCCTAGGATGCTTGATTCAGTTCCAGGGAAGACATGGCTTGGCAGTTCGGGCTGAACTGTTCCCATGAGGCACATGGTCAAGACTGATTTGCATATGGCCATGTCTGAACTGGGGTGGCTTGGTGAGCAAAATAACGATGGATTAAACCCAGATCTGTGACTGGGGGTGAATGTTCTGCATTTGTGCAACATTCGGTCCATCATCTTGTTTGTTTTGCTGTTTCAAAGAGGTAGACAAAAGTTTGGAAATTAATTGGGAACCCCTGCTATACTACCAGCAGGAAAATCTGGGCTTAGCCAATTCCATGGATAGTTGAGCAAAGGCTATTAAGTCGCCATATTTAGTGAAATAGTCCATATTCACAAGCATGGCTCTTCACCTTTTATCTGGGTAAACCTGTGCTAACGTCTATGGAGATCACCTTTCAAAGGGCTATTATTACTGGGTATGAAGGGCACCCGACAAGACCCTAAAAAGCCTGATTTGATAAAAAATACTATTAACTTTTGCTAAAATCCATCAAAATAACAGGATGTGCCACCTCAATAAGATCTTGATTAATCTCCACCTGAAGGACCTGTGGGAGTCCAGACTGGGCTACACCAATTTCAAAACAGCAGCCAAAGTAGCCACCAATAATGTCTGTTTTAGAACAAACTTAGAGGCCTTTGCAAACCTACCAATAGCACTGATAATATTGTTATTTTCTCTCCGTCACATCAACTGTACCTTTCTATTAATTCGAAACATTTGAAATGCCTCAAATTCATTTGATACAGATTTATACTATTACCACTCAAGACCACTCAACAGTGAAAATTTAAAGAAACCTACTCATGCTATAGGGGGTGTGGCAGTAGATTAGAACATTAAAGCATGTAGCTTGCTTTTACCACCTTCTGTTGGTCCTCAGAAGGAAATTCCTTGGGGCCCTGTTTCAGTTGCATAAGAATTAGATCCACAAAATTAGCTCTAGACAAATGCTTGCACAGAACAAATGTATAACATCTGACTATATTTCTGAAGTTTCTTGACCTTACAGTCACTCGACTGGAGAAAAACAACATCAATTGCAACACTCTGATATGTCTTGAGTCCAATCGGTTACTGACACTATAATCTATCTCGAAGACAGGCAACCTTGAAGGAATTCACTTTTTTAGGTCTCATCAATTTGTCTTAACCATGCAGCCCAGACACAAGTCACCCGGTGGCTCAGGCTCAGAACCAGCGCAAGTCAATAATATGATCTTAAACACTGACTATCCATTAAGCATCTGCAGAATTACAGTAAAGAGAGGTGCCTTGGAGGCACATCAATTAGAGGAACCCTAGACGAATGTCTGCATCACACAGAAATTTTGGAGTTAATTAGGTTTAAAGCATTTTTTATTATTATAACAAAAGGAACATGGGGAAGGGAAGTGGAGGTCAAGGTTACATACAGTACAATGAAAAGAAAAAAGAGACATGTCGCAGCAGTCCTAGTCGAAAAGGGGGGAGGTCGGTGGTCCAGGAGGGGAGGGGAAAGCATCAGCTGTAAGGTAATAAGGTAGTGCGCACAACCCTCCTATATTCCCCGACCCCCCCACCAAAGCTAAGAGCAAGTAGCTTCCTGCAACACAGTCAAACACAACGCAGTCCCTCCAAGCCCCCCCGCCCCCATAAAAGGAAGAAAAAAGGAAATAATACCCCAACATCCCCGTCCAATAGCCCTTAATACAAAACATCCGCCCCGAACAGCCTACCCCCAACCCCTAAGCCCTCCAGCCCCATCCCTCCTAATCCGCCGGGGCTGCCGGTGGCGTAAGCCGAAGAAGGCGCAGGTACCTCGGACATGTGAGCTCCCTAAATTCTGTGGACAGCAGTGCCAGGAAGGGGTGCCAGAGCTCCTCGAACTGATCTACATTTCCAGCCACTGTAAGCGACATCTTCTCCATACCCAGCACGTGCCAGAGTCTATGCAACCAACCAGTGATGGAGGGGGTCGTGGAGGTGCACCAGTGGACAAGGATATTTTGGACCGCCGAGCCTAGCGCAATAGCAATCTGCCTACCCCTGCGGGACTTCAGCGGGTACATTAAGTCGTTGGGGAGCCCTAGCAAGACATACGCCGGGAAGCGCGGCAGTTCAATCTCAAAGTGTCTATCCACCTCATCCAAGACCTCCGTCCAGTAAGCAGTCAGTACCGGGCAATCCCAGAGAATGTGTGATAGAGTACCCTCTTGTCCGCAGCCCCGCCAGCATCCCTTATCGGTGAGTTTGTGCATCTCATAGAGCCTCTCCGGGGTGTAATACCAGTAGGTGGACACCTTAGTAAAAGTCTCCGTCAGCCCAGTGTGGTATGCAGAGTGCCTCGCCCGATATGCGAACTTGTCCCACTCCTTGTGGCTCAGGGTCCTGCCCAACTCTCTATGCCAGCGCTCCCTCCCCGGATTATGGAAATGAAACGGCGGAGGTTGAAGAAATTTATATAGATCGGAAATAAGCTTGGCATCCGAGGTCCGAGTCACCAGCCACCGCTCGTAAGGAGTGATTTGACGGGCTGCGACGTCGCGCACCTGGGGTTGGAGAGCCCAGTGGCGGACCTACATGTAGCGCAATCTGTCCACCTCCGTCAAACCAAATTCCTGTCGAAGGTGCTGGAAAGGAAGCACGCCCTCCGGGCCGTAAATCTGAAAAAGTGCCCTGCAACCCGCACTAACCCAGTGGGTAAAAGCTCCCGGTTCTAAGCCCGGAGTAAAGTCGGGGTTACCAACTATGGGCGTAAACGGTGATGGGAAGGTAGTCAGCTCGCGAAGCTCGCAAACCGCGTCCCACACCCGCAGGGGAACCCGGGTGACAAAAGAGGCGTAGAGGTTAGCCGGGCGGTGCGCGCGCCGCAGGAACGGAACCTCCTGAAGGGTACGTCCCGCTACCGCCTGATCCTGAAAGAGCCAATGCTTGTCAGATTCCCACCTGCTCCACCAAATATCTGAGTTGCGCCGCCTGAAAATACTTCCGGAGATCCGGGATACCAAGGCCTCCCACCTCCGGAGCAAGCGTGGAGAGAACTCTCTTCATCCGAGGCTTGCGGCCTTGCCACACGAAGCGGGAGATGTCAGCCTGCGCTTGCTGTATCCAACCCACAGGGGGCTGGAGAGGTAGAGCTCGAAAAAGGTACAAGATCTGAGGCAGCACCGTCATCTTCACCGCTGCGATACGGCCCAACCACGAGAGCAGGCCCTTGTTCCAGCGGCCGAGTTCCTCCTTAATCTTCTTACTAAGGGAAGAGTAATTTGCCTGGACCATTTCAGGCAGCGAAGGCGCCAGCAGGATCCCCAGGTATGGCACCGTGGATGAAGACCGCTGCATGGGGAAAAGACGCTGAAGGTCTCTCCTGGTGTCCGCGGCAAGCGACACGTCCAGGGCAGCCGATTTGGTCATATTCATTTTAAAACCGGCCACGCGTGCAAAGGCGTCCAATTCCTGGACGCAAGCAGGGAGGGACCTCCTGGGGTCATCTAAGGTCAACAGGACATCGTCCGCATAAAGGCTAACAGCATGTGTATACTGACCCATCTTAACCCCAATAGCGTCTGGATTATCGCGTATCCTCTGGGCAAACGGCTCCATATAGAGAGCGAACAAAAGCGGCGAGAGGGGGCAGCCCTGTCTCGTGCCGCGCTCAATGACAAAACTACTCGAGCTGTGCCCATTGACCCGAACCGATGCTGATGGTCTTTTATAGCAATTGAAGACCATGGTGCGGAACTTCTCGCCGATTCCCAGTTTCCGGAGAACCAGCTCAAGGTACGGCCAATGAACTCTATCAAAGGCCTTCTCCGCATCAACCGACAGTAACATCCGCTCCCCCGGGACGCGCGAGGCCTTTTCCAAGATGTGCGTTACCCTCTTGGTGTTGTCAACTGTCTGTCTACCGGGTACAAAGCCAGCCTGGTCCGCCTCCACCAGACCCGGTAGGTGCAGGCCAAGTCTGGCCGCTAGGATCCCCGTGTAGAGCTTAAGATCAACATTCAGAAGCGAAATAGGCCTATAAGAACCACACAGGGTCCGGTCCTTCCCGGGTTTCGGAATGACCGACACAGTCGCGGAAAGGAGGTCCGGCGGGATAGCCCCCGGTTCGGAGAAGGAGTTGAACAGGCGAGCTAGGATAGGCGCCACTGTGGAACAGAAGGTCTTGTAGAACAAGGCCGTATAGCCATCCGGGCCCGGGGCTTTACCATGTTTCAATCGCGCTATAGCGGAGATGACCTCCTCTACATGGATGTCTCTTTCCAGGTGGTCCGCTTGGGCGGGCTCAAGCACCGGGAGGATCACAGACTCCAGATAATCCTCAGCGTCCCCCGGCGAGGAGGGTTCTGCGGCATACAACTCCTCATAGAAGCTACGAAAGGAGTCCGCTACCTCCGCGTCACCGGAAACAGAAACTCCGTCTGCACCCACGAGCTCCTTCACCACATTGCGTTGCTGCGCAGCCCTGAGCCGATGGGCCAGGAGCTTACCGCATTTGTCCCCGCCCGTGTAAAAGGCATGCTTCAGGCGCAACGCCGCATATTCCGCTCGATCTAGGTCTAGCTCAGAAAGGAGTTTCCTCGCCGCTTTCAGCTGCCTCCAAACTCGAGGAGCCCCCGTTCGACGGTGAACCTGCTCAAGTTCCCTGACCTGCGCAGTCAGTTCGTCCCTCTTGCACTGCCGCTCCCTGTTCTCGGCCGAGGAAATGGAGATAAATTCCCCCCTGAGGACCGCCTTCAAGGTCGCCCACTGCGTCGCTTGGGACGTGTCGGAGTTGCCATTGTGGACTAGATAGTCCTGAATGATCTCCTCCACTCGCTTCACCACCGACTTCTTATGCAGAAGAGTATCCCGGAGCCGCCATAACCCTCTGGAGGGTGAGGCCGCCGGCCACGCAAAGACACCGGAAACCGGTGCATGATCTGACAGGGACAGGACCCCAATGTCCGCCGTCGTGGCGGCTGTGCGTAGCGGACCACTCACCAGGTGGTAGTCTAACCGCGAATAAGTGCGGTGCGCGTGAGAGAAATAGGAATAGTCCCTATCGGTGGGGTGCATAGCGCGCCAGAGGTCATGCAAATCCATCTCTGCGATCCGATCTTGCACTACGCGGGAAAGCTCCCCCGTCTGTGGAGAGCGCTGGGCAGATCTATCCATAGCCGAGTCGAAGACAATGTTCAGGTCTCCTCCCAGGACAACATGGCGATCGGGCGAGGCAGTGACATCCACCAACACTGATTCCAGGAAACGATCCTGCTGATCATTCGGGCTGTAAACGGAGCCAACCGTGAAGGCAATACCCCCAAGCCGCATCCGATACACCAGGAGCCTCCCCTTTTGTTCGGCATATATGTACAAGACCTCGCCCCTGAAAGAGCTAGCTAGAAGAACGGCTACGCCTGCAGTCTTGGTCGCTGCCGAAGAGAAGAATTGGGTGGGGAACTTGACAGAGCGCAGCCTATGACAATCTTTGGGTAGCAGATGAGTTTCCTGCAGAAGGCATATGTCCGCCTGCGTCCCCTCTAGTAGGGATAGGATCGCTCTGCGCTTCACTGGATTGTTCAGACCCTTAACATTAAGGGTCACCACTTTCAAGGATGGCATCTCCCCCAGGGAACCGGAGCGCTGTGCAGCAAGCGAGGGATCAGCGGTGGGGACGCGCGGGGCAGGAGCTCAGGGAAGGCCAAAACTGGCCTCACGCGTGTCTGGACATTATCGGACGGGACCCCCCCACAACAAAACAATTCGTAAGCCCTCCCAGAACCAACCCATGGCAACCAGCCAAAAACACAAACAAAGAAAAACACCCCATTGTCTCAGTCCAGCCCGAACGGGCAAGTCTGCAGAAAACAATCAAGTGGACGTTCAGCCACTCACCTCCAACCGTTCCCCCCCAACCCCCAGCCCCAACCCAGCATCGTAGAAGCTAAGCATCTCTCCCCCCGGAGTGAAGTTAGGCCGTCATGGCCACGCCGTTGGATTCAGGCAAGTTCCTGGCCGCTGTCCTCAGGGCTTCCTCCATATCCGCCCTGATGGTAGGGGAATCAGGGCGACTCATAGTCGTCGACGATTGTAGATAGGCCACCAGATCCGACCCCTCGTCCGCGGACGGGACACCCCGCACCCGGATGTTGTTCCGCCTGGACCTGTTCTCGAGGTCCTCAGAGTGGGCCTGGAGCTCGACACACTGCTCCCGGAGACGGAGAACGTCCTGCTGGAGATGGACTATCTCCTCATCTCTGCGCTGGGCCGCCGTTTCCACCGTGTCAACACGTTCGCCAAGGCCCTCCACCTCCCTTCGCACTTCACGGACCTCGCTGGCTACTTCCTTCTTTAGCGTCTGGAAGTCGTCCTTAAGGGAACTAAATAAGTCCTCCATGAAGGACCTCATAACCGGCGGTTCACCTCCAGTCGCGTCTGCCGAGGCCCGGGAGGACCCTGGCGACGGCTGCGTCCTGTCCCTCAGCTGCTGGGCTCTGCTCAGCATGTCTGGCAGCGTGTGGTCACCCCTTCTCGAGCCTCCTCTCCCTGCCATCGTGGCCGCCGCAGTGGGCTAGGTCCAGGGCCGGCCGCCGCAGATGCGTCCAGTCACTCGTGGGCACCAGATGTAAGGCCCTGCCGAAGACAAGAGTGCTGCGTCACCTTCGACAAAGTGCCGGCTCAGGCCGGGGCGAGACGGTCGCTGTACCGGCCAGGATGGCAATCGGGGGTCAAAGTCAGGGTCCCTCAGCAGCGTGCCCCTTAGTAAATTAGGTCAGGAGCCAAGGCTAAAAGAGGCACCCGTCCGCCTAAGGCACGGGTGGAGGTCGCCAGCTCCAGCTCCACAGGGAGAAGATGGCGGCAGGGTGGGGCCCGATAAAGCGGCCCGGGTTGGCGAGACCGCCAGCGACCCCCGGGGCAAAAGAAGCAAGAAAGGTCCGCAGCCAGTGTCTCACAGTCTCGCCAGCGGGTCCAACCAGGCCGGCTGCCGCGCAGATGTCTCTGGTCCTCGCCGTCAGGTCCGGGGCCCGCGCCACACCATGCACCGTCGTCGGTATCGAGGGGCCAAGGCGCCAGCTGAGGTCCAGGGTCCGCTGCGTGTCGGTGACACCGGTCACATAGGCTCCGGCCGGGGGGCGCTGTTATTCTCTGGAGCACGTCGGGCCCGAACACTCGGGATCGCCAGCTTTCAGCACCAGGCCCAGCCGAGGCGCCTGGACAGCAATGCAATACGCTCCGCCTCCCAGGCTCTCCTCCGTGCTCCGAACTTTGAGCAAACTTTCGGGGTACGTCCCCCGGGGCGATAGGAGTCAAAGTAGTATCAATAGGTGCACCAGGAACTCCGGCACAGTCTCCTCACCCGCAAAGCAGCTGCGGGGGGAGAGAAGCGCAGAAATCGGGGCTCGAGCTGAGCCGGGCCGGAGGAGCTATGGGAGGAAGCGTCCGCTCACCCCGCCATCTTGGCCACGCCCCCCACCATCTTGGCCACGCCCCCCTGGAGTTAATTAAAGCCTTTAGAATTTGTAGCAACTCTGTTGGAGACATCTATCATAACCCTTTATAGGCAGACCTGTCTTGCGTCCATTAGGTCATTCCTAAAGATCCCACTCTCCAAGGTTCATAACATTTTACTTAATCAAACTGCCCTCGCACAAGCTGCCCTGAGGTGCAGCCCCATGAATGGGGTTGATTCTTCATCACAAGCCCAGATTTTGATTATCCACCAATCACCTTACAGAACTATACTAAAGAGGAGTTCCTACCGAAAGGTACTGGTGGGAGCTCTCTCTGTTCATGTCTATTGCACATAGTCCAGCTAGAAAGAACAATAACTTTAATACTGTTTAGTCTGTTTTAGTCTTTCATGAAATGCTTTTGCTTTTAACTGGGAAGGTAGAATATATGTTGTGTTGTCACTCATAATTACATTGTAGTGTTTATTTAGTAAGCTATCCATAACATTTTAAAGAAAGATTATTAGGGACTGGCAAAAGATTCCAACAGTCAGTGGTTGGCTATGGCGCATCTTCACCTGTGTACTTCCATTGTACATGTTTACAAACCCTTGGGCATCAATCTTTAAAGTTGACTGCCAGACCTGCCATGTCAGTAAGTCATTTGCCTTTTAGTACCAAAATGGCAAGAGAATCATGACACTGTAAGCTTACACAGTGCTGAACCTAGTCTTCTGATATGTATAATCGGTCTTAGTGGCATAGCAGATAGTCAAGTATCATTCTGAAGCTCTGGTCTTATTGCGCCCAGTCCTTATGGTGAATAGACAGTTCTTGTTTTTTAGCTATTGAGATAGACCTATACTTCCATGACATATTTCTGTGTTGGTTAAAATTAGGGCTGGGCGTAGTTTGCAAAGTAGCGCTTCACGAAGCTATGCAAAGTGCACTTCACACTACTTGATGTTGCTGATCGCGAACGAGAAAAAAGTCTCGCTGGGATGCCATTTTGCTTGCTCGCAGTCGCCATTTTGACGTTGAGGACTGCGAGCAAACAAAAAATGACCGCTACGCTACGCATGTTTGCACTGTGCTACGTGCAGTTCGTGTAGTGCGAAGTAGCGCAATCTTTGCAAACTACGCGAGCGTTGCGAAGTGCTTTGCCCAGGCCTAGTTAAAATCGAAGGAGTAGACTGTTTCGTAGTCTCAGTCACTTCCTTCCTAGCAACAGCATCAGCCTTCCTATGCTAGTTGGCAGGTACTAACAAGTGGGAGAAGAATAACATCCACACGGCATGTCCTCGAATTATACTACTTTTCATGGTCTTAAGAAACCCAAGGTTTTGGTCTTCTGGCCACATGGAAATGGAATGAATTGCTCTTTCTAGGTACTTTCATCATTGTAAAATGCTTCTTGGCTTCATAACAGTTCTCAGGCATAGATTGTATAGTTGTGTCTGGTCCGTGATCTGCAGAAATCCCACTAGATCCAATACTTTGGTTTATGGGTTACTTTGTGATAAGACCGCGCCTATGCTCTCAGAAAACAAAGGTCCCTACTTTATGAAGACTTAGACTGAAAGCACTCAAAGGATTTAAGTTAAAATAATTTATTGATTTCCAAAATAATAAATACATTTAATTGACATCCATAACAGTGGGTAATGAAGCAACGTGACTGTGTAATCAGGCAAACGAGTGATATACGTGACTTAAAAGTGTATTATTTATGTCAAAATCCACCTAATGGCAGTACAGCCCAAAAAAATTATAATATTTATATGTACAGAGTAGGGTTTGTATGCAAAGTCAACAACGTTTTGATCCTTTGCAGATACTAGGATTATCATCAGGACAAATGTAAATGAGCTCCTGAGATTCTACAAATTACCATTGCATGGAGGAATGTCACAGCTCCAAACTCAAGAGAATAGTAGCATCTGAAGAGTAGGCAATGTCAAGGAGGCCCAGTATTATGCAGTCCAATGAAGGATCTTGATCAGAGGTTTGGAGTCCCAAATTGTGAATAGCTTGAGAGTCCGTGCAGGGTGAGCAGGGCGCTCAAGGAGTGAACACTCCCCTGGTGGTTGCTATCAACCCAACATTGTTTCTCAGAACACCTTAGATCCTATAGCAAACAGGAAAATATCAGTCTTGACAATGTAACTCATTTGGGATATGCATGTCTCAGTATTGGAGCGGAGTTGAAAGCTTTTTGAGGACAGCAAAAACTGTTTTTTGTACCCTAATGGAAGGGAATTATTTTCTTAGTTAAATGTATGTTAGGATGAACGGTGTGAGAAAAGTTGAGTGAGGTGCCTGTGGAAATTATTGAATCCCAAGAAACTTTAGATCACCTTCACTGTCTTCGTTATGCTACGGTCTCTTATTGTCACAGCCTTCTGCAGATCAATGCTGATACCCCTTGCTGGGATTGTAAAGCTTAAGAGGTGATGGTGTTTACGTCAACGCTGTATATTTGCATGTTTTTTTACACAGTGTTACTGAATATACATTTGATGGTATTTGCGAATTTGTACAGTGATAACTGATTCTTAATTCTTCCCTGTTCTACTCAGTATTTCTTTCCTCCTGTATTCTCACCAGTCTCTTTCGTTAGATAGTTTCAACGATAAGCTATTGCGTTTTCTTGTCACAAAAAAGTGATTGTTTTTCTTTACTTTTTTATATATAAACTTTTGATATTTTTATCAAAGCTGTGAGTTAAGTTTCTTGTTTTAAGCTGAGATATTGCATGTTATTATTCTTTCATGTTTTGTGGTGTATTTAAAAAAAATAATTATGTAAGCATGACAGCTTTTTTAGTGGAAAAGAACATTGTTAAGATTGCTTAATTGATGTTTCCTTTTTTTTCAATCATGAATGAAAAACCGATTACCATTTATGTTTGAATGTCAATTTCTTGGATGTTGGTTGCAACGCTTTCAGTGTTTCTTTTGTCACACATTTCTTTATTGGTTTGAACGTAAAGAGTAACAAACAATGTATACATACTACAATGACTGAGCAGTACATCGTTCACTCATATATGAAATTAAGCAGTTAAACAACAAGCTTTAAAAGGAAGGAAGAGGGTAAAGAGAATGGAGAAACTGGTGCTTTCAGTGGTTAGGAGGAATGTAGAATTTCTCAGTCAAGTCTGTGAAATGTTATGAAATATCTACTTGTCCAAGGAACGAGATGCTTCATAAATCTACTTGTCCAGTAAAAACACAAAACTACAGTTGTCGCTTTTGTTGTCCTGTAGTGAGGGGACGAATTATGTGCTGATTAGCTTCGCTTATTATGGAATTTCTGGTGCTACATCAGGGTTTGAATTCCCAAAATGCTGTGATTTATACCGTCTTTCCACAAATCTACACAGAGGTGCTGGGAGTAGGCAGAAAGCAGTAGTTCCAGTTTATGTGGACCTGGAGTATTCACTATCTCCTCTTTAATCCATTCTCACATTGTAAAATGTTGGAAATTTAGTTGAGACAAAGGCAGAAAAAAGACTATCCTGATATCCTGATGAGGAAAAGGGGAAGGGGGTGGGGACAAGGGATATGAATTTGCAATTTTAAAGTCAATATTCGCAGTAGCAAATATACGCCTGCACATTTGCTCATGAAAGAATGTAAGTCGCAAACGTTTGTTAGAAATACCGTATCAAGGCCTTCCTGCTTCTGTAAAAGCTTGTGACTTCCTGCAAGTTCTAAACCTGCACTAGTTCAGTATTGTTTCTTGCAGATGCATATGTTTCGACTTTCTTTAAGAACTGGGCACCCTACTTTATTTTCATATTGACCACAATGATCTCACACCTGGTCTCCATCATTAATATATTTTCTTTAAATAATGGCAAGTGTTAAACACGTTTTTCTAAATGATGCTTCCAGGGAATTGTATTTAAATTGTATATTACAGTAGCACCATTTTTTTTTAAACAAATTTTATTTGTCAGATAACACATATAAAGCAGAGCTCCGTGCCCCAGAAATTTCTGCAGTAGAAACATAAATCATTCTGACTTTGACTATTTTCATGAGCAAAACAGGAAAAATGAAGAGCAATGCAAATGAAATATTAACAAGATAACTTTAACCTCTCTAACCCACCCCCATCGCACTAACCTCCACTCCAGAGCAGCAAAGCAAAAGCATCATCTATACAAACATGATTTGTCATCACCCAAGAGGCAACGTTCTGTGTTAATCAAGTAAAAAGTTAAGCCGGGTCAAGATGTCTGGCCATCGGAATGGGCTCTAACCCCAAGCCACGATAGTCCGCCCAGTGCTTCCAAATTTTAAAGTGTTTGTGTGGACCCCCCCTGGCCACAAAGATAGAAGTCTCCAAACCCATACAGAAGTTCTGGCCATTCTTCCATGCGGATACTGAGGGCGGTACCGATGCTTTCCAAGCCCTGGCAATATCTCTTTTAGCTAGAGTAAATCCCAGAAGAATAAGATGGCGTTTGTATATATTGCCCCCAATTCCGTCCATAACATGCAGGAGCACCAGTTTAGGCGAGCAGGGAAGGTCTCAGCCCAACACTTCAGAGAGGCAGGCCATAACCCCCCTCCAGAATCGCGCTAAAGCAGAGCCGTGCCAAACTGTATGTAACAGAGTACCCTCTTCATGCTCACATCTGAGACACACAGGGGAAGCCACCAGACCTGCCCTCCACAGCCTAACCCTGGTAAAGTATGCCCGATGAAGGTACTTGAACTGGATAAGGTGTACGCTCATGGCAATGGCCGCCCCGCGCGGGAAGGCTAGGGCCTCTGTCCAGTCCTCCTCTTCCATTGGACCCACATCACCCTCCCAGGCCTCCCTAAGATGCTGCAGCATGGGGGAGCTATGAGTAAATAGGTACTGGTAGATTTTAGAGATCTTGTGATCTTGGAGATCTTCCATGAACACCTTTGCCTCCACCGGGCTGAACTCTGCCAGTGTCTCTAAGCTAGGGCAAATGGCATGTTGGAACTACAGGTATTTAAAATTTTTAGTTTTTGGCATATGGAAGTCTTTTTGTAGATCTTGAAAGGATTTCAGGACAGCACCCCCATGACATCACTCAGGGTAGAGATACCGATATTGTCCCAATCAGGAAATCCAGGCAGAGCAGTCAGCTGTGGCAGGCGCCCATTGCGCCAAAGAGGGGTCTCCCAGGTCAACCTATCCCACTAACCCATCCTCCGTAGCGCCTGCCGCCAGATTTGAAAGCTAATCCTCGTGGCAGATGACGGGGAGCTGTGCAACTGTGCAGAATAGAGAATTGTTTGTAAGGTATGATTCCCCATGCACCTCCAAACAGCATACGGCGGTTCAGCCCTATCCCTATACCACCATTCGTTGAGGACTAGCAGGTGGGAGGCCATGTAGTACGATAGAGTATCAGAGGTCGCCAGCCCCCCACAATATGTGGGCTGAAAACAGGTCTGTAGGGCCACCCTTGTCACTCCACTATCCCGGAGAAACTGTCCCAGGGCGCATTAACTAGACGGAACCATCTGTGAGGGATCTGATATGGATGATTTTGCAATTGATACAGCAAGCCCCGGAGCGAGACCATCTTAAAGACAGGGGTATATGGTACCAAGTTTTAATATCCTCCCGCACGCGATCCCATACAGGAGCTACATTTCTATCCCATGATGTGGTAGGTGAGTCAGATAAGAACACTCCCAAATATTTCATCCCTCCATATACTACCTGAACTGAAGACGCCCTAGACCGAGGCCCCCCTCACTGCCAAGAACCCAGAGGGTAGACTTTCGAGGGGTCATGTACAGGCTGGAGGTCTCCCCAAAAATCTACATGATGCGAAGCAGCCTCGGTCCCGTCCCATCTAAATCGGTGAGAACAAACAGCACATCATCGGCGTATTGAGCAATACGTTTCGACAGTCCGTGTGCCCATTCAAGACCGGTCACATGAGCGTCAATCCACACCCAGGCAACAAGGGGCTCAATCGCTAAAGCGAACATGTAGGGAGACAGTGGAAAACCCTGTCTGGCGCCTCGTCCAATAGAAAACGTGGAAGAGACAGAGCCTGCCATGCGCACAGACGCAGTGAGGTCTGTATATAGCAATGTCAGGTAGGACAGGAAGTGAGGCCCAATGTTCAACCTGCGGAGGAGTGTGAATATGTACACCCAGCTCACAGAATCAAATGCCCTGTCTATATCTGCCAGCAAAAGCGCTGCTCGTTCCCCCAACCCCTGGACGGTCTCAACGGCAACATGCACCCAACCAATACTATGACGGGTCGCCCGTTGGGGCATAATCACGATCTGGAAGGACTAAAGATGTAATATGTGGCCGAAGAAGGTTGGCCAACGCCTTAGCCAGAATCTTGTCCTCAACGTTCAGGAGAGAAATAGACCGGTACAACAGGTGTTGATCGGGGGGGGGGGGTCTACCAGGCTTATGAAACACCACCACTTCCGCATGTCTCTAATCTTTAGGCAGACAAGCCCGCTCTCTGGCCTCTTCTACCACCTTACGATAGTGGGGTCCTAACTGCAAGTAATATCGTTTAAAGATTTCGCACCAGCCACGCCTAGTGGGCTCATTTAACAGGAGATGCGAATAACCCTGTTGTGCCAGCAGTAGTTGGCGATGGACCTGCTTACTCTCGCCGTCCCTACTGCGTGTCTCCAGCCCAAGAATTTCAGCCTCCGCTTGTATGAGGAACTCCCTGTGCTTTCTGCGGGCCGCCACACAGAAGGAAATGTCTCCCCCCACGGAATGTGAGCTTCATTGCCTCCCATTAAGATTCAGCCCCCTCCACCGAACCTACATTGAAAGTCAAATATTGATCAATAGCACCTTCCATATGCTCCCTATAGTTCTCCTTCTGGACGTTCCAGGCTGAAAGGTGCCACCAAAAGGCTAGTGCGCCCTACCAGACCCCTGAGTGAGGGCTACAGGCGAATGGTCCAAAAGCCCCCGTGGAAGGATGTCTTACTGCCACCACCCTGCTTTTTGCCACCCGTGGGACAAATAAGTAGTCAAGGCTGGAGTATGAGTCATGTACCACCGAGAGGTATGTTTATCCCTGCGTTGTGCCGTGTAGTCTATGCCAAGGGTCAACCCAATCAAGACCCATCCCTAGGCAGTGCAGTTTGGGAGGGTGTCGGAAAACTATTGAACCCCGTGCCTCCATCGGTCCTTGACCACATCCATCACATTGTTCCAGTCCCCTCCCACAACTGCCAGGCCAATTGGTGTAAACCGCCCACAGGGTCATAAGTCTCTGTGCAAAAACCCCAGGACAATGATGGGGGAGGGGGGGGGGAGTGTATACACTCCCTAGTACTATAGTTTCTTCGCCCACTGTACCCTGTAGGAACAGATACCTGCCCTGAGCATCCACCCATGTTATAACATGTGTATAAGAACCCGTCGATGGATCAAAATCAAACCCTCGAGCCCCCCTCACAAACCCTGAGTGGAATAGATCGACATTGCCAAAATGTTGAAAGCATAATGCTAAGGCATTACTGGGCCTGTCCCCATGAGATGTGTTTCTTGCAGCATAACAATGTCCACGTGGGCTTGTTTTGCCTGCTTAAGTATAGCCTCGCGTTTAATGTTATCTAGCGCCCCTCTGATGTTCCAGCTGATTATCCGAAGGTTACCAGGGAGATCTTGCTGGCTCCCTAACTGGGCTACCATTGGAGGGCTCAATGTAATCCAGTGACACAAATGACATCATACAATAAGCGCAAGATAACTCTGAAGTAATGTAGGACAGTGCGATCAAAGAACAAAAACACCCAAACACAGCCCAACAATTCCCCCCCACCCTATACCTCAATAACAGTGAAGTACCTGTTGCGGCGGGTCTGGGCTGGCTGACCCCAACAAGAGGTCCCACCCCACACCCGCCAATGGATCCCCAACTTACAGCCCATTGGCTGCTGGCACTCTCTGTCCGCTAAGGTTCAAGAAATACCGGCCCTCTTCTGTTCTTCTCCGGTCCAGGCAAACATATCAGAGACCCCTGACACTATAGTTCCATCATTGACCTAGTCCGCCGACGTGTGCTGTCACAAGGCCAACCCAGCCCGAGAGGAGGGAGGCACCGCATGACTGGGATCGCCGTCTGGACATGGAACGTCTGCTCCCCTTCATCTTTAATTTGGGCTGCTTCCGAGCCGCCTCGCTCAAGGAAGAGTCCGACTCCCTCCTGGGTGGTGTGTGAGGACGAAGCCCCACTGTCTCATCTGTCCACTGGAAGACTTCCTCCGGTGAATCAAAGAAATAAGTACGGGACCGATACACCACCGGCAGACTGGCCGGATACAGCGAAGCATAGGGAAACTGGAGCTCTCGGAGGCTGGCTTTGGTCGCCATGAAGGACTTCCACCGCTGCTGGACCAATTTCGAATAGTCGGGAAATATCAGGATGCTGGCGTTGTCAAATAATAACGGTTCTTTCGCCCTAGCCTGTTTCAGGACAGCGTCCCGATCATGATAGTTAAGTAGTTTTACATTGATAGCCCTCTGGTGGGCTCCAGGTGAGGACTACTGCATTAAGGCTGTATGGGCGCGCTCCACCACAAAACATTTTGATAGTGACTCTGGGGGAGCCAGCTCTCCAACCTCTGAGTAAGGAACCGCTCCATGTCCCTTACTTCACACCGCTCCGGGAATCCAACAAAGCGAAGATTGTTGTGCCGAGCCCTCCCTTCGGCTTCCTCCACTTGCGATGCCAGTCCACGTTTGGCGGTCTTCAGAGACGTTACCCTCTTCTGCAGGGTGGGGGCCACGTCTTCCAATGTAGCACCAGTTTTTTTTCTTTTTTTTTTTTTTTTTCCAAAACCTTTATTGCACTTTGCATAGTACACAGCGGAATGCCTACAACCCTGAGGGCCGGCCGCTATCCGAGGATTGTTGTATATATAGACTTTCAGCAAACAGGATAGCAATACCACAGTGACAAGGAATTTGTGACGGAGCGTACTGAAACACTAAAAGTGCCATTTAAGCAATTATTCAATGCAGGAATTGAGGTTTTGACTGAGTTTTTTTTCGTTTTTGTGAAAAATAACAAACTCGTAACAATAACAGTTAGGAATGACAGTGTGGGCTGACATGAATCAGTGCATTTCAAGTTTTTAGTGCCTCTCTGATGTACGGGAACCTGACAGCCCTCTACAGCGCGCGTATGCCTCCACCCACCCCACCCGTCCCTACCTCCTTGGCTCGTCTGTCTACGTTCTATGAGGCAACCCTCTGCAGCAGCCCAGGCCTACACCTCACTCCCCCCTCCTGCCCAGGTTTAGCCCTCTTCCCCCTCATCGTCGGATTCATCCAGATCCTCCTCTCGCAAGGGTTCGCAGATGTCCCCCCTGTACTCATTCCATTTCAGCCATATCTTATTCCATTTCCCGGGGCAGGCTCGGTTGGTGTATACTGCCCGCTCGGTCAACATCACCCTATCCATGTTCAGGCACCACTGGGACTTAGTTGGTAATTCTGCTGTCCCCCAGCGCTGTGCTATGTCACGTTTCGCTACCATTAGCCCCGCCGTGACCCAAAGTTGCTCGTATCGGGTCAAGTCAGTAGGTTCCCATATGTTTAGCAAGCATCTCCTCGGGTCAGGTAGTATGGAGTGTTCTAATGCCTGTGAAATTGTGCGGAGTACTTGTGTCCAGTATTCCTGAATCCTGGGGCAGTCCCATATGGTATGGAAGAATGTGCCTTCCTCCCCACACCCACGCAGGCAATAGGGATGGGGCGCCCTGTGTATGCGATGTAGCATTGTCCGTGTATAATAAACCCTGTGCAGGATCTTAAGTTGCACTAATCGCATGCGTGCCGAGATGCCTACTTCTTTAGGGGACCCAAGTGCTGCGTTCCATTCGTGTTCATCCATGTCGTTAACCTCCCCCTCCCATTTCTCTTTCAGGTGTGATGTGGGTTCAGGGCTGTTATTGAGTAGTTTGTGGTAGGTGAGGGATGTCGCCCGTTCTAACATGTAATCTGTGAGTAGGCGATCTTCCAGGGGTGAGGACTCTGGGAGTAGTGTATCTGCTGGAATGGCTGCAAGCAATGCGTGACGGATCTGAATGTATCTGTAGAGTTCCCTGTTGTTGAGCTCATAGAGTTCTCTTAGTCTGGCAAAGGGGATCACTTCACTTCCCTCCCATAGGTCACCCACCACGGAAATGCCTATTGTGTCCCATTGTGCGAACCCCTTGGTGTTCCTCAGGTTGCCCAGTGCGCGAGAGTCCCACAGCGGAGTCATCCTCGTGATTCTCCCCTTCCAGCCCAGAGCTGCCGTGGCTGCGTGCCATATCTGCACCGTTAACTTGGTGGGGCCGAGCAGAGTGCGCAGCTTGCGTTGATCATACAGTGGACCCAACAGACTATCAGCGCCCAACTGCTCCCTGTCCGAATGAAATGCTGGCTCGGCCTGCGGTGCGTGTATCCATTGATTAATGGGTTTCAATTGAGCAGCCCAGTAATACAGTTTTAAATTCGGTAGCGCAATGCCCCCGCTGTACCAGTCTCTGTGTAGCTTGGATTGTGCCACTCGCGCTGGTAGGTTACCCCAAAGTAGGTTAGAGACCAGAGCCGCTACTTTCTGGAAGAATTTGGGTGGCACAGGATATGGTGAATTTTCGAGGACGTACAAGAAGCGTGGTAACGCCATCATCTTGTAAAGCGCCGCCCTGCCGAGGAGTGTTAACGGCAGGCCGGACCAGAACTCCACATCCCGTTTGAGTCTATCCAGGGGCAGCTTCAGATTCTTAGCTATGAATTCAGCCGGGTCCTTAGTGACGTGTATGCCTAGATATTTAAAAGAGGATCCCGCCAGTCGCAGCGGGCAGTTAACGTCGACGTCCGGAGCCGGACCCCGTAGCACATATATCTCTACCTTGGACCAATTTAGCGTGTAGCCGGAAATCCTGCCGTACGTGTCACAAATGTGTAACAAGGCCGGTATTCCCTCCTCGGGGTCCGTTAGATACAGTAGCATGTCGTCTGCATAGAGGGACAGACGGTCTTCCCAACCTCCGGTCCCTGGTATACCTTTGAGGAGGGGGGAGGCTCGTATGAGAGTCGCGAGGGGTTCCAATGAGATAGCAAATAACAGGGGCGACAAAGGGCAACCCTGTCGCGTACCCCGTCCCAGCGGGAAAGTGCGGGAAATGTGGCCGTTCGCCACCACCTGAGCTACCGGGGCTGTGTACAGCAGTTTGACCCACGCTAGAAAGCGAGGCCCGAACCCCATATGTGTCAGCGTTTCGAACAGGTACTCCCACTCCACCAGGTCAAATGCCATTGTGGCATCAAGTGCCAGGATTACTGCTGGCGTGGTGATGATGTCAGCTCTGGCCAGGATACCATGTAGTCGCCGCAAATTCAGCGCTGTGTTCCTATGCGGCATAAACCCGGACTGATCCGGGTGTATAATCGAGGGCAGATGGGGCAGGATCCTCTGTGCCAGAAGCTTGGCCAAGATTTTCACTTCCGCGTTTAATAAAGAAATTGGTCGATAGGAGGAGCAGTCCTCTGGGGGTTTACCCGGCTTGGGGATTGGTATTATAGTAGCCTCACGCTGGTCCGGCGGGAGGGACCCCCTCTCCAAACTGTCCTTGAACATCCCCAGCAGATGCCCGCTGAGGGTGTCTGGCATTACTTGATACCATTCTATGGGTATCCCATTCGGTCCCAATGCCTTGCCCGGGTTTAGTGCTTTAATGGCCAGTTGGATTTCATCGGCTGTGATGTCCGCCTCCAGCTCGCTCGACGCCTCCGGTGAGAGGGTCCGAACCTCGATCGGTGCCAAGAGCGCCCTGGCACTCTCAGGTGTAATTTTACGCGCCGGGGTGTACACTCGTTCAAAATGGGTCGCAAGTAGTTCCGTTATACGCCTCGGATCAGTGTGTGTCACTCCCTGTTCATCTTTTAGACGTTGGACCCCCCTGGAGCTACCATCGCGTTTATCGAGCCACGCCAGCATTTTCCCCGCTTTGTCCCCCACTTCATAAATCCTGTTCTGAGTGTCGGTTAAGAGACCCTTGACTACCACCCGTAGGTGATCATTGTACAGCTGTTGCTGGAGAGTGAGTGCGTGCAGGGCAGCGGGTGACGGGTGAGACTCATGTGCCGCGGTCAGTTCCCTCAACTTAATCTCTAGGTCTGCTAGTTCCTGAGACTGTTGTTTCTTATGACCGGTTATGGTGTTAATGGCTTGGCCCCGCAGAACCGTTTTATAGGCCTCCCAGAGCGTAGCCGGGGAACGTACTGAATGGGTGTTTTCAAGAAAGTAGTGTTTCGTGGCGTGTTTGAGTGCTTTGCGAACCTGTGGGATTTTAAAGTAAGATGCGTGCATGGGGTATGTGCGCCTACGTGCTCTCGTCTGTAGGGATAGTGTCAGTATGAGCGGTGAGTGGTCCGAAATACCACGAGGGTGAATCACCAGGGTGTCTACATGGCAAAGGGCTTCTCCCAGTGACAGGAAATAATCGATGCGAGACAGGCTGCCATGCACCGCGGAGTGGAATGTGTATTGTTGCCTGCCCGGGTGTAAGTGTCTCCAGATGTCTGTCATGCCCATGGCCGTGGCAAATCGTCGAAAGTATGTTTCCCCCCCTATCTGGTTGGGGGAGGGGTGTTTATCTAGCTGTGGGTCAATGACCGCGTTGAAGTCCCCCCCTAGAATGGTCTCACCCTTGGGTAGAGTTAAAAGGAAGTCCCCTAGTCTTGGGAGGTGGACTGAGTGTAAAGCCGGTGGGACATACACCGATACCAAATTAAAGAGTTTCCCCTCCCATTGCCCCTGCACGGCCGCGAAGCAGCCCTGATCATCCGTCTTAATTGATAGGGGCATGAAACGTGAGTTCTTCTGTATTAGAATGCCAGACCCCCTGGAGCCGGACGTGAAAGCAGAGTGGGCCCACATTTTGTAGCCTCGCCTATCCAAGGCCTTCGTAGCACCCCCCACTAGGTGTGTCTCTTGCAACAGGGCCACAGTGGGCCGCAAACGCTTAATAGCAGTTAATACCAATCCCCGCTTAACCTTGTCCCCCAAACCTCTCACATTCCAGGACATCAAGGTCATAGGTGGGCATTGCGTGTCAGAGTGAGTCACCCCCTCTGCCTGTACTGGATTGTTAGCCATCGGGGGGTATTAGGTACATGATGTAGTGTCCCAGGGATGTAACCAGCCCATCGGCTGCGTTGTCACGCAGCAAAGCGTTCCTAAGCATCATGGGGGCATAGTATCACTGTCCGTTCCCAGCAATGTGTTCGGATTCCCATAAGCACTGAAACATTGTCCTTGACCCAGTATGTACATTCCCAACATAAACAGTTCAAAACAAACCCCCCTCCCTGCCCCCCTGCTTAACGGACCTTCAACTACCCGCCACCCCAACTGAGCAGAGTGCTTTACCCATCCCAAAACCAGAGTACTTGCGTGTAGGGGGGAGAGCGTCTCCCCTGGCAGGCGGCTTCCCTGAAGGCTTTTGGGGCAGCCATGCCAGCGTCTACGTGCAGCTGTGGAAAGTATAAGTCATAGCGGCAGTCGGCGACTGCTTAATGTCCAGAGTCTGAGCTCGGGTTCAGTCTTCTTCGCCCCCTCCTTCAAGTCCATGGGAGGGCGAGTGTTCCGTTCCCTCCACCCGACCCGATGTTTGCGAGCCAGTTCGGCTGCCTCCTCCACGGTCCCGCTCCGGTCTGTGTGGCTTGCGCTGTCGTCCAACGGTGTGCCATCCTTCCAGCCACTCCCGGGCCGCTCCAGGGGTGTCGAAAATCCACACTTTTTTGTCCGCTACCACCCGCAGTTTAGCCGGGAAGAGCATTGAGTATGGCAGTTCTTTATCTCGCAAGGTCTTTTTTACTTCCAGGAACGTTCTCCTTCTCCTAGACACCTCTGCCGTATAGTCCGGGAAGAAAGCAATCCTCGAGTTCTGGATTTGGATGGCCGGTGCCACTCTAGCGGCCTGCAGAATGGCGTCCCGATCTCGGAAATTGAACAATCTAGCCAGTATCGGTCGCGGTGCGGCCCCCGACTTGGGTTTTCCTCCCGGAACGCGGTGCGCCCTCTCGATGGAGAAGAAGTTTGAGAGTCCCTTTGGCTTGAGCCTAGTTTTGACCAAGTCCTCCACGTAGAGGTCCAGTGCCCCTGTGTCTTCTGATTCCGGCACACCTAAAATTCTGACATTATTGCGTCTGGAGCGCCCTTCCTGGTCATCCAGCTTGTCCCGAAGCAGCTTGTTATCAGTTTGCAGACGTTCAACTGCTATTTGCAATTCGGATACATCCTCAACCAGTGATTTAGTGACCACCTCGACCTGCTTGACCCTCTCGTTCATTTTTTGGAGATCCGCTCTTATCAAGGTGACTTCTGTTGCTGTGGCACCCACCGTCGTTTGTACTTGGGCCAGCGCTGCCAGGACATCGTCAAGCGTGGCCTTCCTCGCCCCCTCGGTTTCGGCCGTTTTTCCGGCGGTCTTGCGTTGTTCTTGGGGTGGTGAGTGCCTCTCATATGCGAATTTGTCCAGCTTGGCCTGGGTGGAGTTGTTTCTGGGGCCCCTGTTAGACATGGTGTCGCCGCGGAGTAGACTGCCAGATGGTTAGAACGATCGTGCTTGGGTTACGCAGGGCCGCTTCTGTGCGCTCCGGCGGCAGACCTCGTTGCGGGATACGGTCACCGCAGTGGGGGGTGGGATCTCCTCGCCGTTATGCCGTCGTGTTATGCTCTCTTTAGAGATAGCGGTCAGGCCAGGTGCTGCGTCGCCCCCCAGCAATGGTTCAAAGGGGTGTTTGGCGGTGCGCTGCACTATGTGACCCACACCAACTGTGGCCGCCGTATTGCGCCTCTCCTCCGTGTCTCCTTGATGCCGGTGCTGCCCAGGCTTTCGCCCCTCTTGGTGGCTCAGCTAGCGTATGGCTCCCGGTCTCCTGTCGGGAGGTCCTCAATTTCCACAACCCTCGCCCGCAGCGGTCGCTGTGTAGCTTTGCCTGCTGTCGTGTGGCTTTGTTGGCCGCTGCTGGGGCCTGGGGCTGTCCGCTGTTGTGGCCGGGTAATAGCGGCACCGGGTCAAGCCTGCGCCGCTCCCTTCGCGCTACCGGTGGACTCGTGCGGGACCGGGGAGTGCCGCCGGGCTGTGGTGTTGTGCGCCCGTGTGCTTGGGTGGACGGGGGGGGAATTTCGCGGTGATTCCTGGGGTGACGCGCTCGGAGAGCCGGCGCTTCCTGACACTCACCCCCGCCTGCAGGCCACTTCCGGCCGGACTCAATGGCGCCGTCAGTCCGCGGCTTTACTGCTGTATGCAGGCCCAGCTCCTCCTCCGCCACTCGAGATTGAGATATTGCCCGTTCGGGCCGCCGCTGCTCCCAGGAACTGCAGCGCTGCTCGCCGCACGGACACCGGGTCCGGTCCGCCCCTTTCCGCCTGCAAAGATCAGGATTATATTACGGATTTATCGTGGGAAGCCGCCTTTGCCCAGGAGCCTCCCTAAGCTGCGGCCGCCATCGTTGGCTGCTAGCCACGCCCCTTTTTTTCTTTTTTTTGTACTATTTTGAAATTTGTAACTGGGTTTTGTATCGCGCCAACTCACCGACAGGTCTCAAAGCGCATCTGACCAAGTACAGCAACAAGAAACAAGATGAAAGTATAGAAATGTCTAGAGATAGTGACCTAACTACTGGGATGTAAACGCGTCTTTGAAGAGTAAAGTCTTCAGGGATTTCCTAAAGCGGAGAAGGTTGGATTCTCTACGGAGCGCCTCCGGTAGCTTGTTCCTGATGATAGGAGCCTGAACTGAGAAGGATCTGCCTCCTTTTGTTGCCAGTTTAAAGCGTGGGCAGGATAGCAAAAAAGAGCCGGAAGATCGCAAGGCGCGCTTAGGTTCATATATTTCAAGCCTATCTTTTATATAGGCTGGCGCCTGTCCATGGATTGCTTTGTGGCAAATGCACATACTCTTGAATTCGACTCTTTGTATTATAGGAAGCCAATGTAGCCTATAAAGCAAGGGGGAGGCGTGAGTCCGCCTCGGAACTCCAAATATTAGACGAGCTGCGTCATTCAAGATGACCTGAAGACGGTTAGTGGAGTTTTTTGGGAGGCCTAGGTATAACGCGTTACCGTAGTCAATTCTAGAAACTATTGTGGCTGAAACAATGGTTCGAAGCATATTCCTTGAGAGTAGAGGGACGAGCTTACGTAGTTGCCTGATCAGGTTAGTACAGGAGCCAACCACAGCGGACACTTGGTTGGCCATCGAAAGTTCCTGATCGATTTTCATACCAAGGCTCTTAACACTAGGGCACGGTTTTGGGGTAGGTCCAAGTTCTTGTGGCCAGAACAAATCATTCCAGGGGGAAGTGGAGGTTGAAACTACGAGGACTTCCGTTTTGTCTGGGTTGATTTTCAATAGATTGGACGACATCCAATTTACTGTGAACCGTAGTATATCTTGGGCCATGGACTGAGCCGATGTTGTGTTGTCGATACTCAGCAGCAGCTGAGTATCATCGGCATAGTTAAAAACTTTACAGCCCATGTTTGCCAGGGATTCTATCAGTGGCTGTAAGTAAAGATTAAATAAAAGTGGAGAGAGCGCGGACCCCTGCGGGACTCCACAAACTAAGGTGCCCACATCGGAGACCTGATCTGCTAACTGGATCCTCTGCGTCCTCCCTGATAGGAAGGCTGTTAGCCATTTGAGAGCTTGCTCTCTTATCCCGGACCTGGCTAATCTGTCCAGGAGCAGTGCATGGCTGACAGTATCAAACGCCGCTGAAAGATCTAGTAATATCAGGGCGCTTGGCTTTTTACTGTCAGCCATGCCTCTGAGCTCATCTAGTACAGACAGCATTACTAGTTCCGTGCTATGGTGGGCACGAAAACCAGCTTGCCGCTCCTGGAGAAGGCGGTGAGATTCCAGAAGGGATGACAAAGATTTTAACACGTGCTGTTCTAGTACTTTTGATAAAAATGGCAGCTGGGAAATTGGCCTGTAATTCTTCAGGCTAGTTGGATCTGCCCCAGGCTTTTTTATCAGGGGTCTGACGCGTGCCTCTTTAAAGGTAGTTGGTAATGATCCAGTAGCTAGTGAAATGTTTAGGAGGTCTAAGATCTGATCCTCTAGAATCGGAATTGCTAATCGAAAAATATCGGGCGGGCAGGGATCGGCGGGGGAGCCTGGCTTGGTGGATGCTACTAGTTGTCTAAGGGTGATAGAGTCGATTTCGGGAAATCTAGTAATGATAGGGGTTGAGGAGTTTAAAGGAGGCAGTGGTTCGGTATGTATGACTGGATTATCCTTCTTGATATCTGACAAGATGGTCGCTACTTTTTCAAGGAAGTATCCTTGAAAGGTATCACAATCGATCAGTATGTCTGCCTTTTCCTCCTTCTTGCTTAGCTCTTTCAGAATTTGGAAGGTTTCTCTCTGGATGTTTGTAGCGTTTTTCATGCGTGTCTCGTAATAATCCTTCTTGGCTAATACAATAAGCTGTTTATATATTTGAAACGATGTTCTGTATGATTCCCTATCAGTGTCCTTTTTGGATTTCCTCCAGCATCTTTCGAGATAGCGGAGATTTCTTTTTTGGTCTCGTAGACTTTGGGTAAACCAAGGGGCTCCTTTCTCTGCACCCTTTACTTTTTGTGTCTTTTCGGGGGCTATCTCATCAATTGATTGCCTAAGGGTAGTTATTATCGTATCATAATTTAAGTCTAGGTCAGTACCATCTGATGGAATTATGGATTTCTGTTTGTATTTGGGCAGAACTTTGATCAGGGTATCAGAGTTTACTTTTTTCCATTGCGCACTTTTTTAATTTTTAATGGGAGTTTAGTCTGGGAATTATTTTGCGGTATGTCATACAGGATTAGGTGGTGATCCGACCAGATACAGGGTGTAATGCTTGTGATGACCCCCTTTGGCATAGAGGACCAAATGAGATCTAAAATATCGCCTTTTATGTGGGTTGGAGCTTCCACAAATTGTGCCAATCCAAGAGCGGTCATAGTGGTCTGCAGTTTCTGAACTGATGGATCTTGATCCCTTTTATCCCAGTGGACATTAAAGTCACCAGTTACCAAGATGTTTTTGTAGCGTGTGCATAAGTCTGATATTATAGGAAAAAAGAGATCGTTGAACATTGAGGTACTTTGGGGTGGGCAATAGACTGTTGGATGTGAATTATTATTCCGTTTAGGCATTACTTAACCTTAAGATAGAGCCTGCTTTGGTCTCAGATGCTGCTAAAGGCGCGGAGATACTCCTCAGGGAGTCGATTCCCAGCGCGTTATAAGTATGCAAAGATGATGAGGCAGGAGTTGTTCATGATGATTTGTATCCCTAGTAGGTCGACGGCATTTATGGTCTCCATTAGGATTTTGGTTACCGTAAACTGCCTTTTAAAGATCGTTGCTACACCACCGCCTCGGGCCCCCTCTGGTCGATTATGCCAGATCATGTCATACCCGCTAGGAAGGGCGGCTATGATATCCGGGGAGGAGGTATCACTCAACCAAGTTTTGGTGAGTGTCAGGATATCGATAGTCTCGTCCTGTAGAAGGGTGAAAATTTCCAGGTGGTGTTTCTGCAGTGACCTGTTATTAAGGGTAGCTAGCTTTAGAGGGGGTGTAAGACTGGAGTTCTTAAGGCTAGGGGTATGCAAGATGTAATTTTCCTTAAGAGCGGCGCATATGATAGGGGACAGGGTATGCCTGTCAGAGTTCAGTGCTAGGAGATCAGCTGAAGTATAACAGATGCGTGTGCCAGAGTCCCTAAGCCCTAAGCCCGGTCGTGCGCGGACGGGCGCAGACGGGCAGGACTCTGGCACGACTCCGGCGCAGGTCCGGCGCGTCCGCTGATCGTGTCCGCTGCGCGGAGCCATCACGGACTATTTTTATAGCGCTGTCCGTCGCGTCACCAGCCCAACCCGACCCAAGATGGCCGCCAAACCCGGCTCCCTGCCCTCTGCGTCAACACTCAGCCGAGAGCAGGACCGGAGCTACAGGGAGGGGGTGAGAATGAATGAATCCAAAGCGCTACTATGCGCAGGGGGTCTCAGAGGGTCTCAGCACACCTTTTGCTCAGGTGTGAACAAAGTTCTTAACAAATACAATGCAAGTAAAAACGGCAATTAAAATACAAGGGAAAGATAGGAGACCTCCCGGCTTCCGCCTCAGGAGGGGGAAAGTGCGTATAATGTCAGAATTACCAGCTCCTTGCCACAGGCGCCTTTTGTAGCGCTGTCCGTCTCGTCACCAGCCCAACCCGACCCAAGATGGCCGCCAAAACCGGCTCCCTGCCCTCGGCGTCAACACTCAGCCGAGAGCAGGACCGGAGCTACAGGGAGGGGGTGAGAATGAATGAATCCAAAGCGCTACTAAGCGCAGGGGGTCTCAGAGGGTCTCAGCACACTTTTTGCTCAGGTGTGAACAAAGTTCTTAACAAATACAATGCAAGTAAAAACGGCAATTAAAATACAAGGGAAAGATAGGAGACCTCCCGGCTTCCGCCTCAGGAGGGGGAAAGTGCGTGTAATGTCAGAATTACCAGCTCCTTGCCACAGGCGCCTTTTGTAGCGCTGTCCGTCGCGTCACCAGCCCAACCCGACCCATGATGGCCACAAAAACCAGCTCCCTGCCCTCGGCGTCAACACTCAGCCGAGAGCAGGACCGGAGCTACAGGGAGGGGGTGAGAATGAATGAATCCAAAGCGCTACTAAGCGCAGGGGGTCTCAGAGGGTCTCAGCACACCTTTTGCTCAGGTGTGAACAAAGTTCTTAACAAATACAATGCAAGTAAAAACGGCAATTAAAATACAAGGGAAAGATAGGAGACCTCCCGGCTTCCGCCTCAGGAGGGGGAAAGTGCGTGTAATGTCAGAAATTTGTCTTGTTAATTTTTTGTTTTGAAAGCAAACCATCACCAATTTTGCTTTCATTATACATGCATTTTCATATACTTATGGAGAATTATACATAACATCATATTGGTGAATTTTGCAAGCATGTACACATTTTTATACTGAAATTGCCGCCAATAATGCAAGCTGTTTTTACACCTAACTGGATTTCGTTAGAGAGCACACCATAAATAGTCATCGCTTTAAAATTAATTAATAATTAGATGAATAATTAGATGTTTAACAACTTACAGATGCACATCTTGCCTTACCAGTTGATATCTTTCAGAGATCCTTAGTGTGGTATTGTAAAGTGTCAGGAGGGGGTTTGGGTGAGTTGGGACTACTTGTTCACTCGAGAAAATAAATGAAATCGTGTTGTCATTGACCCCGAACAATAATCCTGGGCATTGGGCGCTAAGAATTCCACATCCATATCAGGGAAACGGGAGGCAAGAAAAAAATGACCTTTCACCAGGGTTCTGTCAATTGAGACCACCAGTCCATTATAGTGTTTCCCATTTTAAGGAGTCTTTGTCAGGCCCACTAAGCTGAGTGATTGGAGTTTGTGGGCACCCAATTTTGTTTGTTTATTCTGCGCATTGCTTCATCCTGTTTGTTGTGAATAATGTAGAGCATAGTCTATGCCTATGACAACAACCTTGCATACTCTATCCATTGGGTCAATTATAGTTGTTAATTGCCAGTGGAAGCACTCTGAATGTCTGACTAGAAACTCCTACAGACTAGAAGATTCTGTAGCAGTTACAACTGATGGGGCTCAGATGATGTTGCATAGTAGAGTAAATGGCAAGAACTATTATGACCGCCACATGAATCTATTTATTTTACATAACAAGTACTCATTCAGTTCCACAATACAATAGGGTAGTGTGGCAGTAGCAGGCAAGCCTTTCCCCATTTTATTTTATTATTGGACTGTTAGGAAGTGCAAGATCTCAAGTACTTCAGCAGATAGAGTGAAAATGTGTGATAGTGCTATCTGCTACTCTTGTGTCTGTATAAAAAGAAATATTGGAGAGTTAAGCTTAGCCTTTCACTGATGCTGCAGAGAATAAGGGCATTACCATGCACGTTATGCATCTTCATGCTGTGAATGTGACACAGTAATGGATTCTTTCAGGTCTCTGTGAAGCAATCTGCACTAGATTTGCAAATCCTATGTTAAGGGTATGATTTATTCGAAAATTTAGTTTATACAGTAATGTAAGTTAATACTTTAATATTGTGTGTTATTCCATCAAAGGTCTCTTATTTTCCCCAAATTGCCTGATGTTGGAAATGACCATCTTTTGCATGAAATTCCCCTAGATTTTTTGCCTTTACTTCCCTATTTTTGTTGAACCCGCAGTTGTTGGCATTAGGACTCCACACACTTTACTCCTGCTAACCAGTGGCAAAGTGCTTGTGCTCTCCCTTCCAAAGATGGTAAAACTGTCATCCCCCTGATTGGTACATTTCTTTACTTATAAGTGCCACTATATAGTACTACCTTTACCTAGGGCATGTAACTTAAATGCTGCTATTGGGCAGCAGCACTCACATTACTACCCACTAAAGTAGCACTGTAAAACAAGTTTCAGATCTGCCAATGCAGCCTGTAGTGCTGTTTTAAAACTGCCATTTTGACCTGGTAAACTAAACCTCTTGCCAAGCCTTAACCCTTGTACTTATCAGTCACCCCTAAGAGGGGCTTTAAAATCTCATAGGGCAGGTTACATGGTATTTAAAAAGTAGGACATGTGTACTTAAGTTTTACATGTCCTGTCAGTGAAAACCCCCTCAAAGTCATATTTTGCGAGTAAGGCTAGCTCTCCCTTAGATTAGCAATAGGTTAACTTCTTCCACTTAATAAGTGATACATTCGGTTTGGGGGCAGGTAGAGAAATACTTCTTCCACTCGTTTCAGTTGTAATTGAAAATCCACTTTAATTGATTTTAAATTACTGTTCTGAAAATGCCGCTAATAGAAAGTTGCCATGTTTCTGTCTAAACCAAATGTACCTTTCTTCCAATGTCCAGTTTCACATGTCTGTAAATGATTCTCCTGTGATGTGCTGTGTACTGCTTTCAGACTGGGGGCAAAGGGGCCTTTGGTATGGGGCAGGGTCCTCCTCTCCTGAGTAGGATGGCCTGTGTAATTGTACCCAGCCCTTCTTGCCCTTCAAAAGGTAGCCTGAGGGCTGTACCCAGCATCTTTTTGTCTTCTGAAGATGCCTGCTCTGTCACTGGCAAATGCTGCTCACACCTGTGCCTGCCTGCCATTTGTCTTCCTAGATAGACTGGAGTCAAACCTACGGAAAAATAGAGAACTGACCAGAACCAGCTTAGGGTTAAACAAAGGGTATGTCCCCCCCCACACAGGCTAGAATTGAATATAAAAATTAAACTCTCAGAACATCTCCTCAGAAACTCCTGGACCTGAAAACATTCAGAAGGATGACAGCCCTGCTATCAGAAGAAGACAGGCTGAACTCAGGACCCCAGAAATGTCTCCAAGAACCAGTTGACTGTCCTTCTGTTTGACCTAAAGGGACACGTCAAGCTTTCAGAGGCCCCTTCTTCTTTCCAGCTGACCAGACCCAACTGGACCTAAACTGGTTCCCTCTTCTGTCCTCCGAGTGAATCTTGACCCTTGAAGTGCTATCCTCCAGGTCCTGGATCCATTGCTGCACTGAGATTTACGGCTCCCAGCACATCTGAAGGTTTCACCAAATCTCATGTTGCACGTTGCAGAGCCTTGCATCGCAGCACCTTGCAGCTCCTGATTGCAGGCTTCACTGGATCCGAAACAGGACGAAGCCAGAACCTCACATCACTTTATGGCGCAGCTCCTGATCGACAGCTTGACAGACCTGATGTGGAGCTTCGCACTACAGCATCTTGCAGCCACTGCAACAAGGACAAAGGGTAAAATATCCTGCGGGCACACCTAGCCCCGCACCTGACCGGTGCTCTACCACGGTGTACCTGAACGTGTGACTTAGTCCCGGTCCAGTGCCACCAGTTAACGCAGTTGGGGCTTTGTGCATTTTGGCGGTATGTTTACCTAACACTTTACAAATTCATAATTCCGCTTCTACTGATTGTTTTTTTTGTCATTTTGGTGTCATTTTATTTATTAGAAATTCATTTGTTTGGGGATTTTTCTTGTGTTGTATTTTCAGTTTATTACTGTTGGAGTGCTCTATAAATACTTACCGTACTGCCTCCAAAATAAGTCTGACTTCTTTTAAGCCCAGCTACCAGAGGGTTAAGTACAGGTTTATTTAGTGACTTTTGTGGTTCACCCTGACAAGGAGTGTGTTTTTACTTGAGTGGACTCTCGCCGCTCTGAACTAATAAACCACTTTCTTACACCTCTGGGTTATTTAGTTCTCATTTGTATGCAATGGGTTGTTATTTCAAAGCTCTGTTAATATCTGTGTGTGACCATGTAGGATTGAGTGATGTGGTTCTAAAGTTCTCACCTACAAAGATTAATGGCAACAGTTGCATCTTTACATGTCTGACAAAATAAATCTATTGTGTTTTAACGGACGTGATTGAGAGCATAAACGGAGCTTGAAATTTAATTTAATGATCCGTGAAAATTGTTTATCCTGAGTGAAACTGCCTAATAATGTTGAGCAGCCAAAACCTTCATATCGGAGTCAGTGTAACATTTCAAGGAAGCCAGTGTAAATTGTCATTGAATTACATGCTACCCATCTGATTGGAAACCGTCTATAGAAAATGTTTTTTTCCTTTTAAATCAGACTGTGCCAAAAATAGGCTAAATGGTCACTGTGGGCTGTTAATTTGTGAAGGGGGAGCACTTATCAAATAAGAAAAACACACCCTTGTTAGGTCTCAACACAAGTCTCAGTGAATCTCTGCTCATCCCATGGTAGCTATTGCTCGAACAGTATGAAGTTCTGCATGACTGTTAAGTTCAAGCAATGCAAACAATTATAAAGAAAATAAGTCCACTTCTCAAATCTTTTTCTAAATTAAGAAACTTGTAAAAAGCAAAAATAAACTAATGATTAAAATCGAGCTGGGGAACCAGAGAAATTAGTTCTGGTAAGCACTGGGGATGTTAGTTGGGGAAACTCATCCTATATTGACAGCCAGTTCTTGAAAATTCACAAGTATAATCATCTTTCGATGTCATTGCCTTCATGTTATTTTCCTGTGGTTCTTATTTTTTACTACGCTTTTGCACTCATAATCCTGTGATTAATTGGCAAGAGGAATTTATAAAGATACCCTCTGATTATTGTTGGGTAAACTGTTGCATTTGGAATGGCTATAATCTACTTTTGTCAAGCAGATACTGAAGTTTTTGGGATTCACCAATTTCTAGTCGCACATCATCAGGGCTTTTTCGAAGTTGTAAACTTATCAAAGCATTTACAAAAAAGGGTTAACCTTGTGTATGGGGAAAAGAACAGGAATATGTGTTCAAATAGTTAACTAATGTGGTACAAAACCTACTTTCACTATGAAACTATATATTTTATTATTGTGGAAAACCACTTTTAATAACCTTTATAGCATTTTTACTAAGTAAAGATGGAAATTAAGAGTTTTGATTTTAACTAGGCATGTTCATGGAGAATCTTTCTCATCTCCAAACTGACAACAGCTTTTGAACATATAGTGACTGTAAATAGACACTATTCCAAATACTTAGGGGCCCATTAGGATGGGGGGTGGATTGTACCGCCAGGCTGGCGGTAGCCACCGCTGGCCTGGCGGGGGCAATCCGCCCGCCATCCTCACATAAATGACCCCCGCCATATTAGTATGGCTGGGGGACTGCGGCGGACAGAAAGACCGTCCGCCGCTTTTCCGCCCGGTCGCCTTGCGGCCGGGGCGGAAAAGGTTTAATATGGTGGCGATGTCTATTAGAAACCGCCAGCCATATTACCATGGGCTTAGTCAGATGCCTTTCCGTGGCGGCGATGCCTTACACGGAAAGGCATGCGGTCTTCACTCTGGGGGCCCCCTGTGGGCCCCCAGAGTGTAGGAGAGGTGGGGGGTGCACACGGGGGAGGGTACCTGTGGTACCCCCCTGCATTTGCATGAACAATGCTAACAATGTAGGATGCGCCCGCCACAGCGGCGGGCGCATCCTAATATCCCCAACGGGACCCCCGCCCTTATGCCGTGTGGTTCCAATACCTGATAGGATGGCGGGCGGACTAAGTCCGCCCGCCATCCTAATGACCCCCAAAGTATGCTTCATTTTCATCTATTAATCACAATGTTGGAAAGTGGCCCTCTCTGAAGGGTCAACCCATACTTTTTTCCATTCCTCCTCCTTATTGCTGAATTCTTTTTGTTGGCTTTAGGACTCTGAACACGTTGCCACTACTGGCCAGTGCTTAAGTGCACATGCTCTCTCCTCTAAACATGATATAACTGGTTTACACCTGTGTTACATATTTAATTTACATGTATGTCCCTTGTAAAGTAGTATACTATATACCCAGGACCTGTAAATCAAATACTACTAGTGGGTCTGCAGCACTGATTGTGTCACCATTACATGTAGCGCTACAAACATTTCTGAGGCCTGCCACTGCAGAGCCTGGGCGTGCAGTTTTACTGCTACTTTGACTTGGCATTTAAAACCTGTTGCCAAGCCTGAAAGTCCCCTTTTATTACACATAAGTCACCCCTAAGGTAGGCCCGAGGTATCCCATAAGGAAGTTACTGCATAAGTAAAAGGTAGGACATGTACTATTAAGTTTTGCTTGTCCTGGTAGTAAAAACACCTATGTTTGTTTTTCACTACTGTGAGACCTACGCCTCTCATCGGTTAACATTGGGAATTCCATAATACACTTTCAAGCTCTAATTCCTGATGAGCAAGGAGTAAATATGTAACTTTTATATCTTTAGAATGATAATGACAAATCCTCTCTACTAGTCAAGTTGGCTTTGACATCACTATTTTAGAAATGCCACTTTTAGAAAGTGGACATTTTTCTGCTCCTGCAGCCTGTCTCCAATACACATCTGGGGTGGGTGACAACTACACTTTGTGCATTCCCTCGAGACAGCTGCAAACACAAGACTGGTAGGCTTAACAGAGAATTCCTTTGCATTCCAATAGCTCTTCCTGGGCTGGAAAGAAGGCGGAGATCCACCATGGGAGGAAGATCCGTCTCCTACTTAGCGGCCAAGACCTGGAATTCCCTCCCCACCCACCTCCGCCTCACACAGAACCACCTCTCCTTCAGAAAACAACTAAAAACTTGGATATTTGATAAGTAAAGCTCCCCCCCTCCCTCAAGCGCCTTGAGACCCTCTGGGTGAGTAGCGCGCTATACAAATTTAAACTTGACTTGACTTGACACCTGAATAGGGAGTGTTCTGTGTACCAGACAAATGGCTGATTACACCCTGCTGATAGTCTAAAAGGCCTGTTTTCACTTCAAAGACCCTTTTCTGAACGCCCCCCCCCTTCAAAGGCACAACTGGGTAGAAGTACTGGGGCTCTGACCCCACCAAATCAGACACTTCCGAACCTGTAACTGAACTCTGTCAGACGAACTGCTGTGCTGCATCAAGAACTTACAAAGGTGGACTGCTGAACTGGAAGACATGTTTTTCTGCTGTGCTGCCATAATGCATTCTGCTCTCTGACCTTGTTGAGGGAGAGGGGGACTCTGCCTGGCAACAAAAGTCATCTCCAAAGGGCTTTTTCAGCTTGGCTCCTGTTGCTTGAGATTCTGGGCTAATAAAGTCTCTACCCTTGTGCCTGATCCATTGGAAGTGGACCCAAAAAATTTCACCAGAGAAATCCATGCATCTCCAATCTGCGTGTAGGTGAACCAGCTCATCTACCCTGTTGCAGGAGTCGAATTGGTGAATCGCTTTTAGAACAAACTCATCATTTTGAGAGCTTCACGCATCGGAACTGTACATCACCGCTGATGCATTGTGGAGAGATTGCCGCATTCCCTCAACTGTGTAGAGAAACCTGGTGCATCGCTTACGGAACCAACGCATCTCGGCTCTGTGCTTCATCTTCTGAACCAAACGCATCACCTTGATTGCAGGCCCGACATCAACGCATCGCTCCTCTGCATCAAGCATCTTGCTGTTGCAATCCGGATCAAAGTAGTCTGTTCACCAGGCCTGCGGGGCTCCTGTTCCTGGCCTTTGGTCCACCACAGTCAACCTCAACTGTTGACTTTGACCTGGTCCAGCGCAAGCAGAAAACCCCCATTGACGCTAATTGCTTCTAAGCGCTAGAACTCTTTTTATTCTTTAAAAAATCATATCTCAAAATCTACCTATCGAATTTTTGTTGTATTGATCTTGATTTATTTATAGAATGATCTATTTTTCTAAACTGCTGGTAAATAATTTTGTGGTGTTTCCATTGTGTTACTATGTGTGTGTGTGTGTGTTACACAAATACTTCACACATTGCCTCTTTAGAGAAGCTGGACTGCTCTGTGCCAAGCCACAGGACGATGAACGAAGGTTATCTTTTGGTGTGTTGAGAAAAGTGATTCAAGACAAACTGTCTAGAATAAACCGGGGGCACAGATGTGTGTAATTTTTCTTACTAAATACACAAATTATAAGCGTACCTTTTAACTGCTGAATGTGAAATAACACAAGAAAACAATGATTTTTCAACAAAACTTAATTGATTGAAGATCAACTAAAGATTTACATCCTGTTAAATCTACTACAGTTTATGGGTCATTACTTCATGACTCTATAGATGCAACCATTATTGTTGTGTGTACAACATACATAGAATGTAGTGACATTATTAACAAAATGACAGTCTCAACGGCGATTGATGAAATTCGGCCCGAAGCATTTCGGGACCTCCTGTCCCTTCCTCAGGGACCACTGTGAATGAAGAAAATAACATATAAATAATCCCTTGAAATGGGACTACCATGTAACTATATAACTATCTCTTTGTGTGTACCTAGCTTACCCTGACTACGAATTTTGTAGTTTTATAATATATAAAACCACATCGCGGGAGGAGGAGCCAAGCCAGTGACCGAGATGGCCGCATAGACGCTCGGCTCCGTGAGCCCTCTCACCCCGCGCATACATCCTGGCAATTATCCTGAGCCGTAACGGCATATTTAAGTAGGCGAAGGAGAACTTTCACTTACCGTCTGCTCCTGAGGCGCCTACGTGCGGCAGACCCGGAGAAATGTCCCCGACTGTTCTGCGGCCCTGCGGTGCTGGGACCGGGGTGTCGAGTGAGAGGAGCAGCCGACCGCGACTGCGACAACAGCGGCCACTGGTGGAGGTGAAGAGTCGGCCGGAGGGCGCCGGAGAATTGATGGGCCGATGGCGACAGTGAAGACCCAGTCCACCTAGCGGAGTGCCTCGTGGGGCTGCGTGGCAAGGCAGGGTCGAGGGGAGTGCACGATATGTGGCCCCCCATCCCAGTTTTGTGTCCGGGCATAATCCAGGATTACCCCCGGAATCGGCGGGCAGCTCCCGGGGAGCGGCAGAGATTTTGTTTAGCCCTTTGGTGACTCTTCTCCGGGGAGCCTGCCTTGACTTTCTGAGTCCCCGCTGTGAATCCTGTAGCGCCCTGGTTTGGGGCCCGGTCCCTGAGGTGAGGTGAAGAAGGACGAGGCCGGATCAGCTGAGCTGGCGGCCAGCGCCCTCCTCTGCGGACCACATCCAGGTCGAACAGCTGCCGTGCGGGTGAGATCAGGGGACTGGCTGCGCGTGTAGGAGCCCACGTCCAAAGATATAATGGCTGCTCTAACGACCCTGCATGAGACCCTGATCTGTAATGCCCGGGACCTGGGAAGAAGGATGGCCGCCATTGTTGTCCCGCCGTTCCACACGGGCACAGCTCGATCTCAACGGAGTGCCGACGTGCCCGCCTCTATGTCCATGAAGAGTGCTCCAGCTACGCCTAGGTTCATGGAGACGCTGAAAGACCCGGCTCATGTGATCCCCCTGGACAGCTCTGTTGTACATGCGAGTGTCTCTTCGGGGCACATGTCTAATTGGCGGCTGGGGAAACAACGTCGATCTATTTTTTGGGCTGCCCCGGCGACGTCTCGGCGCTTGCCGGATTGTGTGCCTCTCTCTCCTTGGATGGTGAGACTGTGTTCGGACTTGAGGATGTTTTCGGGGTCGATATCGACACAAACGGATTTCCGCCATACATGTTCGGATGGGTTTTGGTTGCTGAAGTCCTATGAAGCGATAACTCGGCCTGGTCCGCCCGGATCACTTGGACCCTCCGCGCCGCTCTGTATACCGATTGATAAGTGGACGTATGTTGGTTCCATTGATAGACAAGTCCAGGGGTGATACCGTTCTGAGTCCAGTGGACTTATTGTTGGCTGACGGTGATTGGGGGACATTCGGCCGGGATTATATTGCTGGTGTGGTTGGTGATTGATGTTTTCCATGGATATTCTGATCTTGCTTTTAGGATATTTCCTGGGCGCAGGGGTGAGGGGCGGGGCCGGGTGGCAAGATCGAGGGCCCTCCTCCACTTTTTTCTTCTCCTTCTTTCTCCTCTTTTTCTATATTTCGGGTCTCCATTAGGGCGACAGGCACGCTGCTGGGGGGGGTAGGCCGTGGCCTTCTGCAGGGGTGCAGGGTGGGGGTTAGGGGGATGGGGTTTGTCAATTTGTCCGTTATTTGTTTCTATGGCCCTTTAGTCTTTTTTCCTTTTTAGTGTTGTCGTTCTTCATGTTTCCTACAGTATGTTTAGTTTTGAGGGGTGGGGTTCAGTTTTGCTACGGAACGGGTTTGTGCTTACATGTACCTTACCCCCAATACTTCATTTGTATTTGTACTATTTGCGGATATCCTGATTCATGCTCATTATGGTAGGACCATGTATGACCGTATGGCATTTATTTTTATTTTTTCTTTACTGTAAAATGAACCTTCATAATCCTGAATTCCGACCTGTACGCTTGAATACAAGTCATGTCCTGGATATTTGATATTTTTTTTTTATTGACATTTGTAAAGCGCTAACTTTTGCTCCGGAGGGAGCATCTTGGCGCTGAGCACGTAGAAGGTCGTCTAGGGGGGCATGGATCAAATAGCTGCGAGGACTGAGGAGTCAGACTGAGAATAAATCCAGGTTTTCAGAAGTTTCCTGAAAAGGCTTTCTGAGGGAGCGTGCCTAAGGTTGGGGGGGAGACGATTCCATGCCTTAGCCGCCAGAAGGGAGAAGGTCTTTCCACCCTTGGATTTTAGTTTTATGCGAGGTTCCGAAATGAAATTGGCACCAGAAGACCTCAAGCAACGGATAGGAGTGTAATGCTGGAAGCGCTTGATCAGGTAGGATGGACCCAAGCCCCTGTTTGCTTTAAATACAGTGACTAGGAGCTTGAATAAGATTCTCTTATGGAGGGGCAGCCAATGAAGGGTGTTAAGAGCTGTAGAGGCTGAGGACCTACGGGGGAGTTTCAAAACAAGCCTGGCTGCTGCATGTTGGACACTCTGCAGCTTTTTCAGAGAGGACTTCTTGATGCCTGCTAGGAGGCCGTTACAATAATCCAGCCGGGAGAGGATAAGCGCCACCGCGACTGATTTCCTGGCTGTGATAGGCAGAAAATTAAAAAACTTCTTTAATTGCCTGATCAGACTGAAACAGCGCCCAGCGGTAATGCGCACATGTTCATCGAAGCTGAGGGAAGCGTCAAATTGAACGCCCAAGTTGCGGGCTGAAGCAACCGCGCTTGGTGGTGCTTCGGAGTTGTGAGGCCACCAGTCTTTGGGGGAAAAGAATGTGCCTTTACCTAGGGGAATTATTTCTGTTTTGGCGCTGTTGCATTTTAAATGATGCAGGTTGAGCCAAGAAAAGACTTCTGACAGACAGTTTTGGAATCTGGTGGCAGCATCCGGGAGTTTTTTATCGATAGTGACGACAAGCTGGGTGTCGTCAGCGTAGGATGTCACGAGAATCCCATGTGACTCGATCAACGTGAGAAGGGGGGCCATATATACATTGAAAAAGAGGGGGCTCAGGATGGAACCCTGGGGTACCCCCGAGATGATGGATCGTTCATCGGAGAGAAAGGGGCCCAAGGAGACTGTTTGTGAGCGATTGGACAGGAATGAGGTTATCCAGGCAAGTGCGGAGCCCGAGACACCAATCTCACGCATCCTATTAATTAGAACAACATGTCAGATGGTGTCGAAAGCCGCGGTTAGGTCGAGCAGTATGAGGACGGCCTGCCTGCCCTCATCCTGCAAGAACTTGATGGTGTCTGACAACTCAATCAAAGCAGTCTCTGTGGAGTGTCCAGAGCGGAAGCCAGATTGCTGTGGGTGCAGGATGCAATGATTTTCCACAAAATTCTTTAATTCCTCATGAACTAGTTGCTCAGTGATTTTGCCTAGCGCAGGGAGGAGTGAAATTGGGCGCATATTAGACAAATCAGTAGGGGATTTATTTTGCTTTTTCATGAGGGGCTTGACTGTGGCCTTCTTCCACTCAGAAGGAACAATGCCGGAGTCGAGGGATTCGTTCACAATTGCATTAATTAGAGGGTTGACGGCCTCTACAAGATGGTGCAAGATGACTGGGGGGCAAGAATCCGTGGGTGCACCTGATTTGCAGGCTAGTATGGCTTTGTGCGTTTGCATTAGGGAAACTGCTTTGAATTGGTTTAATGAGGGAATAATTGTGTCAGGCTCTTGGGTAGGAATAGGTGGACATTTGTTGGACCCCGGTTTTCGAACTGTTATAACTTTCCACATTGCTCTGCTGTACTTCTAGCGGCCGGCCGGGGTGGTTGTAGGCCCATACTTGTAATTGCTTGAAGTAATAATAAAGGTTCTCCAAAAATTGAAAAAAAATATATATATATAAAACCACATCGCGTATGTCTTCGCCAACCAGAAACCCAATTTCTAACACACCTAAATCTTTGGGCTTTCAATACTCACTTTACCGGCGATTTTAATTTAGAAAATTAGGTTTGTTTCCCTTCTTGGCAAAGGCACTTTTCTTTAAGTCACTGCAGTGCTTTTTACATGACAGTTATATATTATTGTTATATATTTGGGTGGTGTAAATGTCCACTGCAGCCCACTTTCTGCATCATCTGTCATGGCCTTACAGTTCTCTTTATGACCTTACAAGAAAGTTAACTTGCCCAATGGGGTGAGACCAATTTCAACAGTACCATGTTAGGGCTAGTGCGGTGACACTCAATAACTATCTCTTGGACCCTATTTTTTCCAGCATTTCTCTGTCCCACTGCCCACCAGCTCTGCCCCTTCACTGGTCAGACCACTTCCTAATCAAATTTAGTGTGCCCGATCCAATGGCTGTTAGGCCTACCAGCCCTTCACTACAGCCCTGTAACAGGAATTGGAAGAAGCTGGATATAAATCACTTCATTTCCGTCTTAGACTCTGCACCCCTGGGCGAGATATTTGACACGGAGGACATGGAGGTAGTAGCCACAAATATTAACAAGTGGCTTTTAGGAGCCTTAGACACATGTCTGCCTCTGACTCACAAAAAATATAAAACCCACAACCCTCCAGCGCCATGGTGCAATGAATTATTGAAGGCTGCTAAATCCAAGTGTAAACGCCTGGAACGTCTCTGGAGGAAAGACTACTCCCCTGCAGCTGGCTCAACTTACAGAATTGAACTTAAGCTCTATCACAAAGCCTGCACCACAGCTAGAGCCAATTACGTGGCAAAGACTATTTCAGAGGCCCGAAACAAATCTAAAATACTGTTCAATCTAGTAAAGGAATTAGCGGGCTCCAACACCACAGCCAAACCCCTTTCGTTGAATGATGTTCAATGTGAAGAACTGGCACAGTTCTTCACAAGCAAGATTGAGACCATCTATCAGGATATTGTCAAACAACATCAGGCACAAGCCGCAAAGAGCCCAGATCTCAACCCGAGGGAGGAGAGCACCACCTTTTTGCCAGTCCTGTCCTATGAGCCACTTACATCATGGCCTTAGTTAAACGTTCAGGGCCTTCAAGTTATCTTAGGGAAATTGAAATCGGGCTCTCCAATCGACCCCCTCCCAATCTCTGTACTAAGACTTTTCGATACTCCACAACTTTCTGTAATTTGCCAGACTTTGAATCTATCCCTCTCCACGGCAAAGGTCCCATCTATGTGGAAACATGCCATGGTCTCACCACTGTTAAAGAAACCATCCGCAGACCCCAAAATCCTGGCCAATTTTCGCCCTATATTCATCCTACCTGCTTTCTCCAAAGTCTTGGAGAAACACGTCCACGGTCACCTTGCTAGATACACAGAGGTAAATGACATACTTCACCCTTCCCAATCGGGTTTTCGCCCTGGCTTTTCGACAGAGACGACATTGCTCAGGGTGATGGAAAATCTTCGCCTTCTGGTCGACAGAGGGGATTCTGCTGCGCTGATTCTTCTTGACCTCAGCGCAGCGTTCAACATCATCTCCCATAACATTCTGTTAAAATCACTCTCTGCCATGAGCATCAGGGGCAATGCATTGGATTGGAATGCATCATTCCTGACCCGTAGGACATTTCAGATCGCTTCCAACACCTCGGCCTCAAATGTCCATCTATCCCCCTATGGTGTCCCCCAGGGCTCGGTGTTGAGTCCTCTGCTTTTTAACCTATACGTAACCCCTCTTGCCCAGATCGCCGAAGCAGCAGGTTTAAACATGTACACCTATGCGGACGATTCTCTGATTGTTTTTTCACTCTCCAATGGAGATCAGGACTTCTCCTCTCTCCTGCAGATAGGCCTTAGCAAAATTGCAACTTGGATGAGTGATAATTTGCTCAAACTGAATGGTAGTAAAACAGAGGTTTTAATACTGGGTCCAAATCAAAATCTCTGGAACCCAAGACACTGGCCCTCAGAAATGGGTGCCTTACCCACTCCGTCGCACCAAGTACGCAATCTGGGCATTATCATTGATAACGGCCTAACCATGGAGCCCCAAGTTACCAACTTAACATCTACTTGCTTCACCATTTTGAGGTGGCTCAGGAAAATCATCTGGATGCTGCCTGACGACACACATAAGTCCGTGGTCAACGCACTAATCACCTCCCGTTTAGACTACGGAAACGTCCTCTACTTGGGGTCATCACAGGCAGTCATGAGACGCCTTCAACTTGTTCAGAATGCCGCTGCAAGACTACTCTGCAAGTGTCACAGAATGGAACGAATGTCTGGACATCTTAAGGCACTCCATTGGCTGAGAATCGAAAATAGAGTCAAATTTAAAACACTGAGCCTCATGCACAGAATCAAATGGGGAAATGCCCCCAGATACCTACAAACCCACGTTGAACTCCTACACGCCGGCTCGTTGCCGGAGATCTTCATCTCAAGGCCTCTTTTGTGTGCCCAAAGTGCGCCGAGCGAGGATTGGAGGACGATCATTCTCCCTGTTGGGCCCTAAACTTTGGAATGCTCTCCCTCTGAACTTACGCTTGGAAACCCGCTACATCCACTTCCGCAGACCCATACAAACATGGCTTTTTAATCAGTAAGCTGCTCCCGCCTCTCCTCAGAGCTTTATGATCTGCTCATTGGTTCAGTATCTTTTCAGCGCCGGGAAACCCTTTTTGGGTAGGTGTCGCGCTTTATAAGCCTAATAAATAAATAAATAAAATAAATATATGCACAGTCCTAATGTTGGAAAAAACGAGGCCCGGAAAAAGTTGAAAATCTGATGGGGCAGTGCAGGAAACATGACACTGCTACAGTCTCTGCGAGGAAAGGGGTGTAATGGCTTCATATATTTGAGCATTAACATTCACAACAGTTTTGTCTTGATATTTGGATTTATCTATTCTATCTTGGACTATCCTTTGGTTATATGATAGACTAGCAGCTGTACTGGAGTCTCAAGCAGCTCTAGTTGGCAGAGGTAGGTACTTCTGTCCAAATAGAGGTACACATTTTAGATAACTCCTGCTCCCTCCACCTCCCCCCTTGGTAGCTTGGCATGAGCAGACAGGCTTATCCCAAAGGCAATATGTAAAGTATTTATATCAAAACGCACAGTAACACAGTGAAAACACCACAAATGGACACCACACGAGTTGAGAAAAATAAAATATATTTATCTAAACATAACCAGACCAAAACGACAAAAATCCAACATACACAGTTAAAAATATGACTTTCAAAATATTTCAAGAACTTGTACTATAAAAAACTATGGATGCATTACTTTTACACAAAGTACCCGAAGATGCGTCAATATTCACAAGGTCAAACAGCCGCAGAGAAAAGAAGCATTAGACAACACAGCAATGCGTCAGTTCCTGAGTCCTTGGGGAGGCGAGGCAACAGTTCTGCTGGACACAGGAGAAATGATGTGTCGAATCCGAACTGTAGGGGGAAGTGAGGCTTCGAAACCCAAGACTGTTTTGGTCTGCGGGTGATGCGTGGAAAACATGGTGCACAGGTATGATGCATGACACACCGGAGGTGATGCGTCGCTTTGCAAGGCTTGGCGCCAACCGGCGTTGGTGCTGGGGACTTCGAGGTGAGACTTCACGTCGCTCAGCGAGACCCTGCGAGGTTTCGTGTTGTCCTGCGCCGGTTCCGAGAGACTTTGCACGGCTTCAGGATACTTCGCGCCGGTACTTGCAGAGATAAGCTATAAAATCCACCTCTGAGGTCCTGTAACTGGAAGGAGGCACCTCAGGCAAGGGTAAGACTGACAAATGACAGAGTCCAACAGCACCAGCAGTTTTGATGCAAGTCTTTTGTGTCCCTGAGACTTCCGAACATGAGCCAGCACACTTCAGGCCCTTGGAGATCTCCTTCAAGCAGGGGGACACAGCACATAGCAAAGTCCTTCTCCTTTCCTTGGCAGAAACAGCAACTGCAGGCCAACTCAGACACACAGCAAGGGCAGTACTTCTCCTCAGTCTCTCCAGCTCTTCTTCTTGGCAAAGTTTCCTTTTGAATTGCAGGGATGATCTAAAGTATGTGGTTTTGGGTCTGGTACTTGTACCCCAAAATGTCTTTGTTCTCTTTGTGCAAGGGGCTCTCAGCCCGGTTCAAACCAGTTCAGTGCACAACAACATCCTTTGTTAGTGTGGGCCTTGGTCCCAGACACACCACGGGGGGGGGTGGGGGTGCGGAGCCAGCATTGTAGAAGGCAGGCACAACCCTAATAGGTACAGATGCTACTCCTCCCACCACTCCAAATGCAGATCAGGCCTAATTAGCCTAGTGCTGACTCATCCAGACTCCTGGAGCCACAGCACCTCCTCAGCCACTATCACTCCAAAGCCAGACAGTCAATCCAGAAACAGGCAGAGGCACACAGGAAGGTTGAACAAGGAAATAGCCACATTCTAAAAGTGATATTTTCAAACACACAATTTAAAAACCATCTTTACTAAAAGATGTGTTATTAAATTCTGATTTCAGGGGTACTAAACTCTATATTTCTATCTTATCTCTATGGGAAGATATATTTCTAAAATGTTACGAGGCATTCCCTATTCTGTCCTATGGGCAAGATAGCCTTTTAATAGTGAAAGACGAAATTGGCAGTATTTCACTATCAGGACATGTTACACACACCAGTACATGTCCTACCTTTCACATACACTACACCCTGCCCAGGTGGGAACCTTGGGCAGGGTGCAATCTATGTGTAAGAATAGGGAAGGGTAAGGCCTGGCAAGTGGGTGCACTTGCCAAGTGTTCATGGTAGTTAAACTGCGCACTGGCACTGCAGTGGCAGGCCTGAGACCCTTTTTCTGGGCTACTCATATGGGTAGTGCAATCAGTGCTGCAAGCCCACTAGTAGCATTTGATTTACCAGCCCTGCTACACTCAGTGCATTTTACTAGGAACCTACTGGTAAAACAAATATGCCAATCAGGGAGAACTAATTACAATAACAATTTACACAGAGATCATATGCACTTTAGCGCTGATCAGCAGTGGTAAAGTGCCCAGAGTTCTATAGTCAACAAACACAGGTCAGGAAAAAATAGGAGGAAGAAGCAAAAAGTTTGGGGATAACCCTGCAAAAAGGGCAATTTCCAACAGTGGGGTTGTAATGTCGTAGTTTGGTGGTCCTATAACACTATGCCAAAAATTGGGTTTAGAAGTCACCAAATAAACTGTGCGAAAACTTATTTGTAGTGCTGCACCAGAAAAGACGAAAGGGCTTTCAGAAGCACAAAGTGTTGAGTATTGCTTAGAGATTCAGCACTTGCTGCTATTTGCATATGTCTTGTAACTGATATTGAACATAATACATACTGCTCTTTTATTCTTTCTTCTACCACAGCATTTTTATAGTTTGCATTTTAAACCGATTAGGTTTGTAAGTGTACAGCTGCTTTTTTCATGAAACTAAAAACTAGTTTGACACAGCCAATGACAAGTTCTTGAGGGAATGGATTAGATTCTGTGGGGCTGCTTAGTTTTTTTAATGATTTGAACTCCTTTATCTTTTAAGAAGCACATAGCTGGATCCGAGATGTCAGCTGGCCACAGTGGAGACTTTTCTTCAGGGACAAGGCGATCTCATTCAGCTCCACATCGGCACTCCCACAAAGACCAAACACCCAAACGTTCCCAGAGCCTTTCAGTGTCTTCCTGCGGAGACTCCACCCGCTCACTGCTCTCCCCGCTCTATCACAGCAGCTTTGAAGATGAGGACGATGGGAAGTTGGATTCTTCCAGGTCGGGGTCTGATTACAGAGAGAATGTGGACAACAGGTATTGTTGGACCCATATTGTTGGGTCTGATAGCTAGTTCACTTTTATTCCCTTGCCACTTTTAGGGGCGTTAAGGACCGATTTAAAAAAAAAAAAAATGTTTTAACCTCCATAGATCTTACTTTGATGCATAAAAACACGGATCTGAAGGCGAAACACTGATTTATAGATTAACGATTTTCTATTGGAAATCTGGATAGGAATTTCCGTGACTATCTGTGCTGGCAATCCTGTATGGGCATGAGATGGAGTGACAAAAGTGTTTCAGGGAGATGGTCGGTGACTGTGACCCCATCCACAATGTTAGAATTTTGGGATAGATGTATCCAGTCATTTTGCATTCACAAATGGCCTGATTCGCAGAATCGTGTTTGCGACTCCAAAAAGGCATTCTGTTATGTAAGAAATCCAAACTGCATTTTGTTAACACTTTACCGAGTCGTATTTTGGGTTTGATATTTGGAAAAGTTAGGATTAGGAAGGGCGCCTCTTACAAATAGGGTTGTTGGTTGAAGTGCTGAAACCCTACATCCTTGTCAGGGTGAACCTCAAAATTCACTAAATTAACCTGTGCTTAACCCTCTGGTAGCCTTGGCAGAAACACAGTTCCGCTTAATTTGGGGGCATTGTGTAAAGTATTTATGCAGCACTTAAAAGCAATAAAGTGAAAACACCACATTCGAAAACTCCCAGACTAATTTAGAGAAAAATAGTACATTTTAAGAAATTATTTGACACTAAAACTACAAAAATCCTGTCAGTAGAACAAGAGATTTGCAAATTTTAAGCACCAGTTTTGAATATCTGTTCGTGACGGACTGAGACATACTCACAAGTTTAGGCCGACTACAACAGAGCATGGGTTGGATACAGGGATCAGGATAGTCTATTATGGATTATAACTTGTTCTCTTGATGCAGAGCATTGCATCCCACTGGGTTGGTTCCAAATAGGAACTGTAATCAGAGGTCCTGCATCGAGTTGCATCACGCTCCGATGGTTCCGATGAGGCCGCCAATCTGAGGCTGCAGGGTGCTGCGATGTAAGGTCCTGCCTCGGTGATTAGGGATCCCACATTTGAGCAGAAGGAGTACACTCTGATAACAACCGAGGTTCCAGGACCTGAATGGCACCTCTTGTGGGGAATCGGGACTTACTCCAGCAGATGCTAGCAGCAGGGCGCAAGCAGGTTTAGTTTACTCTGGGCAACGAGATAGATACAGAACAGGTCTCTGGAGCTTGTTATATCCCTGTAGCTCAGAACAGAAGTCCAGTCAGCTAGCCTTTGGAGTCACTCTGGTGGTTCTGGGGTGAAGGAGCAGGTCCAGTCTTCCTCCTCAGGCAGCAGGGCAGTCCTTCTTGCAGCCGGGCAGTTATTCCAGTAGCAGGGCAGAAGACTAGTCCTCTTCTGAGTCTCTGAGTCTTCTATATACCCAGAAGTGATCTGAAAAGTGGATCAGATGGCCCTATTTTTATACTTGGTGTCTGCTTTGAAATGGGAAAAACTTCTGGAGTTTTCCAATACAGGCTTCTCTGCCCTGATCCCAGTCTGTCCTCAGTCACAATATGCTAGTATGAAGATTTTTGTATGTGAACTGAGACAGTTCCTCTGAAGTGCAAATTTGACAGGTGTCAACTCCGCCCCCCTCATCAAGTCAGAATGATCCATCTTGCCAACACCCAGGCCTTCTATTATAATACTGTCTGGGAAGAATACAAAAGGGCAAAATGTCAGCTACAGCATGTCACGTGACCTGGGAAACAGTCTGCAGGCACCAAATAGTTAGGACAAGAAAATGCCAATTTTCAGGCTGAATGCATCAAATGATTAGGATTTTTTAAAAGTGCTTTTTCAGAATTATGACTTAAAATTCGACTTTACCATTAAAGAGGTTTTTAAATAACAATTTCTCAGACACCAAACATGGTGTTTCTACTTTCTTCCATGCAAAAGCTGTCACTTATTAAATGTAATAAGGTAACCTATTGTTATTCTATGGGAGAGGTAGGCCCTGCAATAGTGAAAAATGTGTTTTTGCTTACCAGGATATGTAAAACCTAAAATCACATGTCTAACATTTTAAATCCAATGTGGCCTATCCCACGGGGCAACTAACTTTATTTCAAATTGGCTTTCTTAAAACTGCACATAGGCCTAAGCCATGTTTAAGAAAGCTATGGGTGGCCGAATAAGGGCTGCAGGTCCACTAGTAGCATGCAATTTACAGGCACACATAGTACCATTTTACTTGACTTACTCTCAATTGGCATATTTAATTTACTCATAAGACAATCTTGCCATGTTTGCACAAACGCTTTAGCTATGGTTAGCAGTAATAAAGTGCACAGAGTACTAAAAGCTAATAAACATGGGGTAAAAAAACTGGGAAGGCAAAATGTTTGGGGGTAATCCTGCAAAGATAACCACGTCCTAGAGATGTATTAGTTTTTTAACCAAAATCTAGTTGCACAAACTACACACATGTAGTGGAAACCCATTTAGAAACATGAAAGAGTCCCTAAGCTACCCCTTTCCCTTTGTGAATGTACCGATTCCTAATAATTTTTAGGTAGGAGGCGTCTGCTTGGAAATCTGCAGGGATCATACATGTTATGTAAACTTCAGGCAAATTATATGGATTCAGACAAAAAAATTAACAAAGGACAAACCTAGAGATAACTTAATTTAGGTGTGTAGAGGTTTTTATTTTAAGAGCAGCTTAAAGTAGGCTACTTCAAAGATAAAAATTAGAAACCTGTTTGGCCTTTTGATGACAGACCAAACTCCTATCAGCATTTGACCCTTAATTCCGATGTTTCTACTGGAAATATTTGATGGAAACTAATTGATGGATTTGCCTGATTTAAATGGGTAAATGGTTTGCTGCAAAGAAAAGCTGTTTCCATCTGATTAAAGATACCAGCGGGTCTAGAAGAAGTTGGCAAACATTACAAATTCATACTAATGTAAATAATAAACAAGACAGTTACTGTGTAAAGAGGCGGCTACAATCATCTGTATGTTTTTATGAATGTATTCACAATTCGTGCAACATTTCCCATATTAATGAGGTGGTTGAAGGCTAAAAGTACCAAGTCTTAGAGCTTATGACATTTTAGTTATAAACGTTACTAGTTTTAATATTTAGACCTGCATCGCCATTTATTTCTAATTTTTTGCTTTTGTTATTTACAGAACAAAAATACTTGAAAACCAGTAGTACACCTTAAGCATAAGCTTTTCCATGGATTTAGTCTAACTCTTTTGCTGGCTATTCCCACAGAGTTGGACCGCAAAATTCCAAGGGAAGTCTACAGGAAAAAGATCACGTGACCATACCCAAGCATAATCTCACACCCTGGGAAGAATGGCTTGTTAGCAAAGGACGAAGGGAACGAGTTCAGTTGCAAACGAAAGTTCTGGAGGTAAATATTTTCTTTTTTTCCATTTATTAGATTTGCATTACTTTGCTTCTCACACGACACAAGGCGTGACATATATTTTTTTACACTGCCACCGTTTGTTACGTTAATGGTGGTAAGTTGTCAAAAGATAGTCTCCGGCTGAGAATTTGGGTCAGCTTGGTACCATCCTGTAGAAACAGACGTGTTTAATATACCTATGCTGGTAAAATTGATGCACATGATTCTGTTAGAAAGTCGAGATTTCTTTTCCAGGCTCTTGTAAAAACATCCCAGTTCATTACAATGAGTTGGCGTAATGCAGGATTTTGTTGAATTGAACAGCTGTATGATTTTTTTTTTAAACTTGTTTTTTTTAGCAGTTGCATAGTATACAATATAACAGTATATCAAACATGTTGTCACAGAAGACCTATTAAAACGATCCGGTACAGCTATCGTAAACAGGGAACCAATAAACAGTGGTTAATCACCTGGGACCAAAGACCTGCTACATCAGACTCCTCTGGCTAGACACATAACCATGTGTGGCGGATTTATATCATGCGATTCCACATGTGTTGTGGTGCGAGAGTATGCAGCCTAAGCAAAGTAGAAAAAAGTTAATGCATTAACCATGGAGAGCACAAAAGAATAATTAAATAAATATTAGTACAACTAACAATAGTGGCAGCAGCTAACCCGTGTTCATCCTCCACGGGATTTCCATCCGTGAAAGGGGAGCAGGGGCGGTCAGCCAGAGAGGATTGGGGTCGGGCAGGTTTAAATCATCTCCCACATAAGGGGCAAGGGAGGCAGAGAGTAAAGGGCCCAAGGATGTTCCGAACCCAGCCGTACTGGAGTTGCCTAGCCTCAACCCGTTTGCAGAAGCATTAGCATTTGTACATACATACACACACTCACCCGCCTACAGACGCGTGCACACAGACACTCACACTTATGCATTCACGTACACCAGTACAACCACACATACATGCCATTCAGATGTCTGGGATCCTGTGTATGTGGTCTCTGAGGTTATAGCAGAGTCTGCAACCGGTGAGTGTTCAGAAGGCATGGCCAGCTGTGACTGTCCAGCCATCAGCCCCTCCATGTCGCACCATAGCTCCAGATTCCTCTCTGCATTTTCATTAGTACGGACCAGTCTTAACTGTCGTTCCTCCACCACACCCCACTTGCGCAAGTCTGCCCTCCATCTATCCAGCATGGGGGGCCTGGGACGCGTCTAGTGGACTGCGATGCATTGTTTAGCCAAACCCAATTCCAACAAGGCAAACCTGTGTTTCATCCTTCATGGCAGGCAGCATACCCTGCAGGCAGTGCCTTACTGAGGTTTCTATCTGGATTAGTGAGGGGCTCAGGTAGGTCGGCCGACCACCTATCAGGAATTCTGTCACATCCGCTCTGTGCTCGGCCTTCAGGGCTTTGTATATTTAGGAGGCCATCCCTTTGGAGGAGTCTAAGTCCAGCAATTGCTGTCATCTTGTTGATTTGTGCACAAGATCTTAGCATATTTTACGAATTTGCTGGGTTGTAGTTGAAAGCAGGCCTTTGCCTTCTGCATTTTGAGGAGAAGGCCATAACTATAAGTCTCCAGTCACATAGCATCCTCCATCATACCACTGCGTTATGTCCATCACGGAATGTATCGGCTAAAAACCGGGGAACCACTGAAGGGGCAACAATATGGTGTACTGGGTCCTACAAAGTACTAGGGTGACTGCCGGTTCCCAGACTTTCGCGACCTGGTAGACCATAAACAGACAGTCAATTGGGACCCTCGACCCTTTCATCAGACATCCAGGAAGGTCCACCCCCTCATCCCACTCCGTTAGCAGGGCCTTATCACCATTCGAGCATCTGAACATCACTGTGCATGGTACTGCAGTAGTCCAGCGAAATAATACATTATCTTGTACGCACACCCAGTCCCCCAAGCTCAGAGCTCAGCTTTAGCACCTCCAACTTCACCCTGCTCTGCTACCCACATCTGGGATTACAAAAGGCTGTTCAGGTTGACAAAGGAAGCTCACGGTATTCGGCAGAGGGAGTTTTGCAGTACATAGAGGTAGCACAAGAGTAAGACCATCCTGTACAATGCCATTCTACCTATGATGAAATGGAGTAGTTGATTTCAGAAATAGAGGCCTCACCCATATTTAGAGTGTTATTTGCTTCGGAAGAGGGACCACCTGAATACACAGGTAGCGGAAGTGATCGCACTTCCAACTGGGCCCCGTCAGAGAGGGCAGCTGCGTCCACCCCAAACAAGCCAGCCAGTGGGAAAAGTACTGACTTCTAGGGGTAAACGCTTAAGCCAGAGACCTCCAAACGTAGCCGTTATCTCCAATAATATAGCCACCAATCGTTCTGGGGGACTGACGTATATTAATGCGTTGTACACTTATAGAGAGACAACATGGATGCATCCCCCCTCAAACTGTAATGCCCCACCAGGCCATGTTGCATCATAACCTTATCGCCAGTGGCTCCATTGCCAAGATGAAGAGAAGTGGGGACAAGGAACCTCCCTGCCTCGTACCTCGCTCTGTGGTTAAACATTCGGAGACCATGCTTCCATTGCAGACTTGTGTCAGAAGTTGAGTGTAGAGCAGCTGAATCCACGAAAAAAACACTGGGCCTAGTCGTATTGCCCATAGCACCTCCCAACGGTAGTCCTATCTGTGGGTGTCAAAGGCCTTTTCAATGTCTAACGCCACTACCGTGGCTCTCGGGTCTGTTCCAGCCACAGAGTGGAGCACATGGGAAAGCCTCCAGAGATTTATCTTTGTTCTCCTACTGGGCATAAAACCACACTGGTCATCGCGCATTGTACCGAAACTGCGGTAGTCGAAGTGGTAGACCACTTCAGGCGGGACTTGGACAAAAAAGAATCAGCTATGCTGGTTCTTTTAGACCTGTCGGACGCTTTTGGCAACCATCTCCCATGACATTTTGTTACAGCGACTCTGGGAGATGGGGGTTCGAGGGAAGGCCCTGAACTGCTTCTATAATTATCCACCACTGTGCATCTAGGTTCACTGGCTACGTGTAGCAGACCAGTATGTACTGGAGTCCCCCAAGGATCTATCTTGAGCCTTATGCTTTTTAACCTGTATATCACCCCATTGGCCAAGATAATCAGGTCCTACAGGTTTTAGGCTGTCTCGTATGCAGACGATACCTAGCTGCTGATCACATTCAACCCTGAACCCACTGACACAATGATCCGGTTTAAAAACTATATGACCCACATTGACAGCTGGATGGGCCAAAATAAATTACAGTTAAACAACAGCAAAACTGAGATCATTCTGTTCTGAAGGGCCAAAGATCACTGGTCAAGTAGCTGGTGGCCCCAGACACTCGGCCCTTGTCCATCCCCAAAACAAACCGTCTGCAATTTGGGAATTACCATTGACAATAAGCTTTCCATGAAAGCCCATGTCAACCGAGTACTGGGCACCTGCCACGGCATTTTACGGAAACCACGAAAAATCTTCAAGTGGCTCCCAATGGAAACCCGGAAAGCTCTGGTGCAGGGTCTAATTGTAAGCCTCATGGACTATGGAAATGCCTTACTGCCCTCTATAAACGAAGATCTCTTCTACAAATTACAGATTTTGCAGAACACAGCAGCCAGATTAATCTTAGACCTGCCTCCTAGATCGCCATCGTGTCCCAACTTGAAACTCCTTCACTGGCTTCCAATTAAGAAGAGAGGGCAGTATAAAATCCTGTGCTTGACACATAAAAGCTTCTATGGCACCCACACTGGCTATCTTGAAAAAAAATTGAAAAAATACCAGCCAGCCAGAACCCTGAGATCCAGCTCCAAACTTTTCTTAACTCCTTTGCGGGTTTGCACTGTGCAAAATGGAGGCCGCTCCTTTTCTTATCTTGCCCCCACCTTTGGAATAACTTCCGTCCCACCTCATGTCTATCCCAGACAACCTACGCTGTTGCAGGTAATTAAAAACATGGCTGTTCTCTAAATAAAAGGAGATAGAACCTAGGTAGTGGAATCGTCTGCTAGGGCCTTGAGACCTAACGGTGATTTGTGCGCTATACAAGACTCTCTGACTTTGTTCGTGGACCAGATGCGTTACCACGTGCCAAAAGCGCATCACCAACTCTTTAGCCAAGATTTTAGTGTCAACCCCCAGCATCGACAGGGAAAGTAGGACCTTGGGTTCAACGAAACTTTGCCAGGCTTCGGGAGTATGACAGTCTGGGACTCCTTCATAGAGAGTGGTAGGGAGCCATTATGTCTGGAATCCCAGGGGGTCTCCAGCAAGTGTGGTAGTAGGAGGCCAGCGAACGTCTGAGAGTATTCTGATAGCCTACTGCAATTCCTCCACCCAAAGGTCTTCTTCGAGATTCTGTCCTTGCGCCTCAGTAAGGCAGGGGAGGAACAAATTAGCTAGGAATCTCTACATCACATCTGGGGGGATTATGTGGACCTCTACCATAAACAGTCGCCAGGTGGTCTGTAAATGTGAGTTAATGCCACCCTAAGTATTGACCACCGGTCTGTCCCGGCCAAGTATGAGTGTTTAAGTGGGGGTGGGCCTTCCCTCTTCAGTAGCCAAACCAGTAGCCTCCCCGACTTATTCCCTTTCTGATGCAGTAGCTGCTGGTACTCATGCTTGGTCCGACAGTCAAGCCTGTCCCAGATATCCACTACCCTTCGCTGCACGGTCAACAAGGTCGCTCGATGCTCCACAGGCACTGCACGTTGAAGACCTTTTCCACCTCAGTCAGTTTCAATTCAAGGCGCTGCCTCGTACAGCCAATCTTGAACAAGCTGTGCATCACCAACTTCGAAGTGTCCCACTCTAGCCCTCTCCGAGCAGTGGACAACTAGTATGTGTCGAAGCATGCAGCAGCCACCTCGCTGAATTCCTCCGGAACAGAGGGGGACCCGCGGCCTGATTCCACCCACCTCCATTCCAGCAGCAGCTGAGCATGGTCTGAAAGGAATCCATTCATGATTTGGATCCATGATGTGGCAGCGACCAGAAACCAATAATCTAACGATAGGTCTCATGCCTGGGAACATAGCATGTGTGCTCCTGTGCCCAAGGGTGAGTCACACGCCAAATATTTATGTAGTGCAGGCATTCCATCACTGTGCGCAGGGTATTTATCATATGTGGATTAGTAGGCAGCTGTGGCGGGTGGCGGTCTAAGTGGCCATCAAGCGCACAGTTGAAGTCTCTGGCCCTTAGCACAGGTACACTAAAGTACAGGACCAATTCCCTTTTCAACTCTAGGTAGAAACCACCATCATGAACATTCGAAGCATGGCATTCAGCAGGCAGACTTTCACATAATCCAGTAGGCCATGCACAAGGAGGTACATTTCCTCCACATCTGCTCTCAAGCCACAAACCTGGAAGTCATCTAGGTCACCACCCCACGGGCATAGTTGTATTATGTGGCGGAGTAACTGATTTATGCTTTATCAACATTGCTTTATCCAAGAAATCACTAAAAAGGGACAACAATATAGGACACATTAAGCAAACTTAGCAGTTGTTTGACAGCAACTCCATTCCATTATGTATAGCCCTATCATGACAGAATCGGGGTCTGCAAGACCTATTTTTTTTAATGTACAGTGTATACATACTTACCCATCCCTATCTGACCCAGACCATCTCCACAAACGCCTCTGGGTTTACTCTTCTCACAAAACTTGTTTTTGCAGCAGGATCACCTGTCTAAAATTCCTTGGTGGGCCCTGTGTCAGATCCCTAGGGTCCCGTCGCACGCAGGGATGCTCAGTACTTATCATTTAGTCTAGAAGTTTCAGTATTGAATTGGGGCCAGTTTGGGACCTTGGGGCTGGTGTATGCTGTTTGCCATGAGGCTTGGCCATGCCCCAAAGTACTATTTCTTTTTAAAGTAAAAGCTCTTTTTGGCCATTTATTTATTAGGTGGTGTTGTCTGCTTTATGCAGTTATGTGTTTCCTACTGGCGCCACCTTGAGTAAATTCTGGGTTGTTCTGCCATGCTACCCTTAAGGCCAAGTGCTAAAGTAGTGCCCTTGGTGCTCTGTTTGGGTCCAATACTGAGCAGCAAGGGGCAGCAGCTGTGCTTGCTGGCCTCTGAAGTATTTCCATTCCTAATAACTGATAAGGATTTTTTTTAACACAAACCCAATGTCAAATGCAGAAGGAAGTGGCCTTTTGTGGTGTAAAAGTAGGAACTGGTTTTACGTTCTGACCTCCGCGATAAACCAAATTAAAAGGTTTTTTGTATTGTTTAACTCTGGTAGACATTCTTAAATTTACCTACAGTGGAGGAAGAGTCAGAGCATTCTGATTGTCTTTGTATACAGTTGTAATGATATGCTTATTATTTAATTGCTTGTGACTGATTGTACTTGCAGATTGGGTTCTTGTTATCACCTCAAAAGGACTTTAAAAGCAGAAGTGGAAGAGGGATTTTGGCTTCATCCCATTGTAATCTTCTTTACAGGCATTTGATTGGTCAGCAGTTGTTGTTCCACTCCGTCAGTAGTTCTTTTGCAGTGCATGACATTTGAAGCATTCATGCCCCACAGTAAAGTTGTACTGTTTTATTATGTATTTTCCTCTCCTGCCAAAAAGAAACCACTTTTGTATATTACAGGCCGTTGCCAGTGAAAACAGTGTCATGCCATGTGGGTGAGCAGCTGCACTACTTACAGGAGATTCTCTGGATTAAAGATGGGCACATAATTGAGTTTTTTTTGATCATCCAAAGTGTAAAAACCAGGGGAGTACCCCTGTTTTGTCGAGAGAATCCCTTCATTTAAGATGCTTGTGGTGTCCAAACCATTAAAATCGTCATCAACTGAAGAGAGCCCCAGTTCCAAAGACCTAAATGGGTGATATAATCTGTTACATACATGGTATGTAATACACTAAGAATCCTGCTTTTCTACCAGTCTTGCTTCAGATCACACTGCAGCATGCAGACTGCTACTTTTAAGTAGTGCAGATGATGTCCTCCTCGCCACAGATGAAGATGACCCCTGCCTCCTGATACTGCTGGACCGTTCAGATTTTTCTATTTCCGTTGTTTTTATCCTTTTAGACTCTACTATTTCCATTCCTTGCCTTATTCAGACCTTTCTTTTTCTTTCATAGAAAGTGTGAAGTTTAAAAAAATGCAAAGAAGTGCTATAAAAATGTCTGCTCTCTATGCACCTGTTTTTACCATTATGATAAGTGTTGACGCATTTGAATCCCTGATTGTTCTGTCTTATTGCCAATTCTAGTGTGTGCTAGTCCCTGTATTGCTTTCAAAATAGGAAACCAGATCGATATTCAGATAACATAAATTTCAGATATCGGAGCACACTTTAGAAAGGGATATTGCGCCAGAGCTTTCGAGATGGAGGCTACATGTGTGTTGAGCATCACCATTCATTGGCGGTGACAACAGAAAGAAGTGGTCTTCAGCAGTTTGCTGTTTTTGTTCCAGCATTGAACAAGCTGCGATGGGGAATAGCTGAAATAGCGTAAAAACAGAGTCGCTGTGTAAACCATCTCTGAAACTCGTGAACAGCCTTACTATTTTTTGCTTCAGCTAAGTCTTAGCATGGCTCTTAGAAATAGTGTGAGGGTGATAGAATTATCTCAATAACGGTGTTAGAATTTTTCTTGTTGAATTCGTTTTCTATGATATGTCTCTTAATTTGCTGTGTGGTTACCGTTCATATTTTATGCACTAGGTTAGGATTTTATAATACATGTCTGGTTCTTAGTGCAATTCATAAGTTTGTTATTCATTAATAAAAGAGGGTTTGGAGTTTCACTGTGCCCCTTAAATCATTTTATGGGACTAATAGTTACCAACCCTTCCTAAACAAAATCTCCTAGTGGGTTGTGTATAAGTTGCAGTCCAACTGGAATTCAAATTCGTATTAGCGCATTGTCTAAGTCCTTGCATCAGAGGGTTAGGAATCTGACCCCACAATTCTGGTTTTGGGGAGAACATTGATTCAGAGTTGGATGGTCCAGCGCCTGCCTGAAGCTCAACCCCATGAAGACATCATTTCTGTTATTTGCGAAGAACAAGCAAGAAATAGTGCAGACCTATCTCAATGATCTGAATCGTCGTGGCTTTGAACCGCAACTTCCACTGAATGTCAAGTCACTTGGCTTCACCCTGGACATTAACCTCACCTTCAAGGAACATGTCTCCAAAACAAGATGACCTAGTACCAGTTTCTTCTAAGGAAATTGAAACAATTTCTTCCAGTAAGTGGCTTTGAAACTGCTGATCAAGCCCCGCAAGTGGATGGTATTAATGACATGCTCCATGGCCTCCTACACTCCACCCATTTTTAAAAAACATACTTTATTGAGTTTTCTAGTTATTGTATGGTACACATTACATTTCAATAATTAATTCTGTATCGCTCTCTTTCTGTGCTTCCAGTGTTTTTCCCCCTACCTGTGTTATCCTATAATAGTATGTCATGCAGTTAAAATATTTATTATTTTCCCCCAAAGCCCGCTTTTCCTCCCCCCTCCTCCTCCATTGCCGTTTCCCATCATAGCCTAAGGATGAATATAGTGATGTTCTTGTGTCAAATCGTAACATTATCTTGTCAGTGCTATCTCCTACCCCGCTGCTCAAACCTTAAATTGTGCTCGGGCAAGTCAGAGTCAGTTTGGGGCCCCCTCACCGACCAAGTTTTGTTGCGCTCAGACCCTCCGAGGAGCTATCCCTGCTGGGATGACTCTTCCGATGTAGGTTCCGGGTCCCTTGTGCTATTCAGCAATGCTTCCCAAGCTTTGGCTCTCTCTAATGATCCAACCCTTCGACAGGCGTTTTGAAGGAGGATCCTCCCTTCACATCTCACCCATTTTTCCAGCTCATCTTTCCATATTGCAGTTCTAGGGCCCGCAGGGGATTTCCAATGCAGTGTTATTTTTCTTTTAGCTAGAATCAGTGCCAGGTCTTGGACTCTGCTAGTGACCCATGTCTTGGAGTTGTGGGGAAATAGTCCCAAGAGGCAGTGTGCTGGGGTGCATGGAACTGGGCGCTCTATCTCCCCCACTGTGTTGGTAATTTCATCCCAGTAGGTCTTTAGCTCAGGGCATGCCCAGAGTAGATAGAAGAGTTCTGCCCCTCTTTCTCCGCACCTTAGGCATCCTGCGTCCTCCCTGTGGAAGAATTTGTTAATTCGTCCCAGGGGAAGTTATGCCCTATGTAGTATGAAGAAAATTAATTAACCAGGAATGGGCATTCCTTGAGATCTTAGGGGGTCCCAGTCATTAAATTTTACAAAGCTTTGTCCTCCAGGGGAATGTTTAGGTCTTCGACCCACCTGTTGCGGAGAGCGGTCAGTGGTTGAAAAGCGTCACTACCCAGGGCACCGTAAAACTTATGACTTCCTTTGTTCTACCTCCTGCAGTGCCAATGTAGCTACAGGACGCGTGGTGTGGTGGTTCAGTCAATTCCCCCTCCCCAGTGAGCCTGGATTGCGGCTATGACCCCTGCATGTAATATGAAGTGCCTGTGGGGGAGGTCAAATCCCTCTCGGAAGTCTTGTAATTGGAGGAGCTCCCCGTCTCTATACAAGTCTCCCAGGTGTGATGCCCCAGCTTGTACCCATTCTCCAAGGCCATCCCATTGGGCTCCACGTGGTAGTATTCGTATTATTGTTATGGGGAAGTCAGGTGAGTAGGGAACCCACCTTTGCGTCTTCTGGAGACAGCACCTTAAACTGCGTCGTATCACGTCTACATTTTCGGCATCTTCTGTCAAGGCTCTGTCTACTATCATCAACAGTATCCATAGTGCATTCAAGTCAGTTGTAAGCTGGTCATCCCTGTGTACCTGTGATTGCTGGTCTGCCACCCATTGAGCCAACCACTGCAGTTGAGCAGCTAAGTAATATCTCTCGAAGTCTGAGACTGCTAGGCCTCCTTCTACAGACGGGCACTGCATTGTTTTCAGGGCTACTCATCTACAACCCATGCCTCACAAGAAATGTGATACTAATGAGTGCAGGTTAGTGTGCCATCTTGGGGATATCCATATCGGGAGCACAGTGAAAAAATGTAGTAATCGTAGTAGTGCCACAATTTTTAAAAGGGCCACACTCCCGCGGATGAAAGTGGAAGGCCTTTCCAAAATTCCATGTTGGACTTCAAGGAACGTATGGTTGCCCCAGGTTACCCTTGAATATGTCGGGACCGGGGTGGTATATTTTCACCCCTAGGTACTCCAGGCACCTGCGTTCCCATTGAAGATTTCCCTGGTCGTCAGGGAGGTCTCTGACGTTTGTCATCCGGGACAGTCTGGACTTTTGATAGCTAATCTTTAATAGAGACTTCTCACCAAATTTTCCCATCAGTGCCTTAGCACCAGGTAAGTCCTCTATTACATTCCTCAAAAACATTAGAAAGTAATCGTCATATAGCGCTATATTATGTGCATTATTCCCAACGCATATCCCTCGGTATCGTGGGTCCATTCGGGCGAGTCAGGCTAGTGGTTCCATAGCCAGGGCGAACAACAACGGGGAAAAGGGGCACCACTGCCGTGTGCCTCGTTCCACTTTGCACCGTTCCGAGATGGTCTGACCCATTCTGATCGGCGCCAGTGGTCTTATATAGAGTAGTCACACCCATTTAGAGAAGACCTCTCCCAGCCTCCTTTTAATCATGGCCCCTATACAGAAACTCCCATTCAAGACTGTTAAAGGCCTTCTCAATATCAACTGCAAAGACTGTCCTCTCATCTCTTTCCCATCGCATACCTTGTTAAGTGCCTTAAGGCGACGTATATTGAGCGCTGTGTTCCGGCCTTGGATGAATCCCGCTTGATCCGGATGTATAGGTCGGCCATTAATGGTTGGAGCCTGGTTACCAATATATTGCTGAGTATCTTAGTCTAGATTAAGCATGAATAGCGATCCATACGCCGGTACTCCAGGGGGGATTTACCCGGTTTGAAGAGAGGGACCATCAGTCCCTCTCGGGTGGTGTTTGGGAGGTGACCCTCCTCCAAAGCCGCCTCAAATAAGTCTATTAACCTGGGTGCCAATTGACAATATTTTGCTGAGTATCTTAAAGTCTAGAGTAGGCATGAATAGCGGTTCATATGCCCCGCACTCCAGGGGGGATTTGCCTGGTTTGAGGAGAGGTACCATCAGTGCCTCTCGGTTGGTGTTTGGGAGGTGACCCTCCTCCAAAGTCACCTCAAATAAGTCTATTAACCTAGGTTCTAATTCTTCTACATATGCAGCGTAAAACTGTACGAGAATCCCATCCGTACCAGGGGGTTTGCCTCTAGCTTATCCCTTAATAGCAACTCTTACCTCCTGTACGTCTATAGGGACCCCGAACTCCTCCGCCTCCTCTGCCCCCAATGTGGGGAGTGGGATATCTGCTTGATATTCGTTGATTATTCCCTCTTCCTGCCGGAGTCAGCTTCTATAGAGTTTGGCGTAGAACACCAAGAACCTCTAACTTATCTCCTCCTGCCGGTAGAGTATACTTCCCTCTCTATCCCCCACTGCAAGTATTGGGTAACCCCTCCAGGCCGGATTGGCCAACCAAGCCAGCAAGGAGCCCATTCTGTCAGGTGAGTTTGTTCCATGCATTTCTTATAAACATAGCACTGTAATCTTTCCGTTTGCTTAGCTACTTCCTCCTTGGCATCCATTAGGGCTTGGCCAGTTCAGGATGTCCTGGTCTTTGTGTTTCTAGCATGCGTAGTGTTTGGTCTGCAGTTTAGTGGTCTGCCTCAAGTGTACGCCATACTCCCATAGAGTTTGCTAAGAATTTGCTCTTAAGAACTACTTTAAAGGTGTCCCATTCAGTCAGCCTAGGTGTAGTTGTGTTTGCATTCTCAGTAAAGTAATTCATGATGCACCCTCTAACTTCTTCAAGGAATACCTGGTCTTGTAGTGCTTCCGTTTTCAGTCGTTGGCATAATTGGCCCCAACGAAGATGTAGAAGTTGGTATTCCACAGTTGAGATCTGGGCATGTATGTCCAGGGAGCATAGGAACGTGTCTAATCTGACGTGAAGGTAATGTACCTGGGAGTAGAAGGAATAATCTCTGCTCTCTGGATTTAAATGTCTCCAGGAGTCTATTATTTCCCATCTGCTCTGTCAGTATGTGAATGCTCGCGCTGTTGAATGTATTGCAGCATCTCTAAGCGGTGAATGGGAGCGATCTCTCCGAGGGTCAGCTATGCAATTAAAGTCTCCCCCAATAATTACAGAGTGAGCTAAATAAGGCACAAGTGTATCTGAAATTCCATCCAGAAAGGCCCCCTGATCTGTATTAGGACCATATATACTAATTATAGCAATATCCCGGCCGTCTAGTCTGCCTGTTATTGCCACGTAGCAGCAGTTCGGGTCTATTACCTCACCAGTACACTGGAGCAGTCAAGAGTAGTCCAGGAGTACCTCCCCAGTTCAGAGTCCTCCATGCATGAGGGTGGGCACACCGCTTCGAATTCTGGCCTATAAGTTCTACAACCCCCTTAACTATTAAACCAAAACAACCTTAACTCCCCTCCCCAGGACAAGGTAGCAAACCCCACCCATCCAAACATGTGCAAACATTGCCAAAACAATAAGCTCATTGGGTACAGCCTGCCTCCCTCGCATCTGTTGGGGTCGATTCTGTGGTCCTGCTGCCCTCTCACCCAACCATTGCAAATTTCAAGCTCTGAGCATCCCTGCCCTGGAGAAGTCCACCTCCCACCCCCCATATTCCCCCAGTCTCATCTCAGATTGTGTTTGAGTTGCTTTCTGCCCCTCCTCACAGTCCCTCTTAGTACTTAGCAACAAGGGGATATCAGATAATCTCGTCCGACGTTGCAGGGGTGACAGTATGCATGTCCTGGCTGGGACCCCCATCGTACTGGAGCTGTGGTCAGCGCCTGAGTCCTACGTATCCTCTCTTATGGGGGGGGATGCTTCACTTGAGACAGGTGCACTCACAGATGCCACTACCAACACTACTTTTTCTTGTTGTCTTTCAGCTCTGGGGGGAGCCACTCCAGATTTGTTGCAGTCTCCACGGTGTGAGTGTGCTCTCCTGTTAGTCCAGAGGGGTACGTTTGGGTATATATTGATTGATCCCGTCCCATGCCTCCTGTGGTGTGCTAAACACCTGGGTAACCAAATGGGGACACTACTCTAAGTTGCGCCAGGAAGAGCATCTCATACGGCAGTTCCATTTGGCGGAGCTTTTTCTTAACTGCTAGATAGGATGACCGTTGCCGTAGGACCTCTCTTGTAAAATCAGGAAAGATTCTGACAGTGCTATTGTCTACCACCAGATGGTCTTTCTGCCACTCTTGTCTAAGTATGTGATTTCTGTCCTTGTAAAACAGGAGGTGTGGTCCAACTAATGGTGAGACACACGCACTCTCTGGTAAACTTGGTAGTTAGTTAAGTCTGTTTAATGCTGCCGGTTGGTAAATTCTCCTGAGTATACAGTATGTTTGAACAGCAAAAGATGCGCATTACCTTTGTGAGTGGAGAGTATCCCCAAACTGCACTCTAGTTGTGAGTATCAAAATAAATTCTTCAAGTTGGTTCGAGGTAATTACTGAATTTCTTTTTATTTTATTTTATTTCTACGAATGGCATCATTATTTACATTATTGTTATTTTGATTTTGTAAGGCGCACAGCTACCTTTGGGTTTCTCGGCGCCACCTGAAAAGAGCCCAAAAAGAAGAGAAGAAGGGAATCTACATGTTAAATTGCCACGTTTTTATGCCCCTTCTGAAGATTTCATAAGAAGGTTCACTTCAGAGACCTGCCGGAGAGAGTTCTATAAAGAAGGACCCAGGTGGGAAAAAGAGCGATCGCCCATACGCACTAGTCTCGTCCCAGGAATAACAAACTTAGCTTGAGTAGCTGATCGGACTGCACAGGAAGGTACATAAGGATGAACAAGGGTCATCAAGTAGGGAGGTGCCTTTCCTGATTTTATCTTTTAAAACTTTATAAATTAAATAAATAAATAAACATAAGACTCAAAGCCTTAAACTTAATGCGGCATTCAATCCTGAGCCAATGGAGATCTCGACTTGATCCCGAATAGAATCGAACAGAATAGAAGCGGTTTTGGGGATCTTACACAGCAGCCTTGCTGCAGCATTCTGTACTAACTGCAGCTTACATAACACTTCCTTAGAGGCACCCAAATACAAAATGGTACTGTAGTCCAGCCTAGAGGTGATGAGCGCCTGGACCACTGAACGTTGGGCAGAAGGAGGTAGCATTCATGTGTTTTTTCTTTTTTTAGCCATCTAAGGATTGTGAAGCGGGTAGAGTCTATTCCCTCGGCTGGCTGCTTCATAGACAATTGGTCATCGATTAAGACCTCCAAATGTTGGACTTGATGTTTAGATTGAGGCACTGGGTCCATTTTAGTGGGCCAGTGTTGGGGACTCCACAATCATCACTTCCGTTTTCTCGCTGTTGAGTTTTAACAGGTTGGTGCATCCAGCCTGCACTGTTCCTCAAACCGGCCTGAAGTAGAGCGGGTTTAAGTGCCCCATTAGCAGAGAGGGAGAAGAGAATCTGGATGTCATCAGCGTATGAAAAAAGAGACAACCCAGCTTCCTCTGCAATCGGCGCCATAGGCCTAACATAGATGTTAAATAATGGAGGGCTGAGAATAGAGCCTTGAGGAACCCCATACAATGAATTGTGAATCTCGGAGCATGCTATTGGCGAAAAAACCTGAAACGTGCGATTCGTCAAGAAGTCAGCAAGCCATTTGCGTGCTCTATCGGTCACCCGCAGTGATTGCAAGGCCTGCAGTAGCACGATATGCGAAACCGTGTCAATAGTGGCACTTAGGTCTAAAAGTATAAGTGCCACAGTGCCGCCCACGTCTACTTGCTGACGTACCATATCTGTAACCACAAGCAAATTAGATAGAGTGGGGTCACCAGAGGCCTTCTTAAACAATGGGAGAACCATTGCAGGCTTGCAGGTAGATGGAACAATAGCCTCTTTTAGAGACTCAGTAAGCAACTCCATGATCAGTATCCGAGAAGATTGTGTAAGCTTCTGCAGCACAGTAACAGGAATGGGGTCTCTAGGGGAGCTAGATTTAAGGCTCCCCAAAATCCGCTTGTAACCTCACATTTTTCGTTTGCACTGCACTTCTTCCCAAACACTCCATAAAACGTTTGCTCACATCTGTATGGTTAAAACCTTTAAACCATTAAGTATAGATTTACAAAACATCCTAGGGCTCCTCCATCAATAGGTTGGAGTTGTAGCCCTGATAGTCACCAGGTTGACTATCAAAGGAGACCCAGATGATGAAGCATGTCACCTGGAACAGTGAGTGATGGGAATCCGAAAATGTATTGATTATTTTTTTCTGGATTTACTCATTATTTTGTAAGGTAGCCTTGGTTCAGTGATTTATACGTGGTTCCATTTGTATCTAGACTCTGGGATATCTTTGTTGTGTGTATGGTTAATGTGGGGCTATATATCCTCTGACCCTACCTAAAACTTGTTGTATTATAACGGAAGGATTGTCCTGAGGTTCGTCAGTTACTGGACAGTGACCTTCACTAAGCCTAAGTACAAACCCGCAGCCGGGGTAAAAGTGAGGCCATGGATTCAAAATTAAATAGGAGTCAATCAGGGTGCGGCACGGTCTTAAGCTCCTTTAACTGAGAGGGAGAGTAGCTATAAGTACTCCTCTCGATTGGTCCAGCGGTCCTGTCCCCTGGTCTCGACCTGGCTCGAACGGGTGCAGACGGGCTTGTCTTAGGTGCGCCTTTGGCACGCCATCTGCGCATCCGTTGCACGTCCATCCCGTCGCCATTAAAGACTGAAATGGCAGGGCGGCATAAAGACTAGAGCGATGACTGCCCCTGCACGGGGCTCAAAAATGGCGGCGATGCACAGTGAAAACATTTAAGAAGTAAAAAGGAGTTTAACACACTCCAGAACTGCAAATAAACAATACAATACAATTTAAAATACAATGCAATTAAAAAAATCAGTGCAAATGTCCCCCCGTTCCCTGCAGTATATAAAAATATCGAGTTATCTGTCAAAGAGTATCCATTAAAATTTTCTTCAAACACATATATCTAAAACATAAATTTGCCTAGTGTATTTCGGGCTGCACCCTTCATCAGGGGCTTAATCTGTTCACGGAAACGTGTTTCTACATTTCTAGGGTCCGATAGTTTTGCCCTATAAAGACACAAAGTATTACTGAGCTGATTCCCCGACCCCCGGTGCAATGGTTCAATACAGGAGGCGTGCCTCCGGGAGGAGGAGTCTCTCAGGTACTCTGTGGGCTCTCTTTAGGACGAAGTATGAGGATAATCCTTCCGACTCCACTTCCTCTCTGAGCCATTTCTCCAGGAAGTCCCCCATGTTCCTTCCTTTGACCCTTCAGGAAGCCTGTAATTTGCACGTTGTTACAGCAAAATCTTTTTTCAGCATCTTCGCCTCTCATCTCGAGCACCCTTACTTGTGCTACCAACGCCATCAGTCTGGCAGTGACTCGTTCCGCCACCCGGCGGTGATCGGCCCTTAGGAGTCCCATTTCCCTCTTACTGTGTCGATCTTGGTTGCAACGGCTTGTCTCAAGTCTGCAATGGCCTGCATTATGTCCTGCAGTGTTTGTCCTGCTTGTGAATCACCTTACGACAAGTTGAATAGGGCTGTTGGATTAGGATAATCTGTATCCGTCTGGTTTTGGGCCCACGATTCAGTGTCCCTCCTCCTAGCAGTCTTCCACATTATATCAGTGGTTACAATGTGTGGTAGGATAGGGGGGGTTTTCTTCCCTCTAGATGACTTCCCAATGGAGCACCGCTCCATCACTGGCAGGGGTGGTGGGGGAGAGTTCCGTTCAACTTCCAGGATTGGTTGCCTGCTGCTATGCTCTCTTCTCTCCTGGTGGCTGTGCCTGTACAGCGCTTCCTGCTGTGGGTTATAGCTGACTATCCGTGCCTGGGAACGTTATTGATTTCAGTGGTAAAGTTGGATATTCCACAGCTACCAACCCCCCCTCCTCCATCCGTTTATTCTAGCACCTGGATCTCGCCACAGTCTTCAGCTGTACGCCCGTGGTGACGCAATTACACTAGCCCTGTTAGTGTTAATGTGGTGGCCTTTCAGCAGTGTCAATCCCACAGGGGGGTTGTGATGCTTATACTTTGTCCGCTCACCAGATGTATGAGAGTTACCATATGATTATCCCTCCTCCAGGTAGCCAATCTATGTTTCTAACGTCCAGTTTAGGGGTTCACGCTGTGCAAGTCTCAAGCGAGGCGCCTGTATTCGTATGATAGTACAGGCTATCTCACCAGTAGGGGGCCCCCACACTTGGGATCCCGATCAGGCCTGGCATACCTGGCTCTGCATTCTTCCACACTGGTGGACAGACTGGGGCATCGGGGGTTCCTCGGCTGCCCGGTCGTCTGCCGGGTGTTGAGCTCCATGCAGCTCGTAGCCTTAAATCTGTGCTCCAGAGCAGTCTCACTGCTTCAGGTGCCTCGATGTCCAGAGTTCGATGCTTGGTGCCTTGGGTAAGAACTCCACCCGCTTCCCAGGCTATCTTTCAGAGTATTTGCTCTGCTGTCCTTGCCAAGCTCTCGTTCTGAGGGAGGCTTCCGGCCGGAAGCAAGTCTTCTCACTTCCTGCCGCCCAGCCTCTGTAGTTTGGGCTGCGGGTGCTGCAGCCGCTCCCCACCTCACCGATAGGCTCTGCTGACAGGATCTCGGGGAGATCCTGTCAACCTCGGGGAGGCGGGTTGAAATACAACAACCCCTCCCTCAGCGGTAGTGAGCAGTCTCCATGCAGCTTCCGTTTCTGCACCGGGTTCTTCCCGGTGCTCGCTATGTGGTGGGGGCGGCCATCTTATTTCTTGCCCGCAGCCCTCTTACGGCTGTGGGTGCGCAATTCTTATTAATTTTCGGGCTCTTCCATCCATCGTCATGTTGCTCTATGTTACGAAGGAACTCGGGGGCGCAAATGAAGCCCCAGGGGCAGTAGTGGTCCACAGGATAGTACTGAGTTGGGATCGGCTGGCAGGAGCCCCCGAGGAAGGCTCCTACTCCATTGGCTGCTAGCCACACCACTCTCTTGCCCCCTCACCCCCTTAACTGCATTGTATATGCCTCTTCATTCAGGTTCTGAAAAAATATGATTGCCATCCTTATGAAACTCCATTGGCTCCTCTTACTGGCCAGCACTGTCTTCAAAACCAACTGCATCTATTACAAATCCATTACAGCCAGCACTCTCACTTTTCTTGTGGCTCTCGGCACACCTGCATCAAAAGAAAAAACAAGACAGAAGGCGTTTTCTATCCATACATCCAGGATCTGGAACACCATCCCCGTATTGGGATCTGGAACCCCCCCCTCCCCCATATCCATCAGGACCACTCAGTGCTGCTTCAGTTTAGGAAAGCATTGAAGGTAAGCCTCTAAAAAAATACTATATCTCAGTACACTTCTGCTCCCAAAATCCAGCTACATCTTCCTTGACTTGCTGACAGCATGCTCTCATTTGACACCCTACTGCGCTGCACTGCCTTTTAACTAGGTTTAGGCTATACAATACCACATAAATGCATTAGAAGTTTATCAGATCCATGCATGAGCAACTCACCCAAACCAGGATTTTACTTTGTACTCTGGGGCTTGTATTCCAATAAGTTACACTATCTGTTAAATGTATTTGAAAATTATTTACTATTGCAAAGGTAATGCACTATAGCGGTTGCCTGAGCTACCATAAAGCATTGTGCAGCAGAAGTAAACCAATAATCCAGATTATATGGCCCTTAGGAAAATCCTTATGTTAAGGCAGTTGGTACCTTAGCCCTCAATCAGGTCTGGCTTGGTTACGAGTTTTTACAATCCTAGCTTCTGCTTCTACTCCACACATTCTTCAGTTGCTTCACAGAAGGAGGGCTGCTTATCTTCTATCTGCTTTGTTGAAAATTGTGAAACATGACAAATTATCCCTTAGCAAAAACCCTTCTTTGTCTTCTTTATTCCTCCTTTCCTGCTAGTCCCATTGCTCGGTGAAACGTGCATTGTTGTAGACATCCACTTGTAATCTACAGGCATGGCCCTTAGTCATCATTTAGGTGTTGACATGTAATTGAAAGACATCAGTATTAAACTATAGTCTTAGAGTGTTTCTCTGTTAATCTTAATTAGGATGCGTTGATGTTGGCTTTTGAGTTGTTGCCTTAATTTTACTTAGTTGCAGCTAGTTGTTGATGCGTTTTGCATAGCAGCAAAAATCCCCTCCTGTATCAACCTGAGGCAGGATTTCCTCTATAAGCTTGGCCAGTTCTACCAAATTGTATAATCATTTGCTCTATCATACTGTCTAATTGTGTAATGTCAAACTGCCATATGTTAATACTTAAAAGCCAGACTTACTGTCATTTCCATTGCTTGCCCTAATTTTTAAGTTGAAAGACTTCTTTAATATGGGGTGATTTCTACTAACCCAGTCAACTTACAGTTGACTTGTGGACCACCTACTGATTGCTGTTAATGCAATATAAGCTTCAGTACTCACCATAAACATCCCCTGTGCTGAGGTGCACGTTTTGGGTGTTACACATAGTGGCCACACTTGTATTGATGGATTACTTCTTAATTCTGAGATTTATTCTTAGGGAGCCACTGCCAAAATACTGAAGTGCTTGAAAAAGTCAAGCCAACTTCAAATTTCTGATTGGATTGCCCCATGTCCGAGCCAGACATGCCTTTTATACCGCAGCCATTTTCACAATGAGCTTGAGCCCTATGATTCTAGTTTTGAAAGCCTAGGGCCACTCTCCCTTTCTCCAGCTCCCTGAGGATAATTGCAGCAAGCAGCGGGAGGCTTAAAGCAAGAGAAAGAGAGTGTGTGTGTGGAGGGGGTGGGGGGTGGGGAGGGGTAGCGAGGAAGGAGCAAGAGAGAGCTGGGATGGAAAGAGAGGAAGGAGCCCACGGAAGTGGGGTTGATTGGAGCATTTTTTGCCAAGGCTCCTTTTGTTTCTCCAGTTCTGCCCTACTCCACGTTCGTACTTGTGAATGTCTTTTTGTAGTGTTAGAACTCCTGTTCCCCATTACAAATATTCATATTTACCACTTGTTTATTACCAGGACTGATATTTGCTTTTGTTAGCCTCAGTGTTTATTGTTTACTTCACCTGTATGCTGACTTTTCCTCCTATCTTGATTAGGAATTAAAGCAAAATCAGGAGTTGGAGAAAATAAGGCGACAGCAGGAATTGCACAAATTGGCTGCTGATGAACAACACAAGGAATGGGTCCGGAAAAAAAATGAGCAGGTATGTTGTGCTATTTTTATGGTTTAACTATTTTGTTTTAAGTTGATTTAGCTTAATTTAACTCATAGTTGGAAATGTTTTGTACTCTTACTAAAGACCAGTAGCATAAGTGACAAAAGTAAGTGTGCTTGTGTAAATCTGCTTCTGTACCTCAGTGTAACTCTCTACTTTTTTGCTTTTCGTCATTTCCCAGGTGAGATTTACACCTAGGCGAGGACTTATGTCTGCACCCCATCAAATTACTTTTAAGTGTATAGTTAATATTAGTAACTTTCTATCTATTTGTTGTGATATATGCCACTGGAGCTGAGCTCTCCCTATATGAAATTGTAGGGACATTTGATGAATAAAAAGTATTTAATGCAAAATATAAATGTGAACTAACATTAAAGAATCATGTTAATCTACTAACTTTTAAAATTAACTTCATCTAATTTGTAAAATAATAATAATAATTATTATTATTATTAATGGCGTTTTGTTAAGCGCATACTACCCGGAGGCCTCGTAGCGCTACATTGTTGAATCATGAGAAGTCAAAGAGCCAAGTTTAGATGAAAAGAAGCGTTTTCAGTTCCTTACGGAACTTCAGCAGGTTAGGTTCGCCACGGAGGGTGTCAGGCAGGGAGTTCCAGGCTCTCGCGGCATTCCAGGAGAAGGATCGTCCACCCCATCTTGCCCGTTTAGTTCTGTTAACGATAGCCAGGAAAGCTGAGCTGGATCTCAGACTTCGTTTAGGAAGATAAGGGTTTGCAAGTGAGCAAACCATGGCTGGTCCAGTTTTCCACATGGCTTTGTGCATAATGCACATGGACTTAAACACAATTCTGGCCTTGATGGGCAACCAGTGCAGTTTCTTTAATGCAGCTGTGCCTGAATCTCGTCGGCCCAGATTTAGGAGAAGGCGAGCCGCTGCATTCTGTGTAATCTGCAGTTTTCTGGTGGTGGAGATAGGGGCTCCTAAGTATAATGAGTTTCCGTAGTCCAGACGGGACAGGATAATGGCTTGCACCATGATTCTACGTGCCTGGAAGGGAAGAAGAGGCAGCACCTTCCTGAGCATCCGCATCAGGCCAAAGCAGGTGGCGGATAGGGTAGTAGCTTGTTGCTTGAAGTCCAACTTAGAATCCAACCACATGCCCAGACTCTTTATATGGGTCTTGGGTTGAGGTGGGGTCCCCATACTAGGGGGCCAATCGAGCATAAGGCTCGGAGTTGGTGAGTTACCCAGAATCATAAGCTCAGTTTTCTCACCATTGAGCTTTAGGTGTGAAAAAGTCATCCAATGATTTATTGCTACCAAGCAATTCATAAGATTGGGGGGGGAGGTATTAGGCTGATTCATGGATACCACTAATTGTGTGTCGTCGGCATAGGTCACGATATCTAGGCCATACGAACGCACAATGTCTGCCAGAGGTTGTAGGTATACATTAAATAGAGTAGGGCTCAAAGACGAGCCCTGTGGTACACCTTGCTCAAGAGGCCAGATTTTTGAGTGGGCATCGTTCTCGACTACCTCGAAGGAACGGTCCTCCAAAAAAGATTGGAGCCATGTTATGGCCTTCCCTGTAATTCCTATGTGACGTAGGCGGTCAAGGAGGATGCTAGTGTTGACGGTATCGAAGGCGGCACTGAGATCAAGCAACATAATTGCTACAGTGCCGCCTTGATCCATCTGTTTCCTAGCCATCTCCGTCACAGTCAGAAGGGCCGTTTCTGTGCCTAGTTTTGGGCGGAAGCCTGCTTGGGAATCGTGGAGCAGGAGGTTATGTTCCAAGTATTGAGTGACGGACGCGTTAATATGTTTCTCCAGCAGTTTGCTAATCCAGGGAAGGAGTGAAATTGGACGATAGTTAGCCATGTTATCGGGGTCCAAGGTTGGTTTTTTTAAGAGTGCTCTAACTTGGGCACGTTTCCATGCTGTTGGGACTGTGCCTGTGATGATAGAGGAGTTTAAGATTTTAAGGATCGTGGGCTTAATGGTGTCTTTAATTTTAAGTAAATGAAAAGGGGGGGCCGGATCGGTAGGTGAGCCAGATTTAATCTTCTGCATCAGAATATCTAGTGACTCCTCATTGAGTAGGGGAAACTCCTCCAGCGTACAAGGCGCCAGCTGTGGTAAAGAGGAACTTTTGGATGGTTTAAATGTGGCGATGATATTCTGTATTTTTTTGTAAAAATATTCAGCCTGGTTATCACAGCGTAGTTGGATTTTGCTGGGATCAAGAGGAGTAGTGGGGGTGTCAATGAGGAATTTAGCAATTTTGAAGATTTCCCTGGATGAATTTGAGGCACTAGTAATTATACTTTCAAAGTACAAGGCTTTTGAGTCACTAATTTCTGCCTTGTATTTTTTAATTGCCTCTTGGTAATTAAGTTTGTCCAGATTATTGCGGGAAACTCTCCAAGTGCGTTCCAGTTTCCTACAGCCTCTTTTCAGCTCTTTGAGTTGAGGAGTGTACCATGGGGAATTTCTTGATTTGGTTTTTTCTTTGAGAGTTTTCAAAGGTGCCACAGAGTCAAGAGCTGTACACAACCAATTAGTGTAAGCATCACAAAGTAGTGTGGGATCTGTTCCCAATTGGGAAGGGGCCGGAGATAAGGATTCGATCCACTGGTCTATCGAGATTTTTGACCATTCTCTCCCCTGCTGAGTAGTACGGGTAACGACTGGTGCTGGGGTAGCTGCTGTCCATTGTATCGGAACCATGTGGTGATCTGTCCAGGCCAGGGGCAGGGGTGTCCCTACCTCTAGCCTATGGTCATTGCTAAATACCCAATCTAAAAGATGACCTTTTTCGTGAGTGGGTTGGAAGCCCTTCTGTATGATTTGAATGGCTGCCAAATCATCTACTAGAGACCTGGCGATCGTATTACTGGGGTCATCCAGATGGATATTAACATCTCCCAATAGTGAAAAATGGGGACAGGTGATCACTGATTCAGCGATCTTTGAATGGAGCGAGTCCAGGAAATCTCCTATTTGATGTGGGGGGCGGTAAATCAGAATTCCTGAAAAGGTTGTAGTAGGATTTAATTCCAGTAAACTAACATTTTTTAACATTTTACAAACCAAATAACCCACTTCATTTACGTTTTTATTTTTAGATAATTTGTAATAAGCGTGGTTGTGAGTTAATTTTCTAAATAATTTGAATAATGTTTAGTCTTTAAAACCAAGCTAAACTTTCATTTGTGTATTTTGAAATAAAAAATAAATGTTAGTATTACATTTGTGTTGTTTTTACTTCAAAATTATGTCACATTTAAAATTTAGAACTAATTTAATTTATTGTACATTATTTCCAATGAGATGTTCATATTATAGCCTGCCTTAATTATTTTCTGTGTGGGTGTGTTGCAGTGCCAGTGGTTGGTCGTAGTGTATTTGACTTGGTCTAAGGCTGGGCTGGAGTACATTTAACCCGTAGTAGAACTGCAGTTGATTTATGTGAGTGTTTGTTTTTGTATTACATGTCCTTTCATAAACCCCATGTTTGTTTTTGTATGAACATATTTGTGGTTATACTCCTCCCACACTTGGTGCTAAAACCGCATAACTAACTACTAAAATTGTATAACTATGTGTACGAGAGATGGAAATCTCCATACAGAAAAGATAGAAGAGGCAGAGGTGGAGGTCTTGAGCTGTAGGGTTGTGAATTGCATTTTGTAGTACCGCTGGAGTACTACTTTGTGTACTTTGAAACACCTTATATGAATAGGCATGTTGTTTTATTTGTTCATTGACAAATAAGGGTTATGTGTATTTATCAATGGTCAAAGAAGGATAATCGTCGTCTGACAGTGTCTTTGACCCTGACCACTTGGTTAGCAGTAAACCTGGTTTGGCGACTTCAAAGCTGTCTAAGTTATGATCATATTATTCAGCGTCCTCCTTGTACCCTGTCCCGAGGTGACTGGAAAACTGCTAGTGTTCCATTGGACCAGGAGAAAGAAATGGACAGTGGCGCCTTCTTTGCAGTATTCACCTTTATTCTAAAAACAGACTAGCGATGGAAACTTCCAATGAAGTAGTACTACTTTACCTTTGAATGATCATGTCATATTGATTTACAACAGCTAGACATCTAGAATCCATAAGCACAAGAATATTTGCCAGAGCAGTAATAGTCTTTGCCTTGAAGTGGTGGTGTACTAATAACAAGTGAGCGCAGCATTGCTGCTTTAACATGCCTAATTGAAATCGACTCTATGATGACTGACCTATTCATTTACCGTCTCCCCTTTCAGTTTGTCAGATTACGTTTGATAAAGAGGATGCTCGTTTTAAAAGGCAGGTTATCACTATTGTGACGATTGTAGCTTTAAAGTATGAGATTCAGTAAACTCTGACTATACAATTTATGTGAAAGTTATTAATGCTTGCTTTAGTTCTGCTTATGTTTCTTCACTACAGCATCATGGGCCCACATTTCTGGTGTTCCAAAGATACTTTTTTAAAACGCCACAAGAATTTGTAGTCTCGTTTCCATCTTGGTACCTGTGCATGTGTGTTTTTCTACTAATGCCTTCTGCAAATCAGTGTGGGAGTAGGAAATAGTCCTGGAAAGTAGACCCCACTGCTTTTTTTGTTTTTTCCTACCAGGTATTGCAGCCTAGCATGGCCGGGCATTTCACCAAATGCTTGCTAAAAATGGTAAAAATGGTATATAAAGTAGAGAGACACCCAAAAAAGTGAGCAGTGACTCAAAATTAAGTTACGTTAATTAAAAATTACATTTAAAAACAGTTAAAATATATATATATAATAATCAAAGTTTATTCAATTAACATCGAATTAGAAACACTACTCACCCAATCCCTACTCATCCTAGAAACCCCCAAAATAGGGTTAGTATATTTAGAAAAAAAAATCACAATAAGATGTATAACTAGATGTGACTCCGAGGACTACGGGGCAAGATGGCGGCCGTTACACTAGCCGTGTGAGTGGTCTGTATGCTACCTCCTCCCCAGTGGACCACGCCAGCAGCAATCTCACCCGTTTGCGGCATGTAGATAGTGCTTTTTTCGCAGGGCACTAGCAGGACATTGTAATCTCCCATCGAGCAACATTGTATCGGCTTACCGGCTGCCAGTGACTCGCAAAAGGTCGTCTGCATAGACTGCCCGGTTGGCGGTCGGTGTGGAGTCTGCATCTTACCAGCGTCCTCAGGCCGATCAGCCTTTTGGCCTCTCTGGCTGTTTGGAGGAAGACTGAAGGCGGAGCGCGGCTCAATTAGCCACGCAGTGTGAACAGCTGTACTCCGGGAGGAATCTCAGCAGCTAAAGCATGGCTCCGAAAGGCAGAGGAGATAGAACTCGGGGCGCTGCTAACGCGGCGAATACAAGCGGGTCAGCTGTATCAGCAGCGGCGATTGGAGCCGAAAAGGCAGATGCAGGCGAATCCCTGAATTCTGAGGTGGCAGCCGGGGGAGACACCACGGAGCTGATTAGTGCAGTACCCTCTGCTGCGGTTTCGCATGGTAGAGGCAATGGCGGGGGCAAACGACAAGTCGAGCCTGCTGAGGCTGCAAGCAGTTTTACAGCTGGGGCCCCAGTATCTGTGCAGTCTTCAGGTGAGCAAAGTGATGCAGTTTTTGACTCTATAATTAGAAACCCTATGGTCCCTACGGTCCCAGCAATTGTCTTTAAAAAAACTAACATTAAAGCAAAAATCAGCGTTGTTCCAGGGGCACAGACCCCCGCCACCAATAGCAGAAGCGCTGATAGCCTGGCTGATAATCTGGTTCCTGCTAATGGCTCTCTTAGCACCATGGTCGAGGCTGTAAATACCTGTAAGGATAAGGAGGTGCCTTCTGTCTTGGTGAATAAAATGAGTGAGGATGTAATAGACTCTGAATCAGTTATGTCAGACGGCAAGTTCTACTCAATGTCAGACTTGTCAATAGTTTCTGGGGACGACAATATTAGCACAGTTGGCGACTGGGGGAATGAAGGCGAGATGGTGGATGATGACGAACTAGAGCAGTCTTTGGCCCAGCTCACAGGGCAGTGCATTGAACAAGACACCGTCAGAAGAATCCAAGAACTTGACAAAAAAACCCTCTATGTCTCCTCTTATGCAACCTAGATGGGAAAGTATATCCCTAGACGGGGGTGAACAGGCACAAAGTGTGGAAGAAGAAGGTGATGTGGTCACTTTGAATATTATCTACAAGAGCATAATGGCACATCGCTCTGAGACTAAGGCTGAAAGTATTCGTACGCAGGGAGCAGAGCGGAAACTGCAAAATACGATTCGGCGTATGGCGAAATCTTATACTGAGCTAACTACAAGAGTCGCTGAAACTGAGGAGCGTATTTCTAGCGCAGAGGACTCTCTGATAAAGCAACAAGCAGCCATAGAGACACTGCAGAAGACGAAAACGGATGTTGAGTGGAAACTAACAGACCTGGAAAATCGCGCAAGGTGCAATAATTTGCGCGTTCTAGGTATACCTGAGCTTAAAGAAGGGAAAGACGCTCAAGTTAATTGTTGAAGTCTTTACAGAGGCTTTCCCTGAGCTAAAAGACTGGCAATGGGAGAATGAGGTTATTAGGGCGCACAGATTTCCTTTCACTCAGCGTAAGCGCAATGGTGACTCTAGGGCAGTAGGAGGGACAAATGTTGAGCCTAGGGCGATTTTAATATGCCTTAATAATTATATGTTAAGAGAGGCAATTTATGATCTGGCGCGCCCAGACAGACATCGTACTGGCATAGGCTGTGAATTTTTTGTTCGTCCTGATTTCTGTCCAGCCACCGTGCACCAGAGATGGCAATTACGGCAGCTGATTTCTTTGTTCCAAGCCAAGGGAGCACAAGCATTTCTGTTACACCCTGCCAAATTAAAGGTAATACATAAAGATCAAACTAGACATTTTACATCTGAAATTCTGGCGCAAGACTTTTTGAAATCCTTGGGTACTTAATGATATAATATAATGTATTGCCGTTTATTCTGCTGCAGTACTTAAACTGATTTTTTTTTGTTGCGTTGGATTGTCCACTTTCCATTTTCGTCTTTTTGCTTTTTCATTCCATTTGCACTACCACACTTGTATTTCTTTTTCTCTCCTTCTTCTAAGTAATAACGGTGGTTCTGTGTTGGTTAAAATGGCTAATGATTTAATTAATTGGCCGGTTGTTCTGATTAAAAGGCTTAATGCAATGGATTTATATTTTTTCAAAATGTACAATTGACTATATTGGTCATTGTATAGGTTTAGATTTATCTGGCCATTCTGGTTAGCTATATTTTCTCTGTAGTAATTGGTGAAAGTAGGAACAACGGGTGGTGCTCTGGTGCTCCATGTGGGAGGGTAGCACATACACACTCGCATCACTGAGCACACTGTCCTTAAAGCCCTGGTGTGGATGGTAGGGGAGGGGAGGGAGGATGGGTGGGTGGCTGTGGTTCGCTAGGGTGGGGTGGTTAAACATAAACGAAATACATGAGTACATCTTTTTTCTTTATTTTAAATTCTGGCTTGCAAGGTGGTGGTTGAATGATATTGTTCTGTATTTGAAAGTATGCAATGGCAGTTAGAGCTATCAGACTAGGTACACTGAATGTCAGGGGTCTGAATTCTATCAACAAAAGACAGCGGTAGCTAGGGAACTCCTGGTGCTCCGATGTGATATTATTTGTCTCCAGGAGACGCATGTAGTATGGGCCAAACGGAAACCTTTAACTGAGTTGGGGTACAATATCTTAGTATGTATTAAACAAATGTGTACTTCCCGTGGTGTGGCAATATTGGAAAAGAAGCATATTGCTGGTACAGGCCGGATATTAGAGGATGGCCTCAGTCGATGGACTATAACTTACTGTGTTGCTGGATCTTTAAAATTTACGTTATGTTCTGTATACGGCTCTAATTTTGATGAATCTGCCACTCTAGATTTTCTTAATGTGGAGTAAGCGATGTGGCCTACCCCTGTAATTCTATGTGGGGATCTGAATATAAATTTACAACCAAATTGGTTGCACAACGATAGTTATTAGTATATAGGTAGAAAACCAAAAGTATTTAAGTAATTACAGGCACTACTCAATGCACACGGGTTGGTTGACTCATTGTCTTATCTCAGGGGCAGTGATCCGTGCTACACTTTTTTCTCTACACCTCACCAGAAGTTAGTGCGGCTAGATTATTTCTTTACTCCACAACATATGTTATCCGATGCACAAATACAGGTGTATCCAAGAGTTACGTCTGACCATGGTCCTGTGGTTCTGACTATAACTTCTACTTGTGCAGCTAGAAAGCCCCTGGAATTTTCATTTGATCGCAAATTGTCACTGGATATAAAATTCCACGAGTATATGTTGAATTGGATTGTAGAATTTTTTTGCCACAATAGGGAGAGTACTGAAATGGAGTTTGTATGGGATGCATTTAAGGCCACTTTCAGGGGAGAGGTTCTTAGTTTTGGGTTACATTTGCAAAATAAACGGCGGTTACATCTACAGGTGTTGTACCAAGGTCTTGGAAAGGCTGAAGAGCGGCTGGTGCAAGACATACTCACATCCAGAGACACTTATGAATCTGCAGTGGAAGTTGCTCGCTGTAAGGCGAAAGTAAATCTCCAGTGGAGCTAAGAGGCGGCTAAAACATCTACTGTTAAGCGACAGCTGCTCTATGAGTATGGGGAGGCAAGTGGCAGGTGCCTGGCCCAAAACATGAGATCTAAGGAAGCCGCGCAAATAATTAATTCCCTTGTAGACTCCACTGGGCGATCGGTAGAGAGTGAGGTTGAAATACTGGAAGTATTTCATCAGTTTTATGCAACCTTATATGCCAGTGAAGACTATGATGCTTTCAAAGCCGCAATATTGCTATGGCAATATTGTAAGCAAGATTTGGATGTGGAGATAGCAGCGAAGTTAGAGGCCCCTATCACGATGCTTGAATTGCCGCTGGAGATTTACAAAAGCTTCTTCCAAGTCTTAAAGGACGATATTACCCATATTTAGATTGGCTCAGACCGGCGTATATCCTAAATCATGGGATGAGGCCAGTATAGTGGTTTTTAGAAAAAAGGAAAAGCGAGTAGTTCTTCCAGCCTCATATCATCCTATTTCACTGCTAAATACGGATGGAAAGATTTACTCCAAAATCTTGGCGGCAAGGATGTCAGCAGTGATTTTGCCACTGGTGTCTTTGCGCCAGCATGGGTTTATTCCCAAACGTGGAACAACTGACCACGTTAATCGGGTGATAGATGTGGAGTAGTGTGGCTCAATGGTTAGAGGCCGCAGACCCGAGAGCAGAGGACGGCCCGGGACCAGGGTTCAATTCCCGACGCGGCAGGGTCGTGGACCAGGGTCAGCGGACTCGATAATTCTCATCTCGGTGCCTACTCTAACCAGGGATCACACTCGGCAACTCTGGGCATTAGCTTGCCTCATCTCCACAACGGCCCCCCACATTTTCTCTATATATTGACCCACTCTTAAAGATGATTGAGAGCAACTCCCGGATACCGTCAGTTATAATACACCAACAAGAATATCGGGTATTGGCATATGCTGATGATGTGGCTGTCGTTTCCCCCAAACCATTGGTGGCGATGCCAGAGATAGAGCACATAGCGACTGTATTTGGGTCAGTCTCCGGTTATAAATTAAACACTGCCAAAACCCAGATTTTATGTTTTAATACCGGATCCTATGTAGACCCCAGGGTTTTACCAGAGGCGACATACTTGGGAGTACGGATAAGAGCCTCTGCCTCTGCCTTGGTACAATCTAACTGGGAGTGGTTACTGACTGGGATTCGCAAACAACTGGATCAAGCTGAATGCTTGCATTTAACATTGATTGGCAGATGCAATATTCTAAAAATTATGGTTCTACCCAAACTTTTTTACTTTTTTCGGTGTGCACCATTGGAGATACCTCAGGCTAGTCTCCTGAAGCTTCAATCTATGTGTATGAGATTTTTATGGGCACGGGGGAAAGCTCGACCTGGTTTTACCGAAGTCTGTAGGAGGTTGTGCTGTACCCGACTTTGTTCTATATTATTATGCTTGTATGCTTCAGCATATGAATTTTCTTCTCACTGGGGTAGGTACGGTAGATCCAGCGGAACAGCCCTCAATATATAACATACTGCTAGGTGCTGAAGCAAGAAACCGCCTTTTTCTTAACTTGGACTGGATTAACTACTAGCGCACAAGATTTAAGGTATTAATGGCTGCATATAAAGTTTGGAATGGTGTTAAAAATATTATACAAGATGGAAAAGGTTTCCTGGTATACTCCACTAAGTGCTCCGATTTGCTTTCCTAGTGTTTTTTGGGACCTAGTTGTGGTTAACTGGCGGCTTAAAGGCTTAAAATGTGTGGGTGATTTATACTCAGATGGAGGGTTAAAATCATTCGAACAGCTCAAGGAACAATTTCAGCTTCCAACTTCACATTTTTTTAAATATTTACAAATTCGTGATTATTTTCTGAAAGCCTGTCTCCGCATTCAACCCAACCCTCTTATTAAAGCAAATAAGAAAGCCGCTCGGATAGGTGTACTATATAACTTAATGCTAGAAGCCATACGCAATGATTTAGAAGCACATGTCCGCAAGTGGGAGAATAGTCTAGGATGTCAAGGGATCTCACTCGAGACCTCAATTGATTTAGCTGGATGATTACTCATGTCTGCCAACTTGGCCGCTCAACACTATAAAACTTTATTTTATCTGTATCATACGCCAAATAAAATCTCAAAATGGGGTGCGATCCGGATGGAAAGTGTTTCAGATGTGGCGCTTTGTCGGTTGATGTGATGCAAATCTTCGGTACCTGTGTGGAATTGAGGAGTCTGTTCGGGCATCTGGGCAAGTTCCTATCCGAGATAGTGGGAACCCCTGTCCAGCTTTCACTCATGCAGATTCTACTGGGGGTAGAAACGGGCAATGGCTTGGTTCCTGCGCCTTGTAATATCGTTTATTTGGTTTTTGTAGCCACAGCTGTGCTTAGGTTATGCATAGCTTTGTGTTGACTGCAAAAAGATGCACCCTCATTTGAAGCTTGGCGGGCGAGGTTCCTTTTTATCTTTAATATCGAACATAGTTTATATGCCCTGAAAGGGAGGCGGAAAAGGATACTGGGGAAGCAAATTTGGGGGCTGGTTAGTTCCTGTATGGAAGTGGATGTCTGAATATCCCTGATTCTTTTTGTATCTATATGTATTTTGTTTAATGCTTTGTTAAGATCCAAGACATTCTGGTTCTGAAGTCTGTATAAAGTATGGTATAGCTGAATTTTGCCCTTTTTAATTTCCTTCGCCTTGCAATCTGTTGATGTGAAATATTGTTCTGTACTCGTGCACTTTCTCTCAATAAAATTTTTTTTTAAATGTATAACTAGTACATATTGCAATACTCTAACAGGCACATGCATCAAACATGCCATTTGCGATTCCTTATTAGCGAAAAATAAGGATTAGCTAATAAGGAAGCACAAATGCCTATGCATGTAGGAATCGCTGAGAAAATTGTGTTTCCTACAAATTCCTTAATTGCGACTCGCAATTAATGAATGAGAGATTGCATGCGCAATTTGCGATTACCAATAGGTACTCGCAAATTGCGCAGGCAATTTCAAGGGTGGGAGGGTGTAAAAATGACACCCTGTTTCACCCCTGAAATAGTGATGTGCACTCATGTTGCGCACACACATGCCCTAAGGGCATTTATGCTGTGATCAGTTTGGTTAAGGCAGATGCATCCCACCTATACCCGTAACGTGGAACCCGCATCACTTTGTGATTTAACAGGCCAGACTTGTGTCACCTTATTAGAAATATCATAGGATATAATGCGCACGTCATAAGGCAGATGTGTTATTTGGCCACATTTACGAAAGAGTAACCCACTCAACAAACTCTAATCAGGATATTGTCTTAGGTTGTCATTGTCCCACTTCTGATGCAGTTATGACTGGACTATTTACTCTTCAAACTTCTTTAACTAGTGCTGTTATTGTTACCAAACCATATTATACCAGATTGAATACATATTTTCAAAGGATTTCTTCTCTTCTCTTAGAAGAAAAATGTCACTTTGCTTCTGTCATTCAATATTATCAACTAGTTGTCATTTCCACAGTACAACTTAAACTTGGACAAACTCGTCCTTTTGAGCAGCAAACAGCTGCTATCAAAATAGAAAGTTTATAATAGCCACCTCCTTTTTTTGTTGGTAAAACACAGTCCATTACCTTGAATGGCAGTTGAGAAGAAAAGTGCATAGGGAAACAAATTAATAAGACTCCACATCCCTTTTACAGAATACGTAAAAATCTGAAATAGTTGCAAAAAAGGAGCAGGGTGCCTAACCGAAGTCTAATACAAAAGGATCATGTAATCCGTAATTCTACTAGCTCCTATGTTCTTCCGCCCACTCAGAACTCTCTATGAAAAAGCCCTCCAGTTTTTCTTGTATAAAATGTATATTCACAAAAAGGTTTCCTATGGCTATGCTTGTTTCCTACTTTTTTCCGTAAATGGATAATAACAGCATTCGGAGAATCTGTTCATATGCCTATATATGTCAGAATAGTTGGAATGCGACAAAATGGGGGTAGGATATATACTGCACAATTTTCACTCCTCAGTCAGCACACTGGTGTGTTAGCTGATGTCATCTTAAGCACAACCAATCCTTTGTTCTGAAACTTTTACCTGCTGATGACTTATTAGTCTTCGGTACTTCTGCTTTTGAGAAATAACCTACATTGGATATTTTCAGCATCGGACATGTCAGTATGATATTCACTTTGCCAGTAATTTCCCTGTTAAATAAATCTGAAGGGAAGATGAATTTGAGAGCTATTCTTTGTTTTAGGATATTAACCACTTGGATGCTAATGACAAGGGTAACTTGTCATGCACTGCCCATTCATTTCAATGGAAATCTCATTATAGGTGCCTAATAACCCTTAGCGTCCAAGTGGTTAAGTCTGGATTTCGTCTGTTGAAAGCAATGGGAAGCACAGTAATGGGCATGATGGAAAAGCAACTACAATGGAGAGATCTGGTTGTCCTGAAGCCCTGCTCCTTTTGGAAATATCAGAAAATGTTATATGGGTTGTTACTGTTTTTGGCGGAGCGAGTTTTATATAGCGTGAACTAGACCTGAAGGTATCTGAGCGCTTTACATGAGCTCCAGTTGCGTTACAGACGGACACATAAATTTTTCGTTGGGCACGAGGAGGCTAAGTGATTTGCCCAGAATCACAGGATGTTGAGCGTCCCTGCGAAGACTCGAACCTTGTTCCCACTCTCTGAGGTCGACCTCTCTAACCATTAGGCCACATCGCTCCTGCACCACTGGCAGAAAATATGAAATTGTTATTAGTGGACAGAATTGGATGTTTCTTATTTCCCACTAACCTACAAAGTCCCTGTACTCTGTCCCCTCTCCTTCAATGTATATGACCTATCTCCAAGGTGATTGAGGGCTGGGCCACTGGAATTATGCAATTCTATGGTCACTGCCTTTTTCATGTAATTGTAGATTTGCTGCATTTTCCATAACGTCCATCATCTGCTACACAATTTGCAGAGTTAAACAAAAAAGGTTTCTAGCTCTAAACAGATCAAAGTTACTAAAAATGCAGTAACATGTATTGTCACGTAGTGGAAGGCCTGTCCTGAAGATGGCTGGTCACCATACAGTATTGTATTGCTCAATTTGAGTGTTAAAATTGAAAACCTGGGATGAAAACCTGGCTAACGGAGTGCTAGTATCGGTGAAAATGTCAAAATATTGAAGCACTGTTCCGAAATATTCCTCATTTGCCACATAATTTGTCTTTTCTTGCAGCATAATTTAATTAACCCTTGCACATAATTTGGCCTTCTCCTGCCGTCTAATTTCAGAGCCCTTTATTCTGAATTCTAGCCTGTTATCAAAAATACACAACTGATACCTAGATTGTACTTGTCCTACCTGGTAAAACAGATGCGTATCAAGATGCCTTAAAAGTAATCAAAGTTTGGTTGAAATCAAACTACATTTGTCATAAAAGTTGTTAGTAATTCTACTGCTTAGTTTCAACGACGTTGAGCCGCACTCATTGTCTCTGTCTGCGGCTTTGTGTCCACCTCCAGCAATTTCTGCCCACAACCTCTGGAACATTTAAGGCCTATATGAAAGCATTGAAAATAACTGCACGTTTACCCTAAGTCCATCTGGTCTTATGTCATTGCAAAAAGTTAATTCAAGCCGAAGACACCGTCCGCATGATGAACTCCATCCACTCCGGATCTCCGACCGACCCCTGCCCTCACCACGTCTTCAACAAGGCCGACGCTGTCATCGCACCCCACCTGCGGGACATCATCAACACCTCCTTCACCACCGCCACCTTCCCTGAGAGCTGGAAGCACGCCAAACTCAGCGCTCTACTCAAGAAACCAACAGCGGACCCCACCGAACTCAAGAATTACCGCCCCATCTCGCTGCTCCCGTTTCCGGCCATAGTCATCGAGAAGACCGTCAACAAGCAACTGGCCGCCTTCCTCGAGACGAACGGATCCCTCGACCCCTCACAGTCTGGCTTCCGAGCCAACCACAGCACCGAGACCGCCCTCATCGCTGCCACCGATGACATCCGAACCCTGATGGACAACGGAGAAACAGCGGCCCTCATCCTCCTAGACCTCTCCGCGGCCTTCGACACCGTCTGCCACCGCACCCTAGTGCAGCGCCTCTACAACGTCGGAATCCAGGAGAAGGCACTGGAATGGATCATCTCCTTCCTCGACGGAAGGACCCAGAGAGTCCGCCTACCACCGTACAAATCAAAGGCCACCGAAGTCATCTGTGGCGTACCCCAAGGATCCTCGCTGAGCCCAACCCTCTTCAACGTCTACATGAGCCCCCTCGCGGCCATCGCACGCCAACACAACCTGAACATCATCTCCTACGCCGACGATACCCAGCTGATCCTCTCCCTTACCAACGACCCCGCCGCCGCCAGAGCCAACCTTCACGAAGGAATGAAAGAGGTAGCCGAGTGGATGTCGACCAGCCGCCTGAAGCTGAACTCGGGCAAGACGGAAGTCCTCATCCTGGGATCCTCGCCCTCCGCCTGGGACGACTCCTGGTGGCCCCCCGCCCTGGGAACCGCACCCAAACCGACAGACCACGCACGCAACCTGGGCTTCATCCTGGACTCCTCCCTCTCCATGACCAAGCAAGTCAACGCCGTCTCCTCGTCGTGCTTCAACATCCTGCGCATGCTACGGAAGATCTTCCGGTGGATCTCCACCGAGACCAGGAAGACTGTCACCCAGGCACTTGTCACCAGCCGACTGGACTACGGCAACGCCCTCTACGCCGGAACCACCGCCAAACTCCAGAAGAGACTCCAACGGATTCAGAACGCCTCAGCCAGACTCATCCTCGACATCCCACGACACAGCCACATCTCCGGACACCTAAGAGACCTGCACTGGCTCCCGGTCAACAAAAGAATCACCTTCCGTCTCCTTACCCACGCACACAAAGCTCTTCACGATCAAGGCCCGAGCTACCTCAACAACCGCATCAACTTCTACGCTCCCAAACGACACCTCAGATCAGCCAGTCACGCCCTCGCCGCCGTCCCCCGCATCCGAAGAACGACAACAGGAGGAAGGTCCTTCTCCTACCTGGCCGCCAAGACCTGGAACTCCCTCCCTCCCGACCTGCGCCTGACCCAAGACCACCTCGCCTTCAGGAAGAAGCTCAAGACCTGGCTGTTCGGGTAGTAGCAGCACCCCCCTCCCCCCTCCCCCCCCTAGCGCCTTGAGACCCTCCGGGTAAGTAGAGCGCTCTATAAATGTCTATGATTGATTGATTGATTGAAGCTTCCTTCTCATCTAGATTACACCATGGCTTGGCGTTCTATCAATGTTTTCCCCACAGAAGACTGAACCGAAACCATATGTATTATTTTTGGACAGTCAGTAATTCTTTATTTTCTAAAAATAAATTCTTACAGAAATATACCTGAGTTATTCAATGCATTGATACATAGAATTTTGAATTATCATAAAATCTCCAATAAATAAAACTAAATAACATCAATGCAGTCCGCTCAAAACACAGACCTAAAGACAAATATAAATCTGCAATAAAACCATTTAGAACATACATGTTGTATTCAAGATGTGCAACAGTTAAGCCTATTGAGATAAAACAGCAAATTATTCCAGTTACTTTTGTAGATACTAAAGTGCATTGTCTGGATCCGACATAACACAGTCTGACAGGCGAGCAATAATATGTATTTAAAATGCCTTTTAAAAAGTACACCTTGGATGAATCTGCAGAAAAACCCACTCATAAACGTATACATCAGATTCAAAGTAAACAAGCAGTCAACCCTATTGAAATATAAGCAACAAATAATATCAATTGCCTCTATCGATAATAAAGTGCATTGCGCAAAGCTAAGTTTAAAGACGGTCTCAAAAAAGAACAATCGGGCTGCATGTTCTCAATTTGTTTTAAAATCATCCCTATATCAAATTGATAGGACATTAAAATGCTATTCCAGGGCAGCTGTGGGACGGGACGCCTGCCATAAGATAACCACAATTTTACGCAAATATTGGCCTATACCAATGGCTACATTCTGCTGTATCATACCACACAACAGTTTTAAACCCTTGTGTTGGTCCTAGCCCTTTTTACAGGGTTATCCCCAACATTTTTGTTTTCTTACTATTCTTTTTTCTGACATGCTTTTCTTGGCTTTAGGACTCTGGGTACTTTACCACTGCTATCCAGTGTTATAGTGCATATGCTCTCTGCCTAAATTGTATTGGTGATTGGTTTATCCATGATTGGCAAATTTGATTTACTAGTAAGTCCCTAGTAAAGTGCGCCCTGTGTGCCCAGGGCATGTAAATCAAACGCTACTAGTGGGCCTGCAGCACTGATTGTGCCATCCACAGGAGTAGCCCTGCAACATGTCTCAGACCTGCCACTGCAGTGTCTGTGAGTGCAGTTTTAAACTGCCATTTCGACCAGGCAAATGCATCCACTTGCCAGGCCCACACCTTCCTTTTTAGTACATGTAAGGCACCCCTAAAGTAGGCCGAAGGCAGCTCCCTGGGCATGGCCTAGTGTATGTAGAAGGTTGGTCATGTGCTGTTGTGTTTTACATGTCCTAATAGTAAAATGCTGCTAATTTAGTTTTCACTATTGCAAAGCCTATCTCTCCCTTAGGGTAACATAGGGATTGCCTTGAATTATCTTTTAAGTGTATTTTCCCATTTGGAGCAGATAGAAATTAAGAGATTTAGGTCTCTGAACTCACAATTTAAAAACACATCTTTTGGTGAAGTTGGTTTTACATTGCATGCTTTAAACTGTCACTTTTAGAAAGTGGCCATTTCTTGCTTAACCATTCTGTGCCTCTGCCTGTCTGTAAATACATGTCTGGGCTGACTGACAGTTTGAATCTTGTGCATTCACTCTGGACAGTCACACAAAGGGAGCTGAAGTTTTCCTTGCACATCCCGATGTCCCATCACCAGGCTGATGTGCCTTCCTGAGCTAGAGTGGTGGGAGGAGTTGTCACTGAAATCTGAATATGGCTGTGCCTGTCCTCACACAAAGCTGTCTCATCCCTCCTGTAGTGTGTCTGGATCTAAAAAAAATGGCAGCAGAAACTGGAAATTTCAGATATTACCTTTCATCTAACCTTTCAACACACACAGAGCGACTTTCTATCGGACAACCTCAAAGCTCAATTTAATAAAACTGCTTCTTCCTTTATTATACGCCAAGCAAAATCGATAAGTTGGGTAATGGTAAAGGCACGTACTGTCCCCGTTGTGCTGATAATAGTGCTGACTCTGTGCACATGTTTGCTTTGTGTATTAAATTAGGGCCATTGATTATCCAAATGCAAACCTTTTTAAGCTAAGTAGTAGCGCAGAACATTTTGCTAAATCCCCGACCATCTTGTTGGGGGTTTGCGACCTCATTAGCAGAAGGGAAGGCGGGGCCCTAATCTCTGTTTCCATGGCTGTCTATAAACTCTGTATAACCTCTGCTTGGATCGAGCCAACTCCCCCTTTGTTTTTGCACTGGCTGACCTGGTTACTGTCAATAGGGAACTCGGAGAAGGCTATTTATGCTAAAAAAGGGGTATGAGATAGAAAAAAGGGAATTCTAACTTGGGAACCCCTTAGCAAATGGCTCTCCTAGGCCAATTCATTATCCTCATTGGTTACTGACCCACAATATTGGGACTGAACTGAATTGCCCTATTGTTATTTTTTTTGTAGTTAACCCGTTGCCTGCTGATGACGGAACCGCTCCGTCATCAGCTGCGGTGGCGCTGTGCTGATGACGGAGCGGTTCCGTCATGGCCCGCTCGGAGCGCCTGCGCGACGCGAATTCCGCGCCTGCGCTGAGCGTTCCATTGAGCGGGGCGGGCCATGACGGAACCGCTCCGTCATAAGCACAGCGCCACCGACGCTGGTGACGGAGCGGCCGCCCCACCCCCTCAGCACTGCGGCGGAATAGCCGCCGCAGTGAAGGGGTTAATTAGAAGTCTGTAAGCACAATTTATATTGTGATATGTTGCATTATGTTTTGTGTTGTTTTTCGCGCTGTTTGCATTCTTCTGCCCTTTCAAGTATTGGTCTTAGTTTTTTTTCCCCCAAGAACCATTCAAACGGGACAGATAACAATATATTTGAACTTCATACCCCTGTTGACACAAAATACACGGAGCATAGATGGTTTCGAAAATTAACTTACCTTTTAATTGTGTAACTGAACAATCACTCACTTCCTTTTTTCCCTTCCTCTCATCTATTAGTGTCTGCAAACTTTTTTTTGGGGGGGTGGGGTGCTGGGGGGGGGGGGGGGAGGGGGTTGGACCGTTTGTTCTAATTTCGTGAAGGTTCTGTTTTGTAAACTGCATATAAAGAGCCAGGTCAGGGAAAGGCAGAGTCTTGTACACTACAAAGACTTGCGCTCCCATTCAGCGTCTTTGGTTCCATACTACCGCACCGCACTGTGCGTTATCGCTTATAGCCACTTGTTCCTTAGCGGCTGCCGCTCTCGACTATGGCAGCTGCTGTGGGCTCAGAGGCTCCTACAGGGCCGGAACAGAGTCCGTGGCTCCAATGCGCGAGGCTCCAGGTCGCCGGCTGTGGATCGGCGTCTGCATTTGCACCTACAATCTGCGACACACCTATCGTCAGCTCGCTGTATCTCTGCTGTTTTTGGGTAGAGAAAATGTGACCATGTTTGAGAATGGTGACGATCACAACTAGCATGAATAATACATTCAAATAAAAACTTTAAAAAGCGAGTCAAGGCCAAGCAGCTTCCTCCTTTCCTACCTTGAAGCTATGGGGTCACTTGACGAGGGCTGTTGGTGTGCTCGGCATATACTCTGTTCTGCTCTTTATCACCTAGCGATTTTTTCTATTAGTTCTACATAACCTTTTGCTTTTGTCTGTGATTAAAGCACAAATATTGTTGATGTTAATTTTGATTTCTTTCATGGTTTAGCAGAATTGTAGATTTTACATCTGTTTTTTTGTCCTGCTTGTTATGTTTTTTTTTTGTTTGGATTTAATCTGTAATCACGCTTTGTTAAGTATGTGTTTTGTGCGATATTATTACTGCTGCTAACTAGTAATGCGTCTCATATGATGCTTTGGAGACCCCAGGAGAAGTTTAATTACTTACTGAATGTAAATAACTATCTTGCACCCGTGAACATGCAAACATGCTGTTCTCTCTGCACTGCAATCCAGTGGTAAACAGTCCCTATCTTTGGTAAATACTTTTTGCTGCAAGTCCCATTTATTGTGGGAATGCCAGCGTAAGGTTCTCATCTTCAGGAAGCAAGTTTGGACAGATCCAAAGAAAGGCAGTATGTCTCACTAGGTGTGACAGATTTATAAATTAGACCCTTCCCACAACACGTTGTGAAAAACAATAGTTGATGAACGCCTGCCAAAGAGTGAGGATTATGTTAAATGCCGTGCGTAAACACAAGCTCTTGTTTAACTAGCCTGTGTACGTGGTATAGTGTGCATTCTTGCGATGATTGATGGCATGCGTTCCGCCCTGCAAAGGTATTTCACACATATTTTCGTATCCCCTCCTTGCTGTCCCAAACCTGCTGCTGCTTTTTCAGATGCGTTCAAGCTGATGATCACTTCCGGGTACACGACCTGATCTTTCATGCGGGGGATGAGTCTTCATGGGCTGCGGCCTTCGAGTGTATATAATCCACAAAATAATCAGGGTCCTTGAGATGGACACAACGCTGTGTTGTGCATGCTAGTTCGGTTTACACATACAAATAGCCTTTTATCGAGCGTAAACCCCTTATGAAATTAACTTTTATTTTACACTCGTAAAAGGATTAACTCACAAAAAACGTTTTGGTGTGAGTAAACCTACTTCCAGACCCAACGAGTGAGTGATTGAGTGGATGTTCAGGACTGGGATACGTTGAAATCTTTTGCTCATGTGTAAAGGCACTCGTTTGCGAGTGCTCACAAACTGATCCCTAGAAAAGGGCGGCTTTCCAGAATAAGAAAGGAATACCTCCAGAATTGGGCCGAATGTTTCTCGACGAGCAAAAATATTTCGGGCCTTGAGAAAAAAGTATTTGTCCTCCAATAATCATACACAGCTGCAAATGTTGTTCAGTTGTGTGTGCTCAAATGCCTCTGCCTGGTCTCAATTGCATCTTCAGAAGAGATTTTAAGGAGTAAGTCTGGAATCCTGCGTCTTTTGCAGGTCTTTGGGACTTTTGATAGGAGGACCTGTGCAGAGGAATTATTAACCGTCCTCTGTGCACTGCTCCGTTAGGCAATATTGCATGGACATGGAAGGGAGACATTTGTCTCACTTTTCCGATCTATCGTGGCGTGAATTTTTACTTTCCCTACACGCCGCCTCCCGGACGCATGAATCGAGAATAGCTCATCTAAGGAATCCACAGAAGCCTCCAGCATGTTAATTACCAATGATCTTTATTTCTGATGAACGGCCCAGCTCTCATAGACTCCTTACCACTCTCTCTCGCTCTCCTTCCTTCTCTTCATAATTAATTTATGCATATAAGCTTTTGCTGTTCTGGACTGCTCCATCTGTCACGCTACTCAGAACTAAAATGATTTCTCTTGCACCAACATATTTTATATGCACTGTGCGTATGCCATAATTGGAATTCACATGGCTCTGGCGACGAAGTTGTGCAGCGCTTCCTGGTGTTGGTAAGGGACGACTGACATCTTCAAAATGTCTGGAACCAGGCCGCTTCATGTAGCTGGTTGTAACAGTGGGCTCGCTGTTTACTCAAGCATTCCCTTTAATTTTGACCCTTCTATATGAAAATCGACTCTTCCCCAAATTCAACAACTGGGATTCATTCAAAATTTTTAAGAGCGCTTGGACTCTTCAGTATTGAAGCAGATTGAGGGGTTGCAGGTCAAGGGTTTCCCCAAACGTAAACAGGACACAAGCAAGTCTTATGTATGTACCAACACAGAGAATTTTCATGTTGTCAAGCAGGTTGTCAGGGTACAAGAAGCCATGGACAATACTGGCTTTCACAAGATATCACTATGTCGTCGATTCACTACTGGAGGTCAAAACTCCCCTCTAGACCCTCTTCAGTTTTGTCACAGAAAATCCGGGACCAATGTTATACCGACAAGATGGAAAGATATACTCCAGTTACCCCAAATAAGGGGCAACAGAATTTAATTTTAGACTGATCCCTCATCAGAACTGAAGGATATTGGCTACGACCAATAGTAATGAGTCCCAAGATCCAGATACCATTGCCATCAGCTCCAGGATATCTTCCTAGGTGATACTGCGCTTAATCTACAGAACATAACATACCCATTCTCACTGGACCCAATAAGGGAGAAGGAGGAGCATTTTATAGGACATTCCCCCTCCCAAATATTCTATAGAAAGCTCAGAGAAGGGGCAGCAGAACCGATCTGGGGATTTGCAGAAAATCCTGTCTGCTGCTGCCTTCTCTTCAAAGACCAGCGTTATTGGACAGAGGGGATGGAGGAACAGGAATTTGGGATTTAGTGGGAAGGAGATTCGGGAAGAGAAGGCCTGGTGTGTCCTTACTGCTGCTGCATTCTCTCTTCACGGGCAAGAAGTCTAAGGAGACCTTGACTAGGGAACAGATCACCCTAACAGTAATATCGAGCAAAAACCTAAGAAGTATTTTTGCCTAAAGAAATTTTCACAAGATAAGATGTAATATCCAGATACGTAAGTACGTGTTGAATAAAAAGGGTATCTAACGTCCTCAATCAATTCATGACTAATTACAAATTTTGTGATTATTCTTCCAGATGACAATGCATATCACATTACACCATTGAGGAGACCACTATGAATGTAGTATTATTTAGACATCAGAGTATGTGTTATTTATTTGTTGGTTACCTCATTTAGAATTTAGAGGATGTTTTATTCATCATCAAACATGTAGTGATTTTAAAAGGTTTCTATTTCACCTTTAACTCTATCGACCGCTAACCTCTTAACATCACTCTCACCTGCCTTTACCTATACCCACCTCTGAGCCCTCAAGTGATCCTCACTTTACCTCCCTTTATTTATTTTATTTATTGCAGTTTTATATAGCGCAGACTTTACCCACAGGTGGCATGGCGCTTTACAATAGACCCAAGTACGTTTCATAAGGAGAATAAAACACTAACAAGTAACAAATACAATAAGGGAACCGATACTGAATTAAAATCAAATTTCCATGTTGAAAAAAGGGACCGGGTGCCTCAATTTACATGCTGTGGAAAACGAGCCCAGAATCCTATCGATGCCCAGGCCGCTGGCGCAAACTGCCTCTTAGTTCCCATGTTGAATAGTTACCAAAAATAAAGAGACGGGCGCTGGCAGCAGGAATCAAGAACAGAGTTTATTTCTCATGAGGAGAGCCAGTCATTTCGGACACGAAACACAGTGTCTTTCGGGAGGTGCTCTAACAAGTGAGCTGAGACTCTTGCTTTTATACCTTACAGAACACTCGATAACACAATCAGGGCTGTATGACGCAAGAGAAAGACATCCCTATAATCCTCGTGGTGATCCTACCCCACATACATTCACAATGGGGACCCTTGACTTGCTGATAAGAGGGGAGGGCAATCACGCAGCTGAGTGTTTCGTAGGATGTGTACGCCTGACCATAGTCCAGGAGGTGGGGTGGCTAAGACCAATAGAGGATCCTTTGAAGAGGAGTGACTTCATACAATAAGGGCAGTAAATGGTATCTCCTGGCTCAGGCGATGGCCTCGGACATGTGTGGTCAGCCGGACTCGGGGGAAAGGGTCATCAAAGGAGTGGTATTCATGCCGCGTGGACAATCGAGCGCGGAGGGAAGGCTTGTCAACAGAGGGGCATTCATGGAAGGGAAGGAGGTGTTGGTCAGGCGCGGCCGTGACTCTCAAGGACAGGGTCTTGCAGAAGAAGAAGGTTTATGACTTGCCCACGTGAGGAGAAGGGAGGGGTAGCCAGGGTGGACACAGGGACAGAGTCACACAGAGAGAGAGAGATCTTATGATCCGTACATGAGAGAGCGGGGGCAGTCAGGTGCGGCTGGGGAGGGCTACGTCAGCTAAGGCGAAGGATGCCTCTCCAAGAAGGAATGGGGGGGGTTTTGTGCGAGTCAAGTGGGAGAGTTACCTTTCACAGCGGGGTCGCGCAGAGGGAGAGGGTTTCATGGTCTATGCATGAGAGGGGGGGGGGGTTAAGGTACGCGCAGGAGGGAAACCGGGGATCCCAATGGGTAAAAAGGCCATGGTGCCTAAACTGGCTGTACATATGTATAGGGGTAGGGGCTCTCACTGGCAGAGTGATACGGTCAATAGTTTACGGTATTCATGGTGCTCACAGGGAGAGGAGTGGGAGAAGAAGGGGAATGAATGCTGTCTATGTACATCAATTTCTTCAACTTTCACAGTCGCCCCTTTTTACATAGCAGTAGTCATTCTTGCAATTGATGGGTTTACAGGTAGACAGGCATCGTTGATGAATTAGCTTTTTGTCGATACTAACATTTGGCGTACAATCATAGACAGTTAAGGTGATGGGCAGAATGCAGTACAAAGAAAAATTGCTTTTCATTGAGTTCCTAACAATTTAAACGCACTACATAGCAAAAATCTTTCTGACTTAAAAAAAATGTGACCAACGAACAGTTTTGACCAGGTAGTTGAGAGCGGAATTCAGTTCAATACACAATATTTCTTCGTCACAGTGTCTTTTTGTCAGTAAGCCATCACTGGTAGGCTCTAGTCCGAGTACTTTCGTTGGCGCTGTTGAGCACCGGCGGTGGAGCTATAGGTCCAGCTCGGTTCTATCCTTACGTGTTGCAGGGTGCGGTCAGTCCTCTGCTGTTAGACCACAGTCCTGTTCCCTAAACAATCCGGTTGGTGGCGCCTTATGCTCGGCACCCATAGTTCTATGGCAGCACCCTATTCCCAGTGGAATGCTGTTCTTTCCCTTGGCAAAAAGTCACGTGGGAAAGAGGGTGAGTGTGGTTCAAATAGTCGATAGGTGAGAGGGCGGAGTTGGGTCAGAGTTCCTGGGACACGCAAAAGGGACCAATCTAGACGTTGGCGTTCGTCTCTGAAGAACAGACATAAGGTGCCATTGACATACAGTTCCCCTATAAATGGCCAGATTTGGGGGACTTTAGTCGTCTTACCTGTCCTTTCCTTCTCAGCCAATTCAAGTTCATTCATTTTACAGAAAGGAGAGGCAGTAATATGGCGAGATACAATCATTTTAGTTTCGGTCAATTTCGCTGAACACCTTTGCGTTCAATATGTATCAAATCAGACTGGTGCCGGTGGGGCACAATTTTACCAAAAAGAGGGAGAGAAAAATAGGGAGACTCTCATAGAGAGTGAGAGTCGTCCGCAATCTAAACGAGCCATTCGGTACACGTATGACATGTAGAGAGAGAGAGAGAGAGAGAGAGAGAGAGAGAGAGAGAGAGAGTGAGAGAGAGAGACGTGTACAAAATAGGTCATTTAGTGCGCTCACAACACGGAACAGCAAAGGTCGGGTAACACGCAGATACAGACAGAGGGAAGACATAAATTCGTACATTACACACACACAAACTCAGACAGGGAAGACGGCACATGTATCACACATATACAAGACATTCACGACAAGACAGGAAACAATTGTTAGCCTACAAGATCTGTTTTTATATATATATATCCTACATATCTTTACTATCCTATTTTATCTATGTGCTTAGCTCTTTCTACCCTTCCCCCCTTTCCCTTCTCGCTTGTCACGCCTGCGAGCGTTCCCAATTACCAATACTCACACCTCGGTTGGTCGGTCAGTAATTAACCTGGTCGTGCTAGTTACCCACAGTTGGATCTTAAGCCATTTTTCTGTTCCCTCCTTTGGCGGGAAGCTCTCCAGGCTTGAGGCAACGGCAAGTATTGATCGGGAGAGCAGTCAGACAGCTTGGCTATATCTATAAGAGTGTGAGAAAGGGGGTAGTGCATTTTGAACATCAGCAACATTTCTAACTTCCTAGACGGGTAGTGCCGTGGCAACCCTTACCCGTATAATTTTTTTTTGTTGTCCTTTCCCTACCTAGTCAAACGTCCAGTTACATTATTTAACACGTCATTTCTAGTCAATTTTTCGTCATTCAGTACCTGTCCAGTTTCTATGTCAGTCCATCCTCTCAGTCGCTATGTCCTAAGGAGGAACAGTCATGTTAAGCCTACGTCTTTTAAAAACTTATCGTTATAACGACTAAACACATATTCCCTCTTTCCCTTTTTCGTCGGTGGTCCAACCGTCGCTCTTCCACACTTCAGCCGACGTTCTGACGTGACCTGCAGAAGGGAGGAAAAGAAGGGGTGGGGGGGGGCAGCATTCAAAGCACATCATCATGCAGTAATCCGAAAATGTTTTTACCTACCACCTACTCGCCCTATCTCCTCGTACTGCATTCCCTTGCCATATCGGCGTTTAAGCCCAGAGGGACCAGTGGTGTCAGATAGATAATCATTGACGATCTGCGTATCTACATAAGCTACTTGGTCGTAACCCTCTTTATCGGGTGCAAGGGTGACGGTCAGGTGGCATTTCTGTGGTGTCATTTTAAGGGTGTCTGAAACACTTTTCCGGCTGCTTGTGACACATAATGTAGCTGCTAAATATCTGATCCCTTCTGATCTACATCCTCCATCATACTTATTCTTTGCTCACAGTAGTAAGGCATCCAAAACTCATTAATGCAACTGCTACAACCATGCTTTCTTCTTCAAAATACTTTTAATAAACGAAATTGGTGGCAGTTCATTGCATAAAGTGCAGCAGTGCAATAAAATCGTATTTAAAATTTTCTTACAGAGCAAGTATGACGTATGTCAAGAATTCAGTTTAATTAATTCATAAATTCATTATCCGATACTCATTCTTTATCTAAATTACACCAATTCATTTTCCAAATCGTAATCAGTTCCCACCCTAAGTCAGTTCATTATCCAAGCACATACTCAACATCCTTCGTATCTACTTTCATTATCCAAAAACTCCATATAGATCTCGGGACAACAAGCTGCGCAATCAGGGTGCAACAAAGTTTATTCAAAACGTCTCATTTGGTGTCGGCGCCATTTTGGGAGGGGTCAGGCGAGTTCCAGCATAGTCAGAATGTCTCTAGTCTCGCATGGTTGGCCCAGAACCTTCCGTTGGCAGTTCAAAAAGTTTTGTGCTATGTTGTTAACAGTCTAACAATATGGACAATTAGTCAAAGAGTGGGAAGGGCGGCAACAACTTTTCCTACCGGGTCATCCTGGTGTTCCTCCGGAACTGAACAAGTCTGTGCCGTGGCTGCGTTTTCGCCATTTCCAAACTGAAGCCGGCGCTGGCAGAAGTGCGTCGATGTCGCGGTTCTCAGTGAGGGGGCGGGGGCGCCCATGAGGAGGGATCGGGGTGCCCCCCGGCTCTTATAGAATCTTCAAGGTTGAGGAGAAGAACAGACATGGAGCGTGTGCCCGTCCTGGGCAGAAGACCGCTTTTTGATGTTGACCCTCTTTAAGTAAGAGCATTGGGGTGTCGCTGGAAGCCTCCACCTGGAGGGAGGTGGGGGAGGCTCGTTCGCGTCACCTCCCCCTTCCAGCGACCCCGCGCCGTTCCCCGGCTCCGTCGCTTCGATATTGGCCGTGCTGGCTATTGAAGATGGGGGGGGTGGTCGGCGGCTGAGGCAAGACAGCCCCCCCTTTTCTCTTGACATGTGGCGGGACTACCTGGAACTGTCCAGGCGTCGACATGTGGCGGGACTACCTGTAACTATCCAGGAATTTGACATGTGGCGGGACTACCTGTAAGCGCCGCCATTCTCGCTTTTGGCTTCGGCCTTCTTCGTGGGTCGGACCAGGCGAGAGACAGAAGGGGGGGGTGGTCGGTGGCTGAGGCAAGACAGCCCCCCCCCCCCCTCGTGGCCTGCAGGGCAGCAGAAGAGGAGAGAAAGAGAGGACTCTGCCATTCTTTGGACCGCCTGCCCAACATCATCTCCTCCCGACCGTGGTCAGGCGAGCCCCTCGTGCCTCGAGGCCTCGCCTTCCGGATGGGCGTAACCGCGGACCTGTTGCACTTCGGGAGCTTCCGGAATGGGGGTAGGTACCTATTGGATTGTTTCTATTTCATGTGACCGTTATTTGGGCGTGGCGGGCAATGAGGCAGGCATGTTGGGAGCAGGAACAGGCAGTGAAGCCTAGCTACCTCGTGGCTATTTTTGCTGCCAAACTTTTCACCATTTTACATTTCTTATTACGAACTATTTCTAATGTTTCTTATTTTTAGTGAAGTCAAAAGCTCATCAGGGGGTTACTGACTTAGCCTGATTTCTTTTTCTTTTTCTTTCTCTTCCTTAGCGTGTTTCGAGCTAAAGCTTTCTGTTAGTAGGGAACGATGATCACTTCATATTTTTTATGTGTCCTTTTCACTAGGGGGTACTTCTGGGCGGACCAGACGAGTTCCCTCCAATAAATGGTCCGGGGTGGAACGAGATTATCGATCGAAAGGGGAACATATATTCCTTCATTAGGGTATCATCCTGGACAGACCGAGCGATGTACTTCCATTTACTAGGGTAGCCTCCTGGACGGACCAGATGGTCTACTTCCACTAAATGGCCCATGAGCGGGGAGCATATGTCCTCCATAAGGGTAGTCTCCTGGGCGGACCATGCGAGCTACCCCCCAAACAGTGGGGAGTGGGTAGGACTGACGAATTCACAAAGGGGCATAACCTACCCTTTACTACTTGCAAAGACTAGATAGAATATTTCTATTCCACGTTGTTTGCAAGCAGAAAATACCTCAAACGAAACAATTCCTGGAACAACAATGTCCAGGCAACCAACCAATCAGTGGGGAGAAAAACAGGCATGACGGATTACAACGGGGACAAACGTCTGCATTACCTGCCCTTCGCTATCCAGAAAGGAAGACAGAATATTTCTACTCGTCTCAGTTTGTAGACAGGGAAGATCTCAAAGAACAACAATCGATTATTTAATCGACTTCAAACAATCCAGTGGGGAGAAAAGTAGGCATGACGAATTACAACGGGGACAAAAAGTCTGCATTACCTACCCTTCTCTATCTGCAAAGAGGGGCGACGTTCCTATTCGCCGCTGTTTGTAAACAGAGAATGTCTCGTTCTCAGAAGAGAACCAATATGTCAAGTAGCCTTCAAAGCTAAATGAACCAATACCAACAATTTCGGTATACAAATACCGATTTTCAATACAATCAATCAATCAATCAGGTGGATAGAACCACCCTACCAATCAGGCGTAAGAACGCCCTACTTAATCTTACCCGGACCGGACCATACGGACAGTTCTTTGACTTCCTCCTCCAGCGCCCGATCGTTCTCTTACTCCATGTAGCATTCCTGTGGGATTCCAGTCAGGACAATAGGTCACTCAAGAGAGGTCAGTTCAGAATTGGTGAAGTTCTGTCGATCGGCAGCCGGGCGAGGGCCCTCTCAAGGCAGGCATGCCCCGATCATTTAGATGTTCACTTCTTCGTCTGGATCTCTCTTATCGGACCCCATGTCACTGATGGACCCCGCGTTGGGACGCCAATTGTGGAAAACGAGCCCAGAATCCTATCGATGCCCAGGCCGCTGGCGCAAACTGCCTCTTAGTTCCCATGTTGAATAGTTACCAAAAATAAAGAGACGGGCGCTGGAAGCAGGAATCAAGAACAGAGTTTATTTCTCATGAGGAGAGCCAGTCATTTCGGACACGAAACACAGTGTCTTTCGGGAGGTGCTCTAACAAGTGAGCTGAGACTCTTGCTTTTATACCTTACAGAACACTCGATAACACAATCAGGGCTGTATGACGCAAGAGAAAGACATCCCTATAATCCTCGTGGTGATCCTACCCCACATACATTCACAATGGGGACCCTTGACCTGCTGATAAGAGGGGAGGGCAATCACGCAGCTGAGTGTTTCGTAGGATGTGTACGCCTGACCATAGTCCAGGAGGTGGGGTGGCTAAGACCAATAGAGGATCCTTTGAAGAGGAGTGACTTCATACAATAAGGGCAGTAAATGGTATCTCCTGGCTCAGGCGATGGCCTCGGACATGTGTGGTCAGCCGGACTCGGGGGAAAGGGTCATCAAAGGAGTGGTATTCATGCCGCGTGGACAATCGAGCGCGGAGGGAAGGCTTGTCAACAGAGGGGCATTCATGGAAGGGAAGGAGGTGTTGGTCAGGCGCGGCCGTGACTCTCAAGGACAGGGTCTTGCAGAAGAAGAAGGTTTATGACTTGCCCACGTGAGGAGAAGGGAGGGGTAGCCAGGGTGGACACAGGGACAGAGTCACAGAGAGAGAGAGAGATCTTATGATCCGTACATGAGAGAGCGGGGGCAGTCAGGTGCGGCTGGGGAGGGCTACGTCAGCTAAGGCGAAGGATGCCTCTCCAAGAAGGAATGGGGGGGGTTTTGTGTGAGTCAAGTGGGAGAGTTACCTTTCACAGCGGGGTCGCGCAGAGGGAGAGGGTTTCATGGTCTATGCATGAGAGGGGGGGGGGGGGGGTTAAGGTACGCGCAGGAGGGAAACCGGGGATCCCAATGGGTAAAAAGGCCATGGTGCCTAAACTGGCTGTACATATGTATAGGGGTAGGGGCTCTCACTGGCAGAGTGATACGGTCAATAGTTTACGGTATTCATGGTGCTCACAGGGAGAGGAGTGGGAGAAGAAGGGGAATGAATGCTGTCTATGTACATCAATTTTTTCAACTTTCACAGTGCCTGAAGCATTTCTGTGCCATTGTAGGTATAATGCTTGATGATTGGTGTGCTTGTGCAATTTAACTCTTGTACCCATGTGGTGAGCTCTCTTATCTAACCGTCAAAGTTCATGGCGGCCATTCCACTGTATGACGATGTAGTCATATGCTAAGGATTAATGTGGTTTTTAACGCGGTGGCTTTACGCTGCGCATTTCAGTGTCTAACACATGCGGCTCATGCGTGTGTTTTACATCGTACTAGGTGCCCGTGCTTGGTGAAGAGTGAAATACTATTAACGCTCCAACTTTGGTTGTGATAAAAATAAAATCGTGAAGTTTCTTCGCCGAGCTTGTAAATTGCGGCACCCTGTCACTTTTTTCAACATGGAATTTTGATTTTAATGCAGTAGCGGTCCCCTTATAGTATATTGAGCTATGGTTCTCATTACTTTTAGATTGTCCCCAGATGAAGGCCTACCAGGTCGAAATGCATCGGGACCTATATGATGAATGTTGGGATATGTAGTGCTGACACTACTATATGAAGCTTAAATTGAGATTATTGAAGAAAACAATGAGAATAAACTAATATTTGTGAATCATTAGACTTAAGTTTATTCTTTCAACATTGGAGACAAAAAGGAGCAACCTTTAATAAAGAGGCCAACAAACCAGTGCTCGGGGGACATACACCACAATTGTGGAGATGCAGCCCACTTATACTTTATTCTCTCCGGTTCAGCGAGTGATTCCCAGGAGCACGGAACACCTTGATGAAATTAAGTATTATAACCAGGTTGTGCATGCACTAATAACCTTTTGTCAAGTATGACACTTAGGGATTTAGTGCTGTCGACAACAATAAGTTTGTTGTTAAGTAAGTTCAGATTGTCCATCCAAAGTTGAACAGGAGGAGGAGAAAGAGAGGTAGAGAGAAGAAGGAATTCCGTTTTGGAAGGATTCAGAATACGTTGATGAGTTGACATCCCACTTTGGATGGAGTTGAGAGTGGTGTTGGGGGATTGAGATGTCGTGTGCGGAAGACAACTTAAGGTATATGTGGGTGTCAAAAGCATAGAGGTGTAAGTGGATCCCAGCTTTTTTAAGGAGATTTCCTGATGGTTCCATGTAGCGATTGAACAAAGTGGGTGTGAGGATTGAGCCTTGAAGGACGCCTGGTCCATAGACATTGAAGTAGAGAGAGTGTTTCCTATTTTGATCATATGAGATCTTTCCAAAAGGCATTAATCAAACTATTTGAGCACTTTGCCTTCAAAACCCATTCTTTGTTTTAGAATGTTCTGAAGAGTTTTGTGGTTGATCGTGTCAAAGGCTGCAGTTAAGTTAAGAAGAATCAAGAGACAAAACTCACCAGAATCAAGTATACGCAGGGCATCGTTGATCACTTGAAGCAAGGCAGTTTCAGTGCTACAGCCTTGCACGAAACCAGACTGGAATTCGTCAAGTAGGTTGTTATTCCTGATGTGAAGGAAAGGTTGCTTCACTACACAGCTTTCTGTGCTTTTCCCAAGAAAAGGGAGGTTGGTGATAGGGTGGAAGTTGTTGAAGTCATTCACATCAGCAGAGGGTTTTTTAATAAGTGAGGTAACCTGTCCTGTTTTTAGGCCAACGGGAAGGGAGCCTTGGTTGAGGAAGAGGTTTATCAGGTTGGTCCAGTAGGAAAGAGTGTGGATGTAGAAGTCAATGGAGATGTCACTGGAATGGGGTTGAAAGAATCTAGTTTCTAGAATGCTTTTGAGGAGGGCATTCTCCTCAGTAGTGACATTATAGGTAAAGGTCTACAGCTAAGTCAGTCAGACTATTGACACAAGCAATCGCAGGTCTGGAAGAATTTGTGTGTGCCACCCCACTTAATTAACCAAGATTACAACTCATAAACCAAATGTGTAAGGCCAAAATGTTCAAAATTCATGTCATTTTATTTAGTGATGATATTTTCAATATTTTCTGTGTTTTATATCTCTGTTTAAATTACATAGTATATTTCATGATTGAAAATTCGTATCAAAGGTTAATATTCACTTACACATTCATTATACAAAAGATAAAAGACAGTACAAACAAAACATAGACAAAAGTTGATATAGGCAAGGCGGTAGATAGAACTACGCGCGTTTCGGCGTTATCGCCTTCATCAGGTCACCGTCTTATTGCACTGAAAACTGAATGAGACAGGACATAACTATTATTATTACATGCGGGGGAGCATATACTTTACATTTATGAAGGCCTGGTACAGCTTATTGGTACAAAAACAGAAGCATATAATTTGACCACAAATAAAAAACTCATTCTGTGTATAATACATTATGACTCCAATGGAACAGGAATTTTTGATATATATATATATATATGTATATCTATATATCTATATCCATATCCATATCCAACTCGAACAGGAACCCCCAGGGGTGTTTGTACTTTGGGAGGAAGACAAGCTGACTACTAACAGGGAGTTGCCAGCCTGACGCTCAAATTTGCATCTCTAAAGCAGGGAAGGCACTCACCAGCAAAGCGCATTAACCCACTGAGGTTTTGATTGTTCGCAAGTTGAGGAATGTTAGCACGGCCACTGGGGAATACAATAGGCAACACTACGGTTCCCAGAAAGCCGTGAAATCGACCTCACCCACTGAGGCAGGTATGTGTATAAAGGTGTGCGCCATGAACAGTGCTTTCATCTCCCCTCAGAACTTACGCTGCTGATGAAGGGATGGACTCCTGAAACACCTCTGGCGTTTAAACTTCTGATGTGATTTTCTGTGCTGTATGCCTGCTAGCAAGCTGCGAATTTTAACAAAATAAAAGACGAGCAAAATGTACTTCCTGTGGCTTTGATTCAAACCCAGGAGATCATATGACCACATTGGACCTACAAGACGCGCATTTCCACGTGCCGATACATCCTGCACACAGACAGTACCTTCGGTTCTGGGTAGCCGGAAGACATTACCAATTCAGGGTACTGCCATTCGGCTTGAAGTCAGCGCCAAAAGTTTTCACGAAATGCCTGGCTCCAGTGGTGGCTGTGTTGAGAAAGCAAAAACATCAAATATTTCCTTACCTCGACGATTGGTTAGTCAAGGCACCTTCAAAGGAACAGGCCAGAGCGTCAACACAGGCCTGCATAGACTTATTCGCCAATCTAGGATTGACCACGAGGGAAAGTCGAACCTCCACCCAGCAAAAGTGATCACCACTAACTTTGAGCCATCAAACGGTCTTTTTCTACGCCTTCTGAGGAGAAGGGTACTGTTTCAGCACCGTCGACGGGACCGTCGACAAAAAAGGGATCATCGACGACGACAACAACACCTCCGTCGTCTACGAATAAAGATAATGTTAAAGCTGGTGAGAATACAGCGTCGACTATTTCACCGTAAAAACAGAGCAGAGCTCAAAGAAGACTCCCTAGCACAACGTAAGGTATAATTTGATGAGGTGCAGCAGTAAGAGGGTGAACATTATGCCTCTTACACCACAGACAAAACCTCTTCCATTTCATCCTGTAGGTTTTGTTGGTACTCTCCGCTCTGGCCTTGGACAGAATCTCCCTACATTCGTGTGAGATGTTCAGATGGCTAAACTCACAGTGTTCAGGAGAAAGGCTGCTAATCGCAAGGATTTCTGGTCCGGATGGAGCACCTGCCCCTTGGACATTGTCAGAAGCGATGGAATTGGATGCAACCGAAATGGACAGTCCTCCGACAGCAGCAGCAGTTCCGTGAACCAGTGTTGTCTGGGCCACCACGGGGCTACTAGGATCAGTCTGCACTGCTCTTGCTTGATCTTCACCAGTACGCGGGGGAGAAGAGGAATTGGAGGAAAACCGTAGGCAAAGATGCCGGACCTTGCCATGGAAAACGCATTCCCCAAGATCCCTTCTGGGGAAGCCAGCTTGCGAAGTACTGGCATTTTCTGTTTTCCTTTGTAGCGAAGAGGTCCCCTATCGGTGTTCCCCATCTTTTGAAAGACGCTGTCCAGGATCCCCTGGTCTAGCTCCCATTCGTGGCAGGACGATTTGAGCCTGCTGAGAGTATCCTCTGTCATGGTCAGTGCAAATCTCTTAGTGGCTCTTTCCATCAAGTTATGAAATCCACCATTGTCCTCTGGTGGAGAATCTACTGGTCTCTGTGGAGGAGTAGACGATGAGGGGGTGATGTAGTCATGCCATTCTGCACTTGTGTCAGCAATTTCCCCATCCTCATGATCTTCATCCGAGGTATCGTGGTGTGCCGTCGGCGGTGGAGACCTAGCAGTAGGTTCCGGCAAAATCTCTCTCCTACGAACCCGTGTCCTTGGTACCGATCGTGGATGTGGAATTACCTCTGGGGCCTTTTGAGCGACTGGAGTCGCTGGGTATCTCTTCCTATAATCTTCTAACATGCCCTGGAGATCCTTCAACAAAGAGGATGGCACACTTGTCATCTCCTCGCGTTGCTGTTGGCGATATCGGTGCTGTTCCTGGGGTTGTTCCTGATAACCCCCATATTCCTCCTCAGAATCCTCCCCCTGGTACTTGACCTGCAATTGCGAAGGGTTACTGGCAATTCCATACTCGGCAACAATGGGGAGACCTTGCTCGGAGATGTAACCTCTGGTGTTCTAGGTTTTTTCCAAGGCACCAACCTTTTTTCTAGTGAGATTCCCATCGCCGTCTTTGACCAAGTCATCGTCGTCGACGCCACAGTCGACGTTGTAGTCACCGTCGACGCTGTCCTCGTCGACGCAGTCGTCGATACAGTCCTCCTCGCCGCCGCCGTTGTCGACGCCGCCGTTGACGCGGTCGTCGACGGTGAAATCGTCGACGCTGTTTTCTCACCAGCTTTAACATTATCTTTCTTCGTCGACGACGGAGGTGTTTTTGTCGTCGTCGATGATCCCTTTTTTGTCGACGGTCCCGTCGACGTTGCTGAAACAGTACCCTTCTCCTCAGAAGGCGTAGAAGAAAACCGTTTGATGGTAATCTTGATTTTCTGAGGTGATTGTGGTGGATCTGAGGTGGATTTCACTAGTTTCACCTCACAAGCAGAACCTTTCTTTCCCTTAGCTGAGACTGAAGGGGATTTTGAGGGACTGCGCCCTGAAGACCCTGGAGTGGTCTTTTTTGGGGCCTTCTCAGGTCTTTCCCCTGAGGAATGTGTCTGAGGAGATCTACTTATCTTCTGAGATCTCTTAGATGCCACAGATTCCTCTTCACTCTCACTTGAGAGGATCTCCTTCCTGGCCTAATCTTCTGAAGCCAGATCAGTAACCTTCCCTCACGATCTCTCAAGGTCTTATTCGAAAAGGTACGACATACAATCTGCTGCCTTATGGTCTGGATCGAGGCAGTACATGCAGTCATTGTGAGGGTCATCTGTATAAAGCCTCTTCTTAGAGCAGGTGGAACAAGGTCTAAACAATCCTTTCTTCTCCTTCTCAGACATGGTAGATGAAAAAACCTCAAATCTAAGTCAAAATACTGTAAAAGTAAAGAGTTTGAGCAGAGCTCAAAAGAGACTCCCTAGCACAACGTGCGGTAGAAAAATCTGAGGGGCAGAAGGTTCTCTCAGGAGTGTTCTAGAGGGTGAGGAGCTCTGATTGGTTCAGGGAAAAGTTTGGGCCTTTTTTACATAACAAAGGCTATGGGTTGCAAAAGGGAAATGGGCCTAGGCCTCTTTTCAGTTTGCTATACTACGAAGCACTGCTTTTTTTATGTACCGGAGACTCCTGTCTCGACGACGGGGAATGATTCAGGCATGTGAATCTATGAAAGATTCCAATACTGGAGAACTAAAGTTACAGGTAAGTATCTTGTTTTCATTCGGTTCTTTCTCCTTTCAAAAAAGGGTAAATGTACTTAACAAGAGATGGAATAGTAGATCTCCATATAATTTTATACCAAAGCAGTCAGTATACAATAGATGAACATTCATTGGAATTCAGCAAAAAGAATCATCCCAGCAATGATATGGTATCTGAAAAATATATATGGCATAACCAAATTCAAAAGTAAAAAACACATTAGATAAACCAACATATCTGTACATAATGCTGGTTCTGTGTTTTAAATGAAAAAAGGATAAAAGTATTTGAGGTATATGTTACCTGATCAAGAATGTGAATATATAATCCAAATACCAAGTACTGATGGAATGACAATGAACGGCACGTAAAAGGATATCAGTCTCCCAAAAGATTATGGATAACTATAAGAACATGAACATGTGAACATTAGCCTAAATATAGGGAAAAATAATATAGCATACAGCGTTTCCCAATCATAACTATGTACAACTAACTTACTTCACTATATGCACGCAGGATTCATCATGGAAAGGTGATAAAATGTCCCAGATATAATAAAGGTATGGAAGTCATCGGGCACAGACGTCCTGAAAGTAGGAAAACATATTCTATAAGAATTATGGATGATAGAACTCCTGGTTAAAGAAACTGCGAGTACCTATACCTAACAGCGATTTATAAATGACAACATTTTAGCCTGATGGTTGTCTAGATAGAATAGGCAAGATAACTTACTTAAAGATAGACTTGGGCGTAAGTTAGAATCATCTAGTTTGGAGTAGTGACGTCAGTGCTGCCATGTGACTAATGATTCGCGATCCTCAAGGGGGGTAGGTTGATTGACCTGATCCACAAGCGATTTCACGTTCTCATCGAAGAATAGAGCGAATTCTGCTTCTTTCTTGGGAGGGTCGTCAAATTTGATGGTTGAGGGAGAGATGTTGGTGCTTTTGAAGAGGTCAAATAACTTTTTAGGTCTGTTTTTGGCTGTGTCGAGGAGGGCACTGAAGTGCAGCAATTTTTCATGTAAGATGTGTTTGTGGTAACTCAACCTTGCTAAACGTAGATTAGAAAGGTTAGTGGTGGAGGAAGATGTTCTCCATTGTTTTTCCAGATCCCTCAAATTCTTCCTTTCTTAATAGAGGGATTTATTGAACCATGGTGCAGAAGGAGCAGGTCTTTTTTTTTTTCTTTGTAATGGAGCAACCTTATCCATTTTGATTGAAAGACTGGACAGGCATAGGGAGGTGAGATCGTTGACATCAGAGTTGGGGTTTGGAAGTGAAAACGTAGCTGAGTTGCACATAGTGTCAAAGTCGATGCTTTTGGTGTTAAGGAACCAGGAAGTAGACCTTTTAGGTTGGCCAAGGGTTAAAAAGTGGGAAAGGTGCAGAGAGAAGGGGATGAGGAAGTGATCAGAACAGTCTACTAGTATAGGGTCAGCAGTAGTTAGCATATCTGCTTTAGATATGACCAGATCAAGAATCGAACCCTTAGAGTGTGTCTGTTTCATGCTGTGTTGGATAAGATCATTTCCTAACACAAAAGTGGCCAGATTGTTGGCAGCTGTGTCTTCTGGAGAGCCCCAATTCAGGTTAAGGTCTCCAAGAAAAATCTGGCTGTCGTTTTGAGAATATTGGTCACTGGAAGTCGGTGAATTCTCCCATGAAGGCGGAACAGCCACCTGGCGGGTGATAGATGGCATGAAACCTGAACGGAGAACAGTGTTGTACTTGGGGCTCCAGAGAGAGGCATTCGAATGTACGGAAGCAGCTGTTGAGAGCAGCCTTGAGTTAAAGGGAGTTTCTGAAGATAACTGCCACTTCTAGCCCAACTTTATCTGCTCTTTCATTTCTGATAATGGAATAGTTGGAGGGGAGCAGGAGATCGAAAGAAGTATGAGGGGTGTCATTGAACCAGGTCTCATGTAGGAGTAGTATATCAAAATTATGAAGATTGATGGAGTCTGAGATTTCCAACTTGTGCTTGTTTGCAGATCTCCAGTTGTGAAGCAAACAGCACAATTCTGAAATGACTGTTTTGGTGAAGGGGGAGTTAGGACTTTTAGTGGTGATCGGGATACAGTTCCTGACTGATGATGCCTGGGTGGAGCAAACCTGATGTTTATTTCGGGCAAGGGAGATGGTCGCAATAGTGCAAAGATTAGAATTAACTGGAGAGGAGGTTTTGAGTGGGTTGGCGTTGGATGTCTTGTAGCTAGCCAATAGATTAGAGATGTCTGTGGGGGACAGCTTGTGTGTGGTTTTTTGGGGCGTGGGTGCGGGTGCTCCTCTGGAGTTTGTGGAAGTGAGTGTTCGTCATGGGGATGGGGTAGTTGGAGATTTCAATCAATCAATCAATCATTTGTAAAGCGCACTACATACCCGCGAGGGTCTCAAGGCCCTGGGGGGAGCGCTACTGATCAAACAGCCAGGTCTTGAGTATCATCCTGAAGGTCAGCAGGTCGTGGGTCTGTCGTAGGCTCAGTGGGAGCGTGTTCCATGTCTTGGCGGCGAGGTGGGAGAAGGATCTCCCACCAGTGGTTGTTGTTCGGATCCGCGGAATGGTGGCGAGTTAGAGGTTGGCGTAGCGTAGCTGGCAGTTGGGGATGAAGAAGGAGAGCCGTCTGTTGAGGTAGGCTGGGCCAGTCTTGTGGAGTGCCTTGTGTGCGTGGGTGAGGAGCTTGAAGGACATTCTCTTGTTGACGGGGAGCCAGTGCAGGTTTCTCAGGTGGGGGGTGATATGGCTGTGGAGTGGTAGGCCGAGCATCAGTCGTGCCGAGGCGTTTAGGAGTGAGATCGTGGCTTCAAGCTGGGAGATAGAAGAGACGAGGTAACCTAGTTTATTTTCTAATGAGAGTAGGGCTGAGCACGGAGTGTTAAGTGGCTCGACAGGTTCAGGAGGTAGATTAGCTTGAGAGGGAGAGCAAAGAGAGAAGGGGCGGGGGAGGAAGGAGTGTTGGGGTGTGGTAGAGTAAAGTGGAGGGAGACTCGTGTGATGTTGCTTGGTAGTGATTATCGGTGCAACTGTGGTAGAGAGAAAATTGTCTGGGCAAACAGACAACCTTTACCACTACCTACTGATGAGCTCTCAAGTCACCCATACCTCCCTTTACTTCTTCCTACCCAATCCCTCAAGTCACACTAATCTCCTTATACCTCTACCCACCACAGAGCCCTCAAGTCACTTTCACCTCTCTTTATCAATACCCACCGAACCCTCAAGTCAGCCTCACCTCCCTTTACCTCTACCCATCCCGAACCCTCAAGTCACTTTCATCTCCTTTTACCTCTACCCACGCCTGAGCCATCAAGTCACCCTCACCTCCATTTACTTCTCCGCACTCCAAACACTCAAGTCACTCTCACTTCCCTTTACCTCTTCCTATCTGAGATCTAAAATCTCCCTCCACTCCCTTTACATCTATCCCACTCTGATTGATCCCTTGTCATCCTCCCCTCTCTTCAACATTACCCACTCCTGAGCTCTCAAGACAAGCCTCCATGCAAATGAGGAAACGCCCCCTGAAGATAGTGCTGGCGCTTTATTTGCGCCAGTGCCATTTGTTGCCCTTCTGTAACACCAAAGTGCCCTGGACCCATGCAAAGCAGATGGAAATGCCTGTTGCGCCCGTAGCACTTTCTGTAATACGTCCCCAGGTATTTCAAATTTCTTGCTTCTACTGGGGAGTTAACATAGGGCCTTTCAGGGCACACAAGAAAATGGCTAGTATCCGCTCAGGTGAAACAAATAAGTTAATAGGACTACCCTTGAAATACTTATTTTAGCTCTGAATATGCCTAGGTAGTTGGCCCATTTTTCGAGAACGTTCCAATTGATAGCATCAGTGGAGTAAACCAGCTACGATCATCAATCCCGATCTAATTGGAGAATAATGATGACCTCTCGGGCGTGAGAACCCATTTTATTGAAAGTCAAGAGTTCTTATAACGAACGAGACTGATAGGCAGTCCTAGAACGTTCTGCCTGGACAAAAGAACGTAATCCGAGTGACTCAGTGCTGTCTGAGGAGGGGGTGTCCAACTTTTGTCCTTGCCAGCACCCGTCCAGCACACACCCAGGAGCATGCTCGCTCACAGATCATCAGCAAGAGCACCCGCTGAGCATGTGTGAGGGGTAAGTATTAGTAAGCCTACACAATCATTTTAATGAGATATTTTTGGAGTAGTTTGTGCATCTAAGGCCACCCTCATTAAGTTGTACACAGAGCAAATATTAATAAGGCAGAGCTTGTGGAGTTCAGAGCATATTGAACACTTAGATGCCTCACTGTTTTCCACGTTGAAGTCGGTTACCTCTGAACTGAATCTATATCTGATGTGATAACTCGGTTTTCAGTGCACCAACTATCCGAAGGGAAAGCATATTATATCTGTCTCACCCTTGCTTCTGTCAATTGTGAGTTACTTCTTGATTTATGTATTTTTATTTATAAAAAAAACCTACGACATTTCTCTTCTTGTGACCCCCTCTAATTGCCACACAAGTGCAACTGTGTTCCACAATTATACCGACTGAATGCATTAAAACATTAGCCATTGTAATGCCACCATTTACCAACAAGGCAACTAATTATAGTGTCACTGCTGAGTCTGACAAAGGGCATTGATATTGCTAAATTCACGCAGATTGTATGAGCCCGAATGAGAAAAACTGTGTAGATGCAGCGACTACTTTCCAATTAACAAATGGGCTAACAGCTGGGTATGAATAGCAAGTAAAATGTCAGATTCGGACCTGCGGACATTTTTCAAGATGGATGGCTGGATCTTTAGCACGTACATTTAATATCATTAAGGAATCAATCTAAACATCCTTGTTGGAATTTCCGAGACACAATACCAAAACTCTTTCCAGACATACGACTAGAAAAGAATAGCCTTTTTTTTGGCATTTTCATACAACACAATGCACCATGTGTTACTGGAACATTATCATTATACGTGATGCGCTCACTAGTCAATGACTAAGTGCTAGAATTTGTTATAAATTAAATTTTTCTTACAATTAGATTTGCCATTTTTTGGGTGGACATGATGACTGGCATTAAACAACATAGAACATTGTTATCCACATGTTTTGACGTACAAAAAAAGAAACCTGCCTAGTAGCATCAAAATATTTTAAAGACGAAACAAATCCAAATTATTTAGGTGAGAATTATTTAGATCTGATGATCCCTCTGTCCTCTCCAGACACTTGCGGTTGGCCCCATATGAGGGCACCGGGATCGTGCCTGAGTTTAGTAAAGCTGTCTGTTATTATAAATGCAGCTGGCATATTTAATGGGTTGCGGCAACCATTTACTCCTCATGTGTCTGCGCGTTTTAATATCCATTCTGTGGGACAATAATTCGATGATTGGCTCCATGGGGCCCACATTTTCATTTTAAAGTCTGGGTCTAGAATTTAAGGACATTTATATGATTTTACCTCATGTCAAAATGTTTTTGGAAACATTTGGGATTTATTGGAAGCCATACCAGGTAGCAAGTCCTTCTTGTTATGCTGTGAAGAAAGAAGAGGGAAACGTAGTTGACTGTCCTGGTATTCTTATTGCAATCTTGTCCCATCACCTTGTGCAGCTCACCCTAGTAAGCTCGTCTGAGTTTGTAGGCGGGTAATTGTCTTGTAATTAACTAGAAGGTAGGTTATGAAAAGAACAAGCATATTCTATACAAATGAAGATTTTACTTATTGCATTCATGGGTTCTTGCGGATTTCCTTGAAAAATGCTTTCTTTATGGTACTCTGCTGCTGCCAATGCGAGGGGCCGTTATTGCTGGTAGAGTCTGCTTCAAGTGGTTGGAGGGTGCCCGTTCACTTTCTCCTCGTCTGGGCCAGTGTTGAATTATTCAGTTTCCAATCAATCCCTGCATGCAGTGGAAGCGTGTTTCTCTTCCTGTCTGGGCTCCTGATAAAGGTTCTAATATAGGCTTCTCCAACGAGTAGCTTGTGAGCTACTAGTAGCTCGACAGCTATTTGTAATTAGCTCTCCAATGTGCAACCCAGCCTACTAAAGTAGACGTATTTGCTTGGTTAAATCAATATATATATATATATATATATATATATGTCCCAAAATTGAAAGGAATGTATTTGAGACCAACAAGTATGTATTTTCAAAACTCAAAGAAGAAATGGCTGAATTCCCTAAATATATTTAAAGCTGATATTGGCAGGATAACTCGTGAGGGGTTGGAGAGACTTAATACTAAAATGTTAATTATGTTATCAGAGGCATTGCAACTATGGCTATTCTGTTTAACCTTGTTGATAAAGCCATTTTCATATTACTGTTGACAACCTTGCCTATTGCTCTGAGGTAGTCAACACTGGTAATCTTGTCTGACGTGGTCAGTATTACTTCACCAATAATGTTAGTAGCTCAGTATGATTTCTATTAAACAGAAGTAGCTCTTATTACAGAAATGATTGTAGACGCCTGTTCTAACATCGCTGACCCGTCAGCTTGCTGTAACTAGAACTCATTGTTGCCAGTCCTCGCCAAGGGCCACATGTGGTTATGGAACGGCGATGAACGTGGGCTTGCTGCCCGTTGGCGTAATTGCATCATCTGCGTTGGCTTGCTAGTTTCTGGGAATCTTAGTTTAGTTATGCAGGTGTGTGTGTGTGTATATATCCTACGGTTCTGGACAATGTAGTCCACCATATACACAATTTAGAAATCTGAAATATATATATTGTTTTCTGGTTTAGGATGGTACTACACATATAAAGAGTTCACTTTTCTTCAGAAATGTTTGGACAGTGTCATCTCACACCAATCATGTGGCATGTGTTTCTGCTGCCAGCCGTCCCCAAAACACTTGGTGTTCAGTGTACAATCCATTTGTGTGTGATTTGAATTCTTTCCTGTTCATCCTTTCCCTAGTACCCAGTCTATGAGCAGTCTTGTGATTACATTTTTTTAGTATCTGTGCAGGGTTTCTATGCTCTGCTTCCAATACACTGTTTGAACAGAAGATGTGTGAGTGCCCATGAATATGTTGCAAAATGTTATTAATATCAGTTCATGGAGACTGTTTTCCACAATACAAAATTTCATAATCATCATTGCTTCGAAATGTAGTAGCACAGACCCACTTCTGGACTGTGTATGCTTCAGGATACTCCCAGTGATTTGTGATTCGCAGTGACAATGTTTAACAAACTGTTGTACCAGTTGGGCACTCATGGGTTTGCATTTGTTTCTGTATTTATGTTGAATGGTTCTTTTCTTAATCACCTGATGTTTTTGAAACGTATGCCTTTTTGCAGGGACATAGTAGGATGCACACAGCATTTCTAGTGTTACAATGGAAAATTCATGATGCTTAACCTTCAGGTTGTTGTGATTTCCGTGCCCTTAATGGTCATATAGAAAATCACTTTTCACTTGTGGTGAACCAGTTATTAACAATGATACAGCTGTTTTCTTTTGCCTTGTTTTGGACTTTGCAACAGGGATCAAAGATGCTCGCTGTGTGCTAGTTCTTGCATATCACCCCTTTGGATTGAATATTGTGAGTGTTAAATGTAATTCAGCATTAGTTTTCATTTGTTTTGGCTAAAGGAGATTCTTTTGTGGGGTATACCATAGCCTTTTGAGTGATCATCAATCAAATAGGATTTGCAGAGTGTTGCTTATGACCCCTGAGAGTATCCACGCGCTGGGAGAGGAAGATATTGCTTCTGGGATGGATTAGTCGATTACTCTGGTCTTCCAAGCTTTCCTGAACTCCTGCAGGGTGGGTGATGTGTGGAGGCCATTCCCGGATTTTCCTGCCAGGTGAGAGAAGGTGTGGCCTCCGCTCTTGCTTTTGTGAATGTGGGGTTGTAGGCTAAGAAGAGAAATGAGGAACGAAGATTGCGGATAGGTTGGTGAAAGTTAACCCTGGGGTTGAGGTATGCAGAGCTTTGTAGGCATGGGTGAGCAGTTTGAACTGGCATATGTTTCTAAAGGGGAACCAGTTTAGAGGTTTGAGGTGGGGGAGGTGTGGGTCCACCTCAGGAGCTCGAGAATGAACCTGGTTTCCCAGTTCTGGATGATCTGGAGTCTGTCTAGTAATTGAGCTGGGATTCCCAAGTAGAGGGAGTTGTCGTAGTCCTGGCGGCTAGTTACGAGGGCCTGGGTGACGGTGTGTCTGATGTTGAGGAGGCTCCATTTGAAGATTTTTCTGAGCAGGCGGAGGCAGGGGTGTGGAAATTTTTCAAAAATCTACTTGGCCAATGGACAAAATGTTACAGAAATCTACTGGTCCTGGGAAGTTATCTGCTTGCCCCACCTATTCCATAAATCACTAAGGTGGGGTCTGCACGGCAATCAGTGCAACATACTGTGCCATATATACTGCAAATGCAAGTCCAATTATGCAGTGCATAGTCATACACCCTTAAATGCAACTGTTGTACTGGTTGGTTGTGCAGCATGTGTGCAGATGTGTCTGTGTGCACTGGACCCAATTATTAACCAGTATGCATGTGACATATTTTCAAATTTAGAGAGAAAGTACATACAGGCCGAGGGCAGACTGGTAATTGAGTACATTTCTTGAAGAGTATTTGGCATAGACTGTGTTGGAATATGAACCTGCAGGGCAGAAGGGTGTTCTCCATTCTAGGGCCAACTCATAGCTGTCCAGTTTCAAAAATACTCCCATGTGATCATGCTCTGATAGAAGTATGGATGAGGATAACCACTTCTCGGCGGAGCTTCTGAACTGTTCATGGGGCAGCAAAAATAACATAGCAGAGGTGTTTAGTTCACTGAAGCAGTATCCACAAGTACAAATACACAAGAGGCAGCAAAGGAACTCTCCTTTTACACTCCTGGGCAGGTAAGGTGTGATTATATTATGGTGCACTTACTGCTAAAACTCCACATTCTTCTACCACACAAGGAGCATATGCATCTCTGGCAGTAGCAGTGCAGGGTTTTCTTGTGCACAGTACTGGTTAGTAATGGCACCAGCAGAGTAAGCTTCCCTAACATGAAGAGGTGCAGGTCAGCAATAGATGTGCGCGTTTTTCTCACTGAGATTTGTAAAGTACTCACTTTTTTCTTTAAAATCCAAATTCTCTGCCACTTGTCTCTCTCCTTTCAAACTCCCCAGCACCCCATTGACCACCCTTTTCTTCCGTGAAGTCCTTACAATTCTGTTGCTGAATGCTGACATAAGAGTATTGGAAAGCCTGGTCAAAGATACGGTTTTAACATTGCAGCAACTTGTGCAATCAGTTTCTTTATTTCAGAAGCTGAGCATCCGGAGGGTCTGTGGGATGATGCTTGGATAGTCGAAAATGGGCACATGCATAAAGAAGGCACAAAGCCAGGCACCCATTGGCATATCATGTAGGGAAAGAAAAACAATCCTTTATGTCTAGATAGGATGAATACTCACACAGGTGGCAGAGTCACATGTCCTTGGATCTGGTATGGGCTTATCTTTACTGCTGGCGTAACTGTGCAATATAAATGCAACACTACAGGGATTGCATACAATTCTGAGGTGGGAACATTGTTTATTTTTACCCAGTTGTCAATAAAACGTGATTGTGAGACCTACAATTTTGTATTTTGATCATTTCTGCTTTATCCTGAGCTCCCTCCAGCAATTTCAGCCATTTTATATTGTTCCACATGAAAGATGGTCCCCCACTTATGGCAGGTCCTGTATATACATGATTTATATATAGAGCCACTCTAATTATGAGATTCTATAGCTGAGGCGTTTTCCCACATAATTTGCTGTATAATCCAACACATGCTGCCTAAACTGCATATTTTAACAAAAAATATAAATGCTAGCTCAAACAGATCAAACGTTACTAAAAAGGAGGTAACATGTCCTGCTTCACAGCCAGAGGAAAAGCCCATCACAAACAGTGACTGGTCTCTTTTACATTGATATTGGTGTATTTAGGTCTTAATCTGAAAGTAATGAGGCAAAACATTTAAACAGGCAGTGTTAATGTGTACAGATGTCAAAATAATAAAGTAATACTATCAACAAAAATGTGCTGCATTATGCTACATAATTCTCATTTTTGTGGCTATATAATCTAGTCAACCCTGCCGCATAATTTAGACCTTCTCTGCCGTTTCATTAATGTGTCTCTGCTTATTTAGCACAAACTGCCGGAGCATTATGAATGGTGAGGGCTGTTTACAGTAGGTACAGGAGACGAGAAATGCAACCAAATAAAAGTTACAGGCTTACAGGAATGGGCCCAAAATGTGGAGAATAATCAGTTTCTTGACAGGATTAAGCCTATAAAAATCGGCACGGACGTGAGGCTTTTCCTCTGCCGCAGTGGCAAGATTAAAAGAGAACTTGTGGACACTGATTAAGCGAGAAGCCATGAAGAGAAGGGGGAGGTAACGAAATAAGGAAAAGCCAATATAGACTGTAGCGGAGGGTTTTGGTAAAGGAGACCCCATCTTGGGCACAAATGTGGGCATTGCGACGTTTCAGATGCCAAGAGTGGATCACATATCAGTGGGCAGGTTGAAATACGCTGCACACACAACTTTGCCTGGAATGCGAAGATACTTTCTGCCTGCTGCATAAGTGGCGTTTCCTTTATTCAACTTTAGCTTGATTTATTTTACACCAGGAAAACTATGCAATTTAAAACCTGTTTCTATTAACAGCGCCTGCATAATCTTAGAAGGCTGCATTTTCTGTAAGCTTTCCAGGTGTTTAGATTAGTATTGTTTGCTCCGTGCCCCCAAATGCGACCTCATCCATAAAAGCAGAGACAAAGTAAAGGTCAATGTCTCTCTATAGTACACTTACTTTCCTCGTGTTTTCACTCATCAACGCTGCACTGATTCCATTGTTACATTAATATAGGAGAGGTTTCCGCCTTTTTGTAAATTGTTAACATGCCACACACATTTAACCCTGCCCCCACGCTCTCTGAATCCAGACCATTGCACGTAGAATTACAATTAACATACTTTTCTTCAGACTCGGACTGCCGCAAAACCCATTATCCGACTGACTCGCCTGTTGGGGGATGCATACAGTGTGTCAGAGACGCCGATTTCCCGCTCCTGATTCCAGGAAGTGCGCAGCAGCGCACTAAAGATATGTGGCCTGCCTTCGACAGATCCCACTGGACACGGAGATCGAGCATGCAGCAGAGAGACCACCAGGCCACTCTGCGCACAGCGCAGGGACCTGGCAGCAGAAAACGTGTTTCCTGCCTCGGTGCCTGCCCTTGAACGTTCGGCAGCTGCGTTCCAAGAGCAGGTGGCCTGCACCAGTGTTGAATCCGTCCTAGAACACTGAACCTTAGCTCAAGATTCCTGCAACCAATCACGTGCTAGATAGAGCCCAGTCATGGGCTTCCAGCCAATCTAAGGCGTCCAAAGGCTTTCTGGCAGCATTTCTAATTGGCTGTGACCCCAGAGCACCCGCAGCTCATATATTTTTTGTGATTTCCTGTCTACTTGTCCGTCGGACCAAATAGACAATAAATCTTCTTGCCCATAATTAAAATCTACTTGGTTCGGGCGTCGGGCGATAGGATTCCCCCACCCCTGCGGAGGGTAAAAAAGCGGAGGATGAGACAGCATTGATCTGCTTCTTCATCAAGAGTTTGCTGTTGAGAGTGGATGTGGGCCGAGTTACATTGGCCAGCAAGAGTTGGCCCACAGCCAGTTGTTGCTCCAGAAGATGGGTATTTCTATTTTGTCTGTGTTGAGTTTGTGGTATCTACTTTGCTTCCAGCTTGCGACTCTGGTCATGCATGTGCAGCAGTTGGATTTGGTGTTAGTCTGGTTTGAGGAGAGTGAGAAGATGAGCTGTGTGTCGTCCGATAGGAGATTATGTTGTGGAATCTTACCTGGGTGGCCAGAGGTGCCATTTAAGTGTTGAAAAGGGTTGGGCTTAGAGAGGATCTTTTTGGGACAGTGCAGGTGATGCTTTTTGGTCCCAAGGTGGGAGGCAGAATCTTTGGGTTCATCAGGAAAGGAATGATTCATGGTCGTTTCCTTGGATCCCCATTTGGTGCAGGAGGGTGTGGTGGGACAGTGTTGAATTCTGCAGAGGTTGAGGAGGATCAGGGCGGCGGTCTCTCTCCTCTCCAGGAGGGTCCTGATGTCATCTCAGGTCATGAGTAGGGTGGTCTCAGTGCTGTGATTTGAGCAAAATATAGATTGAGAGGGGTCCAGTAGGTTGTTTTTCTCAAGATAGGCAGTGAGTTGGAGGTTTACTGTTTTCTCTGGCACCTTAGTTGGGGAAGGCAGTAGGGAGATGGGGAATTAATTTTTGAGGTCTTTGGAGCCTGTGGTGGGTTCTTTGGAGGGCAGTTTGATTTCTGCTTGTTTCCATCCTTGAGGAAAGGAGGCAGATTTGATGGATGCGTTGCTAATTGTGATAAGCTCCTTGCTGATGATGCTTTTTCCTAGGTTAAACATGTGGTGGGGGCAGGGATCCTTGGAGGCTCCTGAGTGGATGGAGCTCATGATGACGGTAGTTGTGTTTGCTGTGAGAGCTTCCCATGCGATAAGTGAGATTTTGTGGGGGTTGGGGTTGTTTAAGAGTCTGTAGAGTTCGGTTGTAGGTGGTTGGGGGGTTGAAGTTCTTGTAGATGGTAGCGATTCTGGTATAGAAAAAGTCAGCAATAGTGTTGCAGAGCTTCTGCGAAGGGGTGATAGTGTACTTTGTGGCTGCAGGGTTGGAGAATTCCTCAATGAAAAAGAATAGCCCCTTCTTGTGATTTGAGCTGGCATCCAGGCGAAAGGCCAGCGTGTTCTTTTGGTGGTTTTGAGTTGGTGGTGGTACCTTTTGAGGGCTAGTTTGAAGTTGTTACTGTCATTTATTGTTTTGCGTGAGTGCCAGATCCTGTCAAGCTGCTTACAAGTGCACTTGTGGGATTTGTGCTCTAGTTTGATGCAGCTGTAATATTTGGAGGATCTGCAATTTTTTATGAGTTTGAGGGGGACAACAATGTTGGCGCGTTTGTTTATCCAAGCGTTGAAGTTTCAGACTGTCACCCCGAGGTTGGTGGTGGCATCTAGGAGAGATGCTTTGAGGGAGTTGGTCCAGAGGTCTTTACTGTAGGGAGCGTTGGTGGTGTGGGGTGGGGTGGCTGGTGTGGAGTAGGTGGTTGTTACGTGAAAGTGGAAAATGGAGTGGTCGGACCAGGTAATTTAGGCGGCATGGCTGTATCCGATTCTGTCACTGGCTGAGAATATGGGGCCCAGAGTGTGCCCAGCAATGTGTGTGGGATTCGTGATCAGTTGGGAGAGGCAGAGGATTTCCATTCTCTTAAGTATGTTGGTAGTGTTGGTGTCATTAGGATCTTCTAAGTGGAAGTTGAGCTTTCCAAGGAGTCGGAAGTCTTTGGAGCTGATGTCAAGTGGGGTGATTAAGTCAGTGATGGCTTTGGGGTGTGGTCCCTGGGTCTGTAGGCGAGGGTGCCTCTGACCATTGCCTTGCAGTTTGTGTTGATCTGAAAATGTAGGTGTTCCATGATGGGAATGGGGGTGTTGGCGTGGCTGTGCAGTGGACGGACTCTTCATGGATGAAAGCTATTCCACAACCTTGTTTGTTGTTGTAGTACAGTGGATTATCTTGTATCCGTGTGGTATGGCGGTTGCGATGTCCAGGTGCTAATGCCGCGTTAAACAATGTCTTGGTGAGGAAGACCATATCGGGCGTGAGTGAGGTCATGGTGTCCCAGAGCTCCTTGGCATGTTTTCAGAGTGATCGGGTGTTTATTAGCAGGCAATGGAGTAGATCTGTAGCTGTGGCGGTAGGTGGGGTTTCCGGAGCAGACGCTTCTGTGCTGCAGTGGAGGGGGCTGTGTAGGCAGGAAAAAAGTGCTGCTGTTGCTTGCGGGGAGGCAAGGTTGCAGTTGTTGCGTTTTTAGGGCTAGAAGCTCGGTGCTTGTGTACCTGTGAATGGGAGAGGGACCTGGGTTCCGGGCACTGGGCATGGTCCAGGCGTGGATGGGAGCAGGCTGGCTTGACTTTGGCTCGCCAACCTCCATTACGTAAGTTACCTGGGCAATTCCTACAATTTAATAAGATAATGGCAGTAGCTAGAAAGTGCTGGACGTTCTTTCTGGAGGAACCCACCATGCACAGCTGTCCTTACAACCATGTTCTCAATGGCAGGAGGGCGGAGTCTGGTCTCTCATATTTACAGAACCCTTAGAGAGGATAGCCTGATCTGTGTTGTCCCGATTCAGGCAAGACGGGAGGAGGAATCGGAAGAACCAATACTAGAAAGAGACTGGGCTAAGGTACACAGAAGGAGTTGGAGAGGTGAGGTCCAACATCAGTTTTAAATTAATTCAGTATAATGTAGTGCACCAAAAATATCTGACCCCATATAGGCTGAGTAAAATTTGCCCAGACAGATCAGACGCTTGCCCTAGATGTAGAGAAACACCAGCACGCTTCATACACATGATATGGGAATGTGAGAGGTTGAGTGTTTTCTGGGAGGGGGTGCTGAAAATCATACATGTAGCGACCAGATGGTCTGTTCCTAGGACAATCCGATATGCTCTCTTGCATCTACTACCTACCCCGAAAAAAAAAGAAAAAGTTGAGTAGAAAATGTGCTTTTGCGGTTGGTGCTTGCAAAGAGGAAAATAGCAATCTCATGGCTTAGCCCGACTCCACCTCCAATCAGTAGGTGGTTGAGGGATTTGAAAGAATGGGCAACAGCGGAACTGATCCGAATGTAGCCCATTAGGAAAGATGATAGACTTGAGGAGGATGCACTAGCATTGCCTGCAATGATTGCAGATGTTAAGGATCCCTTGGTGGAAGTCATAGAGGACGTAGAGGAGGACATTGCGACAAGAGGGGTGGGTGGGAAGGGGAGGGAAACAATTGATAAGAAAATAACACTTATATTGGTGGAACATAATTGAAATTTTCGTAAATCCTGTCAAATTGTATAATGTTGGAAGATCATATTACTAATGTACCTGATACTGTTATCATATGTAAAATGCCAATAAAGAGTGTTTAAAAAACAAAGTCAGTTACCTGGATCAGGGCGGGGTCAGTGGGAAGTGGGCTTGGGACCAGCTAGGATGCAAGGCGGGAAACGAGAAAGGGAATCTGTGGAAAGAGCTGGTTTTGAAAGGGGGAATCTGTGAAAAAATAAGTTAAAGGCAAGATGGGATTCTGGAATAAGTGAGTTAAAGGCAATAGGGGAATCTGTAGAAGAAGAGAGTTAAGGAGAGTGGGGTAATCGGAGGACAGAGCGAGTTAAGGAGAGAAGAGGAGAAATCGGAGGATGGAGCGAGTTATGGAAGGAGAGAGCGAGGACCTGCTTGATGTGAGTAGCAGGGCTGAGTTGTCCCAGGGATCTTCATTACCGTTTCTTTCAGAAATTACATGTTTCTAATTTCTCAAGGAAAGTTTAAGTAATTAGTGAAGTAATCCCGCTTCTTTTTACAGTTTTTTTTTTTGGTTCCTTAAACAATTACAGTATCGAAGATTGCCCTTAAGGCTCCTTTGGTGGAAACTCTAATGTAGGAAGGATTTTGTTTTCTGTCTTTTTAAAGGATAATGTTGTATAAATCAAGCTCTCTTAATGTTTAATCAGTGTATTGAGGAAACTAATGTCCATTTGTTTGTATGTTATAGAAAATGTAATATATGATTATCTTGTGTTTAGCCAAACATGGAAAGCACAAAAGCTCTCCTTACTTTCTTTCTATATCATTACTTCATCTTCAATATATCTTTGCCATAGCGAGATACTGTCTTTATAGGGGTTGGTGGAGTATATACACCATTCTTCAAACTTTTAACATAAATAATACAGCAACTGTGTAGCAAAAGGATAGCCCATTCTTTGTCAAGCACACTTTAGTAAGTTGTGCTACGAATTCGATTGGTACTAGATGAGGTCATGGTCTTGTGTTAATGTAACATTCAAGGGGCCCTAAGGCTGCATCCTGTGGAATGTTGATGTATAGACTCTCCACGTCCATGATGAATAAAATTTCTTCCTGCCCATCATATTTTAAATCTTGAATTTGGTTAATGATGTCCATTGTGTCCCTGACGTATGGTGACACCTCTATGATAAAAGGTTTGAGACAAAATACCCACATATTAAGCCAAGGGTTCTAAAATAGAGCTAACCCTTGATACTTTTGGTCTTCCTTGTGGTTTAAATGGGGTTTTATTGATTTTTAGAGAGCGTGTAAGAAAGTTCTTGGACTTCAGTTATCCAGTTTTGCAAATTACTTTTTGGTTAATCAACCTTCCTCTTTCCTTGTGGTAAGACATTTCTGATCTCTTCCTGGATTTCCTTTGAGTCTTGATTTATTTTCCTGCAATGTTCTGCCTTACTGAGTGGATATTTGATCTCATCCTCACCAATTGCTCCTCCTTTATCTACTGATTTCATTCTGATCAAATTCTTTTACACATCTGAATGATATATACTCCTGCTTTAATACATTGAAATTGGTGTATTTGTTTTTATTTTTATTGCATGTAAATGTTTCAGTTTTCTTGTTCAAATCTGCGAATCTCAATGAGGAACTTTTGTGCTGGGAGCAAAAAGTTGACGGCAAGGGAAAATTCGTATAACCATGATCCTTGTGGATCTGATGTCCAAAAACGAGCTAAGATTCTTTATTTGTAAAAGAAAATCATGAGCCCCATTCTCAGTTGATTTAAATCCTTATCCTATTTCAAGTACGCTTTTCTCGTAAGGATCAAGAGTGATGTCTGAAATGTTATAGATTGGAATTATGTCTCTATCTCCCATTTGTATATCTCTCCATGTACTGTTTCTCCTGTCCCTTGATTCTGCCACCCTTTCTGTGGGCTCTTCTTGGTACCCTTCATTAAACAAACATTGGCAGCCATAGACAATAGGTCTTGCCTTTGAAACTTCATAAGTGTTTAGCTAGAGCTATTGGCTTTGCCAATGTCTTTAAGCTGTGCTGTAGAGCATTGTGGCTGCTTTGCAGCATGTTGAAAAGTTATGATAAAAAAGTGTTATAAGCATTTTTGTTACCTTATATATAATTAAGAAGACATTCTGTACAACTGAATGACCCTATTAAAAAGGAATTAACATAAAAAAAATCTTCTTGTTTTTTGTCCTTTCAATACTGGCAACTTCTTCATTCCTGTTATAATGCTTGTCTGTTATGGCTTTTTTGTTTTCAAATGGTGGGGATGGACATAAACAACAAGAGGGTGGATGTTGGGAAATAGTACCTGAATTACAACATGAGCAGTGGACAGAGAATCAACAGAAACCACATTCCGAGGGCAGACTGAGGTGATGCTGAGTTGGTGGTGTGCTGGTGCAGAGGTGATGCTGAGGTGGTGCTGAGTCATGCTGAGGTGGTTAATATGTTAATAACTATTTCTAGAGCGCGCGTACACCCGTAGGTTTCATGGCGCTATTTGTAAGAGACACAGGGCACAATTCTAAGCGTAAGCCTGTTGGAAAAGCCACGTTTTCAGAGACTTTCGAAATGCCAGGAGATCATTGCTTTGTCTAATGGGTGGCAGGAGAGAGTTCCAAAAAGTGGCCGCCAGATAGTAAAAGCAGCTGCCACCTTGACGTTTCTTCTTAAATAGGGGAACAGTTGCAAGAGCCGAATGAGCGGATCGTAGGTTGCACGATGGTTTGTAATTGGTGACCAAATTCCTAATGAATTTGGGACCTTTGTCGTGCAGTGCCTTAAAAGTAATGCATCCAGCTTTGAAGGCAATTCTTTGGGACACTGGCAACCAGTGGAGTTTTTCCAACCCAGCCTTAGCTGATTGCCACTTGGGTTGTTTCCAGATGAGCCTGGCCGCCTGGTTCCGGACCATCTGGAGGCATTTTAACAGACCTACTGGAAGGCCCAAATAAAGGCTGTTTGAGAAGTCCAGGCGGTAGAGTACAAGGTCTATACTACTTGAATGAGTAATGTGTTACTAAGTGAGCTATTTTTCTGATTTTTCTAAGTTGAAAAAAACTAGAAGAGAAGACCACTCCTACCTGTCCTTTTAGAGATAGATCTGCGTTGAGAGTGATCCCTGAACTTTTAACCGAGTGGGTCTTCGTGGGAGGAGTTCCCATATCGGTTGGCCAAAAATGCCGACCCCAACTCAGTTCGCTTTTCCCGAGCAGGATCAGTTCCGTCTTGCCCGGGTAGAGTTTGAGATGCTTAAGGGTCATCCATCTCTGTATATGTGACATGGTAGCCAGGCATTCAGCGGATGAGTCCAAAGTGTTTAGGGGAATAATTAGCTGAAGGTCATCAGCATAATTTAAAATGGTGATTTTATGATTTTTTAAAGAGTGTAACAACGGGCGGAGATATAAATTAAATAATAAAGGGGAAAGTGACGAACCTTGAGGCACCCCACAGGTAGATGGAGTCCTGGGGGCCGTGAATGTCCCTAATCTCACAGACTGTGTGCGGTTCGTAATAAAGGATGCTATCCAGTTCAGGGCGGGGCCCCTGATGCCGGCCTGCTCGACACGGTTGATCAGAATATTATAGTCAACCGTGTCGAACGCGGACGACAAATCAAGAAGCACCAAGGCCTGGTGGATGCCCTTATCTGCATTAGATCTTAAAGTATCCTGAACTGCCAAAATGACAGTTTCTGTTGAGTGAGATGGTCGAAAACCTGCCTGATTTGGTTCTAGATATTCCGAATTTTCAATAAAGTTGGACATACACCTAGATACATGAGCCTCAAGGAGTTTGGATAGAAAAGGGAGAAGGGAGATGGGCCTATAATTGGCTGAGTCCAAGGGGTCTGCTCCAGGTTTTTTCACTAGTGTGATCACCGTGGCATTTTTAAATTTGTTGGGAACCATGCCTTGTGCGAGTGATTCATTGAAGAATGGAAGGATTCCGTGTGGTATGGCTGAGCACACCTCCTTCAGAATATGAGTTGGGCAGCTATCATTAGGGGAGCCAGACTTAACTCGGGAAAGGAGTTCGGAGAAAGTTTTTCCATCAATGGGCGGGAATACTTCTAATGTAGAAGGATTATAATAGATATCATCAATAGTATCCCAGCAAGATAAGTTTTGAATACTCTTCTTGATAGTGACAATTTTGTCAATAAAAAAGTTATTTAATGAATTGGAAAGCTCCTGCGTAGGGGCCACGGGAAGGGCTGTTCTTTCACAATTGCATAAATAATTTACTATATTAAAAATGTCTTTAGATTTATTTTGGGAATTTAAAATTTTACCTGAAAAATAATCAGTTTTACTTTGTAAAATAATCTTTTGATAATTTCTGCGAGCAGAAATATATTCCTCCTTGTCTTGTAGCTTATATTTTGCTCTCCACTTTTTCTTTCTGGCGCACCTCGAGTTTTAGGTTTTTGAGATCTGAGGTGAACCACTTGTGGGCATCCATACTGCGTGTGCGAGAGAATTTTACTAGGGGCACATGTATATCTGTGGCCTTTAGGAGCCATTGTGAAATTCCCTCCTCCATAAGGTCTCAGTTGCTCAGTTGGTGCTGCGCTGAGGTGATGCTGCGCTGATACTTAGGTGGTGTGCTGATGCTGAAGTGGTGCTGCATTAGTGAAGAATCACTGCTGAGGTGGGGCTGCACTGGCAGGGATAGGTTGCTGATGCAGAGGTGATGCTGTCCTTAAGCTCAGATGGTGCTGTGCTGAGGTGGTGCTCCACTGGTGGTCGTGCACTGATGAGGAGGTGGTGCTCAGGTGATGCTGAAAGATACTGAGGTGGTGCTAAGTCATGCTGAAGTGGTGGTGCCCAGGTGATGCTGTGGTGCTGAGTGATGTTGAGTTGGTGCTGTGCTGATGCTGAAATGGTGCTGCTTGATGCTGAATTGTTGCTCAGGTGAGGCTGCACTGGTGCTGAGGTGGGGCTTTGCTGGTGGTGTTGTGCTGATTTTGAGGTGGTGCTGCACTGATAAGGTGGCGCTGCACTGATAAGGTGGTGCTGCACTGGTGCTGTGCTTATGCTGAGTTGATGCAGCAATGTTGGTGGTGTAGTGATAAGGGGGCGGTGCTGTGCTGTTACTGTGGCGGTGTTCAAGTGGTGCTGCGCTGATGTTGTGCTGGTGCTGAGGTGGTTGTTTTCATGTTCCAAGGTGATGCTTTGGTGATGCTGTGTGGGTGTTAAGGTGATGCTGAGTGATACTGAGTTGGTGCTGTGCTGAGGTGATGCTGCATTGCTACTGAGGTGGTGCTGTGCTGCTGCTGAGGTGATGCTATGCTAATCCATACGTTGTGCTGAGTTGCTGCTGAGGTGGTGCTGTGCTAGTGCTGCGCTGATGTTGTGGTGGGGGTGCGCTGGTGCTGAGTTGGTGATACACTGGTGGTTGTGCACTGGTGCTGTGGTGGTGTTGTGATGCTGAGGAGATGCTTCGCTGGTGCTGAGTCATGCTGGTGCTGAGTCATGTTGAGGTGGTAGTTCTGCACTGGTGTTCAGCTGGTGCGGAGTGATCCTGAGTTGGTGCTGTGCTGAGGTGGTGCTGCGCTGATGCAGAGATGGTGGGCTGATATGGTGCTGTGCTGATGTGTAGGTGGTGCTGCGCTAAGGTGGTGTTGCACTGGTGGTGGTGCTGTTCTAATGCTGAGATGTTGCTGTGCAAATGTTGAGTTGGTGCTGCTGTGGTTCTCAGGTGGGCTGTGCTGATGCTGTGGTGGTGGTCCCGATGCTGAGGTGGTGCTGCCCTGATGCTGAAGTGGTGCTTCATTGGTGCATGAGTTGGTGCTTAGGTTTGGCTGCGCTGGTGATGGTGCTGTCCTGATGAGGTGGTGCTGTGCTGAAGTCTGACCCTGTGCCTCATGGGAACAGTCCAGTCCAAACTGCCAATCCATGTCTTCCCTGGACCGGAAACAAGCTTCCGAGGGTCAGACTGACAGGGTCATACTGATTTGCATATAGCCATGTCTGAACCGGGGTGGCAGAGTGGGCTAAAGAACGGTGATGTGTTAAACTCAGATCTTTTGACTGGGTGTGAGTGTTTGATTGGTTCAGATGCTCCGTCCATTACCGCCCCCTTTTGTACCGCTTTTGGCCGCTATAAGTGTGGCAGGGTATGCTCTGACGTGAGTCCCTTGCTCACTTTGCCACTGGATTCAAGCAAGCCGGGCTGAAGACGGCTGGAATGCCAGAAACCGGTCCTCTGATGCTTGTTTCCGGTCCAGGGAAGGCATGGCTTGGCAGTTCGGGCTGGACTGTTCCCATGAGGCACAGGGTCAGACTGATTTGCATATAGCCATGTCGGAACTGGGGTGGCAGAGTGGGCTAAAGAACGGTGATGGATTAAACTCAGATCTTTTGACTGGGTGTGAGTGTTTGATTGGTATAGATGCTCCGTCCATTACCACCCCCTTTTGTGGAAGGTGAGTGTCAGGTGGTGCTGAGTGATCCTTTGGTGCTCAGGTTGTGCTGATCTGGTTCTAATGCACTCATCGGCCCTCAAACCAGATACTGGGCCCCTCCGTCCTCCCGTGCCACCTTGCAGCCATACAGCAACTTCATGATGCGCATGTTGAGGTGGATGACCGTGGGCCCACTGTGCAGTCTTAGCTTTGACCAACAACTGAGTAAGCTTTTAGTAAGCCCAGCCTTGATTCTCATCAGCAACACCATTCATTGATATATAGGGTCACCTCTACCTCCTTTCTGGATTTCCTATTGGTAGAATATTCAAGCCTATCCCTATTCATGTGATACTACAGGTGTTGATATGGTCTATTTGCCAGGAAAAGGATGCGTCTGTAGGTGAACCAATGCATGAGAGCGAGGATGAGAGTCGGTGCATGTATGTTGATGTATTGAGTGGCTAAACTCCCCAGTGATTGAATAGGCTCTTTCATATAAGCAACACCTATTGCTATTGCTAGAGCGTGTCATTCAAGAGGAGAGCCTTCACATATAGTTATTTCCTGTGTAAATAGGGCCCATGCCTTTATCGCGGACCCTCAGACTCCACCATGTGGTCAATAACCGTTTGATAGTGCCCTCTTCCAGTTGCATGATAATGCTGAAATGGAAGTGTTGTCACCAGGGCATGAACCCTAGTATACAATTAATTCCTCTTTTGAGAATGTTTATGAACGTGCTTTATGAATATATATCATGCATGGCCAGCAACATTCCTTTGAAATGTTATTATTATTTTTTTTTTTTTATAAAACATTACACTGATTACGCGCTTCACTGCCAGGTTTTGTTATCTACACGTTCCACATTTGCATTACCGAGAAAGATTCGTGTAAATGAGCGAACATTCTTTGTTCATTTTTGGAAAGGCACATATATTGCTCTGCAGTGTTTCTGTTTTTCATTACTGAGGCATTGCCGGCTATTGATTTTTTTATTCCCCTACTCATATCTTTTAAAAGCAAAGCATGTTTTCACTGACTCATAACTAAAGTCTAGAGTAGTTAACAGTGTTTTGTAATGAAAGAAATGTAATTATCTACAGTGGCATTGAGCCATGTTTGGGTACAAACATTTTTACGTGTAGCAAACATTGCCAGGACGGTTTGAAAAGCTATGATTAGAATGTCAAAAGTGGTGAAACTCCACTCTTAAAATGATTCCCGTTCTATGGATCTCTTTTTCTTAGGATGAGGGCCTTAGCCCTGTCCATCGGGTTCCAAACAATATCTTAGGCAGTAAAGTCAGAATTGTGTTTAATGCCGAAAGGATAAATTGACTCATTTTCATTTAAAAGTGCCTCTTATCAGTAAGTTCTGTACACGGTTCAACAAGAGATAAAAGTGGAGAAGAGATCCACTTTTGATATCAAAGTTGTATTCTTTGGGTGGCATCACACACAGACAGCACTGTTAGCACTCAAACGCCTCTCTTGTGTTGCCACCTTCGACATTTTTAGTTGGTTGCTTTAAAGGCGAATACTGCATTAGACTCGAAATGTAATAGCATTTGTTGACATATCTAAAGTAAACCGCAAGAACATAGCACAACATCAGGCACACAGCATCATACCAATTAAAATATACACAACATCACATTGCAATGACGCTGCTCAGAAACATTGTAGCACAAACTACAACACCCACCACCACAACAAAACGGCGCACACCAAATATGCGCAATCATTTTGATTACATCGTACCACCTCCATAAACCTGCTTTCATCATCCAGTAATAAAAGTACTGCCTTCACTTACTACCAAGGACATAACATTGCACAAGTCAAACTTTTTGTGATCTGGTCTACCTCCGTCCACTGCAGACCAAGTTGACACTGTGTATTCGTTGTGGGAAAAATTGGATTAACCGACATACCAGAATGGGTACAAAGGTGGAGGTTTCCCCATACTTGGGGCGCTTTAGCTTTATATTGGTTATATTCGAACACAGTTTTCGGACATTACCATATCAATTGGGGATCTGGATTAGCTAGAGTCTAATACTTGCATTACTAATATCTGGATTTACGGGACGGAATTACAACCAGCAAGGAGTTATCTTTGTAGAAGCTTTTAGCCCTGATGAAGTTGCGGGACAATACTCCCTTCAGTGCGATGAAACACAGGTTGGCTTTGTAAGGCTAAGAAGTGACACAGTTGAACAAAAGAACAATAAAGCACAGGAAAAGAAGAAGACTACTGTTAATTCATGATTGATATCTGATATTAGTTGATATGCTTGTGCTGGGGAACATCATGTGCCAAGTTGCCTAGGAGTTTTATTGTTTGTGTTTTCCATTCCCCAGAAAGGCTTCGCTTTGTTCATTGTTAAGGCAATTTATAGGCTCTTTCTCTTCTTTTTGCTGTTGCTGGATCACCCATCATTATTAAAATCACTTGTGAGATTTTTGAAAGGTTTGCAACATTTAGGTCTGCCAAAATCTTTTGTGATGCCACCATAGGAGTTAAATTTAGTTCTCACTTTTTTGATATGCCACTCTATTCAGATACTGCACAGTTGGTCAATAAGGTTTCTGACATTGAAAACGGTCTTTCTCATCGCCATAGCATCAGCTAGGTGTGTGAGAGAGCAACATAGTTTCAGTCAACCCACCTTATACAACATTTTTTCTAGATAAGTTGGTGTTTAGGACCTGGGCTTCCTTTCTGCTGAAAGTGGTCAGTATATAGATTTCACCAACAACATTGGGTGGATAATCAACTCTTTGTAGGGTTCTCTGGGTAAAAGAAGGACCAAGCAATGCAAATACATACCATCACCCAGTGGATTGTTCTCTGTAATTAGATCTGCTATGGACAGGCTAAGAAGCAGCCTCCAAAAGGTTTATGGGCTCATTGCGCCAGACCCAAAGCTGCTACTACTGCACTGCCACATGCAATGCCGGTCCTGGATATTTGATAGGCAGCTACTTGGATGACGGTACAGATGTTCACTAAGCACCACTGCCGCAACAGTCGGGTCCATCGAGAGAGACTTTCCCCCGCTTGGTCCTGCACGACTTCCTGGTCTGAGCCAATTCACAAACCCACCACCTGGGGATGTACTGCTATGGTATCTGTTCACAAGGTGAGAAATATGCGGATAGAAGTTCCCATTAGAAGAAAAAGTTACTTACCTTTGGTAACAATCTTTCTGGTGGGTACTCAATCTAACCTTGGATTCCTAACTAACCCTCTTACTACCACTTTCTGTTAACTGGTATCGTTTTCCATCTGAAAGGTCCCAATTTAGAGACCAATCTGCCAATCTGCCTATAGAGACTGAGCCCGAAGACTGGACAGCCTAAGAGAGCAACTGACGTCTTCATGCACGGAGTGCTCTTCTATTTGCTCAGCTCATCACTTCCAAATTGGAGTGAAGTCAGTGTGGAGCCGCACAAAGCCACCTACCAGTGTGCAGGTCTAGTGCTTTAAAGTTTCTGAATCCAGTCTGATGCCTGGGGAATATTCACAAAGTGAGGATTCTGAGGTCAGATAGAGTATCCTCCTGAAAAAATATGACTTGAAGGTAAGTAACTTGTTCCTCAGTTTCATTGTAGGTTAGCATGAGGGACGAGGTGTATTAATTCCCATTAACTCCCAAATTAAGGAGTTAATAACTTTTCGACCATGGAAAGTTATAAGGCTGAGTTTGACTGTTGTGATTCAAATATGTGATTTGCAAGCCACGTAGTCAGCAGTTAGAGACTTACTCACTGACAGATTTACTAATTAATGCCACATCATTTAATTTAACAACTTAAACATTTTTTTTGTTCTTCGAGACATATGCCATAATCAGAACAAATATTGGGAGAAGGGTATCCATGGCAAAAGCGGCTTAAAGCAATACATTTCTTATATTTTGCAAAGGCAACGTTTAATAGAAAGTTACAAATTAAGACCACAATGTTCACTAACATGCCCAGTCTTAATGCTAAGTATACCTGTGACTTTCGGGCATTCGACTGTCGGAACAGGTTGGACAGAGTTTATCTTCGAATCACAACCGTGTTGTCCAGGTCAGGCCAGTCAGTCTCATTCTCTCTCTTCATGAATGTTTTGAAAGGAAACCATACCTACAAATAATTGTGTATCCTGTTGTTTACCTAGGCTGAAAGCCTCTTTGTTGCATAGATGTTCCAAGTCTTTGCCCAACACACCTGAATCGGGTGGATTATTTTAAGGTTCTAAAAGTGTACAATCGAGTCTCTGGCAGCATGCAACAGGTGCATCATAAGTCTGCTCATCAAGATTATAAGCAGATAAATGCTGTCCTCACCCGAGTGATAGCGCTGATAGAGGACAATATTTCCTTCCGGTAAAGCACCACATGTAGGAAGGACCATTACACGTTAGCCATTGTATCAGACTCCCAACACCCAACACTTATCAGAGCTCCCAAACATTGCTTTTAGTCTAGACAGGCAATGGTACCACCCGGTTAGTATTCTATAAGTGTTTTCTTTCTTTTGAGTATAGATGGATGGCGTGGCGGCCGTCACCATACTGTGAGTCTTATAAGTGATTTTGATGTTCTAGTCTTTCACGTATTGTGTCATGTATGTGTGACATGTATGTGTGATGGCATCCAAGTTAATATGGTTATATAAGGTAAAAACCGTCCGTCTTTGTTTATTGTAGAACATGGATTGTATTGGGGTCTTCTCACAAGCCTCTGCTTTCCTAATAGATGTTGTGTGAATCCAGTATATTAATTGAATTAGGCTATATTCATCACCCCCTGTGCGATAAAATGTTTCTGCACAGGTTTCCTTACTCTTCATTTCACCTTATGTAAATAGGCCTTCCAACCGTGGGTAGGTGTTGGGTCGTTGGTCCTCCATTTTAGGAAGCCAGTGTCTGCTACTCCCGGGGAAAAGTCCAGATTCTAAGCCAGTGTTGTGATTGGAGAAGGAAATGACGTAGCACTATTCTTCCTCCTTATGGATTGCCAATATTTTAACGATATCAATAGTAATGACAGAAGTTCAGAATGATACACCCTGCATTTATGGGGAAGCTACAAAATAGGATATAGTCTGATAGCGGAGTAACTTTTCTCGAGGTTCAACCATGGATTCGTACAAGGTCTACATTTCTAATCTGTAGCCAGGCAGTTGGGCAGCTTGTAACTTGAAAATCAATGCCCTCCTTTTTTATTTGAGTAATGCGCACCTGGAGACTCTTGAGAAGTTATTACAAATGACTGCAATTTGTTTTATTTTATATCTGGGAGATTATACATTTGGGGAATATGAAGGGCAAGCAATACAAGAAAATTCATCTTGACACTTGTGGTTCTGCCTAGCCAAGAAGTTTCCAACTTGCCAGTCAGTCTCACACTCTCTCATTGTTGTGTGTTTTGTAAGGTAACCAGCCATTCATTTATTTGTGTATCCTGTTGTAAATTGTGGCAGAGAAGCTTTTCGTTGCATAGATATTCCAAATCTTTGCCCACTACACCTATATCTGGCGAATTATTCTAAGCTTCCAAAAGTGTAGGTCCTTAAATAGGATGACATCTAGCAGTGAAGGAATGTTATTCCGATATATGTAAGTCATGTATAGTAGTAAAATTGATGCCTAGACATTGTACAGGGCTGGTGATCCAGCTTTTTGGGGGAAGCGCCTAATGATATTAAATGGGTCAAAAACTCCCACTCCTTGGAATTTGGCATAGTTTACTTTAAAGCCATTTGAAAATCAAAAAGAACTAAGTATTGTTCAGAAGTTCAGAGTGTGTGTTTGAGAGTAAGGAAAAAACATTTGTTTTTTAAGGTAGGGACAAAACTTTAGTTTTTTATGACGCTCCTCAACCACCAACCTAGTTGGTGGCATGCTTCATCATCGGGCCCCACACAGGGCAGCAAATGTGCCTCTGGTGTGCTGCGACAACTGTTTACAGCAGAGCAGTTTTTGTTAGATGAGTGTGTAGTGATTGGTGTTATGAGTGTAAATTAAAAGACTGTCCTAAGGGCCCCAGTGTCCAGAAGGGTTGGTTTAATAATGGGCCCTTGGCAGTGTTAAAAGCAAGGCGGCGGACGTGAGTTGAGGTAATTATGAGCTCCCACATCCAGTGTGGTCAACATGTTTCAGCCAGGCCTTGTGTTGAAACTGGATTTCATCAGCACCTTTATGTGTAAAGTGAGAATAAACAGGTTGGTCTATTGAGTGTATATGACCAGCTAAGTGACGCACTTGCTAAGGTGCGGTATGGGTAAGAGGATCGTTTCCTCTAGTTACGTACTCTTATGTTATTAGAGAGAAACTCCAGAGTCCTGACGCTGGCCAAGTAGTTTGAACGGGGGGCCTCGAGCTTTGATAAATGTGTGACTAAGCCGGACCCCACCCGGGACTCATGGAGTTTCTCTCTAACAACATAAGAGTATGAAACTAGAGGAAACCATCCTCTTACCCATATCGCACCTTAGCGAGTGCGTCACTTAGCTGGTCATATACACTTGATAGACGAACCTGTTTATTCTCACTTTACACATATAGGTCCTGATGAAAGCCAGTTTCAACACAAGGCCTGGCTGAAACATGTTGACCACACTGGATGTGTGAGCTCATAATTACCTCCACTCACGTCTGCTGCCTTGCTTTTAACACTGCCAAGGGCCCATTATTAAACCAACTCTTGTGGACACTGGGACCTTTAGGACAGTCTTTTAATTTACACTCATAACACCAATCACTACACACTCACCTAACATAAACCGCTCCGCTGTAAACAGTTGTCGCAGCACACCCGAGGCACATTCAGTACCCTGGGTGGGGCCTGATGATGAAGCATGCCACCAACTAGGTTGGTGGGTGAGGGTCTTCATGAAAAAAAACAAATTGTCCCTACCTTAAAAAAACAAATTGTTTTTCCTTACGCTCAAACACACACTCTGAACTTCTGAACAATAACTAGTTCTTTTTGATTTTCAAATTATACCAAGGGAAAGTGAATCAGCCTATTTCTATTCCTCCCTCTGTTTTTGATACCTCTTATTACTTTGAAGCCTGACACGTCAGTGGAATGGGCCAAGTCTTCTAGCATATTAGGCCCCAATATTGACCTTGACAGGAGCTCGCAAAAAAATTGCGAGTTGGCTCTGTCGAAGGCCATCTCTGCACAGAGCGACTGAAGGACCATTCACTCTTCTCCCGCACAGCAGACTCTACTCTCGAAGGCACGCTTAGGGTTATCACTTTTGTGCCGGTCTTTAACAAAGCCTGATTGTATTTTGAAATGCAGGAACTTTAAAACAACAAAGCATTATATACAATACCATTGTAAGACGGCCAACCGCTGATTTTTTTTTTTTTTTAAAGTGTTTTTATTGCGGAACTGATACACGGCCATTTAGCTCACAACCCGGAGGTCGGGCGGCAAATTAGATACAACATATATATGCTGGCCCGACAAGAAACCCGATGCAGATAGTCTTCGCTTGGTGGTTCAGTCCCGCTTTTACTTTTGATGTAAATAAGGAAAACCCGAGATGTAACAGCCCCCTCCCCTAATGTAGCAAAGCCCACCCAACAATTCGAAGGCAGGACCGCATAGACCTAGGATCAAATGTCCGTGGTGTAATCAGTATGTGTTGTCCGCCCATCAACCCTCCCCTTCCCCCCCCCGCCATCAGTGCAGTAGCAGTTCTACTGTGAGCGTGTAGGAGGAAACTAACTGGAATATGCAGGAGTATATTAGAAGTCTATCGCATTACAGGGACGAAGGAAGTTCAGCGGCGTCACTGTCCGTGTCACTAGGCGAATTGTGATCTCGCAAGGCTTGTACCAATGACGGCCAACCGCTGATATGCCTAATTTTATTTGTTATTACAATCACATGTTTCATGTTGAGGTGGCATATTTCTTTTTTATACTCTTATTCTTCTGATATACCTTGCCTTTGGTGTTGTGTTGATGATTGTTTTATTATGCTTGTGTAGATAGTAGAAAGTAGGCGTCCTCAGAGGAAAATGTAATCATAGCAGCTCAGGGAGACACCATTAGAAAATGTGACTGGAAAGAGGCCGTTAATAGAAATAAGCATCTGTTGATAAAACCTTTTTAGTTGATAAATTAAGTAGATGGGCTACAGGTACTAGTTCTGCATAGTTGAAAGTGAAAGGTGGTTATTTGTTAGGAGAAGCACTGTTCCTTCAAAATGCCTTAGCGTGTTAGTTTGGGGGTAAATTATCTCATGAGGGACGTGTGTGGTGGAATCTCACCAACAGAGCACAGTAGAAACGAACTGATTTATCATGGTGTACCACATAATCTGGAGTTATGTGGCTTGTGCTGTGAATGACCTATTGAAATGGGGGCCTTTGTCATATGCATGGTTACTCACTTGTCATTGAGTGAACTTGAATTGCTTGGTGTGTTGAGTGCATTAGGATAGATCATCACTCTAAGAGGGCTGTCGTCAAGGGTGTCAGTGACATTTCCTCCAGGTTTCCAAAATGGGCTTCACAAGACTTTTTATAAATACAGCTTACACCATGCATATTCTTTACAGGGTAGTGCCCCTCCTACGGAAGGAGCTTGAGGTCATGTGTGAGCGGACTGTCTTGAGCAGGCTCCAGCCAAACAAGTTGGTGGAAAACGTCCCATCAGTCTGTGATGCAAAGTTTTAAGGTTGCCCCAGTGGCAGGTTTGCTTTGGAGAATAAATCTGAACTAATATAGGATCATGGCACTACACCGCATCTCTTTGAATGGCAGAGCGCAAGCTGTGACTTTTTCCAGAGTTACAGGGGAGTTATGAGCTGGCTATAAGTAAACAGGTAGGTGGAGACCTACTTTTGATTGGTTGGGTAAAGAGTATGGCCAAGTTATAGCTATCTAAAGGTGAGGCCAATTGTTTGGTTTGTTTCATTTCATTTAACCCTCCCACTTACTCTGCCACCAAAACCCTACAATATCTCCTTAGCTCCACTATCGACCGCAGCGCAAGATCAAAAGTGGCGCTGAACTTTCTATCTCTGTTTTTTATATGTGGTAATTATTGTGTTAATTAATAAATCTCTGCCTAAAGCTACTATGCAGAGTTTGTTTGACTATCACATGCATGTGCTGTGCTATGGAATTTAGGAGGGACTGTTGCGAACTATCCGTTGTGAATGAGAGTAAGTATGGAGTTGGGATCTTCCTTGAATCATCTGCCTAGAATAAATTCTTGTTACTCTATCCTTCCTGGTAGTGTGTTCGCCTTTTTGGGTGGCACACTGGCTAACTACAATGCAATTCCTTTTAGAGAATATTCTGTGCATTTTGAATCTTTTCCTAATTTACGAAACCCATATAGTCGCCCCTCTCGTAGAAAATGTAGGACAAAACATTTTTATATAAAGTGCTTCTTTTCGGCCACTACAGGCCACAACATGTGAAACCTTTGCGTCTGGAGCTAATCAATTGAATTTATTTTATGGTCGGATTAATGGATTTAATTGCAGTTTATAAACTGTTCCATCTATTTACTGCCTGCTGTGAGCCCAGCCTTTGTTTTTATGAGCAGTTTTAATATGTGGCAAGTAAATACAAGTCATTGCATTTACTGCACCTTTAATTGGTGCCTTATGAGAATTCATATTTTAATATGCCATATGTAGCAGTTTTTGACGGGCAGAGAGGCCTTTTGTGCTCAGAACTGGTGACTCCTAAACGATTGGATGACATGGTAAGAGGCAAACTGAGTACCCTTCACTCACACACTCTAGTTATTTTGCACTCCTTTTGACCAGTTACCTAACAGAGTTTCTTTCCCTAATAGAGAGTCGTCAATCCTACTCGTTGTTAAACATGTGTACCAATGTCATATGGGTAGCCTACTTCATACTTTGGTAGTAACGTGTATTTGTAAAGGGCACGTTCACCCAAATTTATCTTGCCACTGACTAACAGATGTTTCTTGTTACCTAACTCAATGGTACTCATTTTATCGACCTCAGATGGTTGAAAGGCTGAGTGGACGTACCGGTATTTGAACCTGTGACCATGAGGTTGAACACAGGACCCTGCAGTGGAGGAATAAGTCCACTGAGCCACCAGACCCAGCATAGTAGTGTCGAAAGTATGAGAGACAGCCCTCTGGTAAACTGTTTCTCATAGAAAAGTAAATAAAGGCTTTATTCTATGTGCCGATGGTTCGCTAATGTAATGCAAAATGTTTTACAGTGTTTTAGAAAGTCTCATTCATGACCTTACCAGTGCTTTATTTAAAGGCTAACGCTGGCTGGATTTTTTTTTAATGCTGTAGAATTCAATCACATATTTTATGTAGCAATGGCAATTCTATGATTTAATCATGTCCTTATTTTTCTTTTCTGTTTCACCTTGACCGAGTCATTTTCAAGACTTCAATGGTCATGACCAACATCTTTTAGCACAATATAAATAGTCACAAAAGTCCATATATTTAGTGTTTAACTTGTTGGTTTTATTATTTTGGTATTCCCAGTGAGGAAAAATCCTTGCTGGGAATACCAAAAGAATAAAACCAACAAGTTAAACACTGAATATATGGACTTTTGTGACTATTTTTTTTGTGCGAAAAGATATTGGTCAGCCTTGAACTATTTCTACAAAATTACGTTCCATATACAACTATTTTTGACTGTGTATCTCTTCTACAATTGGGCTATTTGTACTTTTTTCTGAGAGTGCTGAAATATGCTCTGTTTGGTGTATAGGAGTAAAATTCAGCTCGACACCAGCTGAATTTTATTTCAAAAATCTGTTTTCTAATACTGAAGTAAGTAACAAGGCAACGTGGTCCTCTAAAATGCAGTGTAAAATACCTACTTTTAGTCACTGTAAATAATCTAGGGCAACTTCAACTATATACAAAGCTCAGAACATGCCTAATAAACAATAGTGAGGAAAACAAGGGGGGTTCTGGCTATAGCGCAGTAAGGCTGCGCCAATTCAAGAGTCAACGAACAAGATGCCAGTACTACGCTTTGGATAAAAGCTGACAAAAAATTGAGTGCAAAAATTCTCAATTTCAAAGACCACTCTTTCAGTCTGACTTTTCAACTATAGTTCTTTTATTTTTATTTTACTTTCATCATATTTTTATATTTTGGTTGTACAATATTAGCAAAATTGTTTTTTAGGGGGAGGGGACTAAGGGAAATTCTTTTCGTGGTGACACACAAAGTGACTCCGACTGGGTCACGTGACTTTTCACAACTCAAATGAAGTATAACCACATTTTTCACTCAACACTTTAGTGAAGAAACACGTAGCATTGAAATGGACAACACAAAGTGCACTTATGGACATATACAAGACAAGACTTAACAATTTATTCAGTGGTGAGGAAGCGGGAAAGGTAAAAATACTATCAAGGATGTGTAAATGCCCTGTATTGATCCAGTTTTTTGAAAACAGGTGCAGATACCTCTAATGAATAGAAAAACACTATTATGTTTTCTCAAACGTGATAGACCATCAAATAGTTAAGAATTTAATGTACACTAGTCAAATGATTGGTCTATATTCTTGAAAAAAGAGGTCGACGCGTTTCGAATCCCCTAAATTGGTGGGATTCTCATCAGGACCATGTGGGCTCAATCTGAAAAAAAAACAAAATAAATGACATACTGTCAGTCATGCTATCAAACAACTCTCAACTTGACATTCAGTTGCAAACACCCAGTTCATACCTGAGCTTGTCAGGACAATGGTCGGTCTCTTGAGGTCTTTTTGAAGGGAGGGCTGTAATTTAAATGGGGGGTTCATAAATATGCATTTGAAAAGCGAGTCTTACCTTCGCTGTATATTCCGGTGTCCTTCACGGGCGTCTCAGTCCTCTGTCAAAGCGCCTTGCAGTAGTTCCGGTTAACCCGGTTCTTGTATGAATCAGTTCCCGGTTGGCAGGATGATGGGTAATGTAGTTCTCACCATGATTCAATTTTAAATCTGTTGCGTTGGGATTGCGATAAAGAGAAGTTGAATATCGCACAAATGTTGTACACTGACCCGATATAATTACTACTATTAAGTGACGGATGACTGATTGTTATTCAAGAAATTTCAATACGAATGCCTTTAGACGGAAAACTGTTGCCTATTTTTGGAAAATTATATGTAGGAACGAAGGAAACTAAAACGGATTGTGAATTGTGAGTAAAGGGGTAGATGCTGTGAATCAGTGGGGATTAAACCTCTCTCTTAAGAGACCCCATTGGATCTGTATTCATAAGTTATATAGTTCAGACATCTCGTTCAAACCTCGGGTGGCAGAGTTGAATTTTAGAATGAGCATAGCTTCTCTCTGCTTTAGTTTGGCCTCTAGATCTCCACCTCTCTGGTCATGCTCCACCTTAGAGATCACAGTCCATTTAAAATCAAGATCTCCATGTGATTCGTCAATCCAGTGTTGCACTAGAGGTGCTGTGGTAATTTTTTTCTTTAATCTTGACTTATGTTGTGATATTCTCTGTCTCACTTCCTGATTGGTTTTGCCTATGTACAATTTTGCACATGGACAAAGAATGGCATATATCACGTTTCGTGATTTACAATTTGTATAGATGTTATGTTTCCATGAAATTCCTTCATGTTGGAATACGTTTCCTTCGATTGTGGAGTTGCAGCATAGGCACATTCCACATTTTTTATGTCCAGTGACTAGAGGCAGATTTATGTAGTCACGTTGTGTGGCAGTCTTTTTTCCGGGGACTGCTGCTCGTATGATTTGGTTGGCTATGCTCTTGTCCTTTTTGAAGGCAAAAAGTGGGGGAGCCATCAACTGTACATCAATGTCTTTGATTAGATGCCAATTTTGGTGGATGACTTTTTTCAAAAAGTTCGATGATGTACAAAAAGTTGTTACACAGACTGTGCGCTCCAAATTTTGCTTTTCTTGCAACAATACCAACAAAATTTCCAACAAAATATCCCACAACCACAACAGCCTTTTTTAGCCCAAGGCCAACAAAAAGCCCACGGCAAAACGCGGTACCAACAACCATGGGAGATGTCCACGAGGAGGCAAAACTACAAAAGTTAAAGAAGTCATCAATCATTAATCTCTCAAACAAAGTGCTTACCTCGTCGGAGATAACAGAGGCGTCCTATATAATCGCCAGCGCATTACCTCTTTCATCTTCAAAATCATGAGACACGCGACTTTTGAGTTCTTATTGAACTATAAAGTGAACATGACATTGTTACCCCAAATGATTAAACAACAACCACACAAACCTCCGTTCTCTCATTTTTCACTACAGAACTAATTCAAAACGAAAGGAGAAATTGGCCAAAACTCAGACACAACCAACTGAGCCCTAAATTACATCTTTCATGTGAGTATCATGACCGGAATAATACCTGCATTATAAATGCTTAAATTTCCCGATAAACATATTTATGAACCCCCCATTTAAATTACAGCCCTCCCTTCAAAAAGACCTCAAGAGACCGACCATTGTCCTGACAAGCTCAGGTATGAACTGGGTGTTTGCAACTGAATGTCAAGTTGAGAGTTGTTTGATAGCATGACCGACAGTATGTAATTTTTTTTTTCTTTTTCAGATTGAGCCCACATGGTCCTGATGAGAATCCCACCAATTTAGGGGATTCAAAACGCTTCAACCTCTTTTTCAAGAATATAGACCAATCATTTGACTAGTGTACATTAAATTCTTAACTATTTGATGGTCTATCACGTTTGTGAAAACATAATAGTGTTTTTCTATTCATTAGAGGTATCTGCACCTGTTTTCAAAAAACTGGATCAATACAGGGCATTTACACATCCTTGATAGTATTTTTACCTTTCCCGCTTCCTCACCACTGAATAAATTGTTAAGTCTTGTCTTGTATATGTCCATAAGTGCACTTTGTGTTGTCCATTTCAATGCTACGTGTTTCTTCACTAAAGTGTTGAGTGAAAAATGTGATTATACTTCATTTGAGTTGTGAAAAGTCACGTGACCCAGTCGGAGTCACTTTGTGTGTCACCACAAAAAGAATTTCCCTCAGTCCCCTCCCCCTAAAAAACAATTTTGCTAATATTGTACAACCAAAATATAAAAATATGATGAAAGTAAAATAAAAAAAAAGGAAATATAGTTGAAAAGTCAGACTGAAAGAGTGGTCTTTGAAATTGAGAATTTTTGCACTCAATTTTTTGTCAGCTTTTATCCAAAGCGCAGTACTGGCATCTTGTTCGTTGACTCTTTCTAATAAAAAATAGTGACACTATAGTTTAGAAAATGACAAAATCATTTATTGAATATATATAACAGTGGATCTAGACATTTTTGATCATTGTAAATCTATATGATAATTTGATTTGAGCAGCATGCTAACTTCAGTCATTCATCATACTTTCATACTTCTAAATTGATTTTCAATAATTCAATTCTTAATTTGATGGAAGTACAATTCATTGATCAGCTATGTACACTGTAATGATAAAATTTAATTTGAACACATCATTTTCGGGTGGTTTCCAAGTTGTTTCTCTTAGTGGTTTCCATTTATGGGCCCATGTTCCCGTTGCTATTAACAGTACATAGAGAGCTAAACAAAGTCAGTGAAGTAAGGTTGAGAGCACACACCGTAAGGAAATCAGATTCCGGACAAATAATATTCTCTAGTTATTTGCAACATTTTTCAGTCTGATAGGCTTGCCTGTTTCTATACTCTGTCATGCCCTAGTGTCTCTCGTTCTGTAAAATGTGATAAGCAAGTAAAATATATATTTGAACCACTATTTTACACTGGACAAAGAAAATACAAAACCTACCTAGAAGCGTTAATGGCAACACATTAACATGGCTAGTTTTTCATATAAACAGTGTGCTAAATGCTGGTGGGGCTAGGAAGAACAATAGCTTGCCATGTGTTTATTGCAGAGACCCCCCTGTACATTGATCTTGCTCTATATATATTACGATTTCACCCGTTTTTTCTATATAATTCTTTTAGATAATTTCACCTAAAAGAATTTTGTATTGTTTTTATAACTGACTACAGTGGTCCGAGATCCTAAAGAACTTTTAAGGTGAAAAGGTTAATCTCTGTAGTAGCCATCTATCTTACATTTAAGATAGATGGATATACTGGTTCCAATCATTGAAGAACTGTGATGAGGCATAAAAGATAACTTTTGCCTTGAAAGGGGAGACTGAGAGAACAGACCTGCAAGGTGTGTTGGACTAATGACTGTAATTTAGAATTGAAACTTTGCTGTAGGAATTATTTTGTTTAGTTGATGCTATATACTTTTGTAATATCAATGTAGCACTACTACAAACTTTCCTTCCAAGGTTGGGACATAGTGTTTTGTATCAGATTTCGTACATATGGGCTGCACGGTGATGGCAAGCTTCGTAAAAGTATACATTTTTTAATTGGATCGGTCTACAACTTGAAACCATCTATTCAGTGCTGTGAATAAGAAAACAACCATCTCTAAAGCCATTTTCTCAGTGGGAATCTACCTTCAAAAACTATTGGATTGCCCAAAACTGACGAGTCTGCCTGTTTTTTACGGCACACAGCACTTTGATTCCCAGTACTCCGGCTCCACTGCCCGGGGAGGACTACACATCCCAGACTGGCCCAGTCGCTGGCAACGTTATTTCCGCCGGGAGGCGCTTAATTACTTCACCGTGGCCCTCCGGTCTCTGTGAGACACAACAACACTTTCATTCCTGGTACTCCGACTCCACGGACCCGGGGGGGGGGGGGACTACATATCCCAGACTGCCCCGGCCGCTGGCAACGTCATTTCCACCCGGAGGCTCTTAATTTCTGAACTTCAGTCCCGCAGCACGGGACGCGCCCGGGGCCAAGGATGGGCCCGTCCACACCAGGAGGGGGCCGGGCTGGGCCATCCCTCTTGGTTTCTGGCCCCAAGATAGAGAGGAAAGCGAGCACAGCAGCCTCCAGGTATTAGTGTTGTTATACTAAAGCTACTGGGTTATATAACCTTCCAATCGTAGGATTAGCTAACACCAGGGAATTGTAACAATATGGGCAAACGGAAGGCAAAAGGCAGTTCAAATGGAGCCCCTAAGCAAGCAAAGAGGTCAACAGCGAGCGCTGCAGTGAATTGTGTGGCGGATGATATTGACTTTTTTTTTTTGATCAATCCATTTATCTGGTCACCACTACGTTACCATTGGTTACCTCGGGTGGAGGTGAGCATATGACACAAGAAAAGACCCTATGATGATGCACTAACGCAGCGTATATCGGCGGAGAACCAAGATTTACCGCCTGACCTTCTACGTGCGTATATGAGGGTTTTTCTATATATCCTATACAGAATCTGCGCATTCGGATAACATAAACTGTGGGTTTGGTGGTAGACTGGTTCAGAGCACCCCCTCCGGATATGTTAACCTGTTTGCATTAGCTAGCTCACAGTGTCACTAGAATCTTCTCTTGTCGGGGAGAGAATAGTTTATGGCAACCTCAAAACATGACAAGCCTGATCCCTCAGGATTGTGAAAACAATATACCACTTTTTGCTCAGCACTCGTGCTCATTTAGTTTGTCTCAGAGATATACAGAATAAACAGTATGGGCGTTTCAATAATGATTTATTGAACAGTTGTTATTCTAGTGTAGAATAGATTTTCTGTAACAATCATTAGACAGTAGAAGAGATATATGATAAGCAGTACTACGAAAATAAAGGGATGGTACAGTTCTACCGTTTTGCAGTAATCATGAATATATACAAGTACATAAAACACATGATAAGAAAGAGCGTACTCTTACGATGCATCCCTAACTAGATGTACCTAAATGTACTTAGCATTGGTGTAGGTGTTATGCGTTATGCCAAGAATCCCTCTTAAGGTCTAGTCAACCCCATTACCTGAGTAAGGAGAGAATATGGGACCCCACAATGGATGTTAGACCACTGCTAGCTGGAGCGGCTCCATGCAGGAAATTCAACGTCTCTGTTCAGTGTGTCAGCCGGGAAGTCACGTTCTCTATCTGTCTAAGCAAGACATGATATATATACACCCACCGGTCTCCCCAGGGGTCCTACCTTGCTGTGTTACTGTATCGGCCTAAAGGATGGCGTCGGGCTTGAACTTTAACATAGTGTGTATGTGTGTATATATGTGTATATATATATATATATATATATATATATATATATATATTACCTACTGGCGTCTCGCCAGTAGGTATATATAGTTAGGATTTATTCCCTATGGGATTTTTGAAAATTCTATGTCTAATAACTTTGGCGTTTGTGGACGGAATCGGCTGAAATTTTCAGGAAAATGGCACATTTTGTTTCTGAGCAGCCCTTGAAAATTTGGGGGGGTTTTGTCGAGGGGGGGCCGAGAAAAAAGGGGGGTCCCAAAACGCGTTTTTCCCATGTTAATTTCTATAGGGCGGTTGGACTCACTTTTAGCTTGAACGGCTGAATGGATTTGCACGAAACTTGGCAAAATTGTAGGGACTGTTAGCCCGATGTGCCTTTGCTAGGTCTCAAGATATGTGCTCCAGTAGTTTTTGAGAAATTAACGTTCAAAACAAGATATATATCTGTAACAGCGCTCCGGGCTGCGGTCCGGTTCGCTTACTTTTCGCGAAACGGAACTTTGCGCGCAGAAAGCTGATTGGCTCTCCGGTGTCTGTCAACATTCTAAACAGTCCGGAGCGGCCGCCATCTTATCTCTCGGTAGGATCGAGAGAGAAGAAGAGGTGAAAAACGAAGGGGGAATTTATTGAAAGGGGGCAAGGTATACCCCTCTTGACCCCCTAGGAATGTTGTTGGGGTTATTAAAGGGTCCCGTGGGGAAAATTAAAAAAAAATGATTTTTCACGGTAGAAGCGCTTCACGGGCCGCGAACTGGGCCGCAAACTGGTAGCGAAACGGGAATTCGCCATTTTGTGCTTCGTTTTAATTGTTTAGAGACAAAAATTATCGCCGCACATCGGCCACAATGCATGAATATCGCTGAAAAGTCAGCGATATTCATGCATTATCCAGCAAATGCTCTTAGCCATGTTATCCACCTTCCATTGGATAACATGGCTAAAAACTGCTCTGTGCGTGAGCTTTTTTTTTTCTTTTTTGCTGCGTGACGTCTGTTAACGTTCGATTCGATGGAAATCAGGAAGTGTTGACCACCATTTTGTCACTGCGAGTGAATATTTTGTTATAAATGAATCCTTATTGATAAACATTGTCTGCGCCATCTTGCGTTTTTGTCCAATGCCACAATTTTGTCGTGCACGGCAGCCATTTTAGATGCCTTGACCAGGCCCACTCTCTGCACGCCGCCGATCCTCAGCATGGCTCCCCACCCTCGCAAGCATCTCCCCCACGCACTGGTCACCCCCGCTCTCTCTCTCATGCATGGGCCATATACTTCCCCCCCATCTGCGCTGCTCTTCTCTGAGAATCACACCCTGTGCCCGCCCGACACCTCCCTTTCACCCTATTCACTAACGCACCCTCTGACACTCCTCTTCCTCTGTGTCCGATTGTCCAGGCCGGACCTAGGCTATCACCTAGCCCTGCGGATGTCGTTTATGGCCCCAGCTGTAGAGTATCCAGACATGCCAACCCTCCCGATTCAGGCGTGAGACTACTGATTTCAGTGCTAGTCTTTCGCCTCCCGATTCCTGCAAGGAAAAATCCGGGGGCATATTACCAACAACTAGCGATAATTTTTGTCTCTAACTTGTTTAGAGACAAAAATTATCGCCGCACATCGGCGAATTTTATCGCACATAAACCTTGCTATTAGCAAGGTTTATCGCAAATGCGATAAAAAACGGCCGCAATGCATGAATATCGTTGAAAAGTCAGCGATATTCATGCATTATCCAGCAAATGCTCTTAGCCATGTTATCCACTTCCCATTGGATAACATGGCTAAAAACTGCTCAGGGCAGGTGTTAGGTTTTGGAGATATTCGCGCTTAGCGCGAATATCTCCAAAAGTTGGTAATAGGAGATAGCGATAGTTAGGGACTGTTTCCAGTCGCTAAAATCTTGGCACGCCCACTTTGCATGTCATTAGTGATAAATATCACTGATATGCAAAGCGGGGCCCAAGATGGTCGCTATCTCCTTTTAGCTGTCACTAACTGGTGTTAGCGACAGCTTGGTAATAGGGAGATAATTTTATCTCTTTTTTTTTTGGCTTTTAAAGCCAAAAAAGCGGAAATAAACCCCCTTGATAATATGCCCCATGATTTCTCGGGGGTTTCAGCTGACAGGGCTTGGTATTGTGTTACGTGCTAATTCTTCCAGGAAACGTCAGAGGGTCGATGCAGGGGTTCTAGAAGGGGTGATAAACCATTTAAGCCTCATGAACAAGCGCATGGTCTTTTAAAGATTTGTGAAGTACTCGGGGCGGCAGTGTGTGTGTGCCCTCTTTCAGGAGCGGGCGGGGGGGCACTGCCAGCAACTTGCCAGGCCAGGCAGTGTTCAACACCTGCATCACCCTTTCTCTGCCTGCTATTGCGCTCCATGCTTCGGAAAGGTAAGAAAAAGAACGTGCATTTGAGTTTGAAATGTCCGATCTTGTAGCAGTACACTTGCAAAGCCCACACATGACAATAACCTGATTCAAGGCCCTATTCACCCGATTTTTTAAACATATATAGCATGAATTTGAATTTAAAATTTCTTTTAAAGCGCACGTATACCTGCGGTTTCTTGGCGCTGATTACTAACAGGATCCTAAATTAAAAAGCTGGGGGAACAGGAAAGTTATTATTCGAAATATTTTGTGAACAGGTAGGTTTTGAGTTGGTTACGGAATTGTGGGTAGAGAGAGATGGTACGGAGTTCAAGGGGAAGGGAGTTCCAGAGGGTAGGGGCGAGAGTGGCAAATTTAGAGCCTCCCCACTTCTTTCTCCGGTAGCGTGGGATGGTGAGGAGGGACTGGGAAGATGAACGAAGTTCCCTGGTGGGAACATAGGAAACAATCTCGGAGGAGATGAACGCAGGTGCGAGTCCGTGTCGGGCCCGAAAAGTGATGGAAGCAAGCTTGAATTGAATTCTGGCTCGCACAGGGAGCCAGTGAAGTGATTTTAGGAGCGGGGTAGAGTGGTGAAATTTGGGGAGTTTGAAAACCAGGCGGGCCGCCTGGTTTTGGATCTGTTGTAGGCGACGCAAACTGTAGGCGGGGATGCCGGCATACAGGGCGTTGTCATGGTCCAGGCGGGATACTACCATGGCCAAGATGATGAGCTTTAGAGCAGAGAAAGTGAAGAAACGGGACACCCTGCGTATAGTGCGCAGTGAAAGAAAAGAAGAAGACACCACAGAGCTAACCTGGGAGTGAAGAGTGAGTTGAGAATTAAGTTTTATACCAAGTGTTTTGACTGAGGAAGCGGGGGTAGGAGGGGGACCAAGAGAAGGGGGCCAGAAAAGAGGGGACCAGGGGCTGGATGAACCACCCGTCAACACCAATTCGGTTTTGTCGGGGTTGAGTTTAAGGTGATTGTGGTTCATCCAGTCCCTGATGTGAAGCATAACAGATTGAAAGTTTAGAACAGAGGAAGGAGAAGATAGATTGAAGACAAGCTGGAGGTCGTCCGCATAATTAAATACGCCGACCTCCATCTGTTGGAGAGAGAAGATTAGGGGAGCAATATACAGATTGAACAAGAGGGGAGAAAGAGAGGAACCCTGGGGAACCCCGCACTGAACTTTCCGGACGTCCGCCGTGAAGTCACCCAGGCGAACAGCCTGGGTGCGGTCACTCAGGAAGGAGGACAACCAGACCAGGGCAGTCCCCCCGATCCCCGCCGCTCCGATACGGGAGAGGAGGATGGTGTGATCCACCGTATCGAAGGCGGCTGAGAGATCAAGGAGTACAAGGGCCTGGTGCTGATTAGTGTCCATACCCTCCCTGAGGGTGTCCAAGACCGACAGGACAACGGACTCCGTAGAGTGTGCAGGGCGGAAACCGGCTTGACGGGGGGCAAGAGCACCATGATTCTCCACAAAAGAGCTCAGAGCACAGGTGACGTGGCGCTCGAGCACCTTGGCTAGGAATGGTAGGAGGGAGATAGGACGGATAGCACTCCAACAAAGTTAGATTTTAAAACTTTATTAACTTTTAAATATAACGAACGCAACAAAAACTGTAAATATATTTAACTATTTTTTTAAATTAACCAGAACTATAACGATAACAACAACAACAACAATAATATAACTTTTATGCCTAAATTACGCAAACATTTAGCTAATCTGCTAAAGGGGGGAGTCGCCATTTCTTTACAATAATCAATAATGAAAAATCCACATCAATAGGGTTGTCCGTTTTCTCGTTGCAGCACTATAGTGCAACATACACAGCACCTGGGGTGTCAAGAGTGAACAGGTCTTTCTTTGTTCCTTAAGATGTTATCTGTGTCAACCTCTTCCGAGAATGCTGATGCGTTAGGATTTCCTTGTGTTTCTTAATAGCATTGGTGTCTGCACACTTCTTTGTCAATTCTGTGAAGATGATAACTGCTTCATAAACAGACGATATCTTTGTTTAGTCATTAGTGTTAAGTGTGTCTGAAACTACAGTGCCCTTCTGTTTTTTTTTCTTCAGGCTCTACAGAGTTTTGTGTGTTGTTCTTTTGAGCGACAATTATTCCAGAGGTTTCAGGTTTACTTGTTTTGTCCTGCAGTGAGTTAACAGCTTTAGAGACTTCATGTTTATTTGCTATGTCCTGCTGTTCGTCAACTGCTTCAGAGACCTCAGCCTCATATGTTATGTTTGACTAGATCCTGGACCTGCCCGGCCGCGCCCAAAATGGTGCCGGTGTAAATGGGACTCGTAACTGCTTGTTGTGTACTGGTTGCCGAACCTTGATATCACGAGATACATATGCAGTTTTGAAGCACATGGCGGAGGCTTGTCTGCTGTAGTGGGGCGCCCCTTTATCGTTTCAGTCGCCATTCCGCCCGCTTTTGCTACACTGTGCCTTTTCCGCCATTCAGCTGTTTAGCGCCCGCTCTTACGGCTACAGCGTCTCGCTCACCATGTAGTTGAGTTGCTCCCACTCTTGCGGTGCAGCGATAGGCGGCTTCCACAGGACTCTTAAAATGGCGGCCGGCTCTTCGGATTTGGGCCTGGTCCAGTAAGATGACTCTGGGACACCTTGGAACTCGGACGCTTGTCTGCCAGGGCTTGGGTTCCATTCTCGAAAGCGTCCCCTCAGCCTTGAAGATTGTACAAAAGTCTTGGGGGCCGTCGACTCCCGCAGGCTTCCGGTGGGGAGCGGCTGCCATGATTGCTTGCGGAATGGCCACGACGGAGCTACGAGATGGTGGTGCTCTCATGGTGACGCCAGCTTCAGTCTGAAACATCCAGAAACAAGGTGGGGCTTTCCTCGTTTGGGAAAAAAAATGTTTTAATCCAATGAAAAGTGTTATTTTTAGGTCACATGACCTAGTCTTACATCATTAGGAAAACAAAAGTAAAATGAACCAATGAAAATTTTTATTAACAAGTCACATGACCTGTTATGCTTACGTTACGCGCTGCGCGGCGCGCTCTGGATCGTTTCCGGGAAGCTGCGCCTTGCGCACCGGAGCACTTCCGGGTGCGCTAACGCGTCGCGTCATATGACGCATTACGCGACAATGCAGGTCCAGAATATAGTCAAAATGTCTCCACCAACCAGCGGTCGGAATACAACCGCTTTCAGCAGTCCAAAAAGTTCGGTTAAATCTTAAGAGCGGGAGCAACTCAACTACATGGTGAGCGAGACGTTGTAGTTGCAAGAGCGGGCGGTAAACAGCTGAATGGCGGAAGAGGCACAGAGTACCAAAAGCGGGCGGAATGGCAACTAAAACGGTAAAGGGGCGCCCCACGACAACGTGTCTTCAGGTCAAACGGATTGTGGGACAAGGTCCAGAATGGAAGAGTCATCAAAAGGGAAAAAATTCCGCTGGACCCCGGGAGCCGGCCGCCTATGCCGGGGGCGATCTCAGGCCACACCAGAGCAACACGACTTGGGGAGGGGGCAGGAGCCAAGCGCCCCCTCTCAGTCCGCGCCATCTCACCGCCCCTCGGGGGCCTCCGTCAAGCGGTTTAGGGAGGCACCATATCACATTGTTTTCCAATGCAGTCAGGTCCACAAATGGACCCCACTTACTTTGAATAGTGAAGCTGCAGCAGGTGCAAATAAGGTTTAAACAGTGTTACAAGAGCTGCTTAGAACTCTGAAGTATGGCACTCAACAACCAGGACTTACGCCATTTGTGTAAGGCAGTGACATGGAAGCAACTCAGGGACAAAAAGCATGAACGAACATTCACGTATGAAAATCTTATTTGGGGAAGGGGTAGAATCCAAACGCCCCCTGCCAGTTCGCGCCACTACACCGTATGTGGAAAATCTGAAGCCATCGTTCTACAAACTCTCAACGCTTGCTATCAGTGCATGAGTTTCATGCTCGATCGATTGAGCTAGCCGGATCGGGCAATAAAAAGTATAAAATAGTTATGTAAATAGTTATTTAATAAAATGTTTTACCCTGTTTCTTTGCTGGTTTGTTGTGCATATTTATAATATTTGCATAGGGTTTGTCGTTATTTTGGGCGGGGTGGGTGGCGGAGTCGAGCTGTCTTGCAGCCCTCATGGTGTGGAGCTCAGTTCATTTCACTATTTTCGTATTTCTCATGAAGGGTTGTTCCTAATGTTTGTATTTTACCGAGGTCAAAAAGAGATCGAATTAGTGGTCTACTGATTTTGCTCGATTACTTTTATTTTTTTACACGATTTTTCACTATCTGCAAAGACTAAACAGAGTATTGCGACTTTGTGCTTGTTTGTAAATAGAGAATGATCCAAAGAGAACCAATTCTAAAACAGTAAATGCTTGGATAATAATCAATCAAATGGAAAGACAAGCAGGTACGACGGATTACAACAGGGGTAAAGGCCTGCGTTAACTACCGTGCACTATCTGCAAAGAGAGAGTACTACTAAGAGAAAAGAGGGGAGTGGGGGGGGGGGGCCGCGTTCAAAGCACATCAGCGTGCATAAACACGAAAACGTTTTTACCTATCACGTACTTGACATTTGACAGCTTTTGATATTTGCTATTAAAAAACCATTGAAATTCACAGAAAAAACCATAGGTTATAGTCGATATATAGTTAGGAATTTGCATTTACAAAACCTTGAAAATTCAATGAAAAAACCATTGGTTTTAGGCCATATATAGTTAGGGATTTGCATTTACAAAACCTTATTTTACTCGCATAAAACCATTGAAATTCCATATATAGTTAGATGCGCTAACTATATATCGCGCACCCGCAATCCACTGCTGATGATGTCACATATTACATCATTCATGACATGGTTAGTGACATCACTGATGACATCACTGATGACATCTCAAATGACATCACTGATGACATCACTGATAACATCTCATTTGACATGACTGATCACATCACTGATGATATCATTCATGTGATAATACCATGAACCTCTTCAGACTCTAATATAACCTTAGATACAATCAGTGTAAACAGACAGTCACAGACTGTCACTCATCCATGGAGTTACTCACACACCTAGTCAGTTATGCCAAAAATCAATCACACCTCCATTTTCTCAACTATACAGTTATACACACCTTACTTATTCAAACATATACTAACACATATTTACTTTACTCTCTTATACAATCTCTGATACATGTTCACAATGATCCATACAGCCACTCACACATTCACTGGCTCTTATGCACAGTTATTTATAGATGTCAACTCTCACATGTACTGTGTTTTACATATGTACTTACTTTGACATGTAGCACTGAGATATCCATTCACTCACTAATACACTCATGCACAGTCAACCGCCCATACAGCTGTTTCCACATGCACTTTTGAATCCATACATATAGTGAATCAACTACTCACACATCTATGTACAGAGTCACACACCTCCCAGCCACCCATACACACACACTCAGTTTCCCATACAAATACTTGGACAACCAATCAATAACCCATACAGTTACTCATATAGCTACTGATCAACATATGCAGCAGTTTGTAGAACAACAGATATAATGATGCACAAATTAAAACAGTTTAGTCACTAACCCATGCACTCAGTGAGACACATTTAATCACTCACTCAATCAGTCAGTCATGCACCTAGTAAATCCTTCATCCAGACACTTATATATCCACTCATTCTTCAATATGTAAAACATATTTTAACTTTACAGAAACATACAGTCACTGGATGTTGTAATCAGTGATGTCATCAGTGATGTCATTTGAGATGTCATCAGTGATGTCATCAGTGATGTCACTAACCATGTCATGAATGATGTAATATGTGACATCATCAGCAGTGGATTGCGGGTGCGCGATATATAGTTAGCGCATCTAACTATATATGGAATTTCAATGGTTTTATGCGAGTAAAATAAGGTTTTGTAAATGCAAATCCCTAACTATATATGGCCTAAAACCAATGGTTTTTTCATTTAATATATATATATATATATGTATATATATATATATATATTTTCTTTATTGTCCGATCAATTAAAATGATTACAATAAAACAGTTCATGAATCAGAGCAATTTCTTACATTCCTTAAAGATAATAAGGAAGTATTAACATATCTCTATAACTGTTAGAAGTACATAAAATATCATAAAAAGGTATTTTGTTCATAACCATATAAAACAATACATTTCATTATTATTCACCTTACATATTAGTAAACCAATTCTTTCAAATAATCTTTGAGTCCCCTGTCTGTTTTTTTTTTAATTTTTTTTTTTTTAATCCGGCCCTAAAAAGAAGCAGAGCATACAGTAACACATGTTTGGTCCAGTTGTGTTCTTAATACTTAAAATATAAAGTGCATCCGCGCTTTTTTTTAAAAATTTCCCCAAACCTCAGAAACTTTATAAAATTTATCAAGTTACATTGCCAGTATAAACAAAAACAATATATTTGGAATCCTAGCCACTTTCAATTCTTATTAAATGACCACAACGTCGTCCTGAGCCAGTTTTTTCTCAGCTATAAGAATAAATTTGACAAAGTTAACTGTTAAATAGATGATACGCCCTTGAAGGCACAGTATTATCGCTTGGGACATGTTCTCACCCCTTGTTTGTTGAATATTGGTTTTAAAAGTGTTAATCTTTCTTGACACAATTTGGGGCAAATGCATACAATGTGCAATAACGTTTCATTAATAAACCCACATAATCTACACTTTTGTGATTTCCAAACTTGTACCCATCTCGGTGTACCATCTTTTGTTGGGTAGTGTACAAACCTAAGCTTGAGGAATATATCCCTTACCGCCGGTTTCAAGCAAGAAGTTAGATAGAATTGGGGTTCAATTTTATTGTATGAATTGATAACCGACCAGGCATGCTTTTTTTCATAGTCTGCTCCTGATCCAATATTAATGATACCAATTTAGTTGATTGATTTAAAATCTGTTTTAAAATGATTTATTTCTAATCATATTATCAAAAGGTTGGAGCTTAAAAGTGTTCAGACTTTCCGTAAAGTATGACCTCCATGGTCTTGTATACTCCTTATTCATTTCTTGCCACCACATATATGCAATGGGCTCCGGGTCCGATTAGTAAAGTGAGAATAGGCATTTTAAAAATGCAGCTTGTCTTACCATTGTTTGATTTTGCAGCCAAATTCCAGTCTAACTGTAGCATGTCCAAAATTTTAAAAAATCCTGAAAATTGACTTAAAAACGTTTATTTGTAATTTATCCAGCAGTTGGCTATCTTTTCCTCTAAAAATTATTGACCCATATGTAAGCACAGGGATAAGTTTTGCCTTTATTACTTTTAGTAAATGATTGTAACTAGGGCATGAAAGTTTGTCATGCAATGATCTAAAGGTAAAAGACAATGAAGTTGCCTTGGCCTTTAAATTATCAAAGTGTGGTTTAAAAGTCATTCTATCGTCCAGCGTAACTCATAACTATTTATACTGCTTTACAGTTTCAATAGATAAATCCTTCATTTTCCATAATGTCTTACTTGATTTTGTCGCTCCTATTATCATAATTTGTTTTTTTGGCATTTTTGTGTGAACCATTCGCCAATATATATTGATCAAATGACTCTATCAACCTTTGTAGCCCTATTTGCGTGTGACTCAGCACAATAGTATCGTCTGCATACTGCCAATATTTTACATTTTGGCCTGCAAGAATTGGTGAGTGTTTATTTACACTATGTAAATGATGCGACAAATCAGCCATAAAAAGGTTCAAAAGACTGGGCAAGTACGCAGCCCTGTTTAAGGCCACTATATATTTTAAGGCGACAAGTGGTACTATTTCCATCCCCCACTTTGACCTGTACCCACGTATTTGTATACAAAAGCACAATGATATCTAAAAGATTTTTTGGTACGCCCCATGCTGACAACTTTGCCCAAAGAAGGTTTTGTGGAACAGAATCAAAAGCTGCCTTTAAATCTACATAACAAATAAAAAGTTTTTGCTTTTTGTATTTGGTTTTCTCTGCCAGCAAGGTAAGTAACAGCAAATTCGTTATTGTCCCCTACGAAATCCAGTTTGAAAAATTGGGATAACTTTTCTTGCAATTGCCCATTCCTCTAGATCTTTGAGTAATAATGTTGCAAAAATATTTGCCTCTACATCTGTTAGGGCAATTAGCCTACAGTTTGTTGGGTGTTCAGGGGGGCCACTTTTATAAATCGGGTGTATTATGCTGCCTTGCCAAGATTCTGGCACATGCTTGGTTTTTACGATGTCTTTGAACATTTGAGTAAGAAATGTTGACCATATGTCTGTTCTTGCTTTAAAAACATTCGAAGACGATCAGAAAACTTTAACATAGATATTATACAGGAGATGTTTATCCTGCTGTGCTTCCAAGAAGGCTCATGCATAATGTATGAGTATCGAACCAGGGAAAACCCCGCATTCTGAATGCAGTGTCGTATCTAGGTAAAAGGTTAGTCCCTATGAACCATTATGTATGAAATGTAAGGATGGATATAGGTGAAAGGTTGCAATGTTACCTGCGCCTATATAGTGTATCTTTATGGAATATAACACTATCCCCCTTAACTCATCCCCTGATCTTGACAGCATCAGCACTGTTGTGGAGGGAGTGGCAGTCCCGAATATAGCATGCTCCAGTCGGTTTGTCCTCCAGCTACAAAGATACAGTAACCTCTGATGCCCTTAATAAGACACGAGCTGGTACCCAAGCAGACTCTATTGCAACAGAGACTAGACAAGGAAGAATGAACGCCCGACAACTGCAAACTTCGGTGCTCTCCACATTGAATTGTGAGATCTTAAAACTAATGTTAAGGAACTAACATCAGAAGTCCTTGTACTTAGGGATATTGTAGGGTCCCTTATAGACCAGTTTAACAATGCTCACACCAGCATAACACAAAAGGTTGGACGTGGTACTGCTCGTGCCAAAGCAAAGGTGGAGAGATTACAGGCGATGGATTCAGGAGCCTAGGCCCTATTATGTGTCCCAGGGTCCCAAACTACCAGCACAATACGGTAATTATTTACAATCCTCAGTTGTTTCATTAAGTGCCACTGCCTCACGTCTCACCCGAGGGAAAAACACAGAGAAGACCACCACATATTGTCACTCATATGAAGGGATGGCCTCAGGGTGGAGCTCGAGGTTATAGTAGGGCAATGGGTGAGGAGGGACTGTGGGGAGAATTTAATAGTGAAGAGCAATTCCTTATTTAAAGGACTTGTCAGAGGAACAAAGTCTCAAACCCCTGCATGGGAAACCAGGGCATATCGACAGAAAGGGTGGGCTTTTGATGGGAGGAAGCCTGGGCAGGAATTGGGAGTCATCTAAAGAGGCCAGTAGTAGAATGTTTATGATAAATGTACCCAAATTGACAAGCGATTCTGGAGAATCGATGGACACTCTGAGCAACAAAGTCATTCACTGGATAAGGCAGGTGAGGCAATGCCGCTCACTTATAAGATCGACATATTAAATGCCAAACGCTGTCTCAAAAAAACAAATTAGACAATGTTATATTGGACCTGGCAGATAGGGACAAGGTAGAGGGTTTACTCAACCTAGACCAATGCACATTGTTCCCCAATAGATTCTTGGTCAAGTTTAAGCTCTCACACCCAAGTAAAGTCCCGCTCACTGATCAAAAGCATGGGGATCGCTGCACAAAATCACTAACAACAATGCGCAGTCGCAGATAGTTCCTGTGAACAGGCATATTTGACAAGTACATGGACTGCTTCCTCTTAGTGCTACATCAACCATAACACCGGCCGGTAACCTACATCTCACTCTGATAGAGTTAATACAGTCATTGGGGGTAAGTATTACCAGTGTTATGGAGGGACAGTACCTAGCTCAAGTTCAAACAACACCTAATCCGCCTTACCTACTCATGTGACTACAAGAGTGGAGAGGGAACATCAACCAAATAGCGAGCACAATAAGAAACTAAGACTGTTGTCTTGGGACCTGGATGGCCTCAGGTCCAAGAATGCCTGTTAAGACTGGGGGAAGTTAATGGATAGTTACGATATTTGATTTTTCAGGAGACATGGCCTGTTGACAAAATACACAGAGTGGGATTTACCAATCATAGTATAGAAGCTGCACTGTCAAAAAAGGGCCGTCTTGTAGGTGGCCTGATAATCTGGATTAAAATCAACATGGGGGTTTGTATAAAAGAAGTGATCTAGATAGCTCCAACTTACAGGCCTTGATCATTAAAGATACCATTAGCAGGTCATTTATATTAATAAATATCTATAAGTGATTACTCTCTCAACACCATGATTCTCCTACAATCATACATCTACATGTAGTTCTCGAAAATGAAAGGGCATCACATTATATAGTTATACTGGGGGACCTTAATATAACTTTCGAGCCTTTGAAGTAACCAAAAATGTTACTCACGAAGAGGATGTCGAATTAGGCATTCCCTCCCTGTGCTATGGAAAGTCAGCCAAGATTGTGAAAGTAGTACTTCAAGTTACCTCTTTCACTTATAAACGTGGGCTGAGGGCTGCTAACGGTCGCTCCATATCTTATCAAAGATTAAATCACAGTTATAAGAGGGTGAATTGTAAAACTAGAATTGACTACTTTTTTGCTTGATGTACAACTATGGTCAAATCTGGTTGACATGTGGGTAATAGAGAGACACAATAGTGCCTACAATGCTCTTTCCATGGAACTAATAGAAGTACTTGATCTCCATCAGTCCTCCCCAAAACCCAATTCATCCAATCACATTGTGCTTAGTAACAATAAAAAGAGGGTCAAATGGCCGTCAATAGAGAGTAGTGTTGAGACCCTGGCACACATTTTTACCATAGTTGCCAATATCTTGGTAAATTTGGGCACCAAAAGATTGGAGAAGCAGTCCTTGGTGGACACATTTAAAAACCTTCTAAACAATATCAGTATATTCTTTTATAAAAATTACAGTAGGAAGGAAATAGTCGAGAATAAAATGAACCAGTGGTTTGAGGAGACCTGTAAACAAGCACAGCAATCCTTGGAGCTATCAAGTCTGGTCAGGGAGTAATCGTAGCCATAAAAAGGAAGGCCTACACAAAAGCACAACATGAGGCACACATGAATTGGCACATATGGCTTGGCAAGATATTTTAGCAGAGGCCCGAACTAAAAACAGTAAAGAAGTATGGCACCTGATTTCGAAAGGGATAAGAAGCATAGTCGCATAAACATTTTTCACATCCTCCGCGGACATGGGAAGCTCACTTCTCACATCTGTATGAAGGACCGAAGGATAGTGGTGGAGCAACTAGTGAGCTTTTTAACCCTGGAACAGACAGAGGCCATCTCACTTTCACCATAGAAGAAACTTCAGATGCTATCTCAACAGTAAAATGGGGTGAAGCACCAGACCTAGATAAAATTCCGGGGGCTCTCTACCTCTCTGAGCCTCAAATATGGAGCAGGATTTTAAATAGTTCATTCAACGCCATACTAAAAGGAGTTGAAATCCTGTATTCATGGCTGGGTGCCGAAGTAGTCCCCTTATTTACAAAGGGGCACAAAAGTGACCCAGCAAATTACAGGCGGCCTATCAACCTTATTGATATCACCCACAAAATATTTTGTCGAGAATTATTGAAGAGAATCCACAACTGGATGAGAGAAGGGAACTTACTATCACCCCTGCAGGCAGGATTCAGAAGGAAAACAAGTACCCATAGATCAGTTGCTTCACTTCTTACTGATTCTGTTGAAAAACGTGACAATCAAGAAAGGCCCATCATACGTGGTGTTTGTAGATCTTCGTGCTGCATTCGATTTAGTCCCCCGGGAATAACTCTGGGTTGCCCTCACCAAAATGAGGATCCCAAAAAATCTCCTGCAAATGAATATTAGACTCCATACAGATAATTATGCTCAAATTATATGGGGGAGCGAGCGAGGGAGGGTTAACGGATTGGATCAGGGTTAGCCAAGAAGATATTAATACCGTAAAAACAAAATACTTGGTTTTTAATCATCACAGGTCCATCAACCGCAGCATAAAGTTGGGTTCAACTGCACTAGAGGAGGTGAGACAACTCGATTACGTAGGGGTAAGGCTTATCAACACAGAATCATGGTCGCCACAAATATTGAAAAGCCAACTTTTGGTACAACACAAGGGGACCCCATTAGTCAAAAAACTAAGGAAGTCACTCTATAGTAGGCCTGGACGGTAAATTCCGTTCCGTTCGCGGAATTTGGGTAATTTCGTGTTCCGCGCAGAACGCAAAATTGCCCAAAATTCTGCGTTCCGCAACTTAGCGACATTTTTTGCTTGTTCGTGTTCTCAAATGCGTGTTCGCAAGATATTTTCCGCCTGAGCACGCAAAGAGCGATTGCGAACAGTAAAAAGCATCGCGAACAAGCAATTCCACATTTTCGTGGAATTTCTGCGTGTTCGTGGAGATTTTTTACCGTTTCGCGGACATTTGCGTAACGCGATTACACAAATTCCGTACACACCTACTTTATAGACCGCTGACCCCAGGGATCCAAGTATATCAAGCAAAAGGAATAGGAGCTGTACTTTATGGGGCTGAGCTATGGAGACACGTTAACACAGATGCCATTGAAAATACTGAGAATAAATTTGAGGTCAGTTGTCGAGCTCCCCAAAAACGCACCACTGATATGAGCGCACTTAGATTTGTGCATGAAGAGGATTGCTCACAGGTTGTTAACATTTTGGATCCGTATCTGGTCGAATGACTCGCCATTACTCATGAAAAAACTCTGTATGAGTGACCAGTGGCTAAACCCCACTAGTATCCAAAAAAGGTCTCTAAACCTCCTTAAAAAGAGATACTGGAGCTACGTGGATGACAGTTGGCTAAATAGGAGAACTGCATGGAAATGGACAAGTAGGTTTCTTAGCATTAAATCAAATTCAGCAGGAAGAATTCTTGGATCGAATAGAACCACCACTTGCGAAATCACTGTACCTAAAATATAGGTATGCCATTCTTCCACTCAATAGTTTTTGTAGCAATTGGAATGGTGTTGATATATCTCCCTCAGCTGTCCGGCATGTGAGGTTGCACTAGAGACAGAAGTACACTTTTTATTCTCCTGTCCTAAGTACAAACAGATCAGTAGAACCTGGTTAATTCCGATCTGCTGGAATCTGGCCGCCAATCACCCATTGTAGATGATGATTAGAATTCTAAAAAGTGATTACACAGAATACCCAGTCTTTGGATTGTCTAGATGTCTGTTACATGCATGGACTGCAAGAAACAGGTAATTAAAATCCTTGAACATCAAATGATCCTTTAAAAAACATTTGCTCATGTCTGCATGTACATATAATATAGGAAGATAAATCAAGTTGAAAGGACCGATACTTTCTATGAGACTGCAATCAATGGGAATTTCAGGCATGCAACGATGATGATAGCATGTCAACTGCATAATGTCTAGTGCACCAGTCTAGCTTACTCCGTTGTTAAAAAATGTGTACAGCTTACTGAGGGTGCCACTCTAATGCGATGAACGGATTTCTTACTTTACAGAGGTTTTAAATGGTAGTATCAATTTTTTAAAACACAGGGAATATTTTAATTAGTACTGCGGATAGGCTTATATCGTTGATTTTATCCTACTTACTGTAACTTTAGTATTATTCTATTGTAGATATTTTTATTGAATTGAGCACTCAACATTTTATCAAATATGAACATGTACATGGTTGCCTAAGAAAGTCGTTGCAGCAAACAAATGATGGACGGAATGCTGACAATGCAAACATTTTCCCCCAGTCAAAAGATCTGGGTTAAATCCATCATTCTTTTGCCCACTACGCCACCCCAGTTTGGACCCAGCCATATAATAATTATAATAATAATAATACGGACACTTGTAAAGTGCAACAGCTACCTCAAACAGAGGTGTCCCGGCGCTAAAGAGAACAGTAGTGCAGCAGCAGAATAAAGAAGAAACCCGGTCTCCGGACCCTAGTCCGCAGCAACGAGCCAGGTTTTAACCATTTTCCTAAAGAAGGTCTCAGTTTCTATGGAACGAAAGTTATTGGGCAGAGAATTCCACAGTTTTGCTGCTCCAAGCGTAAAAAATCTGCCCCCCATGCGTGCTTTTTTGAAGTGGGGAATACACAGTAAAAATTGTGAGTTGGACCTCAGGGATCTAGCCTGCTTATATCCACGTAATCTTTGTTTTAGATAGTTCGGGCATGATCCATGCATTGCTCGGAATGCCAGTGTCAAGGCCTTAAATTCAGTTCTCCTGGCTATTGGGAGCCAGTGAAGTGGTTTTAAATGCGGAGAGACCTGTTTGTGAAAAGGTACTCCCCTAATCAGCCTCGCAGCGCATTTTGCACTATCTGCAGGCGCTTGATCAAATACTTTGGTTGACCCAGATAGAGGCCATTAGCATAGTCCAGCCTAGATGTCACTAAGGCATGTACTAAGCTATTCCGGCAATCCTCTGGCAGCAAATGCAGGAATTTTTTCAAATTCCTCAATTTGCTGAAGCAGGTAGCCGTCACCTGACGTATCTGTGCTGAGAATGAGAGGTCAGCCTCCCACTTCACTCCTAGATTTTTTTATACAATCTGCCGGGGCAGGGGAAGGGCCCTTTTCTGAAGGCCACCAAAGGCAGGGAGTGGTTCTTTAACAAAGAACAGCACCTCTGTCTATTCAGCTTAAGTTTGTTGCAGTTCATCCATAGCGCAATGTCTCTTAAGCATGCCTTGACATTCTCGAAAGCGGCCTTGGTCTGCTCTTTGAAAGTGAAGACCAACTGGGTGTCATCTGGGTAGGAGATCGCTTTGACCCCCCAGTTGGCTATCAGAGAGAACAGAGGGGCCCGGTACAGATTGAACAAAAGGGGGCTCAAAGCTGACCCCTGGGGAACTCGCCACCAGAGCTGCCTTGGTTTGGACAGAAATAGTTGATGAGAAACCTTCTGTGTTAGCCAAATAGGATTTCAGCCTGGCCAAAACTGTACCACCAATGCCCAGTTCCCGCAGTCTCCCAGCCAGCTGGGCATGGTCGACGGTGTCAAATGCCGCAGACAAATCCAGGAGCACTAACATCGTGGATGCCCCTGAGTCATCCACCTGTATTACATCAGCCGCCTCCAAGAGAGCTGTCTCTGTACTAAAACCTCTCCTACAACCAGATTGAGTGTCATTTAAGAGACCCTCCCTTTCAATAAAACAGGTCAGCTGCCGCTGTACCAGTTTTTCCAGCATCTTAGCCAGAGCTGGTAGCAGAGAGATGGGCCTATAATTGGTCAGATCCTCTTGAAACCCATGCTGGCTTTTTTTCCTCAGCGGGAGGCGAGTGGCATGTTTCCAGATATCCGGAAAGATGCCAGATGACAGGGAGGCATTACAGATACACGACGGAGTGTATAATGGGGAATGAGCCATCACCTTCCCTAATTTAGGGGGGCAAGGATCATCAGGTGCCAGCATTTCTACCAAGGCATCCTGGTGCGAAATAATAGTGAGCTCTGTAAGAGACCGTTCAGTAACTTGCGCTTTCCTCTTGTCACATTTCTCTGTCTCCAAGGAGACAGAGAATGATATGTATATCGTCGAAGAAATCTGAGACATTTTCGCACAGAGCAAAAGAAGATTCAACTTCAATCTCTATGGCACTAGGTTTAAGGAAGGACTGGACCACTTTAAACACCTCCTTAGTAGAATTATCTGCCTTGTAGATGCAGTCGGTCATGAATTCCCCCCTAGCTGCCCTAATCTGACTGAAATTCTTTCAAAGCTATTTTATAGGTGGCCTTGGCCGACTCACTATAACCTGCTCTCCACTGACGTTCCAATCTTTTACGCTTGCTCTTTGCCGACCTAGTGCCTCTGTAAACCACGGGGCAGAGATGAAAAGCTTTGCTGATCTGGCGGATCTGGTTGGGGTCTTCACCCTGTGCCTCATGGGAACAGTCAAGACTGAAATGCCAGGCCAGGTCCTCCCTGGACAGGAAACAAGCATCCTGGGTTCGGTTTCAGGGTGTGTCACCCTTCTTCAGCCAGGCTAGCTTGAATCCAGTGGCACAGGGAGCAAGTGACCCACGTCTAGGCATACCCATGCCACTTAGAGCGAAAAGTGTTACAGCAAACAAATGATGGATGAAATCCTGACAATGCAAACATTCTCATCCATTTAAAAGATCTGGATTAAATCCATCATTCTTTTGCCCACTAGTCCACCCCATATGCAAATCAGTCTTGACCCTGTGCCCCATGGTAACAGTCCAGACCGAACTGCCAGGCCATGTTCTCCCTGGACCGTAAAAAAGCCTCCTGGGACCGGTTTCAGAGTATGTCACCCTTCTTCAGCCAGGCTAGCTTGAATCCAGTGGGCATTAGGGACGGCCCGCGGGGGGAGGAGGGGGCTCTGATCCGTGGGGGTCTGGTGTCAGCTTGGGTGGTGCTCACAAGTGGTGTAGGCGGGGGAGGGGTAAATAAGGGTGGAAAGCATCTGTAGGCGTGATCCACCCTAACTCCAGTGGCCGGAGGCTTTTGAGTTAGAATGAAATGTGGGAACGTTGTAGGTTTCAGAAGCACATGAAGTGTGTTCCAATGCAGGCTTCTCCACTTAAACATCACTGTGTGACCCTGGGCACTGAATCATCCCGGACTGCTGTTCCTTCCCCCAATTTAACAAACACTGAAGTACGATAACCCGCAATGAAAAGCGCTATATGAAAGTTGGAGACTGACATTTATGGCACCCTCCCACCCCCCCGGGGAGGGGACGCTTCACAGGACTGCCGTGGCTGGAGTAGGGCTGCGGTGACGCTGCCGTCAGAATCCCGCAGTGTGAGAGAGCCCCGCAAAGGAAGCAAGAAAGAGAGAGGAGCCCTCGCCTGCAGAGACCCGGTGAGTTCAAGACCCGGGTTGTTGGTTTCAGGGAGGTGCGGGGCTCCTCGCACCCATCACCGAGCGGCCCCGACTGGCAGTGGGCCGCTCGAGCGAAGCTCCCACGTGCCCCCTGGATCTACTGTTGACCCTCCGGTCTGAGTTTTAATTAGTCACAAGTGTATCTATGTTTTGTACCCAAGTCTCGTGACCCTCGGTATTATTGAACGTTTACAACACCTTTCATGATCCTGACCATGCAGCCGCAGGCGGACCACGGTGATTCGAATGATAAAAGAACCCTTCACTTCCCTTTAGCCTTGTGTTTCTTTGTGTTTATAAATCCAGTAACACAGTAAAAGAGGGCAGCGATAAATAGGCACTGTTTAGGTCCGGCTTGAAGGTGCAGCTGTTAGTGCACCTATTGTTAACAATTATTTAAAATATACGAGGTGGGTCTCAGAGATGCCACCGTCATCTCCGGGCGCTTTAGGGAGTCTGGCTCACCGCTCAACAACCCAGCAGCTCTGACTGGTCACCTTGAATATCCCCCGGCAAGTACGGCTCGCAGGTGACCAGCTGCAGTGGCTCTAACTCTTCCGTGAACACCCCGGGCTGGTATAGCTCACCCATGTATTATACCTCACCGTTGAACACTCCAACGGACCCAGCCCACCCCGGAACACCCCAGCAGCCAGTCCAGCTCACTCTTGGAGCTAGCCCCAAATACCACCAACCGGTCTAACCCCCCCTTTAACATTCCCAGCATGTATAGCTCACCCAGTTATAGTTAACTGGTGAAAATCCTTGGAGGTCTGAGGAGCCGTGCCTGAAACTGCTGCACTCGGCAGACACGGAGGAAGGAAAGGGGAGAAGTCAAGTGTGACCCGGCAGCTGAGACAGCCCGGAGCGCACTTCCAAGGCCCGCAGAACGGCCCTGCTTTTAATTCCAAGAGGCATTGCGCAGACTGTTAATTTTTTTGAGAAGGCATTTGGTTTGAGGGAGGACGGGACTCTGCCTGAATAGTGTTGATGTAACATATAGTGTTGATGTAACATTCCTTGAGGCTTTTTTTTATTTTAACCAAATATGCCAATCACTTAATCATTCATTCGCTTATTTAAAATGTATCTCTATAGGTCACGCCGTGCGTCTTTATACGTCTTTGACTTTGTAGTATGCACTCTAAACCTTCATTATATATGACTGGGTGTGCAACGGACTATCAGTGAATATTTCCACATATTCCTCATGACGAACTTGTACAAGGTTTCAAATCACGTGACCTCAATATCGGAAGTGAATACGATCCATAAATGGGACAAATTGTATTGTATTGTATTGTATTGTATTGTATTGTATTGTATGTTGGATTTATATAGTGCTTATAACCCAGGGGTCTCTAAGCGCTTGCCTTGGGAACCTGTCCTGGCTTTTCCCTGTGAGATAGCCCCTACAGGGCATCCCCAAGGTGAAAGCCAGGCATCCCGCCGCAGGGGGCCGTTGTGGAGATTAAGCAAGTTTAATGCCCAGAGTTGCAGAGTGTGAACCCATGATTAGGTCAGGCACCGAAGCGAGAATTATCGAGTCCGTGGACATTTGAGCTCAAGACCCTGCCGCGTCGGGAATTGAACCCTGGTCCCGGGTCTGACCTCTGCTTCAGGGTCTGCCTGCTCTAACCAGTGAGCCACACTTCTCCAATGGCGCCAGTGACATTCATTCAACCCAATTTTCTAGGCGTTAAGAAAGAGAAAGCCACAAAACTGTTTAATTTTTAGCATGAATTACACTACTGAAAATTAACATATCCTCGGCAGAGATGAATGCAGGTAAATCCTCTTTATGGAGCTAAAGTAACAGCCTCTCTACTCATATAGTAGTGGACCGTGGGTGTCGGCCAGCGGTTTTCGGCACTTTTTGGGGACCTCCTTGATTCTTTGCAAGAGGAGAACTGTTCTATCGCCCCCTTTTGTTCAGAAAGTTCTTTCATCAAGATGGTTCTGTGAGGGGAGAGTGCACAGGCACAGCTTGACAAGCGAAGGCTATCTGCTGAATGGGACAGAGCGTCCCAGTCAAAGGATCTGCAGGGCCCACTGGTCTAAAGTTCCAATATCCCATTCCCACGGCAGCCCCTGCTCCTCCCTGAACACGTGTCTTCTTTTTAGAGGAGTTGACTGTTAGACACAAAGAGGAGGTGTGGCTGCTGTCTCCGACAAATACATTGTCAGCTATAGCTACAGAATTTCCTATAATTCAGATGAAATTGCTTCTCACTCTGTCGCCTCCTCACGGACTCCCACCCCCTCAGTATGCCGGGGAGCCCTGTTGCCTGTCTCCGCCCCCTACCGCCTCCCGCTGCCCCCATTATTTGCGCTGATCCCACCCAGAGCTCGCACAAATCCCTTCTCCGTGTCTCATTACTCTGCGCACTCATCCCCTGATTCTTGCTTCCTTTATCCATGTCTCATCCTCTCGCTCGTGTTTTCTCCGCTCACTCTTCTTTCCACTCTTTCCTGGCCTTCCCTCTTTTCTCTTCAATCTCCTTTCCCTTCTCTCTCCCGCTCACCCTCCCCTCTTCATGTCTCACTCTTCATGTCTCACTCCGTCTCCTCCTCAGTGTGGATGGAGTGTGATGGATAAATGGAGTGGGATGGATTTATGAATGTTTGTAGTGGGATGGATGTATGTATTGATGTTGTGGGATGGATGGATGGGTATATGGATAGAGTGGAATGGATGTTTGGATGGATGGATTGTTGTGTATGGATGGATGGATGGTTGTAGTTTGGGGATAGATGGATGGATGTAGTGGGGATGGATGTATGGAGTGGGGGGGATTAACAGATGGATGGATGGATGGATGGATGGATGGAGGTGGGGTGATGGATGGAGGGGGGGATGGATGGATGGATAGAAGAATTGTGGTTGATGGGAGAGAGGCTGTGTGTTCGTCTTTTTGTAAAACAATGTTTTTTTTTAAACCGCAAAGCAAGCTATAACATTTAACGCGCAAGCTTGTGGGAAATTATTTAACAATGTAAAGCAAACGTTATTTTAGGCAGACAAAATTTTTTTTTTACGTGTAAGTCTTTAGGCTGAATGTAAATTAATGACATTAAACATGTGCGCGCTGGAGAGGGAGGGGGTGTGAGTAGACCGCTTACTGGACGAGAAGTTGTGGTCTTTTTGTTTTCAAACGCTACTTATTATTAGTTAAGAAAAGTAAGTAATAACAATAAAGGTGCAGTTAAGGGTAAGAATGACAATTTTTTTTAAAAAAAGTTTCTGTTGAAGATGCACTAGTGAGGATGTCCTTTGAGCTGATTGTTTGCTGTAGATGTATAGTGGTGGAAGTATTGCATTCATGCCAATTTTGTGTGTACGCCAAGTGTACATTTTTTTCCCCTCATATCATTTTTTCAAAAAACACGTATTTTCAGTAACAAAGAGAATTTTATAACATTTGACATGCAACTCTGGGGGCTGAGTGTTTCCCAAAAAATGGAGAGCAATGCGCGCGCTAGAGAGAGAGGGGGTGGTCTAAGTAGCCATCTGAATGGGAGATAAGATGTGCCCTTTATGTTTTAAAATTAAACGTATTTATCCTAACGAAACGTAAGTAATAACATTTAAGGTGCAGCTCTGGGTGCAGAATGTAAAGTATTGAAAACAATGTTGTTTGCCTTTACGAAAAAAACTAAGAACATTAGCAGTGCATGTTATTTTGTGGCAGGGGAATTTGTGTTGTAGGCCGCCTTTCAGCAGTTGTTTTTTTTTCTAGGGCTAACAAGAACTTCGCATCCTGCTGTTCAAATTAGCATTTCACAGATGCAGCTTGACAACAGATTACAATCTTTACGACGGTGCTTAAAGCACTCCAGTATCCTGTAGTTTCGTTTTCCAAAGTCTTAAAGTCTGCGGCCTGTGTGTTTATGTTAATGAAATTGTAGAGCGGGTCGCGCGGTACAGACAGAGTGGGGGCGGGGGAGGGATTAGTCAGCTGGATGGGAGAGAGGCTGTGTGTTTGGTCTTTAGCTTTTACGTGCAAGCCTGTAGTCTGAATCTAAAGTAATACCATTGAGCAGTCGCACGCTGGAGAGGGAGGGGGGAATGACTAGGCATGCTGAATGGGAGGGAGGCTGGTGTTTTGTCTTATTTGTAGACGGGTATGTTTAACTAAAGGTAGCCATCCCTCCTGTGACATGGATGGTGTGCGGGTGATGGATGGATGTATTGGGAGAAATGGTTGTATATAGTGGGGGATGGATGAATAGAGTGGGGGATGGATGGAGTGGGTGGATGGATGAATGTATCGAGTGGGGTAATGGATGAATGGAGTGGTAGGGGTGGATGGATGGATGGATGGATGAATGGATGAAGTTTTGGTGATTGATGGATGTACTGTGTGGATAAATGGATGGAGTGGGTGTGATGGATGGATGTAGTGTGGGTGATGGATGGATGGATGGATGGATGGAGTGTGTGGATGGATGTATGGAGTGGGGGAATGAATGGATGGATGGATGGTAATTACATTTTACGTGCAAGCCTGTAGTCTGAATCTAAAGTAATACCATTAAGCAGTTGCACGCTGGAGAGGGAGGGGGGAATGAGTAGGCATGCTGAATGGGAGGGAGGCTGTGTGTTTTGTCTTATTTGTAGACGAGTATGTTTAACTAAAGGTAGCCATTCCTCCTAGCTGGATGGGAGAGAGGCTGTGTGTTTTGTCTTTTCGGAAAACAACCTTTTTTTATGAAAGAAAACCTATTTTTAACATTTAACGTGCAAGTCTGGTTGCAAAAAGTAAAATATGTAAAGCAAATGTTATTTGAATAACACCGAAAAATTAATTAGCTTTTACGTGCAAGCCTGTAGTCTGAATCTAAAGTAATACCACTGAGCAGTCGCACGCTAGAGAGGGAGGGGGGAATGACTAGGCATGCTGAATGGGAAGGAGGCTGTATGTTTCGTCTTATTTCTAGACGAGTATGTTTAACTGTTCCTAGGAATGTGTGTAATTAAAACGTACACCCTAGTCTCCATGGCATTTTTAAATGCCTTTTATGTACATTTAAACTTCTGTGTGCAACAACACCCATTCAGTGTGCTTGGGTAACTGTGCAGCGTGCAGAAAGTGAAGAGCCAATGGGAGAGAGGCTGTGGGATGCGTGATAGCGTGCTGGAGAGAAAGGTGGTGTGATAGCTCCAGGCGCGCAAGTCAAGTGAAAAGAGCGTGCACTAACTGAGGAGCCAATGGGAGAGAGGCTGTGGAATGAGTAGCGTGCTAGAGAGAAGGGGGGTGTGATAAGCGTGAGGCGAGAGACGGCCTAGCGGCCGTCAAAGTGAAAGCCGTGGGCAGTGAATAAATTAGGGGAGGAGAAATGCCTAACGCACAGCGCACGCTGGGGGATGCCTGTGGGAGGGAGGATGGTGGCTTTGATGTGCACGCGCTTTTTAGGTAAATGTGCTTGCGCATTGAGTCTTGCTTTTCACGGGCACAGCATCAAATCGCCCGATGGTTAAGCTCTGGTTAAGCCCCAATATCTCTCGCAAGCTCAATGCGCAAGCGCATTGACAGGCGAGACTTAAAAAGGGCAAAAAAAGTAGGCAAGGAAGGTAGGAGCACTGTAAGCTCTGTGGGGGAGTGTGAAGCGAAGTAGTCACTCCTACCGGTCTGAAAGTGCGGTGTTGCTCAGAGTGACATGGTGCTGAGATGATATGCTGTTACACTTGGGTATGAAACTGAGAGCCTAAACAGTGAGCTCATTGTTTTAAAGTGATGTGCTCTGGTCTTTGTAGCATAGGTGTGCAAGTAGTGTTAGTACGCGCTCATACCATACAGGGAGTGGGAAGCGAACTACTGACCGCTGTCATGGGTTTATACTCTATCGGAAGCGGGAACCGAAGTACTCACGTCTACCGGTGTGAAGACTTGGGGATCAAACCGAGGTGATTGCTGTAAAGGGATGGGCTCTGGGCGCTGTAGTACGTGTGCAAGTAGTGTTAGTAGGCGTTTATACTATACAGGGAGAGGGAAGCGAACTACTGACCGCTACTGTGTGTTTATACTATACCGGAAGCAAAGTATTCACGCCTACCGGTCTGCAGACTCGGGGATCAAACTGAGCTGATTGCTGTAAACCGATGGGCTCTGGGCGCTGTAGGATACCAGCCGCTGTAGTATTACTGTGTAAGTAGTGTTAGTGTGCGATTATACTATACAGGAGATTATACTATGCAGGTAGTGGGAAGCGAACTATTGACCCCTACTGTGCGTTTATAATATACCGTAAGCGAAGTTCCCCCCTACCCCTCCCCTCATACCCCCCTTACCGGTGTGAAGACTCTGGGATCAAACCAACCTGTTTGCTGTAAAGTGATGGGCTCTGGGCACTGTAGGATACTAGCCGCTGTAGTTTAACTGTGTAAGTAGTGTTAGTATGCGTTTATAGCATATAGGGAGTGGGTAGCGAACTACTTTCCCCTACTGGTCTGAAGACTTGGGGATTAAAGAGTGAGCCTAAATTGGGAGCTCATTGCTGTAAAGTGATGTGCTCTGGGGGCTGTAGTATACCTGTGGAAGTAGTGTTAGTTTGCGTTTATATAATATAGGGTGTGGGAAGCAAACAACTCACCCCTAGCAGTCTGAAGACTCCTGGATAAAACCATGAAGTCGTTGCTGTAAAGTTGTGTGCTCTGTGTAGTATTCCAATGTAAGACATAGTAGAATGTTAGTATGTAATTCTACTAGAATGTAAGTAAGTAATGTTAGAATGTAGGGCTGTCATGAGGGGATCGTTGGGGAGTTTGTACACGGTGCTGGAGAAGACGGTTGCCTTGCTGTGTGCTCCTCTTGGTGGCTGTTTAAGGTGTCTTGTTTTCCTGCAATTAATCTACTTATCGGATTCACTGCTGTCTGCCTCTTCACTACATAAATTTGGCGACGAGCGGGAGAAGGTAAAAAGAAGTCAGCGCTCACCAATCCTTCTAATGCGAGTGGTCAGATTTTTGAAGCCTCTTACATAAAGTCCCGCAGAGCAGCGCATCCAGGACATGTAAAAACTTAACCAACATGTCCTTCTTTTTAAATACAATATACCCTACCCTATGTCCCTTTAGGGTTTACCTTATGGGTGATTTTTATGTATTAAAAAGGAAGGATTAGGCCTTACAAAAAGTTTATTTTGCCAGTTCGAAATGGCTGTTCAAATCTGCGCTTCAGGCTGCACTGGAAACCACTTTAGTGGGAGGCACAATGAGTTCTGCAGACCCACTAGTAACATTTAATTTACAGACCCTGCATGCATGCAGTGCCATTTATTAAGGACTTACAAGTAAATGAAATATGCCAATTAGATGTGGGTCCAGTTTGCCATGTTTAAAGAGAGCACAAGCACTTGAGCACTAGTTGGCAGTGGTAAAGTGCACCGAGTCATAATGCCGACAAAAACAAATTCAGCAAGGTTAGGGGAATGATGGCAAAATGTTTGGGGGACTACCACCCAAGGGTGTCAGGTTGAACACCGACACTGCTGAATCTCTTGTACCCTCTGAAAAAAGAATGCTGCGGGGTGGCAATGCATAGGGGAGGGAGGCGTGGTGGTCAAGATAGACTTTATTTCATGTTCTCTGTTCCACAGTCCTGCTGGGCTCCGTTAGCACAGGACATTGTAGGAAAGGAGCAGAGCTGAAGAATAACTTTTGCTGCAGTTGCAGGAATGCAAAACCCAAGCTGGAAATGGGTCTGACCATTCCCCTGCATAGATCTGTCCTAGTCCAAGACTGGGGTACACAGCAGCACTTTTCAGTTTCTGTAAATAGCAGCGGTGGACCTAGGAGTGGAGGTAATTATATGTTGCTGCCTGTGCTGCCGTTTGCTCCATGAAAAAGGGAGTTTTACAAGCAGCTCGCATTCCTTATATGGTTTTATTTTGTTAAACCATTGTCACTTTATTCTAGTGATATTATTTTATTTTGCAAAAGTACTAAATAAGTATGAAATACTGTCAAGAAAACCACAGCTCCTTCATGTTCATATGAAAACACATAGAACTGGCGACTTCAGGTTCATAACGCTGAAAATAGCCGGATTTGTTATTATTAGCATCAACTGTACTCATTTTATTGATCTTGGTGAATGGCATGCTGAGAGTTGGCCCACCTGATATTACATGGTGAATGTGTTACAGACAAGTCTCGGCAGCAAAGGCTTAACTTTCTCCGGAATCCTACCAGTTAGCCCTTGCTTTCCTCTTCTTGTATTTTTCCCTCCCCTGGGGCATGGACACATTACTGGTGTCATTCCACTGCTCATTTTTCAGGTGCTATGTTTTTATTTATAAGCACTCTATGAAAGTGTGTGTATGTGTTTTCTATCTGCCTCCTTTGTGTACTTCTCCACCCACCTTATGGTCATTCAAAGGATGAACTTAAATGAAAACAATTGCACAGCATTTATCAGTGCCAAAATAGTTATAAAGTAAGAAACATACACAATAAAAATTCCACTCCAATTTATAAAATAGTTTCATATTTTTATCTTTAAATGGACACAAAAATGTGATAAAGGGAGCGGAGTAATGGTTTTTCAAAATTTTTCATAGATCATTGCAATTCACAAAGTGTTTCATAAATTACCGCTTTTGACTTGTAGCGGTAGTCTAGGAGCCTAGACGGTGGGGTTCCGTTCCAAGTCTAAGGCCGATTGACGATGCACAGTGGAGGGGCCAAACTGTTCCCAGTCAAAATTGTACCATCGCACGTAGATATTTTTCTGTTTTTTTTTTCTTTGTCGCAAGGTCCTCTGCAGCTTGGGTCTGTCGTTGACATCAGGCGAAGTCTCGCTGTATGGTATTAACCTTGGTTCCTCTGGGAGTTTGAGGCTATCCACTAACCGGCAAAACCTGTCAGCATTCCAGGGAGGATCCGACGATCACAGGAGCTGATTAGCTGTAGTTTTGTTTTTTTAAACTTGAGCTCTATGCTCGCACGGTGCAATTCATTTCAGGAGAGAGTGCACCCTAGCACCTGCCAAGGGTGGAGGGCCTGGCGGTTCCTTTTGGGGGCTACGACTCGATATCCCAGCTTGCACCAGCTGGGTCCACGGCAAGTTCGGCTGTAACTTTTCAGCTGGGCACTTGCTGATGTAGGGCTTTAGCTTTTGAATTCCTGGAGCTTACTCAGATGCTAGCCACCTAGCCCGTGAAGTCCACTGGTCTTGGAACAAATGGGAACAGGTCCATCCACTGGGTTCTCTCTACACAACTTTAACAGTAGGAGCAGTCCTCTCTGTCAGAAGTCCTGTCTTTGGTTCACTAGGTGCAGTCCACCTTGGTGCAGCCTCAGCCTTTCTTTCTGAGGTCCACCTATTCAGCAGTGTCAATCCTTCTGTTCTTGCCGAGTCCAGTAGTATTCTGAGGAAGGTAGACAGAGGTGCCTTTTTTATGCCTGGCACTAGCATGTGGATGGGGAAGACTTCCTGAACAATTGGAGGAAAATTCCCACGGGCATCCCTACCAACTCTTAGCTCACTTCCTTGGGATTTGCCACTAAGCAATCCCACAGTGCATCTCTGCTCAAATCAAATATTTCAGAATCTTCCGTCACTGGATTAGGGCTTTTGGCACACCCCTTAGGTGTGTCTGGAGCAATGAGGAACTATCCCATGCAAAACCAGTTCTAGGACAGGGTGACCCCTACTGGGCTGTGTGTGACTTTCCCCACTTAGACAATGGCAAGGACCGGAATGGGTGCGGGTACATCTGCCTGTGAATTGGGCATCCTGCGAGCTGTAGAATGCAGAGGTGCTGGGGAATGATGTCATAAAAGGTACTGGGACAGTGTCAGTGCTGGGAGGTGGCAGAGCATTGTTGACGGCTCTCTCTCCAATTACTTGCCACTAAACCTACTATCAAATATATATAACCTGACCGGCCTTTCACTGAGGATAAGAGTACCTTACAGTGTCGGCGAGCAGCGTACCGTGGACCTGGACACATTTGTGTAACCTTCAGGACAAAGTACAGGCAGTTGCATCGGGAGGGAAACGTCGGCAGTGGAAGAAATACTGTGAAGCAGCTGAGCGATTCTCCGGTGCCAGGGACGTTCCTCCGTCTGTGGGGAGAGACAGAGTTACTATACCTATATTTTGTTTAACGGAGTGATTGGCAAGCGCTCAAGGGATTGAGGCGAGCAAGCACAACGCTTGCGGCGTAGACTTCAGGGTATGCGCAAGCGACAGGGGCAAAATTTGGGCACGCACACCAGTGTTGCCTAGTCAACGAGACATGGAAAAGCGTTGGATTTTCACGGACTGGAACATTTAAAGTGATAGTGTGAATAGCAACTGCATGCAGGAAAGAAAGTTATACAGCCACTTATTCAATCAATTTCTTTCATTTACTATAATAGTGACACTTAATGCATCCAGTAACTCGTGTTGAAGGTGGTAATGTTAGATGCAACTTCAGCCAAATCGATTTCAAAGAATTGTCTGCATCTAGTTCATAGTGCCACAGTTATCCGGGTACTAACACATAAAGCACGTCGCATACTGCAACTGTTCCATAGATATTTGGACCTACAATGATTGGTAAAAGACAATAAACAAATAGTAATCCACGATAGGATCATCTGAAATGTTAATTTATAAAAAATTCAGGCTGTGAACATTACTATGTAAAGAATAATTGCACCCATGTCGTTCTTGAACACTCCTATTGAGTCTAGCGATGTTGTGGGAAGATTGGAGGGAGGGTTTTGGAGTCTATGTATTAGCCATATTTACTGCGTCACAAATCAGCAATGCTCAAACATTGTTTAGGGGCGGAGGGCTGACGCATTTTGAAACCTCTTCCACCATTGCAGTTGGAAGTAAATGATGAGGAAGATTTGGATGAGTATGAAGTAGCAGTGCAGAAATTAGACATCAGTTGTGGAAAGAAGAGATATTAGGTGGTGGGAAGATATGTTTCTTAAAAGAGGACGGTGTCTTGGTGAGTCAGTTGAGAATTTCATGACTGACCACTTCAGTTGGCTTCAGTGTGCAATTTCAACGATATCCTGGATGACATATGGAGAGGCCATATGGTGCAAAAGATAATGGATATAAGAACTCCAGAGAAGCTGTTAAATACTGAGGGCTTGACTTTGAGTAAAGCTATAGAAATCACAAAGAGGGTGGAGAATATGGACGAAGGGTTGAGGGAGATCTAGTCCAGTGATATGAATAAAGTAACAAGTGTACAGAAGCTGATCCATAAGAATTGTTTTGGGAGAAAACAAGATATGTCCGCAGTGAGAGATGCTGATATTCCAAATAAGGAAGAAATGCGTTATAAATGCAAGCTGAAGGGTCATTTTGCTATCAGTCCTGGTTGTCCTGCTGTGGCTTAGATATGCTAAAAGTGCAAATCAAAGGGACATTTCACCAGGGTGTACAAGAGCAAGGATGGGAATTGTTCCCTAAAGGCGAAAAATGTGATTGCTACCGTGCAATGTGAAGAGTAAAATGCAACACAGAATGAATTTTTATTGCAGATCAGCGTAGTAGGAACCCTCTGACACAATCACTGCTGATGATGTGGAAGTCCAAGTAATGGTTGATTCAGGAGCTTGTTGTTATACCTTGATTGAGGAACACCATTTAAACAAGTTTCCCATTAGAGTTGTAAGATCCACTGATGTTAGAGTTGTGGCGTATAACAACAAACCAATTGATTTGTTGGGATACTTTGATGGTGTTTTGGAGTTGTGGAGTGTCACTAATCAGTCCAAGATGTATATTGCAAAGGATGGATCTTGTTTCTTGGGCTGGCCACAACAAAGGGAGGTGCAGATCAGATTGGATCCTAACCATCAAGGTGTGAATAGTGTAAGAAAATACTTGTAAAGAGAAATTTCTGGATGTTTTCAGTAATAGACTGGGTTTGTTTAAGGCTCTTCACACAATAATATTAAAGGACAAGGCTGTACCCAAAGTGCATAACGCACACATCGTGCCAGTTGTCACAAGGATACTTTTAAGGAAGGACTAACGCCGAATATGTGAGAGAACACTATAGAGAAGATCAAAGCATCTAAGTGTTTAGCTCCAGAGGAGATTTACAGAATTGTGTAGATCTCCTCAATCTGAATGCTGCAGTATGGATGTGTAGGAAGTTAGCTCTCTATATACTATACCAAAATGAGATATAGTGTGCACAGAGTCCAGTGGAACCCTAAAGGTAGGCAGAGGTAAAAGTAGATAGCACCTTACTCTCTTTTTGTGGTAGTGTGGGCGAGCAGTAAGGCTTTATCAGAGGGTAGTGTTTAGTCATTGTAAACAGTCAGAAAATGATGTCACACACTCAAAGACTGAACTCAAACCAATTTTTATTGTATGAAAATATTATTAAGTTATTTTATTTCTAGAACCAAACCAAGCCCGGCACAGGTAAGTGAAGTAAATGCTTTGCAAAATCTTATACTGTGTTTACAATTGAATGCTGGTTTAAATGCAGATGATTGAAATACAATTAAGTCAAAATGTCAAAATTACTTTTCAGATTACTTTTTCTACTCAGTGTGATATGCCTAGATATGTAATGTATGTGTCTTGTAATGTATGTGTCTTGTAAAGCGCACTGCTGCCCTGAGGCGTTGTGGCGCTGTAGACCGCTGTGAAGTAGTGTGGCTCACTGGTTAGAGGCGGCAGACCCGAGAGCAGAGGACGGCCCGGGACCAGGGTTCGATTCCCGGCGCGGCAGGTTTCTGGACCAGGGTCAGCGGACTCGATAATTCTCTCGCCTCGGTGCCCACTCTGATCAGCGATCACACTCGGCAACTCTGGGCATTAGCTTGCCTCATCTTCACTCTGGCCCCACCAGACCGCCGGGGATGCCTGCTCTCACCCTGGAGATACCCATTAAGGGACCATCTCTCAGGGAAGCCAGGAAGGGTTTCGCAGCGGTCGAAGCGCCTTGGGACCCTCCGGGTAAGTAGTGCGCTATATAAATGCCTATACATTACATTACATTACCGCTGGGGAACCTGTCCTGCCTATCCCTCTTAGATGATCCCTACTGGGTATCTCCAAGGTGAAACCAGGCATCCCCGGCGAATGTGGGGGGCCGTTGTAGAGATGGGGCAAGCTAATGCCCAGAGTTGCCGAGTGTGATCCCTGGTTAGAGTAGGCACCGAGGCGAGAATTATCGAGTCCGCTGACCCTGGTCCACGACCCTGCCGCGTCGGGAATTGAACCCTGGTCCCAGGCCGTTCTCTGCTTCCGGGTCTGCCGCCTCTAACCAGTGAGCCACACCACTCCACTGGGACATTTCCTAGAGAAAAGGTAAGTAAAATTAGTTTTGTACAGTTGTAATTTTTCAGGTTTTCATACAATTTAAATCCACACTTGGAACAATTTTCAAGGAAAACAGTCAATGTATTCCTATGGAGAGAAATTATGTTATCGGTTAACAGCTAATTACTCTTTGGGGTTGAGTTTCTAGGGTTAGAATAAGGGTTCCCCCAGGTCAATGATGCACTCATAAAGCACCCTCAGCGGCACTATGGCGGCCGGGTGCTGAGTGCTGAAGCCCACTGTTATCCAATGGGGGATAGTGAGCCTCCGGTTGGTGGCTGCTCACGAGCAGGCCACATGCTTGTGGGAGCAGAGCTCCTGGTGTTAGGCTCAGAGCAAAGGGTGATCCGAGTTAGCAGCCAAAGTGCACCCATAGCTGTGGCTGGGTGCAGGGTACTTTTTTGGTGTCAGGTGCCCTGTTGTTTGCAATGGGAGTTGCCTTTTTTGTATTTTGGCTGCAGGCTCGGTCCAGGAAGAATTCCATGAGAAACCAACAGCTTGGCAGGTAAGTTGGAGGGCTTTCCACGTAGGTGCCCCTCGGATTTTTCTCTCCAGGGTGCAGGGTGGCTAGATGCAGGGATGTCTTTTGAGGTCGGATTTTACCTTACCAGGCCACTCACGGTTGGGGGGGGGGGGAGGGGTCTCTGTGCAGAGGCTACAGGCAACATCTTGGAGTCCTGGAGGTGTCAACCAATGGTGGACTCAGACTCTGGAGCTCTGGGGGACCTCGCTGGGACCGGTGGGCCACTACGACTCGGGCCGTGGGCGACGGGTGCAGTGGTGGTTATAGGCATAGAGTTTCTTCGTCCTCAGCAGGCTCAGAGTCTGTCTTTGGAGTTTCTTTTGAACAGAGCTGCTGTTCACAACAGATCCAGTCTTGGTTAAAGGCAGTCAGTCCTCCCAGGGGTCTTGGAGGTCGCTGGCTGCAGGACAGGTCGACTTTTGGCGCAGGATTCTCTGGAACCTGCAGATGGGCCGGTAGGGCTGTGGTCAGTCAGTTCTTCTCTGCAGCCTCCGCTGCTGGGCGTCTTCTTTCATTATTCATCTTTGGTTGCAGGAATCTGCCTTCTTGGTTCCGGGCTACCTGCTAAATACTGCATTTAGGGGGCGTTTTATTTATCTTGAGTTCAGTAGCCAATGGGCTACTGACCTTCGAGTGACTACACTCTTGGTGTGCTCACCCAACGTGGGGGAGTGGATACAATCCATAATCCTGATTGGAGAGTGCCTGCCATCTGCAAGATGGCAGGCACTGAAGAGTGGGCTTCACCTTGCCTCCCCCACCTAAGGGGTGGGGTTGGCAGAGGTGCACACACCTTCTGAGCTGGCTAATTTTTCCCGCCTGTCTTCCTGCCGAAAATGAGGGGAGACAGGATGGGGGTCTGCTCCTGATGGCAGGAGAGGCTGGGAGTCGCATTAAAAAAGGCAGCAAGGCCTTTGAAGCTACCCTGCCACAGACGGCTCTTACTGGCCTGTGGAAGGTGTGAACACCTCCACCCAGGAAAAACTTTGTTTTTGGGCTCAGTGAGCAAAGGCTCCCACCCCAGGGGTCCAGAAACATGTCTCTTGGTTGCAGGCTGGTGTGTACCAGTCAGAGAAACCACCAGAGGTTGATCTTTTTTCAGAGGCATCTGTAAGATGCCCCCTGAGGGCATTTTTCATTAAATCCCACAGTGGTATCAGTGTGGGTTTAATGTGCTGAGTAGTTTGATACCAGTTCTCAGGAAAGGCATTATGGTGCTGTGGAGTTCATAATGGCAAACTCCCGGCACCATATATAATGCACTTACAATGTCTAAGACTTGGTCTATACACAATAGGGGTACAGAGCTCATGCACCTGTACCCTCACCACTGGTAAAGTGTTCCCAGCTAGAGGGGTGGCATGCCAAGGCAGTGGGTTGTAGGACACACACGCACACGCACCCCCCACCCCCCACCCCCCCAAACCTGGGAGAGTCTTCATAGTCTTTCAGACAAGGAAGAGTAGAGGAAATGGTTTGAAAGTTGCTGGGCCGACTCTGCCTTACATCCCTCTGTCTAGGTCAGTCCTACCTCTGCAAATTCTAATTTACATATGCCAAAACCCAGCCTACCCACAGAGGTTACCCACAACTTAAGTAACCCAAACATGACCAATAGGGTCAGGGGCCTAACTTGCTATTTGGCAGGGTGCTAGGCCACCATACCAAGGGCAGTGCAGCCATGAAGGCTAACACCCAACAGAGGCTACTGACAGCTGCCAGTACCCAGAACCACAGCTTTAGCTCTTCACTGGTCGGTAAAGTGGCTACTTCACATGCTTCTTTGGGTTCTGATATCCTGTCTGCTGTTTTAGGGTAGGGGGCCACTACACTTTGTAGTGAACACCCTTCTTCCACCCTCTGTTCTGTCAGCTGAGGCACCACCAACTCAGGCCAGACAGTTGCCTGACTAGTCAGGTCTTTTTTTGTGGGCTAGGGATGACTTCAACAGTGCCGACTTTTGAGTTCTTCTTTACTGGGATAGAATCTCCCTGGCCCACTGGAACTGTGGCTAACAGTTGTCCACTTTTCCTGCACTGCCTCTTATTTTTCTTTTGGGGCTTATCTGCACTAACTGCAGGCTCAGCCTCCCCAGGTTCCTTGGATGAGGTCTGGCACTGGACACATACCTCTCTTTGGCTCAGACCAACCTCTGGATGGTCATTCCCATGGAGACAATCAAGGGGGAGGTCTTTATTGACTACCACCTTTCTCCAACTAAGGGACCCAGCTATTTCTAGGGGCACTACAGCCACTGGGCTAACAGTGACCTACCCTAGGATAGCCCATACTCTTTTTGTTTCCCCTGAGACATGCTTGGCTTGAGAATTCCAGCCTGTTATGCACCCCAGTGTGACTGGCATAGGTATCTCTCAAGGCAGTGGCTGGGATTCCATTCACCAGTAGATGGTTGAAGTGTCTACTCCCCTCTGAAATCTCCAACTTACCTTTTTGGGCCCATCTTCCAGTTGAAGGCTACGAGGACTTCCTCATCTGAGGAACCACCCACCAAAGCTACACTGGCAACCACTGGAGCTACACTAGGGGCTTGGCTTTTAGCGGGGAATTGGTAATATCAGGAAATTTGTGTGGGGTACATAATTCGTTTTATGTGCAGCTCATCGCCCTTTTGTGGATGTTTTCACTACAAGGGGAGCAGGCAAAGCTACCACTAGAATATCACGATGGATGATGAGGATGCTGGAGTATTCATATACTGTTGAATATGTGCTGGGAAAACAAATGTGTTGGCCGACTGTTTAGGATTTCTGTTCAATAGTCTGGAAGAAAACAATTTGGGTGAGAATGACTGGATAATGGCTGGTGTGAGTGCCATAGTTAGTGTTGCAGAATGTCATGAGGTATATATCTGATAGAGACATCTAGCCGCAGATTCCTTAACTTTAGCATTCTACCCAGGCACCAGTCTGGATCCAGAAATGTTTCAGCAGAACCATAGGGCGCCGGGGAACGGCTTCGTACAGCTATGTGATGACGTCGACTTTGGTCATAAAGTCGGTGGAACAATATAAGTCCCCTCTGGCACGCAGAGGGGTTTTCTGTGCTGTAATGTGGATCTGGAGAAGTTGATCCTTGGGTCGATTTTTGACCCCTTCAACACTAAGTCGGTGGAAAAGTTTGCCTTGGTTTAATGTGTGCAGGTATTTAAACTTGTGGGTCTTGTTGCTGACATATGTTGGTGACAGACCTGCATACAATTTGTATGTGGTGTTTAGACGAGCACCACAACGCAGAGGATTGTGGCTCCTGCCAGAAACGAAAGCCAAAGTTGTTAAAGGAGCTTCGTTTGAAGTTGACGCCAGCCTCCGTCTTCATCGTCTTGGGAAGAGCATTTGTGGGGTAAATCTAGGAGCTAAAGTTGTTCTCCTGGGAAGTCAAAAGGTAAGCAGGTGAAGTTGCGGCATTCTCAGACTTCACCGCGAGGAGACTCTGTTCTCATGGCTCCTCCCGTTCGACAGTTAAGGAGTCCGTATGCGACTCCGCACTGCGTCTCCCTGAGTTTCCGGGAGCCGGGGCATTGATGGCTAAGATTAGGGAATATCATAATTTCTTGCAACTCATCTTTGGTACCCCATCTCCCTTGGGAGTGCCTTTAGGTCCCAAGGAGGTGAGTGGAGTGCTGTCGGAGGGTTTCCCCTCTGTGACGATTGAACCGTTGTAGTTGAGGGGTCGGTGCCGGTTGAGGTCTGCTGGCACCTGGATTCCTCACCAGCTTCAGGGTTGCCAGTCAAACATGCTTTATTCGACAATTTGTCATAAAAGCGAAATACAAAACAGATTACTCGTAAAATATATCGGTATCAGTAAACCGAATGATTAAGCATGATTGTGAGCCTACCTTAAAGTACAGATTTAACTTCAGGACATTATCTTAAAAACCATAAAACAGTGGTAAAATAGCATTAATTGCTTACATAAAAAACGACCAATAAACAACAAACACCGTTAAACTCAGGTAAAGGGAGATAAAAAAAAAGAATCGCATTTTTTTTGTCCTATCTTATGGAGCCAGCATTATGGGGCTAGTACTTTTTGATCAAAGTTTAGTTATGGAACTTCATATGCTGGTGCAAAAAAACAAAAGCAAAATATTAGGTGGAAAAAGACTGTGACCTTATCGTCCGGGCCCAGCTTAGGAATTTTGCTACAGCTGTAATGATTGGAATAGAAGTGTTTGTGAGTAGAATTCTTCCAGCTTCTTCACTCCTTCTAGTTCCAAGTACTTTGCAAATTAGAACTAGCCATACTCGACGACAAGTGGCATAAGCTAGGCAAACAAATAACAAGTGTGCCGCTGACTCCACTCTAGTCTGGCGTAGAGAACACGTATTGTCATCGGACTTTGACCATTTAGCAGTAAAGGCTTTGATGGGCAATGTACCCACCCTAAACTGGAAATACAGTTTCCTATCGTGTGGTTTTGCTATAATGTCTCAGAAAGCTTCAAAATTCGGTGACAATTTAGCATCCAAAACATTTCCTGTTAAGGTAGAAGACACAGGCTTCAGGGTTGCTTCTTCCCATGGCCTTGTTACGGAGGCAAGTTCCTCCTTTGCAGCCATGCTATAAAAAGTGGCTACAGTTTTAAATGTGTCTTTTGCTACAGTGCAAAGGTCCACAGACCCTTTGATTGAAGTCCTTTTTCAAGGACAGACAGGGGAAGACCATGTTCTTCCATTTGGGGAGGCCCTTTTTGATATTTTATTAAGTACTTGAGCCAAGCCTGATTCAGCAGCCTCAGTGGACAGAGATATTGCATGTTGACACCTACTTGCACCTGGAAACCCAGTTTGTCTTCATAGACAGCCTTCCACCTATAGCTTAGTGACTCAGGTTGCGACTACTTCATAGGATGCATATATTAGGCCTTGGCACACATAAGACCGTATTCAAAGTCAATCACTTATAGTAAAGAAAAAATCATGGCATATATGGATGAGTTTAATGTTCTCTTGTAGTCGCTCCAGCCAACGTGAGTTTCGTCGATCGGGACAAGAGACCCGCAACTTCCTCAGGGCTGAAACCATATATAGAACAGAGTATGAGCCCCTACATGTGGGCACATTTGAAGCATATAGTACATATGATGTGCAAGTGGTCCCAAATGTAAACACGTATTTCAAACATTATCCAAAAGGAATACAAGACATGATCTGAGTGATCAATGACTACACGGCGTAAGTTGTCTATTGATGCAATAAGTTATCACACAATGTCTGGTCCATAAATCTATAGTGTTACAAACTACCTTATGTGGTGGACAACACAGAATTCACACCCCACAAGCCGTTGGTCAGGGTGGGAGGGCTAACTGATACAGCGGGGGGAAATCAAAAACATTTTTAGAAAAGGGGGACAAGTGCTCATAAAAATTATGTTAATGGTATGAGGTGGAATTAGCCAGTGTAATACCAAGTATATATATCTCTGCCACTTACCAGACACACATGTATTGGTGTTGTGTCCGTTAAGTCCGTTATTTGGGCGGCGTATTAAAAATACGTAGCTACAGTAGAAAACTACAGAGTCCTGTTTATATATTGTTTGTCCACCTCTGTTCCCTTCTGCCTTCCCCCTCCTGGTTTTCTTGCTATATTTTCCTTTTGTTTTAGTTGGTCCCTGTTACCTCGTTAGATTCTTTTGACCTCTCGTAACAAACTATTATCCTGATTACTATCTAAGGATATTGAATCAGCTTCACTGATTGGACGACAGGGATTTCTTTGATTGCTGTGCAGACATGTGCTAGTAACTTCTTGTGCTTTGGAGAGGTCTTCTCGCAGGCATTAACCGCAATACGGGCAGGACCCCACACTTATCATGGCTGCTTCCTTAATCTGAGAGCTCCGATAGCTCACGTGCTAGTTGTTTGGGCTACTTTTTCTTTTTAAACAAATTTTTATTGACAGATTGCACACATGGCGCAGCACCCCGTTCTCCGGAGATAACTGCAAGTCAGATACACAGCATAAATTGATTGGCAATCTATACATCATTTTGAGTCCAAGAATAGCAGCAAACTTAACAACTCTACACCCCACCATCCCTCCAAACCCCCCTTCCCCCAACTCCCCCCACCCGGATCCCACCCATCCAGGTCGCACGATATCGTCTCACATGTCCCATAGACCACGCTTTGTTCTGATGATACATACACACCTCCCATCTCTGCCCCTTTATACCGCTTCCATATCAACCTCCTGTTCCACCGGAGGCTCCAGCCACAGGCCCCGATAGTCCGCTTATTGCCTCCATATCCTATCATGTTTTCTTGGGCAACCTCGGGCTACAAAGATTGGCAGTTCCAGCCCCATACAAAAGTCTAGCCCTTTCTTCCACACCAAAACGGAGGGAGCCCGGGGATTTTTCCATTCTTTTGCTACATCACGTTTGGCCAAGGTTAGACCTAGTAACAGTAAGTGCCTTTTATATATGTTGCCCCCCCCAACCCCCTTCAACACATGTAGTAAACCTAACTGCGGTGTGCGAGGGAGTTCCCACCCTAGGACTTCGGACATACAATCCCACACCCCATTCCAGAACCTAGCCAATGAACTACAATTCCATACAGTGTCGATGCAGATATTTGAATTTATTGAGCCGCAGGCGCATCGCTATGGCCGCACCTCTAGGGGCCGCCAGCGCCTCCAGCCAGTCTTCTTCCTCCAATACCCCCACATCTCGTTCCCAAGACTCCTGAAGTTTCAGCAGTGTGGTGGAGCAATGTGTAACGAACGTCTGATATATGCGAGATATCTTTTTATCCCCCAGGTCACCCATAAATACCTTGGCCTCCAATGAACTAAATTCTGGGAGGGAGTCGAGACCCTCCAGGCTCGGTGTAATGGCATGACGGAATTGCAGATACTTAAAAAATTGGGACCTGGACATGCCATATTTCTCGCGCATATCCTGGAAGGATTTAAGCGTCGTTCCCGACATCACATTTCGTAGCGTCGATATGCCAATATCATCCCAGCCCCTGAAACCCTGGAGAGACGCCAGTGCCGGCAGACGTCCATTATGTTATGTTATGTTATAAAGGTATTTATATCGGGCACTGCTACTCAAGAGTGTCCTGGCGCGTGGAGAAATAGTAACATGGGAGGCAGCAAGAGCTAGATGGATTGTTTAAACAGATGAGTTTTTAGCCTCTTTTTGAAAGTAGACAGCTCCTTAGTATGCCGAAGGTCGTCTGGGAGCGCATTCCATAGAGTGGCGGCCTTGACCGTAAAGGACTGCCCCCAAGACGAGCTCTTCGAAATCTGGGGTCACCAGCCGTCTTTGCAAAGCTGACCGAAGGGGACGGCTGGGAGTGTAAAGGGAGAACCTGGAACTGATATAGGCAGGGCCCGTGAAGTGCCTTGTGTGTCATGGTCAGTGTTTTAAAATGCACACGCTGGGCAACAGGCAACCAATGCAGGTTGCTCAGCTGCTTGCGAATGCTTAGCCATCTCGGGATGTTAAATAAAAGCCTAACTGCAGCATTCTGGATGACCTGCAGCTTTCCCAGGCGGTACCCTGGGATGCCCAGGTAAAGGGCGTTGGCATAATCCAGGCGTGCCATTATAAGTGCCCTGGCAACCGTCTCCCTAGCAGAGCGGGGAAGCATGGGAAAGAATCTCCTCAGGGCTTTAAGTGTGCCAAAGCACACCCCTGACAGTCGCTTGTTCTGCTCATGGAAGCCTAAATCGCCCCCAAACCAAATTCCCAGATTCTTAGCCACACAGCAATCCCCTGAGGGACAAGGAAATCCAGGAGGCCAGAGAGACTCTCTAAAAGCAGGGGGGAAATGACCATAGAGGAGCACCTCCAATTTCTCTTCTGGGCTAACCACGAAAAAAACGATAAAAGACACCGATGGGCCACCTCAGTCTGAAGATCGTCACCCTTCCATGTGAAGAGAAGCTGGGTGTTATCGGCGTAAGCCATAATTTTGGCACCCAGCTTCTCCGCCAAATAGATCAGGGGGATAAGGTAGACATTGAACAAAAGGGGTCTCAATGTAGACCCTTGAGGAACACCGGTGGCCACTATACTATCTGATGAAGAGAAGGGGGGCATCCACACCTGTTGGGAGCGGTTGTCCAAGTAGGATTTAACCCATTCCCAAGCCGTGCCAGTAATGCCGATGTCAGACAGGCTGGAGAGGAGCTGGAGGTGGGGTACCGTATCAAAGGCGGCAGAGAGATCGAGCAAAATCAGAGCCGCCCTGACACCCGCATCCAGGCACTCCCTAATAGCCTCCGCAATCTCCACTAGCGCAGTCTCGGTGCTAAATGCTGTCCTAAACCCGGATTGCGCCAGGTGAAGAGCTCCTGAGGATTCCACAAATCTCTCCAGTTGTTTAAAAGCGACCTTCTCACATACCTTAGCCAAGGCCGGAAGAAGGGAGATAGGGCGATAGTTGGAGAGAAGTGTGGCATCGGCAGAAGGGGGTCTCCTCAGTCAACGTGTCCCACCATCCCATACGATGTAGAACCTGCCTCCAGATCCGAAACACTACCTGGGTGGCCGGCGGCAGCCGCCTCCGCAGCTGCACTGAGTATAAAACTGTTTGTAGAGTGTTAGATCTCATAAGATGTCGTTCCAAGGCGTATGCCGGGTCCCTCCTGTCCCCATACCACCATTCGGGACCACGTCTTCATCTCTGTCCGGATCCGATCCCAAGCGGGCATCAGGTTTCGCTCCCAGGAGACCGTAGGAACCCCAGATATGAACTCTCCCAAATTCTTAATACCCCCTACCGCTACCTGGGGCCGTCCACACCAATGGATCCCCATCAAACAGCCCATACACCCAACACCCCCCCTATAAGCCCTAAGCAAGGGGAAAGGCCCACCCTTCATACATCTCCCCCACCCCGCTGTGCCACAAATACTACATCCGCCATATACCAAGTATCACATCTGCTGCTGCTCACCCACAGAGCTACTCTACGGCGGTGCCCCAGGCATACCAATCACTGCAATATCACAATATTATCAGAGTCACCACTGCCCATTGGCCAAACGTTCAGGGGTCCACTGTTGGAAGTTCAGGGGCATCTTTCGTCCCGCCTACGGCCCCTCCCGGAGTGGAGCGCCTCCTGGATCGGGACCGCCAATTTCGTCTGTTCCGTGACCCTCTGGCAGTTTGCGACTGCGCCCTGCTCTGCGGAGAATCTGAGTCTATGCCCGGCGGGGTATGCACCTTCACTTTCACGGTCTCATCAGTCCATCGAAATACCTCAAAGAAGTGGGTGCGAGACTGAAATACCACCCTCAGCGGGCCGAGTAGAGCAAAGCATATGGGAGCTTGAGGTCGGCAAGGCGCGCCTTGGCCGCTGTAAACAATTGCCGCTGTTGTTGCACTAGCCTTGTGTAGTCCAGGAAGGTAAGGATCCGCAGATTTTCGTACAGCAGGGGTACCTTCGCCCTTGCCCGCTGTAAGACAATATCACGGTCATGATAGTTCAACAGTTTGGCAATTACAGGCCGGGAACGGGCCCCCACGGGCGGCTTTTGTACGAGAGCCCTGTGCGCCCGCTCTATCACAAAGCATCTCGATAGGGAATCAGGAGGGATCCAGCTCTCCAGCCATTTGGTCAAGAATTTCTCCATGTTACCCTTCTCGCAGCTCTCCGGGAGCCCAACAAACCGCAGGTTGTTCCGCCGGGCCCGCCCTTCCGCATCCTCTGCTCGGAGCGCTAGGTTCTTCTGGATACTCTCCATGCTGGTGACCTTGCGCTACAGGGCCGCCGCATCATCCTCCACTCCTGAGAGTCTGGTTTCTGCCTCCGTGATACGGGCCACAGCATTGCGCAAGTCCCGGCGCAATAAGGTAACGTCCGCTCCCACGGCACCTATTTTTGCATCCAACATATCCCTGGATTGGGTTATAGCCGCCATCAATGCTGCGTTATCTGGCCCTGGGTTCTAGTGGCCCCCAGCAGCCCCGGCGCCCCCACCCGGCTCAGTGAATTTATCACTGGGCCCATGTTTCGTAGATCCTCCACTGCTCCCTCCTCTCGTCATCGCTGACGGTGCTCGGGGACACCTGCCGGGAGCCCAGCTGCCTCCTCCACCAGCACACTCTCTCCGATACCACCGGGGCCGTCTATGTGTGTTTAGACCCCCTCACTGCTGCCGGTCGGGCTCCAGTTTGGCTGGCCAATCATCCGGGTCCGTGTCTCGCCTCCTCCTGGTGGGTTCTCAAGCCGGAGGGCGACCGCTACCCCTCCAGGCCACCTGCCAAGTTCAGATCCTTCAGCCACGCTTCATAGTTACTCCACCGATGCAACATTTAGTTCCCCGGTCTCTGGGGCCCAATATGGCGAATGAGTCCGTGCCAGGCCTGGTACACCTCAGGTCCTCGATCTACCCCAGCTGCACGCCCAAAGGCTTGGGCCCCCACACTTGGCCAGGCACGCCCCTTATGCTCGCTGGATGCCTCCTCTGAGGGCCGACCTGCCCCCCGATTACCTGCCGCCCAGCACCACTTCCTCCTGGGGCAACGCCAAACTCCAGCCCCCGGCTGCACCACGCACCACTAGGCCTCACTGCGGAGGAGCCCCGGTACTGCCGTAGGAGAAGGGTCGGACCTCCCCTTCCGTGGTCCGCCACACAAAGGATTTTCCAGGGGGCCCCAGATGTCACCTGGATTCAGTCAGGGGCGTCCGCGCCTCTGTCCGCACCCCGCTCACAGCAGGCCGCCTCCAGCACACCGGGACCTGGGTGACGCGAAACTCGAGGTCCCGGTCTCGCCTCGACAGCCCAGGCCTCGCACTGCCACACCTCTCCCCGCCGTCACCGGGCACCTCGGAGCTCCGCGAGCAGCACCGGAGAATCGCCACCACGTCCGGATCAAAATTCCTCTCCTCCGGGCAGCAGGGCGGATCGGGAGACAGGATATAGGTCGGATATTAGGAGGGCGGGACGGAGCATCACTAAGCTGCGTCCGCCATGCTTGCCCACGTAGCCACGCCCCCCGTTTCGGCTACTTTTAAGGCCCCTCACTTCCGGATCCGACACCACCTAGGCCATACTGAGGTGCCAAGGTCGGAGGATAGCGGAGTCGCTGCCACACACAGGTATTTCTGCTGAGCTACATAAACAATATATAACCACTGATAGCTACATATGAGGTTTTTTCTATTTACAGTGCATCGCAAACTTATTTTTAATACGCCGCCCAAATAACAGACTTAAGGACACAACACCAATATGTGTGTGTCTGGTAAGTGGCAGAGATATATATACTTGGTATTACGTTGGCTAATTCCACCTCATACCGCAACCTAGTCTGGATACATGAGACACGGTGACGTCCGCTCTTATACTCTCGATCGCTCGCACTGATAGTATCACATGTACGGGTCAGCACAAGCACGATCGGCTTTAAAACTGTTCCTACTTATATCGCCTTATTGCTCGACCTGGCTTATTTTCACCGGCATATACCGCATTAACTCCTGACTTATATTGTTATCCTTAACAAGAGACACTCAATGATACTGATAACTTTCACTATGCACGCTATGTCCATGTTATGTCTCACACCTCTGTCTTTTACAGTTAAGCACAGCACCCTCATGCCCGATCATTCAACACCGATTATTGTCATGACACTTACTTTGCCCTCATCACCACGTCTTTTTCAGTTGCTGCAACTCATATTTATTTATTATTTATTTATTATTACCTTATATAGCGCCTGATTCAATTCCCGAAGGGATATCTCTGCGCTTGTGCTTCCACTGGTTAGTCTCTATCAGGGTTTTTAGCTGTTTTTATAAGAGAAATTTTACCTAAGGCAGGGTAAAGAGATAGGTTTTGAGGTTTTTCCTGAAGGATTCAAGGCTGGTAATTTGTTTCAGCACAGGGGGTAGGGAGTTCCAAAGGACAGGGCCTTTGTAAGAAAGGGCCCGACCTCCCTGTCTGGCTCTTCTAAACCTTGGAACCTGAAGCAATTGGTGGCTACTGGAGCGTAAAGTACGTCCAGGGGTGTATGGAACAAATTTTTCCTTTAACCACATCGCTGCTGTGGTTATTTTTCCCCTGTGCTGAAAATTGCCAATTTGCTGGTGTCATGACGAGCTCAGCTCGTCATCAGCACAGCTCAACTGTGCCTCATGACGAGCTGAGCTCGTCATGAGCATGGAAGGGGTTAAGTATCTGGGGCCAGTGCCGAACAGGCATTTATGTATGGTACAACATATCTTCAATTTAACACGCTGCTTTACCGGTAACCAGTGGAGTTGGTGAAGAAGGGGACGAGAGGGAGTTCTGGGGGGGGCATTGAGAACTAGCCTCGCTGCAGTGTTTTGGACCACTTGTAATTTTTCGAGTTGTTCCATCCTGCTTATTATTAAAGTCTGAACAAGCGTTTTCCTGTGGTTGTCTGGCAGAAATGGGAAAACGCGCCGAAGCAGCCCAACCACACGGAAACATGCACCTGTGACTTGGGTAGTGTGTTCCTTAAGTAGGAGTGCTTGATCCATCCGAATACCAAGATTTTTGACTATTTGTTTCGGACTTGGGACAGGTCCTAACTCTAAGCGCCACCAGTCTGGGGACCACATTAGAGTTGCCCTCCCGAACAACATGACCTCAGTTTTGGTCATGTTGCATTGGAGGCAGTTCTGTGCCATCCAGTGTGCCACTGGTCTCATTCCGTCCGCAAATGATTTTTGGATTGTGGGTGTGAGAGTATGGAAAGGAAATAAAAGCTCGGTGTCATCAGCGTATGACACCGGGGTGAACCCATGAGATCTTATAATGTTTGCCAAGGGGGCCACATACACGTTAAAAAGCGTGGGGCTTAGGCATGAGCCCTGTGGCACTCCCTTGGTGAGCTCCCTAAAGGTGGAGAAGTGGGAGCCCAACTTGACACCTTGTGAACGACCCGAAAGAAAGCTTTCCAACCATGACGGAGCCACACCTCCTATGCCCACATCTCTCAATCGGCCGAGAAGAAGTTCATGTGACACCCTGTCAAAGTCAGCTGATAAATCTAGCAGCACCAGAATCATTGAGCCCCCTCCATCAAGTGACATCCTGATGTTATCAGTCACTGAGAGGAGGGCCAATTCGGTGCTGCCTGAAACCAGATTGAGAGTGGTCCAGGCCCATCGCTGCCTCGATGTAATACTAACATACAATGTTATACTAACATAGAGGTGCACCGCTCACTTGGGATGCGGATTTCTGCAAGTTTAAACTTTAGATCTCTAATATTCTGATTTCCTCAATTTGAATTGACAGATATATTGAGGACTGCAATTATTTAGCATCTTTGGATTTTCCCAGCCTCAATTAGGCTGGGACGGAATTCGAACCAGCCAGAAGGTATGTTCTTGAGATAGTTCTTGGCCCATACTGGTCCTCCCCTCTTCTCTTTTCATATATTTCTATATACACACAAAATAGATGTACAAGACCTTGATAATGTCATGTCTTTCAGGCTCACAGCATATTCCGATATACATACAGGTAGGCCTGGTCCTCACCCAATAACTATGTACCATCAACTGACACCATTAACATAATTTTTATGAGCACTTGTGCCCCCTTTTCTACAAATGTTTTTAATTTCCCTCCGCCGCATCAGTTAGCCCTCCCGACCTTACCAACGGCTCGTGGGGTGTGAATTTGGTGTTGTCCGCCACGTTAGGTATTTTGTAACATAATGGATTTATGGACCAGAAATTGTGTGATAACTTATTGCATCAATAGACACTTAAGCAGTGTAGTCACTGATCACTCAGATCATGTCTTGTATTCCTTTTGGATAATGTTTGCTATACGTGTGCACATTTGGGACCACTTGCGCACCATATGTACTATATGCTTCAATTGTGCCCAAATGTAAGGGCTCTTACTCTGTTCTGTAAATGTTTTTCCAGCCCTGAGGAAGTCGCGGGTCACTTGTCCCGATAGACTAAACACGTGTTGGCTGGAGCAACTACAAGAGAACATTAAACTCATCCATATATGCCATGATTTTTTCTTTACTATAAGTGATTGACTTTGAATACTGTTTATGTGTGCCTGGGCCTGATATATATTATCGTATAGATCCTTGGATCTGAACTCTGGGGTGTTGGGTGATTACCCCCTCCCTGAGCACCATATACCTAAGAAGAGCAATACCCGATATACTAGTAAAAGTGAGCGCCACTCCCACCCAGGGCATAATTATCCCAATCGTATCCCTTCTTCACAGGATGTAGATTCTGTTCCTAAAACTCCAGTGAGTAAGGAGTCTAGGAGTCATGATGCATGTGGTAAACATATCGGTGTTTCGGCAAGCTCAGCCTGAGATCCATAAATACATCTTGTGTGCTGGGGTGATAATCCTGTGCTTTATAGAATTTGCTGTATGATGTGTTACCATCTATTCTGGATAATTTCTGCTTGGCTATTTGTGATTTGATTAAGGATGGTCAGCAGGCTGCTAGGTTTACCATAATGGGTGGTATGGACACTACAGACTTTGTAGGTTACGCTATGGCATCGGCAGTGGCATTAAGGCTTCGGGCTTAGTTGGCAACTTCGGGTTTCTCGGCGGCGGACCAGTAGACTTTGGTTGACATACCGTTTGATGGTGTCCATCTTTTTGTGAGTTAAGCTGATGCAGCGGAAAGACAGAGGTCTTCATATTCCTAGCTTTTTGTTGTTTGTTACTGGTGTAACTTGTCTTTATACTTGAGATGGAGGCTATTTCTTTATAAGCGAGTAAGCTTTGTTAGGACGTTTTACATGTCGGTTGTTGGTTTGACCACCTGGTGTCCTGCGAGAGCAAGTGTTTTATTCTCAGTACCATTTTCTTTCTCTTTCTTAGACTGGTATTGATTTAGATGACCGAGAGAGGTTTCCCTTTGTCCCTTAGCCTCTGAGAGTGAGCTTTATGCTCTAGAGGCTATTGTCAAGAAACGTGTCCTCTTGTATGGAAGCTTTTCTGATGCAAGTGTCATTGAAGCTGCTCAGTTTGCTAAAATGTGCATGGTTTCGACCTTTTGTTGTCTCATATGGACATGTTTGTATGCCAGTGGTAAGTCTGGTATATAGGGACGCTAAGGTCTTTACTCGTTAGAGTAATCAGCATAGTGCATCCTTAATACTTTTGTGGTGTGCATATTTATTATGGCACTGATGGATTCAGCGCCTACCTTTTGTATTCTTTTCTTTTGAATACATGTTCTTGTGGTTCATCCCTTATTAAAGTCGTCTTGGACTATGTGTTTTAGGGTGCAGGTTGTTTTCTCTTTCTGAGTGGACTGCATATCTAACTTTTTTTATATGTGCTTCACTTTTTGGAGTATTGTGAGTAAACTCTGAGTTTATGGTGTATTGTTTGGTAGACTCGTTTTAGTTGCCTTGCCTTCTCCTCTGTGGAGGGGATAGGTGATTTATGTGTTCATTCTTAGAACATTGTGGGGATGTCTGATAGGTAGTGTCAGAAACAATCTGATGGAGACTTCTAGCTGCAGTTTACTTACCTGTTTTCGCTCATACAATTTATAGATGGAGTTTTTAGGCGTAATAGGAAGTTGTTCTTGTTATTCTCCCTCAATGTTTTTTGCATCTGTCTGGAGGAAATATTGCCCCCCTTTTTGTGTATGTATCTATTTTCTCTGTGTTTTACAAGTCCTTGGGAAATCATGGCTGTTAATTCTTGAGGCAGACTTATGATCAAATTGTTCTTCGTATCCCAAGTGTTGACGGATGTGCTTCTTGCTAACAAGGATTTATTTTATGTATGATTTTCCTTTTAATGTTTCCATATATATTTATGCACTAATAGGTGCGTCCCCTTTTTTAATGTACTTTTTTATTTCATTTTAGATGGAAAAAAAGAACAGAAAGAGGTTTTAATGAGAGATGTGGTTTCTTCTCTTTTCTCACTTGCCTGGTTCTTTGATCAGGCTATTGGACCATGACACTGAAGGTTATGCGGATTTTTCTCCAATTTCCATTTACTCAGGATTAGCTCAACCTCCCTTTCTTCAGAGAAATAGTATACACGTGTATTCTTTAAGACCTTTAACTTAGCAGGCTCTTGCAAAAAGGCTTGGCCCCCTAATTCCTTTATTGGATCGATATACTGTCGAAGTTTCCATCGACGCTCCATTGTGAGTTTACTTAAGTCTGATCTGACAAAAAAAGTAACTGAGTCAATGGTAACTGGGGTGTTTGGTCTTGCCTTCAATGAGATTGCTTGGCGAAGTAAAAAGTTGCCAATACAGATCAACATTGGACGTTGGTATTGGCTACCCTTATTTCTCTGGATCAGAGGAAGGCGGTGGGCTCGTTGTATTTGTGAGTCCCAATCCCAGTCCGATAGCTCGGGGAATGCCTTCTGAAATAAGTGAACCATATATGCCCTGGGATCGGCTCCTTCAGCCCCTTCCATTATACCGAATATGCCTAAGTTCTGTCTTTGTTGTCGGTTTTCCAAATCCTCAATTTTGGCTTGCATTTGAGAGATCTGAACCTCGTGTTTGTTGACTACAATCTCAGAGTTAGTTGAGTTCTCTTCCGTTAACACAACTCTCTGTTGTAGCTCTTCCATCTCCTGGGACATAGCCCCTAATTTAAGGGACTTCTCTTGTAATGTTGACTGAGTTTTAATACTATCCTCCCGCATCTGTTGATAATGTGTTTGAGCTTCGTGTTTTTGCTCATTGAGTAGCTGTAGAATCATCTGGAATGACGAGGATACCTACCCCTGAAGATTCCAATCATTAGATGTGGTATTTTGAGAAATATTTAAGGGGAGTGTATCATTGATGTTGTCTGCCCCCATGGAAGTAGAGTCAGTGTCTTTAGTTACTGCTAAACCTGAGGTTTCAAACACTGCATTTGAAGTGGGAGCCATCCGCGGTACTACTGCCTGGGAGGAAGAAGAGGCGAATGATGTGGTCCCAATTGTTCCCAGAATGGCAGTCGGGGTGTCACCATCAATTACAGATACCACTACAGAAGTAATTTCAACACCATGGGAGTTTGCCCCCCCCTGGGATAGCAACTGTCTCATTACCAGTGTCAATGGGGCTGTTCCCGGAAAGCCTCAATGCCATAGATTTACCTCCATCTTTAGCCTGCACCCATTTCCTAATGGGGCTATTCTCTGCTATTACTTTTGCCATAGTCAATTTTGATTTATTTACAGTCTTTTTCCCCTTATTCTTAGCATTACATCTTCCTTTTTTTAGACTGTTTGCCTTATCTTTAGCAGAGCACAAGGGTGTATTATTACCTAGATCAGGGAAGTCGCTGTATTCCTCTTCCGTTTCAGTACCCTCCTCGTATTCATTAGATAAAGTCTCCGGAATGTCCTCTGCTTCCCTGGTTATCACCTCTCCTGTCACTACTATCGTCGCAGCTTCCGTCAGCTCTTTATCACAAAGATCTTCTAGGGCCTCTGTTAGTAATACTGAAGCGAGTGTAGATAGTGAGGGATTAGCATTGATGTTGCTGTTACCGGGAGTTTCTAACTGAACCTCTGCCCGAGTATTCACACTGTCATTACAGTCTTTTAATAGTATTGCATTCACTACCTCAACATCAATGGGGGTATGGGCATCTGTTTCTGCTTCTGAAGCAGATCCCACAGCAGTAATTAAAGCATTATTTTCTCCATTAGATGAGATAGCAGCAGTATTGTGCTGTGGCCCCAAAGGATCAGGAGTATCTGATAACTCTGTATGATCACCAGCAATTGACTTCCGTGTGCTTTTATCAGATACTAAATTAGATTTAAGTAGTGGAGGTAGGAGTGGTTTGCTAGCATTTAAGACAGGTTTCTCCGATTTTCCTAATTTTTTCCCTCCATCTGGGATTTTCACTGCTAATCCCTCCGTAGTAGCTCCTGTAGCCGCCACTGCTTTAGATGTCGCATCGCTATCCAAGACATTATTTGCCCCAGTCTGTTTCATAACTCGTGCGTTTCTGGTTTGGGGTTTTAGCGCCATTACAAAGTTCTCCACTGATGTCAATGGCCAAAAACTAGAGTCAAAGTTAAACCCACAATGAACCGGAAGGTTGAGCCTGCCAAACACCGACACCCCCTTAGTAGTTTCAGAGTAGAAGTGCGGAAGCCGGAATGACCGCAGCCGTTCTCTTACCCGGCTCTCAATCAGCCTCAGACGCCGCATCCAGCTCTCGCTCTGTTACTGCTCCGTGTTCTTTTGCTGCAGTAAAACCGGCAGGTCGTTCCTCTCCAGCCACCGGTATCCACTAATATCCTACAGCTCAGCCCAGTGCTCCAACTCCATATCCTCCGTATCCTCCAGACGCCGAACTCTCGATTTGCAGTGCTTAAACCAGCTCCCTGTGCCTTCGCCGCCGTGATACAGCAAAGCCGTTCCTCCTCAGCTGCAAGCACTCTGAGCTCCCGTGCGGCGCTCTATCCACTGCTCCTCTACTCCGCCTCTCCCGCTCCGCGTCCTCCGCCGGCTCTCAATCAGCCTTCAACTCTACAAACAGCTTCTCCAGCAAAAATGATTCCTCCTCGACTGCAGGCAAATTCAACGCTTGTCTTCAGCTCCCGTACTGCGCTCCAACCTCTGCTCCGGGTCTTGGCCGATTAGCAGTTAGCGAGCCATAGCATGCATGACCGGACTGTGGTAAATAAAATTACCGTACTATTTTTCCATACAATTAAATATCAATAAGGAAGCTCAATCAAATGAGAGGCAGAGTCCGTGGGATCTAAGTCGTACGGGCTTTAATTAATGATCCTCGAGGATCGGATATCATGTTCCATCACCACTAAGGTTCAGAAAGGGACATTCAACGTTTTATTAACATCACACATTATATATAGTAAAACAGTATAATTGAAATGAATACAGTAGGCGTAACAGGTGAAAAGAGAGAGATAAGAACACATGTGCGTAACAGGAGGCGTGTAAGAAGGCGTACACGTAGGCGTGCACTTGTCACGTCAGAGAAACGTCACAAGAAACGTCACAAGTGGGTGGATGCTTGGAGAAAGTTTGCAGGATCAGCAGAAACCTACTACCGAGATGCGCGCGCATTGAGCATGACGTGTAACTGGGGAGAACTGGGGGCTTTGACTTTAGCACTAGTGGAGGAGACTGGTGTCTGGGATGTCAGAGCAACCTGTACCTATAGCATATCTGGTATCTCATGTTTGGAGGATGTAGTGTCTGAAGTAAAAGGTCTCTCGGGCAGAGGCCGTTCAATACTGAATGCTAGTACGTGCATACGTATCTTGGTGCAATGCGCGGAGCCATGGGCCTACCATGGTAACGGGTTCAGTAAATCACTTGTAAGGAGGACAGGAAGGCCGGGCCCTTTGCTCTGCAGCCGGGAATATGTTTACCTATTTCACTAGACTGGAATGTGTTTTCGAGGAGGCTGAGCAGATAACTTGTAGGCAAAAATACTAAGTTGGCAGGCAGTCCAGGCCGAGCCGGGCACCGCTTCGCTGGCAGGAAGTAAGGCAGGGGTCAGGGATGCATACCTAAATTACAGCTTTCAGAGACAGGGAAGACTCGGAGTCTCAATTAAGGGCCTAGCTCGAGTGAGCCGGGAAACATGGAGAAAAACGTGTGCGAGAAAAAAGTGCACCATATAAAGACGTTGGCACCATAGGCCTAGAAGCCTAATTAACGGGATTTTCATGTAGGACTGGATAGCTGGCATGTTAAGGTTGGACGCAAACGCATATGCGTCTTTGTGGCATGCACGGAACAGAAGTTACACGACATACAAGGAACATGGGTGCATGGATAGGGTGCGAGTGGGGGACACATTGGCTACCTGAAAATTTCTATTACCTCATTCCCTCCTTGGCCCCTACTACACCCTTTAGGATATGTCTATCTTCATGAGACTATCAATATGTTCATACAGCATCATTTGTTCATCTTTTTTCATTCGGGAACGGGAACTTGGACGGGGAATACAAGCTGTGGCGCACAAGCCGCAAATCGCTGGCCCACATTGCAGACAGAGACAACAACTGAATACTATGAGCAGTATCATCCCTAGGAACGACAACAATTTCCATCCCCAGGCGGATATCACACTCCAAAGCCAACCGGACCAGGTCCAGGTGCCAGGATTCTGGTGTATCAGATGAGCTATCTCATGAAGCCTTGTTATTGCCTTATATACGGACGGCGCGTTATTAGGAATAAACACGCAACAACTGGATCCGATGACTCTACAAGCCCCGCCCCTATCGGCCAGGATGACATCAAGGACAAGGCGATTTTGAAGAACAACAAGTCTCATAGCAGACTGCTCTTCGGTCAGGTTACCTAAAGCTGAAGAAGTCTCATTCACTACCGCTTCCAATGTTCGGGTTAATTTGCGTATCAATTTACTGTTCTGGACAGGTCCTACAAAGAAAAAGAACCCTTTATTGAAATCTGTATATTGCTCCCATGTTGTTTCAGTCTGGTCGACAATCGGGGTCTTGATCTCCCTTCTATGTCTTACATGCACAAGACGTGGATTTCGATGATAATCAGGCGGGGCTAGAAAAACAGGTGGCAATAGGAACCCGATATAACACGTCCCATCCCAATCTAATGGCAGACGTACATAAGCTGTCTGACCACATATAAAATAAGAATGGCGGGAGGCTTTGAAAGTAGACTTTCCTTTATCGCTGAATTCGACAACAGTATTACAATCACTGTGTCCTAGATGTACTGAACCATTCTTTCTGACGCATAATTCACCTTTCACAGGCAAAACTGTAAAAAACGGCAAGTCCGAATTAGTCTCAGACTGTACATTCAAAATCATGAGGTTAAGTGTAAAATTACCTAATCCATACATTTCATTTTCTAGATCGGTCCCTGTCCTTTGGGGAAAACCTTCCTTGTCTGGGAAACATATTTTATTCATAACTGTATTCAGGTTCCCCCATATCCAATTGCCTTGGGAAACTGTGGACTTACTGTTTAGGGAGGACATTAAAGTAAACCATGCACCACACGAACCATTATGTGTGAACGGATAAGGAAAGAGGGGCAGAGCTCCCTTGTATTTCTGATAGGGAGGGAGTCGGCCACATACCCAACAATTGGTGGCATTGCTGGTCTGGTGAGAATGGTGTAACATACGGATGAAAGTATTGTTGCGCATTGCTAATCGATATGACAGCTCGTGGGGGGGCAGGTCGCTAAAAGTGTGCTCTACAGTATCATTAGAGGAAGCATGTACATGAGGATCAAGAGGAAAGAAAACATGTAGCATTAAACTTATGCATATAATCGTAAAACTCAGAAGAAACATAAAAATTAATGCGATAACGCATCGGCTGTGCAAATTCTTGCAGTATTGTTCTCTCTTTTTAATTCGCCTATCTCTCTGACTACTTGTGTTTATCTTAAACATGTCAGAAACCTGTCTAACCGCTTCACCCGAGGGGGACTTAAACAATTAAACGCTGTCTGACTTACTAGACCTCAACTTGGCACGGTACTCCTGCTGAGGAGTTTTCTCTAACAGAGGGAGTTTAGAGTCAGTGTCTGAAAGGGGGCAGTCCTTATTCACAGTTTCTGGACACAATCCATGGCATCGCTTCACGTGGCTGGAGTGCAACCATCCCTTGCGACCTTCTAGCTTGACTGCGGTCCTCGTCGTCAATAACACCAATTTTGGCTGCTTCCACCTCGGCTCCTGAGGGCTTGATCTGTCGAAATTCCGCACGTAGACATGGTCACCAGGGACGATTTCATGCGGTTTTACTTGGGTGTTGTCTGGGAAGGCAGCCGCGACCTGTGAACGACAAGATAGTAGTGCAGACATCAAGGAAGCCAAGTAATCTGTCAGCATAGTACTATCAACATCGGTTATTTTGCAGGGCATAGGCGTACCCCACATGTTTGGGGGACGTCCAAAAACTATCTCATACGGGGACAATCCGGTTCTAGAATGGGCTACCATTCGCATGTAAAAGAGGGCAACTGGTAAGGCTACTATCCAATCTACACCTTTTTCTGCACAGACCTTCGCTAATTCTGTTTTCAGGGTTTGATTATGTCTCTCTACGAGACCAGCGGCTTCTGGATGTCGGACGCAGTGGAATTTCCACTGGTAACCTAACAGGAGTGATACCTGTTTCATAAGCTCGGATGAGAATGGCTGACCATTATCAGAGTACACGACACGGGGCAAGCCGTATCGCGGGAAAAATTCACGGACCAGTTGTTTGGCAGTGGTTACAGCAGTGTAATCTGGGACTGGATATGCTTCTGTCCATCGGGAAAGGGCACATACGACTATGAGGACATACTTGAATCCTCGGCATCTGTCCATCTGGATATAATCCATCTGGAGGACTTCAAAAGGATGGTCAGGTGAATGAAATCCACCTTGTTCCACGGGAATGCCTTTGCCTGGATTGAACTGACGACAGATCATGCAAGTACGCACTTTCTGTTTTGCTGCTGCTCGTAAAAGCTTGTTGAACCAAAGATTTTGTAAACTGTCTAACATGGCTTTCTCTCCTAAATGTGCTGGACTATGTGCTGTTTTAATGATGATTTGAACCATAGAGTCGGGGAGGAACCATGTGGCTCTTCCCTTCGTCATCCATCCCTGATCTGTCTGGATCCCTCCTTGTTCAGTCCATTTCTTGATTTCATCTGGAGTTGCATGTGTCTGTATGTCGAGTACATCTAGTGTGGGATCCTTAACTGTCAGGCAATGTGTCAGTGAAGCTACTTCAGTCTTTGTCGTGTCAGTCGGGATATCTGTCTGAGTCTGAGCTGTGAATTTGGCTGTTCGATCTGCCAGGTCGTTACCCTGGGAAATAGTATCAGTGACTTTGGTATGTGCTTTGCACTTCATCATGGCTATGGCTGTAGGCAAATGTATTGCTTCTAACAGGGCCTGAATGAGGGGACCATGCTGGATCTTGGAACCGTGAGAAGTTAAAAAACCTCTCTCTTCCCAGAGAACACCGAAGTCGTGAACGACTCCGAATGCATACTGTGAATCTGTGTATATATTTACTTTCTTGTTCTTGGCTAGTATACAGGCTTGAGTCAGAGCGATGAGCTCTGCTGCTTGGGCAGATAATATGTCAATACGATGTGTTTCTATGACTTCAGTTTCAGTGGTCACTGCATATGCGGCTACTAGCTCTCCCGTGCTTGTTCTCATACATGAACCATCCACGTAAAGTGTCAGGTCTGGGTCGGGCAATGCGATGTCTGTCAAGTCTTGTCGGGGCTTTGTCACAGTATTAATGACTTCTACACAGTCATGGGGTGCTGGATCAGTTTTAATGGAGGGTAACAACGTGGCAGGGTTGAGTATGTTGCAACGTCTGATTTCTATGTGTGGCTGAAACAGTGTCAGTTCATAACCTGTCAGTCGTGCTATGGTCAAGTGTTGAGTCTGGGTTCGGTTTAGGAGAACTTCCACGGAGTGTGGAACCTGTACTGTCAAGGGATGTCCTAACACTATTGAGTCGCTTTGTCTGATAGCTAGAGCTGTTGCTGCAACTGATTTTAAGCACGCAGGCAAGGCCTGGGCTACTGGATCCAATGTACTAGAAAAATAAGCACAAGGCTTATAGTGTCCTGCTTGATCTTGTGTAAGAACAGATAAGGCTGTGCCATCGCGTTCTGTGACAAAAAGTGTAAAAGGTTTGCTGTAACATGGTGTCGCTAAAACTGGTGCTTGACATAAAGCTTTCTTCAAGTCATTAAAAGCTCGTGTATGTTCCTGAGTCCAGGGGAGGACAGTCGAAGTCGCTGCCTCCTGTGTTGTCAGCTGTAGGAGTGGCTTGGCTAGATATGCATACTGAGGAATCCATTGTCTGCAGTAAGAAGTGAGGCCAATGAAGGCCCGTACTTCCTTTTGTGTTTTGGGTTGTGGCAGATGTGCAATTAACTTGATACGATCTGATGTCAACTGTCTACCCCTCTTGGACAGCAAATGTCCAAGGTATACCACTTGCTGGGCACAGAATTGTAGCTTCAAAGGGGACACTTTATGCCCCTTTTCGGCCAGAGAATACAAGACTGTCAGTGATGCGCGTTCGGAGTCACGTTCGGTCCGTGCTGTAATCAACAGGTCATCAACATATTGCAGCAGAGCAGTGTCAGTAGGCATGTGAATACTGTCTAGTTGTCGTTTCAGGGCTTGGCTGTAAATACTAGGACTTTCTGTGAACCCTTGAGGTGCACGTGCAAATTTGAAGCTTCGGCCATTTAAACAGAATCCGAAGAGATACTGGCCTTCAGGATGAATGGGAACACTAAAAAAGGCGTTTTTAAGATCTATCACAGTGAAGAACACCGCTTCAGAATCAATGGCAGTCAATAGGGAAGAAATATCGGGGACTACTGGGTACTGTGGTACTATGCATTTATTAAGTTCTCGAAGGTCGATCACCAGTCTGTAGACTGGAGGTGCATTTGGGTCTGTTCGTTTAAGGATCGGAATGATTGGAGAATTACATACATTGGAGTCAGTTTCTACGACTACTCCTTGGGCAATGAGCTCGTCAATAATTTTCAGTAAGGCCGTTACAGCCTCGGGGGGTAATTTGTATTGTCGGATTCGGGGCAGTACAACACCTTGCTTAAGAGTAACACGATAGGGTGTAATATGCATACAACCTACATCAGTTGGACCTTGCGCCCATAAATGCTGTGGTACATTTTGCAATCTTGAATCAAAATCTCTCAACACATAATGACCTTTAAAGTCACGTAAAAATAATCTCACTCCTTCCGGAGAACAACATATCACTGCTCCTAGTGCTTTCAATGTTTTAATACCAAGCAAGTTTTCAGGACATGACTTCGTAAGTAACAAATCTGTAGTTCGAGACAATTGACCAACTGCAAGGGGAACTAGCTTTGATACTTCATTAACAATAGGCTTTCCTGAAAATCCAAGGGAAACATTCTGTGAGCCTGAGAGGGTGCCCCTGGAACCTCGTTGTGACTGATGGTAGTTCTGCTCGCCCCTGTGTCAATCAAAAATTTTCTGTCTTTCCCTAATACCTGACTATGTACATAGGGACCCTCTTGATCTACAGGAACCTCGATAAGGGGCAAGCCAAACTCCCTCTCTAGGCTGTTTCATGTATACTGCTGATAGTCGGGGTAATCTGACTGTGCATACTGGTACATTTGCTGTGTGACATGTTGCGTGGCGGCAATGGGTTGGGGCTGGGGTACAGCTACTGTTTGTTGTGCATTATGTGGAGGTTGTGTATTCTGTGGAATATTCTGTGGAACATGTTGTGGAACGTGTTCTGATCTAGGTGGACGCGGTCTTTCTTTTGTTTTGCCTGTGGCTATGTTGTGTCTTAGAACGGCACATTCATTTATGAAGTGACCTGGCTGTTTACAATAATTGCAATTCCCTTTAACAGGAGCTGCAGAATGACTAGTCTGTGTGGTACCCCTCTTCTGACCATCTGCTGGGACGGACTGGGCAACTAGTACTTTCATTTTCGTATCTTTCATACGTCTCTGTTCATGTTCGTGTTCCTCTCTGATTCGGTTCTGGTGGTACTGTAACATTTGTAACATTTGTGAAGGGGTATTAGCTTGCCACGTGCTTTCAACTTTCAGTACTCTATTTTTAACTTGTGGTAAGGAATTCTCGACTAATTTGGTTACAAAGAGATGTGGATATGACTCACTACTTGTTTTCAGGCCACTATTAATAATAAAACATTTCTCGAATCTGGAATAAAAATCACTGGTGTCTTCGTCTTGTTTCTGTTTGCAGGCTGAGATTGCATCCCAGTCTTCCTTTTTAACTGTCAATAACCTCGGCAAGACCTGTACTAATAATCCTGGTAATGCTTTAGTTTTGTCCCCAAGACCTGTACCTGGGATTCGTCTATTATCTTCGTCTTCTAATCCAGTCCAAATAATGTTTTTATCTCTCACCTCCCATTCTTTCTCCTTAAGTTTTTCGTAGATACCAGCCGGCAACAATACCTTTAACATTTTAAGAATGTCGGAATACGTATAATCTCCCATGAGTAACATGTCTTTTAATTCACGGTGGAAGCCTGCTGGATCTTTATCATGACAGGGCACTAATTTCTTCATTTCCAATAATTCCATTTTAGTCAGGGGTGTGTATACGAATACTCGTTGAAGCTCACCCCCTGGGGTCTGGACGGGATGAACTTCTCTTAAGGGGTTCTGTCTGTCTATGTAAAGTGGTTGTCTTACTGGAGGTGGAACAGAAACGAAATGTGGAGTCAGGAAAGTTCGGTATTTGTGGCGTTGTTCTAAAATTGTATTAATTAAATCAGTACCTAGGCCTCTCCATCTTTTTAGGAGTAATTCTTCCAATATATTATATAGGGGACCTGGATCAGAATGCTGGCTTTCATATAGGGTAATGAGATGTTGGATCATGTACATACCAGCTAATCGCTGATCGTCTGGAGAAAGGCTCAAAACCGTTTGCGCTACTGAATCATCTTTATATATACTAGTATTTCCAGCCCATTGGACTGCTGACCGTGCTAGTTCCTGATCATGCATGGAACTAAGTTCCCTGTAACCTATTCTATCTTTCAGTATTTTATCGGTGGCTTGGAATACATGTTCAAGAGAACATTGTTCAGGTATGGGAGAAAGGAAACGTTTCTTGTTTTCTAGACGAATAGGTCTGTCAAAAGGTCTGTCGAAGGAATACTGTTTAGGAAGTTTCACTCTTCCTACGTACGCTATTCTATCTGGGTCTTCTACTGTATCATCTACATCTTCCTCCTCTGAGGCTTCGCTCTTCTCTGTCTTGGCCGCATTAGCCGCCTTTTCATTTTTGTGTATTATTACAATTTCTTTACGGATCTTCCTGTACATGGTTTCTACGCAATTTTGTTTATCATGTTTACAATCTGCTATATTATTACTCCAATTCATCAGTACGTCCATCTCTTCTTTGCTAGTACCTGGCCGATCTCGTTCCCTTATCAAACAATTTATCATAAACCGTAAGATCATTCTTTGTGTCTCAACCTTGTGATGTGCCATGGCCTCGCGAATGCATTCTGGTCTCTCCCCTGTTCTAATAAAATGATATATATTGTCTAGATGGTTAGTCATTTCTGGTAAGAGCATCAAATAATTCGCAACACGACGTAAACGTAACGAAATTAACAACATTTCGCCTTCACCTGGTACTGGGTCATATCTGCAATCTGTAATGTACCGTCTAAGGGATGCGAAAGTCGAAGCTTTCGGTGTACGTTGTAATGCTGCTTCTCTGTATGTCATTCTTCTAACTTGAGGCGGGGTGACAGGTTGACCCCCTACAGCGCCTCCTGAAGCGGAAGCGGAACTATCAACTAGATGTGTTGATACTGCTGGTGTCATAATTTGAAAAGTAGGTGCAGGTAATGTAGGCTGACTCTGGGTTGTATCTATAGCAAAAGGATTGGTAGGACCGATAGCAGGAGGGACAGTAGTAGTAGTGACAGGAATAGTTGTGACAGGAATAGTTGGGGTAGGTTGGAAAGTGACAACGGGTGGGGGAATCGAATCTTGAGGAAGTGTAGGTGACGCATTTCGAACAGGCTGATTAGGCTGAATAGGCTGCTGTACATTATTAACAGGCGGTACACGTACATTGGTATATGCTGGAGCTACATCATCTAAATAGGACGAAAGGAAAATGTCCGCTGCGGTCTGTTTGTGACGGAGTTTAGTCGGAACCAATGGTGGTGGCAAGTTACGGGGTACTTCCGGGGTCGCCTTAGGCAGGCCCTCGGCAAGAACAGGATACATGCCTGTAATAAGGGCATTTCGTTGTCGGTCATGTTGTTCTATTCTGACTCGTTCTCCTTCTTCTAGTAACTCTCTTTCTTTGGCTTTCTCGGATTCTTCTCTACTTCTCTCTGCCTTTCTGATTGCTTTCTCTGTTCTCCTATGCGCTTCTTTACGCCACAATTCTATGGCATCTTTCTGGGATTGTCTGGCTTTCTTTTTCCATAATGCTTCTTCTACTCGCATGATGCATTCAGCATCCCATGTCCCTGAGGCAGGCCATCTAAACTTCTCTTCCAGGTCTTTGGTGTAATCCACCCATAAATCCAGATACAGTATGGCATCTAAGCCATGCTTATGGTACATAAAATACCCAGGAGTGTCCCTAGGCGGGACGGGAACTGCTTCCTCGAGTATCCCTTTCCTAGTTCCTATCTGACGTAATTTCGAGAACAGTGGCATGTTTGAAGTGATTCGGACGTGAACACAATAAACACAGTAATGAATAGCAAACAATCATTCATACCACGACATTAAACACATTTAACATTACAGACCGATAATTACCTGGCGCATAGAAAACACGAATTCTGAAAATCTCGATAAACAATACTAGAATACTGGTTTACTAGATGCACTGCTAAAACAGTACAGACAATACCGGTCCCATAAAGAGACACGTCGGACCGTATTCACCTAAGTGAACACGTCTGGACCAGGTCTGTGTACCCAGACCTGTCTTGACAGGGCACAAATTAATGAACCCGTCTAGATGCGTTCCCAACAACGGTACTCACCGGGAAGCAAAAGCTGAAGGCCTCTGAAACTGGACTGGACTGGACTGCTACGGCGTCTGGCTATTGCTGCTACCACGCATGCACCTCGGAACAGGTGGGCCTCCGGATACCTCGGACCTTGCTCTCTCGGCTTGGGCTCTGGTCGGGATCCTCCGCATTCCTCACCGCCTCGTCTGGATGCCGGACCGCAGCCTCCGTCTCCTCTGTAGGCTCGAGGGAGATAGCAGGAAAACCCGCAGGCGTGCACGGATTCCGTCGCAGCTGTAGAAGGGGTCAAGGCCTGCGTAACATCGCCGGCGAGTGGGGAAGGGGGGGGTTCCTATTTGGGCGCAGGATTATGTGGTAAATAAAATTACCGTACTATTTTTCCATACAATTAAATATCAATAAGGAAGCTCAATCAAATGAGAGGCAGAGTCCGTGGGATCTGAGTCGTACGGGCTTTAATTAATGATCCTCGAGGATCGGATATCATGTTCCATCACCACTAAGGTTCAGGAAGGGACATTCAACGTTTTATTAACATCACACATTATATATAGTAAAACAGTATAATTGAAATGAATACAGTAGGCGTAACAGGTGAAAAGAGAGAGATAAGAACACATGTGCGTAACAGGAGGCGTGTAAGAAGGCGTACACGTAGGCGTACACGTGTCACGTCAGAGAAACGTCACAAGAAACGTCACAAGTGGGTGGATGCTTGGAGAAAGTTTGCAGGATCAGCAGAAACCTACTACCGAGATGCGCGCGCAACTGAGCATGACGTGTAACTGGGGAGAACTGGGGGCTTTGACTTTAGCACTAGTGGAGGAGACTGGTGTCTGGGATGTCAGAGCAACCTGTACATATAGCATATCTGGTATCTCATGTTTGGAGGATGTAGTGTCTGAAGTAAAAGGTCTCTAGGGCAGAGGCCGTTCAATACTGAATGCTAGTACGTGCATACGTATCTTAGTGCAATGCGCGGAGCCATGGGCCTACCATGGTAACGGGTTCAGTAAATCACTTGTAAGGAGGACAGGAAGGCCGGGCCCTTTGCTCTGCAGCCGGGAATATGTTTACCTATTTCACTAGACTGGAATGTGTTTTCTAGGAGGCTGAGCAGATAACTTGTAGGCAAAAATACTAAGTTGGCAGGCAGTCCAGGCCGAGCCGGGCACCGCTTCGCTGGCAGGAAGTAAGGCAGGGGTCAGGGATGCATACCTAAATTACAGCTTTCAGAGACAGGGAAGACTCGGAGTCTCAATTAAGGGCCTAGCTCGAGTGAGCCGGGAAACATGGAGAAAAACGTGTGCGAGAAAAAAGTGCACCATATAAAGACGTTGGCACCATAGGCCTAGAAGCCTAATTAACGGGATTTTCATGTAGGACTGGATAGCTGGCATGTTAAGGTTGGACGCAAACGCATATGCGTCTTTGTGGCATGCACGGAACAGAAGTTACACGACATACAAGGAACATGGGTGCATGGATAGGGTGCGAGTGGGGGACACATTGGCTACCTGAAAATTTCTATTACCTCAGGACCCTAAGCAGCCGTTCTCCGCTCTGACGGTGTCAATCCGCCATCTTGGACCTCTCCAAGTATATTATATGTATTAGTTTATGAATAATGATCTAGCACTCTGTGTGCAGAATATGTGGGGATGGGATTGGGTCTTGGAAATTTTCTAGTTTTACTTGCAGTTAAATCTATATGTTCTTCTTTTCTCTTTCTATATTTTGATACAAGATTCTGCAAGATTTAATACATTGTTATGAGTTTGTAGCATTGCACGGCCGGACTTTTGGGGCCATGACTTCGCCTTATGCTGCCACTATAGCGGCAGCTGGTCTAATGGGGGGACCTATATGTAGGCGTAGAAATGGGTGTGGGTGGGCCAGAGAGCTGCAAGGTAGGGGTTGGGGAGGTTGGGAAACTCAGGGTAAAAATCGCATCACTGGGACGGAGAACTGGATAATACTAATTGTAAGGGGAAAACATTTATCACAAGAGGCAGAAAAGATTGAGGGAGAAAAAAAGTAATATTAGTTTTTTGAAATATCTAAAAAAAAAAAAAACAGAGGAAGTGCATTCATTTACGGTCTCAACATGATTTCGATTAGATGTTTGGCTTGGAACGTCGCCGGTCTCAATAGTAGGCAAAAAAGAAGATTAGTGCAGGAGGAACTCAATATGTATAAACCAAACTTAGCAATGATATCTGAGACTCACATCGGGTTTAAAGATAGAAAACTACTGGGCAAGATGGGATACGATTTTATTGTTTGTTCTACATTGGGTGCCTCAATCAGAGGGGTTGCATTATTGAAGCAGAAGCATTTCACGATAGAAGTTGTTAAAACTGCTGTGGATCCTAGAGGCAGATGGGTAATTGCTCAAGTGAAACTTGAACATCAAATATATGTATTCTGTGTGGTATATGGGCCTAACCTTGACGAACCAATAATGTATGATTTGTTAAATATCGAATTATTAGATTGGGAGGGGGAATTACTGATTATGGGGGATTTTAATTGTGTTATGAGCTATGCGGCTGATTCTACAAGGCAAGGTACATCTCCACGCATGCGTAAAGTTAGGGCTGCGATACTGGAAGTAAGCCGATTACATAACCTGAAGGATGTATGGCGATCTATACACCCTAATATCTCAGGGTTCACTTATTACTCAGCACCTCATAGACTCTGTTCCCGAATTGATTTAGTATGGGCCACGGATAGAATTATGGAAGGATGTAAGATAGAACTTTGCCCTAGGATAACATCTGATCATAACCCTAAACTCCTGGAATGTAATATTTAAAATACAAAACGAGAGGCGCGACAATTTACATTTCCTAGATCATTGATGTCTGACCAAAAATTTATCCTACAACTTAGAGAACATATAAGGGAATTCATAGACATTAATTTAAACTCAGCCACAATAATAACTGTTTGGGATACTTGCAAAGCAAGTATAAGGGGCTTCGCCCAACAATATGTATTTAAAAAGAATGCGGCAGCTAGGAATGAAATGAAACTTATGACTTCTAATATTTTAGCTCTTGAGCAGAAATTGGCAACAGCCTTGATGGATGGGAAACTTAATACTGACAAGCTAAGAATGGATTTGGTGAAACTACAATCAGATACTAAGAAGACTTTGAGGGAGAAAAGCAGTTTTAAACTTCATAAATATCATCTGACACAGTACGAGAGTGGAGACAGAATTGGAAAGGTCCTTGCCTATAAAGTAGCAGATAAGAAAGCCAAGACTAACATTAATACAATTAAAGGCAGCGACATGGTCACTTATAACAAACCAGATCAGATACTAGAACAGTTTGTTAACTATTATTGTAAATTATATACTCCAGAAACTCTTACTACCAAGGATGATATACTACTATATCTCCACACTCATATGAAGGTACAACAAGACAAGGAAGCTGTTAGCCTGCTAAGCTCAGAGATTTCATTTGATGAGATTAAGACTGCATTTTTATCTCTCCCCTCGGGCAAGGCAGCTGGAGTAGATTTGCTCCCTATGGAGCTATATAAAACATGCTTACAGGAATTACTCCCTTTATTCAAAATGGTTGTAGATTTAATTGGCGATACTGGGAGGGCTTTCCCTTCTTGGAGAACAGCTAAGATAGTATTCTTTTAAAAAAAAAAAAAACCTGCAGATGAGTGCGGGTCGTATAGACCGATATCTTTGATAAACGCAGACGCCAAGGCTTTTGCTAAAATACTGGCAAATCGACTCGCACCCCTCATGCCCGAACTGGTCAATGCTCAACAACATGGATTTGTCACAGGACGTGATACTACCGCCCATATTAACATGGCCATCACGGCTTTTGATGTAGCATCAATTAATCCCACCTCACTCGGAATGATCATGTTAGACGCTGAAAAAGCTTTTGATCGAGAGGGGTGGTATTTTCTGTGGCCTGTTCTGGAGGCCTTTGGCATCGGGGGTAGATACCTTGGATGGATTTGGTCGCTATATCATCAACCAATGGCAAGGATTAGTTATGCAGGAAAGAGCTCTCTCAGTTTCCCAATAGGAAGAGGAACACGGCAGGGGTGTCCTCTCTCACCCCTGCTGTTCGCATTATCATTGGAACCATTTCTTAATGTACTATTAGCACAGGATGATATGAGTCCATTCCAGCACATGGGTAATAGCTTAAAAATTACCGCATACGCGGACGATGTCGCTATCTTTACTACTGATGTACTTAAAGCTATACCTGCCGTAATAGAAGAGGCAAAACAATTTGGAAATGTATCTGGATACAAATTAAATATAAATAAAACTCAGGTTATTACCAACTATAATCCACCAGGGCTGGTACCTGGTCTTTGCTCCAATGCAGTGTATCTAGGTGTTAAAATATCCGCAAAGATCGAAGAAATAATAGCCCTTAACTATGACTCACTTTTGAAAGAAGTGGCTAAGGCTTAAAAAAATTGGCACAAGATACCATTAAGTCTGGTTGGACGTACAAATTTAATAAAGATGAAAATAACACCCAAATTTCTCTATTTATTTAGATCGATTCCATTACGCCCCAATAACCTTTTCTTTTTAAAAACTCAATGGAGTCTGTAGCAGCTATATTTGGGCCTATAAAAAGGCTCGGAGAGCAATAAATTTGCTAAAGCTCCCAATTGAAAAAGGGGGATTAACGCTCCCCGACTTTAGATTATATATTTTTGCCTCTTTTTTTTCATCGGATAGTTAGCCTACTGAGAAATTATAACTCCTTTTTTTCATTAATTTATGTTAGGGCGCGATAGTAAACAATTTTTGGCCCGAACAAATGACCCAAATTACTTCAAACGAGTCAAGTTTAAGACTGCTAAGCATATCGTACAAATTTGGAAGCAAATTATGATTCTGGATAAAACGCCTTTTTATAATGCTGAACTAAGGCTATGGGGAAACCCAGGACTTCCTGAAATATTTTCAGACGGGGAAGGGGCAGCTTAGTCCAGCCATGGCAGTAAAACTTTGGGAGATCTTTACGGACCTGATGGTTTATTAGGGTTTTCATCACTTAAATGAATATATAATTTGAACGATAGGATGAATTTTAAATACATGCAAATTCAAGACTTTCTAGTTCGGAGAATGAACATTAAAGGAGTCTGACACTCGGATATTCTACAATGCTTATATTCAGATCGGACTAAGTCACTTATCAGTAAAAGCTATTTTCTTTTGAACCTGGCAAAGGGAGATGATTGTGTTAAGCTAGCATCCAAATGGTCCGATCGGCTAGGATTAAGTATAACTCCCAAGCAGATATCTACTTCCTTTACTCAACTCAACCTTGTAGTACAGTCTTCTAGTATGAGATTGCAGTCTTACAGAACTATTTGCCAACTATACTACACTCCTCAAAGAATCTCAAGTTGGGTACTAGATAATCGCTCAAATGAACGTACCAGCTGTCCCAAATGTAAATTAGAAGCTGCTGATATTGTCCATATGCTTTTCTCATGTCTGGCGTTATCAGAATTCTGGAAGGGTGTCGTAGAAATATTAGATAGAAAACATATTATATCACCACCCCTTTCAGCTCATTTGATTTTATTAGATCTGCAGGAAACAAATAGCCCAAATAAAGATTTGAACTCTATTCTATATGCTTGCGCAAGATTAACTATAGCTAGGGCATGGATATCTCCAGATCCACCGCACGTTATGGAGTGGTGGGCTCTGGTAAATGAAATACACACTATGGAGATAGCACTAGCAAGACTAAGGGGCCCTAACCCTTTGAGGAAAAAAGAGAGAGTATGGGACATCCTATTCGGGGGAGAGTAACTTCTTATGTATTTGGCCTCAGATACTAAATTAAGGCTCATTCAAACGCAGATCTGTTATTGTTTATTTTCTTACCTCTGTGTTTATATCTGTTTGGTTTCTCTTTATGCTTATGTATATATATATTTTTTTTTGGTATAATCATGTTATGAATTGTAAAAGTATTTATTTTACTCTGTCTCTTGTGATATTAATAAAAATGGTTAAAAAAAAAAGACACTGAAGGTTATGCGGGGGCAAGCTTTGTAGATACTTGCGGTCCAGCCGTAAATACTGGCCAGCGAATTTCTGTGAGTTGTTGGGCCACTCGGAGTCTACTGTGACACAATTTTATATTTATTATGTATATTTCCATATAATACATTTTGTGGCAAAATTATATACAACTGGTATAATTGATGAATATCTATATTGAAGTTAAATCTATTTGGTGTCATTTTAGTTTCTTTATAGTGGATTATGTAACCTTTGAGTGGTCATTTCATTCAAACAAAATTCTGTATACCTTGGAGGTATTATTGTTCATCTTTCTTTTAATTTTCATTCATTTTGATATAATGGAATCAGTTCTGAGAGTCCTTCTTTGGATTGTATCAGGACAGTTCTTTCTCTGACATCTCTTTATTGTTTTGAAGAATGCGTATTGCATGACTTTTCTCTTGCAATCCGCTGTTTTGCTCATTGAGTTGTCTTTCCCCTTTGGGGGTAGGGGAGAATGCCTGATAACTGACAATTTTTTTTAGGGGTTTTCCCCCTTTTTCCTTCAAGGGCAGATTTCTTGGGGCCTTTAAGGTTGTTTTTTTATTTATATGTTCTGTGACAGTGATCATGGATTCTATCACGAGGTAAGCTCATGTTCTGCTATTTCTACGTACATTTGGTCTGTTGTTCGTGATGACCAAATGGCTCTCTTTGAGAACTTTTTCCTGGATTATTTTGCAGACCCTCATCCAAAGATATGGCTGTGGTATTTAATTCAAAAGTGAAGGAATCTGCGGTCAGATGTCTCTATCAGATGTAAAAGTTACTTACCTTCGGTAACATAATAGAGATACAGTCTGGCCGCTGATTTATTAACTCCCTGCCCATCACTCTGAGAGTGACCTATGAGGTAAGGGTTATACCCTGTTTCAGTATTGGTTTTATATACCTGTGATAACTATCTCACCTTATGTTGGAATTAAACAGACCACTTGGCCTGGCCACACAGGTTTTGCTAATATGTTGCCATACCATCCCTTTCCAAATGTGTGTGGCCGGTAGAGTGTTTATTTTTTATCTTTCACACTGGATTAGACACCAGTGAGAAGTACTGATTTATTTGTTCTTTCTTTGAAAGTCTTTGTTTGGTATCATCATACCTTGTATTGGCACTATCAATAGGTAACTTAATGGTGTGATTCAACAAACAGCTTGGTGTTTTTTTTTTAGGTTTTGTTTTGCTATTACCATGCCATTCATTGCCATTGATAAAAGGTTTATAGAGTGTAAGGTTTTCTTCCCTTATATGAGGGTAGTTCACCAGGCGCAGGGTTTCATGTAGCCCTGTGCTACGTTGCTTCTTTTGGGGTTTTCTGTAAAATCCATGTCTGGAATTGACATACCATTTGATGTTCCTTCTTTATCAATGTTTCAAAGATTTTTGAACTTTTGGCACACTATTTCCACAACCAGCTTATAGTGGCTCTGCGTTCTGGCATGGAAAGTTTCACTGAAGAGCCTGACATGCGCAAGACGGAGGGGGCCTTATATGACTCCACTGATGTCATGACCATAGTTGACGTCATCACGGAGCTGTACAACGCCGTCCCCCGGCGCACAGAGTTACTGCTGAAAGATTTCCGGTTCCAGACTGCCACCTGGTGATTCCAAAGTTAATGAATCTGCGGCTAGGCTGCGTCTTTACCAGATATTACGTTACCGAAGGTAAGTAACTTTTACATCAGGAGGATGGCCTAAAAAGGGTGAAGAGTCAGATAATGAAGAGAACTATCATAGGATTAGTGACGAAAGCTGAGTGATTAAGGACATGTTATGAAGAGGTGAGAAGTTAGTGACTCCTGAAATTTTGAGAGAACATATTCTGAACTTGGCACATGAAGGTCATGTGGGTTTGAGTGCGACCAAGCGTAAACTAACGGCTGAATATGGTTAGCCTGGTATGGATCATGATGTGGAGTGTAGTATTAGAAACTATACGTCTTGTCCATGGAGTGACAAGTCACACAAGACAGTGAAATATCTGCCAGTGTCTACTGACAAGTTTGGAGCTACGTGGAAGAAAATTGGCTAGAATATTTTGTGACCGTACAGTGTTTTGAGTTTGTTTGTTATGTGTTATAGTAGCAAATGATTATAATTCTAGGTGTCCTGGGGTTAAATTTACCAGTTTGGTCATCAATTGAGAGGTGCTCAGTTTCCTGTAAGAAATATGGAATAGGGAAGGCGTCCAGATTTATTAGTGATGGACAGTGATGTACCCTTTGTGTCACGGGCCATGTGAGATTTTTTGACAAATTGGCTTTAGTGCACATTTACCCGAAGGATTACAGTTGGCTCTGTCAAGGTGGTTCTTGGAAAGAAGTTGTAAACATTGGTAAGGCCATGTGAGTTGATGAGGGGTTGGAAACCGAGGGTGTTATTTTAAAAAGGAGTGCAGAGGCAAAGTTTGAGTAATGGAAGTGGTGGCGCTGGAAGTGCAGGTGCTATGGGGATAGGAGTTGGATATTGGACACGGTGCGAAGTGGACATAAGAGGAGGAAGATATTGAAGTTCTCTGATCCTTTGTAGCTAAAAAAGGTGAGTCCATGCATGTGTGGCTGAGTGATGGAAATTTGTGGAATCTAAAGAAGGTTATTAAGATGGCAGAATATGTTGCCAATGTCCCCGCCCAGAATTCGAGAAGGGTTGCAGACGGTCTCCTGTCTGAGTCAAAGAAGGTCTTTAAAAGCGCCCAAGAGGGACAAAGATTATGTGATGTACTGACATTTGCATTCCTGTTCGATGCGCTCAACTTTTAAATATGTTTAAATTCTGTTATATAATAATGACTAGAGAATTTGTGCGTGGTTGTCCCTGTCCAATTGTTTTTTAAGGAGGGAGATGTGTTGAATCCTACGTGCTGTAGAATGCAGAGATGTCGGGAAATGATTTCATAGAATGTTGGGCCGAGCGTTGGTGCACGGAGGGGGCAGAGCTTTGTTCATAGCTCCCTCGCAAAGTATTTGCCAATAAACATACAATCAAATATATATAACTTGACCGACTTCTCATTGAGGAAGAGGGTACCTTACAGACTGCCGTTTTGAAGCTTGTATATTTGGTGTCCACATCCCCAGGCCATCCTATTATGAGGAGGTCACACCACATCCAGGTCAAGGCCCTCTTGTTCGCTTTCCTGAGAGCAATTCATTCTTCCCAGCAGGCTGCCAGGTGACAGCTGGGTATTATATCAGAAGGGCATACAAGGCTACAAGAAGCTTTAGGTAGGCAAATGGCAGCCTTTTAAAAGTGATTTATCCAAAATATTAATTTAAAATCTGACTCTACTGCCTGATAGGATTTTACATTCCTATTAATTTGGATCCTTGACTCATGGGCCTAACTATTCTCAGACCAAATGTATACATTATATTGTGTTATAATGTAACCCAATGCTTTTCTATGGGAGAGCCTGCCATGCCACAGTGAACGACTTTGGACAGTTTTCACTGCCAGCACTTGTAAAACTTTAGAGCATATTTCCAAAATGTTAAATACCATGCACCCTTAGGGGACTAACACAGGGTGACTTATCAGTACGAAAAAGAAAGGTTTAAGCCAGGGAAAGGGTTTATTTTGCCAGGTACAATTGGCAATGTTTAAACTGCGATGCTAGGCTGCAGTGGCAGGTCTAGATTTGTGTTTTTACTTTGTCAGTGTAGTGGTTGCAAAAAGGTGAAATTAACTTAACGACCCTGCATATCCGGAGTACCATATACCAGAGACTTACAGGTATGTTAATTGTGCCGATCAAGGATTAACCAATTCTACATGGTTTTTGAGATCAGAACACATATCATGGGTGCTGGACGTCATTGCCCTGGTGTGTAGTCAGTAATTCTACTCTAAATCTTGCCAAAAAGTGGGTTCCATCAAAGCAAGAACAGATATTGTAGATAATGCATCCACCAAAATGTTTGATATAGAAATTATATAACCTTTCTTTTTGCCTATTGCAATGTGTTTGTCCTGTGGAGTGGACCACTGGGCCAGATAGGCAAGTTTCTTACAGTAGTCATTCAATATATCAGTATTTTGTAATGCATTTTTTATAACGTTTTCTAACTGCTCTCATTAGAGGAGCGCTATTCCACTTGATAAAATGTCTTTTCCGTCTAATACATTTCTAAGGGCAGTGTCTTTAACATACTTGTTGTGCGTTCTTCTTTCAGCTAATAAAGCCGTTTTACTGTGGGGTTTAATGTGTACATTATTAAAAGGCGTGTGCCTTCGTTAATTGTAGTGTGGTAGATAACTCAATATGTATTACTCATAGGAGAAAAAGGAAAAGGAATTGAAAATGCGCAAAGAGCAAAAGGAAAAAGAGGCTAAGGAGCGCCATAAAGCAGGCATGGAAGAGAAGGCAAAGGAGAAGTTTAATGAATGGCTGAAGAAAAAGCAAGCAGAAGAAAAAGAGAAGAAAAGGAAAGAAAAGGTGAGAGTGGCATTCAAAAGCCAATGAATTACCTTTGACAACTCAATAACAGTTAGCAAATGTAGGTTCTCAGACTATTACTCCTTAGCATTTAGCTGAAACTACTAACATATAATAGCCGAAATTAAGATAATAAACCCCTCAGGAACCAGCATATCAAATCCAGTCTCCTGTCGCAGAGCGGCAAATTGTTTTGTCTAAATCTCCCTTTTGGCCAAAGTGTTTTTTTCACTGGGGTCGCACAATTGATTGTTGTTCAAGTAGTAGATATTTGGTTCTGTGAAAGCCGCTCACACTTTTAAAATTGCCTAAGATAGACAAGTTGAGGCCTTCTTTTTAAACTATGCTAGATCTAGTCAAGATGCCTCCGTTACCCAAAGGGTCTCATCCTGTGGGTTTGGTACCACCAGCTGTTCTGACTCTGACATCACCTAACTCCACGCCTTCTCAAGGTCCAGTGTCTGCACCTCCAAAGAAGTCAGTGCCCTTCAAAGTGCAATACTATCTGCATTGAATACCACTCTTGGAGCCACTTTCGGCATCACCCGCAAAGTCAGCTCAAATTAATCGTGTGCTAAAGGACAAGGTTGAGGCCTGTTTTGATGATGAGCCTCAATGGAAGAATTTTCGGTTCCGACCTTAATACTCTTGTGCCTGTTAAAGAAGTTGAGTCCGAGGCTGATAACCTCTATTTACTTTTCAACACTTGCGCTGAATTACATCTTGACTTACAAAATTCAAGGAGATGTCCTCCCCCTCAAGCCCTCCTGCAGAATAAGTCTCTTCATTCAGTATGGTGGTAGCTTATGTGAAGACTAAATCTAATATTTTGATGGCGATCATACAGCATTAGTCATCTAAAAATTTCATCTGTCTTTTACTGAGGCATTGTTAGAGCCTAACGTGGCTGTTGGGTGAAATCCTTCTTGGACCGTGCAGTCCACAGACCAGATACCTAGATGACATAGGCCTGTCATGTACCCAAACTTCTTTCTGCTGCACCATACACCGATACTTCCTGTGTGGAATTTTAGTCTAAACATCGTCTGCGCCAGCCTGTCACCCATGTACAACATGCACGACAGCCATTTTAGGCATCATGGTCTCCCTGTCCTCGATCGATCGCCAGCGTGCTCCCCTGACCCTGCGAGCATCCTCCGCGCACCCTGGATCCCCCCCCTCCCCCTCCCTCACATGGGCAAGTCATAAACCTCCTTCTTCTGCAAGACTCTGTCCTTGGGAGTCACGCTCGCGCCTGACCAAACACCTCCTTTCCTTTCATGAATACCCCTCTGTTGGTAAACTCTCCCTCAGCGCCTGATTGTCCACGTGGCATGAATACCTCTCCTTTGATGACCCCTTCTACCGAGTCCGATTGTCCACACAGGTCCGAGGCCATCGCCTAAGCCGGGAGATACGGTTTACTGCCCCCTATTGTATGGAGTCACTCCTCTTCAAAGGACCCACTATTGATCATGGCCTCCCCACCCCCTGGGATACGATCAGGCGCACACATCCTAAGAATCGGCGGAACACTCAGCTGCGTGATAGCCCCCTCCTCTTATCAGCAGGTTGAGGACCTCTATTGTGGATGTATGTGGGGTGGGATTGACACGAGGATTACGGGGATGTCTTTTTCCTTACTTCACAATGTTTTGATTGTAATAAAGAGTGGTCACATGCCATAAACCAGGGTATAAGAGGCCAGGCCTCAGAGAGGCTGTTAGAGCACCTCGAGACGATACCTTGTCGTCTGATCTGATGTGTTCTGCTCCGTCGGAATAAAAACTTCTGTTTCCTGCTTTCCAGTCTCCAGCGCCTGCCTCTTTGTTTGGTAACTAGAGTGGTATAGTGGTGGTTAACGCCGGGCAATCTTGAAACAGGCCAACAGCCCTACCCTTTTTCCACAATTTGCGTCCCAAAGCGTGGGGCCCATCAGCGACACGTGGATCCAGGGGAGAGGTCCCGACGACAGAGTGAACGACTGCAACGATCGGGAGAGCTCCTGTCCGATAGACCCTCGTCTGACAGCCGATCATCCGAACTTCACTAGTTCTGAACAGACCTCTCTCTCGAGTGATCTACGGTCCTGACTGGGAACCATCAGGAGTGCCGCGAACATCACGAAGAATAGAGGACGATTGGGCGCTGGATTCGGAAGACAGGAAACTGTCCATGCGGTCCGGGTAAGGTTGTGTAAACGCGACAAAATTACGAAATGATTGTTTGATTTGGATAATACTAGTATTACGCTTTGTTGATTCTTCTGGAGATTCACCGTCTGCAAACGGAGAAACAACAGGCTCTCTCTTTGCAAGCAGTGAAGGATAGGTAACGCAGACTTTTGTCCCCGTTGTAACCCGTCGTGCCTATCTTCCTCCCCCACTGTTTTCCCGAACTGTTGTTCGTGGATTGTTGTCTGGAGATTCTCTGTCTGCAAACAGGGAAAAACAAGGTCTCTCTTTGCAGGTAGAGAAAAAGTAGGTAACGCAAACTTTTAACCCGTCGTACCTACTTATTCTCCCCACTGATTGTTTGATTGACCGTACATTAAGTGTTCGGTATTGGTTCTTTTTGAGGTATTCACCGCCTGCAAGCAACGGAGAATAGAAATATTCTATCTAGTCTTTGCACGCCGTGATAAGATAGGTAGTGCAGACCTTTGTCCCCGTTGTAACCCGTCATGCCTATCTTCTCCCCACTGATTGGTAGCCTGTTTAGCCCGGACCGCTTATTAGAGATGAACCATCCAGCTCCGCTGGAGGGCACCCCTAATAAGGACATGTTCACTAAGCATGGACTAGTCGCTATAGCTTATACTAAGTTATGGCATAAATACACAAAGAAGAACCCTGAAAGTCAGTGGCCACTGATAGGTTCCTTTGATGATCATAAAATAAAAACATTAGAAATAGCGCTCCAGAAAAATAAGACTACGCCCACTATGCTCAATAGTATCGGCATGTGGCGCAAAGAAACGGAACAACGAAGAAAAAGAAAGAAAAGAAGCTACACAAAACCAAGAATCAGGGCTGACAGGTCAATATCCTGTTAGGACCCCCTCTACGCTCTACCCTGAATTGCCCTCCAAACAACGGGTGAACGATGAGTTACTGCTAGGTCCCCCAATCATCTACATGCCCCCTCCATACGCCCCCTGCCAACAGCACCTACAAGCCCTGGGTGCGAACGAGAGTGACCTTAGCGCTAGTGCACCAGCCCTCACGGCCTCCGCACCAGGCGCATTAGCAACAACACCAGGTGACCCCGAGGCTAGCGAGCAACCACCGGTCAGATCAAACAGACTGAGTAAAGATGAACGGGATGGGATTGACAAAATAGCAAAGACACTAGTCGAGCGGAAGGAGAGCGAAGAATACACAATGAACATGTATAATTCGCATGCCGACAGCCACAGACGGCATTTCATTTTACGATTCAGCTACCACACCCTGAACGCATATGAGGATAGGTATCAGAGTAAGGGCCCCGCTAAACTGACAACACAATATAGAAAGATTGATGTTAAAGATGGGACTGAACGTGAGGCGACGGACCTCTTCATGCAAATGCTTGAGGTCTTCCGCCACCTCACGGAACAGAAACCAGAAGTCAAGGTTACAGTCCCTGAAACAACCGAGTCCTCATTAGAAGTAGCCAACTCTATGATGCCCATCAGAGAGGCGGCCCCTTACTGGATTCCGCCACGTGGCCAGGGAACAAACGACGATATTAACCATGAAGATGCAAAGGGGAGGGTTGTGTACAATTGGGTTTACCAACCATGGGACCGACAAGACATCTTAACCTTTAGACAAACTCTGCCTGATTTAAGAAAGAACCCGACAGCATTCTATACCGAATTAGGCACAGCCTTGGGTTCGACGATAATGACTTTAGCGGACATTGACTTGTTTTTCGGGTTATGCCTGCCAGCTGACGTGTGGAAGCAAATCCGGAAGGCTGACCCAACGGATCTGTTCGGACATACCTGGAAGCAACTCAATGATCTAGATAGACAGCGAGAGCCCGGAAAGAAACCAGTAAAAGACATATTAGAACTCCCAGACAAATTAGTTCAGAAGTTAAAGACACTGATCCCAGAGAAAAAGGTAGACTGGTCGATAGTCACGGCCTGTCGTCAGAAACCCCAGGAAGATGTATCGGAATACTTCTCCCGATTCGAGACAGTGTTCTCCGACTACAGTGGCCAAGACATGACCACCGCAACCGGACAACACCTGTTTGTACAAAATTATGTGAAGGGCCTATCACAAGAGGTCTCCCAAAAGCTGCAGACGAGTGAGACTAGTTGGGGGGCCTCCAAACCCGCAGCTATCCTTCAGATGGCTCAGTATTACGAGCACCAGAAGAATGAGAGTGATAGAGCATCCGAGAGAAAGAAGAAAGATTTGAAAGAAAGGGTGATGATAGCCCAGATACAAGGTATAGCGGTCGGACGGGAACCCCACAGGGGGAACTACCAATCGACCACCCCTAGAAATCCGCCTCCCAAAGACCACACCCCAACACCCCACAGTGGACGTAGAGACATTAGCGAGGACCAATGTGCCTTCTGCAAAGGATTCGGTCATTGGAAATCCCAGTGTCCGGTTCTATTAGAGATGAACAGAAATAGGGACCCCAAGGACTTAGCGGGTGGGCCGAGAAATAGGGGACAAGGACGAGGATGCACAAACGACACCACCAATGACAGGCCAGGGAGATCAAACACATTTGACCGTCCCCAACAGAACCAGTATCAACTATCCGACGGTGAGAATGCCCCCGATTTTGCATAGGACTGCCAGGGGCAAGGGAGGGATCCAGTCGAGCTCTGTGTTGACCAGCAAGGTCCTTACGTCACTGCTAAGGTCCTGGGTACAGAGTCTCCATTTTTGGTAGACACTGGGGCGACACGTAGTGTGTTATCGAAACGACTGATTCCAAGGGCACCCTTGTCTGGCTCACACATTACATCGATAGGTTTCGATGGGACGCCCTCCACTAACCCTCTGTCCGTGCCTATCACCTTTGACCTAGAAAGCAACACCACTGACACAACATTTCTGCTCTCCTCCAACTCCCCTGACGCCATTATGGGCATTGAGTTACTGAAGCATTTCCGAGCTACCATTAGGTGTTCCCCAGATGGAGTCCGAGTCATCCTGTACGACAACTCAAACATGCCCAAATCCCGCCCTGCACGACACATGTGCTCCATAACTGACGCTGATCTGTCTTTGCTCGACACCCTGCCCCCGTACCTATGGGCCAAGAATGACTCTGATGTGGGACGAATGATGATTGACCCCATTCATATAACTGTAAGACAGGACACTATGCTCCCGAAACTCCCACAGTATCGGATATCGCCCGAGGGCGAGAAGGCACTGGTAGCAATCATTCAGTCTCTGGTAGATGCAGAAGTGGTCGAAGAAGTGGTTAGCAATGTCTGCAACAGCCCTATCCTACCCATTGTTAAAAAGCAAGGCGAGGGAGATGAGAAAGCGTACCGCTTCATCATCGACCTGCGAGAGATTAACAAAGTGGTTGTACCCCAATACCCCGTAGTCTCAGACATCACCCCCATTTTGACCCTCATTCCATCCACTGCCACCACCTTCACTGTTATTGACCTCAAGAATGCGTTCTTCTCTATCCCCATCCACCCAGACAGCCGTTATCTCTTCGGCTTCACCCTAAAATCCCGCTCGTACCGATTCTGTAGAGCCCCCCAGGGGTACACTGAAAGTCCCAGAATTTACAGCCAGGCCCTCAAAAGACAGCTGGACGCCGTCCAGCTACCAGATGGAGTGGTGTTGGTCCAATATGTCGATGATATCCTTTTGGCGGCTGACACCACCCCACTTGCAATCACAGCCGCTATCCAACTCCTACACTTTCTCGCAGAAAATGGCCACAAAGTCTCCAAAAAGAAACTACAGTTCTGCCAGCCGCAAGTGACATACCTAGGCCATCTCCTGTCCAAAGAAGGGAGGAAACTTACGCCCGATCGAATCCAGACCATCCTAGATACACCCATCCCAAAAACACAAAAGCAAGTCCGCTCTTTAGTTGGCCTTACCTCTTTTTGCAGACAATGGTTACCAAATTTCAGCCTCATTGTAAAACCCCTACTTGCCTTGCTGGCCAAAGATACCCCCTTACCGCTTCCTTGGACCCCTGAGTGTCAAGCATCCTTTAAGGAGCTACGGGATGCCCTTTGCTCAGCCCCTGTCCTGGGGACACCGGATTACTCCAAGCCCTTTTCCCTTTTCATCCACGAAAGGGAGGGATGTGCATTGTCCGTTCTAACACAGTCTATCGGTCCTAAGCAGCGCCCTTGTGCCTACTTCTCTGCCACTCTTGACCCTGTAGCCAGAGCTTTGCCTGCCTGCCTTCGAGCAGTAGCTGCCGCTGCTGTCTCTATCCGTCAGAGCGAGGGAATCGTACTTTCAAACTCCCTCACTGTGTTAGTACCCCATGCGGTCGACACCCTTTTGAACCAAACCAAGACTCAACACCTGACTAGCGCACGAATGACAGGGTACGAATTGACGCTACTTGCACCCCACATCACACTAAAGAGATGCACGACTTTGAATCCTGCCACCCTGTTGCCCCTGCCTGAAAATGACCCCGACGTGCCTCGCATACACGACTGTGTAACCCTCACGGACGAACAAACTAGGAGTAGAGTTGACCTCCGAGACACTGCTTTTGCAGACCCTGATGGAGAGCTATGGGTAGACGGCTCATGCATCAAACTCCCAGATGGCACCACTTCAGCTGCCTATGCAGTAACGACAGCCCGAACAGTAGTTGAGACAGCCCCCATCACACAGCGATCTGCGCAGGCTGCAGAACTGATAGCCCTCACACGAGCATGCATCATAGCCACAGGAACCACCGCGAACGTATATACGGACAGCCAGTATGCCTTCGGGTGGTTCACCATTTTGGGCTCCTATGGAGGGAAAGGGGATTCCTGACATCACACGGCACACCCATCCTTCACGGAGATCTGGTTTCTGCTTTGATTGAAGCAGTTCTCCTCCCCAAACGATTAGCAGTGATCAAATGCCAGGCACACAAGAAGGTGACAGACTTAGTCGGACAAGGGAACGCACTGGCCGACATCACTGCACGAACCACAGCTGAGAACAAGACAGTGACACGCATATATGTGACCAGTTCACAAGCAGAGAAATGGACTGACGCTAGGGAAATGATTAGAGACAACCAGTCGGCCAGCACCCCTCACGAACTGACCGAGTGGGCGCGGGTGGGTTTGAAGGATGATGAGGGCTGCTGGCGGACAAAAGACGCAAACAGATGGCTGCTGCCAGACTCATACCTGATCCCGGTACTGACTATGGCACATTCCCCTGCACACATAGGATCTGCACCCATGATCGAACTCATTTCCAAAGTCTGGTACAACGACAAAATCCCCGACTCAGCCAAACGCCTGGTCCAGCAGTGCCTTATCTGCTTGCAACACAACCCCGGGAAGGGAACTGTGGTACCCCGGGGAGGGTTTGGGATCCCCGATCACCCCTTTGAGGTCCTCCAGATGGATTACATCCAGCTAGAGAGATGCCAAGGCTTGAAGTATGTACTAGTCATTGTATGTGCCTTCAGCAAATGGGTAGAGGCCTATCCAACCCGTGACAACACTGCCATGACTACTGCCAAAGTACTACTGAAGGAGTTTTTCCCTCGCTATGGCCTTTGTCGAATTTTATGGAGCGACAATGGCCCCCACTTCATAGCTGAGGTTATCCAATTAATCTTAAAAGGGTTGGGGGTGAAACAAAGGTTTCATGCGGTCTTCCACCCCCAATCCGCTGGTCTGGTGGAGCGACATAACGCCACATTGAAGTTGAAATTGTCAAAAATAGTGGCCACCACCGGACTTAAGTGGCCAGATGCCCTCCCACTGGCTTTGCTGTCGATGCGCTCCACTCCCACCAAACACCATTTGACCCCCTACGACGTTGTATTCGGGCGACCGATGAACCTCTGGACTGCCCCCAAACCGACCTCCATTCATGACGTCCCGGACGTCCTACTGTCTGATTATTTGTGCAAGTTGACTAAAACGTTGTCTGTAATTCATCAACAGGTGCAGCAGGCCTTCCCCGATGCTTCCAGGGGCCCAGGCCACGACATCCAACCGGGGGACTTTGTGCTAGTCCGAAACTTTCAACGGGCCAAGAGTCTGGAACCCCGGTGGACGGGCCCCTGGCAAGTGCTGATCACCACCCGGACGGCGCTTCGAGTGGAGGGAAAGCGGCACTGGCTGCACGCACACCACTGCAGGAAGGTCTCCCCGACCCTGGCCACGACAGAAAACGTCAACACCCAAGAAGAGCTTCTGAGCAAAGACCGGCCAGCATTGAACTGTTATCCCGACACCGAGGCACTTGAACTTGCAAAATTCCCTGATCCCACTGTGCCATCCAGAGAAGGGTATTTCCTGCGACGAAAGGAGGGAGCTTCGGCTAAGCAGGCCACGGACTAAGTTAAATCTCAGAACGGTGACCTAAACACAACCAAGGGTTACTGGGAGAGAAGCTAAACAAAGTCTGTGGTTCTGCCCGCTACCGAGCACCTTGAAGATGATGGAAGCGCCAGATAAGAAGATGATGGAAGCGCCAGATAAGAAGATGATGGAAGCAACCGGAAATACCCACTATAGAAACCCAAAGACTGACAATTTGCACAAATCAAAGACAATCGCCCTCTTCATTGTCTTCCTCTTCTGCCTCCTCCTCATGACCTCCTTCTGGATTCTGGAGGAAAGCACACCCGCTCATCAGGCATTGCTGCCCACTGCACAACCGACCCCCATGAAAGAGCATCACCTGATCTCCCTGTCGCCTCAGCTCCGAGAAAGGCGCAGGGAGTTCTGGAACAATTCCTTCGTGCAACTGTTGCACCAACACAACCTTGCTGCAAATGCCACGAACTGCTGGATCTGCGGGTTGCTCCCGCACGCCACTGGACACTCAATCCCTTTCATCCCTTCTCCTTTCTCAGTTCACGGCTCCTGCCTCGCCTGGCTGATCCTCATGCAGGAGAGCCACAAGGACAACGCCACTTCCGGCCAAACAGTATCACACTTCTACTATGGGTTCTGGCTGAACAAAACCAGAAGGACCTCTGCTCCCCTGTGTCCTGTACCCTCGGGTGCCACCTTCCTTAAGAACATTCCAGCCAAAGAACGTGTTGAAGTACAAGTGCTCCACAATCCGGCTAGACCCACCTTCTCTCACCTGCAAAAACAAACTGCCGCCACCCTGACTGTGGCTCTGTCTGTTATCAATATCACAGGACTTGTGTGTCTCGAAGGCCAGGGAACGCAGCTAGTGGGTCACAGTTCTTGCCGCATCACCAGAACATTGGACTCAGTTGATCCTCCTTCCTTTGTTGCTTCTCCAAATATGTACTTTGTTTGTGGCACCAAAGCTTACACCTGGCTCCCGAAAGTTTGGAAGGGTACCTGCTACATCGCCTTCGTTCTCCCTCCCACATATGTAGCCCCTGCTAGCCATCACCGGCAGAGGCGCGCAAATGACATTGAACAAGCCGACTCCACTGGAGCACAGTTCCTGGATGCAGCAAAGGGACTTGTTCCTCTGTGGGGCCCAATGGCGAACAGTCGCGCTATCCGACACCTGACCCAGGCAGTGGAAACAACGATCAACGTCACGGCTGGCATCCTCGCTAACAACACGGCAGAACTTCAGGCGGTCCGCCTTGTGGCCCTTCAAAACCGCCTTGTTCTAGATGTGGTTCTAGCCGATCGAGGAGGAGCATGCCGCATCATCGGATCTAGCTGTTGCACCTACGTACCAGATAACTCGCCCTCAGTCTACAAAGCAATTGAACACCTCCACAGACTTTCCTCGGAGGTTCACCAAGAACAAGAGGGATGGTCGCTTGGGAGCTGGTTCTGGGACACTTTGAAGGACTGGGGTTGGAGGTTGTTTACCTTTTTATTGATACCGATTGTGATACTATGTGTGTGTTGCTTAAGTATCCAATGCCTGCCATCCTTGTGTGCACTCGTCACTAACTGTATGTGCCCAAAGACTTTGGACTTCAGAAATGAGCACATGAGTCCCCTCTATGAAGTAGAAATACGTGGCCTTATGGGGATAAATCCGAACTGACAAGTTGGCGAGACGTGTTAAAAGGAAGGACTGTGGAATTTTAGTCTAAACATCGTCTGCGCCAGCCTGTCACCCACGTACAACATGCACGACAGCCATTTTAGGCATCATGGTCTCCCTGTCCTCGATCGATCGCCAGCGTGCTCCCCTGACCCTGCGAGCATCCTCCGCGCACCCTGGATCCCCCCCCCCTCCCTCACATGGGCAAGTCATAAACCTCCTTCTTCTGCAAGACTCTGTCCTTGGGAGTCACGCTCGCGCCTGACCAAACATCTCCTTTCCTTTCATGAATACCCCTCTGTTGGTAAACTCTCCCTCAGCGCCTGATTGTCCACATGGCATGAATACCTCTTCTTTGATGATCCCTTCTACCGAGTCCGATTGTCCACACAGGTCCGAGGCCATCGCCTAAGCCGGGATATACGGTTTACTGCCCCCTATTGTATGGAGTCACTCCTCTTCAAAGGACCCACTATTGATCATGGCCTCCCCACCCCCTGGGATACGATCAGGCGCACACATCCTAAGAATCGGCGGAACACTCAGCTGCGTGATAGCCCCCTCCTCTTATCAGCAGGTTGAGGACCTCTATTGTGGATGTATGTGGGGTGGGATTGACACGAGGATTACGGGGATGTCTTTTTCCTTACTTCACAATGTTTTGATTGTAATAAAGAGTGGTCACATGCCATAAACCAGGGTATAAGAGGCCAGGCCTCAGAGAGGCTGTTAGAGCACCTCGAGACGATACCTTGTTGTCTGATCTGATGTGTTCTGCTCCGTCGGAATAAAAACTTCTGTTTCCTGCTTTCCAGTCTCCAGCGCCTGCCTCTTTGTTTGGTAACTAGAGTGGTATAGAGGCGGTTAACGCCGGGCAATCTTGAAACAGGCCAACAGCCCTACCCTTTTTCCACACCTGTAGTCCCAAAACATGACCTAAATTCCTTTTCCTAAAGCCCACCAGACTGAGGGTTGATCTATTTGACTGTACGAGACTGAAGAACTGTGCTTCAAGTAGTTTTGCACTTTGCAAGGCGAATACCGCATGCCTTAAAGGGCCCTTTGTCTATGGGAGAAGGAAAAACTGACATATCAGTCTCTCGGACCACATGAAAATCCTTTCAACAATGATTTGAACACTTAGAAACTAACCTTCAAGTGCAGCTTAGATTCTACAGATACAGTGACTTTATCCGTGGTCAAGTCTGTCAGCCTGTTCCATCATGCTTTGGGTTTCCCTATAGATGTCTGTCAGACGCCATTCAGGGGCCAGCAGAGATTTGTGGGCCACAACAATGGGGTTTAAGGCCTTTTACCACTGATGTTCAAATACCCCCGCCCCCTACTATGGCTCTGCAAACTGGGCCAAGTTCAACCTTTCCCACCCTTGACTGTCAGTGGTAGCGAAGACGAGCAGTCACAGGCTTCTCAGGGAGATTAGTGTGGGAGTGATCAGGCTTAGTCATAAAAATACCGCCATAGGAGTGTAATAATGTCGGTGTTCAGCCCTGTGCTTCTCTTTATACTAAAGACACATACTTTACTATACAGGATTTTACTATGTACACCATGATGCAAGGACACCCGATTTACAGGTGTGATTCTTTATGCACCTTTTATGACTAGCTCAGCTACCGTTCTGTCATGGTCCTACTCCCCTTTGGTTCTCCTCGCCCAGGTCCAGAGTTAGAGTTACTGGCTAATGAGAAGCAATGCTAACATCCCCCCTCCCCGCATTCCTGCCTGTTTCCTCTAAGCACTACGTTCTTTAGGGCTAAACGCTTTGGGCCATATGTTTCAAGCAGATTCGCATTCGCAAAGGAATTTCGGCCTTTGCGAATGCAAATGTATAAAGCAAAATCTGGTGCAAAACAAGGAATCGCAAAATTTGGGATTCTTTATTTTGCAATTGCATTTAAGGAATCGCAAATTTTGCGATTACTTAAATGCAATGTATGAGGCAAAAAAAATGTCAAAATGTCCTTAAGGAATCGCAAATTACCACCAACTTATAGTTGGTGGTAAGTTGCGAATTCCTTGAAAAATGCAAATTTTTGCATTTTTCAAAATGCCATGTGACGCACATACATGCCCTTAGGGCATGTATGTGCACCCATGCATATTTCAGGGGTGCAACAGGGTTTCCTTTGGACACCCCTGCACCCTTGAAATTATTCTCAATTTGCGATTATCAAATTGAGAATAACTTCCCATTCATTCCTATGGGCCTCGTGGCCCATAGAAATGAATGGGAAAGTATTCCTTAATTGCGATTCGCAATTTGCTAATCGCAATTAAGGAATTTTAAGAAATCGCAAAAAAAATGTGATTTTGTACATACATACCTATTTGCGATTCTCAAATAGCGATTTCTTAAAAATCGCTATTTGAGAATCGCAAATCAGGTTGATGATACATATGGCCCTATGTCTCTAACCCAGTTTATAGAAGGAGCGAGGGGCTGCGTACGTACCTACCCCTGTTAGCAGGGAGTTTCCAGGAGGCACTTGGCTGTTTCAAATGAGCTACTTGGCAGTGGGTCACGTGCACGTTACTGTGAGACATCCACACCATGTGTTTTCATGAACGTGCTAGCAGTTGTGGTATCTTCATTATGGAGGTATGGGGTCTATGTATTTCCCTACTTGGATAAAACGCTGGTGAAGACGAGGTCTCAGGCGCTAGTCAAGTAAGATCTTCAGCCCACTTTGATCTTTCTCCATGACTCTGACTTTACTGTCACCGTTCAGAAATGTCATCTTACACCCAAGCAGAGTCTGACCTTCATAGAGGCTCTGTAAAACACAACCCTCATGAAGGTTTTTCCTCAGAGAAGGAGGATTGCAGACATGTAAGAGTTGATTCTGTTGTTTCTGACTCCGAGAAAGATTTCAGTAATGCAATCATATATCTGCTGGGTCTTATGGCCTCATACAGTCTTGATGCCTCATGCCATAATTTGGTGGGGGCCCTCAAGAGATGCCAGTGGAAGAAGTCACTCCATTACCCGGGGAGCCTCTTGGCTTGGTTGCAGACATTCAGGCCAGGGCATCTAGATCTGCAGTGCTGTGTTATCCCTTCAGTCTTCTGCATCTGCAGGCTACTGTGGTCACAGACATCTTTTAGGAATGGGGCATACATCTGGGTGACAATACTGTATGAGACCTTTCGTCCATGTGATAGCACCTGCACATAATCAGACACCACCACCACAATTTATTACATCAACAGTCAGAACAATGTGTTTGAAGCCAATTTTTCTGTGGCAGTTGTTTCAGTAACATAATATTTTCCCTTTGGCTGTACACCTTTCAGGCTCCTCAGCACAACAACAAATGCTGTGATTTGCCATTCCTTAGAAAACTGTAAGGACTGACATCTTTGGTTGATAATTCCCCAAACCTTTTGCCTTAGCACCTCCTATTTTGCTGAATTTCTTTTTGTTAGGTTTAGCACTCTGTGCACTCTATCACTTTTAACCAGTGCTCAAGTGTGTGTGTGTGCCTCTCCCTAATACATTGGACATTTAATTTAAATGTAAGACCTTAGTAAATGGTGCTATCTGTACCCAGGGCCTGTACGTTAAATACTAATACTGAGAAGCAGCATTCATCGTGACCCCCACTGAAGTAGCCTTTCAAAACATGTCTCAGACCTGCCACTGCAGCCTGTGTTGCAATTTTAAACTGACAATTCGAATTGACAAAATATTCCTTTTGCCAGTGTGAGAAAGTACTTCTTTTTGCATAGTTAGCCCCCACTTTTTGCCTGGTTTTGATGTGGTTTCAACTGTAGTGCACAGGGTCCCTGCCAACCAGGTCCCCTGTGCCAGTGCTTCTCCTCCAAAACATGTCCACGATTGGTACTTCTGCCCAGTGTAAGTCCCTGCTAAATGGTATCCTGTGTACCTAGAGCCTGGGAGCTGAAGATGGTCCCCTGGATACCACTCAATGGGACCATCCCACTGGCCTTGCAGCTCGCATGCCCCTGTGAGGGAGAAAATGACAAAGTCAACATGGCACCCTGCCTGGGTGCTATGCTAACCAACACTGCCTGGAGGTATGGTTAAGTCTCCCCTCTAGCAGGTCTCACAGCCCTAAGGCAGTGTGCACTATACCACAGGTGAAGGCATATCTGCATGAGCAAATGTGCCCCTATAATGTCAGGGTCCATTCCTTAATATTGTAAGTGCCATGGAAGCCATACAGAGTACATGGGCTGGAAACTCGATAACTTGTGTTCCACAGCACCATGATGACTTCACTGAACATAGAAGTGTTTGGGACCAAACTACTCCATTCAATACATCCTCACCGGTGCCAATGTGTGATTTATTGTACCTTGTACACAGAGGGCATCTCAGAGGTGCCCCCTGAAAACCTATCAACCCTGGTGTGGTCTCTGACCGTCTGTAGGCAGCCAGCCACCACCAGACATGTTTTGGACCCATGAGTAGAGAGACCCTGCTCTCTGGGACCAGAAATAATGCACATTTTGGCCAGAGGTGTCAGACCTCCTCCCTCAGGATGGGCCAGTGCTCGAGAGGGGAACTTCAAAGACCTGCTGCCTTTGTAATGCGACCCCCAGCGTCTTCTGCTAGCAGCAGATGGCAGCCCCCTGATTACACCACCACTTTGGGCTGGAAAACATAGGAGAAAAGGAGATGTGCCCACCTCTGCCAGCTCCACCCCTAAGGAAGGGAAGGCGACGTGACGCACATCTTTCCTTCCCTGCCATCTTGAAGATGGGGAAACCCCTCCTATCAGGGCAAGGTCTGTGCCCCCTCCCACAGGAGAGTGGCATAATAGAGGGTGTAGTCACCACAGGAAAGATGCCCAGTGGCCCAATCTCCTGTTACTCCCCTAAAACGCCCCTAAATCTAATATTTAGGTGGCTCCCCCAGACACAGAAGCTAGATCTATGGCGACTTAAGAAGCTAGAAAACGACCCTGAAAGTAGACTGAAGATGACGACTGCACTGGATCTAGCCTTACCAGCCTGTCTCCAGCTTCTGCAAATCTGAGACCTGTCCTGCAGCCAGCGACCTGTGAAAATCCTGGAAGGACTGCTGCCTTCGAAAAAGACTCCATTCCCAAGGACAGCGAACCTGTCCAAGAAGAAACAAACTCCAAGAACCCTCGTCGTAGGCAGATCTGCTTCTCCTGCCCACTCTGCACCCAGCACCCACGGTCCGCGTCTGAGTGATTCACCTGTGCAGTGAAGTCTCCCCAGCGATCCTGACCTCGTGTCCAGCGTTGGCTGACCTCTCCTGATCTCCGTGGCAGCACCTGCAGTGTGAATCCAACGGCTCTCCTCGACCAGCTCCGGTAAGAATACTCCAACTTCGAAAGGCACCCCTGCAGAAGCCTCTGGGCCTTCGTGAGCTGAACAGACCGTGCCCATACGACCCCCCTACATCTCCTTACCTCTGCTGTCGTTGGTCTCCCTCCTGCAACCTCCGGTTCAACACTTGCTGCCTGTTTGCCAAAAGAAGAAACTCCATTGAAAAGCATTGGAAGCCCAGCGCTGATTTTTCACCCTGCACCCAACCGCCTCTGTGCTGCTGTTTGTGTTTGCTTGGTGCTCTTTTGAGCCCCCTCTGTGCTTGTGCTAACCCCTAAATCTTGGCCCCTGCAATCGATCTACTTACCTGCAAGAAGTGTGGCTCCAGGCACCCCCTGTCTCCATTGAAAACTATTTGGTCGCTGGTGGTGCAGTTTTGGCACTCGCCTGACCCTTGCAGACTTTTGGTCCTAAAGACTGGAAATGTAAGTGCATCACTTACCTGCTTAACTGCGATATTGCTTTCCCCATAGGATAACATTTAACTGTTCTGGAAAGTTTGTTTTATCGATTTTTCACAGTGAAAATTTTGATTTAAAAACACTTACCTGATTGCGAAGATCTTGGTCTTAAAATGCAAACAAAGTATATTTTTCGAAAATTAGTCTGGATCTACTTCTTGAGTCGTGTTTCCATTATTGATCAAGGTTGTGCAATAAATGTCTTACACTCCTCTGTGATAGGCCTAAGGCTGCTCGCCCAACTATCACTAATGGAGCGTTTTGGGTTTTACATTGAGCCCTGTCCACGTTTGGGGAACCTCTGGACTCTGTGCACGGTGTCACCAGTGGTGATAACATAAACAGAGCCAGCTTCCTACAGTCTAAATGTTGCTTTTCAAAAAACTGATCTGTCACATCTAAGGTACGCCCTGAAGGCTCATAGGGCGGGTACTTTGTAATCAAAACGTATAAAAATTCCATAAGTAGTTTTTACTTTGGCAAGGCCTATCCCCCCCAAGCATAGCATTGGGTTACCTTCTTACACTTAAGTGATAACATAAGTTTGGGAGCAGATAAGACATTGTTGTTTACACAAAATATTGAATTTTAAATAGTCTTTAACCCGTTAACCGCGGCGTTAATTCTGCCGCGGTGCGGGCGTTTCCGTGCGCGGGCGGGGCCGCGTCGGCCATTGGCCGACGGCAGCACTGGGGAGGTAGTGCTGCCGTCGGCCAATGGCCGACGACAACAATTAAAGGGTTAATGGTAAAGTTGAACTTTAAATCATAATTTGGAAAATGCCTCGATTAGAAAGTCTTTGTCACCCCAGACTACTTGGAGCCCTGACAAGGGAAGGAAAGACCTTTTTGGAACAAGGTGTGGGGGCAATATAGGGAGTGTCTCCACTTGAAAGGCTTCCTCCAAGTAAAAATATTGGACATCCTGAGCCACTCATCAGATCACTTCTGTTCATGTGGTGGAAGGCTCAGAAGATGGACTGGTCTGTTACTTGAAAAACTGTCCTACTGCCCTGCTGCCTGAGGAAAGAAACCTGGACCTGCTTCTTGAACTCAGAACCACTAGAGGGACTTTGCGAACAATTTAGCTGGCCACCCTTGTGGACCCAGAACCATCAGAGTGACTTTATGCACTAGCTAGCTGGCCACCTGTGTGAGCTACAGGGACATAACAGGCTCCAGAGTTCTGTCCAGACCTGACTGAGCCCTGCTGGCCTCTGCTGTACTGAGTCCCTAATCCCAAAGATGTCTCTCCCCAGGTCCTGGACCCTTGACTGGCATTAGAGTTTACTTGTCTGTAAAGAAGGGTGAAATCTTTAAGTGTTGGGCTCTACATGACTGCAAACGGACCCATTCACACCAAGACATTGTCAGTCGCGAAGACCGCCAACGTGAAGCTCCGGTGAATGCTACCCTTATGAGAGCTGCACTTGTTGCTACTCAATGACAGGCCGCGATGCCTGCCAACGCAAAGCTTCAGCAATGACCTTCGCAATGCCAAACCAGATCTTTGCACTACAGCGAAACCCATCTGTGATACTCTGCCTACTCCACTGCAAATGGAACTCTTTACACCAGACTTTGAAAAGGTTACTTTCTCAGTGGGGCTAAGCAGGTCCCTGTATCTGGTTTAAGCTCCATCGCTGTCGTCCTGAAGTTGTGACTTTCCCCTGGACAAGCATGACCAGAAGACTGCAAGTGGCCCTTTGAGCTTTTAGGATTTATGTTTACCCACAGTCTTTGAAATTACATATCTCCAGTTCTCCTCCTTTGATTTTTGTCGTTCAGGTAGCCTTATTTATATTAAAACTTACTCTATTCTTCTAAATTGGTTTGGAATTTTCTTGTGTTGTGTTTTTTTATGTTTATTACTCCTTGTGTGCTGCTAAAATACTTTGGTCATTGCCTCTAAGTTACGCCTAACTGCTTTGTGCCAAGCTACCAGAGGGTCAAGCACAGGTTCATTTAGTGAGTCTTGTGGTACACCCTGACAAGGATTGTGTTTATTCATTGAGTGGGGATTCCACCCCTTTCAACTAATAACCCAATTTCTTACAAGGACCACCTATGAGAACTTAATCCTGAAGTGACCAACATGATGTCTGTAGGAGGCTGGCTTAGTATATGGTGCACACTTATTTAAGTAAAGCACCTAGCACTAATCTAGACACGTCTAATGGTGATTTTAGTGGTCTTTGACAACTATAGAAAGCTTTAAGAAGGAATGTTAAGCCACTTGTTTTCCCAGAACTAATCATATAGTGTAGGTTAAACAAAAAGAACCACACAGTGCAGTCATAATAAGTATATTAATTATACACACTCTCTAACACATTGGTATAACTCCTACCCAGGGATATCAATTCCTTCCATAAATCCGCGATCCAAGTAATCACAGGATTCAGAAGCGAATACCCTCCTTCAAGAACCCCCAGACCCCCTGCCCACCTTGCCCTCCTACCTAGAGTCCAGCCAGGTGAGTACAAAAATCAACCCCCATCAAACTGCATGCTCCTAAACTACAGGTCAGCATTTAAACATGCATCGGAACTAGCGGAGGCCCTCCTCTCCCATGACATAGACATAGCATTCATAACAGAAACCTGGCCTAATAACCTCTCCTACCCTAGCATAGACATGCTGGTACTTTCCGGATTCACGATGATCAACAAAGACAGGCAAGTGACAAGAGGCGGTGGCATAGCAATCATCCACAAGAAAAACATCTCTGTCACATAAATTTCCTCTTGTGTATACAGCTCCTTTGAATGTGTCTAAGTCAACATCAAAACTCAGGATACCAGACCTACACTCTGCCATCTTCTATACCACCCCCAGGGAACTCCTCAGAATTCGGGGTTCACCTTTCTGACCTGATTGCCCATTGCGCACTCGGCAACTCACAACATAATTCTAGGCGACCTCAATCTAAGGTGGAATGAAACAAAGAACCTGCTCATTCAAACCCTAAACAACATACTACTAGTTTTCCAGTATTATGGGTGTCTTTCATAGATTCACATGCCTGAATCGTTCCCCGCCGTCGGGATGGGAGTCCCCGGTACATAAAAAGTAATGTCCTATAGACATATATATAGAAAAGTAGGCCTTGAGGCCTCACCTTAGTAACATATCCATGTCCTTTTGTAAAATGGACCAAATTATAGAGAAGAGCTAATCAGCTGCCAACTCCCTCTAGAACCTTCCTGTCAGGAGCCTCAGTCCCTCAGATTTTCTACTGCACGTTGTGCTAAGGGAGTCTCCTCTGAGCTCTGCTCAGATTCTGTGTTTGTTCACTTCATTAAATAACTTTGTTGTCAAGGATTCTTTTCTACTATGGATTATCTTCAAATACATTCTTTTAAGAAGGTCTGGTAAGGAGATGAAAAGATTTTTTTTTAGAGCCTGTGCGACTTGTTCCAAGAGGTTGCTCTACTCTGATGATCCTCACACTGACTGCATTTACTGTCTATTCCGCAGGCCAAAGACTGCCAGGTATGTCGCACTTTCTCAAGTAAGTTTTTTGAGAGGTCGTGAAGGGCGACTTTTAATATGGTGTCAAACACTAAGACCAGAAAGGAGCTTTTTTATTTTCTCCAGTGACAGTGATGAGGCGTTGACCTCAACATCTAGGAGATCTCAAAAGAGAAGAAAATCTCCTCAAACTCATTCCTCAGGGGAACATCCTGAGAAGGCCCTCAAAAAGACCACTCATGCGTCTTATGGGCGCAGTTCTTAAAAATCTCCTCACTCTGTGGAAAAGGAGAGTAAAGGACTTGCTTTTGGAGAAAAATCATGTAAAAAAGACGACTTCTGAGCCGTCAAAATCACCTCCTCTGGTCATAGGACCCTTCAGGAAGGCGTCTTCTATACCTCCTAAGGTAAAGACTAAGAAGCCAACATCGTCAACCGGATCGTCGACAAAGAAACCATCATCATTGTCTATTACAGCCTCTTCGTCTACGATGGCCTCGTCTACGATGGCCTCGTCTACGATGGCCTCGTCTACGATGGCTTGTCTATGATGGCTCGTCGACGATGGCTTGTTTACGGTGTCGACGATGGCCTCATCTACGATGGCCTCGTCTACGATGGACTCATCTACGATGGCTTGTCAATGATGGCTCGTCGACGATGGCTCATATACAATGACTCATCTACAATGGCTTGTCTACGACGGCTTGTCAACTACAGCGTCGTCGACGACGACAGCCTCGTCTATGACTGCTCGTCTACGATGGCCTGTTTACAGCATCAACGATGGCTCGTCTACAATGGCCTCGTCTACGATGGCCTCATCTACGGAGGCTTGTCTACGATGGCTCGTCTACAACTGCGTCGTTGACGACGGCCTCGTCTACGACAGCCTGTCTACGGCGTCGACGATGGCCTGGTCTACGATGGCCTGGTCTACGATGGCCTCTTCTACCATGGCCTCGTCTACGATGGACTCATCTACGATGGCTTGTCTACGATGGCTTGTCTACGATGGCTTGTCTACGATGGCTCGTCTACGATGGCTCGTCTACGATGGCTCGTCTACGATGGCTCATATACAATGGCTCATATACAATGGCTCATCTACAATGGCTTGTCTACGACTACTTGTCGTCGACAGCGTCGACGATGACTGCTCGTCTATGACGGCCTGTTTACGGCATCGACGATGGCTCGTCCGTGATGGCCTCATTTACGACGTCGTCGTCTATGACTGCTTGTTTACAACGGCCTGTCTACGGCATCGAAGATGACCTCGTTTAAGATGGCCTCGTCTACGATGGCCTCATCTACGAGGGCTCATCTTCGATCGCTCGTCTACGACGGCCTCGTCATCGACGGCCTCGTCTATGACTGCTCGTCTACGACGGCCTTTCTGCGGCGTCGACGATGGCCTGGTCTACGATGGCCTTGTCTACGATGGCCTAGTCTACCATGGCCTCGTCGACGACGGCCTCGTCTATGACGGATCGTCTATGGCATCGCCTACGATGGCTTCGTCTATGACTGCTCGTCTACGACGGCATAGTCTATGACTGCAATCTCGTCGACGAGGGAAGTTCCGACAATTCTGGAATCTCTTATAATGTGGTAGAGAGGGCTGCTCAAAGTTTTAAGATCTCAATGGTCTGTCAAGAACAGATCTGCTTCTTGTTTGACTTCAAAGAACCTCTCAAGAAGGCAGTAAGGTCAATATCGATTGTCGATTACCTATAGTCAGAATGGGTAAAGGTCATGCAGAACCCCTCCTCTGTATCACCAGTGATCCCTCAGTTGGAGAAGAAAATGCATATCAATCTGCTCGAACTGCGGGCGGTCTTCCTGGCCCTTCAAGCTTTCCTGCCAAAAACCAAACATTCCCTGGTGCTCGTCCGGACAGACAACACCACGACTATGCACTACCTCAACAAACAGGGAGGGACACGTTCGCGGACACTCTCTCGCGAGTCGCAAAAAAAATCTGGAATTGGCTCATACTCCACAATATAACCCTAAGGGCGGAATATGTCCCAGGCACGGACAATGTGCTCGCCGACGCGTTGAGCAGGCAGAAAACATTGTCACACGAGTGGGAGCTAGATCAACAAATTATCGACCAGATATTCTCCAGATGGGGCAAGCCGCAAATCGATCTATTTGCGACAAGAATGAACGCCAAATGCCCACACTTCGCAAGTTGGCATCCCCAGTCAGGGTATCTAGGGAATGCATTTTCCATCGCATGACGCAACTTCTTTGCGTACGCCTTTCCGCCATTCCCGATGCTTCCCAGAGTCCTCAGGAATATTTAGGTGGAGCCTTATACTCTCTAATTTTAATAGCCCCAACTTGGCTGAGGAAACATTGGTTCACAGAGCTCCACCGTCTATCCCTGGAGCCGCCGATCCACCTGCTGCAGTATCCATCTCTGCTCACAATGAACAACAATCAAGTTCAACATCCGGATCTGAAGTCTCTCAGGTTAGATGCCGGGCTCCTGAGTTCCGAGAGTTTCACAATCTGAACATTCCACAAGACTGTAGAGACATTCTTGCCAGAACAAGGGCGGATAGCCCGACCAAAACGTATTCCCTGAAATGGAAGCGCTTTTGTGTTTGGTGTGCAGATCTAGGCATTCGGCCTTTCTCCTCCTCACCGGAGCAAATCTTACCTTATCTATTACATCTGGCACAATCGGGCCTAGCCCACTCCTCCATTAAAGTACACTTAGCAGCAATATCTCGTTATAAAAGAACTTCAACGAATCAATCTCTCTGGTCAAGCAGGTTGATTTAAGCAATTTCTAAAAAGATTATACAGATCTTTCCCGCCAGTAAGGATGTTGCCACCTACCTGGCATCTCAATGTGGTTCTTAACCAGCTCATGAAACATCCTTTCGAACCAGTACACAGAGCTGACCTAAAGTATGTCTCGTGGAAAACAGCACTCCTCCTGGCGCTCACATCTGCAAGTAGGGTCAGTGAGCTACAGGCGTTTTCAATCCAAGATCCTTTTCTACAGTTTAAAAACGACAGAGTAATCCTGAGAACAAATCCTAGGTTTATCCCAAAAGTCCCGTCGGACTTCCACCTAATGAACCTGTGGTTCTGCGTTCCTTCTTTCCAAACCCAAGCACGTCAGCTGAGAGATCGCTGCATTCTTTGGATCTCATACGATGCTTGACATTTTACATTGACAAAACGTAAACATTCAGGAAATCTAAACAGCTATTCGTAGCTTACAGCAGACCTAGGAAAGGTCTACCACTTACCAAGCAGAGCATCTCCAGATGGATTTCTGCAGCTATTGCTTTCTGTCATGACCAAGCTGGACAGCCATTGCATTCCAAAGTGAGAGTGCACTCCACGAGAGCTATGTCCACTTCTATGGCTCTCTTTGCAGGGGTGCCAGTCATTGACATTTGCAGGGCGGCAACATGGAAGTCGCCACATACCTTCACTAGGCACTACTGCCTGGATACGGAGCTGGTGAATGATGCAGCAGTGGGACAAGCAGTGTTACACCATCTATTTCAGTAAGGTGAGCCTTCCTCCGTCCCTCCATCCTACTCTGGTATGAACATTTCTTTACTAATACTTATTGTGGATGTCTAATGATGGTACATGCTCGCATGATGTGTATTATCTAAGGACTTGTATATGCTGTTCCATCAAAAATGTGCACTCTGCATTGCTTGCTACTCTGATTCATTCATGTGAATCTATGAAAGACACCCATAATACTGGATAAGAAATGCGTTACTTACCTGTAATTGCTTTTATCCAGTATTGGTGTCTTTCATAGATTCACATGCAACCCTCCCGCCTTCCCTGGAAGGACTCACCTAATTCTCTCAGTATCACGCCTACTTAGCTTAGTGCGTACGAAAATCTGAGGGACTGAGGCTCCTGACAGGAAGGTTCTAGAGGGAGGTGGCAGCTGATTGGCTCTTCTCTATAGTTTGGTCCTTTATACAAAAGGACATGGATATGTTACTAAGGTGAGGCCTCTAGGCCTACTTTTCTATATATATGTCTATAGAACATTACTTTTTATGTACCGGGACTCCCATCCCGACGACGGGGAATGATTCAGGCATGTGAATCTATGAAAGACACAAATACTGGATAACTGCAGTTACAGGTAAGTAACGCATTTCTTATAGCAGGTACTGGGCACACGTGTAAAAATAAACAGTATTGGTACTGCAAGATTTACAAAATAAAATTGACACCGGTAGTCTAACAAACACGTTGTTTATGTAGCTTTTTTTTCTGAATATACAACGCCAGGCGACCTGTGTTTCGTCAACAGGGGGCTACCTGTGACTCTTCAGGGCTGTATAGGCGTGATGCGCGAATCTAGTAACCGGTGATAATTCAAACCCGGTCGATGGATATGTGGGGAGGCGTGGGTGCGGTACGCAAGAATGAAAATGTTAACATAGGCGGGTGTGCCTATGGGGCCAAGACCTTGAAGTCTATTTTCTCGGCGGTGCTCGTCTCTTTCTTCTTTGAGGGAGCTACTACTAGTTAACAATCTGACCCAACACTGCTCAGAAGAAACACATCACAGAGGAGATATCCTCATTCTACTCGACCTCTCCGCCGCTTTCGACACAGTCTGCCACAGCACCCTTATACAACGCCTCAGCAGCATCGGCTTTCAAGGAAAAACCTTGGACTGGATCACCTCATTCCTTGCTGGGAGAACACAAAGAGTCCGTCTTCCCCCATTCAACTCTGAGGCTACTGAAGTCATCTGTGGCGTACCACAATGATCTTCACTCAGTCCCACCCTCTTCAACATTTACATGAGTCCACTCGCCTCCATCGCGCGTCATCACAACCTTAACATCATCACCTACGCCGACGACACCCAGCTTATCCTTTCCCTCACCAAAGACCCTAACACCGCCAAGAACAATCTCCACGAAGGCATGAAAGAAGTAGCCGAATGGATGAAACATAGCCGCCTAAAACTCAACTCAGACAAAACGGAAGTGCTCATCCTAGGATCTTCCCCCTCTGCCTGGGACAACTCTTGGTGGCCTTCCGCCCTGGGCACAGCACCCACACCCACAGACCATGCCCGTAACCTTGGCTTTATCCTAGACTCATCCCTCTTGATGTCCAGACAAGTCAACGCAGTCTCATCCTCCTGCTTCAATGTACTTCGCATTCTCAAAAAGATCTTCCGCTGGATCCCCCTCGAGACAAGAAAGACTGTCACCCACGCATTGATCACGAGTCGACTGGATTATGGTAACACACTATACGCCGGAATCAAAGCAAAACTACAGAAAAAACTACAACGCATCCAAAACGCATCAGCGAGACTCATATTAGACATTCCTCGCCAAGACCACATCTCCGGACACCTAAAAGACCTCCACTGGCTTCCCGTCAACAAAAGAATTACATTCCGCCTTCTCACCCACGCACACAAGGCCCTTACCAATCTAGGACCCGAATGCCTCAACACTCGACTGTCCTTCTACAAACCCACCCGACAACTAAGATCATCCAATCAAGCCCTCGCCGCTGTCCCACGCATCCGTAAATCCACCATGGGTGGCAGATCCTTCCCCTTCCTTGCTGCCAAGACCTGGAACTCACTCCCCACTCACCTCCGACTTACTCAAAACCGCATCTCCTTCAGAAAAGAACTTAAAACCTGGCTATTCGACAAACAATGAACCCCTTCCCCAAGTGCCTTGAGACCCTCTTGGTGAGCAGTGCGCTATACAAATACCTGAACTTGAACTTGACGCAATTATAGCCGAAAGCAAGGCAATCTCCATCGACCACATCCTCCCCGTTGACTGGTCCGACCATCACACAGTTTATTTATTTTATTTTATTTTTAGCATTTATACAGCGCGCTGTTACCCGAAGGTGTCCTGCCGCTAAAGGAATACTCCTAAAGGTTCAGGCCAGATTAGGAATTACTGTGTAAACAGCCAGGTTTTAATGCCTCTCCTAAAAAGCCATCAAATCTGTCATGTTCCTCAAGGTAAGGGGCTGGGCATTCCAGGCCTTCGTTGCCCCCAACACAAAGCTCCTGCCTCCCCACCGAGCTTTCTTTATGCGAGGGACTTTGACCAACCGCAGCCCAGATGACCTTAGATGTCTGAAAGGGATGTACCATTGAAAATACTCTTTCAGGCAAGCAGGCCCCAGGCCTTGCAAGGCCTTTAAAGACCAAACACAAGGCCTTAAAAGAAATCTGCTTCCACACTGGCAACCAGTGTAGTTTTGTGATTTTGGCGAGATGGAGGCATACTTCGGTATGCCTGTCAGAAGTCTAGCAGCCGCATTTTGCAACACCTGCATTTTATTGAGAAGCCCCTGTTGGGCATTCCGAAGCAGGCTGTTGCAATAATCTAGACGGGACAGCACTAAGGCAGTAATAACTGTACCGCACATTTCTTCAACCGGTCCATCAAAATCCCATGACGTACCGTATTGAAGGCAGCGGATAGGTCCAATAGGACCAGAGCCGCTCTGCCTCCGAGGTCCAGCACTCCTCTGATTTCCTCCGTAGCTTTAATCAGAGCGGACTCAGTACTGTGGCCGGCTCTGAACCCATTTTGGGGGGGTCTAGGGCCCGAGCGGCCCCTAGAAACGCAGTGAGTTGAAGATTCATAATTTTTTCAATTAATTTGGCTGGTAGTGGAAGCCTAGAAATAGGACGATAGTTATTGGGGTCCGTTATGTCCAAATTAGCTTTTTTTCATCAGCGGAAGGACAGATGCTTGTTTCCAACAAGAGTGAAATTGTCCAGTTGCAAACATATTATTGAAAATCGCTGTTAATGCTGCGGCAATGGGTACAGATGCCATCTTGGCTACCGTTGCCGGACACGGGTCATAGTGGGAACCTGATTTCACCACAAGGAGCAATTGTTTTGTCTCCTCGGTGCTCACCGGTGTAAACTGCTCTAACCTGGGTCCCTGGAACTCTCCCACTTCGACATTCTGGCTGAAGCTAAGTGGGCCGCTCCTATCTGCGTCCAAGAAGACCTTAAAAATAGTGTCTACTTTGGCTGAGAAAAACTTGGTCAGGGCCTCGCACAACTCTTGACTAGGTTGAGGTCCCAGCAATTTCGGGGATGCAAGGCAGGAGACTGTTCTAAATAGTTCCTTTGACGAGTTACTGGCCAAATTAATCCGGATTTTAAAGTACTCTTGTTTCGCCGAACAGTCATTTTCTTATATTCAAGGAGGTTCTGATTTAAATTAATCTCATCTGTTTTCTTGTAGCCTTTACGCCAATCCCTCTCCAACCTGTTAAAAAGGGGTTCCAAAGACAACCAGTAACCAAAGACCCTTTTTTGTTGCCCGGCGGTATCGCCTCTATGACCCACCAATGTTAATCAATGAAGAAGCAGGCGCTGGAGACTGGAAGGCAAGAAACGAGGATTTTATTCTCTCCGGAGGAGAACACATCAATTCAGACAGCAAGTATCGTCACGAGGTGCTCTAACCACATCTCTGAGGCCTGGCCTCTTATACTAGGGTTTATGACCTTTATTGCACATAACACATTCTCGCAACACGTTGATAGTTGAAAGAACATTCTCGGAATCTCCCCTTCAGGCCCGTTCCCACATACATTTACAGTTGGATTCCCCACCCCGGTCACAACAGGTGATGGTTGCCGCACAGCAGGGCATTCCGCCGATTCACGGAATGCATGGGGTTGATCGGATCTCATAGGGTGGGGGCTTTGATCGGTTCGAGGGTCTTTTGATGGGGAGGGGGAAGCTTCCTACTGTACGGGGTAATAAACAGTATCCGCAGGGCCAGGTGGCGGCCTGGGAACGAGGAAGACAAACGGGGACAAAAAGGGGGTTTGCATCAAAGGGATCTGTGGCCATGAAAGGAATGAGGGGAGGTGTCGCGCTGGGAACAGGATGGGATTCTGTGTTGAAGCTGCGCTGAAGGGGGGTTTATGACCCAAGGCATGAGAGAGCGGGGGTTGCCAATGTGCGGGGGGATGCTTGCGAGGTTAAGAGAGGGAGAGACGCGCTGGCTATCAGCGAGGGGCAGGGAGGCCATGGTGTTCAAAATGGCTGCCGCTTACGCGCACGAATGGGCTTGAAAAGGGGGCAAGATGGCGCCGATAATGTTCACCAAGTTTGTATTTATTTTCCACAGTCCTCCCTTTAACATTTCCAAGACATCTTGCTGGCCTATTTCCTATCTACCCCTATATGCAGCGATCATAAGTAAGGGAGAGGGGATTTAGGCAAAAGAACTGTACATAAACATCACATTATAAACATCATATTGAAAAATCTCATCATCTAGTAGGCGGGTTCATCGTTAAGTTGGTTGCAGAAAAAGTCATCGTAATGCAATATCAGACTAGAAGTACGTAGCGAGGGCGTTGGGTACAGATCATAGATACTTATAGTCATTTGGAATAAGAACTGGTAAGTTATCATATAAGTAAGTCCTTTTTGTACTCGGCGGGAGCATAGTCAGTCCAATGGTGGTTGGGAGAGGAATGAGATATAATAAAAATAAAAATCAGAGTTTTCAGTGTCTATGCCGTCTTCTGTTGGCACTGTTGAGCACCTGGATTACCTATCAACAGAAATGTTCATGTGGATTGAGTCGTTGGGGGTCTGCGGGGAGGGGTGCATTTTGTTTGGTTTTCGTCAGACCTCGTAGGAGAAATGCGTTACGGTTTTGGAGCAGGTGCATTTTCTTCCGTAACCCAGAGCATAGTTAGTAGGAGGCAGAAAGGATGGTGATAAGAAAGTGCAATTTATCTTTGAGTGGTGGGGTCTGTTTGCTTCTTGAGTCTCTGTGATGGGTATTTCCTGTTGCCTCCATCATCTTCTTATCTGGCGTTTCCATCATCTTCAAGGTGCTCGGTAGCGGGCAGAACCACATACTTTGTTTATCTTTTCTTCGGGGGCGACCCTTGGTGGAGTTCTAGGTCACCGTTCTGGGATTAACATAGTTCGTGGTCTACTTAGTCGGAGCTCCCTCCCTTCTGACGCAGGGAGTACTCTTCTCTGGGTAGCTCAGTAGGATTTGGAGGAACTTGGGAGTTCGGGTGGAAAGGTGCGGGTGTGAACAGTCCTTATGGTAGGTCGGAGGAGGAGGGGATGGAGCAAGGCCAAGTCGGGAACTGATCAGGGGGACGGAGAGTTTGCGACAGGCGGGTCCGTAACCATGTTCAGAGAGCGGGGACTTTTTGGCACACGTTGATCATAGAGCAGGGGCTTCAGGTCAGCCCTTTCCTTAGCTTTGTCTGAAACAGTGCCCCGTCCTGCGACTCCTTACTGCTGTGGTCTCGCCTCGGCCTCCGTCGCTGATGTTCCACAATCCGCAGTCAGGCCGCGTGCTCCCACATCCGGTCTCTTTCTCCTCCGACAGTGATACCCTTAAATGAGTGTTGAAAAGACAGTCTTTAGAGATTTTGCAGAAGAAGGTAATTACATAAATCTATTTCTCTCCCAACACCAAGCAACTGGGGCAAGCACTTGCTACATTTGAGATTTTTGCGGCTAACGTATAAACAATTGATGATGGGTTTGCTGGATTCCTTACAACCTCCTTTTGTTGGCTAATTCTTTGGCGCTTTGATGATTATTACGTTCATTTGTAATAGGTACGAGGTCTGGTACTCATTTATTGCATACGTCTATTATAGTAGATGTCAGTTCTTCTGGTAGAGACCCATTTCCCTAGTACGAGTCTTGCAAGGCTAGGCTGGTCTTCAGGGCCTTGTATTTTACGAAAAAGTACAACGTGCTATTCACCACAGTCTGATAGGCATCCTTCTGAGGGGTGAACATAGGCTAAACAAGTCTTCATTACATCAAAACATCTTATTTTCAACAAGGCTTACTGCAACAAGTTCTTTCGATTTTCGATCTAATTTTAACTTTGCACGCATCTTTCTAACTTTCTATATAAATCCTCGCAACCTGGTTACTACAAAAACTCGGGGGGGTGGTTTGCGATAATTAGTAAACTTATCCTCGGGGAAGGTGGGATCTTATGGAAAACAATTAGGAACACAGTGAATTGGAGCAGGGGGCGTTTTTCAGGCTCTCGTTCAGGGCAGCTGATACCAAACTGGGGGCTTTTTGGGAAGACGGGGGTGTCTCGATCATTTCTTACTGTTTGGGGTATGGGGACAATTTGGAATGGGGATGGTCGCATTACCACAGACATATTTTATCATAGAAGCCACTGACAAATAGTTCCCTGGTTGTGGGTCAAATTTGGAGAACCTTAGTTGTCTTACCTGTCCTTTTCCTTTCGGTCAATTTAAATTTCATCCATATTTTAGTAGAAAAGGAGAGGTAGTAACGTGGTACCGATACAATTTTATTTAGGACAAATTTGTGCAAATACTTGTGGTATTTGGGGCCAATCAGGAGGTGCACCAGGTTCGTCAATTAGGTGCCAGTCGCTAGGAAGAGGGAAAGTGTGGAGGGGTGAAAGAGTGAGAGAGAGAGAGAGAGAGAGAGAGAGAGAGAGAGAGAGAGAGAGAGAGAGGGAGAGAGACAATAGGCCAAACAGTACACGTGGGACATGGAGAATGACCGTGTATTGTTTGGGCTATTCAGTGCGTTACCCAACGTTAGACGTTTCGGGTCTGTGTTAGGATGTAGAAAGCATGCAGTTTTGGGACAGAAGAGCATTAGATCAGGTACAAAAAAGGTCGTGCATTGGGTAGGGCGTCTTTTTGTGTCGTCTTGCAGCGTTAGTCCGTTTTCATGCATCAGGCGTGACGCGGCTCCAGATCCCTTACGATACTCTAATCGGGATTCTAATGTAACCTGCAGAGGGAAAAAGGAGGGAAAGGGGGAGGTGGGGGGACAACATTCGAACACATCAAATGTACGGGCACGAAAGTCCTTTACTTACCGCATACTCGTACTTATCTCTTCGGGATATAATCCTTAGGGTCTTGGCCTCCGAAGTTGAGGGGGCGGGCAATGTGATAGGTGGTTCATGGGGAGGTTCGAGGATGGCATTAAGGATCGTGTGTAGGGAAACGCTAAAAAGATCAGAGGTGCCTAGCGTGAGGTACCCGGTTTTGTAGATGTATCCGGCCATCGGGATCCTTAAATCATTCCCTAAAGCTGTGATGTTCTAAGGCATATCAGTTCTTCGTTCAACCCTGTACCTGAGTACCTTCAACCACCATAACTTTATAGCATTTTATCAATCACACCGCTTTACTTTACCCATTCTCAGAAGTCGAGGTCCTTCTTCATACGTAAGTTCCTGAGCTCAGTCGCATATTTTGGAGGCAACGTATCATACCTTTGATTCGATCATTAATCCAGGGCCGAACAATCATTTCTCAGATAACCTTAAAAAAGGAGCAGAACAGTTGCGCACAGAAAAACCCTCCCACCGATACCCGCATTTACAAAAGTATGCGATGCCTGTTCATAGTTTTTAAGACCTTTATTTGTATAATTATTCAGTACGAAAAATGCGAGAGCGCAATCATATTTTGGCCTGACATGTCGTCGATGGAAGCACATACAGTAGGGGGTTATTTTGTAGCACAAGAACATGTAAAAAAAAGGCCTAAGTTATTATTTGCAAGTAACTGAAAACATTTCATTGCGTGACGAGGGAATCAGGGGCATTTCAGTTCATAAATGGAAACACAGTCAAGCTCATCGGAATCACATTTCCTAGATGTAAACCGTGGGTGTGCATCATAAGCGACGTTATGTACCAGTTACAATAAATATCAAAAATAAATCGTTCATTGAAATCAACATTTTTACGGAACCCCTCTCACATGTTCGCCAAGTGAACCCTCCTCCCTTTCTCATCGAGTGCACAATGGTTCGTATATATATCTTAGTACATCAAGTTTCATTAGCTAAGGAATACCACGAGGCATCCGTTAGTTTCCATTGATACCGGCGCCATTTTGGGCGAGGCCGGTTTAGTCCGGAAGTAGCATCAGGGGCAAAAAATGTCCCCGACGATTGGCGGTTGGACCAGGGTCCTTTTCGGCAGTTCAAAAAGAAACTGTGCTAACAGAGGGGCTGGTGGCGTGGACCGTCAATCAAGAGAGGGAGGGGGTAGAGTCTTTCTTACCGGGTCATGTTGATGCTCGGCCGGAACTTACTCGAGTTCGTTAGCCCATAATGTTCCTGGGTGGTTCAGACGGAAGCTGATGCAGACACGAGAGCACCGCCATCTTGTTGCTGTGCCGTGGTTATTTCATTTGAGATCAATGCAGCTGTTCCTCACCGGAAGCCTGAAGGGGCTGAGGGCTCTTGGGACTTTGGTAGAATCTTCAAAGTCGAGGGGACGTTTGTCGATGGTGGGGGCTTGCGCCCAGGTGGGCAAGTGCCCGAGTTGCAATTTCGGACAAAGTTACTCCAGCGGCCTAGACCCGCCTTTCGAGGGCCCAGACGCCATTTCGAGACCCTGCGGCAGCCACCCTTTGTCGTATCCATCAGGAGTGGAAGAAACTTCTTGTGATGGCGAAGGACAGAGCATCATGCTGCTGGAGCAGGACATTTTGGTTCGGGGCGCCAGGGTGCAGCAGTGGAGCCTTCATCTGGGGAGGTGAGGGAGGCTCGTCCGTGCCGTCTCCCTCTCCCGGCGCATCCTACACCGTCCCTTTTGAATCAGGGGTGCACATGATGACCACCCTACACCCCTGATTCCGACTCTTGGGGGACCATTGTACATCCGGTGCTCCGTAAATATGCCCGTCGGACATTGTATGTCCTGTACTATGCAAGTATACCAGTCGGGCATTGTATGTCCTGTGTTGCGGAAATATACCAGTCGGGCATTATATTTCCTGTGCAGCGTAGGTATATGGCCGTCGCCCGGCTGGAGGACATCGGCGCCGGGCCAGGGCAGGGGAGCCTCCTACCTGTGGAGGCGGGAGAGGCTCGTCCGCGTCGCCTCTCCCTCCCTGCCCACCCTGCATCAGTTCGATGGAGGAATTCGTGATGGCCGGACCAGGAGATACGAGGGAGGGGGTCATTTGCAGTCGCCCCCTCCCTACTCGCGGCCCGGGGGACGCCATCCCTGGAAGGGTAGTATGGGAAGACCATTTCATTGCCTGCTTTGTGGAGCCTCCAGTACCTTCTCGCCAGCGATCTCTTTTTGGCCCATGGTTGCTGGCATGCCCCGCCCCACACGTGTTATGTGTTTCGGATGGGCGGGATCATTGAACTGTTACATTTCGAGGCCTTCCGGAGTGAGCATAATATGTTTTGTATTTTTTCTATTAGTAAAGTTTGTTTTAGAGAGAGTTCTACTAGTTATTCTATTTACTGTTGGTTGTGTGTTTTACCGTAATTAAATCCTAAGTTATATAATAGACGCTTGGCTTTCTTGAGTCTTTTCTCTAACGGGGGGTTGTTTACACTGGCCTGCAGTTGTGTTTGTTTTTCAGAGTGGGGGAGCAACAGAGAGCAATCAGTCCCAGAACTCTAACATGTCGTTAAAATTGGTCTGACGAAATCTGTGCCATCGAGCATAATCAAACGGGGTGGTCCTGTCTGTTCTGTCTGCACTAGTCTGATTTGTTTTTATCTCGCGCCTTTTTCCTTTCTGTCGGCCTGTCCTTTCTGTCGACCCTCCGTTCTTACCTATGCTCTGCAGAGTCGGGCATTGGGCTTTCCAGTGCCCGAGGCATTTACAGAAAGCACATTGGTTCTGTTTTAAATCTATTCGTCCTGTGCGCAGTGTCGGGGGATTACCTTCGGGTCGTTGTGTCCCGGGGTTGACTTGTCGGCACACCCCTTTACACCGTTCTTTTTTCATGTCTACTCCTCGGGACTGTGCCATCGCTGGCCCTTCCCTTTGCCTACTAGACGTTTGGAGGGTTGTCCGTCGTGTCCCTTCACCTTTTCTAAATTCGTCGCCTTCCCTTCGTCGTGTGGCTTCTTTGCGCCACATACCGAGACTATCGAGCATAATAGGTGTTGTTTCATTCCTACGAAGGGCTATTTCTACCGTTTCTATTTTGTCAAGATCAAAGGATCCTCTCAGTGGCCACTGACTTTCTCGATCCTTTTTCGTATATTTATGCCACAGCTCACTATAGGCTATAGCGAGTAATCCATGCTTCATGAACATGTCCTTATTAGGGGTGCCTTCCAGTGGAGCCGGATGGTTCATCTCTAATAAGCGGTCCGGGCTAAACAGGCTACTAACCAGTGGGGAGAAGACAGGCATGACGGATCACAATGGGATAATAGTCAGCACTACCTATCTTATCGCTGCGTGCAAAGACTAGACAGAATATTTCTATTCTACGTTGTTTGCACGTAGTGAATACCTCATGAACCAATCTTGAGCAATCAATGTTAGGTCAAAAATAAAAAATCAATATGGTCAATGGGGAGAATAAGTAGGCTCGCAAAGGTTCGCGTCACCTACCCTTTCACTATCTGCAAAGAGGGGACCTATTCTTCCCTGTTTGCAGACAGAGAATCTCCAGAAAACAATCTATAACAGTTAATCAATGTTAGGTCAAAAATAAAAAATCAATATGGTCAATGGGGAGAATAAGTAGGCTCGCAAAGGTTCGCGTCACCTACCCTTTCACTATCTGCAAAGAGGGGACCTATTCTTCCCTGTTTGCAGACAGAGAATCTCCAGAAAACAATCTATAACAGTTAATCAATGGGGGGTGGGGGGCAATTGTTCAATGGGGGAGAAAGATAGGTCCGACGGGTGCGTACCTATCCTTTGCTGTTTATAAAGGGAGAGCCTGTTGTTTCTCCGTTTGCAGACAGTGAATCTCCAAATAAATTAACAAAAAGTAATACTAGTATTTTCTCAACAATTATCAATCACTTTCAATTATCTATCACTTTCGCAATTCGTCGTGTTTACACGACCTTACCCAGACCGCATGGACAGTTTCTTGTCTTCCGAATCCAGCGCCCGATCGTCCTCTTCTCTTCGTACTTCTCGTGGCACTCCTGATGGTTCCCAGTCAGGACCGCAGATCACTCGAGAGAGGTCTGTTCGGAACCAGTGAAGTTCGGATGATCGGCTGTCAGACGAGGGTCTATCGGACAGGGTACCTTCCGATCGTTGCAGTCGTTCACTCTGTCGTCAGGACCTCTCCCACTGGATCCACGAGTCGCTGATGGGCCCCACGTTTGGGACGCCAATTGTTAAAAAGGGGTTCCAAAGACAACCAGTAACCAAAGACCCTTTTTTGTTGCCCGGCGGTATCGCCTCTATGACCCACCAATGTTAATCAATGAAGAAGCAGGCGCTGGAGACTGGAAGGCAGGAAACGAGGATTTTATTCTCTCCGGAGGAGAACACATCAATTCAGACAGCAAGTATCGTCACGAGGTGCTCTAACCACATCTCTGAGGCCTGGCCTCTTATACTAGGGTTTATGACCTTTATTGCACATAACACATTCTCGCAACACGTTGATAGTTGAAAAAACATTCTCGGAATCTCCCCTTCAGGCCCGTTCCCACATACATTTACAGTTGGATTCCCCACCCCGGTCACAACAGGTGATGGTTGCCGCACAGCAGGGCATTCCGCCGATTCACGGAATGCATGGGGTTGATCGGATCTCATAGGGTGGGGGCTTTGATCGGTTCGAGGGTCTTTTGATGGGGAGGGGGAAGCTTCCTACTGTACAGGGTAATAAACAGTATCCGCAGGGCCAGGTGGCGGCCTGGGAACGAGGAAGACAAACGGGGACAAAAAGGGGGTTTGCATCAAAGGGATCTGTGGCCATGAAAGGAATGAGGGGAGGTGTCGCGCTGGGAACAGGATGGGATTCTGTGTTGAAGCTGCGCTGAAGGGGGGTTTATGACCCAAGGCATGAGAGAGCGGGGGTTGCCAATGTGCGGGGGGATGCTTGCGAGGTTAAGAGAGGGAGAGACGCGCTGGCTATCAGCGAGGGGCAGGGAGGCCATGGTGTTCAAAATGGCTGCCGCTTACGCGTACGAATGGGCTTGAAAAGGGGGCAAGATGGCGCCGATAATGTTCACCAAGTTTGTATTTATTTTCCACAAACCTTTTACAGCCTATTTTCAACCTTTTAAGGTCATCCGTGTACCAGGGGGCCGAAGGGAAAGCCCTATGAGAACGACCCCTTTTTAATGGCACTAACGTAACAAACGCTTGCTATATCCATCCCGTATAGGCCAAGGCGGCTTCTTCCACCTCTAGTGGGAGCTCCTCCATGGACGCCAATAAGAGCTTCTCCAATTTATTCCAAGCTCTACCAACCATTACTCCTATGCGGCCATGCTCTACATTAGGGTGTTTCTTAAGTGTTATTTCAAACTTCACAGCCACGTGGTCAGACCAAACAACTGGCCATGTCCGAGCGAACGCTAATAATGGATGGTTAGAGAATATACCATCCAACAAATGTCCTGCGCTATGAGTGGATCCCACTACCAGTTGTTTTAGGTCAACTCCCGCCATCAGGTCTAAAAGAGCAATAGTCTCGGGATCACTAGCATTTTCCAAATTAAAATTAAAATCCCCTACCATGGTAAAGGTCTCCTCACACAGACCTACCTCTAAAATAGTTCCCACGAGGTTAAAAATGTTTTTTTTTGACCCTGGAGGTCTATACAAAAAGCATCCTTTAAACGAATGGTAATTGGAGAGAGTAAAGTTAAAAGAAAGGGCTTCACAGGTCTCTATCTGGATGGGCTGGAATGTAACCTTTAGGGAGTTATGGAATATAACTGCCAAGCCGCTTTCATTCTATCCTAGTGGAAAAGACTGGACCGCTACCCTGGTCGGTCCTCAAAATGGCGGACCTCCGAGGGAGAGTGTGCAATTACCCCCCGAAACATAAGAACTACCGGTGAATGTCCCTCTAAAATGAATTAAACACAAGGACACCTAAAAAACGTTCTAAAAGATACCAATTTCAATCAAAACTATGAGTTGTGCAAGATCGACTTTTAAAATGATTTGTGCAAAATCGGCATTTAAAAATGACAATTCAATTGCTGCGTCGCCTAGCACCTCTCCCGGCTCAAGCCTCAGGAGTTTTCTTTCACATCAACCATTCGATCTTGACCAATCTCATTCCCAAGCTAGACCCCCCAAATGGGTCAGGGACACAGCTCAAATCCCCCGAGCGGACCTAGAAGAAAGAATTAGCTTGCTGCTCCCCTACTCCACTGACCACCTCTCAACCAACGAACTCACCTCTCTTTACAACTCCAATATGATGCTCACCCTGGATCAAATTGCACCCCTGAAGCTAAAGAAATCTAGGCACATCCCCTCTAGAACATGGTTCACCACTGACATCAACGAAGAAAGAAGACAACTAAGAGCTGCAGAAAGAACCTGGAAGAATAATCCCTCAGCCCTCCACTGCGATCAACTCCAAGCTGCCCGCAGGATGTACAAAAATCACATTAAGAACAAAAAGTTAGCTTTCTACTGCTCGACATTAGATAACGCAAAAAAACGACCCAAAGAGCTTTTCAATATCATAAGGAATCAAACCTCCAAACTCATACCTTCCTCAACTCAGGCATCCAAAGTTCGATGCAACAGCTTTGCAACCTTTTTCAATGACAACATCTCCAAGATTGACCTCGCACTTGGCACAAATCCCATCTCCTCTAGTGAGATCAAAATGACCAAAACTCTTGTTAGCGCTTCCGTGACATCTCCAAAACAGTGTTCCTCCTTCACTCCTATCCAGGAAGCAGAGATAGTCAATCTAATCTCCAATGCTAAGCCCTCAGCTCACGCCCTGGATCAGCTACCTCCTCACCTGGCCAAAGACCTGAAGCTAGTCCTTGCCCCACTATGGTGCAAGATCATCAACAGCTCATTGAGCTCTGGAATCGTACCTGACTGCCTCAAAGGTGGACAAGTCACACCTCTACCAAAAAAAACAGGAGTAGACACTGAAGATCTGAATAATTTCAGACCTGTTTCATACCTTCATTTTTTGTCCAAAATCATGGAAAGATGTGTACTCCCACAGTAACCCAACACCTGGAAAAAATCAAACTACTAGATCCCCATCAAACGGGCTTTAGAAAAGGATCCAGCACAGACTCCACAATCCTCAATGTCATAGACGACCTACTCAAGTCACTCGACTCGGATCAATGCTGCCTTCTCATCCTCCTAGACTTATCAATCGCATTCGATACAGTCGACCACAAATTGCTCTTAAGGGTTCTTCAAGAAAGGGCCTGTCTACAAGAGATGGTCCTTCACTGGTTCTCTTCCTTTCTCCACAACCGATCACAAAGAATAAAAATCAAGAACTTCGAATCTAACCACCTGTAATGGAGTAGGGAAGAGTACCCCTCGGGAATGGTGGAGCCCGTGCCCGGCTGACTGTGCGTTTCCGCCTTCTTCACAGACCAATGATTGGGAGGACGGAATGACCGAACCGGACCGCGAGGGTGAAGAGAGCGGTTCCTTTAAGTGGGCGTTTGCACCTAAGGAGGAAGGCCCGGCCCCGAAGGACGTCACAGCAACCGGATTGGTGAAAAGTCAGGAAGTACTGTACACGGGTGTGTAATCACCCCAGAGGAGAAGGCGGAAGCTGGTGGAACGGAGAGGAGCGGACGAAGCGGAGGCGAAGAAGAAGACAGAGAGTGCCCGGAAGAACAGCGCGGAGAAGACGGAGGGACCGAGACCAGAGGAGAGCCAGGAGGCCAACGACCCCGCGAAACGCCGTGCCACACTCCCCAGGGAGGAGTGTGGCTGTCACAGGTACGGCGGAGTTGGGCAGCCTGGGTGGGGAGACGGAGTGCTAGAGAGTAGCAGTGTACCTGTTTGTACCTTCCCTCTGTGCTTTTCCTACCCTTCCGCTACCTTTTACCTCCCCTGTTCATCCAAATACCCACCCCTTATCCTACGTTCACGGAGCACTGTGTATAGAGCAAGCACGAGTCACTGGGTTCACCCTCACTTTCCCCGGTTCCCTTGGTGCACCTCCCCTGGAGGACTGTGACCTAACGGCCTCCCTTCTTGTTGGTCTCTTTCATGTGGCGGAGCCGACCGTATCCGGAGAGAAGACCCCCCCTATCGGAGTGAGAAAACAGGAGAAGACCAGCGCCACGGACCACAGTACCTTTGCCCGAGAAAGACTGACCTTCAGGACCCGAAAGACGTTTATGTCAAAGCCCATAAGAACCTTAAAAATAAAACCATCTTTGAATCCCATACCTGGTGTCACGGTCGTCCCTACTCCCACGCCCACACTGGTGTCTGCCCCATCGGAAGCGACCATGGCAATGGAACAGGTGATACAGACTCTTACAGAAGGTCAACAAAAGCTAGAATGGGCGATAAGCCAACAGATCAACACCGCTGATGCCGACCGGGACTTGTTCCGAACCTCTATGTCACAGCAAATGGACACCCTACAAAAGGCAGTACGAGCCCCAAGCGCCTCCTCTCCCTTGGACAGAAGACCAGTCGGACCCCACCCTTCAGGAGTGGCCTTACGGAAATATGTGGTCGGGGAAGACCCCGACGCGTTCCTGTTAAATTTTGAACGTGCGGCAAGGGCGTGTGGGTGGCCTGAAGAAAAATGGCCCTTCTTCTTGGCCCCGTTACTGACCGGAGAAGCACAGACTGCCTATCAGGTAGCAAACCATTCTGGAACGTCCTCCTATGCCGACATAAAATCGGTGATTCTGGACCACCTAGGGATGGACGGGGAAGCATACAGGCTCCGTTTCAGAAAGGAGAAGGGAATCACAGGAGAGAATCCCAAAACCATGTATCTACGTGTCAAGATGGCCGCTGAGAAATGGTTCAGACCCGACATTAGAAGCAAGGAGGAAGTCATGTCCAGCATCATACTTGAACAGTTTATGGAGGTTTTGCCTTATGGCACACAGAGATGGTTAAGGCAACACCCAGGACTAACGGCGGCTCAAGCCATTGAGATGGCAGCCAACTATAACAGGGCAGCACCCCGTACTTTTCCATGGGATACCGAAAGAAGCGGCAAATCTACTCCTACTCCGTCCAAAACAGAGAAAAAGAAGACGGTCCCCGAACCACTCAAACCACGCCCATTTAAACCGGAGGGACCCACTATGAAGGGGCCCCAGTGCTTCGAATGCGGAGAGTGGGGTCACATAGCCAGGATGTGCCCCCAACGAAGACCCTCCGAAGAACCCATGGAGGTCGGCTATATTCCCAGGGCCGTGATGTACACCGCCGAAATGGGCCCTTCATTTTACGTAAGGGTACGGGTAAATAAGAAATTCGTGAAAGCCTTACTTGATTCAGGATGTCGGCAGTCAGTCATCCAGGAACGGCTGTTACACCCCACCCAGATAGGCCACAAGGGTACAGTCCACATTAGGTGCGTTCACGGTGACGTCAAACCTTACCCTATGGCCCGCATAAACCTGCACCCGATAGGTAGGGAACCATGTTCCGTGAAAGTGGGAGTGGTCCGATCCTTGCCAGAGGAGTTAATAATAGGAGTAGATAAACCGGATTTCCTATCTCTGTTTAAAAGGGAATTAAAAGACCACCCTGCAGGGGCTTACCTGTCCATAGAACCCTGGGTGTTAGATAGGGGTTTCAAATTTGCACAGGCCAAAGATCCCTTCCTATTGAATGCGTGGGAGGCGGCTCACCTCTCTCAGACCACTCCTGCCCATGGATACCCCAGATTCAGAATAGAAACCGACCTACTGTATAGAGAAGGGAAAGAAGTGGAACCAACCCAACTAGTGGTACCAAAAGATTTCAGGAACAGATTCTTTTCTACGCCCACACCCACCTAACTGCTGGGCATAGTGGGGCTGAGAAAACGACACAAAACATATTGCGGCTCTTTTATTGGCCAGGTATATACAAGGAGGCAGAGAACTACTGTAGACAATGCGAGGTGTGCCAAAAGAAGAACCTAACCCGACCGCCAGCGGTACCCCTGCAACCCCTACCAATAATAGGCAACCCGTGGGACAGGGTGGGTATGGACTTAATTGGTCCCTTACCCCGCACGTCAAGAGGACATACATATGCCCTCGTGGTGGTTGATTACAACACAAGGTTCCCGGAGGCCTTTGCCCTCAACGCCCCCGACTACCAAGAACGTAGCAGACAAACTGGTGGAGTTGTTCTCGAGGGTGGGGTTTCCACGAGAGATCCTAACGGATCAGGGGACTCCCTTTGTTTCTCGGATGATGGGTGAGGTATGTAAGATGCTTGACCTCCATCACATCCGAACGTCCGCCTACCATCCCCAGACGGATGGCCTCGTAGAGAGGTATAACAGGACGTTAAAAACAACCCTCAAGAAGTTATTAACTGCCAAAAACAAGGACTGGGATAGGATGTTACCCCTAGCCCTATATGTGGTGAGAGCACAGGTACAGAGCAGTTTGGGGTTTTCACTGTTTGAGCTACTGTACGGCCGTCAACCACGTTCTCTTTTAGAGATAACCAGGGAAGCCTGGGAGAGGGAGGAGGCTGCCGAACAGAGAAACCTTCTGGAGTATACCCAGCAGTTAAGATCCAGACTGGGAAAACTAAGGGACTTGGCATACTCGAACTTAGAAAAATCCCAAACTACTCAAAGACGGCACTACGATAAGGGAAAGAAATGGAGGGCCCTAGGAATAGGGGATTGGGCCCTGGTGCTCCTACCCTCTTCCACACAAAAATTTCGGAGTGAGTGGAAAGGCCCCTATAAAGTGGTAGAGACCTTTGGGCGTACCACATACCATTTACAAATGTCCCCTAATAGGAGACAAACCTTCCACATCAATCTCCTCAAGAGATGGTTAGGACAGCCCCCTCGCCCAGCCAATCTAACACTACCATCCGGTAGTACCGGGTCGACCTTGGAGCACCTTCCAGTGAATGCAGAGCTGACCGAGACAGAAAGAAAGGAGCTGACAAAGACTCTACACCCATTATCCCCGATCTTCTCAGACACCCCGGGTTGTACACATATGGCGGAACACCAAATCCACACAAAAGAAGGACAGGTAGTGAAACAGAGGGCCTATCGCATTCCAGCAGCAAAAAGGGCGGACGTGAGAAAGGAGGTGCAGGAAATGCTCAGGCTGGGAGTAATAAGACCTTCAAAGAGTAACTGGGCGTCCCCCATAGTCATGGTTCCTAAACCCGACGGGTCTACCCGTTTTTGTATGGACTTCCGAGCCCTGAACGCTGTGTCGTCTTTTGACGCATTTCCGATACCCCGGGTGGATGAACTAATAGAACGGATAGGGGAAGCTCGATTTATAACCACCCTTGACCTGACCAAAGGGTATTGGCAGGTACCACTCAGGGAGGAGGACCGACACAAAACTGCCTTTGCGACAGAAGATGGGCTCTTTGAATTTACTGTTCTCCCTTTCAGGCTACATGGAGCCCCAGCCACATTCCAGCGTTTAATGAACACAGTGTTGGCTCCACACACCAAATACAGCTCGGTGTATCTTGATGATATAGTCATCTTTAGCACTTCTTGGGAGGAACATTTGAAACATATAACCAAAGTCCTAACTGCCTTACAAGCAGCCGGACTCCATGTAAACGCGAGGAAATCAGAGCAGCATTCCCAAAAGTAAAATACCTGGGGTTCATGCTAAGGGAAGGCGTTATAGCCCCTCAAGAGGAAAAGATCAAAGCCATAACCAACACTCCCTTCCCATCCACTAAAAGGGAACTGAGAGCATTCCTAGGCCTCATAGGGTATTATAGACGCTTCATCAGGAACTTTGCAGACCTTTCTAGTCCCCTAACCGACCTCCTACAGAAAAACATTAGAGACACCCTTCCGAACCCTCCCTCAGAGGAGGCCCATAAAGCCTTCCAGACCCTAAAGAAAGCCCTTACTACGAGCCCAGTCCTCATTCCTCCGAACTTTGGTAAACCCTTTTCCCTAGCCACGGATGCCTCAGACTCTGGCATTGGGGCCGTGTTATCACAGGAAGGGGATGATGGAGCTGAACATCCCATACTCTATATAAGCAGGAAGCTCCATCCAAGGGAACGGAAGTATCCCACGGTGGAAAAAGAGTGCCTGGCCATCCGATGGGCGATAGACAAGTTGAGGTACTACCTGGAGGGTAAGGCCTTCGTTCTCTACTCGGACCATGCACCCCTTCAGTGGATGCAAAGAAACCGTTCCCAAAACGCCAGAATACTGCGCTGGTTTCTATTCCTACAACCTTTTGCCTTCACGGTGGTACATCGGAAAGGGATGGACAACGGGAATGCCGATTTTCTCTCCAGGATGCCCGTTCTCCCCGATCGGGAGAATCCAGGGGGGGAGGAATGTAACGGAGTAGGGAAGTGTACCCCTCGGGAATGGTGGAGCCCGTGCCCGGCTGACTGTGCGTTTCCGCCTTCTCCACAGACCAATGAGTGGGAGGACGGAATGACCGAACCGGACAGCGAGGGTGAAGAGAGCGGTTCTTTTAAGTGGGCGTTTGCACCTAAGGAGGAAGGCCCGGCCCGAAGGACGTCACAGCAACCGGATTGGTGAAAAGTCAGGAAGTACTGTACACGGGGTGTGTAATCACCCCGGAGGAGAAGGCGGAAGCTGGTGGAACGGAGAGGAGCGGACGAAGCGGAGGCGGAGAAGAAGGCAGAGAGTGCCCGGAAGAACAGCGCGGAGAAGACGGAGGGACCGAGACCAGAGGAGAGCCAGGAGGCCAACGACCCCGCGAACCGCTGTGCCACACTCCAGAGGGAGGAGTGTGGCTGTCACAGGTACGGCGGCGTTGGGCAGCCTGGGTGGGGAGACGGAGTGCTACAGAGTAGCAGTGTATATATCCCTGTTTGTACCTTCCCTCTGTGCTTTTCCTACCCTTCCGCTACCTTTTACCTCCCCTGTTCCTCCAAATACCCACCCCTTATCCTACGTTCACGGAGCACTGTGTATAGAGCAAGCACGAGTCACTGGGTTCACCCTCACTTTCCCCGGTTCCCTTGGTGCACCTCCCCTAGAGGACTGTGACCTAACGGCCTCCCTTCTTGTTGGTCTCTTTCATGTGGCGGAGCCGACCGTATCCAGAGTGAAGACCCCCCTATCGGAGTGAGAAAACGGGAGAAGACCAGTGCCACGGACCACAGTGCCTTTGCCCGAGAAAGACTGACCTTCAGGACCCGAAAGACGTTTATGTCAAAGCCCATAAGAACCTTAAAAATAAAACCATCTTTGAATCCCATACCTGGTGTCACGGTCGTCCCTACTCCCACGCCCACACCACCACCCTGTCATCAGAGGTGTTCCACACGGGTCTGTACTCTCCCCCAGCTCTTCAACATCTACATTGAACCCCTTACTTCTCTACTCCGGAAATCCAACATCCCCTTTCATCTATATGCAGACGACACGCAGCTTTATCAGGAGGAAATCTCTCCAGCTCTCAGAGAACTCAGATGGCTCCCAGAGGAGTTACGAGCCAGCTTTAGAACAGCCTGCCTCACGCACAAAGCCTACACAAAGGGGTACCAGAATACCTGGCCGTCAAACTCAAAAGGGCAGGCCAGTCCAGAAACCTCAGAAGCTCCAAGTCTCTTCTGCTCATCCCGCCAAAAACTCGCAAGCATAGAACCACAGCCAAATCTTTTGCTGGAAACGCACCAAAAATCTGAAACTCCATCCCACCCCACATCAGAACAACCCCCTTGTTTCTAAAATTCAAGAGCCTACTCAAAGCCCACTTCCTCGACCGCCCTCGAGCAAATTGATATAGCCTAGGCAGTTCCCCAACCGACACTCCAACTCTCCTAAATCTCTAGATGGACAACACGGACTCAGACCAAGAAATCTTTTTGAGTATAAACGGTTTGAATGTCAATTATGTATGGTGATCATCAGATTTGACTTACACCCTCTGATCCTCTCCCCCTTCGGACATAAACTTGTTCCCTTCCTGGTCTAGCCCCCATGTTCTCCCATTCTCCTGTATCATCTGTTTGTACATTATTGTATATTCTGTGAAGTGCTCTGATACCCATGGGTCCAGCTAGCACTATACAAAACTCCAAAAATAAAAAGCAAAATAAACAAATAAAAAATCTACACAATATTTCAAATGTAAACTGGTAAGTAAGCACAAATACACATTGGTTTCCAGGGGGAGTCCAAACCATATACTAAAGAAGTAGAATGCGAACTGCGACCGAAGTAGGGACTTGGACCAGAAGCCTCAGAAGAGCTGGGGACCCAAGGTAAGTACCCAGGAACCCCGCGACAGCTGTGTGCAGAGTGGAAACACAGCCCTGTAATTAATTCAAGTCAATAGGAAAGTCGCTGTTGCAGTTTTTAAGAAGAACCATTCCCAGTGGACCCTGAAAAAACCCAGTGAAAGACAGAAGGTTGGAGAGTCACCCCACCTGTGGAAACCCCAGGAACCAGGATACCTACACCAGGGAAGCTGGGTGCATGACGTCGGAAACTGCCATAGACCACAAAGGAGGACATGAAGAAAGATGCTGCAGGCGAAGAAGGTGAAAGAGTCCGGTGGAATCAAAGGAGGTATTCTGAAGAGATGTACCTGCAAGCCAAGGGGACAGAGTCTATGCGACTCGGGAGTGACCAGGAGGCACAGTAGACCAATGACCACGATGACGGAAGATGCAGGAGTGATGACGAGGACCTTGTCATCGTAGCTGTGAGGACCAGGTGACGCTGTGGAAAGCAGGAGCAGTTCACGAGCTGCCCCACGTCAGAAATCAAGAACCAGGGGGGTCTCTGTCTGCAAAGATCACCATCAAGCCTTGTCAGCAGAAAAAGACATTGCAAATGAAAAAGGTGCAGCGTTGGGACCAGAAAAGTCCAAGGGACTCACCAAGTGCAGGAGAGTCAGAGCAGGTCCGAGAAAGCAGGAGAGACCACTGAAGCTAAATAAAAGACCCTTGAGAGGACCCACAGGCCAAAGCACAGGATTTGTTAGAGGGCCTCGAGCAGCTTACCAAAGACGCAGGCACACAGTGCCGTGGATGCGTTGAGGATAAAGACCTTGGTAGGAAGAGATGCTGTGGGTTGGAGCGTCTTGTAGCCCGAAGATCTCTGTAGGACAGAGTCCAGAATCCTTGGCAACAGCACGCCTATGCAGTTCACAGGGATTCTGTTCCAGCGGTTCCGAGGGATACTGGCCTCAAACTTGCTGAGAGCATAGGTCCGGCCTCGACGGAGTTGCAAGACCACCACCTGTGTTGCTGAGCCTTTCGGAGTCTGTGTGACATCAGGAGCAGCAGACCAGTCTGCTTTATTGCGGTGCTTGCAGATGCAGGGTAGTGATTCCTTCACTCCAATGGAGATTCCTCCGGGTGTCTTTGTTGCCCGCAGCCATGGAGCAACAGAAGTCTTCCTTGGTGCAGTCTCTGTTCCATGCAAAGTCCAAAGTGCCCAGACGGAAGAAAAATAAATGGTTTTGGATCAGAATCTTGTCCCAAGACGAACCTAAAGAGTCACCCACAGGTAAGCCCTTGAGTACCCTAGGGAACTAGGGAAAGGGCGTCGACGATTCAAGGTTCCCTCCCGGAGGAGGGGCTGGACAGAGGGGATGATACTCCCTTGTCCAGTTTCGTGCCAGAGCGGAGCTGAGGGCTCCCTGAACTGGCTCAAACTGGAGTATGCAAGGATGTCCCCAATGTGCCCTTCAAAGCAGTCTGGTGGCGCTGGCAAGTGCCCCCTCTCCAGCCCGATAGAATAAGTCATGTCTGGAAGGTGGTCACACCTCCCTGTGACAGGAAACTTAATGTTCAACCTTCTGCTCGAGCTCAGCAGCAGGAGGGAAGAATCAAGTTTGGGGTCGGCAGCAGTACTAGCATGCTGGCAGACCCTGGAAGGCTGTTACCAGGAGTACTGAGGGTTTCTCAGAGGAGCTCCCTGGTGCATAGAATCATTCCTCCAACACCTGTAACGGTGTTGAGGTATGATTTCTACATGTTTGATACCAAACATGCTTAGGTTCGGCACAGCCAATATATAGTTAGCCATCGCATACTGACACATGGCCTATATATGTATCAAAATGACTGACCGCTCTTGCAAAGCCTGGGGAATCGACTCTGGGGTTTGTCGGGGGTATCATGCTCATGTAGGGCACCCTCACACTTATAACCTAGCACCCTGCATTCAGGATTAAAATGTCTGCTTTAGTGGTGGCTTATAGGTTTTAAGTGCAGTGACGGGAGATATAAGGAAACTAATTTCTGTTGTAAGTGGTGCTAGTACTAGCTTATACAGGCTGCAATGACAGGCCTGTAGTCACAGTTTGAGTGGTCTCCAATGGGTGGCATAATAGATGCTGCAGTCCCTGGGAGACCCCTGGTGTACCTACGCCCTGTGTACCTTGGTCCCATATACTAGGGACTTACATGGGAACTCTAGTAGCCAATTGGGAAGGAACTAAAGTACTTACCACAGGGAGGAAGCACAGTGACTGGGGTCTTGATTAGCTGGATCCCAGTTTGATTAGTCAGAAAACAGAATAACACCAAAAAGTGGGGATAACCATGAAAGCAGATCCTACTTTCCCACAATGTCATATTGGGGTGGTCATGCACGCATCTCTTTGCCACCTCCCTGAACAGAACTGTTCTTGTCTATCAAATGTGATATTTGTCTAACATGCGCCAATCCATCATTCCTCCATCTAATAGCTCACCTCCTCATTCCACAAACAGATAAAGCAGTTTCATATATTGCAACATAGGCGACAATATGCTATTACATCAACCACACCCACAAAAACAGAGTAGATGGCCAGTTTTTTGTGGACTTTGCCAGTGCCAAAACAGGCAAGTGTGAGCAAACACACTTTTTCACGTTGGGTTCTCTCTATATTGATATCTGCAACACCCTTGCCAAGAATGCTTCTCTAGAGGTTGTTTGTGTCCACTCTTGGGTCATGGCTGCTTCCATGGCTACCACAAGAGACTTCCATGTAGCTGACACCTGCTGGGTGGCCAGTCCTGACGCCAAGCATGAGAGCAGCGTCAGGATTTGCCCGAGCGCTCTGGATTTGCACTCCCAGGAGACTGGGAGCATGCTGTCTCCAACCCGGCACCGCAGCTGCGGTTGGAGCCCGCTCCGTGCTCATGTCGGTTTGGCCGTCCTGCGATCGCCGGCCAAACCACATGAGCACTGAAGGCAGTGCCCAAAACTCTCCCTCTTGACTTGCCCCGCGATGGCCCCGTCCCCAAGACTAATTTAATAAATGTTGATGCTGGCGGGGGGATGGGCGGCGATGATCCTCTGTCAGAGCCTGCCAAACCCATCATGTTCCACTAAAGTGAGTGTGGCATATAGTGCGAGCTAAACCCGTTTATACTTCACTAATAAAGTAAAATTGCACTAGGTTAACCCTTAGTGCAGCGTGTGCACGTTCTGTCTGTTACGTTGCAGAAGATGCTCGATATTCAGTATCGAGGTCTCTTTTGGTTAAAAAAAACCATACGTACTTCGTCGTGGACATTGTTTTGGAATAATTTCTTTGGTTATTTGCTCTTGCTGAATTGTCCCTCCCTCGTTCTATTTATAATACCCTTTCCAATGAATGGGAAATTCCAAGTCGTTTAAGGTCCCATCTGTTTTTTCTTCTCAACCGTCTAAAAAGAAAACAAATGATTCTTGGGAGTTTCTAACAGTAGTAGAGCCAAGATTTTATTACCGACTGGAGGCATTTCTGGATCCGGCTGCCTCTGAATGTTGAAGCTGCTGGCATTTCTTGCCGCCTTAGCCAGAAGCAAAGTAGTCGGATCAAAGATGCGAGAGATGATTAACATGACACCTCCTTGTCACTTTTGGCAACCTATGAACACAAATCCGACGTGGAGCTCCGATCTTAGTCAAGCAGTGCGCTTTAATGTTCAGAGAGTATGTAATATTGAGTGGGTAGTGTACATTTAAGTGTTACGGTTCCAGATACTGGATTCCGTCACTACAACCCTGTAGCTGTAGTGTCCTTTCTAAGACCTGGCCTTTTTTCCCTAAAATTATATGCGTAATATACTTACTGAAAATGACTTTCAGCCAGCCCACTTATTCTATGAGTCTCTCATTGTGGAATTCATATTGGTTTTCCTTGCACTGCAGCATATAGCATGGGGCAGTGGGTCAGCCCATTTCAGGGTGAGTTATGGCACTCTGTTTTGTCACAAGAAGCACATCCACTCAAAGTAATCCCCTTAAGTGCCAGGAACTACAGTGTGAAATGTGTGCTTTTTGAGACCCCAAAAATATTTTAGCTTTCAACAAATGGTTTTTTGTAGTTTTAGATTAATGAGAGATAGCAGCTTCCCTGACACTAAAAGTTTCGGGACACCACGACAGAACAAACTCCAAGACAAAAGGCGGGGAACCAATGGCATCTCTGTTGAATTATTTGCCAGTGCTGGTTAATGATTAGTGTAATGGCGCTTTAACATCAATCAGTTGGAGTTGATTGTTGAAGTGGTACATTGGTAAAAATTGACTTGCTCCCAGTGCAGCACTTTTTACATTTAAAGGACTGTGTTTTTTTTGTAGGTGGTAGTGATGCTTTGAGCGGCACAAGGAAGTGATGGCCAAGTGACCCTGGAGTAGGCATTATTAGTAATCCACTGCCACCTCCTGCTGCCACAGGCTACATGTTTTGTGTAGCTTCTGACACAAAACGTGGGTCTAGCTGGAGGGCTTTAGCTCGCCTCTTCATGTTGGTTGCCTGAGATCTGTGGTGCATGCAAGCTGTTTGTTGACCTAGGATCACAGTGCAACAGGCATGCAAGCCGAAGGCCCTTGGCAAGAGATCACAAATGCAATCGTGTCCTGTGCTCAGATTCCCCATGTAGACAGGGAGCGGATCAGTGTGGTCTGCTCCAGGAACTCTGTGGTCTTTGTCCATTATGCGACTCGGAATGGTTTGTGAAGTATACTTCTGGTGTGGGCAGCTAGGTGTAAGCAGCCAATGTAAATGTAAATGTATTTGAGCTTATATAGCGCACAGCTACCCACAAAGGGTTTCCCGGCGCTTGCTTAGGGAACCCGTCCTGGTATTCCCCTGTGAGATAACCCCGGCAGGGTATCCACAAGGTGAAAGCCAGGCATCCTGCCGTGAGGGGCCGTTGTGGAGATTAAGCAAGCTATTGCCCAGAGTCGCAGAGTGTGAACCCGTGAGTCGAGAAGGCACCGGAGCGAGAATTATTGAGTCCATGAAATTTTTGAGCCCAAGACCCGCCGAGGCGGGGAATTGAACCCTGGTCCAGGGCCGATCTCAGCTTCCGGGTCTGCCGCCTCTAACCCCTGAGCCAGTGGTCGGGCAGGATGCCAAGGTTCTCCGTTGCATAGCACGCTTCACCACCCATCGTTCTGGTCCTACCGTTGCACATGATTGTTTGCACCATACACTCCCTGAACTTAGTTACATTATTCTGAATGAGAAGTTCAAAGTATTTGACTCCTCATATTTTGTTGCAACAGTCGCTTCCCAATCCTTCAAGTATCTCCTCTAAAATGTGGATTTCGTGCTTTCTCGCTCACATGGGGTCCTGATAGCGTAGTGGAAGTATCGACTACGGATGTAAAGCAGGGCGGCGTGTCTCATTGGTGTAGGTGAAGCCAGATGGCTTGTTATGGTGCTCAGGTTCCTGGGCTCAGGCATGTGTTTATAGTGGCAGTGAATGGCTGAATTATCTCATGGCACTGGCTGGTTAACTTTGTTAGGCTCAGTGGAGTTAATCGTGGCACAGAGGTGTTCCTCTCTCTCCCTGTGGTGTGTATTGCTACAGGTACCCAACTCACGCACAGCAAGGCTTGTGGTAAGTAGCATTACTGTGGCCATCTTTCAGAGAAATTAAACTTGCTTCTCCCTTGCAACCCTTTCCTTTCTGTTACCAGCTCAATATTTCCCGCTATACTTGATCTTTTCCTTTTTCTGTTCTCTCTAATCTCATTCTATTTTCTACCATTGCCATATCCCAATAATTATTCCACTTCTCCATTCCCTCCATCATTGATTCCTTTAAGATGCCAGTTTTCTTTCTCCGTTTGATTTTCGTTTCTGTTTTTCATTGGATTGCTGAACAGTTAACTCCAGCCGGTTTCTTTGTGTTTGTTGGGATTTCCTATTGTGAATGTGAGTCTAGCAACTAAAAGTTGTCATGTGACCGGTCTTGTGTTTTCCTGTGGGCGACTGCACTCCGCCTAATGTGAGTGTGCCTGTGTTTCCTCTGTTGCTTACAGCAAAGGGACTCATTGCAAATAATAATGTAAAGTAGGTTTACTGGGTGACTTTTTGACCTGATCACTGGCTAAATGCCATGAAGAACTCAATAAAGCGGACCCGTAGTTTTAATCTAATCGAATAACCCGAAAGGGATGCAGAATACTGTTCCTGAATGCCCATGATTTTTTTAAACGCATACATTCGCTGTTAATTAAGTCTCATGTTTGAAAAAGGCAATCAAAAACAAAATCTCTTACATACTATTTGGCCTGAAGAATTAACGTCTTATCAGATTCAACCCACATATTTCAGTTTTGGAACTTGAAAGATGTGGACCAGGTAAGGTTTATTCGCTCTGTGATGGCCTTAATGAATGCTTTCGTTGAAGCTTTTTATGGTCTGGCTTGACCGCACAGCTGTCCCCAGACAATGATGTGATACTCCTAATTAAGGGAGGGACTTTCGCTCCACCCACATGTAGAGAGCCCAGAGTACGTTTTGATTGGGTAGAAGTTGTGTGCTTCCTCAAAAAAATGCTTGCCCCCAATGCCACTGTGATCATTTTGTTTGTTAATCCAGCTCCTTGAGCTTGAACTTTCAGGTGGAAGAGGAAACAAGGGAACCCTACTCACTTGGTTCCGGGGTAACGGTTTTAGCAAGAAACAATGGCTCCTGTGGGCAAATACGAATAGATACTGGTAAAGACGAACGCTCAATGGCAATGAGGGTGATTAAAATTAGAAGCCAAGAAAGGAAGCTGTGTAAAGACAATATGAATACATTTGCAATCAAAAGCAAAATAGAAATCAACAGTTAATTTCAGTAGCATTATACACACATATGTAATCAAAAAGGTGATGGCGTGTCCCTAGTGAATTTTTACAGAAAAAGAGAAGAATCTAAACTACTAAAGTGAAACATAATAATATTTAGATGACATAAGGTTTCTAATGTACATATAGGTTGAAAAGAGGCGACCAAATTATAAGTATAAGCAATTTAAGTACAACAATTGCAATGTGTAAACAACTGTTGTAAGAGGTCTGTCTCTTTATCTTTGCCGACGACGTTTCGACCTGATTGGGATCTCAGGTCTGTTCAGGACTGTTCAATCTGGGGCACCTAAAGGATGTGATAAGTGTGTTTAAGCATGTGGGCCATCAAAAGCGGAATACCTGCAAAGGGCTTGCCTAGCTTGCGGGGCGTGCAGGGGTGCTCTTTCTGAACCATTCCTTTTTCCTGACACCCTGTACAGGTCCCGGACGGGATCCCTGTAAGTTTCTTTATTTTCACCTATATCACGGTGTCACCCCTGCACGCCCTGCAAACTAGGCAAGACCTTTACAGGTATTCTTTGCTCCAGTACAACATTTGCCCTCTGTTATTACTTCACTTTGATAACTTTATTTCGGTCAACGACCATAAAAGCACAGATAAAATATGTACATACAATAAAATACATAAATAATTAAGAACGAGCAGTTAAAACATTATTAAACAATCAGTTATCAAACGAGGAATGACCTTCATTATAATTAGTCGCAATTAATCAAAGTGGACCTTCTGCGCCACATGCCGTACAAAAAACGGGAAACTGAAAACACAATGAAGGGGGATGTATCATATTTTAAAATTCTAACGGCTTGAGCACAATGTTTTAGTCCCAGATTTCTACAGAGTGGTATCAGCCAAGCTCTCCGAATTGAGCTATAAGCAGGGCAAAAGAAAGGGACATGGGCAATGTCTTCTTTACTATTGTTGCAGACAGGGCAGATTCCCTCCTCTTGGCCTGTCCATTTGCAGGTCAATGTCCCAATTGGCAGGCAACCGTGCCTTAGTTGTGTATATAGTTTTCTTGCATGGGGGGGGTTCTATAAAGTCCAGAAATTCCTCCATCCTGGGCACAAATTTTACTTGTAGAAATTCCGAAGATAACCTGCCCATACTTGGCAAGCGGTGCAGCAAACTTATGTTATAGTGCCTCAAAGAGGCCAGCAGCTCAGTTCTCCGCACCACTGGGCAACTCTCCGCCGAAGTCTCCCATATTTGGGGCATTCCGATTTGATAGGCAATAGTTTTTATGTGGAGCAACCAAGATGTTTTCTTGCTCTTCAACGACCCCCAGACAGCAGTGAACTCAGCTCAGTAATCCGCGAGCTCAGGTACTGTCCAGAGCCTTCTCCAGTACAGGAGTGGTCGGGCCGCTAGTAATTCAGAGATGGGTTCCACACCTAGGTCAAATCTCAAGGGTATGAGGGGGGTGCTTTGGCGTAGACCAATCAAATTCCTCATAAAGGCCCGTTCAACCCTGAGAAGACTTGCTATACTCGAATGTCCCCAAAGTTCCGCACCATAAGTTACAGCAGGTCTAAGTTGAACACTGTAAATTTCAAGCGCAGGGGAGACTGGCTTAAATTGCGTTGTCCTCTGGAACTTACCTATGCCCCCTAATATCTGCGAGAGCTTTAGGGTAGATTTGGCTACCTGAGGGCCCCAACCAAAGTCCTCAGGCAAAGTGACCCCCAGGTATACAAAAGTTCTCACCCTTTCGAGCGGGGTACCGTTTAATGTAGGGCTAGGGTGGGTGTGTTTCGGGGGACCGAAGACCATAAATTTTGTTTTCTCTAAATTGATCTCAAGTCCCCGCGAGGCGCAGAATAAAACAAAGCCGTCCAAAACCCGCTGGATGCCTGTTGATGTTCGCGACAACAGTAAGGTGTCGTCTGCGAACATCAGAGCAGGCACCCGACCTGACACCAACCTAGGGGCATCGCTGTCCCTGACTTTATCTAGTTCTCCCACCAGACCATTTATATAGAGACTAAAGAGCGTAGGAGCCAGGGCGCAGCCTTGGCGTACGCCTCTAGTTACAGGGAAACGTGCAGATAATTCCCCGTTCTTCCCGCACCTCACCTGGGCATAGTTCCCTGCATGAAACCGCTTCAAGGCCTCGAATAGATAGGGAGGAAGGCCAAGATCTTTTAAGACCCTCCATTGACTCTCCCTCGGCACAAGATCGAAAGCGGCCCGCAGGTCCACGAAGACCAGGTAGAGGCTGCCACCCTCGACACTTACGGTCTTCCAGAAAAGAACCTGCAGCCTGAAGAGTTGGTCTGTGGTCGAGATCCCTGTTCTAAAGCCGGCCTGAAGGGTAGTCATTACTTCATTCTCCTCAGCCCATCCCAGTATTCTATCCAGGAGTATCCAGCCCATCAGTTTCTGGGAAGTATCCAAGAGACTGATCGGTCTATAATTTGACGGCTCCAAAGGACACCCCTTCTTAAAAATGGGGACGATCTCGGCCCCCGCCCAGGTGTCAGATATCTTTGCCCCCAACAGGACTGCATTAAATAATACGGTTAGGTACGGAGCCCAGATCTTTGGCTGAGAACGGAAAAGGTAACCTGGTACCCTATCGAGACATGGTGCTTTGTTAGGGAGTTGTTTAATAATTACAGTCTCCACCTACTTGGCTGAAATACTCTCGCCACTTCTGGGTGTCATCCTCATCTCAATGCCCCCAAGATCTTTCTGGTGTCCCACGCCCGAGGCCCCCCGTAGTCGATACTCGTGCGGGGGGTCTCGGGCAGAAGAGATCCAGAGGGGGGGTCTTCTGACTCCAGCATCCCAGACCTATCTAAATGGTCCCTATAGCTGGTCACAGGGCTAGTGTAAAGTGCAGAGAAATGCGCCTCCCACACTAGGGGGAGGGATTATTTGGTAGAGAAATCTCCTCGCCATCTTTTGCACCGGAATTTACTAGTGCCCAGAATAGTTTGGCATCTTTTGTCACAAGGGCACCTCTAAGTTCTTCCCACCTGTCTTCTTCTCACCCTCTTTTACCCCTAGTCAGTTCCTTTTTGTAAGTCAGTCTAGCCTCCCTGATGTTCTCTCTATCTTTTACCTTGATTGCCGCAAGGAGCTCCTTTTTTGAGTTCCTGCATGCATCATTAAACCAGGGGTGTGCTTTAGGAACACGCTTCTTAATTCTGCTTATGGGGTAGAACACCTCCCCTAGTACCTCAACTAGCTGTTTGTGCGTATCTAGTGCCTGCTGCCAACCAGACGAGTCACCCATCTGCTCTATAAAAGGGATAGCGAGTTGATAGATTTTGGCAAGCCTCGTGGTTGACTCTAGAAGGTGGGGCCACTTAACCCTCCTTCTGTTATTAGTCAGCGTGAGAGGAAGTGTCATCGTGGCAGGTATATGTCCAGGGGTGTTTAATCCAAATGACCCTGGTTTAAAAGTTACTACCAGGGCATTGTGGTCACTATCCTGTCTTTGGATGACCCTAAATTCTTTCAGCTTGTCCCAATTTTTGGCATCCACCATTAGATAGTCGATGATGGTTGTTTTATTTGCCCGATTAAAAGTTACCATTGCTGGACGGTCGGGGTCCAGTCTCCCGTTGCACGCCCACAGGGATGTCGCAAGGGAGAAACATTTTATTTGGAGCACAACAGGTGTCCATGCCCTGACAGGGGCAATATTCGGGTCCGGGATATGCCATAGTGCATCTACCTCGTCTTGGTCACCCAGTTCTAAACTAGCCAGAGGTTCAAATTGGCAGTTAAAATCCCCTCCGAGGATTATTGAAATTGATGGGTCTAGCCCTTGTATGAAAGAATTCAGGGCTCTAATTGTAGCTGATGCCTGGCCATTCCTAGATGGACTCGAATAGGTGTTTATTATTGCTACTCTGGTTTGGCTTGGGGGTTCTATTAAGACACACTGGATGTCCAGGGAATTTGTTTGAATTTTGGTTGCTTTAATTCCTAGGTGAGTTCCTATCCAAATTGATAGCCCGCCCGACGGGCGCCCTCTACCTGTGGATACTGCCAAGGTGTCAAATGTTGCAAAGGTCGCACTCGTGCTCTCTTCTAGTGCCCAGGTCTCTTGCATCAGGCAGAAGTCATATGCTGCTATAAAGGTGGCCCACTCGGGAGTAAGCAGCTTGTTTTTTATCCCGGCTATATTCCAGGAGACCAATTTAAGGCATCCTTCTTCTGTGTTTTCAGGCCCTTCGATTACCCTGGGCCCCCTATTGCTAATCCTTTTCCTTTCTATGTTGAGGGTGTTTAGAACCTCCTTCTGTGTTTGTGGCAGAATATTTTCCTCTGGTGCCCCTGAGCTTCTGAGTACTACATTTGTGACTTCTAGGGGTGGTATTCCTCCTTGACTAAGTCAGTCTACATCTTCCAGCACAATGAACCTATTCCAGCCTGGCTGTATTGGGAGTAGTGAACCATAGGAAGGCATGCACTCCCTAAATACCCCCCGTTTAAAGTTCTATGTGGCATGGGAAACCCCCCCCTGTTATTATATGTGAATCTTGGGTGGCATGGTTCCAGGCAAGGAGTGGAATAAAAGTACGAGAGGTGCAGAGGACATATTTGGGTATTTGAACTATAGTGAGGGGCATTACAAATATACCCAACAGCAGAAACGTCCCTAAAATTCAAATTATCACGTCGCCAGCTACTGTCTTAGGGCTCCTCCCAATCCAGCCCACTCTTCTGGCTGACAGGATTTCCCCTGAGACATTCCTCGGGAGGGGTCTATTTACACTAAGCCACTGAATGCACTTATTTTTCAGCTCAGACTCCCTTTCTCTTTTCCCCTCAGTTAACGGAGGTACTCCTGCGAGTGCCACCACATAGGATTGGGCTTCGGGAGGTAGGTTAATTGTAGGTGGCTGTCGAGAAAAGGTTCTTGAGGTTTGGCTTTGTTTCGGTGGCGAGCTAGAGTTGTTAGTCCCCTAATCGCCCTCTTTTGTCTTTGGCACGACTTTCGCTGTGACATTTTTCAAGTTCCCTACTGCTTGACAGATCTCCTTCTGAGCGCTGGTCCTTGGGAGGTGTTGAAGTGGTACATGTGTGGGCTTTTGGGAAGTTGGTGTAGCTGCAGTATTATTAGTCTGTGCCAAGGCGTTTTTATTTTCCACTACTCCGATTCTTGGAACATTTTGATGTGGGGTATCTATGACATGGGGTACAGAGTTTCTCGCTTGTTTGGCTGGCTCATTTTTCCCTCCCCCCTTTGTATTTGTAGCAGCAATGAGTTTATCAAGTTTTGAAACCAGAGGCTTAAGTTGGGCAACAATAGTCCTCTCCAAGGATGCTTGTAAATCGGCAACCATGTTTGTGACCCAGCATGGAATTCCTAGCGTTGGAGCAGTTGTACTTCTGATCGGTGTCACCAAGTCATGGTTAGGCAATTTATTGTTACCCAGTTTATTTGGGATAATTCCTTTCTTTTTCTTCCTCATGCATGGTTTACGTGCTGTTGTCCTTTTATCCGGGGAAGTGGGCGACAGGACGATTGGGTGCTCCTGCACGTCTATGGGAGTCTCAACGGGCGTCTGACTGCAGGGCAAGTCTGGGTATGATGGCGCCAAAAACGAACTAGCGTCCAATACATCCGTCGTGGTAGCTGAGATGTCTCTTCCCGAGTTTAGCACACCTAGTGTTGGGGTTATCGATAACCTTCTCTCTGTATTCTCGATAGCATTGACCAGAACACCAATAGTCTGTTGCAGCATTTTATCAATAGCTGTCAAAGTTGGTAGAGGTTGTGAATCGGCTGCCAACAGCTTGGTGTGTGATCGTGTCGCAGGGGTTATAGTTTTATTTCCCCGTTTGTTCATTTTTGCAGTGGAATGTTACAGGGTCAGTAGCTGGTATAATATATCTAACAGTCAAACGCCCCACCACAGGGTCTCACACTGCGTTGCTATGACACTATATGCAAGAAAGTTGTAATCCAAATGGAACAGTACCTTGGTGAGTTTCAGTGGATGAAAGGGGGGTGGCCCGTCCCGTCCACTTCTGTCCCCTGACGGCCATAGACGGCCCGCCCTTTGCCCTGACTTAGCCCGGCGACGCTCCCGCGCGCTCCTGCGACACGGGGAAAGAGTCTGTCTTTATGGCGCCTCCTGGCGCGTTTCTGCGGGTGGCGGCTTCCAGCCGCACTGCCGGCTGGAACCTGCAGTCCTAGCTGTCCCCGGAGTCAAAGAGCCTCTCACGCACAGCGGCCGCAAGAAGATGGAAATAACTTGCGGCGGCGGGGGGAGAGTGGGGAGACAGCAGCAAAGCAGCAGCCCAGGAAAGGAAAAGGGCTCAAACTCCAGGCAGGTAAAGTGTCACGCTGATAACCGGCGTTACCAACTGGGTCCCCGCTCCACCGGGAAAGAGTCTGTCTTTATTGCGCCTCCTAGCGCGTTTCTGCGGGTGGCGGCTTCCGGCCGCACTGCAGGCTGGAACCTGCAGTCCTAGCTGTCCCCGGAGTCAAAGAGCCTCCCCCGCACAGCGGCCGCAACAAGATGGAAATAACTTGCGGCGGCGGGGGGAGAGTGGGGAGACAGCAGCAAAGCAGCAGCCCAGGAAAGGAAAAGGGCTCAAACTCCAGGCAGGCAGGTAAAGTGTCACGCTGATAACCGGCGTTACCAACTGGGTCCTTACACTTTTGATGGCCCACATGCTTAAATACACTTATCACATCTAATAGGTGCCCCACATTGAACAGACCTGAAAAGACCGGAGATCCCAATCAGGTCAAAACGTCGTCGACAAAGATAAAGAGACAGACCTCTTACAACAGTTGTTTACACATTGCAATTGTTGTACTTAAACTGCTTATACTTATAATTTGGTTGCCTCTTTTCAACGTATATGTACATTAGAAACCTTATGTCATCTAAATATTATTATGAACTTTCAGGGACACGTACAATACATTGTAGCACTATTAAACGGCCTTAGATAACTAGATATATGGTGTTTGTTTTTCTCTGGCAGCAGCACAGATGGGAGGAGGGCATTAACTTAAGCATGTGTTAAAAACAATAGGCTTTTAAGGATGGATTGTTATTACACTGTGTTAAGGCCTGTAGTTAGGTATTTCACAGATTACTCTAGTATGCAAATGTTTTGGTGTTGGTGATCTCCCCAAACTAAATGTGAGGGTAGAAGATGTGGAGTACAATAGTCCTTGTCTGGCTCTCTTAGGAGAGATAGTATTTACCTTTTCCAAATGTAATTTTGAATGCATTTTTACTTTCATTACTGTCGAATGGTTGCCATGTTGAAAATTACACTCTGTACAATGGTCTTGAATTGATTATGGTGACAAAATAATCATAAAGGCTATATGCCTGATTGTTTATGATGAAACGTTACGATAAAGGCACCAGGCCTGCTCTACAGACTGTGAAAAGCAAATGTTAAAGCTAATAGGCATTTAAGGGTGGAATGTTATTTCTCTGAACTAAAGCCTGCAGATAGGGTTTGTTACATGGAGCCTCTTAGATTACTTTAGTAGGCAAGAGGGTTAGTGTTGGTTACCCCCTACGACAAACCATAAGTATAGAAGATTTGCAATGTGAGAATCTTTGCTAAACACACTTTGGAGCTAGTATTTTGCTTTGTCAACTGTAATTTTGTAAATATTTGCAATTGTATGACTGTATGCATAAAAGATTGCCTTGTGGGAAAGCTTAGGCGCAGTACCCTCCGTAACTGGTTATGGTGACACACCAATGTTAATAGCCATAGGCTTGATTGGTGTGTAGGTCAATGTTATCCTGATGCCTTAGGTCTAACCTGTTTATTTTGAAAAATTACCACAAAGGCAGTAGGCCAGGCTTATTTATTGTGAAAAACATATGGCGAAGCCAATAGGGGGCATACCAGTGGAATGCTATCACCTTATGTTACAGGCTGTGAATAAGTATTTGATTACTTGTAATCTCACAGATTACCATAGTAGGCAAGGCGTTTTGTGTTGGTCACCCACTCTGACAAACACCAGAAGTAGAATTTCATTGAAGATTCTTGATAGGCCCTATTGAGAGGGATTGCAATGTATATTGTTTTGTCAACTGTAATTTAGTACATGTTTTTAGTTTTATAAATGTATGCCTGGTAGTTGCCAGTATATGGGCATGTCAGTAGGTTGTTGTATATACTATCAATCCATTGGCAAGAGGCTTCATCAGTTCACTGGGAAAAGCAATGCCAGATTCCTTAGATGTATTCTTTTTATAATGAAAAGCCACGAAAAAGCAAGTAGGCCTTACTTAATTATTGTGAAAAGCATTGAATTAAATGCAATAGGCTTTTAAAGGTGTATTCTTATTACATTATGCTGACCTTATAGACAGGAATTGTTACATGGAATCACACAGATTACTATAATAGGCTAGGATTTTGATGACCCTCCTGAACAAACCATGGAAATAGACGAATTGCACTCTGTTAATCACTATTGAGCTCTATTAGTAGGTATTTTATATATTTTGCCAACTGTATTTTGTACATATTTGTAATTCTATTATGGTATACCTGATTGTTGCTTTGTGGATAGGCTTATGACTCAACTCAGTAAGTCTGAGTTGGTTATGGTGACAGGTCAGCTATTGTTTTTAGTGAAATGTTATGATAAAGGCCACAGACCTCACATCTTGATTGTAAAAAACATAGGGTAAAATCAATAGCCATTTAGAGGTAGATTGACATTTCTCTGTAATAAAGCCTACAAGTAGATATTTTGTTACATGAAATGTCACAGATTACTTTTGTATGGAATACCTTTGGTGTTGGTTACTACCTCTGACAGATTTTGGAGGGAGAATATTTGCACTGTCATAATTCTTGATGGAAACTTTTTTTAGCTGTCTGCCAGGATACTATAATAAAGATATAATTAAATAATAGATGCATTTATATATGTAAACAAATATATATCCATATAGAAACATAGATGGTCTTTGGGTAAGCTCTATTGCGCCATTGGTCTGCGTGTGTACCATTTATACTTTGCTTTAATCCATGACAGGCAACTGCATAGGTTAATAGTTCAATCTGCATGAATGAATGAATGAATGAGGGGAATCTTGTATCGCGCAGACTTAGCCCAGTGGGCGTCAAGGCGCCTAGATTAAATACAGCAACTTAAGACCTTACCTAGTGATATTTAATCATGAGTAAGCCTTCTTAAAGAGAAAAGTTTTTAGGGCTTTCTTAAAAGAGTCGATGGCAGGGAGAGTTTTAATCTCCATGGGGAGGGAGTTCCACAATTGAGGAGCGACGTCATCAGTGATTGCCTCTCTTGCCAAGTGAATGACAGTATTTTCAGATCACATGTGTACATCCACTTGAAAATGAGTGCACTTCAGTGTAAAAGCAGATTGCCCAGTCCTTTAGTTTAGAGTGTTTCATCTTTTACAGTTCCCTTTTTTTCTTTGCTTCTCTTTTATTCTACTGTTTCCTAAAAGGATACTGCAGCTTTCTAGGCAGTGCTGATGGTTTGGTTGTGTGCTGTCTATTATATCTGCAGTGCACCACATCACCACTTGCTCTAAACCACTAGACCATTGGGTAATGGGTTTGTCCATAGTGTATCAATGTTTTACCATTCAAAGATTACCAACTAGTTGTTTCTAATTGTGGCAACCACGCTTCAGACTTGTAACACAATGATCGACTATTTACTGTACCTTTACAGGACAGACACTTACTGCTATGTTTTGTTTTGTTATTATAAGCATATGTCCTCCTTGTATAGTTGGCAGCATGTTTTCCTTTTTCTACTTGTATTCTTTTATCTTCCATATGTTGTTGATTTTGTGTTCTTTATTGTGGTTGTGTTAGAGTGAATGCAAGAATGAGTCAGTGAATTGATGAATGGGTGCATGAGTGATAGTGTGTGTATGAAGATCTGTTGATGCCTAAACCCATCAATGACACAAAAGTCACTTAAATTCATAAGCCTGTCCTATTGGCATTGCCAAGGCTTATTAACAATTGCTTCTGCCACTATACCTGACCTTAGATCACTGGAAACAACCAAGTTTTTAGCGCTTTCCTAAAAAGAAGCCTATTCGACAGTAATCTCATGGTGATGGGCAGCTGGTTCCACAGTTTGACTGCACAGTGTGATAGGCTCCCACCTCCCCATCTGAGTCTATGAATTTTGGAGATACAGATGAAACCCACGTCTGAAGGATCTGAGGTTTCTGGTGGGGATGTACCAGGAGAAAAATGTGTGGAAATCAGCTGTCCCTCCGCCATATAATGCCTTATGGACCAAGCATAAGGCTTTAAACTCTGTCCTTTGCTGAATCGGGACCCAATGTAATTAACTGATGGCAGCTGAAGTAGAGTGGCTCCTAGGAATATTTAGCAATAAACGAGCAGCAGCATTTTGTATTGATTGTAGTTTTGCCCTCTGCCTTTTATCAATGTCTATGAAAAGTACATTGCAATAATCTTACTGCGAGAGGATGAGGGCCACTTCCACTGATTTCCTCAATTCCTTGGGGATGAAAGGAAAGATCTTCCTCAGAAGCCTCAGTACACTGTTGATCTGGGCCGCAAAATTAAGCTGGTCATCAAAAATGACCCCCAGGTTCTTGGCTTTGTTGGACGGAATGGGACAGATTGCACAGGTGGGTACTGTATGCGTTTTTCCTGGTTGTGAATTAGTTTGCTACACCAGTTCTTGTAGTTGGAGCAAGTGTGGGAGGAGCTAGTGCAGAGCCAATGCATTTTTCATTAATTGTGCCTGATTGACAAGGTCTACACAGTGCGCCGAGGAGCGGCAGAGGAGAAACCTACACTGGACCCATCTAGTAACATCAGAAGATCAACATATTTACCCCAGAGGGGCGGGGAAGCGATCACCAGGCGTGCACTAGAAACAAGTTGCTAGGATAAAATGCCTTTTTGGAGGTGGACCCCCAGGGACAAGTGAGCGACCCACAGACATGCATTGGTTTCAGGCACACTTTCACATTCACATCTACCTGGTCCCTTTCTTCAGCCAAAAGGCTTCTTTCTGCCAGCCATTATCTTTGATTCAGTCCTGGTAGAACCAGTGCTCTACCCTCCTGCATTGTGCTCCTCCCGGAAACACTCCCAAGACACCTATTGCCTTCATTGCTATTCGATGTTCCTTAATCTTGCTGGCCCTGTGCCCAGTCCTCATTAGTACTCGATGCTGTCCTGTGGACTGAAACCACTGCTGCTCACATGACGGAGGGAGGAGGCATGGAAGGACCAGGCACACAGAGGCCCATGCGCACGCGGGAGGCTCCCAGGGCAGCATATTATAGCCACAGGTTTCCAAACTCCATTTCTGCCTGGCCTAGTTTACGGCAGGCTCCCAACCCAACTGTGAAAGAGGGCGAGCGAGAGAACCTCTGTAATCATGGAAGTAGTTGTTCACTTTCATCCTGTATACTGAAGCAGATTTATGTAGAAATGTGGCAGATGTTCTGTGGCAAGAGGAAACCCTGGGCAGGGGCCAGGCCAGAGCAGAAAATATGCTTTTATAATGTGTACAGCTTTAAATATTTATGCGTGTTTACATTTGTTATATGTCTGTGGTGTGTCGGGGTCACATCTAGCTGTTACAGAGTGCATCTGAATGTTTCAGACTGAAGTGACAGGCTGTTTTTAGACGTGCAAGCTGATGGAAAGCAGGCCCCTGTCGCCTGTTTGCAATCCATTAGTGAATACACAATGTGCTAAGGTGTCTCCTGCAGGCCAGTCAATGACATTTAAAGTGATGAATGTGCGCGTGCCTGCTTTTCATGAGTGAAATACTGATGCAGTGGCAGTGCTCTGACAAACGTCTTAAAGCCGGATTGTACATTTATTCCTGAAACGGGCGGCTGGTTCTGACAGCTAACTGACTTGTCTACTTACAATTATTTAGGAAGAAGAGGAGAAACGGCGAGCAGAGCTTAATCAGAAAAAAGAGAAATCCAAGCTGACGTTTGAGGAGTGGCTGGAGAACGCCAAGAGTAAACCCCGCCCAGTTTTAAATAGCTACGGATACGCAAACGGAAAGCTTACAGGTTAGTACTGACAGCGTGGGTACGATTTTTTTACTCGTGTGTCTGGTGGGTTATGCACGCAGCACGCACACTGCGTCGACTGTATGCGCGCGTTTATTGTTGGTATCAAATGGTGGCTTGAATATTGAAAGGGTTTGCTGTGATGCACTAAATAACCCCGCACCCGCGAAAGTCCCAGCTGATCACCGTGGTTTAAAGAGGTAAAAGTTCGGTTACGATGCACGACTAAAATAAATGAACGTCTGTCTGTCTGCACGCGTTTTTCCAGGCCCATACGTGCCTACTATTATTGTATGCTACAATATGGTGCCATAAGAAAGACATGTGTGCAGCTGAGCTAGGACGGTCGTGCGAAATATAGGACAAACACTCATTGTACCATTTATATGCTTGTCAAGTGTAGAATTGCCTTATTACAAAAACTTGCAAAAAACACAGTTGATGGACAGAATGTAGAACAATGTCATACATTCACCCCAGTACAAGGATCTGGGCCTAAATCCATCGTTTTTTTTGCACTCCACACCACCCTGGGTTAAACACTGGCTATATGCAAATCAGCCTTGACCCTGTGCCTCATGGGAACAGTCCAGTCCGAACTACCAAGCCATGTCTTTCCCAGAACGGAATCAAGCATCCAAGGACCGGTTTCTGGCTATCAGCCTTCATCAGCCTGGATAGCTTGACTCCAGTGGTGTGGAGAGCCTGGGACTCACGTCTGAGTATACCCGCACTCGGGGTGAAAATTGCAAACAACACAGTTGATGGACAGAATGTAGAACAATGTCATACATTCACCCCAGTACAAGGATCTGGGCCTAAATCCATCTTTTTTGCACCCCACACTACCCTGGGTTAAACACTGGCTATATGAAAATCAGCTCTGACCCTGTGCCTCATAGGAACAGTCCAGTCCGAACTACCAAGCCATGTCTTTCCCAGACCGGAATCAAGCATCCAAGGACTGGTTTCTGGCTATCAGCCTTCATCAGCCTGGATAGCTTGACTCCAGTGGTGTGGAGAGCCTGGGACTCACGTCTGAGTATACCCAGCACACTTGGGGTTAAAATTGCAAAAAACAGTTGATGGACAGAATGTAGAACAATGTCATACATTCACCGCAGGACAAGGATCTGGGCCTAAATCCATCGGTTTTTTGCACTCCACACCATCCTGGGTTAAACACTCGCTATATGCAAATCAGCTCTGACCCTGTGCCTCATGGGAACAGTCCAGTCCGAACTACCAAGCCATGTCTTTCCCAGACCGGAATCAAGCATCCAAGGACTGGTTTCTGGCTATCAGCCTTCATCAGCCTGGATAGCTTGGCTCCAGTGGTGTGGAGAGCCTGGGACTCACGTCTGAGTATACCCAGCACACTCGGAGTGAAAATTGCAAAAAACACAGTTGATGGACAGAATGTAGAACAATGTCATACATTCACCCCAGTACAAGGATCTTGGCCTAAATCCATTGTTTTTTGCACTCCACACCACCCTGGGTTAAACACTGGCTATATGCCAGAAACCGGTCCTCGGAAGCTTGTTTCCGGTCCAGGGAAGGCATGGCTTGGCAGTTCGGGCTGGACTGTTCCCATGAGGCACAGTGTCAGACTGATTTGCATATAGCCATGTCTGAACTGGGGTGGCAGAGTGGGCTAAATAACGGTGATGGATTAAACCCAGATCTTTTGACTGGGTGTGAGTGTTTGATTGGTTCAGATGCTCCGTCCATTACCACCCCCTTTTGTACCGCTTTTGGCCGCCATAAGTGTGGCAGGGTATGCTCAGATGTGAGTCCCTTGCTCACTTTGCCACTGGATTCAAGCAAGCCGGGCTGAAGACGGCTGGAATGCCAGAAACCGGTCCTCGGAAGCTTGTTTCCGGTCCACGGAAGACATGGCTTGGCAGTTCGAGCTGGACTGTTCCCATGAGGCACAGGGTCAGACTGATTTGTATATAGCCATGTCTGAACTGGGGTGGCAGAGTGGGCTCAAGAACGGTGATGGATTAAACCCAGATCTTTTGACTGGGTGTGAGTATTTGATTGATTCAGATGCTCCGTCCATTACCACCCCCTTTTGTACCGCTTTTGGCCGCCATAAGTGTGGCAGGGTATGCTCAGACGTGAGTCCCTTGCTCACTTTGCCACTGGATTCAAGCAAGCCGGGCTGAAGACGGCTGGAATGCCAGAAACCGGTCCTCGGAAGCTTGTTTCCGGTCCAGGGAAGGCATGGCTTGGCAATTCGGGCTGGACTGTTCCCATGAGGCACAGGGTCAGACTGATTTGCATATAGCCATGTCTGAACTGAGGTGGCAGAGTGGGCTAAATAGCGGTGATGGATTAAACCCAGATCTTTTGACTGGGTGTAGGTGTTTGATTGGTTCGGATGCTCCGTCCATTACCACCCCCTTTTGTACGTTATTACAGAAACTGTCAACCGGTACCAGACTTCGGTACCCGTGTTTCGCAGTAAAGTGCAATTGGAACCCTCCTTGTTCCGTGCTCCGGGAGTAGACAGCTGCGGGTAGAACTACGCTCGGGCCCCCCAATACACAACAACTTGGCACCTTCACTGCTTACTCAACCTTAAAGCCACGCACTGACCTTGCGTTGTCTCTAGTGGGCCTTCCTAGACCCCGCCCCGCCCTCCTTAATAAGTAAGCTAGCCAACTGTTCCTTTATGGAAAGTAAGGCCCGATGGCCTCGCGGCTTCCCTTTCTGTATTGTGCTCTCAGATTGCTGTCTTAGTTCTGTTTAGCGGGAAAGCTTAGTAAATAATTGCCATCATTTTTTAAGGCAATTATTGTCTGCCAACATTTACTTCAGATTTACGGGTGGGCAGTTCTGTCCCAGCAAGTCTCTGGCCAAGTTCCCTCTTGGCCATCAGAGCGACTTTCATTTTACTAATGAATTCGGCACTTCATGTATGCACTTCAGAAAGTTGTGTACTAATGTAAGCAGCCTAAATATAATTTGCTACCAGTAATGCCTAAAACTGTTAATTTAGCCCTGCATAAGTGGTTCGACTTGCTAAACTATCATTGTTTTTCTTGCTCTAATTGTTTTGTTCTTGCTAAACTTTTCTGTTGGCTACTACTAACCTCAGGTGCCAATATTTAAAACAGCATTGCTGCCCCATGCGGTACCGTATTGACTTTGTTCTGTCCCAGAAGTGACAAAAAAGAGGCGTATATAAGCACCACTTCTGTTTGCCAACATCTGTTCCTTCCCTTCTGCGCTTCATATGTGGACCTGGAGCTTACAGTAGTGGCGGCTGGCAGGGAATGGGGGTGGTGAAGCAGGGGTGGGCAAAAACACCCCACAGTTTCACCGGCCGCCGTCTCTCCTCAGCTTTGGCCCCGTCTCATGGCCGCCTTCTCCTCCGCTTCGGTCCCCAAAGCACAAAGGTTACCTTAAGCAAATCACAGTGCTGCAGTGCATCGTTGGAATTGACCTGAGCGCTGTGGTTCCCCTCCAAGCTGTGTTTTACAGCCTGGAGAGGAACATGCAGAGTGCGCATGACTGTTTGGCTGTCCCAAGACGGCCGGCCAAACCATCATGTTCACTTAGAGTATGCCCACCACTCCTCCCCCTGTGACCCCAGTCTCACCCTAACATAGCCCGTAGGGAAAAATAAAATGATAATAAGAAGGTTATTATAATTTTCTTTGTCTGCTCTGAGAGCAGTGGGGCGACACTGGTATACACCCACTTTTTCCTCGTTGGTTGACTAATTTTATTCTGTACGATTTGTCATAACCAGTGTGCAAGGTAACACATCCCCTTAAAAAATTAAAGGTTTAAGCCTTCTCTGGACAGTTGCAAGCAAATGTCTGTGACAGACCTACTTTAGGTATGTGTCTGGTGTTTAGGGCACATCTCCAAGTCATGTGAAGAGTATGCCCTCATGAATCTAAAAGCGATCCGGGATTGTGAAGTGAAGCTACACATCACCGAACAGCATAAGAAGTCGCACAATTCCTGCTCCCCTTAAAGTTCAGGGTGAAGACCTGCTCTCGTTCTTAGGCCATTCTTGCGACAGATCCTTGTTGCAGTCTAACTCTGCCAATAGAACACAATAAAAGCGTAAGCACCAGAAGGCTAAGCCGGAATTCACCCCAGTCCTGCAACTCTCTACCAGAGAAGTCATAGAGACGTCAGGGTGTCTTTTGGTTTCACTCCCAGTCCCCCACCAATGCATCTTGAGTTTCCTTGGCCAGATTAAGGCTTTGAAAGGTCATGTTGCGTATTTAGGGCATTCTTCTAACTCCCTGTGGTGTGCCTTTGAGTCCTAAGGATCCATGGAGGCCTTGAGTCTGGTTATAACCACCTTGTATACCCTCTGTCTGTGCCTCCTGAATCAGTTGCGGTTTCCACATTGACTTAGGTGCTGACTTCCTTTCTTGCATCAGAATCCACACCTGTCCCTTCTGGCGCTAGAGAAGGATTCTGTACTTACAATCGTAACCAACTCTATATTAAACTCATTTCTGCCTCACCAGAGGAAGTGTCCAGCATCCACCGCTTCTCACCCGGTCCTGAATAGTCTGATTTAGATGCCCACACCACGGAACTGCCATCCAGCATTCTAACAACTTTTCACTTCTGACTCCGACCAAAGTCTACTTGCCTTCGTATATAATGACTGAGTTGATGGAGATGACTTACCCCTACACTATGATGAGGACAACCTTTTTATGGATGTCCAGGAGGCCAGTGGGTTGGAAACAACTCATACTGTTTCTCTTAGCAAAAACACCCATCGCCAGCAGCAACTTCAACTCGTGCATGTCCGAAGCACATCATCTGATCTAGAGCTGCCCCAGTGCGCCCCCCCCCCCACAACCAACCCCCCTTAGTTCCTTATTTATTTAGTGTGTTTTGATATCGCGCACAGCTACCCCAACGGGGTGTCCCGGCGCTCCTTTGTGACTATGTTCAGCCTAAAGAGGTGAATTAGGCGGAGGTCGATCAACAGAACAGATAAGTTTTGAGAGCTCTTCGGAAAGGTTGCTCATCCTTGATCAACCGAATGGCGTTAGGAAGTTTATTCCAGAGGGCCGCAGTCGGCACCGGAAAAGTTTTCCCACCTGAGCGGGATTTCCTGAATCTAGGGACTGTAAGGAGGTTTTTAGATGAAGAGCGTAAGGTCCTGATGTTAGTATAGGGGATCAGGCAGGTGGACAAATAGGCAGAGCCTTTGCCTTGCATGGCCTGATGAGCCAGTACCAAAGCTTTGAATTCTGCCCTTTTGTGCAATGGTAACCAGTGGAGATTGCGACGATGGGGAGCAATATGCTCACGAAGAGGGATGCCTGCAACTAGACGCACCGCCGCATTCTGGACCGTCTGAAGGCGATGACAGAGCCCAACAGACAGTCCAGTGTAGAGGCCATTGGCGTAGTCTAGATGCGAGGTGATCAACGCCTGCACAATGGTCTTCCTGGTATTACTGGGTAGAAAGTGGATGAACTTTTTTATCATTCTGATCTTGGCTAGGCAAGCAGCAGAAACTGTATGGACTTGCTGATAAAAAGTGAGGTTGGAGTCCCATTTAACTCCGAGGTTCTTCACGGAATCTTTAGGGAGGGGGGGCACTTAAATCAAGGGGCCACCAGATGTTAGGGTCAAGAGGAGCAGGCTGACGGAAAAAGAGAACCTCCGTTTTACCTGCATTCAGCCTTAGAAAGTTATTGTCCATCCAATGGGCAATTGTACGGAGGCAGTTTTTTAAGGGGTCAAAAGTAGAAGGGTAGATGTTATCAAATGAAAACAGAAGCTGGATATCATCAGCATAAGAAGTGACCTTAATGCCAGTTAGGGAGATTGTAGAAAATAAATACAAACTTGGTGAACATTATCTGCGCCATCTTGCCCCTTTCCAGGCCCATTCATGCGCGTAAGCGGCAGCCATTTTGAATGCCATGGCCTCCCTGCCCCTTGCTGATAGCCAGCGCGTCTCTCTCTCTCTTAACCTCGCAAGCATTCCCCCGCACGCTGACAACCCCCCCGCTCTCTCATGCCTTGGGTCATAAACCCCTCTTCAGCGCAGCTTCACCACGGAATCCCATCCTGTTCCCAGCGCGACACCTCCCTTCATTCCTTTCATGGCCTCAAACCCTTTTGATGCAAACCCCCTTTTCCTGTGTCCCCGTTTGTCTTCCTCGTTCCCAGGCTGCCACCTGACCCTGCGGATACTGTTTATTACCCCGTACAGTAGGAAGCTTCCCCTCCCCATCAAAAGACCCCCGAACCGATCAAAGCCCCCACCCCATGAGATCCGATCAACCCCATGCATTCCGTGAATCGGCGGAATGCCCTGCTGTGCGACAACCATCACCTGTTGTGACCGGGGTGGGGAATCCAACTGTAAATGTATGTGGGAACGGGTCTGAAGGGGAGATTCCGAAGATGTTCTTTCAAGTATTAAAATATTACGAGAATGTGTTATGTGCAATAAAGGTTGTAAACTCTAGTATAAGAGGCCCGGCCTCAAAGATGTGGTTAGAGCACCTCGTGACGATACTTGCTGTCTGAATTGATGTGTTCTCCTCCGGAGAGAATAAAATCCTCGTTTCCCGACTTCCAGTCTCCAGCGCCTGCTTCTTCATTGATTAATATTGGTGGGTCATAGAGGCGATACCGCCGGGCAACATAAAAGGGTCTTTGGTTACCGGTTGTCTTTGGAACCCTTTTTAACAATTGGCGTCCCAAACGTGGGGCCCATCAGCGACTCGTGGATCCAGTGGGAGAGGTCCTGACGACAGAGTGAACGACTGCAACGATCGGAAGGTACCCTGTCCGATAGACCCTTGTCTGACAGCCGATCATCCGAACTTCACTGGTTCCGAACAGACCTCTCTCGAGTGATCTGCGGTCCTGACTGGGAACCATCAGGAGTGCCACGAGAAGTACGAAGAGAAGAGGACGATCGGGCGCTGGATTCGGAAGACGAGAAACTGTCCATGCGGTCCGGGTAAGGTCGTGTAAACACGACGAAATTGCGATAGTGATAGATAATTGGAAGTAATTGATAATTGTTGTGAAAATACTAGTATTACTCTTTGTTAATTTATTGGAGATTCGCTGTCTGCAAACGGAGAAACAACAGGCTCTCCCTTTATAAACAGCGAAGGATAGGTACGCACCCGTCGGACCTATTTTCCCCCTCCCCATTGAACAATTGCCCCCCCCCCCATTGATTAATTGTTATAGATCGTTTTCTGGAGATTCTCTGTCTACAAACAGGGAAGATTAGGTCCCCTCTTTGCAGATAGTGAAAGGGTAGGTGACGCGAACCTTTGCGAGCCTACTTATTCTCCCCATTGACCATATTGATTTTTTATTTTCGCCCTAAACATTGATTAACTGTTATAGATTGTTTTCTGGAGATTCTCTGTCTGAAAACAGGGAAGATTAGGTCCCCTCTTTGCAGATAGTGAAAGGGTAGGTGACGCGAACCTTTGCGGGCCTACTTATTCTCCCCATTGACCATATTGATTTTTTATTTTTGACCTAACGTTGATTGATTGCTCAGAATTGGTTCATGAGGTATTCACTACGTGCAAACAACGTAGAATAGAAATATTCTGTCTAGTCTTTGCGCGCAGTGATAAGATAGGTAGTGCTGACTATTATCCCATTGTGATCCGTCATGCCTGTCTTCTCCCCACTGGTCAGTAGCCTGTTTTACCCGGACCGCTTATTAGAGATGAACCATCCGGCTCCGCTGGAAGGCACCCCTAATAAGGACATGTTCATGAAGCATGGATTAATTGCTATAGCCTATAGTGAGCTGTGGCATAAATATACGAAAAGGGATCGAGAAAGACAGTGGCCACTGAGAGGATCCTTTGATCTCGATAAAATAGAAACAGTAGAAATAGCCCTTCGTAGGAATGAAACAACACCTATCATGCTCGATAGTCTCGGCATGTGGCGCAAAGAAGCCGCACGACGAAGGGAAGGCGACGAATTCGGAGAAGGTGAAGGGACACGACGGACAACCCCCCAAACGTCTAGTAGGCAAAGGGAAGGGCCAGCGATGGCACAGTCCCGAGGAGTAGTCATGAAAAGCGAATGGTGTAAAGGGATGTGCCGACAAGCCAACCCCGGAACACAACGACCTGAAGGTAATCCCCCGACATTACGCACAGGACGGACAGATTTAAAACAAAACCAATGTGCTTTCTGTAAAAATCTTGGACACTGGAAAGCCCAATGCCCGACTCTGCAAAGCATAGGTAAGAATGAAGGGGTGACAGAAAGGACGGACCGACAGAAAGGAAAAAGACGTGAGATAAAAACCAATCAGACTAGTGCAGACAGAACAGACAGGACCACCCCGTTCGATTATGCTCGGTGGCACAGATTTCGTCAGACCAATTTTAACGACATGTTAGAGTTCTGGGACTGATTGCTCTCTGTTGCTCCCCCACTCTGAAAAACAAACATAACTGCAGGTCAGTGTAAACAACCCCCCGTTAGAGAAAAGATTCAAGAAAGCCAAGCGTCTATTATATAACTTAGGATTTAATTACGGTAAAACACACAACCAACAGTAAATAGAATAACTAGTAGAACTCTCTAAAAAAAGCAAACTTGACTAATAGGAAAAATACAAAACATGTTATGCTCACTCCGGAAGTCCTCGAAACGTAATGGCCCTTTCGATGGTCCCGCCCATCCGAAACACATAGCACGTGTGGGGCGGGGCCTGCCAGCAACCATGGGCCAAAAAGAGATCGCTGGCGAGAAGGTACTGGAGACTCCACACAGCGGGCAATGAAATGGTCTTCCCATATTGCCCTTCCAGGGATGGCGTCCCCCGGGCCGCGAGTAGGGAGGGGGCGGATGAAAATGACCCCCTCCCTCATATCTCCTGGTCCGGCCATCACGAATTCCTCCATCGAACGGATGCAGGGTGGGCAGGGAGGAAGAGGCGACGCGGACGAGCCTCTTCCACCTCCACAGGTAGGAGGCTTCCCTGCCCTGGCCCGACGCCGATGTCCTCCAGCCGGGCGACGGCCATATACCTACGCTGCACAGGAAATATAATGTCCGGCTGGTATATTTCCGTAACACAGGACATATAATGCCCGACTCGTATATTTTCTCAGTACAGGATATACAAAGACCCGGCTGGTATACCTGCATGGTACAGGACACACAATGTCCGATGGGCATACTTCCGGAGTACCGGATGTACAGTGGTCCCCCAAGAGTCGGAATCAGGGGTGTAGGGTGGTCATCATGTGCGCCCCTGATTCCAAGAGACGGCGTAGGATGCACCGGGAGAGGAAGACGGCACGGTGAGCCTCCCTCACCTCCCCAGATGAAGGCTCCACTGCTGCACCCTGGCGCCCCGAACCAAAATGTCCTGCTCCAACCGCATGATGCTCTGTTTTTCGCCATCACAAGAAGTTTTCCTCCGCTCCTGATGGATACGGCAAAGGTTGCTGCAGGGCCTCAAAATGGCGTCTGGGCCCTTGAAAGGCGGGTCTAGGCCGCTGGAGTAACTTTGTCCGAAATTGCAACTCGGGCGCTTGTCCACCTGGGCGCAAGCCCCCACCATCGACAAACATCCCCTCGACTTTGAAGATTCTACCAAAGTCCCAAGAGCCCTCGGCCCCTTCAGGCTTCCGGTGAGGAACAGTTGCATTGATCTCAAATGAAATAACCACGGCACAGCAACAAGATGGCGGTGCCCTCGTGTCTGCATCAGCTTCCGTCTGAACCACCCAGGAACATTATGGGCTAACGAACTCGAGCAAGTTCCGGCTGAACATCAACATGACCCGGTAAGAGAGACTTTACCCCCTCCCTCTCTTGATTGACGGTCCGCACCACCAGCCCCTCTGTTAGCACAGTTTTCTTTTGAACTGCCGAAAGGGACTCTGGTCCAACCGCCAATTGTCGGGGATATTTTGCCCCTGATGCTACTTCCGGACTAAACCGGCCTCGTCCAAAATGGCGCTGGTATCAATGGAACTTACGGGTGCCTCGTGGTGTCCCTTAGCTAATGAAACTTGATGTACTAAGATATATATGTATATATATATGAACCATTGCGCACTCGATGTTAAAGGGAGGAGGGTTCACTTGGCAAACATTTAAGAAGAGGTTCTGTAAAAATGTTGATTTCAATGAACAATTTATTTTTTGATATTTGTTGTAACTGATACATAACGTCGCTCATAATGCACGCCCGCGGTTTGCATTTAGGAAATGTGATTACGATGAGCTTGACTGTGTTTCCATCTATGAACTGAAATGCCCCTGATTCCTTCGTCACGCAATGAAATGTTTTTGGTTACTTACAAATAATTAATTAGACCTTTTTACATGTTCTTGTACTACAAAATAACCCCCTACTGTATGTGTTTCCATCGACGACATGTCAGGCCAAAATATGAATTGCGCTCTCACCTTTTACGTACTGAATAACTCTACAAATAAAAGTCTTAGAAGCTATGGATAGGCTCCGCGTACTTTTGTAAATACGGGTATCGGTGGGAGGGTTTTTCTGTGCGCAACTGTTCTGCTCTCTTTTTAAGGTTATCCGAGAAATGGTTGTTCGGCCCTGGGTTGATGGTCAAAACGAAGGTATGATACGCTGCTTACGAAGAAGGACCTCGACTTCAGAGAATGGGTAAAGTAAAATGGTGTGATTGATAAATTGTTATAAGGATATGGTGGTCGAAGGTACTAAGGTACAGGGTTGAACGAAGAACTGGTATGCCTTAAGAACATCACAGCTTTGGGAATGATTTAGGGACCCCGATGACCGGATACATCTACGAAACCGGGTACCTCGCGCTAGGCACCTCTGATTCCTCTTTTTAGCGTTTTTCACTACACACGATCCTTAACGCCATCCTCGAACCTCCCCATGAACCACCTATCACATTGCCTGCCCCCATGACTTTAAGAAACCAGAACCCTAAGGGATTATACCCCGAAGAGACAAGTACGATTATGTGGTAAGTAAAGGATTTTCGTGCCCTTACATTTGATGTGTTCGAATGTTGTCCCCCTACCTCCCCTTTTTCTCCCCCTTTTTCCTCTGCAGGTTACATTAGAATCCCGATTAGAGTATCATAAGGGATCTGGAACCACGTCACGCCCGATGCATGAAGACGGACTAGCACTACAAAATGGCACAACAAGGACGCTCTCACGACCTTTTTACCAAATCTAACGCTTTTCTGTCCCAAAACCGCATGCTTCCCACCTCCTAACACAGACCCGAAACGTCTAACGTTGGGTAACGCACTGAATAGCCCAAACAATACACGGTCATTCTCTATGTCACACGTGTACTGTTCGGCCTATTGTCTCTCTCTCTCTCTCTCTCTCTCTCTCTCTCTCTCTCTCTCCCACTCACTCTTCCACCCCTCCACACTTTCCCTCTTCCTAGCAACTGGCACCTAATTGGCGAACCTGGTGCACCTCCTGATTGGCCCCAAATACCACAAGTATTTGCACAAATTTGTCCTAAATAAAATTGTATCGATACCACGTTACTACCTCTCCTTTTCTACTAAAATATGGATGAAATTTAAATTGGCCGATAGGAAAGGGACAGGTAAGACGACTAAGGTTCCCTAAATTTGACCCACTCTCAGGGAACTATTTGTCAGTGGCTCCTATGATAAAAAAATGTGTCTGTGGTGATGCGACCATCCCCATTGAAAATTGTCTCCGTACCCCAAGCTGTAAGAAATGATCGAGACACCCCCATCTACCCAAAATGCCCCCAGTTTGGTATCCATCAGATCCCTCCTTCCCCGAGGATAAGTTTAATAATTATTGCAAACCACCCCTCCCGAGTTTTTGTAGCAACCAGGTTGCGAGGATTTATATAGAAAGTTAGAAGGATGTGTGCAAAGTTGAAAATTAGATTGAAAAACGAAAGAACTTGTTGCAGTAGGCATGGTTGAAAATAAGATGTTTTTATGTAATGCAGACTCGTTTAGCCTATGTTCATCCCTCAGAAGGATGCTTATCAGACTATGGTGAATAGCACATTGCACTTTTGTAAAATACAAGGCCCTGAAGACTAGCCTAGCCTTGCAAGACTCGTACTAGGGAAATGGGTCTCTGCCAGAAGAACTGACATCTACTATAATAGACATATGACAAATGAACGTAATAATCATCAAAGCATCAAAGAATCAGCCAACAAAAGGAAGTTGTAAGGAATCCAGCAAACCCATCATCAATTGTTTATACGTTAGCCGCAAGAATCTCCAATGTAGCGAGTGCTTACCCCAGTTGCTTGGTGTTGGGAGAGAAATAGACTTATGTAATTACCTTTTTCTGCAAAATCTCTAAAGACTGTCTTTTCAAAACTCATTTAAGGGTATCACTGTCGGAGGAGAAAGAGACCGGATGTGGGAGCACGCGGCCTGACTGCGGATTGTGGAACATCAGCGACGGAGGCCGAGGCGAGACCACAGCAGTAAGGAGACGCCGGACGGGGCACTGTTTCAAACAAAGCTAAGGAAAGGGCTGACCTGAAGCCCCTGCTCTATGATCAACGTGTGCCAAAAAGCCCCCGCTCTCTGAACATGGTCTCGGACTCGCCTGACGCAAAACTCTCCACCCCCCTCCCCCTGATCTGTTCCCGACTTGGCCTTGCTCCATCCCCTCCTCCTCCGACCTACCATAAGGACTGTTCACACCCGCACCTTTCCATCCGAACTCCCAAGTTCCTCCAAATCCTACTGAGCTCCCCAGAGAAGAGTACTCCCTACGTCAGAAGGGAGGGAGCTCCGACTAAGTAGACCACGAACTATGTTAATCTTAGAACGGTGACCTAGAACTCCACCAAGGGTCGCCTCCAAAGAAAAGATGAACGAAGTATGTGGTTCTACCCGCTGCTGAACGCCTCGAAGATGATGGAAGCGACAGGAAATGCCCACCACAGACTCAAGAAACAAACAGATCTCACAATTCAGGAACAATCGCATTTTTTTTATTGCAAATCTATGCTCTGCATTACGGAAGAAGATGCATCTGCTCCAAAACAGTAACGCATTGCTCCTATGAGGCCTGGTGAAACAAGCCCCTGCCCGCAGACCTCCAACGACTCAATCCACATGAACATTCCTGTTGACAGACCGAATTGTAATCCAGGTGCTTAACAGTGCCAACAGAAGACGACAAAAGACAACGAGAACTCTGATATTTTTTTCTATCTCTCCTTTCTCTCCCAATCACCATTGGACTGACTATGCACCCGCCATATACAAAAAGGACTTACTTATATGATAACTTACCAGTTCTTATTCTATGATCTGTACCCAACACCCTCGCTACATAATTCTAGTCTGATATTGCATTACGATGACTTTTTCCTGCAACCAACTTAACAATGAACCCGCCTACTAAATGATGAGATTTTTCAATATGATGTTTATAATGTGATGTTTATGTACAATTCTTTCGCCTAAGCCCCCTCTCCCTTACTTATGATCGCTGCATATAGATGTAGATAGGAAATAGGCCAGCAAGATGTCTTGGAAATGTTAAAGGGAGGACTGTAGAAAATAAATACAAACTTGGTGAACATTATCTGCGCCATCTTGCCCCTTTCCAGGCCCATTCATGCGCGTAAGCGGCAGCCATTTTGAATGCCATGGCCTCCCTGCCCCTTGCTGATAGCCAGCGCGTCTCTCTCTCTCTTAACCTCGCAAGCATTCCCCCGCACGCTGACAACCCCCCCGCTCTCTCATGCCTTGGGTCATAAACCCCTCTTCAGCGCAGCTTCACCACGGAATCCCATCCTGTTCCCAGCGCGACACCTCCCTTCATTCCTTTCATGGCCTCAAACCCTTTTGATGCAAACCCCCTTTTCCTGTGTCCCCGTTTGTCTTCCTCGTTCCCAGGCTGCCACCTGACCCTGCGGATACTGTTTATTACCCCGTACAGTAGGAAGCTTCCCCTCCCCATCAAAAGACCCCCGAACCGATCAAAGCCCCCACCCCATGAGATCCGATCAACCCCATGCATTCCGTGAATCGGCGGAATGCCCTGCTGTGCGACAACCATCACCTGTTGTGACCGGGGTGGGGAATCCAACTGTAAATGTATGTGGGAACGGGTCTGAAGGGGAGATTCCGAAGATGTTCTTTCAAGTATTAAAATATTACGAGAATGTGTTATGTGCAATAAAGGTTGTAAACTCTAGTATAAGAGGCCCGGCCTCAAAGATGTGGTTAGAGCACCTCGTGACGATACTTGCTGTCTGAATTGATGTGTTCTCCTCCGGAGAGAATAAAATCCTCGTTTCCCGACTTCCAGTCTCCAGCGCCTGCTTCTTCATTGATTAATATTGGTGGGTCATAGAGGCGATACCGCCGGGCAACATAAAAGGGTCTTTGGTTACCGGTTGTCTTTGGAACCCTTTTTAACAAGATGATATCAAAAAGTGGGGAAAAGTAGACATTAAATAAAAGAGGGCTGAGCGAGGAGCCCTGAGGGACTCCCCACCGAAGCGGACAGCTTTCTGAGGTAAATGGGGGGGTAAACACTGCCTGGGAACGATTGGACAGAAAGTAAGAAATTCAGCTCAAGGCCATGCCCCGGATGCCCTTCGAGTGGAGGCGTTCTAGGAGGAGGTGGTGGGAAACGGTGTCGAATGCTGCCGACAAATCCAGCAGCACCAACACCGCTCTTGATCCCTCATCCAACCTCCATCTAACTGCGTCTGACATCTCGATTAGGGCCGACTCAGTGCTATATCCTGGCCTAAAGCCATGCTGAGAGTCGTGAAAAGCACCTGAGCTTCCGTGAGACCCTCGTGGGTGAGTAGCGTGCTTTATAAACCCCTGATTGATTGATTGATTGATCTATCTTCGGAAAAGATTACACGCTGTAGAACTCCGTCAGTAGGCCTCTCACCCGTACCCACCCTAGCACATGAGCATAAAACCTCAGAAACATTATTGACCTCAATCTTGGCATGTCTACCAAGTGACCATCGCCTGATCTTACACCCTGAAGATGCAGAAAAATATCTTCAATTGGCAACCGAACAGCACCATGAAAACCGTCACCCAAGCCCTCATCACAAGAAGACTAGCCTCTACTCTGGTATTCAACCTCCCACTCCTTTCAGGCACTGACTGACAAATTACTGGATACCTGGGCTTAGCCTTTTTCTTGCTCGCCAGTGAAAAGGCAGGTATTTGGATGGCACAGACAGGCACTTGATAACCCTGATTTCTTCATTCAATACCCCATGCCAGAAAGTTTGGTGGTCCAAGCTTCCACCAGCAGAGTAAACCCCACTTCTTTCGCTATGAGCCCTCCACCCCTCACAGTGAGAGAGTAGAAGAGAATTGAGGCATGAGAAAACCACTGTTGCATATGTCAATCTAGCCCTGTTGCCGGTCAATGCCAGCAGTTTATTAGAATGATATTCAGATTCTCTCTGGGACATGGTCAGTGGGATTTTGCAAGCATTCCTGGAAGAATTTCTCACCTCTTTAGCTCAAACCATCCAGGATGGTCAGGATGCAGCTGAATACTTCATCCAATCCAGGCTGAACATACTTGGACAGAGCAGTAACTTCAGCATCAAACATGTATGAGATCCACAGGCTTCTCTGGAAACGTGCAGGTGCCACTCATAGATATGCCTTTGGATAGGGTCTCACCTGTTTGGCAAGAAGACTGATTCTGCTCTGGAACGCTTCAAAGAGAGTCAGGCTATAGCTCATTCTTCTGGTTTTTCTACTCCTACTAGGAAACTTCCTCAGCAGTTCTTCCCTTTTGGGGTGTTCAGCATGTTAATAACTTCAGTTTATCACCTGAGTGAGCTGCAAGTTCTCTTGGTACAACTGCCGTACACCACCTTTTCCCCCCAGATAAACTGGTGTTGAGGACCAGGATGGCCTTTCTGCTTAAAGCAAGGGTACTTTTTACATTCGGCAATCCATCATCTTCCCAACATTCTTTGCTCCACCTCACCACTTGAATAAAGAGAGACTCCATTGTCTGAACCACAAGTGAGCCTTGAGCTTTTACCAGGATTGCATCACAGACCATCCAATCAATCAATCAATCGAACAAATTAGTAAAGCGCCCTACTCACCCTCTAGGGTCTCAATGCGCTGGGAGGGGGGAGAGGGGGTGGGGGGGTGCGGTGGGGGGAGGTAGGGTGGGGGGGTGCGGTTGGGGGGGGGGCCGGGAGTCGCCACTGCTCGAACAGCCAGGTCTTGAGATGGTCCTGGGTCAGCCGTAGGAGGGTGGGGAGGGAGTTCCATGTCTTGGCCGCCAGGTAGGAGAACGATCTTCCAGCGGTGGATTTGTGCATTCGTGGGATGGAGGCGAGGGCGAGGGTGGTGGATCGGAGCTGGCGGGTGGGTGTGTAGAATGTGAGGCGGCTGTTGAGGTATTTCGGGCCCATGTCGTGGAGAGCCTTGTGTGCGTGGGCGAGGAGTCTGAACGTGATCCTCTTGTTGACGGGGAGCCAGTGCAGGTCTTTCAGATGGGCAGAGATGTGGCTGTGACGAGGGATGTCCAGGATGAGTCGAGCAGAAGCGTTCTGTAGGCGCTGGAGTCTTTTCTGGAGTTTGGCTGTGATTCCAGCGTAGAGGGTGTTCCCGTAGTCCAGGCGGCTGGTGACGAGGGCCTGGGTGACCGTCTTCCTGGTTTTGGTGGGGATCCACCGGAAGATCTTTCGGAGCATGCGCAGTATGTAGAAGCAGGATGACGAGACGGCGTTGATTTGCTTGGTCATCTTGAGGGAGGAGTCCAGAATGAAGCCCAGGTTGCGTGCATGGTCCGTTGGCTTGGGTGCGGTGCCCAGGGCAGGGAGCCACCAGGATTTGTCCCAGGTGGAAGGGGATGGTCCCAGGATGAGGACTTCCGTCTTGTCTGAGTTCAGTTTCAGACGGCTGAGCTTCATCCATTTTGCGACGTCCTTCATTCCTTCCTGGAGGCTGGCTCTGGCGGTGGCGTGGTCGTTGGTGAGGGAGAGGATCAGCTGGGTGTCGTCTGCGTAGGAGATGATGTTTAGGTTGTGTTGGCGTGCGATGGCTGCAAGAGGGCTCATGTAGACATTGAAGAGGGTGGGGCTGAGTGAGGATCCTTGCGGAACGCCGCAGATGACTTCGGTGGCCGCGGATCGGAACGGGGGGAGGTGGACTCTCTGGGTTCTTCCGTCGAGGAACAAGATGATCCACTCCAGGGCCGCTCCTTGGATGCCAGTGTTGCTGAGGCGCTGTATCAGGGTGCGGTGGCATACGGTGTCGAAGGCTGCTGAGAGATCTAGGAGGATGAGGGCAGCAGTTTCCCCGTTGTCGAGCAGGGACCTGATGCCGTCGGTAGCTGCGATGAGATCAGTCTCGGTGCTGTGGTTTGCTCGGAAACCAGACTGTGAGGGGTCGAGGTATCCGTTTGTCTCGAGGAAGGCGGAGAGTTGTTTGTTGACGGTCTTCTCGATGACTTTGGTCGGAAAAGGGAGGAGCGAGATGGGGCGGAAGTTTTTGATGTCCGTGGGGTCCGCGGTGGGTTTCTTCAGGAGGGCGCTCAGCTCGGCATATTTCCAACTCTCCGGGAAGGTTGTGGATGCGAAGGAGCTGTTGATGATGTTCCGGAGTTGGGGTGCGATGATGGAGTCGGCTTTGTTGAAGATGTGGTGTGGGCAGGGGTTGGTAGAAGAGCCGGAGTGGATGATGTTCATCTAGCGGGTGGTGGTTTCGGTGCTGACAGGGGTCCAGGTGCAGAGGGTGGTGGTGGGGGGCGATGGTTCGGTGGTTGGGTGCGTGGTCTGTGCGCCGAAGCTGTTGTGTATGTCGGCGATCTTGCGGTGGATGAACGAGGCTAGTGAGTCGCAGAGGTCTTGCGAGGGTGTAATGTCGTTGTTGCAGGCGCTGGGGTTGGAGAGCTCTTTAACAATGCTGAAGAGTTCCTTGCTGTTGTGGGTGTTGTTGTCCAGACGTTCTTTGAATGTTGTCCTTTTGGTGGTGCGGATCAGCTGGTGGTGTTTGCGGGTGGTGTTCTTGAGGGCTGTCATGTTTTCTGTTGACTGGTCGTGGCGCCAGGCTTTCTCGAGGGTGCAGCAGGTTTTCTGGGAGTTTTTGAGGTCGTTGGTGAACCACAAAGCTTTCTTGCTGCTGGGTCTGCTGGGAGGGTTTTTCAGTGGTGCGAGGTCATCGGCGCAGTTGGTGAGCCACTGTGTGAGGTTGTGGGCTGCTTCGTGGGGGTCCGTCGTGTTGGTGGGAGGGTTCCAGCTGAGGGAGTGGGTGAGCTGATTGGTGGTGATCTTGCTCAAGCTTCTGCGGGGAAACTGTTGCGGGTGGTGGTGAGTCGTGGTTCTTCTGAAGTTGATGTGGACGCAGCTGTGATCTGTCCAGTGTATCCCGGTGGAGTGGCTGAAGGAGATGTGCTTGCTGGAGGAAAAGATGGGGTCAAGCGTGTGGCTGGCGTAGTGGGTGGGGGTGTTCACCAGTTGCTTGAGTCCGAGGTTGGCGAGGTTGTCCAGCAGGGCGGTGGTGTTACAGTCCTTGTTGTTCTCCAGGTGGAAGTTGAGGTCCCCTAGGAGGATGTAGTTTGAGGAGATGAGGGCCTGCGGACTGACGAAGTCTGCGATGGCTTTGCTGAATTGTGTGCGTGGTCCCAGGGGTCTGTAGATGAGAGTGCCTCTGAGGGTGGTCTTGGGGTCGGTGTGTATCTGGAAGTGAAGGTGCTCCGCGGCGGTGAGGGTGTCGTCGGAATTGGTCGTGATGCGGATGGTGTTTCTGTGGACGATGGCGATGCCTCCTCCGGTTTGGTTGGCGCGGTCCCTCCGGGTGAATTTGTAGCCATCCGGGATGGCTATGGCGATGGCGATGTCGGGGGCTGAGGATGCGTTCATCCAGGTTTCTGTCAGGAACACGACGTCTGGTGAAATTGTGTCAAGGAGGTTTCAGAGTTAGACGGCGTGCCTGTGGACGGAGCGGGTGTTGAGCCGGATGCACTTGAGGTGGTTGTTGCTGGTGCTTGGCTCAGCGGGTGTGGTGCAGGTTCGGAGGCAGGTGAATTTGCAGGCTTGGCAGGTGAAGGGTCCATGGGTGCGTTTCGGGGTGGCTCGGTAGCAGGTGGGGTTCCGACCGGCGTTGAGTGCGTGGAGGGTGGCCGCATTGTAAGTCTGTTGTGTGGGCTGGCATCGTCGAGGGCAGGGGTCCTGGCGCTTGGCGCGGTCCAGGAGCGGACGGGCGCAGACGGGCTTGCCTTTAGCTCGCCTTAGGCGCACAATCTGCGCACCCTCTGCGCGTGCGCGCGGTCCCCGCCATAAATGACGAAGTGGGAGGGAGGAGCAGCTGGGAGGTGGGAGCGGGCCGGCGAATAGGAAGGGTGCTGGGTTACAGAAAAAGAAAAGTGGGCGGGCCGCAGGGAAGCAGCGACGGGGAGCGGGAAGACGGTTGCGCAGGGCGGCGAGGGAAACCAGGAAACACGAAAAACAGTCACAGGGCACAGAGAACAAAATCCAAGTACAAACTCAGGCACAATACTCAGCGGCAGGGCGGGTTCAGGCAGCAGTGGGAATGACTCGGGCGCACTCACCGGGGGGCCGTGCGCTGCGTGGAGCGACCGGCCCTGAGAACAGGGTCACGGTCAGGGTCAGGGGTCTGTTTTGTTTTGTTATAGAGTGAAGAAAGGCAAGGTAGTAGGCAGCACAGAATGGACTTTGTCAAGGTGGATCATCCTCTGCTTTAGGATCTGCTATGTGTTTGCCAAGAAGCAGCCTCTAGAAGGACTGCGAGCCAAGTCCATCCAGTCTTCTAGCAGTGAGTTGGAATACGGAGGGCCTGTTCTTAATATGTCAGGCTGAGACATCCGCATCACGTTAATAAAACACTGCTGCCTTGGTATCCAGGTCCTATGGGAAGGGCATTTCACCCAATCTGTTCTGAAGGACATTTTTATATGAGTCATTCAGCAGACACCACCTTCTGAGGTATTGCTTTGGTATCTATTCTAACGCTTTTTCTGGTGGATACTCTTAACCACAGAATCCGCACTGCTCACCCACCTTCTCGTTCTGGAGTGGTCTATTTTTCATTTGAAAAATATCCCAATTTAGAAATCTATACACTGGTTCATCTGATTATTGTTGAGCTGTGTCTGAGGGCGAGGACAGAGTCGAGAATGAAACTGACATTGGTGTGCAGAGGTGAGTTTATATGTGGTTCCGTTCATCACTTCGAACAAGTCAACATGGAGTCACAATGCACCACCTACGTCTGCGCAGGAGCAATGCTGTTACAAGTCTTCCGGATCCAGTCTGGCCCCAGGGAATATTCCAAAGGTGAGGAATCTGCTCTCTAGCCTTACCGAAGTTAACTAACTTGTTCATCTTAGTAAGTCATTACTTCTTAGTCTTTTGAGTTGCTCAGAGTTCCCTCTTAGAGGTGACTTAAGCTTCCAAAGAGTGATTCATATTTTTACAATTATATGTTGATTTATTACGTAGAATTTGTCAAAGTCAAAAGCACTTCATTTCCAAGAAATATATTCTGTTATGAAATATTACACTCTTCTAATTCATAAAAGGAAAAAGCGTATAAAAGAACACAATTTTGGTAGCCTAAAACAGTGCATGATTATATCCTTCTACACTTCTTGTAGATTATGCATTTCAACTATATAAACATTAAAAAGTCCCAACCTAATTCAATCTATAATAGAAACCTCACATATATTTAAAACCTTTCACTGAAAATTGATGGAAAACCAATCAATATTAGAACAATTCATTCTACCCCAATAGCATTTGAAAGCTCAACGTGCTTTTAACCAATATCAAGTCGTTCGTTTACCCCAATCGGTATTCCAAGGAGCAGTAAAGGTGCAATATGCTTAGACTTTGTCAAATCCAGTTTATTAGAAAGACCATAATTATAAACAACTTAGTATATTGTATGCAAATCAGCGCAAAGTTTAGATAGACCGAAATCTTATTTCGGTACACATTCATAACCAATTAGTTTTTCCCCTTCCCAAAGTGTCTAAAATATTCTCAATCATCTAACATGTATGCCTATTTTAGTGAACTAAGTGTATATTATGCCAGGCCGCTTACAGTTTCAAGAGTACCTTATGTTGCCATTGGGTCAACCAGAAGTTAGTTCTACAGCAGCTCTCCTCAGTAAGTGTTCTGTATGCCTAACCCCACCCCTGTTGTAATTCCCGATGTACCTTTACAGTCCGTGATGTTTGGCTTCTGCTTTGCATAACAATGTGCAAGAAATTCCTCTTTGCAGACGCCTTTGAAAGCTAATGCTACTTTTCCTCCTTCCTCCCGAGATGGATCTCTACAAGGTCATTTTTCCTCGCAGCCATAATTTCAACACATACACACCAGCGATGTGGAAAGATTTCCTTTTCTGCCTTGTTATTTTGAATATTATTCGAAAACATGTAGTTAATGATTTAAAAAAATAGTTATCAAGTACACATTTTGGGGCGTTCCCATTTGAAAAGTTGTTTTCCTTTAGTAGGCTCCTTGCCTATTGCACACATTCTTGAGCGTTAAATGCAGTAATGCTTTATATACAATCAGCATTTTCTTGTATGTTCTGTGTATTACGAAAGCTTTGCTACACAACACAATACATTTTACAATATAGGAAGTCTAGTGGGGCTTGCCTTCTTTAGTAGGCGAGGAACTCTTGCAGGTTGAAGCTTTCTTTTTTAGAATATTTAAAAGGTTAGAGTGCGGGAAGTGCAGATTGGGATTAAGATAGTGGCAGGACCGTAGACATTTGTACTACATTAATGTTTTGGGGGGAGATACATTGAACTGGCAGAGGGTACTAGGAAGGGCTTCAGAAGCCATGAGGGTGTTGTACAGGAGCACCTATCACATAATTGCCACTTTCAGCTGTTCTCCAACTGTATACCGGTTTCACAAGATGAGCTTGTTGGATGGTACAAGTGGGAAATAAGACACGCATTTTAAAAATACATTCAACCAAACATTTGGAAGCATGCTGTTTTTTCTTTTGCAAAACACTCTTGTTTTAAACTTTTAAACGTAGGTCCTTTATAAAGTTAGTCTTGGGCTTTTTCTATTTTTAGCAAGTTATAATTTAGCTACTGTAATGTCAAATTTTGGAGGAAAAGTGATCTTTTTTTAATGCTCTTAGACACGCCCTATTTGTCCTACTCTTCTGAGCACAATTTAAGCATCTGCAATAACTTTCCACAGGATATGGCTGAGGGTGTCTCGTTCACTAAGTGAAAGCGAGCATATTGCTAAGAAAATTGCGGCGGAAAAACAAACCTATTCGTACTCTTCCTCCTTTTAGGTCTGACGTCAGCCAACACCTTTTGATTTTACTAAAATATTGCATATAATACTTAAATGGCATTTCAGTCAGCCCTCTTTATCCATTGGTCTGTTTTTATGCCATTCACATTTTTCTTCTGCCTACAACACCATACGGTGTGTAGTACTGGGCCAGCCCACTTCAACCATTGGCTAATTTTACTGTGAGTGTATTCTGCCATTTCACAAGGAACACCTCCACAAACAAAATTGTTCTCGTCAGTGCCAGGTACTACATTTTCAATTTGTACTTGTTGAGACCCCAAAATATTTTTACATTTAGACATTTTTTTTTATATATTGATGCGAGCGTGGCAGCTTCCCCAATAAAGGAGTTTTACAGAATCTATGTCAAATCAAGTGTAGATAAAGTCAGGTTAACAGCCAATAATCTGAACATCATGCAGAAGGTTCAGAACGCTGCAGCTCAGTTAATTCTGCATATTCCCAGGCAAGCCTCGGTGGGGGAGGGCTTGAGGAAATTACACATGCTTCCCATAGAGGCCAGAGTCAACTTTAAGGCCTTGTGTTTTAGCCACAGGATCTTCAACAAGAAAGGTCCTAGCTTTTTGCACCTCCTTCTTACTGCCTATAGACCTGTATGCTACCTAAGGTCCTTGGGCATGGCAACGTTGATTGTGCCTAAGGTTCGGAAGGTACGGGATGGTGGGAGTTCTTTTGGCTTCCTTGCGGCTTGGCCTGGAATGACCTTCCTGTTGAGTTAAGGATGTGCATGTCCAAGACTTTGTTCCGGAAAAAAACTTAAGACATGGCTCTTCCAGCATCCCCCTGGTGGCCGGAAGTAGGCTTCTGTAGCTGTTCCTTGGGGGACCTAGGCTGTAGGGTGGGTGGGGGCTCCAGCCAGATGTCATGGTACTTTTGGTGTCCTAGCGCAGGGACACTCCGTTGGAGTAACCAGGCGCTCTGTAAGCTGTATAATATTAATAATAACACATACATATTTGCTTTGCCAATGCTTGTTTCACTTAGTAGGCCTTTTTGCTGTGTTACTTTAGCACTGCTCTTTTTAAAACTTAAAGCTTTAAGTGCAAAACTGTTCTATATTGTTATAAAATGAAATACTGTGTAGGTAACGCTCAGCTGTTTGGAAAGTCGATATTTCGAATTTTTTATGTTGTCTTCTTGGGAAGAGTTTGTTGGTGCATGAATTTTTTGTTTCCTCATTGCCACCTTTTCCACATGTACTTTTCATCTCTCTGTCATCTGTAATCACCAAAGAAGAAGCTGAGAAGTCGATGCCGGAGTACCAACCCCATTGACCAGACCTCAACTACCATTGGTCCTTTTTTTTTTTTTATTCAGCCGCCTCTTGCTAAATGTTTTAAAGTTGGAGTATTTCGTCAATTAATTAATGTATGTATATATTATAAGCTAGATCTGTGTTAAGAAGTCATAATGAAGGCAGGTAATGTGGTGTTCTTTTGAATCCTTGTACTCGACACTCACCCACTCCATTCTTTCATTTCTTTTTTCACTACCATGGCATCTTCGCGTTTACTGTGTCTTTGCGGGCAACCTGAATTGTCACATAAACTGTTAAGACTTTACGCTGGTACCATTTAAGTCCCTTTAAGTACATATGCGTACTGTAAGGATAGCGAAACAGTGTTGCATAGTCAGTTTCCTACAAGCACACCAAAACCTTGTTTGTAGCACGCTGGGGGAAATCTAAGTTTGTGACTGACTTGCACCATTGACTGCTGGTGTACCTTCTTCGCAGAAAGGAAGAATATACTTTTACTAAGAATATGTGAACATTAGACTCCTTGTGTTATCCCTAGACAGAGTAGCTGATGAGGATGGCTCCAGATGGCATGCACCCCCCTGACCAAGGCTGATAGTAGCCAAAGCAATGATTATCCCTTCTAGTACTGCTCACACTTAGTTGACTCATGGCACCTGAATAACTATTCCATGCATAAGGTGGTTTTAACCGACTCCAGGGTTTTTCCTTTATCGACATCGCAAAGGGCCATTTTTGTTGTACCAGAGATTACTTGAACCCATGGATCTATATCAAGAATTGACTTTTTATTTCATTGGAGTATTTTTGGGGACGTTTATTAGTTCCTCTAAGTCGTGCGTGATCGATTTGTAGTAATGTGGGATCTGGCAGTGAAGAATCCTTTATTCTGAGCACCTACTGTTTGTGTGCCTGGAATGGAATTTAAATGGTCTACAATAGCCCCTTCAAAAGAAATAATATTTCATATTAGCTTGTAAAATTAGGCAGCAGCATCCTCTGTATATATTACATTGCAAATGGAATGACCATGGATAAGCGAGTGGCCAATCAGTCTCAGGGAAATTAAACTCAGCGGGCATGCAGCTAGCTATGCATGTCGTGTGTCTGGAACAACGACAGAAATGGCCTATAGACCAGATAGTCTTACTGTACTGTTATAAAGTGCCTATCCTCAATCGGAATATTTGTACCGTCGGTTGACATTGACATATCTCTCTCACATCCTTCTTTCTGCTTAATCCAGGATTTATTTTGAATTTCCAGGGTACTATGATGGCTCAGCATCCCCTGCTCCTGGGTTTTGTAATCCAATTCCATGGAAACCTATCAACATACCCCCTCCTCCCAGAGAAGTGAGACGGAATACAGTGAAGCCGCCAAAGAGGCTATCGGCAAATCTTTCATACAGGCCGCGCAGCAGAGTTCATAGACCTATGGATCATTTTTTAATTGGAGCAATGGGTAAAAACTAAAGATGACCAGTAGTAAAATGAGATTCAATGTACCCAAATGTCACCAGAGTTTTATTCAAATACAGACACACTTGAATCTGTGTGCATCATAGTGTGCCTTCTGTGTGTGCATGTGTGTGTCGTTATGTATGTCTTTAAATGACGAAACGTACATACATACAGTGCACCAATCCCACCAACTGATATTTCCCTTAGAACCGACTTTTGATACCAGTGCAGTTGACTTTTATGATCGAGATACTTTTAAATGCACCTTCTGCGTTTACCAGGGGAATATTTAAGACAAGAATTGAAAATTGTATGGATTCTGTTACCAATAGTTTTTTTAATTAGTGAAACTTGTCTATTTTTATAACGGAAACAAAGTAATTTTTTATCATTTGTATTTTACAATGACATTGTTTTAAATGTTTTGCAGAATTTATAATAAAAGAAATCCCTCCGCTGTTAATTTGTTATTTATTGACTTTTTAAATGTAATACACTGTGAAGAGTATGCTTACATCTCAATGTGACTTGTAAATTCTATTGTGATCTCCAGCTAATAGCAAGACAACACATCAGCAAAGCCACCTATTACTATGTCCCAACTACCGCGGTGGCTCCTCCGCTATGGCGGAGGAGCGTCGCCCCAATGCTTTGAAGCAGTGAAAGAAAGGAAAAATATAAGGATAATAACTCTAGGTTATTATCATCTTATGTTTTCCTGCTGCGGCAGGTTTGCGGGCGGGGTAGGTCTGCTTCGATGACAGAGGAGCAGGGGGAGAAGTGGTCTGCCCACTCCAAGTGAAGTGCGCATGAATGTGTGGCGGGCTCTCTACAGCCTGGGCTCCCATTCCCTGGCTGAGCACCAAATTTTGGCGCTCGATTATCAAAGATAGATCTACATCCTAGAATGACCACACTTGTACATAAGATTCTTCAGACCTGTAGATATGGCATCGGTGAGCTAGAGGCTACAGTTCATTTTCAAATCCTTTTCTGTCAGCTGTGAATCCAGGCCACTGATTATTAGCAAGCAGTTGTGCCCTGATCATGTTTCTGTACTTACCAAAATCTACTTCCTTGAGCGGAATCTTTAATGTGATGCAAATTGAACATAAATCCTCCCAGTTATAGATACCTTTGTTTTGCGTACAGGTAATATCAGCATATCACGTTGGAAGGTTACTGTTTATTTGAACCTTTGTTAGTCAATAAATATCTGTTAGAAAAACACTCATGTTGATTTAGTTAATGTACACCACACAATGTGCAAATCTTGACTATAGCCTTGCAACCCATTATTAATTGACGGAAAACAGACATATCTATAGGTGTATGTTCCCATTTATTGAGGGAGCAGGTTCAGTTTGAGAGCCGGACACCACAGAATGATTGACTTGTGCGCAAATAGGAGATCATGATGTGGGGAAGGCGATCAAAATAGTGAAGTCTCTTTAGGGTTTAGTCTGTTACCTGGAGGAACTGGAAATGTTAGTGGTAATGGAAGAGGTGTTCCTTGTACAGAAGAGTTTTTTTCACATACAGCAATGCATTGATTTTAGGCGATACAGAGGGCTGAGAAAGATGCAGGCCTGTTGATATAGCCTGGTTACAGTTTTTATTGAAAAACAATATGATAACATTTCTTTGTCATTTTAATAATCTGCGCCAGCATGCAGGACATTTCAGTGGTGTATAAGCAGAGTCGGAGGTGCCCGCTAGTAGGATGCCACTAACATCCGTGGTAGCCTGGAATAAGGGTTGGACATTGGTTCTTAAGTCGGGGTAGTTCGGTTTCACGTTTCGGAGCAGTGACCGTGCATAACAGGATTTTTCTGGCTTTCCTGCTGATGTAACTTTGGAAGGAGAGGTCACCGTCTTATGAGAATGCATAACAAGTCATACTCCCAAAGAGATGGGGTTTGAAACCATCCAGATTCATGTTGGTGAAGATTTCGTAGATTTGGCCATGACTGGTGAATGTGATATCTGCCAAGTCAGTGGTTCTCAACCTTTTGACTTCTATGGACCCCCACCTAATCAGTATTGGAACCCCTGGACCACCACTGAATCGTTATTGGAATTCGTGGACCCCCACTAAGTCATTCCTGTAAGCCAGGAACCCTTGACTAAGCATTTTTGGTGATTTGAACCTCAAACATTACCCAAAAAATGCAGAAATAATTATTCATCAAGCAAATACACAAATGATAAAATATTTTAATTTAACCCACAAACACATATAAAAATCGAAATTTTAACTTTACTGGAAAGTTTGGAGCTTTCCTAAATTCAATTGAGTTCACTCATCATCCATACTATATCTTGTTTGATGCACTTGCACTGCTCTCACAAATCAATCTGGGTATACTAACTTAATTTTGTACCTCCAATTTTACATTGTGTTTCCTTATTTATATACACTTTGTGTATCTGCTAATATTATTTCATTTTCTAAATAGTTGCAGATTTCCTGAATAGGCTTCACGGACTCCCATGGGGTCCCTGGCCACATGTTGAGAAACATTGTGCAAAGCGGTATCTGTACTCCCTTACGAGTTAATGAAACCGAAGTTGTGTGTAATGTCACTGCAGCTGCCCCTTCCCTGCATGCGACCAGAGACCAGACCGCCGCCGCTGATCGCCCCCTCCTCGCCTGACTCTCGGAGGGGACGGGCGGCTCCACCATCTTGGGCGGGTCTGGCCTCGGCGCTGCAGCGCTTTGGCTCCTCCACCCCCTGTCACGCCCCCTTGCTCCTCCCTCCCCATGTGTCGTCCCCTCATAACTGTTCCTGTCTTCCGGCGGCGCAGCGGGCGGGCGCAGCGGGCGCGACGAAGGCGCGCCGAAGTTGCGCCTAAGTTAAGCCCGTCTGCGCCCGTCCGCGACGGGCCGGGACCAGGGGCCACACACTCTGCCTCTCGTTTGGTTTACACTGCTGCCCAACTTACTGCCCTATCCGCCTTTCCTTCGCTTTCCCCTCTTCCCTTTCATCACCTACAATCACTCGGTATTCTCTCTTCTTCTTCACCCCACCCTACCCTTCTCTCTCCTGACTCTCCTCCTCTCCCCTCTATTTCACCTCCGGTTCCTCGTCCCCCTCCCGCCCCTACGGTTGCCTCTGCTTATCTACTTAACACTCGGTCCGCAGTTAAACACCAGACTGCACTTTTCAACTTCTTAACCACTGATTTTCCTGATTTTTTATTTCTGACCGAAACCTGGTTCACTACTGACTCCCTTCCTGATCTTCTAGCCATCCTCCCTGACACCTACTATGCCCTCCGAGCTGACCGCCCGGATGGTAAGGCAGGTGGGGGGGTGGCAATGATTGTCCGGTCGCCACTGAAATTTCAGCTTCTTCCTCACCCCCCCATTTCTAACGTGGATTACCTGGTGGCCCGTTCCCTCAACCTCCCTTCCCCTCTCACTGTGGTCCTTGTCTATCGCCCCCCTCAATCGATGCCTTCTTTTGTAGCTTCTATTCAGGAGTTGCTGGCCACCCTGGTGGTCAATAACTCCTCTGTACTCCTGCTTGGTGACTTCAATTTCTGGCCAGGAGACCCTAAGGAAGACTTTTCTTCCAAAGACTTCTCTGCCACTCTTCACTGTCTGAACCTTACTCCTCACGTCACTGTCCCGACCCACGTGCATGGCCATATACTTGACCAAATCTGGTCGTCTTGCCCCCTAGCCTCACCTCCCTCCATCTCTCCTTGTATCTGGTCCGATCATTTTATTATTTCTTTTTCTGTTCACCTAGGTGTGGTCGACAAACCCTCTCCCCCTAAAAATCTTCTAGCCCGTAATTGGAATCAAACCGATCTGGATTCCCTCTCACTTTCTTTGGTTTCCTCCGCTCCTGACCTTACCTGTCTCCCCCTTGAATCCCAGGCCAAAGCCTTGGGTTCATGGCTTGCTGCTTCGTGTGACCGTGTGGCCCCGCTTAAAAAGATCAAAGCGGTTCGCCCATACGACGCGCACAAATGGTTCTCCACTGAGCTCAAGGCACTAAAACTTGATCTCAGGCGGGCGGAACGCCTCTGGAGACGCCAGTATTCCCCTCCTTTGCGCGTTCAGTATAGACAACTTCTTACCAACTACAAAAAAGCAGTCCTCAACGCCAAAACTTCTTATTTCACGGAGAGAGTATCGCTCTCCGCGAATAAACCCCGCGAAATCTTCTCTTTGGTCCACAATCTTGCCACTTCCGATCGCTCCTCCCCCGGCTTGGTTCCCTCTCAATCCCTCTGTCTTTCACTCAATAACTTTTTTATTGACAAGATTGCGAAAATTAAAGCTAACATTCCTTCTGTGCCTCAGCCTATCCTCACCAGCCCTGTCACTCCCTTTTCCTCTTCCCTCGACATTTTTCCCCCTATCTCCTCTGACTTGTTTCACAACTACCTGATCAAAGTCAAATCTGGCTCTCCTGTGGACGGCGCCCCTGCGCGCATCCTCAAAACCCTTTTCACCAATTGTCCTGGCCCTCCCCTCACTCTTCTTAACTCCTCACTGGCCTCCGGTGCTGTCCCCTCTTCCTTTAAATCTGCTGTTGTGCTCCCTATTCTAAAAAAATCTGGCCTAGATCCCTCTCTCCCCGCTAACTTCCGTCCCATTTCCCTTCTCCCCTACCTGGGTAAGATCCTAGAGACCCACGTTACCTCCTGCCTCTCCTCATACATCGAGGACAATGGCCTCTTAGCTTCCCACCAGGCAGGCTTCCGCCCTGGCCATTCTACAGAAGCGGTGGTTCTCGCGGTTTTGGATGAACTGAAGGGCAAGGCAGATGTTAACCTTCCCCAAGCCCTGGTGCTTCTCGACTTGTCCGCTGCGTTTGACACGGTCGACCACTCTATTCTTCTCGACCGTGTCAGCGCAGCGGGCATTCGAGGCGTGGCCTTCTCCTGGCTAGCATCCTTTCTTCAGGATAGACATCAGGCCGTTCATCTCTCTGGTTTCTCTGCCCCCTCCCGTCCGGTCACCTGTGGTGTTCCTCAGGGCTCTTCTCTTTCCCCTCTCCTCTTTAATCTGTACATCTGTCCTCTTGTTTCTTCCCTTCTCAAGCTGGGGGTCTCTGTATATAACTACGCAGATGACCTCCAGCTTGTCTTTGATCTGTCTTCTTCTCCCGACTCTATTCCCAAGTTCAGTTCCACTCTTATTTTTATCTCTGAGTGGATGAGCGCTAACCATCTCAAGCTCAACCCTGATAAAACGGAACTTGTCCTCACGGGTGGCCCTTCTAACCCTTGGTCCCCTGCTCACTGGCCCCCTTCTTTTGGTCCCCCCCCCACGCCCTCTTCCTCCGTTCGTACCCTTGGTATTAAAGTCAGCTCTGACTTAACCATGCACAGCCAGATTAGCTCTGTTGTGTCCTCATGTTTCCTTTCCCTCCGCCTTATCCGCAAAATCTCTCGTTTTTTTACCATCGACGCGCTTAAAACCATAGTCCTGGCTTTAGTCATCTCTCGCCTCGACTATGGCAATGGCCTGTACGTGGGTATCCCTTCCCACGAATCTCGACGTTTACAGGCCATTCAAAACCAAGCTGCTCGTCTCATTCTCTCCCTACCCAAATCCTCTCGCATCACTCCGGCTTTGAAATCCCTTCACTGGCTCCCCATCCGCTTCAGATCCCTTTTCAAATTGGCCTGCTTTGCCTTTCGTGCCCACTCTCGCTCTGCCCCAGCTTACATCACTTCCCTTATTTCTTCCTACGTTCCCAGTCGTACCCTCCGGTCTTCTTCTCTCTCCCTTCTTCACATCCCCCGTTTCCGCAAAGCCAGATCCGGGGGCACTCGTCTTTCTGTCTTGGCTCCCCAGTTCTGGAACAGTCTCCCACTTCATCTTCGCTCCATTCCAATCTTTAGTCATTTCCGTAAAGCCTTAAAAACTTTTCTTTTTTCTTTGGCTTTTCCTTCTTAGGTTCCCTTTGTTCCCCTCTGTGAGTTCTGACCCAGGTCTCCCAGCGCCAGGAAGCCGCTTGGCAGCAGTGCGCTTTATTAAATATTGTTTTCATTTCATTTCATTTCATTTCATTTCAGCAGGTAAACTCGACATCAGTTATTAATTACTATACTAAAGACGTAACATTCTGTATGGCCCACCTTCAAACCATCAGGGTGTCTCCCTGCTGATGTATATGGCCGTGTCTTTGCTTCTGTGACTAATCTCTGTGTGGGCTTGTGGACTTAGTACACTTAACGCTGACCTTCTAATGCTAATGAGTGAAATAAGAGTACAACCTTATTTACAAATTCACCACATGGTTGTTTCAGGGAGATTCAACAATCGAATGGGGACTATTTCTCCTCTTCACAGTTTTTATTATTTTTCCCCTCTAACATAAAAACATGTAGACTTTTTTTTGGTTAGTTCTTTTTTCAAACTTGTTTTGACCCCTGGTACATAATCTATACCTTGCTCTTTATAATACCCCGTGTGCAGTTTCACGGTGTTCTTTTGTTCCGCAACCACTATTAGAGTGCTGTTCCATTTCCTTGCCTGATTTGCCACTTTAATCCATTTGAATTCAGCTGAGTTCTCGAATACAATTTTTGAATCCTTTAATCCATTTTTGAAATAGCATACATATTTGGGGTTCTGGATTTAAATATTCCTCTATATTGTAACTGATCAAGATTTATTTAATGCACACAGAGATGCAAAAATGTTCTAGGTACTCTGGGCCTCATTACGATTATGGTTGGCGAGCGTCCGAACTGCATCGTAGCAGAAACTGTACCGCCCGACAAGGACTTTGGGGTCCAGCTACCATGATTTGGATGCGAACGCCTCCACAGCGGCGAGAAAGTGTATGTCTCCTATTGCCGCTTATGCTGTGAGCCGCAGCTCAAGCCGCAAAAGGAAAAATACACTTTTGAAACATCCATGCACCGTTTGGCAGGCACCTGAGGTGCCTGCCACACGATGCATGTATGTTTAAGGGGGCACCACAGATGCACCCCAGGGCGCCTAAATGAGGGCCATTGGGGGCAGGGGGCCTGCTAGTGCACCCAAAAGACCCTTTCTGATAGCCTTTTCATGGCAGAAGAACTGACATAAGGCTGTTGGAAAGCTGCATCGTAATCCCCACGGCAGTGCCTGAGCAGGCACCGCTTCCATTTTGGGGACTAAGATCCGCCCTCCGTCCTGACTGGAACCATGAGACTGTCGGAGGTGGAGCGGATTCCCATTAGGGTTCGGTTGGACCACCCGTATCATAAGAATAATCGGACAGATGCCTCAGATGTCGGGCGAACTGCCACTGACGAGCTGTTGGATGGACTTTCACCTGACGTCGTAATGAGGCCCCCTCTGTTTTCCATGAGTATTTGTACAGGTTGGTTGAATCACTGTTTTGGATATGTATGCAGAGTTTCAGGTTAACCTTAAAGAGGGGAAACTAGTTGTAGTACAATTTGTCCCTTTACCTTCAGGATGTAAAAAAAAAAGTTAATTTTGCAAGATGGAATTGGGTTTTTCTACCTGTGTTAAACCTTTCTTAGAACTGTAGTGCTAAGCCTTTTGTAGATTAGTCGCATCCTTAAAAAATAAATTTGTAAACCATCTTGAGTTTTTGAGGTCATATATGGTGTTTGCGGGATATGTTTTGAGGGCCAGCATGAACGTACCGAACACCACGATCCTACTGAAGCATATGCTAGAATTAATCAGCAATCTGCGCAATATGTACATTTTACTGTTGTTGCGCTGCAAAAATATTATTCTTACAGTTTATGTAATACAGTTGATATGTGCATTTGCGAATCTCTTTCGGGTACTCGAAACAATATTGTGTTCTTGGATCATATGCTCTACCTACTACTCTGCCTAGGTGTGACTGTTTAACTTATTGCAACTGACAGCTATAAAATTATTCAAGTGTAATATTCTTGTCTGTACACCGGTAAATAATGCTCTGTGAATGACTCATGAGTAATATTATTTCCAACGTACAAACTACATTGGTTTATTTAAAAAAAATTAAAAAATAACATAATTTTGCTTGGTTTCCTTTTCGTGAACTACGTGGTTACAGGTATGCAGTATGGCCAAATTACAGCCACATAATTTAGCATTTAATCCTCAAATGGTTAGTAAAGCTGGAACATTTATGTTTTGTGGTGATTCAAAGGATTATGCATGAGGCAGAGTGATACAGCAAGAGGTTTCATGACGTTCAACTGGACAGATATGGTAGATATTAAATAAGTGCCATGAATAATGGTCTTAATGATTTAGAAGTGGCGCGCTCAACCTAGGATTCATGGGAATTCATTCTAAAGCAAGAGTTTTAGGAGGAATGGTGTCTTTTCTAGAAGGGCGGTGAAAAGGGTGTCAATTTTATACAAGAAAACGAAGACTGACATAAATTGACGTTGCAAGACACATTAAAGCTGGCGCAGAGACATTAGTGGTAAAATAAACTATAGTAAATCCGTCAAACCCCTTTGTCCAATTCATTAATTTGTTTATGGTTGAAATTTCATTCCTATGAAAAAAACAGATGTTGTGAAAACGAAGATTGATTTTTTTTCTTCTTTTTTTCCTAATTAAATAACAAACTGAAATTGTTTAAAGTTCAGTGTTGCGGGATCTGGTAGCATTATGTGACACTGTCACCTACTCTGTACCCTCTAAATTTACCTTCCACCATGGAATCTTTCCTAGGTGGCATAATCGTAGAATGAATGACATGGGCCTATTATGGGCCTCAGATTCGTTTTTTTTTTTATCGAATAGGCCATTTTGAATTTTTTGAGTAAATTCCATGCACCAACATTGAATCTTCTTTTCCTTATCTTCCGCTCAGAACCACAGCTCCATGTCTCTGAACTCATTCATGTCTGGCTTGGGAAGCCTCATAAATGAGTAACAATTCACTGAAACTGAAAGGTGAAAAACTGTCTCTGGGGCCCACAACATTGGCAATCTGCTTTGGGTGATATCCCTACTCCTGCTTCTAAAGTTAAGGACTTCGGTGTCTTGGTAGACACTAAGCTCTACATGAAGGTGGCAAAGGTCTTTGGGACCTGTTTCGCAACCTTGAAATTGTTAGGGGAATGCATTTGGATTCCCATCTTACCTGCTCAAAGAAACATCATCCAGGCTCTTATGTTATCCCCTTAGCTTTACAATTGTATTCTTTAAATGGGGGTTGATAAAGCCTCCTTCAGATGCTTGTAGGTAGTGAAAATGCTGCTGCTAGGCCTATCTATCGATTGCCAAAATACACCTTGGCTGCTTCTCTTCGTCATGAGCTCCATTGGCTGGATGTGGAAAAACATGTTCAACTTAAGGCCTTGTGCTATGTCTTCAAAGCAAGGACTGGGACTGTCCCTCACCACATCATTGGCCTGATAAAACTGTAGCAGCCTATTAGAGATCTGCGCTCCAGCAACCTCTCTGTGTGCACCGTCTCCAAGATCAAGCATACTCACATGGGAGGTTGCTCTCTCACATTATTGGGTCCTAAGCTTTGGAACGCTCTGCTGGAAAAATCTGAGGTTTTGCGCATCACTGCTCTCCTTTCACATACAACTGAAGATCTGTCTGTTTTGATTCCATCTGAGCTGGGAGAAGCTCTTTTTGTTGCTAAAAGCACCAGGAAACCCCGAGTGGGTAGCTGTTTGCGCGTTATAAGGATTAAACTAAACTAATTTAAAAAGCCAGTTAGACGGTAGCCCTAACACGAGCATGCTGAGCAATCCGGCGCAGGCAGTGTTTTCTGGTTGCTATCTTTCCTGTTATATGAATTCAGGGGCACAGTGACAATCCAATATTAGTAACTCTCAAAGACAACACTAAGAAACAGGGACAAGTGATATACAATTTTTATTTTATTATCATCAGTCTAGGGTCAGAGTCCTAAGGCCAGCAACAGGGAGGCCAGAAAAAGTGGAGTAGGAAGGCAAAAAGTTGGGCCTAAATCCGTCCGTTCTAATACTGGTCATATAAAATAGTACATTTTATAATTCTGGTTCTCATCAGTTTCTAATTTCAAACAGTCTGTGGAGGAAATGTGATGTCCCAGTTGCTTTGTAACATATAGATTTACCCAGGATTTCACTGCAGCTATTTATTTAGGTGTTACAGTAATTTGGGGAAGCTTCTGTGGAAAAACAATATCAATACTATATTGACTGTGGAGATTTGAAAGCAAAGATCACTCAATAAAATGATGTGGAACATGGCTGTGCTTGAAATGTTCCTGAGATCTGTATTTAGCACAAGGGCTGATTCAAGACATAAAAAGCTTCTGGGTGCAATAAGTTTTGCAGCGTGAATCTTTCACTATGCTGTTAATTATTCCTCCATCTAATGGTTGGGGTCGGTATTTTTAGCCTTTTTTTCTCTTTTTTTTTTTTCCGTGGCCCAGGTGGGCATTGACATGCCACCATTTGGTGTCCTCCGTGACTTCGACACGCTGCCTCCGTAAGCTCCCACCGTTGGTCGCCATTTTCATATTCTTTTTTTCCTCCCTTGGATCTGGAACGAGTTCCAGAGTTTTGGAAGAGGAATCAACAGAAAATGGGAAAAATCGTCAAAATCGAAGATTATTTAAGACATCTATTCTGAAGTATAGAACAACAGGAGTCCCAGATGGTTTAGTACTGCACAATGAGTTTATGAATATCTGTCAATCATACGACATGAGATGACCAAATTACTAACATTTAGATCTAGTATGTTGTGAGGTTTGACGAAGATGCTATGCATAAATGTATTTGTTATGTATAATTCAGTTATGTAAATTTTCCTTTAGAAATTGTTAAATAAGTGTGTCAGTCAGATGAAAAAACCAAGTTTTATGTGACATATATTTTTTTCTTTATATATGCTTCTCTAGATTATCAGCAGAGACTCCTGAAGAAGGCGGTTTTCTGCCGAAACGCGCGTCGAGTTGCCTCACAATTGTATTCTTATGTCATTTTATTATATGAATGTATTGTTCTTTACCATGTGTATGATTTTTAGGAACTGTATTGTATTATGATACCTCTGTTTGTTTTTAATGAATTATATTTTTACTTGATCATATAGTTTGCCTCTCTATATGATTTTTATTTAATACTTATTAAATATATATTTGTATACAAGTTTATTTTTTCGTCCTTCCTTCACACCTACTGATTTACGTTAATTGGTCACTCATATTTGCTGATGTCCTAGGTTTTTACCCACATAGATGGGCATTGACATGCCACCATTTGGTGTCCTCCGTGACTTCGACACGCTGCCTCCGTAAGCTCCCACCGTTGGTCGCCATTTTCATATTCTTTTTTTCCTCCGTTGGATCTGGAACGAGTTCCAGAGTTTTGGAAGAGGAATCAACAGAAAATTGGAAAAATCGTCAAAATCGAAGATTATCATCGCACCCGACTACAGACTAGGTAGCCGGGACTACTGAAAAGAAAATTTCGAGAGAACTCGGCGTTCACACGAGAATGCGCACACAGAGGGCTCCCTGAGCGCCGGAATGGAAAAAAAACCCTTCAAGTTTTGCACCAATTGCCACCACAAATGCGCTCAGAAGGATCAGCATCCAGTCTGCAACCTCTGCCTGCCGCTCGACCGCAACAGCGAGGACTGCAACGCGTGCTCGGCGTTCACACCCAAGACCCGCAGGGTACGAGCAAGGCAGTGAAGGGCGAACCACACCACACCATGCAGGGGCGGGGGCCACCTCCATTGCTCCGAGACTTGGGCCTCTGCAGTGGAGAGGAGGACAACATCGCCAAATGACTAAAGGACTGCACGGTCGTCGAAGTCCATAAGAAAATGTCGAATGAGGTAAGAGAGTCGACGACCCCCAAACACTCTACCGACACTCAAAAGAGTGAGACAAAGTCCTTGAAGGGAACGGTGCCGTCGAAACACTCGACGAAAGCAACTGCACCCAAGGACAAAGAGCCCAGCGGATCCTTCAAAAAAGGACTCCCAGATGGCGAGGACCCGTGAAAAATCAAGGTCGTTGAAGGAAGCCCCCGAAAAGGGCTCCTCGATGCCGAGAAAGGATGGATTGACAACTGCTTCGACAACAACGTCTACGTCCACGAAGCGAAACGCTCAAGCCCTCGATGCCAAACAGGCTCGCAAGATGGAAAGGAAGAAAGGAAGGGAGGCTTGAGGCCTAAATGGCGATCATCCAGCAGCGGAAGAAGGACATAGATGACAAGATAAGATAGTACACCATCCCGCCGAAGCCGGCGGCCGATGTCGTAAGGGGCTTTGAAGACCATGAACCGCCAAAAACGCCTGCACTGGTTGAAGAACTGGAGGAAAATGCCCGGTATTACTTCGAGGGAGAAAGCGAGGAGGAACATCTAACCTACCAGGATTCGACGTCCTCAGGGTGCAAGACTTAGTGGCATGACCTCGACGCCGAAATACCAGAAGGAGTAGACACATACCCTTGAGGCCTTCACCACCAGACAATATAGGGATCTACAATATGGTGGTCAAGAATATTGCACAGATATATGGGGTAAAATTGGAGGAGGAGAAACCCAAGGCTTGCGTTCTACTGGAGACTCTCTTACCCACACAAATAAGAAGTCCATTCCTGCCAATGTTCCCTAGTGTGCTGGACCAGGGCAGAGAGGCTGTCAGAGAGCCAGATATATGCAAATCTGTGACTCCAAGAACAGAGAAGAAGTACAAGCACTCCTCAAAGGATCCTTCATACATTCAAGGATCTGTGCCAGCCGATCCAATAATTACTGCAACGGCCAGAATAAGGGCCAATATGCCAACAAATTCAGGACCACCTCCTGACAAGGAGAGTAGGAGAATGGACCTCACGGGGAGGAAAGTAGAACGGAGTGCGGTAATCCAATAGCGCATCACCAACGCCCTAATCAACAGACAAGCATACCAGCACTGGGAAGAAGTAGGGCAACTCCTGAAGCACCTACCGGAACAGTACCAGCAAAGGGCAACCCACCTGGTAGAGGAGGGGAAAAACATGGCGAACACATGTTTAAAGTTGGCCTTGGACGCAGCGGAGACGTCCAGCAGGCAGATGATGATCCGGGTGACAGAGAGAAGGCACGCATGGCTTAGGATTTTGGGCTTCAAGCCTGAGGTACAGAATAACATCCTGATCACGCCGTCCAACGGAGTGCAACTTTTTGGGACACCAGTTGACGAGAAGTGAACTCAACTCAGGAAAGACAATGAAACTGCAAGGTACATGAGAGCACTGCAGTTCAGAGGAATGAGAAGGGGTACGCCCTCAAGAAGGCCAAATGTTAGGGGAGGCAACCAACCAAGTACCTCGCACCACACCTTCCAGCAAGGATATCAGGGAAACGGGCAGGGACAGCAGCAGCAGAACTGGCAGTACCAGCCGCGGGCAGTCCTTTTGAGGTTGCTGGAATGGACTAGGACAGACACGGAGAGGAGGGCAACAACCCACCTCCAAGTGACTTCGCCAAAAGGCAGACACCCACCCAAATAACACCTCAAGGTGGGCATCCAAAGAGAAAAAAAGTCCAAGAACAGATTTTACAAGACAAAACAGTTCCCCGAACCAGTAGGAGGCAGAATAAGGGACTTCCTCCAAGAATGGAAGCAGGTCACAACGGACAAATGGATACTAAACATCATAAAATACAGATACTGTATAGAACTAATAAAACAACCTCCAAACAAGAAGCCAAGCAACAAGTCACACTCTGCAAAATAACTGTCACTCTTGCTACTAGAGGCACAAGAACTGCTCAACAAGAAGGCACCTTGATGCCCTTGGGCTGAGTAGCGCCCAGCAAGACCTATTTCATTTATTCAAATAGTACCGTATTGGGAAAGAAACAAGGGTGTTTATTCCAACTACTTCCTCATACCAAAGGTAGAAGAAACTCTAAGGCCTATCTTGGCACTAAGGTTCTTAAACAAGTTCATAAGGACACAAAGATTCAAAATAACATCTCTGCAAGAAGTAATACCCCAGGTACAGGAAGAGGATTACATGGCAACTATAGATTTAAAGGGCGCGTCCCCATCAACAGAGGACACAAACACCTACTAAGATTTGTGATTAGCAACACTCAATACCAGTTCACAGTGCTCGCATTCGGGCTCAAATCAGTGCCAAGGGTGTTTACAAAATGTCTAGCAGCAGTAGCAGCGCACCTAAGGAGGCAGAGAATACATGTATACCCCTACCTCGACGACTGGCTCATAAAAACAAGCTTCTTCAACTAGTGCAAACAACACATCAAACAGGTGATACAAACACTAATTCAACTGGGGTTTTCAATCCATTGGGAAAGTTGTCAATAGAACCGGAATAGGTGAAGATATTCTTGGGGGCAAAGATCAACACCATACAAGGTAAGGTGTTCCCCAGCACAAAGAGGATTTCGGAAATACTGAAGGAAACACGTCTCTACCGCAAGGGGCAAGTTCTGACAGTGAGGCGGTGAGCAAACTAATGGGAATGATGCATACACCTGGTCCCAAATATTCAACTCCACATGAGACCATTCCAGGAATGGATACAGCAACAATGGTCACAGGCAACAGGGAGTTGGGAAGATGTAGTGGTTGTGACACACGCAGTGCATCAGAAAATAGAGTGGTGAAACAAGGAAAACATCACAGGGGCACCCATTCACACAACCAACTCCCAACAGTGACCATCACAACAGACGCCTCCCAGATGGGGTCGGGCACGCATATGAACAAAGTCAAGGTGAGCGGATTATGGTCGCAGCAGGATGCGATCAGACACATCAACTATCTAGAGCTAAAAACTTTGTTCCTAGCCTTAAAAGCATTTCAGATGGTGCTGTACGGAAACAGGGTGTTGATCCAAATGGACAACACAACCACCATGTTCTACATCAACAAACCAGGTGGAACAGAATCAGTAGCACTATCAGGGCTAGCACAGGAAATATGGACATGGGCCATTCCACTAAAAGTAGACCTCCTAGCAATACATCTCCCAGGGAAGGACAATGTGGAAACAGACAGACTCAGCAGACAGACGTCAGCATCCCACGAATGGGAGATCAACCAACAAGAAATACAAAGAGTATTCCGGAAGTGGGGGACACCGCAAATAGACCTATTTGCAACACACCAAAATGCCAACACTTCACAACCAGACCATTGGTCACTAGGGAATGCACCATGGATAAGCTGGTCAAAGACATTTGCATATGTTTTCCCCCGATACCACTGATACACAGGGTACTCAGCAAATGCAGGATCAGCAACATGTCGCTAATACTAATAGCACCTCAGTGGGCCAGACAGTCTTGGTTCTCACAAATAGTAGAAATGGCGCAAGCACCAGCGCACAGATTCCCAAGAAGAAGGGACCGGTTAACAATGCAGAATGGAAGGGTGCTACACCAAGAGCCAGAGAGCCTCAGCCTAGCTGCATAGATTCTGAAGACCTAGAATTTGCACCCCTCAAACTGCCACAAAGCATAATGGCAGTTCTCAGGGAAACAAGAAGACCTACCACAAGAAAGTGCTACATAGCAAAGTGGAAAAGATTCTCCAAATGGTGCATTAGGGAGAAACTGCTAGAGAATCACAAAGGAATCAACAATACGAAGATACTTAAAGCATCTACTACAAATTACACATCCCTAAGGGTGCATTTAGTGGCGATAGTGGCTTACACGAGAGGAGAAACGGGGAAAAGTTTCTTCACCTCCCAAGTTGTAAAAAGATTTCTAGAAGGAGCTCAGAGAATCGCACCTCCAAACCGAATGCCAGCACCAGCATGGAACCTCAACGTGGTGCTAATTCAATTGAGGAAGGCACCATTTGAGCCTATGCACAAGGCTACACTGCACATGCTCACGCTAAAGACAGCCTTTTTAGTGGCTGTCATGTCACTACGGAGAGTAAGTGAGTTGCAAGCGCTAACACATCAAGAGCCCTACCTGCAAATACACAATGATAGGATTGTAATGAGAACAGACCCACACTTCATGCCAAAGGTGGTGTCACAGATCCACTTCAATCAAGCAATCCAAATACCTAGTTTTCTCCAAAAACCAGCCATAAGCACAGAAAGGGTCGCTACACACACTGGACGCCAGGAGGGCTGTAATGCACTATATAGAAAGGACAAAGGAGTGCAGAAAGACAAAGCAGTTCTTTGTTTCCTTTGCCATCAGTTTTTTGGAACGACCAGTTACCAAAAATACCATTGCACGGTGGATTTCACAAACCATACAACTCTGCCACAAACAAGCAGGAGCAGCTCATGCTCACTCCACAAGGAAGAAAGGAGCAACAATTGAGTTTCTAGCTAACACACCAATTCAAGACATTTGCCAAGCTGCAACATGGTTTTCAGTGCACAAGTTCACTAAACACTTCTGCGTAGCTATCCAAATGATCAAGGAAGCGCAAGTGGGACAGAAGGTCTTACAACACATATTCAGTAACCAGAGCTCTTCTTTCACCCAGCCACCACAATAAGGACAAACCGCTACAAAGTCTATGCACAGCATAGTGAATCCAAAAAGATTCACACTGCAAAACGTAGAGTTTCTTACCTGTCCGTGTAGTTCTGCAGCTTGAAGACTTTCTGGATGCACTAGCGAACCCACCCTCCTCCACCAGAAAGATGAGACAGAAGGAAGGAGATTAAAACTGGAGAAAGACTTTAAAAGATTAAAGGAGATACAAAGGTAACACAAGACAAGAAAACAGAAGCCGAAGATGGTGACTAAAGTTTGGAGCTTCCGGAGAAAGCGCGTCAACGCCACGAAGGACACCAAATTGTGGTATGTCGACGTCCACCTGGGCCACGAAAAAAAAAATTGAAAAAAAGACTACAATTCCGGACCCAACCACCCAACCACCAGATGGCGGAAAAATGCACAGCATAGTGAATCCAGAAAGTCTTCAAGCTGCGAAATTACACCAACAGGTAAGAAACTATACGATGAAGTTATTGGGAATATACTTGGTGGTTCCAATGGTATTCAACAGAAAATGTGCTTTATTCACTGATTATATTATTACTTCTTATGAACTGTTTAATGTGGTTAATAGTGTGACACGTTGTCGCCTCAATTAAACAATCCTTTTTATTGCAGAATAAACAATAGAAAGCTGATAGTAAATAAAATGAATGGTGGTTTAGGTTTACCTGAATTTCATATATAACATAATTCTTTACCTCGTAGATATTTTTAGGGTTTTAACATGTACATTCATTCACTTCTCCTTAATGGATTTGTATTGAGTGCAGCAATAAAATGAAACCATATTCCGGAACAGCTAATTTGCCCATTCCTCGTACTAAATTTAATAAGGTCTCTCCTGCTATCAGAATACTCTTTTAGAATTTGATTCACAGTTTCAACTCAGTACTTAATACTCCGAAAATTCTCTTTGAAAAACCCTTCACTCAAAGTAGATTGTATTACATTTTTTAGAAATTTAGATCTGTGCAGGTAATTTTTATTTACAAAATATTTGTCCATGTTTTATGATTCTATCATCTGAATTGCAAAACAAATGTAACTTGAAGTCTTCTTGAGAAGTTAAGTATGTCTTTTTCATGCGACGATTTCTTTAGCTTTACCATGACTAATGGCTATGTCTGATTGAATGTTTTCCTTTTCCAAGTTGTGACTCAGAGCCCGATTTATACTTTGGTGGACAGAGTAATCTCTGTTGACCTCGTGGAGGACTCCATTTCTGCCAGGCCGAGTTTACTCTACGAAGCAAATTTAGAAATGACCACCAAGCTGACGGTCATTTGTAAAGCAATCGTCATCCCAGCCGTACCTGTCAATGATGTTGGAAGTTTGCTGTACATTGCAAAAAACACAGTTGATGGACAGAAGTAGAACAATGTCATACATTCACCCCATTACAAGGATCTGGGCCTAAATCCATCGTTTTTTTGCACTCCACACCACCCTGGGTTAGACACTGGCTATATGCAAATCAGCTCTGACCCTGTGCCTCATGGGAACAGTCCAGCCCGAACTACCAAACCATGTCTTTCCCAGACCGGAATCAAGCATCCAAGGACCGGTTTCTGGCTATCAGCCTTCATCAGCCTGGATAGCTTGACTCCAGTGGTGTGGAGAGCCTGGGACTCACGTCTGAGTATACCCAGCACACTCGGGGTGAAAATTGCAAAAAACACAGTTGATGGACAGAATGTAGAACCATGTCATAAATTCATCCCAGTACAAGGATCTGGGCCTAAATCCATCGTTTTTTTGCACTCCACACCACCCTGGGTTAGACACTGGCTATATGCAAATCAGCTCTGACCCTGTGCCTCATGGGAACAGTCCAGTCCGAACTACCAAGCCATGTCTTTCCCAGACCGGAATCAATCATCCAAGGACCGGTTTCTGGCTATCAGCCTGGATAGCTTGACTCCAGTGGTGTGGAGAGCCTGGGACTCACGTCTGAGTATACCCAGCACACTCGGGGTGAAAATTGCAAAAAACACAGTTGATGGACAGAATGTAGAACAATGTCATACATTCACCCAAGTACAAGGATCTGGGCCTAAATCCATCGTTTTTTTGCACTCCACACCACCCTGGGTTAGACACTGGCTATATGCAAATCAGCTCTGACCCTGTGCCTCATGGGAACAGTCCAGTCCGAACTACCAAGCCATGTCTTTCCCAGACCGGAATCAAGCATCCAAGGACCGGTTTCTGGCTATCAGCCTTCATCAGCCTGGATAGCTTGACTCCAGTGGTGTGGAGAGCCTGGGACTCACGTCTGAGTATACCCAGCACACTCGGGGTGAAAATTGCAAAAAACACAGTTGATGGACAGAATGTAGATCAATGTCATACATTCACCCCAGTACAAGGATCTGGGCCTAAATCCATCGTTTTTGCACTCCACACCACCCTGGGTTAGACACTGGCTATATGCAAATCAGCTCTGACCCTGTGCCTCATGGGAACAGTCCAGTCCGAACTACCAAGCCATGTCTTTCCCAGACCGGAATCAAGCATCCAAGGACCGGTTTCTGGCTATCAGCCTTCATCAGCCTGGATAGCTGGACTCCAGTGGTGTGGAGAGCTTGGGACTCACGTCAGTGCAAAACAACGATGGATTTAGGCCCAGATCCTTGTACTGGGGTGAATGTATGACATTGTTCTACATTCTGTCCATCAACTGTGTTTTTTGGAAGTTTGCTGTACTGCACAGCTTTGTCAGCCTATGGAGTCTTGCACCAATCTGTTTTCGCTGTTTAAATAAAAATGAAAATGCTTCCTGTGCTATGGAAATCCTCTCCCATGGTGAACGGAGCATTTAATTTTCACTGACGCTTACAGCTGTGGTTTTCCTGGCGGTGATGTGCAGTGAAATCTGACCTCTGCTTCTGTCCATCTAAATTAGATGAGCAGAAGTAGAGGTCTGCCTCCGATGGCCCTTACTCCGCAGGGCCGTCCGAGGGGTTTAATCACGGCAGAGACGGAGTAGTATCTGCGGTGATTACACTAAGGTCCGCCCAGAGGCGCAACTAGAGTCAAATTTGGGGGGCGGTGGGGGGGCTTAAGAAAAAATTTTGGTGGGGTGGAGGGGGCTGATTCTTCAAGCTAAAGACAAAGTGGAGCTGCTGGGGTCCTAAAAAGGGGTGAAAACCATCAAAGCCTCATTAACAAGCAAAAGGTCTTTAACCCCTAGGAGAGATGGCGCGCGCACCGCCACGGTGCTTGTGACGTGCTCAGCTCGTCACGCTGCACGGTGCCGCTGTGCTCTTGACGAGCTGAGCTTGTCATGACTACTCCCGTTTCTGTGGAACGCTCAGCACAGCAGGGGAATTATCCCCGCGTGTGAGCGCTGTGTGGGTCATGACAAACTCAGTTCGTCATGAGCACAGCGCAACCGTGCCTCATGACGAGCTGAGATAGTCATGAGCACGGGAGGGGTTAAAAGACCTGTGTAGTACTCTGTTGCGGCTGTGTGTGCGTGCCCGGGAAGCTGTCTCATCCCGGGCTACCATATACGACGACTGAAGCCCTTTGAGCCCATTGGGCGATGAGAGCCTGGGCCCGCCTGCATCTAAATATGACAGGCGGACCATGATCTTTGTGGCATAGATTGCCGAATCTATACCGCCAGGTTATAAATTGGCTCCTTAGTGATGGTAAAGCAGACTTATTAATTTGAACTTTAATTGAATCCGCACTCCTGTGGGATTGTCTGTTGCATGTGCATGAGCCGCGGTTGAGCCGAGCTCTCCAAGAGCTGTGTTCTGGCCGCACCAGACTGTGTTAATAAAGCTGGTACGCGTCCCCACCCCATGTCAAATGAATAACCCTGTTTTTAACACTGCATTGCCTCTTTACAGATGAGTGCCTCTTTATGATCAAAACCACGAAGGCCTTGAAGTGTTCAGGTCAACAAACCTCCCACCCGCAAGGGATGCTCTAATCCCATGCAGACTTCTCACAGTTACACGTGTCTAGGGAAGTAAACAGACCAGCCCTGTTTGCAATTGTTGTGCATCCATCCGAACGTCCTGTGACGGTGTGTGTTTGTGTTTATTATAACTGTCCTTTCCCAGCAATGTAATCTCCTGAAATATTTTCCACGTGCACTTTTGCCAAGATGGCACGAATACCAAAAAAGCAAACCTGCTCGCACCAGACCAAATCATGTTTCCATTAATTGTAAGACGCAGCCCGGTTAAGTGCAGCGTGAGCGTGTTTATGTTTGGTCTGGCCTTTTAGAAGCTCATTTATAGTGCGCTGTCTGTGAGGAATGTCTTCTTTCAGGTAGAGGCAGCTGGCTGCACGTGACAGGCCGACCTCGGAGTGGAGTGATTGGTGTTTGCAGTGTGAGATGTATTTCCAGGCACAGAGCTGTTGATAGCAGGGTGCTCGCAGCAGATAAATCAACGCTATCAGAAGCATATCTCCCTCCCAGTCGGAGGCAGAGCGAGAGCAAACATTGACTCGTTTTTTCGCCCTCGAGAACATTTCCCCAAACTGCCTCAAAAGGGCAAGGAGTGAAAACAGGAACACGCCATCGCTTTGGAGACAAGAGTGCACATGTTTCGGCTCCTTGCTGTAGCTTTAATCTCACCCGAGCATTGAAAGGAAATTGTTCAGCTCTGAATATTGTAGCCACGCTGAGGTGTCAGAACCCTCTTTGAAACATGTCACACAATTTATTACCTGAACCGCGCTCCCACGGGGCGATGGGAGGCAGCAACCACAATGGCTCACCTATAGGAAGCACCAAATAAAACGAAAAGGGGAGGAAAAATGTCTTAGTGAGCAGTACAGCAGCAAATGCTTTTTCACTGGATGGGTGAACATTCCCGGCTATCATAATAGTTTGAGGAAATGAAGGGTTCATAAACACAGGAAGGTTTTCGTGGTAATGTGTACATAACAGGTTTTTTAATACAATGTGGGTAGGGTTCTGATTTTTTTAAGAAACGCGAAAATGCCCAGCAAAACAAGGTGAGAACGCTGCAAATTGTATTTTTCTTTTCATACTCTGGTCTGAATAGTAGACCATCCAGTAGATGCAGCATTGTGACTAGTCTATTAGCACATGTGATTTTTTTATATATTTTATTTCTCCACCTGGAGTAATTAATTTTTAGTGGTGGCGACACCGTTCCCAACACCTGTATGAAAGGTTGGGATAGAGTATACATTTTCCAGTGCTTAATTTGTAAAATACGACGTAGAGGTGGCCAAAGATTTTGCTCAGAAGCCTAAGACCGCCGCCACTGAATATCAGTGTGCAAAATACCAAGGTTGCGTAGTAAGTTCCCAAAAACGAAGGCCGGCTGGCCTAACAGGCAACCTCATCTCCAAATCCTGGGCCTATGAATTGGTATTTAGGAACTTTGTACCCTAAAGCACCGCATTCCCCGTAGTCACGGAATGGATAACACTCCTTGATTGATACATCAGGCACTTTGATTCTAAATTCAACTTTCTGAGCTCCAAGGTTGTATTTCAGTAGCCAAAAACGTTGTGAATTGAGCTGTTAATGCAGTAACTGCACTCAGTTTTTTTCCCATCAGTGTATTTCTTTAGATTTATGTGCTTGGAATATCTCTCACCATTACAAGAGTATCACTGTAACATTTTAACACTGAACCCTCACAATCCTCGCCACTAGACCCCTTGATTTAGTTTAGATATTTTTATGCAGAACAATTACAGACAACTCCATACACTGGGCCTCAATTTTTTATTTTATTCCTTACTTCCTCTTTACTGTTTACTTAGGTCATGGTTTCTCTCTTCCTCTCAGTGGATCTGTCTCGTATGTTTCTGTCTCTTTTACTGATTCTTTCTTTTCTAAACTTTTACTATTTAATTTGTACATTTTTCTATGTCTTCTTTTAAGATTTGTTTTTTCACTTTCTGCTAGGCTTTTGTCTCATGACTTCTAGTGCCTTTCACCCTCTTTCTGTAGATTTTTCTTTCCCCCAATATCTTTGTGTGGCGCTTTTTCTTTCTATAATTTCGCTCTGTGACAGTCTTTCCTTTGCAATTTGTCTTCATGATATTTTTACTCTTTCTCCTTATCTCTTTTAATGTTTACCTTTCTGGTTCTCTTCTATCATTTATCTTTTGGTTGATTTTGCTTTTAGTGTTCCTTGGTCTATGGGTTACTCTTCAATGTTCTACTCCCTCCAACTGTAACTTTTGAACCATTTGCTTATTTTTGGTCCTTCTTGTAGTCTTTCTGCTGATCCTATATTTATCAATATATTTAGTAATTTGCCATTTATCTTTTACAGAATATTTATTTTTCCCTTTGTCTGACTATTGCCATTTAAATATTCGTTTTGTAGATTTAATGCATTTTTTCTATTGGCTTGTTTTAGTCTTTGATGTTCTTTTCTCCATTTCTCACTCTCTTTTACTATTATTGTTTCTTTTTATCTCTCTCATAATGTTTTTCTGTCTTCATTTTCTTTCTGTTTCTTAATGTTTGCACCGTTTTTCTTTGTTTCCCTTTTTCTTTTTTTCTTGTTTTCTTTTGCCCCTTTCAATGATTCTCTCTTTTATCCTTTAACTAGGTATTTCTTTTACCTATTCTCTTTTCTTCTCTATCAAACCTTTCTAGGACTCTTCTCTGATCCCTAGCTCTTACTGAATGTGTTTTTCACCTTTGCTCTGGGCCTTTCTTCTATTCTTTCTGTTTTTTTTATACTTTTATAAATACATCTTTTATTATAAATCTTTCCTTTTCTATTTTACCTTTCAACAAGTATCTATTTGCCATTTAATTTGCTCCATATCTGTAGTTTAACATTTGCCGTTTTGTAGATCTCATTTGCACCCATTCTGGATGCTTTTTACCTGCATGTGGTTCTATTTCATCCCTTTTCTAGATGATTTCCTTTTATATTTTATCTTATCAAGTTTCTTTTTGAAGTATTTAACATTTCTCTTTTTTGGTGTTTCCCGTTTGGTGAATTTTTAATTTTCTGTGGGTATTGATTTATTTACTTTCTTTTTTTCTGTGGCACTATTTTAACCTCCCATCATTTTATTTTAAACCTGTGTCATCTTTGAATCTCTCTTGTACAAGTAATCTTTCTGGTGCATTGACTCTCTTTCTGTGAAATATTCTTTCACCCTTTTTCTCTGTAAGTTACCTTCTCAGTCTGTGTCCCTTGCTATTTGGTTTTTTAAAATGTCTTTCTTTTAACTTTTTCTTCCTGAGAAATCATTGTAACCATTGCTTGATTTTTTCTACCTGTACTCTTTCTACGAATCATTGCTTTGTGTTGGGCACTTGTACCCTTTCTGTTGGTTCCCCTTTCATTCTTTCTTAATCAATATATCTTTGATTTTAACCTTTCTTTTTCCAAAAGTTACTTTTTACCATTCTCCTTGCGTGAATCTCTTATTTTTCCAGTGTTTGAGGATCTTTTACATTTCCTAGTTCAATATTTCCCTTTCTGCTGTCCACCTTTATACTCTTTTTATAGCTGTTTCTACCAATTTTCTTTCGGTAAAGCTTTGTTTTAACCTTTACTGCTTTTGAACTTTTTCTGTCGTTCTCTATTATATTTCTAGTTTAATTATTCCATACTCTGGATGTTGTTTTAAGCAGAACTCATGCTCCTCATTTGAGCCTGTTCCAACTTTCCCTTTCCATGCATTGCTCTTGTGTCCTTGTTTTTTTGCAAGGTTTTATTAAAACTTTTTTTTGAGTCCTCTTTTATACTTCCTCTTTTCATGCATTTGTGCTATCCTTTTTATTTCTATAGTTTAATTTGTTCTAATATTCTTTTCAATGTGTTGCTTTCTCTGTTACCATATTTCTTGTTGTCAGGCTGCCTATTTTATCACACTAATTCAACTATGGTTAGAACTACGTGAAGTCACCTTATCTAAAATTGCAAGAAATCTTTTGAGTATAATCTCAATTTTCTTATTGTAAAGCACCTGTTCAGGAGTGGATAGACCACTTACGTTATATTTAAATTGTAAGCCATTGAAGCTATACTGACTGCCATCTCCAATGCCAAACAAAATCGTGGATTTTATAAATGAAGCCAGATCCTCTGGGGCTATGTACCCTGACCAAATTCTGATAACAGTTATAAAAAAGAAGCCTTCACTTTGGTCATAATATTTATTGTGACTAGTAATCTGTTGCCACCAATCTGGAAACATCCTGGATGTTTGGACTGGAAGTATTCATACCACTCAGTCCGCAAGATCTTTGCAAAAAAGTCTATTGGAACATAGCAGTCCTGGGCCTTTGAGAATAATAATATTCTGATTACGCAATCTGATTTTAAAGCCAATTGCCCAACTTTAAATAATTTTGCAACTTTACAAGTTGTACTTGATGAATATATGAACCTGAGGGGTAGGTAAGTGTACTTGGCCCTTTTTTACTTGACTATGTCCCTTGACCAAGTTGACAGATCCAGTCCATAGAAAACTAATCAACGGGCCTTGGGATTCCCTCTAGTTTGTTGCAGCTGATTATTACATTTCAAACTTTCACCGGAAGCTAGGTCCTGTTAGGTAGGCATCATATCCTTTCTTCAACAACTTACAGAAAAATATCCTGAAGCAGGGCTGCCTGCTTGCTCTGCTTTAATTCTCTATTTTCAATTTAAGATTTGCCATGTTAGTTACTCCAGGCAATATCCCCAAATTGTATAATCGCTCCTTATGCTGCCTGTCATACACAGATTATGTCATTTTGTATTTAACCCCCAAAGGCCTTTAACGCTTTCACTGCGGGGGTTATTCTCCCGCTGTGCTGGGGGGGAGGGTGGCTCGCACAGCGCCCGCATGCTCATGACGAGCTCAGCTAGTCATGAGGCACGGCGCTCCTGTGCTCATGACGAGCTGAGCTCGTCACAGGTGCATTGGCTCCCGTGGAACGTTCAGCACAGCAGGGGAATTCTCCCCGCACCCGAGTGTTCCACGGGCCATGACGAGCTGAGATCGTCATGAGCACCGGAGCGCCGTGGCTCATGACGAGCTCAGCTCGTCATGAGCATGGGAGGGGTTAAAATTGTCTCAACAGCTTACAGTGATGTCTCAGAATGCCATTTGTGAATTAACACATATAAAAGCAAGCTAATAGTATCTAGGAGAAAGAAATACTGAAAGCAAAGTAAGTTCAGTTGGTCACTATCATGTGAACAGCTATAAGTTGTCTTAACGTATTCCTTTCTTGGGAGAATTTTCTCCTCTAATTAAAGGGATAAATAATATATTCACATCTAGCAAGCAAGCCCTGTTCCATGTAAATGGGTTACTGGTGTTGTATATTTCTCTTGGTAATAGACTTTTTAATAACTTGATTGCAATCTATGGAACAAAATCTCTTCTAGCCTTTCCTATGCAATTAAAACTATTCATTTTATTTCTTGGTCTTTCTTGGACCTAACAGAAGGAGGTATTCTGTGTAAATTGTGGTATCTGATCTCTTTGATATCAGTTCAAGCTATGAAATTGGAATTGGGCCTCAGTGGCACCTATGTAGCAGAACTCGTGGTAGCAATTTATTGGGGCTTTTAGCTGATACACACTTTAGAGTATTACTTAATAACTGCATAGTGAGATTTTAATGCAAGTATTTCTCTTACAGACTCACCCTTTCTGGGATTTTTGAGGTCTCCTTAATAACTTTGACATTAGGTCAGCTGATAATAAAATTGAAGGAGCTGGTCACTACGGTACCTATGCAACTTGATATAGAACAGTGTTCTCACTCAGACAAATTCAGACTGATTACAAGCTTTTTGCAGATCAAAAACTTCAGCCAGATCTTGAATCAAGCCTCAGTCGAAGAGCAAATTCCCTCCTTCTAAGAGTTGTACCAGAAGAACGGGAAAGCTTGTCTTATAATAACGTTATGTGTACTCTCTGTAATAATGGATTTGCAAGATTTTAACCAGGTTATATTTATTTATCATGACCTAAAATATCAGCGCAAACAGGGTTTACGTCCTCTGTTTCTTCGATTTGTGATCTTCGTGGTATTCGAGACAGTCTTTTATTTTATATCCACAGAAAGAAGATATCACATTTAACACTTTGTTACTGATTAAGGTTGAGGTCTAAATCAACAATAAACTGATTCATAATAAGTTTAACAACAGAAAGGAAATTCATCAAGTTTTGTACTCAATAATGGAGATAGCCTGCTAAACGGTCTATGTCTGCCTCAAAGGTCCCTCAGTGCCCACTTGAGAAAGAAACATCCAGCTGTCCCCAAAACACACTGGAATGAACCTCATCCCACTCCTGATTCCTTCTTGCCACAATGGACAGTGAGGTGCTGCAAGATGTGAGGCGTGCTGCTGCTTGGGCCCAGGGGAAGGCTTGCCTCCCTGGGCCCTGCCCAGCCCCTGGATACCGGATGGACCTGGATGCCTGGGGGATCTCTGGTTTCCTGGAATCCCCTTTGCTTCACTTTGCCCCCAGGACCTTTGTTTTTGAGATCCAGGACCATTTTCTTAAATTATGAACTGCTGGGACCCCTTTACTATGGGAGTCTTTGCCTTGGGGGCTTGATGGACTCTGCCCCCTTAGCACCAGGGAGCGCTTTATTTGGGCCCTGGCGCTTCATAGAGCTTTATTTTTCTTATAGCGCTTGGGAGCACTTTTCTTTTCAGCTATAGCGCCTGGAAGCGCTGCATTGTCTCTAAGCGCTTGGGAGCGCTTCATGTGCCTTGGCTGGTGCCCACCTGGCATTTGTCCCCTTGTGTGGTGGCCGAGCGGCGCGGTTGCCACCCCGCTCATTGCCACCTTCATTTTTCCGCTGGTTGCCCCGTTTATGGTTTCACTCGAGGGAGCCTAGCCCTCCGTGAATTTAGCCCCCGCCTACAGTGCCTGGCCGGGCCGCCGCGCTGCCCGTGACGACCCGGAAGTGGTTGGCCGGCCGGCAAATGGCAACGCGGCCTGGCTTGAAGTCCCGCCCCCGCAGCCCGGGTAGAGAAGGAAAGAAGAAGAGTCCGGTAGCCGGCGCCTACCACGGGGCTCCCAGGAGCGAGGGAGAGCCCTGTGGTAATCAGCATAGAGCAGGTAGCGTGGCCGGGGCCCGAGTGGAGAGCCCCGCGCTGCCGAGAGGAGAGCCGCCGCCGCACAGCAAGTCCGGTGAGTGGGGATGGCGGGAGGCAGTGCCCGTACCCTTTGCCAGAGCAGCCCCGAATTGCAGGGGACTGCTCCAACGCTGTTCAAGGCCCGGTGGCGTTGTTTTCAGAGTCCCCAGTGGGGGACTCCAACTTTGGGGCATTTTCTTTAACCAGAGCCAGAGAGGCTCCAACGACCGGGCGCATTTGTGTTCAGAGCCCACGAGGGGCTCAGGGGGCATTATGAATCCCGAGTCCCCCGAGGGGGGGACTCCAACGTTTGGGCATGTGCGGTGTCAGAGCCTGTGTGGCTCCCACATGTGTGATGGCAGAGCCTGTGGGGTTCCAACAGAAGCGCAGATTTGTTCTGGGGGCTAGAGAGAGGCCCTGTCGCAGTTTTATTGATTCCCAGCTGCCAAGCAATTAGTGGGCAGCTGCACCATTTAGGCGCCCAGGGAGAGAGAGTCCTTGTGTGGGACAGAGATGGCACAGTGGTGCCAGGCCTTCTACAGCTGCGCAGCACTTAGTGCCAGCTGCAACGTTTAGGCCCTGTTGATTTGTCCCAGCTGCCTAGCAAGTAGTGGGCAGCTCCAACGTTTAGGTTTGCGCCAGTGGTGCACCCCTGACTGGCGCTGCATTGGCAGCGCACCCTGACATTCTGGACACAGGGCTTTTTGAGTCCCCTTGTTGGATGGCCAGTTGGCCAGGGGGCTGGTATGTGATTTCTGCGCAATGTGATTTTAATATGTTTAGGATAGTAATTGCCTAAGGTGATGTTTGCGCAATGTGATTATGAGGTTATTTTACCTATGTAGGTTTATGCTAGTGAGAGTTTATTTCACTATGTTAGTTACGCCCCTAAATGTGAGTTTTGCTTAGAGGGAGAGTCTAATGTGTTTAGACTAGTGAGAGATTGCCTACTGTTGATTTTACCTGTTAGGCCCAAATGTGAGTTATGCGTAATGTGCTATGCCATTATGCCTTTGACACCTCTGAATGTGTTTTATGCATTATGTGTCTTACCTACACCTCTGAATGTTTTTTATGCATCATGTGTTTTCCTGTGCTGCACCTCTGAATGTGTTTTGATGCGTCATGTGCCTTGTTCTGTACACCGCTGAATGTATGTTTATACATCATGTGTCTTTCCTACACCTCTGAATGTTCTACGCATCATGTGTGAAACTTCTGATTGTTATATGTTCAAAAGTGCTATTTCTAACAGTATTTCTAGTTCTAAAAGTGTTTATTCTGACAGTGGCCCATGTGGCCCTGTCCTGTAAATAATCCCTTGTGAATATTGCCCGTGCCAGTTGGCACAATGTATATTGTGTGATTACTATCTGATGTGTTTTGACAATACAAAAGTTATTTTTATATAACCTTGTGTGGAGTTCCTTTTGTGGTGTGCCTAGGATGTTGTTGCTGTTGTGTGCGTACGCAAATGCTTTACACATTGCCTCCGGGATAAGCCTGTCTGCTCGTGCCAAGCTACCAAGGGGGTGAGCATGGGTTATCTTGGCGTGTGACTCCCTTGCCCTGACTAGAATGGTGGTTTCTGCCTGGCTTTGGCGTCGGCCTTAGCCAACCAGAAATCCCAGTTCTAACAGTCTGATAGTATCACATGTGGATTTGGTACCACGGGACAACGAGGAATGACCACATTGTTTTTTTTGTGTAGATCCTGCACTATCCGGTACTTATCGCTAAGCTTCTGGAAGCCAAATTAGGAGAGCTGCATAGACTCCACAGGATCTCACTTAAACTACCTTGCTCAACAGGCGTGATCCCAGCAGTTGTCTTGTGTCAAATTGTACTGTGGTGTTCTCAGGTTATCTGCATTAGACTTAATTTGTATACGGACGCGCTTAACTCCATTGATGAGCCCAATGTCCTTTCCTGTAATATCCTAAACTGCACTTGCCACTGTCTGAGGTCTTGCGGCAGGTCCTATAAGGTTAGGGTAAACAATGAAACGCCCAGATCTTGATGCCTCAGTTCAGGAAGGACCTCTAGACCTATTTTTTCAGATGACCTAGCACTCAACGGAGCCACCCCCCTTCCTCCTCAGTGCCTTGAGACACTCACAGGTGAGTAGTTGCGCTTTATTAACCCCTGATTGATGATTTGCCAATTTAAATGCAATATACTCATCCTTAGTCTGGTTTTCAATGCCCCTGAAGTGCAATATATGGTTCAGTTTAACTTGCACAACAAATCTCATCCCCACAGACTCACAGGGTTTGAACCACATGGTAAAGTTTGGTGATGGCTCGATACGCCATCAGAGTATGGATTAGAGGAGAGTAGTTTGAAACCCTTTTTGAATTTAGATTAGTAGTGTGTTATAATTACAATTAGTATGCACTTGCATTAATTCTGATTGACTAATGTATGAAAAGAAGAAAGAGGACTATGAGATGTTAAAGTAATCCTCTTGATTAAAGCAAATCTGTGTACTTTAGAAATATAACTGACAAATGTGTGTATTAATAATGTGTGAAGGGATAACGAACTACATATTTACCAACTTGTTTAATATTACTCTCATGCCACTAATAGTTGCCATTTATAACTGTTGAAGTATATGCTGAAAGTATGGCTTATTTGCTTGCAGAAGGGCACCCAATATGTAACTTGTGTGTTTTTAATTTAACTTAACTGTAGGTCTGAAATGCATTTCAAATTCATTTTTCAGCTAATGTTTGAATTTGATTTTCTTGCACCATGGAAAGTGCATGTATATGTCCACCTTGTGTTCCCACTGCAGGTGGACAAAGTTCCATTAGTTGATAGAATGAGTTATTGTTCCTAGTAGATAGGCCTGGGAAGAAAAAATGCTATAACCAATCGGGACGAGTTCTCGTGGGAGAAGGCGATGGCACCAAGGAAGTATGAAATACCCAACGTGTGAACATGTGGATGGAGAACGGAAAAATACCAGTAACACTGTGGGAGGTGCCTTAATTCATTAATTGCTTATGTTGTGATGTAGTTAGGGACAGCTGACACTTTTGCTTTAGGCGCCTCAAGGTACAGACCTTATCTCTTGCTTTGTGGCTTCACGCTACATGACCCTGGTTGGAGTACTTCTAAGGAGGGTTCTAACGGCTGATAACCTTTTCTTAATTTTTCCTGACCTTGTTTTAGGTTGGGATTTCCTCTTTAGGATAGTGTAGGGACAGTAAGGGACCTTTAGGGGTTTCTAAATGGAAATCTGATGCAATCCAACATGACTTTGTGTCTTTTGATAACATATGTTGCGGTGATCGAGTTAGTTGTTTTCTTATTGTAATATAGGGTGAATTACACCAGTCTAAGCACCATAATGCTTAAACTGGTGTATATTATTTTGTTTCAGAAATTGAAATACACACAGTAATCTGAGTTTAGTCTTCAAACTGAGTTTTTACTTAGTTGATTGCATACTTTGAAATTTAGAGATTGTGAAATGAGTTCTGTAGTAGGGGATCTCTGTGCATAGTCATAATCTAGTGAATAGTCCCGCCCATGTGCGTGGACCCCGGAGCAATCAAAAATAATCTCTTAAGGTGTCGAAAAATGCAGAACTGCACAGACACTTAAGAGAGAATTAAAGACAGATAATACAGCCTATATAAGCAGGCTACACTGTCCAGTACTTCAACTAGAAATTCCACCAAAAATCCACAAACAGCAAAGTCTGTCCAGATTTCCCTTGCTTTAGCAGCAAAAACCCTCTGGAATGATAGAGAGGAAGACATGGACAGACAAGCCCCATAGGCTGCCATTATGTGGCTCAAAACAGGATACTGTGCCTTTAAGAGAACTTTCCAGAACTTCACAGTATCCCAGAATGCACTGCAGTTCTTTTTTCCGGCTCCTGCTGTGGAAAATTAATACAAACTTGGTGAACATTATCGGCGCCATCTTGCCCCTTTTCGAGCCCATTCGTGCGCGTAAGCGGCAGCCATTTTGAGCACCATGGCCTCCCTGCCCCTCGCTGATAGCCAGCGTGTCTCTCTCTCTCTCTTAACCTCGCAAGCATCCCCCCCGCACACTGACAACCCCCGCTCTCTCATGCCCTGGGTCATAAACCCCTCTTCAGCGCAGCTTCACCACAGAACCCCATCCTGTTCCCAGCGCAACACCGCCCCTCATTCCTTTCATGGCCTCAAAATCCTTTTGATGCAAACCCCCTTTTCCTGTGTCCCTGTTTGTCCTCCTTGTTCCCAGGCCGCCACCTGACCCTGCGGATGCTGTTTATCACCCCATACAGTAGGAAGCTTCCCCTCCCCATCAAGAGACCCTCGAGCCGATCAAAGCCCCCACCCTATGAGATCCGATCAAACTCATGCATTCCGTGAATCGGCGGAATGCCCTGCTGTGCGACAACCATCACCTGTTGTGACCGGGGTGGGGAATCCAACTGTAAATGTATGTGGGAACGAGTCCGAAGGGGAGATTCCGAGGATGTTCTTTCAAGTACCAAAGTGTTACGAGAATGTGTTATGTGCAATAAAGATCATAAACCCTAGTATAAGAGGCCAGGCCTCAGAGATGTGGTTAGAGCACCTCGTGACGATACTTGCTGTCTGAATTGATGTGTTCTCCTCCGGAGAGAATAAAATCCTCGTTTCCTGCCTTCCAGTCTCCAGCGCCTGCTTCTTCATTGATTAACATTGGTGGGTCATAGAGGCGATACCGCCGGGCAACAAAAAGGGTCTTTGGTTACTGGTTGTCTTTGGAACCCCTTTTTAACACTGCAAGTAGGACCCTGGAGCATTGAGCTCTCCCTTTTCAAGGGTTTATTGGTGATTTTTTCACTTTTGTTCAAGTTTTTGGTGCCTTTCTTCTTGGTAATCCTTTGGTGCACTCTTTGGTTGTCAATATGCCTGCATTATTTGACAAATGTCCAGAGTGCTCCCGGAAGAAGGCCAAATCGGAGCCACATGAGGTGTGTATCCTCTGCCTTCCCTCTTCCCATGTCCCAGAGGAGTGTGTCATTTGTCAGGGCTTCTCTGGCAGGACCCTGAAGGACAGAAAGAAGATCAGGCTTCAGGGCCTTGAAGAAAGAAGGCTGAAGGCGCAAGGTGGGTCTGGAGGGGCGTCCTCAGCCCGTGCTTAGGCCTCTGGGGGGCTCCCCAGGGGCAGGAAGACCAGCAAGCGTCCCCATTCTCCGTCTGGGTCGATTACACAGACTACGGCGTCGAGAGGGATGACTACAGTCTGTTCCCCGTCTCCCCAGGGCCTTGGGTCGAAGCGACGTCGACGTCGAGGGAACTGAATAGACTGCCGTCGAGGTCTCCAGTGACGATTTCATCGTCGTCCTCGTCGGAGTCGAGTGATCGACGTCGAGAGGCCTGGCGTCTGCGCTCGCCGTCGAGGCGACACCGCTATTCGCCGTCGGCGAAAAGGAGAAGGTCGTCGTCAAGGGGATCCTTGGCGTCGAAGAGAGGATCGTTGTCGAGGCGAAGGAGGTCGCCGTCGAGACGAAGGAGGGCGCCGTCGAGGCAAAGGAGGTCGCCGTCAAGGCGAAGGCATTCACCGTCAAGGGAGAAACGGTCGACGTCGAGGAAAAGACGCTCGCCGTCGAGGGACCGACGCTCGCCGTCTGGTCGCCGATCTTCGACGCCGAAGAGACGAGGAAGGAGGTCTGGCGCCAGGAGTCAGTCACCGACGTCCCAGGCTGGAACGGGAGACGGATCACCGGGTTCGGTGTACTCCATGGTGTATACCCCGAGGCAGGTTACGCCACCGCCTCAATTACCAAGGGAGCTCCCTCCGCGGGCCCCTACTCTTCCTCCGCTCCCACCACTTCCACCGCGTCCTCAATCTCTACCTCAACCTCATCTGCCAGAAGAAAAGCCGCCTCCGATCCCTCCGAGGTCAGTCTCACTGCCTTGATTACCGACTCCTCCCAAGGGGACCCCTCAGCCGAGGGCCCCAGCCAAACCGAGGTCACCCGCCCCTCTGGAACCGGCGGATCGACCAAAGCCAAGGCGGTCACGATCACGCTCCGGATGGAGGGGGAGATCGAGGAGTCGGCATAGATCCTCCATCAGGTCAAGACGACGCCATAGGAGGCGTGGGTCGCAGTCCTGCACAGGCATCTCCAGGACCAGGACCTATTCACCGACCTTGTCGGAATCCCCGGGGACAAGAGTGTCTCCAGTGGATGACAGCACGTTCCAGGATGTTCTCCTTAAGGGGGCAGCAAAATTGGGAATCACGGTAACGGCTCCAACACCCACGACGTCCGTGATATTTGAGACGCTTCACAAGAGGCATCTGTCTCGACCTTTACTACCCCTAGTGCCTGGATTGGTGGAGCCCGCGGAGGAACTGTTCCTCACGCCAGCAGTGACGAAGGCCGCTCCCTCCCGGCTTCTAAAGAAGTACAGGGCCCCGGATTCTGACCCGGCTTTTCTGCGGATAGACCCGGTTCCGGACTCTGTTATAGTGACGGCGGCCAGGAAGCTACATTCTACTTCCCCGTCTTCAACCGTACCGCCGGTTAAGGAGAGCCAATGGATCGACTCAGCCGGCAGGAAGGCTTGTGGAACGGCATCCACGGCCATGAAGGCCTCTAGCGATGCGGCTCTGCTAGGGCGGTATGACCGTGCTCTGTGGGAATCCCTTCAGCAGTTCACGGAACTCCTGCCAAGAGATAAGAGGGAGGACTTCCAGGAGATCCTCAAGGAAGGGATGCTGGTTTCGAACCAGGTCATCAGCGCGGCTGCAGATGTCTCTCTGTTGGCGGCCCATGGGTATTGTCATGGGATCAACCAGCGGCGCCATGCTTGGCTCAGGCTCACATCACTCAAGCCGGAGGCTCAGCAGCGGGTGGCCAATCTACCCTTCTCGGGAGGAACCCTGTTCGGCAAGCATGCCGACGATGAGATGGCCCGCATGAAAGCGGAGACCGAGACCCTGATGGCTGTGGGCTTGGAGAAGCCAAAAGAAAAGAAGGCCTACCGCCCGTTCCAGAGACGGTTCGGTGCACAGGGCAGAGGGCGAGGACAGTCTTCGGAACAGCAGCAGCAACAACAGCAGCAGTAACAACAGCAGCAGTACCGGAGACCCTTCCAGAAGCGCCAGAAGGGTAGAGGGGGCCAGCAGTCCTCTACAGCGAACAAAGGCCCGTCTGGGTCTCGACCCTGAGCGATTACTTCCCCTACATCCGTTACCCGCTCCGGTGGGGGGAAGCGTTCAATGGAGAAAAATTACTCAGGACAAGTGGGTGCTGAATATTGTTTGCAATGAATACAGTCTTCGGTTCACCAGCCCGTCTCCATCAATTCCTCCGGTCAGCTCACAGTTTCAGCTGCGCGAGCTCCAGGCGGAGGCCGATATCCTGTGAAGGAAAAGGGCGATAGAAGACGTACCTCTGTCTCAAAGAGGAAGAGGTCTGTACTCTCGGTTCTTCCTGGTTTGCAAGAAGGACAAGAACGAGTTCAGGCCCATTCTGGATTTGCGACAGGCAAACAAGTGGATTCGCTGAGAGAAGTTTCGCATGCTGTAGTTGCATCAGATTTATCCTCAGTTGCAACAGGGAGACGTGCTATAGACCTACAAGATGCATGCTTCCATGTGCCCATTGCACACAAACACAGGAAGTTCCTGCGATTCCAAGTCTGCGCCAATCATTATCAGTACACAGTACTACCATTCGGACCAGAACATTCTCGAAGTGCATAGCATTGGTAGTAGCACACCTAAGGAAGAACAAGGTGCTTGTCTACCCGTACCTGGACGATTAGTTAATCAAGGCCTCCTCCTTCTCAGAAGCTCAAGCACACTTCCAGAAGACGTGCATTCTCTTGAAGAAGCTGGGGTTGCACATCAACATGTCCAAGTCTGTCCTGACTCCGGTCCAGTGCATTCAGTACTTGGGAGCCACCATCAATACGCGTCAGCAAGCGTGTCTCCTTCGGAGGAGCGAAGATTATCACTCCTTCGGACGGCTCAGGCTCTTATGACCACTTCATCTACAACAGTGAGGACGGTGTCTTCTCTACTGGGATCGATGGCCTCTTGTATCTTCCTAACGCCACACGCAAGATTGCACATGAGACCGTTGCAGGAGTGCTTGGAGGATCAGTGGGATCAGAGGAAAGGGTCTTGGGACGACAGGATACGACTGTCTCTGCATGCTCTTAAGTCTCTGAAGTGGTTGTGTTCAGCAGAGAATCTCCTCAGAGAGGTTCCCTTCCACAGGGACATTCCCACTCAGACTATCGTGACGGATGCTTCTCTCCGAGGCTGGGGGGCGCACTCCGGAGACTTACAGATTCAAGGAACGTGGTCCCCGACGGAGTCCACGTATCACATCAACTTCCTGGAACTCAGAGCTGTTCACTTGGCACTGAAGGCCTTTCATCCGTCCTTTATTTATATATGTATTTATAAAAGCACTTGTAAAGCGCGAACGAAGGCCCTTGGGCATCTCGGCGCTGAAGTTACTGCAGTGTTTAACCAACAAGGGGGGCTGAGGTTCATTGATTAAAAAGCCAGGTCTTAAGTTGCTTGCGGAAAGACCAAAGGGAGGTGCTAGTTCCAGAACAACTCTCTGCTTGTACAGACGGACAATACGACCACGATGTATTACCTCAACAAGCAGGGGGGCTCGAGATCACGCACTCTGTCTCAGGAGGCGCAGGCGATCTGGCGATGGCTTCTGGCCAGAGGACTGACGATAACGGCTACCCATCTACCAGGTGTGCAGAATGTTCAGGCGGACGCACTGAGCAGACTGATTCAGGAAAACCACGAATGGGTCAAAAACGACGAAGTACTAGGAGAAGTCTTCGCAAGGTAGGGGACTCCAGACATAGATCTGTTCGTCACCGCCGAAAACAGCAAGTGCGAGACTTCGCCTCCAGGTACTACCAGCAGGGGACGCTGGGGAATTCGCTATGGATCAACTGGTCGAACAGCTTTCTGTACGCTTTTCCACCCATTCCCCTGATTCCGGCGGTGCTCATCAAGCTGTCCCAGTCCAGGGCGTGGATGATCCTGATTGCCCCGGAATGGCCCAGGCAGTGGTGGTTCACAGACCTGCTTCACCGGTCTCTCCTTCCTCACATACGGCTGCCGTGCAGGCCGGACCTTCTCACGAAGTTCGGGGGGCAGATGTTGCACCCCAACCTCTCGTCTTTGAGTTTGGCGGCATGGCTCCTGAGATAGTGCAATATGGCCATTTGAATCTACCTGAAGATTGCATGGACATACTGAAGGAGGCTAAGCGACCTTCCACTCGGACTTCCTATGCTTACAAGTGGAAGACGTTTTGCATCTGGTGCAAGTCCAAGAATTATGACCCGAGGACGTGCAAGGAAGATGTCATCCTTCCATATCTTCTGCATCTAGGGCAGTCTGGCCTTAATATCCATTCCATCAAGGTTCATCTTGCTGCGCTGACTGCCTACAGGAAATTCCCTTCACAGACTTCTTTCTTTCAGATCCCTGTGATCAAAGATTTTCTGGAAGGCTTGAAGAAAGTGTTCCCTCCTGTCCGGCTTCCTTCGCCTTCATGGGAATTGAATTTGGTGCTCTCCAGAATGATGAAGGAGCCTTTTGAACCTATTCATAAGGCTTTGTTGCCGCACCTGTCTTGGAAGGCGGCGTTCCTCGTGACCATTACATCGGCCCGCAGGGTGAGTGAAATTCAGGCGTTGTGTTGCCAGGAACCTTATACTGTATTTCATGCTGCTAAGGTTGTTATGCGTACTCACCCTACATTTCTTCCAAAGGTTATATCTGATTTTCATGTTAACCAGACCATAACTTTACCTACGTTTTTTCGGAATCCTTCCTCTCCAGTGGAAAGGTCGCTGCATTCCCTGGATGTTAGGAGGGTGTTGAAATTTTATCTGGATAAGACCAAGGATATTCGTAGGTCAGACCAATTGTTTATCAATTATGGATCAGTCAGGACGGGTCTTGCAACCTCTAAACAGTCCATCTCTAGGTGGATTGTGTCCTGCATACAACTGTGTTACCAAAAGGCTAATAAGACCTTAAGGGGTAACCCTACGGCTCATTCCACCAGGGGCAAAGCTGCCACGACGGCTTTGCTCCGTAATGTTCCAATTGCAGAAATCTGCAAGGCGACCACTTGGAAGTCGGTCCATACCTTTGCTAAGCATTACTGCCTGGACAAAGATGCCAGGGCAGACGCTCAGGTTGGGCAGGCTTCGCTGCGAAATCTGTTCGCACAATAGTGGTGGTTTTTCTCGTTTTTCCACCGCCGCTTTGGTGTGGGGATGGGCTTGCATTTCTATTCACTAGATTATGACTATACACAGAGATCCCCTACTACAGAAGGAGTAGTTTCTGTCCTGTAGTAGGGGTATCTCTGTTATAGTCCTAAGCGCACGCCCTCCTCCCCGGTGGAGTGAGAGAGAGAGAGAGAGAGAGATATTCATGTAAGGAATGCTACAGGTCTGGCGTGTTACGCCTTCAAAAAGAACTGAAAGTAAAAGGGACCTGCAGTACATTCTGAGATACTGTGAAGTTCTGGAAAGTTCTCTTAAAGGCACAGTATCCTGTTCGGAGCCACATAATGGCAGCCTATGGGGCTTGTCTGTCCATGTCTTCCTCTCTATCATTCCAGAGGGTTTTTGCTCCTAAAGCGAGGGAAATCTGCACAGACTTTGCTGTTTGTGGATTTTTGGTGGAATTTCTAGTTGAAATACTGGACAGTGTAGCCTGCTTAAATAGGCTGCATTATCTGTCTTTAATTCTCTCTTAAGTGTCTGTGCAGTTCTGCATTTTTCGACACCTTAAGAGATTATTTTTGATTGCTCTGGGGTCCATGCACATGGGCGGGACTATTCACTAGATTAGGACTATAACAGAGATACCCCTACTACAGAACTGGAGTTACAGGACAGAAACTACTCCTTCTCTCTTTACCCCTCATGCTGCATAACAAGAAGCATTAACTAGATCAATGAGGAGCACAGGTTCCAGCTTGCCCAGAGGTGAATTATTAGAAAGCCCTATGTGAAATAGTTCCATGTTATGGAACAAGTTTCATGTAATGTTTAGAATACACAATCCTTTATTTCTTTGACCAAGCAGGCTTTCATTGTTTTTATATGTTTTTGTTAACCACCAAATTTTTGTTCCTGAACTAAGATATATTCTCACTCCAGTTTGAGCACCTGAATTGCAGGTCAGACCTTGTCTTACCAGTTAGAGTTTTCACAACCCAGATTTACCTTGTGTGAAAGATGGTCTATATCTTTGTTAGTCATCAGCTACAATAAGTGTGTATTAATGAAAGTTTCCTCATACCTGTCTTAACCCATATCTTTCTCGTTCTCACAGTACAAGAACATACTCTTTCTGTTAATTTCTCTTTCCAATGGGTCATTATGTTAAGTTTTCAGTTATTTTATGTGAACTATTCATCTTTCTACAGATAACACATTTACCCTTTCTCTTTGCTGCATCATTTTGTCTTCTTATATTTTCTTTTTCAGAGTTTCACTTTTATACTTTTTATTTGTTTGGATTTCCTGTAAACATTCTCCGCTACAAATAAGGTGTTTTTTAGTTAACAATCCCTTTCATTCTTCAAAGCAAAAGATAAAGCAAACTCAATAGAATATTCTTGAGTTTGCCTTCTCTTTTGGTTTTGTTTGATCTGGCCTTTATTATTTCTCTCTATAAGGGTCTTTATTTTTACCTTTCTCTTTCTGGGGATGTCTTGAGATTTCTCACTGTATCCTTGTTATCCTTCCTATTTATATGACACTCTTCTCCTTTTCCATTCTGTGTGTCTCATATCCTTTTTATTAATTTCTCTATAGCCCTTTGTTTTATTATATTATTTCCTTTGTGTAAATCTCTTTTTTGAGTGCTCTTTGTTAACTTTTCTCTTCATGTGGGTCTCTTTTAACCTTTCACATTGTTTGGTTCCTTCTTCCAATTTTTCTAGTTGTGTTACCCTGTAAATCTTGTACCTTTTTTATTGGTATATCTTCTAGCTTTTCTGTTTTTTGTGGTATTCACCTTTAGCTTTTTCTCTCGTCATTCTGTCTTTTACCATTTCTGGGAATCTGTATTTTGAACTTCATCTTTCTGTGTCACTCGCTGGTAGCTTATTTCGTTCTAGGCCTTTTTTCTTGAAACTTTTCTGTGGCTCCCTCTTTTACTCTTTCTCTCTTTCTTTAGGATCTCATTTTCCAATGTCTTTCTGTGAGTCTCACGTTTACTTTATCTGTGGATATTTCTGTTAACATTTTTTCTTCTAGTAGTTGTGTACCCTTTCTATCTTTTAACTTTTTTCTCCTTAATGTTTCTGTGTGTGTCGCTCATATATCCTGTCTCCACCACCTGTGACTCCCATTTTCCTTTCTGTTCATCTATATGATGGTCTCTCAATGTCACTGTAGGTATTTTGTTCACGTTCTGTGGATCTCTCTCACTATCCTAATTTGTGAGCACATCTTTCCTCATTTTCTTTGCAAGTTCCACTTTATATTTTCGTGTGGTAGTGTAGGCTACACAAACATGACATAATTATTAAAAAAGATAAAAACTGACTAATGCGAAACGTAACCTAATTTCACATTTGAACATTGATACAGCTTCCTGAAACCTCTGTAATATTTATAATTTTGCCTATTGCAAATCATAGAATCAGGTATTGCACATCTAATGGTTTACCAGTCGGGTCAGAAAAATATCCTGGGCTCTAAACCATTTATACCTTGTGGCAAAGAAGGTATCTTTGCAGGTTTTGCGAAGAGTCTGTTAATTCCTTATTGCGCAAATGATATATTCATGTCATTTTCAAGGGTTTCATGTCCTCTACTTGTATTTCTCTTGGTTTAGTCACCAAAATGTTATTCAAATGTAGTTGAAGGACCCAAGATGAATATGCAGCTACGCAGAGGTCCATTACTTCAAGTGCGTCTGACACAGGTAACTGCAGGCACGAGGGCAGGGCGCTAAGTGGACAGACGACGGGATAGGGAAAGTAAAATAAAACAAGCCTTTGCAATGCAATAGATCTCGCAGTTATGCGAGTTTGAGCTATTGGCATTGTAAATGGCTAAGCCTTTTATTTTGATTTTGGTTTTTAAAACATAAATAAAAAGACATTTTAATTTACACAATGGCAATAGGTTACACTCGCTTAAATGCGAGACCTATTGCATTGCAAATGCTTGTTCATATGTATTTTAAAGGCACTATAGGTACACAGACCTTCAGATGCCTTCTGACCCAAATGAAATTATGAGATATGTCAATAACTTCAGACAGCTATTTTTATAAAGGGGATTGTCTTCATTGAGCCCTTATTATTCTAGACATATATTTTGTTTGTTCTGATTTTGAAGGCACCATAAATACAGAAACTCCGAGGTGCTTCTAAACTCAATGGGTTCATGATACATACCAAGAATTACCAAAGACTTAACTAAAAAATAGTCATTCATCTAATGGGCACAGGGTGGAGTTTAGCTTATGCTATTTTAGACACCTAAGTCATGAGGCAGCACTGAGACTCCTATTGTATAAGACGCGTCCTAGTACAGCCAGCTAGTTGCCAAGTCTGCTTATTATGTGTAATTCCTGACCTTTCCTTATGTGGTGACAATAACCTTTTGCTGACACAATTCTCACTGACACTAGAGCCATCCGCAATCATGCTAATGTTTGCCATTTCTAGATCACAGGCCGTAGTTGTTACCTTGTATCCTATAGCCAGATTAGGGTGTTTGTCGCATCACAGTTTGATCAGATGTTGGTGTGAGTTGTCCCTGTTTCAGTCTTCGATTATCAATGAGCACCACACAACCATCGTGAATATGTTACGGCTCTTTTGTATCTGTTCATATTTCCTTGGGTTCCGAGGGAGGTTGACATAACTCAACTATAAGCTGACCGAAGGCAGCCACACGATAAACATACCATGAATGTTGATTCCCTTCCTCCGTGTGTGCACCTGTCATGCATCTTGAAGAGATCCGGTGCATTTACATTCCACACATTGTGTCACCTTCTTGGCAGCCTCTGAGGTGATTCCCTGGACTGACACTGGAGTCGCATCTTTCATTCACCGGCCTGGCAGGATACAAGGTGCGTTAGTGGGTTGACTCCAGCAGTCATTATGATCGGAACCGAAGCGGGAGCCCATGCTTTAGGGGTAATTACTGAACACCCATGTTTTGTCCACACAATGTTCAGGAGGTAAAAAAAACAGAATGTTTGCAGACTAAAACACCAATTCGGAGTTTCAGCAGTCCAGAACAAGGCCCTCTCTTTGTGATGCCCATTCCTAGGTCCGAAGTGATGTGACAATGTTTTTGCAGCTGGTAAATACAGCATCGCACAGATCTGTATTTACCGCCTGCGGTATTATCGCATTAAGGGCCAGATGTATCAAGATTCCGTTTTGCGAATCCTAAATAGCGATTTTTTGCGAATCGCTATTTAGAATTCGCAAAACGGAATGTATGTACAAAATCGCTATTTTTTGGCGATTCCTTATTATTCTTTATTTGCGAATTCGCATTTGCGAATTCGCAATTAAAGAATAATTTCCAATGCATTCCTATGGGCCAGGAGGCCCATAGGAATGATAGTGCAATAATTCTCAAATTGCGAATTCGCAATTTGCTAATCGCAATTTGAGAATTATTTCAAGGGTGCAGGGGTGTCTCAAAGACACCCTGCTGCACCCCTGAAATTTACATGTGTCTGCATGTGGCACACATACATGCCCTATGGGCAAGTATGTGTGTCACATGCCACCCTCACAAATGCCAAATAGGGCATTTTTAAAAGAAATCGCACATTATCACCAAGTACAAGTTGGTGGTAATTTGCGATTTCTTAACTCAAAATCGCAATTTCAAAATGTGTCATACATATCATTTAAGGAATCGCAAACTTTGCGATTCCTTAAATGCTATGGCAAAATAAGGAATCGCAAATAATTGCGATTCCTTAAATTGCGATTTTTTTCATACATATGAAAAAATGCAAATCGGCCGTTTGCGAGCCGCAAAGGCCAAAATTCTGCGAATTTCGGCCTTTGCGAGCCGCAAAAGCCTTGATACATCTGGCCCTAAATTTCCAGTGAGCCATTAAGAAATGTGCACTGCTGTGATGATCTTTATGACCCAGCGCTTTCCCCCGCTCCTTTCACAAGCACCTAACGCACCCCCAGTACAATTACCAAGCACCTTAAGGCACTTCTGTCACCCTCATTCACTCATACAATATTCATTTGTTTAACCTCCGGGGGTTTCAGCTGTCTGCGCCTTAGGCAGTCTTCTCAAATCTGTGCCAAACTTCAGATAGAGAGAGAGGGGGTGGAAATGGTTTCCTCGCACCTCCTTGAAGTGTGAGTGAGCCGCTGATACCGGGTCTGGCCACTGAGGATGTGGCTGCTGACAAGTTCACAGGGCCATAGTTTAAGAAACAGAAGGGAACATTTTCCCATTTCAAATCTCCCACTACCCTGTGCTCCTGACCCCATGTTCCTCCTCCCACCGCCCTCTCCTCCATAGGAAACTGCTCTCACATAAAAAATGAAAGTGTAGATCAGCAATACGCTCTTCAGGCAGGTGATGACAGGCTTGGTCTGTAATCGAGTGATAGGTGACGCCATGACGTGACCTCGTCTACCGCTGAAAACAGAACTCTAACTCAAGCACTCCTCTGCCCAGGACTATCGCCCTCACCGAGAAACTGGTTGCTCACTGCAGGTTCGGACATACTCGGCAAATTTCTGTCGTTTCCGGAAGCGAAAAATCTAAGCATAGAACAAGGGCAAAAGACTCGTAAATCTTCATTTAAAAAAAATCTAAAATTAGCCCTGTCCCATAAAATATCAAAAGATTTACAATGTAAGATAATAGAACAAACTCCCTAAATCCAAGGACTGGGGCGATCGGCAGCACAGGGGCAAAAAGCGGACACTGTACTGAAATATAAAGCTGTCTCCCATGCAGAGAAAAATAATGCTTATTACGTCTGTGAAGTGGGCACCGTGCTAATAATATAAAGACTGATAAAAGCGGGCGCCTGCTAAAAACATTAACACGGCGCCGTGCTGAAACTCAAAGCGTGGTGCTCTGGGCTGGACCGGGATTAGGGGATGCTAGCCCTGCGGGTGCCATTGTTGCGAGTGTCTTAATTGATTTGAGCAGAGCCGTGCTGCAGCCATTCTCAAACCTAAAGCTGCCTCGTGATTGCAAAAAACAAGCCTCGATCTCTTGTCTTTATGGGGCCATGTGTTTCTAATTAAGAAACAGGCCGCCCATAAAGATAAGAAAGTGCTTTGCAATAGCAGGCCACCGTTTAGCATAAACAGTGACGCAAGCCAATGGAAATTAAAGGCCGAGCTTAAAGCTCTCTTCTGAAAGTCCTTGTTAATAAATCTCGCCGAGCGGGCAGCGCATGCGCTGCAACAATTGGCGAGACCTAAAAATGACTCAGCGATGCAGCGAGCGCAAGGGAAGTGGTTTTATTTCTGGTTCTATTTCACTTTTCCTAATCTGTCGTCTGTCCACTTCCCGCCTCAACTCTGTTAGCTTTGCCGACCGTGCCTGCATTATTTCAGTGAGTGTGATGCTCGGTGAAGACTGCGTTGGATTCTGTGTTTCATGTGCAGTGTTCCCCCCACCACAACGGGTGCTTGTCCTTTCAGTGTTACCTATGTGTGTTCCATCATGACTCAGCAACATGGGCCAGTGATTGTTTTCTGACTATTGTTGATTATAGAATAAGTTCTGATTTCAATTCATTCTCACAGTGCTCACTACATTCAACACAGTTTATTTTTTTTACTTTGCGCGGAAAATAAAAATTAGCCCTTTTATAAATCTAAATTTTCATTGCAGTATCATTCTTGTATTGTTTGTTTTAATACATGAAGTGTACAAATCTACAAAGGGAGACATCAGAGAAAGAAAACTAAACATAAAAAAGCATTTCAAAGAACAAAAACTAAACAAAATCACCTAAATCTGTGACAGACAATTTGGAATCATAGAACGAGAGAAGGGGAAGAAAAAAAAAGATTTCTGTGTGGCTTTGAGCACAAAATTTTACTTTATTTTACCTTGTACAAACGTGCATTTGCAGTGCCATGATTCAAATTGAGCATGCAGTAGTGAGAAGAATCCAACATTTCTAGACTTTATTCAAGTCTTTTTAATGATGTCTTGTGTGTATGCCCTTTTTTCTACGTTAATTAAAGATTTCCTATCAAAGGGAAACCATTACTACTTATCGTCAGCATGTATTCTTTATGATTGGGCTGTATGATGAATGTATGGATTGTATCAGTACATGGTAGGGACCAGGTTCTTAAGAATGTCGTGAACCACAATTGGGGCCACTTGACAAAAACATGTTGACCACTGTTGTGCAGGAGTACTAGTCCTTCTTGGGCACCGCACACAGCATCTCTAATTATATCCTCAGTATAATCACACTTTTTGTGATCCCTGATTTTCCTCCTACCCGAGGGAGAGCCTTAAAGTGCTTTATTAAATTGAGGAAGCCCATTCACTATTAAGAACCATTTTTGGTGAATGGGGAAGCTCGAGGATGAAGCATGACAACAGAGTAGGTGTGTGAGGGCTTACGTAACATTATTGTGAGATGTTCACTTTACCTTGAACTAGCGCTAACACATGCTTTAAGCAAGACACAATTAATCACTCACTTATACAGTCAGTCACACACCTACTTAATTGTCCATCCTCACTCTTATACACCCATTCATTTTTCAATACACATCAGCATTTATATAAAACATATTTACATTTTATAGAAACACACATTAACTGGATGATGTTATCAGTGATGTCATTTGAGATGTCATCAGTGATGTCAGTGACCATGTCATGAATGATGTAATATGTGACGTCATCAGCTGTGCATTGCGGGGATGCAAGTTATAGTTAGCCCAACTAACTATAACAGGGGAATTTCTATGGTTTTCTATGAATGAAATGTCCAACTAACTATAACATCCCTATAACCTATGTTTTTTTCAGTGAATTTCTAAGGTTTTTTAAATTCTAATTTCTAGCTATAAGGTACCTGAAACCTATGTTTTTTCAGTGAATTTCAAAGGTTTTTTAAATGCTAATTTCAAATTATAATCATTTAATCTATCTTTTTTCTGTTTTTTAATTATCATCCCATTTTCAACTTGGGGAAAACTGAAAATCTCCATCAATACCTTACGCCAACAAAATTGCCACAAACGAGAGCCACAACTAACGCTAATTATATGCAAAGTAGGCGTTCCCGTGAAAAAAAACACCACTTCCCCATATTTCCAACGACCAGCCAAATCTGCTGTGCGATCCAAAAAGCAGACGATAAGCCGAGTTAGCAGTAACAAATTAGCATCAACCTTTAACTGGTGTAAGGAGGTCGACTATCTACTTCGTGAATTGGACCCAACTCACAGCCACATCTAAAGACCAACATGTAATAGAGCTACTAATCATGCAGCTCCGACACCAAACAAGGCCACAACACCCAGCGCCACTACCAAAACTTCCCACGGACCATCCCCCCCTACTACCACCAAGGCAGCGCAAAACAGGACAACAGACCTTCCCAAAACGCAAAGCCCCTCAGCCACACAATAGCTGAATGTTGGGACATGTGGCAACCAACTATATATGAAGGAGGCAAGTCACCAATCAATAATAAAGCACACAATGCCAAGTGTAACGCTGATGTGTTGCACAGACCTCGCTATGCAAAGCACAAACCTCTCCATGTGGAGATATACAATTGATACTTGTAGTGTAGTGCACAGTGGAAGCAACCATGTTACCTCTGGCAGTGGGGAAAATCTCGGTCATGTAGCTGTGTTGTCCACCCTGGAAGCGAAAGCGAAGTGAGCTGCTCCAACATACGCCACTCCAGCGCAGGAGTATGATTAAATAGGCCAGGCCTAGGCGAGGGTTACTTGTGGGAAGACCAACGAGCCTGCCAGACCGGCTGCCCTCACCCTGGCACGTGGCTGCCGCCATGACTGCGGGCCTCCTTGACACAGGCCTCTGCGAACCCAGCAGCACAGCACCGCAGACTTATGTCTGTACTGACTACTGCCTTCGATCTACACTGCGGACAGCAGAGCTCACAATTCAGATGCAGTGGTGATTGCGGATGACGCAGTCCAGTTCGCAAGACATGTTGCTCCCAGTGAGGCCTACTCAGATCACGCATCATTGCAGGGTGTGCACATGCTGTGTGCTTCACGTGCTACTAACTCACTGCACCATAAGTCATTGCCACGTGGCCTTATCAAGGCAGAATTCATTAGACAAAAGACATTGCTCTCAGTGCGGCCCGCTGGCACCATGTATCATCGCAGGGTGCGCACATACTGAGTACTCCAGGTGCCACTAACTGCAGCTCAACTCAACACCACGTGGATGTGTGCCCATCCTGACCACTGCCTCTGCCCTACACTGGGGTTACACGGTTCACAAATCAAGGTTAGTAGCAACACAAATTGTGCAAGAGACTATATTGGGTTAAGAAGACCATATGCTCCCAATCTGTGCAGCTCAAGTCAACGTCACCTGCCTTTGGGCCTTTGCTGACGCTGCTTCCGGCCCTCACTGTGGAAGACCGGCAACACGTGGTGACAACTAACCATGTTCAACACAAGCCGATCCCACATGTTGGGGTCACTGAATGGCAGTGACCCCAACTCCGTTAGACAACCACAGCACCAGACTCCCTCTGATCAGTCAGCCATATTTCCATATACAACGGTGGCTACACGTGGTGCCACCAACTCTTTCATACAAGCCAATACCACATGTGTATCTGTGTCCTGAGTCCTGAATGGCAGTGACCCCAACTCCGTGAGACAGCCACAGCACCAGTCTCCCACTGATCAGTCAGGCATATTTCCATATGCAACGGCGGCGACACGTGGTGCCACCAACTCTCTTTAATACAAGCCGATCTCACATGTGTAACTGTGCCCTGAGTCGTGCATCGCACTGATCCAATGTCTGTGGCACTGACCACAGCACCACACTCCCTTTGATCAGTGAGGGGTAGTTCAATCAATCAATCAATCACGGCATTTGTAAAGTGCGCTACTCACCCGGGAGGGTCTCAAGGCGCTGGGGGAGGGGTAAGTTACTGCTCGAACAGCCAGGTCTTGAGCTGCTTCCTGAAGGAGAGATGGTCTTGGGTTCGCCGAAGGTGGGTGGGGAGGGAGTTCCAAGTCTTGGCTGCCAGGTAGGAGAAGGATCTTCCTCCGGCGGTGGCTCTGCGGATGCGTAGTACAGTGGCGAGGGCGTGGCTGGTCGATCGTAGCTGGCGGGTGGGCGTGTAGAAGGTCATGCGGTCGTTGAGGTACTTGAGGTACTTGAGGCCCTGGTTGTGGAGAGCCTTGTGTGCATCAGTGAGGAGTCTGAATGTGATTCACTTGCTGACGGGGAGCCAGTGCAGGTCTCTCAGGTGTCAGGAGATGTGGCTGTGTCGTGATGTCGAGGATGAGTCGTGTGGAGGCGTTCTGGATGCGTTGAAGTCTTTTTTGAAGTTTGGCTGTGGTTCCGGCGTGGAGGGTGTTCCCGTAGTCTAGTTGGCTGGTGACGAGTGCCTGGGTGACGGTCTTCCTGGTTTCTGTGGGGATCCATCTGAAGATCTTGCAGAGCATGCGTAGGGTGTTGAAGCACGAGGCTGAGACGGCGTTGACTTGTCTGGTCATTGACAGGGAGGAGTCTAGGATGAAGCCCAGGTTTCGTGCGTGGTCTGTTGGTTTGGGAGCGGTGCCCAAGGCCGGGGGCCACCAGGAGTCGTCCCAGGCGGAGGGTGATGATCCCAGGATGAGGACTTCCGTCTTGTCTGAGTTCAGTTTAAGGCGGCTGTTTCTCATGCAGTCGGCGACGTCTTTCATACCTTCGTGTAGGTTGACTCTGGCGGTGGTGGGGTCGTTGGTGAGGGAGAGGATGAGCTGGGTGTCGTCGGCATAGGAGATGATGTTGAGGTTGTGCTGGCGTGCGATGGCAGCGAGTGGGCTTATGTAGACGTTGAAGAGGGTTGGGCTGAGTGAAGATCCTTGTGGTACGCCGCAGATGACTTCGGTGGCCTCGGATCTGAATGGAGGGAGGTGGACTCTCTGGGTTCTTCCGGTGAGGAATGAGATGATCCACTCAATTGCTTTCTCTCGGATTCCGACGTTGCTGAGGCGCTTCACTAGGGTGCGGTGGCAGACGGTGTCGAATGCTGCAGAGAGGTCCTGGAGGATGAGGGCCGCTGTTTCCCTGTTGTCGATCAGGGTTCTGATGTCGGTGGCTGCGATAAGGGCGGTCTCTGTGCTGTGGTTGGCCCGAAACCCGGACTGCGAGGGGTCGAGGGATCCGTTTGTCTCGAGGAAGGCGGCGAGCTGTTTGTTGACGGTCTTCTCGATGACTTTGGCCGGAAAAGGAAGGAGTGAGATGGGGTGGTAGTTCTTGAGGTCGGTGGGGTCCGCCGTTGGTTTCTTCAGGAGGGCGGTCAGCTCGGCGTGCTTCCAGCTCTCCGGGAAGGTGGCGGTGTGATTAATAACCAAGACATCATTGTACTCCATTGAGAATAAAATTACTATAATTGAAACAAAAACAAAAGTAATGGAAGTCATTATCAAGAAACAGAAGGGCTGGCTGTTCAAATGGTATCATCTAAAGCGGGAGCTAGAAATAGTCAAATATTGTAAATATTTGGGGGTAGTGTTTGATGTGAAAGGATCCTTCTCATACCATAAAAAGGGAATGGAGAAAAGAGCCAAAAGCCTACAAGGGGCCTTTCGCCTACTTTATAGCTCCTTGGGAGGTCCAACCTATACCCCATTAATAAAAATATTAAAAGCAAAATTGCTTCCGAGTCTTACATATGGAAGTTAAATATTCACTGGTTTGGATTCTGCATTATTTAATAATGCTATTACAAATACATTTAAACATCTGTTTCGGATTCCATCTAATGTAGCTCCAGCCCAGATAAGGTTGGAATTTGGTTTTTGCAATCAACAATATGCACGAATGGGGCAGTACGTTAAGACCTGGAGACAAATCAAAACTAATATCAATAAACCAATGTGTACCCTTTTGTGGAAAAAAATACATCAAAATGTAAATTTGTCCTTCTATAAATACCTGCAAAAAGCTCTTGAAAAATTGTCACTTGCTGAGATTTGGGAAATGTCTTTAACAGTACTAAGTTTTAAGAAATTAATTAACAAATTGGTTAAATGTTTGTCCCTTTTAAAAGATAAAGAACTGTTTATTAAGAGATCCCATGCATGGATGCTAGTTCAGGAATATACAACTCAAGGTTCAACCATACTTAGAAATACCATGGTCTGCACAAACCAAAATCCCTTTTTTGAAAGCACGATTTGGGAATTTACCTGGTTTAAAACATGTAGTGCCCTGGTTGAGACCATCTATACCGACGATGTGCAGATTATGCAACCTATGGGACGAAAGCATTTTACACTTTGTATGTATATGTACAGCAATGATGGAGGAAAGCAAACGATACTTGAAAAACTGCTTCATTGACAGAGGTGTTCGAACCTGTAGACATGCCGTGGCAGTTTGTTTTAGACCAACTGATATTAAAATGAACGCTAATTTTACAAGGTTTTTAATTCTTGTAAAAAAGAAGTTGGATACTTGTGAGTTGCGCACAGGAATTTTAGAAGCCTGATGTGTATCTTATGATATTATATATGAATTATGAAATACCAACTGTTGAGACTCATAATAAGTTCTGGGAAGACGATGGTCCAATGTAATGTCTAGAAACTGTGGATTTGGGAAAACCTATTTTAGATTGTTAGAATCTTTTTTTTAAATGTATTGGTCTGTATTTTAAACTGGTGCACTTTTGAATGTAGTAATTGTACGATTTTTGTTAATCATGCGAACATTTTTTTACCTTACCTTACCTTAACTAGCTGTCATGTATGGGTAACTTACCACCGTGGTCTCACAATCTTGAAAATCGATAAAACAATAATGATTGAACAAAATATTAACAAAACGAGTGTGCAACATGTTGTACAGCTATTCCCTTGCACTCTAGTATTGGGAGAGAGAGTGAGAGATTTTCACAGCTATTTAAAGATTTACTGATAACTCCTCATCTGAGTTCAGCCCATGAGGAATCTTTGTATTCAACATAAGTATGTATCTCGATTCCAACCTTCTCAATAGGAGTTGTCTGTTACCATCCCTTGGGCTTTTGGGGAGCGTGTCAATGACATAATATGATAGATCCTTGACATTACCTCGATGACACTGGTTCATGTGTCTGGCTACTGGGTAGCTCTGTTCATCATTAGTTATATCTCTGAGGTGTTGCAATATCCTGATGTGAACTTTGTGAATGGTACAACCCACATACCTCTTTTTGCATGTACATTTCAGCAAATAGGCTGCAAACTCACTTTTGCAATTATCGGTACCTCTGATCTCAAAAGGTGTAACTCTGAGTGGTGTCTGTATTGGTTTTACATTGAGTCCATTGCGGCAGGTCTTGCAATTAGAGCATTTTTGGAACAATTGGTTTACCCCAAGCCAATCACTGCCACTCTTGACCTGTGGTGAGTTTTGGACCAACTCTTTACGCATCGATTTTGCCCTTCTGAATGATATAAGGGTGACATGTGCTATCTCTGGACATATCATGGGGTCACTTCATATGATCTTCCAGTTTTTGTGAAGAATACTACGGAATCTCACATGATGTGCAGAGGAACCCATGATAAGACGTATTGGGCCGTGATGGGTCCCTTTCTTCTTGTTTGTGCTATTTGCAAAAAGCATCTCCTCTCTCTTCCTAGCTCTAGTTTTAGTTCCTGCTGCCTCTAGGCCTTGAGGACTGTATCCTCTTCTTGTTTGTCTTTTAAAGAGATCTTTAGTTGCTTCGCCTAGTGCCTTCTCATTGCTGCAGTTGTGCTTCATACTCAAACACTCATCATAGGGGATGCTATTCTACAGTCTGGTGGGGTGAAAACTACTGGTGTGTAGGGTGGAATTTACTGAGGTAGGCTTTCTGTACATTGTAGTATGTAGTGTGTTATGTTCTACATATACCACCGGATCCATGAAATTGACTTCCTTGTTGCTGATGACACAGGTAAAAGTAAGATTCAAAAAGTTATTTATGTCTTGTGCAAATGTACGAGCTGTCTCAGGTGAACCTCTCCATATGATGAATAAATAATCTATATATACGCCAATGTGTATTGAAGAGTGGGTGTATAAGTGTCTGTATGGATGATTCAATTGGTGTTTGACTGAATGTATAAATGAGTGATAATACTTGTCTCAGTGAATATATTGAATGTATGGGTGAGTGACTAATCTGTGTGAATGCCTGTTTCAGTTTGTCAGTTGGTGTGTAAGTGGCTGCATGGGATGGTGAGTAGCTACATGAGTGTCTCTATGGGTGATTGATTGATTGGTTGTCTGAGTACCTGTATAGTGCTTGAGTGTCTGTGTGGGTGGGTGAGGGTGTGTGTGACTCTGCATGGATGAGAGTGGGTGATTCACTGGGTGTATGGGTTCATGAGTGCATCTGCGAGGGGTTGTATGGGTCAGTGAGTGTGCATATGGCTGTGTTGGTGAGTGAATGGATGTCTCAGTGGTATATGGGTGAGTAACTGCATATGTGAAAGGCAGTATATGTGAGTGTTGGAGTATATAAGTGACTATCGGGCACATGCATCATTGTCAATTGCATTCGCAAACGGTGCGAATCGCAATTTTCGGTCATTTGCGAATGCAATTGACAAAATTGGGATGCATCATGTTTTTGGCAAATATAGAAATCGCAATCATGTTGCGATTTCTAAAATTTCGATTGCATTTAAGAAATCGCAATTTAAGATTTCTTAAATGCAATGCATGAACATTTTAAATTTGCGAGTTCGCAAATAGGGAGAGGTAAATTACCATGAAGTTGACCTTCATGTTAATTTGCGAAAACTTTCAAAAATGCACAAAAGTGCATTTTTGAAAGTTTCATTTTACACACACACACATGCCCTTTGGGCATGTGTGTGTGAAAAATGCACTTAAAGTTATATTTCAGGGGTGCAGGGGGGGTCCTTTGGACCCCCCTGCACCCTTGAAATTGCAAAATGACTTCCTATTGATTCCTATGGACCTCTTGGCCCATAGGAATCAATGGAAAGGGATTCCTTAATTGCGATTCACAAATTGTGAATCGCAATTAAGGAATTTTTAGAAATCACAAAAAAAATTGCGATTTCTTAATGCATAGCCGTTTGCGATTTCTTAATTGGGATTCCTTAATTTTCCCAATTAAGAAATCGCAAACGGCTACAATGATGCATGTGGCCGTATATGTTGGGGGTACATTTTTGTGATTGGAGTTTTTAAAAATGTATCAGATCAGTACATATGGCAGAGTGTAAAAATGCTGACCTGATCACAGCGCAGACACTGTGCAAGCAGGCCTCCGGACTTTACGCCCCTCAATCAGATAAAGGCCTTGCAAAAAATTTGGGGGTTTGGTTCGAGGAAAATTTGACTTTTGCGACGCATGTCAAAAAACTTACAGGGACTTGTTTTGGTATACTTAAAACCCTGCGAAAATTCCTCCCCCTTCTGCCTGCGGAGGCCAAAGAAACAGTAGTCCGGGCATTGATCCTTTCTTGGTTGGATTATTCCAACGCACTTTTAGTTGGATGTCCAGGCTATCTGATAAAAAAGCTACAAGTAGTCCAAAACGCAGCTGCCCGGCTCCTTCCAGGCAGAGTGTGCGGGTCCATCTCCACCACCTTCATTGGCTCCCAGTTGAGGCCCGTTTGAAATTCAAAATGCTGGCTATTGTCCAATAGTCCTTGTATGGATTGGGCCCACTCTATCTGCAGAAGCGCTTTGCTTTCTATATCCATTCTAGGATTCTGCGGTCTTCGGGCCAACTCCTCATCCAGAACCCGCGCTTTTTGCGCCAGAGGTTAGGTGGCTGCTCCTTCACCCGTAAAGTAGGCCTTGCCTGGAATGAGCTTCCTCTTGCTCTCAGGAGGGGTTCTGATCCGGCTGTCTTCAAAAAGAACTTAAAAACACTATTGTTCTGAGCCCATTCTTTTAGAGGCTCTTCCTGCTTAGCTGGTTGGTGGGGGTTTCAGGGTAGCAGCACCGGGACACTCTAAGTAGCTGTGAGCTTTAGAAATGCAGTATAACATAACATAACATAACATATAACATACAGTGCTAAAAAGCGGCTTCCATGTCCCAAGTAAATTATTAAAATAAGTGAATAATAAACGAATTATCTTCATTGACTTTTAAATGTCTGTGTCAATTCAGAATATAGTCACCCCACAAGTTATTATGATACATGATTTATTTTTCACCTCAACTTTGCTTACATAAATTACAAAAAAACTAACAATGATACATTAAGATTTATCATTTAAAAACATATGGTCTATGAAAGTACCACAGCATGCTCCGCGTGGGATTTCCCCATACTTGCCTGTACTTGACAGAAGTGCCAATCAGTTGCTAATTATAAAATGACAGGTAAATATCCATCAAACTCCCACGAGGTGTTCTCCAGGGCACAGATAAATTACAGCATGGTAGAGCCAGGTGGTGGGTGAAGAGTTCTGGTTTATGAGTGTCTCGTTACTGTTTAATTGAAGTAAGTGTTAAAGGTGCTATCAAGCTTGAGTGGATGTTGGCCTAAAAGAAATACGAGGTGTTCACTCTTCCTGCTCCAGGCCTCAAGTCCAGAGTAACTAGCACCAGCTTGAACGAGTAAGTTCTCAACACCTACTTGGAAATTCCCTTGGGCCGGGTTGCTCACATGCATGGCTCAGTCTTTGCAATCCACTCGTGTCTATGTTATGAAAGGAACACAACAGGTCAAGGATGTGTACATTTCAGCACAGAATGGGTCGTGAATGAGTTGCATAGATTTCAGTTAAGAAAATGAATACAAAAAAACCCAACATGTTAAGATAACGAAATAAAAAAGTCAAAAATGAAAATATATTCACAAAGAAACGGTGTTTTATTAATAACAGTTATTTGTATAGCACACGTTCATCCATAAGGGTACATTGCGCTGAATAGCAGATGTTTATTGTTACCCGAGTCAATGGTACTCCTTTTATCAACCTCAGAATGATGAAAGGGATGAGTGGACCCTTCAGGATTTGAACCTGTGACCAGGAGGTCAAACACAGGCCCCTGTAGTGGAGTATTAGCCCCCTAATCCATTAGACCTGGCTATGAGCGTGTTTTGTAATAATGTCAACCATGCCATGCCGTTCCTGTATGGTCACCATCATTATTGCTAGAGAGAGCTGAAAGAGTGGGCGGGGTCCTAGGTGGGAGACCGTGTGGCAGCAGGACTCCATGCATTGCAGAGGAATGTGTGTGAGTGCGGAGGGGCAGGTGCTGCAGGACCACAGGATGCAATCCGATCACAACAGATAGATGCAAACCACTCGCAACCTAAAGATGCAAACCACTCACATCCGAAAGATGCTAACCACTCGCAACAGAAAGAGGCAAACCACTCACAACCTAAAGATGCAAACCACTCACATCAGAAAGATGCTAACCACTCGCAACACAAAGATGCAACCCACTCTCAACAAAGATGCAAACCACTCACAACAGAAAGATGCAAACCACTCACAACAAAGATTCAAACCACTCTCAACAAAGATTCAAACCACTCACAACAGAAACATTCAAACCATTCTCAACAAAAATATGCAAACCACTCACAACAGAAAGATTCAAACCACTCTCAACACAGATTCAAACCACTCACAACAGAAAGATTCAAACCACTCACAACAGAAAGATGCAAACCACTCACAACAAAGATGCAAACCACTCACAACAGAAAGATACAAACCACTCACAACAAAGATTCAAACCACTCTCAACAAAGATTCAAACCACTCACAACAGAAACATTCAAACCATTCTCAACAAAAATATGCAAACCACTCACAACAGAAAGATTCAAACCACTCTCAACAAAGATTCAAACCACTCACAACAGAAAGATTCAAACCACTCACAACAGAAAGATGCAAACCACTCACAACAAAGATTCAAACCGCTTTCAACAAAGATTCAAACCACTCACAACAGAAATATTCAAACCACTCACAACAGAAAGATGCAAACCACTCACAACAAAGATTCAAACCGCTTTCAACAAAGATTCAAACCGCTTTCAACAAAGATTCAAACCACTCACAACAGAAATATTCAAACCACTCAACAAAAAGATACAAACTACTCACAATAGATAGATGCAAACCACTCACAACAGAAAGATTCAAACGACTCACAACAGAAAGATGCAAACCACTCACAACAGAAAGATGCAAACCACTCACATCAGAAAGATGCAAACCACTCACATTAGAAATATTCAAACCACTCACAAGAGAAAGATGCACAACAGAAAGATACAAACCACTCACAACAGAAAGATGCAAACCACTCACAACAGAAAGATGCAAGCCACTCTCAACAAAGATGCAAACCACTCACAACTGAAAGATTCAAACCACTCTCAACAAAAAGACTTGTACCACTCTCAACAAAAAGACTCAACAGAAAGCGCGAGGGGGTTCCATCATTGATCAATGTTTGTCCATGCTCCTTAGCCAGACTCGCAACTCCTAAAATGAAGCCCCCTAACTCTGTTCCCAGTACTGTGGAGGATCAGGATGTGAGCAACCTAAACAAACAAAAGCATCCTAGTGTCTCACTGACATTTCCCTCTTTTTTCTGCTCGCATACTCTGCCCCCTAACTATAGCGTTAATACAGCCGAGGTGGACAGGGCATCTCATTTTAGTTGCGAGTTACTTTGCTGCACTTTTGCTTTGAAACACCAATCCAACAATTCGGTTTCGGTATGTCAGTTTACAGGCTATGCCAAGCTAAGGCTTGCCAAATACCTTTTTGCCTCACTAGCAATTTTCTGTTCTGGAAAGTTCCCACAAATGTTTAAACCAGAATAGCCCATAAAATGTCTTCTGGAAACCTGAAAGTTCTCCCAGTAACTGGAGCAAGCGTAGCATCACTGCTAGTTGACAAGATGCTGAGGGCGGCGGGTGTGTTCGACTCGTATTCATGTGCTAGCCACAAAATGGCTGCCACACTAGGACACGTGAGATGTTCACTCCCAAAATTGTCTCTCTCTCTCTTTTATGTCTACATCAGCCTATTGGTCCATTAATGTCTTTCATTAGTTGTTCTTCATGTTGAAACAAAAGTGTTTTTTAACCAATGATTAAATGAACACCCATACAAAAGAGAAGTTTGAGTAATGGGCCTTAACACAAGGCACCGTTCTATGACTGCATGATTTCTACATCTGCCAAATGGAGTGATGAACTGTAACCACATAGAGCACACCTCATGGCAGTCCAGGTGCAGTGGCCCTCGCGCAAAAAGTCCAATAGACCACCTCAGCTGCTGTGGGGAAGAACTGGTGCTCATAATAGATGCTCCTGCTTTCCAAGCATGGTGCTCAGGTGGCATTTCATTCATATCAGAGGGGGATGGTACAAACCCACAAGCACTTAAAACAACTGTGCCCTCGGCCTGAAGGACGGGTCATTATTCAGGCGTGGAGTGCTGACCCCTCCTGCAGCAGTCATTTCCCTGCTAACTCGCGGCGATCATAGAGGACTTGTTGCTGCCATCAAACGGCACTCACTGGTCTCCCTATCTGTTCCCCCCCACGTCTCTCCTCTTGCATGTCTGCCAGCCATCACTCTCTAAGTCACCGTCTATGTCCTGCTCTGACATAGCTTCAACATGTGCATACTTTCCTCTACCAACGGGTCAATGTGTATCTTTATTATCCATCGCCAGCCACTCCTGAGCCTCTTAGACCTAGCAATGCCCATTGTAACCATTTGCCCCAATATGCCCATTGTCATTGCTGACGCCATTCATTACCTCCTGGTCATCTGCACCAATAGGCAGTGCCCTCCATAGGCCATCATTTAATGTAACAACATGAACATTTCTGAGGCAAATGGAACATCTGAGCCAAACTGCAGTTTTGAAACTGCATTTTATATTGAGTCAATGTACTGGAATAAAGAGGAAAATACCATAGCATCATGAGAGGGAGAGATGATTCAAGGACTGGGTGGAATAAGACCAGCACCAAGTAACATATTTTCTCATCAGCACACCTGGTCTGAGATCTTTGTTGCTATGGAGACAATGCTAAAACCATTAACAATAGATGCAGATCTATGTCAATTAGATGATCTACAACCGCTGTATGAACCAGGTTAACCAGTGGATGAGTTCCAACTGCCTAAAACGGAACGACGCAAAGACGGAAGTCCTGCTGCTGGGTACCGACCTCCTTTTGTTCACCCAGATGGTGGCCCTCAAGTTTGGGAGATCTTGCAGTCCCAGTGAAGAATGTGAAAAACCTAGGTTTCATATTTGATGACAGTCTGACCTTCAAAATTCAGAACAGTACTCTCACCGCTACAGTCTTCTTAATTCTAAAGATAATTAGGAAAGTACGCCCTTTCATACCGCCTGATACCCTAAAAACACTTGTGACAGCATTAGCCCTTCCCCAGAATAGATTATGGCAATGCTCTTTGCATGAGTACTTAACAAAAGTTACAGCGTCTCCCAAAATGCGGAAGCCAGATTGCTGCTGGATATTCCTAGATTTCTGCCAGTCTCCTGTGGTTTGAAAACTTTGCACTGGCTCCTAGTGAAACACGCATTTGCAATGCAATAGGTCTCGCATTAGGAAAGTTTGAGCTTTTGGTATTGTAAATGACAAATTTTTAAGTTATGTGTTGGTTTTGAAATTAGCTAAATTAACCCCTTCGATGCTCATGACGGAACGGTTCCGTCATAAGCGTCGGTTGGACTGTGCTCATGACGGAACCGTTCCGTCATGAGCCCGTTGGCTCATTAGAACGTTCAGCGCAGGAATCTGCGCCGCGCTGATGTGGTTAATAGCTTTGTCATTTACAATGCAAATAGATTTAACTTTCGCAAATGTGACACCTATAGCATTTGTAATGCAATATGTGTTGTATTTACGTGACTTAGATGTATTCTAAGTTTTATTAAATAAAAGTTATTGTAATTTATAATGGTAATAGCTTAAACTTTTGTAAATAACTTTTATGAAGATTATGTTCAGTGTATTTTATTGTGACGAAAATCTAAGAACAGAAGTGAAATATTAACATCTTTTTGTGACATTTGTAATAAAGCTTGAAACATTGAGAGAACATATTTGAACCAGTTGTTGTTGAATGGATGCACAGATTAATGCTGTGGTGGCGCTGAGTGATGTTGTGGTGGCGACGAGTGATGATGTGGCGTTCATTGATGCTGTTGTAGCGCACAGTGATGTTGTGGTGGTGCTAAATGATGCTGTGGTGATGCGATAGATAGAGGGACATTGATAGATAGAGGGAGGGTGATTGATAGAAGGAGGGAGGGCGATAGAGGGAGGGTGATAGAGTGAGGGCGATAGATAGAGTGAGGGCGAGGGTGATAGATAGAGTGTGGGCGATAGATAGATAGAGTGAGGGCGATAGATAGATAGAGTGAGGGCTATAGATAGATAGAGTGAGGGCGATAGATAGAGTGAGGGCGATAGATTGATAGAGTGAGGGCGATAGAATGATAGAGTGAGGGCGATGGAGTGATAGAGTGAGGGCGATCGATCGATAGAGTGAGTGAGATAGATAGACAGATAGAGTGAGGGCGATAGATAGACAGAGTGAGGGCGGTATTGATAGATAGATAGATAGATAGATAGATAGAGTGAGGGCGATAGATAGATAGAGTGAGGGCGATAGAGTGAGGGCGATAGATAGAGTGTGATAGATAGACAGATAGAGTAAGGGCGATAGATAAAGAGAGGGCGATAGATAGAGGGAGGTAGGGCGATAGAGTGAGGGAGGGCGATAGATAGAGTGAGGACGATAGATAGATAGATAGATAGATAGATAGATAGAGTGAGGGCGATAGATAGATAGAGTGAGGGCGACAGATAGATAGAGGGAGGGGAATAGATAGATAGATAGATAGATAGATAGATAGATAGATAGATAGAGTGAGGGCGATAGATAGATAGAGTGAGGGCGACAGATAGATAGAGGGAGGGGAATAGATAGATAGATAGATAGACAGAGTGAGGGCGATAGATAGAGTGAGGGCGATAGATAGAGTGAGGGCAATAGATAGAGTGAGGGCGATAGAGTGAGGGCGATAGAGGGAGGGCGATAGATAGAGTGAGGGTAATAGATAGAGTGAGGGCCATAGATAGATAGAAGGGAGGGCGATAGATAGGTAGAGTGAGGGCGATAGATAGAGTGAGGGCGATAGATAGATAGAGTGGGGGCGATAGTAGATAGAGTGATGGAGATAGATAGATAGATAGATAGATAGATAGATAGATAGATAGATAGATGAATAGATAGATAGATGAATAGATAAAGTGAGGGCGATAGATAGACAGTGTGAGGGCGATAGATAGATAGAGTGAGGGCGATAGATAGATAGAGTGAGGGCAATAGATAGAGTGGGGGCGATAGAGAGATAGATAGATAGATAGATAGATAGATAGATAGATAGATAGATAGAGTGAGGGCGATAGATAGAGTGAGGGCGATAGATAGATAGAGTGAGGGCGATAGATAGAGTGGGGGCGATAGAGTGATGGAGATAGATAGATAGATAGATAGATAGATAGATAGATAGATAGATAGATAGATAGAGTGAGGGCAATAGATAGATAGAGGGCGATAGTTAGAGTGAGGGCGATAGATAGATGGAGGTGTAGAGAGAGAGGTAGAGAGAGAGTTAGAGAGAGGGGTGTAGAGAGAGAGGGGTGTAGAGAGAGAGGGGTGTAGAGAGAGTGGGGTGTAGAGAGAGTGGGGTGTAGTGAGAGAGGGGTGTAGAGAGAGAGGGATGTAGAGAGAGAGGGGAGTAGAGAGAGGGGTGAAGAGAGATGGGTGTAGAGAGAGGGGTGAAGAGAGATGGGTGTAGAGAGAGGGGTGTAGAGAGAGGGGTGTAGAGAGAGGGGTGTAGAGAGAGAGGGGGTGTAGAGAGACAGGGGTGTAGAGAGAGATGGGTGTAGAGAGAGAGAGGTGTAGAGAGAGAGAGGGGTGTAGAGAGAGAGAGGGGTGTAGAGAGAGAGAGGGGTGTAGAGAGAGAGAGGGGTGTAGAGTGAGAGAGGGGTGTAGAGCGAGAGAGGGGTGTAGAGAGAGAGGGGTGTAGAGCGAGAGGGGTGTAGAGAGAGAGGGGTGTAGAAAGAGAGGGGTGTAGAGAGAGAGGGGATGTAGAGAAGGCGTGTGTAGAGAGAGGGGGTGTAGAGAGAGGGGGGTGTAGAGAGAGGGTGGTGTAGGGAGGGACATAGAGAGAGGGGCGTAGAGAGAGAGGGGTGTAGAGAGAGAGGGGTGTAGAGAGAGGGGGTTGTAGAGAGAGGGGTGTAGAGAGAGGGGGTTGTAGAGAGAGGGGGTTGTAGAGAGGGAGTGTAGAGAGGGGGGTGTAGAGAGAGAGGGGTGTAGAGAGAGGGGGTGTAGAGAGAGGGGGTGTAGAGAGAGAGAGAGGTGTAGAGAGAGAAAGAGGTGTAAAGAGAGGGGTGTAGAGAGAGGGGTGCAGAGAGAGTTAAAGAGGTCCTGTATCTAAGATGCCGTATTCATTGCACTTCCTTAATTAACTATGCTGGGCCCCAAGTCACAAGAGTCTGTTCTGAACTTTTAAAATTAAGTGTTATGGTGAAAAGAAAACACAGTAGCTCTAGTCTACGCCACCAACTAATCATTTCAAATGCATCAGCTGACATGAAAAAACACAAAATGCTAGCTTTGAAACCTATGCATACATAGATTTTATAGCAGTAGCACTGGTGCTGTCAAAGCGCAGGGTCTGAGGAAAAGAGTCTCTTTGGTAGTCCTAAGCATTAGTGCTTTCAGTGGGATGAAAAGTTCCCAAGCCCACAGAAAGGGGGGTGGCGTTAGTCGCTTATAGCCCAGGCGGAAATGCAACGGGGTATCATGATCTGCGCACAAGTTGTAGATACTGACTGTTCTCACTTTAAATTAAAAATAAAAGGCTGGTAAAATGTCATCAGGCAAAGGTCAACTACGGGATACATAATAGAATATTTTCAAACGTGCATTAAAAAAAACGTTTTGCCTCATTGCCGATTAATTATATATTTTATTGTTATATAAACTGACGCAGCTTGTGCTTTGCCCAGGAGTGAATATCATTTGCTAAATTCCTATTACACATGCAGAAAAAAACCAGGAAACAAATGCACACACCAACAGCATATTTAATAAGTCTTATTTTAATTGATGGTGACTCTGGAAAAGTTAAGTTGTATCTCTGTAGTGGTACAGGGCCGGGTGAAACGTGAGCCTGTTATTGCAACAACATGGGGGCATTGGCCTGCTCGCCGGACATGAAAGGGTGCCCGGAGAGAGGGGCTTAATTACCCATGACAAAGGAAAGGCAGATAGCCGCGCTGGGTTGTACTTTTAAGATCCCCTTTTACTAAAAAACATGAGCCAGAGAATGAGGTTAAAGGAATTAGACAGACAGAGAGAACAACAAGAGATTGAAGAGCTATAGGAGAAAATCCAGTGAGCGAGAAAGAGTCAATTAATGGGGAGGGGAAGAAGTAGGAAGAGAGAAAGGTAGAGGAAAACAGAAAGGAAGATAAAGAGAGTTTGTGGGAGAAGGAAAGTGTTGGGTGGGACTGATTAGATGCAAAGATGATAAGTATCCCATAATATGTGTAAGAACACCAACAAGGCCTGACTTTCACCAAACACCAAATTGCATTATGGGCCTTGTAGTCCAGCAATTACACAGGGAGGCTTGCAACTACAAGCCAGGCAATACAAAATCACAGGGAATTTTTTAAAAACCAAAACGAATTGGGTCAGGACTAGTAGGAGGCGGTCTCATTTATGGACGCCCTTTCTGCATTTACACTTTGATCTTTGGCTTGGTTAATCAGACAGTGACTGCAGCTGCCCTTTGCCTGGTTTCTCACCCCAATGCCACCCCAAGCTTCCTCCAGACACCCTGTGTATGCCGAGGTGGTACAGGTATGATAGTGCAAGGGTCCTCTGTAAACAACCAGTTCCCATCATCAAACAACCAACAGCGGACCCAGCAGATCCTAATAACATTTGCCTAGTTACCAATATTCCAGTACTTGCCAAATTAATCGAGAAATGTGTACAAAACCAACTGAGCCACCACATTGCTAATTTCACACTGCTAGATGACTGCCAATCTGGGTTTAGAACGGGCCACAGCACAGAAACAGCAATCCTACATAGTGTCGATGATGCATTACAGGCCCTAGATCAGAATAGAACATGTCTACTAGTCCTTCTGGACCTGTCCTCTGCATTCGACACAGTAAATCATGAAAAATTACTAAGCAGGCTGCATAACAGGATGGGAATGTCGGAAATGTGCTGAAATGGTTTGAATCCTTCCTTCAGAATAGAACTCAAAGGTTTTTGGTTAGCCAGACACTATCCCCATCATGTCCTAATTTGATGGGAGTCCTTCAAGGATCTACACTATCTCCTTCACTCTTCAACCTTTATGTCGAACCTCTGACAGAAATTCTCAGAGACGCAAACATATCTTATCATATGTACGCAGACGACACGCAGATCTACATCAAGATTGTTCCTACTAATCTCTCCACCAAAGAACCACACAGAAGTGAAAGTATGGTCTAAATTGATCACAGCACTAAACTGCAGTCATACTCTAGTGGACTCAGCAAAATCGTTAGGAATCACATTAGATAAGAACCTTGATATGAGAGCCCATATCAAATCAATGGCAAAAAATGCACGCTTTCACTTGAACTATATTAGGAAAGTGAAACCAGTCATCTCTACGGCAGATCTCAAAATGGCAGTTCAATCCTTAGTTATCTCAAGGATTGAATATGGATGTACAACCTTAGCAGGTCTGCTAAAAATGTCCACGGCACCACTAAAAGCATGTTTCAATTCAGCTGCAAGGCTCATCACCGTATCAGGAAATTCGATCATATCACACCACACCTGAATTCGTTAAACTGGCTATCATACGAAGCAAGAATCCAACTTAAAATGGCATATATCACCCACAAAGCGCTTCAATACAAAACAACAAGATACCTGGCTCAGAAGATAGAGCTATCTGGAGAAGACAGACCGTCCAGGAGTGCCAAGGAGCTGCTGCTGAGACCACCCATCTTCCGGAAGAAGAAAACATACGACAGAGCTTTCACAGGGGCAGCCCCCAGAATCTGGAACACACTCCCTCCAAATGTTAGGAAAATTACAAACACAGCAACATTCAAGAGGGAAGCTAAGATTTTCCTAATGAGTAAGTTCCTCACTTAGGCAAGAAGGGACATCACCGCCACCGAGACATAGTTGTGCCAAAGCAGAACAACAAATGGAAGTAAATAGAAAGTCACTATTTGTATTGGGCATAACCTAGAGACGCTATGCTTACCCAGAATCTGAAGGAAAATGCACAGATAAAGACAATTTGGATCTATTGTTATTGGACTACAATTCACAGTACAGTAGGCAAATAGAATAACATGTATGATTACCTTGAAGACAGACACAGGATGAAATTATATTGGAATATGCACATGCCGATGTCAAGTAGTAGCCTAATATACCTCGCCATTGTACATTTTTATGCTATAATGCTTTATAATCGTATACCTAACCTACCTCATATCAGTATGAAACGGTTTACTACATAACTTTATACCTACCTACCTCATTCTCTGAATGGTTATGCTATGCAAGATGTATCTCTAACCTAACTATTGTATTTGTATCTGTGAAGCGCTCTGATACCCAAGGGTCACGTTTATAAAATAGTCTAAATAAATAAATAAATAAATAAAATTCATTCAGATAAAGTTCTGTTTAAAAGACTGGCAGTGAGAACCAGCAGGAGCTAGGCATTCAAACAAAGTCTTCGGCGACTGCGCACAGTTGTAAAATTCCTCTGGTTCTTGTAAGAAAGGGTGTGTGTGAACAGCAGGGCGGGGGCAGGGTGGCAAGCTGGGAAAAGAGGGTGCGAGGAGAGGCCCTGAATGTAGCAGGAGAAAGAAAGGGTTTAAGCAAAGCAGGGGAGCTGGGCGAATAGAACAATTCCTTCTAAGTCAGGGCAGTCTCGACAGGGTTGTTAAAATTAGCGTCTGGTTACTGCGACCTTGGGTAACCTTTCTGCGCCCTAGTCCAGCTTGCACTTCTGCTTGTCTCGTTATTTTTGATAAATATCTACCTGCTTTATCAACGGATGCCTTGGGGAACTGGGTGATTTGAATGAAGCAAAGAAAAATCAAAAAAATGTGGAAGGAACATGTGAGAAGGCAAAGCAGAAACAGTGAGCAGTGCGTGGATTCAGAAGCATAGTGCAAACCAGAAGCGGTGCAGACCACCAGCAATAAACCCGCTACAGATGGCGGAGGCTGTGTTGGAATCGAATCCAGCGGTCTGCTTGGAGAATGTAGTACCGAACTGGAGACTTAAATGCCACCAACAAAGAAACAGATCAAACATCATCCATTACTCTGTTAAATACCAACCCTAAACACTCGAAATACAAAAATTAACCATGTGCACAGTATCCATCCGCCAAATGTAGTGTCTTCCAGAGCTCATATTAACCGTTTTAGCTGTACTCTTTTTTTCCCCTCCACCCCGTAAGGACGAAAGACAGAGTTGGCCCTGTGACGGTTTGAAACATCATTGAGAGAAGTGCCCTGTGTTTACAACTGATGTTGACTCAGTGAGTCTACATCAGAGAGATGTGTCCAAATGCAGGTCCGCGCTAGCTGTGGGTGGCCCAAAAAGTACAAAATACATCTACAATAGGGATAATAAACCTTTCAACACAAGCTTTGTAGTTGTTAGTATGTGTCCCTACCAGGGTGGAGGGATGGCGGGCACAGATATTTTAAGGAAGAGGCAAATGTTTGTAAGCAAAATAATAACCTAACGCGTGTGGAAAGCTGCTGGCTGACAAAGCCACGTTATGGCAAAAAACTACTTATTTTGGATGTGGAAGACTGCTGGGAAAGTTGCTGGCTTATAGGCGATTGTGCATGGTTTCCGCAGTACACGGCTGCTAAACTTCCTCTCCCCCTCCCTGAATATAACGAACTGCTGCTCCAATTGAATTGGCTGGGATGGGAGGATCAACCAGAAAACTTTGAAATAATAGTCCTAGTGTGAAAGGGGCTAAATCAGTAAATAAAAAAGAAGGCAATACTTATAAATTGAAAAATACACCGGCATCGCAAACTAATACACACGCATCACCCGAAAAAGTAATTTTGATGTGGGTAAAGGTATATATATTCAAGAAATTAGCATTAACAGCGCCTAAGCACTTCCGTGAAAAACGTTATGAAGCTTGTACCCAAGCAAAAGCTGGGTAGCACTTTTGGGATCCCTTTTACAAAAAGTCGAGCAACAAACAGCGCAAGCGCTGCTCTAGCTCAACCTAAAAAAGGATTAGATTTAAATCCCAATGCTTAGCATTTAAGGCGTCGGTCCTCAATATCTGAAGAAGCATCTGATATGGTACTGTTCCCTCTAGAAACCTAAGATCATCACCAGGCCCGGAATGGCCGTTGTGGGCACTGGGCAATCCCCCGGTGCGCCGCAAGGGTGGGGGCCGGTTTTGGCCCTGTAACAAAATCGGCTGAAAAACGGCCCTGGCAACGAGCGCGGTCGTAACCCCAACCCCACCTGGGGGGCGGTGGGGCTGGCCGAGCACTTTGCCAGGGCCGGTTTTGGTTCTCAGTCCGACCCTGATCATCACATAGTAAATGTTTACAGACCCCAGATTCAAGAAAGCTGGTTGGGGTGGACAGTTAAAACATGGAACTCGCTTCCGGCTGCCATAAAGAAGAGTCCAAAATTGTTATCTTTTACAAAATTACTAAAAACTTGGCTCTTCGCCAACTAAAATTTGCTCATTACAGTTCTCATCGGCAACAATCCGGGTCTTTCTGGCACCAGCGCCTAGACACCCTTGGGCATTCATGCGTAATACAAATGTTTACATCAAATCAAATATAATGCTGTACGTATTGTAGCGACTGGAGAAATCGAGGCACCGGGGTCAGGGAGTGTACAAGGGGACACACACTACATCTAGGCCCACAGTAGTGGGAGCATACAAATACACGGCCACACAAGTTACTGGTTGGGACCGGAAGCCACGAGCGACCCCGGCCCATTTATTTTATAGCTCTCTGGCCACGCCTGGCCGGAGAGTGATACAAAGTGTGGTGGTGCTTCCTGTGACTTGCCTCTTCTGGCTGACCACTAGAACGCTACCTCCCTTATCAAGTTGGATATTTCAAACAAAATAAAGTCACTAATATCTAGCACATAAAGTCCGCTAGATTCCGGTTGGGTCTTGGGTTTGGCCGGAGGTCATATGTGTGACGGTGTACATTACGTTGAACGTGCGGGCTTGGCTGTCTTTCATCCGCAGATTGGTGTTCTGCATCATGATCTTCGGGCCCCTGTGATCTCATCGGGCTACACGGAGCCCCGGCCTCTGTTGTTTGGTCAGCTTCACTTAGCGTTGTTTCCGTGGATTCTGGCTGTTCTGCCAGGGCCTGACCTTTGTCCACGTCCGGGATCTTTTTAAACCACGATATGTTTCTTGTCACCATCTCGCCATTTCGCTCCGCCGTGACAGCTGTTCCACTAGTTGACGTTACCACCCACACGACTCATTCGTAAGGGGTTCAGAACTTTCCAGTGTTCCAGCGGTTCCTGATCAACACCGAGCATCCAGGGTGTAGCACACGGATCTTCGCCCTGCGTCTTCTGCTCACTTTGTCGTTGGTGTTGTGTCTCCTCGCTTGTGTCATTGTGGTGTCAAAGGACTTCTGTTTCCAGCCTTCAGCTCCTGGAAGCATGTCTCTGCGGGGCCCAGTCAGCATGAGCGACGAGGTAGACACCTGTGTCGTGCAGTGGGGCCTACTGCGGTAATCCCTCAGGAATCGCTGTAGCGTGCACTCAGGGTCTGCGCCTTCCACTGTGGCAATCCGTAGCACTTTATTGATGGTTCGCATGAACCGTTCTACTTTGCCGTTTGCCTGTGGCCACTGTGGAGTTACTCAATGGTGTTTAATCCCGAGATGTGTCAAGAACTCTAGAAATTTGCTGCCCTGGAATGGGGGCCAATTGTCGGTTCTGATGACATGGGGGATGCCGAACAGGGCGAATGCTTTCTCCAGCACCGGTTGGAGGCTGTTGAATGAGATGGATGGGAGGACTTCCACAATGGGGTAATTGGTGTAGCTGTCTACGATTACCGCCGTGACTCTTCCATCTGGGAAGCTCCCAAAATCAAGGCATAGCCATGCCCACGATGATGGTGTTGGTTCTTCGGTTATGATGGGAGCTGGAGCTTCAGAGTTTCTGGTGAGTTGGCACCCTCGGCAGTTGCGTACCACTGATTCGACATGGTCTTCCAGGTCCGGGAACCATACCTTCTCCTTCATGCGGGACTTCATCCGACCTACACCTTGGTGCCCTTCATGGGCCAGGACGGTCGCCCGCTCCTGCAAACTGAAGGGTATTACGATGCGTGATCCTCTTAGGACGATTCCGTCTTCTGTCGAGCTGAGCTCGTTCCTCACCTTCCAGATGTTTCGGATACGACTCCGATCAGACTCACTCCATCCTTGGAGATCTTTGAGGAATCGCTCCCATTATCCTCCTTTCAATGCGCTGGATACTCGTTGGAGACAAACGTCTTTCCCAAGGTGTTCCTTCACTTCTTCCAGTGAGAGTGCTTTAGGGCATGCCCATTGCGACACTAGATCCTGTTCATCGTTGATTGTTTTCTCTGTCGCCGGAGGACGTGACAAGAAATCTGCCAGGTTCTTGGCTCCGGGCCGGTACACCAACTCCATTTGATAATGTTGCAACTGGATCGCCCATCTCTCAATTCTTGGAGGAGGATGTGGAGCTGTTCCTTTAAATAATGGCAGGAGCGGTTGGTGGTCGGTTACTTTGGATCCATCGATTTCGATGTTACACTTTGGCTGTGGTCGTCGCTTCCTCATGAGGTCACTTGCAAATGACACAAAAGAACACTCCTCCTCCTCTTCTGTAGACGAGTCATCTAAGCGTTGGGGGCAGCGACTGGGGCCTCTGGGCGATCTCAGAGTTGCGGTTTCTTCCAACATGAGGTTTCTCACTGCTCCTGTCGGTGGTCTCCTTCCTGTATTGTCTCTCCCCCTTGAGCATCCTCGGCATACACTTGCGAAATGATTCGGAATTCCACATTTCGAACATGACTTCCCTCTGGCTGGGCAGCTTTCTGGAGGATGTTCTTCTCTGCCACTGTCGCGTGGTCCTTGTCGGCCATCTTCCTCTACTCCCTCGCGATAATGTTCGGAGGGCATCTGCCCGCTCGGTCTTGATATTGGCTGCTTAATCATGGTGTGAAGTAAGTGCCGCCTTCATAGCCGTTGCCCTGACATCTGATAGTTCGTGTGACCTGGCGAGGATCAGTATCTCTTCTAGGGTTATCCGGTGTTGGCGGAGTATCAGCGTCCGCAGTGTCTTGTTGCGACATCCCTGTATGAGCTGCGTAGTCACCTCTTTGGCTTGGTCGTCCTCGCTGCACGTACTGGCTAGTTCCCTGAGGTGTGCGTGATACGTGTCCATCGATTCCCTCTCGCGTTGTCTCGCTTGCCTGAGCTTAAATCGTTCGTAATGGGGGTTCAGCTGGGGGTCAAAGTGCGCGTTGAGCGCGGTGATGGCGGCATCGTAGTTATCGTGGCGCCGGTGTTCGGGAGGTGTTCGAAGAGGTTATGTATCTCATCACCTGCAAAATGAAATAGTAATGAGCTCTTGACTACCCCATCTGTCTCTCTCGTGGCTATAAAATAGTTGTTCAAACGGCCAACCCATACCTTCCACTTAAGTGACGCTGTGGCCGGGTCCAGGAGCTCGCTAAATGTTGGAAGTGCCATAATCAGTGAATGTACCGGGTGCAGTGTTGCTGGTGGGGCAGCTGGCTGCTGAGCTGTGCCTCCTGGATTTGACATGGCTCTTCCCTTGCCAGTGAATGCCTCTGCGTGCTACCAAGCGTGTGCTTGGTTCCTCCTGTCTTCCTCTTTTGCTGTCTGTGTGGTCTTGAGCTTGCCAGTGCATGTTTGTGCCTTGGGATCTTTGTGCCCAGTGATGGGGTTATTTCATTGGCCAATAGTGTGCCCCAGCTCTCTTTTGTCCAGCACTGTGTGTTTGCTGGGTGACTATTTGCTTGTGCTGGGCATTTGCATAGGCCTCAGCTTGCTGGGAGAGTCGCTTTTCCCTCTGTGCCTTGGGCCCTCTGACTCTACAGGCTCCTAAGCTCTTGCAGGCTCAGCCGTGTGGTCAGTATGTTCAGGGCAGTTCTCGGGCCTGCAGCTTGTCTCTCAGTCTTTCGCGCTTGGCTGCGCAGATCAGGGGCGTGGGTGTGCCTCTGTTGCTTTGGACGCATGCGCGCGCCGGAAGATCGGCCTTGGGCTGCTTCTGCCGAACCTAGAATGCGGAGAGCGGAGCACGGGGCAGCTTCTCAGCCTTACCGGTGATGTCCACGCCAGTGTGGCTCGACGCTCAGCCGTTCCCGCTGTTCCGGTCAGGCTGCCGGGTCAGTCCAGCGTCGCCACGCTGCTGGGCAGAGTCAGGCCCTCTTCTGGATCTGCGTTGACGCTGCAGGTAGGTGCTTCGCTCTTCCTGCAGTGAATCATTAATTTTATCCCACCCTCGTCGCCAGTGTGACGACTGGGGAAATCGGGGCACCGGGGTAAGGGAGTGTACAAGGTGACACACACTACATCTAGGCCCACAGTAGTCGGAGCATACAAATACACGGCCACACAAGTTACTGGTTGGGACCGGAAGCCACGAGCGACCCCGGCCCATTTTTTTATAGCTCTCTGGCCACGCCTCGCCAGAGAGTGATACAAAGTGTGGAAGGGTATACTCAGATGTGAGTCCCTTGCTCATTGCACCATCAGGATTCAAGCAAGCCGGGCCGATGACGGCTGTAATGCCAGAAACCGGTCCCCGGAAGCTTGTTTCCTCCCCAGTATAAGAATTGGCTTGGTAGTTTGGTTTGCCCTGTTCCCATGATGCACTGGGACAGGGACAGACTAATTTGCATGTAGCCAGGTTCTGAGCTGGGATGGTGCAGTGAGCTAAAAAAACGGTGATGGATCAAGCCCTGATCTGTTGACTGGGTAGGAGTATTCTGCTTAATTCAGAAACTCTGTCCATCACCACCCCCTTTTCTGAATCATTTTGTCCACCATAAGCATGGAAGGGTATACTCAGATGTGAGTCCCTTGCTCATTGCACCATCAGGATTCAAGCAAGCCGGGCCGATGACGGCTGTAATGCCAGAAACCGGTCCCCGGAAGCTTGTTTCCTTCCCAGTATAAGAATTGGCTTGGTAGTTTGGTTTGCCCTGTTCCCATGATGCACTGGGACAGGGACAGACTAATTTGCATGTAGCCAGGTTCTGAGCTGGGATGGTGCAGTGAGCTAAAAAACAGTGATGGATCAAGCCCTGATCTTGTGACTGGGTAGGAGTATTCTGCTTAATTCAAAAACTCTGTCCATCACCACCCCCTTTTCTGAATCATTTTGTCCACCATAAGCGTGGAAGGGTATACTCAGATGTGAGTCCCTTGCTCATTGCACCATCAGGATTCAAGCAAGCCGGGCTGATGACGGCTGTAATGCCAGAAACCGGTCCCCGGAAGCTTGTTTCCTTCCCAGTATAAGAATTGGCTTGGTAGTTTGGTTTGCCCCGTTCCCATGATGCACTGGGACAGGGACAGACTAATTTGCATGTAGCCAGGTTCTGAGCTGAGATGGTGCAGTGATTTAAAAAATGGTGATGGATCAAGCCCTGATCTGTTGACTGGGTAGGAGTATTCTGCTTAATTCAGAAACTCTGTCCATCACCACCCCCTTTTCTGAATCGTTTTGTCCACCATAAGGGTATACTCAGATGTGAGTCCCTTGCTCATTGCACCATCAGGATTCAAGCAAGCTGGGCCGATGACGGCTGTAATGCCAGAAACCGGTCCCCGGAAGCTTGTTTCCTTCCCAGTATAAGAATTGGCTTGGTAGTTTAGTTTGCCCTGTTCCCATGATGCACTGGGACAGGGACAGACTAATTTGCATGTAGCCAGGTTCTGAGCTGGGATGGTGCAGTGAGCTAAAAAACGGTGATGGATCAAGCCCTGATCTGTTGACTGGGTAGGAGTATCCTGCTTAATTCAGAAACTCTGTCCATCACCACCCCCTTTTCTGAATCTTCCCGCTGTTCCGGTCAGGCTGCCGGGTCAGTCCAGCGTCGCCACGCTGCTGGGCGGAGTCAGGCCCTCTTCTGGATCTGCGTTGACGCTGCAGGTAGGTGCTTCGCTCTTCCTGCAGTGAATCATTAATTTGATTAGCTTGGGCTTCGCTGAATGCACCTACCCTTCGCCGCTGGAACCGGGTGGAGCTCCTGTAGGTGCCCAGGCATTACCAACGTTTTGGTGGAAGAACTCCCTGGAGCTTTACCCGCTGGACACTGTCGTTGTCTGATTGTTTTTAACTTTAGGTACTGACAATCACAACTAGAAGAAGGGTAATATAATAACTATGTTACCCCCACCCACTCATGTGGTAGCCTACTAGAGAATACAAGCACCACACTATAGGGTACTAGCGTAGACGGTTTTATAACATTAGATACTTGCTAATAGTCAACCGGGTCCTGAAGAATCGCTAGACACATTGCATAATAGCGAGAAACATGTTGACCGGATTACACAAATTCTAGACGATAGTTGGAAACATCAATTTCCACCACTCTCCTCTAGAATAATTGCTTTTAACTAGAGCAGTGGCCCTTCTGAATAAAGTTTTTTCTGGTACCACTAGCTTTGTTTTAACTTACAATCTCACGTCTACCCCATTGTTCTGGCCCCACACCCGCACTTCATCTATACGGCAGTTGGAAGAAGATCTCCACCAAAGAGCCCCTCTAAGAGGTGTTGCCCGTTGGGTATTGCGCTGCCGACCCAACGAGGAGCAGGCCCAAATGATGAAGCATGACACCTGAAAGGGTGTGTGAGGGCACTAAATCCAACAAAATGGATTCCCAGGGCTACCGCCTGGTTACCCTGCCATAAATCATCTGCATCACAGACTGTTATTCTCTCCTTTCCCTTAGGAACAACACAACATACTTGTTTAGACATAAAATTCTTGGGCACGTCGTGCTTGGACCTCCTGCTTTTGTAGAGCAGCAATAGCCCGTTACTCCTTTCTCTTGATACCAAAAAAAAAAAAACATGTTACTGTAATGACATGCTTCAATGTGCCCTTGGAGTCCTAACCACTGCCTTACAGGAGGCATTTGACTCTGCATTACATTTGCAGCGAGGCGTATCAAGGACACAGCAAGAGCTGAGATACGTCTGATGTAGGAGGGAGATCGGAACTTAGAAGTATGCATCCTGCAGGTCCAATGTGCTCAATAAATGATCTTTGGCCGCTAGAGGTATAATTCTCTGCAATGTATCCATCTTCAATGACTCTGATCTGACATATTTCTTTAGATGCTTGAGTTTCAGGGCCATTCTCTACTCTCCCATTGTCTGTAGCGGTCCCCTGGCCCCTGGGATCACCACCTCCCTGGGGCTATAAATTTGATGGAGGGGTGCCATGTGGCCCCCCTCGTGGAGTCTTCCATGGCCCTGGGGACCACCACCACCACCCAAGCCCGCCTCCAGTAACGTCCTGGGGTGCCCACCCCCGGGAAAATTGTAGTTTGCTATGGCATGGTGGGAACACTGCTCCCACCCTGCCATTGCAAACTCTGCTTCGCTTTATGGAAGCAAGAGAAGGAAAACAGCTCCCACTTCCATGAAGCGAAGCAGTATTGCTTCTGGGTAAAGGGAACTGCATGTCAGCAGCTACCTTTGCCCAAAAGCAATGACGCCACCCGCAAGAGGCGGGGAGCCGGCAGGGACTACAGGGTCATTGGGGCTCCCCCTCAGTCCCTACAAAAATGCCAAGCCCTGGGGGATGGGGTCCCCGGGGTGGAAATTGTCCCAGGAGGGGGGCCACTAGGCCCAGCTCCCTTTTAAAAAAATGATTGGTCATGCCCCAGGGGATGGGGTCCCGGGAGACTACATCGGCCGCAGGATGGGGGCAGTGCAAACCCCCACCCCCAATAAAATAAAAAAATAGAGGGCAAGCCCCAGGGAATGGGGTCCTTGGGTCCAAAAGTGGCCCAGGGAAGGGGGACTATGCGGCCCCCTTCCTTAAAAATTGTTTTACATTTTTTTAAACAAGGCCGGGCCCTGTGCAATGGGATCCCTGGGGCCAAAATTAGCCTGGGGAGAGGGGCCACACAGCCCCCCTCCCCTTTACAAAAAATCATTAACCAAAGGCCTAGCCCTGGGGGGTGGGGTCCCTGAGGCCGTAATCGGCTTCAGGAGGGTGGTTGCGCACCCCCCTCTCTTTGCATATATAAAACAATGGCTCTGGGCCCCTGGGGATGGGGTCTTCAGGGCCCAAAAGGCTCAAGAGAAGGGGGGGTGTTGGGACGGGAAGTCTCCTGCATGTCTCTGCCTTATGCTAATCTCCAGGAAAGTCACTCAAAAGCTACTGTATAGTTTCTAGATCCCTACCTCAGTGAGCCTGACAATCATACCTGTCCACTGAGGGTCTCCTTGTTTATATGGATTGAGACCCTAGAGCTTGGCTCTGAGGTCGAGGGGGCATGCCTAGTGCACCCCAACTTTTCAGAGAGTGGCTACTGCCCTCTCTATTAAGGCTGTGGTAGACTGACAGTGGTGGCAGCAATAAATCTATAGTCAGGAGGGGTGAGTCCCTAGTCACCCTCCTCACCAAGTCTGTGCAGTTTGCCATGCCTGTGGGCCTGTTGCCTTTGTCTGACTGATGTGTGTTTGAGAGCCCGTGGGTGTACAGGGGAAGAATGGGGATTTGAGCCAGTGTGAGAAATGCGAGCTGTTCTGCTAGACATCCCAGCTCCCCCGCGCCCCTCCCTATTCCCTTGGAAAGGCCTGGTGGGCTGGGGGAGACACTCAGCTCTTATCTGGGTTTAGCTGCACTAACTGTGTGGAGAAGACCCTCCCCCACTGGTCAGGGCCTCCTGGGCTGGAGTTAATTAAAATTCCTCTCTACGGAGTTGCACAGCCTGATACAGAAAGGGACCTGGTGCATGCTTTACCCATGCATTGAACACGCGGTGAATGGTTTGTGATTGGAGCTGTATTCAGGATGCAAAAGTAGCAGACCCTCTGATTGGATGAGCCTATCAATCAGAGGTGATATAAGTCTGGCCTGAGTGGTCAGCTGTTGTTCAAGACTGGTCTATGACTAAGGAGGGGACCACATGAGAGCCCTCTGATGATAGCCAGGCGACCCGCAGTGTGAAGACAGAAGATAAGATTCTGTTCACTGCGCCTGGAAGGAAGGCATCAGCAACATTAAGGGCCAGCGGTTTCTGTGAGGTTTGGAGGAGCATTCGCTTTGGACCAAGGAAATTACAGACAGCTGCCCAAGGTGTGGAAGGGAAGCTTGCAGCAGATCACCCAAGGTGTGGAAAGGAAGCTTACAGCACATCACAGAGGCTGGTAGAAAGAAGCTTGCAGCACATGACGAGAGCCAGAGAGGAGGAAGCTTGATTCTAGTCTTTGAAGGTGAGATCAAATCCCCTCTAAGCTCCTCCCTTGCGCTGTGGGAGCCTGTACAAGCAGTAACTGTGAATAGAGGCCAGTGAAGCAGGCCCCCACCTTTCTTTTTGTGATCTCTGAGGATATCAGGGTGAACGGGCACTCTGCCCAGCCACTACCCTCTTACAGCTAGCCAGTGGCTACTGGACTAGTGGGACTCCAGTAAACTGTGCCAAGACATCCGGCACCTGTGATCAGATCCCTGACACCACTAGAGTGGTGTCCTCACTCACAATGGGAGGGCACTTCTGTTGCTTTGGGTGGGGGGTTATGGGGCTGATCACGAACATTTGACTTCACATCATAACTGTGTTTTTGTAGTGCTTGGCGTCTAGGCGCTATAATACTGTTTGGGGTCAGAACTCTGCCCCAGAGGGTTGTAGAGACTTCTGGTTTTCACTGTTTATCCTAGTTTTATGTGTAGTATAATTATCTTATGTGTATTAAAGTACTTTTCTTTTATAAAAAGTAAAGCACTGACTGGACATTGAGTTTATCAGCTGGTGGTACGGTTTACACTGTATTCTGAATGTCTAACCCCACCTCACCTCCTTGAGTAAGCCTTGGACTGCTCTGTCTCGCTACCCTGAGAGAGTCAAGTGCTGGAGAGGAGTACTTGGTTATCCAGTTTTGGGTCCCTTAGTACTGAGGCCCCAGGACACCAGTGAGGGAACACTCCAGTTGATGCAATTGGAGCGCAGTTACCCCTGAGTGCCCTGGTGCCCAGGAAGCCGGGTCTAACAGGGGGCCACACAGCCCCTCTTCTTAAAATAATCTTTTATTTTTTAAACAGAAAATCGCCGGAGGCTCCGCCCCCTCCTTGCATGACTCTGCAGAGGCACCTCCTGGCACGCTCCAGGTTGGGGGATTAAGTTCCCATCGCTACTGAGGGTCCCTGGGGGCCAACTAGGTCACCAGGGACCTCCAGTCAGCCCCACACAATGGGATTGCTGAGAGGTGGTAGGAGGCCACGCTCCTTTTTACACCACTCTGCAAACGCACTTCTTGGTGTACTGCTGGTGTGACCTGAGGACATCAGAACTAAAGTGGACTTCATCCGCCAAGCAGCAGTGCGCCAGGATGCGCGTTTGCTGAGTGGTGTAAAAATGGGGCATCGCCTCTGGCCAATCAGCAATCCAGCTGTGTGAGGCTTACTCGAGGTAACATGAGGGCTAGTTGGCCCCCAGGGACCCTCAGGAGTCAAGGGGACTTCATCCCCCAACCAAGAGCTTGCCAGGAGGTGTTTTGCGGAGATAGAGGGCATGGCCTGTGTCTACCTCTCAGCCATCCTGCTATGTGGGGCGTACTGGAGGTAACAGGTAGGCTAGTTGGCCCCTAAGGACCACCAGCACCGAAGGGGACTTCAATCCCCATCCAAGAGCGCTCCAGGGAGTGCGTTTGCAGAGTGATGGGAAAGGATGTGCTTGAGGGACAACTACCCCTCCGGTTACCTCCAGTAACACAGTGGGATTGCTAAGAGGTCTTCGGAGGTCACGCCCCCTTTTCCTACCACTCTGCAAACGCGCTCCTGGCACGCTCTTGTATGGGGATTGAGGTCCCCTTTACTGCTGAAGGACTTTGAGGGACAAGACACCCTCCTGGTACCTCCTATAAGTGCTATGCAGTGGAATTCCTGAGCGCTGGTTGGAGGCCCAGCCCACTTTTTCCACCACTCTGCAAAAACAACTACTGATTAAAGAAGCATTTGCAATGTCATAGGTCTTGCATTTGGGAAAGTTAGGGCTATTGGCGTTGTACATTTAAATATATTATACTTATGATTTTTGGAGTGGATGTATGTTGTGTGTAGAACGTATGTGGTGTTTAGTGTATAGGAATTATGTAAAGTGGGATTATGTGTTATGGAGTGGTAACCTCAGGTTTAGTCTCCCTCATTTCCATTAAAGCTAAACCGTAAACTCAATGAGACAAAAAAAGAAGGAACCACTGAGGAGCACTTCTGGACCTAGTCGGAGGTATGAGCAGGGCCACTGGAATTATGTGACTGTTCGGATGCACCGATTTTTGCATAATTAGATATTTTCTGCATTGCCACATAATCCATCATCTGCTGCATAATCTGCAGATTTGAACAAAAAAAACTTGTTTGTAGCTCAAACGGCTCTAACTTTACCAAAAATGCAGCGACACGTGTTACAGTGTTGAGGAAGGCCTTTTGCAAACCTGGAATGGTCACCTGTTACTTACTGCTAAATGTGGGTGTTGAATTGGTACTAATGGTGCACAAGCAACTCTTCCTTTTTTTCTGTGCCTCTCTTGCTTCTTTCTGCATTGCTCTTGCTTCTTTCTGCACATCTCTTCCACTTTCTGCACCTCCCTTCTTTCTGCATCTCTCTTGCTTTTTCTGCGCCTTTCGCTTTCTTTCATCTGTACCTATCTTGCCTCTTTATGCACCTCTGTTGCTTCTTTCTGCACTTCTCTGACATCTTTGTGCACCCTCTTTCTGCACCTCTCTTGCCTCTTTCTGCACTTCTCTTGCCTCTTTCTGCACCTCACTTGCTTCTTTCAGCACTTCTCTTGCTTCTTTCTGCACCCCTTTTGCACCCCTTTTGCCTCTTTCTACACCCTTTTTGCTTCTTTCTCTACTTCTCTTTCTTCTTTCTCCACCTCTCTTGCTTCTTAATGCACCTCTGCTGCCTCTTTCTGCACCTCTATTGCCTCTTTCTGTACTTCTCTTGCCTCTTTCTGTACCTCACATGCCCCTTTCTTCACTTCATTTGCTTTTTTCTGTACCTCTCATTTATTTCTGCAATTCTCTTGTCTCTTTCACCACTTCTCTTGCCTCTTTCTGTACCTCTATTGCCTCTTTCTGTACTTCTCTTGCCTCTTTCTGTACCTCACATGCCTCTTCACTTCTTTTGCTATTTTCTGTACCTCTCATTTTTTCTGCAATTCTCCTGTCTCTTTCATCACTTCTCTTGTTTCTTTGTACACCTCTGTTGCTTCTTTCAGCACTTCTCTTGCCTGTTTCTTTACTTCTCCTGCCTGATTCTGCACCTGTCTTTCCTCTTTCTGCATCACTGTTGCCTCTTTTTGCACATCACTTGCTTCTTTCTGCACCCCTCTTGCCTCTTTCTGCACACCTCTTCCCTCTTTCTGTATCTCCCTTGCCTCTTTCTGCACCCCTGTTTTCTCTTTCTGCACCTCTTTTGCCTGTTTCTGCAACTCTCTTGACTCTTTCTGCAGTTCTCTTGCCTCTTTCTGGACCCCTCTTGCCTCTTTCTGCACTTCTCTTGCCTTTTTCTGCGCCTCTCTTTCCTTTTTTTGCGTCTCGGTTGATTCTATCTGCACTTCTATTGCTTTTCTCTGTATCTCTCTTGCTTCTTTCTGTACCCCTCTGGCATCTTTGTGCACCACTCTTTCCTCTTTCTGCACATCTCTTGCCTGTTTCTGCACTTCTCCTGCCTCTTTCTGTACCTCTCTTTTTTCTGCAACTCATATGTTAATCACTTCTTTTGCTTCTGTCTATACCTCTTCTGCTGCTTCTTTCTGCACCTGTCTTGCCGTTTCTGCACCTGTCTTTCTTCTTTCTTCACCTCACTTGCTTCTTTCTGCACCTCTCCTGCCTGTTTCGGTACCTCTGTTGCCTCTTTCAGTACCCTTCTTCCCTCTTTCTGCACCTCTGTTGCCTCTTTCTGCACCCTTCTTCCCTCTATACTGCACCTCTGTTGCTTCTTTCTGCACTTTTCTTACTTCTATCTTTTTGTACACAAATGCACCTCTCTTGCCTCTTTCTGCACTTCTCTTGTTTCTAACTTTTTGTACACAAATGCACAGAGTATGCTGTTTGAAACACAGGTATTCAGGTATTTGCATGTTTATTTTTATGTAACATATCACTAGGTATAAGCAGAGACACGCATGCATACATTCACAAACTTAGTCAGACTTACAACAGTGATATGGTTATGATTGCTGTTTTACGTTTGGTAGGCCTAACATTCTGAGCAGTCGATGAATAGTGAACCTTCAAGAGAAAAGGGAGGTTTAAGACATCTTGGGAGAAGGATTAGTGATTAGACTACTTTGTATGAGTCTGTGGAATGGTACAGTCAAAGTAGGCCTCTTTCTGCACCTCTGTTGCTTCTTTTTCCACCTTTCATCCTCTCTCTGTACTTCTGTTGCCTCTTTCTGTATTTTTCTTGCTTCTTCCTGCACCTTTCTTCCTCTTTCTCCACCTCTCTTGCTCCTTTCTGCACTTTTCTTCCTTTTTTCTGCGCCTTTCTTACTGTGTAGAACAATGCCTACCTAGGTAGGCATAGTTAGAAATTAGCATTTAAACCATAGAAATTCACTGAAAAAAAAGTTTCAGGGATGTTATAGTTAGTATTAGCATTTAAAAAACCTTAGAAATTCTCTGAAAAAAACACAGGTTTCAGGGACATTATAGTTAGGAATTAGCATTTAAAAAACCTTAGATATTTTTGGAAAAAAAACACATGTTAAGGGACGTTATAGTTAGGCTGACATTTCACTCATACAAAACCAGAGAAATTCTGCCATTTCTCATGCCCCTGCAATTCACTGCTGATGACTTCACCTATTACATCACTCATGACATGGTCAGTGACATCACAGATGACATCTCAAATGACATGATATATATATATAAGAAAATAATGTATCAACATAGCTGCCTCTTATAAATCTGCAAACAAAAACCCAGGGGAGGCAACAAAATACATTTCTCTGATTGTATCACCCAAGATTTGACCCTGTTGAAGAGTTAGCTGAGAGGATGTAGCTTTACGGCTAGAGCGGTCGATCTTGGAGCAGGGGTACTGGGTTCGAGTCTCGGCACAGACGCTCTGGGCAAATCACGTAATCCCCCTGTGCCTAACAAAAAAAAATGTTAAAAAAAATTAATGTGTCCATCTGTAAATAAAACGGGTGCTCGTGTATAGCGCTCCAATACTTGATACCATCTGGTCTAGTTTGAGCTATATAAAACTCTAAAAACAATAATAATAATTATTCCACTACCAACTCTTACAGCTTCCTCAGCTACCTTTAAGCTTTCTTAACTCCAAAGAACAATGTGATAATCATGCTTAATTCTTGTTAAGCACAATTAAAGTAATACATGACAACATCCAGGTAAAAAAAAAAGATACACTTGACAACGAGCCTATGGCCACTCACAAAATCCGACTACTTTAAACTATTTCAAACCAATTGATGGGGACCATTTTTGATGTCACTCTTACAAGCTTCTGTCTGACCAACTGATGCCCAAATAACTTTATGAAACAGCTACTTTTTTTCAAAGCTCACATGTTGGACTTGTTAACTCTTCTTTAGGACAAGACATTTTCTTCATTGCATGGAAAGCCGCCATTGTGAAATTGGACACACCCATGGACCTTTCTCATGCTACTCCTGCAAATTCCCCTGCAACGTCAACCACTCCGCTACGTTCACACCTCAGATTCCCGACGCTAACCACCTACAATGCATCTTGCTCAACACCCGATCGGTCCATAGGCACGCCATTGACCTATGGAATCTACTAGACACCTTCTCTCCGGACGTCGCCTTCCTTACTGAAACATGGATGAACGCCTCCTCCGCCCCAGACATCACCATTGCCATCCCAGAAGATTATAAGATCATACGCAAGGACCGCACCGGCCACACAGGAGGAGGAATCGCTATCGTCCATAAGAAATCCATCCATATCTCAACCAGCTCTGACGCCAACCTCGCCAACTCTGAACACCTTCACTTCCAGATCCACATCGACCCCAAGACCACACTCAGAGGCACCCTCCTTTACAGGCCTCCAGGACCCCACGCACAATTTAGTGAGGACATCACGGACTTCATCACTCCACACGCGCTCCCCTCCAAAGATTACATCCTTCTAGGAGACCTCAACTTTCACCTTGAAAAGAACAACGACCGCAACTCCACCACCCTGCTGGACAACCTCGCCAACCTCGAACTTAAACAACTGGTCACTTCCCCCACCCACATCGCAGGTCACACCCTCGACCCCATCTTCACCTCCAGCAATCATGTCTCCTTCAGCCACACCACGAAGCTCCTTTGGACTGACCACAGCTGCGTTCACTTCACCTACAACAAGCCCAAACCCAACAACCTCCCCCAACCAACTCTGCAAAGAAACTGGAACAAAATCACCATCGACCAGATCTCTTCATCGCTTCTGCTAAACCCCCCAGCCCATTCATCTAACCCCGACCAAGCCGCCACCAACCTCACCCTCTGGCTATCCAACAGCGCCGACATCCTAGCACCACTGAAAAAACGCCAAATCAAACTTGGCAGCAAGAAGGCCTCTTGGTTCAACGATGACCTTAAGAAATCCAAGAAACTCTGCCGCTCCTTTGAGAAGGCCTGGAAAAAAGACCCAACTACCAGCACCAAGGACGCCTTCAAAAACGCCACCCGCATACACCATCAACTGATCCGAAAGGCCAAGAAAACAGCCTTCAAGGAACGACTAGATAACAATGCCCACAACAGCAAGGAACTTTTCAACATCGTCAAGGAATTTACCAACCCCTCGGCCAACTCTAACGACATCACCCCCTCTCAAGCCCTCTGCGACTCCCTAGCCTCATTCTTCCACAACAAAATTGCAGACATCCACAACAGCTTCGACAACCAACCCGAAGTCCAACCCACCCAACCATCTGCTGGACCTCCACCCCCCTCAAACATCCTTAATGACTGGAACACAATCTCCACTGAGGACACCATCCACCTGATGAACTCCATCCACTCAGGTTCCCCCACAGACCCATGCCCTCACCACATCTTCAACAAAGCAGACTCCATCATAGCACCGCAGCTCAGAGACGTCATCAACTGCTCCTTCAAATCCGCCACCTTCCCGGAAAGCTGGAAACACGCTGAACTCTGCGCCCTCCTGAAGAAACCCACAGCTGATCCCACCGAACTAAAAAACTACCGCCCTATCTCGCTCCTTCCTTTCCCGGCCAAAGTCATCGAGAAAGCTGTCAACAACCAGCTCGCCGCCTTTCTCGAAGCCAACAAATCCCTAGACTCCTCACAGTACGGCTTCCGAGCAAAACACAGCACTGAGACCGCCCTCATCGCAGCAACAGACGACATTCGAACCCTACTGGACAATGGAGATACAGTCACCCTCATCCTCCTCGACCTCTCCGCAGCCTTTGACACAGTCTGCCATAGCACCCTTCTACAGCGACTCAAAAATATCGGAATCCAAGGAAAAGCACTGAAATGGATCACCTCGTTCCTCACCGGAAGAACCCAGAAAGTCCGCCTCCCACCATTCAAGTCAGAAGCCACTGAAGTCATCTGCGGCGTACCACAAGGATCTTCACTCAGCCCCACCCTTTTCAACGTATACATGAGCCCTCTCGCGGCCATCACCTGCCAACACAACCTAAACATCATCTCCTACGCGGATGACACTCAACTGATCCTATCACTCACCAATGACCCTAGCACCGCCAAAACCAACCTACATGAAGGAATGAAAGAAGTAGCCGAATGGATGAAACTCAGCTTTCTAAAACTGAACTCTGATAAAACAGAAGTCCTCATCTTAGGCTCCTCCCCCTCCGCATGGGACGACTCTTGGTGGCCAGAAGCCCTTGGAAAAGCACCCATCCTGACAGACCACGCACGGAACCTGGGCATCATCCTGGATTCCTCACTTTCAATGAACAGACAAGTCAACGCCGTCTCCTCATCCTGCTTCAACATTCTTCGCATGCTCAAAAAAACATTTCGTTGGATCCCCACCGAAACTAGGAAAACGGTCACCCACGCACTGGTCACGAGCCGCCTGGACTACGGAAACACCCTATACGCCGGGACTACCGCTAAACTCCAGAAAAAACTCCAACGAATCCAAAACGCCTCCGCAAGGCTCATATTAGACATCCCGCGTAAAGAACATATCTCTGGTCACCTGAAAAACCTCCACTGGCTTCCCGTCAATAAGAGGATCACTTTCCGGCTCCTAACCCACGCACACAAAGCACTCTACGAAATCGGACCAGAATGCCTCAACACACGACTGTCCTTCTACACCCCCTCCCGCCAGCTTCGATCTTCCAACCAAGCCCTTGCCACTGTACCTCGCATCAACAAGACCACCATGGGAGGCAGATCCTTCTCCTACCTGGCAGCTAAAACCTGGAACTCTCTTCCCACTTACCTTCGCCTTACCCAGAACCACCTAGCATTCAGAAAGCAACTTAAAACATGGATATTTGACAAGTAACTCCCCACCCCTTCTCAAGCGCCTTGAGACCCTCTGGGTATGTAGTGCGCTATATAAATCCTTGACTTGACTTGACAAGATAATAACAACAGTTGGCCTGACTCTCTCCATCAGGTCACAGCGAGACCATCTTCCGGACACTACCTCATGGCAGTTAGAGTGCCCAGTAAGGCGTAAGGCGCCCTCACCACGGGTCTACGGATAAGCGAGCAGACGAGGAGGAAGGCAGTGGTAGTGTAGCACAGCTCATGGCACAGCACTTGGGGAGGACCCATCGTTCCCAGGAGGGCCATCCTGGGCTTCGGTGCCTGCTACACCATGGCGGGTCCAAATATACAGTTACTGCTTCAATAGTGACCTCTTTCAGTGGCTGGGACACCATCACAGTGCTGGTATAGATGGATGGCACTCTCCTAGCAGGATACTGGCAGGAGGTTTAGCATGTTGACTGTCATAGCCAAGCACCCAATCCTTTATAAACCTTTTTGAACAACAGTTTTTTAGTCCCACTCTCCAAGCCAGATTCTGGCCAGGATACAGTATGGAACAATTGATCCTATTCCTTTTGATGACCTTTGGCATCTGGCTGACAAAGGTGGTGCTTGGGCACTGGTACTTTTAGACTTATAAGCAACCTTTAATACTATAAATCAGTCCATCCTGAAAAAATCATAGATGAAGTAGGGCTGGAGCTGGGCCACCAATTCATCAAATGGATTGAATCATTTCTACCTGACCTTCAGCAGACCACTAAGTTACCATCTTTTCATTTCACACGTAAGCAATTCAACTGCAGTGTCCCCCCTGCTTTTTAGTATTAAATCTTTTTATTGAAAAATCAGCTCATGCACAGACAGTAGAACTTCCCGTAAATCAAAAGACATTCGATGCAGAAGAAAATGGCATGGGAAAACATTGACAGGAGCATATGTTGAGCCTAGTTGAGACATGAGGCTCTCTATCCACCTGACCAATCTGCAAGCTAGCATACACAAGAAAAAGCAAAAAAAAGAACCAACCCCCAACCCCCCGCACCCCCCCTCGCCCCCCCCCCACCACCCATGGTCCAGGTCCAGTACCCCTCTATTTTAACACAATCATCCATTCCAGAGTGTCTCAAGAGTCGATCTTTGACAGGCGTAACAAACGCAAATACCGGGGGTACGTCACCTCCCTGAATTCTGTAGCCAGCAAAGACAAGAATGGCTGCCACAGTTCCGCATACTTGGCACCTTCCCCTGCCTTGATTAATTACAACTTTTCCATACCCAGAACTGACCAAAGGCGATGTAACCATCCTTGGAATTTGGGAACATGCAGTGTGCGCCAGAAAGCCAACACATTCTGAATGGCAGAGCCTAGTGCTATAGCAATTTATCTGCCCATACGTGCTCTCAACGGATAGGTGATAGCATTAGGTAAACCCAGCAGGACATAGGCGGGGAGTCTTGGGATTTCCGTCTCAAAGTGTGCGCCTATCTCGTCAAGCACCAGCTTCCAGTACCCCTGAATCCGGTCACAGTCCTACAGTCGATGGACCAACGTACCCCTCTCTCCACATCCGGGCCAACAAGATGCCTCCCTTGTATGATCCATCTCATGTAACCTCTCAGGTATGTAGTACCAGTACGTCACTAGTTTAGTGAAGGTGTCTGTCAACCCCATATGGTAGGCGGAGTGGCACGCGCGATAGTAGATGCTCTCCCATTCTTTGTTGTTCAACACCGCCCCAGCTCCTTCTCCCAGCGAACCCTTCCTGAGTTATAGACGTGTGAATACTGGTCTAATAGCATACGGTATAGATCTGATATGAGCTTTTTATCCGCTGTCCGCGTGATTAACCAATATTCCTAAGGTCTGAGTCTCCGGTCCGCCCCCTCCCTAACTTGAGCATTTAGTGCCCAATGACACTCTTGAAGATACCTGAGCCATTCTGATTCCGGAAGGCCGTATTCCTGTCTCAGACTCTCGAAGGGGGCCACCCCCTCTCCCGTGTATAGGTGGAATAGAGATCTACAGCCCGCCGGGCGCCACCGAGCAAAGGTCTGAATGTCCCGCCCAGGCCCAAAATCAGGGTTCTCCAGCAGCGGCGTGAAGGGAGACGGAAAGGTCGTCGAATCATGCGCCGTACTGGTCTGGTCTTGGGGTGTGGTTGGACGCACAGCGTTTTGTGGGTAGTTTCTAAATCTGTAAGGTGCTCCGGAGTATCACCCTCCGACAGGGGGTGTGTTAAATGCTGAAGGTAGCACTGCTCAGAAGTGAGGAGTGTCCCCCGGGCTCCTTTCTAGTCCTTATATAAAGGTTTCATCAAAATCCACGATGAGAATCAAAAGTTTTTACATTGCCTGTTTATTATTTCCTCAAGTCTTGTTAAGTTCACAAGGACATGGTAAATTCAAGAGAAGTTTTTCCAACAATCAAAATTGCACTCATATAAATCCCAATGCATTTCGGCATTACAAGGATGCCTTCTTCCAGGGGATAAATATCTGTCAATGAAGAAAAGAGAAACAAAATGCGTGTAAGAACGTGATTCTGATAAAGTAAGTAAAAGGGTGGTAGACTGGGGATATCTAAAACGGTGTGTAAAAGGAGAGTGCCAAGTGAGAAAACATCAGTTACGAAACCTATGGTAAAAGTACTACAACCGAAAATAGCGGGAGCACCCGTGCACTACAGATAAAGACATACGAATGTGAGATTAAAAGGTGGTGGAATAAAGGTTTAATAAAAAGTAAAACTGATGTTTTCTCACTTGGCACTCCCCTTTTACACACCGTTTTAGATATCCCCAGTCTACCACCCTTTTACTTACTTTATCAGAATCACGTTCTTACACGCATTTTGTTTCTCTTTTCTTCATTGACAGATATTTATCCCCTGGAAGAAGGCATCCTTGTAATGCCGAAATGCATTGGGATTTATATGAGTGCAATTTTGATTGTTGGAAAAACTTCTCTTGAATTTACCATGTCCTTGTGAACATAACAAGACTTAAGGAAATAATAAACAAGCATTGCAAAAACTTTTGATTCTCATTGTGGATTTTGATGAAACCTTTATATAAGGACTAGAAAGGAGCCCGGGGGACACTCCACACTTCTGAGCAGTGCTACCTTCAACCGTACTGGTCTGGTCCCACACCTTCAATGGGACGCACGTGATCTGTGAGGCATACAAGTTGGGGGGTGGGTGCTGCTTACGGAGGAAAGGGACCTCCTGCAACGGGCGGCCCGCTACCGCCTGATCTTGAAAGAGCCTGTGCTTTTCTGACTCCCACTTGCTCCACTCCAGGGTCCGGAGTTGGGCTGCCTGATAATATAGCATCAGGTCAGACAGGCTAGTCCTCCCCTCTCTGGGGGCAACATTGCCAGCCTAAGATTCATTCTAGGACGCTTACTGTTCCAGATGAACTGAGCGAGTTCCGATTGGGTTTGGCGGATCCAGCCCTTGGAGGGACTGAGCAGAATGGCGCGAAATAAGAACAGGATTTGCGGAAGAATGGTCATTTTTATGGCAGCCACTCGGCCCAGTCACGAAAGCGGGAGATGCCTCCATCTGCCCAGTTCCTTACGGAGTGTCTGACGCAGCCTAGCGTAGTTGATACACACCGTCTCTTGCAGAGTAGCCTCTAGCTGAATCCCCAAGTACGGGACAGCCTCTGACGCCCAGCGGAAGGGGAAATGCTCCTGCAGGTAAGCCCGGGTATGCCCCTCAAGTGAGAGATCCAGTGCTACCGACTTCGTCATGTTAACTTTAAAACCCACCACATCAGCAAACGCATCCAGGATCTCAACACAGGTCGGCAGGGAGTCACTAGGGGAGGCCAAAGAGAGGAGGACATTGTCAGCGTATAAACTGACTGTATGCTTGTAGGCACCGAATTTAATCCCCTTTACCCTCGGGTCCAAACTCAATGCTTGTGCCAGCAGCTCCATATAAAGCGCAAAGAGCAGAGGCAACAACGGGCACCCCTACCGCATTCCCCGTTCAATGGGAAAACGGGGCGAGGAGCACCCGTTGACTCGCACAGTCGCCGTGGGAAAGGTATAACAATTCAGGACCCAAGTTCGAAATTTCTCCCCCATCCCTGCCTTCATCAAGACCTGCTCCAAGTATGGCCAATGGACCCTATTGAACGCTTTTTCGGCGTTGATCGCGAGCATCATATACTCCCCAGACGTTCGTATGGCCTTTTCTATCAGATGTAAAGCCCTCTTAGTGTTGTCGGCAGTTTGTCTCTCCGGAACAAACCCTGCCTGGTCGGGCTCGATCAGCCCTTGCATGAGCGGTGCCAGCCGCGCTGCCAGAATGCTAGTATAGATTTTTAGATCGACATTGAGGAGGGATATTGGCCGATAGGCTCCGCACTAAGTGCGATCCTTCCCCGGTTTAGGGATGACCGATATGGTGGCGTCTAACAAATCCCTCAAGATCAGTAGCTAAAGGCCGTCGCTATGCCGCCTAAGTATGAGCGGAAAATCCGTTCCGCTCGCGGATTTTGCGAATTTTCGGTAAATTCGCGATCCGCGAACTCCCGCGAATTTACCGAGAATTCGCAAATCCGCGAGCGGCGGATTTTTCCGGGGGCAAAAGTTGAAGCCTGGGGGGCGTGGCTTGAACGCCGTACAAGATGGCGGACTGATCTCGGAGCTCCGTCAGCCGTCCACCGGAACCGGCGATTTTCTCCGCTTTTCCCAAGCAAATGCGAGCGCTGTCGCTGGAATCCGCCGCCGGAACATGAGGTGAGCAGGGGGAACTAATCTGCTCTCCTCGGAACCGGCGGTGTCAGATTATAACATCTGTGACGCGCTTCGCTCTTCAGCGGCCGCCATTTTCGCCAGTCTTAGTGCGCAACGTTCCCTTCCTCAAAACGCCGCTTTCCCAATGCAACATATGCAACGCGGTTGTTACAAGCACCGGACTCTTGCTTTTCCTATCTCCTCTTCACCACTTTACCACCTCATTTGTAAAATGTATTTCATGGCTCTGTGACAAGAAGCAATGAGGTATTTTCTTATCTCATAACTGAACGCTGGTTCCTCATGTATGTTATCATACTTTCTACAATAATCTGTCACACTGCTCTACATTAACTCTTTTGTTACGCCAACGCTTCAATATGTTCTCTCCCTGACATGAGGTGATATTCTTCCTACATAATCTTCCTGATTTCTTTGAGAAGGCAATATAAATTTTGTGGACGAACATTGTGCTCATTCTCTACACTCCTGCACAAGTTGTGGTCTCAATACACTTCTTTTTCCCGTTATTTATGGGGAAGCTTCGACAACTCAAGCTTACAGCCCCCAAAGCTAAACCACAGCTTTCCTCAGACTCTGACTCTGCGTCTCACATCATGGATGACTCTGTTCCTGTCAAACCGACCACAGCTCAAGGCGCAATTCCTAAATCGACTACACCTAATAAGCTTCATCAACCTGCTTCAATCAAACGTCTGAAAAAAGACCCTCCATCTCCGGATTCCTCGGCGCATTCTGCGTCAATGGATCTTATTCTGGAGGAGCTTCGTGCACTCAAACCCTTCATGGCTGAAACGACTAAAACTTTACAATTCCTTCACGACAAATGGTCTACTCTGGAGTCAAGGGTTTTACTGGTGGAACAATCTACAGAATCTCTTCAAACCTCCTGTGCAAAAATTACACTCTTGGAAAAGGATATTTCTCTTTTGAAGCGACAGTCGGAAGAGTTGGAAAATCGCAACAGGAGGAATAACCTTCGCCTTTATAATCTTCCGGAACTTACAGAAGGATCCGATCCGACAGCTTTCTTCCAAACATTTTTGCCAAAAATTTTGGATCTTCCTTCTTCCACCTCTCTTAATATTCAACGTGCGCACCGTCTTGGCCCTAAAGTCTCCACCAAGCCCAGAGGAGTCATCATGCTGTTCCTCCAATACACTGATCTTCTTCAAGTATTATCAGCAGCAAAGACTAAAAAACAAATTATGTGGGAGGGTCGCAGGCTATATCTCTCTCAGGACGTTGCTAAAGTCACAGCTGATCGTCGAAAGCAGTTCCTTGATTTAAGACCACGTTTGAGAGATCTTGGCGCTCGTTATGGACTGCTTCATCCATGCCTCTTCAAGGTGACCTACAAGGACAGAACAACCACTTTTGAAGACCCACTCGTCCTGGAAGAATTCCTTCGTCGTCATGAAACTGTTAACATGGACACTGCAAGACCTGTTTAACCATCTGTGTTTTATCTTGCTCTCTAGACTTGTCTCCCTCAAGGTCCCTTGTCGCCCCTTGTTTCTAATGTTTGTATTTTACTGAATACCTCCTATGTTTATACATCCTACCCCCGTTGTTCAATTTCTCTGGTACTCTCTTCTTCTCTTATTCTTCATATGTACTTCTAATGTTCTTTCCAATTTTTATCTCTCCACAGATCCCAACCTTGTGTCTCTCCATCCCGGTGTATCCGTGCTTCCATTCATTTGTTCCTTCGCTGGTTCCTAAGGTGTTCGACGATGTGAGTCTCCGTTGTTGATGTCGTCCTCTTCTGGCGTCGTCATCTCTCAACTCTCTTGATTTATTCGTTGTTAGTTACGATGTTACTTCTCTCTGTCCTCATCGCTCTATCTTTTCTATCACTTCTCTCTTCCCTTTCCTTACTCAATTCTTTCTCTTCTATTCCTTTACTTTATCATCTATATTCTCTCTTGCTCTTTTTTTCTTATATTTCTTGTTTTTCGCATTTTTACTCTACTTCGCTTCACATTCTCGCTTATCTCCTACTATATCTTACCTCATATCATTTTCCTAATCTTATAAATTCCGAGTAGTTACTTGGAATGTTAAAGGGTTAAATAACCCCATTAAGCGTCAACGCGTCCTCACCCACTTGGCTCGGCTCAAGGCCGATGTAGCTCTAATACAAGAATCCCACCTTTCAGACGCAGAAGCTACTAAACTTAAACGTTGCTGGGTAGGACATGTTTTTCACTCTCCTGCTTTAGGTAAGAAAAATGGTACTGTTATTTTATGTCATAAGAAGTTAAATGTTTCTGTTGTAACTCAAGAAAATGATGATAATGGCCGTTGGGTTATTACTAAGCTCCTTATTGATAAAATATCTATTGTTATTTTTAATGTTTACGCTCCTACAGGTGTTGATAATTTGTTTTGGCCTGCTATTTCTGATAAATTAGTTACTCTTAATGAACAATATGTTATTTTTGGTGGTGATTGAAACCAAGTCCTAGACCCTTTCCTTGATAGAAATTCCAAAGTTAAATTTATCCCTTCCAAGATGCATTCCCAATTTATTACCTCGATTCAAAACTATGCTCTAGTTGACATTTGGAGATTATGTAATCCTGACCTTAAAGAATACACGTTTTATTCCCCCACCCATCATTCTCAATCTCGTATAGATTATCTATTTCTCAGTAAATCCCTAGCACAACTAGTCACCCATTCAGAAATAGGTTCCATTCTAATCTCAGACCATGCCCCCGTTTTTGTCGATATTGACCTTATTCCCTTCTCCCCTAATTCGGGACGTTGGAGATTTAATAATTCTCTACTTTTGGACCCCATTTTCACCACTAAATTTATAGAGTTTGCATCTGAATTTTTTACACTAAATCACCTCCCTGAGTCTTCCTTTGTCACTGTTTGGGACTCTTTCAAAGCAGCTGCTAGAGGATTTATCATTAATTTTGTCTCTCAAAAGAAAAAACAGTCGATTCTCAAGTCAACTCAAATTTTGGATAAAATAAAGAAACTAGAATATACATATTATAAATCTACCTCTGAATCTGCACTTCGTGAACTTATCTCTGCCAAAATTGAATTTAATAGGTTTACTACTAACGCAGCTTCCAACTCTCTTCTTAAATGTAACTCCCGCTATTATGGAGGTCAAAACAAAATGGGCAAACTTCTAGCTAACTACCTAAAAATACGCAAAGAAAGAACAAAGATTGAGTCCTTGCTAGATTCTGCCGGTGTTTCTCTGTTCAAAGACACAGATATATTAGCTCAGTTTGTCTCATTTTACCAAACTTTATACACTCCTGAGTCTAGCCCTGATCCTGATGACCTTTTATCATATTTCCAAGATATCCCTTCCCCTCAATCTCCTCATGTAGATTTTCAATCCTTAGATTTGGACATTTCCCCCTCTGAAATTTCACATGCGGTTTCGATCCTCCGTAAAGGCAAAGCCCCAGGACCGGACGGTTTTACTATTGAGTTTTACAATCACTTCTCCTCCCTTCTCCTCCCTAAGCTGTTACTATTATTTCAGTCCTTTGTCCAATCTGGATCTTCTCAGGGATCTTTTCAAGAAGCGTTAATTTGTCTCATACCCAAGCCAGATAAAGATCATACGTTATGTAAAAATTATCGCCCAATTTCTCTAGTAAACACTGATTATAAAATTTTCGCCAAAATTATAGCCCTTAGACTCGACCCTCTACTACCAGAACTTATCGGCCCGGAGCAATCCGGATTCGTTAAAGGTCGCTTGTCGTCCGATAATTCTCGTGTTTTCTTTAACATTTTAAGTAAAGCGTCCTCTCTTCCATCTCCTCTAGCTGCCATTTCTCTCGATGCCGAAAAGGCCTTTGATAGAATAGGGTGGGATTTTATGTTTCAAGCTCTTCGTTGGTTTGGTTTTCCACCTAAATTCATTTCTCTCATTTCTTTACTTTATTCCAGTCCCCATGCCTCCATCTTTGCTAACGGTATCACTTCTGATTATTTTCCTCTTCGAAGAGGAGTCCGTCAAGGATGTCCTCTATCTCCTCTTTTATTTATCCTAGCTTTAGAGCCCTTCTTAACTAAAATTAGACGAGATGAACACATTTCTGGTTTTCAATATGGCCCCCAACAACAGATTAAGTTATCGGTCTACGCGGATGATATTTTATTTTACTGCTCCGACCCTCAATCAACTCTACCTTCCTTCCTTAATCAAGTATCTGCTTTCTCTATCGTATCTGGATATAAACTAAATACGGACAAATGTGAAATACTCCCCCTGAACCCATTATGCCACAAACATCTATTTGACACCTCTGGTTTCTCCTGGCAACCCTCTAAGATTAAATATTTGGGTGTCTGGTTCGCCCCTCGCCTTTCGGATACCCTCAAATTTAATTTTGAATCTCTCTCTACTAAGATCACTACTTCTACCACACGTTGGAATCCTCTCTTTCTTTCTTGGTGGGGACGATTGGACTCCATAAAAATGATGCTGGCGCCTTTGGTTCTATACACCATTTCTATGACTCCTATTCATATCCCAAATCATTACTTCAAGTTAATAGATTCTATTTTGCTGAAATTTTTATGGAAAGGAAAAAGACCTCGAATTGCTCTTTCTGTTTTGAAGAAAGACAAATCTATGGGCGGGGTCAAATTCCCCAATTTTTAAGCATATCATACTGCCTTTTCTTTAAAACAAGCTTTACGCTGGCTCTCTTCAGATCTTCCGTATTATCCTCCACTTTGGCTCACGCTAGAATCATCCTTCCTTCATCCCTATGACTTCAGTGAAGTTCTTTCCTTTTCCTCTAATGTCTCCTCTCTTCGATCCCCTATAATTTCTCGCACTCGCTCCCTTCTTCAGCCTTACTTATTATCTTCTTATCCTTCTACTTCTTCTATCCACACTCAACCTATTTGGCATAATAAGCATCTTCAAATTCGCAATCGCTCTCTCTATTGGAAATCTTGGCACTCTCGCGGTTTAAAATGGGTTTCTCAACTTCTTTCTGATGCTGATCCTCTCCCCTTTCACCTTCTTCAAGAACAATTTTCACTACCTCCCTCTTCTCGTAAACAATATTTATCGCTGATCCCTTCCCTTCTCCAATATCTCTCCGATCTTCCCTCTACCAATTCTATTCCTATACCTCATCTTTCCATCTCTAATGCCCTTGACCAATCCCCCTCTGCTTCTTTTCTATATAAAACTCTACAAACATCGACTGAACGCTCTAAATCTAAGGTTGAGTTGGCTTGGGAGGAAGACGTCTCAAAACTGGCTCCCTATTTTTTGGGATAAGATTTGGTCTAAAATTCACAAAACGTCCAGAGCAGCCAATACTACCCAAACCTTATTTTTTATTTACAATCGTACATTATACACTCCCTTTATTCTATCATCTTTCTCATCAGACACTCCTTCCACCTGTTGGTCATGTTCTTGTCCTATAGCTGATTTGAAACACATGCTCTTTGAATGCCCTCCCATTCTCCATTTCTGGCATTTAGTTTGGTCTCAAATCCAAAAACTTTTCAATATCACTCATCCCTTTTCCATCCTTCATATTTTTCTAGGTTCCCTTTCCCCTGATCTTCCTGGATCTCACCTCAAACTCAAACTACTGGACCTCCTGATTGCCATAGCCTTTCATCATATTACATCACATTGGAAACAGGCTAATGATGTTTCCTTCACTGCATGGTGGAACGCAGTGTGTTTTAACCATCGTCTAGACACAAATTTTGTATCCCCTATTTCCCTAGCAATTCAACGTGACCTACTATGGATACCCCTTACCGAATACCTATCCCAGATCTCCAGACCACCTCCCATTTCTCCATTACGCAATGTCGAAGTTCAAAAACCACCATGAATGTTTTGTTTTAATATATATGAATTTATTGATACACATTATGTTTTCTTATTGTTATTTCTACGATTTTTACTTTTAATGATTTTCCCTTCTCCTCAATATTCTTACATCTCTTCAATACATATTGTTCCTTTTACGTTATTTTTCATGCATAATTCCACTGTAATGTAAGAGAAAAGTTGTGTTTTTATAACTTATGATTGTTTCTTCCTGTACTGCTTTTCTATTTTCGTTCCTTAATAAACTTCAAACTTAAAAAAAAAAAAAAAAAAGTTGAAGCCTGCCTGTTGTAACTATTTTAGGATGGCGCCGGCAAGCTGCCAGCGCCATCCTAAAATAGTTACTAAGTTAGCTTCAACAGGAAGCTCTAATAGATAAAATAAAGCAGGTGCTCGATTTTATCTATTAGAGCTTCCTGTTGAAGCTAATTTAGTAACTATTTTAGGATGGCGCTGGCAGCTTGCCGGCGCCATCCTAAAATATTTACCATGCCCTTCCTGTGACTTCTTCACAATCTACCGTGGAAAATCAGCTGTGATGCTGGATAAAGGCTTTTGCATCCGTGACTTTCACGAGCGCAATACCCGTGCTGTTTCTGTGACCAGGAGCTTATTTCTCTTCATCTGCTGAACTGATCTTTCTCTGACCTTTTATACACACTAAAAGCATGTGTGAACTCACATGGTAGCCCTGCCCGTTTGGCCCAGCCCACACACTCGCGGTTTGCACCGTCTTCCCGCCATTCACCCACTATGATGGACAGCTCACTCAAGGGACCCCTGCGCCCTTCGGGGCGATTGCATAGTAACACGCACATGGTCGCTCGAACTAGTTGATGCTCAAAATCAGTGACTCATTCATTAGCCCAAAAACAATCATGAGCGTCTTCGAGGCGGGACAGGTGTGCCTCTTCCCAAATCTACTGTGGAAAATCAGCTGTGATGCTGGGTAGAGGCCTTTGCATCCTTGACTTTCATGAGCGCAATCCCCGTGCTGTTCCTGTGACCAGGAGCTTCTTTCTCTTCATATTATTGTGTTCGCACGGGTTGCTGCAAGTTCGCACGCGTTTTGTACAATTTCGCAATTTGCGAAATTGTACAAAACCCTTGCGAACTTGCAGAAACCCGTGCGAACATGAAAAAAAAAAATCCGCGAGAATTCGCGGATTTTGCGGATTGCGAGTTCGCAAATCCGCAAAATCCGCGAACGCGAGATCCGCAAAATTCGCCCATGCTTATATCATCGGTAACATGCCCCCCGTCCCGAGTAGCAATCTCCTGTACCATGTGTCGCTGCTGAGATTCCCGGAGCGCCCTCCCCAGCAGTCGCCCGCACCTGTCCCCCCCAGTGTGGTACATATGCCTCACTCTCAGGGCCGCAAATTCCGCCGATCCTGGTCCAGTGCGGCCAGCTGCTGTCCGCCAGGTGAAGCTGCCTCCTCACCCGGGGAGCGCCAGTTCTTTGGTGCATCTGCTCTAGCTCACGCGTCCGTAACATGAGCTCCTCTCTCTTGCGCGCACTCTCTGCATTCTCTGCCACTAGACCGCGATGAATTCACCTCGTAATACCGCCTTAAGCGCCACCCAGTGTGTTGCTAAGGAGGTGTCTGAAGTGTGGTAATGTGATAAATAGTCAACAATTGCCCCTTTGATTTTCTCCAAAACGTTCTTGCGGTGTAGCAGCATGTCGCGCAACCTCCAACAACGTGCAGGCCGAGTCACAGGTGGGAAGGAGAACACCACTGAAAGTGGTGCGTGGTCTGAGATCGCTGCGGCTCCTATCTCTGCCCCTATCGCAAGCGCCTTAAGGGATGTGGAAGACAAAAAGTAGTCCAGCCGCGCATAGGTTTTATGGGCATGAGAATAGTATGAATAGTCCCTGACTCCGGGATGAAAGCTGCACCAGAGATCAACCATCCACAGCTCCTCCAGCCTGGCCAGTCCCCCCTCAGATAAAGTTCCTGCTTGTGAGGAGCATTGCCCTGATCTATCCAGGATGTTATCAAATACTAGGTTGAGGTCCCCACCCACCAAGACATGTCTGTCCGGTGTCGCCGCTGCCTCACTAAGTGCCTGATGGAAGAACTTCTCCTGACCCTCATTAGGTGCGTAAACTGAACTAATTGTAAATGTGGCTTCCCCAGGGGAAATCTATAGGAGAGTAACCTCCCTCGTATTTTGGCTCCCTTTTGTAACACCTTCCCCCTGAAATGCAGGGCCACCAATATTGCTACCCCTGCCGTTTTAGTGGGGGCGAGGAGAAAAATTGGACTGGGAAGCTGCCGGATTTCAGCCTATGGCAGTCCTTGGACAATAAATGCATCTCCTGGAGAAGACAAATATCGGCCTTGAGTTTTCCAAGAACGACAGAACTGCCCTCCACTTCACGGGGTTTTTGAGGAGACGTAGTTCTGTCGCAGTCATTGGAATTGACTAGCCTTGTACGCTCTGTGTCCCCACCAAGTGCATCTCCCATGTCATATTCAACCCTGAGACTTTGACTACTCTGCCAGAAGTTGCCCCACCTGTGCCACCCGCTAATCAACAGATACCCCACTCTGCCACACACATGCACGCGCTCATGGACTTGGACCCCCCCTTCCCACCCTAACTCCAACAGAGAACTCCCCCAGTCGCAACCCTCCACCGTCCCCTGAACCCCAACACCCGCCACCCTCCTTCCCCCCACCCTAACCCCAACCAGGAACTCCAAAGTGTTTGTCATAGTCCCAGGCCAGTCAGTACACAGTTCAGGCCTGTGGAAACGTTACGTAGAGGAGTGCGTGGCAATGGCGACCTCGTTGGCACCCCCCGTCCCCCTCCAGACCCGCATGGTAGTAGTGCAAAGAGAAACCCCCTTGTTGTGCTGCATTAGTCCGACGCTGCTGTGTCTTTGGACACCTCCTGGATGGCCGATGCCTGTTCCTGTGCCATCGTTGCCTGATCTGGTCTGAGAGACGCCTTGGGCGAGTGTCTGCATCACACTCGCTGCCATCCATCTCTTGAGGTGCGCGGTGATCTCTCCTGCGAGGGTCGTAGAGCTGCATCTTCCTTTTTGAAGTCCTCGTCTAGGTCAATGCCCAATAGTGCACATGTGTCCCGTGGTGACCTGAGCTGCTGTAGGGCTCCGTTTCATTTGAAGATTAACCTGAAAGGGTGACCCCAGGAATAAAGAATCCCTTTGTCACGCAAGAACGTGGTGGCTATTCTGAAGGCTTTCCTCTTTTGCAGGGAGATGGCCGAGAGGTCCTGGTACAGCGCCACTGGGTTGCCTTGGTATCGGAGGGGCTGTTTCTGGCGTGCCTCTTTTAGGATTCGCTCTTTTAAGGGAAAGTCAGGTAGGAACGCTAGGATATCAGGGGGAGGGGCAGGTGCTCGACGCTCCAGGCCTACCCTGTGCGCCCTGTCGATGCGGATTTCAAAGTCATCTATTTCCCCTAGGATCTCCCGAAATAGTCCCTGCAGAAAGTGGGTGACACTATTCCCTTCCGCCTTGGATGGTACGCCGCGGACCCTTATGTTGTTTCTTCGAGAGCGATTCTCAAGGTCCTCCGCGTGCGCCTGTAGGTCGACTTGTTGCTCACGGAGGCGAACAACTTCTTGTTGCAATTGCTCTACCTTCTCACTCCTAGTCTGGTCTGTTTCCTCCACCGCCGCCACTCTTTCCCCCAATCCATTCACATTGCGGTGCAGCTCGCGGTATTCCCCAGCCATGTCTTGCTTTAGTGTCTGGAAGTCCTCACACAAGAAGTTAAATAGAGTCTCCAAAAACGATTAAGTGATGGAGGCCCCTCCGTCCTCCTGCCCCGTGTTGTCCTTTGCTGCTGCTGGGGTCGACGGGCTCTTCTCTCCCTTAGGGGCACCCTTAGCCAGCATGTCCGTTATCGTGCGTCCGCCCCTGCGTGCCCCAGCCACCATGGTGCTCCAAGCACGTTATCCCTGGAAGGCCTTGAGGGCCTGGCCGCTTAGGGGGATCTGCTCTGGTGAGTGCGTGCTCTCTTGACGCCTGTGTAACCGGGGCTGAGGTCCGGGCCCACCAATCTACCCCCGCTGCGCCCTGGTCAGGCGCCCCTTCCGTCGATGCGCCCCGGGTATCGTGGGGGCCAAGCGCCGTGAACATCCACCACAAGCACCGCCCGCAGCCACGCAGCACCAGCTGAGTCGCCCCCTCGCCTAGTCCACCTGTGCCACGACCAGTGCAGGCCCCAATGCAGCCCACTTGTCCCAGTCACTTCACCAGATGAGCGCTATGGCCTCCGGGCAGCATCACTGGCCCGTCCGCTGCGGCCCCTACCTTCTGGACAGCAGCCCTCCTTCGTTAGGTGCTCACTCAAATGCCGCGGCTCTGCTCTCCCGGCCGTGCCCCACTGAGTCCAAGCCGGTAACAGTGTGGAAGGCAGACTCCTTCTGGTAGGCCCCTTTCCCACCAGCTCCGTCCTCCCTCCGCTAGCCTCGCAGAAAGCACACAGCAGCCTCTTGCCTCGTGTCTCCCCGTCAGCCCCAGCCAGCTGTTGTCAGTGTGGGCAACTCTTGACGTCCCACCTCACTTGCTCCCATGTCGCTGATGCAGGCCCGGTCGGCCCGGCCGGCGAGCGTCCTCCAGGTGTAGGCCCCGAAGCCTGGGGCTCAAGTTTTGCGCCGCCTGAGGCGGATCCGCCTCCATCTTCAAGCGCGCGTCCCGCAGCTCACCTCGCTCCTGGCACCGCGGCCGCCTGCTTCCCCACTGGTGCACAACTCCGGCCCCAGTCAGCCTTCACGCTATCGACATCCTCCGGCTGTGCCCCCTCAGCTGGAACGAGCGCGGATCACTCTGCTGCCCTGGCCGCCATGACACCGCGGTGCCTGGCAGGGTCCCGCTCTGTAGAAGGAAGGGCGTCATGCGGGAGCGACTTTGCTGTCTCCCCGTGCCCAAACGGACTGACACAGGATGCCCCCACACTGCTGGGCACAGAGCACCCCTGCCTGGGGGTTATAGGTGCTAATGAAGGGTCAAAACGGGGATCCGGGCCGGGAGCTTCACGGACCCACGTCTGCCTCAGTCACCATCTTAGCCACGCCCCCCCCCTGCTTTTTAATACTCTCCACTGCTACACGTATTGTACATATCATAACATTATACATATCTATATATACGTAGAAGCCACTCAAATCATATGTACCCCATCTAATATGAAATATGAACCCTGCACAATAAGTAAAAGCTTTGAAGGACTATCTTTCTTTAACCTAGAAGTGGATACCTTCTAACTTCCTGAAGATAATCCTATCAAAGTAGAGTTGATGCTAAAAGCCAAAGCATTTCCTTACTGGCTCATGGGTTTCTGACCTGAATTTATGCAACATCCTCCTTTCCCACTTACGCAATCTGGGCATCCGTCTTGTTAGACCTGGCATCCTTGTGTGGTTTCCCCCCTAATGTTTTGCCTTCAACCCTTTTGTTTGCTGGCCTTATGACTCTGTGCACTTTACCACTGCTAACTAGTGCTAAAGTGCTTGTGCTCCCTCCCTAAAAAACAAACATGGTCCAATTGGCTTATACCCAATTGGCATATTTATTTACTTGTAAGACCCTAGTAAGGTGGTACTACCTGTGCTCAGGGCCTGTAAATTAAATACTAATACTAGGCCTGCAGCATTTTTGCCACCCACTTGAGTAGCCCTTTATACATGTCTCAGGCCTGCCATTGACGGCTGTGTTTGCAGTTTGAAAAATAAAAGTTTTGCCAGGCTCAAACCTTCCTTTTCAAAACATTTAGTCACCCCTTAGGGAGGCCTTGGACAACCTTTCGGGCATGGCGAATGTGTTTAAAGAGTTGAACATATACATTTAGGCTTTACCTATCCTGGTAATAAATTTGTTTTTTACTGTTGCGAGGCCTACCTCTCGCATAGGATAACATTATAGTTACCTTATTACATTTAATAAGCTGTAGCTTCCAAATGGGATCAGGTAACCAGTTTATGTTTGGTGTCTTTGGAATTGTAATGAAAAATCCTCTTTTATGATAAAGTCTGATTTTAAATTACCATTTTGAAAATGTCACTTTTAGAAGGTTGGCATTATACTGCCTTAGCCATTCAGTGACTGCAGCCTGTCTCTCAGTCACATGCCTGAGTACAGCTTGCAGTGCATTCCTCCTAGACATCCACACACAATAGAGAGTTTAGGAGTGCCATCATTGGCAGGATGGGCGGACGAAGCTGGGCCCCACCCTACTCACACTTGATTAGGCTGTGTTCTGCCTCCACATAGCTAGTCTGGAGCCAGGGCAGGGGAGGTAGGAAACTTGTGCACTGCAAAGACAAACCTCCAGAAGCTTCTCCCACTTCAAAGGAGGCACCTGGTATAAATGTTGTACCTCAGACACCAGCTTTTCAGTACGCTTCTGGACCTGTGAAGACTCTTCCAGGAAGAAGGACTGCTGTGCTGGTGAAAGAACTGCTACTCTGCTGGACTACTGCCCTGTTGGACAGCTGCTTTGCTGGATTGCTACCCTGCTGTTCTCCTGCCTGAGTTAAAGGGACTGGACCTGCACTTAAACTCAGGCCTCCTCTACAGAGCTATAACATAACAGGTTCCCTACCACTTGAACCAGCACCCAGATTCAGATGGAGCGAGCTCCAGACCACCAAGTGGTGCCCCTTAGATCCTGAACTTTTGGTGTGGCCACAGATGAGGGGAGTTGAAGTTTTTGGGCTCTTTGTGACTGTGAACAGGCCCTTTGACGCCAAAACCTTGTTACTCGCACAGTCTGCCAATGTGAAGTTCTATTGATCTAACTCATCTCACTACAGCATTGACGTCTCACGTGAAGCACCACTGTGAAGTGGCAGCTAGATTGTTTGTGACAACAGGATCTTGGCACTACAGCATCGACCATACACGACGGCAGGCCTGCTCTTTGCGATCCATCGCTGACAGTCTGTGATGCTTCCCTGCTCCTCGCGCCCCCTTCCACCTCCAATGGGACTCTACACTGGACTGAGAAGATAACTGTTCAGTGAGACCAACTTGGTCCCTGTATCTTACATCACCCTCCTTCGCATTTGGCCTCAACTTTTGACTTTCTCCCGGTCTTACATGACTAGATAGCTGCGAATGGCACTTTGAGCTTTTTGGCTCTATTTTCACTTAAATCTTTAAAATTGCATATCTCAAGTTCTACTGATTTGAGTTTGTTATTTTGTTCTTGTTGTATTTATTGAATTCAGCTCCATTTTTCTATATTGGTGTGGGAGTTTTTTTCTTGTGTAATGTTTTCATTTTATCACTGTTTGACGTGCTGCATACCTACTTTACACATTGCCTTTAAGTTAAGCCTGACTGCTCTGTGCCAAGCTACCAGAGGGTTGAGCACAGGTTAATTTGGGGATTGTTTGTGCCTCACCATGATAAGGATTGTGGCTGCTGCTTGAGTAGGGCCTCAAACACCCCAACCAGCAACCAGAGTTATTACACTTCTCAAAACCAATCTATCACTCAAAGCACAAAAGTGTCCAGTATTTGATCTTGAAAAACTTTACCATCTGGCAGAAATAGGCACATACCAATAGTCAGCAACTTGATACAACCTAGGTTGATTACACTAAGCTCCTTTATTTTACTAGCCCCTGAAAATTCCTCTTACGACTTATACTGATGCTAAATGCTGCAGCCTGCTTCTAATTTAGCAACTCAAGTTATGACAGGATATCACCATTATTAGGAACTCAGCACTGGCTACACATTAGATCTAGAGTTACCATCAAAGCCCTTATGATCATACAGAAATCTTGTAAAACCACTGTCCTACCTTTTTAACCTTTATATTTTTGCTTTATCAGTCAAATAAAACTTTACGCTTCACCAATGAGTTCCTACTAACGATGCCATGAACTAGAATGGTAACCTATGGGAAGAGATCCTTCTCCATTGCAGTGAAAATTTGTCCCAGCTGCTATCCCCTCAGATGTTTTTAGGTCTTGTGTGGCGTACTGCGCACATGCGCAGTCGAGCTCGCAAGATTTTATGTCTTAGAGTGAACTTCACTAGCGGGGGTTAAGCCCCGCCCCTCTTCTCCATTGGCTGGCTTCCTAAACGGGGGTCAGCCATTGGAGAAGAGGTCCTAGGGACGTTCTTCTTTCTCTCTAAGCCCCGTCCTTTTCAGACTGGGTTCCTTGCCTTACGTTTGCGGTGAAAGCTTTCTTATCTTCTTTATGTGTCCAGATGGCCCCATAAAGTAGATAAGTAACCTTTTATGCCAGCAGCAAGTCAGTCTGAAAGGGACGGGGCTGGCGAGCGCTTGCGCTTGACAAGGTATACAAACTTAGAACACGCTACATTCCTGTTACCTATAGGATGGGTCACATGCACCGCATCGCCCCATTGTGGATGGCAACCCCTACTGCGGAGAGTTCCCTAACATCATTACTGATTAGCGAGCTGGCGACGGTCCTTGAAACTGGTCCATCATTCAAATAGTTCAGCCCATCAGGAAAACAGCGTGCACTCGTGGCACCATCCCCCGCGCCTGCTGCCCTGTGTCTATCTGCGCTGATTGCTGGGGCGGGGCACTATTGTTCCTGCCATGACGAGAAGGGCCCATGAGTTCCCGTGGGGAAAGCACCCCTGGGCCATGAGCCCAGACACCTCCGGCGGCCGCAACCCATGGCCCGCAACTTCTACCCCTCAGTCGGGACCTGCAACACCCGCTTCGCCGAGTCTTAGCGGATTGACTTGCAGTTATGTGCTACGGCTCATGCACGCCTCCCGGCAGTCTCTGTAATGAAGTGGGAAACTGCACTAGTGATCAAGTCAATGAGTAAATACATAACTAAAGGTTACCACTGCACTGTGTCAAAAAACAAGGTTGGTGGAGGCTCTAAGGGGAAAATTATTTAAAGACCAAAGGACAGACAAACCCCTTATTCACAGTATAACAATACAAAAGGGCTGTCAATGGTCTGTACAACTAATGGGGGCAAAGAAAAATGTGACGGACTCTGTGTCTACCTATAAAGTGTGTACAACAAAAAGGAAATGAATCCCATCAGCAGAGCTTCATCATCTGGGATGGAACCAAAGATGGTCCGGTTAAGGAGCCACACACCTGTTGGAATTATGTGCTTCTCCAAACCCAAGGAACCACCAGTGATGGATCTTACCAAAAGTCAAATCAGTTTGGAATGGTGTGGGATGTTAAATTGCAGTGAGAAAAAAGTGTGCAAAAAGAATCAAAAAGTGTGATGTAAAATTGGCTACCATGATTTAAGGAAAACTTTATTAGGGAAAATCATGGTGTCAAGATTAAAATGAGTGTGAGACAGTTTGACACAATAACTGTCTATTAAGGATGGTATTTGGTCAACATGTTTCAGCCATTGTAGGAAAGTGTACCCGGCTTTCGTCAGGACCTCTTGAACACTACTGCAATTAAGCTTGACCTAAGCTTAGTGAAAAAAGCAAAAATTAACCCAAATTAATGATACAAAACATCCTACCGACATTGGATTTTACAGACGGGGGATGTCTATTTCATAAGGTATTTAGGATTCTTTCCCAAAAATGCTTGGGAGAAAGCCTCACCTCTTCCTGGCCACTGCTCAGGGTTGGAGGCCCCGCTCTGTCCGTCGGTGCCCCTGGACTGATTCTGAGTCAAGTCTTAGCGGATTGACTTGCAGTTATGCGCTACGGCTCATGCACGCCTCCCGGAAGTCTCTGTAATGAAGTGCGAAACTGCACTAGTGATCAAGTCAACGAGTAAATACATAACTAAAGGTTACCACTGCACTGCGGCCATGGATGAACAGGCCACACCAGAGGCAGCCCGGGGTCGGCATGGGACAACATTTATGTTGACCCCGTCAATGCCACCCACACTTCCCGAGGTACTCGACCAGGCCGCCGCCTAGAACATTGCCAACCGGACACAAGTCCACCCGCACGTCGCCTGATGCTACTCCTGCTCTGCGACCGCCCCACCCCCCACAAAACATTCCCAGGAGCCGTGGCCCCATGGGCACACACAGCCCTGGCCCTCTGTTGCCCCGCAACACACCACCAGGCCAGGAAGGGCGGGGCCCGAACACCTGCCCAGCTCTACCTGTTTTGCCAGATAGATAAGGGAAACAGCTAGAGTGGGGGAGTAGCCCACAGCGTGTCCAGCGGAGGACAAAAGAGTGAGTCCCTGCACAGAAAAACAGTCAGAAACGCACAAGCGCACAAGGAGAAAAAAAGAGAAAACATTTGCGGACGTAATCAAAGTGTGGGCGTTCTTGCTTCTCTGAGACTGTTTTTAAAACTTTTTTTTCATTCTTGGGACCGAGAGAGGTTTAGAAAAATGTCTGATCTGGTTGTCAACGCGCACTTGGAGGGCATCATCTCTAACTTTGAAGGTTTGTGAGCATTTCCTTTATCGATCTGCGATCACCACTTTGGGGGTGGGGGTGAGAGTTGCGAGTGGGAGAGACTTGGGGTGGCTCTCAGCGCTGCAGCCCTGTGGAGGAGAGTTCAACATCTGGCGCTGCCATGTGCTTAATCCAGGAGACAGGGCAGGGTGTTATAGGGGCACACAGGAGCGATTACTGGGGCGATGGGCACGGGGACAGGGGGCGAGGTATGGGGCAGAGAGAGAGGACATTGGAAGGAAAGTGGCAGAGTACAGGGAAAATTTTGAGGGGTAATCGTAAAGAGATGCCAGGGATAATGTGGGATCTTTGTGTAGGGGAGAAGGCATGGGGGAGAACATGAAAGAGAAGGGGTGGCAGAAGCTCAAGACAGGAGAAGATAGGGTGTTGTGACGTAGTCTCACCTGTGTAAGCACTGGGTCGCCTCTCCTGTACTGCTGTTAAAGTGCTGGCCTCAAGGGAGGGCGCACAGAACTGAGGCGGCCAGCGAGTGAGCCTGGCAGGAGTGAGAGAGCGAGAGAAAGAAATCAAGCATGCTGCACAGGCGTGGAGAGTGGCATAAAGGCCCCAGTCACGCCTAGTCTACCCCTCCTGGCTGCGGTAACTCCAGAGACCCTGCCTGGTCTCCAGCTTGTTGTTTTCTGATACGGATCTCACTTAACCATTTGAGCGTCACCCAAGGGCTACCCTGGAAAAGTGGCAAGGACGGAGCAGTATATTGATAGCTGCAGGCTGTGTTAGGAACATGTTTTCACGTCTTCCTCTTTAGTTAGGAAACCCATGCAAACCTGTGCGCAGGTAGCGCTGGCGGGTGGCGTGGCAGAGGAAGAAGAGTTGGTGCGTGTCTGGCGGGCCGGCAGCCCCGTCTGGCTGGGCGGCGGGTGGCTGTTGGTGTGTCACTGGGGAGCCGGCACGCTGATGGGGGTCGACTGGCTCTAGCTGCGTGAGCGCAACTCTTAACCCAGCAGAAAAAAAACATTGTGTCTGTGGCTCTGTGTGTGTGGCTCTCTGTGTGTGTGTGTGTGGCTCTGTGTGTGTGTGTGGCTCTGTGTGTGTGTCTGTGTGGCTCTGTGTGTGTGTGGCTCTGTTTGTGTGTGGCTCTGTGTGTGTGTGTGTGGCTCTCTGTGCGTGTGTGTGGCTCTGTGCGTGTGTGTGGCTCTGTGTGTGTGTGGCTCTGTGTGTGTGGCTCTGTGTGTGTGTGTGGCTCTGTGTGTGTGTGAGGCTCTCTGTGGCTGTGTGTGTGTGTGTGGCTCTGTGTGTGTGTGTGTGGCTGTGTGTGTGTGTGCGTGTGGCTCTCTGTGTGCGTGTGGCTCTCTGTGTGTGTGGCTGTGTGTGTGTGTGGCTGTGTGTGTGTGTGTGTGGCTCTGTGTGTGTGTAGCTGTGTGTGTGTGTTTGAGGCTCTGTGTGTGTGTGTGTGTGTGTGGGTGGGTGCAAATGCAATAGGTCTTGCATTTGCGAGAGATTAAGCTATTGACATTGTAAATGACAATGCCATTTATTTATCTGTTTTCAAAACCAACACATAAATAAACATTTTGTCATTTACAATGCCAATAGCTCTAACTGTTGCAAAGGCGTGCCCGTTGCATTGTAAATGCTTGTTTCAATGTTATGTTATGTTATGTTAACTGTTTTTGTACCGCGCACAGCTGCCCCAGCAAAGGGGCGTCCTGGCGCCAAGGAAGGTATACACAACATCACAAAATGCAGCAGAATCAGAGATTTTTATTAAAAAGAAAGGTTTTAATGGCACGTCTGAACTGGAGTAAGTTTTCCAGAGCTCGAATTTCAGTAGGAAGAGAGTTCCACAATTTTGCGGCTACTACTCGGAAGGAGCGGCTGCCAATCCTGCTCAGCGAGAAGCGTGGAACAACAGACAGGTTCTGACCCATCGATCTCAAGGATCGAGAAGGGACATAAGGGGTCAGTAAATTCATCAGTATAGGGGGGGCCGTGCCTTTTAGAATTTTAAAAGCCAGGCAAAGCACCTTAAACTCGATCCTCCGAGCAACGGGCAGCCAATGGAGCGCTTGTAATGCTCTAGAAACTGAACATCGTCTAGGCAGACCTAATACCGCTCTTGCTGCGGCGTTCTGCACTCGCTGCAGCCGCATGAGTTCCGCCTGGTTCGTACCTGCTAGCAGAGCACTGGCATAGTCTATCCTAGATAGTACAGAGGCCTGGACCACAAGCTGTCTAGTGGGGGCATCGAAGAATTTAAGCACAGGTCTGATGCCCCTAATAATGCCAAAACAGGAGGCAGCCACCCTCTTAGTATGGCAGGTAAAACTGAGGGTGGGGTCCAGCCAGACCTCGAGATTTTTTATCTCCATACCAGGAGAAGGGATCATTCCTAACTCAGGAGGCCACCAGTTGTCATTCCACCATCCAGGTTGCTTTCCGACCACCATGACCTCTGTCTTCTTAGTGTTCAATTGGAGACAGTTCTGATTCATCCAATTGGCCACCGCACGAAGCCCCTCACAAAAGTTGAGGGCCTCCACAGCTGAGTCCCCACTTAATGTGACCGCCAGCTGCGTGTCATCCGCATAGGAAACCATTGTCAGGCCCCAGCGTTTGACTACCGCAGCCAGCGGCCTGACATATAGATTAAATAAGGTGGGGCTCAAAGATGATCCCTGTGGGACCCCCAGAGTGAGCGTGTGAGAGGTAGATTTGCCGGGGGGGGATCGCGACCAATCAAGTTTAGGAAAGCCATACAAACCTAGCTTTTTAACCAGTTACTTCCATAGCTCTCTTTTTAGGCTAGTTATGGTCCTCTGCTGCGAGAACCATAGGAGGAGGCTACCAACCTTGCATCTCGCAACACTTGACGATAGCTGCATGCCCCAGCAGTGATTGGACTCCCCTGTGCCTATCAGCTCTGTATCATCGCTGAGAGGCCCATGACAGAGCAGAACTTGGCATAGCAATGGTGCCATGGCCCCTTAAGCAAGGAAAGTTGGTTGGCCTCCTGGCCACTTGCTTGAGTGTAAGATTCAACCATAATGTGTGTACATTGGGTTACTAACAATTAGGCAGCACGCCTAATCCTAGACATCCCTAGAACAGAACACATATCGCACCATCTAGATACATTACATTGGCTCCCCCTGGCAAAACGAATAAGGTTCATATCTCTATGTCTAACATATAAGGCACTCCAGGACAAGGGACCCTTGTTCCTCAGAACCCACCTAAAGTCATATACCCCCTCAAGAGAACTAAGATCAAGCCAGGCTAAGCTGATACAAGTTCCCAGGTTCAAACAGGCAAGATGGGGAGGCAGAAGCTTTATACTGCATGCTGCTAAAGACTGGAATCGTCTTCCCCTTGCTATCAAGAACAGTACCTCCCTAATGTCATTTAGGAAATCAGTAAAGACATGGCTTTTCAACCTCCGCTAAATCCAGCTCCCGCGTCATCAGGACAAGGTCTCTTTCCCCAGCGCCAAGACGCCCAAGGGCATACGCGCGCTTTGCAAAACTACAAATCAAATCAAATCAAATCAAATCAAATCACTAACATCTCTGAGCTCTGGTGCCACTGCACCTGCTGTACTACTGATAGCTCATCTCATAAGCCTCGCAGGCAGGGTCCACTGTTGCGTAGCCCGTAGGAGGGCACCGCCTCACCTGAGCCTTGCAGTACTTCGTGATGGCGGCAAGCCCAGGGAGGGCCTATCTGGGCTTACAGTGCAGGAACATGGATATGAGGTCCATGGAAGTGTGGCAAGTAGCATACCAATGGCAGCGAGGTCTAGGTGAGTGATGCCCTGTTCCATGGGCCTTTCAGCAGCGGCCTAGCATTTTGTGGATCAGGGGAATAGAGTCCTTCCCCGATCCTCTCCACCATGATCCAGAGCTCCAAGTCCCAGGGGACGGATGTCCTTTTCTCTGTACCTTGCAGTCCTATTCTAGCGTTGAGGTCCGCAGGGCGTGGGAACCCTCTCCCAAGGACTTTGCAGCAATGAACCAGCGTTGCGAGGCCCAAGGGAGAACAACTCCTACCCCAGGGCCTCGCAGCTATGAGCCAGTGCTGCGATCCCACAGGAGAGCAACACAGCTATGACCTAGCACTGTAAGGCCCATGCACATGATCCAGTGCTGTGCGTCCCAGTGGATGGGCCTACTCTCCCTCAGGTCTTGCAACAATGGACTGGTGGTGTGAGGCCTAGGAATGGTTTCCCCTCCACAGGGCCTAGCCAGCATGATCTAGTGCTAAGAGTCCCAGGAGCGGTCGCCCTTGCCTTGCGACTTACAGCCATGGATCAGCGTGGTAAGGCCCGGGGGAGGGTCTTCCGTTCCCCTGTTCTTTGCAATCATGCTGAAGTGCTGCAAGGCCCAGGCAGGGTAGCTCCCTTCTCTGGGCATCACAGTTATAAGCCAGACCTGTGAGGCCTAGAGAAGGGGTCCCCGGCCTTTGTTATGCGCTGCGAGGCCCACGGGAGGGGAGTCCTCTCCCCTGGCCCTCGAAGTCGTGGTCTAGTGTTGCTAGGCCCAGGGCAGGAGCGCCTCCTCCCCTGGGCGGCCTTGCAGCCATGACTCAGCACTGAGAGTCCAGGGCAACGAGCTCTGATCGAACAACAGCGAAGGGCAGTGGGGGGGGGGGGGGCACCCGGCCATGGGGCTCGCAGCTATGACCCAGCCCTGCCCAGCACAGGGGGGAGGGGGGTCTTCATCCCCGGCCTTGCAGCTGCTACACAGAACTGTGAATCCCAGAAAAAGGGATAAAAAAAAGAAAACAATGCAACTTGTTGCGCGCTGGCACTTGGACATTGTGGTGATGAGGTAAGAGCAGGCCTCAGCTGCCCCCATTACCTCGAAATAGTGACGGCCCTGTATGTAACCAGCCCAACGCCAGGTTCTTTCAGTGTCGTCATCAAAAGGAGTACCCATAAACCCCCTCCAGTTATCCATGAAATGTGTGTGTTTTATAAGGCATGGAGTTAAGCAGAACAATTTCGCTGCTCAGTCAAACATGCCTGCCGCGGGGTGAGGTTGGGCATGCTCTTAAAAGGAATGGCGGCAGCCCCTACAGTTATGAAACAAAAACATGTACACCGACCGAGGCTGATGCAACGAGCGAGCGCCTGCAAACCGGCGGAGGTTTATCGGGCGTTTTATGAGCGCCAAACCAATTAATAACGCCCCGCTGCCGGTGACTAAACCCGAGGTGGGGCAGGAGGACGCGAGGCACCGTCGAACCTTAAAGCGAGTTGAGGCAGTTATAGTAATGGAGCGGATATAATTACCTGGGCCCCGGCCCTTCAATCCTTTCCCGGTAACCGGAAAAAAAACAGCTTAAAGGTCTGCTCCTGCGTAATTGCCACACAACAATTAGCGGTTGTTTGCGATTGAAAGCGGCGAGGCTGCTATTGTGAACAATTATTGGAGGTGCCCCGTTCGGGGTGCCCCCATGGTGAAATGAAACAAAGCAGGCTTTTGTGCTCGTGGCTCTAAAATAAACAGAGTATTAATAAGTAATCCACGCGGGGCAAATGTTTAACAGCGTTTTGAGAGCGGTCAGACCTTGTTCTGTGTCACTGACTATCAGCAGGGAGCTCGGTGCAGCCAGGCCTGTTTACCATGACAGCCGAGACGAGTAGATCTTTTTCATTAAACTCACTCCAATTTACTAAAGTGCATATTGAGCAGTTTATAATTCACAAGTGACACAGAAAGTAAGCAATGCTCAACTGAAGAATCAGATTAACTGGACTTCCAAAGAAAACAGATCCAGGAAAAGAAAAGGTGCGCTGGTCTGCATCAACATTTTGAGGCAGGGGAAACAAAGCAAAGGCCGGGAGTGACGCACCGCCCTTTTAATCTGCTGATACAAGTAGTTGAACCGAGCGACGAATCCTAAAACTACAATTTTCCCCAACCTGGTAGTCTACATTAAATTGGTTAAAAATAAAAATCCAGCGCAATCAGGACAGATACAATCCGGAAATGACGGGACTAAATTGCACTACCTTTGCAGCAATATGTGTAACTTGCAGGGCCACTGGAATTATGCCATTCTGCGGCCACTGTGTTTTTTCACATATTTATGGATTTTCTGTATTTGCCACATGAATCATCCTCTTCTGCATAATCTGCAGATTATAACCCCTCCCCCCCCAAAAAAAATATTCTCTGTAGTTCAAACGGATCAAAAAATTGGCAACACTTGTCCTCGCACAGTGGAAAGCATTCTACAAAGGGTGACTGGTCAACTTTCAATTGCGTACTGATGGATGTTCGGTGTTAAACTGATACTAAAAAGGTGAAATCTTTGCCTAGACAATGTTCCCAGACCTGGGTGGAAGCCATATTGGACTTCCGGGAAAATCTCACTTTCTCCCACCCTGGTCTTTAATCAGATTTCTGCCCAGTATCTTTGCCATTGAGGCAATTAATAATATGGGCTGGTAAGAGCTGAGAATGTTCTCATCTCCCATTTTAGGTCGAGCCTAGCCGCAGCGTGCACTCATTGCTCGCTCTGCGAGGCATGCAGTAGTCAAATATGCTGTGGAAGCCTCGCCTTCTCGCCCATATTTTTGATTGGCGGATGTCATTGTCCTTGGTAAATGCTGGCTTCCGATTGATAATGAGCCTTGTTAGTCCCTCCTTGTTACCGCCCTGTCACCATTTGTTACCTCCCATGAGGATTGGATCTTTTACTTGTGGTGTTACATGGTCTCCTTCATAAGTCAGTAAGCACTATTTGTTTTTTATTTGCAGCGCGGTGCACTTTCACTTTAGCGGCTGCGCTTGTTTATTTCATTTATTTGCTGTGCAGGCCGAAAGGGAGAGTTTCTACTCACTAATCTAACAAGCATTTGCAATGCAATAGGTCTCACATTTACGTGAGTTTGAGCTATTGACATTGCAAATAACAAGGCCTTTTATTTTTTGCAAATGCTTGTTGAATATGGGGACTATGATTGCCTCAGACCACTCATGAAGCATGCTACCAATTATGGCAGCTCAAACCATGTTTGTCATCGGTGGGGTTCATAGGGGTATGTTGTGCATAAATATGTCATCTGTGACTCTGGCAGGTCCTGAGCCTTGACTGACAAGATAGACTCTAATGCATGGATCACCTCTTGGACCTGGGTTGAATGTGAAAGCTGTAAAGACCCCTCCATGTCAAACATGGCCTCTGGTTGATCTGAATTTTCAAATAGATCATCAGGATTAAAAATGTGTATAAGGTGTTCTACCCACATACCAGCTCGGATTCAAATTTCAGGGCTTGAGATAAGAGTTACAGAAGAAAGGGATATTCACCACCCTCCAAAAAGCCCTAGCATCTTTATATTTATCTGGTACTTCCAGATCATCCCAGACATTCTCCTTGATTACCTTTTTTTTCTCTACTAGGGGTTTCCACAGTTCTTGACATTCAACCCGGATCAAGGGATTTGTGTAGGGGATATAAGTACATTTTTGTGTACCCTCAAACAGGCATGATTAAACCAACCTACCAAATGTTCTTGCTGGTGGGTGTTCTAAGCTGCTAAATTAGTCCCAGTAGTAACACACATGGATTGAAAGATGCCAACAATAGTGTAAGGGTGAGCGTCGTGCTGTAAACACAACCTGTATGCATGCCCTCTGACACTCAATAAATTTGTCACAAATCTAGAGGGGGTCAATTTTTTCCTACTTTTATCTAATGCTCTGATTTTTGGAGTATTTAACCGCTATCCCTTTCTTATGCCTTGTTTTTGCTCCAATATTTATACCAAAGCGGATTGTGATCTCTAAAACACTTGGGTATTACATTAAAATTAATCATCAAGGTGGAGATACTAGCTGAGAATAAAATAAAATGTATAATACTTCCAGGGCCTTTACCTATGAATGCTGAAAACATGAGGTCACATGAAGGACTGAATTCCGGGGTGGGAAGCTCTGGTTATGTTTAGAACTAAATTGTTTAAACACTCACCATAAGGATCATGCCAAAAGTGTAGTAAAGCCTCCCCCTCCCCGTCAGTGAGGCCAATCATCTTCCGATATGGGAGGGTACATAACATGTTGTTAAAATCTCCAACCCAAAGAATTAGAGGAGGAGACTCAAACTTACGCAGGTATTTATCAAAATCAAAAAGAGCAATTGATGGACAGAATGCAGAAAAATGTCATACATTCACCTCAGTATAGAGATCTGGGCCTATATCCTTTTTTTTGCTCACCATGCCATTCCAGTTTGGACCCAGCCATATGCAAATCAGGCATGACCCTGCTCCCAATGGGAACAGTCCAGCCCGAACTGCCAGATCAGGTCCTCCCTGGACTGGAAACAAGCTTACTAGGACCGGTTTTGGGCTTTCAGCCCTCATCATCCTGGATAGCTTGACTCCAGTGGCATGGAGAGCACGGGACCCACGTCATGGCATACCTGTCCCACTCGGGGTGAGAAATGCAAAAGGAACAATTGATGGACAGAATGCAGAACAATGTCATACATTCACCTCAGTACAGAGATCTGGGCCTAAATCCATCAATTTTCTGCTCACCATGCCATTCCAGTTTGGGCCCAGCCATATGCAAATCAGGCATGACCCTGCACCCGATGGGAACATTCCAGCCCGAACTGCCAGGCCAGGTCCTCCCTGGACTAGAAACAAGCATCCTAGGACCGGTTTCTAGCTTTCAGCCCTCATCAGCCAGTATAACTTGACTCTAGGCATGGGCGGAAAATCCGTTCCGCTCGCGGATTTTGCGGATTTTCGGGAAATCCGCAATCCGCGAGATTCGCGAATCTTCCGCAAATCCGCGAGCAGCGGATTTTGCTCGCACTGCTCGCACTGTTCGCGTGAGTTCGCGTGAGTTCGCGCCCCGCGAATAAGTGCAAAATTGCAGAAATACCATCTTAGCAAAACTGAAAGTAACTACTTACCAGGTTCAAAAGTTCAGGCTCATCATTAGTAGCCATTTCCTGTAGTGCTTCCTGAGGGGCCCCTCCAGAGTTCAGTTGCCAGTTGAAACTATTATGTGACCCTGCTCTGAACCTCAGAATAGTTACACATATGCCACAAAGGTCATGAATTACAGCTAAGGGAGACAAGCAGGAGCCAGGCTGGAAGTTAAAATCCATTAATCAGCCCCTAATTCATTATTGTCAGTTGGGGCAGGGCAGGTGTTGTAACTAATTTTGCAACAATGAAAGCACTTAGCAAGTGCAAAAGATCACTAATCAGGGCGCACTAAGGAAGCAGGTGCCAGCTAAAAAAATATTCTGTGACACATTAATCAGCCCCAAATTAATTCAGGTCACTTGAGGCAGGGAAGGTGTGCTTTGCTTTGCCGAAAATAATGTACACTGGACAACCAGAGGGTGTGGTGATGAAACAGAGGGTGGCGTGGGTGGGCCAGAGGGTGGCATGAGTAGTCAGAGAGTGGCAGTGGTGACAGAGAGTGGCAGTGATGAAGAAGAGTGTCCCACACAGGCTGGACACGTAGAAACAACAAGTTCGCAAAACTTGCGACCCGACAGGTAAGTTCGCAAATTGCGAAATTGTAAAAACCCTCGCGAACTGGCAGAAACACGGGCGAACACACAAAAAAAAAAAATCCGCAAATTCGCGGGAATTCGCGGATTTTGCGGATTGCGAATCCGCAAATCCGCAAAATTCGCGAACGCGAGATCCGCAAAATTCGCTCATGCTTACTTGACTCCAGTGGCATGGAGAGCCCTAAACCGGTTCTAGGATGCTTGTTTCTAGTCCAGAAGCTGAAAGGCCAAAACCGGTCCTAGGATGCTTGTTTCCAGTCCAGGGAGGATCTGGCCTCGCAGTTTATCAAAATCAGACATCCAATTCCTCGAACACGGGGTGCAGGAGCTGTCAAACATATTATGATAAAATGTATCTCATAGCAATTTGTTGGGGCTGCCAAGTTTTATCAGTAAAATTTGGTATTAAGTGGAATTGCTTTGATCACTTAAAGTAATGTTCGGGTGATTAATGACTAGGAAGGTGCAGGCTCCCTTGCCCCTGCACACTTTAGATTGTAGGGCATGAATGCAATAGAATAAAAACCATTAATATGAAAATATTCTCAAGACCAGGTTTCTTGTCAGCAAAATATTACAAACCTGTTGACAAAAGACAACCAATCTTCCTTACCCAACTTCAGGAGAATACCTGCAATATTAATATTCCAAGACATCTATTTAATTAACTCCCTATGTGCAATCTGGTCTGGAATGTATGCTGTTTCACGAGTGGGAATGCAATTAAGAAGTTCCTTTGGGTCCACCATACCACCTCCCCTATGAATTAAGATGTCATCCCTTTCCCCCTCAAGTACAGGATGGCAGTCAATACGATTCGGGTCTTACAGTGACTCAATCACATTGCTAGTGGGAGTTTGCAACAACGGAAGAGTTGTTCCTTGTTTAGCGCATTGTGCCTGCATTGTGAGATTTGATCATGTGCATATAAATTGGTTTCTAAACGTAGCCTAATGGCCGAGCTTTGATAGACCTGACAGTGTTGGCCCAATTTGAAATCTAAACAGTAGAAATATATTCCGGCACAGTTCTCCGGGGTAGTTTTAGGCTCATATCCAATACATGATATCCTTCTCAATATATTTATCTTGTCATAAAGGTCTCTTGACCATCTACTGGTCTTCTTGAGCCAATGTGCTGCCTTGTTTCTTAACTCAAACCAACCCTCATTTTGCCTGTTCATTAACAGCCGGGACCTTTACTAGAATGGTTACATATGCACATCACTTGGGTGGCAGTTGTAAATAACCCGAGCTGCCCCCTGGGGAAGAGATGATTGTATGGTAGTCCAATTGGAAGCAATATTAAGATTGACGTCTGGCTAATTCCTGGGATTTTCTCTATGGGGAAGAGCTCGCCTAGGCACAGACTCTGGGGTATTATGTTGATTATCCCTATTAATAAACGCCAATGTTTCTTGAGTGGATGGCTCCACTCTGCTCTCATGGGCTGTTATTCTGCCCCTACTGGAGCTGGGTTCGTGCAGCTATCTCACTGGGGCTAAGAAATCGTGTTTTCCAGGCCCTTTATTTAATACAATCATGATAGATCGATTACCAAATCTTCTAATTTAGAAAGTTGGAAAGATGATTAGTTAAATTTGTTTCCAAATCTGCTAATTCTCTGGTTTTATCTAGAGCTGAACGACTTTTTGGGAGAGCTCATAGCTTGCATAATAGTAGTGTGTTTAAGGCCAGGACCCACCCGTTTCCCTTGTACACCCCTTCGTTTTCCTTTGTACTGGAGGTGAATTCGAGGAGATATTGACAGAGTCTACTATCGTTATTTCAAGTAAAAAGTAATTTAGGGTTTAAGATGAGTTGGCCCTCTCTACTGTTACTTCAAGGTTCAGTTAGGGCACCAAACAGAGGCAGTCCCTCTGGGCGACAGATAGTTTAGCTAGAAGCAGTGTTTATTTTTGGTGGATTGGTGCAGGACCGGCTTTAGCTCTGGTGGCGCCCGGTGTGACAATCATTTTCGGCACCCCCACACCAAATGACCACATCCTCGGATTCTCTCACTACCACCAGGCAAAATTGCCCGTCATCTCTCCAATTATAAATTATTGCTGAACACAGCGCCTCCCCTCCCCCCTGAGGTCAGCGCACCCTCCACCTGCACCCGTCGCACTGCCCTAAATCCGGCCCTGGATTGGTGGTTAGCTCCTACTTCGCCACAGATAGTCTCTCCTCATATCGGCCGATCTCAGTTGTGATTATCCCCCTGCCATTGTTGCGGTGGATGTAGTTGTGAGACCTGGCTTGTCTCTTCCTCCATTGGCCGCAGGTGCTTTCCTCTTACCCAAGTTTAATAGGCAGTTTTCTTCCTTGGCCAACCTGTGGAATGGGACCAAGAGAGGTAGCTCAGCCTAACCTCTTTTGGGCTCTGAGAGGCGCAGACAGGCTCATCGTGGCCTGGTGTACGTCCGGACACGGCCCAGGCACGTCCCACACTGAAGGAAGTGCGGTGTGCTTTATAATGCCAAGATACAGTGTCCCTGCCTCCTCAGGTCACAGCAGCAGCAGCAGCAAGAGATCCTGGAGCCTGTGGTTCCTTAGCTCCCCAACAGAATCCATCATGCTGTGGGAAGTGCAGTTGGCTTTTATAGAGCCAGAGACAGTGTCCCCGCCTGCTCAGGTCATAGCAGGCGGCAGCAGTAAAGAATCCCGGAGGACGTCATAGAATGTCGATATGAAGTAATACTATTACAAAAAATGTATTATGCCACATAATTTGCCCCTTTGTGCTGCATAATTTAGTCAACTTTGCTACATAAGTTGGTCCTCCCCTGCTGCATAATTCCAATGACTCTGGTTATGGGCTTTTACAAGGAATATAAGTGTGCGTAAACTTCAGTGTTTGTGTTTTTATGATCTATTGAATGGGAAAAAATTGTTGCAAACGAAGTGCCTGAATTAAATTTTGGGCGCCTCTAAAGAAACCTACCACTGTGACATTTTCATTCACAGTAGGGTCCAAGAACAATGATCATGTGATATCATGCTCCTCATTTTCTCTTTCTGGTGGACCCGGTGTGCTTCGCTCTTCAGTGGACTCTTGTCACGAGTCCTCTGATGTGCTTCACACATTTTTAGGTCTCGCCTGAGCCAATGCGCTTGCGCATTGCTCCGGCGGGATTATAGTAAGCGGAAAAGAAAAGTCTACCAAAACGGCTGCGGATCGCATACAGTTCAGGTGATCTATGTGCGTGCACACCATCGCAAGCCACATACCACACCACCATTTGTCTGTGCCTCGGCATCTGACTTCAAAGGCTGCCGCTCCCCCGCCCCCCGGTGTGTACATCGCGCACCACCATTTGTCTGTGCCTCGGCATCAGACTTCAGAGGAAGCCACTCCCCCGCCCCCCATCAGACTTCAAAGGAATGCGCTCCCGAACTTGCTGGCCTCGCTCTTGTGAACCTTTATTTACTTGTTTTCATGGTCTGTTCTTCATTTAGCTCTCGCTCTCCTTACCTCTGTTTCTTCCCCTCTCTCTCGCTTTCAACCTTGTTGTGTCATATTGTTTGCCCTGGCTCTTCTCTTCCATACAGGCTCACTTCTGTTGCTCGCTGCTTTTGCTCCTATGAATTTTGGCCTTTTACCAACCTCCTCCCTCGCTGATCTTGCATCTCGGCCCCCTCATCCTCTTTCCTCTCTCCCTAGCCTCTCCCGCGCTTACTGTTCCTGTCTCCTATTCATTCATCTTCCTCATCCAATTTACCTCCCTCTCTTCTTCTCGCAGACATACTTCCATTCTTGGCCAAGGAAATCATTGTAGTATTGATCTGTGCCTACTCGTCTCTCTTCATAACACATCCCATGCTTTGTTAATCAATGTTACATACATAACAAGAGTTTTGTTTAAAGGTCTATTAAGAGGATACTTCACTCGGGGACACCACCACATCACTGGTGGACACCACCACATCACTCAGGGACACCACCACATCACACAGGATCACCACCAAATCACTCAGGGACACAACCACATCACTCAGGGACACCACCACTTCACTCGGGGACACCACCACATCACTCTGGGACACCACCAAATCACTCAGGGGCACCACCACATCACTCAGGGGCACCACCACATCACTCAGGGGCACCACCACATCACTCAGGGGCACCACCACATCACTCAGGGACACCACCACATCACTCGGGGACACAACCACATCACTCGGGGACACCACCACATCACTCAGGGGCACCACCACATCACTCAGGGACACCACCACATCACTCTGGGACCCCACCACATCACTCAGGAACACCACCACATCACTCAGGAACACTCCCACATCACTCAGGGACACCATCACATCACTCAAGGACACCACAACATCACTCAGGGACACCACCACATCACTCTGGGACCCCACCACATCACTCAGAAACACCACAACATCACTCAGGAACACCACAACATCACTCAGGAACACCACCACACCACTCAGGGACACCACCACATCACTCAGGAACACTCCAACATCACTCAGGAACACTCCCACATCACTCAGGGACACCACCACATCACTCAGGGACACTACCACATCACTCAGGGACACCACCACATCACTCGGGGACACCACCACATCACTCAGGGACGCCACCACATCACTCGGGGATACCACCACATCACTCAGGGACACCACCACATCATTCTGGGGCACCACCACATCACTCAGGAACACCACCACATCACTCAGGAACACCACCACATCACTCAGGGACACCACCACATCACTCAGGGACACCACCACATCACTTGGGGACACCACCACATCACTCTGGGACACCACCACATCACTCAGGGACACCACCACATCACTCTGGGACACCATAACATCACTTTAATACACCACCACATCACTCTAATACACCACCACATCACTCAGCCCAACCATATCATCACTCAGCACCACAACAGCACTGTTCTTGCTTGCTGCCAACAAGAATTGCCATAGCCAATAGGACTTGCATTAGGAAAGTGTAAGCTATTGGCTTTGTGAATAACAATGCTATTAATTTAGATATTTTCAAAGCCAACACATATTAAAAAAAGTTGTCATTTACAATACCAATAGCTCACACTTGTCTAATGTGAGACCTATTGCAATGCAAATGCTTGTTGTCTTTTGTTGACCAACAGAATGCTACACTCTGTTGGATGGAATGAGAGTGAGAGTTCTCCTAGGTAGCCGGTTACCTTGAACTTTTTTCTCTTCTGATGGAAATGGCTTTAGAGATGATCAGCTCCTTCCTTTTTTGGACCAACTTTGAATTTAAGTGATCATTTGACTGGAACCCAATTGTCACTGTTTCAGGATATAAGATAGCCCCTAGATTGCATTTGGAAGAGGCCCCTACACTTGTAGAGAAGATGGACCGGAAACTGTGACTTCCCAATCCAACCAGGAACTGACACTTTGAGTGGTCCTGACCTGAGCATTAGCACCTCTGTACCATGAGTGATAACGACTCAAATGTGAGGGTACATGTACGTCAGCACTTGACCACTGTGCTCATCCTCGGTGGACCGGCAAAGCTGAGGGACAATGTGCCTTTAAAGTCCTTTGCTGAATATTCGGTCCCCTCAGTGGCTGATAGTGAATACCACTGCGTGCCACGAAAATACCTGCCTGCCTCTTTGTTTTGGTGTTCACCCTATGTGGGAAGGTTATGCCCAGACGTGGGTCCCGTGCTCACTACGCCACTGGAGTCAAGCTATCCTGGCTGAAGATGGCGAATGTTTTGCTGTTCACCCTATGTGGGACGGGTATGCCCAGATGTGGGTCCCTTGCTCACTACGCCACTGGAGTCAAGCTATCCTGGCTGAAGACGGCAAAATGTTTTGCTGTTCACCCTATGTGGGAAGGGTATGCCCAGACGTGGGTCCCATGCTCACTACGCCACTGGAGTCAAGCTATCCTGGCTGAAGACGGCAAAATGTTGTTCTGTATTTGCACCCTGCATACAACCTACAGGGCCACTAAACCCACAGGAATCTCAGTGGTGGCTGGCAGGGAACGAGGGGTTGGGGACAGAGGGTGGGGTGCAACAAACAAACTAATGAACAAAAAAACACTTACCTTTTCACAGCTGCCGTCTTTTCTCCATTGTTGCTCGTCTTCCTGGAGTGTCCCAGAAGCAGTAAGCACACAGGCACCCCTAAGCCAATCACAACGCGGCAATGCAGCATTATGATTGGTCTGAGCACCGTGGTTCGGTGCTCAGATGGGGACTGAGAGCCTGTACATGTGGCCCACCAGGCTGTGCATTGCAGCCTGGTGGGGAATATGCAAAGTGCATATGATGGTTTGGTTGGCTCAAGACAGCCGGCCAAAAAGTCATGCGCAGTAAGAGTATGCCCACCACTCCTTACCCTGTGACCCCAGCCCCGTCCATGCTAAACTAGCCCCATAGCTACAGAAAATAAAATGATAATAATGAAGTTATTACCATTTTATTTTTTCCTTCTTTTTACTGCTCTGAGAGCAGTGTGGCAATGCAGAGGAGCGGCCCCTGAGGAATCTGCTGTATCCCACTCGGCACGGGTCATTGCATGCAATCCACACAAGAAGCAAAGCTACCAAGATCTGTTACCTTACAACCCAGCCCAAAAAATATGTGTGCCTTTCAATTTTTTTATGTCTTGCAATCCTTTTGTTCCATGATCTGCAGTGCTGTTGGTAATAAAACTGACATTGACAGATAGGGAACCGTCAGCAATATAAATGCATTATTCAATAGTAACAATTTTTATCAGGAAGAAAATAACAAAATACATTCAGCAAAGAAACCTACGCCCAAGATTGGCCCCCGTCTATGGAGCTGATTACATCCAAACATAAGATCCACAGATAACCATCTTATCTTTAGAAGATTACTTAAGAGGTAGCTTCTTCGTTCATGACCATCAATTTTAAAATACAAGTGTACAGCAATAGTATGCACAAGACAAGTGTGTGTTTGTAAACATGTTTACTTTGATTATATGTATGTTTTCAGATATGTGCATTTCTTTGTGCAAATTCACATATTACATTTGAATAAAAATATATATACTTTCTTATATTTATGCTTAAGAAATGTACAATAATATATTTTATTGATTACATGCTCACACAGCTCCGATTATTAGAATCACACATATAACAACATATAAGCATGATTATATAGAAAATATGTGTAAATTGTAACTTTTGAATATACTTATTACTTAAAAATATCACAAATACATGAATTATAAATAATAAAACATTAACAAAATAATAGTAAAACAAACACTAACATAATATGGATATCTATCTGTCTATCTATCTATCTATCTATCTATCTATCTATCTATCTATCTATCTATCTATCTATCTATCTATCTATCTATCTGTCTGTCTGTCTGTCTGTGTGCCTGTCTGTCTATATATTTGTACTTACTAGAAGAATGAAAAAGAAATACATAAAAAAATAGAAGCAAATTGAAATAAAAGTGTGTGTGTGTGTGTATATATATATATATATATATATATATATATATATATATATATATATATATATATATTTATCATTATATCCATATATATGTGGATCAAGGCATTAATAAAATATAAGGTGATGCTTATATGCTTGGGGATTTATTTCCCTATAATAACAGATCTGTCACAATGTGTAAATATGAATATAGAAATTGTATATTTAAGTGCTTCACTATTGAAATAGTGGGGTACAAATAAAAAAGTTGGAAAAAAATGAAAAACTAAAATAATATATATTTTATTGCAAAAATGGAAAGCCTGAGTTTGTAAATATTTATCCATGCATGTACATGTGGGACTTTATCCAGTAGAATTTTATATCTCCTGATTCTCCTGATTATTTTGCTGAGCCTGATGCACGACACAGGAGGGCGGGGCACAGTCTCGGAGCAAGCGGCTCCCGTGAGTTAGAGTGGGGCCGCCATCACCAGGTTAGCAGGCTAGTGTTTCTGCCACACTATAAATGTGTGCACCAACGCGCAGCGGATGTGCTCAGTGTGCGTGCCGCCGGCACCCCAAATGCAAAAACAACAGTTGATGGACAGAATGCAGAATATTGTCATACATTCACCCCAGTACAAAGATCTGGGCCTAAATCCGTCGTTTTTTTGCTCACCATGCCATTCCAGTTTGAACCCATTCATATGCAAATCAGTCTTGATCCTGTGCCTCATGGGAACAGTCCAGATTGAAATGCCAAGCCGGGTCCTCCCTGGATTGGAGACAAGCATCCTAGGACCAGTTTCTGGGTTTCACCCCTCTTCAGCCAGGATAGCTTGATTCCAGTGGCATGGAGAGCACGGGACCCACGTCTGGGCATACCCGTCCCACTCGGGGTGACAAAGTAAAAAACAACAGTTGATGGACAGAAGGCAGAACAATGTCATACAGATTAAACTGCCAAGCCGGGTCCTCCCTGGACAGGAAACAAGCATCCTAGGACCGGTTTTGGGGTTTCACCCCTCTTCAGCCAAGATAGCTGTGGTCTAAACTGGGGTGGCACGGTGAGCAAATGAATGATGGATTTTACCCAGATATCTTGACTGGGGGTGAATGTTTTGATTTGTTCTGCATTCCGTCCATCAATTATGTGTCTTTTGCCGGCACGCCAATGGTGCGCCTAAGGCAAGCCTGTCTGCACCTGTTCGCACTCGGACCGTTCTCAGCACCAGCCACCTTGCCCGTTCCAAGTCAGATGATGGCCCACTTTTAAGGTACTCCAGAGCGCAACTGTACTTGAATAGGGGGAGAGGGGCAACAAATGCAAGGCCATCCCTTTATATTCCAAACCTGCCACCACCCCAATCACCTTTCCCAACTGCCATAGCCCTCTCCCCCTGGTTCTCTACTAGGGAGTTAGACCCATTAAGTTATCAACTGGGACTGCTAATGCAAATCCTAAAGAATCAGTCTTAAAGTGCCTACTGGTTAATAACAGATCTTTGGTGAAGCACAGTTTTGAGAGCACCAGGCTCCTGGTGGTACAAGATATAAAACTGGCGTTCATCACTGAAACATGGATGGATGAGTCCTCAGGGCCTGACCTATTCAATGCCACTCCACCTGGTTTTCTGTGTCACACCCTAAACAGGCCGACCGGGAGAGGAGGGGGTTTAGCGATAATATACCACAATGCACTCAAAATAGCATTTAAGACAGCGAATAACATGGCATGTGAAGCACTCTCATTTAATTTTGGCCTATCACTCCTTTAAGGGCATATTATTGTACCGACCACCTGGGTCTAGGACCTTTTTTTAACTTCAATCGGGACTCTGCTAGAAGAAGGGCTCTGTTCTGATTCGTACATCATTTTGGGGGACTTTAATTTCCATTTGGAAGCCCTCATGGATCCAGACACCAGAGCCCTGTTAGACATGATGGGTAGCGCCGATCTGGTCCAACTAGTGAATGAGCCCACCCGCATGGCAGGCCAAACTCTGGATTGGATGTTTTCCAACCACCCACATTTAACCGGCAGAGGAACGATGCCCCTGGTTTGGACAGACCATGCCGGAATTTAATTCGAAGTGACCAGATGATCACTACAAACCTGGGGGCTCAATAAATCAGATATAGACTAGGCCTGGAATAGAGTGAAGGGGACAGAACTAAAAGATCGGCTCAGTACCACCGTATGTCAACTGCCTTCAGTAGCAGAGGATGCCACCAGATGGTACACTCACTGGGTTGAGACAGCCTGCAAGAATTTAGCCCCGGCAAAACTCCTGCACCCCAAACGACCTCTATCGGCTGCACCCTGGTACTCAGAGGAACTTAGAACACAAAAACTAATTTGCAAACGACTAGAACGAAATTGGAGGAAAAATACAGGGAAGCTGAGGAAGAAATCTACAAACAAAGCCTGACTGTTTATAAACAGTCTATACTTAAGGCAAAAAAGCTTTTCTTTATAAACCGAATCAACCTGGCAAAAAATCCTCAAAAGAACTCTTTTAAACTGTATCCAAGCTGGCATCCCCAAGTCCACCTAAGATCGAGTTGAGCCAAGAATTAAGCATGGATATTGCTAGGTTTTTTTAGAACACAGTGGAAGCCATTTTCTCAGTCTTCAACCAACTCCTGCAGTGAGGTACAAGAAACCCGATGATGAAAGTCAAGCAAGCCAGGGGAGCCCTTCCCGCTTCGCTTTCGATAAATGTGTCCCACTTTCTACAGGTGATACAAAAATGCTTCTTGGCTCAATCAGATCAGGGTCTCCCTACGACCCCTTTCCGGTACCAGTGGTTAATGTTGCCCTGGAACCCATTGTTACCACACTCACATCCGTATTCAAAACCATGTTTAAATCAGGAGACTTCCCTAGCATTTGGAAAATAGCTTCAATACTTCCATTATTGAAAAAACACAATCTGGATCCGATGGATCCAAATAATATTAGGCTAATCTCTCGCCTTCCACTGCCTGCGAAAGTGGTTGAGAAAGTAATGAACTCCCAGCTGGGTGCCTTTCTTTATGAGAATCAGCTGTTAGATCCCACACAATATGGGTTTAGAGAAGGGCACAATACTGAGTCTGCCCTCATAAAACCAATGGAAGAAACCAGGGAAGCCCTGGATCAGGGAGGTGAGGCTGCACTTATCATGCTGGATCTCTCTGCGGCCTTGGACACGGTCCACCATGATCTTCTGATGGATCGTTTGTCGGAGTGTGGAGTCCAGGGCAAGGCTTGGAAATTACTAATGCCTTTCTAACCGACAGAACACAAATAGTGTCCCTTGGGAAATTGTATTCCAAACCTTTTTTTCTGCCATGTGGAGTGCCGCAGGGGACATCCTTTAGCCCTGCCCTTTTTAGTGCTTACATAGCGCTATTGGCCCTCCCTGATATGATCCTATGGTGTCAGCCTTACTTCATACACAGATGACATACACATTGTAGTGTCACTGCTACCAGGACAAGAATCAGGGATAAGCCAGAAGTTTCATGACTGCATGGAAGCAGTTCAAACCTGGATGACACAGACCTGCCTGAAACTAAACTCAGGCAAAACTGAGATCCTTATGTTAGGAAATAAGAACAATTTCTGGACTCCAGACTGGTGGCGGCAAAACTGGGTACTGGGTACCCTCCCTAAACCCATGAGGAAGGCCAAAAATCTGAGTGTTTTAGTGGATGATAGACTGAACTTCGAGGATCAGATAAATGCCACGACCGTAGCCACTTTTCACTCCCTTAAACTGATTATAAAGGGGTGCCTCTTCGCAGTGGATACTGCCAGGAGGGGCTCTTGTGGAAAAACGCAGAAACATCATGGGACAACTGCCGGGGGTCTAGCGGAGGGAGGCTGCCTGCCTGCTCCCCGTCCACCCGCCTGCAGGGAGGTTCTGTTGGAGCTACAGGACTACGAGTCCCAGCAGCACAGCGACGGAGCTCATCTGAGGCTCATTGGAACTGTCTGCTTAAAACAGTGGATACTGCCAGGAGGTGCTCTTGTGGAAAAACGCGGAAACATCACGGGACGACTGCCGGGGGTCTAGTGGAGGAAGATTAACTGCCTGCTCCCCGTCTACCCGCCTGCAGGGAGGTTGTGTTGGAGCTACAGGACTACGAGTCCCAGCAGCACCGCGACGGAGCTCACCTGAGGCTTGATAGGCCCCTCCCTCCATCTGTATTTAGCAACCACCTTTTCCCGTCCGAGACTGTTGAGGCTGGGCTGGGCCACCACCCTTGGTTTTATTTCCAAGTCGCCCTACAGGCAAATGTCGAAAGATTATCAAGCGGCACCCTGTGGGTAAGGATCCACCAAACTCTTTTTTATAGACCAGGACATTTGAACGTTTGAGTGACACTTTTTAGATAATATAAGTTCTGTGTTTACGGTTTATGTGATTCAAAAGTAAAACTGTGAATTTAAATAATGTCTAAGCGGAAGGGGAATAAAACCCCTGTTGAGCATGCCGGCGCAACCATTGATACTTACCTTGTTAGAGCAGTAAGTGTGCTCAATGATGAAATAGACAGAGCAGAACGGCGACTTTCGTTGGGTATAGGTAGCCTACCAGCGACGCCTCATAAACTCTTGCCGGAATCTCACGTAGATAGCAGGGAGCCCAATAGTCTAGGTGCCACGTCACCTGAGGGTATAGTTCAAACACCAGAAATACAGGTTGATGCCCCTAATTTATCTACCCAAAGGTCGCCAGCCCCCCGAGCGAAAAGAGAATGCAGAAAGACCCAAACTAAACTGGGCCCAAATAATAGCAGTAAGGGCGTTAAAACTATTCCTGCCTGCACCTAGCATAGATGAGCAATTAGGTAACATTGGCACCGGGGTTTTAAATGGCACGCAGGGTAATCAAATACTAAATGTATTGGTTGCTAAAATTGAAAGCTTTATTAAACCACTCACCGAAAAATTAGATAATTTGAATAGAGAGGTCATTAGGTTAGGTGGAGAAATATCTCTTCAAAATGAATTACTAAAGGTCCCAAAGGAATTAACAGGGGAACGTCCTAATAATGTTAGTAACGTAATTGTAGAAACACCTACGCCAGAGGCTTTAGGCTGCAGTGGGAGGGCCAAGGCTACTATAGTGGAACAAAGTAAACAAACAATTAGCAGTAAGAAGAACCCAGCGGATACAGAATCTAGGGGAGAAAGGCCAACCTACGAAGTAAAGCGTAGCAACTCTATAAATTTACCTCCTGTTTTTACCTTACCACCTACAACTGCTAAGTTCAGTAGAACCTATGTATTATAAGACTTGATTCATATGTTCCTACAGGTACCTTGATGTGATTTTTCAAATGATTTTCTCAAGATTATTTGGTAAAACAATGCTCCTAGGGGTAGCAGTGGCGAGCAGTCTTCAGGGTAATACTTTAGAGAGCGAATTAAGCGAGTTGTTTTACCAATATTGATCCCTTGAGTACCAAATGAAAGCACACCACACAAGGTATATCAAATATATATGTATTTATTATTAAAAAAAAACCCTCTGCACTCTTTATGAGGTCAGAGGTAAAAGTGCAATACAAGGTACTTAATTAGCATGCAATAAGTTGCACAGTATACGTTTTGCCCTAGGGGCCTCACAAACCATATACTAAAATAGTGGTATAAGAACCACGTAAGAATTAGAAAGCAGGCCTGGGGCCTGTGGAATCGCTGGGGCTACTCTAAACAACCAAAGGTTAGGATGTAAGAGGCCCACGGGAGACGTGTGCAGTGTCTAAACACAGCCGCGGGTTACCGTTGACTTTCTATGGGAAACAAACAAGTTACAAAGTTACAATTTAAGGACATTTCTAAATGAACTACGATGGAACCCTTTTAGACTTAGACACTAGGAGGGCCAATACCCTCGAGACTACCAGAGTACTTTTGTTACCTCACCCACGGAAGCCGGAGGCATACGTCTCTTTTGGTGTCGGGTTTCGTCGTCGATTTCAATGAAGATCTGCAAAGAAGTGCTGCAGGCGACCAGAGGAAAAGTGTCCGGGTGGATCCAAGGGTGGTTCAAAGATCTGAAGAACCTGAAAGTAGAGGGGACAGAGTCTGGGCCACCTGCCAGTGACCAGGGCGGCGATAGAAAGATGCCACAAGATGTCGGCTGATTTCAGGTTAAAAGGTGAAGTTTGTCTCTTCAGTCACGAGGACCAGGAGGTGTCGACGATGACTGGGAGCTGGATTCAAGTTGTCCCACAAAGAATCTAGTTGACAGCGGTGTTGGTATTTGGATTGGACCCAACAAGCCTTGGCAAACGCAACCCATGCAGGATGTCAAGATGGGCTTCGGTGCAGACCAGCAAGGTCTGTGGAACTTATACATTGCAGGAAAGTTGGAGCAAGCTTGGAGCAACCAGGAAAGCAAGTTGTAATAAAGGATTGTCTTCTTGGGGGCTCACTAGCCAACGAACTAGAAACTGCAAAGATGTGTTGAGCCGAAATGCACAAAGCACGCTCACGGGCCACTCGTGGAGTGTGGAGCTCTGAGCTTTGGTGCAAAAGGTGCTTTTGTTTGGGGCTTCAAGCAACTTAATTCACAACTTTGGGATACCTCGGGAAGTTGATGCAGGTAGCAAAATGCAGGATGTCCAGGAGTTCCAGTCCCACGTCTCTCGTGTCCGCCACGGGTCTCAGCCTTGCTGTGAGTGAACGGCCTAGTCAGAGATGTCTGGAAATCTGTGTCCTGGGTCACAGATTCTTCGGGATCTGGCGGGAGCCTTGAAAATACAGACCAGCAAAGATGCTTTTGGTGCCTGTTTGAACAGGGTGGTCACTCCTTGACCACAAGGGAGATGTCTTCTGTCTTCCAGTCAAAATGGAATGTCAAAGGTCCAGGATATATGTTTCAGAGTTTCGTCTAGGGTAATCTAAAGTCCTAGGGACTGGGATCCTATACTAAGTTTAGGGGTTGGACTAACTTTAAGGTCCCTCCTATGGGTGGACCTGGGGTGGGGGTGATTACATCCCTTTTCCTTTGTCCCGTTTTGCACCAGAGCTGGGGCTGAGTGCCCCAGCAACCGGTTTGAACTGGGAAATGCATGGAGCACCTAGTGTGCCCCAGGCAGTGTCTGGAAAGCATTCACTGAATGCAGCCCTCCCTGCCCCAATACACAAAGAGCCTGTCTGGGGAGGTGCCAGCACCTTCCTGGGCAAGAAACCTACTTTCTAGGCCTCCCCTGTCGGAGATTCGTCCAGCAGCATGAGGGCAGACTTGTGTCTGTGGCAGCAGCATCCATTTTGTGATGCTGAGACTCTGTTTAACTTTTACTGGTTAAACTAGTAACTACATGTCTTCTCCCTCTAGAAAGGTGGAATGCTACCCCCGCCGCCAGGACTGGTGGGGGGGGGGGTAGTATTCCAAAGTCTTTGACACCTTACACAACATGTTTTGATAAAGCCAAACCAAGGTGAGCATTAACCACGAGGATTATAATGCACTTAAGAGTATATGGTATAGATTATATGGTATAGAACAGCTATAAGGAGATGGTTTTGAAACTGCAGAGGAGCTCAGCTCATGCTAGGGCACCCTCTCACATAAAACCAAGCACTCTGTCTCCAGGATTGTTAAGGCCTGCCATAGGAGTGACTTATAGGTGTATATGTGTCATTATGTGTATATATAGATATAGGTATACTATATCTAAGTAAGGGGTGACTACACCACCTTACCCAGGCTGTGTGAACAGACCTGTGGTGTTAGTTTGGAAGGCAAACCAGGGGTAAATGTAAATTGTAAATTGATACTTGTATAGCGCACTACTCACCCGCAAGGGTCTCAAGGCGCTTGTACGAATACCGCTGTGGAACCCATCCTGCCTTTCCCTGTGAGGCGTCCACTCCTGGGCACCCCCAAGGTGGAGGCCAGGCATCCTTAGCGTTGTGGGGGCCGTTGTGGAGATTAAGCAAGCTATTGCCCAGAGTTGCAGAGTGGGACTCCATGATTGGAATAGGCACCGAGGCAAGAATTATCAGGTCCGTGGAATTTTTTTTTAGCCCAAGACCCGCCGAGGCGGGGAATCGAACCCTGGTCCCGGGCTAGACCTCTGCATCAGGGTCTACCGCTCTAATCATTGAGCCACACTTCTCCACTGGCACAATACATGCTGCAGCCTCTGGTAGGCCTAGGTTGCACCTATGCCCTGGGTACCTATGGTACAGTATACAGGGGCTCACAAGGGTGACACAGTAACCAATCTCGTATGTACCTAAAGTACATGGTATCAATTTAGAGAGAGAACAGCTGGTATGTGGGCCTGATTAGCAGGTCTAAAGCCACACTAAAGTAAAAAAAAAACAGAGAATCACAGCAAAAAGTGGGGGTAACTATAGCAAGCAGACGCTACTCTCCTACACTGATTGTCTGCAGTATGCGGCCTCAGGACAACAGAACTAAAAGACTCAACTTGTCACAATTGAGGACTAGTAACTCCGGCTGCCATGGGATCTTCTGATCCAAATTTCTCACATCCGCCAAGAGATTTCATGATTGAATGTTTTCTGACAAAATACTTTTCAATTATTTACTGAAATGCAGATTTTCTGTGCTGACTCAAGGTTTTTTTTCACTTGTTCCGGAGTTGTGCAACATTAGTTTTCTACCATTTCACTCTTTCATGGATCAAGGCAGACGAGTTGTAACTTACAGCGCCAGAAACGAAATACTTTATTGCTACCTTGTGATGCTATGCACATATACGTCAATAACTTGATCCAAGAGTGTCCAGCAGAGGACTTTCAAGGGTGGTAGTCGCTTGCTTCAATTTACTTAAGTTGCAACATAATTTTGTTGCTACATTCTGTATCCTGTATATTCTGTATTTTCTAATGTTTCTACATTAATATGCTGTTGCTGTAGAATAGGATATATTCTTGGACTATAATTATGATCAGTTAAATTGCTAATTTCAATTCTCACTTGCTGTATTCATCTCAGCTTTTACATTCTGCAATATTTGTAACTGTATCTTCGACAGAGGAAATTATTAATTGTACTTGAAACGGATTAAGTAAAAGGGGTGGTACTGCAGGATCTCTGAATTGCTGTCTAGATTTGGCAGTGAGAAATGTTTAAATTGCTCTACTGCACTAAAAGAAACATTCACTTTTACTGGTAAGGTAGCCTTTAATTCGTTTATGCCTCAACATAATAATGGGAAAAATCATTCCATTCTAATTCATTAAGGTACATTTCATATCTAGTAGAAATATTACTGGTGAGCTAGTAATTTTTTTTTTAAATCGCATTTCTGCTCATATTTTAAATGCAGAGACGTTCTATGGGACAAAACATGTTCTAGAAGTGTCTCTCAAGTCTTAATCCTGTGCTTCTTTTATTTTCTGGCTGTTTTGCTTTGGCTGTCTGTTGCAGAAAGCATGGTATCCCAAAACGTACCGTCCATTTTAAGCTCTTCTATTGGCTGCCTTTGTTGTTTGTTGTCAATGCCCAGCTTTTGGTTCTCAGCTTTCCTCATGAGTGTATATTTGTTTCACCCTTGGAGCATAGCTCTCTTACTAATGATTTTTTAGGTCTCGATTACGAAAGCAATTGCGCTGCATGCACTCTCGCTTGCGAGTGATAGTGTATACAAGAAAGAGCTTGCAGACCACCTCATTGCTTACCATTAGTTGGCTTCATTGTCACTTCTTATTGGCCAGCGTTTGCTGGCTTCACTTTCTTTTCTTTTGTCAGGAGCATGGACCAAGTACTGATAGCCCCAGCTTGATTACTATTCTTCTGCTAATCGCACTGTGATTGAGGTACTATTTTTATTTTTTCTTATTCTTCTGTCATCCTCGTCTGTGTTGCTTTTACCCTCCAACCCTGTTGTCCATGTTGCTTCTTCCCCTCCCACCACCTTGTTCAGCTGCTCCCTCACGTACTTCTTCGAACTCCATGTTGCTCCTGCCCTCTGTACTTTCTCATCCCTGTTGCTTGTTGCCACCTGCCCTCCCTTCTCAGTATTGCTTTCACCCTACCTTCATTGTATGTTGTCCCTCTCCCTCCCGCCCCTGTTGTTCTTCTTACTCCACCCTTCATTTGCCTAGCAATGTGTTGCCTCCCCCACCACCAATAAAAAAGAGAGCTATCGTCGGCCTTTTTGTGTAGTATATTGATATGTTTTGGAGAGAAGATGGACGCCCTCCTCCGATTCAAACAAAAGTTATTTCTGCACTATTGTTTGCATTGTTTTCAATCATTACACCCCCTCCCCCAGTGTCGTACACTTTTTTTTTTACAAGGGCGGGATTGTGCTTTTATTTTCCTAGAGCCTCCTGTGTCCTCCTTTCAAACAATAAATGTGCTTTGATTTAACAAGTGGCCCGGCGTGCGCAGTATTCACATGAGCCCATTTCTGCACAGCTGCTACCTTCAGTTGCACGTCTGTCTCTGCTCTGTGAATCATGAAGTCTTTTGGAAGATGACGTGATTCTCTGCTGCAGTGTGGACACACTGGGAGGCCTTTGAGGACAGCCCAGAGAGCGTTTATAAATGTCTGGATCCGCACCACTACAGGGGGGGCCCTAAACCGTGCTCGGCCTCGGGGTCTCGTTGCGCCTCCTCAAAGGCACAGCTGGTGCAGCCCTTTCGCCCACACCTGCAGCCATGCGCTAACCCCACTCAACAGCTGTGCCTGCCTGGGGTTACTGCTCCTCAGGTGAGTTGTACACAAAGGGCCAGATGTAGGTGTCCAAATACCGGTCGGAAACGGCCGAAAATACCGATTTTCGGCCGTTTCCGACCGGTATTTGGACATTGGTATGTAGGGGTAGCAAAAACATACAGATTCGGTAAAGTTACTGAATCGTTAATTTTACCGAATCGGTAAAATTACCGATCTGTAAAATTACCGAATCTGTAATTTCTTATGTAGGTAGCACTTTAAACAGTGCTACAGGGCCCACAGAATTCGTTATTTACCACCTAATACCATTGGGTGATAAATAACGAATTCCTGTGTGCATGCACATCCTGTGCCATGTGACACACATACATGCCCTTAGGGCATGTATGTGTGCCCTTAGGGCATGTATGTGTGCCACATGGCACACAAGCCAGAAATAGGGGTGTAACAGGGTGTCAAAGTGACACCCTGTCCCCCTTGGCAATTCGGTATTTTTACCGATTCGGTAATTAACGAATCAGTATTTGCTATTGATTGCTATGAGCAAACGTATGCCAAAAATGTACGCAGAATGAGCTTTTCAGTGATGCCCGCCCCGCTCCCCGCCGCCGTGCTAGCGGCCACGCCCCTTTTTCCTGCTGTGCCCTCCCCGCTCCCGCCTCCCAGCTGCTCCTCCCTCCCTCCCTCCCACTTCGCCATAAATGGCGACCACGCGGACGCACAGCAGGCGCGCCGATTGCGCGCTGAAGGCACGCCAAAGGTAAGCCCGTCTGCGCCCGTCCGCACCTGGACCGCGCCCAGCGCCTGGACCCCTGGCCCCCACCGACGCAAGACGACCCGACAGACCTACGACGCCGCCGCCCACAACGCACTCAATGCCGGCCGGAGCCCCGCCTGCTGCCGGGCCGCCCCGAAACGCTTCAACGGACCCTTCACCTGCACAACCTGCAAGTCTACCTGCCTACGAACATGCACCGCGCCCGCCAAGCCAAACCCCAGCAGCGACCTCAAATGCATCCTGCTCAACACCCGCTCCGTCCACAGACACGCCGTCGAACTCTGGAACCTGCTCGACACAACATCTCCAGACGTCACGTTCCTCACTGAAACATGGATGAACGCCTCCTCAGCCCCCGACATCGCCATCGCCATCCCGGATGGATACAAGATCATCAGGAGGGACCGCGTCAACCAGACTGGGGGAGGCATCGCCATCGCCCACAAGAACACCATCCGCATCACGACCGACGCCGACGACACCTACGCCGCTGCCGAACACCTCCACTTCCAGATTCACACCGACCCAAAGACGACCCTCAGAGGCACCCTCATCTACAGACCCCCGGGACCACGCACACAATTCAGCGAAGACATCACTGACTTCATCAGCCCACACGCCCTCCCCTCCGCTGACTACATCCTCCTAGGGGACCTCAACTTCCACCTGGAGAACAACAAGGACCGCAACACCGTCACCCTGCTGGACAACCTCGCCAACCTCGGACTCAAGCAACTGGTCAACACCCCCACCCACTACGCCGGCCACACGCTTGACTCCGTCTTCTCATCCAGCAAGCACATAGCCTTCAGCCATCCGCCGGACTTCACTGGACCGACCACAGCTGCGTCCACTTCAGCTTCAGAAAAACCACCACCACCCGCAACAGGTTCCTCACAGAAGCTGGAGCAAGATCACCGCCGACCAGCTCACCACCTCGCTCAGCCAGAACCCACCTACCAGCACACCGGACCCCAACGAAGCAGCCCGCAACTTCACGCAGTGGCTGACCGCCTGCGCCGACGACCTCGCACCACTGAAGAACCCTCCCAGCAAACTCAGAAGCAAGAAGGCTCCCTGGTTCACCGACGAACTCAAGGACTCCAAGAAGACCTGCCGCACCCTCGAGAAAGCCTGGCTCCTTGACCGGACCACTGACAACATGACCGCTCTCAAACACGCGACCCGCAAGCTCCACCAGCTCATCTGCACCACCAAGAAGAAATCACTGAAGGATCGACTGGATAACAGCCCACGACAGCAAGGAACTCTTCAGTATCGTCAAGGAGTTCTCCAACCCCAGCACCGGCAACAACAACATCACCCCTTCACAAGATCTCTGCGACTCCCTCGCCTCGTTCTTCCACCGCAAGATTGCCGACATCCACAACAGCTTTGGTGCACCATCCTCACACCCAACCGTCGAACCAACGCACCCCACCGCCACCCTCCGCACCTGGACCGCAGTGACCACCGAAGACACAGCCCGCACGATGAACACCATCCACTCCGGATCTCCGACTGACCCCTGCCCCAACCACGTCTTCAACAAGGCCGACTCCACCATCGCACCCCAACTCCGAGACGTCATCAACACCTCCTTTGACACCGCCACCTTCCTGGAGAGCTGGAAGCATGCCGAGCTGAGTGCCCTACTGAAGAAACCAACAGCGGACCCCACCGACCTCAAAAACTTCCGCCCCATCTCGCTCCTCCCTTTTCCTGCCAAAGTCATCGAGAAGATCGCCAACAGAAAGCTTGCCGCCTTCCCCGAGACAAATGGATCCCTCGACCCCTCGCAGTCCGGTTTCAGAGCTAACCACAGCACCGAGACCGCCCTCATCGCAGCCACCGACGACATCCGAGCCCTTCTCGACAACAGGGAAACAGCGGCACTCATCCTCCTGGACCTCTCCGCCGCGTTCGACACTGTCTGCCACCGCTCCCTAGTCCAACGCCTCAGCAACACCGGCATCCAAGAGAAGGCATTGAAGTGGATCATCTCGTTCCTCGCTGGAAGAACACAAAGAGTCCGCCTCCTAGGCATGGGCGGAAAATCCGTTCCGCTCGCGGATTTTGCGGATTTTCGGGAAATCCGCAATCCGCGAGATTTGCGAATTTCCCGCAAAATCCGCAAATCCGCGAGCAGCGGATTTTGCTCGCACTGCTCGCACTGTTCGCGTGAGTTCGCGCCCCGCGAATAAGTGCAAAATTGCAGAAATACGATCTTAGCAAAACTGAAAGTAACTACTTACCAGGTTCAAAAGTTCAGGCTCATCATTAGTAGCCATTTCCTGTAGTGCTTCCTGAGGGGCCCCTCCAGAGTTCAGTTGCCAGTTGAAACTATTATGTGACCCTGCTCTGAACCTCAGAATAGTTACACATATGCCACAAAGGTCCTGAATTACAGCTAAGGGAGACAAGCAGGAGCCAGGCTGGAAGTTAAAATCCATTAATCAGCCCCTAATTCATTATTGTCAGTTGGGGCAGGGCAGGTGTTGTAACTAATTTTGCAACAATGAAAGCACTTAGCAAGTGCAAAAGATCACTAATCAGGGCGCACTAAGGAAGCAGGTGCCAGCTAAAAAAATATTCTGTGACACATTAATCAGCCCCAAATTAATTCAGGTCACTTGAGGCAGGGAAGGTGTGCTTTGCTTTGCCGAAAATAATGTACACTGGACAACCAGAGGGTGTGGTGATGAAACAGAGGGTGGCATGGGTGGGCCAGAGGGTGGCATGAGTAGTCAGAGAGTGGCAGTGGTGACAGAGAGTGGCAGTGATGAAGAAGAGTGTCCCAAACAGGCTGGACACGTAGAAACAACAAGTTCGCGAAACTTGCGACCCGACAGGTAAGTTCGCAATTTGCGAAAGTGTACAAAACCCTCGCGAACTGGCAGAAACACGGGCGAACACAAAAAAAAAAAAATCCGCAAATTCGCGGGAATTCGCGGATTTTGCGGATTGCGAATCCGCAAATCCGCAAAATTCGCGAACGCGAGATCCGCAAAATTCGCTCATGCTTACCGCCTCCCCCCGTTTCGCTCCGAGGCCACCGAAGTCATCTGCGGCGTCCCGCAAGGATCATCACTCAGCCCCACCCTCTTCAACGTCTACATGAGACCTCTCGCAACCATCGCACGCCAACACCTCAACATCATCTCCTACGCTGACGACACCCAGCTGATCCTCTCCCTCACCAGAGACCCCGACACCGCCAGAACCAGCCTCCACAAAGGAATGAAAGACGTCGCCGAGTGGATGAAGAACAGCCGCTTGAAACTGAACTCAGACAAGACGGAGGTCCTCATCCTTGGACCATCACCCTCCGCCTGGGACGACTCCTGGTGCCCCCCAGCCCTGGGCACCGCCCCCAAGCCGACAGACCATGCACGCAACCTGGGATTCATCCTGGACTCCTCCCTCTCGATGACCAGACAGGTCAACGCCGTCTCCTCTTCATGCTTTCACACCCTCCGCATGCTCCGCAAGATCTTCTGATGGATCCCGATCGAAACCAGGAAGACGGTCACCCAGGCCCTCGTCACCAGCCGGCTGGACTACGGAAACACCCTCTACGCCGGAACCACAGCCAAGTTACAGAAAAGACTACAACGCATCCAGAACGCCTCCGCCCGACTCATCCTGGACATCCCTCGACGCAGCCACATCTCCGGCCACCTGAGGAACCTGCACTGACTCCCCGTCAACAAGAGGATCACGTTCAGGCTCCTCACCCACGCACACAAGTCTCTCCACAACCTGGGCCCCAAGTACCTCAACGACCGCCTGACCTTCCACACGCCCACCCGCCAGCTACGTTCCGCTAGCCTCGCCCTCGCCGCCGTACCACGCATCCGAAGAGCCACCGCCGGAGGCAGATCCTTCTCCTACCTGGCGGCCAAGACATGGAACTTCCTCCCCATCCACCTTCGGCTGACCCAGGACCACCTCGCCTTCAGGAGACAACTCAAGACCTGGCTGTACGAGCAGTAGCGCCCCCCTTCCCCCAAGCGCCTTGAGACCCTTCCGGGTGAGTAGCGCGCTATACAAGTGTCATGATTGATTGATTGATTCCTATGGGCTTTAAGGCCCATAGGAATCAATGGCAAATACTGATTCGGTAATTACCGAATCGGTAAATAACGAATCCTACCGATTCGGTAAAAATTACCGCATTTTTCCTACATCTTATTTACCGATTCATAAATACCGAATCGGTAAAATTCTGTATTTATGAATCGGTAAATAAGATTTACCTACATCTAGCCCCTTATCTCTTCTTCATACTGACACAGATTTACGCATTTCCAATACAATGTTTGTAGTGTGAGCAGGGCCCTAACACAAAATGATACCTGTGTAGAACGTGGGAGGACATCTCACATTACCACGTCTCAGAGATATACAAAGGCTTCAGGCTGTTTATGGCACTGCCTGAATATTACCACCCCTTGTCTTGGGCACTGCCTGACTATTGCCACCCCACCCGCAGCTGAGGGGGTGCGATACACCACAAAGTCTAAGATGCTCCTTTACAAAACATAAAAAGGCGGTGCTGCAGTCCAGCTGCTCCAAGGTGAAAAGCGACTACAACCCCCATAATGCACATAGTCGTTACTTGTGATATGAAAAACCAAGACTGAAAAAATGTTGACAGGCAGGTACATCAGGGGAGCTACCGTGCAGAAAATCCACAAATGGTTCTGACTGTAACTTGCAAAGACGGCAGCTCCTAGGCCACGTGGTATTGTTAAATCCTACCGAAGGACTCGACGTGTAATTACTCCCCTGTGACATGGAGTCTTCTTAAATGCTCTGGGCCCGATTCACAGAATAAACTTAAGACTCAATCCTAAACTTACTACTGTTTTGGTATTCACAGATTGCACTTACTACTTTTGGTATTCACAGAATGAACTTACTACTTTTGGCATTCACAGAATGCACTTACTACTTTTGGTATTCACAGAATGAACTTACTCATTTCGGTATTCACAGAAGTTGGGACTCCTAACTTTAGGACTCCTAAATGCCTTCTGTGAATACCGAAAGTCCTAAAATTACGATTTTTCTCAATTTAGTAGTAGTAAAGTTAGGACCACTAACTTTAGGACTCCTAAATGCCTTCTGTGAATACCGAAAGTCTTAAAATTAGGATTGTTCTCAATTTAGTAGTAGTAAAGTTAGGAGTCCTAACTTTACTACTACTAAATTGAGAAAAATCCTAATATTAAGACTTTCGGTATTCACAGAAGGCATTTAGGAGTTCTAAAGTTAGGAGTCCTAACTTCTGTGAATACCGAAATGAGTAAGTTCATTCTGTGAATACCAAAAGTAGTAAGTACATTCTGTGATTGCCAAAAGTAGTAAGTTCTTTCTGTGAATACCAAAAGTAGTAAGTGCAATCTGTGAATACCAAAACAGTAGTAAGTTTAGGATTGAGTCTTAAATTCATTCTGTGAATCGGGCCCTCTCTCTTTAAAGAAGGTATGCCCACAATGCACTGACTTGTCAAATGAAACACAAGGACTTCTGGCTTAAGTAACAACAATAGCAATGTGGAATTAAAAGATGTGCGCCTTTATTTTGGTTCAATGAATGACTGAATACATTAAGAGCAATTTATAAATCACAGACAACTGCTCCCAGGGAAGATCCCAGAGCTTGGTTAACTGAAGTAAATGATGCTCGACTTCATCTCTCTGAAGATGAAAGTGTTCAAGCCAGTTTTAAAAGCAGATTCCACTTTGATCTCCCGTAAATGCTTTGGTGTGGAATGCCACAACCTAGTCGCCCAAACCGAGGAAACCTCAAACCTTAAAAATACATCACAGGCCCTGGATAGCAGATCGTAGTGCCCTACTAGGCACATAAAATTTGACTTTTCCACATAAGTAGAAACGAACTTTTTTTTTGATTCACTCTATGAGTAATTATTAGGGCTTGATATTGTAGTCTCTGTCTGATAGGGCGGTGCCCTCAACCCCCACTAGATTGCCTGCGCTTAGAATTAAGCATGCTGCACCATTCTGCACCAGCTGGTGCGTAGTTAGCAGTTCTGCTGGCGCCCCAGATAGAGAGCATTGACACAGTCTAATCTTGCTGTAATAAGTGCATGGACAATGTCTTTCTGCGTATGAATGGGGAGAAATGCCATGGTCTTTTTAACCATTTCAGGATTGAAAAGTAAATGGTTTTTAAGGCCTGCACTTTCGGCTTAAAAGACGAGCCCTGGTTAAATTTGAAGCCTATATCTATGAACACCGATGCGGCAATTGGAGGCTCCCCCAGTCCAGTGAGCCGCAGTCTCCTGATGTCCGACAGGGAAGAATCAATGAAGACCAGAAGCTAAGATTTATAAAAGTTCAGCTTAAGACATCCACTGCGCATCCAGTTTGCAACAGCAGTGAGGCAGCCCTGGAAATCTACTACAGTATCATCCAGTCACGGAAAGGCTAACATCAATTGTATGTCATCTGCATAGGACACAATATTAAAGCACTGTGGCTCCACTTCTTTAACCAACAAAGCCATATATATGTTGAACAGTGTGGGGCTCAACGATGAACCCTGCGGAACATCACATCTCATTTTGCTGTAACTTAAGATGTAGGGTAGTATGGAAACAGATTGTTCTCTAGTGGATAGGCAGGATGTTAGCCCCAGCCATGCTTTGGTCACAATTCCTGCGCCTCCCAATCTCTAGAGGAGAATCTCTTGAATGCTGTTTCAAAAGCAGGCAAGAGATCTGGCAGAATGACACCTGCTTTTTCCCCCGTCTTTTTTCGACACTGGCAGTGACGGCTTCTCTGCAATGGCGGAGGAGCATCGCCCCACTGCCTGGCTCAGACCCAGCAAATAAAAAATAAAACAATGTTCTAGCATTTATTTATTTATCAATTGCGGCTCTGAGCCAGCTTGTGCAAGGAAGAGCGGGGCATAGGGAGGAGGAGTGCTATGTACACTCTCTAAGTGCGCATTTGTGTTTGGCCGGCCATCTCAGGCTGACCGGCTGTTCACAGCTGGGCTGGAGAAACCTAAGTGCACATGTGTGTTTTACACATGTGCACTTAGGTTTCTCCAGCCCAGCTGCTTTGAAAAGCTGGGCTGGAAAAATCCACAGACTCCCTTGTCTGAGCGGAGCATCTTTCCAGCCCACTCAGGCCCATCCCGCACTGCTTGTCTCATAGTAGGGGTGCAGTGTGGGGGACTGCACAGGGAGTCCGTGACACTGCCCCAGTGCTTGCTGGGACTAGGAAGGATGAGGCACGACATGGGAGGCAGGCGGCAGCTTCGGGTAAATGTTTATATTTTTGTATTATTAACGCCTCCCCCACTGCTTCCCCTCCCACGCTCCTCCGTGAACCCTTCACCCGCCTCTCTACCTCTTCATTGTGGCGGCTGCCACTGAACATTGGTGTTTTGAAAGAAAAAATACTGTCATAGGGTTATTCATGTCTTTATGCACTATTAAGTGGGTCATCAAGCCTTATGAAAAGGATGCTTTCTGATTTGCAGCACTAACGTCAATATTTACCTGAGACAGACATTGATTTGCAGAATCAGGCTGTGTGTTCATGTACTGTCGCAGATGGAATTTACAACTAAAGAATGTAAGCCAGGTGAACTACATTTTTAATTGTCTGAAGAATGGTAAAGAGGTGTGAAAATGGGCCACTGAGTAGCCTTCAGGAATGGTGGGAAAACACACAAACTGCCACCCCCCTCCCCCCCCAATCAGAGTGGAGGCATGGGCGCTACTGTTTTACACGTGTCCACATACAAAGTGATTCACGTAAGAGCCAGGGACTACAAAAAACATGTGTTTCCAGGTACCAAATATATTTTTGCAATTATCTATTATTTTTTTATTTATTTTTTGTTGGCAATGACCTAACAGCAACGTTTTACCAAGACAAAAAAATAGGCAATCATTGACAAACTCAAAAGGCTGGCAGACAATGTCAGCCAAACTGGCTTTGCTGACGCTTGTTTTAAAATAATTCTTTCCTGGGTTCTCCGATGCTCTACCGCATAAGTTAAGGGCATTGGGCTTTACGCTGTTGGAAACAGCCCCTGTCGTTCTCTACATACCTATGCTCGCTGTTTTCCATTGTTGTGGCTTTGCTATACTGTGGCTCATTGGACCAACGTTCATGTAGTGGGCTTCTGTACTTGCCTGTACAGAACCTGGATGTACACTCCTGGGTGGCTGCCATGCTTACATTATTTTCTTTGTATTTCTGCATTGTGGCCATTATGTCTTTACCACAGCTAATTTTACTGGTTCTCGCGTGCTATATTTATTGTTAGGAGCTGCGCCATTCTTTTCACATGTCCATGTCTTTTTGTTTTAGAATTTGGATGACATAATAATGAAGCCATATGAAAACAAAAGAAGGTACCAGAGAATCACTTTAAGCGTGTGTTTAACTGTGGTAATACGTTTTGTGAATGAGGGTCGTTTTACAAGTTCTTACACTGATTGGGGGGGGTAGTGCGTGGGGGGGATGTGGCTATGAAGTGTATCTGTGACGTCTAGCATGAGGGTGGTGCGATTTTGACCTATTGAGATGCCTAATACATAAAGTGTGCATGTCGGATTGGTCAGCCCTCTTGCAACGGCCAGCCAGACATGCGAACTTCGGAGGCAGCAATCTGTGAGCTGTATAACAGCAGGCAGAATGCAGACACAGGCTCCTAGTGTGAAAAGGAGCATTGCATTCATCTGCTTCTACCAATCATGGTGCTACTCTCAAGCTGATCTGCATGAGAGCAGCTCCAGTATTGGTTAGATTTGTTGGCTTAAGGCTCTTCCTCACTTCACTGTTGTCACCTCCCTCCATGGTGAGTTCTGGGAACAGTCGTGGGGGAAGTGATGCTTTTACAGGGGCCGATCACGTTGTTTTATTAATTTTAATTCTCTCCAGTGAACGCCTGGGGGGTGCATCTGTGCTAGATAACCTCACCTGCCGCTGAAGTTGCTCAGGGCTGCTGGACTGAGTAAAGCTGAGCGGCACTGCGGGTCCATTGCTGAGGGCCGGTCCCGGTGCGGGTGAAGGAGCAGGCTAGCGGTGAGACAGCTGGCCCGCATATGCTACAGAACAGCGTGGCCCTGCAGACTGCCAGGTACCCATGGGAGTCAACCCACCTGCTGCCTCTGTGCAGAAAGGAGCCCGGAGCGGGACTCGGTGGCTTAGATGGGCAGCATCCCCAATGTAAGCCTTGGCAGACAGGCCTGAAGAGCCTCAAGGGCCCCAATTGTCCACAGGAACACAGCACGGCCCTGTACAGAGCAGTGGGCAGCAGAGAGTATCTGCATCAGATAAACCAGCCCTACAGAGGACTGTGAAGAGATGCCATAATTACCCCGGCGGTGGCAGTGAACGGACCTTGTTCTCCTGGACTTGCCTGGGCCCCCTGGGGTGATACAGCCTGCAATGGAGACTCTACTGGGACCTCAGAGGAGGACTGGCTGGTGTTCTACACTCAGATAGTTATGAGTGGGGGTGTAGTCTACAGGGAAGTCCTCCCCTCCCTCTTTTTAGTCAGTAGCCTATTTTTATTACGGGCCACCCTTTTGACCTGACTTGCTTTATTCTTCAACAACAGTGACATCCCAAATCCCCTCATGGCAGCTGAGCTGTGCTTTAGCAGGGCGGAGGAGTAAATGCTGTCGCTGCAGAATGAGATGAAGTCGGAGGTGGGGGTTGCCAGTTCAGTCTTTTTTTCTTTCTATTTTGTACTGCTCTAGCTTGTTTTGAGCAGACACCAGGGAGCCCCACATGCACTGAACTTCTAAGTTGCAGACAAGTGGGGATATGATGGTGGAGCCAAGACGCAGATCCCATGCTTCCTTTTAATGACAGTGCCACTTCAAAGGCCTGGAATCTTTACAGGGGCCTCTGTGAAACACACAGGAGCAGAGAGGTCTTCTCCGATGACACCAAAGGATGGGCGCTCTGGGAAACCGACATTGGAAAGTACTCTAGTATCTTGTTATCTCCATGGCATGTATGCTTTAGCCTCCCATGAGCCCCAAGACCTGCTGCTGATTTGCCTCACCCCTTTCAGATGCCACTAGCTGCTACTGCTGCCAGGTCAGTCACACTGGTTTGCTGTTCCTAGATTCTGTTATCTCTTACATCTTCAGTGGTATCTGTATTTGGTAATTGTATTTTTGACTTACTGTTAATTTTGGACTCTTTCTGGCCTTAGTGCCCGCTTCGTTTTCCCACAATTTTTTTCTTCTGCCCGCCACCCTCCCGCCTCCATGCCAACCTCTCCCACCTCCCAGGACTACTTACTAAGGATGCTACGCGGCAGCGTCGCTGGCACACTGAAGACGTGCCAAAGGCAAGTCTGTTTCTGCCCTCCATGCCTGGACTGTGCCCAGCACCAAGAACCCTGGCCAACAGATACCCTCCAGCAGATCTCAGTGCCCTGGACCCCGGACGCAACAACAAATGCTGACTCGTATCGCCATGCCCGAAAGCTGGACCCTTCAGCATCATCCACTGCAGTACTCCTCCACCCCAGGACCGACCACCATTGCCTCAACCAACAGCTCTCCATCCCCGCTGACCGATATCCCCCTGGAACAACTCAGTTGCCTACTGATCAAGGCCATATAACTCTGCAAACATGCAACCAAAGACTGGGACATCATCTCCACTCTCGCCTTCAACGTAACCTTCATCACAGAGATCTGAATCACCATCATTTACGAGGAATCAATCACCTGCACTATCACTGATGACTAAATCATGCTGATCATGGAACACATGAATTTCCAACTCGCAACGATGACAGCATCACCATCAAAGGTACCCTTGCATTCAGACCGCCATGACCACAAACGAGCTTCAGCCACGCCATCACTGAATTCATCCCCCCGCTCGCCATTGAATCCAAACATTATGTCTTCCTGGGAGTCCTCAACTTACATCTGAACATCTCCACTGACACCAACTCCACCAACTTCCTGGAAAGAATGGACAACATCGGCCTCAAGCAGCCGGTCACTGACACCATGAACAAAGCAAGACAAACACTGAACCCCATCTCCACATCCAGCAACAGAATCAGATACAACCACACCTCGGAACTCAGTGGGTCTTACCACTCCATCGTACACTTCACCCTCGCTGGACTCCCCACACCACCCCCAACTGCCACAGCTCCCTCTTCTGCAGTAGGACCAAAGTCACTCAACAACTATGAACTGACGCCCTCGGCACCAAACTACTGGATCAGGCAGTACAGAACCTCAACAACTGGATCATCCGTGCTGCCAACCGAATTGCCCCAACCAAATAGCCAAAACCCGCAGACCATCCAAATGAGGCAGCTGGCACACCCCGGAACTCAGTACTGCAAAATGCAGGTGTAAACAACTGGAAAGAAGATGGCACACCAGCATGAACCACAACGACCACACAACCTTCAAATCAGCCCCCAGCGACTACCGCAGCCAGATCAAATCCACAAAAAATTAGGTTGTGACCCACTGGATCGAGACCAGCACCAATCAAGACAAGGAACTCTTCACCATTGTCAGAGAGTTCGCATGCCCAGCAGCCACTGAAAACTCAATCTCACCCTCTGCGGAACACTACAGCGCCCTTGCCAACCACCTCTGCACCCCATCAACCATCACTGCCGACCACCCGCTCAACAAATCGAAAAAAACTTAGGACACTGAACACAACCAAACTTATGAACTCCATCCAACTCCTGCCCCCACCAGCTTTTCAACCTCAAAAGAGACAAGTTCAGTCACCAGCCCGTCACCATCCTCAACGCCTTGTTAACCACAGCATCTTTCCCAATGCCTGGAAACACGCTGAGATCCGACCTCTCCTCAAGAAACCCGGCAAGTTCCATAACTACCATCCAATCTCACTGCTCCTGTTGCTTGCCAAAGTCCTGTAGAAGGCCACCAACCTCCAAATCATTGAGCGCCTCTAGAAAAACAACCTACTGGACCTGTCCCAATCAGGCTTCAGTGGCAACCACAACACTGAGAAAGCTCTGATGGCTGCACCAGACAACATCCGCACCCTAATCGACAGAGGAAAATCAGCCACACTCATCCTGCTCAACCTCTCCACAGCCTTCGACAGCATCTCCCATGACACACTCATTGATCAACTACACCAGATTGGAATCAGAGAGGATGTGCTCAGATGTATGGCATCTTTTCTCATGGGGTATACCCAGAGACTCCGACTCACTTCCTAAACCTTGCAAGCCAAGTAAACCATCAGCGGTGCCCCCCAAGGTTCATCCCTCTGCCTTACCCTCTTTAACGTCTATATGACACCACTTGCAGAAATCATCAGATCACACAACATTAACATCATCTCCAATACTGACGCTGCGCAGTTCGTCTCGCTCTCATCGGACCCCATCTTGTCTAGGACCAACTTCCACAACTGTATGGAGAACGTATCAGTCTGGATGAGGGACAATTGCCTGTAGCTCAAACATGGACAAGACTTAAGTTCTTTGGCAAACACAAAGCCTTCTGGAACGACTCTTGGTGGCTGTCGGAACTCGAAACCTCCCCAATGCTGAAAGACCATGCCTGCAACCTTGGCATCATCCTTGAAAGCAACTCTCCATAAAACATCAGGTCAACGCTGTCTCCTCAGCCTGCTTCCACATGCCTTGCAAAGTTCTCAAGTGGCTTCCCATCTGCACCTGAAAGAAGGTGACGCAGGCCCTCATCACCAGCCCATTGGACTATGGCAGCGCACTCTATGCATGCACCACCACTGAGCTCATGCAGAGGCTCCAGATGATCCAGAACACAGCTGCCAGACTCCTCCTCAACCTGCCCAAGAGGAGCGATCACCCAGCACCTAAAGGACCTTCACTGGCTCCCGATCCAGAAAAGATGCCAGTTCAAGCTCCTGACCCACGCCTACTAAGTCCTCCATGACCAAGCACCTGCCTACATGAACAAGCGGCTGCATTTACCAGAAACCTCAAACAGATACCTCTCATATGCCACTGCCGCTCTAGAGGACGCTCCTTCTCCCATCTCGCCGCCAAAGACTGGAACGCCCTCCTCCTCAACCTCCGAAACACACCCTTGCTCACCCACTTCAGGAATGGGCTCAAGACCTGGCTTTTCGACTGATATCTGCTGCAAGCACCTGGATACCCTCTCAGTGACAAGCTGCGCTTTATCAGTATGACCTGATTGATTGAACCTCATATCTTTTTCTCATATACAGAAATAGCTGCAACACAAAGAAAATTGGAGTGCATGCTTTTAAGGTAAAAATATAATTATTTTTTTATCCTAAGCTTTCTATTAAAGGCATGTTCGGTACTTATTTTGAAGGGGAATTGTGCTTATTTACTATTTCCGACCTTGATAATTTACATCTCTCTTTCGGTGGGCAGGCTCTTGTGAACAAGTCTTGGTGAAACATCAGCTCTTCATAAGCATGTATCCCCATACTGAGTCTTAATTACGTCCCACTCTTGCATTTACAGTCACATTCTCACTTCCTGTCCCTGTTGCGATGAACAATTGACACCCCTTCAGTGGAGAGACTGCTCCTTTCTCCAGATTCTTTATACATATACTACCTATCAATGTTGAAAGATGCTGTTAACCCCGTGGATGGTAGGCACAAGAATCACTTGGCTATTGTGCATCGGGGTTATCCTTTGGTGATTGTAATAATTGGGACATATTTCATTCCAAGCATTCTACTGTGATTGGAGGCAAGGTTTGTTTTGGTCTTATTTTTACGAGATTTGTGCTTGTATCTTCTGAGCAAGCTCTGATGAAACAACAGCCCTTCCACACTTCACTTTCAATCACATTCACACTTCTTCTGTTACTGATACAAATGTATTACCTTTCACTGCAAACACATCTTCTTTTTCCTGGCTTTGGGAAGTCACACTCTTCCTATATATTAAGAGGTGCTAAAATCACACACAGAGACACACAATCTGGTTGGTGTCTTTTGCGGCAGTTATGTTTGCAAGCTAGATTTATTTTTTAGTCCTTTGTAAATTTATTGTTTTCAGTTTGATTGCTGCTACTTTGTTTTTCTGTTGCTCTTGGCACACACCTTTCATCTTCTTAGGCAGTGAAGCAGAAAACACCAACACCAGCAGCTTTACATTCAAAGGGGAGGTCTCACACTGTCAGCAAGTCTGCATTAGTTCTCCCATTGCCGTCTGATAGATGTAGCAACACTGGTGACAAGCACTTTTCAACTTGTAAGTAATTCAAGAACGCTATGAATTTAAACTGCAATAGTGCTTAATTTGAGCCAGTGGTTTCCGGTGCTCGGCACCACCCCTTAGTCGTCAGCACCGGCGCTTGTGACAGTTTGCCACCTTTGTCTGGCTCATTTCGAGATGAGCACAACAACAGTTATTTATTAATTCAATATACATTAAAAATGAATATTACCTGACCCCCAAGCCATTCTTATAGCTTTGGTGCCTGTACTAGTCCGACTTGTTACACCTGTAGGACTGTGATGTATAACAGTGGGGATATTAGTATCATTGGCAGCATGGCAGGGGCAATATGTAGTGAAGAGATCTTTGGCACCTATTTATTTTTACAAATTAAGCACTGATACAACAGTACTGCCCATATCCTCCTCGACCTTTCCGCAGCCTTCGTTGTGGCTTCTCATGCTACACTGATTAAAAGACAGCATATGGCTGACTTATTTGCTAAAGCTCATACCTACTTTCAGTGTTCTCTCTCTGGGAGATCATAGTCAATCTCTCATCCTCGTCTTCCTCTGTTTAAATCAGATCCTGTTCCAGTTTCATGGTGGGTTCTACAGGGGTCGCCCCATTCTCCAGCTCTTTTCAACATTGATGTGGCCTGCCTCGTAGCCATGGGGACAGCCTGCGCTTTCGACATGGTATCATATGCAGATGACATGCAACAGATAATATCTAAAGCGGACAATGCCGAAGCAACGAGAAACAAGTTCCTGGACTGCTTGGATGAAGAACAATTGTCTTTATTTGACTAATGGCAAGACTGAAGTCAGTTTCAGTTTCAGTTTCAAAATGCTTTATTCGGTATGTATGAATACAACCATATAGCAACAATCAAATTAAAATGACAACACATCATACATTTATATCAATTCTGGTTTACCAAATACCATCATTATTAAGTGCAATATACATTTAGCAGCACATGTCCGAATGGGCAGTCTTAAAGTGCTTGTTAGTGCATTCGCCTAATAGTACATGTGCAAACTAGCAATATAAAGTGCTAAAATGCTAAAGGTACTCAATTTCTGACACATGTGCAAATTACCAATATTAAAAGATGTATATTGATACATACGAACAATAAGTCATGTGCAAACCAGCAGTAATAAAGTGCATATAAGTCACAGTCATGTATTGAATTCACACAATGATTGAATTCCGTACTGAAATAAATTTTAAAATATAAGTGGCCACATAAAAACATATGTCTGGGCTCTCTAGATTGAACATCAGTTGCATCGCTTTCTTTGTACTGCGCATGGTATATTTTAAAAAGATGGGTTTCAGGTAAAATTTTCTATAAGAAATATAAAATTTACGAAACAGCATAAAATGACAGCCGCTCTGCTTCGATGTACCATCACATGGGCATAAACAAGTCCCAGGTTTCTTAATTGTTGGGAATGCCACTAGGTGATGCACCATCCCCAACCGTAGACGGGATAATACAAAATGGTGGGAACTAGTGCTAACAACAGTAAGGTAGGACTGAAGTAATTTCATCCGGTAAAACCAACTCCATTTGGTCTACCGATTGAAGTTGGCCCGCCTCTTCTCAAAAGAAAGCAGCAAAAAATGTGGATATCATTGTTGATATCACACTGTCCATGAAGGAACACATTACTGTAGTGTCTGAGGTTTGCTACGGCATCCTGCACATGTTGCGCAAAATGTTCAACTGCCTCCCAAGTTAATGTCATTAAACTAATATCCAAGCCCTTATTATGAGCCCGCACCATTACGGCAAACTTTCCACACGGGCATGGCCGACTATGTGTTCGCTATCCTACAAAATATCCAAAACCCCGCAGCTCATATGGTCTGTGATCTTCCTTCCAGATCATCCGTAAAATCCTATGGCGAGATCACTTCATTGACTGTCAGTCCATTAGGGTGTTATTTTCTAGCCATGCTCATAGGGCCGTCCATTGCTCAGGTCCTGTTTCTCTTCAAGTTCAAGTTCAAAAATTTATATAGCGCGCTACTCACCCAGAGGGTCTCAAGGCGCTTAAGGGAGGGAGGGTGCATTACTTATCAAAAAGCCAGGTTTTTAGCTGCTTTCTGAAGGAGAGGTGGTTCTGTGTAAGGCGGAGGTGAGTGAGGAGAGAATTCCAGGTTTTGGCCGCTAAGTGGGAGAAGGATCTTCCTCCCATGGTGGATCTATGTATGCGCGGAAGTGCGGCGAGGGCTTGATTGGATGATCGTAGTTGGCGGGTGGGTGTGTAGAAGGACAGTCTTGTGTTGAGGCATTCGGGTCCTAGGTCATAGAGGGCCTTGTGTGCGTGGGTGAGGAGACGGAACGTTATTCTTTTGTTGACGGGGTGCCAGTGGAGGTCTTTCAGGTAACCGGAAATGTGGGCTTGACGAGGGATGTCAAGTATGAGTCTGGCTGAGGCGTTTTGGATGCGTTGGAGTTTTTTCTGTAGTTTGGCAGTGATTCCGGCGTAAAGGGTATTTCCATAATCCAGTCGGCTAGTGACCAGTGCGTGGGTAACTGTCTTTCTTGTTTCGGCGGGGATCCAGCGGAAGATTTTTTTGAGCATGCATAGGGTGTTGAAGCATGAAGAAGAGACAGCGTTAATTTGTCTGGTCATCGAGAGGGAGGAGTCCAGGATGAAGCCCAGGTTACGTGCGTGATCAGTAGGTATGGGTGCTGTACCCAGGGCCGGTGGCCACCATGAGTCGTCCCAGGAAGAGGGGGATGATCCTAAGATGAGGACTTCAGTTTTGTCTGAGTTTAGTTTTAAACAGCTGTTCTTCATCCATTCGGCTACTTCTTTCATTCCATCGTGTAGATTGGTCTTGGCGGTGTTTGGGTCTTTGGTGAGGGAGAGGGTCAACTGGGTGTCGTCTGCGTAGGAGATGATGTTGAGGTTGTGTTGTCGCGCGATGGATGCGAGGGGACTCATGTAAACGTTGAAGAGGGTGGGACTGAGTGATGATCCTTGTGGTACGCCGCAGATGACTTCGGTGGCCTCTGATCTAAAAGGGGAGAGGCGGACTCTCTGGGTTCTTCCGGCGAGGAACGAGATGATCCAGTCCAATGCTTTTCCTTGTATTCCGACGTTGCTGAGGCGTTGTATGAGGGTGTTATGACAGACAGTGTCGAAGGCGGCGGAGAGGTCGAGTAGAATGAGGGTGACTGTTTCTCCATTGTCCAGTAGCGTTCGGATGCCGTCTGTAGCTACGATGAGGGCGGTTTCGGTGCTGTGTTTGGCTCGGAAGCCAGACTGTGATGGGTCGAGTGAATTATTGGATTCAAGGAAGGCGGCGAGCTGACTATTGACAGCTTTCTCAATGACTTTGGCAGGGAATGGGAGGAGCGAGATAGGGCGGTAGTTCTTGAGTTCAGAGGGGTCTGCTGTGGGTTTCTTCAGAAGGGCGCTGAGTTCGGCATGTTTCCAGCTTTCCGGGAAGGTAGCGGAGTTGAAGGAACAGTTGATGACATCGCGGAGATGGGGTGCGATGATGGAGTCTGCTTTGTTGAAAATGTGGTGGGGACATTGGTTGGTTGGTGAACCTGAGTGGATGGACTTCATCAGGCGTATGGTGTCTTCAGTGGTGATGGGGTTCCTGGCACAAAGGTTGTGAGAGAGTTGTTTTGGTTTGGAGGTGGGTGGAGTGGACTGTTCTTCGGATTGGTTTTCAAAGCTGTTATGTATGTCGGCTATTTTGTTGTGGAAGAAAGAGGATAAAGAGTCGCAGAGGTCTTGAGAGGGAGTGATGTCGTTGGTGCCGGCGGTGGGGTTGGTAAATTCTTTGACGATGTTGAATAGTTCTTTGCTGTTGTGGGTGTTGTTGTCGAGTCGGTCCTTGAATGCTGATTTCTTGGTGGATCGGATCAATTGGTGGTGTTTGCGGGTGGCGTCCTTGAAGGTGGTCAGGTTGTCAGTGGTTGGGTTTTTTCTCCAGGATTTCTCGAGAGTATGACATAATTTTTTGAATTTCTTAAGGTCATCGTTAAACCAGGGGGCCTTTTTGCTACCAAGTTTGATTTGGTGATTTTTCAATGGTGCTAGTTCGTCAGCGCTGTGGGTTATCCATTGTGTGAGTTTGGTGGCAGCTTGGTTTGGGTCCGCTGATATGGCAGGAGGGTTTTGGTTAAGCGATGTGAAGAGTTGTTCGGCGGTGATTTTTTTCCAGTTTCTTCGAGGAGCAGGTTGTGGGGGGTTGTGGGTCAAGGTCTTTTTGTAGTTGAAGTGAACGCAGCTGTGGTCCGTCCAATGGAGAGCTGTGGTGTGGTTGAAGGAGATATGCGTGCTGGAGGTGAAGATGGGGTCGAGCGTGTGTCCGGCAAGGTGGGTGGGGGTGTCAACAAGTTGTTTGAGTCCGAGATTGGCCATGTTGTTCAGAAGGGTGGTGGTGTTGCTGTTGTTTTTCTTTTCCAAGTGGAAGTTGAGGTCTCCCAGTAGAATGTAGTTCTCGGAGGTGAGGGTATGGGGGCTGATGAAGTCAGTGATATCTTCGTTGAATTGCGTGCGGGTTCCTGGTGGTCTGTAGATGAGGGTGCCTCTAAGTGTGGTCCTGGGGTCGGTGTGGATCTGGAAGTGAAGGTGTTTGGCGGTCGCGAGTTTATCGTCGGAGCTGGTCGTGATTCGGATGGTGTTCTTATGGACGATGGCGATGCCTCCTCCTGATTGGTTGGTGCGGTCTTTTCGAATGATCTTGTAAGTGTCCGGGATGGCTATGGCGATGTCGGGGGCTGATGATGCGGTCATCCAGGTTTCTGTAAGGAATGCGACGTCCGGGGATGCAGTGTCGAGTAGTTCCCAGAGTTCAGTGGCGTGTCTGTGGACCGAACGGGTATTCAGCAGGATGCATTTCAGGTGGTTAGAGAGGGAGCTGTGTTTGGAGATCGTGGATTTGGTGTGGGTCCTAATGCAGGCAAATTTGCATGATTGGCAGGCGAAGGGAACATGGGTGTGTCCTGGGGCGGCTTCGTAGCATTGTGATGCGCGTCCAGGGTTAAGGGCAAAGAGGGTAGCGGCGTCATAAAAAATGCGGGTGGATAGGGATTTGCGAGGACCAGGGGGTCTGGCGCTGGGCGCGGTCCGGGCACGGAAGGGCGTAGACGGGCTTACCTTTGGCGCACCTTCGGCGCGCATGGGGCGCGACCGCTGCGCGCAAAAGCATTTGACATATGTAGAAAATGGAGGGGGTGGGGGCGAGGGAGGGTCAGCTGGGAGGCGGGATCGTGGTGGAGGGCCGGCCAGGGATGCAGAACAACAAGGATGCAAGTCAACAAAATGGCTGGAAGCCAAAAGCGAAAACACGATGGGCACAATCAACACGAACGCTCTGATGATGGCAAATGCACCGGACAGGCAAGCACAGCTTAGGTCTACAGGCAAAAGGCAGTGCAGCACAATGTAAAACACTTTCAAGCTTACTTTCGCTGTAGTGCTATAATTACAAATTGCTATGCAGTCAGGTACGATTCTAAGCGCTACGATATGATTTTAAAATGCAATCAGGCACAGATGCTTCTATGGCAATGCCAGGCAACAAAGATCAATCAGGGGCTCAAGCGCTACGATACCACTGGCGTTAGGCTGGTCAGGGAGCAGCGTGAGGAGCGACCGCTTCTGAGGGGGTCCAGTAGAGTCCTCTTTTACCAACCAATATGAGTTTAAAGGTATGCAGATCTTGCCTGAGCCCAAACTCATCATATCCATCTTCCCAGAGTTGGGGGCGCCCCTTATCTCATTTGGAAGTTCACCACTGGAAAACTATTCCTTAGAATATTCCCACAACCTTGAATTTTTCTGTTTTGAAGATGTCTCTTAAAACGGGTCTGCTTTAATTTCTCTTTTACAGCTTTCGTGACCTCTCCACTCTACTGTTCTGCGGTCTGTCTTCAGGGGGAGAGTAGGCACATAATAAATTCAGTTAACATAACGAGGTCAAGGGCACATTTTTAATTGTTTCGTATAATAAATCCGTATTTGTAAAGCGCGAACTACTCACCCTTTTGGGTCTCAAGGCGCTGGGGGCTGTCGTGGAAATTAAGTGAGCTATTGCCCAGAATCACATGGTGCTGAGCTGAGCTGCCGCCGGGGATCGAACCCTGAACCCTGTGCTCCGAAGTCAGATGCCCTGGCCGCGGGGAAGGATGACATATAATGATGTCATCCTTCCACATCCATCATGCTTCAATATTACTCATAACATTGAATGGTTCTTGTGACAGGTGCTATGAAATATAATCCTATTTTTGCAGGTGGAAAAGATGCTGGCTCTGTGAACAGATCTTTGGGCCTCAAAGGATTGTCCAGGCATTTGCTTCTCTGCTGACACCACTAACAAGCAACAGTACAATACTGCAGCCATGTAAGCAGTAACCCTTCCACCCACATACTCCCCCATTCACTTCCCCACCCTACACATCGCCTCTTTTCCCACACTCCACCCCACCCACTGCAAGGCATTGCGTTCACCAATCGATCTGACCATCACGTTAAGCACTCATTTACTCATTATATACAACTATCCACCCATATGCTCAATCACTCATTTATCTTTGCACTCATTGATCTATCCATTTATTTGCATTCACAATAGAAACCTAGAATCTACTGGCTTTACTGGTCTTCCTCTAGTAACATGACCAAACTGCAGCAGCACATTGTAAGGATCTTCTAGACTTCTTCATAGCAACTCAGGACAACCTCCTTAATTCATACTGCTTTCATTTTGAACTCTACATCATAGTCTGTTTGAAATTGTTCAAAATTATAATAGACATATCTGCACCTCAATCAATCTAACTGGGAAACAAAACCACACATATGTATGCAACCTACCATTCCAAGTGCTAATTATATTCATGTCACTATTCCCAAATGCCCATAAGTGGTTACCAGAATAGAGCTGACAAAGTACAACTGCCCGGCCTTGGTTGTGGTGACCTTCTGCATTCCAGGGTCCGGTATTTTGTTAATGAGGGAAAAGCAACCCCATTACAAAGATGACCCATAATATGAATGTATGACTTTTATCACATTTTTAAATTCACAGTGTTTTTCTATATCATAGCCCCTTTAAATAATTAACTTTCATAGCACTGAAGTTGTGCTTTTTTGATATATGCATACCAGAATAAGCTAGCACTGTTTAGACAGCCTGCTCTACAAAATTCCACACTTGTGGAAAGCTTACCTAGTCTCTTTTTATGTTTGAATATTTTAGCTCTAATATAGTACAGGAACAAGGGATCTGACCATTTGACCCTGAGCTTTTTGCTTTTCGATTACCTGATTTCTGGACTTTTACTTTGAGTGAGTCCTACTGACAGTGTCTCATTCACTGTAACCTCTGTTAAAATGTATTGAGAGTGTTTGATACCATGGTCTGCCTTTTAAAACAAGGTCCTGTTAGACTTGGCTTTTTCAGCGGATTCACCTCCAGACTTTTTCCTTTTTGGCCTCCGGCTTTTGAACTTATTGTCGTTGGTTTTAGGACTCTGGGCACCCTACTGCTACTATTCAGTGCTAAAGTGCATATGCTCTGCATGTGAATTGTGTTTATGGATTGGTGATTCAATGATTGGCTTGTTTGAATTACTACTACGTCCCTAGTACAGTTCACTGTGTGTGCCCAGGACCTTTAAATCAAATGCTGCTAGTGGGCTTGCAGCACTGATTGTGCCACCAACACAGGCAGCCTTTCAAAGGTGTCTCGGACCTGGCAAGGGCACCCACTTGCCAGGTCCTAACCTTCTTTTTTCTTACATGTATGACACCCCTTAGGTAGGTCCAAGGTACTCCTGCGGGCTGGGTTCAGTGTATGTGAGAGGTAGGACATGTACTGGTGTATTGTACATGTCCTGATAGTTAAATACTGTGCATTTCTTTTACACTGTTGAAAGGCTATCTCTCGCTTGGTTAACATGGAGGATGCTTTGTAAACACTTTTACAAATGTACCTTGCCCAGTGGAGCTGATAGAAAAGTGGAGTTTAGTATGCCTGAACTGAGGATTTAAAAATGCATCTAGTAGTAAGGATGATTTTTATATTGTGTGTTTGGAAATACCACATTTAAAAAGTGGGTATTTCCTTGTCTAACCATCTATGTGCCTCTGACTGTTTTGTATATTACCTGTCTGGGCTTTCTACTGCAAGGGGCTGGGTTGTGCATTCACACTAGACAGACTCCAGGGGGGGGGGGGGGGGGGTTACGGTGTGTCCTGCCTTCACTGGGTGACACATAGGCAGGCTGAATAGACCTGGCTGCCTTTAGAGTAGTGGGAGGTGCTGTTGCTTGTACCTGAATGGCCTGTATCTGTCTTCCACAAAGCTACCTCCACCCCCTAGAGTGAGCCCGGCCCGAGCCAGGCAGAACTGGATTATGTATGCCAGTGGAACTTTGTTTGTGCCAATGTCAAAGGGAAATGTGGTATACATATTGTGGCACTAATCCCAGTGTACTCTTTCCCGCCGCTGCTGCCCCTGCGGCCCCGCCCCATGACACAGCCCCGCTCCCGCCACCCTACCTCTGGGCCCGCCCCCTCCCCTACTCAATGGCAACAGCGCTGCTGGCACACCCGAGGCGCGCCTAAGGCAGGCCCGTCTGTGACCCGACTGTAACCAGCCCCAGGAACCCTGGTTCTTCCAGGCCTCACAGCTATGACTCAGCCACCCTCCATGCACTCAATCCCAGAAGACACTCCGACTGCGCAAGAACCTCGCCGAATACCCCCCATGGACAGTTCTCGTGCATACCCTGCTGCAGATCCTTCACCATCGACAAAGCTCGCACTGCCGCCGAAGGCCCGCCTGATGCACGCACCACCGAAACCCTGACATGCATCCTCCTCAACATGCGCTCCCTGCATAACACGCCGTAGAAAAATGGGACCTGATCAACACCCTCTCGCCCAACGTCATTTTCTTCACAGAAACCTGGACCAACGCCACCTCCGGCCCGACATCGCCACTGCCATCCCCGAAGGCTACAAGATCCAGAGAAAGGACTGCCCACACTGCCCAGGAAGAGGTCTCGCCATCGCACACAAGACCCCCATCCGACTTTCCACATCCAGCATGAGTGACCCCCACTTGAACAAAGAACACCTCCACTTCCAGATCCAGACCAGCTCCAGGAAGTCGCTGCATGGCACCTTCATCTACACACCGCCAGGACCTCGCATCCAGCCCACTAATACCATCACCGAGCTCGCCGCACCCCACGCCATCCCCTCCACAGACTACTTCCTACTCAGGGACCTGAACTTCCACCTCGACAACTGCAACGACCCAGACTCCACCACTCTCCTGACCTACCTTGCCAACCTCACCAACCTAGTACTGAAGAAGCTGATCAACACGCCCACCCACTGAGCGGGTCACACTCTCGACCCCATCTTCGTAGGAGGAACAAACATCTGCTTCAGCCACACCACCCAGTCCCTCTGGATGGACCACAAATTCTTCCACTTCACCTTCAACACCCAGGCCCGCCCGCGCCCGTCACAACAAAACTGGAGCAAGGTCACAGAAGAACAGCTCAACGCCACCCTCCTTCAACCCCCCCCCCCCCCCCCCCCCCCAGCGTCACGACTGACACCAACTGCGCAGGCACGGAATTTTTCCGCTGGATCTCCTAATGCGCCGACACAAGCTCGCACCCCTCCGCCAACACGCAAAAACACACCCTCTGAAGGCCGCCTGGTTCACCACAGAACTTCAAGAAGCCAGACGCTCCTACAGATGCCTAGAGAAGACCTGGCAAAACCAGAAAACCTCAGAAGCAAGGAACAACCACAGGAGCTCCCTGAAGGAATACCACCAGCGCATAAGAGACACCAAACAGACCTTCATAAAGGACAAAGTCCAGACCAACACGACCAACGTCAAGGAACTGTTGTGAAACCTGAATCTGCTAAGTTGCCATGTGCCCCACCATCTTTTTGACTACAGCGTCCATTTCACCTTTGTTCCACTGACCACGTACATGTCGACCTGCACTCAAGTTGACCTTTTCCCCGCACCCATGCTAAAATGTTCCAGGAACGTTGAGATGGCAGATGACCTCACCCAGGGGTTTCATTCCTGTTCCAACTATTCAGCAAGAGGCAGGTGATGTGCCTAAGGCTTAGACTGCCCCATTGGATGAGTACAGGCCTCAGCAAGGCCTGCGAATGCAAAGGGTTCGCCCTTCTGTGCACGGAGTTCTCAGACTACATAAAGAAATTGGCACGGAAACTGGAAATACAAAAACATAGTTTAATAAACCTTCAAAGGTGGTACTTCAGCCCACACAACACTCTACAGTATTGTACAAGGTAGCACAAAGAACTCAGACATGCGGTCCCCTTTTATACACAAAAGAAGGGGCTCATAAGTAGGCGGATACAGCTCAAAACATGATTTACGACCATATATAGACATTTCTTGAACATGATCGATACATGGGTGGAGTTAACGGTTCTTGAGACCCGCCGAAATGCACATTCCAATCTACGCTAATCAGAGACAGATGTGACTCCTACTGAGCATGCGCTTGACGCACAAAGAACTATTTATAGCCTGTTGCTGGGCAAACTTAAGGGGTGACTAGCAGTGAGGTAGGACTCGCCTCGTGTCGAGCACATGGCAATGTATGGCACACAAGATGGAGGCCAGAAAACAAAATGGAGTCTGGCCGTATTTTAAGTACGGGCGGGAAAACTAGCAGAAAGACACAATAGCATGTCTTCAGCAGATGCTTAATACTATCACTGTTTTATTTACAACAGACGACCCTTTCAGCATTTGCTGAAGACAATCGGTTTTCTTGGATAATCTAAATACTCATCGTTTATATCGATGCTCATCATTTCAGCTATCTCTCTAGTTATAGTTTTCTGATGGGCAGCCTCAGCAACGAATTGGTTATTAGGCACACAAAATGAAACACATAAAGAACATATCATTGGACTACATTGGATACATACACAACATGTAAATAGTATGGCATTAACTATACAAAGTCCAGTGAGAACTTTCCAACCCCATATGGAGATCAAAGTCCAGAACCAGCCTGAAAAAGTCCAAGTCCCATTTTCAACATGTATATCAGCTGCAATTTTATGTAACTTATTCATGGCTTTGTACACAGAAGGAGTATGATCAGGGATAAAAACACAACAACTACTTTCAATAATTCTACAAGCCCCACCTCTGTCTGCTAACATTACATCCAAAACCATTCGGTTTTGTAATGCAACAATCCTAGTAATTTGTAGCTCTTCGGTGAGATTACCAAGAGCTGCGGCAGTTTGATTAGTAACAGCTTCCACTACTCTCGTTAATCGTCGTATCTTTCTACTATTCAGAGCATCTCCCACAAAGAAAAACAATCCTAAGTTAAAATCTATATACTGTTGCAGACTGGTATCAGTTTGATCAATATCATCAACGAAAAAAGTTCGCTTGTATCTGTTTACAGTCACATTATTCAGTAATTTCTCCTACCTTACCTGGTGCATTATGGCAGGGCTGAATAGACCTGGAATGCATTCAGAATAGTCGGAGGAGTTTCACTAGCTCCTGAATAGGCCTGGTCTGCATTTAGAGTGGTGGGAGAATATTTCACTTGCTCCTGAATAGGCCCTGTCTTCCTTGCGCAGTGATGTCTCGACCTCCTGTCAGGAAGCTGGGCCATCGAGGACAGAACTGGTTTGGACTGAGCTGAGAGACTTTTTCCACAAGAGAACAACAGAAAATGTGGTATAAATATTGGGGCTCAGACCCCAGAGCTTTAGATTACTCCTGAACTAAGGAACCTGCCAGGGAGAAGATCAGGAAAGCTGTCAGGAGGAACTGCCACTTTGCTGCATGCTCTGCTGTGTTGGCATGCTGCTCGCTGCTTCTGTCGTGGGAAGGGAAAGGACTGGATTGTACTGTCATCCTGCTGTTAGAGTTTTCTCCAAGGGCTTGAAATAGAGCTTGCCTCCTGTTGGACGTCTCAGGGAGATAAAAGACTTCAGAGAACTCTTTTGGACCAATAAGACTTTCAAGAAGAAGAGCCGGAGAAGCTGTGCGGAGTATCTATCACTTTGCTTTGTGCTTTGCTGTGTTGGCCTGCAGTGGCTGCTTCTGTCTTGGGAAGTGAAAGAACTTGCTGCAACTTCTTTGTGTTAATTTCTAATTTTAAATTTAAGGGCTTGAGTTAGAGCTTGCCCCCTGTTCAAGAAGTGTCAGGAACAGCAAAGACTACAACTTCATCTGCTCTCATCACTAGGAACTGTGTGTTTTGTGCTGCAGCTGAAGAAAAAGCAACCCGATGCTGTCAACGTCATAGCTGCCAAATCCGTGTTTTGAAGGCAACACATAGGGCATCGTCGTGATTTTCACCACAACCCTGGTTTCACCGACGACGCCATCCGGAGCCACCACTGAGCCGCTGCTTACACAGCAACATGTGGGCACCACACTCCCCACTGCCTCACTTGATGCCGCCAACCTGGTATCACTGACAACAATGTTTCAAGCTGATATCAACACCGCTGCTTGAACCATGGTTCGAGGGCACCGTTCATAAGTTACACAATGCACCACCCTCATCCTGCACTGCAGCCTTGGCCTACAGATGCCAGAACCATTGACTCCAAGGCATAAACCGACAACAGCGCTTCTGCAATGAAAATGCCGCTGCTTGCACCGTGACCTGCCAGCACAGCGAAGAGCACGCATCACTTCGTACCGCAGCCCTGGTATCACCCACACCACTGGACGACCGTCACCGAGCCGCTGCTTGCACCGTGATCTGAAGGCACCGCACTTCACACCACAGCCATGTTGCCTGCTGACTCCGGCGATCTGACTTCAACCGCGAGGAGTTTGATCTGCAACACGTGTGACTTCAAGGGCCCGACGACTTCTGCACCGACTTCCAGAACTTACACCTGCGGACGCCGGCTGTTCAAGGCTCAAAAAGAGGTTACCGATGCCCTGCATTTCTAAAGGTACTGTTTTGCGGGTCTTCCTGACAACGTAGATGGCCCGCAACGCTGCGGTCAGCCAGAACTGTTTGGATCTGTTGATCATGGCGCCGTGATAGCCCCGGACTGAGCTATCAACTTCAAGGACCTGTATTTCAAGTCTATTTTTGAATATTGATATTTCTGAGTACTGTATGATGGATTTTTATCGTTTTAGGTCTTGCTTGCAGAGATACAATATTGGTTATTTTTCAAAAACTGGTGTGGTGTCCTTTTGTGGTGTTTTTACTGTATTACTGTTGGTTATATGCAATGCTCATACCAAGCTACCAAGGGGGTGAGCTGGCGTTATGTCAGTAGAGTATTCCCCTTATTCTCACTAGAAAGAAGGGTCCCTACTTGGACAGGGTAACAACCTGCCAACTAAAGACCCCCATTTCTAACAGTGGCACAATAAGTGCTGCAGGCCCACTAATAGCATTTTATTTACAGACCTTGGGTATATGATATACAAGCGACTTACAAGTAAATTAAATGTTCAAATTTGGTATGAGCCAATCAAATTAGGTTTAGGGGAGCGAGCCCAAGCAATGTAGCACTGGTTAGCACAGAGTCCTTACGTCAACAAAGGGCAAAATGTTTGGGAGTGACCCTTCAGAGAGGCCAGGTTCAACAATGCCCAAATGTGCATATCAAGAACATAAGACAGTACTGTTTGAAAAACAACCTGTAAAAAGCAACTGAACTGCATCTTAGATTACGCTCTTCTGATACGTGTGAGATTTAAAAACTATGTATAATTTAAAATGAAATCCATGAATCTAAATTTATCTTGGTAAGATTTATTCCTAAATTATTACTATAACTGTAACCATGTTTGTTTACTTTAGCCACCAGACAATTCATATTGCATTGAACAGGGCAGTTGTTAAATAGTGCCAAATAAAGGTTAATTAGCCCCGCTGGAAAAGTCAATGGACTGGAGTTATACCAAGAAATATGCATCAAGACCAGAGGGCAGTGGTTTTCTTCTGAGGTGGACCATTTAAGATCACTAATTCCAAGTTCAGTTGGTGGACCTGAACTGCCTCTCCCTGGTAGATAGCCTTGCATCTGATATAGCAGTGTAATAAACGAAGACTTACTGCTGGAAACAAAGCCTCAAACATATAATTTATGCAAACGAGTGTGACAAAAGACCTTGTCAACTCTGAGCAAATTTTACTAATGCTGCACTGCTTAACTAAGGGACGTAGGCTAGTGCCAGCAAAGGCTATGTTTGGCCCCCCACAGTTTTTAAAAATAAACCTTCAGGGCTAAGGATATCCTCTAAAAATACAGAACTGCGCCTTTAAGCTTTGAAGAAGGAGGAATCCCTTTTTACTGGATTAGAAGCAGAAGACGAGGAATACACAAATATCAATCTATTGTGAACTCTCTAATCTTCCCAAATAGAGTATTTCTTTTTAGGTAAACATTTTCATTGCCACCTATTAATATAGCAAACACAAGAAGACTGCTGACCTGTCCTGACCTGGCAGTTCGGGCTGGTCTGTTCCCATGATAAGTCTTATATTCCTGGCAAACCTCAACCATACTTGCAAGACTCGCTATCAATTCAAGCGAGGAAGAAAATTCTGTATCTGCGCCTCTTGGCCCTCAGGATTGTGGACTTTAACCCAAAATGGGCGCTTACGGATTGTGCCATCGCCTGACGGCTATGCAACTACCGCAGAGAATCCTGGTTGCATCTTCTGTGCTGCCTCACTAAGATGGACAGCGAACGACATCGTCTGCTGCGCCCGGCCCTACGGAACCTAGGCTACAGAACCTGTAGAGAGGCCCCGGACTGGTGCTTTTCGGGAAACTACGACCTGCCTACTAGCTAGGGTTGCTAGGGTCGGTAAGTACCATCTGGTACCCCAACCATGCTAGCTGATAGTTAATTTATCATGCAAAGTAAGTGGAATTACTGGACCCAGAAATCAATGCAGGGTTGGTCAAGGGACTTATGAAGAACTTTCCTACTGACAATTGACATTGTGATGAGAACATCCATGCTGAACTTCCACACAACCTCTAAATTCTCGAAGGAGGGAAGATAAGGAACAAACAGAAATGTTTTTTTTCTTTTTTTAACAGAAGTTTTAAAGGACATAAAGTAGTGAATAAATTCGTCATGTTATCTTAAAGTTGTACATAGGGTTTTATTGGGTGAAGGGCATTCCGGGGGGGGGGAGGGGGGATGTTCATGTGTTTTATACTGTAAAGATTTTAAGTAATCACAGTCAATAAATAGACTTACTGTTCCCATGAGTAGCAGGATCAAGACTGATTTGCAAATAACTGGGTCCAAACTGCGGTAGCATAGTGAGCAAAAGAATGCTGGATTAAACCCAGATCTGGGACTGTGGATGAGAAGTTGAAAAGTTTCAGCACTCCGTCCATCATCTTGTTGTCTTTGCTATACTCACCTTAAGAAGCCATGGGTATGCCCAGACGGGGGTCCCTTGCTCGCTGTGCCACTGGATTTAAAGTAGCCTGGTTGATGAGGGGTGATGCCTGATACCGGTCCCAGGATGCTTGTTTCTGGTCCAGGGAAGAACGGGCCTGGTACTTCAGGCTGGACTGTTCCCATGAGCAGCAGGGTCAAGACTCATTTGCATATGGCTTGGTCCAAACTGGGGTGGCATAGTGAGCAAAAGAATGAGGGATTTAACACAGATCTCTTGGCTTGGGTGAGTAGGTAAAACGTTTCAGCACTCCATCAATCATCATGTTGTGTTCGCCACCTATTAATGTAGCACATACCAAAAACAAATCAAGCATCACAATTAATTCAGCAGAAATAGTAATGGCTGAAGCTAATATCTCAAAGGAGCTGAAGCATAGTATTGCAAGTTTATGATAGGTGGGGTGTAGATATTTACCTAGGTGAAATGCAGAGATGCAGCAGTTTTTTATACACTTAAAACTATGCAAACTCTGAGTTAGTATATATGCGAAAAAAACAAGGACCCCCTGGGTACTAATGTAGATTCCTAGGGCAGGGTAAACACCAATGTGGATAGAAAGCCTAGGACATCAGCAAAATGAATGACCAATTAAATAAAATCAGCAAGTGTGAAGAATGGACAAAAAATGTGAGGATATATATAAAATTATATATTTAATAAGTCTTGGTTAAAAAATCATATAGAAAGCAAACTATATGATCAATAAAAATATCATTCATTAAAAACAACATTAACGTGTCAAAATATAATACATTTCCTAACAATTATGCACATAGTGGAAAACAATACATTCATATATTTCATAGAACATAAAAATACAGTTATGAAGCAACTCAAAGTTAGTATCAGACCAACCTAAGATGGTGGTTATGTGGAGTACACATAATGCCAAGATGGCTATGTGAACCTTTTATTGGAGATGTGGTACAAACTCTCACTAATTATTGAAAGCATGCGAGGGAAGCATTTGGTGTACTGAGATTAGCTAAACCATGGCAGCACAGCTGTCTTTTGCTTGTTCCAGAATTATTCTAATGAATGTAATTTGCCATTAACTTCATCTGCTCATGATATTTACATTTGCAGTGGTGTTGAGGTCTAAATCATGTTGTTTCAGTGATATATAAATCTTGTTCAGTGTGCTTGCCAGGCCCAGGTGAGTGAGGGTTATTGGAGATGGAGAGATTCCTTGTTGTATTTAAAGTAGTAATTTGTCTTTTTATTTCATGAAATGTCATTATGGGAGGTCACTCTTTGCTAGCGCTCTTTCTTTTGATGGGCACATCGTGGTAGGCTGATTTGCTTTATTTCCTATTGCAGCTGTGGGTATACCGCAATTCGCAGAGATCAGAATGGTCTGATCCCATCAAAGACATCTGAAGATATTCTAATCAGTGGACCACTAGGCAAGATTATTGTTGTTTCATTAAATTGCTCAATGAAATAATAAACAAATCATCTGCCTATAAACAGGATAACCTAGTTGGCTTATAAAAATACTTTTGCTGAATTAAGGCTATTTTTTTATATTCAAAACAAAGAGCGGTAGTAGTGTACAGAGAGGTTGCACATCAATAATTGTACATGTAAACTGGGGTAACAAGTACACAAAACAATAAAAATGTATCAAGCAGCAAGAAAATATTGGACGGTGCCACTCAGGGTAAGTTGCACCCCACTACTTTGGCTGCAAAGACACACAGGGACCTACAAAAGTCCCTGTGGAGTAATATACAACAAAATACACCCGGCACTCTAAAAATGATAGTTTCAAATGTATGACCGTGATAAGTTAGCATCAAAAGGACAGAGGTCTAGTATGTCACAGGAAAACAGCAGAGATGTATTCATGCAAAAATTCTTCAATTTATTCTGAGCAAAAATTTAGAAAAGCAAATATGTAACAATTTCTGACAGGACTGTAAGTATCACAATTTTTGAGTGAATACAGATGGAAGGACATTCTTTAAAATAAGTGACATAAAGTCCTTGTCACCATGCATGAAAACAGCCGACACATATTTCATCACAACCAGTGACTTCCTCAAGGCTCTCAAAGAAAATGTAGTGGTCGCGTTTCTAACAGACCATGGTTCACCATTGACTGTGCATGATGTGTATATAACTTCAGGATCCAAGTGCGCTCTGAAAGTTCAAAATTTGCCCATGGAGATTCGGTAATTTACCGATAAGAAACTAAGATGTAAATTTATAGGTAGCAACTGATGGACTCTTATAAGCCCGTCTTGAGAAATGGTAAGGCACATAATTCTGAAAGATGTCATGTGTCCAATATACCCGACTTGATTGAGAAGGCTGATGTATGCCCTTTGAAGTCTGTCTGTAAAGATTCGCTAGTGTGCCGATGTTAATCAAGGCTGTGATAGTCCTTTTTCTTCGAAGCGGACCGTCCGTCAATTGGTAAACTTGGAGCCTACGACTAAGGACGGTTGGTTTCTAAGAAATGGGCCTCTCACAGACTTGATTAACATCGGCACATGCTTAACGGGACGGGATAGTGACCATACAAATTACGGTCTGAAAGTTCAAAATTTGCCTGTGGAGATTTGGTAGTTTACCGATAAGAAACCAAGAAGTAAATTTATAGGCAGCTACTGGTGAACTCTTATAAGCCCGTCTTGAGAATTGGTAAGGCACATAATTCTGAAAGTTGTCATGTTTCCAATATACCCGACTTGATTGAGAAGGCTGTTGTATGCCCTATAAAGTCTGTCCGTAAAGATTCCCTAGTGTGCTGATGTTAATCAAGGCTGTGATAGTCCCTTTTGTTTGAAGCGGACCGTCTGTCAACCGGTAAACTTGGAGCCTACGACTACGGATGGTTCGCTTCTAAGAAAGGGGCCTATCACAGCCTTGATTAACATCGGCACATGCTTAACGTGACGGGGTAGTGACTAAAGGGGACCCTATCAGCCCGTCCATACAAATTACCAGCTCGTATAACTTTGCTTAAAATGTACCGTAATTAACACAGCCTTGAATCAAGCGCCAGGATCCTCTACCCCCAAGTTCATTCATTACGCTATATTAATCAGTTACAAGATTTTAACAAAATAGCCAAAAGAAATTCACACCTTAATCGACTTCTTAGTTGACCAATCAACATTGGGCAGATGCATATAATGTTAAGCAAAGTCTCTATTACCTGTTGGCACAAACGACAAGTCCTGACTTCGGAAGGACCACCCATCCTCCATTTTGGGAAAAGGTCTAGTGTCGGAATCTCTCCATATCTGAGGGCCAGAAATTACTGTTTGACCTACTGATAGTAAGATGCTGCCAGCACGAGCGATTCTCTTTGATGTGAAGAAGATTTCAACAACTGCAATATATTTCCGCTGGATACATATCCCTCATGGAGGACAAAGACATGCAGATATGTTTACAATGAGATGTTCTTTCATTATAAGTAAAAAAATACTAACAAAAAAATATATCAGAGGGGGTAAGAAGAAAGGGAAGTCAAGACAGGTAGGGAATAAAATAGTGCAGAGGTGATGGCATCTTTTTAGCTAAATGACTTAAATCATGGAACCAGAAGCTGGTAAAACACCATGGGGCTGGACTGCAGTTATTATTCCTACTTGGTATTACCACCCTGTACTTGCCAATTTAGACATTTCAGGCACAGAAGATGAAATAATATGTGGGTCCTGAAATTACTGGGATATTTGCCATGTTTTTCCTAAATTCCAAGCTGGCTTCCACTTACAAACTCCACATACTTTTATCGCTCCTGCCCTCTATAAGAAACCAGGCAGGTTTCTGGGTACTAGGTAAGACCATCAGCTTCAGGTGATGTTCCTGCACTTCTGTGAGCCTGGCTGTCAGGCATAAACCAGCTTGGACATACCACTGCTTTTCGAGTACTCTGCAGAGTTCTCCTTTCCTTGGTCATGATGAAGTTAGAACTTGAACAAAGTGGGGTGGTTTAAGGCCCTTTGACAAGTGTCAAAGCACGTTCTGCCCAACAAGAGTTTTACCTGGTAAAGGCAACACTGGGGCTAGATATAGTAGGTAGATGGCAGTGTTGCAGTAGAATCCTGTAACAGAAACCACCGTCAACTTTGATGAAACAACCTGCTTTACTGCGACCAAAACCTGGTGTGGGGTATCAGTGTCTGAAGGTCAGAGATGATGTCAGCCCCAGTTCCAATGCACAAGTGGGAACATTGCAGTCCATGGTACTATGCAAGTAAACCATCTTTCCCAGAGCCCATCGCCAGTGCTCCTATTTTTGATGAAACAGCCCTGATCCTTCATCACCAAACACCAGCTAAGCAACTGGAAGACACTCTTGAACCCACTTCCCTGATGAATACCATCCACTCTGGAGTCACCTAAGACCTGTGCCTCCACTTCAAGAACATTCTTCTCCCCCATGCTCACAGTTATCATCAACATCTACATACCCCCAACACTTTCCCATATTGCTGAAAAAAGGCAGAAGTCAACGCCCTTTTCGAGCTAAAGTCATTGCGTAAGCCTTCAACACCCAACTCACAGACCACCTAGCACTCCATCAACTCCTACACAGCTTCCAAACAGACGTTTGCATCAACCACAGCAAATCAAGACAGCTATCCGTTCAGCCACCGGAGACATCAGAAGCATCCTTGGTCAAGGAGAAATGGCCACACTCATCCTCCTTTACCTCTCCACAGCTTTCCATACAGTCTCCCACAAGTCACTCATTAGAAAGCTTCAGCACATAGGTATCGACGAACCAGCCCCCAAGTTGATATCCTCCTTCCTCACGGACAGAACTCAATGAGTTAGACTTCCCCCTATACCCCAGAACCCAAGAAACTCATCTGCAGAGTCCCTCAAGGATCGTTGCTTAGCCCAACACTCTTCAACATCTACATGGGCCCCTCGCGGACATCCTCAGAGCCACAGCATCAACATAGTATCATATGCCGATGACACACAGATCAGCCTCTCCGTTGTAGAGAAGTGTGGCTCAATGGTTAGAGCGGCAGACCCTGATGCAGTAGTCTGGCCGGGACCAGGGTTCAATTCCCGCCTCGGCGGGTCTCGGGCTCAATTTCCTCGGACCTGATAATTCTCACTTCGGTGCCTATTCTAATCATGAGTCCCACTCTGCACCTCTGGGCAATAGCTTGCTTAATCTCTACAACGGCCCCAACAACGCTGAGGATGCCTGACTTCACCTTGGGGGTGCCCAGGAGTGGGATACTCACAGGGAAAGGCCAGGAAGGGTTCCTCGGCGGTATTCGTAATGCGCTGAGATGCCTACGGGTAGTCGTGCGCTATACAAGTGTGTAATCATTTCATTTCATTTCATTACTGACACAACCAACACTGTCTAAGCAAACTTCTCCAACTGCATGTGCACTGTCGCTACCTGGATGAAAAACAACTGCCTCCAGCTCAACACAGACAAAATCGGTATCCTTATCTTTGGCAACAACCACTCACCCTGGGACGCCTCTTGGTGGCCATCCGAACTTTGCCCCGCATCCACCGCAGTGGACCATGCCAAGGACTTCGGGATCCTCCTGGACACCAACCTCTCCATGAGCAGACAGATCAACACTATCTACTCATCATGCTTCCACATCTTGGAACACAGAACGAAGATGCCTGTTGGGTTGGTAGAAGTTGAGGTGGTGGTTGAGATGAGCTGGAACAGTGTTGTTGAGAGGTCTTTAGGGGTGGGTGAGTAACTTGAACTTACATCTTTCCTGGACTGAGAGCCAGTGGAGATTGTTGAGGTGTGGAGAGATGTGGTTATTTTCCCGATGAGTTTGGAGGCAGCGTTCTGTATGGTTTGCAGTCGGTGAAGGCCATTAGCTAGGATTCCGATGTAGCAGGCATTTCCGTAATCAAGTCTACTTGTGATAAGATCCTGGGTGACCATTCGTCTGGTGGTCAGTGGGATCCCAAGCAGAACTGATGCAACGTTGCCGCTGATTAGCCCAAACCACTGCAAAGACCGGCATCGCCGCAACAGTCCTCGGAAGCGGTGCATCATCCCTATTGCTTAACGCACCTTTGGTGCGGGCCCTTGCCGCTCTTCAATGACAGCCTTGATGACAGCCTTGCAGCTTCTTGGAACCTGTGTATTGCTCCGACTGTGCGTCACAACCATGATGCCGGACTTTGCATCGCAAGTCCTCATCAACAGAATATTCAACAACAGCACAGAACCTCTTATCCCAAACCCACGTCATCTACGAACCAACGTGTCGCTCTGGCTGTGTGATGCATCTTCGACTCGGATGCTCGCAATGCTCTGCAACTCATTTTTAAGGTACTTTGTTCAGTGGACCTAACTGAGTCCCGTCAGCCGTCCCATACTCCGTCATGGTTGGCTTGAACTTGTGTCTTTGTACTGGCCTGACGCAACCAGATTTCCATAGATGGCACTTTGTGCTTTTTGGTGCTATTTTCCCTAAAATATTTTAAAACTCATAACTCCAGTTATACTGATTGGTCTTGTTTTATTTATTAAAAGTTACTCTATTGGTCTATTGGTCTAAATCTGTTGAGGGAGCCTTTTGTGCTGTGTTTTCACTGCGTTACTGTTTAAAGTTTTGCACAAATACTTTACACATTGCCTCTATGTTAAGCCTGATTGCTCTGTGCCAATCTGTTACTTGAGTTCAAAATCCTTTAAAAACAGAAGACAGAAGGTGTTTGACAAAATAGGTACAGTTTGTTTAATTATACTTTAAGCCTTTTAACTTAGCCCCTGCTCCACCCCTGCAGACAATGCCAAGAATTTCGGGATCCTCCTGGACACCAACCTTTCCATGAACAGACATATCAACGCCGTCTCCTCATCATGCTTCCACATCTTGGAAAGTAGAACAAAGGTGTCTGGTGGGTTGGTAGAAGTTGAGGTGGTGTTTGAGATGAGCTGGACCAGTGTTATTGAGAGGGCTTTAGGCGTGGGTGAGTCTCTTGAACTTACATCTTTCTTGGATTGGGAGCCAGTGTGAAGTGTTCAGGTGGGGAGAAATGTGGTTATTTCACGGGATGTACATAAGGAGTCTGGAGGCAGCTTTATGGGTGGTTTGGATTTGGTGGAGGACATCAACAGTTTTTTTTATGTAGCTGGCATTTCCACAATCAAGTCTACTTGTGCTAAGTGCCTGCATGACCATTTGTCTGGTCTTCAGGGGGATTCTGAGCAGAACCGACTCAATGTTGCCGCTGCGTAGACCAAACCATCGTAGAACAGTTATAGGCACAAGGCCTGAAGACTGTCTCAATGTACAATCAGTCTGTGTCCTCCTTATGTACAAAACATGATAGGTTATAAAAGTTTCTGGTGTGCTATGTATGGTGAGGAATGTTGGTTGCTGCCTTTGGAGTCGTAAATTAATTGTCTAAGGGTTCCCATAGGTGGGCCTTGGCTTCGCGTGGACACCATGAGGTCAGTGGATAACGTATTGAGATGTCTGGCATGGGAAGCACTTGATCACTGCCCATGTTAGGTCCAAATTGACTATGTTCCTAACTCACGTGACATATGACTTTTTAAGTTGTATTAGGAGCATGCGTACCTTCTCCGGGCCATGTGTGTTTCATTGGGGCAATGTCCCTTGACCATTGTAATGTCGCTGCGCCTATCGGTGGGATTGATCCAGAGTTTCCTGCCCGAGTGTTTGCCTGGCAGCTACGCACCCTCCATTCTATGACCTATCAACCAAAAATCTCAGACCTAGGTCTCAGTGCCTGCTTGACTTATTTGTGAGACGAGGTTGATGTTGAGTTCACAACAGGCGATTCTGTTAATTAGGAAGAAATTACATTTTTATTGATGAATACTTCGATTTTCATATTATCAGAACTACTAAGCGATTAAGCACCGGTTAATTTGGGGTTTGCTTGTGTCTTACCATGACAAGGATTGTGGTTGCTTCTTGACCTTGGCTCTCACCCCATTCAACCAGTAACCCAATGTCTTACATTCGTCAGTGATGGTGGAACCTGAAAGGAGTAGTGGGAGGAGTCAGGTTTTAATGGGGTCAGGGCTAGGAGCTTCTCTTAAGGCTGATCGTCCAATCAGAATCCTGGGAAGTTAGGGCCATTCCCTCTAGCTGACCTACCAACAGTAGGAAATAGTATGATTTGGTCCCTCCCTGTTCCTCTTTGAACTGCATGCTCTATAAAGGAGAGAGAAAGAGATGGCAGATTGGGAAACCTTCCGGCTACTAATCACAAATGTCTACTGCTTCTCTTTTCTCTCAGGTTGGACTCACCAGTGGAATAAAAGGATGTCATTTTTAACGGGTAGGAGTTGAGCATTCAGGCTACACACCTGAGATGACCACTGCTTCTTTTCAGAACAGAGAATACTTTCTTGAGGATAGTTAATGAGGGAAGGATCTGGTGGTGTTAACTAATACCTACCATATGGTCAACACATTGATAAAAAATTGAACTGCATATTATTGGAATATGAAGGAATATTCCTTAAAAATCAGAGAAAGACATATGGGCATCAAAGACAAATAACAAAAGAAACTGAAGGAGCTATTTCCATTCATTGGCTTTATTGCTAATACTGTTGGAACTAAGGCAAAGTGAATAAGCAGAGACTTTTTGTTACCTCTATACTTGCGACTTAAATATTGGTAATTTAAGAGTCCCATTTTTATACCCATTTTCCAGATGGGAAGTGGATTGACTGTCTAAGGTTTCAGAACAGTTTTGAGATGGGTCTTAACACTTTGCACGGGTTTGCTTCACTTTTGGTGACTTTGCACAGGTGCAAAATGTTGATAAACATGGTTCTTTGAGTACCAAAGTAAAATAATAGGCATGTCTACATCCCCGGTTTATGACTACATCAAGAACTCCTGTCCAGACTGTGGCATGCCGAAAGCCACACATGGGCAGCAATCAGCTAAATCAGACAAGTCTTTGAATGTGCCCATTTGGAGCGGGGCAGAGAGAAGTGGTGATATTGAGAGCAAGAATATATACTAGCATCAATCTGGTATATTCAAGAAGCTTCCTTCCATGATATAACTGCTGTTCCCTGCAATACTGAACCACCCCCAGGTATGTTCTGGATAAACCCTACTCCTGATGTCAATGCACTAGGAAATATCCAAATTAATTGTGAAGAGATTTCATATTCTGACCCAGAAATGTGGACGTATGGTACCTATCACAGGAGCAGGGATGGATATTATGTCTTAACACTGTATTTAAATCTAATCTAATGCTATTATTTCATGGCCACAACTTTCAATCCACCTCCAAGTTAAAGAGAAAAAACCACTAGAGAGACTAGTATGCATGTCAAAATATGCCCCTTATACAAACAAGTTCAGGCAAATCATATTAAAAAATTGGCATCTACTCGAGAACCTTGAATGCCCTTTCCCCAAACCGCTATTTGCAATGAAAAAAAATCAGAGCATTGGGCAACAAATAGTTAGAGCGGACACCTCTCTACCTAAACCAAGGAGTGACCTACTAGTGCAGTGGAACCTAAAACCGATTGAAGGCCATCATAAATGAGGAAACTGCGTGGCCTGTAACCCCACCATGAAAGGAACCAAATTTGTCCATAACACAGAGGCGTAGCTAGGGGGGCGGTCCGCCCCAGGCGGCACAATTTTGGGGGCGTCCGCGTAGCACTAGTGGCCAGTTGCTGCCGGGGCGGCCTTTATTATTTATTTGGGGACACTGTGTCCACAAATAAATTATAAAGGCAGCCGCGGCTGCAACGGGCCAACAGTGCAGCCGTGCTGCCTTTATGAAAGTGCGTGCTGCATGCTGTGCGCTGCACGCACCTGACCAGCTGACTGTTGTTTACTGCTAGTGTGCCAGCGGCCAGCGGCAGTCACACAGTGCTTCCAAAATTGCGGGCACGAATTATCGCGTTTGTATTTGCTGAGCTCAAATTACTCAAGGTGGGTAGTCATACCTTTACTAATTAGGCCATAACTTACACATAGTACTACACAGTGCTGCTTGATATCACAAAATGTTTACAATATGACTAGGCTGCCAAATATGATGTAGATTTGCCCAATGTGGCTTAATGTTGGCCAGTATGACGCCCTACAGCCCAATATAATACAGCACTACACAATATGACCCAGTAAAAACTTTTAATGCACTGTGCTGCCTATTATCACAAAATCCTGTGCAGTATGACACAGTAGTGCCTAATGAAACAATTTGCAGTCTATTACGAAACTCGCAATGTAGAAAACCTGTTGGACCCACAAAGAACAGAGGGTAGAAGTGGGAAGAGAGCCCTTTGGAATGTTCACTCCCTGTGTAACTGTAAGTGTGCGTGCTACTGTTTTTCTGTAGTCTGTATGTTTCCTACTGTCCCCCTGTGAGTCTGTTAGTGTTACTTCTTCATATTTGTAAGTGCAGTAATGCTCACCCTGCCTCTATATGTGTGTGTGGACATTGGGGTCCGCATAGTTCTGTGTTTGAATGTCAGGGTTTGACCCTGTGTGTGTATTCACCCTACATATAGGTGTGGGTGTGGCAGTGTATACGAGGGATAAATATCTGTCACTTTGCTATTTTGTTTACGGTGACTAGGTGAGTTACCGTTCACCATGCATGTCGGTGAGTTAACTAATGACTTGTTCTAAGACGTAAACTTTAATGAGACAAATGAGAGCTGGCTGAGACATTTTGGAATTTTTCAAACATTAAAACATAGAGAGCACATTTGTCAAAAGTGAAATCAGTGTCTTTTGCTTCTCATGTTTTACAGTTTTTTTATTTGTCTATGGAAAGCAGGTCACCAGATGCTGCTTGACTCTATGCCACCACGACACAATACTCCTATCCTAACCTATAGTTTTTCCGATTTATTATATTGAGCCAAACAGGACAACAATTTCTCAAATGTATGGATGATAAAAGACCGGGGCTAGTGCATTGTTTCTTATTACTAAACTTTCAACATGTGTGACACTTAATGTACACCTCCAAGATAGTGATTATATCTGTAAAAGACTCCTGTGTGAATAGAAATAGCTACAGTGAGACTCTCTGTCTTTGTGAAATTCTCTATGATACTTCCCCTCTCTGAGATGCTGCCAGTTTGAGACTCTCAAATCGTGATGCTGTTATCTGCCTTTATGGGATTCGTTGTCAGTCTGGGACTCTCTGCCTGTGTGAGAATCGTGTGTATGAGTACAACACTATTCATATATATCTGTCTTTGTGAGTATGATTGTGTGTTCTGGAGGGAGAGACTGGCTTTACCTGAAGGTGACTCTTGCATGAGGCACTTAACTTGTGTTACACTGCATTTAAGAGGTGTGAGACTTTGTACTTGCAAGAGTCTCAGTGTAATACAGTGGCGTATTTAGGGGGGGCGCTGGGGGCGGTCCGTCCTAGGCGGCACAATTTTGGGAGGCGTCCGCGCAGCACTGGTGGCCCGTTGCGGTGGCCTTTATCATTTATTTGGGGACACTCTGTCCACAAATAAATTATAAAGGCAGCTGCGTGCGCAACGGGCCACCAGTGCCGCACGTGGCATAGTTTGAAAGTGCGTGCTGCGTGTTGCGCACACCTGACCTGCTGACTGTTGTTTAATGCTAGTGCGCCAGCGGCAGTCACACAGTGCTTCCAAAATTGCGGCCACAACGCGTGTGAGCGCTACCAATGACGGCCCTGGGCGACATTAAATGATTTAAATATTTTGGCCAGCCCTGCCCTCGCTATGAGAACGATGTAGCAGTCACACGTCACGTGCTTCACCGCTACGCGTTCTTGCACTCATTCTGGCCTGGAGCAGTCGATGCAGTGCTGCTCTCTGGGCGATTTGCAGGCTCTGGAGACTGGTGTGGCTGGTGATTTAAGTTCGAACCAACCACCCCTGCCTGGCATAGAGACCATGGAGCGAGTCACGAGTGGGGTGGGGATATTTAGTGAGTGGCAGAGTGGCAGCATAGCTGCCAACAGGACTTTAAGTGAGATGAAAAAACTGGGGGGTCTCTCAAAGGGGTGTTACCGATTTCGTGAAGGGAGTGGATTTAAAACACTAACGCTAAAAATCTGTATTTAGCATTTTGTGCCACCTGACTTGTATTTTGCTGTTTCTGTCATTGCATCCACATATGTGATACAACAAGTAACATCATACCTACAACCAGGCCCGGTTCTAGAGGGTGGGCCAGGCCCAATCAAGGATTACCCTGGCCCACCCTAGGCCATTGTGAACTGGAAAATGAGCGTTTTTCATCCTAATGTCTCACATTGCCTTGAGGCCCCATTGTGCCCTGCCGTGTTGTTTTATTTAATTGTTAAAAATGGAGATGTGGGTGGTGCACTGCTATGTTAGGGATAAGAACTGTAGGTTCAGTTAATATCGAAAGTTCAAAAGTTTAGGGTGCTCTCGTGGGTGGTATTTCCGTCAAAACACTTAAGTCAATACAAACAAGTCGTGTACGCACAGAGTGCTAATACATCCCCAGGTGAGGCACACCATACATGATCATATCCATGATTCAAAAAGGTTGTTGAAAGTATGGTTTTATTTTCTTGAAACAATGTTGATTGAAAGATAATTCGACGATATTAATTTCATATCATTCCAATGTTAAACTCATTAAGGTTGCCATGATGCGATTGAACTACTCCAATGCATTTTGGGCGGAAAGCCCTTTTTAACGGAGAGCTGAAAGGAAGACAGGCGAAAATAAGGGGTCGCAGTGGTGCGAGCGTTCTAAATAATGTGTAAAAGGTGCTCGGTGTTGAGGATAATAAATGAAAAATGATGCCGGAATGTGAACTATGCTATGGTGATAGGGGAGCGTGAACAGGTTAGAGGTAACATGCAGGAATGCCGGGTCGACGGGCAAGATGGCGACCGTGTGAGACGGTCGGAAAGCAGCTCGTGTGAGGAGGAGCGCTATGTAGGACTAAGATCCCGTATTTCCCCCACAAAGCCGGAATTTGGTGAAGTGAAGTAAAATACGAGTCTCCTACAACTTAAGACAGAGGAGAACGGGTGAAAAAGAAATCGCATCAAAGCGAACGCGGCTGGATGAAACTGACGTGTAGTCAGCCGCTGAACGGCTGCTTCTGGAGATTGCTCAGCTGACACGGCGGCTCAGAGGCGGAGCTGTCATCCGATCACAAGTGGAGGCTGCGGAGTTCGCGGAGCTGGTATTCAGCGTGGAAGCCTCGCGGAGCTTGGCTCAGAAACGGCGAATTCGGCGGAGAAGGAAGCTCTACGCTGAGAAACAAGTGAAGGCGGTTTCCAACCTCCCGTGTGGCAGGGAGGAGCGGACAAGCTACACTCTGGAGGGCGTCGGAGCTCTGCTGACTGAGACGGAGACAGAGATTGCCGAAAACGGTGACTCCTCAAACGGTAAGGAGACATTTGGGCCAGAGGAAAGGCGGAGGGCAATCATGGCTCCCAAGTCAAGCGCCAGCGCTAAGGCGGCGGCTAGGAGGAAGGCAGCAGCGGAGCTAGCGGAGGCATTGGACAATGATGGCGGTAAGGGGAAAAAACAAGGCTCCCCTCAAGTAAAAAAAACAGCACAGCAGGGTGCCAGTAAGGGAAACCTGGATAATTTGGGTACTATCCCAATATCGGATATTTTCCAAAAGCTTAATAAGACCAAGGATGCAAAAGATCAAAAGGAAGATAATTGACAGGCTGCCCCTGTTGCTGGTAATGATGAGGCATCTCCTGACACTATAGTGGATGAGCTCGCTGATCAATTGAATTCAGTAATAACGGTGGAAGGTGGAGAACAACAATCGGAGACTCCAGCAGCAGTTCGGTTGGGGGATAGTAATTCACTACACCAAGGCTTAGAAAAGATCTTGGAAGACGACACAGGGGGGAGTAGCTGCAGTAAAAAAGAGACACCGAGTGAGGCATTTTTCTCGGTATCTGAAGGCGGTGAATGGTCTGAGGAAGGAGAGGATAGTTTGGGGCAAGAAACCAGTGATATAGAGACTGGCAGCGATTTAGAACCCGAGGAAAACAGCCCCCCAAATACAGCAGTAAAAATGGTGGTGAGAGCGAAAGTATCTAATCAAAAAAAAGAAGTATCACAATCGAATGCCTCAGCAGATAGCCCGGAAGGAGACTCAGCACAAATGTCACTCTTGGAGATCATTCACCAGGAGATACTGGCTCATAGAGAAGAATCACGGCAAGAAAGTCGGAAATCGCAGGCGGCTGTTAGAAAAATGCAAGGGGTGGTGAGAAAACTGACTAAGGCCTGTGTGAACCTGGGGGAACGAGTGACCAATTTGGAAGATAGAGTGGTATCCACAGAAGCTGATGCGGCAGCAGCAGCTGATAAAGTTGACACTCAAGCAAAACATCTTACTGACATCCAATGGAAACTGGAGTCGTTAGAGAACAGATCGAGGCAAAATAACCTGCGTGTCCTGGGAATTCCGGAGGGGGCTGAGGGGACGGACATGAAAGCATTCATCGTTAAACTCTTTGTGTCCGCCTTCAAAGAGCTGAAAGACTGGGATTTCGATAGGGAGATTCAGAGAGCGCATCGTACCCCAGCCAATATTTATAAAAAGGCTAAAGAGGGAGATAAGCCCAGGGCGATATTAATCTTTCTGGGTAATTTCAATTTAAGACAAGCAATCTCTGAAAGGGCAAGGCCTGACAAAAAAAAGACAGTAGATGAATATACCTTTTTTGTCCGTCCAGACTTCTGCCATATTACAGTCGAGAGGCGTTGGAGGCTGCGGCAAATGATCAAACCTTTTCAGGACAAGGGCATGCAGGCATACTTGATCAACCCCGCCCAGCTGAAAGTAATTCAGGGCGGAAAAACATTTTATTTCTCCTCAGAGATTAAAGCTAAAGAGTTTTTGCAGTCATAGATGGAGTATCGGGAGTGCCAAAATGTACAAGTAAATTGCAAATGGAGTTACTGAAATATCTTTATGGGGAGTGAACAATTCTTGGGTGAGGTGTTTTCACTGAGGGAGTTCAGGGGGAAAAAAGGAAAAAAAAAATGGTAAGGAAAAAAAAAAAAAAAAAAAAGGTGAGGGATCTATATAAAAAGTAAAAGGTTGAAGCGTGATCACTTCTCCTCACACTAAGCTGCAACCATCACGTGCACAGACCAGCGGTCTGAGCGCCTCTAGACAAGCGGGGGGGGGCGAGGGGAGGCTCCATTTTGGAGCCCAGGAGGGGGAGGGCGAGAGTGCAGAGGGAGGAGTGGGTGGGGGTGGGGAGGGAAGGGGGGGTGAAAATAATGAAAAAGTATGAGATGGAAAGGAATAGTTTTCAGGTTGATATCAGGTATCTGGATATGAGTTATTGTGGGAAAGGTAAACTCGCAAAATATGCCAGACATTAGAATTTGTAGTATCAATGCAGGGGGGTTAAATGACTGGAAGAAGCGGCAGAGATTGAGCCATCTGGTTAGATCGAATAATATTGATATAGTCTGTGTTCAGGAAACCCATATCCCCTGGAACAAAAGGAAGGTCTTGGAATTGTATGGGTTTACCTTGATCGGATGTTCCACCCAGACATCAATGATAAGAGGAGTGGCTATATTAGCTAAGAATCATCTGGGCGGTGCTAAACGCATAAAAACGGATGGCTTGGGTAGATGGGTATTAGCAGAAATGAGTATGGGGTTTACACTTTGCGTAATATATGGTCCAAATGAGGATGATCCTATGATGTTTAACAAACTAGAAGAGGAATTGGCCAACTGGACAGCCCCAATGATAGTATGTGGGGACATGAATATCTCTGTGGATTGGCAACAGGGGACTAATTTTACAGGCCGCAAACGAAAAGTTAACACAGCGATAAGTGCCATGATGCAATCCCATGGCCTGTTAGATGTATGGGGAGAAAAGATGCCAGGTGATTGTGGTTACACGTACTTCTCTCATCCAGCACAAAAGTATTCCAAGTTGGATTATTTTTTTATTACACTAGGGGAAATAGGTAAGGTAAATATTCAGAAATTACCTAGAATAATTTCTGATCATAACCCTTTGATACTCTCTTATAAAGTTCCCAGTGTACTAAGAAAAATATCCAGATGGACTTTTGATAGAAAGTTATTAAATGACGAAAGGTTCTTAAAGCATATGAAAAGATGGGCAAAGGAATTCTTTGATTGCAATAGATATAGTGCCTCCAGAAATGGAGTTTGGGAGTCGTTTAAAGCCGCATTAAGGGGGGAGACGATCAGCTGTTCATCGAGAATTAGGAAAGAGGATAAAATCAAGATAGATAAACTCACAGCAGATCTGGCAGAAATAGAGAGATACCATATTGATGAAATAATAACTGGTAAGGACAGTAGAGAGACCACAAGAAATATGGCCAGGATTAAGGGGGACCTCTTAAAAATAATTACCCAAAAGGAGATTTGCGAATACCAGACTCAAAGAGCTAGGCGCTATGAGACAGGGGAGCAGGCTGGGAGAGCATTAGCATTGCGCATAAGACAGCATTTGAATAGAAATAAAATTAGTAAGATGAAATTTAATGGGAGAGATTATAACGACCCAAAATCTATAGTACAGGTGTTTCAAGAGTTTTATCAAAAACTTTATGATCAGGAGCCGGGGGTGGTATCTCATATACAAGACCAATTTCCTATAACACCTAGGGTGGGGGAGGAAGATAGGGATCGATTGGAAGTGAGTATAACAAGTGAGGAGATAATGAATGCTTTAAGTGAATTGGCATTGGGTAAAGCAGCTGGCCCAGATGGGATTCCAATCGAGGTTTACAGGGCTCTGAGTGAAGAAATTCTCCCAATACTTGAGGATCTTTTTAACGGAGTTATATGCTCAGGTGTTATCCCTGATACGTGGAAGCAGACCAATATTGTGGTATTTCACAAAAAGGGGAAGCCAGAGGATAATCCCGGTTCATAGAGACCGATATCTTTAATAAATACAGACGCGAAATTATACTCAAAAGTTTGGGCTAAAAGACTAGGAGGGATTATAGGTCAACTTGTGTCACCCTGGCAGCATGGGTTTGTCCCAGGGCGAGGTACCACCGAACATACAGCCAGGGCTATTACATTATTTGACGCTGTTACGGCTGCAGGGAGCGACATGGCTATGATTTTATTGGATGCCGAGAAGGCGTTTGACCGGGTTGTTTGGAATTTTATGTGGGAGGTGTTGGAGAAAAGGGGTTTCGGAGAAAACTGCAGGAAAGGTATTAAGGCTATGTATATGAACCCGGTGGCCAGAATTACCACTATGGGGCTTCAATCAGAGGAGATAACGATTAAAAGGGGTACACGTCAGGGTTGCCCGTGTTCACCCATTTTGTTTTTTTATTATACATAGACCCTCTGATTAGGAAAATTGTGGCGTCAGAGAAAATTTCCCCTGTTATATCTCACGGTCACACTACTAAGATATTAGCGTATGCTGATGATTTGGCAATTGTTACAAATAAGCCGGATACAGCAATACAAGAATTAAATAACCTGGCTCAGCACTTTGGGATATATTCAGGATACAAACTTAATACTGATAAAACTATAATAATTTGTACAAAGAATATTCCGAAAAGAGATCAAAGATATGTTGACGCTGCAATTTATCTAGGAGTCAAAATTAATGCTGACGTGGGTAAAATAACTCAGGAAAATTATCTGCCAGTATTAGCGGTGATTGAGAAAGATCTAAGGAGGATCGACGTTTTACATCTCTCCCTGATTGGACGAGTTAATGTACTCAAAATGACAATGTTCCCGAAATTGTTGTATTTATTCCGTGCTATCCCCTTGTTAATTGATGAATCCCTGATGAAAAAAATGGAATCAGTTTTCGCACAGTTTCTCTGGCAATATGGGAAAGTAAGAAGGTCATTAGCTAAATTGTCATTACCAATAGAGAGAGGAGGGCTAGCAGCTCCCAATCTAAGGCTATATCATTGGGTATGTTTACTGTTACATATGAAACATCTACTATGCTCCAGTATCCCTGATGATTCCCCTAGGGTCCCTACAATCCATGAATTAGTATTAGGTGAAAAAGCTAACGGAATTTTAACCCGGGAAGTGAGTGTTCAATTTTTCAAGAGGAGCAAAAGTAAGGTGATGCTAGGTGTATGGGGGGTTTGGAAGTTAATGTTGAAATTTCTTAAAATCCCCAAGATTAATGGAATTACAGACCTGTGAGATTCAACCCCATTCATACATCTGGGACAGAATAGAAATAGTGTTCTCTGGAAAAGGCTGGGTATTCGGTATTTGGGGGATGTTATGAATAAGGAAGAGATGTTGGGATTTGAGACCCTACAACAAAGATACGGTATCTCAGCGAACCACTGGATGTTGTATAACCAGTTAGAACAATCAGTGAAATCCATAAGACCCAGGATCTCTATTCAGGAGGTTAACCCGATTGTTCAGTATATAAGGAATGGGGGTAGGAAGATTAAAATAGGATATGGTTTTCTATTACAGGCCATGGAAGAGGATGTTGTACATGTGGAAAATGCTTGGGCTCTTAAAATTGGGGACCCAAATGTAGATGTGGACTATGCACTGGCGCTGAATAAGAAAATTTTAAGAGCAACTAATTTAAAAGCTCAACATTATAAGATGATCTTTAATATATACTACACACCCGCGAAACTGTTTCAATGGGGTAAAAGGGATACGGACAGATGTCCAAGATGTGACCAAGGCCCAGCAGATTTAATTCATATGTTCTATTCCTGTCCAAATCTGAAACCTGTTTTAACTGAAATGGAGAAGTTTTTATCGGGGCTGCTAGAGGGCCAAATTTCTCTATCCCCAACGACTGTTTTAATTGGCAGGGACGAAAATCTTAAAATTACACAGGAAGCGGAAGCCTTTGTATTTTTGTGTGTTGCAGTATTAAGAATTTTAATAGCGGCAGCCTGGAAAGATCCAATAGCACCTTCATTCCAGATATGGTTAACTAGATTGCTTGGGATCCATAATATTGAGGATTGTTTATATAATTTTAAGGGACAAAAGAAGAAAGAATTTGGGAAAAAAATTTGGGCACCCCTTAGTAAATGGAGGGAAACAAGAGGATGAAATTGTTGAATCTATGCCGGCTTGTAAAAACCTTTTTAGATAAGGGTTTGATATCGCCTTTTGTAAGATCTGAGGTACTTTATCAGTATTTGAACGTTTGTAAATATAAAAATAAGAAGCAAGTGTGTAGATAGAAATTGACCTTTTAAAACCTCCGTGTATATTTCTCTCTTTTATCCAGCTGATAATCTAAATGTATGTATGTATGTTTTTTCTTTTTGTATTCTAATCCATCTCAATAAAATTTTTTTTAAAAAAAAGAGGTAACATGCAGGACGTGCATAGGATTTAAAATGTTAGCCAAGTGAAAGGCACGATTTGCGAAAGTACAAGCGCTTACGCTTCGAGCTGCAGGAGATAGTGGGGACGAACTTACTTAGTATCGGTGATGGTGGCAGCCGCTACCTCAACGCGTCTGGGCAAACGCGTAGCGTTGTGACGATTACTGGCGGGTATGTTGTGGGATTTGAGGAGCGCGCGGGGTGAAAAAATAAACGAAGGACTATGGTGTGGGTGGGGATAGCGGAATCGAAGTGGCGCCATGTTATAGTGGTGTTTAACATACCCGCCAATAATCGTCACAACGCTGCGCGTTTGCCCAGACTCGTTGAGGTAGCGGCTGCCACCATCACCGATACTAAGTAAGTTCGTCCCCACTATCTCCTGCAGCTCGAAGCGTAAGCGCTTGTACTTTCGCAAATCGCGCCTTTCACTTGGCTAACATTTTAAATCCTATGCACGTCCTGCATGTTACCTCTAACCTGTTCACGCTCCCCTATCACCATAGCATAGTTCACATTCCGGCATCATTTTTCATTTATTATCCTCAACACCGAGCACCTTTTACACATTATTTAGCACGCCCACACCACTGCGACCCCTTATTTTCGCCTGTCTTCCTTTCAGCTCTCCGTGAAAAAGGGCTTTCCGCCCGAAATGCATTGGAGTAGTTCAATCGCATCATGGCAACCTTAATGAGTTTAACATTGGAATGATATGAAATTAATATCGTCAAATTATCTTTCAATCAACATTGTTTCAAGAAAATAAAACCATACTTTCAACAACCTTTTTGAATCATGGATATGATCATGTATGGTGTGCCTCACCTGGGGATGTATTAGCACTCTGTGCGTACACGACTTGTTTTTATTTAATTATTACCCATTGACATGCTCTAGTTTCAGGCCTGGGGACAGGTGTGAAATCAGCAGGGATAATAGCTGCTATGATGTGAAAATGAACCGCACAGCCATCCTGAACACTTTCACTCACACTAAATAGGCTGCAAGCTTCAATCACAAGGTACCTAGGAGTAGCAAAAAGTGATATGACAGAAACGCTTTGCAAAGGATTTCCTTTTCCCCAAAAAGTTACATTCTACTCATCATTAATTCACACCACAATAATTTGTATGTCGATTGTTACAAGTGATAGAGTGATTCCTTGAGCAGGGACCTATGGGCAGGACCACTGAAATTATGTGATTGTGCAGGCGTGGCATTTTTCGCATAGCTATGGATTTGCTGCATTTGTCACATAATCTGTGTCTAGTGTTAGCAAGCGAAAATATATCAAAATAATGAACTAATACTATCCCATGATGTGACGCATTATGCTGCATAGTTTGCTATTTCTTGTTGCACAATTTAGTCAACACTGCTGCATAATTTGACCCATGCTTCAGCCTGAATTTTCCGCATCTACATTTTAAAGTTGTGACAAGAAAAGTCCTTCCCCTTTCCCAAAGCTAGAAGGGCAACAGAGAAAGCATAGGCAGTAACTCTTTGGGTGGTAGGTATTGTCTTAAAAATGTAATGTATGTGCATGTAACTTGCATGATCGACGTAACAATTAGCGGCAATACTACGTGTCTCTCAGACGTCTTTCAAGCGCTTGCCGTCCTTTTTCCCCAGCACCCCCTTCCCCCTCCAGGGGCAGCAATCTGAGGGATAGCCCCGGGCGCCACAAACTCTAGCTACGCCTCTGCCATAACAAAATCAAATGTAAACACACAGACTTTACTAACTGCAAAACAAACAAGCATTTACAATGCAACGCTCTCGCCTTTGAAAAAGTTAGAGCTATTGGAATTATAAATGACAACATTTTTATTTATGTATTGGTTTTGAAAACAGATAAATAAATGGCACTGTCATTTACAATGCCAATAGCTTAATCTCTTGCAATTGCCACACACAAACACACAGACCCACACAGAGTCCCACACACATACATACCTAAGAGCCACACGCAGAGCCACACACACACACACACATACACACAGCCACATGCACAGACACACACACAGCCCCACCCACCCCCCGTCGGGACGCACCCTCCAGGGCCAGCATGGACGGGAAGTCCTTTCAATTGGAGATGCCAGTGGAGTCGGTGATGCAGGTCTTCCACAAGTTGAACCAGAAGGTGGCTGTGGTGATGACCATGCCGTCGATGCTCGACACCTTCCAGTAGTCAGTGGGCAGTGTGGGCAGACCAGCAACCAGCCCGACAGGGCCTGCAGGAAGGCCACGATCTCCCCGCCGTGCTGGCCATGGTCACCAGTGAGGATCACAGGGCACAGGTGTCAGAGCTGAGGGCACGGGTGAGGGCAGAGGGTCCAGGGGTGAGAGCTAAGGGCAGAGGGGTGAGAGCTGAGGGCACGGGAGTCAGAAGCGAGGGCCTAGGAAGAGCTGAGGGCACAGGGCAGGGTAAGAGCTGAGGGCACAAGGGTAAGATCTGAGGGCACAGGGGTAAGAGCTGAGGGCACAGGGGTAAGAGCTGAGGGCACAGGGGTAAGAGCTGAGGGCACAGGTAAGAGCTGAGGGCACAGGTAAGAGCTGAGGGCACGGGTAAGAGCTGAGGGCACAGGTAAGAGCTGAGGGCACAGATAAGAGCTGAGGGCACATGAGTAAGAGTTGCGGGCACAGGAGTCAGTGAGGGCACAGGTAAGGGCAGAGGGCATCGTGTTGAGGGCTGGAGGCCTGGGTTGATGTCAGAGAGCACAGGTGCCAGAAGTTAGGGCCTAGGAAGAGCTGAGGGCAGAGGGGTAAGAGCTGAGGGCAGAGGGGTAAGAGCTGAGAGTACAGGGGTAAGGAGTGAGGGCCCGGGGTGAGATCAGATGGCAGAGGATTCAGAGCTGAGGGCACCTGCGAAGGCAGAGAGCAACGCGGCTCGCAACTTTAAGGAATGCCTGGAACATTGGAGTCCTGCTCGGGGGACTCTGAATCAGAAACTTCCCAAGAGCCTCTCATGGGCTCTAAAACAATAATGCCCCAGGATGCTGTGGCGGAAAGATGGAGCGGCCCTCTGCCCCCCGGGGCCGCTCTAGAACAACTGTTGGGCCCCCAGATGCCCACACTCACCGGTCTGCTTTGGCGGGGGCTCCTCGTCGTTCCCGGGCTGCTCTTCGAGGTGGCGGCTGCCTTCACTGGCTGCGGGGCTCTTCCTTTACTCTGGGAGCCTCGGGGCCCAGGATGCTGTGGCGGAACGATGGAGCGGCCCTCTGCCCTCCGGGCCGCTCTAGAACCACTGTTGGGCCCCCAGACGCCCACACTCACCGGCTGCTTTGGCGGGGGCTCCTCGTCGTTCCCGCGCTGCTCCTCGAGGCGGCGGCTCCCTTCACTGGCTGCGGGGCTCTCCCTTTACTCTGGGAGCCTCGCGGCTCTCGTGGCTGGAATTCTCTCTCTCCTCTCACTCCCCGGGGCTCTCCCACGCTCTTGGGAGCCCGGGGCGTGGGGCGTGGGGGGTTGGGGGGGGGGGTTTGCGGCGGCAGTATCTCTCCGGACCCGGCAGCTTCCAGAGGAGGCGGGGTGGGATCCCGGCCTCTTCCTGTGGTCCCACAGTCCTGCCCCCCGGTTCGGGCGCCGGGGGCAAACAAGGGGTAGGCACCCTCTCTAATTTAAATATAAACAGATGCCTTACCTTAATCACAAAAACAGAGCATACATACCGGGCAAAGACAAAAGACGGAGACAACAGCCACGAGCCAAGCACGACGGTACACGGAGACGACAGGGGACAAAGACGACAGCCACGCACAACATATCACGGAGACGACAGGCACAAAGACGACAGCCACGCACGACGATAAAGGAAATGACAGGACACTGGGTTACCTGCTCGCAAAAGAATCAGCAACAGAAATCGCGCAGCCCATCCGTGCAACAGACACGTTCCAAATGACAAAAACATGGCTTGAAAAAAAAAACCAAAAAAAAACGCCCACCGCCCCATGACGGTAAAATGGGGGCGGGGCTAAAAAACAACACAGAAACGCCCACGAATCTGCTCCAACAATGATTGGCATTATTCTCTTCCAATGGCTAGCCTCCATTTATGTAGCTAGCCAATGGAAGAGAGAGGCGGGTTCAACCCCACTACTGTTAAAACAAAATTTCTCGAGCTGCGGGAGACACTGCTGTGCAGTGTACGCCAGTCGAGACCTTAAAATGCAGTATACGCAATAGTCTGCCCCTGCAAGAAAATATACATAGGGAAGACCAGCCAGCAGGTAAACATCCGAATTTCTCAACATCGTCGAGAATCAAAAAGAAAGTTATAACCGCCCCAATGCTCGAACACTTTTTCGACAAATCTCATAACGAAACCCAATTTAAATGCACAGTTTAGGCAGTACTTAATTCATCAAAAAAGGCGATAGATGTTGAGAGTGCCTTATTACAAAAAGAAGCTTGCGTTAAATTTAGAATTTAACAGTGCTATGACAGGCTTGAACAACATGACAGAACTGTCAAAAATGTGAAGACCACATCACCCATAATGCAGCAAAGGGTTTGGCGAAGTAACCACATCCAGAGCCAAGTGAACACTGATTGAAGTGCCAAAGCACTACAGTTCCCATGCACCTAAGCAAAAGGCCATATTAAGGTGACTCCATTAGGAAATGCCCCCAGCAAGCTTGCTAAAACGTGAGAATAGTTGACACCCAGGCAGCTATACAGATAATGAGGTAAGCCAACTCTTAGATAAAGCCCGATTCGATTAACAGTACTAAACCAAAAGCCAACTGCTCACCTCGTTCTGAAATTTCCTTTCAGAATCGCGGAAGTAATCGAAAGAGCGATGTCCGTCTAAGTGAAGACAACGCAGCGCGAGTGCGTCTCATTAAGGTACGCTTCTGGAACCATTAAAGCCTCTGAAATAACTACAGCGTAGAAAGCCACAACTCGCTTCAAACGCCGAGCTAACTAAGCTTTTATCTTGCAGCATTTGCCTGGTGATAACAGCCCCAAAAGACAGGGATACTAGCGATCAGTCGCGAAAAGATCCTGTCAGTACCGAAAACAATATCAAGGGACCAATATCAAAAATTGCTAAAAGTGATTAATACAAACACATTTTCCGCAGGTCCCTGATTAAGATTATTCCTGCCACGAAAACTGAAACGATAAACAGGAGGACTGGCCCTGACAACGAAAGGTAGGAAGTATAGTCAGGCCCGGACTGGCCGTTGCGGGCACCGAGCAATCCCCTGGTGCGCTGCAAGGGTGGGGGCCGGTTTTGGGGCCGTTTTTGTTACAGGGCCGTTTTTGCAGCGTTGCTGCAAAAATAGCCCTGTAACAAAATCGGATGAAAACCGGCCCTGGCAGAGAGCGCGGTCGCGCCCCCCCTTCCCCTCCAAGGGGGTGGGAGGTGGGGGGCGGCCGAGCACTTTGCCTGGGCCGGTTTTGGTTCCCGGGCCGGTTTTGGTTCCCAGTCCGGCCCTGAGTATAGAACATAAACCAGAGTAGGTAAAGTACCCTGACTAGAGTACCAGTACTTGCTGCCTGGGATTCGAAACGCATTGGCACACGATAGGACAACTCCCCTGTTATAGACACTAGAATATTCCCCGTGTTTTCCCCTACCTTTTTTTGATACCTGTGCAAGACGCTTTTTAGAAAGTCTAGGCTCGTTATCTTGAATTCACTATTGAACAGGACACACAATTAGTAATGTATTGGATGGATGTTAGTCTTGTTTTGTGACTAATTCGCAATTGCTTTGGTGTATTATTTATATATGTGTATGCATAATGTGTACAGCGACTGTGTATGCAAAATGCGTATAATTATTACTGAATGAGTATATGGCATTCAGCATATGACTAGACCTTTTATCTTTTTCATGTTTGAACTAATCACAAAAAAGCTGAATCTTCTTTAATAAAAAAGGTATAAATAAATACCAGTTGAAACATAAGTAAAGTGTTTTACCTCAACGTTAATTCAAAATACGTTCATAAATACAGTAAGGCCCAGGCCCTCCCCCTTGTGTAATACAGAGTTTTCAATCGGCATTTTCTCCAGTGGGACACACTGTATCTGATAAGTGCTATTTTTCTTGTGGCACAAATAACAGTCTTTTGTAAGTTTCTTCGGGGCATATTATCAAGAAAGCTCGATACATTATCGCCGCTTTATCGGCAGTTTCCTGCCGATAAAAGCGGCGATAATGTATCGAGCTTTCTTGATAATATGCCCCTTAGTTTTCTTATGAGTAAGTAAAAACGCATGTTGCTGGATCTTCAAATATAACTTGTTTCCTTTAATGCTCCTTCCAAATATAATGACACTTTACTCAATATATGTATGAACCGTGTGCAGGCTCCCTTGCGGTGCCTGCTTCGTGTTGTGTAGAGCTGGTATGAAAGATTTTCCAGTACTGGTTTTTTTCTATCGGGCCACAATCCTTCCCCCAAATATTAAGATTGGCATTTACATCCAAACGGATATTTAATTAATAATTAATAATGCATGTGTTTTATGTTCACTGAACAAAGCAGTACATTCCTGAAGCATTTCCAGCGATGCATAGCTTCATTGTTATGGCGTTGTTTCTTCAGTGCTGCACAGTAATAATACAGATGTCTGATTAAAGGATTAAATTAATGCTGAAACATGATAAAATGTTTGGCAAGGTTGGTTGTGGTTTTAGAAAGCATGTGAAGGGGAGAGGTTTAGGAGCATTCACGCCCAGTGGAACGTCTCAAACAAAACAACTAAATAACACTGGAGATAATGAAGGGATTAAATCTTGTTTTTATCCTGAGTTTAAAGATGCCTGGGAAAGTATGGTCTCTATGATAAATGTCTGGGGTTGTGAACCGGAAGCTTGCATATTTGTTTCTAGATAAAAATAGAAGTATGAAATGACTCCATTATTTGTTTTTAGAAATAATTGTAGCCTTTTGTAAATGTTTGTCTTGAACAGGTTTGCAGGGTAGAAAAGAGAAAGACCAGAGAACCGGGGCAGAGTTAAATTGTTGATATGCTATAATTTGAAACTTTGGCTATTTTAAATGTTTGAAAATGATCCTTTTCAAGAACGAACGCCTAACCAAAACACTGCCTAGCTGTGCTTCTCTAAACAAGGCTGGGTATTTTCAAACTCAATCTTTGTGTAATCTGGCCTGATCATACACTGTAGTATTTTACCATGTAGGGCCTTTGCAGGGTTTAGGATATATTATTATGTAGTTTTACAAACACATAGAAATGAAAGAAACACGCGCTCAGAAATGTTCAACTCCCTGCTAAAGAACGGCAGCTTCTCTGACATCATTTGTACCAGCAGCCTTTTTGTCCAGTACCACCATCTGACCCGATGGCAGCCCCTGGCAGTAAAATACCACTCATTTTTTCTAAGTGTCCAATATGGAATAGGAGAAGGCCTTCAGAGCATGGATGGCCATTCATTATTTTATTCGCGAATAGGGACCCCGGCTTTGTGGGTTTATCTTCAGGAATACCATACCATAACATAAGAGAGATGAGGAAAGACTGAATAGCATGGCAGACTTTTTACCACATTTCTTTCCTCTGGAAACAATACAGGAGTTCTTTCATCAACAGATAGAAGTCATGCCTAGATTTAACCACATCAGAAACTCTTGAATCAACACCTCAGTCTCACAGTGAGAATGTTGGACCCCTTTACAAAACCCATATTATTTGTTCCTAGTTATCATGGAGGACACCTACTGACCTAATTTCCAGATTTTACGTGGCTAAAAAATACTTTACATCTGGATTCCTGCCCCACCACATCTACTCCAGGATGGAAACCCATCAGAGCCATGCTTACACCCATTCTGAATGCCTCAACTTCATCTGCAACTTTCCCAGTTGCTTGAAAACACAGAACTGTCTGCCCATTGCTGAAGAGACCCTCCATGGACGCATCAACACTCTCCAACTACAGGCCGATCCCCTGCTACCATCCACAGGCAAGGTCCTAGAGCAAATCATCAACTGATGCTTCACCGAATTCCTCAAGGACCACCAACTCCTCAACACTACTCAGTCTGGTTTCAGACCCAACAAGAGCACAGAAACTACTCTCATCAGTCCACAGATGACAGCAACATGGCTCTGGCTAGAGGAGACATGGCAGCCCTCATCTTCCTGGACCTCTCTGCAGGATTCAACACTGTTTCGTTCCCCATCATCATTCAATGCCTACACAACATCGGAATCCAACGACAGGCATGCTGATTGATTTGCTCCTTCCTGACTGGAAGGGCCCAGTCAGTCAGTCAGGCACTGTACACCTCGGGTGACCATGAGGATCCTTACTGAGCCTGGCCCTCTTCAAAGCATACATGAGCCCTCTTGCCAGCATCATCCGCTCTTACAACACTAATGTCCTGTGGTGTTTAGGTTTTACACATTCTTTTTATTATGTTGTACTAGGTCTGGTGGAAGATTAGATTTACATTCTATGATGTAATGTGGAATGTGGGGATTGGAATGCGAAAAGCGAGGCAAGACTTGGCTGTCGGCAGTTGGTGATGATCTGCTGGGCCCCACAGACATGTATTGGCTATATACTCAATCAAAACTTTATAAATAAATAAATATACTTCAACAAACTACAAAAGAAGATTCAGCTTTAAAGATTCGGTGACAAACTTGGGAAGAACCTGGTATTTTGTGTTCTCAAGAAAAACACTGCTGGATATCGCGACTACTTAAGGTACTATTTTCATATTGGTCAGGGCCCAGAGATCGTGTAGCGAGAAGGGTGCATTTCAACTTAAAGCTACACAATTGTACTCTTTCAATGTACTTTTACTTTTCTGTGTACCAAGGAGTGTATGTTTATATTTGCTCAACATAAGCTGCGCGAGCCAACGACCATGAGCTGAACTGGTTAGAGCAGGCAGCTGAGCTGGTTAAAGCAGGCAGACCTCGATGCAGATCTCTGGCCAGGGACCAGGGTCCGATTCCTGCCCCGACGGGTCTCGGGCTCATTAATTCCCCTGACCGGATATTCTCACCTCAGTGCCTATTCTGATCATGGGTCCCATGCTGCAACTCTGGGCAATAGCTTGCTGAGTCTCCACAACGGCCCCCACAACGCGAGGGATGCTTGGTCTGCACCATGGGGGTGCCCAGGAGTGGACACTTCACAGGGAAAGCCAGGAAGGGTTCCCTTGCGGTATTCGTACAAGCACCGGGAAACCCACTGTGGGTAGCTGTGCGCTATACAAGTACAAAAAACAAAAACAAGCTGAAGGCTGAGAGCGAGCTGATTGAGCCTGCGCACATGTAAGCGTCGGTAGAGGCCGCACGTGCTGGATATTCGAGCACTCACCATCATCATCACTCTGTGTGAACTGTTCACTGTGTTCATAGGGGTATTCATCAGTGCTCTGTGCAGGTTCTGGAGTTCTCGTTGCTACCAACGCCTGCTTCTTGATCGAGCTGTTCAGCACATCTGCACTCAGTGTGCAGACCGGAGTCTCAGTGCAGTGCCGGCTTTCCTAATCAACAAGTTATTCTGACGAATTTCAGGAATCTGGGGACCAATAATGAGTAGATAGTACATCGGTGTGCGTTTCTACTTTTTAACAGCTCCATTTCTGGCCCACTCAAGTACTACATTTAGAACTTGTCATCAGCGTTTGGCACGCTTTATTGCTCTTTTGTTTCATGCTACAGTCATAAAGCATACAAGTATATGGCTATTTTATTTTTCCAAAAGCGATGAGCACTCTATGCTGGTCCTGTTAATTAAAATAATAAAATATTGAAGACTACTGACAAATTATTGTATAGATTTTGTGTTTCTCTTTCATATGATTTCTTTTTGTTGCTTTTTAATTTAATTTATTTGATCCAGTTACTACAGAATGCAAATAGTAACTCCGCCCAGTCCTTTTTACAGGAACCAGGGGACCCACCAATAAAATGGCGGTCATGGTATAGGTCGTTTAGTGCTAATTTGGGGGCCATTGCTTGTTTGAAGTTGAAGGCAGATAAAAAAAGCTTACTTTATTATTATTTGGGTGTTGAGGGTCAGAATGTATTTGACCATCTAACCGCATATACTGGACATGACATTGCACTAAAGCAACTGACTATGTATTTTGAGGGTGAGGTAAATTTTGTGGTTCACCGGCACATTTTTTTACTCATGCTCAGGCTCCTAATGAGTCTATTGATTCTTATGTCACTGCTTTAAAGGTATTAGCAGAATATTGTGAGTTTGAGGAGTTCACCTCGCAGTAGAACAGAGATCAGATTGTGTCTACATGCAAATCAAAACAAATTCAACAGAAATTACTATCTTGTAAGAACCCAACGTTAGATGAAGCTATTGATGTAGCCTAGAGTATTGAGTGCTCTCAATTTGACTCTAAACAACTGGATAACAAGAATTCATATATGGTTGCGGCAAATGTTAATTCACATGGTAAATGAGCAAATTTCATCAATAGTAATGAGACTTCTTAAAGAGGAGGTAAAAGTGGCATGAAAACAATTAACAAAGGTGTCAGAAATGTGGCTGATGGTGACGGATGCAACCAATGCACGCACACCTTCTAAACTGACTTGTTTTAGGATAGGATCCACCAATCATGTGTCACATTTTTAAAATTGTCCAGCGGACCCACAGAAATGCTGGAAATGCAAAAAGATAGGTCATTTTGGAAATGTTTGTAGGGGTGGCAGACTCCTCCCTGTCAGATCCGTTCTGGATCATGGGATGAAGGATGAATGGAAGAATGTCGAAAAAAGAATAGAGGAGTTGGTCCTTTCAGGGGATTGTGTGGAAATAAATAATGTACCAAGTGAGAAAACGTGTAATGATCCTCTTGTCCATGTCCAAATTGAGGGTATTCTGATTTCACTTCTTGTTGATTCAGGTGCAAGAATCACAATTATCTCAGTTGACGAATACACAAATTTTGGCCAGAGAAAGTATTACTTCTTCCAGATGTTGTTAAAATGGCACTTGATGGCAGAATATAATTGTGTCGATATTTCTGGGGAGACATCCTCTTTGAGAATAAAACTATACATAGAAAAGGTTATGTTGCTTACAAAGCCAGACATATACTAGAGTTGGGGCATCAGGCTGAGTTTTAGGTGATTATTAAACCTGGGCTGCAATGTTGGGTTTCCTTGATAAATGCTGTTTGTGAAAAGTACATTGGAAAAGAAAATTTGAGAATGTCTTTCAGAATAAGATTAGGAAAGTTGAGAATTTGTTTCACACTATTAAGATCAAAGAAGGTGTTTTGCCAGTGAAGTATAAATTAAGGAATGTTCATAATAGTATAAGAAGAGAGTTATCACAAAAGTTAAAAAAACATGTATAATGAGGGCATTATTGGGAGGCTGGATGATTAATACCAATGTTTTAGCGAAGAAGAAAGCTGGAAACTTACATTTATGTGTAGATTTGATGTCACTCAACAAAGCAATTTGGGTTGAGAATTATCCTTTACAAAATATTGATAATCTAAGCACGGCTGTAGGTCAGTCCGAATGGTTTTCTAAGTTAGATTTGCATACAGCATACCAGCAGGTTGTGTTAGATGAACAGTCTCGTCACTTGGCGGCATTTGTTACACCTGATATTACTTTTCAATTCTGCTGCATGCCATTTGGAATGGCCTCCACTGCGTTGATTTTTCAGAAAGTGATGAACAGTATACTACAGGGAATGCCCAATATGTTTGTTTTTCAAGGCAACATTTTAGTGCACACTGATATGGAATAACAGCTTGCTGAGGTTGTGGAACAAGTGTTGTTAACTTTACAAAATATTGGTGTAACTGTTAAGGAAGACATGTGTATTTTTGCAGTGAATGATATTGTGTCAAACCCAAACCAAGCATAGTAGCAGGTATTGTTAACACTCCTCATCCAGTTAAAAAAGATCAACTACGATAATTTTTCGGTCTGTGTGAGTTTTATGCAAAATTAATTGAACATTTTGCAAGTCTAACTGAGTTTTTTAGAAGTATGTTGAAAAAAAGGAGCATATTTTATATGGATTTCGACTTGTCAGAAGCATTTTCAACTCATCAAGCAGAGTATACAGGCAGCTCCAGCACTTCAACCATATGTTGAAAGTAGAGAAACGTATGTGATGGTGGTTGCTAGTTTTTATGGTATGGGTGCAGTTATTTCACAGATAGTTAAAGGTACAGAAGAGGCAGTGTGGTTTGCATCTAGAAGAATGAAGGCAGTGGAGTTTAGGTACTAGGTAATAGATAAAGAGATGTTAGCCTGTGTATGGGAAACAGATGAATTTAGATCTTACACATGGAGAAGGAAATTTTGGCTAAGGATGGACCATAAACTCTTGCTTGACATTTTGTTGGGTACTAAAATAAAGAAAGCAACGGCCAGGTTAGCTAGATTGATGTCAACATGATTAGAGTTTAATTTTAGACTAACCACATTGCAGGAGGAAGAAATGTTAAGGCAGAATTCTGAATGATTTTTGGTGGCCCAGTGTAGATAGAGAGGTGGAGACTTTGGTGAGGGAGGTGGTGCAAAGTTCTTATAGTGACAAGCACATGTCTACTGCTACGCCGTGTCTGAGACCTATGTTTTCTCTAGATAGGGTGTGGCAAAGGGTGGCTTTAGATTTATTAGGTCCCTCTCATGTATTGCCAAATAGCATGAGATATTTTGTAGTTTTTATAGACTATGTTTCCAGGTGGGTGGAGGAAAGGAGGGTATCAGACCCAAAACCGAAGTAGTCATTAATTTCTTGCAAGATGTGTTCAGTAGAGAAGGAGTATCTGAGGAGATACAATTCACATCTTCTTATCTGAAGGATTTTTTAGGCAAAGTGTGTGTGAAGCATTTACGCTACCCGGTATATCACCCACAGAGCAACAGAAAAGTTGAGAGATTCAATAGAGTACCAGTAGAATGTATTCAAAGTGTGGTTAAAGCAAAACTTACTTGCTAAGCTGCCATCAGAGAAGTATTGGGCCTATAGGACCACTCCACAATTTGTCACTGGTTCAGTACTGTTTGAATTAATGAGAGATAGGAAGTTAGTATCAGCTTTGATTCCATTTTGGAAACCTAAGATTTTGGAGGGTGAATGTGACGTGTTGAATAAGTCCGGCAAAGCTAAACATGCATGTGACAGGGTTATTCATGAAAGATGTGAGAGTTTATGTCTTCAGAAGAAAAATCGAGATGTGAAATTCTCAGTGGGAGAGTTTGTGTGCTAAAGAAACATTGATGTTGCAAAAAGGAAAATCAAAATTTAGAGAGCCTATTTGTATTACTGAAATAAAAGGTCAAGCTGTGAAAGCAAGTAATGGGCACACTGAAACATGTCTCGTTTGACTAAGTTTAATAAGTAGTATGCAAATGTAGACTTGGAAAAACAAAAGGAAGATCCAGACAGATAAGGGTTGCAGAGAAGTGCAAGAAGACAATTTTTTCCTAGCAAATCGTACGATTAAGTTACATTTGGCGCCGTGTTTCATTGTCTATGTAGATCTTGTTAGTGCATTCAGTATACAACAAATTCTGTTCTATTTTATTCACGGGGTTCATATTTAATTGATACTTTATTTTTTGTCACTTTGTTTTTGTAAAAGGGGAGATATGTGGTGTTTAGGTTTTACAAATCCTCTGTATTATGTTGTTCAAGGTATCTATGATGTAATGTGGAATATGGGCGTTGGAATATAATGAGGATGGCAGGAGTTGCATGTCGGCAGTTGGTGATGATCTCCTGGGCCCCACAAACCTGTACTGGCTTTATACTCCATCAATAAATATACTTCAGCAGACTACAAATGAAGATTAATCTTTACATGTCCTCTCCTATGTTGAATGCAAGCAACTCATTCTCTCCCTCATGCACAAGATGCCCAGTACCCAGATCAGGTTCAGGACTAACTGAAATCACCCAGTGGATGAAGATGAACTGTCTAAAGCTGTACACCGACAAGTCCGAAATGGTGATATTTGGTAACAGAACTTCACTGTGGGACTCCACATGATAACCAACAGAGCTAGGACTGCCACTCCTACCAGTCATTCCAAGAATCTCTGAATTGTTATCAACAGAAAATTAAACGTGACCATCAAAGTCAACACAGGCACTATCGCATGCTTCCATACCCTGAAGATCCTGAGGAAGATTTTCAAATGGATCCCAATCAACACCTAGAAATACCATCATGCATGCCCTGGTTACAAGCAAGCTTGATTATGGGAACACCCTCCATGCTGGAATCAGAAAAAAGGCACCATAAGGCTGCATTTCTTTCAGAACGTAGCACCCAGATTCATTTTGTTTGCTTTTTCAAAGTAACCCATTCATCCTGGAATGAAGGTCAAGTACATAATCCACAATGCCAAGTTTGTGTTTTTTGAGAGGTTTCTCCCAGCCTTCCCTTATTAGACTCAGTGGTACCCTGACACGATGGCCAAACAGAAGCTCAAAGGGACGAAAGCCCACTAATTTCTGTGTCACCGATCTGTAGGTGAAAAGCAGACATGGAAAAAGGACATTTGTCTCCTTCTGAGTTTGTGAGAGAGTTCCATGGTCATACCTTTCATGGTCCTGTTGAATCTCCCATCAGACTATTGGTTTTTGGGTGATATGGGGTAGTTTACCTATAAGTCACACCACATTCATTCTACATTGCATTTAGGTAAGCAGACATGAAGTTATTACATCTGTCTGAAACCACCTCCTTAGGGAAACCCAGTCTAGTAAAAATACTCAATAGGGCTCTGGCAACTGCAGGAGCAGTGCCAGTCATAAGGGTAATTGCTTCAGGATACCTGGTGGCATGATCCAATGCCACCAGTATAAATCTGTTACCTGATGGTTCTTTTTTAGGGTCAAGGAGAGCAGCAATGTCAGTCCCTATACTTTCAAAGGCAATCCCAACCACTGGTAGTGGAATTAAGGGAGCCTTTGTGCGTGCTACCGGTCTTACCACTAGCTTGAAAGGTAACACAGGAGCTGCAAAACTCTTTCACTTATTGGGACATGCCTGGCCAGTACAAGCGGGTAACTAACCTACACCAAGTGTTATTCTTGCCAGATGCCCACCTTGGTGGATGTCATTTGCTAAGGTTAGTAAGAACTCTCTGTACTGCTGAAGAACTATCACTCTCATAGTGGCACCAGGTTTGGGGTCTCTGGCATCAGTATACAGGAGTCCCTCCTCCCAATAGGTTTGGTGGGAGCCACTGACCTCTCCCTTTCCTGGTTAGCAGCTTGTTGTCTCAGGCTCTCAAGAGTGGGACAGGCAACACTCTTCCCTAGAGGATCCCCCTGGGCAGAGGGCTCTTTAGGGATGACATGTCTTCTCCCTGAGGAGAGGGGACCTGAGTTTCTGTCTCCTCAGAAGTTGGTTTCTCATCGTTCTTGCCTTTTCTCTTGGAGGAAGGGGCAATATCCCTGGCTCCAAAAAACCCTTTTATACCCTGGGCTATGCTTTGAGCTCTGTTTTCACACACACCCTTTCGTGTATTCCCAGCACGGATGCATGGTTTATTAGCCTAACATCAGCCCATGTTCAGGTCTCCAAATCATTACCTAGCAGACATTCGACTGGAATTGCAGAGGACACATCCAGCTTATTTTGGCCAGTAAACACCTCCCTGTTCCAAGGACACCATAGCCATGGGGTGAACCTTGAAATTGTTATTAGCATTGATAACTGGATATGCCTGTCCAGTTAAGTACTGTTCTGAGGATATCAGTTTTCCAGTCACCATGGTGACACTTGCACTTGTATCCCTCAGTACTTCTACTTCAACCTCGTTGATATGTGGCTTTTGTTCGTATTTCTCTAGGCTACTGGGCCAGACAGCCAGGGTAGCTATACCCACCCCTCCTCTGAGACTAAGGTACCTTCAGCCTGCTGTCTGACCTAATAAGTCACACCAAGTATCCCATCACAAGGCTAAATACCCCTGAAGGTGTCTGGCTAGTGGAAGCCTTTTTGGGTCAGGAAGAGTCCCCAGTTCGGTGACCATTCTGCTTACAGAGATGGCACCAAGCTTTTTTGAGATCCCTGTTTTTCCCTAGTGCCCACCCATTGATTGGGAAGCGTCTCTCGGCCCATGCTCCTGAACAGGTTTTTAGGGGCCTTTAGAAGACTCTTTGGGTTTTGTTTTTGCTTTGTGTCCCACATTTTTCCCTTAGTGAGGAGCAGTAACCCCTTTCTTTTGGTCACCTCCACCTGAAGTCTTTCTAAATAACCTTGTTTTGACCCAATGGTCAGCTTTCTTCCCCAGCTTTTGGGGAGAGACCAACCTTAAGTTCACTAAGTAATGATGCAGGTTTTCTGAAGTACAATTAATCAACAGATGCTTTTTCATTATTAAATTAAGAGTGCTTCAAAGTCTTGCACCTTAATGGCTTTCAACCAGCCACCAAGTGCTTTAACTTAGAAATCTGCAAAATCTACCCAGGACTGACTTGAGGTTTTGTGAGTCTCCCTACACTCCCTAGTGGTGAGTCCAAAGCCCTCAAACAGGATGGATGGGCACAAAAACGCATGCACCCACGAACACACACACACCCTCTTGAGTTTCGACCTATATTTTACACACATCCTGATGGCCTTATGGGTGTCCCCTAATGTCAATTATTACTTCCAGTATTTCAGGGTCTACATTTTGTCTTGGGTGACATCCATTATGCCACGAATGTCCTCCAATGTCCCAGTTCCAGCATGTTGCTACAGGTGCCCTCATAACAAGAATTTCATCCAGTATGTAAGCACCAGCATTTTCCCACAGGAGCCCATTGTTAAACATTATTTCACTAAGTAATGAAATAATGTCAAGTATGTCAAGGTGTGCATTTTCCCTTCCTTATGCCAAGTATTATTTCCAATATACCAGCGGCTAAGTATGTTACCTTGAGTGCTCCAATCACTCATTCCTTATAATGCACTCACACTCATTCAAATACTCCCTCACTTTCACTTTCTTATGTACTCTCTCAAACTCACTTTTACTCTCATTGACACTCTCAAACACACTCACACAAGCACTCAATATCTCACAAACACACATACACAGAGAAACAATATATTTAGTTTCCTTACCTTGCTTCTTTAGCTGGCAGCTTGGAGGTTCCATGGCAGCAGCAGAGCAGGAATCTGTGCTGGGTATTAGAACCAGTAAGCCATGATTCCCTTTGAGGAGTCAGACACAGCACAAAGGTCAGGTTTTGAAAGGCGAAGGCCCACCCCAATCCCTCTTCCAACTTCATGATAGCACTGGGAGCACAATCCCATAAGAAGCTAGGCCAGTGCTTGGGATCCTTCCCATGCTGCTCTGTATGTCTTCTAATTGTTCTGCAGGGATGCACTGTTGTGCACCCTGAGAGTCACACTATACTATATATTCTGTGTTGCCTAAGGCATATGCTAGAATGTTTGCTAAATAAAATGTATTGTGTCTATGTGAGGAGGCTTAGTTCAACTACACCCCTCACATGCACAATCCAGACAACCACCGACAGAGTGGTGTGTTTTGAAATGACACACTCTGTAGATGTATTGGACTTCAGGCCCCTCAGCCTCCCTTCTCCTCCTGCCATTCTGAGGCCAAGAGGGCTGACCTGTGCACTATCAGTGTTCATGAAAACAAGAAACTCATTTTTTCAAGAACACTACTCAGTTAAACCATTGTAACATCCCTGGGCCTAACCACCAGGTTCGGATACCCCCGCTCTACTATGACAGCCCTCAGCCAGCTTGGTTATGTTATGTCGATTTTTATAGCTCACTAATCACTCGGGAGGGCATCCAGGCACCTGGACAGGTGTGTGGTCCCTAAGAGCCAGGTCTTTAGCTTCTTGTGGAAATCGATAAGTGAGGAGGAGGCTCTGATATTTCCACGGAGTTAGTTCAATTTCTTGGGTCCATGTAGGAGAATGCACAACCTCCTGTTTTGCTTTTGCAGATGTGGGGAGTGTGTACGAGTGAGAGTGAGGCAGACCTTAGGTATCTGGTGGGTTGGTGAAAGTTTATGCGGCTGTTCAGGGATTCTGGCCCTGTATTGTGTAGAGATTTGTATGTGTGCATGAGAAGTCTGAATTGGCTACACTTGTGAATGCAGAGACAGTGAAGCTTCCTGATTTGGGGTGTGACGTGGGTGTGGCATGGGAGGTCAAGTATGAGTCTTGTGTTCATGTTCTGGATGGTCTGTAGTCTATGTAGGAGTTGTCTGGAGATACCGAGAATGTTGCTGTAGTCCAGCCTGCTTGGTTTGATAGCACACAAATGCATCAATGGCATGGAGTTACATTTTTTAGAGGAGCTACACTGCGTATTTACAAATTCCGCATACATGACAAAAATGTATGGCTCTCAGGAGCACCACTGCGCTCTTTCTGGGCTACAGTTTAAAAGCACTGCAGTGAAACATAAATGTACCTTTGCAGGAAAATCTGTTTTCATATATTTATGTTAACACATCACTCTTAAACTGTACGATGTTAGACCACAAGGTAGGGTGCCACAGAAAACTGGCAAACACTATATTTAAAAAGTGTGCTCTCATAGTGGTTGAACGTCTAAATGTTCACTGTGAAACTACAGCTACATTTTCCATTGAACAGGCCTAGATGTGATTAAAATACTTGTTTTTTATCCACACCTGGAATAATGATAACAAAGTCCATCAAAGTTATCAAAGTTCTCTTTTTAATTGACAACATCTGATTTAACGTTGAAATCTTAAGCAGGAAAGTAACTTTCTAAAAATTTACTTTAGGCTGTCTGAGGCACAAATGGCCTGAAACCAGTTCTGCCACTCATCACGCCTCCAGAAACGGAACCGCATCCTTGGCTGGGAAAAGTAGCAACCCTGGCTCCGAAGACAATGGCTTGCCACTGAAGCCAGGCAGGATTAGGAGGAATTAACTGCTTATCACTTAGCAGTGATTAGTTATTTGGGAGTGGACAGGAACAGTTGGCAGAACAGAGGGCAGCCTTAGCTTGTGACTCGGGATGCCAAGAGGACTTCTCCTATTTAATCCCAGGATCATTCTAGACCACCAGGCTCCAGTCGCAGAGGGGGAGAAAACTAGTTTGGACTCTATCAGGTGGGAGGAGAGCTCATCGAAATTAGGGACTGTCCAAGAAGCTAAAGATAGTCCTGCCTTGTGGTTGGAGGGTTCTGCCATATCAAAACAGTTCCCCATGGGTAATCTTACAGTAAGGCAAAAAGGAGCTGCAGCTAAAAGAGGAGGGAGGACTTCGAGAAAATAATTAGCATTAGGTGGTAACATTTCTCCTGTCCCTAGTTAGCGCATAGAATAGAGTTGTCACATCAAACATCACCTCCTCAGAACGCACCTGGACTGGGCTAGATTTCATCTAAACAGAATGTCCTGCTGGAAGAAGTCTCCTTAATCCTATCTCCTGGTGGAAGAAGAGGACTCGCTCAAAGACTGCTGCTGGCACCCAAGGATTGGACTTGGTCTCCATGGGTCAAGGGGCTGGAATCCTGGTTGACTGCTTCAGGAACACAAAATGCAGGAGGACTCCTTACGCTGATAAGGCCCAGGTGACCACAGAGGAGTGACTGCTAGGGAGTGTAGGACTCATCAGTGCTGCTTTGTGGTTTTTGTTTTCCTGCCAATATTTGTGAGCATTAAAAGGGCACGCAATGAGTGTGTTCAGTGTTCATACACAAACTATTGTCTATTAGAAATACGGCATTTCCCATAGTTTGATGTCTGCTATCCTGTGAAGGTGAGCTCCAATATGGAAATGATATGTACTTAGACATGCACATCCATGACTTATATCTCAAAAATGGCTGTACCAATTTTTTATCAAACCAAAGACAGTCACCTAATGACTGAAAGGCTCCTGTGGCATAAAGTATGGTGAACCTCTGTTCCTCAGTTTCCCGGTTACAGTTTGAGAAAAACCTATTGGAAAACTATAGTAACCAGTCCTGCTTTGTCTTTTTTTATTTTTGGAACCATATTATCAATCTGCAGAAAATTTGACAAGCTCTTACATGCTTCAGTGAGCCTTCCAAGTGTGGTGCAGATTGTTCAAGGTAGAAGATGGAATTCCCTTTGAAAACAGGTGTTAGCCTTAACTTGGTGTCACTGCACCTCTCTAATCAGGATTCGCACCACAGTTTAGTGTTCAATTTGTCTCAATAAGGGTTTCATAACCTTCTTCGATGCCTCTTTTCTTCTTCATCCCTTTGATTCTTAACTAATATTCGCCAATTTACTTTTATTGGAAACATATAAAACATTAGTCGCAGTGACAACAAAGAAATGAAAGCCAACATTAGGGAGAAGTAAGTGGGCTGTGAATTTGCTTGTGGATAAACTGCAGATGCAACTTGGCGCATGGGCAAACTTACTCGTATATCAATACATTGAAGCGTGAAGCTTTACAAGCAGCCGGATGGAACATTTATATTTTGGTGAGGAGTCTGTGTTAAGTGATGCATTTTAAATAAACGAATACAAATTGGATTACATGGAGCTCCTACCTTCTCAAGTGAGGTTGCTAGACAATGGAGCCATCACACTACTTCATAGCTGTACTGTAGTAGGAGGCTGGAATTATGTTTAGCTGTGGGTCAAAATGGTGCAATAGATTATTGGGCACGAGGGTGTGCTGTTATTTTAGGATTATCAGCTTTTTTTCAAAGATATGGGGCAAATTTACTGAAACATCATGCAAAGCAGTGCAGCCCTCAACGTTTCTGTGCTGCATTACGTAAAACAGAGAGCATGAGAATGCCATATCTGCTGGCACTGTTGCTGACTCCCCTAGCACGGGTGCACTTCAGGCTGCCTAACACTATGCATACACCCTTGGACTATAGTGCAAGGGTTCCTGTGAGTTGTTTAATATAGGTTTTGTACTAGAAGGGTACCCTTCCATGAAAAAATACCATGACTAGACATACTTTCCACAAATTCTTGCTTTGTATGTGTACCTTACAAGGCAGCTCACATCCAAAGTTTGGAGCATAATTAAACATTGTTTTACTTCTGCCTTAACACAGGACATTAGGAATGTTTTGGTGCAAATCCCGGCCTACTACTGTTAGTAGATAGAGGTTTTTCTGTTGGTTGAAAAATGAAGCTATCGGGTATTCTTGGTAGATAGCGCAAAGCATGACTTTGTGCTAAGTTATGGCTATTTGTCTGCTCTAATTTGTGCTGAAAAGTAAATCTCAGTTCAAGACTTTGCACTGGTTTGCATCAGATTTCGTGAGACCGCATGGGCTCGAATCCCTTGGTGTCCATTCTGATGGTAATAACACGAGGCGAATCGAACCCCCCTCCCCAGAAAGAAAATGATGATATTATTTCAAGAAGACGAAGTGCTTCAGCATAAAAACTGGTAAAGCAACAACCAATGTGGACCAATAGTGGACTACATTGCTCATTTAAGTGAACTGAAGTGAAGGAAAAATATAGTACCGCAGACATATGCAAGCCTGCTGCAGCACAATGACAGTGTGCATTATGTGTCAACAGTAAGAATGTTTAAACCTGCATTTTATTCCAACAGTGTGCAATTGATCAATTTTAAACAACAGCAAAATATATGAAGGACGTGGCCGGTGTCTTTGAAGAAATGCATTTACTGCTTGCAATTGATTAAAATTAAATTGGATAAAAACTTCAAATTCCTGAGCACTGAAATGTGTCTAGCGAGTAGAAGATAAAACGAACACAATTGAAAACACTCTGAAGAACCGAGAAAATCCAATTAGCAGGCAAGAGAAAAGAAAATCAACGTGATATAATAAGAGGATTTCTTGTCTTCTGGAGGGCCGGATGGGAAGGACCCGTTAGCCAACAATGAGTCATTATTTCCTAACGTGGTGCAGTTACAATGTGATTGTACATGTGGAAATAAAAGAGCTCAATGCAAAAGGCATCAGGAAATGTTTGTCAGGCATGTTTGCATGGCCTGGGTAATTAACTGCATTCTGGACCCCACATCTGATTCGAACTATTAGGTAATTCCCTCCAGGCAAAAGGAACAGGTGTGCATATTTTTATTCAGCATCTGGTACTATCTAATGGCTTTTCTTTGTTAGCCGCCTCTTCATTAATTGTAAAAAATGGCAGAAGCTATACAAATCTATTAATAGATTTTCAAACAGGAGCACGGGGCCCTGCAAAACAACTACCCTCAGCATGTTCCCTGAAGGTTTCTCCATGCACAAATGGACTGCTTGGCTTGTCCTCCAAGTTCCCAGCTTGTGGTGTAAGACATAGTTTTGCATAGTGATCTGTGACTTTTCTGGATTCCTTTGGCAAAGACTTTCTGCTTTCTTGGTAGGTCTTACAAATGTTATGAGTTGCTAAAGTTATAAAACTCTTTGCATTTGAGTAAAGGGGAGGGATAACACAGTGGACACTTTCTCCTGTTGTCATAGCAGGCCGCATCCTAATAGGAGTGGGTTTAGGAGTAGGTGTCATAGTGGGAGGGTAGAGTGGGGCCACAGGATTTTTGGCTTTCCTTTTTTTTCTCTCCTCTATTGCCTATCACATTAAACGACAATGACGATAGAGTCTCTACACAAGACATACCAACCACAGGGTGCAAGCCTGAACTCCTTATTCAAGAAATGCCTTTCTCAGTCGCCATTGCTTAGTGCAACATTCAGGTCATCAAGACACATGCTCTAAATGGCAGACATTAAAAATGCTATCCTTAAACATGAAAGGCTTCAACCATTCGATAAAGAAATAAAAAATAGTTTGACTGTCACAAATTTAAAGGAGATATCGTCTTCTTGCATGAAATAACTATTAGCTATTGTGAGGCCTCTCTTTGAGTGGTGGATAGGTTGAAGAAATTCCTTGCTGGATACCATAAAGAAAAAATAACTGTGTGAGTACTTTAATATCTAAACATTCAGGTTCTTTAATATCTTTAATATCTAAACTTTTAGGTTCAGATTATGCCAGAGTCAGCTGTAGAAGGTAGATGGCTTGTCAATAGGGTGAAGTATAACAACTCAGATGTTTACACTTTTATTATATAAGCTAGTAATTTGGACACATCATATTTATAGTACCCTCTTGAAAAAATTAGCATACCTCGCACAAGACACCACCATCATATTTGCTGGAGACCTTAATCTCCCAATGGATGGGATATCTGAGAGCCACTCTCAGTGTAAATTCTGCCACTTCAAAATTTACAAACAAATGCACAATCTTTGCATCTCTCATAGATTAGAGAATGTCTGGCGACTTCACAATGCAGACGGCAAGGAATGTACCTTCTTCTCTTTCCCCAACCAGAGTTGCTCCTAGATTGATAATCTTTATATTGGCTTGGCCCGCTTACTGTACATATCAAATTCAAAGACAGAGTCAATCCCAATCTTTGATCATGCATGCATTTCTATAAACAAATTGATAAAGCCTATCTAAATTTTTGATTATGCATGTATCTCTACAAACATAATGATAGGTCTCCCGTCATGAAAAACAACATGTGGCATATGAACAAAGAGCTCTGTAGAATGAAACGGGCATAGCGGAAATAAAGAAAGCTCTGCAGCTATTCCTAATGAAGAACAAAGGATCTTGTAACTCCCCTGTAACACCTCAGCATGCCTTAAAACCCACCATTTGAGGCATCATGATTAATCTACCCATCAAGAAAAATAAAGAACATTGAAATCTCCTAATCTTTGGAAGCCCCACACTAGTGGTTGCATACCTTAGTGGTTAGACCACCTTGTAAACCCCAAAATGGCAAAATTATAATTATAACAGAACCTTGAGTATGAGAGGTCACATATTGACTGTAGTACGAAAAGTGAAGAAACCTTGTGACCTAAATATAACAGGTATTGTCTTGCATCAAATTCAGGAGTAATAGGTCAGAATCTGGCAAAATAAATCCAAACATAAAGTTGCATATTAATTTAATTTGTACTACAGTAATCTCTACGGGGACGATTCACAGAACTAACTTAAGACAAAATCCTAAACTTACTACTTTTGGTATTCACAGAAGTTAGGATTTTGTCTTAAGTTTGTCTTAAGACAAGCTTAAGACAGACTTAATACCGACTTAAGACAGATTCCTAACTTAAGTCTGTCTTAAGTCTGTCTTAAGACAAATTTAAGACAAAATCCTAACTTCTGTGAATACCAAAAGTAGTAAGTATAGGATTTTGTCTTAAGTTAGTTCTGTGAATCGGGCCATTTGAGACTAACTCAGAAATCCCAGTCAATAGCTGTATTGCATTTCTAAATAAAATTATTATCAACACAATCCAAGATGAGGACAAAGAATCCCTTAACAGAACACTGAAAAGATTTGAAAATTGCTAATCTAACTCCTCTTTACCTTGGGGTAAGGCCTGGTACCAGATAGTTACCCTATGGTGTTCTATAAAACTCATTCTTACATGACCATGGATCCATTAGAAGCTGCCATGAACATCTTACACTGCATGGAGAAGTAACAGGCGGAACAGCTGAGTCAACAATTATTGTAAAAACCAAAAAGGGCAAAGACCCATAGCAGGTGAAAATCTACAGACTAATCTAATTCATAAACACTGAAGACAAACTATGCAAAAATTCAGCCAGAGAGGCACAAGAAAGCCATTACCAAACTAATACATTTTTCACAGATCTGAAAGGTAGAGTAGAAAGGGATGATTCAAGTGTATTATACCATATATTTGAAAGAGCTTGTTTGAAAGTGGACTATTAGTAGTGATATGTAGTAACCTACCACTAGCAATAATGTTACAAACACAATAAGACGGTCAGTTAAGGGCTTAATACATTTTTCCCTTGCTCAACGCTTGATAGCTGGCAATGAGCAGGCAGGTGTAACTTAGCAGTCTGGTGTGTAAAGCATTTGAAAACATTAATACATTAAATAAGTAAGACCAACATACAATAAAAATCCAACTCCAGTTTACGGAAATAGATTATATTTTTTAGGAACAAGTCGACACCAAAATGACTAGAATCCAATGTAGGGTAACAGAGATATGCATTTTCAAAGAATAAACACTTTCTAGTGATTAAAAACCTATAGCGCTACTTTGGCACATCTGGTAGTGGTTGACCGGGACAAAGTCAAAGTTTGACTACGATGGTGCCCTGGTCAGATACGCTAATCAGGAAATTTTACCTTCGGACTTAGAAACTTTTCTTGAGGATTTTCTCTCCATGTCGAGCGGTCCCCTCCAGCAGGCCAATTTCGATGCAACATCATCGGAATGCTTCTCCATTAGGCCTCAGTCAAATCCTGGAAGGCTGGAGCTCTGGAGCTTTCAGCAGTATGAACCTCAAATCCAGGCAGGGTTGCAGTTGAAGTTAGATGGCTAGACTCTCGGCATCAAATCGGTCACCTAATTGGGGTTTTTGACAAAAAGTTCCCAAACTTCAACAAAGTTCTGGAACTTTTTCTTGAAGTTCCTCTTCAGGGTTAAAGTGTCCAAAAAGCAAATCCAAGGGTCTTGAATCGACTAGATGATCCTTGGGATGTCTGGACTGCAATTCTCACAATGCACCTGGCCAAATCCTTAAACGTCCACTGTTGGTGGAGATAATGCAAATGGACTCTATTATTGTGTAACCTGCAGGGAGCCCACTCCTTAATCCTTCTTGAAACAAGGCAAAGTCCTTAGATCTGTAGTAGCAGATTGTGCAGCAGGTGAAGTCCTTCAGAGTGCAGAGTTTCGGGTGCAGATTTCAGCAAGTCAGTTCTTCTTCTCTATGTAGTTTCAGTCAACAGACAAGAGGAGTTATGCAGCTCTCCCATAAATATTCAGTCACTGCGCGTCAAGCAGGGGGGCACCCCTCACCAATGAGACACAGGGTGCCTCCCAGGTGTATTACCATTCCTCCAAAGTGGGGCAAATTCTTGTTCCAGAAAGCACCATTCTCTCAAAAATCAACATTGAGAATTCTTCTTTGAAGTTAGATCTGCCTAAGCTAACCCACCTGTGTGGCTAAGTAGCACTAACACAACGCTTTCAACCCCCTGACTAATCTAATTATTGAGGCTCCTGTGTGGCTAGGGGTGCAGTGGAAGAGGTGTGGTGCAGCGGCCAGGGTGCCTGACTACAGGGTTCACAGTTCGATCCCCGGTGCCAAACTGTCATTCTCCCTTTGAAGACTATTTTGATTCCACCATCCACTTCGTGCTTTTTGGCTTCTGCAGCTAAATTTCTCCACCCATAGGAAATCCATTGTCTACTCTGGCAGGACACTTCACACCTCTACGTAGCTCTGGCTCTGCCTGGGAAATGCTGGCCAGTAAGGAGAGGGTGGCATGAAAGCTGGAGTTTCCCTCATAGAAAAGAAAGTTTAATAACTTATTTTCTGTGATAGTTATTATAAATATAACAGTGGCAAGTAGTTGGATTTATCTTAACTATTAACTAGATACCTTGAAGTATATTTTTAGGTGGCACCTGCCAATATTTACTTAAATAAAATATCTCAATGTTAGCCTATGGAACCATTCACTACAATGGTGAAAAAGGATTTGCCGTTTTTACCCTCATCAGAGCTTATGAAACATCTTTTATAATCTCCCTGCTCACAGCTGTAAGGCACCCTACTCCTGGGGCACCTAGGGGAGACCTTGGGGGTGACTTAAATATACAACTAGGTAGTTTGAGACTTTGGAAGTACCTTTAAATCCAAAGTTGAACTTGCATATAAAGTTAAGGTAACGGCAGCCTGCAAGAAAAACAAACAGAACAGAGAGAGTTGATTGTATCAATATCTCCTAATAATGTATGTAACATAACTTGTGATGGATCAATGCTGCAAACCACCCAGATAAATCAGAAGAAAATGGAAGGAGTCACCACAGTAGTGCACACTTAAATGCATTAAGTCTACTGGGCCTTTAAACCTACAAACCCTATTAAATTCTAAGGACTTACAGCTAGGCTGTCAGTGCCAATTATATTTACACCTAATTTGCATATCCCTCTAATCCGAGTACTAGCCCAGGGCCTGGTAAGCAGAGCCCAGGGCGAAGTCTGAGTTGGTTACCTCCAGTACCAAGCGTAACAAATAGGGGCAAAAAGGATGCCTTTCTCACAGAATTCAATCACTTAACTCACTTACACAATCCGATTAGTCACTGAAAAGGCAGTTGATAAGATCTTTTAGTCTTATTTGCACAAAAGACTTCAAAACTATGGTGAGAGAATGTCCCTTTTAGTGTGGTCATCATTTTTTGTTGAATTCTGTTAAGTTTTTTTTTGGCTCTGCAGACTGGGCTACCCTCTTTGCATAGGCTAGGGCTAGCTCTATCCCAGATGGCATTTGCAGATGAAAAGGGTGTCTCATTGACCAGGCTAGTGGCTGGGGCTGAGCTTCACAGATTTCCAGTACAGTGAAAGTCATAGGCAGAACTTCAGGGTGGCCAAAAACTGATGGGGAGAGAATTTGGCAGGATGTGAGGCTGGAACGGATCCCACCAATGCAGTGGACTTTTCCATAGCCTTTCCTCTTAAAACAACAAAAACTGCCAAAGGAATAGACGTTGCTCCTTGCCTTTGTATGAGAACGCAATTTTTTGCATGTTCAAGCCCACATTTTGCTTAATTTTATTGCTGGTTTTTAGACTTCACACTGTGGGGCACTGCTTGGCGGTCCATCCAAGCATATTGCAACCTCCTGACCGCTGCAACACCGCCAGGGAATGGTGGTTCCCTGGCAGCTGCGGAAGTGCAATGGCAGTCCACACACCCTAATTGTAATACAGAGGTCGGAAGACTGCCCCCGTGCATTCACGAGTCTGGCGTTCCGTGGACCGCCAGACTTGTAATAGAGCCCCAAGTGTAAAAAATGTATGAAACTCAGAATATTGCACAACTCAAAACTCACTGCCCATTACAACTCATACAGGACTAAAAATAGCATTCTATGTATTGAGTACCACTCTTGAAGGAGTCCTAGGCAGCTATTTGTGTAAACATCTGCAAAACAGGATACTAATCGAAGTTATTCTTGTTTTAAAATACAAAATGATCTCGACTTTTTAACAATAACAATAGGCATATTAGCAGCCTCCGTCAACTTCCCACTATTGACAGCTGACATGAAACTTATAGATCTCATGTTAATTATTGCAACAAGACATATTCTGACAGATAGGAAACCTCCTAAATGAATCACAATCCATACATGGTTAACCAGGCTTACCTACATACAAGTTGCACTGAATCCCTTACAATCTCTACAGGACAGCTTGAAACATCCACCCCTCATAACTGATAGCTGAGATGATTACCTTAAAAAAGTCACTCCTCCATAATTGCACTTACCTGCAAACATCACCAACATAAAAATCACAAAACTACCCTTGAATGATCCTCTTCTAATCAACGATTCAAGTAAATATTTATACTTTATGTAGCATATGGCATCTCAACCTGTTTGCTGATTTTCTCTTTTTTTATTATTCCTTTTCAAATCCTTGTATCTCATAAAATGTATTACCACTTACTGGTATTTTGTATACTAGAACGCTCTAACCTAGTTGTTATGTTCATTTCAAATGAACTTCTGTCCCGCCCTAAATTATACCTAGAAATCAGACTAGTACACTTACCTACAAATTGTTGTATCATACAATGAATTATTGATTACTGTGAATTTGTATACATTGCAAATCCTTACCTCATCCTGATTCAGTCTACGTATTCTGGTTTTTCTTGCAATATTGTATACAGAATATCATTTTCAGTGTTTGCCTTTGTACTGTTTCTAAAATTCAAAACTTTTCAAACAAAAAAATAATAATTTGTTTCTGGATTTAGCCACATGTACTTTGATTATTGTGTTTCTACATTTTTTGTCTTCCAATATTTACAGATTGCTTTAACAAATACATATTTTGTGCTCTTTCCCTCAGCTGATTTATACAAAGTTAATAAAGGCCTGATTTAGAGTTTTGAGAAATGAGTACTCAGCACAAATATGACAGATATCCCACCCACTTTATGACAAGTGCATTAGGATCTAATGCATTTGTAGTAAGGTGAATGGGATATCTATCACGTTTGTGACCGATTATATGTACTCCAAACTCTAAATGAGACCCTAAGTCTTGATCCTAAATGTAGATTCCTGGCAATAAGATTCCAATAAGCATACAGCCTTGACTAGAGTTGCTTTAATAATAAAATGGCTGCATAATAGGAATTCAATTATCTGTTTTTTGGAACTGTATTGTTTATAGAAGGCCATATTCCATGAAAATCTGCATTATCACCATAAAATAGCAGTGTTCTAAATGATTTGCAAAATAAATTGGATTAAAAACGCCATAATTCTTCTTAGTTTTAATGTCAAGTTATTGAATCTTTAAATAGCACCCAAAAAGATAGCACTGCCTGTATTTTGTTTTTACAAAAACTGGACAGTCTCCCAACCCCCACTACAATCCTCTGGATCATCTTTAACCTTCCCCATCCATCCCAAAAGGGAGTCATTTTACTTTCAGTCTCTGTACTGTAATAGATATTACACAATAAACAGTTTCAGTACATTCAATTGTGTAGATAATAATATTAAACCAATATTAGATCAAATGAAAGGGAGGACATGGCTCACTAAATTTAATATGCCCTTTTAGACTTTACACACTAGAATTTACATACTCTGAATGAAACACTACCAGTTTGTAATGGACTGGGTGGATGGCATGTCTATGTTAATGTCTCTTGATTTGGTAATGAAACTCTTGGCTTCATAGCTGGTCAGATGGGACACTTTAAACACAAGGAGATGATGGGCAGAGCGCAGAAACTTTCCAGACACTCACCTCCAGTCACAGATCTGGGTAGAATCCATCATCATTCTTTAGCTCAATACGCCACCTCAGATCAGACCCAGCTATGTGCAAATCAGTATTGACCCTGTGCCTCATGGGAACAGTCCAACCCCAACTGCCAAGCCATGTCTTCCCTGGACCAGAGACAAGCATCCTGGGATCGGTTTCTGGGTAACACCCTTCATCAGCCAGGCTAGCTTGAATCCAGTGGCAAAGTGAGCAAGGGGCCCATATCTGGGCATACCCTGCCAACTTAGGGCGAACAAAGTAAAGACAAAGAGATGATGGACGAAACGCTGAAACTTTTCAGACACTCACTCTTGGTCACAGATCTGGGTAGAATCCATCATCATTCATGTTCTTTTTTCATTTTTCACCCTGAGTGGGACAGGTATGCCCAGATGTGGGTCTCGTGCTCTCCATGCCACTGGAGTCAAGCTATCCTGGCTGATGAGGGCTGAAAGCCTGAAACCGGTCCTAGGATGCTTGTTTCAAGTCCAGGGAGGATCTGGTCTGGCAGTTCGGGCTAGATTCTTCCCATTGGGGTCAAGACTGATTTGCATATGGCTGGGTCCAAACTAGAATGGCATGGTGAGCAAAAAAATGATGGATTGAGGCCCAGATCTCTGTGCTGAAGTGAATGTATGACATTGTTCTGCATTCTGTCCATCAATTGTTCTTTTTGCATTTGTCACCCCGAGTGGGACGGGTATGCCCAGACATAGGTCCCATTCTCTCCATGCCACTGGAGTCAAGCTAGGGATTACCGCCCGCCCTTTTTTGCCTGGACTGCTGCACTCTGGATTAGCATATACCTTGCGGTTACTCAGGTGTGCGCCTGGTCATTTCTGGAATAACCCCAAACCCTCCCAGTCGTTTTCGAGCACTGGAGTCAAGCTAGCCTGGCTGATGAGGGCTGAAAGTCTGAAACTGGTCCTAGGATGCTTGTTTCCTGTCCAGGGAGGATCTGGCCTGGCCTGGACTGTTCCCATTGGGCGCAGGGTCAAGACTGATTTGCATATCGCTGGGTCCAAACTAAAATGGCATGGTGAGTGTTAGACCTGGCATCATTGGCATGAGTCTCTCCTCCATTTTGTTGTCTTTTTGCCTCCTCTGTTTACAATGTTTTGCTGGAATATTGCTTTGGGCACTGTGCCACTGCTGATCAGTGCCACAGTGCAAGTGCTCCCTATGTTAAATTGATACATTGATTGGGTTCCATGTTTGGCTTATTTGGTTTACTGTCAGTCCCTAGTATAGTGCACCAGGAGTGCCAGGGCTTGTAAATACAAATGCTGCTGGTGGGCTTGCAGCACTGGTTGTGCCACCCACAAAAGTGGACTAGTAAAATATGTCTAAGGTCTGCCACTGCAGAACCTGCGTGCAGTCTGGTACTGTCATGCTGACTGCGCAAGTACACCTTCTTGCCAGTCCCTAAAACCTTCCCATAACTTCATCTTAGTCACCCCTATGGTAGGCCCAAGGACAGGGTGCATTGTAAGCATAAGGTAGGACTAGCCCTGATGTGTGTGGCATGTCCTAATAGTGAATTACAGCCATTTTCGTTTTTCACTATTGCAAGGCTACCTGCTCTCCTTAGGCCAGACTGGGCTACTGGAATTATTACACAATATAATCCTAACATACCCAGAGAGCATGGTGGAACGTCGAGTTTATTATCCCTGAACTCAGAATTTAATAACACATCCTTTAGGATGGATGGTTTTTAGATTCTGAGTTTGAAACTAGCACTTTTAGAAAGTGACTAGTTTCTTGTCTAACTATTTACCGGTCTCTGCTGGTTTGGTGTGTGTGTGACAGGGGCTGGGTGGCTCCAGAGGTATGAATGAGTCAGTGTGGGGTGAATGAGGCATTTGCGTTTAGAGTGGGGGAAGAGTAGTTCCTGATAGCCTGCCCTGCCTGACACAATACTGGCTCCACCTCCTGCCGGGCGACTGATGGCCCTGCCCCTGCCAGTGACAATACTGGCTCCACCTCCTGCTGGGCGGCTGAGGACCCTGCCCTGCACAGTGAATAGGCCAGGTGCCTCGGCCTGGCAATACCCACAACAAACCCAGGATGGGAGGAATTCCCCTGCATGGACAAAGGGATCAAAGCAGAAAAGGGGTATAAGAGAAGGACCCCTGAACTAAGAATTTAGATCACTTCTGACAAGGAAACATATACCAAGGACAAGAAGCCTGCTGATCCAAGGACTTGCCTACCCCTTCTGCCAGAGTGCTGTTTGCTGCGGGAATCCTGCAGTTGCTTCTTTTTTTTTTGCCAAGGAACAAGGAGAGAGAAACTGAGTGTGTACTCTCAAGCTTTGCCAAGAAAATCTCCAAGGACTGGAAGAGTGCCAGTCTCCTGCTGAAGTCACAGGACTATAGGACTTCATCATCTACTTGAACTGGAGCGTGGTGTTTCCAGTATTCTAAAGAAACCAGCAATCTCGACGTCGATGGACTCCGCCGAATCCAGCTTGACATCGTGAGTAACGGCTCCAGTGTCCCTCACCCTCGACGCCAGCCGCTGGGCACGATCGACGCCAGTAGCGACGCCAGTGAGTAGCGAGTTTGGCTCCAGCTCCGAGTGACCCTGTGTCAATGCCACAGCTGATCGCATCGAAGCCGCAGCCCTTCTCGACGCCGTGAGCGCTGCTCACTCTTGCAACAACGACATCGACGTCGACGCCGTATCCCGCTTCGCCACTGTGAGTGCTGCTCCAGCCTGACACCTGTCTACGCCGCTGCGGATCGCTCCGACTCCGAGGCCCGATCGACGTCGAAGACTCGACGCCAATACATCTCAACGCCGTGGATCCTCGTTTCTTCATTCTCAAAGGTACTGTGTTTGTGGGGTCTGGTTCGACTCAGGGCTTGACGTAGCTCTCCTCGCGGTCGACGCCAAACCTTTAGGATAACTTTGCCTCAATGTCGTGTGACTCCTGAGGGGGTTACATTGTTGCCAAGAACTGTGCTTTAAAGAAGAAGATTTAATTTTGTTGCTAAAGAATCGTTTACTATTACTGTATGTGGTCATAAATACTTAACACACTGCCTCTGACATAAGCCTTTCTGCTCTGCCAAGCTACCAAGGGGATGAGCGGGGGTTATGTGAGTGTGTGATCCCCTTGCCCTGACTAGAGGAGGTGGGTCCCTATTTGTCAGACGTGTATACCTCTGCCAACTAGAGACCAGCCGATTCTAACATTGTTGGTCAGCGGTGAGGATTTGAACTTTGCATTTATGACTCATGTGCAGTGATTAGTTTACGCTACATAGTGAGAGCAGACCATAGCACAGCCACAATCTGTTTTGGAGGGATGTTCTATTTTTGTTCTCCGCTTTCCTGGAGCTTGTTTTTTGAACACTGCCAGTTTTGACCATGAGTGATGCCAGAGTCAATACTCCTGTTGTTGTGGAGGAATTTGATAAAAATTTGATAAAGGACTACAAGAAAAAGCAGCTGCAGCACTTCTGCAAGCAGTTGAAAGTTCCTACAACAGGCCTCAAAAATAAGGAAGAATTTATCAAAGCATTGGAGGCCTGGTTAGAGGCCAGAGATCCCTCTGATCCGGTGGTGGTAGCGCCAGAGGAAGGGGGGGAGGAAGAGCCTGTGAATGGGCCAGTAACATCCCCCGGCAGCAGCGTTTCCTCCAAGGGTCTGTCTCCTGAAGAATTGGCAGACAGGGCGAAGGAACGAGCGCACCAGTTAGAAATGGCAAAACTCAAATTAGGAGGGCAGTTGGAGTTAGAGAATGCAAGAAGTAGGAGAGAGGCTGAAATGGAGAGCAAAAGGTTACATTTTGAAAGAGAAAAATTAGCGTTTCAACGTGAGAAAATGGTGAGGGAGATGGAGCTCAAAACTAAGAGTTTAGAATTGAATCCCTCTGGTGGCAGCATTCCATCTGGGCCTGCAGAAAGTAGGTTTTATTTTCCCAAAGATGTGATAAAAGATTTTCATAAGAATGAAGATATTGGCCAATGGTTCAAAGCATATGAGTTAGCATTGTTGGCCCACCGGGTCCCTGAGAAGGATTGGGGAGCGGGGTTGCGGGGTCGCTTTGTCAATGAAGGGAGAGATACCTTGTTTGACATGCCTGTTGAGGACAGGATGTCTTATACTCATGTGAAAGATGCTTTAATGTTAAGGTATGGCCTAACCCCAGAAAAGTACAGACAAGCCTTTAGAGAATGTAAGAAATTGCCTGGGACTACGTGGGTTGAATATGTGTCATTTTTTTGCAGAGCCATGGATGGTTGGAAAAAGTGTAGCAAAGTGGAAGGTTATGATGCTCTTTATGATTTGTTTGCTTGGGAGCACTTGTCTAATAACTGTTTTCCAGAGCTACGCCAGCACCTTATTGATAGCAAGATATCTAGCCCTAGAAAACTTGCTGAGGAGGCGGACCGCTGGGTCAGTACCAGGGTCCACAATGGTCCAGTGGGAGACTCAGCCAAAGGTGGGCAGGGTCCCCAGCAGAAGAGTGGGGGGACAGGGGTAAACAGAGGGAGTTTCAGAAAGGGCCCCAAAGTAATCCCCAAGGGAACCAAGGGAGGGTTCACAGCCTCCCCCAGTAAAGAGGCCAGAGGCCCCAACAGGTAAACATGTTCCTAGGGGCCCCATGACCTGCTACACTTGTAAGCAGGTGGGGCACCGTTATTATGATCCCCAGTGTCCCATGAAGAACTTTACTGCACCACCACGTGCACCCCCCATCAGATGGCGAGTGTAGCCCTGGGAGGGGAGGAGACATGAAAATGGTCCCTCCACCCCCTCTGCCTAGTAACACTAAGAAATATAGGTAGTGGGTGACCATTAATGGCCATAGGGTGGAAGCTCTCAGAGACACCGGAGCGAGTGTGACAGCTGTCAAGTGTCACTTGGTGTCCAGAGACAAGGTGGTCCCTCATGCATTCTACCCTGTTGTAGCTGCTGACATCTCTCAGAGAGAGTGTGAGGTAGCTCAGGTTCCCTTGAATGGGGGGGGGTCTCGGGTACTCTTCAGGTTGCTGTGAGACCCGCATGCCTGGGCAATGATTTGGAGGACTCCCCTTGGGCTAAGGTGGAAAGAGAGACACATTTGAAAATGTTGAGTGTGCCAGAGTGGGTGTGTGCAACCACTCGATCCATGACAACTAGTAAGGGTGTTGATGGGGTCCTGGAGCCTGAAAGTATGGCCCAGGACCCAGCTGTAAAGAGAAGAGGCAGGGACGCGGGAAACCATCCCCCATAGTTCCCATGGTCCAGGAGAAGGCAGACCTTGAGGGGGATGCCCAGGAACCTACAGGGGAACAAGTTGCTGAACTGGGAGACCTGTCCGAGCTGACCCACTGACAGCAGGATAGTGGTCCCTCCAGCGAAGAATTTTGTGCTGAACAGAAATTGTGCCCTTCTCTTGTGGGTATGATGCAGCAGGCCTCAGCCCAAACAACAGGTGATCAGTCAGGATCACATTTGGTCTACTGGGAGAACGACCTCCTGTATAGTGAGCCTAAGGCTGCTGAGGCTGGGTCAGCCTGTGTGCTGGTGGTACCCCAGCGCTTCAGAGCCTTCCTACTGGGTACATCTGGAGCAGGACAAGACCTATGATAGGCTTGTCACCCATTTTTATTGGCCCCAGATGAGAAGGGATGTAGACATCTATTGTAAGACCTGCCAAACTTGCCAGGCAAGTGGGAAAAGCGGGCAGAAGCAGAAGGCTCCCCTCCAACCTTTTCCTGTCATCAGTACCCCCTTTGATCGGGTGGGGATTGACATTGTGGGGCCACTGGACCCCAAGACAGCCATGGGCAACAGGTTCATCCTGGTCTTGGTGGACCATGCTACCCGGTACCCGGAAGCCATCCCTCTCCACACAGTGATGGCCCCCGTGGTGGGACGGGCACTGATGGGTGTTTTCTCCCGCATGGGGTTCCCCAGAGAGGTGGTGTCAGGCCGGTGCACCAACTTCATTTCCAATTACATGAAGTCCCTGTGGAAGGAGTGTGGGGTAACCTACAAGTTCACCACTCCTTACCACCCACAAGGTAATGGGCTGGTTGAGAGATTCAACCGGACCCTCAAAGGCATGATCATGGGTCTTGAAGAACCAATGAGGCTTAAATGGGACGTTCTCTTACCATGCCTGTTGTTTGCTTACCGTGAGGTGCCACAAAAGTCTCTAGGGTTCAGCCCCTTTGAGCTTTTGTATGGACACCCGGTAAGAGGACCTTTGATTCTGGTCAAAGAAGGCTGGGAGCAATCTCCCAGGAAACCTCCCCAGGATGTATACAGTTACATGCTGGCCTTTAGGAACCAGACTCGGCGCTTCAGAGGTCTTGCTCAGGCAAATCTGGAGGCCAGCCAGGAAGAGATGAAGGGGTGGTACGACCGGAATGCCACTCTGGTGAAGCTTCAACCTGGTCAGAAGGTTTCGGTCATGTCCCCTGTGGAACCTTGTGCGCTCAAGGACAGGTGGACTGGACCATTTAAGGTTGTGGAGAAAAAGAGCGATGTCACCTACTTGGTGGACTTGAAGTCTCCCGGAACCCCTTGAGGGTCCTGCATGTCAACCGGTTAAAGCCCCACTCCGAAGTGGGCATGCTCTTAGCTACAGATGCTGGAATGGAGGAGGAGAGTGAGCCTCTACCTGACCTCCTGTATGCAAAAGAGGAAGATGGGTCAGTGGATGGTGTTGTCCTCGCTGACACACTTACCCCTGAGCAGCAGCAAGATTGTCGCCAACTGTTGAGACAATTCCCTGATCTGTTCTCCTTAACCCCTGGTGTCACTCAGTGGTGTGTCCATGATGTGGACACCGGGGACAGCACTCATGTGAAGCACAAAGCCTACAGAGTGACTGATAAGGTCAGAGCTTACATCAAGGAGGAGGTCTCCAAGATGTTTGCCTTAGGGGTGGTTGAGTCCTCTAGCAGTCCTTGGGCCAGCCCAGTGGTCTTGGTCCCAAAGGCTGCAGCGCCTGGTGCTTCACCAGAACTTCGGTTCTGTGTGGGTTACCGAGGACTCAATTTAGTCACCAAGACTGACGTGCACCCCATCCCCAAAGGTGATGAGCTCATAGATCGGTTGGGGGCTGCCCGGTACCTTAGTACGTTTGATCTAACGTCTGGGTACTGGCAGATCGCCTTGACTGATGGGGCAAAAGAGAGGTCTGCATTCTCCACACCAGATGGGCACTACCAGTTCCGGGTTATGCCCTTTGGGATGAAGAATGCCCCTGCCACCTTCCAGAGGTTGGTCAACCAGGTATTGGCTGGACTGGAGGATTTCAGCGCCGCCTACCTGGACGATAGAGCAGCTGGGAGGAACCCTTGCGCCACCTCCAGGAAGTGTTGTTGGCACTGTGAATAGCAGGGAGAGCAAATAGAGAGGTACCCCTTAACTCAAATCAAGGGAAGTAGGGTTAACCAACCAGTGAAAAAAGAGAGATTCCCTTGAACAAAGCTAAGTTTGTAAACACAATTAAAGTTTGGAAGCGAAAACAATTACAAAATTTGCATGTATACATGCAAATTTTGTAATTGTTTTTGCTTCCAAACTTTAATTGTGTTTACAAACTTAGCTTTGTTCAAGGGAATCTCTCTTTTTTCACCTGTGCTTAGCAGGCCTCACAATCAAGGCAAGCAAACGCCAGATTGGGCAGGGTTCATTGGTGTACTTGGGGCACCAAGTAGGGAGCGGCAAGGTGGCCCACCTGCAACCCAAGTTAGATACCATCCTGGCTTGGGTACAACCCAAAACCCAGACTCAGGTGAGAGCCTTCTTAGGTCTCACGGGTTACTACAGGAGGTTTGTCAAGGGGTATGGCAACATTGTGCACCCCTTGACTTCGCTGACTTCCAGGAAGCAGCCAAGACTTGTGATCTGGACTGACGCCTGTCAGACAGCCTTTGACACCCTGAAGACTGCAATGTGTACAGCACCAATACTCCAGGCCCCCGAGTTTTCCAAGGAATTTATTGTCCAGACGGACGCTTCAGAGCATGGCGTGGGGGATGTTCTAGCACAGGAGAATGAGGAGGGCCGAGACTTACCTGTAGCCTTCATCAGTAGGAGGTTACTTCCCAGGGAACAGAAGTGGTGCGATAGAGCGAGAAGCATTTGCTGTGGTCTGGGCTCTGAAGAAGCTAAGACCCTACCTGTTTGGGACTCACTTCCGGGTTCAGACAGACCACAGGCCCCTCAGATGGTTGATGCAGATGAGGGGTGAGAACCCAAAGCTGTTGAGGTGGTCCATTTCCCTACAGGGGATGGACTTCACGGTGGAACACCGCCCTGATACAGATAACTCCAATGCTGATGGTCTGTCCAGATTTTTCCGCCTTAGTGCTGAGGACTCCCTAGGTGAAGGGTAGTTCTCCCCACATTTCAGCTGGAGGGGACACGTGTTAGACCTGGTATCACTGGCATGAGTGTTTCCTCTATTTTTTTTGTCTGTTTGCCTCCTCTGTGTACGATGTTTTGCTGGAATATTGCTTTGGGCACTGTGCCACTGCTGATCAGTGCCACAGTGCAAGTGCTCCCTATGTTAAATTGATATATTTATTGGATTCCATGTTTGGCTTATTTGGTTTACTGTCAGTCCCTAGTATAGTGCACCAGGAGTGCCAGGGCTTGTAAATACAAATGCGAGCTTGCAGCACTGGTTGTGCCACTCACAGAAGCGGCCTGGTAAAATATGTCTAAGGTCTGCCACTGCAGAACCTGCATGCAGTCTAGTACTGCCATGCTGACTGCGCAAGTACACCTACTTGCCAGTCCCTAAAACCTTCCCTTAACTTCATGTTAGTCACCCCTATGGTAGGCCCAAGGGCAGGGTGCATTGTAAGCATAAGGTAGGACAAGCCCTGATGTGTGTGGCATGTCCTAATAGTGAATTACAGCCATTTTTGTTTTTCACTATTGCAAGGCTACCTGCTCTCCTTAGGCCAGACTGGGCTGCTGGAATTATTAAACTATATAATCCTACCAGACTCAGAGAGCATGGTGGAACGTCGAGTTTATTATCCCTGAACTCAGAATTTAATAACACATCCTTTAGGATGGATGGTTTTTAGATTCTGAGTTTGAAACTAGCACTTTTAGAAAGTGACTAGTTTCTTGTCTAACTATTTACCGGTCTCTGCTGGTTTGGTGTGTGTGTGACAGGGGCTGGGTGGCTCCAGAGGTCTGAATGAGTCAGTGTGGGGTGAATGAGGCACTTGCGTTTATAGTGGGGGAAAAGTAGTTCCTGATAGCCTGCCCTGCCTGACACAATACTGGCTCCATCTCCTGCCGGGCGACTGATGGGCCTGCCCCTGCAAGTGACAATACTGGCTCCACCTCTTGCAGGGCGGCTGAGGACCCTGCCCTGCCCAGTGAATAGGCCAGGTGCTTCGGCCTGGCAACACCCACAACAAACCCAGGATGGGGGGGAATTCCCCTGCATGGACAAAGGGATCAAAGCAGAAAAGGAGTATAAGAGAAGGACCCCTGAACCAAGAATTTAGATCACTTCTGACAAGGAAACCTATACCAAGGACAAGAAGCCTGCTGATCCAAGGACTTGCCTACCCCTTCTGCCAGAGTGCTATTTGCTGGGGGAATCCTGCAGTTTCTTCTTCATTTTTGCCAAGGAACAAGGAGAGAGGAACTGAGTGTGTACTCTCAAGCTTTGCCGAGAAAATCTCCAAGGACTGGAAGAGTGCCAGTCTCCTGCTGAAGTCACAGGACTATAGGACTTCATCATGTACTTGAACTGGAGCGTGGCTTTTCCAGTATTCTAAAGAAACCAGCAATCTCGACGTCGACGGACTCCGCCGAATCCAGCTTGACATCGTGAGTAACGGCTCCAGTGTCCCTCACCTTCGACGCCGGCCGCTGGGCACGATCGACGCCAGTAGCGACGCCAGTGAGTAGCGAGTTTGGCTCCAGCTCCGAGTGACCCTGTGTCGACGCCGCAGCTGAACGCATCGAAGCCGCAGCCCTTCTCGACGGCGTGAGCGCTGCTCACTCTTGCAACAACGACATCGACGTCGACGCCGTATCCCGCTTCGCCACTGTGAGTGCTGCTCCAGTCTGACACCTGTCGACGCCGCTGCTGATCGCTCCGATTCCGAGGCCCGATCGACGTCGAAGACTCGACGCCAATACATCTCGACGCCGTGGATCATCGTTTCTTCATTCTCAAAGGTACTGTGTTTGTGGGGTCTGGTTCGACTCAAGGCTTGACGTAGCTCTCCTCGCGGTCGACGCCAAACCTTTAGGATAACTTTGCCTCAACGTCGTGTGACTCCTGTGGGGGTTACATTGTTGCCAAGAACTGTGCTTTAAAGAAGAAGATTTACTTTTGTTGCTAAAGAATCGTTTACTAAGAAGAGACTTTACCTGAACTATTATTTTTCCTTCCAAAGAGTATTTATTAAGATTGTGGTATATTTTTGTCGTTATTTGGTCTTGTGCTAAGCCTTACATAAACATTCTTATTTTTATAATACCTTCTATGTTGTGTCCATTTGTGGTGTATTCACATTATTACTGTATGTGGTCATAAATACTTAACACACTGCCTCTGAGATAAGCCTATCTGCTCTGCCAAGCTACCAAGGGGGTGAGTGGGGGTTATCTGAGTGTGTGATCCCCTTGCCCTGACTAGAGTAGGTGGGTCCCTATTTGTCAGAAGTGTATACCTCTGCCAACTAGAGACCAGCCGATTCTAACAGTGAGCAAAAAAATGATGGACTTAGGCCCAATCTCTGTACTGGGTTGAATGTATGACATTGTTCTGCATTCTGTCCATCAATTGTTCTTTGTACATTTGTCACCCCGAGTGTGACTGGTATGCCTGGACGTGGGTCCTGTCCTCTCCATGCCACTGGAGTCAAGCTATCCTGGCTGATAGGGCTGGAAGCCTTAAACCGGTCCTAGGATGCTTGTTTCCAGTCTAGGGAGGATCTGGCCTGGCAGTTCTGCTGGACTCAGGGCCGGACTGGGAACCAAAACCGGCCCTGGCAAAGTGCTCGGCCTCCCCCCGAGGGGGGTTGGAGGTGCCCCCGAGCTCTTTGCCAGGGCCGGTTTTCAGCCGTTTTTGTTACAGGGCCGATTTTGCAGCTACACTGCAAAAACGGCCCTGTAACAAAAAACGGCCCCCAGGGGGCCCAAACCAGCCCCCCACCCGTGCGGCGCACTGGGGGATTGCCCGGTTCCCGCTACGGCCAGTCCGGTCCGGGCTGGACTGTTCCCATTGGGAGCAATGTCGAGACTGATTTGCATATGGCTGGGTCCAAACTGGAATGCATGGAGAGCAAAAAAAAGATGGATTTAGGCCCAGATCTCTGTACTGGGGTGAATGTATGCCATTGTTCTGCATTCTGTTCATCAATTGTTCTTTTTGCAAATTGGACACTTTAAATGAATGGATTTGTGATTTGATTACCAAGGGAATGCTCTGTTCCCTCCGAACCGGATGGGAAGCTACTGTATTTCATAATATTTTAGGTTCTATTGACATATGAATAAGCCTATATTGAACTTTACCATTGTTGTTAGCAAGTTCATAAGATCAAGATTCTTCAAATGAAGATCCTGCACATATTTTGCCCTTTCATTATTTACAGGCTTATTTTGATCATCAATTTCTGTCCAAGAAGCATACCAGCACATTCCAATTTTGCAACGTTACCAGCTGTACTTGACTTTCATAGATAATTTATATATCCTCACAATGTAAATAGATTGGACAAAAGTGTGCACTGAAGTATTTTTTTACAGGAATTTCACAATTCAAACGCATGTTGAAGATCCTTGTGGATCCTTACCACGACACCTGGTTCACTGGCTATCAGTAACACCAAGTATTTAAAGTATGCTGCCTGTCTTGCAAAGTCATTCACCAGAATCCCGCACAACCTCAACTAAGCTGCTGCAGATTCTATGTGGCCTAAAGTCCTCAGAAGCCAAAACTCTATCCAACTGGATGTTCTAAGACTCAAAACCTCACTGGTCCTAAAGCATTCTTTTACTGGTGCTGTCACGATCGCCTGCACCTCTCGGCCTCTTCACACCAAAATAAATTCACCCTTGCATCTTTTAGAAAACACATAAAAATTCACCTTTAATTTAAACCCTGCTTGTCCCTAAAAGTTATACAGTCTTTCTTCTGCAATGTTAACAAAGACTACAAAGGTCTGTAGTATTTTTATTAATTTGTTTTTTTTATGCTCCTGTGGCATTACGGGCTTTGCCTTATTTACAAGGCAGTATTAAGCCACTTAACATGACTTATTGCTGCCTTGTAAATAAGGCTCCCTTTCACGCTATACTTAGCATGAAAGGGGAGGGCAATGGGTGTGGCGGCGGGCATTCCGTCGCAAGACCCATTGATTTTGATTCTGCCCCATATTTACAAGGGTGGTGTAAATATGGGGCAGAGCCAAAATTAAGAGCAAAAAAAACCTGGTCTTAAGATGGCGCAATGAGAAGAGATGCTTTATGTCGCCTTGTTTTTGCGGTTTCTATGTTGCTGCATTGAGCAGCACATATAGAAACAGCAAAACACCATGCATGATTGTTTATGTGCAGGAAGGTGTTCGTTCCTGCACATAAACAATAATGTTAAACATGACAAGTTGCAACTTCTATACAGGCTGCACAATGCCGCACACATGGAAGTTAATAATCGACATTTAAGATTGTTTATGTGCAGGAAGGGACAGCTACCTGCATATAAGCAATCATTCTCACAATGCAGGCAGCTGTAATTAGCACTAGCGTAGGGGGAAAAGCAGGGCTGGACAGTATTGTTGTAAATACGGTGCAGCTCTACGTTTCCAAAGTGGCGGAGCGCAGTGTTAAGCCTAGAAGGCTGATGCTGCTTTCCGCCACTTCCCTTGAAAATATACCCCTAAATATCAAAAGGCTCTCAAGGACACAAAATGGATGTGTGAGGTGCTCACATCTCACGGTTCTAGATCTCACCTGACTGACAACCATGAGATCTAAGTTCCTGTGCACTCTTTTCTGCATAGATATTATGGGTTGCTAGCAGCATTGCTGAGTTCAGGTTGCCATAAGCCCACTTACATCTCAGAGTACCAAGAGCTGTGACTGCTTGCATGGTGTTTGTTCCCTGGGCCCATCTTGATGGAAAACCTGTGGGTCAGTCCATCCTCCAACTTGCAAATAATTTGCGTCTTATGCTTCCTTAGAAGCAAAAAAGTAATATAGGTCTGTACATGCAACCATGCTACAAGTAAGGCAAACGATTCGGAAAAGGGGGTGGTGATGAACAGAGTGTCTGAATTAAGCAGACCACTCTTACCCAGTCCAAAGATCAGGGCTTGATCCATCACCGTTATTTATCTCACTGCACCATCCCAGCTCAGAACCTGGCTATATGCAAATCAGTCTGTCCCTGGCCCAGTGCATCATGGGAACAGGGCAGACTAAACTACCAAGCCAATTCTTCACCAGAAAGGAGACAAACTACCGGGGACCGGTTTCTGGCACGGTGTTGGATCTAGCCCTGATCTCTTGACTGGGTGAGAGTATTCTGCTTAATTCAGAAACTCTGTTCATCACCACCCCTTGTTGTTAAAAATTTTGTCCACCCTAAGCGTGGAAGGGTATACTCAGATGTGAGTCCCTTGCTCATTGCACCATCAGGATTCAAGCAAGCCGGGCCGACGACGGCTGAAATGCCAGAAACCGGTCCCCGGAAGCTTGTTTCCTTCCCAGTGTAAGAATTGGCTTGGTAGTTTGGTTTGCCCTGTTCCCATCATGCACTGGGACAGGAACAGACTAATTTGCATATAGCCAGGTTCTGAGCTGGGATGGTGCAGTGAGCTAAAAAACGGTGTTGGATCTAGCCCTGATCTCTTGACTGGGTGAGAGTATTCTGCTTAATTCAGAAACTCTGTCCATCACCACCCCTTGTTGTTAAAAATGTTGTCCACCCTAAGCGTGGAAGGGTATACTCAGATGTGAGTCCTTTGCTCATTGCACCATCAGGATTCAAGCAAGCCGGTGCGACGACGGCTGAAATGTCAGAAACCGGTCCCCGGAAGCTTGTTTCCTTCCCAGTGTAAGAATTGGCTTGGTAGTTTGGTTTGCCCTGTTCCCATCATGCACTGGGACAGGAACAGACTAATTTGCATATAGCCAGGTTCTGAGCTGGGATGGTGCAGTGAGCTAAAAAACGGTGTTGGATCTAGCCCTGATCTCTTGACTGGGTGAGAGTATTCTGCTTAATTCAGAAACTCTGTCCATCACCACCCCTTGTTGTTAAAAATTTTGTCCACCCTAAGCGTGGAAGGGTATACTCAGATGTGAGTCCCTTGCTCATTGCACCATCAGGATTCAAGCAAGCCGGGCCGACGACGGCTGAAATGCCAAAAACCGGTCCCCGGAAGCTTGTTTCCTTCCCAGTGTAAGAATTGGCTTGGTAGTTTGGTTTGCCCTGTTCCCATCATGCACTGGGACAGGAACAGACTAATTTGCATATAGCCAGGTTCTGAGCTGGGATGGTGCAGTGAGCTAAAAAACGGTGTTGGATCTAGCCCTGATCTCTTGACTGGGTGAGAGTATTCTGCTTAATTCAGAAACTCTGTCCACCACCACCCCTTGTTGTTAAAAAACAAGTAAGGCAAAGCAGCGGTATGCAGTGCTTCGCGTTACTTTCACCTTATTCCCACTACTGAACAAGTTAAGTGCTGGAAAGAAAATCGGCTAAAAAGATTTTGCGCTGATTTACGTCACTTTTGTGACGCAAACACTGTGTAAAATCTTAGTAAATCTGCCCCTTTGTGTCTTTAGATCAGAGTGTGAACCAAAATCCTTTAGTTGGATCTATTTGAGTTGTGAAAGGATGCTGTTTGTGCATAAGGTGTACCTATATGGTTCTCTGTAACATGTCTTCCTTTAGTAAGAACTTTGGAGAGGAAACACAACAAGACATTAATCTCTAATTATACACTGTTGATTTCCCTGAGTATAGAAGGCTCACTTTGAGGGTGAGGGTGTAGACTGAAATCGAACCCATATTTTGTAAGGACTGTGAAGAGGTAGAGTAAAGCTTAGTGTACCAGACCAGTCCACATCCTCACAGTAATTGAAAAATAGTTAAAAAAAATATATATCAAGGCGGTTGTCAACAGAACTTGTACCTCGATATTTATCTATGGTAATAAAGTAGAGAAATCTTTTTTTAAACCTTTGGGGATACTGATTCCAAACAAAAAAAGAACAAAACATGACAAATATAGAAAAATATTTTGTGAAGTTAACTTTGAAGATCTACCGAACACGCAACAGGAGCAGTCAAAAAATGAAATGTGTCCTGTTTTAACCAAGACTATATAAGGCGCTCTGCACCCAAGGAAAACAGATTAACATAAAATGGAATACACCCATGAAAGGTTAAAGCCCTAGATCAGGCAAATTCTAAATATTGTACACCAGCCTTCAAATATAACTCGGCTTAGTGGTTTCAGTGTTGAATTTCAAAATAACCACGAATAAATTTAGCTTGTGCAGCACAGCACAGGGATGGTAATTTGGGAATAAACAGAGGAAATTGCTATGTGCTGTAAATCGACGTGACCTAGTGGTAAACGCGGATTTATTTTTGGATAGTCAGCAAATTGGAAGAGATTGTGATAATAAAACGGTGGCCCTGTGAGCTATCTATAGTCATTAGATAAATACAGTCCATGGCAGCACCAGCATGTTATGCCGAAGGGTTAAGGGTTGCATCTTAAATAAGTTTTAGGGCTTGTTTTATTAGTTTTAAACAACTGTTGAAGTCTTCTGAGGAACACACAACATGAGTCACACAAAATAGGAATTTTACAGCCCGAAGCCATCCGCAAAAGTAAGCATTAATTTCCCAAAAAAAAAGCATAATTCAAGTGTCAAAGGGCCGTAAAGATGTTGCAAGGTGAATAAATATCGTAGTGATTCACAAAGGCATTTGTGACTATAGAAAATAGTACTGCAGGAGTATTATTTTAGGTACTCTCACCTGCCTTTGTGAATCAACCAGAAGCTTCTATATCCCTATTAATAAATGTGCAAAGAGTGCACAGTTCACTGTATTCGTGCTAACTGCATATGAATAGTCCCTGAATATTCACGTTATATTCTCATTTTAGATATTGTGGAGGCAATTCCATAGAACGTTACCAATACCATCATTTTTTTAACTTAATTTCTGTACATCAGGCATAAGATATTTCCATCAGCAGGAAATATTTCACTGTCAAACTGATATCAAAAAATGTAAACGCAAGATAAATAACATTATTATTAGTTTGCAATATTGCTCTCAAATAGTTCACACTAATGACTTACAAGGATGGATACATATAATATTAGATAATTTAATAATGACTCCACATCCATAAAACAAAGTCTTCAGCTTTTTGCAGGCTTGATCGGCATTTGCTTGATTTCCGTTGTAAGAGGCAACACGATTTGAAAATTACCATTAGATTGCCCAGATTCAAGATATCCTGAGTTGTTTCAGACTTGTAAAAAGGGGGAAATGGTGTTATACTTGATTTATATGGTCTATTCTAAGCAGTAGACATTGCTGATGGTTCTTCTCTCATTAAAGCAGATGTGAAGGTTTGGGCTGAATGTCTTCACAAAGCTTTCCAAATGTGTGCCTATAAAGCAGTAATATTTTCAGGTATACAGGTGCACTTCCGGGAAACTTTTGTCAATTGCTAGTTGCGACAACGTGGTAGAGAAATGCTCCAGTTGTTTTGCAAGTGGACAGTATTTATCCCATGGATAAACCTCATCCCAAATCCTCTTCACATGTTCCTTTTGAAGGTGTTCCCTTCCGCTACTCCTCTTGTGCAGGAGCAGATTTCCCAGTTTCTGAACATTTGCAGGGTAGGTGTGGATCTGAGAATGGCTCCTCTTAAGAGGATGCAATCATTGTGAGATAATATTGCATGTGAGTGCAAGGACATCACCTTTTATGGATAGCTTGCACCTATAAAGTGAGCCATATGTACGTGTAAGACTGACTTACACGCACACATGACTTTATGGATTAGGCTCTTTGCCTTTCTCCATTAAACAAGGATTAGCTACTAAACACAAAGTAAGAAAACCCTTGATTCTAATACAAGACATGCTAACTTTGGAGTTCAAGTCGACTACACCATTCTAAACGTCTCATTACACCTGGCATGGTTTCATGGTCATCCACTGTGTACTTGAGATGTTAACTTGGAGACTATATTGGAAAGTAAAGCCCATTTTAAAACAAGATATCAGCAGTTCACACAGTCCCACAGTGTGTCACAGGTGAGCTGGAAACAACTGCACAGAGTGGATGCAGATGCTAGGCACAACATCTATTAAGAGTTTTGACACCCGACTAGGTTGGAGATGCAACCTCAGAGGCCTTTATTCTATTATTTAGGGGGTGGGTGGGTAGTGGAGGCAAGGTGTACTCACTCCTTGAGGTGGGCGATTTCAGTGTAGGCACTGTGAGGACGTGCAGTGGGTCTACAGACTGCACATAGAAGGCGCACCAAAGGCAAGCCCAGCTTCGTCAATCCGCAACCCACATGCGACCAATGTCAGGACTGCTGCCGCTTCTCTGCTTCACTGAGCTAAATCTGCTAATACCTTGAAGAAGCTCCCCTTCTGTTAGCTTCTCCTGAGATGGTCTTTCCTCTCTGCCATTACACATGCCTTACCTGCGGGCATTCATGCTCCCTTAATTCGCTTGATCATTCCTTTATCAGTAAGAAGAGTCAGACCACCTATGGCCCTATAGATTTCCCCACCACATCTTTTTGGAATATTAATTCATGGCCCTGTAGGCGCACACCCTTCCATAACGCAATGTCGAGATTTAGAACTTGCTTGATGATGATCAAATAATAGATGCCCTCTTTCTCTCTTAAATCTGACTCAAGGTCAACTCTGACTTTTTTTTGTTTTATTTATTTATGATTTTATCAACAGGAGCGAATGCATAGAGGCAAAACCAGTCAGTGAATTGTAAAGTAGCCATCGCCAATGATAATTCCATATTGTTACATCATCATGAGCATAATGTACGCCGTTAACAGTAGTTTAATAATTAAAATGTAGAAAGAGACCATGATTCTACATCATACTATATATATGAAGCTACCAGTCTCTGGATGCGGCCTCCTCAACATGGCAATACATAAAGAATGCTCCTATTCATAACCAGAGACAAAGTACAATCTAATATAAAAAAGGAAAAGAAAAAGAAAAAGAAAAGCTGGGAAAAAAAGAAACAAGAAACATGAAATCACTACCATATATTTCTGTGCATTCTTCACAGTACATGGCCAAGAGAATTATATTAGATGGATGGTGCAGGCTGCAAGTGTTAATTATTCACGTCCGATAGCTCATAAGGTGACAAATAACAAGTAGAAAGAGAAGGTAAGGAGGGCAACTAGTGAACGTCCCAGATAATTAATTTCTCCTGCAATCCATCACATAGGGACCACTGGTTATATCAGTTGCCATTATCTTAAAACTGTTCCTCCTTTTCCCCTTATTTAGTCTGATATCCTTCCATTTGAGATTTGCTGTAGCCCATCCTACCAGTTCTAATTAAAAGTGTTCTTTTCCAAAATGAATCCGTCAACTTTTACACTGCCCTATCTAAGTCGCTAGTCAATTGGCTTCCAAAGAATGTTACCAATGCCATCTCTGTTCCTCTTACTCAGCTTCTTACCATTCCTGGATTGCTCTTGCTTGACTCCAATGCTTCGTCCAAAATCTTAGGTTCTTAGGAGAAATCTCCTTCCACCTCCTGGTTCTCCAATGACCTCAGGGCTACCAAAAACATGAGTAAATTCTTAAACGTGCTTGGAGAAAAAAACAACAGTACTTAATACTGAAACTAAACTAGTGTTTGCCTTTGCCTTAAAAAAAAGATTCTTTTTCTATGCTAGCCAGATAGAACATGCCAAAACCCCGCCAACAAACGTTTCTCATTGTAAAGGAACTAGATGAACAGGATACTACTTCCAACACCCATCTACCACCCAGGAGCTGGGTTTTGCTCTCACACCTTTTCTTATGACAAATTGAACATCATTTACAAGTCCTTTGCCCCCGGGAACAATCTCAACATGGCTTCCCATCTATCCTCTTCTAGGACAGCCATTCCTTTCCCATCTTTTCTCAATTTACTCCTCTATCTTTGGATATGGCTCCTAATGTTCTACTTTCCATAAAAAAGGGTCCCCACTAGACGCCTGTTCTCCATGGATTTTCTCTCTTCTCTGCTCATTATTGCTACTGTGATCCTTTAGCTCTGTAATTCCTCCTTTGCCACCAATGTCTGGCATACGTACAGACACGTATGCAGTGCCTTCCGAATAGAAACCGGGTGGTCTCCTCTTCAAAAATCTCCTGCTGATCTAACCAACTTCAGCAATTAGCGCTGTGCAACTCCCTTCTTCTCCTCTCTAAAATCTTTGTAATGGGAGTAAATCAGCAATTAACCTCTTTCATCGAAAATCACTTTCTGCTGATTGCAGCATAATCAGGCTTTAGTCCTTCGAATGGAAAGAGACTGCCCTTCTTTCAATCGATGACGATTTCGTAAGTATTCGGGATCAGGAAATTCTCTGAAACTGATCATCTTGAATTTCTGTGCAGCATTTGATATAGTCCTTCACACATCATCAGCACTATTTGTAACTATCAGTAACATCATTCCTACAGTTGCGAAATAGATGCAAGACAATCGGCTCAAGCTCAAAGGCGACAAAACTGAAATTCTTATTCTGGGCATCTAATCTTCAGTCTGGTCATCTACTGTAGTTTGGCTCTTTACATGTTTCTTTTACCTTTGCCAAGAATATGGGTTTAGTTCAAATGCACACCTCTCTTTTCCCAAACAGAATTGTCTAGGTCACCCTATCACAACTTTTGTACACACTATATGCTCAGGAAAACCATTCTCCTGCTCTCCTCTTCTTCTAGGAAATCCATTGTGGTGTCCATTATTTGTTCTCAGCTTTACTAAAGCAGTACTTTATACTTTGACCTAACTGGATACCTATTGAATTTTGCTCAAGTAGTGCAATATGAGGGAGCCTATCTTGTAATAAAACTCCCTCCCTAGGCCCTTACTCTGGTCACCTCAAAGGTCTTCCCTGGTTATCCAAAGCCAAATGCTCTAACTTCAAAACTCTCTCTTTCTGTATCAGGTCACCTGTAATACTGGCCTTACTTATCTTAGTAGGGCTGCCCCTGTTCGGTGTAACTACTCATTGTAGAAACATATTTGAGCTCTACACACCCCTGTCTTCACACCTCCGACCATCCTCTATGGATACACTTCTCAGCCGCCCATATGAAGTGCTCTTCCTTTGGCAACCATTCCTTCTCTTATCTAAAGCCTACAAATTGGCCCTCCCTCCCACATAGTCTTGTTAATTTGGAGAATATCACATGCTTTAGGAAACATCTCAAGTCTTGGATAAACCAGCTTTTTTAGCATCCTTCTGTTGCTTTTTAATCTTTTTCAGCAAAAGGATGCCCTGTAGGGTAACAGCTTGTGCTTTAAAAACTATTTTCGCTCATTCTTTCATGGTGATCTTCTCAGGTCGCATCCCCCTTAATGTCTCTCCATTGATGTGAGGGCCTCAAGGCCTTGGTCTTACTCTGGGATCAGGATGCTCAAAGATTCTGCCTCCTCCTGCACACTATTTGTTTTCGACTATGGCAGGTCTGAAGCAATATTCCAGAGAACTGGGATTCAGTTCCTCAACACACACTGTTTACTAGATTGTATAGCTGATTATTGGACTCTGCACACCGGGACACTGCTGTCTAGTGCCCAGTGCATGTGCTCTGACCCCTGAAACATGTATACATTAGCCATCCTCCAAACTACCATCTTTAATGCGCCTATAAGTCCTTAGTATATGATACAAATTTCATCAGGGCCTGTAAGGTAAATGTCACTGGCGGACTGCAGCACACATTGTGTCACCAATACAGAAACAGTGCAAGGCATGATTGAAGACCTACTACTGTAGCCTGTGAATGCAGTTTTAGAACTGCAATTTTGACCTTTTAAAGTAACTCCTTTTGACAGGTGTAAATGCTCCTTTTAAATATTAATGTCACCCCTCTTTCCCTGGTGAGACCTCCGTCCAACTCCCGCTTGCCCCTTCCATTTAGTGCTTGCTCCTGCTCCTCCCTTTTCTCTGTGTGTCGCTCTTTGTAAGTCCTGCTTCCTTTTCCCTCTTGTTGCTTCTTTCCTCCACTCCCTTATTTCCCGAATTTTTTCTCTTCATAACTCTTGCACATCACTCAGGGTCGGACTGGGCAGAAAATAGGCCCGGGCACCCAAAAAATAATGGTCCCTATTAACGAATCAAATAACTAAATAAAAAAAAGTGCCACACATTTGCAAATCGGGCAGTTTAGAACTTGTAAAGACATGCTGTGTAGGCATTTTGCAATGTATGGGGTGCTGTATTTGTTTGTGCTTTCTGCTGGCATTGTTTGTGCTAATATCAGGGAATTTAACAGTAAAAAAAAACAGACCACCAGACCATAAAACGCATGTCAGGCCACTCCTTCAGGCATTGCCAGATTGCTCTATAGGCCAGTCGGCCCTGCCATCTCAACATCTTTCCTCCTGTTTTGAACTTTTAAACCTCGCTGCGTTTTCTCAAAGATGCCACAAGGGCCTTGCCCTTCCCTTCATTATTTTTGATAGAAATTAAACTGGGTATATTTGGAACGATCCTAGGCCTTCAATACAGTCCTCTGTTTACTTCTATATAAAATGAAAGTCTGGTGGCAAGAGAATTCAATATGTTACCTCCTTTCTTTCTGTGCCATAAAAATGAAAGGACTTTTAAGAAGGCTCACTTGCCATCCAACTTTTATTTGCTATAGAAACAAATACAAGACTGTATTGAAAGAAAGGGTGCTTTCAATATAAATCGAATTTTGTTTCTAGAGTTTGTCCGGATTTAATGTACTTGCACTGCATTTACATGCGTTAGCACATTAAACCAAGACCTATTGGCCTCTGCCAGTGGTTGTTGTGTGTTTTATTTCTTGATGTGCGAGCTTCATGGAAATATTTTAGAGCTTATTTACAAGCCCCTTGCGCCACAGGTACATCACTTTTTCCCATGTTAAAAGTGACGGGCCGGCAGCGCGAGGGGCTTGTAAATTATGTTCTGCTGTGAATTTTCTTTATGCCATTTTTTCTACAATATTTTCACTGCTTTATCTCGTATGATGCTTTAACACCCCACATTCATGTTCCTATCAAATAATTTATTTATTTATTTATTTTTTTATTTATGCATTTATTCATTTATTTATTTATAACATTTATAGAGCGCTCTGTTACCAAACGGTGTCCTGGCGCTGAATGAAAGCTCCCCTAGCCTCGCCTAAACTTACTGCACGAAAAGCCATGTTTTCAAATTTTTGCGGAAGGTCATTAAATCTGTGATCTGTCTAAGAGCCAAAGGCAAGGCATTCCAAGCTCTCGCAGCCCCCATGACAAAGCTTCTGCCACCCCATCGAGCTTTCCTTATCCGAGGGGTAGCGATCAGCCCCAGATTGGCTGACCTGAGATGTCTACCCGGCCGATACCATTGAAAGTACTGTGTTAGAAACGCAGGGCCAAGCCCTCGAAGGGCCTTGAAAACTATGCACAAGGCTTTAAAGGAGATCCGTTTCCACACTGGGAGCCAAATAATATTTCAAACCTCCTAAAAAGTGCAGGAAGCCAGTTATAGGGTAGGGATGTGTGTGAGGAGGTTGGTCATGGAACAGAGCTTGGAGACAGCTGAGGAGAGTCACACATGCATAACAGACCCAGCTGGCTCCTGAGTGCTCTGACAAAAGCTTCGTTCTAAATTATTTTCTAAATGTAAACAAATTAAGAAAATCAACCCCACAAAGATATTTTTTGTCAGACTTCGAATCTCTTTTGTTAATTTTGAAAAATGTCCTTTAAGGCATTGTCATTTGCAGACAATGAAAGAATGATTTGTCATTTACATAAACTAATGAACTGAGTTATTGCAGATGACCTTTCAACACAGAAAGCTAATGAGCAGTACTATATTCACATAAATTAATTAGATCAGTATTAATATTTGCTACAGCAGCATGCTGAATACATTTAAATGAAATAGAAAAGAAAACGAAAAGACACATATTCCTCTGAGATAGTGATGAGCAGACAGCTAAAGATCCCAGCTTGAATGAAAACATGTCTATGCCCAGCTCTTCCACCCTCGCTTTAATAAACTTATACTTTCTGGCATTTAACCTTCTTCCCCATTCGACTCGAGGGAGTGTGTCTTCTATTTCCAAACACATTTGCCTGATTCCTAGGGGCATATTTACAAGCCCCTTATGGAGCTTCACTTTTTCTGACTCTCCATGTTGTTGTGTCATTCCCCATATTTACAAGGTGCCACTAAGCCACTTAGCGTGGTTTGACGTCACCTTGTAAATATGCCCCTTTCAGCAGTAGTCTTCTGAGGCAAAGTAGCGTGCAATGGGTGTTGCTGTGGGTGTTCCACCACAACACCCTTTGCTTTTTGACAATACCCCATATTTACAATGCGGGAGCAGCACCAAAAATTCAGGCCAGGTCATACCTGGTCTTAGAATGGCGATACGAGGAGAAATTATTCATCTCTTCTTGTTTTTTGCTCTTTCTATCTGTGCTGCATCCTGCAGCACACATAGAAAGAGCAAATCACTATTATTGATTGTTTATGTGCAGGAAGATGTCCCTACCTGCACCTAAACAATCGCCCCTGTAATGCTAGCACCCTTGAAACAAGGCACAAGGGTGCCTGCGCCGGCACTAGGCAGCTTTTTTTAACAGAAGCGCTAAGGGAAGGGCAAGGGGTGCACCATATCTTTGTAAATACAGCACATCCCTGCGTTTTCAAAATGTCAGAGCGCAGCATTGCCAAATTTGGAGTACTACAGTGATCTGGCATTTTCTTGTAAATATCCCCCCTAGTTTGTCAAAATCCAGATCCGTTATATTGCACCAGATAAATAACGATAATCTGTGGTGTGTTATCTATCGGATTCAAGAAATAGCACTATTGCGAGTTTCTGTTGAATAACATGCAGATTTTGGCACTTAATGCACCAAAGTCAGCATGGAACAGTAAATACCATACACATTTCCCAAGTAATTACCAGTAGTGATAAATGGAAACCATAATTCATAATTCCAACATTATTTTCTCTTTATTGCCTATTGCCTTGGTATTTGTTACGTTCCCGTGCTTAAACTAAGACGTTTCCTGGTGATCATAATTTGCTTTGACAGAGCAACTGTAAAAATCCCAGGTTGGGTAACTTCTGATCCTGATATGCAGCTGGATTCATGAAAGAGCCGTTTTGCAAGTCCTAAATAGCGATTATTAAGGAATCGCTATTAAGGACTTGCAAAACGGGATTCATGTAGGAATCGCTAAAAAAATTGCGATTCCTACACATTCCTTATTTGCGATTAGTAAATTGCTAATCGCAAAGAAGGGATACTCCTCATTCATTCCTATGGGCCTTTAGGAATGAATGAGGAGTATTCCTTCTTTGCGATTAGCAATTTGCTAATCCCAAATAAGATAGCGATTTCAAGGGTGCCAGGGGTGTCCAAAGGACACCCTGTAGCACCCCTGAAATGCAAATTTACACAGGTGTTGCGCACACACATGTCCAAAGGACATGTGTGTGTGTAACATGCAACATGCAACATGCAACAGATAAAAATGCACTAAAGTGCATTTTTCTATTTATTCGCTATTTACCACGAAGTCAGACTTCGTGGTAAATAGCGGCCAAATATTGCAAATTCGCAATTTAAAATTGATTAATGAATTGCATTTAAGGAATCTCTAATAGAGATTCCTTAAATGCTATTCCTCGCAAATATGCGATTTCACTAATAGCGATTTTTGCATTTGGGATGATGAATCCCAAATGCAAAAATTGCGCTCACAAAGGGCCAGATTCTCATAATCTGGCCCTTTGCGAGCGCAATTTCCTTTCATGAATCTGGCTGATGGTCTTTAAATTTTCGTTAATTTTCAATAATGCCTATTGGATAATATGAAAAAATGTTTGAAGTGCAAACAAAATAGCCCTTGTCTACTTAGTCTCAATTCCACCTTACATACATTTTATTAGCAGCGCAGGAAGCAACTCATTTTTTTTCAACACCTAAGAATGTACATCAGGCATACAGGCAAGAATACTACACAAACTTGTGCCCTTCTTAAAGGGGGAAATAGCAATTACACCATGATCTAACACTTTTAACATGGGAAAAAGTGATGTACCGGTGGCGCAAGGGGCTTGTAAATAAGCTCTAAAATATTTCCATGAAGCTTGCACATCCAGAAATAAAACACACAACAACCACTGGCAGAGGCCAATAAGTCTTGGTTTAATGTGCTAAGGCATGTAAATTCAGTGCAAGTACATTAAATCCGAACAAATTCTAGAAACAAAATCCGATTTATATTGAAAGCACCCTTTCTTTCAATACAGTCTTGTATTTGTTTCTATAGCAAATAAAAGTTGCCCAGAATGAGTCAGCGCACACAGGAAAAAGGAATGACCTGCTTTATTGATGAAAGAACGGCTTTCCACTCCCAGCACGAAAGCCTCGCACTCAATTCAGTCCTGAGGTACCCGACGGGTTTCATGCCCAACCAGCATTTTATCAGGGGCTTCAGGGGCTTCAGGCAAGGCACCTGGAACTAAGCACGTCAATGGGCAGAACACTTTGAAGTAATTAAGTCCACGCCCAGATGGGCGTAGCCACCGCCGTGGCCGCTGGATCTTGTAGTGATCGCCTTTCATCTCATGTGAGTTGCTCGTGCAAAGTTCCACAATATTCAATAGTAATCCCAAGTGGGTGGCTGAGAGCAATCCACGTTGGTGTAGTAAGTTCTTTCATTGAGGTTTCCCCGTCCCAAAGCCGTGGTGTCGCTTGGCACCACCACGGGGCTGCACCACAGTGCAGCGGTGCTTGACTCGCGGCTCAGGCTGCGCCGCTTTTAATACCAACAAAGTTTGCCCAGAATGAGTCAACCCACAGAGGAAAAAGGAATGACCTGCGTTATTGATGAAAGAACGGCTTTCCACTCCCAGCGCAAAAGCCTTGCACTCAATTCAGTCCTGAGGTGCCCAACGCGTTTCATGCCCAACCAGCATTTCATCAGGGGCTTCAGGCAAGGCAGCTGGAACTAAGCACGTCAATGGGCAGAACACTTTAAAGTAATTAAGTCCCCGCCCAGATGGGCGTAGCCACCGCCGTGGCCACTGAATCTTGTAGTGATCGCCTTTCATCTCATGTGAGTTGCTCGTGCAAAGTTCCACAATATTCAATATTAATCCCAAGTGGATGGCTGAGAGCAATCCGCGTTGGTGTAGGAGCACGTGGGTAGTTCTTTCATTGAGGTTTCCCCGTCCCAAAGCCGTGGCGTCGCTTTGCACCACCGCGGGGCTGCACCACAGTGCAGCGGGGCTTGACTCGCGGCTCAGGCTGCGCTGCTTTTAATACCAACAAAGTTTGCCCAGAATGAGTCAGCCCACACAGGAAAAAGGAATGACCTGCTTTATTGATGAAAGAACGGCTTTCCACTCCCAGCACGAAAGCCTTGCACTCAATTCAGTCCTGAGGTGCCCAACGCATTTCATGCCCAACCAGCATTTCATCAGGGGCTTCAGGCAAGGCAGCTGGAACTAAGCAGGTCAATGGGCAGAACACTTTGAAGTAATTAAGTCCCCGCCCAGATGGGCGTAGCCACCGCAGTGGCTGCTGGATCTTGTAGTGATCGCCTTTCATCTCATGTGAGTTGCTCGTGCAAAGTTCCACAATATTCAATATTAATCCCAAGTGGGTGGCTGAGAGCAATCCGCGTTGGTGTAGGAGCACTTGGTAAATTCTTTCATTGAGGTTTCCCCGTCCCAAAGCCGTGGCGTCGCTTGGCACCACCGCGGGGCTGCACCACAGTGCAGCGGTGCTTGACTCGCGGCTCAGGCTGCGCCGCTTTTAATACCAACAAAGTTTGCCCAGAATGAGTCAGCCCACACAGGAAAAAGGAATGACCTGCTTTATTGATGAAAGAACGGCTTTCTACTCCCAGCGCAAAAGCCTCGCACTCAATTCAGTCCTGAGGTGCCCGACGCATTTCATGCCCAACCAGCATATAGTACCAGTCCTAATTTCAATAAAGAAGGCGCTGACTCTGTGGGAAATTCTGCCAAAGAAAGATTATTTATTCCAGATGACCTAGAAGCGTTTCGGTGGCGGACCACCTTGTTCACTACATCAGGTATCTCACAGTTCTACTGCAAATATATACGAGTGAGTGGAACACATTGGATTGGTTGTTACAGCAACCGTCTGTGGATGATGGACATAGCAGTATTGGTTTACAACGTCATGTGTGCGAAAAATAATGGCTTAGAAAATACTTTGTCTCGCTATTGTTAAAGCAACATTTGCTAACTGCACAACAGATTAATAATATGTACATGTTGAAAATCAAATCAACTAAGACAGTTATTTAAAACACACATTTTGCTTCATATATACAGTCTGTAAGGTGCTAATACAGGTTCACATTGACACATGTGGAAACATAGAGGAGTTGCAGCCGGTTTGGTGCCCACCCCACATTTATCATATAGAAAAATCTCTTTTATTTTGCTGTTAAATATATCTACATAGTGCATTTAACAGAGAAATGCATGGAGTTGTTTTATGTGTTTAAGTCAGTACTTTAAGCACTGTCACTACCTTCTCCTATTTATTACGGACATATAGTCAACATTGGCAAGGGTGGGATTTTGCAAGTGACGAACGCTGTATAAAGCCTAAGTGGGCAATTGGTACACAACCATTCACTCCGATGTCATACATATGAAATAGTGGAAGGCCACTTACATTAGACTAGAAGCTCAGAGTTGGTGTGTAACATAAATGTGAAAAATGTGTCAACAGAAATGTATCAAAAAAAATCCTAAGGTGTGAGAACCTAATGCTACGGAAAGGGTTAAGGTGCAGGGCAAGCGGCTAGGGCATCAGAGGTGTAAATTAAGTGCCTCATCTGCGTTCATCCCATTAGGGATTTTTGAATCTAAAAGAATTATGTATCTTGATTCTAATCTTCTGAGTGACAGCTGTCTATTCCCTCCTCTGATGTTTCTGGGGATATTGTCAATCACAAAGAAAGAAAGTTCTTGAATTTTACCACCGTGGCATGTGTTCATGTGTCTCGCTACTGGATATGCTGGGTCGTCATGGGTGATGGCCCTAAGGTGTTGTAATATCCGCACATGTACGGGGTGTATGTTACTTCCCACGTACAATTTACCACATGTGCGTTGGAGGAAGTAAACTGAGAAGTTTGTTTTGCATGTGTAGCTTCCTCTGATTTGAAACGGGGTCTGTCTGAGCGGTAAAGGGTCGGTTCTGGTATTTCCGCTGTGTTTACACGCTTTACACTTGAAGTATGTATGTAACCCTCTCTGTAGTTTGAGCCAGCCAGCTCGCTTATCAATTGATGATGCATTACAGACTAATTCCGGGCGCATAGATTTGGTTCTTCTGAATGTTATCTGTGGAAGTTTGATGCATGTGGGGCCTAAGACAGGATCGTTGCGTACTAGTTGCTAATGTCTATGTAGTATTTTCCACAGGTTCACATGATAAGCATTAAACCTGGTAATTAGTCTGGAGGTGGTTCCTATGTTTTGTTTTGTACTGGTTGTGTTACTATTGTTAGAGGAGAATAGAAGATCCTCTCTTTTGGTGTTTTCACATTTCTTTTCTGCATTGGTCAGTGTTTTAGTGATGTAACTCCTGTTTTTAAGTCTCTTAAAGAGACCATTTGTAGATTGTTTAAGTCCCTCATATGTGCTACAATTACGCTTCATCCCGAGGCATTCTGCATATGGTATACTTTCTTTAAGCTCGCTGGTGGAAGCTACTGGCGTGGAGGATTGCATTGCCTAATGTGGGTTTTCTTTATGTCCTAGATTGGATTTTGTTGCTTTCTACATTGTGTTCAAGGTCTAGGAATCTGATGGATTCTTTGCTGATGGTACATGTAAAAGGTAAATTAAGACAGTTGTGGTTAATTTCTGTTGCAAAAATGGTAGCACAGTCCTCAGTGCCTTGCCACAGAATAAAAATGTAATCTATGTACCTGGAAAAAAGCAGTACACTTTCAGTCATAGATGCACCCTGTGTCTTCATGAGTACTTGCTCCTCCCACCAGCCCATCTACAAATTAGCATAGCTGGGAGCGAAGCAAGTACCCTTGGCAGTACCTTGTGTTTGTTTATAGAAGAGTCTGTCAAAGATGAATGTTATTATCTAAACACCACTCGGCCATTTGTAGTAGCATCATAGTGTGTTGGTGCAGACCTCTGGGTCGTTTCCCATATAGTGACTCAGTGGTTTAAGGCCATCAATGTGTCTTATTCTTGTATACAAAGTATGTACATCTAATGTCATGAAAACAAAGTTGTCGTTCCAGGTACGGTCATAGATTTTTGTTAAAAACATCTCTATTGTCTCTGATATACACGGGTAGTTCCCAGACATAAGGCTGAAGGAAGAAGTCTATAAATCTGTTCGTGTTCACAAAAATTCCTCCAATCGCAGAAATGAAGGGTCTTCCTGAGGGGCACTGGGCATGTATCTCGGGTATAAGATATAGTTGGGGCATTATTGGATAGTCATGTTTTAAGAAATCCAGTTCTTGTTTGGAAATGAGTCCTTCTCCTCTCCATTCATATAGTGCTTTATGGAATTTTTCTTTTACTCTAATTATATTTGTTGCACTTGTGCAGCTGTAGCACTCTCTGTCCTGTAACTGTGTCATTGCCTCCTAGTTGTACATCTGTAGGGGCCATAGGACAATATTTCCGCCCTTGTTTGAAAATCGTACCATAGTCTGGTCTCAGTTTGATCTTCTGGAATAAGTTGTTGTATTGCGTCCTTTGGTTATGGTTTGTCTTGATAAATTCTTTGCTACTGAGTTTAGCTAGTTCCTTCAGGTCTTTGATTACATGGTCAGCAAACGTGAGAGTGTCGAATTTCCTCTGAAAAAAGTCTTGAAGACTGACGCACATCAGGACAGTATTACTGATACCGCTGCAGCTGAAAAAATGTAAACGTACATTGAACTGCATCCATGAGTGTGACTTGTTTTCTTTATGTTTGAAGGGTTTGGTTTCATGTTATGTAGCGAATTTCTATTGCGAGGTATGCACCACCAAGGGGAGCACCTAAATACCCACAGAACCAAGTGAGATGTTACATTTGGAACATTTTGGGCTTATGGCTGCCGCCATGGGCTTACGAGGTTTTGGGTTCAATCAATCAATCAATTAAGGCATTTGTAAAGTGCACTACTTACCCGTGAGGGTCACAAGGCGCTGGGGGTAGGAGGTGCTGCGACTGCTTGAAAAGCCAGGTCTTGAGGAGTCTTCTGAAGGACAGCAGGTCTTGGGTCTGCCGTAGGTGGTTGGGGAGGGTGTTCCAGGTCTTGGTGGCGAGGTGGGAGAACAATCTGCCACCGGAGGTCGTTCTTCAGATGCGGGGGACTGTGGCGAGGGTGAGGTCAGCGGAGCGGAGCTGGCGGGAGGGGGTGTAGAAGCTAAGTCGTCTGTTGTGGTACACTGGTCCAGTGTTGTGGAGTGCCTTGTGTGCGTGGGTGAGGAGCTTGAAGGTGATCCTCTTGTTGATGGGGACCCAGTGCAGGTCTCTCAGGTGGGGTGTGATGTGGCTGGGGCAAGGGATGTCGAGGATCAGGAACACAGAAGCGTTCTGGATGCGTTGAAGCCGTTTCAGGAGTTTGGCCGAGACTCCTGCGTAGAGGGTGTTGCCGTGGTTAACCTGCTCCTGACGAGGGCCTGGGTGACTGTTCTTCTTATTTTGGTGGGGATCCACTTGTAGATCTTGCTGAGCATGCGGAAGGTGTGGAAGCAGGAAGAGGAGACGGGGTTGACCTGCTTAGTCATGGATAGGGTGGAGTCAAGGATGACCCCTAGGTTGTGTGCATGGTCGGTGGGTGTTGGAGCTGTTCCTAGTGCGGTCAGCCACCAGGAGTCTTCCCACGCCGAAGGGGTGGGTCAGAGGATGAGGTCCTCTGTCTTGTCCGAGTTCAGTTTCAGTCGGCTGTTCCTCATCCATCCGGCGACGGCCTTCATTCCTTTGTGGAGGTTGGCTTTGGTGGTGTGGGGGTCCTTGGTGAGGGAGAGAATCAGCTGGGTGTCATCGCGTAAGAGATGATGTTGAGGTCATGCAGTCGGGTGACGTGGGCGAGCGGTGCCATGTAGATGTTGAACAGCGTTGGGCTGAGGTATGAGCCCTGGGGTAGGCCGCAGATGATTTCAGTGGCTTTCAAACAGAAGAGGGGGAGGCGGACGCTCTGTGTTCTGCCGTAGAGGAAGGAGGTGGCCCAGTCTAGGGCCTTCTCTTGGATACAGACATCGTAGAGGCGTGTGCATAGTGTGCAGTGGCAAACCCTGTCGGAGGCAGATGATAGGTCTAGGAGGGTGAGGGTAGCAGTTTCTAAGTTGTCTAGCAGGGCCTGATGCCATCGGTGCAGCGATGAGGGCAGTTTCGGTGTTGTGGTTGCTGCGGAACCCAGACTGAGACGGGTCGAGGATGCTGTTCTCCTTGAGGTAGTGGATCAGTTGTTTGTTGACTGTCTTTTCAATGACCTTCGCTGGGAATGGAAGCAGGGAGATGGGCCGGACTTTCTTGAGGTCCTTGGGGTCCGCCTTGGGTTTCTTGAGTTAGGCGCTGATCACAGCTTCTTTCCAGCTTATCCGGGAAGGTAGCTGCCTTGAAGGAAATGTTGATGGCTTTCCGGAGATGGGGGTCCAATGGTGGTGCTGGCTTTGTTGAAGGTGTGGTGAGGGCATGGGTCCGACGGAGTTCCAGAGTGGATGGTGTTCATAATCTTGATGGTGTTGTCGTTGTTAATGTTGGTCCAGGAGAGCAGGCGGTTGGTGCGGATGGTGGTAGGTGGGATGGAGGTCTCAGTGGTTGTCGGGAGTTCGTGGTGTTGAAGCTGTTGTAGATGTCTGTGATCTTGCGATGGAAGAAGATGGCCAGTGAGTCCCACCAGTCCTGCGAAGCTGGGATGTCATTGGTGTTGGAGCTGGGGAGTTCCTTCACGATGTTGAAGAGCTCTTTGCTGTTCGGTGATGTGGTTGAAGGAGACGTGGGTGGGTGTTGTGATGCGTTGTCTGAGTCCGAGGATGGCTACGTTGTCGATCAGGATGGTGTAGTTGGTTTCGTTGTTGTTCTCGAGGTGGATGTTCAGGTCCCTGAGTAGGATGTAGTCTGTGGAGGCAAGGGTGTGTGTGCTGACGAAGTCGGCGATGGAGTCGCTGAACTGTGGTCGGGTCCTTGGGGTCTGTAGAGGAGGGTTCCTCTGAGGGTGGTGTTGGGGTCGATGTGGATCTTGAAGTGCAGGTGTTCGGCGGTGCTGAAGGTGCCGGCAGTGTTGGTCAAGACTCTGAGGGTGTTCCTTTGGACGATGGCAATTCCTACTCCGTTGGTGCAGTCCCTGCAGGGTGATCTTGTAGCATTCCGGGATGGCTATGGCGATGTCGGATGCCGAGGAGGGGTTCAGCCAGGTCTCAGTCAGGAAGGCGACGTCTGGGGTGGTTGTGTCGAGTAGGTCCCAGAGTTCAACGGCATGTTTGCGGGCAGAGCGGGTATTGAGAAGAATCCATCTGAGGTAGTTGGGTTCTTCTTTCCTGCTCAGTGGGTTGGTAGGCCGGATGCTGGTGAAGCTGCAGTTCTGGCAGGAGAGGGGTCCTTGGGTGTGCTTCGGGGCAGTCAGGAAGCAGGTGTGTGATCGTCCAGCGTTGAGTGCGTGGAGGGTGCTGGGATCGTAGCGTGGGCGGGCATAGTGGCGTTCGTGGGGGCCAGGGGGTCTTGCGCTGGGCTGGTCCTGTCATATAGTTACTGCTTTTCTATATATTGTGTTAAGTTAGCATGAGCTTATTAAATGTTTAAACGACATATTTTCCTTCGGCTTTAGTTTGCACACGGCACAGAATTATTGTTGTAGCTTTCTACCTAGACGAAAGATGTGATTTATTGAGAATAATATGTTATTGCTCTGATATCAGTCGTGCCTGGTACACTTGGTACATTGTCTGCACACTGAGATCTATAGCCTCTAAGAATAACCTAACACAAGGTTGCTGGGAGGCCTGATCCTCGCACCACATTAGACATAACACAAATAATGTTGCTGCCAACATTGGGCTCTACGCGGGTTTAAGATAGAGTTACTGAGAATGCAAAAGCACACTTGATGGTGCTTCGCATGAAGAGAGTTGGTAGCTGATGATGTGATCTTCTTCTGCTGACATTTAGAGGTATGGGCCCGCCCTGCTAAAAACCCAAATGAGACCTTCTTAGATATAATATAGTATGCTAAATAGGGTGCGCGAAATATAGGTGATACAAATTTCTATAGATTTTGCATTATAATATGCTATCACCGTTCGCTTACTATGGACTAGTGACTATGCTGATAACTCTGATTTTTATAATATGTATGTTGGTATTATATAAGATACTGCATTTGAGAACCTTGCATTGAAAAATAAATATTTCAAACTTGCACGTGTTTTCTTTTACTCCCCGTTGTTGTTTGAAACAATTATAGAGCGAAAGAGTGTTCATATGTTCCACGATACCTGAGGTACCCTAAGTTCATGTTCTGGATTGTCTAAGTCATTGGGAGTTTGTTAGAACCAATGAGACACTGTAGCTAGCTCGGTAAGGGGATTTCTGATACTAAGGTGAGTTTTGGGTCACCCTAACTCACCCAGGTTCTAGATCTACGTGCACAGTTCTGTGGGAGAACGGAAACACTGCTACATGGCGCCCAACGGTTTTTGGCCTTATATCATGACACTCGAGTAGTATATCATTCAAACCTTAACCCCTTCATTCCCGTTTCCGAAAAAAGGAGGTGTCGGAAAAACCTACCTATTTTTGAAATCGGTCTTTTCAAGCTTGAATCTATCTAAAAACGGTTTCCTTGAATTACTACCCAGTTGTGCTACAAAGTAATCTTTGTTTTTTCACGTTCCTGTGCAGTCATGGCACAAGCCGTGAACATCCCGCTGCATAGTCGCATTGCGGTGCGGGACCATTTGCGGGCTTATGATGTCCCTTTGGAAGGCTTGGCTGTGGTTCTGGTAGTGAGTGCGGAACATGCATACCCTTACGAGTTGTTTTATTCGTGGGTGACATTTCCGGCAGTGGACGCAAATTCTGGTGTGTTCCACTCGTACACTCCGTCACCTGTACCTGTTGCATATGATCCGTACAGAGCACAGGAAGTACCTATTGATGTTTGGCAGCATGGAGTTTGGTTTGGTGGCGCTCTACCACACGCTTTGACCGCTCCGAGGTTAGGTCCTCTGTCCATTCCGGGCACTCCTTGGCCCGCTTTGGCTGGATTTACTCCTCACCCTAATCACGCCACTTGCGACGTGGGTGACCTGCGACGTCTTCACAAGGTCGCGGTTGAAGTGATTAGGGCACTTGTTCATTACACGAGTCGTAATGTTCAAGGCGCAGCCCCTAGGGGTGCGCAGCTTCAAGCAGGTCAGGCTGGTTTGAAAATCAGTCCTGTCATGGTGAATTCCATAATGGGCAAGAAGCCCCAGGATAAGGATGACTTACCTTTCTGGCTTGCCGAGAAATTCGACCAGCTGGAGGCTGTGTTTCCTAATACTAATCCTGGTGAAAAACACAGGATTCTTACGCTTAGTTTGCCGAAAGATTTGGCCCCTGAGCTTGTTGACTGTGAAACATGGGGTAAGACTGTTGCAGCAGTCTATTCGAGTTGCTTTGGCTCCCCGTCTATGTCCAACCTGTCTGCGGTCCTTAAACGTGTTCAGGATGATCACGGACCGGAGTCTGCGGTTGAGTTGGGTATGCGCCTGTGTGGCTCCTTTGAGGTGGTTTGCGATCTGATCCTTGCGAATGTCAAGGGGGATGCAGTTAACTTCCAGGTGGCTAACGCCTTGACGTTGATTCCCGACGCAGACAAACCCCGTCAGTTAGCAAGGATAATTGTGGGGGCTTATAAAAGGTTTGGCCGCAATGCCAAGGGTCTTAAGACTTTTTCTGATAAGGAGAAAAAGCAGCCCCAGGGACAGTCTTCGGAGGCGAACGCTCAGCCCAAGTCCAAAAAACAAAATTGGCCTAAAAAACAGAATCAGGGTAAGCAACAACAACAACAACAAACACAGGTTTCGCGCCCTGCGTCTCCGTTGCCTGCGCAGTCGGAACGTGTTTATGATTTGCGCGATCGCGCAATGATTAAGACACCTGAACGTTTTCAGGCTTCTGACCAACGCTCTCCTCGTTCCTTTCAGGACTCATCGGCTCCGTCAACCGGTGGTGGAGGGGGCGGCAGGGGCCGGGGTGGCCAGCAAGGACGTGGTCAGCCCCGCCCGCGCAATGGTGCAGACAAGCAGGAGGGCTCTATGCCTCAGAGACCGCAGTTTGCCAAGAAGAAAGTCGCAGCCTTGACAGCGCATCGATATGCCCCAGATTGTGAGAACGAGGCTTCGGAATCTGACTTGGGCTCTGACCTTGCTGGACAGCGCGGCGGAGATTACCATAGTGAGAGAGGCCCTCCGTCCACTACTGAAGGTGACAGCGACTGACACTTATGTTGTGATTGAAACAGCAGATACAAGAGTTGCTCCCCCTGATAGACTTTTTGAAATTGTCCTGTTAATTGAAGGTGACATACAGCGTACCGTTAAAGGGGTATTTTGGGAAAATCTTTCGTCTACATATGACATTTTGCTTTCGGAGGCTGACTGGCCCCCACCTTTTGTGCTCGCAGCTCCAAGAGGGGAGGAGGTGATCCTCCCCAGTTTCGCGAACACAGTTTCGAGAGTGGAAGCGCTGCACTTTGCAGAAGAGTGGGCTCTGGCGCTTGCACCGGCTGTGTACCGTAATCAGTGTGGCTGGGATAAATTGTCCCCGAACCACGAGATTCCTTTACGGTCTCAGCCGCAGCCTCAACCTCAGTATCCCATACGACGTGAAGCCATAGCTTCGGTCGCAGCGATCCTTGAACAATTGGAATATCAAGGTGTAATTGAAACGTGTGTGTCACCGATGAATAAACCCCTTTTTACTGTAAACAAACCAGACGGCTCTTACCGTTTGGTTTTGGATTACCGGCATTTAAACTTGCATTGCCGTAACTGTGCAGTACAGAATACTCACGGCTCGGCCCTTGTAAATAGTCTTGTGCGTAAGCGGTTCAAAACCACGCTTGACATTTCCAATGGTTTTTTTGCCCATTCATTGGACAGTTTAAGTTCCCAATGGACTTCTTTCACATGCGGCGGTGTCAAAATAATGTTTTGGCGTCTTCCGATGGGCTATAGGAATAGTCCTGGCGTATTTTCCGCATGCATTGTCTCTCTGTTAGAGAGAGTCGACCCAGATGCTTGTTCCTATGTGGATGATATCTATTTCACAGACGACGAACTTTGGGAGCATCTGTGTCGAGTGAACAGTATTATTTGTAACTTTGCAGACATGGGTTACAAGTTTAATTTTGCAAAATCGCACATTGCAGAATACACAGTGTTGTTTCTAGGCTATGAACTAACTAATGAAGGAAAAGGCTTGGCTCCTCACTTCCTGGAAAAGTGCGCTCAATTGCGCTCTCCGACAACACTGAAAAAATTACAATCTTTACTGGGCTTTTTGAATTTCGGGAGGACATACATTCCGGAATATGCCCAGCGTATCAAGCCTTTGTATGCTTTGATACAACCATCTTTTTCCAAATCATGCTGGCTGCCTGAGCATTCAGCTATTCTGCAGTCTTTGCAAGCTGATTTGCTCGCTTCTGAATACTTACAGACTCGTGATAACCAGACCAACCTGGTGATAAGAATTGTCCCGGGGACGGTAGGTTTCAGGTACCTAACTTTTAATGAAGGAGATACAGTACCTATGGCTTACAAGTCACACTTGTACACTTCGGCTGAATTGCGATTTTCCACTGTGGTGAAAGTTTTGACGGCTGTGCAGATAGCAATTCTCAAAGAACGTGCCCTGTCACAGGGAAAACGCATGTTGGTTGTTACCCCGTGTCCTGCCTTGGAGGCAGTTACGAAAGCCAGTGTACCAAATTCTAAAGCTTTGCACCCTCGGTGGATTCAATGGGCTGCATCCTTGTCATCCCAGGATGTCACGTTTATTTTTGACGCCACTTTACGGTCGCAGGAGTTCTTACAGTATGAATGTGTTCATCCTGCTCCTTTAGCAATGCGGCCGTTGGAGGATTTCCATTGCATCATTTACACTGATGGTTCGGCGCAGGTTGCGCATGGCTCTAAACATGCCTACGTTTCCGCTTGCGCCATTGTGGTCGGTGCCATGGTGAACGATGAGTTCAAGTCCAGTGTCGTGCACACGCAGACGCTTGGAGACTGCACCGCACAATTGGCAGAGCTTCGTGCTCTGATGCTTGCATTGGAGTACGCAGATCCGAGTGTGACGACTTTGGTCGTAAGTGACTCTTACTACTGTGTCCAGTCTTACAATGAGAACTTGTTCTTTTGGATTCAGAATGAATTTCGTGATTCCAAAGGTAGCACTATAAAACATAAAATGATCTGGGTCCGAGTGGCAGAACTCAAAGAGAAGTTGCCACTCGTGTTTGTAATTCATTCTCTTGGCCATCAGCGCGTGGGGGTCCACGCTGTTGGAAATTCGCTCGCTGATGAAGCAGCGAAGTCAGCAGTATCAAAATACTTGGTTGCAGCAGTCACGAGGTCCAAAAGTAAGATAGATGATGACATCTTGGCAGCGGTTGCTGCTACTAAGAAGGGAAGTAAATGTCCTGCGGGGTTCCCTTCTAAATACACATACCACTTAAGTCCCAATAAGGTTCCTTATGTGAAAATTCCTGAAGTTGGCGAACGTTTAATTCCCAACTCGGATCGCAGGGCTTCTTTGATTACAGCGGCTCATGAAGGTGTGGCGTCTGCGCATGCGGGCGTCTCAGCCACTGTAACTCAGCTACAACAGAGGTTCTGGTGGCGGGGACTGTACAAACAGACGCGCGATTATGTCCTTCAATGTGACATTTGCCAGCAGATTAAGCCTTCAACTGCTGCGCGTCCGCCTCAGACACAGTTGTACATTTCTAATAAACCACTGGGGTGCGTTTATTTGGATCACTGCGGTCCTTTTTCTTCTGATACTGCATATAAGTATAACTTAGTAGCAGTTGATTCATGCACACGCTTTGTGTGGGTATGGCCACATCGGAGCGCTGATTCACGGACTGTCATTAAGGATTTGCGAGTCTTTGTAGGGATTTTTGCCTGTGGTACCTTCCATTCGGACCAGGGTCCAGCTTTCGCCTCTAAGGCGTATAAGGATGCTATGGTTTCGTTGGGGGTCCAAGTCAAGTTTTCGTCTCCGTACAGACCCGAGGGAAATAGTGTAGTTGAACGATTGAACCGTGACTTAAAGCAATCTTTGACAGCTCGAGTTATAGGCACTGGCAGAAACTGGTTAGCCCACCTCAATGGCGTGCAGCGTGCGCATAATAATCTCCCTAGAAGGTCTCTGGGTGGGCGGACCCCATACAAAATGCTCTTTGGTATCAAGATGTACGTCCCTGACCGCGAAGGTCTAGACTGCAAGGCCCAGGACACGGCCTTTGATGTAGATGAACATTGCAATGTTTTACAAAAGACCAGAGACAGTCTAGCGAAGGAACATTTGCCCTCCACATCGGATGATGCGTTGCAGATCCCGGTAGTTGGCTGGCTAACCCAAGTTGGAGAACTGGTTCGAGAGAAGATCGATAACAAGAAAGAGTTTGGTCCCTCATATCGTGCACCGGTTTGAGTTCTTGGAGTGAAGGGCACAAGAACAGTCATATTACCACCACTTCCAGGTCGTAAGGAAAACAGATTTATTTCTATTGACAATGTCAAGACACACAGGGTGGCCGATTCTTCATAGCATGACACCGGCTGTATCCTGTCCTACCATGGTGAGGCATTCTGTGCTGGCTATTACTTCTGGTGCAGAACAGGAGGTGTCCCTCGAGATGCCTGCTATATCCAGTCCTTTATTAAATACTATTCCTGTTACTAACATTGATGAGCTGAACTACACCTATCCTGCTGACTTATCTATGCCAGATTTGCAGACTCGTTTGGCCGACCAGTCAAGATTCTCTTTTGACTCTGTTTCGGAACTTTCAAAGAAACCCTCAACTATTGCAAAATATGCCACCTTATTTAAAAAACATTTTTTAATTCCCCCTTGGACATACATTTGGTTGATTCTTTTTTCATTTTACCTTTTTATGTCAATTGGTTTTGTGTTTTATTTTTTCCGCCTGATCGATGGCCACTATGTTAAAGAAAGAACAGGAATTCGGTACCTTAATGGAACATTGGCCCCTCTTTCCTCTTCACATTCAGCACACAGACTGAAACGAAACTTGAATACAGTCAACATTACTGCTTGGCCTATCCTTGATGGGATTGTGTGGGATGCGGTTAGATTTCAAATACATGGGCTCACTGAAGTGATTAATGTTCCGAATGTGCTTAGAGTAAACATGGGGGATGTGATTAAACAAAATATACGTTCTGATGATTGGGATATTCAGGCCGTAGAAGCATTGTTCTCTGATTTGAAATACTATGCTGCCTTTGATGCTGAGGATTTATATTTAGATTCTATTAATTATGGTGATTTGTTTTGTTTTCAACATTATGGTAATCATTTTTTACATAAGACAAATTCCAGGAGGGTTGCTGTAAATTACACACAGTGGGAACATTGCCCTGCTCCATTGGGAGTCAGCTCCAATACATTTCTGAAAAAAATATACTTATTTTACAGATTTTAATCAAAATCAAATCCTGAGTCATTTTATTTCAAAATGACACAAAAGTCCATGTCCAAAGTTAGACTTACCGAAACAAAATTGCTGTATTCGAAGTCCTTTCTAGACAGATTAGCTGTAGATGGCTACGAGTTTTGGAAAGGAACAATTGACCTTAAATCGGTTTGGGGTACCAAAGATTGGCAGGTACAAGCCACTGAGGCTTTGCACCGTGCATGTCTCATCCCGAATCACATGTTGTTTCTAAATTCATCCATTTTCCAAACAACATGCTTTGGATTGGCTACTTCTAAAAAATTAAATACACCAATTATCCCCGATTTGGAAGAATATTCAGGATGGGGTAATTATACCGAATTGTCCATTCATGAGTTGCAAGCTCTATTGCACAATTCATCCTTTAATATATCCAGTTTGGATTCGAAGGGTTGGCTGATGTGGCATAGGAGTGCTGATTCTTGCCAACGTCATTTTCTGGGTTTGGCTGAAGGGTTCACTCAAGTCAGACCTGATCCCTGTTTTGAAACTGATTATACTGTCACCACTTATTCTGTGGGGAAACTGTGTCAGAATTGGTTACAACATTCCACTTTAGCTGCAGTTAAACTACATCTGTCTCAGTTAACTGAAAACGTGGATTTGAATGATTTTATAAAAGGCCCAGCTAAGGGCAGATCTAAATGGTGGATTTATGCAGTTTACAATGAAATTTGGAAATTTTCGCAAATAGAGGCTGCTAAACGCCTAAGAGCGATTGACCAAGCAAATTTGGAAAAGGTGCTTGCAGTTGTCGATAACAGTATTAACACGCTTTCTTCCCGAATTTACACGTTGAATAATATTGTCTCTTCTGTAGTCGACATTGTAAATGATGAAGTATCTGTATTGTACCATGGACAAAATCAATTGCGTTCTGTAATGCAGTTTGCATGGACACTACAGACTCTGAAATCTGGTCGCGTTCCTTGGAGTTACATGAACGTGTCGTCCCTATTTGCCCCATTTAATTTGACTGACAAACAACGCATGCTTTCCATGCGAGATGCTTCATTTTCTATGTTACATTTTGAGAAATTGGAATCTTTGCCCTTTTCTGTGGCTGAAGCAGCTTCTGCTACATGGCTTATCCATGGTGTTATTACTTTACCATTTGCGTTGTATAAATTTACTAATTGTATGAGATACATTGCTATAGGGCGATACGAACCTCTAGGCAGTGCTTTCCTCCACGAGGCAGGGTCTTTACCATACACGTAAAGATGCCTGAAGGATGGAAAGGAAGTGAATCTGAATGGTGAGGAATGCACACAGTCGCCTGACCGTTCACTGATATGCAGACACATCCAGTTGCATGGTTCTTGTAATCAGGACCGGCCTAATTTGGCCTGTGTTTTAAAAGGCACACCGGTTCCTGATATTTTCCCACATTCACATTATTGACAAACGGTAGTTCTTTGCTTTTGAATAACGAGGAGTGTTGTGGGTTAATGGTCGGTATTGCCTATGTGGTTACTGTATCAGAACGTGTGGTGTGTTGCAAGAACGTGTTATATCCACCCATGCATGGGAATTCAGCTGTTTCCATCTGGCCCGGCATCCCAACCTTGAAAGCGGAGTTCAATGGTATGAGCCGCATAAGGGCTCTTTTGTCTCAAAAAGAAGTGGCCCTGAGCTCGTCCCGTGAAACTTATGTCCTTCACATAGCTAACACACGCACAGAGGTGCAGGCACTTTTGAATACTGACTTGCCATTTCATTTCTGTGAATTAGTACATCAGATCTTTAATGCCTCCTCCACGTCTGGCTTAGCTCCTTTTTTTAAATTGGTTAGCAGTGGTCTCGTGACTACGTTTGAAAAGATTTTTGGTGTTATCCCAGCTTTCTTCCATTCAATATTTTCGAGCTTGTTTGGCGGATTTCCTGTTTTGCTGGCTTTAGCTGCAGGCGTTTTGGTGTTATTCTGCTTCCTAAAACATGGATGCCCATCCTGCGCAAGAAGCCGCTCAGCCCCTTCTGGCACTGTTTCGCAACCGGATGCTTGATTACTATGGCACCTTGCCGATTGCGACCTTAAGCACGGCATTTGGATTATCGTTTCGATTTTACTATTTCACATGTGTCCAGCCTGTGTTTCATTGCCTGAGCTGCGAATTTGACTGGGCCATTGATCTGTGTCTCTGCTTGCCGTTATCTCCTGAAGTCGATTTTAATCACCTGATGGGCCCCGTAATTGCTCACGAGTTGATTTGTTCTGGCGAAAGGATTATGGCCTTAGCAGCGATGCATGGACTAATGGGTCAGTGGGACATCCCCGCAGCGGCGCATGAGTTTCTGGCACATAGCGTTCTTGAGAACCCACCGAGTAGTCCTCTGATGTTGCTAGAGGGTTCGGTGTTGGAGGAGCACGTATGTTCTTTCCCATTGCTTAAATTGGATGGCTGAACTGTTTTCGGATGATGACAGTGATTTCATGTTGGAAGCTGTGGCTACCTATTTTGCATATTCTATCCACCCATGAGTGGCTTTGGAGACTTTCACTATACGGGCACGTGACTTTTTAGTAATTCTGAATGGTGCCATTTTTTCTACGAACAATTTACTTCATATGTTCTAGGCCTGTGATTTTATATTAGGCCTCGGTTCGAGTATTTTTTACATTTTTTTGTTTGGCCACTATATGCATTCATACTTATTTTTATTAATTTTTATATACAGATACATATGTGGAAAATTAACTCAAACTTGGTGAACATTATCGGCGCCATCTTGCCCCTTTCCAAGCCCATTCGTGCGCGTAAGCGGCAGCCATTTTGAGCACCATGGCCTCCCTGCCCCTCGCTGATAGCCAGCGCGTCTCTCTCTCTCTCTTAACCTCGCAAGCATTCCCCCGCACGCTGACAACCCCCGCTCTCTCATGCCTTGGGTCATAAACCCCTCTTCAGCGCAGCTTCACCACGGAATCCCATCCTGTTCCCAGCGCGACACCTCCCCTCATTCCTTTCATGGCCTCAAACCCTTTTGATGCAAACCCCTTTTCCTGTGTCCCCGTTTGTCTTCCCTGTTCCCAGGCCGCCACCTGGCTCTGCGGATACTGTTTATTACCCCGTACAGTAGGAAGCTTCCCCTCCCCATCAAAAGACCCCCGAATCGATCAAAGCCCCCACCCCATGAGATCCGACCAACCCCATGCATTCCGTGAATCGGCGGAATGCCCTGCTGTGCGACAACCATCACCTGTTGTGACCGGGGTGGGGAATCCAACTGTAAATGTATGTGGGAACGGGTCTGAAGGGGAGATTCCGAGGATGTTCTTTCAAGTACTAAAGTATTGCGAGAATGTGTTATGTGCAATAAAGGTCATAAACCCTAGTATAAGAGGCCAGGCCTCAGAGATGTGGTTAGAGCACCTCGTGACGATACTTGCTGTCTGAATTGATGTGTTCTCCTCCGGAGAGAATAAAATCCTCGTTTCCTGCCTTCCAGTCTCCAGCGCCTGCTTCTTCATTGATTAATATTGGTGGGTCATAGAGGCGATACCGCCGGGCAACATAAAAGGGTCTTTGGTTACCGGTTGTCTTTGGAACCCCTTTTTAACAATTGGCGTCCCAAACGTGGGGCCCATCAGCGACTCGTGGATCCAGTGGGAGAGGTCCCGACGACAGAGTGAACGACTGCAACGATCGGAAGGTACCCTGTCCGATAGACCCTCGTCTGACAGCCGATCATCCGAACTTCACTGGTTCCGAACAGACCTCTCTCGAGTGATCTGCGGTCCTGACTGGGAACCATCAGGAGTGCCACGAGAAGTACGAAGAGAAGAGGACGATCGGGCGCTGGATTCGGAAGACGAGAAACTGTCCATGCGGTCCGGGTAAGGTCGTGTAAACACGACGAATTGCGAAAGTGATAGATAATTGAAAGTGATTGATAATTGTTGAGAAAATACTAGTATTACTTTTTGTTAATTTATTGGAGATTCACTGTCTACAAACGGAGAAACAACAGGCTCTCCCTTTATAAACAGCGAAGGATAGGTACGCACCCGTCGGACCTATCTTTCTCCCCCACTGAACAATTGCCCCTTCCCCCATTGATTAACTGTTATAGATTGTTTTCTGGAGATTCTCTGTCTGCAAACAGGGAAAAATAGGTCCCCTCTTTACAGATAGTGAAAGGGTAGGTGACGCGAACCTTTGCGAGCCTACTTATTCTCCCCATTGACCATATTGATTTTTTATTTTTGACCTAACATTGATTGCTCAGAATTGGTTCATGAGGTATTCACTACGTGCAAACAACGTAGAATAGAAATATTCTGTCTAGTCTTTGCGCGCAGTGATAAGATAGGTAGTGCTGACTATTATCCCATTGCGATCCGTCATGCCTGTCTTCTCCCCACTGGTTAGTAGCCTGTTTTACCCGGACCGCTTATTAGAGATGAACCATCCGGCTCCGCTGGAAGGCACCCCTAATAAGGACATGTTCATGAAGCATGGATTAATCGCTATAGCCTACAGTGAGCTGTGGCATAAATATACGAAAAAGGATCGAGAAAGACAGTGGCCACTGAGAGGATCCTTTGATCTTGACAAAATAGAAACGGTAGAAATAGCCCTTCGTAGGAATGAAACAACACCTATTATGCTCGATAGTCTCGGTATGTGGCGCAAAGAAGCTGCACGACGAAGGGAAGGCGACGAATTTAGAAAAGGTGAAGGGACACGACGGACAACCCTCCAAACGTCTAGTAGGCAAAGGGAAGGGCCAGCGATGGCACAGTCCCGAGGAGTAGACATGAAAAGCGAACGGTGTAAAGGGATGTGCCGACAAGCCAACCCCGGAACACAACGACCCGAAGGTAATCCCCCGACATTACGCACAGGACGGACAGATTTAAAACAAAACCAATGTGCTTTCTGTAAATGTCTTGGACACTGGAAAGCCCAATGCCCGACTCTGCAAAGCATAGGTAAGAATGGAGGGTTGACAGAAAGGACAGACCGACAGAAAGGAAAAAGGCGTGAGATAAAAACCAATCAGACTAGTGCAGACAGAACAGACAGGACCACCCCGTTTGATTATGCTCGGTGGCACAGATTTCGTCAGACCAATTTTAATGACATGTTAGAGTTCTGGGACTGATTGCTCTCTGTTGCTCCCCCACTCTGAAAAACAAACACAACTGCAGGTCAGTGTAAACAACCCCCCGTTAGAGAAAAGACTCAAGAAAGCCAAGCGTCTATTATATAACTTAGGATTTAATTACGGTAAAACACACAACCAACAGTAAATAGAATAACTAGTAGAACTCTCTAAAAAACAAACTTTACTAATAGGAAAAATACAAAACATATTATGCTCACTCCGGAAGTCTTCCAATGTAACAGTTCGATGGTCCCGCCCATCCGAAACACATAGCACGTGTGGGGCGGGGCCTGCCAGCAACCATGGGCCAAAAAGAGATCGCTGGCGAGAAGGTACTGGAGACTCCACACAGCAGGCAATGAAATGGTCTTCCCATACTACCCTTCCAGGGATGGCGTCCCCCGGGCCGCGAGTAGGGAGGGGGCGGCTGCAAATGACCCCCTCCCTCGTATCTCCTGGTCCGGCCATCACGAATTTCTCCATCGAACGGATGCAGGGTGGGCAGGGAGGAAGAGGCGACGCGGACGAGCCTCTTCCACCTCCACAGGTAGGAGGCTTCCCTGCCCTGGCCCGACGCCGATGTCCTCCAGCCGGGCGACGGCCATATACCTACGCTGCACAGGAAATATAATGCCCGACTGGTATATTTCCGCAACACAGGACATACAAGACCCGGCTGGTATATTTCCTTAGCACAGGACATACAATGTCCGACGGGCATATTTACGGAGCACCGGATGTACAGTGGTCCCCCAAGAGTCGGAATCAGGGGTGTAGGGTGGTCATCATGTGCACCCCTGATTCAAAGGGACGGTGTAGGATGCGCCGGGAGAGGAAGACGGCACGGGTGAGCCTCCCTCACCTCCCCAGATGAAGGCTCCACTGCTGCACCCTGGCGCCCCGAACCAAAATGTCCTGCTCCAGCCACATGATGCTCTGTCTTTCGCCATCACAAGAAGTTTTCTTCCACTCCTGATGGATACGGCAAAGGTGGCTGCCACAGGGTCTCAAAATGGCGTCTGGGCCCTCGAAAGGCGGGTCTAGGCCGCTGGAGTAACTTTGTCCGAAATTGCAACTCGGGCACTTGCCCACCTGGGCGCAAGCCCCCACCATCGACAAACATCCCCTCGACTTTGAAGATTCTACCAAAGTCCCAAGAGCCCTCGGCCCCTTCAGGCTTCCGGTGAGGAACAGTTGCATTGATCTCAAATGAAATAACCACGGCACAGCAACAAGATGGCGGTGCTCTCGTGTCCGCATCAGCTTCCGTCTGAACCACCCAGGAACATTATGGGCTAACGAACTCGAGCAAGTTCCGGCTGAACATCAACATGACCCGGTAAGAGAGACTCTACCCCCTCCCTCTCTTGATTGACGGTCCACACCACCAGCCCCTCTGTTAGCACAGTTTTCTTTTGAACTGCCGAAAGGGACTCTGGTCCAACCGCCAATTGTCGGGGATATTTTGCCCCTGATGCTACTTCCGGACTAAACCGGCCTCGCCCAAAATGGCGCTGGTATCAATGGAAACTAACGGATGCCTCGTGGTGTTCCTTAGCTAATGAAACTTGATGTACTAAGATATATATATATATACGAACCATTGCGCACTCGATGTTAAAGGGAGGAGGGTTCACTTGGCGAACATTTAAGAAGGGTTCCGTAAAATGTTGATTTCAATGAACAATTTATTTTTGATATTTGTTGTAACTGATACATAACGTCGCTTATGATGCACACCCGCGGTTTACATCTAGGAAATGTGATTACGATGAGCTTGACTGTGTCTCCATTTATGAACTGAAATGCCCCTGATTCCTTCGTCACGCAATGAAATGTTTTTGGTTACTTGCAAATAATTAATTAGACCTTTTTTACATGTTCTTGTGCTACAAAATAACCCCCCACTGTATGTGCTTCCATCGACGACATGTCAGGCCAAAATATGAATTGCGCTCTCACATTTTACGTACTGAATAGATCTACAAATAAAGGTCTTAGAAAACTATGAATAAGCATCGCATACTTTTGTAAATGCGGGTATCGGTGGGAGGGTTTTTCTATGCGCAACCGTTCTGCTCTTTTTTTCAAGGTTATCCGAGAAATGGTTGTCCGGCCCCGGATTGATGATCGGATCCCAGGTATGATACGTTGCCTCCAAAATATGCGACTACACTCAGGGACTAACATATGAAGAAGGACCTCGACTTCTGAGAATGGGTAAAGTAAAGCGGGGTGATTGATAAAATGTTATTAAGATATGGTGGTCGAAGGTACTAAGGTACCGGGTTAAAACGAAGAACTGATATGTCTTAGAACCTCACAGCTTTGGGAATGATTTAAGGATCCCGAAGGCCGGATACATCTACAAAACCGGGTACCTCACGCTAGGCACCTCTGATTCCTCTTTTTAAGCGTTTCTCTACACACGATCCTTAATGCCATCCTCGAACCTCCCCATGAACCACCTATCACATTGCCTGCCCCCATGACTTTAGGAAACCAAAACCCTAAGGGATTATATCCCGAAGAGATAAGTACGAGTATGTGGTAAGTAAGGGACTTTCGTGCCCGTACATTTGATGTGTTCGAATGTTGTCCCCCTACCCCCCCTTTTTTCCCCCTTTTTTCCCTCTGCAGGTTACATTAGAATCCCGATTAGAGTATCATAAGGGATCTGGAACCACGTCACGCCCGATGCATGAAAACGGACTACCGCTGCAAGACGACACAAAAAGGACGCCCTACCCAATGCACGACCTTTTTGTACTAGATCTAATGCTTTTCTGTCCCAAAACTGCATGCTTTTTTTACATCCTAACACAGACCCGAAACGTCTAACGTTGGGTAACGCACTGAATAGCCCAAACAATACACGGTCATTCTCTATGTCCCACGTGTACTGTTTGGCCTATTGTCTGTCTCTCTCTCTCTCTCTCTCTCTCTCTCTTACTCTCTCTCTCTCTCTCTCTCTCTCTCTCTCTCTCTCTCTCTCTCTCTCACTCACTCTTCCACCCCTCCACACTTTCCCTCTTCCTAGCAACTGGCACCTAATTGGCGAACCTGGTGCACCTCCTGATTGGCCCCAAATACCACAAGTATTTGCACAAATTTGTCCTAAATAAAATTGTATCGGTACCACGTTACTACCTCTCCTTTTCTGCTAAATATGGATGAAATTTAAATTGGCCAGTAGGAAAGGGACAGGTAAGACGACTGAGGTTCCCTAAATTTGACCCACTCTCAGGGAACTATTTGTCAGTGGCTTCTATGATAAAATGTGTCTGTGGTAATGCGACTATCCCCATTGAAAATTGTCTCCGTACCCCAAGCTGTAAGAAATGATCGAGACACCCCCATCTACCCAAAATGCCCCCAGTCTGGTATCAGCTGCCCTGAACGAGAACTTGAAAAACGCCCCTTGCTCCGATTCGCTGTGTTCCTAATCGTTTTTCATAAGATCCCATCTTCCCCGAGGATAAGTTTAATAATTATCGCAAACCACCCCCCCGAGTTTTTTTGTAGCAACCAGGTTGCGAGGATTTATATAGAAAGTTAGAAAGATGTATGCAAAGTTAAAAATTAGATCGAAAATCGAAAGACCTTGTTGTTATAAGCCTTGCTGAAAATAAGATGTTTTGATGTAATGAAGACTTGTTTAGCCTATGTTCATCCCTCAGAAGGATGCCTATCAGACTATGGTGAATAGCACGTTGCACTTTTTGTAAAATACAAGGCCCTGAAGACCAGCCTAGCCTTGCAAAACTCGTACTAGGGAAATGGGTCTCTGCCAGAAGAACTGACATCTACTATAATAGACATATGACAAATGAACGTAATAATCATCAAAGCGTTAAAGAATTAGCCAACAAAAGGAAGTTGTAAGGAATCCAGCAAATCCATCATCAATTGTTTATACGTTAGCCGCAAAAATCTCAAATGTAGCGAGTGCTTACCCCAGTTGCTTGGTGTTGGGAGAGAAAATAGATTTATGTAATTACCTTTTTCTGCAAAATCTCTAAAGACTGTCTTTTCAACACTCATTTAAGGGTATCACTGTCGGAGGGGAAAGAGACCGGATGTGGGAGCACGCGGCCTGACTGCGGATGGTGGAACATCAGCGACGGAGGCCGAGGCGAGACCACAGCAGTAAGGAGACGCAGGACGGGGCACTGTTTCAAACAAAGCTAAGGAAAGGGCTGACCTGAAGCCCCTGCTCTATGATCAACGTGTGCCAAAAAGTCCCCGCTCTCTGAACATGGTTACGGACCCGCCTGTCGCAAACCCTCCGTCCCCCTGATCTGTTCCCGACTTGGCCTTGCTCCATCCCCTCCTCCTCCGACCTACCATAAGGACTGTTCACACCCGCACCTTTCCACCCGAACTCCCAAGTTCCTCCAAAATCCTACTGAGCTACCCAGAGAAGAGTACTCCCTGCGTCAGAAGGGAGGGAGCTCCAACTAAGTAGACCACGAACTATGTTAAATCCCAGAACGGTGACCTAGAACTCCACCAAGGGTCGCCCCCGAAGAAAAGATAAACAAAGTCTGTGGTTCTGCCCGCTACCAAGCACCTTGAAGATGATGGAAGCAACAGGAAATGCCCACCACAGAGACTCAAGAAACGAACAGATCTCACAATTCTGGAACAATTGCATTTTCCATTGCAAATCTATGCTCTGCATTGCGGAAGAAGATGCACCTGCTCCAAAACCGTAACGCATTCCTCCTACGAGGTCTGACGAAAACCAAACAGAATGCACCCCTACCCGCAGACCCCCAACGACTCAATCCACATGAACATTTCTGTTGATAGGTAATCCAGGTGCTCAACAGTGCCGACAGAAGACGACAAAGGACAACGAGAACTCTGATATATATATTTTTTACTGTATCTCATTTCTCTCCCAACCACCATTGGACTGACTATGCACCCGCCGTATACAAAAAGGACTTACTTATATGATAACTTACCAGTTCTTATTCTATGATCTGTACCCAACGCCCTCGCTACATAATTCTAGTCTGATATTGCATTACGATGACTTTTTCTGCAACCAACTTAACGATGAACCCGCCTACTAAATGATGAGATTTTTCAATATGATGTTTATAATGTGATGTTTATGTACAGTTCTTTCGCCTAAGTCCCCTCTCCCTTACTTATGATCGCTGCATACAGGTATAGATAGGAAATAGGCCAGCAAGATGTCTTGGAAATGTTAAAGGGAGGACTGTGGAAAATTAACTCAAACTTGGTGAACATTATCGGCGCCATCTTGCCCCTTTCCAAGCCCATTCGTGCGCGTAAGCGGCAGCCATTTTGAGCACCATGGCCTCCCTGCCCCTCGCTGATAGCCAGCGCGTCTCTCTCTCTCTCTTAACCTCGCAAGCATTCCCCCGCACGCTGACAACCCCCGCTCTCTCATGCCTTGGGTCATAAACCCCTCTTCAGCGCAGCTTCACCACGGAATCCCATCCTGTTCCCAGCGCGACACCTCCCCTCATTCCTTTCATGGCCTCAAACCCTTTTGATGCAAACCCCTTTTCCTGTGTCCCCGTTTGTCTTCCCTGTTCCCAGGCCGCCACCTGGCTCTGCGGATACTGTTTATTACCCCGTACAGTAGGAAGCTTCCCCTCCCCATCAAAAGACCCCCGAATCGATCAAAGCCCCCACCCCATGAGATCCGACCAACCCCATGCATTCCGTGAATCGGCGGAATGCCCTGCTGTGCGACAACCATCACCTGTTGTGACCGGGGTGGGGAATCCAACTGTAAATGTATGTGGGAACGGGTCTGAAGGGGAGATTCCGAGGATGTTCTTTCAAGTACTAAAGTATTGCGAGAATGTGTTATGTGCAATAAAGGTCATAAACCCTAGTATAAGAGGCCAGGCCTCAGAGATGTGGTTAGAGCACCTCGTGACGATACTTGCTGTCTGAATTGATGTGTTCTCCTCCGGAGAGAATAAAATCCTCGTTTCCTGCCTTCCAGTCTCCAGCGCCTGCTTCTTCATTGATTAATATTGGTGGGTCATAGAGGCGATACCGCCGGGCAACATAAAAGGGTCTTTGGTTACCGGTTGTCTTTGGAACCCCTTTTTAACACATACATTTAGCTTGGCTCAATATTATTGAACTCTGCTTTCATGTTCTGCCTTTGTTATATTATTAGCTTGTTTCTTGACCGTCCTCGGATCATTGGGGGGTGTTATATAGTTACTGCTTTTCTATATATTGTGTTAAGTTAGCATGAGCTTATTAAATGTTTAAACGACATATTTTCCTTCGGCTTTAGTTTGCACACGGCACAGATTTATTGTTGTAGCTTTCAACCTAGACGAAAGATGTGATTTATTGAGAATAATATGTTATTGCTCTGATATCAGTCGTGCCTGGTACACTTGGTACACTGTCTGCACACTGAGATCTATAGCCTCTAAGAATAACCTAACACAAGGTTGCTGGGAGGCCTGATCCTCGCACCACATTAGACACAACACAAATAATGTTGCTGCCAACATTGGGCTCTACGCGGGTTTAAGATAGAGTTACTGAGAATGCAAAAGCACACTTGATGGTGCTTCGCATGAAGAGAGTTGGTAGCTGATGATGTGATCTTCTTCTGCTGACATTTAGAGGTATGGGCCCGCCCTGCTAAAAACCCAAATGAGACCTTCTTAGATATAATATAGTATGCTAAATAGGGTGCGCGAAATATAGGTGATACAAATTTCTATAGATTTTGCATTATAATATGCTATCACCGTTCGCTTACTATGGACTAGTGACTATGCTGATAACTCTGATTTTTATAATATGTATGTTGGTATTATATAAGATACTGCGTTTGAGAACCTTGCATTGAAAAATAAATATTTCAAACTTGCACGTGTTTTCTTTTACTCCCCGTTGTTGTTTGAAATGATTATAGAGCGAAAGAGTGTTCATGTGTTCCACGATACCTGAGGTACCCTAAGTTCATGTTCTGGATTGTCTAAGTCATTGGGAGTTTGTTAGAACCAATGAGACACTGTAGCTAGCTCGGTAAGGGGATTTCTGATACTAAGGTGAGTTTTGGGTCACCCTAACTCACCCAAGTTCTAGATCTCTGTGCACAGTTCTGTGGGAGAACGGAAATCCTGCTATAGTCCAGGCACAGACGGGCACAGACGGGCTTGCCTTAGGTGCATCTTTGGTGCGCCAGCGGATCGCCCGCTGCGTGTGTCCGCTGCATGGCCGCTGCACGGCCTCCATATGAGGGGTGGTGGGAGGGAGGATCAGCTGGGAGGTGGGAGCAGGGTGGCGAATGGGAGAGCAGGGGGCGGGGCCGCAGGGATGCAGCGGCGGGAAAGAAACAGGTGAGGAACGGCGGGGAGAGCTAAGGGAAAACCAGGCACAAGAAATGCAGAAGGAAAACAAAAATTAGGCAAGCAGAGCAAAGTCTGACATAGGCAATGAAGCAGCGTGGGGAGTGACCTGCCTGCAAGCAGGGTCAGAGGTCGGTTCAAGCAGCTTTGAAAATAAGATTACAACGGAATGAATGCTGGTCAAGCACATGTTCATAAAATGCAGAAGCTAAGGAACAATTGCTGGCAAAGTATGAATTTTAAAGCTGCAAAAGAAATGCTAAATTAATGGTACTAAATACCCACTGGAGGGCAGATAAGGTATATGAATGACCACAAGTCTACAATAAATCTTACTGGTTTCCACCTGAGAGGTTCACTAGAGGGCCAATATTATAAAATGAGCAATTTGACAGTTGGTAACCATTAGCCATGAAAGTGTCGGAAAAGGGAGCTCCCAAAATGTTTTCCCCCATGTTACATAGGAAACTTTAGACACAGCTACAGCACAAATTGCCGAATGACATTACACCAAATTTGGCAAAATGTTAGCACTTGGACCTGAAAAGCAACCTTTTTGTTAAATGGTGTAAATCCATTCAGTAGTTGCTGAGAAATGTAAAGATTTCTCAGATATATAAATGTGGCCGCTGGGGATCCGCGACCCCTCCTGATCTCGTGCCTCAGATCTGATTGGCCCCAACCACTTCAAACCAGGAAGTGTCGGCAGCCATCTTGTAACTTTGTTGAACCGAGTTACAAGAAAAATCTTTATAAGAAAACAAATAGAGGGCAGGGTAGAAACACCCTCACCTCCTAGGACTTCAGCAGAAAAGCAGTTTTAAAAAAAATTCAGTGGGCGTCGAGTTGGATTCGCGAACATGAAAAAAAAAAACTTAATTTAGGCCCCTGGGTGGGCCAGTTCCTGGGGCAAATAAAATAATGATCATGGGCCCTGTGCTGGCCCCTGCAGCCCCGGGGACCACAAACTCCCTGGGGCTAAACACAAAGGAAATGCGGGAGGGCTACGTGGTCCCCACACAGGCCCAGGGACAGCCACCTCCCCCAGGGTATGGTAAATTATAGTGCATTGAAGGCTCCAGCCCCCCCATTCAGCCCCAGGGACCGCCACCTCCTTGGGGCTAATTCACATAAATGCGGGGGCAACTACATACTTGATTATATACGGGGACACATGGCCCCCTCATGGAGCCACTGATAACCCTGGGGACTGACACCCCCCAGGGTCAGTTCTAGCAATGTCCCTTTTTGCCCATCCCCGGGGCATTGCAGTTTGCTTTGGCTTGGCGGGAGCACTGCTCCTTCTACTCCATAGCAAACACTGCTCGGCTTCATGGAAGTGAGAGCATTGAAAAGGCTCTTGCTTCCATAAAGCTGAGCAGAATTGCTTTTGGACAGTGGGAGTTGCAAGGTCTAGCAATTCCAGCAAAAGCAGGAGGTGGGGAGCCGCAGGGACCGTCAGGGCCCCCGCAGTCCCCAACATGGATGGGGTCCCCGAGGCAATATCGGCTCAGGGGGGCTGCATTGGCCCCCTCCCAATTGAAAAAAATAATTATGAAGGTCTAGCCATGGGTGATAGGGTCCCCAGGGATGAAATAGGGCTGGGGAGGGGGAGGGGACCATGCGCCCTCCTCCTTAAAAAGAAAAAACATAAATAGAGGCCTGGCCCTAAGGGATGGGGTCTCCGGGGCCAATATTGGCTTCTGGATGGGGCAGCACGGCCCCCCTCCCATTTAGAAAAACTAAAGGACTGGTCCTAGGAGATAGGGCCCCTGGGGCCAAAATTGGCCTACGGAAGTGGGGCCACATAGCCCCCTACCTTTTTTAAAAGAAATTTAAAAGGAAAAGGCTGGGCCCCTGGGGATGGGATCCCCGGGGACATAATCGGCCCAGGGAGGGAGGTCGCGTGGCATCCCTCCCCATTTAAAATAAAGAACTGGCCTGGAGGAATGGGGTCCCCGGGGACAAAATCAGCTGAGGGAAGGGGTGCTACACAGCCCCCATCCCTAAAACACAAATATTTATTTTTTAAAAACACCGGCAAGTTGCCAGGGGCCACACCCACTTCTCTACAAACGCGCATTGTGGCTCAGTGGTGGTTGAGGAATGAAAACACCTTGAATCTGAGGGTCTTTCTGGGCTAACAAGCCCTCTTGTTACCTCCAGTAAGTCCCAGACAGTGGGATTGCTGAGAGGAGTTGAAGGTCAAGCCCCCTTTCTATATCACTCTGCAAAAACGACTTCTAGTTGGGGAATTAATTCCACTTTACTCCTGTGGGCCTCAGGACCAAAGTGGACTATTTTCCCCAACCAGTAGTGCATCAGGAGGAGCATTTGCAGAGTGATGGAGAAAGGGCCAACACAGCTGTGTGGGTCTTACTGGACTTACCAAAGGAATAGAACTGCATGGGCAGTTTATGCTCGAATATTTACGAGAAGGAGTTATCCCACAAGGCATACAAATTAAAAACATCCCTGGTCTATTTGTTGAGATTAAAGAATTTTTGAAAATTGATCCATGATTGCGAATAGGTGTTCGAGGGACCTTATGATGTTGATAGTAGAGACTGCTAAGGAGTTGCTCACACAGCTGTTGAATGAAATTCTAGAATTAGAAAGTATAATAAAAAGTTCCACCGCAGTGGATGATGCAAAGAAAAAACTTGAAGAACTTGATACTAAATTCATAGATTGATTGCCTACTGAAACGCAAAATGGACAAACTGAAAAAAACATAAGGTTCTTTAGTAGAGAAAATGTTTATCCATATCTCATTGATGGCTATTATTCGCAATCAGATATATCTGAGCAAGAACAACAATCTTACCAGTAGTCTAATAGATTTTACAATAAAAAGATAACAACTTTTTCTGACTAGTCAGACTCAGATAATGAAGGGATATCCCCAATGTTTCAAAATAGAGGTAATAGATATATCTCTCGGTTTCGCCAAGGATATTGCCAACCTTTTTAGGGAGACGGAACCAGAACAAGGGAAATTGTCGACCGCACTATCAACCCCAATATCAACAACAATATCAACCTCGACCACAATATCAGCCCCGTGCACAAAATCAAACACAGTTCCTAGGACATCAACCTATCAATCTGAACAAATATCTTGAAACCCGCAATGCCCGCTACTGGAGGGAGTAAAGGATTCCCTATCTTCAATTTGAGTACTTCTGATTTAAATGAGGCAACTCACTCTATTTTGTCAAAAGGATTATCATATGTCCCACATTCAGGACTGAACAGGTTTGAGTTGTTTAATGACTTAATGTCATTTTTGTTGGTAAAATGTGCTTGAAATGTTTTTTTTTCAAATGCAGAAAATACTATTAATGACATTAATAAATCAGGATTAAAACCTAAGTCTACTTTTACACCTACAACAGATCAGATAGCTCCTCAAATCAAAATATTCAAACAAGTAGTTTATAAGAAGTTAAAAACTGCTACTAAATATGTGCCCAACACTCCGTTTAATATGAGTGTTGATGAACATAAAGCATTGGTTAGACTAAAAAATTTACCCGAAATCACAATCAAAAGTTGCGACAAGGGTGGAGGAATAGCCATATTAAACACTAACGACTATATCACTAAGATTGAAGAAATGCTAAATGACAGTAGGTTTTATATGAAAATGACAAGAAACCTTACAGACAAGACTAAAAATAAAATACATAAATTAACAACAAAAGCCCTTAGAAATGGTTATATTTGTGAAAAGGAATTTGAATATATGAATGTAGACTATCTGAGGCTGGCTAGCCTATATGGTACACCCAAGATTCATAAGTATCAGTTATATCCCCCTTTTAGACCAATAGTAACAAAAATAGGGTCTGCAACCGAACCAATATCTAAATGCTTGGATGCTATCCTTTGTCCTTATGTCCGAAAAATACCAGGATATGTACAAGACACACGCCATATTATCAATCTACTGGAAGGTACATCATTTAATTCCAACAGACAATGGTTAGTCACCGTAGATGCAGAAATCCTATATAGCAACAGACCATGCGATGGTGCTATTGTAGCAGTACTTTGGTTCATAGAACTAATGAATATTGATTGTAAAGCCAATTTTATCATTGATTGTCTGCACATTTTCCTTGAAGATAAAATATTTTAATTTCATGGTGAGCTATATTAACAAGTGCAGGAAGTAAGTATGGGCGCATCTTGCGCCCCTACAATAGCAAATATATATGTAGCATACTTTGAACAACAATTCGTATTTAATGAAGTGGCCCCTTTTTATGAGTCTATACTTCATTGGTCACGATATATAGATGACATTATTCATAAGGGATGATAATATAAATATTTTGGACGAGTTTTTACTGTGGTTAAATCTATGCGACCCAAATCTGAAGTTTACATCTATGTCAGACAATATGAAAATTGATTTTCTTGACATTATCATCAAACATGAACATGGTCAACTGTTAGTTGATCTGTTTACAAAGCGGACTGCACAAAATACACTTTTGCATTACAAAAGTTTCCATCCCACAACACAACAAAACAGTATCCCTTTTGGACAATGTTTACCTCTCAGATGAAATTGTACAAAATTGGAAGATTACGATATGGGGGCCACAGAAATGACAAACAATTGTTTTAATAGAGGGTACCCACATAGATTAGTGAGACAATCATATAAACAGGCTAGATTCTATGATCGGCAACACCTACTAAACAAAAACTAAGCAGAATGCTAAATTAGTCTTTGTCACACGACATTCTGTGATGAACGAAAAAATTAGTCAAATAAGTTGTTCCAATTGGCATCTACTCAATACGAATAGAACATCTACTGATATATTGCAGAAGCCAATGTTTGCATATCGCAAAAACAAAAACCTAAAGGATCTGATTGTTAGATCACGCTTGCCAACACAACATGAACCTACACAGAGAAGTGTAGATAGCATGCTACCTGTTGAGGGCAACTATAAATGTGATGGGTGCAAAGTGTGCCCTCTTGCAATAGAATCAAACACAGTCAACCTTAATGGACAACAAATTGTATCAAAAGGAATAACTAACTGAAAAACAAAAAAAACATAATGTATCTGTTTTTGTGTCCGTGTAACAAAGGATGTGTGGGGGAAACATCACGTACCCTAAATGTAAGATTTACAGAAGACAAGTCTGCTATTCGGACTAAAACGTTAGCTTCACCTATGGTCTCGCATTTCTTAGAAAATAACCACACTCCAGATGATATACGTTGGTTCATTATTGAAAGAATCTAAGTGAAAGAAGGACAATGTTTGGATACCATTAGGAGGAAACGTGAGGTTTTCTGGATCTTTGTATTAGATACTGTTAATAAGGGGTTAAATCTGGATATTCATTGGGGAAAATGCAATTACTTAGACACTTATATTGCAAATAAACTATTAGGGATTTTTAATCTTAATTATAACTAGGCCGTTGCTAAGATGTATTCCCCAACACTTATGATTAATAGATTCCAAATATTGATAAATAATTCTTGTCTTTTATGAAAGTTACGGATGTTTTGCTTGTACAATACCTTTGGCATATATACTATGAATCTTTAGTCTTAATTCAAAGTAGTTTAGTGTCAAGATGTTTCCACCAATAAGTTGTGATGAATACGTTATTGCCCAGAATTAGATAACGGCTGTTATCTTTGTCAATATTTTTGTAATGCAAATTGTATTAGATATTTTAATTTTCAACTATGTTACACAAACAATTGATCCTTATACAAAATATCAGATATCGATTGTGGAGCCTCTGAACCATATATACAATAAATTGCCTATATTAGTCTACTATTTAGTATCCATGATCAAAATGTGTAAATATGGCGGACTGTCAAGAATGACAGTTTATTACACGCTCCACTTGAAGTAACCACTTTAAGATGTCAGCCAGTTCTCTTAGTGGTGTGTCCGTCATCTATGTTAATATTAATTTGATGACTGGTATTACGGTCAAAATATGTAAACATGGCGGATGGCAGGATCTATGCTAAATATCCCCCTTCATTGTAGTATCTGTACCTAAAAAATAAGGATTTGGTATATTACTCCTATTAACACCTATATAAGACATTATTTATGGCTGATTCCTTCTGAACTATAATAAATAACAATAATGTCAGTTCATGTAGGATTGACAAATATAAATAGAATATTAACACTGCAATTGACCATATAATTACATACTTTGATTTAAAATTCAATACCATATATTAATTTAGCACAATTCGATTTTATTATACAAACCACTATAGCGAGCTACTCCATTATAGTGGCTAGCGGACCATTTCAAAATGGCGACTACTTGATTTGAGAAAAATGTATTACCAGTACGGTATATCCATTGGGAACAAAAGGCGTGAAAATCAAGGGCTTTAAATAGCATCAAACATTAGGTCCATTGTATGATGGTGGGCTAGGTAGATAGAAGGAACCACTGCCAGTAAAGATGCAACCTATTTGAAAACAAAAATGTAATTGTGACATGCGAGGGAATCTTTGAATTTTCTGCTGCCTAAATTTCGTGCATTTAATAATAACGCTGAAACCTTTTAATTCCACTTTCAGCGTCATCAGATATTCCCTGTTGATGATAACAACCTTGTCTATGTAAACCACTATTGAAATTTGAATCTATATGCGGATATATCCTCGCTAATGATCATAAGTAAGCAATCTATACCTATCTCTATTGGTGTAAAATAATGCGAAATATAGTCTAAACAACAATAGCGACTTCGGTCTATTTAAATATTGCTAACATTATTTTCACTTGTAGAAATAATATATGCCGTTCTACATTGAATTATGAACATTGACAAGACTCAGAATTTAAATTGAGTGCCATCTGGACCAACAAGTATAAGGTAAACCTTTAGATATACCCATAGGTTTCCTCAGATACTATACGCAGTATACTCTTTAATTAAAACAAGATCATAATTAATTAGCTTCTCCTTTCCTCAATACAGTATTAGAGGTTTCAAGGACATCGATGGCTGAAATGTAGTCCTCCGAGAAATATCTACATAAATCTCTACCTGGAGGAACATTGAGAATGATGACTAATAAAGTGAGTGTCACATATAATTGATTCACTTTTTGTTTCCTCTTTGTGATGGCTTTAAACAGAGAACATCTATTAAGTGCTGGTTTGCCTTAAAATAAAACTAGAGGCTTTCAGTACAGTGTTTGTTGAAATGTAGTCTTTTGTTCGAGCATATATATAAACATCGTTACAGGTAGGAGCTTGAAATAAATGTGCAAGAAAGCGAAGGTACTATATAAATAGGACTTCACTAAAGAAATATGGGTCATTTATACCTATATCTTTTCACTTTCCTATCCATTCCCACCTCCCCCCCCCCTTTTGGTCTTTCTATTATGTATGTTCTATCACAAGTCACTTTATCTTTTTCTGTTTTTTGATTGAATATCATGGAGTTCCAATGAATTTTTGATTATGTACATAGATTATTATTTAGGTATGCATTTATGTTAGGTTAACTGTATCAATGTCTGCACTGTAGGAGTTGTTTAATTGCACACATAGATGATGTAAGAAAAGTGAACTTTTGAATAATAAATTAAATATTTATGATTAATGATAATAACCATAATGAATAGATATGCAGTGAATCAAATAAATCATTTTTCAATATATTGAAATAATATTGTATAATAAATAGTCTAGGTGTTTATACAGAATAATAGTTAGTAACCACTATGTTATTGTTTTATATTGTTCATTTGTAGTTTGTTGGCAATAGACCGTACCCTGAGGAAGGCAGTAGTGCCAAAACGCGCGTAGTGTTCTCATCTACCGCTTGCCCTCATCAAGAGAACATCTTCTGCATGCTTTATTTAATCAATTGAGAAGTATTGCACAAGATTACGGAAAGAATTTATTGATAATGATGTTATCTATGAATTGTTGTTGATAAATATATACAATAATATTTAATAACTACTGAATATGTTTGGAACAAAGATGTGTATGTGATTGATGAAAAAAAGCTTTATATAGATAAAAGATTAAAAAAGTAAATCAAAATTATATTTTTCTAAAAACGCAATGTGGTCATCTATATGTTTCAGACCATGATTTATTGTGGTAACTACATATGTACACCTAGATGTTTGGCTAAAAAATAGCTTGCTAGTTGTGTTTTTCCATAAAAATTGGTCTTACTGTAAGTGGCAGGAGGGGTAGTTGGCCCTGAAAGACCCTCAAGAGCCAAGGGGACTTCATCCCCCAACTAGTAGTGCATCATGAGGCATGTTTGTAGAGTGATGGAGAAAAGGGGGTGGCCACTGAACACCTCTCAGGAAACCCACTGTGTGAGATTTATTAGATGTAACAGGAGGTGTAGTTGCCCCTCAAAGACCCTCAATAGCCATGGGGACATATTCTCCCTATTAGTAATCACTTAATATCCTTAATTAGTAATATCCTTCATTGGGTCTTGGAATGTAGCAGGGTTAGGGTCTAAGCTGGACAACCCGGATTGGGGAGAGTTGATGGACAGGTACGATTTGTGCCTGTTTCAAGAGACCTGGCTGTTGTCTGCCCCAGCTAGGGGGGTTTTTGCAACATTCTATTCACCGGCTGTGCAGGGACCCAGGGGTAGACCTTGGGGGGGGGGGGGGGGGTTGTGTGTCTGGGTTGACTCACATTTGGGGTGTTTAGTCAAGGTAATAGATTCCCACTCTCTGGACATTCTTTGTATCGTACTCCAATTTCTGGACGGCTCGACGCTGGTAGTGATTAATATATATTTACGTCCTACACCACACCAGTTGGGCTTATATACGTTAGAGGCCCTTGAAGATCTTCTCCTCTTATTTCCCCCACCGCTCCATAAAATTATCGGGGGCGATTTTAATTGCCATTTTGAACCTCTTGCTGGGATCCCTTCTGTAGCCTCAGATGAGGACGCCACTTGGCATATCCTGGAGTGCACTATGTACCCGGTAAAGTGCATATCGCCTTTGGCTCTTCAGATTAATAAGCTGGTAGTAACCCACTCCCATAGGGCCTGTAATGGTAGACTCCTTCCCGATGTACCTGGTACAAGCACTTATAACAGACCGGGGAAATTCACAAACATTGATTACATCTTGGCTAATGTCGAATTCTGGGCCCAATTGAGAGCTTTTGTTGTTATTCCAAGGGTAGATAGTGACCATAACCTTTTGTCACTAGAATTAAACAACACACTGGGTCACCAAAAGGAACTGGGGGTATTGGAGACTTTTACTAACTTGAATCTAGTCGCAGCGGCGGGTGGCAGACGCATTAGGTGGGCGAAGGTCGAGCTAGCTCCAGATAAACTAGCCGAGATATACCAACATGTTGCATGCTCCTTAGCAGAGGCTTGTGTCCTCTTGGGTCCCAACTATGATCTGCCCTATTTTCAGGATTTAAAGCATATACATACTAAGCTCCTTTCTACTTTGGCTGATTACTTTTATACTACTGATAATAAGAGGCCACGGGTAAAAAACCAGGCCCATTGGTATAATAAAAATTGTAGGGCGGCTAAAAATACCCTGTCAAAGGAGGTAAAATCTGGGTCCCTGTCGAGCATTAGAAGGGCTAGGCAAATCTATAAAAGAATGATCACGGATGCTAGGTCGGAGTGGGAGGCCTTAAGATGGGAAAGCATCAAAGTAGCCTTTGACAGACGAGAGTTCAGGGCCTTTTGGAATCTAGTCAGATCAGGATCGGCAGAGGGGCTGTCTGCCATAACTCCTAACCTAAGTGAAGAGGTCTGGCTAGCCCACTTTAGGCCTCTCTATTCACTCTCTGACCCCGCATCTTCAGTAGATCTAGCTCCCTTAAAGAGTATATCTGACCTAGCTCATGCAGGTGCTTCGGGTTTTGATTGTCCACCCTGTACCCTGCTTGAAATTCAGGCGGCCCTTAAAAGTTTGACATCTGGGAAAGCTCCGGACCTAGACAGGATCCCCGGTGATCTATACCTGAGTGAACAGAAGGTATGGGCCCCCTACATCTGGTTATACTTTAATGCCATTCTACAGGGCATGGAGATCCTCCAAACTTGGCTGGGTGCAGAAATTATACCCATCCATATAAAGGCTTCCCCTCTCAACCCGGCTAACTACCGCCCCATCAGCCTCATCGATGTCCTCCAGAAATTATTTGCCCGCTTTTTACTAACGAGGTTGAAGAGATGGATGGATGAACATAACATCTTAACCTCTCTCCAAGCGGGCTTTCGAGCGAAGATCTCCACCATCGACCAACTGTTTAGATTACAGTTGGTCTACTGGAAGACAGTATCTTTGGGGGCGGGTAGTTTGTATTTGATTTTTGTGGATCTCCGGTCCGCATTTGATCTGGTCCAGAGGGATAAGCTTTGGGCAATATTACTGGAGATGGGTGCCCCGGGGTATCTGTGTCATTTATTTAAACGTATGCACCAAGGTACCTATGCAAGGGTGAGGTACGGGAGGAACGCGGAGCTTTCGGCTCCATTCCCAGTGGAGAAGGGAGTGAGGCAGGGGTGCGTGTTGGCCCCCGCGCTCTTCTCCCTCTTCCTCAACAGGCTGATTGAATATCTAATGGGAGCGAGGGCTCTAGATTCACCCATTTTAGCAGGCCATAAGATACCTGCCCTGATGTTTGCTGATGATACCCTTCTGCTATCAAAATCATCCATGGGTTTACAGCGAACATTGGAGGTGTTCTGCTCCTTTTGTAGACTGAGGAACCTGGAGATTAACCTCTCCAAAACTAAGTTCATGGTTTACAATGCTAAATCATCTAATTGTCCCCACCCCACTTGGATGGCTAGGTGTTGGAACGAGTGTCTACCTTTGACTACTTGGGGGTAACATTAAATGATAAAATGGATTGGGGGTCTCACATGGCTAAGGCAAACTTGAAGTTGGCCCAATCCTCTGGCGGTATCCTAAAGGTTTATAATGAGAGTTCTCTTAAACCGTTGGGACTGCCCGTGGAAATATACAAAGCCCAGGTGAGAGGTGGAGCGCTTTATGGTGCAGACCTTTGGGGTCACGTCTGTGCCGTCCCACATCCTATACGGAGAACAGTTTTATCAGGCGCCTTTTGAGACTACCTCAGAGTACCCCTCTGACCCCTTTACGGTTAGATCTAGGTTCGGTCCCCATACAGGAGATTATTTCAAATCGTCCCCTGCTGTACTGGAGGCGACTCTGGTCCACCCCGAGCTCTCGAGCTACAGGGAGGACCTAAGGGACCTCCTGTCCAGAGGGGGTGTGGGAAAAATCCCCTGGCTAAATTACATTAAACAGCTTTGCCATGCACTTGGCAGAGGAGACATGTGGTCCTCACCTGAGGAAACCTGTGTCCTGATTACCAAGAGGTCGATGAGCTTGGTACTTAAGCGATATCGAACGGAACTCACACTAATGAATTCCTCTTTGGGTAGGCTGACTAATACTTTCTTGGATATCAAGGTTATTATCCCCCACTTTGAGAAATATATATATAATGATATCCAGCCCTTACTGGCTAAGAAACTATATGTCCAGTTCAGACATGGATCATTGCCATTAAAGGCCGTAACATGCAAGTGGTCAAATGTGCCTCAGTCATCGAGTTCTTGCCCAGGGTGTGAGGGTAGTAAAGAGACGAATCTGCACTTTCTTCTCTTCTGCCCTTCCTACTCCAAGGCAAGAGCTACATGGATCATCCAACTTTGCAGGTCTAGGGGTCTCAGATATTATAGGGAGGTATTTAGAATCTTAAAATATGACACCACCCCCTTGACTGTGTTCGCGACTGCTAGATTTCTTTTCTCCATGTGGTGCACAAGAGGCGCAAAGTAAAAAATTACAAATTGTTAAAATTACCGCTCCTGTGCTAGCATAAACATTGTAATATTGTAGGCATCTTATAAACAAATTGTCTAGGGATTGCCTATTGACTGCTCGATCTTTTTAATTCGCATAGGTCTTTGTTATGTCTGTAACATTGCAACCTTTTTAACTATTTTATGAACATAGTGTGTTTTATGATTGTATTATACTGTCTAAATTTCTCTTTTTATATGTAATTGTGTATACATGTGCTTTTATGGTTTTTAACCGATAATAAAGCTTTTGACTGACTAGTAATTACTAGTAGTGTGCCAGGAGGTGTGTTTGCAGAGTGGTGGAAAAAAGGACGTAGCCTCCTACCAGGTCTCTGCAATCCCGATGTGTGGGACTTACTGGAGGTAACAGGAGGGGTAGCTGGCCCCCAAGGACGTCCTTTAGGTTCACCTACCCCTCCTGTTATCTCCAGTAAGTTCCACACCGCAGGATTGCTAAGAGGCCACGCCTCCTTTCTCCACCACTCTGCAAACATGGCTTGGGGTGCACCACCGGTTGGGAGTTGAAGTCCACCTTACTCCTGAGGGACTTTGCGGGTCAAGAAGCCCTCCTGGTACCTCATTTATTTATTTATTTAGGGCATCTTGTATAGCGCACAGATACCCCAATGGGGTGTCCCGGCACTCATGTAAGTCCTACACAGCTGGATTCCTGAGAACATACCTGTGGCCCAGGCCCATTTCTCCACCACTCTGAAAATGTGACTGCAAGTTGAAAAAACCTTAGAAATTCACTGAAAAAAACAAAGGTTACAGGGACGTTTCAGTTAGGGTTAGATTTCACTCATATAAAATCAGAGAAATTCAGCTGGTACACTTAGCTGAGCTAACTATAACTTCTGCTCCCACAATGCACTGCTTATGACCTCACATATTACATTACTCATGAGGAGTGGTGTGGCTCACTGGTTAGAGGCGGTAGACCCGGAAGCAGAGAACGGTGGTTAGAGGCGGCAGACCCGGAAGCAGAGAACGGCCAAGGACCAGGGTTCAATTCCTGACGCGGAAGGGTCGTGGTCCAGGGTCAGCGGACTCGATAATTCTCGCCTCGGTGCCTACTCTAACCAGGAATCACACTCGGCAACTCTGGGCATTAGCTTGCCTCATCTCTACAATGGCCCCCCACATTCGCCAGGGATGCCTGGTTTCACCTTGGAGATACCCAGTAGGGACCATCTCACAGGTATAGCCAGGACGGGTTCCCCAGCGGTCTACAGCGCCACGACGCCTCAGGGCAGAAGTGCGCTTTACAAGACCACATACATTACATACATTACATGGCATGGTCAGTGACATCACTAGGCATCCTATTTAAAGATGCTGTTGTTCTCCAAACCACAAGTTCGAATTCAGGCAATGCCCAGCCACGGTTCCATCCATTACAAGTCTAGTATTGTTGCTTCTAACCCACTCCTCCTCCAGAAGATAAACCTGAAGTCATCATGTTGCTATTCCATTTGATACAGTATTGATTATGTGTGTTGACAGCTATTGATCGGAAAGCAAACTACTCTTTAAGCCCAGTTCTATTATTTTGCTAGTTTTGCCTTAGTGTGGTGTAGCACTCAGAAGAAGTAGACCTACCTTAATCCTCAATCACATCTCTGCTTAAACAATAACCCCAGTTGTTTTTTGCTTAATTTTAAGTTGTTTGTATTTTTTTTGCACGTTAAATCTGAATGCTAAAATAAATTGGAGAGAGAGCCATGGAGAATGGCAGTCCCCAACCAAACTCTTCCAGGATTAAATGCACTTTTTTATTTTTTTTATTTTAAATCTACTAGTTCCCTTCCTCTCCTGCTCAGCCTCACAGTAGAGTTCATGGCACACTCCAATTCACCAGTCTGGTCAGGTTCTTATTCGAATGGGATTTTCCAAACATGATGGGGTATCTGCATTTAGAATATTCAAACCTTTCTGGAATGGCAGATTCTGAATAATTAAGGAGAACTTAACGCCTGACACCAGCATGCAGAGAGGTTGAAACTAGCCTTCACTTTAAACATCAGCCCTTAAAAGTGCACACCATTGAGGGTTGTTTGTAAGGATTACTCTTTTAATGGAAAGCGTCTGTCATATTCCGAGAATGTACCTTAGCAACCACTGTGACAGTTAGTGGAATTCCTAGGAGTTTTGATTTCAAATGATTTTATTAGGTCTTTTTAATAGAAAACACAAAGGAACAGCATACGGTGTAGAGAATTCCTAGGAGTTTCAATTGCTTAAATGCTGAGTGCTGCAAATCAACTGGGGGCTGAAACTGTATTCAGTTAACAAAGTTTTTACCTGCCACATTTTCGCGGAACAAAATGGAGACAGTCCTTGTACTGGATCCAAGACTTTCCCCAAGCAGTGATGCTAACTGGTATGGAAATGAAAGGCCCCAAAATCAAGGTACCTAGTGCCTTTAGCACACCTGTCACCTTAGCCCAATCTAGGGATGCCATAATGCCCTGTAAATCAGGGTCACCTCTGGACTCATGCCCCCCGTTTATTCTCCACCAATTAGTGGATATAGTAAATCCCATTATTAACAGTAAAGTTAATGGCTCTCTTAGTAAAGGAACCATGCCAAGAGACTGGAAAAAAGCCACAGTGAAACCCCTAATGAAAAAACTAAATAAAGACCCCTCGGAGCTTTTCAACTTGCGTCCTATTTCACTCCTGCCAGTGCTTGGGAAAATAACGGAATCAATGGTCCACAAAGAACTTTCGAATTTTATTTATAGATATGACCTTCTGCACCAACAACAATCAGGTTTCCGTAGTAAGCATTCTATGGAAACTGCCCTAATGGAAGTAACTGACATCATAAAATCTATTCAAGATGAAGGAAAAAACGCCATCTTGCTATTGCTCGATCTGTCGGCGGCGTTCGTCACCATATCTCATGACATCCTTATAAATAGACTGAGAGGGAATGGTGTAACTGACACAGTTCTTGACTGGATTGTTTCCTTCCTCACAGATAGAACACAGAAGGTATCTTTAGGACCTTTCCTTTCAAAAGAAAAACAAATAAATGCAGGGGTCCCCCAGGGATCGATATTGAGCCCTCTTCTCTTCAATATTTATTTGGCTCCCCTTATCACTCTCATCGAGTCGTTCGGCATATGCGTTACTTCATATGCCGACGATACGCAACTCATTCTATCCCTGGATAAAACTACCACCAGACCTGAGGAAAACTTTCAAAATTGCTTAACAGAAGTCTTTCGGTGGATGACAATCAACCACCTTAAATGCAATTCAAATAAAACAGAAATTCTGCCTATGGGGAAAGATAACAGTTTTTGCCCCAGTAAATGGTGGCCCGAAGGCACCACTCCTCCTCCTGACATGGTTGAGTCAGCAAGAAACCTCAGTATCCTCTTTGACTCCTCCCTCTCCTTTAATCATCATGTGAGAAATTTAGCAGGCAGTTGTTTCAATATGATAAAATCTCTGAAGAAGTTCTTTGACTTCTTTCCTATTGAAGCGAGAAAGTCTGTGGCAGCGTCACTCCTACTTTCCTGCCTAGATTACTGCAATTGCCTAATGATCGGAATTAGGAAACAAACATTAAAGAAGCTGCAAAGCGTCCAACATGCGGCAGCACGGTTAGTTTTAAAACTTCCTAGAAGATCCTCAGCATCGGCAGCCCTTAGAACTCTGCATTGGCTGCCGATGCATAAAAGAATTCTCTTTAAGATCTTAGTAACTGCCTACAGCCTTAAACGATATTGGACCTAAGTATCTGTCGAAAAGACTATGTCGCTACAATCCAACTAGAGTTTTGAGATCAGCGGGGCTCAATCTTGCTAAAGTTCCCAAATTTCATCTTAAAATGAAAGGAGGCAAATCATTTGGTGTCCTTGACCCTAAAGCCTGGAACGCCATGCCAAATGACCTCAGAATGCAACATACTGAAGCGGCCTTCAGAAAGAAACTTAAAACCTGGTTATATAATCTGCCAGACTCATATGTGTTTGCTGCCATCTAGCGCTCTTTCGGATATTCCATAGATGCTACCTTTCCAGCACCAGGATGTTCCTTCCGGAGCGACAGTTTGCGCTCTATAAATACTTGTTTACATTACATTACATTACATCCATAAAATGGGAAGCTCTACCAGCTACAGTTTGGACTTCAAAATTTAACATTCAGAGAAGGCCTTCGATAAGGTATCATGGGCTTTCCTGGACCAATGCATGCACACATTTAACCTAGGGGAAGATTACATTAGGATGACAATGGCCCTGTACTAGTCCCCCTCAGCGCGTATCACGATAAACGGATCACTCTCTGACCCGTTCTAGCTCCAACAAGGGACCAGACAAGGGTGCCCGCTCTCGCCCGCACTCTTCCTCCAAGCCCTCGAACCCCCAATTCAAGACATAAAACTCAACAATAGCATACAAGGGGTTGACATTAATGGGACGACAGTAAAAGTGGTGGCATACGCGGACGACATACTGATAATGACGCAACAACCAAAGACCTCAATTGGGGCGCTAATGTCCACAATAAGAGAATACGCTGCACTATCAGGATAGAAACTGAACAATGAAAAGTCAGAATGTAAGCCCTTAAATATCCACTGCTCCAGAGAAATACTAGGTGAATCGGGGCTGGCATGGCAGACGGGGCACATCATATAACTTGGTAGCCTCTTCGGCACCGACCTGATAACCACCCTACGCCATAACGAGAAACTGCTACTAGGGAAAGTTAAGAAACAATTAGAGGCCTGGTCACCCAAATTCATGATATGGTGGGGGAGAATTGAAATACTAAAAATGAGGATCACGCCCCTGGTAAACTACCTAATAAGCATGCTCCCAATCCTCCCGACAGATGAGTTCCACCAAAAAATAGATAAAATGTGCACCAAATTCCTATGGCGAGACAAGAAGGCGAGGATTAGCATTAAGAAACTAAGACTACCAAAGACACAAGGGGGAGTGAATTTAAAGGATTTTAAGCTCTTCCAGCTAGCTTTCCTGGCTAAACAAGGTACACACTGGATCGAGCAGACACCGGGTACACACCAATGTGGTTGCAGGTAGAAAAAGCCATACTGAACAATCTAAACCCACTATCCTTACTCACGGCCAATGCACACCCACACACAAATAACACAATACTGGGCTCCTAAAATTAGACAAAACAATGGAGGTCAGCATTAAGGGGTCCAAATCGGAAGCACTGTGGGCAAATAGTAACATAAAATACAAGGGGCAAAGCCTCAAATTCGACACATGGATAGAAAAGGGCATCTCACACCCTCTCCAACTAGAAAAGGACTCTTCCAAGTTGACGTTCGCAGAGCTGAAAGCTTCCCACCACCTAGAGGAAATAGACCTTTACAGATTTGTAAAGATAAAAACAGCCCTAGCAAAGTCTAAAAAAGCAGATACCAATCCAACAATCTTCCAATACGTAGCAAACATAAATAAATTAGGACACCAAGCTTCACTCCTACACAAGATCCTCCGGCCACAAAAGTCCAAACTCAACAACAAAACGAAGGAATACAATGGATAAACGTACACAACCCCCTTTAAGTGACCGAGAGTGGGACACCTTATGGTCATCCGCCACACGTAATAAGATCACCTCAGTGCTAGCTCAAACTAAACTCTGGCTGCTCCACAAAACATTTTTGGACCCCACACCGCTTACATGCACTGGGCCTCGGGGACACCCCAACCTGCTGGAGCTGCAACATGGACAAAGGGGACTTGGACACCTCATCTTTCTGTGCCCGACACTCAAGGGGTTCTGGAATAGGGTGTTTGACTTTATAGATAACTCTTTCAAATTCAAAATTGTAAGAGACGCTGCCTCTCTCATCACAGCATTCATCCGAACTGATCTCCCCTCAGAGGGAGAGAGAGAGCTAATGGACATACTCCTAACCGCGGCAATCAAACTAGTGCTAACAAACTGGAAGGACTCCACCAAAACTACATACAAAGGATGGCTCAACTGGGTCACCTACCTTAGAGGAGCGGACAGTCTGGTGCTACAATAATCTCCCTGGAAGTGACCTCCAGGGGCCTGTGGGAAACCCTGGACAAAAAGCTGATCCCTTATGAACCACCATAAGGAACTCCGCAACGTAACTGGGAATTAGTCCCGTTGGTGGGACAGAACTTGCCCGGACAACCCGAACTGTATTGTATGATTTACTCCTGTCCTATCCTTCTCCAACACTTATTCCTACTTTTCTTTTCCTCCTCTCCTCTATCCTTTATCCTACCATCACCTATAACCAGCACAAGGGGACCCTGCCGAAACTCTACACTATTAACCTCATACCTTGTAACCTCAGGGGTGGAAAACACATATAACAATCGTTTTTGCTGTATGTATATAAAATCACAAAAATAAAATAAATTAAAAACAAAAACAGTTTACAAACATTTACAAGCATTGTTATGCCGATCGTTTTGACTTTTAGATACTAAATAGATTTTAGTACAGGTGAGTATTTGCAAATGTCTCGAACGACATCTGAACACAAAAAACATGAATACATCGTGATACATGTGCGTTGCAGAAGTGCTGCGGGCTTTTATTTAAATCTCGCGGCCCGGGCGAGATCTGGTTCCGTGCCCCTGCCTATTCTAAAGTCTACTTGCCAAGAGCTTAAACGATTGTTCCACTCCAGCTATGCCGAGAGTTGCTTAGACACAACCTTCTCCTTTAGTTCTCAGAGCTAGAGCTGCAGCTAAATAGGCCTATAGTTGGTGACATCGCTGCTCTCTAAACAATGGGCTAATCTGAGAAATATTCAGCAATAAGCAACTGCAATGCATGTCAATATTTCTTACTAAGTAGTTAGAATAATGATACATAACCAGACATTACTGAACTGCTGAGAGTATTAACCCTCTGCTATGAGTGTCCTCCATCTTTCCAACATCTTCGGAAACAAGACCATGTCTTTAGGATCGCAGCTTCACAACTTCTTGCAGATACATCAGTAGAAGCGCATGGAAGATTCATAGGAAGTCAACACTACAATATTTTCACTGAAAATTGATTGCAATTGAATATTGCTTGGTAAGGTCTAACAGCACATTTCTTTGGATTACTCATGTGGTTGCTAATAATACTGTGGCCTAATATACTTGGATATCTCTTTGCCATATGCGCTGTGCACCACCCCTCTTTTCTTGGCCGCATCTAAAGCTTGACAATAGTTGTAAGCTTTTCTGTGTGTGGGGCCCAACAATGCTCTAAACACATGTACAGCAACGTGATGCTGTGCCCCAAGGGCCTCTCTCTCATCAGTCTTTTTTAATATTGACTCAAAATTCCAAATATATGCAAATTCCAAATATATGTGGTGCAGCAGACAACAATCATTTAGCAAACATTTTCTGCATACCTACAACTGTTTTCGAATCAAAACAAAAAAAATAACTTTGATTTATATAAATCTACAGTGCCTTCACATTGTCTGTACCATATTATTAAGAAGTGTCTAATTTTGAGGGCATCGCCTTTTATTCATATCCCACATACACCAAGTCATTAGAACCACAATCTGCTAACCATGTTCCACGAACGGAGAAGTACTCTCCTAAATTTTACTCACAACTTCTCGGTGGTAAGGCTTGCACGTTAAAATACCTTGACTGCTTAAACATTTCCCATGAAATTTCACTCAAAAAATGTTGAACAAACTTCAGTTGATGGAGAACGTGGCTTCATCTTTACTCCAGCCATTCTCAACCGCTCTTTTGAGGAGCACTGACGCCCTATCTCTGGGGAGATCCAATTGGAAGCAATCTGCTTCTTATAGAGAGTATGTTACCGCCTGAGTCCATACTATCTTCAACTGTGTTTCTCATGGAAATCTTTATCGCACAAACTCAGATCTCCCTAAAGCTATTGACTTCTGCCTGCCAAATAAAGGGCGGCGATTCCCTTTTTACACAGAACACGATATTCTGTACATCCCTAGCCTAGGATACCAAGAACCAATCCATCATCACTTTCTTCAAACTAAGATCCTCAGGGGTAATTAAGTACAGTCATTAGAGATCTCCACCCAGACTAAAAGGAGTCTAAATGCTATACTTGGAATGCTACAAATGTTACACAATATGACCTAATAAATTAGCTTTCTATTTATTAGGGCTCTGTTGAAAAGTTGTGCGCGGATTTCATTGCCACTTTAAAACATTTTCTTGGGGGAAGCAAAAAAGCATCAACTACGAGGAAAAAGCAAAAGAAAGCATAGATCACTGAGAGCGCGCTGGTAATGTAATGGCTTTTATATTGGCTGTTAATTTATTCTTTAAGTCTCCTCGGCACAGTTGACGGTGTCACAACACATGAGCATTGACCCTCAATGGCATGACAGGAAGTTATTTCTATCTCCACTGCTAACAGATTCGATGCTCTCTCGAGCCCTGACTGACTCCTGATAAGTCCAATAAAGCAACGACCTCATGTTCAAACCCTAACGCTCTTTCCTTATGGATGGCCTCTCAGCATCTAATCCGGTCCGTTCAGTCTTCATACTGAGCTAGAACATATCAGGACATAAGGACAAGATAAATAACCAAGACTGGTTGGCTTTTATCACTAAGTTTGAAATCCTAGCTCTTCAGGAAATGTGGGCTACTTCCCCAACCACCTGTGAAGGCTACACTTATTATAATCAAGACACCCCCTCAACTCGAGGCAGAGCTAAGGGAGGGATCCTGGTATGGATTACTTTGCGCCTACACATTGAAGCTACAGTAATTGACTCTGGGAGGTTGGCCTTTCTAATATTGCCATTTCCGGACATACTATTCTGTTTCTCCTTTTATTTACTTGATATTTATAACGATGTTGTCATTAGTGATTGTATTCATTTTACTCACCTGTTTAATTTGTTTTTACACTAAAATCTACTGGGGAAGGCATAAAATCCCAACCTCACAACCTTTTATGTGGTAACTTCAATGCAACGCTGACCAATCAAATCCAGGTGCCAGGGCATCAGTGGTGGACTCCTTTGGGGGTAACCAGAGATAGCTGGGGGGAAGAGTTGCTTAGACACATTACCACCCATGACCTTGTCGACCTTGCTGACGTTTTTAGGGGAGCAGCGTAGCCCTGCGATCTTCTAGAGGGCTGTGTCCTGCATCAACCATCGGTTATATGTTTGTGACTAAACTTTTTGCCCTGGGTTTCCAAGGGAAAGGTTGGGTGAACCATTTGGAGAGACCATAATGCCCTTGTTGCCTCAGGCCAACTACCGTTAAGCACCTATAAATGCCCACTAAAGCTATCTCTGTCTCACAGCACTCATAAGATGGCTTCATGTTTATTGGACACCTCAAATATCCAGGTGATACTTTGGCCTTCTTAATGAAGGCACTTCAAGGTCAATATCTTAACTGTTTGGAAGATGCAAGTGGAGGGGATGTGTTGACCCACTATGACAGCTTAAATCATGTTACTATAGACTCACTACTTAAACCCTCTCGACCTGATAAGGTAGAGCCCTGTTGGTTTGACGAACAATGCTCAGCAGCCAATTGTAGATTGAAGAAGCCATGCCCGTCACTCCTAGAGACTGGCCTGAGGTTGGGGCAGCTCAGCTCGACTGTTATACAAATCCACCCTAAAGTCCAGGAAGGAAATTCTGTACAAAAGAGACTGAGAGCTCCTTGAGCTAGCCGCAGCAGGTGATAATAGCAAGACTTTCTGGGACATAGTCAAGAGAATCATGCTCAGAAATGCCCTTCAATGTCCTCTCCTGCACTGTAACATCCTGGGGTCTGACTGGGTCTCGTATTTTAGTGCCATATATCACATTGAGGCAAATGTAGACTTGGTAAATTCCCAGCAAAGCAGACTACAGCATTCAAAGCCCTTCTTTGTGTTTTATCTGAAATATAGGCTGCCATACGTCACCGCTCAGGGGGACCAGATGGGGTCCCTTTTGACTATATAAAATGTAGAGTAGATCTGGGTGACCCGCTTATCACCAACATTTTAATCAATCCCTCAATACAAATATTCCCTGCTCTTGGATGCTGTTCACCATTGTGCCAATTTTCAAAAAGGAGGACTATATGTCCCCTAAATGCTACAGGCCAATTTATCTTATCGATAGCACAGTTAAAATCATTGGTTGAGTGATTTTCATCAGACTTGCCATATGGGTTCAAAAAAATAACATTATTTCTCCGTTTCAGTTTGGTTTTCGCCCAGGACTGGGTACGGTGCAGCAATGCTTAAACCTGAGCCTGAGTTTGGGGCTACCACAATGCCTCCCCTTTTCAAGTAGAGGAAAATTGTATCTGCCGGAGGATGATGTTGTTATCCCTGTCCAATTGTAGTTTTAGTACACACTCTGAGCTACACTTACAATATATAACAGACAAAGTCAATCTGGCCCCTTTGTTGCTGTGGGTTAGTGTGTGGACCAACCCAGAGGCCTCAGTATGTAGATACATCATCTTGGATTGCCTCCATTTGGATAAGTGCGCACAAAGGGAGGTAGGTCCTTGGCGGGGCTGAGGGAGGGCTGGACCGTTTATAAATCTAAACACACACAAAAGTGCCCCCTTCTCAGACTACTTACAATATAATTTCAAATTTGACCAAATAAACAATTTCATTAAATCTGGTTCGGTATATTTATTTATACCTCTTAGTCATGTAATTTCATACAAAAGAATTTCTAGTGACAGAGAAAGAATACACAATACAAAAGATTACTTACAGTCTTACTCAGTCAACAATTTACATAAAACATTACAAAAATATCTAAGAAAATAACATCAAAAAAACATCCAACAAACAATGCAAATAACAGTTCATCGATTTTGCAATACACTGGACCATTTCCATAGTCACAATTACTTTTTTTTAAAAAACGAACTAATTCATAAGAAGAGCAACAAAACATGTATCGCTTGATCAAAAGACACTAGATGGACATCTAGTGTCGCTTGATCAAAAGACACTAGATGTATATTTGCAATCTCTGCAATAACCAGAATTTCATTCAAGAGGTAATAAGCCCCCAGATTTGGAAAAGACTTTAGAGACCACCAGCACCTTCCTGGCACAAATATTTGTAGAAAGTAATTTTTAACTTGAACCAGCCTCTCTTCCAAGAACCATTCTGCCTGCAGTTCCTAGGCTCCGACGCTTTTACTGTTCCCGTTCCCTCCTTCAACCTTGCTTCCTGGGCCTATATGTCATGCTGTCCGCTGTGCTCCCCCATAGATTCAGGTATTCTGCTTTCTGGCCTTCCAGGCGTCTGCTTTAAAAACAAGTTAACCGAAAATAAAAGAGCTAAAACGATACGAGTGACAGGAAGGAAAACACAGCAGACAAAGAGGATTAAGGGAGGGAGACAGAGAGCAGAAAGAAAGCAGCTCGGTAACAAAAGAAGGCGCTGTTCGCTGGGAGGGCACAGGGTAACGCAATCACATGTGTTTTCACTAGGGCTGTTAATTCACTCTTCACTGCTCCTATTCAGCTCATCAATCACTGGCTAAGCCAAACAGGGCTCCGAACACAGCTGCTGGCATGCCACTGTAATGCACCTTCCGCCGGTGCTGACTGCCCAGCCACGCTGGCGTCGAACGAGGGGAAAAACTCTGCGTGGAGCTAAACTAATCAGGTACCGGAGGAGTGTTGCTCAACTTGCACAAAATTGGTGTTAGCATTTCAGCCTGACTCATTTATTGAGGGTGGGTGTAGAGTATCGTGTGACGCCAGGAAAATCAATATCCCAGTTTTTTCTCTTTCTCGTTTATGCTTCTTTAATTACGTTTGTCTTTTCATTTGCTATCCCTCGTCGTGCGTTCGGTAAATGTGAACATAAGACCACCCACTTCTGAAGGCCCAAGATTATTTTAAAAATCGCAAATTGTAAAAACGAATTACAATTTCAAACAGAATTTGACGGACTGAGGCGAACAAAACTTTTCTGTTCAGATGTCGGAGTGTGTTTTCACTCTCACTTGATCTCCAGAGAGTACAGAGAATGTATTTAACAGTCTCTGAAATCTTTTTTCTAAAATAATGTCCACAATTTTCACACATTTATCGAGGGGATAGAAGATACTACCTTACAAACCAATTAAATAAAGTTTATTAAAACTGCCAACAGCCAATGGTTAAGGGGTGACCATAAGCCCACTCTACTTGTACTATGCGTGTCTATTGTTGACAGGAGGTCTCCTACAGACAGCAGCTGTCTGCTGGCAAAATCTAAAAAAAGAAATCTGGAAAAGGGCACAGAAGACTTAGGCAAAGCCAACATGAAATGAGTTTACCGCAAGGACACTCTAGGCAATGGGGAAAGGCATTAAGGGCCTTACAATGAGGCCCTTGTATTTTACTTCATTAACCTACCTACCCCTGAGTTATCCATGTCAGTATGGTAACTTGATGGAAACTGAGTTAGCAAGAATTAAACGTGGGGCTGGGAGCATCCCATGAGGAATTACTAGGATAATTGAATATGCCTGGTCCCGTTCACCTGGTAATTCCTCATTCTGCTCCAGATTTTTACCCAGAGAAGTTTACTGCTTTTTAGTCCCCCGCTGAGGCGGTGGATTTACAGTGTTCTTTGTTTTTAATTAAAATTGAGAAGGGACCAAATAATCAAGGCCTAAAGCGACTTGCTAGAAGGAAATAGTTTCTGAACTGTAATGTAAGAATAGACGCATGGCACAGAAGAAGTGTCATCTTGATCCCACCTGGAGATAATGCGGGAGGGCATCGTACTCGTGCATAGTCGGCACTCATATATTCTATTGTAAAAGAGGTGGAGCAGCTTAAACTAAAGGATGTTTTGAATAAAATATGTATTTTGAATGTGGTTAATAACATTATGTGGCAATTTATGTATTAATGTGACAAGGGAAGAACAACCAAAAATGTCGTATTTTGAAGTACCTAATTAGGATGTACATAAATAATGTTTAACATTTATTTGTGTAATTTGAATTAATCGTGCTCAAATGCATTTACACTGAGACATTAATAATTAATTGCATTCATTTGTACCTTGTCAAGTAGCATCTATGTTAGAAGGGTGCACACATTCTGTAACCCTGTGCACTTGTTAATTTAACAAACTAGGCCTCAAGAAAAATCTGTTCAGTTGCTGCTCACATCATGGTTTGGATTTCACGTTTAACCTTCAAGCATGGAACGTACGTTGCTGGGTTGTTTCTTTTGCAGGTGTACATAAGCACCATTATTTATAATAAAGAACTTTTGTCAATGGATAGCAAAGCATGAGAAAGAAGAGTTGGCCAACGGAATCGCTGTAACATGCAAGGAGAGGAGTTCACGTTGGAAAAGAATGGCAAGGACGAGAAGAGATAATGTGCTATCTGGATGAGAAGGGGCGCAGAAGTATTCCGTTGTTCCAGAGATATGAACATTTCCCAAGGAGGAGCCACATGAAATTATACTATGTGTTGTGTTTAGTTAGGTAGAGAGTCCATCTTGGGTTTTCTTAGGGGGCAGACTTATGATACTGCTAGTGTCGCTTTAAGCTACCTGACCCATCGTCAGAGTGTTTCTATTGAAGATTCTGATGGCTGACACCTTCCTTATTTGATTATTACTCTTTTCCCTGATTCTTATAAGGCGCAAACTTGACCCGAAGGTATCAGGTATCAGAGCACTTTACACTAGCACCAGTTGCGTTACATGAGTACACATTTATTTTTGTTAGGCACGGGGAGATTAAGTGATTTGCCCAAAATCACAGAATGTTGCGTGTCATTGCTGAGACTTGAACCTGGTTCCCCAGATTTGAGGTCGACCGCCCTAGCGGTTAGGCCACATCTTCTCCCCATGCTCTAATTTAGGATTGCCCTTATTACGGTAGTGTAGGTAAAGTTAGGTTACTTATGCTCATTAAAGAGAATCATCTGATGCAATTTAACCTCCATTTCTGCTTTCTGATCACATGTGTCTTTATTTTAGAATTAGTCATTTGCTTTGTAATATATAAAGTACATCTCTAAAGGAGATTTTGGACTTACTCTGATATTTTTGTACTTTTATATGTATTTATTGAGAATGATCTACATTGATTTGTTTCTGAACTTATAATTAAACCTTCTATACTCAAATCAAAGAGTTAAGTGGATTATTGTGTAGCCACATTGGTTGCACTGTATTGAAATGATAACAAGTGCTTTGATTCCTTTCACCGCTCACTCTATTAGAAAGATATATCTTCTCGGAAGAGAAATTGTGTAAATGGGAATGGACATTAACAGTATGAAGATGTGTATCATTTCATTCCCGACACCTCTTTTCTGACAAGTTCTACTCGAAATGCTTAATTACTTTAATATTTCTGTAAGGTTCTACACAAGGGTCCTTTGCCAGGCTTCATTTGCCAGGTAGCATTGGTCTAACCAGGTGCCTATTATCTTGCTGTTTCTGAATGGTACCAACAAATTGTGACTCTAACGGCTAGGCTTATGATCAGTGTGTGTAAAGGTGGTTTATGAATGTCAGTGCTGTCTTTACAATATAAACGTATGTCCAGATAATGCAAATAGGATATACGCAGTGATTATCTTGAACAAAACCCCACACCCTTGTAAGCCAATAATCTGAGCTATAGCTACCCTGGTAACATGTTTGCAACACTAAATCTCCTGTACCCAGCCATGTCAAAATTAATTGAGGACCCAGACAAGAAGTAATGCTGGGCCTGCATGTCACCATCTATTCGTTCAAGACATACTAGTTGCCATAAATAAACAAGGTGGATTGCTCTACGCCGTATAAACTAACATTTCTTCCTGTGCTCTAAAAAGCTAGCTGGCCAGGGAATAAATATATGCTTTTTGACAGGTGTGCCTGGGCTTTAGCCAGATTCAGGAATTCTTGGGGATTGTGGATGCATTCAAGGATTGACTATCTAGATTTGACCAAAGACAATGATGCTATGGAATAACTTGTGGAGGTAAGGGCAAATGTCAACCTGCATTCTTCTTGCTGAGAGTTCTATAGCTGCTTACAGCGCATGCGATTAGATCGCATGCCATTACAATGTGGTCGTTATAACGACTGCGTTGTTGGTACGCAATACTATTACATCACAAGTCATTACAACGACTTGCTGTAGGGGGCGCGCTGGACTTAGGAAGTATTATTTACTATTCTATCACCAGTTTGTGCAACAGCAGGGAAGGTGTTGGATTTTGAATCCAATACCAGTGCGCCCCCTAAAGCAAGTCGTTGTAATATGTAATAGTATTGCGTACTAACAACGACCGCGTGTTAATGGCATTCGTTGTGGAGACAGCGTTGTAAATGCTGTTTCCCGCTAAGAGGTGCATTTTCCTTAGCTGTTGCCCATGAAACAGAAGCAGGAAAAATTAGACTGTTTAGTGTTAGCAAATTGCTCATCAACCAGCACCCTCAAAACAAGAAATGGTGCATGACACAGCATTATTTTTCACAAATAGTTATACTAAAGGTTACAGGTACGTCCCGCAAGACATCTATCAGTCCGAAAGAGATGGGCGCCACATAGAGTCATTGATGTAAGTTTATGTTTTCCACTATGGATGCAACCTAGATTTAAAGAGTTGTATGAAGATAGATAACAACTAACCGGTCCTACAATTGGAGTTTTTCTTATTTATATTTTTATACAGTCTCGGACATCGGGTTACATAGAATCAGAGCAGCTAAATTGAGGGAAGGTAAGCGTGAACGGACAATGAGCCATAAAGTACATAGAGAAGATCTTGTGGGCACATAGAGTGAATTTAAGACTGGTTTTTGTTTGTTTTTCAGCTGCTTGGTCCTGATGAGAATTCTACAATGAGCAAGAGTTCGAAACGTGTAGACCAGTTTGTGTTTTCAGCCATAAGAATATAAAACAAAGGTCAATTTGTTTCAATTTGTTAATTTTTTTTGTTGTAACATCGCATGCTATGGCTTGTTTTTTAAATAAGGACTAAAAAGTTTCAGAAGAAAGAAATTGAAAGATATAGGGTGTATGTTGTTGGTGTGCCGAGTGAAAGAAAAGAGAGTATGAAGAAAGTATAAGAGTGACAAAATAGAAGAATGTTGAATGCTAGTGGAAGTTTTTATGAAATTAGATTTTTTTGTAAGGTGCAATGTTTAAAAAACTGAAGGATTTGTAGAAATGTTGAATTTTGATATGTGAAAAAACAAATAAATGAAAAAGATTTATTTCAGACTGAAAAAGAAGTCTAAGGTACATGTTGTTGGATTCTCAATATGTCCTCTCATAAAAAAGAGTAGCAGTATTGGCATTTTTGTATAGTTTGTTTAAGCCTGGCATTAACATCACCCCCAAAAACCACAGTAAACCCTCTTCAGATACAATCAGTTCTGTTTTTTAAAATCTCAATGCTATTGAATAGAGCCTTTATTTAACAACCCAATTAGGCCACTGAGTTGTTGTGACCAAGAGAGCCTGACGCCCACCCAAGACTGCCACCATAAGGAATGGGGGATCACCTCATGTTGATTATCCTCTTCTGTCCGTTTTCCACAGGACGAGTGGAGCTGGGATAACACGCCGTTATACCCAGCCAGGAAGGAAAAAAAACCTGACGGTGCCTTTAACTGGACTTTCCAGTACGAGGAAGCCCCGCCCCTTCACGACGTCAACACAATCCTACTGGATAAAGAACAGGAAGAAGAACAGTTGGCGTGTGATGACACCAGAGGAGTACAGGAGGAAGGCGTCTCAGCAGCGTTCAGAGAGGAGTAAGGAGGACGAGAAGCAGCCGATAGCGAAGGGGAGAGAAGACCGGTTCCCGAGGGACCCGCGACATAGCCTGGAGGCCAACGTTAACACACGCCGCCGAGCCACGTTCCTGGAGAAGCATGGCTGCACCAGGTACAGGAGAGGTTCTCGGGTTGGGTAGGGAGGCGAGGAAGCCCGGCAGTATAGCGCCGACTCTAGGGCATCTCACTCCCGAATCTAAACCCTCTGAGACCAATTCACCAACCCCTCACTTGAATTCTTCACCCCTCGCACTAGCGAGAAGTGAAGTAACACTTGTAAATAGTGCACGTCAACACAGCGGTGACCCTTGCACTTCCCCAGTTCCTTGGGTAGTTAATAGAGAATTGAGGACGGCATTTCTGACACCCTGTTTCTTTCTCCTCCACATAAAAACCGGGCTGGATTCGACTGGCGAAATTTACAAGGACCCCTAGGAGGAGCTGGGAAGAGGAGAATTGGCAACAACACCACCTTGCAGCCATGGATCCGGCTCACTCAACGTGAGAGAGACTCAGTACCCATCCTAAAACGATCTTTAAGAAAATAAAACCCTACTTACCAAGACCTGGTCTCCGGTCCTTTACTTCCACCCCGCCACAGTTGTATAAATTGATCCGAAAGAAATTAAAACTGCTAGGATGGACAATCCACAGGACCTGAATCCCCCGATGGCTACAGGCAATAGGAATTATATTAAATAACGTAGACATTGGGACCATGGTTGCCAGCCCTCCAGGCGCTCTCCCCCGACAAAGAGTATACGGTAAAATTAGAATATCCTACCTGTTCCAGGTGATATCCCCCAATATCCAAGTTTCCTGCAACAAAACAATATCCCGGTTAATAATAAAACTGAATCCCTTTGGGACTGGCTGCTTAGAGCTCAGGCAAGCAATGTTTCAACAAATCAGGTTTGTAAGGAGGACAGCATCTGGTTATGGCTCAGGAGACAGGTCCTGGATACAGGCATATCTCTGTTGCCCTTGCCCATACCTTCATCTCTCAGATCGGTTGTATGTCATGACAATGCTTGGTATTACCACGCATGCCATTTCAACGTGGGGATTACAACGAAAGTCGTTACAATGACTTTCGCTGGAGGGCGCTGGATAGTGGAATAGTTTCATTTTCTATTCCAACTCCAGCCCACATTGACAGTAGGGAAGGTGTTGCATAGAAAATTAAACTATTCCCTATACAACAGCTCCCTCCTGTGAAAGTCTTTTAACGACTTTCGCTGTAATCCCCGTGTTGTAATGGCAGTGCGGTGTCATCCCCGCGTTGTCATGATGGTTCCCCCTCAGATCAGTGGGTGCAATGTAAACAGTTGGCAGTCAGTCCAGTGCCTCCAGGTCTGACAGGGGGATGAAACTGTTGAAGGTAGGAAGGGAAATGGTAAAGGCTCTGTTGACGTATTCTGGAGGCCTAGACAGTGGACCTGTCCTAACAGACTGTGTGCCGGCAGACTGAAGGTAGAAACAGTCTGATGGCAAAACGGTTATACGATTGTTCTTAAAGTTTAAGTAGGCATGTTGGGAGTAATTTGAAATAATACTGCCCACTAGAGCCGGGTTGCTACAATTGATAACCGCACAGCCCCCAGCAAATTTCTTACTTGATGGCGCAATCTAGCTCACCCTTCTAATAAGTAGAACGTCATTGTATTCCAAATCTGAATTGTTAACTAGCCAGCGGCAAACCTTGTTTTTGAGATTGGCTCGGGTTTCTGCCCTGCCTGAAGACAGGCAAGGTACATTGGCCAGAACTGCTACATAGGGACTACATTCAGGAGGAAGGTTGAGATGAATAGGGTTAGTAGGGACAGTGCACAGATGCATATTTCCTGGGTGTGGGCTAGGATTCGTGTTAATCTATACAGGACAGTGATAGTCGGTGGTCAGAGCCATCTGAGGTTCCCCAACAATGAAGGATTGTGGGGCAGCCACAATAATGTCCTCAGGTCATGATGAATGCATCCTGCTATGATCTTCCAGTCCAGGGGTGGCATCCCCGCTATGTCCATTTGTTTGCTCGGGTACCACAGTGCAGTCAGATTTTTTGGGGTGCTCAGGGCTAGATAGTTTTAGGACTGAGAGTTCTAGTTTCTCAATTCTTTTAACTAGCTGTATAATACTTGAGTGGGTCAGGTCCTTAAGCCTATTGAAAATCCATTCCCAGTTAGTATGCCCATTTTTTGAGAGCAGGTGCAGGGAACTAGCCCTGATTGATTGCCAGTACATGCGGCGCTACCAGCAGGTTTAGCTTTATCCTAAATCTTCTTAGGGGTTACCCCAGACATCAGGCAGCTTAGGCACTTGTTCTGCACTTTCTCTTTGCAAACGGGCCACATTCCTGGGTAGACATGGGGTTATTTTCATGGTTGATTGCATCAGGCAGCAAGAATACTCTGCCTTCCACATTTCCCTATGGCAGCCTAATAGAGGAGTTACTTAGGCCGTAATGAGAAGGAATTATCTGCAAGTCCGGTCGATAGATCACCTTGCTCCAGAGAGAAACACGTCTCCACCAAGTCAATTTCTTTTGAAAGAACTCCAACAGATCAGGCTAAAAAGGTATCCAATGTGTTGCTACATGTGAAGTAGGAGCATTGGACTTTTCACCATCTGGCATCAAATAATTTATGTGACTAACAGTAGGAAGGCGATTTAGTGTGCAGCAAAGTCAGGGGGTGTAACACATACAGGCAACATTATAGCCTGGTAATCTGTATCATCAAGTTATAAAAAGGCTGAAGTCATCCGCAAAGAGATTTGGCCAAGCCCAGCCTCTTGCGGGCGATGACGGTGAAGACAGGCCGCCTCTGGGCCAGGGTGCCCCCTGCCCCGCGGAGTGTCCCACTGATAATGAGCTCCCGCTTGGCACAGAAGATGGGAGCCCACCTCCAACAGGAGAGAGAATCCTGGGTCTTGTAATGTAGCTCTTAAATCCTTGCGAAAGTGCGTCCCGTGGTGTGCCCCGCTAGTAATGAGTGCCCACTTGACACGAAAGCTGCGGGCCCCGCCTCAAACAGAAGAGAGAATCCTGGCAGGGCCAGACTGGCCGTGGCAGGCATCGGGCGTTTTCCAAGGAGGTTGGAAAGGTGGGGGCTGTTTTTTTTGTTAATGGGGGCTGGTTTTGCAGCATTACTGCAATATCGTCCCCTTGTAACAAAGGCGGCAGTGCTTCAAACCTGCACCTCCACCAGCCCCTTCCCCAGGTGGTGGGTGGGGTAGATGGGGTAGGGTGTGGTGGGATGGGGGGGCTGGTCCTACAAGAATGCCAGGACTGCTTTGGGTTTCCAGTCTGGCCCTTAATCCTGGGGCTTGCAGCCCTGGCCCCACCTCCAACAGGAGGGAGAATCCTGGAGCTTGTAGTCCTGCCTCCAAGTCCTTGCAAATGCACATCCTCAGGTTTAGGTTTATATGTAGCCACAGTTTCTTCTTTTGTTTTAGTTTGGACTGTAAATAAAGCGGTTTTATGAAAACGTAATCGAAGCTGCATTAAAAAAGATGACTCCTAGTCCAGGGTACCATGCCTGGACGCTATCTGTACTCTGCAGGACAGATCAAGGAGCCCTGCTCTACAGGACAACTTAAGGTCCATTACCAATAGCAGGAGCGCAATATGCCGGGGTAATGTATGAATGAATGAATGAATTAATGTGATACACTAAAATGCCTGCATTTCAGTACATATTTGTGCTTACCTTCTGTTCATTGTGTATATGATTTCTTCTTTGTCCAGTCGGGATGCCCTTTTCTAAGCGGGGCAGAAGTTTGGTGTCTTCAGCGCATAGATTAACTCGATAAGGCCGCTATCATGACAATGTCTACGTACATCATTCCATGGGCCCTATCGCGATTGGATTTGTTGCTGCAGCAGAGCCGACCGCCTGTTTTATGCGCGGTATGGCGTAAAGTGAGTTCACTTTAAGCCATATCACCCTGATGTTTTGCTCAGAAACAGAAAGGGGCAGATTTACAAGCGCCTTGCGCCACTTTTGCGTCATTTTTAACATGGGAAAAATGACACACAAGTGGCGCAAGGGGCTTGTAAATCTGCCCTGAAGAGACTAGCCATGCTCACTGCTTCCAAGTGGTACTTTCTGGAAATAAAGCACAAAGAGATATACCCGGGTGCCTGACTGCACTTTGGACCCTGGAGGCGCATAAAACAGGGATTGAGCGCTGCGCCAGTAAGGCTCATCATATATGTTGCTCCTTCTCCATTAATAACTTTATATGCAGATTTTCAAACACTAATGATCAGCCAGTCTTGTCTGCCTTCTAAAAGCTTGTTTCTTTTGAGTGATTAGTCTTGGAGTACAAGTCAATTTTGAGCGCCTGAAGCGAATGCTGTTCAGATCTTCCAGCTGCCTACGAGCTCCTAGGATTGGGAGGGTTTCCTGACGCTCCCTTCAGTCCCCTCTATAAATGTTGGAGGCGCGTTCTTAAAAAGTCTACAGAGAGGCTACTATTTTGCCCGCCTCCCCAAAGCTTTACCCAATTAGTTTTATTAGGTGACGCATCCTGCTGATAGGGTCACCCTGCCATCTGTTTCCTTCTTTGCTTCAGGAATTATCTGGGCCTTTGTTTTTCCGACATTTTGCTGTAAACCGTATGGATCCCTTTAATGCGTTAAGTGAACCGTGGCTAGTGTCAGGGACACATCGACTTTGAGATGACAGCAAGACGGCCAAGTGGCACATTTATAGACTATTGCTCTAAGGGCGATGTTCCCTGGTGAATATATCAGGACCATTTTCTGTCTAAATACATCATGTATTTTGAATTATATTTCATATTTTGCAAACGTAGCTCAAAATACACATCTTCCAAGAACACTACGGGGGTTATTCACTAAGTAACTTACATTAGGGGTAATAGACACGTAGGGCCTAATGTATGAGAAGTGACGCATCGCTGCGTGAAAGCAGCGATGCGTCACTTCTCAGTGCGCCCTCCTTGCTACATGATTGATTCGTCATACTTACTATATGACGCATCATGTCGCAAGGAGTTACAGATAAGTCAGTATTTCTGACGTATCTGTATGGCGCAAAAGTGACGCATTGCTGGAGTGTGTCACAAAAGTGATGCAACTCCAGCAATGCCCCACGTGAAAGGGCCTGCGTCAGTCTTACGCCTGCTCTGAGGCAGGCGTAAGATATTGGCGCATTTGCGTCCTAGAAGTGGCGCAGTGAAATCTAATAGATTTCACTGCATCACTTTTATGACCCTTTCTTGCGTCAGAACGCCCCCGCATACATTATACCTGGTGCAGGTATAATGTGGCGCAGGGGTTTACAAAGAGACGCATCTACCTAGATGCGTTACTTTGAAAATATCATGCAACAAGGCACTTTTTTCACGCCACTGGTGCGTCACAAAAAGTGATGCACCAGCGGCGTAAAAGTAACGCACAGCCTCATAAATAAGGCCTGTGGAATTTACTCTCACCCTCATTAGCAACTTGACTACTTTGCGATATTCTCAAAATCCAAGTGTTCAGTTGTTCCAGACTTACACAACTCCGCCCCCCGATAAAGGGAGTGAAGCCAAATTTAGTAGTGCAAGTTAACACTGCAAAAAAGAAACAGTAGTAAGTGCAGCACTGCACATAGCCAACCATGGACACTGCAGCACCCGTCCATGGAGATAGGGACTTAAAATAAACACACATAGGAAATACTATGGAATTGAATGTAATTATTTAAAATAGTGAATATATATATAATTATAATATAATGTTTACAAAAAGAATGCATATTTAGTTATAAAATACTTTAACAAGCTTCTATGAAATTAAAAACATGTAACATTGCATTTCAAGAAAATATAATGAAAATATGTTTAATTCTATACATTACTTTTAATAATTATTAGCACAAAATATTAAGCTAACGTTGAATGGGAATTTAGTGTTTGATTTAAATTCCAGAAAAATCATGTAAATTTAATTTCATATATTAACATTTTTGAAAGATTTAATTAAAAATTATGGGCCTGATCATGTTGTCAGGGAGGGCCCAACCGTATCGGTCAGGAACCGTCTGACCATAGGTCGGCAGATCCCACCTCGCAATTTGAATGCGACCGCCCATAGGGTTCTCGGAAATATCCATTCCATTATGGCAGCTTCTGCGACAGACGGAAAAGGCCTGCAGCAAGCTGCCCTACTGAAATAAAGGCCAGATTTGCAAAGTCCCCTGCACCACCAGTACATCACTTTTCGTGACATACTGGTGGAGCAGGGGGCTCCTCCTCTCCTTGTAAATACGGCCCCTTCACACGCAGCACTTTGCATTGAATGGGCGTTCCATGGGAGTTGCTGTTCCCACGCAACACCCATGGAACAAGACACATCTTCAGATTTACGAGAAATCGTAATTCTGGAGATGTGTCTGAATGCTACAACACCTCTAGGGTGGCATAGCATTTAGACACATCTCCAAGGCGCAAAGAGGAGAACTTTTTTTTTATTTCTCCTCGTTTTTTCCTCTTCAATGCATGCTGCATTGTACAGCATGCACTGAAAGAGGAAAATGCCTGTAGTGATTGTTTTTGTGCAGGAAGGTGCTCCTTCCTGCACAAAAAAATCTCCCCACGACGCAGGCATACTTGCACCATGGTGCAAGGGTGCCCACCGCCAGAGCATGGCCGCAGTTTGTGCGCCAGCGCAGGGGGAAGCACGGAGATTCAACATATTCTTGTAAATATGTTGCATCCCTGTGCTTTCGAAGTGCTGCAGCGTGGTGCAGCCAAAGGGCTTGCGGTGCCACGCTGCCGCACTTCCTTGTAGATCTGCCCCACAATGTTTCTATACATCTATAATGGTGTCTGCCACATGGTGCAGGGATGTTTAGGAGGCCCCCCAGATCCCATAGTGGAGTGCCAGGGTGGAAGGTGGCCTTGCTATGGACCCGAAAGTCATTTTTCAACAGTCTTTCCATGTAGGAAAGGCCGACATGGAAAGGCTGTCGGAAAATAAAATCCTAATCCGTTGTCATTAGTGGATTATGGCATCTGACGTGCTCATTAAACCAGTAGGAAATGCAGCTGACAGTTTCTCTGCCCGCCTCCTCCGCCGTCCGCATTGTAATCTGGCAGGCGGATCGCAGGGGTAGACGTCGATGGGTCTGACACCGACGTGGCATTGGTGTCTGACCCCCCAACATCGTACTCAGCCCCTTAGTTATTAATGCTTCAGCATTTGTATCTTTTGCTCTACATTTAAAATAAATGTATACAATTAGTTAACAGTAATATTTTCCTTAAAATATGTTTACTAACTTTTTCCAAGTTTAATTAAAAAATGAAAATCCATATACTTAATCATACGGAGATCTCTGCCACCAAGGTGGATGCGTATGAGTGTACAATCTGGGATATCCTCTGGTGAGTTACAGAATTTCTCTTCAAAGCATATTGCAGCTATATCCAGAACAAGGTACCGCAGCGCTAGTGATGGTGGGCATTTTAGCGATGCTAACATTGGTAGAGAAGGCATCAGGCCAGACTAAGAGCAGGCAGATATCTTTGTTCTTTTGAGAGCGTCATGTTACTAGAGGCTACGGTAGATGTGTTCATGTACTAAATTGGCTTGCATTGTAATTTATATTGTGATGTATGTAATTTATATCAGTTAAATTGTGCTTTATACCCATATTTGGATCCCTGATGCAGTTTACTGGGTGGATTAAACCAAACATGACCATGTAGTTGAAAGGGCATTGCCAACTAAATTCTGCCGATACGAGAATCATTTTGGTGTTGTGATGGGATCAACTGATTTGTGGTTGATAAGTGTAACTCCAATATCACTCCAATATTGCTGACTTCCACTGATGTCGCTGACATGGCCTCTAGTTTATTGAACCATTAACCAGTAGGCTGCACACTGTTGTCATGAATTATGTCATTTCAGATGTTGCAGTGGAATGTCTGACAAAATATCGATTACACAATTATCGATATACAAAATTATCGGGACAAAAATATCGATGGCAAAAATATCGGAATCCTATCCCTAACAAGGTAAGTACAAATATATCGGAAAAATATATATAGAATGACAAAAATATCGTTTTTAGTAAAATATCGTTTTATTTTTATAAAATAAAAATGTAATATTAACAAAATAATACTTATAAATGTAATAAATATATTTAAAAATGTACTATACTATTTAAAAATTAATACATAATGTAATACAAATTAATATTAATACATATACAATACATAATATATTTTTCATTAATAATAACTCTAAATTAATTATTTTCATAACTTATAAACAAATAAAAATATAATAAATTACTAATACATTTATATACATAAAATAATCATCTAAATATTAATTAATAACAACATAAAACTAATAAAAAAGCTAAATAAATTTTAGATAGCGTACGAGTAAAAATTACTATTCCCACTCCAGAGAGTGCAACAGTAGGGAAAGTGTTGGATAGCATAGGGGTAACAATTACTATTCCCACTCCAGAGAGTGCAACAGTAGGGAAAGTGTTGGATAGCGTAGGGTTAAAAATTACTATTCCAACTCCAGAGAGTGCAACAGTAGGGAAAGTGTTGGATAGTGTAGGGGTAACAATTACTATTCTAACTCCAGAGAGTGCAACAGTAGGGAAAGTGTTGGATAGCGTAGGGGAAACAATTACTATTCCAACTCCAGAGAATGCAACAGTAGAGAAAGTGTTGGATAGCGTAGGGGTAAAAATTACTATTCCCACTCCAGAGAGTGCAACAGTAGGGAAAGTGTTGGATAGCATAGGGGTAACAATTACTGTTCCCACTCCAGAGAGTGCAACAGTAGGGAAAGTTTTGGATAGCGTAGGGGTAAAAATTACTATTCCAACTCCAGAGAGTGCAACAGTAGGGAAAGTGTTGGATAGCGTAGGGGTAAAAATTACTATTCCCACTCCAGGGAGTGCAACAGTAGGGAAAGTGTTGGATAGCGTAGGGGTAACAATTTCTATTCCCACTCCAGAGAGTGCAACAGTAGGGAAAGTGTTGGATAGCGTAGGGGTAAAAATTACTATTCCAACTCCAGAGAGTGCAACAGTAGGGAAAGCGTTGGATAGCGTAGGGAGTAACAATTACTATTACAACTCCAGAGAGTGCAACAGTAGGGAAAGTGTTGGATAGTGTAGGGTTAAAAATTACTATTCCAACTCCAGAGAGTGCAACAGTAGAGAAAGTGTTGGATAGCGTAGGGGTAAAAATTACTATTCCCACTCCAGAGAGTGCAACAGTAGGGAAAGTGTTGGATAGCGTAGGGGTAACAATTACTATTCCAACTCCAGAGAGTGCAACAGTAGGGAAAGTGTTGGATAGCGTAGGGGTAAGAATTACTATTCAAACTCCAGAGAGTGCAACAGTAGGAAAAGCGTTGGATAGCGTAGGGAGTAACAATTACTATTCCAACTCAGAGAGTGCAACAGTAGGGAAAGTGTTGGATAGTGTAGGGTTAAAAATTACTATTCCAACTCCAGAGAGTGCAACAGTAGAGAAAGTGTTGGATAGCGTAGGGGTAAAAATGACTATTCCCACTCCAGAGAGTGCAACAGTAGGGAAAGTGTTGGATAGCATAGGGGTAACAATTACTATTCCAACTCCAGAGAGTGCAACAGTAGGGAAAGTGTTGGATAGCGTAGGGTTAAAAATTACTATTCCAACTCCTGAGAGTGCAATAGTAGTGAAAGTGTTGGATAGCGTAGGGGTAAAAATTACTATTCCCACTCCAGAGAGTGCAACAGTAGGGAAAGTGTTGGATAGCGTAAGGGTAACAATTACTATTCCAACTCCAGAGAGTGCAACAGTAGGGAAAGTGTTGGATAGAGAAGGGTTAACAATTACTATTCGAACTCCAGAGAGTGCAACAGTAGGGAAAATGTTGGATAGCATAGGGGTAACAATTACTATTCCAACTCCAGAGAGTGCAACAGTAGGGAAAGTGTTGGATAGCGTAGGGGTTAAAATGACATACTTATAAAAAATTCTTTTTTTTATAATATAAATATGAAGTATTAAATAAATATAAACCATTTACAATACATATACATAATTATTAAAAACATGATTAGGTAAATATATGTAACCAAAAATAATCATTAAAAAATACCATTTTATAATATTTGTTTATTTATTTATTTATTTATAAAATTTCTATAGCGCACAAATACCTTCCAGTGTCTCAGCGCTGGAGTTCACAGATTGCAGGGGGGTTCCTATTGACAGTTTACTGATTAAAAAGCCAGGTTTTAAGGTGCTTTCGGAATATTAGTAGTGATGGGCTAAGTTTGATATAGGAAGGGAGCAGGTTCCATAATTTCGAAGCAGCAACCACAAAGCGTTTGTCTCCCCATGTCGCTTTTTTTGTGCGTGGAATTTGGAGTTGTTGGGCTGCAGATGAACGTAATGTTCGACTAGGTGTGTAAACACTAATGGCCTTTTAAAAAAATCCTGGTCCAATGTTGTTCAATGCCTTATATATGATACACAAGGCCTTAAACTTTGTACGGCTTCTTACCGGCAACCAGTGTAGTTGACGAATGATGGGGGAGATAGATGAATATTTAGGTGTGCCGGTTAGGATCCTTGCGGCAGCATTTTGAACAAGCTGTAATTTGTTCAAGACTTGTTCCTGAGCGTTCAACAATAGGCCGTTGCAATAGTCCACCTTAGATAATACCAAAGTGGACATTAGGGTCTTGCCTGCATTTGGGGGAAGAAATGGAAGCAGTTTCTTTACCATTCTTAGGGTAAAAAAGGAAGCTGAGACCACTGCGTTGGCATGGCTGACAAAAGCTAGCTTGTTATCAAATAGAACTCCCAATTATTATTATTATTGAATTACCAAATATTAAATATTTAACAATTATATAATTAACTTAACAATGATTTTTAATTCATTATTACTTTATTACATTTACATTAGTTCCCACCATATTCCCCTATAAACACAAAACCCACAACAGAACACATTTATCAATTAATGAATTATTTATATTTAATTACCAATTAATTACAATTAATTAACAATTAATAAAAAATAATGTATACTTCCTACAAATTAATAATTAATTCAGCATAATGAAATTACTTCCCACCCTATTCCCCTATAAACCCATAACCCGCTACAGAACATATTTATCAATTAATAAATTAATAAAAATTAATTAAAATAATTCTCAAATAATTAATTAATAAATCCTACTAATTATTATTTAATTTAACATAATTAAATTACTTCCCGCCCTATTCCCCTATAAACCCATAACCCACTACAGAACATATTTATCAAATAATCAATTAATTAAAATTATTTAAAATTAATTCTCAATTAATTAATTATTAATTCCTACTAATTAATAATTAATTTAACATAATAAAATTACTTCCCACCCTATTCCCCTATAAACCCACAACCCGCTACAGTAGTAAAACACAACATTTAATTAAATTACATTATAAATAAATTATAAAACATAATAAATACAATATAATATACACAACATTTATTTAAAAATCGATATTAGTAACATCGAAATTATTTACTTCGATATTACTGACATCGATATTTAAAACTTCGATATTACTAATATCGATATTAAAAGTGTCGATATTACTTACCTTCTATATTATGTCCCTTCGATATTTAAACTTCAATATAATTGTATATCGAAATTTAAAACTCGATATTTTGTCTGTGTACCGTTGCAGTGATGTTGTCAATGGTGTTATAGAACATGTCATTGGGGATGTAATATGTGAGGTAATTATCAGTTTATGGAAAGGGCATGAATTATAGATACTTTAGAGTACAAGTTATAGTTTCTTGAGATAACTATAACTGGTTAATTTCAGTGTTTTGTTAATTTTAAACAATATACTTTGACTGTTCCATTAACCTCAGTTGTTTTCAATCACTTTCTACTTAAAAAAAAATATAAAGTAACATATTATTACAAAATCTAACTATCATAACACTTTAACCTTTGTTTTTTTTTCAGTGAACGTCTGTTTTTTTTTAACATGAAATAAGGTGTCCATCGTTGTGCGTGGCGTTGGGTGCACGGCCTAGCCCACAAGGCTTTTGCACCCCCATAGCGCATGGCCTCCGGCCATGCCTAACAGGGGTTGGGCGCACGGCTGTGCCCGTCTGGCAGTCAACCTCCTGCCGAGTATGGCCTTTGCTCATGTAAGGTGGGAGGTTGTTGCGCAGGGCTGCCAGCCAACTGCACGTGGGCAGCAGAGGATTAGGTGCAGGGCCTGGCCAGTCCAATCCCCCACTAGCAGGTTTCCTACTGCTGTGCCAGGCCCTGCACCTACAATGTTCTTTACACATGGTGTGGGTTGGCCACAGGGCTTTGCCTGTAGCTATGCCCTACACCTAACCCAAAAGTGCACCGTACAGTTGACTATGTGTAACCATATAAATGGTGTCATTTAAAGTAAGGCAGACCTACTGGCTTTTAGCTTTATCAAGGAGACAGCACATCAAAATACATAAATCAATCCTATTGATTCTGTTCGAATTTCACCAATAACTATTATCAAATGTATGTTTCATAAATTCACACATTGCAATGTGTGATAATAGTGATTGTCTTAAATTATTCTTAGAAAAACATTAAAAAAAAACGTTTGTTCCTTTTTTTTTTTTGTAAGACGTTTATTGTTTCTTTCAGCCATACACAGCGTCACGCCCACAACCCTGAGGCTGGCCGCTATTTATCGTATGTACATATCCCATTATTAATGCAGTTTTACCGACAATCTTCATCCAGCCTTAAATCTGTGACACATTGGCTTATTACAGTCGTACATTATTATTCTCGGTCGCAGTTCGTCTTATTTTATATTTTATAAATATAACTTGTCTCTATCAAAATTATGACCAAACCAGTCGTTATCGACATTCCGTAGGGTTACCTGTTACAAGCATTTTTGATACGGGTCGTATGTGTCACTATATTATTATTTAAACATTTCTCAGCACATGCTATACAACGAGTCTTGTCTCCCATCAACTAGCATGAAATACCTATTTCTGTATTTTCTTACCCCCCCTGGGTGCATTCCGTGATATATATGATATACCTCAGTTCCATTTACCACCCATTAGCATACATAATCCAAATACATTTCCTTCTGTGTTCCCAAACACAGTAAAAGTCAGTATCAAAACAAAGTTACTGTCACACCCCCACTACGGGCTAGCTTCAGGTTCCGGCAGTTCCTCCGGAGGTTCACATAAGTTACCTCGGTATTCGTTCCACTTACTCCAAATTCTTGACCATTTCTTGGGACACCCTCTATGCACATATACTGCCCTTTCTGCTACCATAGCTGAGTCCATATCATTACACCATCGTGTACATGAGGGTTTCAGTCCAGAGCCCCATCTCCTAGCAATGTTACGTTTTGCAATGGCCAGACCCAGCGTCGCCCAGGTCTGCAATCCCCTGTTCATGTCAGTAGGTGACCAAATATTCAATATACAACACTTAGGTTCGTTCTGCAATTCAATCCCAGTTGCTTCTGAAATTTCAAACAAAACCTCCTCCCAATATGATTGTATTTTGGGACAAGCCCACAGTATATGGAAGAAAGTCCCCGGGGACCCACACCCTCTCAGGCAAGTAGGTTCTGTGGTGCGCCCTAGCTTGTGCATTAGAGTACGTGAATAGTATATTCTATGTAGTATTTTTAATTATACAAGTTTCAGTCGTGAAGGTATGGATGTCTCTCTTGGCGATGCCAGTGCGTGCAACCAGTCATCATCCGCTATATCTCCCAGATCCACCTCCCATCGACTACGTAAAACTACCGTGGGGTCAGGGAGATTGTTGATGAGCTTCCGGTATGTGAGGGAGATCGCTTTCTTATCCAAATGGTCAGTGAGGAGTCTATCCTCCAGGGGGGAGGATTCGGCAAGAGTCGTACCTGTTGGGATGGCCCCCTGCAAGGCATGCTTGATTTGTGAATAGCGATAACGTTCAGTGTCTCCCATGCCATACTTCTCCTGTAGGGCTGGGAATGAAATAATATCCCCCCTTATCCAGAGGTCACCAATTGTAGAGCTGCCAATTAGGTCCCATTGCCTGAAACCTTTTGAATTTGCCAGTGTGCCGAGTTTGCGTGTATCCCAGAGCGGTGTGGCTAGCGTAAGGACTCCCTCCCACCCCAGAGCTCTCTGTGCAGTGTGCCAGATCTTAATTGTATGAGCTGTAGGGCCTGTGAGAGTGTGCCGACGCTTGTCAGAGTAGAGCGCCTTCATAAGTTTGTCTGGGGGGAGACCGGTTCTGTAAAGGATGTAGGCTGGGTCTTGTTGCGGGGCATGTATCCAGTGATTCACCACCATAAGCTGTGTGGCCCAGTAGTATAGTTTGACGTTTGGTAAGGCGATCCCCCCATCGTACCAGCTACGGGTCAATTTGGAGTGTGCTATACGAGCTGGTTTACCGTTCCATAAGAGTGCCGCAATCTCCGCATCAATCGACTTTAGGTATGTGAGAGGGACCGGGAATGGGGTATTTTGCAATGCATAAAGGAATCAAGGAAGTGAGAGCATTTTAAAGAGCGCCGCTCTGCCCAGTAGAGTCAAAGGGAGGGACCGCCAGTGTTTTACGTCTGACCTCCATCCGTTCCATGGCCAACTGCAGTTCAGAGGTGTCCTCAACCAGGGATTTCGCGACCACTTCTACCTGTGCCACTCTCTCAGTCATCTTGTGCAGGCCTGCCCTCAAGAGTCCCACATCCGAGGAGATGGTCCCCACTGTAGTCTTTTTGCCTCCGTCACCCTCTGGGCCTTTGCCCGTGGATGTTCGCCCTTCCGAGTTTTGCGATGAGGTCTTGTCGAACGCATATTTTTCAAGCCTTGACTGAGCTGCGTTGTTCCGAGCCCCCTTCCCCGCCATACTCCCTCCCTTCAGGGGCGTCGTTAGATGTGTTAACTCCGGCTGCAGCCGTGATAGAGTCCTGGCCCCTTGAGACTTGGGTGTGCGCTTTTGTTGATCCGTCGTGCAGGGAGGGCCCGTTCAAGCGCCAGGGGTAGGCTCTTGAAACGTCACAGGGTGGGGGACCCTCCTATCCCGAGGCCAGCTAAGTTATTGTCCGGATATGCCCTTCGTCGTCAAAGATGTTTAAGGGTGTTATGAGGCTAATGCCAGCTGCGCCCCTCAGCGTAGATCGTTTCGTGGCTCTCTGGCCTCTGCGCCACATCCGTCTCAATACCACCCTGATTGGATTATGTCTTAGGGAGACCAGGGTGCCCACAGTGATCCTGTAACTGTAGTGCGCTATCCACGCTCCCAAGCTTTATTATAGCAGTGGTGGGGGAGGGTGATCGTTCTATAGGGCCCGATGTGTCGGAGGCCCTTGTTTAGGGTTTCTACACTCTTGTGTGCCCCCAGTTGAAGACTCGCTAGCCTGCTGCCAAAAGCCTCAATGCAGTCCCTGGATGTGCACCGATCCGGCGAGCACGGTGCTGCAGGAGTGAAGACAGGCCGGGTAATTACCATGCACAATGTTTTGGAGGTCACGGGCCCGCCTCGGCTCTGTGACGAATGGCGCCCCCGCCCGCCGGTAGCACAGGGGACGGGAGGAATGGTGAGGGGCGGATCGGGTGTAGGCGCTATGCCTCCGCGGCAGTCTCACCCGTCTCCAATGATGTCCGCGACGCTCCAGCCTCCGGGGCCCCACCACCGGCCCCTCCGATCTCAAACAGGCCTGGGGAGGGGGAGAGCCCCCGACCCACAACAGGAGTGCGCCGTGACAAGTGCTCTAGTCCCTTCGTTGCAGGAGCGTTCCCTCGGGCGAGGGTCCAAGTCGCGATGCGGTGACTTCCGGTCAGTATTCCCGGCAGACGTTCACTTCCGGCCGGCTAGGTCCTGAGGCTAGTCCGGTGCGACCACGATGGCAGTAGGCCGCAGTCGAGCACCTCACCTGGAAGCTGTTGCCGGTGTCGGATCCACACCGGAGTTTCGGCGGAGGATGCCGCTTGGCCTCTTATCGTGGGGCCTATCTCCTTGGGAGCATATATGACGGATCAATAGAAGGATATGCTGATGGAGTCGCAGTGACCACGGAGCTCCTCTGCTAGGCAGCCATTTCGGTCGGCTGCTAGCAACGCCCCCCCATGTTTGTTCCTTTTTAAACTTTTTTTCAAGCTATAACTTGCAGCCATGGAACCAATCACACGAAGGCCCTGCACTCCAGCTCAATAGAAGACAGCTCTGGGTGGAGGCTCTAAAAATATGATAAGGTCTCCTGGGGTCATGAAATTAATAAACTGGGACACTTACCGTTTCTTTTTTTTTATGCACTTCCATCTGCCCCCAACAACATTAAAAAAAGATTGGTGGTATCCGCTCTTTTTAGCGGCACCACCGGCAAGAAACTATTTTCTTTTAAAAAGCCCTAGGGCATTATGGGGCCTTCCTTGCTAGAGCAGTGAATAATAATTGAGCATTTTCTGCCGCTCATTTATTATTCATATTAAAATTTTTAAGATTTGTTTTTACGTACCCCAGCGTCCACTGGGTACACAAACCTCAGGTCTATTTATTGGGGGCCACTGTGGAAGCCTCAAGACCCTGCTGGATTCCCATCCACTAAGGTGGGTGCCGGCCATTTAAAAAAATTATTTTAAGTGTGTACCCGGTGTACTACAAAATCACCCAAATGAACAATACTGCTGGGGGCTTAGGGCAGAACTCCAGGGCCCCTTCTTTTTCCCCTTGAGGGAGCTGGTCACTTACTTTATTGGTGGGTTCCCGGGTGCCCAACAGGGGCAATCACAATGCTTCTTTCATTGGGGGCTGCAAAGGAAGCCCCAAGGTCTCTGTGGCCTTTGCTGGCTCCCTAACCAGCAAAACCACTGGTGCTGGTGGGAATCAGCCTGGGCAAAAGCAGCATTTTTAACTGAACCTGCCTGGACAGGAGTAGCCTCCACCCATTATTCATATGGTAAACATTCAAAATATCGATTTTTTTATTTTGACTTACACTTATATCGAGTTGCTAATATCGATGGGACAGAATGTCGATGTCCAGAATATCGATGGCCAGAATATCGACCCTAAGGTAAGTAATATCGAAATTACTTATATCGATAGCATATATATCGATGTAAGTTATTTCGATTTACTAATATGTGTTAGAAATATTAGTTAAGTATTTAAGTTAATTGTTATAATATGTGTTTAATATGTTTTTATAAATAAAACATATATAAAAGTAAATAATATGTTTTACTACCAGAGCGGGTTGTGGGTTTATAGGGGAATAGGGTGGGAAGTAATTTATTTGTAATTAAATAATTATTTTTCAATGATTAATTTATTTTGCAATTAAATATTAATTGGCAATGAATTATTTTAATTGATTAATTGATTAATTAATTGATAATTTATGTATATTTTTAAGTAAATTATATGTTTTACTACTGGAGCGGGTTGTGGGTTTATAGGGGAATAGGGTGGGAAGTAATTTATTTGTAATTAAATAATTATTTTTTAATGATTAATTTATTTTGCAATTCAATAGTAATTGGCAATGAATTATTTTCATTGATTAATTGACTAATTATTTGATAATTTATGTATTTTTTTAAGTAAATTATATGTTTTACTACTGGAGCGGGTTGTGGGTTTATAGGGGAATAGGGTGGGAAGTAATTTATTTGTAATGAAAACAATATTTTTTCATGATTAATTTATTTTGCTATGAAATATTTTTTGGCAATGATTTATTTTAATTGATTAATAGAATAATTAATTGATAATTTATGTATATTTTTAACTAAATTATATGTTTTACTACTGGAGCGTGTTGTGGGCTTATAGGGGAATAGGGTGGGAAGTAATTTAATTGTAATATTATTTAATTTTGGGTAAAGGAGTATTTTTAGGGTTCAGGGTCAGTTTTGGGTTTTTGGGTAAAGGGGTATTTTTAGGATTCAGGGTCAGTTTTCAGTTTTTGGGTAAAGGGGTATTTTTAGGGTTCAGGGTCAGTTTTCAGTTTTTGGGTAAAGGGGTATTTTTAGGGTTCAGGGTCAGTTTTCAGTTTTTGGGTAAAGGGGTATTTTTAGGGTTCAGGGTCAGTTTTTAGTTTTTGGGTAAAGGGGTATTTTTAGGGTTCAGGGTCAGTTTTCAGTTTTTGGGTAAAGGGGTATTTTTAGGGTTCAGGGTCAGTTTTCAGTTTTTGGGTAAAGGGGTATTTTTAGGGTTCAGGGTCAGTTTTCAGTTTTTGGGTAAAGGGGTATTTTTTGGGTTCAGGGTCAGTTTTCAGTTCTTGGGTAAAGGGGTATTTTTAGGGTTCAGGGTCAGTTTTCAGTTTTTGGGTAAAGGGGTATTTTTAGGGTTCAGGGTCAGTTTTAGGTTTTTGGGTAAAGGGGTATTTTTAGGGTTCAGGGTCAGTTTTCCCTACTGTTGCACCCACTGGAGTGGGAATAGTAATTATTGTTAAGTAATTATATATTATATATGATTTTTAATTATTTTTTTTTAAATTAAATATGTATTCTTTTTTTTACCATTATTACATATATTTAAATATGTTTAAGTAATTAATAAGTATTATTTACAGTATTTTTTATGTCATTTTAAATTTAAAAAAATCGATATATTTAACAACGATATTTTTAACATCGATATTATTTTTTCGATATTTTGGTACTTACCATGTTGTACATAGGGCGTCGATATTTTTGCTATCGATATAATTACGCCGATATTTGTGTAGGTCGAAATTCTGTCTGTCGAAATTCTGTCATAGATCCTATTCATATACCAGCTCAGGGGCCTCTTAGAGGATGGGAAAAGGGAACTGCGCATCCTCATGCCCTTAATAATGATATACCTGTCCCAGTAAATGGGGTACCCGGGGCCTCTCCAAGGCTCAGGGCGTGCCTTGCATGCGCTCTCCCACCAAAAATATTTATAGGTGGTCCCCCGTGGGGAGACCATAATTTTATTTTCATCAGCTCAGCAGATTCTCTATGTATCCCAGGCACCGATTAAAAACTAAAGGCTGCTTTTAGCCCTTGGGCCCAGGAGAGCAGGGTGTCCCTACCCTGCTGCCTCACAACTTTAAAAAACTTTTTTCAAGGCTAGGGTACTCAGTTCCTAAGTCCCAAAAAGGCTGCATCCACATCTTTGTTGATGAGGTGGCAGACAATCAGATCTTATCTACAGAACTATCAGCTCAGCAGACCCTCTGCTGCGTGAAATAAACATTTTTCAGCCTTAATGTCTCTAAAACTACTGAGTGAATTTACACCAAATCACAAAAAACACGTGTTCTAGACCAAGGTCTAGCTTTCTGCCAAATTTAGTGCAATTCAGTACTGCAGTTTTTGCAGTACCCCTGTTCAATTTTCCTATGGACAAATGAATGTGAATTTTTTTTTGGAGCCCCCTTTTTCTCAACCCCTGATTGACAGATCACACTTTGTTTGGGAAAGATTCTCAAAGATTTTTTAAACTGTGCTATATTTGTTAGCAAATAAAAAAATCCTTAACCTATGGAAACGTGGTCCTAACTATAACTACCCAGTAGCCGACCCTGTGTAGTTATAGTTATATCTGTAATCATTAGAATAATGTATTTATTTCTACTTCGTTTAACTGCAATTAATCCAATATGTTGATGCATATGTTGAATTCAGTGACTTTTTTGTAATGAGACACACTTCAACAGGTATACATTGTTTGTTCTATGGCGCAATTTGTTCCATGCTGTGAGTCTAGTGGGTTGTATTAATAACACATTCTTCATATTGGCACAGATAATCTTACCTCCATTGCCTAAACACTGGCAAGCCATTCACTAATTCTTCCCTGTCTTGCCTTAAGTGACACTTCTGACAGGGGTTCCCCAATTTGCTCTTATGCCTCTCAAATGTATTCTACCTACCACCAGGCTCCTGTATTTGCCTGAGAAAGGTAACCTCATCTCTCCAATAATAAAAAAAATCACTGACATCCTATTGAGACCAGACTTAAAATAAAACAGGGGTGTTTCGGCAACAAAGCTATCCATGCAGGATCTCCACCTTCCCTGAATAACAATTCTAAGATATTCATCTGTTGCATCAATAATTCTCCTGACATCCATTCTTTCTTTAGAAGATTCTTCCTGTAGAAATTAGGACCAAACCTACCTTTTTCCATCTTCTAAAGACTCCTTCTCATGTTCTACACTGCATCTGCGCCATTGACTATGATGTAAAGTAACTGTTGGGCTTATGCCCCCTCTACTATCTTTTCTACCCCATTCTGTCCCTGATATTTTTACTTCTTCTCTCCTTCAACCTTTTTCTCCAACCCATGTCATTCCTTGTCACAGGCCTTGAGCCCATTCCAACTCAACTGGTTGTTAGATCTGGGGGTCTCTAATTGGCAGAGGTAAGTACCTTAGACCAAGTAGGGACCCTTGCTTCTAGTCAGGGTGAAGGATTACACACAGTAGATAACCCCTGCTCCCCCTCTAGGTAGCTTGGCGCGAGCAGGCAGGCTTATCCCCAAGGCAATGTGTATAATAAATGCACTTAACACAACAATGATCCCTAATCCACCACAAACTGAGACCACACAGGTAAGTATATTTATAAAGATATATCTTTATCTATTTGCAGCAGTAAAAATCAACAGTATACGATAATTACTTCTTTAGGAAAATGTTGCACTTAATCTTAATGGTTGCACTGGTGTTCAGGAAGTTCTAATAGAAAAATCAGTCTCAAGTCTCTTTAATCTGTATTATTAATAACAATACGGACTTATGTCCAAAGCATCTCTTTAAATGGCTGTCAAGGTAATGCCAGCGTGTAATTTATTTCACAAATCAGCCCTTCACTCTATTGTGCCCAAACAATGCGAGCGCACCTCACCAGCGACTTCGGGCGCACCGCGCCGACCAGAACAGACTTGCTCCCAGCCCCGGCCGGTCCCTTCTGCTCTCCGCCCGCTCTCAGCACTTCCAAGGAGCGGCGGGGAGCTAGCACAGCTCTTCGGGACACAGGCCAGGGGCCGCCAGCATTCGCGTTGCTCCTGTGGCGAGGACGGGTCTTGAGGACGGGTCTCCTTCTCGCTGCGGGCATGGCTCCTCTCCTCCACAGGCTTCCCCGGACCAGCCAATGATGTTGCGGCACTTCCGACAAGCCTCCATGTGCACCCGGGAGTCAGCCAATGGCAATGCGGCTCCCGGGACCAGCCCCTGATGACGCTGAGCCAGCAACCAACCACAACACGGCCTTGGCGATGACGCTACGGCGCACGGGCCAATCCCGTCGCGGCGTTGGTGAGGGGGCTCGGCTCTCTCTTTCAATCAGAGAGCAGCGGGCTCGATCTTCACGGCGTCGGTACCAGCAAGGTACAGGGCACTTTGCAGGGTGTTTCTTGACCCCGGGCCGCGGTGGTGAAGCTGCGCACAGTTTGATTCAATGTGCTCTGCACTGGGAAGGCCCACAGCCCTTCGGTCTCCACAACCTACGTGTCGATGAACACGTCGATCTTTGCAACACGGCAGGCGTGGTCAGCACGGCACTCTCACTCGGGTTAGAGAGCAGCCAGCGCGATACACGGGGCAAACAGCAGGGCTCACGATCTCTTCAGCCCACAGCAGCTTCAGGGGACACAGCAGAGTTTTGTAGTCCTTGGGCAACCTTTATGTCCCTGGGTTGCAAAACAGGGGGGCCAGCTCTTCTCAGGCCCTTGGAGATTCAAGTTGAAGACACAGCACACAGCAAAGTCTCTTTAGTTCAAGTAAGCAGGGACACAGCACACAGCAAAGTCCCTCTTCTCCTCAGCTTCAGTTGGTCAGCAGAACAGGTCAGCCCTTAGAGCACACAGCAAGGCAATCTTCTTTTAGTTCTCCAGCAGTCCTTCTTCCAGCAGAGGTTCCTCTTGATTGTAGAATCTGATTTTCTGTTGTCAGGGGTCCTTATCTTATACCCCAAAAAGTCTTTGAAGTTCTTTGAAGTCTTTGTGCAAGTGGGCCCGAGCCCGGTCTGAACCAGTTCTGGGTGTTGCTGGGGCACTGGGGGTTTCCTGGCTTCCTTCTTTCTTTCAGTATCAGGGACAGAGGTGACAGTCGCCCATCTTTTTGCCTCTGCCTCCTATATTTTTGATGTTGTGCTGGATTTTGTTTTTGCTGGTTTAGATGCTTTGGACACTCTGCCACTGCTGATCAGTGCCAGAGTGTAAGTGCTCCCTATGTAAATTGTCATATTGATTGGATATACCTGATTGGCATATTTGTATCACCATGAAGTCCCTAGTAAAAGTGCACTGGATGTGCCAGGGCTGGTGATGACAGATGTGGGAGGTGGAGCCAGCATTGTGGTCAGGCAAGCACAGCCCTAGTCACTCCCAGGTGCTATCTCCTCCCACTTCCTTGGCAGCAGATGCAGCCTTTCATCCACGAGCTGACTCAGACAACCTACTGGGGGCTCTGCAGCCCCTGTCACCCTCAAACCAGACAGTCAATCCACAAACAGTCCCAGGCACACAGAAAGGTTAATAATACACAATAAGACCCAGTCCAATGGCGAGCTAATATATCAGTGACTCAAGGGGGGTCAAATAAGTCCTACTCCCCACTACTCTCTTATCCACATTATAATGAGGTAATGCACTGTGCTCTGCCCTGTTTAAAATATCTGTTCTCCAAGACAACACAACAGAACGAAGCACTCAGAGTGAACCAGATCGTAGTGGTTCACAATAGTCCACACCACACATTGGACCTTACTCTGAATAGAGGAAAAAATGTGCGAGAAGCAAGTGACCCCTCACGGAAACACCACCAAACGGGGTAACTGGTATGCAATTTCCAGACAGGCCCCTGTCTCATCATCGGTGGTCACCCGCTTCTCGGAGGAAAATAAGATGAAAGGAAAGAAGAAGTGTCCAAAACAAACAACATATAAAGTGCTAAAGTGAAGTGCAGAGAAATCTGCTAGTGACAAACACACACAAAAATAATGATAGAGTGCCTAAAACCACACACAGTCCACCAATCCCTTAGCCACTTTTATTCGTAAGGTGGTGATCGTGTGCTGTTAATTATTAAAAAGGCTGGTAGCTAATCATGCATACCATTACCTACACTGCTGTATTGCGTAGAGCAGTTTCATCAGGGCTGCACTCAAGTGCTGCCACTTCACTCTTTTTGGACACTCAGTTCTGTAACGTGCCGAGAGCAGCAAAGCTTTGCATACCAGCCACTCCGGTATCAAATAGGGCCCCTAGGTACTTCTGACGTAAGTGTGCCCCTTGTTTTGTGATAAAAATATTTTATCGTGACAGGCTCGGAAGACGCCTTTCCTCAGTTGAAGTAAACAGAAAAGTGAGTGCGTTGTGAACGATGAATCTAGCGTGATTAGGAGTGATTTAAAACGGTGACGGGTGACGCTCTGAGTAACCTAACAATAAGCTGTGCTCTTTGAAAATAGTTTCATAAACGACCCATGTCAACATGCATATTCAGTGAGCTCGGTTAAGAAAAAAGGGATACCGTGTAGCGCAGAACCGCGACGAAAAGTGATTGGGAAGGTGTGGCCACGGAGAAGACGCATGCATGGCGCTATAGTTTAAATACGAGTGAGCTGATTACAAACCTTTTTGCAAGGACACTTGTGGAACCCGGAGGACATTTCTCAAAGTTGAGAGTGCTGCCCCCACAATTAGAAAGTGGACATTTCTTTGCTCTAAGCATATCTCTGTGAGCCTGCAGCCTGTCTCCAATACACATCTGGGCTGGGTGACAGCTACACTTTGTGCATTCCCTCTAGATAGCCACAAACACAGGTAGGTGAGGCTCATCTAGATTCTGAGCACTCATCTGAATTCATCTGCATTCTGATGGATTTTCCTGGGCAGGAAGGAATGGGAGGGGATAACACACTTCAATAGGTAGTGTCCTTCCTAAAACACAAAGCACTGATTCATCCCCCACAGTTAGCCTCACTGACTGGACTGGGTTGAAAGTCTCTTTGTGCACTTCAGAGAGCTCCTTTAAAGTCACCCCCTATATCAATGGTGCTTTTGGATATATGCACTGGGGCTCTGACCCTACCAAATCAGTACACTACTGGTCCTGGCAAGAACTCTATGGAGTAAAGACTGGTGGGCTGTAAGGATTGCCACTTTGCCTTGTCTAACTGTTCTGATGAACTGCTTCACTGCTTTGCTGTGCTGCCCCGCTGCCTGCTAATCTCTGCCCTGCTGTGGACAAGGACTGGACCCATCTCACTTGAACCCAGAGTGACTCCAAGGGCTTTCTGGCTTGCCTCCTATTTTCTGAAGTTTCAGTGACACGAAAAGACTCCCTGCACATCTGCTGGTGCTGCTAGCCATCTGTGAGTCCTACCCTTGCCTGGGGTGCCCCCCTAGAGTCCTAGGCCTCAGATGTGGGTTCTGCAACTGATTTCTGCAAAAACCAGCTCAGTGCTCTAACTATGTGAGAAATTCTGCCTTATCGCCCTTTTACTCTGGCACAAAGGCGGCTCAATAATAGAGAATCCACAGTCTGCGTGGCTTGATGACGATGCTCTGTGTGGCTCAATGGCAGTGCAGTGCATTCACTTCAACAAAGCTCGATGATGATACAGGACCCTCTTTGCGTGGGCTTGATGATAAGCAGTAGGCTCTTGACATTAATACTTGCTACAACCAAGGTATTTTTTCTGTCTGGCTGCTGTAGCATACCTGTCCTCCTTCGGTGGCAGCCTAAACTTTGGGTTTGCAACGTTCCACCATGATCTCAAGTAACCTTCTGTCCGCTTGTGACTTTTAAGCACTATTTTTGCATTTAATCTTTAAAAATTAATATCTCTACTTCTACTGATTTGAGTTTTGTTGTTTTGATCCTGTCCTACTCCGATAAATATTCTCTATTGTTCTAAACGTGTGTAGAGTCTTTTGGTGGTCAATTCAATTCAAAAGTGCTTTATTCGAGTATTACTCATAAAAGCTGACATACAAACATATAATAAAAAGCGATTAAATTTACAGAGTCAATTAGACAAAGCACATTACACAATTTAGACAATTTAAAAAACTATGACACATTACACAATTTAGACAATTTAAAAAACTATGACACATCATATATACAGGTGCAAAGATCATTACTATTAAGAATACCAGAGGGATGATAATCACAATGACAGTATAAGAATCCTCAAAAATTCATAATATTAAAAGTTCAAACCGATGATACATTAAATGAGCATTAACAGAGAATAGACAAAAGTCTAGCAGTCTCTGATCAGCTAAATAAGATTTACAGAGAATAAACATTAGTTTAGCAGTCTCTGGGCTATTAATAAGCAGTTACAGAGAATAGACAATTGTCTAGCAGTCTCTGATCAACTTGGTAGTGAGTAATTAACTTACCAACAGTCTCTGCCTTAAGACCCACGCCCACCCCAAGTACTTTGCAGTGGCAATATTGATCCAATCTTCAGTAGTGGATTTTACAATACGCAGCGCCACCATGCTACTTTTTGTGCCTAAATTCCTGCACATAGGAGCCAACCAGGCTCGCCTTGGGGCGGAATATACTGGGCAACAAAACAAAAAGTGACCTAGAGTTTCTTTTCCTACCCCACAGGCCGGACAAATTGCTACACCCCCAAATTTCCATTTAGATGTTAAATTACGGAGGGGGAGCGAGCCTACCCTCAATTGGAATAGCAGTTATCTGTCCATGGGGTTCGTTATGTAATCCCAATACTTTTCATAAATAGGGTACATCTTGACTTCTAGAAAACTGGTGGTCATGGTCCCACTATTAGTACTGAGCATACTCCTATTGACAACATATTCCCAAAAAATGTTTTTTAAAACGGACTTAGTGGGAAATAAAGCCCCAGCTGGATCGGTCCATAAAGCAATTAGTCCTAAATTGAACAGTGCAATCTTTAATGTTTTAAACCATCTGATTTTATTATAATGGTCAGCTTTAATAACATCAATGAACCCGTCCGCGTAGTGGGAGAGCTCTGGCGTAGTCCAAAGTCTACGCCAGAATAGAATCGGACGTAATTTAGCCTTTTCCGAAATTTCTCTCCTACCTAGCTCATAATGCAGGGGCAGTAGCGGACTGCTCTGTGGGGTACCTGTCAATGACCTAAAAAATTTATTTTCTGATATTTGGAGTTCTTGGAGATTTTCATGCCCCCATAGCTCCGCACCGTACAAAGCAGACCCAATTGCTTTTGCCTCATATATTATCAAGGGTGGTTTGATAGGTTTTGTCAGTGATTTCCTATGTTCCTTGATAATAGTGCCAGCTAGCTGCTTGTGCCTTAATGTAGCAATATTAAGATGTTGCTGCCACTTATTGTCATTAGAGATGAGGATCCCCAAGTAAGTGAAGGATTTTACAACTTCCAGGATGCGACCACTCATGGAAATTTTTGATTTAAAATTTCTATGTGGGTTAAAAGCCATGAGTTTTGTCTTGGACGCATTCACCTCCAGTCCATGATCAACACAGAACTCATCAAATATTGCCAATGCTTTTTGCAAACCACTTGGGGTTTTTGATAAAGTTAAGGTATCATCGGCGAACATTAAAATAGGGACTTTCTCACCTGCAAGAGAAGGGGCATCCACAGCCCGAGTTTGCATGCGGGAAACAATACCATTGATAAAAAGGGTGAACAAAGTAGGGGCCATTGAGCATCCCTGCCGAACCCCGCGCTCAACGGGAAATTCGGCAGTGTCATTCCCATACCCACCCCATCGTATTTTGGCATAGTTGCCCTCATGCAGTCGCATAATTAAAGTCAACAAGTCCCCAGGGACCCCTAGTGTCTCAAGCACTTCCCACAGTTTTGCCCTAGGTACCAGGTCGAAGGCAGCCCGCAGATCAACAAATGCTGCATACAGGCTACCTCCGCCTAGCACCACGGTCTTCCACTGTATCAGTTGGAAACGGAAGACTTGATCCACAGTACTGGTTGCCCTGCGAAATCCAGCCTGGAAGGGGGATAGAATGTTGTTATCATCAGCCCAATCGAGCAACCTATTAACAATTACTCGCCCCACTATTTTCTGAATAGTGTCTATTAAACTAATGGGGCGATAATTACAGGGCTGGGCTCGATCTCCTTTCTTGTATACAGGGATGATTACAGCACCCCACCAGGTTACTGGGATATCTGCACCTCTGGTGATATAATTTATTAACAGATGAATGTATTTGCACCATCTTTCAGTATCATTCAAAAAAACATCTGCCGGAACCCCGTCAATACCAGGGGCGTGCCCACTTCGAACAGTATTAAGGGCGGTGACTATTTCGTTCTGCGTGAAGGTGTCATCCTCTGCTGGTAAAAAAGGCAGGCATCTTCTATCTACTGCCTGATCTCTGGAGGCATACTGCTCACTAAAGAACTTGACCCAGGCATCCTGGGGGACATTGTTAGAACTAGCCTCTTCTAACCTGTCATGTCCCCATTTGACTATATGCCAAAATAACCTAGAGTCCTTTCGATCACTTGCACTTTTTAAGTTGTTCCAGTGTGCCTCATCCCAATCTTTTTTTGCTTTTGCTATGCACTGTTTATATTGCTTCCTGGCTAATCTAATAGCCTCTAGATTTTTATTTTTGATTGCATCACCCAAGGAGGTTCTTGCCACCCTACATTCGTGATTGTACCATCTTGCGGCTCTGTAGGCACAGATCCTCTTTTTATTTACCGGTTTCAGAAAGTGGCATTTGATTTCATTAAAAAGAACTTCATGGACCTTGGTAACAATGTTTTTGCTAGGAGGGAGCCCAGCCTCACCCTCAAGGGCCATGATAGCCTTATCGGTTGCCATGCTTATTTTTTCTAAAACCAGCTGATCTGTTTTAACGCTAGTCCACCTCAGCCTGCGTAAGTCATTAGTTGGCACAATCAGCGGGGGTAGGGAATCAACAGAAATACTAGGAGCAATAGCATCAGACAGCCACCATTTATGGAGAACGCATAGAGGGTTATGGTCACTCTCGGGCCTTTCCTTGACCGCCATATCAGTAATAGATGACCATAGGGACATACTGCATATAACGTAGTCAATGCGGCTCTTGGATCTCCCATCATTAAAAGTCATGGCTGGTACTCTGTCTGACTTAGTACGACCATTCAAAGCCCTTAACCCATGGTCAAGGCACATAGCATTCAAACCTAGAATATCCTCGGTCCAGCGAGTTATTGGGGTTAAATCAAGTGCAGGGATGTCCCAGATCTTATCTTCCTCCGCACCTAAAAAAGCCTCACCAGTGTCAAGGGGTTCAAAAGTACGGTTTAGGTCTCCTGCCAGTATAATGTTATTCCCAGAAGAGTGAATGTCTAGGAAATTATACAGAGATGATAGGACCACTGATTTACATGCACTTCCTCCTCTAGCATATATATTATAAATGTCAATGGAGGTGGATGAGTCCCTCGTAAGTCTAATGAGCTGAATATCTTTTTGATTAAGCTCCTGGTTTTTTACTACGATCTTCAGGGACTGGCGGACCCATATAGTGAGTCCCCCCATCGGTCTCCCTTTGGGGCCCTTAATGGCCGGTACATAAAAATTCAAATACCCCAAAGCAAAAACAGGATCACAGGCCCAGGTTTCTTGAAAAATGCAAACATCATACTTGCTGACAAACCCAAACCATTCTCCACAGTCCATTTTGGAACAAAGCCCAGCTACATTCCAAGATAATAAGTTCCCGGAGGCATATACCGCACATATTTCAGAACTGTGATTAGACCCATTCAACTTTGCGTCAACATTAGCATTGTCATTTACATTTGCAGAAAGTAGTCCTACTGCAACATCAGGATTACATAACTCATTTGGTGTACCTGTAACTCGACAATGCCCCCCTATTATACAAGCAACTGAAGGAATTTGCAGCGGAGGCATGCAATTAGTTGTTTGTCAATCACAAGCATCTAGATTGGAAAGGGCAGAAATCTGTTTTCCAGACCTAGACCCCACTCAACGGAGCCAAAATTCTTACTGCCCCTTTTGGTTACAACGTTCCATTTTGTTCTTAGGGTGCTTGGATTGGGGCCTCTGCCTTTCCGGGGATAGAAGAAGTCTAGAGTCAATGGAACAATAGAAGTAGATCGTCTCTGTGGAGGAAAAATATTAGGCAAGATGTTTGGTAAAACCTCAGGGTCAGAAAGATTGAGAAAACCTAGTCCTGAGGGCAATAGTTCTTATAAATCTGTGGGCATCTATGGATTGTCAAAAGATCATTCCAATCACACCTCTAAATCTAGAGATTGGTGCCATGCTCCAGACAATTGCCAAGAATAAAAATAGCCAATCTCTGATAAGCCTAACACTAGACAACACAGTACAAACATTCACTAGAAGGACGACATTTGAAAAAATGTGTGAATAGCTAGATGACACCTCACGGGCGCACCACCAATGGGACCCCTGGTTGGTACTCACCAGGATGGCCCTGTTCTCATCATCGGTGTCAACTAGCTTAACGTAAACGTGTCCGACTCCCAAAAGAAAAGAAGACAGTGAATGGTGCAGTGTACGCAAAAACTTATATGTGACAAGGACTAACAACGTTCAACATATAACACGACAACTACTGTGCATACAAGATACAGAACCCTTTTATTTGTATTCTCTTGTTGCCAACAGTAAACATATATACATAAAAGGGAGAGAGGCGAATACTACCTATCGATTCGCACTCAGCTCGCTGCCGACATGTTTCATTGCCTTGATAAAATTCAGGCAATTTCTTCAGGGCAAAGATTATTGAAAAGCCACTGCCAGCAATACTGTGTTTTACGTGCTGTAAATCAAGAAAAACATATATACGTATGAGGGACTGCCTGTGATTTCACTGTGTAGTTAACACAGTATCACAATATTGCATTATACCAAGCAAATGGAATGTTAATTACCTAGCTTGCGGCTTTTGCTTTCATACCGTTACAGCCACGTCTTTGTAAAATCATGGACCCACTCCCGATCGGTAAGTATGGTCTTTCCTCCCTTCTATTTTTATCTAGTGAGGAAAAGTACAAAGTAGAAAGTCCCCCGGGGCGGACATTAGAGGTAGTCATTCTAGTCTCACCGGGTCTGCAGTTCCCAACAGATTTATCCGTATCGCAGCGTTTACCAGTGGAGAATACTCGTTCGGCGTCTTCTCAGCACCGGAACGCCGAGCGAGTGAGGTGTATTCTATTTATTTTCCGGCTTCCGTCTAACTCGGATTGTGATTGGTCCCCGTGGTCACGTGGCTTGCGTGTCAGTGGACTGTGGGTTTACCGTCAATGTTTACACTATCAATCTTATTTTTTTGCACACAAATAACGTTTCTTATATAAGCGAGAATGGACATTACTCAGGGCTAGTGTCAACGATCAGCGTAATTACAATTATTACAGGTATACCAATTGTATTACGTTGAATCAGTCGGCCATATTGGAACGGTCCTAATTGTTATCTTGAGTATAGATAAAATACCTAGGGTCCACTTTTTAATGTAAGAGATCTCTCATTCTGGATTCCGTTATGTATATCAAATGGACTAGGTAGGTGAATGTGTTCACAAGATGAACTATATTATATTTATCATACCACGTTCCAAAAGACTTTTCAAAAAACTTTTTAGCAGTTTGTAAAGGGGGCATGTAGCAGTTCAAACTCCTAGGGTGAAAAGGAACCAGCATTCATTAACCTATCAGATTATATGTTTATGTATCAGACCATAGAATGCTGAGCCAAGGAACACCTATACATATATTTCAGCGCAACTTGTTCCATTCCAGCAATTCATTTAATCCTTGCTGTTCGCTCCGCTCTTGGTATATCCAGCGTGCTTCCTTTGTCAACAGACGTTTTTCCATAGTCTGTGTCTCGCCTACCACTCTTTCCAGTACCACCCAGGTAAACGAGTGTTTGTTGCGATGACAATGCTGCACCAGCTTAGTGGTCAGTCTGCCCTGTCGTATAGTGCTCAGGTGCTCTTGTATGTGGAGCTTGACCATGCGTGTTGTTAGTCCAATGTACTCAAGACCACATTCACAGCTCAATCTATATACAACGTTTGTAGTGTTACAGTTGCTAAAGTGGTTCAGTGACCATATCTTCACGGATTTTAGCACAACTGTAGTGCTTTTGTTCGTAAGGTGGCATACCGAACAATTCCCACAGGGATAATGTCCATTTGGTACAGTGGTTGTTTCTGTTGGAGTTTTCTCTATCATCCTTGTATGGACCAATTTGTCCTTAAGGTTTTGGGCCCTTCGGAAGGCAAAACGGGGTGGGGGCATCTTGTGTTCTTGCGTAGACAGAATGTGCCAATGTTTTCTAATGGCTTGACGAATCTTCGAGGCCAACGGGTCGAAAGTCATAACCACTGGTAGACATTCTGATTTTTCTTTCTTTTGTGATTCTAAGAGAGCTGTCCGAGGTGTATTCAAAGCTCTCTTATTCGCCTGGCGAATTACTTTGCTTGGGTAGTCCCGTGCTTTTAGCCTACTGCTAAGATCTTTGGCTTGTTCTTTATAGACATCCGTCGAAGAACAGTTCCTCCTGTACCGCATGAATTGGCCCACTGGGAGGTTGTCCCTCAGTGCCCTAGGATGGTATGAATGATAGGCCAGTAGCAAATTTCTATCAGTAGGTTTTTGATGCACGCTGGTAGCAAATTTTCCTTTGGAGGCTTCAATATCCAAGTCGAGATAGACTGCACTCGTGTGGTGGTACGTGTGGTGGTACTTCCATGTGAACCGGAGGCTCATGTCCTGAGTGTTTAACCAGTTTAAAAACTGTAGGAGCGAGTCTTCTTCTCCTGACCAAATGAGGAGCACGTCATCACATGGAAGTACCACCACACGAGTGCAGTCTATCTCGACTTGGATATTGAAGCCTCCGAAGGAAAATTTGCTACCAGCGTGCATCAAAAACCTACTGATAGAAATTCGCTACTGGCCTATCATTCATACCATCCTAGGGCACTGAGGGACAACCTCCCAGTGGGCCAATTCATGCGGTACAGGAGGAACTGTTCTTCGACGGATGTCTATAAAGAACAAGCCAAAGATCTTAGCAGTAGGCTAAAAGCACGGGACTACCCAAGCAAAGTAATTCGCCAGGCGAATAAGAGAGCTTTGAATACACCTCGGACAGCTCTCTTAGAATCACAAAAGAAAGAAAAATCAGAATGTCTACCGGTGGTTATGACTTTCGACCCGTTGGCCTCGAAGATTCGTCAAGCCATTAGAAAACATTGGCACATTCTGTCTACGCAAGAACACAAGATGCCCCCACCCCGTTTTGCCTTCCGAAGGGCCCAAAACCTTAAGGACAAATTGGTCCATACAAGGATGATAGAGAAAACTCCAACAGAAACAACCACTGTACCAAATGGACATTATCCCTGTGGGAATTGTTCGGTATGCCACCTTACGAACAAAAGCACTACAGTCGTGCTAAAATCCGTGAAGATATGGTCACTGAACCACTTTAGCAACTGTAACACTACAAACGTTGTATATAGATTGAGCTGTGAATGTGGTCTTGAGTACATTGGACTAACAACACGCAAGGTCAAGCTCCGCATACAAGAGCACCTGAGCACTATACGACAGGGCAGACTGACCACTAAGCTGGTGCAGCATTGTCATCGCAACAAACACTCGTTTACCTGGGTGGTACTGGAAAGAGTGGTAGGCGAGACACAGACTATGGAAAAACGTCTGTTGACAAAGGAAGCACGCTGGATATACCAAGAGCGGAGCGAACAGCAAGGAATAAATGAATTGCTGGAATGGAACAAGTTGCGCTGAAATATATGTATAGGTGTTCCTTGGCTCAGTATTCTATGGTCTGATACATAAACATATAATCTGATAGGTTAATGAATGCTGGTTCCTTTTCACCCTAGGAGTTTGAACTGCTACATGCCCCCTTTACAAACTGCTAAAAAGTTTTTTGAAAAGTCTTTTGGAACGTGGTATGATAAATATAATATAGTTCATCTTGTGAACACATTCACCTACCTAGTCCATTTGATATACATAACGGCCGAGCCCAGAATGAGAGATCTCTTACATTAAAAAGTGGACCCTAGGTATTTTATCTATACTCAAGATAACAATTAGGACCGTTCCAATATGGCCGACTGATTCAATGTAATACAATCGGTATACCTGTAATAATTGTAATTACGCTGATCGTTGACACTAGCCCTGAGTAATGTCCATTCTCGCTTATATAAGAAACGTTATTTGGGTGCAAAAAAATAAGATTGATAGTGTAAACATTGACGGTAAACCCACAGTCCACTGACACGCAAGCCACGTGACCACGGGGACCAATCACAATCCGAGTTAGACGGAAGCCGGAAAATAAATAGAATACACCTCACTCGCTCGGCGTTCCGGTGCTGAGAAGACGCCGAACGAGTATTCTCCACTGGTAAACGCTGCGATACGGATAAATCTGTTGGGAACTGCAGACCCGGTGAGACTAGAATGACTACCTCTAATGTCCGCCCCGGGGGACTTTCTACTTTGTACTTTTCCTCACTAGATAAAAATAGAAGGGAGGAAAGACCATACTTACCGATCGGGAGTGGGTCCATGATTTTACAAAGACGTGGCTGTAACGGTATGAAAGCAAAAGCCGCAAGCTAGGTAATTAACATTCCATTTGCTTGGTGTAATGCAATATTGTGATACTGTGTTAACTACACAGTGAAATCACAGGCAGTCCCTCATACGTATATATGTTTTTCTTGATTTACAGCACGTAAAACACAGTATTGCTGGCAGTGGCTTTTCAATAATCTTTGCCCTGAAGAAATTGCCTGAATTTTACCAAGGCAATGAAACATGTCGGCAGCGAGCTGAGTGCGAATCGATAGGTAGTATTCGCCTCTCTCCCTTTTATGTATATATGTTTACTGTTGGCAACAAGAGAATACAAATAAAAGGGTTCTGTATCTTGTATGCACAGTAGTTGTTGTGTTATATGTTGAACGTTGTTAGTCCTTGTCACATATAAGTTTTTGCGTACACTGCACCATTCACTGTCTTCTTTTCTTTTGGGAGTCGGACACGTTTACGTTAAGCTAGTTGACACCGATGATGAGAACAGGGCCATCCTGGTGAGTACCAACCAGGGGTCCCATTGGTGGTGCGCCCGTGAGGTGTCATCTAGCTATTCACACATTTTTTCAAATGTCGTCCTTCTAGTGAATGTTTGTACTGTGTTGTCTAGTGTTAGGCTTATCAGAGATTGGCTATTTTTATTCTTGGCAATTGTCTGGAGCATGGCACCAATCTCTAGATTTAGAGGTATGATTGGAATGATCTTTTGACAATCCATAGATGCCCACAGATTTATAAGAACTATTGCCCTCAGGACTAGGTTTTTGTGAATTTTGATTGATTGAGTGGAGGGCGACCTAGTCCTTTAAGTCCCTCTTAACTCCTAGTATATGAATATCAGAAAGATTGAGCACAACGCAATCTCCCTTGAACTTTTTTTCCCTGTTCCCAATCCACTCAACTCTTCTTGCCTTTACCAGTTCTTCAGCTAGTTGCTGTTTGCCCCACGGAGATATGGCCATGTTATTAGTTAGCCAAGATAAGGATTTATTTAGAAGTGATGATGTTGATTCAGCTTCACCGGGAGCTAGAGGGGGCACATTTGCTAGTACAAGAACTAGTGGCGAGGCTTCCACCACAAGCTCAAATGACCCTTTCGAAGTATTAGGTTCACCATTAAAAGGGGTAGAGGGTACAGCACCAAAGGTTTTATCCGGTGGATTTATCAGTGGAGCCATTGGGAGGTTTGGGACAACAGTAGGAATCAGTCCGTTGGATTTAATCGATTGAATTTCACTCACCAAAGGCTGAACACTGGACGTGATGACTTCTGGGAGTTTTCCCACTTCCCCCAAAGTTTTTCCAAGTAAACCTTCAAGTTTGGTTACCTCAGCGGATAATTTGTCAATTTTACTTATCAAAGGTTTGACTATCCCTTTGATTTTTGTGTCCATCAAACTGCAAAATTTCTGGAATTGAACATTAGAGAAGGTCACGTAAGTTTCCCCAGACAAATCGTCCTCCTCCTCATCAAGAGTTTTCCTTGGTGGCGTTACAATTTTATTTTTAGCTGACCTTAGTCCCACCCGTTTTTGTATAGCTTTTCTTTTGCCCCCTGTAACCCTCGGTGCAGGAATAGGGACAGTAGTAGGGATGATGGACTCACTGTTCGTAGGGGTCACAGTCACTACTTCATTGTCACTGTTTTCTTCAGTACTAGCTACTATACCACTGGGCTGGATGGTAACAGTGTCCTGAGCAGAAGCATGTGCCACACCAGAGAGGCTACTGTTTAACAGATCAAAGGAATCCTCTGTCTCTTTGTCTGCTAGTGGAGATTGTGTAGATGAATCTAAGCCCAAAGAAGACCTTCTATCGCTATTTATTTTCGCCACTACTTGGACAAGGTAGTTCTCCATGGTGTTTGTAACTGGGGTTAACCTTCTACCAGGCATGTATGCAGATGGATTAAGAACTTGGTACAAAATCGTGGCTCAGAACAAAATGAGAGGTGATTGTTTTACCTGAAGGTCGATGGATCAGGAACACTGTGACCGTCTGTAGGCCTGTAGAAAGTTGGGCAGAGTCCCTGGCCCAACCCAACCTTGGCCGACCTCGGACGGCCCGCCCTTTGCCCGGGCTTCACCCCGGGCGTCCCACTCGCGTCCCGCGGCGCGGGTCTCCTTCTCCCTTTATTCTCCTGTGAGCGCTCTGCTGGCGCGTTTTGCGTCACTTCCGCGCGCCGCCGCGATGCCTGCCGGGAGTTGTAGTCCCCCCGGAGCGGCGGCGCTGTTTCCAATGCCCAGATATGACTCTCGGCGGTGGCGGCTTGGGCGTCAGCTCTGGCGAGTTGTTTTTAGCCTGGAATGACTCTCGGCGGTGGCGGCTGACAGATTTGTGCAGGCAAGTCCCAGGATATGACTCTCGGCGGTGGCGGCAGGTAAGTAGTCTCCCCTGCTGTGGACAAGAACTGGACCCATCTCACTTGAACCCAGAGTGACTCCAAGGGCTTTCTGGCTTGCCTCCTATTTTCTGAAGTTTCAGTGACACAAAAAGACTCCCTGCACATCTGCTGGTGCTGCTAGCCATCTGTGAGTCTTACCCTTGCCTGGGGTGCCCCCCTACAGTCCTAGGCCTCAGATGTGGGTTCTGCAACTGATTTCTGCAAAAACCAGCTCAGTGCTCTAACTATGTGAGAAATTCTGCCTTATCGCCCTTTTACTCTGACACAAAGGCGGCTCAATAATAGAGAATCCACAGTCTGCGTGGCTTGATGACGATGTTCTGTGTGGCTCAATGGCAGTGCAGTGCATTCACTTCAACAAAGCTCGATGATGATACAGGACCCTCTTTGCGTGGGCTTGATGACAAGCAGTAGGCTCTTGACATTAATACTTGCTACAACCAAGGTATTTTTTCTGTCTGGCTGCTGTAGCATACCTGTCCTCCTTCGGGGGCAGCCTAAACTTTGGGTTTGCAACGTTCCACCACGATCTCAAGTAACCTTCTGTCCGCTTGTGACTTTTAAGCACTATTTTTGCATTTAATCTTTAAAAATTAATATCTCTACTTCTACTGATTTGAGTTTTGTTGTTTTGATCCTGTCCTACTCCGATAAATATTCTCTATTGTTCTAAACGTGTGTAGAGTCTTTTGGTGGTGTTTTCATTGTGTGACTGTGTGAGGGTGTTGCACAAATACTTCATTTGTTGTCTCTTAAGTTAAGCCTGCCTACTCTGTGCCAAGCTACCGGAGGGTGAGCGCAGGTTAATTTATAGTGTATATCTAGTTAACCTTATTAGGATTGTGGTCCCTACTTGGACAGGTTATGTAAGAGCATAAATTCTGAAAGAAGGAATTTCGGCCCCAGGTTGGAGATCCATATGACAATCAAAAATTTGATGAAGTGGCTGAAACATGTAGACCTACCTCTCAATACGGACAGTTATTATGTTAAAACTAATGTTGCACTGTTTTTAATCTGGGCATTAGGAGATGCCTATTAAAGCTTTTTTCCCCTTCTGTTAATTTTTCATTCACTCTTCTCACTTATGTGCACTGCGTCCATCACTCCTTAACAAAACACCCCTTACTAGTGGATTTTATAAGAGCGTACTATTGCGCAATTAGTGTTACTGAAAAACATCTGTGAGCATCCCTTCTTATTGTAAGGGTTGAAGCCCTTGGGGCCACTAGCGTGTCGCTAGGAGGAGACTAGATGATGAAGCATGTCACCTTGGTGAGTGATGGGAATTTTTCCTCCTTTAAGGATTGCCCAGGTCTGTGTACTGGTCTTTCTGAATATAGTCATGTTCCGTAAAGCCTAGCGTTGTTCTGGATTTGAATAGACCTGTGGATACTTTAGTTGTGATATGTAGTGATAATACCCTAGCCTTTTTTTGTCAAATACATATTTGAAATCATGAGACACTTCAGGGATCAATAACTCACCGCCTACCAGAGTACACTAATAACTCTCTTGATACATTTTTGCTTCCTGTAGGCAATGCTTAAGGCAATAAGAGGACCTAAAGTTTAGACTCATTGATGCCCAATCAATACTTGGATTGTATTGGTACAACCAAGAAACTCCAAGAATTGCTCCCAACGTGTGCTGAAATTAAATGTAACTGCGCCACATCTTGATGTCCACTGAGAATCGTTATAGTTAGCTGAATAGTCTGGGTATTAACTAGTCCTGACAACATTTCCCTGCCATCTATTGTATTTTACCCACTTTGTATCTCTATATGATTGTTATGCCAACATATGTGGCAAAAGATTAGTGAATAAAGTTTTCTGTTTCCCCTAAGTCACTTAACATATCAAAAGAAACTTGCCCAGGTAAATGAAAATGTTCCATAGAATTTCCTATGGAAGAATTTCCCGATTCTTTAAAAACCTTTTAATCTTGCTCACCCAGAAGTTGGGTCTTAACAGCTACTGGGCTCCAAAGTTTCCCTCCTCTTAAACAACTGCAGAAACTGCTCTAGGTTTGCCTTTAGATTAACTAGTACACTTCCTAAGGAAATGATCCACCTTTCCACAATAGAGACAAACTCTCAGATATCCACATCTATGTCTCTCTTCTTTAGTTTTCTTTATCTTTGTCCAGATACAAGGGAGCACCCAGTATAAAGGGGGGACCCAGTATAAAGGAGAGCACCCGACAACACCATCTGAAGAAAGCTATACTTCTCTGAAGAGCTCTAATAAAATTGAAGCACATATGTTAGGGGTTGCGCTTATCCATTCCAGGGTGACATTGATGCTGTATTAGCAATCCAAAACTGCAATAATGTGCTTGGAGTGTAATTTTTCAGCTTGACGTGGATATCACTAGCGAATCCTATGCTTGACATACCGGCCCCAGTAAATGCATATATTTCTCAAAGGTTAAAGGGAAATTATAGTTAGGGGAAAACGTCAGTTAAAAAATTAAATTTAAAACAAAAAAATCACCAGTTAGAGTTAACTGAAATAACTATAATACTCGCACCCTCCCCAAGCCTTGTATTGTCATTAATGAATCAATCATGTAATTTTAGATGTTGGATTGATGCTCTCACAGATGTCATAGAATATGTAATGAGTGGTGTCATTAGTGAGGTAATAAGCAGTGCATGGCAAGAGGACATTCAGTATAACTGGTGAATTTCAGTGGCTTTTTGTCAGTTTAAAATGTAATGTTTTAACTGAAATTCTAACCTTACTATAATATAACTTTACCCTTTGTTTTTGTCAGTGAATGTCTCAGATTTTTTAATATAAAGAAAGATATAATAACCATGCCTAACTATAATGACATTTTAACCTTTGTTTTTTAAGTTAATTTCTACGTATTTTGTTGTTGTATAGTAATATTATATTTATATGCTTAAGTAGGCCTACCCCATGCCTTCGGATACGTGCAGCTGGAGGGTCTGATCTGGCCCATGGTTTAGCAGAGCCCCAAAGCATTACCTTGTCATTTTTATGCAATGCCACGGTATGGCAGTGCTACTTTGAAATTACATGGGGGCCAAGCTAAACATTGTAATAGTTCAGCAGTACTATGGCTCCATGAACAAAACATTTATTTGACACTAGGGAATGTGCCACTGGGATTCATCCACCATGGCCAGGGTAGACCTAACCTGTCCGTATGTTCCTTATATATATATTTTATGCATATTTTTTTCCGACAACATGTGGACCTAGTCCCTTAGTCATAATTTGGTGGCTGCAACTTTCTTAGTTGCGGCAACCGACAGATCCTGAGTTCTGAGCTTACAGTAGACTGTGGTAGCAAAGCATCAGTACTGCATCACTAGATATATATAGATTGTGAACTTTAAATTCTCATAACTATTGAACGGATTAACATCAAATCACAAAAAGCATGTCTGTTTCCCTGCTCGCAGGCTCAGGGAGGGGGGCAGTGTGCCCCATCCCCTTTTTAATTGCATGTGGACCCAGGGTAAGGGGTCCTCAAGGTCTAATAAGGAGGGAGGCTGCAAGTCCCACTGTTCTTAGAATTTGGCCCCGGAATGGGGTCTCTGAAGCATAACAAGATTCACGGAGTAGGTTGCATACCTTCTCCCGTTAAGTATGGAATTGGGCCCTGAGAGGGTAGGATGCATGTCCTTCTCTTAGAATTTAGCCCCAGGGGATGGGGTCCCCAGGGCCTATTAACCCCTTCCATGCTCATGACGGAACGGTTCCGTCATGAGCGTCGGTTGAGCTGTGCTCATGACGGAACCGTTCCGCCATGAGCCGATAGGCTTATAAGAACCTTCAGCACAGCGTGAAAATTTGCGCTGCGCTGAAGGGGTTAAGGTTTTTATGAGGAGGTGCAGGGCCCCCTCCCAATTTTTTATCCATTTTGCCCCTGGGGGTGAGGTTCCCTTCAGGGTCACAATAGGCTCAGGGAGGGGGAGCCAAGTGGACCCCTTTCCCCTAATTATGGTAATCATCCCTGAAAATATTGCAGGTGGTTGGGGTCCCCAATTCCCATTTGGGCTCGGGGAGGGTGGCCACTTGCTCCCTCCCCAAATTAAGGATCTGGAGGGGGGCTTCCTGACCCCTCCTCTATAATTAAGGTATGGCACAGGGGCCACTTAAGGCTCAGGAAAGGGGGGGCCAGACACCCTCCTACCCATAATTAAAAAATGGCCCTAAGGGATAAGGTCCTGGGTCCTATTTGGGCTGGGGAGGGGGCCTCACGTGCAACAGCCTCTCACCAAAGGCCATGCATGGCGTGGGACTATTTGACTCAGAGGGGTTGGCTGCAGGCTCTGACAACAGGCCATATTGTGCAACCAACCTTCCACTGCACATGGTTGAAGGCCATGCACAGCGGGAGTTGGCTTTATGTGTGGTAATAAAATATGTCTTTACTTTAAAAGAAACTCTAGAAATTCACTTGAAAAAACCCAAACATTAAAGTGACTTATAGTTAGGTATGATAAAAAGATCATATTTTGTTTGAAAAAACCTTAGAAATTCACAGAAAAAAAACAAAGGTTAAAGTGTTGGTAAAGTTAGGTGACTATATCAGTGCCAACATAATGTTTGGAGCTAAACAATCACAGAAATTCACCAGTTGTAGTTAGCATAGATAACCATAGCTTGTGCCCCCTCCACGAACTGCTTATGATCTCTGATATTAGTCTGACATCACTAATGACATCTCAAAATTACGTAATTGATTAAATACCTGATGACATCATCCAAGAAGCTTCTTTGGTAAACATCACACTATAAACGAGTATGGCATTAGAGGTCTGAAAGTAAGTACAAAACACCTCAGGATAATATTATGAGATCTGTCAGCCTTAGGGCAGCCTTCCCTTTTTATTGCATATAAGTAACCCATAAGATAGGACCTAGTAAGCCCCTAGGGGCGGGTGCATTGTAATTAAAAGGTTGGCCATGTACTTTCAAATTTCATTTGTTCTCGTGTAAAAAACACCTACATGTGTTTTTAGCTGCTGTGAGGCCTACCTGTCCCCTAGCATAACATTGGGTTGCCTAAATACATTTGATAAGTGCTAATTTTTTATACAGGACCAGGTAAGCAGTTCATGTTTGGTATCTATAAACTTCTAATGAAAAAATCTCTTTAAGGGTAAAGTCGGATTTTAATTACAATTGTGAAAATGACACTTTTAGAAAGTTGGCATTTTATTGCTCTTAACGATTTGATGCCTGCACCCTCCCCTGGGTCACATGACTGGGCGTAACAGACAGACTGTGAATTCCTTCTGACCGTCACACAATAAAGGGATTAGGTGTGCCTGACTAGGCCATCTGCTGGCAAAATAGGTGGGAGCTGGGCACTGAATTGACTGTGTGCTACCTTCAAACAAAGGACTTATCACCTCTCCGTTGGCAATTCCAAGCATTTTAAAGAAACCTCTAGAAACTGTTCCCAATTTCAAAGAAGACACTGGAAAAAAATTGTACTCTCATACCTACTCTTGAGTTCACTATCTGGACCTGCGGAGGGACTCTCAGCGGACTGCTGCTGCTGTGACCTGCTATGCATGGGCGGCTCCTCCACTAGGACAGAGGAGTGTCGCCCCATTGCTTACTCGCAGTGCGAGAAGCAGAAACATAAAATGGTAATAACCTTGAGTTATTACCATTTTATGGTTATTTGTGGGTGGGTGGGTGGGGCGGGTCTGTGACCGCCCTCATCGCTGCCACCGATGACATCCGAGCCCTGCTGGATAACGGTGAAACAGCGGCCCTCATCCTCCTAGACCTCTCCGCGGCGTTCGACACTGTCTGCCACCGCACCCTAGTGCAGCGCCTCAGCAACATCGGAATCCAGGAGAAGGCACTGGAGTGGATCATCTCCTTCCTCGCTGGAAGGTCACAGAGAGTCCGCCTACCACCGTTCAGATCTGCAGCCACGGAAATCATCTGCGGCGTTCCTCAGGGCTCCTCGCTCAGCCCCACCCTCTTCAACATCTACATGAGCCCCCTTGCGGCCATCGCACGCCAACACAACCTCAACATCATCTCCTACGCCGACGACACCCAGCTGATCCTCTCCCTGACCAACGGCCCCGCCGCCGCCAGAAACAACCTCCACGAAGGGATGAAAGACGTAGCCGAGTGGATGACGACCAGCCGCCTGAAACTGAACTCAGACAAGACGGAAGTCCTCATCCTGGGCTCCTCGCCCTCCACCTGGGACGACTCCTGGTGGCCCCCCGCCCTGGGCACCGCACCCAAACCGACAGACCACGCACGCAACCTGGGCTTCATCCTGGACTCCTCCCTCTCCATGACCAGACAAGTCAACGCCGTCTCCGCGTCCTGTTTCAACATCCTACGCATGCTACGGAAGATCTTCCGGTGGATCCCCACCGAGACCAGGAAGACGGTCACCCAGGCCCTCGTCACCAGCCGACTGGACTACAGCAACGCCCTCTACGCCGGAACCACCGCCAAGCTCCAGAATAGACTCCAGCGGATCCAGAACGCCTCAGCCAGACTCATCCTCGACATCCCCCGACGCAGCCACATCTCCGGACATCTGAGAGACCTGCACTGGCTCCCCGTCAACAAGAGAATCACCTTCCGTCTCCTCACCCACGCACACAAAGCCCTACACGACCAAGGCCTGAGCTACCTCAACAACCGCCTCAACTTCTACGCTCCCAAACGCCACCTCCGATCGACCAACCACGCCCTCGCCGCCGTCCCCCGCATCCAAAGAGTGACAACAGGAGGAAGGTCCTTCTCCTACCTGGCCGCCAGGACCTGGAACACCCTCCCGACCGACCTTCACCTGACCCAAGACCACCTCTCCTTCAGGAATAAACTCAAGACCTGGCTGTTCGAGCAGTAGCGGCACCCCACCCCCCTCCCCCCCCCCCAAGCGCCTTGAGACCTTCCGGGTAAGTAGTGCGCTCTATAAATGCCTTGATTGATTGATTGATTGATTGAGCAGGGCAGGGGAGTAGTGGTGTGCCCACTCCTGACTGCACGAAGACGGTTTGGTCGGCCCTCTGGGGCTGCCCATAACAGTCATGCACACTCAGCCCTTCTCCATGCAGGCTCCAATGCAGCTTAGGGGGAGCCTGGCTACCTGATTCTTGTTCCGGCCGGAGGCAGGAGAGCAGGAGCAGAGAAGACGCAGGACCAGGCCAGCGAAAAAGTACATTTAAAAAAATTGTTATTATTAAATTAACCCCGTGTGACCTCCCTGCGTGACCCCCCTCTCCCTGCACGACCCCTTACCCATCAACCTGGGAGCCATGTTAGCCATGACTGCTGCTATGCACTCTGTAAGACTACTTTGCTACTCCTGGATGGACTGCTTTACATCCTGAAAGCTGTCTTCAACCCTAAGAGGAAATCCATGCTGTTTTGACCCCACTTCTTTATTTGAGCCCAGGACTACCAGAGCTGCTCCAAATAGTAATTTAAACCCCTACGCTATCCAACACTTTCCCTACTGTTGCACTCACTGGAGTGGGAATAGTAATTTTAACCCCTACGCTATCCAACGCTTTCCCTACTATTGCACCCATTGGAGTGGCAATAGTAAAATTAACCCCTACGCTATCCAATGCTTTCCCTGCGCTTGCACTCTTTGGAGTGGGAATAGTGTTTTTTAAACTTCTGCTATCGTTCGGTAATATAATAGTATCTTATTTAATTATAGTATGTTACTATATATATATGTTGTAACAAATATGATTGTAAAAATTTATTTTTATTAATTTCATTTATTATTTAATTATTAAAAGTTAATTTAAGTATTTTTAAGTATATTTTAGTAATTAAATTTAAATATTAATTTAATTTAACACTGTTTTTATTAAAGTCGATTTTTTTTTAAACTATATGTTTGTAAACGATATTTTGTACTCGATATTTTTGTACTTACCTGTTTGTAGATACAAACTCGATATTCTGTCTGTCGATATTTTGTCCACGATATTTTTGCAAGTCGATATTTTGTCCCTCGATATTATTTCAGTTATCCGTCATTTGAGATGCCATCAGTGAACTGATTAATGCTGTCATAGAACATGTCATGAGTGATGTAATATGTGAGGTCAGATGCAGTGCATGGCAGGGTCACAAGTTATATAACATGTGAGCATGAGTTCAAAATATTATTTTGGCATAGAGATATTCACCTAACAATAACATAATTTTAACCTTTGATTAATTTGGTAAAAAGAAAAAAATATATGTATATTTACTATAACTATAATGACCTGTATACTATAATAACTGCTTATGACCTCACATATTACGGATGACATCTCAATTGACATCAGTGATGACATCATCCACAACATCTCTGATACACCCACTCACACCCCTATAGAATCTTTTATACACCCACTCTCACTCCCACACAACCATTCACAAACCCATTCACAGAGCCATACCAGTACTGAAATACCGACCCACTGTTTTATAGATCAACACACACATCCATTTGCTTACCCATACTGCCACTCATATACCCATGCACTCACTAATACAGCCATTGGCATATCCACTCATACACCCATACAAGCACTCACACACTCATTTAGTCAGCTATATAACTACTTACACACCAAGACACTCACTCTTACAGTCAATCACACAGCCTTTTACTCACCCACTTACTTACTCATAAAAAGTAGCACATACTCACTCAACTATACAGTTAGTGACATCAGCATGCACTCATCCATATAGACACTCTCATATTCACTCACTCACACATAGTCACTCATATTCCCCGTCCCTCACATATAGTGCCTTTCACACTTTCAAATACTTCAATGTCCCAGTGGTGGGCACCCCAGGACATTGCTGGAGCCAGCTCTGTGGGGGTGGCGGTCCCTAGGGCCATGGAGATCTCCTGGAGGGTGGCTGCGTGGACCCGCTCCCATCTTCTGTATAGCCCCGAGGAGGTGGTGGTCCCCGGGGCTGGGGGTCCGCAACAGTCATTACTTAATTTCTGCGGCGGGGAGGTGGCAGTCCCCGGGGCTGCGTGGGAGGGCTAAATCCCCCAACCATTATTTTTACATATAGGCTCACAGAGGTGGTGGTCCCCAGGGCTGCAGACAGGCCATATGGCCTCCCCACATTCCAGTATATTAGCCCCTGGAAGGTGGCGGTACCCGGGGCTGTGTGGGAGGGCTGGAGCCCCCCATGCATTTTAATTTAATATAGCCCGGGGTGGTGGAGGTACCCGGGCTGTGGAGGGGCAACTTGTCCCTCTGAATTTTTTGGGTGATTAGCTCCAGGGAGGTGGCGGTCACCAGGGCAGCAGAGGGGCCACATGGTCCCCTCGCATGTCAAACAATTAGCTCAAGGAAGGTGGTGGTCCCCTGGGCTGAGGGGGCCCACACAGGCCCCCGCATTACTATTTTTAACTGCCCCTGGCCCACTCGGGGCTTAATTGAACAAAGCACTTTTACATTTTTAGCAGGATTTGCGGATCCAATGCAACTCCCGTAAAAAAACCTTAAAAAATGCTTTTTTTGCCCCAGAGGTCCCTGTGGGATTCCCTGAACAGGCCTAGGCGGTCAGGGTGTTTCTACCCGGCCCCCTTTTTAACAAAATGTGTTTTCTTGTGACTCGGTTCAACTGCGTCACAAGATAGCTACCAACACTCCCTGGTTTTAAATGTTGGCAGCCAATCAGATCTCAGACACGACATCAGGAGAGGTTCCATTTCTCAGATACTACTGAACGGATTTACACCATTTAACAAAATGAGTGCTTTCTGGACCAAGAGCTACCTTTTTTTGCCAAACGTGGTGTAATTTTATTCAGCAGTTCAGGCTGTAACCATATCTAAAGTTTCCTCTGGAAATTAACATGGAGAAAAAGTGTTTTGGGCCTCTTTTTTTTCGGCTCCCGCTTGACGGATCACCCCGAAATTTTCAATACAGGAGCTGAAGTGAGCGGCAAATTCTTTTTGAAAATTTCATGAAGATTTGTCCAACAGCGTCAAATTTATTGGCAAATCAAAATCAGCTTTTTAATAGAAATTAGGTCCTAACTATAACTACCCAGTAGGTAATAATATATATATATATATATATATATATATATATATATATATATATATATATATATATATATATATTGCTCCAATCCTGCTTCCATAAAACCAGGTCTGACACATGCTCGGGTTGCCAAACAGAAATTTAATACCTCCAGTGCACATTTGTCATTCAGCGCGATGTCCACAATTACATCGTCTGGCAGACGCGTTTCGGCGTGTGCCTCATCAGTGCCAGGTCAATGCTGAAAGTGTCAAGATGCTTTCTTAGCGGGGCTGCTGATTAAATAACAACCGAGTAATCTCATTGGCTGGGAGTCATTGTCATAGAAAGCAGACAGAGAATATATATATATGCCCGGAGGAAGCCCAAGGATAGAAGAGACTTCAAGGACACCGTGGGGGTACAGAAGGGATTTCTTTATTCTTTAAAAGTTGCGCAGCGTGATGCATTTTGGCTTCTCTGCCTTCCTCGGACGCTTGCTCACAACGGAATGGTGCCGTTTTCCTCCATGAAGATACTCCGGTGCTCCTGGTAGTAGGAGATCAGCTGACCCCGCCTGATTGGGAACAGCTGTAGTCAAATCCGAGACTGCAGTTCCCAGAATGCAACAACATGGTAAGTTTCAGAGCGGGGTTGATGGCTGGTATACCGAGTCAAGGGGGGGCCGTGTAGTGGCAGTCAGCATTCCCAATTGAAAAGTCAGAAGTCCCTTGGGTCCCCAACTCCCCAACCACGTTTGCAGGGAGAACAGAGGCAGAGCTGTGGAGAGCGCTGGGTTAACCCTATCCTCTGTGTAATTCACAGACTGCAGCCTGGCAGCAGCCCCATCACTGACCTGTTCCCGTGGCGGTCCTGGGTGATTCGATACCTCAAACAGGAGAAGCAGCAAAGCTGGTTGCCAGTGACTCCCAGGGCTCTTTGTCGGGCGGGTCCTTGTGCCGCGTTTCTGGCTTTACGCGGAAAATATGCCTGGAGGAAGCCCAAGGATAGAAGAGACTTCAAGGACACCGTGGGGGTACAGAAGGGATTTCCTTATTCTTTAAAAGTTGTGCAGCGTGATGCATTTCGGCTTCTCTGCCTTCCTCGGACGCTTGCTCACAACGGAATGGTGCCGTTTCCCTCCATGAAGATACTCCGGTGCTCCTGGTAGTAGGAGATCAGCTGACCCCGCCTGATTGGGAACAGCTGTAGTCAAATCCGAGACTGCAGTTCCCAGAATGCAACAACATGGTAAGTTTCAGAGCGGGGTTGATGGCTGGTATACCGAGTCAAGGGGGGGCCGTGTAGTGGCAGGCAGCATTCCCAATTGAAAAGTCAGAAGTCCCTTGGGTCCCCAACGCCCCAACCACGTTTGCAGGGAGAACAGAGGCAGAGCTGTGGAGAGCGCTGGGTTAACCCTATCCTATGTGTAATTCACAGACTGCAGCCTGGCAGCAGCCCCATCTCTGACCTGTTCCCGTGGCGGTCCTGGGTGATTTGATACCTGGAACAGGAGAAGCAGCAAAGCTGGTTGCCAGTGACTCCCAGGGCTCTTTGTAGGGCGGGTCCTTGTGCCGCGTTGCTTTCATGGTTAGAGCTGGCCACAAGCTCAATACAGCCCCCTTCCAGCAAGTTTTCGGTGTCTGTGTGGCACACGAGAGGACTGCTCAAGATGTTTGGGAAACGCCGAAACGCCACACTCCACAGCGATTCTACTGGCAAGCAATTTGCAAGACCGTGACTACACGGGGTGCTCACGCTCACTGGAGGAGTGGGCTCTTTTGCTTGCTGTGGTGATTTGCGGTCGAAAGCAAGGAGGTGGAGGCGATCTGTCCGACTACAAATCCAGGATTCAGTGGGGTCCCTGCAGTCACCGCCCACTTGGGCATGTACTTACTAAGGTTTGCTGCAGGTGAGGAGGTTCGGACGTTTCTGAATCTCCACCCCCTAATCATGTGGGAGTGTCGTCATCAAATTTTAAAAGGCGCTTCCAAAGTGGACAAGTGAATTCTCTTTCAAGCAAGACGGCATCTGAGGAAGGCAAAACATGCCGAAATGCATCATGCCGCTTGAAACTGTCCACTGGCAATAAAGAACGCTGTTTCATCTTACCTGTGGTGGCTGTCATCCTTTCTGAGACAAGGGAAAGGTCGTTGCTTTCATATTTCATATATATATATATATATATATATATATAAGATAAGAGGTCCTGAATGTATTCTGTGTAATCCTTTCGCTCAACCATTATTGGGGCCAACATATTTCTATGCCTCTATTTGTCCTGGGTTTTGATTTTGGAAATCTGGTCACCCTATGTACATTCATTACCATTCCTCATATTCTTAGCCATGCATCGTTGCATTACATGTGACACATAAATTCCACCAGAGTCTGGTACCTTCTGATACTAGGCCCATCCAAGTTTATGTTTTTTTTAATGCCCTGGGGCTGTTAACAGCAAAAAGGCATAATCAAGCCTCTAGGTCCATTTTTAAAAACACAAACATTGCCTTACTAAAGATAGATAAGAAATTGGAGAGCAGCATCAAGGGCTTTAAGTTTGAGTCCCTTTGGGCCATTAGTAAGATCCTATACAAGGGGAAATGCCTAGCCTTCGACACATGGATAGAGAAAAATATTTACCAGCCATACTAACAAGAAGATGGGGCATATCCCGCCATGTTCGCAGTACGAACTGAAGTCTAGGCATAACCTAACAGACATTGATTTCTACAACTTTTTGAAAATCAAAACGGTCCTGTCCAAAATCAAACTATGGCCCGCACAACCGTCAATCTCCCAGTAAATGGCAAACATCAATAAACTAGGACACCAGGTCTCACACCTCTACAAACTCCTATGCCCGAAATCCACAAAACTTAATGATAAGACAATTAACTATTGGAAAAAACAAACCAAAACACACATAATGAACAAGAACTGGCAACACTATGGACCTCTGCCTCATGCAATAAAATCTCCCTGGTGCTTTCACAAACAAAATTCTGGCTACTCCATAAGGCTTTCTGGACCCCTGCACGCCCATTATCACTAGGTCTCAGGGACGATGCACTATGCTGGAACTGTAACAAGGAAAAGGGGCACCTAGAACACCTTATCTACCAATGCCCAACACTCAAAACATTCTGGGAGAAAATCTTTGGTTTTATAAATAGGGTACTGGGCTGTACGTTAACAACTGAATTTTCCTCCCTCGCCACCGCATTTATGATCGCAGAACTAAGATCAGAGCACGATAAAGACCTACTAGACTTGCTGCTGACCGCGGCGGTGAAAATTTTCCTAGCCAACTGGAAAGACACAAGTAAGACCTCATACAAAGGCTGGTTCAATTGGGTTACGCACCTCAGAGGAGCGGACAACATTGCACTACAGAACTCACCCTGGAGACCATCAACCAGAGGGATGTGGAAATAACTCGACACATACCTAGACTTTTACGAACCCCCATGAAACCAATTCTTCCCGACGACACACCCCCTGACCCCCTTTATGTACGGTAAAGTGGATGTAACTGAGCGCAACTACTATGGCCCTACGGGTCGGTAGATGGAGTGACTTCTCTCCCAATCTCGCCACAAGCGAGCCAGTGCTGTGGCGGCTTTGTCAGGCGTTTATAAGTCTTATGACTTTCTTGTGTCCTTCTTTCAACTCTTTCTCTCCTGATTTTTTCTATCACCCTCTTTCTTGTTCTCAGTAAGTCACGTCAGGTGGGGTTAGCTAAGCATATGTTTCGAAGTCCCTGAAAACACGGTTGTATAAACTACGAATGGCTAACTGTAGAGTATAAACACACTCAATTTGTAGAAATAATTAGAAGTTTATTAGAAGAAAAGGAAACACCACCGGCTACATGACTTGCAGCACCGGTCAGCGCACAACAACTAACTTAACCGTATGTCTCCAGCTGAGCGGCCCGATCACAGATCGTGCCGTGGCATGAGACATAGACCTTTGAATATCAACATACTATAGTTAACAAGTAAGCACGAGAAATAGCACAAGAAATAAAAACTTGAATGAAAACATAATGAAAAGCACGTGAGAAGGCGCGTGTAAACATGACACACCTTCCTCCCTTAATAAAACAAAACAAATAAATATGTAAAATAAAATGAAAAAAAAAACACACAAAAAAAACTTCAAATAGAGTTTCATACTAAGCTTCAAATTTCCCTCTGACAAGAGCAATAAAATCAGACTTCCACTTAGGTCTTCTTGTTGTTCTTTTCTGCAGGATAACATCATCATTATTAACAGACTGAATATTTACATTTTGACAAGAAGAAATACCTCGACTCCCAATACCTGGACTACTGATTATTCTTCCACCTTCATTACATATTGCATTACCTTCCAGATCATCATCTAAATAAGAATAATCCGAATGGTTTGAGTTAAAAGTCTTGTTATAAATCATTTTATCAGCCTTAAGAATAGCATTCCTACTGAGGTTCCAAAATTTATTATCCGACAACCTTACTGAATTTTCCAAAACTTCCATGACCTCAAAATGACCCATGAATAAACTTTCTCCTTTTTTTACCTTCCATGTTTTTTTTACTTTAACCAACATACAATTTCAACATACAATTTCCACTTTTGGATCAATTTTAGAACCTTTTTTCCCATCAAAATATTTCTTATTATGTTCCTGTCCCTCGTTGCCAAATTGTAGAGTATAAACGCACTCAATTTGTTGAAATAATTATAAGTTTATTAGAAGAAAAGGTAACACCACCGGCTACACGACTTGCAGCACCGGTCAGCGCACAACAACTAACTTAACCATATGTCTCCAGCTGGGCTTGATCACAGATCGTGCCGTGGCATGAGACATGAGACATAGACCTTTGAATATCAACATACTATAGTTAACAAGTAAGCACGGGAAATAGCACGAGAAATAAACACTTGAATGAAAACATAATGAAAAGCACGTGAGAAGGCGCGTGTAAACATGACACTAACCTTGTAACAGAAATGCTAATGTCTTTGCTTATAAACATTCATAATAAATTACTTTGAAGGAATTTACGTTTTTCACACAGAGATTTCAGCTGCAGTAGGCATCCAAAATTTCTGTCTGAAATTGAAGGGAAAAACCTGAAAGGCCGATATCCTAATATTATTCCCTAAACACATGCAATTCCCCTTATTTTGTTGCCGATGGAATTTTCCAGTGACGGTAATTCTGGGAAGAGAAATAACAGGAATGTTGCTACCTACTTGAAATTTGGACTGTGTATACACACTGCGCCTTCTTTGGGGAGTTTGTCGCTTTTTCCCGGAGCAGGACCTTAAAACCCTGGTGCAATCGCTGGTCCTCTCCAGACTGGACTACTGCAATTCTCTTCTTACTTGCCTCCCTAAATCCCACTTGTCCCCCCTTAGATCAGTTCTCCATTCAGCAGCTCGCTTCATCTATGGGGCCAAAAGAAGCGACCACATCACACCGATGTTATCCACCCTCCGCTGGCTTCCCATCGAGGCTAGCGCTATCTACAAGACGGCCTGTATTACTCACAAAGCCTTGCACTCCACCTCTCCTCGCTACCTGGCGAACAAGCTGAAGCTGTCTGGAGGCTTGAGACCATCACGTAATGTGGAAAATCTACTGCTTTAACCTCCCACTTTCAAGAAGGAAAGATCGATGGCCCAATCCTTTTGAGGCAATGCAGTGAGAATCTGGAACTCACTTCCGCCTCAGCTCCGGACCACCGCCTCCTCCCAGGCCTTCAAAAGGGACCTCAAAGCTCTCCTCCTTCAAAGACACTTCTAAATGTAATTCATGCCCTCTCTATTATCTGAAGGAAGACCTCCCATTACTGAAAACTACTCTCCATGACTATGGAAGTGCCTTCCCAGTGTGTTCTGGTAGTTTGAGTGTTTACCATTTATTGCAGTATTATCCTTGTACCTGTGTTTGGTACTCTGTTGTAACATGCACTCGTCACTTTTCTCCTGTAACACACTGTTTGCTACCTCTCACATTTTGTTTGCTTTTGATACTTTCACAAGTGCCACCATTGCCTACGTAACGTTTGTTCTTGTTCCTCAGTATCTAGCATATATTGCAGTATTGTACCTCTAATTGTACTTTGTTTTCTCTTGTAACTTGCACACTTGTCACTATTTCCTCCTGTATTGCACTGTTTGCTACCTCATGTATTTTGTTTGCTCACAATTGTCACTTTTACCTCATGTAACTTATCATCTGCTTTTGTACTATAGTTCACTTGTAATTTTCTGTTCCTATTGTGAAGCGCTCTGACGCCTTTACCCTTCGGGTAAAGTCTGCGCTATATAAAAACGCATAAATAAAATTTAAAAAAATTTAAAAAAACACACATACACACAGCCAGACGCACGCCCACTCCTATGCACACTGTAATTAACAAAATGCAACACTTGGCTTTGTCTTGCGGTATGTGAGAGAGGCTGGAATCAGCTGTGCTCGCTTCTTTCATAACTCTTTCCAGACACTCGGGAGTCCTTACAGAGTCATCTGGTGATAGCACAGCTAATCCACCCCAATCCCTTCACAAAATCACTCGAGACCTACAAAGAGGCCGGAAGAGGAACCACAAAATCATAAGAATGTATTCATGTTTTTCTGACTTAAGGTGGTGCTCAGCCTGTCACAAACCTCTTTGCATTTGCCCTTGAGCTGCTTTTACAAGTCTCCGTAGGTGCTGTGAGCACTGTCTCACAGGCGCTCGCCCCTGTAATGACTGCAATTATATTGTTTGAAACCAAACCCATTAGCAGAGGAATGGAGAATCATTTTACTCCAACATGCGGGTGGTCGTTATTTTCTTTTTTTTCTCTCCACCATCTGGGGAATTGACAGATGTGTTGTTTTTATAGGCGGGGTTGACATGGAGAATGTTAAATGCAGCACTATCTAAAACACTGCATGTAATGACGGATTGCCTGACCTTTCCGAGGAGTTTGTTTATTTTACAGAAACAACACAATCAGGGCATGCACTGGAAAGCACGATTACTGACTTGAAAATTTCAGCATCACTATCAGGCACACTGCTTCATGCGAACAGCCGGCGTACTTGAGAAGGTTTTACTGGCACTATTGATGGCTACCTTTATCTGTTAAAACTTAAGATGTCGTTTTTGAACAGGTACTACAAAAACAAAGTAGATCAAAAGCAGAGCTTGCGCCCAGTTCATAAATTCTCAAGCAGGCATGTCATGTCAGTTTTTGCTGCCTCTTGACATGCCATTTAAAATCAACAATGTATCCCCGAGAGTGAACTATAAATCATACAGTTTGTCTTCCTCCTATTTTTTACAGACTCCGTTTTTGTTGGCCTTAGGGCTTTGCACTTTACCACTGCTAACTCTTGCTAAAATGCTTGTGATCTCTAACAAGAGAGTAGCTTCATGGGGGTGTTTGGGTTGTTGCACCTTCCCTAATAAATGTATTTCCTGATAAGTAGTTGGGTAAAGGTGCTACAGTCAGGTATGGTGAGGTGTCTGTCGGATTTCACCATGACATTTTACATACACAAAGACAAAAATGCATACTCAATCTGGCATATGACACTGAGTCAAAAATGATTTACAAAACCGCTTTAAAGAACTTTCATAAATTAAAAACGGTCCATTATGAGGGATTTTTTTGCTCTACAAATTAAGGAGGCTGATAATTCAGCTAAGACCCTCTTTAATATTATAAAGGATTTTGCTGATCCCCCAGCCTTGGTGTCACAGAGTACACCTAGCCAGGCCTTATGTAATGGCCTGTCGGACTACTTTCATGAAAAGATTACCAAGATAACATCTTTATTTAATCTAGACAGGGCTCCGCCCGTGCCTGATTCCTATGACCTGCAGAAAGTGTCCCTGACTTCTTTCAAAGATCTCACTATTGAGGCTGCTGGGACTTTGTTTGACCAGTGCAAATCGGGGTCCCTTCTGGATCCCGCTCCAGCAAAGGTGTTGGGCAAACTTGCTCCTCTGGTAATTAGTCCACTTCTTGATATTTGGAATACTTCGCTACGCATTGGCCAATTTCCGGCCGCGTGGAAGCAGGCCATGCTGGTTCCAATTATTAAGAAGGCTGATGCGGACCCATCCCTGTTTAGCAATTACCGTCCGATTTCTCTCCTTCCTAAACCGGCTAAAATCTTAGAAAAGGTAGTTCAGAAACAATTAGCGGAATACCTGGAAGCTAATCAACTTCTGCTTGACTCGCAGTCCGGTTTTAGACCAGGTTTTAGCACAGAGAGGGCACTTCTAGAGGTGTCGGAGTCTATTCGAGAGTGTGTGGATAGGGGCGAGGAGGCCATGCTGGTCCTCCTCGACCTATCCGCTGCCTTCGATACGGTGTCACATGATATATTGTTAGATCGACTGGGCCATATGGGTTTGGAGGTATAGTATTGGCTTGGATCAGATCTTATCTCACAGGACATACCCAGAAGGTCCTTCTTCGACCTTTAGAATCAGAACATAAACCTTTGCTCTGTGGTGTGCCGCAGGGCTCTGCATTGAGCCCTCTGTTTTTTAACGTATATCTTGCACCACTGGTAAAAGTGGTGGAATCTTGGGGGGTCAGAGTGATTTCTTACGCTGACGACACTCAGCTTGTATTTTCTTTTAGAGATCACTCTGACACCAATTTTACCAATTTTCGTCACTGTCTCAGCAATATTTCCTCTTGGATGAACTCCAATCATCTAAAACGTAACTGACAAGACGGAGGTCTTATTCTTTAATCAGAAAACTTCACTGCCAGCCATTCAGTGGTAGCCGACAGAGCTCAATCCCCCCCGGTCCCAGTCCAAGCAGTTCCAAACTTGGGTTTTCAATTTGATAACTCTTTATCTTGTAAAGCCCAAATTAACAAGGTAACGTCTGTTTGCTTTGGCAAGCTGCGCATGATTAGGAACATTTTCCCTTACCTCCCGCTAGACTCTCGTAGAACTATTATACATGCCCTGATCACCTCACACTTAGACTACTCTAACAGTTTATATGTTGGCGCCCCTTTGTACCAAATAGAGCGCCTGCAGATTGTACAAAATGCGGTGGCAATATCCCTTATCGCCACTCGGTGTCATCTTATCTGAGGAAGCTACATTGGTTACCAGTCACCCGGCGTATCCAATTTAAGGCATTGACTTTTGCTTTTAGGGCCCTTAATGGACTTGGCCCTGGTTACCTGAGAAAACAGCTCAAATTGGTCCATTCTATCAGATCACTGAGGTCTAACAATCTCCGCCTCCTGGTTACCCCACGCCGCTTCCGCCAGTCCAGAATGGGGGGCAGGGCGTTCGGAGTGGTGAACGCTAAACTATGGAACAGCCTCCCATTAGACCTCAGGTTCCTCTCTTCGGAATCACAGTTCCGGAGTAGATTGAAAACCTGGCTGTTCATTAGCCCCTAGTAGCCATCACCCTACTTTTAGCCTGCCGTCTGCAGCGCCGGGACACCCCCGTTGGGGGTAGCCGTGCGCTTTACAAGCTTCAAAATAAATAAATAAAATAAAAATCTCACGCACCCACAATCCTTCTGACCAAGATGGCCCCTGCTTTCTCCTCTAAACACGGTGGCTTATACCCAATTGGCATATCTAATGTACTTATAAGTCACTATTAAAGTGGTACTCAATGTACCCAGGGCTTGTAAATGAAATGCTACTAGCGGGCCTTCAGTACTGATTATGCCACCCACTTAAGGAGCACTTTAAACATGTCTCAGGCCTGCCATTGCAGTGCATTGCTGGCTTTTGAAAAAGAAGTAGTTACCCATAACTGGATTTCTTGAAAGGAAAGTGATTTCCTAGTCCACAAATTACCCATTACTCCATACTTTTACACCATCCCCAAGATACACAAGAGTCTGGCCAACCCACCTGGGTGACCCATAGTATCAGGGATTGGCTCAATACTGGAACCATTGTCCAAATTTGCTGACGCTTTCCTGAGACCAGTCATACAAAAACACAGACACTTACCTCAAAGACACCAAAGATGTATGGAGGCTTTTATAGGATAGACCTTTCAACCCAGAAACAGAACTACTAATAGGCTAGGACATTACAAGTTTATACACTAGCCTACCACACACAGAGATACTGAACATCCTTAAAGATATGTTATTTGAGGTAGCCCAGGAGTATCAACGCCCAAGGAACGTGGCTATGGCGTTATGTAAATGGGCTCTAAAGGAGAATTTCTTCTAATTTGAAGATACCCTCTACTTACAGAAATGCAGGATCTGCATTGGAAGCACTTTTGCTCCAAGCATAGCAGGCCTCTCTGTTCACCATCTAGAGAAATATAAAATCTTGTGTCCCACCAAACCGTACTTTGCACACATAATCATGTGGAAAAGGTGCATTGATGATGTACTGATATTCTGGCAAGGTAATGAAAGCACTGCTCACAATTTCCTTAATTGGCTGAACGATTTCCTGAAATTCACACATACTGTAGCCAAAACAGAACTTGTTTTCCTAGATATTAACATCATCCCAGGGAAAGAGTTCTTCAGAACAACCACCCATGTAAAACCAACGGCAAAAATTGTTTGCTTCTGTTTGATAGTTTCCACCCTAGACACCTTAGGGAGAACCTACCTTTGGGCCAGTCTCTGTGATTAATACGCAATTGCTCAACATTGAGTAAGTATAAGAGTCAGGCAGAATGTTTGGTTTCAAAACTACAAGTGAGACACTACACATAGAAAATCATCTCTTGAGCTATGAAAAGAGCCAGGAACAACCATAGAGCGGGGCTACTAGAAATACCACCTACAAAACTGAAGCAAGAAAGACTGATCGGTATCACAACCTCCATTGTAGCATCCAATAAAGTAAGCAAGATAACAAAACATGGCAAACTCTGAGCAGTGGCTCAGTAAATTATGCAAAACCTAAGTTCTCACACAAACCAGGACGGATTCTCAGCGACATGCTGGCCCACACAAGACCACTCAAGAGTTACAACCCGCGACCAAACCAGGGTTTCATTACCCCATTACAAGGACTTCACCCTTGTGGCAATTGTAGTGTCTGCCACCGCACAAAAACAAAAAAACAGATAACATTTAACAATAACACAACCCGGGAACTCAGACATTTCACAAATTGCAACTCAAAAGGAGTAATCTACATGATCACATACCCGTGCAATCTCCATTATATAGGAATGACGACACGCAAGATCAGTACTAGGACAGAGGTCTCCTACCAGTAGCTCGTGAGCTACTGTAGCTTGAGCTAAATCTGAGTAGCTCACCTGTGTGCAGCCCAGCCTATTAAATTAGAAGGATTTTGCTTGGTTGAATTAATATACATATAAAGAAATTGAAAATATACTGCACTAATATATTAGTAGCTGTTAATGTGTTTTATTGAACATAAGTAGCTCTCAATACAGAAAAGGTTGGAGACCCCTGTACTAGGACTTGCGATCATCGGAGTAACTTGAGATGTGTCCACATGACCACCAAAATGTCAGTCCATTATATGGAACAAAAACACACAGTGAAAGACTTTCACTGCATTATTCTTGAAGAAATCAATCAAGAAGCCCAACTGCTCAAGTAGGAACATCGTTGGGTGTTCAGGTTGAAGGCACACATAAAAGGAGTGAATGAAAATATACTGTGGGGACAGTTTATTAAATTAACCACTCTTTGGTAGCACATTACATCTGTGTCATGCCTCCTCCAGGTCGTCTCTGGTTCTATTGTACATAGCATCAGTTGGTGGTCGAGACACTGGGCACTAAGAGCCCTTTTTGAAGACATACAGGTTAAGTGGGAATATTCATAAATTGCGCTTGTTTTTTCCCAGACCAATAATGAATTTATAGAGGGTACCTTTTCCCTTACTTGTTCACCTAAATAACATACTGCATGTAAAAACCAACCTCCCAGTATAGTACTCCTTCATGCCCAGACAAATTCCTTTGAATAAGAATGATGGTTTATTATTTTTTTTAAATATCATTTGGAATCAACGGTTTAACTATTTCTTATAGAGCGAATCTTTTCGCAATATCACCATTTAATCCGTCTCCACACTTGCAATCACTAGGGGGCATATTACCAACAACTTGCGATAATTATCGCTATGTTGGTTTAGCAGCGATATTTTTATCGCCGAGCTGCGGTGATTTTTATCGCTTAGGAGCCTTGCTATTATCAAGGTTTATCTCCAAAGCGATAAAAATCGGCCGAAATGCATGAATATCGCTGTAAAGTCAGCAATATTCATGCATAACCGAGCTAATGCTCCTAGTCATGTTATCCACCTACCATTGGATAACACGGCTAAGAACTGCTCAGGGCAGGCGCGAATATCTCCAAAAGTTGGTAATAGGAGATAGCGATGTTAGCGACTGTTTCCAGAGTAATCTTTTCTCTCACATATCTTTTCGGATCTTACAGAAACGTTACCAAATGGGCACTGTATGTATATGTCTATTTCTATTTTTTATCCAGGGAGCTGAATCAGAGTGCACTTAAATTTGAGTTTCTTTCGACAGTAGTGGTATCAGAGAGCATTTCTTGGTCCTGAAGAAAAGCCTTGTTGTAGGGCTTGAAACATGTAGACCGCAAAAATTCATGTGCACAATTGTGTGATTTTCAAACATTCCCTCACTTACTAATCATACTGGTTAGAGGCAAGAATACAATTATTTTCCTACTAAACCAGGTATTTTTAAATGCTCCTCTAAAAACACCCCCACTCCTATTTGTACCTCCATCCTTGAAAGTATATGATCAAAGTGCTCCCATGTAACCTGTTGGCCGTGGCACACCCCATTTCGCAGAGGAACGAGAAGAACCCAATGAAGAAGCATGCCGCGAAGGGGAAACCATGGGGGTGTAAGGGTTATTTAAAGAAAACTGCCTGTTTTCTACTGAACATCAGAAGTGGGAAGATAGTCCCATTTAAAGGACTGGATCTCTTTTGTTACTTCATCACTTATAGGAGGCTGAGTCCTCTATTTTGTTTACCTCTACCTCCCCCTTCTTTTTCAGATACTGAGCTACAGCAATACAACATGCTCTAGAGAGTTCCCTGCAACTGCACAGCTGCCCTGCTGTACTGGACCTTCCCTGACGTGCAACTGGGCCTCTCTAAGCCTCACTAGCTTTTGCTCAAGTACATTCCTGATACCCAAGAGGTGTCCCTCAGGTCCCAGACCCTTGATGTGACATCAGTTAAATTCATCCTGAAAGAAAAGGAGAAATCCTGAAGTTTTGGGCTCTTTGCAACCGTAAACTGGCCCATCTACCTGTGCCAAAAGCCATCACGAAGCTCCGGTGAACCTGCCTCTTTGCTGTACATCAACTGCCAGTGAGAACTCGAGATGTGCAGTTCATGCTACAGCATCGATTGCCCACAGTGACATACAATAGAAAACTCCAGCAACAACCACCCACGAGCCAAGCTGGAAAAAACTTTTTAATGTGTTTGAAATAAAGATCTTGAAAGAACTACACACGGTTTTGGATCCATGCTTTGAAGCTTCCCTATTACTTATGAACTGACTTTTGAAACTGGTGAAAAATAACTATAATATCAATTTTGTATTTGGAAACAAAAAAAAAAAAAAAAAAAAAAAAAAAAAGAATGTTTGTTCCTTGACTTTGGACTTCATAGAGGGTGCTTAGTGTAACCTGGTTTTCCTTTGAGTATTGATACGAGCATTAAGTTGCTCTGTGCAACACCCCGGGTGGTGGGTGTCTTACCAGATTCGCAGTGCACCTCTTCCCTTGATACTTTACACACAACCTGCCCAGAGGAAATAGTCTCCGACAGAAGGTGCGGACGTTTTCTCTCACTGAGAAACGCTACCACCAACATTATTGTAACAACCACCCACGATGCCCGGCAGGATCTTTGCACTATAGTGACAACCATCTGCGACGCCCAGCATACTCTTTGCGCTACAACAATGAATATCTGTGCTGATCTCCCTGCTCCTTGCAGCTGCCTCCACCGCAAACCGAAGTTTTCAAGCTGGACTTTATAAGGTAACTTTTTCAGTGGGGCTAACCTGGCCCCTGCATGTGACCCCCACTCCATTGCAGTTGTCCTACACTTATGACTTTCACCCAGTTTTGCATGACCAGATAACTGTATGTGGTGCTTTCTGATTTAGGCTCACTACTCAACATAAATCTTTGAAATCGCATATCTCTGATTCTACTGCTTGGATTTTTGTCATTTTCGTGTTCAATATAATAAATTGTACTTTATTTTTCTACATTGTGGTGGGATTTTTCTTGTGTTGTGTTTTCACTTTAATACTGTTGGTGTGTTGCATAAATACTTCACACATTGTCTCTACATTAAGTCTGACTGTTTTTGTGGCAAGCTACCCGAAGGTTAAGCACAGGCTAATTTTGTGACTTTTGTGGTTGGCCCTGACAGGGATTGTGGTTGTTGCTTGAGAAGAGTATTCACCCCCGAACCAAAAACCCAATTTCCTACACATATCTACTGTGCATCCAGGACAGTCAGCATCTGTGGCCACCCAGTTACAGTCTCACTGTCCTTTTGAAAGAGCTGGGGCAGAACCTGCTGTGAGGAGGGAGTTTGAGATTTAAATTTTTTCTATCTGTGACCAGTAGGTTTGCCCAATGGTGACAGACAGAAAAAATAAGACAACAGACAGTGTACTCTAAATGAGAGGGACAGTCTGATGTCCTTCCTCCGATTGTCTCTACTCGGTTGGGCTATTGGAGTAAGCTTTCTCTCTTTTTTTTTTAAATAATTTTTTATTGGGGTACCAAACACAGAAAACAAACACGAATAATAGCATTCAAAAAGAAGAAAAATACATTTGGCACTGTGGTTAATTCCCCCAATGTTTTTTTCACAATTTTTACCCCACCCCCACCCCGGCGGATCCATCTTTCCCCAAACAATCAGTTCGACAAAAAACAAGGGAAAGCACAAAAGGAAAAAAAAACGGAAAGGAGCTATAATACCATAATACACTAAAATTGATAAATGTAACACATAGGAAAGAAAAGCGAAATATAAATAAATATAAATGTCTTTATCTAACGATTGAGCCAGTTGGTCATGGGCAGCCATAGTTTCTCTCCTTTCTCTCTAGCCCGCCTGCCTCTCCTCCTCAACACTGCCATCTCCCAATTATATACAGACATAAATATACTTAGCCAAACATATTCTGTCGGAGGAGTGATATTCAGCCATACTGTGGCTGTACAAATACGATACAGGACCATAGCCACAAACACAAATTTCTTATTATTTTCATCCATCCCTTGCTCAGAGACACCCAACATGACAGACAGCGGGGTAAGTATCAGTGCAAAACCCAACATTTGCCTCAACCTACTTTCAATTTGGAATAATAATAAAGACATTTTTTAACATGTAGCAAACATATGCGTGCTATCCACAGCATGGGCAGCAAATGCTGGTGAGACCACCCCACCTGTGTATTCGAGCAGGGGTGACATATAGATTACACCAGGTTTTAAAACATTGTATTTGTAGGTTAGCAGATATACATGTCGTTTGACTATAATGCAAAGAATCTTTACAGTCCCCTTGCCCGGCCTGTACCTGCAATTGCCATCATTCAAAGTGTTTTGTTAGATCATCCCCCATACCTGCTGTAATAAGTTGATAGATGATAGCTGTTTGGGCAACCCGATTTTTGCTTAACATTTTTAGCAAGGGGACTTGGGCCCAATTATGATTTGTTTTGTCTATAACATCCCAGATTTGTTGATATTTAAAGAAGTTCGTATTACCCATCCCAAACCGATCTTTAAGAATATCAAAAGAAATTATGCCATCCGCCGGTAGAAAATCCCCAATACAATAGATCCCTTTCTCCTTCCACCTGCGAAAATAGCCATCACTGAAAATGTCCAGGCAAAGGAGGGCATTACTACCAAGAGGGGAATACCGATGCACCCGAGGAATTCCCATCTTTTTCCTAATGGCTGTCCATACTTGTAAATGTAAAATGTAAATTGATACTTGTATAGCGCACTACTCACCCGCAAGGGTCTCAAGGCGCTTGTACGAATACCGCTGTGGAACCCATCCTGGCTTTCCCTGTGAGGCGTCCACTCCTGGGCACCACCAAGGTTGAGGCCAGGCATCCTTAGCGTTGTGGGGGCCGTTGTGGAGATTAAGCAAGCTATTGCCCAGAGTTGCAGAGTGGGACTCAATGATTGGAATAGGCACCGAGGCGAGAATTATCAGGTCCGTGGAAATTTGAGCCCAAGACCCGCCGAGGCGTGGAATTGAACCCTGGCCCCAGGCTAGACCTCTGCATCAGGGTCTGCCACTCTAATCATTGAGCCACTAATAAGAACCTTAAATTTGACCCTCTTGAAATATGCATAATCTATGTGTCGCAGCAACAGAACCTGAGCCTCTGCCCCACACAAGAGTTGGAAGATCGAACATCCGGGATTATCTAAACTACAGCCATTGATCAATTCCGCTGACTATTTCAAAGTGGTAGCCCAATAATATGTCTGAAAATTAGGAACGGACCATCCCCTCCTATCTCGAAGGTAAGGTCATAAATCGTAAGGCCCTTCTTGGGCGCTGCCCCACCCAGAGAAACCAGGAAATGAGTTGGTTAAATTTCCGGAACCAATCTTTACTGAATTCCAAAGAAATAGCCCTGAAATAATACAACATTTTTGGCAAAAACATAATTTTAATGATGTTAGCCCGGCCCATCAGTGTTAAGTGTAGGTTATTCATTCTCTTGGAGTCGGTTTTCATTTTTCCTAGAAGAGGGCCCAGATTTATATCAACGATCGTGGCCGGGTCAGAACTAATCTCCACCCCAGGATACCTTGCGTGGGGCACTATCCGTGAATCGACCATATTAACCTTCTGATTTATCACTATTTGGTTTTTGCCTTCATTCATGTGATACCCAGAAATTTCCCCAAATCTAGATATAATTACTCCTAACGCAGCTAAAGTCTCCTGTGGAGCTGGGGGTCACTATTGCTAAGTCATCAGCATAACCTACATTTTTTACCTCACCCCCTGTTGCCAAAACAGATTGGATTGCCTGATTTGCTTGTATCAATCTAATTAGGGGATCAATATATATTGCAAATAACAAAGCAGAGCCGAGGCAACCTTGTCTGGTGCTACGGGCTCTATATACATGCCTTTAATTGCCTGCAGATACCCATCTCCGATTCAGTAGTGCCTCATTACTGCCCATAAAAAGGCCGGGAGACCCCATCAAAAGCTTTTTCAGCATCAAGTAAAATTGGTGCCATAGGGTCTCCTGTTACCTTGGTATAGTCAAATAAAGTTATGACTCTACGAATATGGTCAATGGCTTCTCTGCCGGAGACGAAACCATGTTGAATATGTGACACAATTTTTTTAATAACAGAGGCCAATCTGTTCACAAAGATCTTAGAATAGATTTTAAAATCATTATTAGTTATAGTGATTGGCCGATATGCCCCTAGATCTGTAGCAGGCTTCCCTTTCTTTAAGAAAACCACAATTTTGGCAAATCTCCATGAATCAGGCGGAGATTCATCAGCCTGAATCAGACTAAAGAGTTCCAGCAAAATTGCAGCAAGCTGCGTGGCGAATTTTAAAAATAAACTCTCCTGGCAAAAAATCAAGGCCCACAGCTTTGCCTGATGGAATCGATTCCAGGGCCTTAACAACCTCGGCTAATGTAATGGGAGCTTCAAGCATACTAATATCTAAGGTGGACAAAGGTTCAATTGGTATTTGACCTAGAAATCTCTCTATCTCCTCTTGCAGAGTTATATTATGAATCCTATCCTCCGAATATAGTCTCTGATAAAATTTCTCGAAGGCTAAAAGAATAGCATCAGAATCTTTTACAAGTCCAATATCTGGATCATTAATCCCCAGTATTTTAGTCTGAGCATCCTTTTCCCTAATACGTAAAGCCAGGGTATGTCCTGTTCTCTCGTTACTCTCGTATATTTGCGTACGCCAGGCTACATACCTGGCTGCTGCCTTACTGGCAGAGATCTCCACTATAGCGGCGCTAGAAGTTGCAATCCGAGTTTGGGCAGCCTCGAGGTTGCCCTTGTCCAGAATCACCTGGGCCAGGTTTAATTCGGCTCTACTCAATGCAATATATAGTTTCTTAATCTTATCCTTTTCTGTTCTTTGGGCCTGCCAGCCAAACTGTGTCGTCTCCCCCCTCACCCCAGCTTTAAGTGAATCTCAAACCACTTGGGGGCTAGTACTCCTCTGATTTTGTGCAAAAAACCTGGTGATCCAAACAGCCATCAGTTCCACATATTGATTATCGCTCAATAATGTCTGATTAAAAGTCCAGCTGGATCTGTTATTTGCACACTTTAGTGATAGTTCCAAAAATCAGCGGGTTATGATCAGACATAACCTTGGGATATTTCTGGATATCACACCCGCCACCAAATTTTGAGAAATAAAAAAGTCATCTAACCTAGAATACGATTGATGCGGACCGAGTAATATGTAGACCCATCTTCCCCGCTTCATATTGCCGCCCACACGTCAACTAACCCATGGAGCTCCCTCATGTGATACAAAGAACTAAAAACCTTAGGTTTACGACCCTTATAACCAGCGATAGGTGGCTTCTGGACAGCCCAGCCCAAATTGATATTAAGATCACCACAAATAATCAGTGGGAGTGGCCACCTCCGTTGCATCTAATACCGGGCCGTAGATGGAGCAAAGAGTGAAAACGCTAGTATCCATGATGCATTGAGTTATGGCCCATCTACCGTATCGGTCTGCAATCGAGCGTGGAAAATTCGCCATCCCCCTTCGAGCAAAAATGGCAACCCCCCTTGTCTTAGTTTCCTGTTTTGTGGAGATCACCAACTGAAACCCATCCAATTTCAAAAGTTGGGATTGACTAGCTTGGATATGGGTCACCTGAAGACAAATTATACCGGCCCTGAGAATTCGAATATCCTCTTTAATCCTACCCCACCTGGCCGGATAGTTCAAACCACATATGTTGATCGTAGCTATCCGGACAACCCCATTGCTTATCTGTTAAGTGCTAGCAATAAATCAAGCAAAAAGCCCCCCCAAAAAAACACATACATTCTAATAGCCCCTTTGCCCCTTTGCCCATGCCCATTATCCTTACTTCCCTCTAAAAGGATCCGCCCACCCCCACCCCGTCCCCCCCATCACTTCGTCAAAAAAGGTCACCAGACCCTTGTGCTGTCTCCCACGTTGTGCGCCCCCGTTGCTCCCTGTCATAAAGAAAAATAAACAAGAGAAAGAAAAAAATCACAATTATGCCCTAACAAAACCAGTACAGGCTTTACGTAGAGCAAGAGAAAAATTCCTCAAACGAAGTGCCCCATTCTGCATACCTAAGTTGCCATCCAAGAAGCGTACATAGAATATATCGGTAGAGTGAGATAGTACCCAGATAAAGAAAATACATAAAGACAGAAAGACAGATTGATTACTTCCGCAATATCAGGTCTACCCATAAGCAGTATACCCTATCATAAAGAAAGAAAGCCCCCCTAGCCAATTAGCCAGACAGCTCTTTCAAGTAATCCCCCGCTTGAATCTTGGACGTAAACACCCTCGCCTGGCCCTTAAAAATCACTTTCAAGCGGGAAGGATTCATCAAATAGACCTCGCAGCCCAGTTTCTGAAATCCTGGAATCATCTGCCTCAGACGCCATCGTCGCTCCACCGTAGTGTGGAAAAGTCTGGGCGCACAAAAAAAGTCTGTCCTTCAGCTGATTTCTTGGCGTCTGGTGTAAGCTTTCTCATTGTGAATCTAGCCACAGCACTGCCGTTAAAAGGGTGTCTGTCCACCCGGCTCTAAAATGAGTGGTCAGACAGAGAATCACAAATAAGACAAAGGTCCTGTTCACTTTGTTACAAGTGTAAGAAATTGAGTTACTTGTTGAGGGGGTGAAACACTACTCAAGCACCGACCCCAATCCTTGTCAGGATGAAGTCACAAGTAAACCCTAAATTAGTCTGTGCTCAACCCTCAGTTAGAATGGCACTGATGAGTGAGGCTTAACTTAGAGGCAATGTGTACATTATTGATGTATCACGTCAAACAGTAATACCTTGCAAACAGAACACATTGAAAAATCCCACACTAATTTAACAAAAAAGAGTAACTTTTAATAAATAATTTAAGACAAAAATGACAACAATCCAATCAGTAGCACTGCGGATATGCAATTTTAAAGGTTTATACAAAATAGCAGCAAAAAGCACAAAGTGGCAACTGTGGATATCTGGTTGCATTGGACCAGGTCAAAGTCACAAGTTCAGGCTGACTGCTACGGAGAGTGCACCACCTACAGAGACCCATTTAGACCCGCTGATCAAGAGTACTTGAATACTGGTTGCGAAGAGCTGCAGAGTACCACGTCGAGGATGCATCACATAGCCGCGGTGATGTGACATCGGGGACGGAGTTGCATCACGCAGCATAAGTCCAAAGGAGTTGAGATGAGAGGTCCTGCAATGTCGAAGGGGCTTTCGATGTGAAGCCCTGTATCAAGTGGGTCAAAGTTGCGAGGCTTGCAATATGAAGTTCTGTGTCATTGTCAAGGCTGTCGTCGGTGGGAGGCTTAGAATTTAAGGGCCTGCATTGGCAGATCAGCAATTCCTTTGAGGCTGTGGGCTGCGAGGGCGATGTGAAGTCCTGGGGCTGGGAAAGTCCACGCAGCAGAGGCGATACATCAGCTGAGCTCTGGGTTGCGCCGCGCAGCAGAGGAAATGCTTTGCTTTTCCTGGGTCCACAGATGGGCTGGCAGAATACTTTCAGTCCCACTGCCAAGAGTCCAGGGATGGAATGGCACCACTTTGTAGAGTGGGACTCACACGTGGCAGATTCCAGGTGCTGGGTTCAAGGTTGTTGGCAGCCTCTTATGTCCCTGAGACTTCTGATCAGGATCCCAGCCAACTATCTCTTGGAGTCACTTTAGGGGTTAGAGTTGCAGGTCCAGTCCTTTTCACCCAGGCAAGAGGACAGCAGGGAGAGCAGGAGAGTAGAGCAGAGCGGGAGTCCTTTCAGCAGCACAGCAGTTATTCTTTCTGGCAGTGCCCACAGGTCCAGAAGTGTACTCGAGAGTTGGTGTCTGAGGTCCAATATTTATACCTGGTGCCCACTTTGATGTCATCAGTGATGTCATCAGTGATGCCACTGACCATGCCATGAATGATGTAATATGTGATATCATCGCCAGTGGATTGCGGTTGCAAGAGTTACAGTTAGTACAACTAACTATAACAGAGGAATTTCAATGGTTTTGTATGAGTGAAATGTCCAGCTAACTATAACACCCCTGAAACGTATGTTTTTTTTCGATTATTTCTAAGGTTTTTTAAATGATAATTCCTAATTATAACCCGCTTGAAACCTATGGTTTTTTCAGTGAATTTCAAAGGTTTTTTAAATGATAATTCCAAACTATAAACCGTCTGAAACCTATGTTTTTTTCAATGGTTTCTAAGGTTCTTTAAATGCTAATTCTTAACTATAACTTGCCTGAAACCTATGCTTTTTTCAGTGAATTTCAAAGGCTTTTTAAATGACAGTTCCTACTTAAAATGTCGACCACTTCCCCATATTTTGAACAAGAAATCAAATCTGCAATGCTGCCTAAAAAATCAGGCATTAGTTCCACTTACCACTAACAAATTAACATCAACATTTAACTACAGTAAAAATGTCGAATATGTACTGCGTGAATTACATCCAACTCACACCCATATTTAAAGAGCAATGTGTGATAGAGGTTCTAATTATAGACCTCCGACACCCAACAAAATCACAATAACCAGCGCCACCACCACCACCACAACGACCCCCCCCCCCCCCCCCCCGGTCCCCACTCCCCTACTACCTCAGAGGCAGCGCAAAATAGGACAGCGGACCTTTCCAAAATAATATATCCCCTCAACAACACACTAGCTCAATGTACAGAGATGTGGCAACCAAGTATGTATAAGGGAAAGAACTCAAACATCAACAATAATGTACACAACGAACACTAACACTACCGGTGAAGTACTATACAGAATTCACTATACAAACCAAAAACCTTTCTGTGTGTAGATATACCATTGATACGTCTAGTGTATTGAATAGTGGACACAACCACATTATCTCAGACACTTGAATATTTCCGTCATGTAGCTTTGTTCACCCCTCCCTTTGAAACAGAAGCAGAGTGGGCTTGTCCAACGTATACAACGTCAATGTAAGACTATAAATACGCCTTGGGTGTGGTTCACTTCCGCAATGAGAAGAGATTGCGCCACAGCTAAGGTCCGCACCCTGCCCAGTGGCTGCCGCTATGACCACATGCCTCCTCGATACAGGCCCATTCTGAACTCAACGACACAACACCACAGACTTATGTCTGTATCAACTACTGCCTTCGATCTCCACTGCGGACAGCAGGGTTCACAACTTGAATTCAGCTTTGCATCTGCACTACGGACAGCATTGAATCCAGCCTTGCTTTATTTAAGGTAGAGACAACTGTACTCTATGTCTTCCGAATTTTGTAAAAGGATGTGACAAAAAGCATTCGTCTATAACTGTGCTGACTACAGCCTTCGATCTACACTGCGGACAGCAGGGTGCACAACTTGAATTCAGCTTTGGATCTAAATTTGTTGTCGGTATCTGTGCTGAGTACTGCCTTCAATCTACACTGCGGTCAGTTGAATTGACAACTTGATATCATTTGCACATCAGTACTACAGAAAACATTGAATTCAGTCTTGATTTATTTAAAGCAGAGACAATTGTACTATGTCCTCAGATTTTGTTAAAGTATGAACAGTAGGAAATTCAGCCTTCATTTATTTAAAACAGTGACAATTGTACTATGTCTTCAGATTTCATTTAGATAAGTGACAAAAAGCATTCGTCCATGTCTGTGTCAACAACTGCCTTCAATCTACACTGTGGACAGCAGGGTTCAAACCTTGAATTCAGCTTTCCACCTACACTATGGACATTAGGGTATTCGGCCTTGATTTATGTAATACAGAGACAATTCTAATGTATGTGTTCAGATTTCTTTTATATAAGTTCCAAAATCATTTGTGATATCTGTGCTGACAACTGCCTTCGATCTACATTGTGAGGGCAAACTTGGAGAAATGGCTATTAATGAAGCATCTTCTGATTCAGAACACTCTGGAAATGAAGAATTTGTGTCTCAACCTCCCCTCAAGAGAAGTATACATCAATTGTCTGGAAGTTTTTTACTTTTCCTCTGAGGCAGAAGAAGGTTATTGCTGCCAAAGTCACTTGCAAAATCTGCAAGGCGGTGCTGTGCAGGGATGACCCTGCAGAAAAAATAGTCTTGTGGAACAGCAACTATGAGGAGATATCTTCAGACAAAACATACGGGAAACTTCGCAAGAGAGGAAATAAGGAGACTAAAAGACTTCTACCTTTGATCTACACTGTGAACAGCAGGGTTCACAACTTCAATTCAGCTTTCCATCTACACTACAGACAGCATTCAAGTTGTCCTTGATTTATGTAAGGGAGAGACAATTTTGTTAAGGATGCCACAAAAACATTCCTCAATGAGTGTCCTGAGTACTGTTTTCAAATGTACACTGCGATCAACAGAGTTCACTACTTGATAACAGAAGCGCATCAGCACTACAGACAACATTACATTAATTCTTGATTTATTTAAGGAAGAGACAATTGTACTGTGTCCTCAGATTCTGTTTACTGTGACAAAATAGCATTCATCGATGTTTGTGTCAACTACTGCCTTCAATTTACACTGCATACAGCAGGGTTCACAACTTGAATACAGCTTTACAAGTACACTATAGACAGTATGGAATTCAGCCTTGATTTACTTAATGCAGAGACAATTATACTGTATGTATTTAAATTTTGTTTAAATAAGTGAAAAAAGCATTCTTCTATAACTGTGCTGACTAGTGGCTTCGCTGTGCACTGCAGAAAGTAGTAGTCACAACTTGAATTCAGCTTTCTATCTACACTACAGACAGTAGGGAATTTAGCCTTCATTTATTTCAGGCACAGAGAAAAAATACACCTGTGACACTGCTAGTATGCACAAACACCTTTAATCCCAGCATCCTGAGAACTATGTTCACAAAGAATGTAGAACACAGTGCCAAAATGTACCTCCACCACCGGCAATACCAAGTACCTCTGGGGCATCACCTTCAACATCACCACCATACATACGTCCCCATTTTGAGAAAGTTAGAATGCACTGCGTGAAATGCAATCATTTAATTTGTTATGGGGAGCAATCAGTAGACCTCGTTTGCAGAGCAATTGATAACCATTGATGGTAGTTTTTTTCCCCTCAAAGTTCATGCAGTACAGTATGCAACATGCAATGCTTTGAGTACAGACTGCTAGAATCACGCATCATTGCAGGGTGAGCACACGCTGAGCACCAAATGTACCACTAACTCAGTGCACCAATAATAGCCACATGCCCATATTAATGCAAAATTCAGTAGTCAAAATCCATTACCCCCAGTGCGGCCTGTTCGGACCACGGATCATCGCAGGTTACGTATAAGCATGGGCGAATTTCACGAATCCGCGATCCGTGAATTTGCGGATTTGCGAATTCGCGATCCGCAAAATTCGCGAATTTGTGCGAATTTGCGGATTTTTGGTTTTTTGCGTGTTCGCAGGGTTTTTTGCGTCTTCGCGAGCCGCTTGCATAGCGAAGTTACCCATGCAGTTGTTTATGGGAGAGGGAGGGAGAGATAGATAGATAGATAGATAGATAGATAGATAGAAAGAGAGAGAAAGAGAGGGAAAGAGAGAGGGAGAGAGAGAATGAGAGAAAGAAAGAGAGGCCGGATCTCTGAAGGGCCAGATTCCTGAGTTGCCCCTACAGAACATACAGCTTTTTATTTTTAGCAAAATGCATATGAAAATTGTGCTGTAAAGGTCTCTTTTAGTTTAACCCCTCCTGACAACTCAAAATGGGTGTATTTGCCATCCTCTCCCTTATTCCTGTTTTTTATATCTGTAAGTGCTTCCTGATGAGGTTTAATTCCTTGGACAGGTGCCTCGTTGCCTACTTGTAACTATTCTCTGACCCTGCTTCAAGAGTCAGAGAATAGTTGCAAGTAGGCAACGAGGCACCAGGAAGCAATTAGCAGCAAGTGTCCAAGTTGAAGTTAATTTGTTTGTAACCCTTTTGTAAAAGGTTACAAAGAAATTAGGTTCAACTTTTGCACCTGCTGCTGTAACCCTTGCTTGGCTGAAAATTTGTCCCCGCTGATTCGCGGATTTTACCGCGATTTCGCAAGATTCACGGATCGCGAAATCGCGGAAAATCCGCAAATTTGCCCGCGAAACGGATTTTACGCCCACCCTTAGTTACGTACACGCTCAGACCCAAAGGTAGTACTAACTCAGTGCACCATAATTCATCGCCATGTGGCCGTATTCAGGCAGAATTCAATGGACTCTTTATTCATTATTTGCAGAGTGCAGTACCAAACTAGATAAAACATCTATCAAACCCTATACAATATCCCTTTAGTAGCCTTCTTTCAAAAACTTCTTTGATATCAGTTCTAGGTTTAGTTGAAAAACAAAATTCATGCTGCAATTGCAAAGACACAGTTAATGTCAGTCTACACTGCAACATACACATTTTAACAATGTATTCCATACATGTTTAATCTTTTATTTCAATTATGATTGCAGATTATGCAGTCCAGTAGGCAGCACACTGACTACCAGATGTACCACTAACTCAGTTCACCATAAATAATTGCCACGTGGCCTTATTAAGGCAAAATTCTGTAGAAAAAGACATTTTTAGCAGTGCGGTCTGCCGGAACCACACATCGCAGGTTCCACACAAACAGACCCTACCTCAGTGCACCACAACTGATGAACACTTTACGATAGAATCTTCTGTGTATTATTTTACATGTAGTGCTCTTACTTTTGTACAGCAGTAATTATAAACCATTTACGATTGAATATCTATGTATGATATCTATGTATGATATCATAATTACTAATCTACTTGTTACCAACAGCAACGCAATAAAATGGAATCGAGCACATGTGCCCGTACACACTTCAACTATCAATATCTGTCTGTATATTTATTATGTTCGTAAAATGCTGCTCCTTCGCCCTACCACATTATATTATGATATAAATAGAGTATACAACCATCTTGCCTTTGACAGTAAATGTGGGCTAACCCTCCTTTTTTTTATTTTTATTTTTAGCATATTTATATAGCGCAAATCAACCCAAAAGTATATCAGTAATTTACATGAGCACCGTATTTACAGTACATTTTCAGGCACGCGTGGATTACGTCATTTCTCTATAATAACAGGATGAGGACGCTACTCTGAGGCTCGAACACTGATTTCCAGCACCAAGCTCGACAGTATACCCGAATAACCACATGCATAGAAATATATTAGCTGGCCCTCATGTGTCAAAAACTGCTACTTACACCTTTCACAGCCCTGCATTGCTACAGCTACAGCACTCCACTGAATGTACAACAAACATTCCTAATCGCAGAAATGCGTCATGTCCACCATCTTTTATGTGTGCAACTATGGATGAATATAGAGTCAGTGATACCCCTTACCTTCCAAGATGGCCATGTTGTGGAACTTTACAGATAAAATGACACATTTGCGTTTAAGACCCGGGTGACGTCAGCACTACAAAAAGGACACCCGATTCACTTGATTTCTCATATAGCTCACGAAGGAACCACCCCCATAGCTCCGGAATCATGGTTCAGAGCCTCGCGCAGCACTGGCATACGTCAGGCCAGCCCACTCCACTTATGCTACCAGGAAAAAACTAAAGCAAAACATTGCCCAGATTTCCATTGTACTGATTTCTAACTTCCAGGTCTAGTTGTCAGAACGACACACACACACTACCTCATGGCTGGTATACACCCACACCACACCCATCCAGCACATGCATCACTAGACACGTGACCCTACCAATAAAAAATACGGGGGCGCACGTGCTCTAAGCCATTTTAGAGTTGCTCCCATCCCAAGCGATGTGATGGTCCGTCCTGGTGGTTTGCACGCCTCTTGTACGCCTGAACCACCGAGTACAAGGGCCCACCACTACGTACGTGGCCTCTTTGGTCACTGAGTTAGTGGTATCGGAAGGAGTGAGCGAGTGAGGAACCTGCGATGAGTATGTCGTTAGCCATACCGATATCAAGACTCAGCACCATATATCAGATTTCTTGGTGGCAGAGCGGGACTGCATGATGTAGAAGGTGTCCTGTCCACAAAAAGGTGAGCAGTGAGGCATGGGTGCGCATCGGAGGGAGTTTATGGGGTGCAGCAGACTGGAAACAAAAAAGCAACGCAGCAGTTTAGGCGTACGCAGTCCTATATCTTATTGCATTAAAACATTTTTTTTTCAATAGCAGGAATGTTTTTATAATTGGTCAAATGTTCAAATAGTTGTTTTTAAATGCAGGAGGGAAGGTGCATGAAAGGGCAATGTAATTCTACTCCAAATTAAGATAGTAACAATTACCAATCATAACATCTTTCTTTTACTATCTTTTAGATGTAGAGCTTCAGGGTGCATTATGTCCCGGCACGTAGTGAAAAACACACCAGTGACAGAAAGGTGAGCTTCTAATATTCTTTTCAGTCACTCTCTTGCTTCCACTCTCCTTTCATAAAGAAATGACACACAATCTTATCTTCCTTTTTATCTTACAGGTTGTGTTTCAAAAATTGGCGTCATCCCCCCAAGTACCTCCAAAGCTCTACATTCGTGGATTGTGAGAATGTCTGAGAAAGCTGCTTCGACAAGTGGTGCACCCTCTTTGAATCAAGCCGATGGCACAAGGTGAGCAAAGAAGCTTGTTTCCGAAGCAACAACAAGTCACCTGTGGGCGGAGAGATTGGGTAGTGTGCAGCAGCTTCACTGAGTAAGAATGCACAATTATTTCCGAACAAGTAGAATAGATAAGTTACAACAGTCTGAACGGCAGATTTACAAGCCCCTTGCGCCACTTTTGTGTCACTTTTAACATGGGGAAAGTGGCACAAGGAGCTTGTAAATCTGCCTCTGACTTTGCAGGAAAAAGCACTCACCTCCGGACTCTGCGAGTCAATGGGGTGCAACTGACTATGTACGCAATATTGAGAACTCACAGCTATGCAGCGGGAGTGCATGGGATATAGTACTTTGGAAGAAAAACAGCGCAAAGACACCTCCTTACAGTGGAAGTTGATGAAATACATTATCCTGAGTGTACAAATAAATAAACAAAAAATATACTTGTGCAGTTGTATGCACTATTCTATTACTAACTCTATATAATATCTTTCAGATCACTAACTAGGAGGGTGCACAATGAACCAGCACGTGTTTGGACACAAAATGAAGGCAAAAGGTTCAAGTTCAGAAATTTGTATAGCGCGCTACTCACCCGGAGGGTCTCAAGGCGCTTGAGGGAGGGTGGGTGTATTATTTATCGAATAGCCATGTTTTAAGCTGCTTTCTGAAGGAGAGGTGGTTCTGTGTGAGGCGGAGGTGAGTGGGGAGGGAGTTCCAGGTCTTGGCCGCTAAGTAGGAGAAGGATTTTCCTCCCATGGTGGATCTCTGGATGCGCGGAATTGCGGCGAGGGCTTGATTGGTTGATCGTAGTTGGCGGGTGGGTGTGTAGAAGGACAGTCGTGTGTAGAGGCATTCGGGTCCTAGGTCGTAGAGGGCCTTGTGTGCGTGGGTGAGGAGACGGAACGTTATTCTCTTGTTGACGGGGAGCCAATGGAGGTCTTTCAGGTGACCGGAGATGTGAGCTTGACGGGGTATGTCCAGTATGAATCTGGCTGAGGCGTTTTGGATGCATTGGAGTTTTTTCTGTAGTTTAGCTGTGGTTCCGGCGTAAAGGGTATTTCCGTAGTCAAGTCGGCTCATGACCAGTGCGTGGGTAACTGTCTTTCTTGTTTCGGTGGGGATCCAGCTGAAGATTTTTTTGAGTATGCGTAGGATGTTGAAGCATGAAGATGAGACGGCGTTGACTTGTCTAGTCATTGAGAGGGAGGAGTCTAGGATGAAGCCTAGGTTATGTGCGTGATCTGTGGGTATGGGTGCTGTACCCAGGGCCGGTGGCCACCAAGAGTCGTCCCAGGCAGAGGGGGATGTCCTAAGATGAGGACTGCCGTTTTGTCCGAGTTTAGTTTTAAACGGCTGATCTTCATCCATTCGGCTACTTCTTTCATTCCTTCGTGGAGATTGGATTTGGCGGTGTTTGGGTCTTTGGTGAGGGAGAGGATTAGCTGGGTGTCGTCTGCGTAGGAGTTGATGCTGAGGTTGTGTTGTCGTGCGATGGATGCGAGGGGACTCATGTAGACGTTGAAGAGGGTGGGACTGAGAGATTAACCTTGTGGTACGCCGCAGATGACTTCAGTGGCTTCTGATTTGAATGGGGGGAGGCGGACTCTCTGGGTTCTTCCGGCGAGGAACGAGATGATCCAGTCCAAAGCTTTTCCTTGAATTGCAATGTTGCTGAGGCGTTGTATGAGGGTGCTATGGCAGACTGTGTCGAAGGCGGCGGAGAGGTCAAGTAGGATGAGGGCAGCTGTTTCTCCGTTGTCCAGTAGTGTTCGAATGCCATCAGTTGCTGCGATGAGGGCGGTTTCGGTGCTATGTTTGGCTCGGAAGCCGGCTTGTGAAGGGTCGAGGGATTTGTTGGATTCGAGGAAGGTGGCGAGCTGGCTGTTGACGGCTTTTTCGATGACTTTGGCAGGGAATGGGAGGAGCGAGATGGGGCGGTAGTTCTTAAGTTCCGTGGGGTCGGCTGTGGGTTTCTTCAAAAGGGTGCTGAGTTTGGCGTGTTTCCAGCTTTCCGGGAAGGTAGCAGAGTTGAAGGAACAGTTGATGACATCGTGGAGATGGGGTGCGATGATGGAGTCTGCTTTATTGAAAATGTGGTGGGGGCAGGGGTCGGTAGGCGAACCTGAGTGGATGGAGTTCATCAGGCGGATGGTGTCTCCAGTAGTGATTGGGTTCCAGGTGTAGAGGTTGTTAGGGTGTTGTTTAGGTTCGGAGGTGGGTGGGGTGGACTGTTCTTCAGGCTGGTTTTCAAAGCTGTTATGTATGTCGGCGATTTTGTTGTGGAAGAAAGAGGATAAAGAGTCGCAGAGGTCTTGGGAGGGAGTGATGTCGTTGGAGCCGGCAGCGGGGTTGGTAAATTCTTTGACGATGTTAAATAGTTCCTTGCTGTTGTGGGCGTTGTTGTCGCGACGATCCTTGAATGCTGATTGTTTGGAAGATCGGATCAATCGGTGGTGTTTGCGTGTGGCGTCCTTGAAGGTGGCAAGGTTATCAGTGGTTGGTTTTTTTCTCCAGGTTTTCTCGAGCGTACAACATAACTTCTTGGATTTCTTAAGGTCATCGTTGAACCAGGGGGCCTTTTTGCTACCTTGTTTGATTTGATGGTTTTTCAAGGGTGCTAATTCGTCAGCGCTGTGGGTGATCCATTGTGTGAATTTGGTGGCAGCTTGGTTTGGGTCCGATGATATGGCGGGAGGGTTTTGGTTAAATGAAGTGAAGAGTTGGTCGGTGGCGATTTTGTTCCAATTTCTTCGAGGAATAGGTTGTGGAGGGTTGTGGGTCGTGGTCTGTTTGTAGCTGAAGTGAACGCAGCTGTGGTCCGTCCAGTGGAGAGCTGTGGTGTGATCGAAGGAGATGTGTTTGCTGGAGGTGAAGATGGGGTCGAGCGTGTGTCCGGCCAAGTGGGTGGGGGTGTCAACAAGTTGTTTTAGTCCGAGATTGGCCAGGTTGTCCAGAAGGGTGGAGGTGTTGCTGTCGTTTTTCTTTTCCAGGTGGAAGTTGAGGTCTCCTAGTAGGATGTAGTTCTCGGAGGTGAGGGCATGTGGGCTGATGAAGTCCATGATGTCTTCGCTGAATTGTGTGCAGGTTCCTGGTGATCTGTAGATGAGGGTGCCTCTGAGTGTGGTCCTGGGGTTGGTGTGGATCTGGAAGTGAAGGTGTTCGGCGGTAGCGAGGTTATCGTCGGAGCTGGTCGTGACTCAGATGGTGTTCTTATGGACGATGGTGATGCCTTCTCCTGTTTGGTTGGTGCGGTCCTTATGGGTGATCTTGTAGCCGTCCGGGATGGCTATGGCGATGTCGGGCGATGATGAGGCGTTTAACCATGTTTCTGTAAGGAAGGCGACGTCCGGCGCGGTGGTGTCGAGTAGGTCCCAGAGTTTAGTGGCGTGTCTGTGAATCGATCTGGTGTTGAGCAGGATGCACTTCAGGTGATTAGAGTTGGGGCTGTGTTTGGAGTTAGTGGATTTGGTGTGGGTCCTGATGCAGGCGAACTTGCAGGTGTTGCAGGTGAAGGGTCCATGGGTGTGTCCTGGGGTAGCCTCGCAGCATTGTGGCGTTCGACCGGGGTTCAGGGCAACGAGGGTTACGGCGTCGTAGGATATGTGGGCGGAAGGAATGAAGCGGGGGCCAGGGGGTCTGGCGCTGGGCGCGGTCCAGGCGCATAGGGGGCGACCGCTGCGCGTGAACGCTGCACGCAAATGCGTCTGTCATATATGGATAGTGAAGGGGAGGGGCGGAGATCAGGGCAAGAAGGCAGAACAACAACAACAAAATGGCAGCAAGCAGCCAATATCTAAACAAGACTGGGGCACAATCCAAAATAGCGCAATGCAAATGGCGGAGGCGCAGGCACAATCAGTCACAAATACAACTGCAGGCAGCACAGCACAAGTTCTAATGTCGGACAAGCGCACCTTGGCAGTCGAGCGCTACGATCTAATTAACCTCAGCAGATATTATAAATAATGCTAAGCAGGCGGGGCAATCTAGAGCTACGAACTAGGTTAGATAATTATACAGGCTTAAGCAGTAGGCGAGATAGGCACTCAGCAGTCTACGATACCAGGTGAGGAGGCTGGGAGCAGCGTGTGGAGCGACCGCTTCTGCTGAAAGCAGGACGGTCATAGCGCTAGCACGGCAGAGCGGGGAGATCAGTATCAGTGGGAGGGAGGGTCAGCTGGGAGGCGGTAGCGGGGCGGAGATCAGGGCAAGAAGGCAGAACAACAACAACAAAATGGCAGCAAGCAGCCAATATCTAAACAAGACTGGGGCACAATCCAAAATAGCGCAATGCAAATGGCGGAGGCGCAGGCACAATCAGGCACAAATACAACTGCAGACAGCACAGCACAAGTTCTAATGTCGGACAAGCGCACCTTGGCAGTCGAGCGCTACGATCTAATTAACCTCAGCGAATATTATAAATAATGCTAAGCAGGCGGGGCAATCTAGCACTACGAACTAGGTTAGATAATTATACAGGCTTAAGCAGTAGGCGAGATAGGCACTCAGCAATCTACTATACCAGGTGAGGAGGCTGGGAGCAGCGTGTGGAGCGACCGCTTCTGCTGAAAGCAGGACGGTCACAGCGCTAGCACGGCAGAGTGGGGAGATCAGTATCAGTGGGAGGGAGGGTCAGCTGGGAGGCGGGAGCGGGGTGGAGATCAGGGCAAGGAGGCAGAACAACAACAACAAAATGGCAGCAAGCAGCCAATATCTAAACAAGACTGGGGCACAATCCAAAATATCGCGATGCAAATGGCGGAGGCGCAGGCACAATCAGGCACAAATACAACTGCAGGCAGCACAGCGCAAGTTCTAATGTCGGACAAGCGCACCTTGGCAGTCGAGCGCTACGATCTAATTAACCTCAGCAGATATTATAAATAATGCTAAGCAGGCGGGGCAATCTAGCGCTACGAACTAGGTTAGATAATTATACAGGCTTAAGCAGTAGGCGAGATAGGCACTCAGCAGTCTACGATACCAGGTGAGGAGGCTAGGAGCAGCGTGTGGAGCGACCGCTTCCAAGCTACGAAGATTTTCTTCAGTATCAACTGCTCCATATATAACTTTCTCTTTCTCACGTGTTAATGTTGTTTTTTCTCTCTTTCTCTCGCTCACTCTCTCTCACATTGTTTCTCTTTCTCTTTTAAAGTTATGGACGCTGCTGTCCACTCTGCAATGTCCAACCAAAGCTGAGTTCAAGTTGTGAACTCTGTTGGTCACAGTGTTTACACAAGATAAGGAGAGCGGCCTAAATATACAATGCCTCCGCTTAAATGCGTTAGATATAAAATGGCTTATTTACAAGCCCCTTGTGCCACATTTGCGCCACTTTTAACATGGGAAAAGTAGCGCAAGGAGCTTGTAAAACTGCCCAGATTGCTTTTCCACATGCAAGTTAGCATCTCCTCATGTGGAAAAGCTATGCCGGTTCCCAAAGGACACGGAGAGCCGGCGAAACCGTGAGGGCATTGAGGCTCCCCCCACGGTCCCCAACATTTTTTATAGGACCCGGGGGATAGGGTCTCCGGGGATATTTGAAATTACTGATAGGGGCTATTTTTTTATGGTAAAATTAGAAGTCGCGCACCGAGCACAGCTCTCAGTGCGGCCCCCTGGTGTACACGCGCTGAATGCACGACTCATAATCGGTAGGGTGCACAACTCTAGCGCCTTTGGTTCATGACTTCTATGCTTTTGTGAGCCGGCATTGCTTTTCCACATGGGGAGCTACTTACATGCAGCTCCCAATGTGAAAAAGCAATCTGATTTACATTTTAGAAAGAGAGAACAGATTTCCTTGCTATGGGAGGGCGGGATAGACACCCCGAGACACTGCAGGAGGCGGCCCTCCCACAATACATAAAGCCCCCGGGGCTTTGCCGACCTTGCAGCCCCCCAACCATTTTTTTTGTAGCCCCGGGGTGTGACGGGACCTTCGAGTGCTCCAAGAGGGGGCCACGCAGTCCCCCTCCCACAATACATAAAGCCCCGGGGGTGGTGGTCCCCTCGGCTTTGGGGATCTTGGACCCCCTACCAATTTTTTGTAGTCCCAGGGGGTGATGATCCCCATGGCTGGGGGGCCCCTCTGAGCCCCCCATAAAATTTAATAATTTTGCCCCCGGGGGCAAATTATAAAAAAAGCTCATTTTTTTTTTTTTTTACTGAAGAGTCCGTGCACCCTACATGAACCTGCCGGGTCTTTAAAAAAAATTGTGGGCCCTAGGGGTCCTTCGGGCCCCCCTAAGCAGGTCTAGAGGGTGAAAGTATTTCTACCTTACCCCCTTTCTACGTTTTACACACATATTCCACTGACTTCTTCTGCCTCGCTTCTACCAGTTCCTGGTTTCGAATGTTGACAACCACTTGACAGCCAATTAGCATTCAGTGCGTGATCAGAAGAGTGCGCTTACAATACACTTGCGGTCTGCTGATACAATGGCTGACCGCGGATCCCCTGCGCCCATTGATATATAAATGCTTTTAACTGTAATTCTCTCAGGAACTACTGGACAGATTGACACCATTTAAGTTTAAGCAAAAGGCACAAATCTGAACCGAGGACTACATCTTTGCCAAATTTGGGGTAATTCCGTTCAGCAGTTCGGGCTGTAGCTGTGGCTAAATGTCCTATGGGAAATTGCATGGGGAAAACATGCTTTGGGAACCCTCTTTTTTCTCGAAACCTTCAGGGAAGGAGTGGACCGGAGCTGACCGTAAGTTTTGAAACTTTTGCAAAGATTCGTCAATCGGCGACAAAGTTATTCCGAAAAAAATGTTGCAGATGTCCTATGGAAAATAGGTCCTAACTATAACTACCTACTGGCGACAGCCAGTAGGTAATATATATTTATATATATATTCGTTCCACAACCTCCGGTCCGCTGTTGTCGCAGGCGGTCTGAGCAGGGACACCGGAAGTCCCCCTTATTCGCCACTACCAGTCTCATTATCGCAACAGAAACAACTCAGACACCTTTTATGCCTTGATCACTCTAAAGAACGCTCATTGTTATCATGTTTTATATCTACTACATTCAATGCAATATAAAGAGGACTGATCCTCTCAGTGTTTTTACAATACTAACCACTGTGGCGGCCATTTTGTAACGTCTACAAGTGAATCACAATATACATCTTTTACGTTGCTCTCAGGTCAGGTATCCAATCAATTGCAACATTATTATTATGGACTCCCATATTTTCTGATGCCACATCACAATTTATATACATTGACAGTCTCGCCACAGTGGGCTAGTGTAACCTGTATAATACCGATCTGTCACCTCTCTCTCAAGGGTAATTGGGTTGATTAGGTTAAGCAAAATATATACATGCCTCCTGGAACCATTTAAATAAATAATACATCCATTCGTAAACTCTATCTCGCCCCAGTGGGCACGCATACAATATATTCCTAATGGCAAATAGCGCTCCATTTCCCAAATAGGACAGATATACATCTTATTCCCAGTGAGGTGTTAATCTTCATAAAGTTATTATTATTGAGCCCCAGTAGGCAAAAAATGACCAGCATACACAACCCATGTACGGTGTATCAAAGGCAAATATCACTGTTAGTTACGCAATCACTTGTAACTAAATTTGAACAAAAATAGGTGCAATGTCCCATGAGTCCATAAACTCCAAGATCCACATGATCAAATACATTAATCTCCAAAGATTCGTACATTTGGCCACAGATGGTTATTTCACAGTTGATAGTAGAAATGCCAACTAAAATATGAAAAGTTTAAATTACTGAAAGCATCTGCTGCACTGTTAACACAATAAAGCACGATTATGACTCATACAGATGGATCGCCAGTTCTTCACTTGAATTCAATCCCTTTGGTGTCCAACTCTCCAAATCAATGATATATTGTAATTCAAGTTTTCTAAGAGACAATTCCCTATTGCCCCCTCTAACTCCTAAATTCACTGAGTCAATGACGACCATGCAAACTAGGGTTTCATCCTGAAAGTGATTTGCAAGAAGTGGTGAGCTACCGGGTATTGCTTGTTATTTCTTACAGCCTGAATATGCTCCAACACTCGCTTTTTAGCCTGTGGTTTTGTACTCCCCACATACCATTTGTTACATGGACAGATCAGTAAATATACACAGTATGTTGTGTTACACGTAAGACTTTTCCTGATCTGAAATTTTCTTCCTGAGTTGGGTAATGTCAATTTGTCACAGTCTATACTCCCTCTGCAGGCTTTACAGTTCCTGCAACATTTGAATCCGGGTTTGCCTTTCAGAATCCTCCTTTCCCCCTCTGTCACATAATTATGACTCAGCTCATCTCTGAGGGATCAGCTTTTTCTAAATGTGATCTGTGGGTTACTTCCAAGATCCTTCTTGAGATGTTTGTCAGTTAATAACGCATGCCAGTGTTTATTAAAGATCTTACGTATTTCCCTGGCCTGTCCTGAGAAAGTTGTAATGAATCTTATACAATCACTACTTTCCTCTTAGGATGAATATATATAACTTTGCCATTGTTTGATGAATCTTCATGAAATTTTCCAAACAAATTCATTGTTCATATCAGCTCTTATGTTTGGAAGTTTGGGGGCTGATTGGTCATGGGGGGGCCGAGATAAAAGGGAGTTCCCAAATGTGTTCTTTCCATGTTGATTTCCATAGGAAACTTTAGACAAGGCTACAGGTTGAACGGGTGAACGGAATTACCCCACATTTGGCAGGGAGAATGGTTTTGTTCTAGAAACACGATTTTGGTTATTTGGTGTAAATCCATCCAGTAGTTTTGGAGAAATATCGAAATTTACAGATATCGATATTTGGGAATTCTGCCATCTGATTGGCTGAGGCGTTAAGAGCACAAGCTTGCTGCTTATTGGTTGCGAGCGCTGTGAGCAGTTGCAACTAGGAAGTGTTGGCTGCCATTTTGTGATTCTGTTGAAGTGAGTAAGGAGTGAAAAAGGCGTAAAAAGTAGGAAAGAGTAGGGTAGGAGTGCTGTGAGCTCTCTGGGTGAGTGCGAAGTGAAGTTGTCATTCCTAACGGTCTGAAAGTGCAGTGTTGCTCAGAGTGACATGGTGGTGAGATGATATGCTGCTACACTCGGGTATGAAACCGAGAGCAAAACGTGCCATCTACATAGGTGGAGCCACATCTTCCTTCCATAGACTATCAAATAACAAAAAACTATATAAACCACACCAACTGTGCAATTAGTTTTGTTTTCCCGAGTTATTTCTGAATCGCCAATCTCTGTTGCAGGTTTCTTTCTCCAGCATTGGCTTCTCTTTTTATGTCAACAAACATATTCCTGAGTTGTAAGTTGTTTCAAGATGGCATAGGCATAGTACTTAGTTATAAATTGTGACTATTTGTCAATATTTAAACATGTATATGTAGAAAAAAATGTTATTGCATGTTTTTTCCTTTTTCTCTGTAACACCAGCAGCTTGTTCTTAGAAACAGATATATTATAACAAATATTACTCCTCTTCTGGCTCCTTTTACCTTGTATATAGTGACTTTTTATAGTATAACTAGCAGCCTGTCCCGATGTTATCCGGTAGCAATTCGGCTTCAGGGCCCCCGCCCGCCCCGACGTTGTACGTGGGTCCCCTGGAGCCTTCCTCCATATATTGCAGTATTATACCTCTATGTTTACTTTGTACGCTTTTGTAACCTGCACACGTAACTTTTTCCTCCTGTAAAGCACCGTTTGCTCTCTTTTTTAATGCTCCATTTGCTTCCTCTTGCTACCTGCACACGTCACTTTTTCCTCCTATACCTCTATGTTTAATTTGTACGCTTTTGTAACCTGCACACGTAACTTTTTCCTCCTGTAATGAACCGTTTGGATCACTTTTTTAATGCTCCGTTTGCTTCCTCTTGCTACCTGCACATGTCACTTTTTCCTCTTATACCTCTATGTTTACTTTCTACGCTTTTGTAACCTGCACACACGTAACTTTTTCCTCCTGTAATGCACCATTTGGCTCACTTTTGTAATGCTCCGTTTGCTTCCTGTTGCTCACGATTTTCATTTTTGCTTCATTTTTCCGCCGCTCACCGCTCCTAAATAAATAAATAAATAACCTATTTCATCTGCCGCTCACCTCTTCTCCCCGCCTGTCCGCCGCTCCTCCCCGCCTGTCCGCCTCTCCTCACCGCCTGTCCGCCGCTCCTCACCGCTCCTCCCCGCGCCATGACCGCAGGTCCTCCTCGTGCTCCTGGACGCCGCTCCTCCCCGCACTCCTCACATCGGGCATACACGTCGCAGACGGCGCTTCTTCCAAGGGACTACTTTCGGTAAATTTTTTAAATAATGTAATGTAATGTATAGGCATTTATATAGCGCACTACTTACCCGGAGGGTCCCAAGGCGCTTCGACCGCTGCGAAACCCTTCCTGGCTTCCCTGAGAGATGGTCCCTTAATGGGTATCTCCAGGGTGAGACCAGGCATCCCCGGCAGTCTGGTGGGGCCGTTAGTGAAGATGAGGCAAGCTAATGCCCAGAGTTGCCGAGTGTGATCGCTGATCAGAGTGGGCACCGAGACGAGAGAATTATCGAGTCCGCTGACCCTGGTCCAGAAACCTGCCGCGCCGGGAATCGAACCCTGGTCCCGGGCCGTCCTCTGCTCTCGGATCTGCCGCCTCTAACCAGTGAGCCACACTACTTCACTCTGTAATGTATATTTATTACGTTTATATAGCCTATGTCCATCAGCACACCCTGACGATTACAACAATGCATCGGGTGTGTGGATTGGTGCTGTAGTTCCCGAGTTTACCCGCCTCAAGGTTCAAGGGAGCAGTGTGTTGCCGGTGGCAGAGGCAGCCCCCTTCACTTGGCGATATTAATTGAAGTCTCTGTGGGACACTGTGCGCGCTGTTATAACGGCGAATGTTTTTATTAGCATTTAGGCTTTAGTTTTAAACGCTCAGTGTGGTGAATTCTTGTGTATTTACTTCCTGCATTTTAACTATCCCACTCCCGCCCCGGTCCGCCACGTCCAATTATGGACGATTGATGCGGAGGGCGAGGAGGAGCCTTGGACATCCGGGCTCTGGGAGCTGAGCTCAGCGCTCTAGCGACGCTGATACTAACAAGGGTATTTAAACAGCTGGGAGACCGCGCTCGCTGTGGAGCAGTGTGTTGCCGGTGGCAGAGGCAGCCCCCTTCACTTGGCGATATTAATTGAAGTCTCTGTGGGACACTGTGCGCGCTGTTATAACGGCAAATGTTTTTATTAGCATTTAGGCTTTAGTTTTAAACGCTCAGTGTGGTGAATTCTTGTGTATTTACTTCCTGCATTTTAACTATCCCACTCCCGCCCCGGTCCGCCACGTCCAATTATGGACGATTGATGCGGAGGGCGAGGAGGAGCCTTGGACATCCGGGCTCTGGGAGCTGAGCTCAGCGCTCTAGCGACGCTGATACTAACAAGGGTATTTAAACAGCTGGGAGACCGCGCTCGCTGTGGAGCAGTGTGTTGCCGGTGGCAGAGGCAGCCCCCTTCACTTGGCGATATTAATTGAAGTCTCTGTGGGACACTGTGCGCGCTGTTATAACGGCGAATGTTTTTATTAGCATTTAGGCTTTAGTTTTAAACGCTCAGTGTGGTGAATTCTTGTGTATTTACTTCCTGCATTTTAACTATCCCACTCCCGCCCCGGTCCGCCACGTCCAATTATGGACGATTGATGCGGAGGGCGAGGAGGAGCCTTGGACATCCGGGCTCTGGGAGCTGAGCTCAGCGCTCTAGCGACGCTGATACTAACAAGGGTATTTAAACAGCTGGGAGACCGCGCTCGCTGTGGAGCAGTGTGTTGCCGGTGGCAGAGGCAGCCCCCTTCACTTGGCGATATTAATTGAAGTCTCTGTGGGACACTGTGCGCGCTGTTATAACGGCGAATGTTTTTATTAGCATTTAGGCTTTAGTTTTAAACGCTCAGTGTGGTGAATTCTTGTGTATTTACTTCCTGCATTTTAACTATCCCACTCCCGCCCCGGTCCGCCACGTCCAATTATGGACGATTGATGCGGAGGGCGAGGAGGAGCCTTGGACATCCGGGCTCTGGGAGCTGAGCTCAGCGCTCTAGCGACCCCTCCCCCCTTTAGGATAAATGTGTGTCGGACAGCGTCCGCGCAGCGGACGCGTGCAGCGGGCGCGCCGGAAGCGCGCCGAAGTCGAGCCAAAGTCCAGCCCGTCTGCGCCCGTCCGCGGCCGGACGGGGCGCGGGGCCACGGACCCTGGCAGCCTGACACTAACCTCCATAAGGTATGATAGACATGCTTTACTAGCTCTACAACCCGATACGAATGCTACCTGCAAGCACACCATGATGGCCCAGTCACTTACAAAATGCGGGAGGTGCAGCTTCGATCCCCGCCCCCAAGTCCCAGATACTAGCTCCGGCCTTATCATTAAAGCAGCTCTACTGAATTGTAGATCGCTGCGTAAGCATGCGCTGGAAATCTACCACTTGATTGACGACCTGAAACTTGACATCCTTTTCTTAACGGAAACCTGGTTGGATGAATATTCGGATCCGGATATTATTCAGGCGCTACCTAACGGATATTCTATAGCCAGGTTAGATAGAAAGGACGGTAGAGGTGGTGGCATCGCCATTATCAACAAAGCACCTCTCGTTTGCTCCCTTGTACTCACACAGGTTGATCATAGTGAAGCTGGCATCTTCAGTATCAACACTGGTCCTAATCACTCGATATCAGGTATTCTGATATATCGCCCACCGGGTAGATTATATGATTTCAATTCCACCCTCATGGAGGTGGTCACCCATCTTGCTTTAAGGAAATCAAAACTGTTAGTTCTGGGTGACCTTAATGTTCACTTTGATGATCCTTTAGACAAAGATGCAGCTGACATATGTATGGAACTGCAATCGGTTCAAGTTGACCTTAAAAATAAAGAACCCTCACACCAACTAGGGCATCTATTAGACCCCGTCTTTGGTAATTGGCAGGGAGTGCATACTACTGATCCCATACCCATTCCCTGGTCGGATCATTATATCATTCCCATTTCAATCCAACTGGAAAAAACTGAGCTCGTTCGTCAGCAGTCTCTGCGGTATAAACGCAGGAAATGGAAAAGTTTTTCCTTAGACTCCTTCACTCAAATTGTTAAGGATGAAGGTCTTCCGAAAGGAGTTGACTGTGAGGCTGCCAATGAAAGCTTAAACAATATTGTCACAAAGGCTCTGGACATTACTGCCCCTAGCCGCACTATGCCCAATGCTAGAAGGTCGCAGAAAAGTGCTCCCTGGTTCGGACAAGATCTACAGACCATGAAAACGGCCTGCAAGAAACTTGAGAGGGCCTGGCGTTACACATTCTGTGCAGACATAAAAACACAGTATAAAACTGCACAGAAAGAATATTATAAAGCCGTCCGCCGGGCAAAAGCTGAGCACTATCACACTCGGATTACGGAAGCTGGCAACTCCTCCAGGGAATTATTCCAAATATATAAGGAGATATCCATTGTGGAGATGTCCTCCACTATCCAAAATGACTCAGTGGAATCATGTAATAACATAGCTCAGTACTTTGCTGGTAAAATAAGTAAGATCTATACCAGTTTCTCTAAACAGGGAGCCCCGGCCGCAGATTTCGTTGAAAATGAGCAAAGTATAAACACACCGGTCTGTCTCAAATCTTTTGAAGTCCCTTCCTATGAGATGCTGTCTAAGATGTGTAACAAGATCAAGTCGGGATCGCCCAGAGATCCGGCTCCTCCTAAAATATTAGCTGAAGCTTTCTCAGTTCTGGAACCTCACATGAGGCACTTGTTACTAACATCCTTTTCAACCGCCTGCCTCCCAGAGGAATGGAAACAGGCTATAGTGCTACCTATTAAGAAAAAGCCCAACATCAGTGAGGATGTAATGGATAATCTACGACCCATATCCCTTTTACCGTATGTCTCCAAGTTGGCAGAAAAAATCGCTAACACCCAACTGATGGAACATCTGGAGACCCATAATGTCTTCCATAAATCCCAGTCGGGTTTTAGATCAGGGTTCTCTACGGAGACAGCCCTCCTGAGGGCCACTGAAACCCTACGTGAGGGAGCAGATGAGGGAAAGACAATGGCACTCATCATGCTTGATCTCAGTGCCGCTTTTGACACTGTAGCACATTCCATCCTGCTACAGTGTCTAAATAAAGCTGGAGTCACCAAAAAGGCACTGAGATGGCTGAAGGCTTTTTTGCTTGATAGAAGCTTTCAAGTCCAAAGGGGGAGCTTTCTCTCCGACAGGGTGAGGCTGGAGCAGGGGGTGCCTCAGGGATCTGCCCTGAGCCCTACCCTGTTTAATCTATATATGGCCCCTCTGGCAGAGGTAGTGCAATCGTTCGGCGTGGAGCTTGTCTCCTACGCCGACGACACGCAGCTCCTTATTTCTCTGACCCAAGCCCCTTCCAAGGAAGCGGATAACTTCAATGTCTGCATGACCAAACTGGCCACTTGGATGAACGACCACTGTCTGAAACTGAACGGGACTAAGACGGAGGTCCTCATCATGGGAGGCAATGAGGCTAAATGGACGAATGAGTGGTGGCCCAGCTGCCTTGGTCCTTTGCCCTCCCCATCCCGAGAGGCTAAGAACCTGGGTGTGTGGGTGGACAATAAACTGTCCTTTGACAGCCATATAAGAAAAACGGTGGGCAAATGTTTTGGGGTAATGAAAACTCTGAACCGCACCCTTGACCTGCTACCTATTAATTCCAGGCGTACCATGACGCAAGCACTGATAACGTCCCGTATTGATTACGGAAACGTGCTGCTCATGGGCACATCTGAGAAAAATATTAAAAAGCTTCAGGTGCTACAAAATTCAGCAGCTCGCCTAGTCTTAAGGCTCCCTCGGCGAGCTCCATCTCGCCCCTCTCTTGTAGCCCTCCACTGGCTGCCCATTAGGAAGAGGATTGATTTTAAAGCTATGCTGTGGTGCCATAAAATAATTCATCACAGAGCACCGGCCTACATGTCGGATCTGGCTACTGTCTATGAACCGAGCAGGTCGCTTAGGTCTAAAGGTATGGGTCTGCTCAGAACCACACGCCCCAAAAAGGTCAGAATGGGAGGCAAATCCTTCCGGACCCTGGCGGCCAGGAAATGGAACCTTCTTCCTGCGGATATCAGGATGGAGAATAATGAAATCCTGTTTAGGAAGAAACTAAAAACTTGCCTCTTCACTTGTTGATGGGTTTTTTTTTGTCCTCTACTCCTTCTCACACTCTCTCCACAGCGCGGGGACACGCCGGGAGGCGTCACCAGGCGCTCTACAAGCTCCTTTAAATTAAATTAAAAGTTCTTCCTTTATAATAGTAGTATAGATATTAATACTGTACTTCTTTTGAGAGGTGTTGCTAACCCGTCGACGCAAACCCTAAACAAATACAATCAACGTGACAATGATACACTTGTTATTATATTTTCCCCTAGAGATCATATACTGTTAATATGTATATTATAACATTAAGTGTCTTAGTGATCATAGCGAAATTCACAATCCATTGTCATAAACAGTAATGATAAGTAAGCAACGTTACCGGCTTGCGGCTTTCAGTCTATTTTCCCCTTGTGATCATATGCTGTGAGAATATATACATATTATTATTCTCAACGTCATGATCTCAGAGGAGTTTATGACCCGTCACCACGAAGATCTAATTTTTCACCTCCCGTAGAAAAGAAGTTCAGTAAATGATTACCGCTCGAAACTATTTCATTATGGATGTTCTGTTAAATACATAACTTTATTTTCCTTTTCTTTTTACTGTAACAATTGTATCAATCGTTATATTATAATAGATTGTCCTATTGCCACAAAACAGGAATAGGAGATTTTTCAGCGCCATCTGTAATTTAATTATCAAATATTTTTAAAAACTTGATCAGATATTTTTGTATATATTAAAATATAGCTATCTTGCATACTTTGTTACATTAAATATTTAATAAACCCTACATTTCTGAATGTTATTTTCTAATTTCTATTCTTATTTGCGATTCCTATTCACCTTCTCTATATATTATAAGAGTAACATTCTATATATTCTTTGTAGAGTATGTGATTGATTAGCGGAACAGTCTGCTTGTAAACACTACGACAGCATGTTTCTGAATTGTACAGAATATAAATCTGAAAAATAATAATGCATGCATTTGTATGTAATATGAAACAATTGATATTTTACTGTTTTACTTGTTCTCTTGATCTCAGACAATGTCGTGCGGGAGTGTTTGTTGACGATCCACAATAAAAAATAATAATTATAATGTTGAAGTACTATAGTAAGATGTTCAAGAGTAAGATTGAAAAGTACTGACTTATATTTTATCTGGGTACACTACAACATGGTAAAGAAATCAAACTAATACCAAACAATGTGCACCAGATTTACAAACCTCTTGCGACATTTTTCCATGCAAACCCTACAAAAATGACGCCACTCAAACCACGGAAACAATCACCCCACAAAAATTTCTAAATTGCATGAGAGGGACTGCGTACCCTCCGCCTGGTGTCCTGGAGTCCACCACGCCCAGACCAGATTCCTACATTGTCCTGGGGGCAAACAGCCATTACAACGCGGTCATAACCATGCGTGATCGTCACAACAAACCCATTAGCATGTATATAGCTTTACCACACATGCTTTTACAACTAGTATGCATTTATCACGCATGATAAACGCATAATCTTAATATCTTTGTGTTGACAAACACGCGTTGTAATGGCTCTGGTTTACGTCCTTCACACCCCGAGACACTGCAAGAGCTGGCCCTGGGAGATGGTGGTCCCCAGGGCCATCAAGGGTTCCAGTAAGGGGGACACGCGACCCCCTCCCAACATTAAAAAACACCGGGGAGTGCAGGTACCCGGGTCATTTTACATATTACTGCCCCAGGAAGGTGGCATCCTTCAAATCAGTTTTTAGGTATACGTGTGACCAAGTCATAAGATCGGAGGCCAAGGCCAAACACGTGGTGTTTGTGCCAGGAAATCTCATGGATATTAGAGAAGATAAGCTGAGTGTAAAATGAAATAACAGGTATAATAAAAATAACGGACAAAAACTACTAAAATGGCGGTGGAGAAGTATGTAATCAACTTTTGGCGCCTCAACACTACATTTCAAATAAACAGATACAATATGTTTATTAATATATTGCAAAAGTGTAGCAGCGGATGACACACACGGCCCCCGAAAAGAAAGTGGCAAATTTAATACCTGAAATGAGGAGAGGTTTGCTTGGCAAACTTGAAGAAAAAGAAAAAAACGCGGGCTTGGAAACGAGGCTGCGCATGCGTAGAGAGTACAACTGGTGCACAAAAAAAACAAACGTAAAGTTTTACATACTATCATAGAAATATAGCTCTTTTATTGACCAGTAAAGTTAGTTCTTAAACGGCTCCCCGTGTCCTTCGTGAGCCCGCATTGCTTTATCAGAGACATCACCTTATATGCTGCTCTCTCTTTCGAAAAAACAATCTGCTTTCTTGAAAGAGAGAACATATTAACTTGCTCTCTTTTTTAAATAGTAACGCGGTTTGCTGTGGTAAAGTGGGAGCGGCGACGGTACTGCCCTACCATACCAAACAGCAGTTTACTACCAAAGAAGAGGGTTCTTAGTATGAGGGAATAGTTGCGCTGCACTGGGTAGATGGCTAATTTGCTGATCAAGTCTTATCTGAGTGGTGCTTCAAGGAAAGGGGTGACCCAGATAACCCCTTAACAAATGTTATGCATACATCTACTACAAGCAAAGAAAACCTGTGCACACACATAACCATCAAACATGTAATATGACAATTTGCGAAATTAGAAAAGAAAAGCAGTTGACACTTGTTGATCTCGTTGCTTTAAGGCGCCAGCCAACACGTGTTTCATTGGAGTACAGTACACTCCAATTCTTCAGGGCTAGATCCTAATGGATACGAAAAAATCAATCCCCCAAAACTGGTAATAATTCCAACCCAGTATGGGTATCTGAAGATTGTTCGGCTGTTAAGGAAGAACAGTCAGGATAGAACGCTTTAGCGGTGTAGTCGCTAAGTAAATGCCGGTAAATAGGCTTGGACAGACGTGGCTGTAACGTCAGTGGTTAATTATATGTACAATACAACTTGAGTAAAGTCACTTCAAAAGTTCAAAATCGCTTCACAATGGCCTGTCGGTCTGCCCAGTCCCGAATACGGCGTCCTCCTCGAGGCAAAGTGAAACTTCGGTCTACCGCCCTACCATACCAAACAGCAGTATCCTGGAAGTACGCACCCCGAAACACTACAAGAACCGACCCTGGGAGATGGTAGACCCAAGGCCACCAAGGGTTCCAGGAGGGGCCACCGCGACCCCCTCCCAACATTAAAAAACCCCGGGGAGTGCAGATACCCGGGGCTGGAAGGTCATTTGACATATTACTGCCCCAGGAAGGTGGTGGTCCCCGCGACGTGTATGGGGAGAGAGAGAGGGAGAGCTGAAAACACACTTAAATTTTTTTTTTTTTTAAAAAGCCTCGTCCGGGTGACGATCCCCGAGACTGAGGGGAAAAGGATCGTAACCCCCAGCATACTTCAAAATAAAACCACAGAGGGGTAGCGTTTCCCAGTGCTCGGGGCACCTTACAAGTCCCCCACTATGAAAAAAATTGCCCCCACCGGGACCTAATGAATAAAACTGACTTCTAATTTTTATTCCCCTTTTCCACCACGTACGTATACCATACACGTACCCCCCGATTTTTTGATTTAAAAAAAAAAATGTAGTCTAAAGATCCATGTACGACCCACTGAGCAAACCTAGAGGGTCAGGATATTTCTACCCTGCCCCCTTTCCTTATTTCTCAACTTTATTTTACTGTTTTCTTGTGAGTCGCTTCTAGCGACGAACAAGATGGCTGCCAACACTTCCTGGTTTCGAGTGTTCACGCACAGTTGACAGCCAATCAGCATGCAGCTCGTGCTCGTAATTGTACGCATTTCCGTACGCGTGCTGTACTCCGTCTCTAGATAGCGCTATGATTTTACTTGTGATTTTCTAAGGAGCTACTGAATGGATTTACACCATTTAACAAAAAGCACAATCTGTGAACCGAACTCTACCTCTCTGGCAAATTTGGTGTAATTCCGTTCGGGCTGTAGCCCTGGCTAAAGGTCCCTATGGAAAATTGCATGAGGAAAATACGTTTTGGGACCCCCCTTTTTTCTCAGCCCCCACTTGACGAATCACCCCCAAAATTTCTGGGAAGGAGCGGAACCGAGCAGGCCATTTTCTTAGAGAAATTTGTGAAGACTCGTCCACCGACGCCAAAGTTATTCCAAATAGAATGTTGTGGATTTCCTATGGAAAGTAGGTCCTAACTATAACTACCTACTTGCGACCGCCAGTAGGTAATATATATATATATATATATATATATATATATATATATATATATATATATATATACATATATATATATATATATATACATATATATATATATATATATATATATATATATATATATATATCGGCGAAGAGTTTCTCGATAGGATTCAAACGAGGAACAAACAGACTCGCACTCCAGTGATCCGTGTTATTGGCAACGCGTTTCGACCAGGCGGTCTTTTTCGTTATATATATATATATATATATATATATATATATATATATATATATATATATATATATATATATATATATATATATATATATATATATATATATATATATATATTCACAGAAAAAACCATAGGTTATAGTCCATATATAGTTAGGAATTTGCATTTACAAAACCTTGAAAATTCAATGAAAAAACCATTGGTTATAGAACATATATAGTTAGGAATTTGCATTTACAAAACCTTATTTTACTCGCATAAAACCATTGAAATTCCATATATAGTTAGATGCGCTAACTATATATCGCGCACCCGCAATCCACTGCTGATGATGTCACATATTGCATCATTCATGACATGGTCAGTGACATCACTGATGACATCACTGATGACATCTCAAATGACATCACTGATGACATCACTGATGACAACATCCAGTGACTGTATGTTTCTGTAAAGTTAAAATATGTCTTACATATTGAAGAATGAGTGGATGTATAAGTGTCTGGATGAAGGATTTAGTAGGTGCATGACTGACTGTATGAGTGAGTGATTAAATGTGTCTCACTGAGTGCATGGGTTAGTGACTAAACTGTCTTAATTTGTGCATCATTATTTCTGTTGTTCTGTAAACTGTTGCATGTGTTGATAAGTAGCTATATGAGTAACTATATGGGTTATTGATTGGTTGCCCAAGTATTTGTATGGGAGACTGAGTGTGTGTGTGGGTGGCTGGGAGGTGTATGACTCTGTGCATAGATGTGTGAGCAGTTGATTCACTAGATGTATGGTTTCAAAAGTGCATGTGGAAACAGCTGTATGGGCGGTTGACTGTGTGCATGAGTGTATTGGTGAGTGAATGGATATCTCAGTGCTACATGTCAAAGTAAGTACATATGTAAAACACAGTACATGTGAGAGTTGACATATATAAATAACTGTGCATAAGAGCCAGTGAATGTGTGAGTGGCTGTATGGATCATTGTGAACTTGTATCAGGGATTGTATAAGAGAGTAAATATGTGTTAGTATATGTTTGAATAAGTAAAGTTTGTATAAGTGTATAGTTGAGGAAATGGAGGTGTGATTGATCCTTTGCATGACTGACTAGGTGTGTGAGTAATTCCATGGATGAGTGACAGTCTGTGAGTGTCTGTTTACACTGATTGTATCTAAGGTTATGTTAGAGTCTGAAGAGGTTCATTGTATTATCACATGAATGATATCATGAGTGATGTCACCAGTGATGTCATTTGAGATGTCATCAGTGATGTCATCAGTGATGTCATTTGATATGTCATCAGTGATGTCATCAGTGATGTCATTTGAGATGTCATCAGTGATGTCATCAGTGATGTCACTGACCATGTCATGAATGATGTAATATGTGACATCATCAGCAGTGGATTGCGGGTGCGCGATATATAGTTAGCGCATCTAACTATATATGGCATTTCAATGGTTTTATGCGAGTAAAATAAGGTTTTGTAAATGCAAATTCCTAACTATATATGTTCTATAACCAATGGTTTTTTCATTGAATTTTCAAGGTTTTGTAAATGCAAATTCCTAACTATATATGGACTATAACTTATGGTTTTTTCTGTGAATTTCAATGGTTTTTTAATAGCAAATATCAAAAGCTGTCAAATGTGAAGTACGTGATAGGTAAAAACGTTTTCGTGTTAATGCACGCTGATGTGCTTTGAACGCTGCCCCCCCCTCCCTTCTTTTCTCTTAGTAGTACTCTCTCTTTGCAGATAGTGAACGGTAGTTAACGCAGACCTTTACCCCCATTGTAATCCGTCGTACCTGCTTGTCTCTCCATTTGATTGATTGTTATCCAAGCATTTACTGTTTTAGAATTGGTTCTCTTTGGATCATTCTCTATTTACAAACAAGCACAAAGTCGCAATACTCTGTTTAGTCTTTGCAGATAGTGAAAAATCGTGTAAAAAAATAAAAGTAATCGAGCAAAATCAGTAGACCACTAATTCGATCTCTTTTTGACCTCGGTAAAATACAAACATTAGGAACAACCCTTCATGAGAAATACGAAAATAGTGAAATGAACTGAGCTCCACACCATGAGGGCTGCAAGACAGCTCGACTCCGCCACCCACCCCGCCCAAAATAATGACAAACCCTATGCAAATATTATAAATATAGACAACACACCAGCAAAGAAACAGGGTAAAACATTTTATTAAATAACTATTTACATAACTATTTTATACTTTTTATTGCCCGATCCGGCTAGCTCAATCGATCGAGCATGAAACTCATGCACTGATAGCAAGCATTGAGAGTTTGTAGAACGATGGCTTCAGATTTTCCACATACGGTGTAGTAGCGCGAACTGGGAGGGGGCGTTTGGATCCTGCCCCTTCCCCAAATAAGATTTTCATACGTGAATGTTCGTTCATGCTTTTTGTCCCTGAGTTGCTTCGATGTCACTGCCTTACACAAATGGCATAAGTCCTGGATGTTGAGTGCCATACTTCAGAGTTCTAAGCAGCGCTTGTAACACTGTTTAAACCTTATTTGCACCTGCTGCAGCTTCACTATTCAAAGTAAGTGGGATCCGTTTGTGGACCTGACTGCATTGGAAAACAATGTGATACAGTGCCTCCCTAAACCGCTTGACGGAGGCCCCCGAGGGGCGGTGAGAAGGCACGGACTGAGAGGGGGCGCTTGGCTCCTGCCCCCTCCCCAAGTCGTGTTGCCCTGGTGTGGCCTGAGATCGTCCCCGACATAGGCGGCCGGCTCCCGGGGTCCGGCGGAATTTTTTCCCTTTTGATGACTCTTCCATTCTGGACCTTGTCCCACAATCCGTTTGACCTGAAGACACGCTGTAGTGGGGCGCCCCTTTACCGTTTTAGTTGCCATTCCGCCCGCTTTTGGTACTCTGTGCCTCTTCCGCCATTCAGCTGTTTACCGCCCGCTCTTGCGACTACAGCGTCTCGCTCACCATGTAGTTGAGTTGCTCCCGCTCTTAAAATTTAACCGAACTTTTTGGACTGCTGATAGCGGTTGTATTCCGACCGCTGGTTGGTGGAGACATTTTGACTATATTCTGGACCTGCGTTCTCGCGTAATGCGTCATATGACGCGCCGCGTTAGCGCACCCGGAAGTGCTCCGGTGCGCAAGGCACAGCTTCCCGGAAACGATCCAGAGCGCGCCGCGCAGCGCGTAACGTAAGCATAACAGGTCATGTGACTTGTTAATAAAACTTTTCATTGGTTCATTTTACTTTTGTTTTCCTAATGATGTAAGACTAGGTCATGTGACCTAAAAATAACACTTTTCATTGGATTAAAACATTTTTTTTCCCAAACGATGAAAGCCCCACCTTGTTTCTGGATGTTTCAGACTGAAGCTGGCGTCACCATGAGAGCACCACCATCTCGTAGCTCCGTCGTGGCCATTCCGCAAGCAATCATGGCAGCCGCTCCCCACCGGAAGCCTGCGGGAGTCGAGGGCCCCCAAGACTTTTGTACAATCTTCAAGGCTGAGGGGACGCTTTCGAGAATGGAACCCAAGCCCTGGCAGACAAGCGTCCGAGTTCCAAGGTGTCCCAGGGCCATTTTACTGGACCAGGCCCAAATCCGAAGAGCCGGCCACCATTTTAAGAGTCCTGTGGCAGCCGCCTATCGCTGCACCGCAAGAGTGGGAGCAACTCAACTACACGGTGAGCGAGACGCTGTAGCCGTAAAAGCGGGCGGTAAACAGCTGAATGGCGGAAAAGGCACAGTGAAGCAAAAGCGGGCGGAATGGCGACTGAAACGATAAAGGGGCGCCCCACTACAGCAGACGAGCCTCCGCCATGTGCTTCAAAACTGCATACGTATCTCGTGATATCAAGGTTGGGCAATCAGTACACAACAAGCAGTTACGAGTCCCATTTACACCGGCGCCATTTTGGGCGCGGCCGGGCAGGTCCAGGATCTAGTCAAACATAACAAATGAGGCTGACGTCTCTGAAGCAGTTGACGCACAGCAGGACATAGCAAATAAACATGAAGTCTCTAAAGCTGTTAACTCACTGCAGGACAAAACAAGTGAACCTGAAACCTCTGGAATAATTGTCGCTCAAAAGAACAACACACAAAACTCTATAGAGCCTGAAGAAAGAAAAACAAAAGGGCACTGTAGTTTCAGACACACTTATCACTAATGACTAAACAAAGATATCGTCTGTTTATGAAGCAGTTATCATGTTCACAGAATTGACAAAGAAGTGTGCAGACACCAATGCTATTAAGAAACACAAGGAAATCCCTAACGCATCAGCATTCTCGGAAGAGGTTGACACAGATAACATCTTAAGGAACAAAGAAAGACAAAATAAGGATGAGGAAGTTATCACCTTAGTTTTTTCATCAGCTAGCAACAGCAAGAAACATATTGTAATGGAGATTAGAGAGGCTACGGATGGATAAATAAATTATCAAAAGAAATAGCGACTCCCCCCTTTAGCAAATTAGCTAAATGTTTGCGTAATTTGGACATTAAAGTTATATTATTGTTGTTGTTGTTGTTATGGTTATAGTTTCCTTTTAAGTATAATTCACCAATAGTTTTGTTTGTAGATGTTTTCCCATTAACAATCCCAGTTCCATCACCCGCCCAGGATATCACCACTGTTCCCCATGTCATAAAACCTTAGGATGTTCAATAACTGAAACAGCTAATATGGGTTTACTTACAGGGGACATCTTTTGTTCTGTTTTGTAAAGTAAAACTATTGTGAACGCAAGTATTATACATAGTAAGTGTTTAATATAGCATTTGTCAGTCATTGGTTAAGCAGCTAGGACCTGTTCACTCTTGACACCCCAGGTGCTGTGTATGTTGCACTATAGGAATACGGACAACCCTATTGATGTTGATTTTTCATTATTGATTATTGTAAAGAAATGGCGACTCCCCCCTTTAGCAGATTAGCTAAATGTTTGCGTAATTTAGGCATAAAAGTTATATTATTGTTGTTGTTGTTGTTGTTGTTATCGTTATAGTTCTAGTTAATTTCCATTCAGAGTGTCCTACACAGCACCACTCTAGGTAAACACTACTTTATGTAAAACCTGGGACATAGCACTCATTGAAACTATAGTTGGACACCATGGGGTTTAAAGAAGGGATGGTTCTTCACCTGGGTGCCTTCCACAACTCAACACGTTGTGCTGCCTTGGGACTATTCGCACAAAAGACAGCTTCTGACCATTGTTGTTTTTTTTATCAAAAAATGTTTAAATATATTTACAGTTTTTGTTGCGTTCGTTATATTTAAAAGTTAATAAAGTTTTATAATCCAACTGTCTTGGAGTACTATATTTTTTTAAAAAATCGGGTGAATGGGGCCTTGAATCGGGTTATTGTCATGTGTGGGCTTTGCAAGTGTACTGCTACAGACATTTCAAACTCAAATGCACGTTCTTTTTCTTACCTTTCCGAAGCATGGAGCGCAATAGCAGGCAGAGAAAGGGTGATGCACGTGTTGAACACTGCCTGGCCTGGCAAGTTGCTGGCAGTGCCCCCCCGCCCGCTCTTGAAAGAGGGCACACACACACCGCCGCCCCGAGTACTTCACAAATCTTTAAAAGACCATGCGCTTGTTTATGAGGCTTAAATGGTTTATCACCACTTCTAGAATCCCTGCATCGACCCTCTGACGTTTCCTGGAAGAATTAGCACGTAACACAATACCAAACCCTGTCAGCTGAAACCCCCGAGGAATCGTGGGGCATATTATCAAGGGGGTTTATCTCCGCTTTTTTGGCTTTAAAAGCCAAGAAAGCGGAGATAAAATTATCTCCCTATTACCAAGCTGTCGCTAACACCAGTTAGTGACAGCTAAAAGGAGATAGCGACCATCTTGGGCCCCGCTTTGCATGTCAGTGATATTTATCACTAATGACATGCAAAGTGGGCGTGCCAAGATGTTAGCGACTGGAAACAGTCCCTAACATCGCTATCTCCTATTACCAACTTTTGGAGATATTCGCGCTAAGCGGGAATATCTCCAAAAGCTAACACCTGCCCTGAGCAGTTCTTAGCCATGTTATCCAATGGGAGGTGGATAACATGGCTAAGAGCATTTGCTCGATAATGCATGAATATCGCTGACTTTTCAGCGATATTCATGCATTGCGGCCGTTTTTTATCGCATTTGCGATAAACCTTGTTAATAGCAAGGTTTATCTGCGATAAAAATCGCCGATGTGCGGCGATAATGTTTGTCTCTAAACAAGTTAGAGACAAAAATTTCCGCTAGTTGTTGGTTATATGCCCCCGGGTTTTTGCTTGCAGAAATCGGGAGGCGGGAGACTAGCACTGAAATCAGTAGTCTCACGCCTGAATCGGGAGGGTTGGCATGTCTGGATTCTCTACAGCTGGGGCCATAAACTACATCCGCAGGGCTAGGTGATAGCCTGGGTCCGGCCTGGACAATCGGACACAGAGGAAGAGGAGTGTCAGAGGGTGCAGTAGTGAATAGGGTGAAAGGGAGGTGTCGGGCGGGCACAGGGTGTGATTCTCAGGGAAGAGCAGCGCAGATGGGGGGAAGTATATGGCCCATGCATGAGAGAGAGAGCGGGGGTGACCAGTGCGTGGGGGAGATGCTTGCGAGGGTGGGGAGCCGTGCTGAGAATCGACGGCGTGCAGAGAGTGGGTCTGGTCAAGGCATCTAAAATGGCTGCCGTGCACGACAAAATTGTGGCATTGGACAAAAAGGCAAGATGGCGCAGACAATGTTTATCAATAAGGATTCATTTATAACAAAAGATTTACTCGCAGTGACAAAATGGTGGTCAACACTTCCTGATTTCCATCGAATCGAACGTTAACAGACGTCACGCAGCAAAAAAAAAAAAAAAAGCTCACGCACAGCCGCTGGAAGACATGTATCAACATATTCAGAAAACATAAGGGGTCAGGATACGTCTCCCGCACCCCCTTATACCTAGTAATTTAATTAAAACGAAACACAAAATGGCGAATTCCCGTTTCGCTACCAGTTTGCGGCCCAGTTCGCGGCTCGGGAAGCGCTTCTACCGTGAAAAATATATATTTTTTTATTTTCCCCACGAGACCCTTTAATAACCCCAACATCATTCCTAGGGGGTCAAGAGAGGTATACCTTGCCCCCTTTCATTAAATTCCCCCTTCGTTTTTCACCTCTTCTTCTCTCTCGATCCTACCGAGAGATAAGATGGCGGCCGCTCCGGACTGTTTAGAATGTTGACAGACACCGGAGGGCCAATCAGCTTCGCATCGCAAAGTTCCGATACGCGAAAAGTTCGCTAACCGGATCGCTGCCCGGAGCGCTGTTACAGATATATATCTTGATTTAAACGTTAATTTCTCAAAATTTGAATTTGAATTTGAATTTTAACAGATTTGTAGAGCGCGCTTATACCGGGACGGTTTCATGGCGCTAGGTAGCGGTGAACCAGTGGACATAAAGACGGAGGCTAGACTGCTAGGGATCTGGAGAACAAGAAGGTCTTAAGGTGTTTGCGGAATTCCGCATAGGAGGTAGAAGCTCTAAGGGCAGAAGGGAGAGAGTTCCAAAAGGAAGGAGCTAGGACCGCAAATCTTGTCCCTCCGGACCTCTTCTTCCTAAAGCGGGGAATTGTCAAGAGGGCCTGGTGAGATGAGCGGAGCTCTCTGGCCGGAAGGTAGGCTGATATGACATCACAGAGGAAGACAGGGGCAGTCCCTGACCTAGCCTGATAAGCCATGCAGCCCAACTTGAAGAGAGCCCTCTCCTTCACCGGTAACCAGTGCAGAGATTGCAGCAGAGGGGTGGCATGATGAAATTTAGGGAGCCCGTAAATCAGGCGGGCAGCCTGATTTTGAATCTGTTGAAGGCGACGGATCAGGTAGTCTGGGGCGCCATTGTAGACCACATTCCCATAGTCAAGGCGCGATAGCACCATGGCCATGAGGATAAGCTTAAGGGCGGGAACAGAAAAAAAACGGGAAACCTTACGAATAGTGCGAAGTGAAAAGAAGCAAGAGGACACCACTGAGTGAACCTGCGTGTGAAGGGAGAGCTGGGAGTTGATAAAGATGCCCAGGGTTTTAACCTTTGGAACCGGGAGGGGAGGGGGACCAAGTGAGTCGGGCCAAAAAGACGGTGACCAGAGACTGCAACCACTCCCGGTCAAAACCAGTTCGGTTTTGTCGGGATTTAGTTTGAGGTGGTTGCAGTTCATCTAATCTTGGATGAAGAGCATCACCCTCTGGAAATTCTGGGCAGAGGAGGGAGAATGGGAAAGGTTAAAAATAAGTTGGAGGTCGTCGGCGTAATTGAACACTGAGACCTCCATCTGCTGTAAAGAAAAGATAAGGGGTGAGATGTATAAATTAAATAGAAGGGGAGACAAAGAGGAGCCCTGGGGAACGCCGCATGTCACTCTACGAGGAGGGGCAGCAAAGTCGGCCAGATGGACAGCCTGCTCCCTGTCCGTTAGGAAGGACCGGAGCCAGGCATGGGCCGTGCCCCCAATGCCCGCCGCCTCGACACGGGTCAGCAGGATGTCATGATCCACCGTGTCGAACGCGGCGGACAGATCTAAGAGGACCAGGGCCTGGGGGAGGCAGATGTCAATGCCACTGAAGCACATATATTGAGACCTAGCAAAGGCACATCGGGCTAACAGTCCCTACAATTTTGCCAAGTTTCGTGGAAATCCATTCAGCCGTTCGAGCTAAAAGTGAGGCCAACCGCCCTATGGAAATTAACATGGGAAAAACGCGTTTTGGGACCCCCCTTTTTTCTCGGCCCCCCCTTGACAAACCCCCCCCCCCAAATTTTCAAGGGCTGCTCAGAAACAAAATGTGCCATTTTCCTGAAAATTTCAGCCGATTCCGTCCACAAACGCCAAAGTTATTAGACATAGAATTTTCAAAAGTTCCATAGAGAATTAATCCTAACTATATATACCTACTGGCGAGACGCCAGTAGGTAATATATATATATATATATATATATATATATATATATATACACACGAAAATTCGTCACTGGTCAAAACAGCCGCCTCAGCCCAACAATCCAAAAATGACGAAGGAACAGACCCAGTTCTTGGTGCTTTAAACGAGGTGTTTTATTTCCAGCAAGCCTGCCGCCGCCATTACGCGTTTCGCCTTACAGCTTGATCACATGGCCAGTTGCTGATAGCCAATGCCATACATTTTAAAGTGCTAGTGCGCGCGCAATTTTCCAAAGGTTAACAACAAACATGGAAAAAATACTTCATCATCAAGTGCTAACATTTGTATGCAAAATTGTAAACATACCATGTTAAAAGTACAAGTGGCTTAATTTATAAAATATATAAATATATATTTACACATTAAAAACCACAAAGTTAAATAACTGTATAAATACGTGTTATTTTCAAAGTGAACGTGAACCCATGAGAACTATCTCCCGGAATCACAAAATAATATTGTTCACCTAGTTACTCTCTTCCCAATTGTACAAGGCACTGAACCGAAGAAAATAAAGCCCCAGTGGGCACAGAACCCTGTGAAATTGCGCTACAATCTTAGACATTTCATTTTGACATTGGCAAAAATTGAGTGTTGAATAAATATGATTTCTTAAAGTGCTCGTGCTAAGTGCTCAAAATAAGACTTGAAAGAAAAGAAATCAATTCATGAACAAGAGAACATGTTGCGTTCAACCCTAGGTATTATACCATAGGCATATCCTCCTCCTACTTAAAAGAAGCTCTTGACACAGATAGTGGGGAGGCGTCAGATGGTCAAGTGTAACAACAACAATGTTACTATTTAAAAAAAACCAGTACCCATTTTGGCAGCACATGCAGGACATAAAAATTAAAGAATTCATCTTTAGAAAAATACATGGCGATGAGAGTGTAAATATACAAATGCTACAAATTAAACTATAAACAAGTGTATAAATCCTCTGTCACATTTAATCCCCGTGGCTGCTTGCTGTCTAATTCAAGGATGTATCTCGTCTCTAAGAGACGCAATTTTGCCTCACGATCACCTCCTCTTTTCATGGGCCATACTGTATCGATGACAAAATAAGAAAGATACATGGGATTGGAACTATGCTGTTGTTCGAAGTGCCTAGCAACAGGGTAGGCTTGGTCTTTATTAGAGATAGCTCTAATGTGCTGAAGCACACGCTTGTGGACCGGCAGGCGGGTGCTACCCACATACCTAAGTCCACATGTGCACTCCAGCACATAGACCGCATAGTCTGTTTTACATGTAAGGCGCTTGGTAATACTCCTAGGTGTACCGGAGAATGGGACAACATAGCTTGATCTGTTGACCCCATGTTTACATGCCTTACACTGTATGCATTTCTTAAATCCCCCTCCCAAGGCCTTCCACGTTGATGACATCTGTGGTTCCAAAGCATTTTGGACCAAGGCATTTGCCATAGATCTGGATTTCCTAAAGGTCAGGAGTGGTTTTTTCGATAACTTACTGCCAATGACCGGATCCCCCAATATGAGGTTCCAGTTATTACAGAGTATCCTTCTTATGGCTGAGTGCTGACGGCTGTAAGTAACAATCATGCGTGGGCTACTGACCTCCCTCACCGATGATATTTTCACCTCCCTGTTCTTAGGGATCAGGGCAGTCTCCCGGGATATCTGTTGGGTCCTTCTTTGTGCTGACTCAACCAAAGATCTAGAATATCCCCTTGCTAGAAATCTATTTTTGCAGGCTTCTTGAGCTGAAATACACTCCTCATCACTGCTACAAATACGCTTGATACGCAACATTTCCCCATATGGAATGCTACGTATCAAGTGACCAGGGTGGTGACTGGCCGCATGCAGGATGGTATTGCCTGCCGTCGGCTTTCTGTAAAGTCTAGTTTGCATACAGTTATCACTGATATAGATTTCCATATCCAGAAAGCAGACACTACTAGCATCAATGCAAGATGTAAAATGCAAGTTCAGATTATTTACATTCAGCCTCTCAACAAATTGCCTTGCCGCCTCCTCCGTCCCTCTCCAAACAAAAAATAGATCGTCTATATAGCGCAAATAGGTGACCACATGCTGTTCCATGGTTACTCGCAGATCCCCCGCCAGGACCTGCTCCTCCCATAGCCACATGTGCAAACATGCGTAGCTAGGGGAGAAACAGGCCCCCATGGCAACCCCTCTGATTTGATGGTAAATCTGATTATTTAAAAGGAAGAAATTCTGCTCCAAACACATTTGGACCATGGATAACAGCATCCTATTATGCACCCCATAATATATGGGACGTTTGTTGAGGAAATGTTCTATTGCCTTGAGTCCATCTCTATGGGAAATTGAGGTGTATAGCGAAGATACATCCAAAGTCATTAGAACAAGGTCTGGGCCCCAAACCAAATGCTACGATTTACGAATGAAATCCGTTGAGTCCTGCACAAATGAGTCCAATCCCTTCACCCAATCCTGAAGAAAAAAGTCTATGTACTTTGATACATTCTCTAGGGAGCTGTCAATTGCGGAAATTATTGGGCGCCCGGGGGGTGTGGCACAGTTCTTGTGGACTTTAGGGATTAAATAGAACGAAGGGACCACTGGATGTTCTTTTCTCATGAAGCGGAACTCATCCTCCGTAATAATGCCTCCACTCCTCCATGCCTGGAGTTTGGCTGCTTGGCCTCCCCATGTTGCCTTCAATGTGGGCCAATTGCTTTTCCTGTAACATGCAGGATCATTGAGCTGTTTTTCCGCCTCCTGCAAGTATAAATCCCGGGGCCACAAAACAACGTTACCCCCCTTATCTGCTTGACGCACCAGAATGTTGTTGTCCGCAGTTATTTTTTCAACCAACTGTATATAGCTCCAATTACGTTTACTAATGAAATTGTGCTTGCTGTTAGTGGCAACATAAAATTGTTTTAATTCCTTGGTCACTAAATCATGGTAAACGTCTATGTTATCATGGAGCATGATGGGCTGAAATGTCGATTTAGGTTTGAAGGATGTTAAACCTGCTGCTGCATTTACTCGCTCCATGTTACAATTACCCCCTTCGTTGCCAGAAGATTCATTTTGAAGAGACCATATCATATTCACATCCTCCTGGTCTCCCACCGTCAACAAAGTAGGGCTGCTAGTTTCAACAGGATTTTGTTTCTTGGACTGGAGACAGTGGAATTTGCTCAATTTGAGCTTACGGATAAACCTGTAAGTATCCATTCGCACATCTGCATAATTAAAATTGTTCGGTGGACAATATGACAAACCCAAAGCAAGAACTGCCTCCTCCTGCTTGGTCAATTTTGCGTGCGTGAGATTGATCACTGAGTTGGTGCTTCCGATTGCGCCTGGTTGCGTTTCTGGGATCGGTTCCATCTTCCCTTCGGGGGTCCCTTTGCTTTTACCTTTGCGGCTCCTGCACCTTTTGCGGCTTTGGTTCCGCCGGTAGTTGCGCCTGGTGTTTGTTTTGTTCTCGATCGCAGCGTGTCCCTGCGATCCAGGCATAGGCAATCTACTTCCTCCACTATGGTAAGCTTGGTAAACCCCAACACTTGGTCCGTTCTGCCCTCGCCTTCCGGTTCACTCTCAATGTTGGAGCTTAGATCCGTACTCGAAATGGAGTTGTCCCGTGAGGCAGGCACTCTACCCTGCACCCCCTTGACTCTGGCTTTCACCCCATCGTACCGTCTGGCAAAAGTAAAAATTTGGCCATTTGCATAGTCTAAACGATCTCTTTCAAACTTGTAGGCCTTCCTTTTCTTGATAATTTCTTCTTCCTTACTTAGACGGACCATCATCTCCTCACGCAATTTCTTAGTCTGATCGTTTGAGCCCAATCCAGTTATTTCCTCTTCCAATTTGTCAATGTCAATCTGCAACTTTTCACGGTCACTTGAAGCATATTTCACCAGAATCTTCAACAATTTTGCAGATGACTCTAGATTGGCTTCTGCCCATTCCTTAAGCATCAACGGGTCAGGATTCTCATAGCTGGGGGCTAATGTTATTCTGAGCCCCCTTGGTACTCTGTTGACTTGTAAGTACCGTGAAAGAGACCTGTGTTCCCACCATTTCGATTGTTCAGATCTCATTAACTTTTCCAGTTTTTTGAACAAGTCTCGAATGGTGGGATTCCCTGTGACTGCATGTGCCGCCTGTGGGACTTGGCCAGACCCCCCAGCCGGGGAATCTAAGAACATCGTCTCCGCCGCCTCCTCCCGCTCACGCAACTTATTTGCGGACATTCTGGCACTTTAGGCTGGGAGCTACAATCGCTCCACCTCGATTTAATGCTCGGTGCTAATCGAGTGAACAAGCACCGTAACACTTGCACACTCCTTACCGGGTCGTCCTCGTGCAGACTGCTCTCGCTGGTTCACCGCTGCAAGCGCCGGCCGGCGCTCACTTCCTTCAGGTGTCAGCACAAAAGCAGTCCGTTAATCAAAGGCGCCCGGGGGCAACGCGGCTTACTCCTCCCGGAGTTCGTAAATCCTCTTCCTGGTGACCAGCCGAGGGAATGCTTCCTGCCGCTTAGCCCAAACAAACAAGGAGGGGTTCTGTTCATACCGTGGAAGCATCTACGGTAACACAAATGCACGAAAATTCGTCACTGGTCAAAGCAGCCGCCTCAGCCCAACAATCCAAAAATGACGAAGGAACAGACCCAGTTCTTGGTGCTTTAAACGAGGTCTTTTATTTCCAGCAAGCCTGCCACCGCCATTACGCGTTTCGCCTTACAGCTTGATCACATAGCCAGTTGCTGATAGCCAATGCCATACATTTTAAAGTTCTAGTGCGCGCGCAATTTTCCAAAGGTTAACAACAACCATGGACAAAATACTTCATCATCAAGTGCTAACATTTGTATGCAAAATTGTAAACATACCATGTTAAAAGTACAAGTGGCTTAATTTATAAAATATATAAATATATATTTACACATTAAAAACCACAAAGTTAAATAACTGTATAAATACGTGTTATTTTCAAAGTGAACGTGAACCCATGAGAACTATCTCCCGGAATCACAAAATAATATTGTTCACCTAGTTACTCTCTTCCCAATTGTACAAGGCACTGAACCGAAGAAAATATATATATATATATATTGCCACACACAAGTTGCCCTTGGTAGGGAAGCCACACTCGGGAGGGTTGAAACACAAATGCTGCCCGTGGCGCTGTGACAGTCTGCTCCACGCTATCCCTTTCAGCTTGCCAGACGCGTTTCGGGCGTGTCTGCCGCCCTTTCTCAATGGCTGCACAAATGGGAGACAAGACTTCTGTTCCACACCTGCATTTTATTGGAAGTAAATCAGTCCCGCCCATGTGGGCTGTTGCAAGGCATCATGGTTAATGAAGTTCCTGCACAAAGACCACTGCAGGTTTAGCCCCAGTGGGCGTCTCGAACATCCACTTGTAAATGTCTGCCCCAGTGGGTGGAAAGGCATGAGGCATCGCTGGCACAAGTCAATATATACAGGCAGCTCAGGCCCCTCTCGTTTGCTCTGCCGCTCGGATTTCATGAGCAGCGACGATCCGCCTAACCAGCGGCGGGGCTTCCCAGCGACCGGACCAGCCGCTAACTATTGCCACACACAAGTTGCCCTTGGTAGGGAAGCCACACTCGGGAGGGTTGAAACACAAATGCTGCCCGTGGCGCTGTGACAGTCTGCTCCACGCTATCCCTTTCAGCTTGCCAGACGCGTTTCGGGCGTGTCGCCGCCCTTTCTCAATGGCTGCACAAATGGGAGACAAGACTTCTGTTCCACACCTGCATTTTATTGGAAGTAAATCAGTCCCGCCCATGTGGGCTGTTGCAAGGCATCATGGTTAATGAAGTTGCTGCACAAAGACCACTGCAGGTTTAGCCCCAGTGGGCGTCTCGAACATCCACTTGTAAATGTCTGCCCCAGTGGGTGGAAAGGCATGAGGCATCGCTGGCACAAGTCCAATATATACAGGCAGCTCAGGCCCCTCTCGTTCGCTCTGCCGCTCGGATTTCATGAGCAGCGACGATCCGCCTAACCAGCGGCGGGGCTTCCCAGCGACCGGACCAGCCGCTAACTATTGCCACACACAAGTTGCCCTTGGTAGGGAAGCCACACTCGGGAGGGTTGAAACACAATATATATATATATATATATATATATATATATATATATATATATATATGTATATATATATATATATATATATATATATATCCTGGTTTGGCTTTCAAAGAACAGGCACCGACTCCGTGGATTTTGAAATCAAAGGTTTTTAATAAAAAAAACGACCAGACGCATTTCGGCAAACAAGTCCGCCTTGTTCACTACATCTGCTGTTACCATGGTAGTGAGCTCTTTTATAATAGTGCAGAGTAACTCGTTAAAGGTCAGGTGAGTGACTCAGGTAACATGTGACATACCATAGACATGGAAAAGTTGGTGTCAGAAAGGAAAGTGCAAGTCATGTAAAAATAATAAAAAAGACATGTAAATCACTTTTTACATTTTATGTTTTAAATGTTAATATTGGGTTACTGCACATTGTCTCATAATTGTCCTGGCTTTGCTCGAAAATGTGGTATCATGTGGCATGTTGGCGATGGCCCTTAACTACTAGGGTGTTGTGCGTTCCACCTCGTGCAGTAATTGACATAGAAGATTTATTCGTCTGTTATATGTCTTGCCTGCGCGTGCTGTTTTTGTAAGGCCACTCTGACAGGTAAGTTCTCAATGTTACAAGTGCTCTGAGTTGATCCGTCCCGCTCAAATGTATGTTGCCTTCCCCCTTATCCTTGTGATTGAATTGATGTTCGAACGTTAATTTCCCCCCGCAAGGCGCATTGTCTGTATGCTGCCCGTTTTGGGGAATTACGTATTCCAAGCTTGATAGCACGGGTGTATGTTACCATCGGAGGGGAGAGGGTGCGCTGCTTTAAGTGTGGGCAGGAGTGGCGGAATTTATAGCAGAGTCCGGCTTGTTTGGCATTTTCTACCTGTTGGAGTGAAGTGGGCGTGCTGCTTTATGTGTGGGAAGGAATGGCGGAATTTGTAGCAGAGTCCGGGTTGTTTGCCTGCCCTGGGAAGAGTTATCAGACTGAATTGTAATGTCTTAAATAAATCTTGTGTGAGGGGGATGGGGATATTTACAAATAGATATAAAAATTTGGGCAGAATAGCCATCTTCATTATTGCCAGTCTGTCTGCACACGATAGGGGGAGCTTGATCCAGCGCGTTATTTGGTCGCGCAATTTTGTGATGGCCGTTCCATAATTTTGCCAGATAACTACTTCGAGGTCTCTGTGTATCCATACACCCTGGTATTTCAATGGCTCCGCATACCACTCCAGAGGGAATTCTATTGTATGGGGTGTAGTGGCTGGTGTAGGAGGGAACACCGTTGATTAATTCCAATTGATAGACAATCCAGAGAACTGGATCGAATTTGATATACTCCCTCACTGTGGGTTCTAAGTTTGTTCTCGGTCCCTCATATAAACTAGCATATCATCTGCGAAAAGTGATATCGACAGAGGCCATTAGTGAAATTGCAGAGCTGAGAATGAGTGCTTTTGTCTTATGATGTAGGCCAAGGGTTCTAGTGCAAGAGCAAACAAGAACAGGGACAATGGGCATCTCTGCCTCGTTCCCCTGCTTATTTGCTTATTTTTCCATTGTTATGTCTTTTACCCGAACCTGGGCTACTGGGTCCATGTACAGCAACATAATCCATTTCAGGAGGCTCTGTGGAATACCAATCCTGGCTAGGACCATAAACATATAGGGCTACTTTATGGAGTCAAATGCCTTGGCGATGTCTAAAAATACCAGCCGACTCTGGCATCGAGGGGCCTGAGGTAATGCATGACCGTGAATAACGTCCGGAGGTTGTGCGTGGTAGACCTTGAGGGTATGAAACCCGCTTGGTCTGGCAGCACCAAGGCCTGCTTTAGCAGTTGGAGTCACACTGCTATAATCTTTGCTAAAATTTTTATATCTATATTGATTAGCGACAGTGGGCTGTATACATCTACCTACTGAGGTGGTTTCCAGGGTTTCAGCTGTGTTATTAGTAGTACCTCCCAAAGGGAGAGGGGAAGTAATAGTTTTTTGTAAGTCTCCTGATACATTGCTAACAAGTGAGGGGTTAGTAGGACAGAGAAGGTTTTGTAGAATTCACCGGAAATCCCATTGTTTCCAGGCAACTTACCATTGGGTAAGGAGCTAACTGCATCACCCACCTCGTCTCCCATTATGCGCTGCACCAGGTATTCCCTCTGCCCTGGCAATAGCCAAGCTAATGCTATATCATTTAAATATGCCTCTGTTTCGCTCAGTGTGGCAGACTGATGGCCACCATGGAGTTCCATGTAAAAATCCACAATGCTTTTGAGGATCTCATGGGAGTCGTGCTGACTTGTTCCCTCCTGTGTGTTAAGAGTCAGTACCTGGGGTATATCACAAGGTCCTTTTATTTTAGCAGCTAAACTGTGTCCTGGCCTCCCCCCCTTCCAGTATGTTCTACCCACCCATATTTTAGATAAAAAACAAATCTCTTGGTCTGCCATCTCAGTATACTCATTAAGGCACAGTCTGATGTCTGCCAACGTTTGTGGGTTAGAGTCAGTTTCATATGCTCTCTGGAGCATCTGTAATGTTTTTTCAAGTGTTGGCATTCTGTTTCGCAAGGAAGACAGGACCCCATCCCTGAGTCTTATGCATGTGCCTCGAATTGTGACTTTGAAGGTCTCCCATAACACACCCGCTGTATCTACTGATCCCTTATTTTCACTGAAATACTGTATAATAGCTGTCTTTACCCCATCCCTAAAGACCGCGTCACTAAGGGCCAGAGCATGCAGTCTGTTGGAACCGCCGAGTACATGCTCCTCATAAGGTCCCGCCACCTTCCTGCATAACTCTGCGAATGCGTCTGCCGCGATCTTGGTTGGTGAATGACGTCCCTGTCACTACTGAGGGTCCGTAGTTGCCAACTAGCCCACGAGGTATCTCTAGCAAGCCCTACACAGCTGGTTTGCTGAGAGCTGGTATGAGGCCACACCCCTTTTTACACCACTCTGTAAATGAGCCTCTTGGTGCACTGGTGGTGGAGTGATGAGCTCCATGTGTGTCCTAAGGACCTCAGGACTAAACTGGACTTCATCCACCAAGCAGCAGCCAGGGGCCGCGTTTCCAGAGTGGCGTAAAAAGGGGGTGTGGCCTCTGACTACCGCTGTGAGGAGGGCTATTTGGCCCTTAAGGACCCCAGCTGTGAAAGGGGACTTCATTCCCCAACCAAGAGTGCACCGGGAAGTGCATTTGCAGAGTGGTGGGCAAAGGGGGCATGGCCTGCTATCAGAACTTAGCAATCCTGCTGTGTGAGACTTACTGGAGGTTATAGGAGGGGTAGTTGGCCCCAAGGATTTCCTTGGGGGCCAACTACATCATCAGTTACCTCCAGTTAGACCCACACAGTGGGATTGGTAAGAGGTCTTTGGAGGCCATGCCTCCTTTTTCCATTACTCTGCAAACACGCCTCCTGGCACACTGCTGGTTGGGGGATAAAGTCCACCATATACTTAGGGACTTTGGGGGCCAAGAAGCCCTCCTGGTGCCTTCTGTAAGCCCTACGCAGCGGAATTCTGGAGCACTGGTCAGGGTCCCTGCCCCTTTCTCCAACACTGTGCAAACGTGACTATTAGTTAAAGAGGCATTTACAATGCAATAGGTCTCGCATTTGCGAGAGTTAGAGCTATTGGCATTGTAAATGTAAATGTTTTTTCCTAATGTTTTTTGGAGTGGAGTGGATGTACGTTGTGTGTAGTGGAATTATGTGGTATGTGTTCAGTGAAACTCTGTGGATAGAGAGTATGTGGTATTTAATGTATAGGAATTATGTAGAGTGGGATTATGTTCTATGGAGAGTAATTATGTGGTATGATAGTCTGTGTTGTGGAGTGGTAATCTCAGGTTTGGTCTTCCTCATTTCCAAAGAAGCTAAACTATAAACTCAATGAGACACACAAAAAGAAGGAACCACTAAGGAGCACTTCTGGACTGAGTCAGAGGTATGAGCAGGGCCACTGGAACTATGTGACTGTTCGGCCACAGCAATTTTTGCATAATTTTAAATTTTCTGCATTTGTCATATAATCCATCATGTGCCGTATAATCTGTAGATTTGAAAAAAACACCTTGTTTCTACCTCAAACAGCTCAAATGTTACCAAAAATGCAGCAACAAGTGTTACTGCGTGGTGGAAGGCCCTTTGCAAAGCTGAAATGGTTACCTGTCACTAATTGCCATAATGTGGTTGTTAAATTGGTACTAAAGGTGCTCAAACAACTCTTGCTTCTTTCTGAGCCTCTCTTGCTTCTTTCTACATTTCCCTTGCTTCTTTCTGCATCTTTCTTCCTCTTTCTGTACTTCCCTTCTTTCTGCACCTCTCTTGCTAATTTCTGCACCACTCTTGCTTCTTTCTTCTGCACCTCAATTGCCTCTTTATGCACCTCTCTTGCTTCTTTCTGCACTTCTCTTGATTCTTTTTGCACACTCTTCCCTCTTTCTGCGCCTCTCTTGTCTTTGTCTGTACCCCTCTTACCTCTTTCTGCACTTCTCTTGCCTGTTTCTGTACCTCGCTTGCTTCTTTCTGAACTTCACTTGCTTTCTGGACCCTTTTATCCGCTTTCTCCACCTTTCTTCCCACTTTCTGCAGCTCTCTTGCTATCTTCACCCCTCTTGCCTCTTTCTGTAGCTGTCTTAACCCTTTCTGTACCTCTTGTATCTTTGTGTACCTCTCTTGCCTCTTTCTGTACTTCTCTTGTCTCTTTCTGTACCTCTCTTGCTTGTTTCTGCACTTCTCTTGCTTCGTTTGGTACCTCTCTTGCTTCTTTCTGCACCTCTATTGACTTTTTATTGACCCCTCTCATCCTCTTTCTACACCTCTCTTGCCTCTTTCAGCAGCTCTCTTGCTTCTTTCTGCTCCCCTCAGGCCTCTTTCTGCACCTCTTTTGCTTCTTTCTGCACTTTTTCTTGCCTCTTTCTGCACCCCTCTTCCCTCTTTCTGCACCTGTTTTGCCTCTTTATGTACCTCTCTTTCCTAATTCTGCATTTCTCTTGCTTCGTTGTGGTCCTCTCTTTCTTCTTTCTGCACTCGTCTTGCCTCTTTCTGCACCACTCTTCACTCTTTCTGCAGGTCTCTTGCTTCTTTCTGCACCCTTCTTGCATCTTTATTCATCCCTTTATCCTCTTTCTGCCTCATTCTGCAGTTTTCTTGCCTCTTTCTGTACCTCTATTTCTTTTTACTGGACTTCTCTTGCCTCTATCTGTATCCCTTTTGCCTCTTTGTCCACCTCTGTTGGTACTCTCTGCAATTCTCTTGCTTCTTCCTGCACCTCTCTTGCTTCTCCCTGCACCCCTCTTGCCTCTTTCTGCACCCCTTTTCCCTCTATCTATACATGTCCTGCCACTTTCTGCACCGCTATTGACGCTTTCTGCAGTTCTCTTGCCTCTTTCTGCACTTCTCTTGCTACTTTCTTCACCCCTCTTTCTGCACATGTCCAGCCACTTCCTGCACTTCTCTTTCCTCTTTCTGCACCTTGCTTGCTTCTTTCTGCACGTCGCTTGCTTTCTGGACCCCTCTTATACTCTTTCTCCACCTTTCTTGCCTCTTTCTGCAGCTCTCTTACTTCTTTCTGCACCCCTCTTGCCTCTTTCTGCACCTGTCTTCTCCCTTTCTGCACCTCTCTTGTCTTTGTGTACCTCTCTTGCCTCTTTCAGCACTTCTCTTGCCTCTTTCTGCACCTCTCTTGCTTATTTCTGCAATCTCTTGCTTCTTTCTGTACCTCTCTTGCTTCTTTCTGCACCTCTATTGCCTCTTTCTGGACCCCTCCTATCCTCTTTCTCCACCTTACTTGCCTCTTTCTCCAGCTCTCTTGCTTCTTTCTGTTCCCCTCTTGCCTCTTTATGCACCTCTGTTGCGTCTTTCTATACTTTTCTTGCCTCTTTCTGCATCCCTGTTCCCTCTTTCTGCACCTGGCTTGCCTCTTTCTACAACTCTCTCTCCTCATTCTGCACTTCTCTTGCTTCGTTGTGCACCTTCCTTTCTTTTTTCTGCACTCACCTTTCCTCTTTTTTCACCTCTCTTCTCTCTTTCTGCAGCTCTATTGCTTCTTTCTGCACCTTCTTGCCTCTTTCTGCATCCCTTTATCGTCTTTCTGCACAGGTCTTGCCTCTTTCTGCACCTCTCTTGCCTCATTCTGTGGTTTTCTTGCCTCTTTCTGCACCTCTATTTCTTTTTTCTGCACTACTCTTGTCTCTATCTGTACCCCTTTTGCCTCATTCTGCAACTCTGTTGTACTCTCTGCACTTCTCTTGCTTCTACTTGCACCTCTCTTGCTTCTCTCTGCACCCCTCTTGCCTCTTTCTGCACCCCTTTTCCCTCTATGTATACCTGTCCTACCTCTTTCTGCACCTCTATCGACTCTTTCTGCAGTTATCTTGCCTCTTTCTGCACCTGTTACTTCTTTCTCCACTTCTCTTGTTTCATTCTGCATCCCTCTTCCCTCTTTCTGCACCTGTCCTGCCACGTCCTGCATGTCTCGTGCATCTTTCTGCAGTTTCTATACAGCTGTTGCTTTATCCTGTACTTCTCTTGCCTCTTCTGCACCCCTCTCCCCTCTTTCTGACAAGTGTTGCTTCTTTCCGCACCTCTTTTGCCTCAGTCTGCAGTTCTCTTGCCTCTTTCTGCACTGGTGTTGCTACATTCTGCAGTTCTGTTGCCTCTGTCTGCACCTCAGTTGCTTCTTTCTGCAGTTTTCTTGCCTCTTTGTGTACCCCTCTTCCCTCAACCGGCTTGCCTCTTTCTGCACATCTCTTGCCTCATTCTGCAGTTCTCTCGCCTCTTTTTGCACCTCTATTGCTTCTTTCTGCACTTCTTGTGCCTCTTTCTGCACCCCTCTTGCCTCTTTCTGCAGCTCTGTTGGATCAATCTCTACACTTCTCCTGCTTCTATCTATACCTCTCTAGCCACTTTCTGTACCTTTGTTGCTTCTTTCTGAACTTCTGGTGTGTCTTTCTGCACTTCTCTTGCTTCTTTCTGCACCTTTCTTCCTCTTTGTGCACTTCCCTTCTTTCTGCACCTCTCTTGCTACTTTCTGAACCATATTTCTGCACTTCTCTTGATTGTTTCTGCACGCTCTTCCCTCCTTCTGCATCTCTCTTGCCTCTTTCTGCACCTCACTTGCTTCTTTCTGCTCTTCGCTTGCTTTCTGGACCCCTCTTATCCTCCTCATCCACCTTTCTTGCCTCTATCTGCAGCTATTTTGCTTCTTTCTGCACCCCTCTTGCCTCTTTCTGCACTTCTCTTTCTGCAGCTCTCTTGCCTCTTTCTGCATCCCTGTTGCTTCTTTCTATACTTTTCTTACCTCTTTCTTCACCCCTCTTCCCTCTTTCGGCACCTGGCTTGCCTCTTTCTGTACCTCTCTTTTCTCATTATGCACTTCTCTTGCTTCTTTGTCCACCTCTCTTTCTTCTTTCTACACTCGTCTTGCCTCTTTCTGCACCACTCTTCCCTGTTTCTGCAGCTCTCTTGTTTCTTTCTACACTCTTCTTGCCTCTTTCTGCATCCCTTTCACACTTTTTGTACCAGTCTTGCTTCTTTCTGCACCCCCCTTGCCTCATTCTGCAGGTTCCTTGCCTCTTTCTGCACATCTATTTCTTTTTTCTGTGTTTCTCTTGCCTCTATATGTACTCCTTTTGCCTCTTTCTTCACCTCTGTTGGTTTTCTCTGCACTTCTCTTGTTTCTTTTTGCACCTCTCTTGCTTTTCTCTGTCCCCCTGTTGCCTTTCTACACCCCTTTGCCCTCTTTCTATACCTGCCCTACCTCTTTCTGCACCTCCATTGACTCTTTCTGCAGTTCTATTACCTCTTTCTTCATCTCTGTTGCTTCTTTCTGCACTTCTCTTGCTTCTTTCTGTACCCCTCTTCCCTCTGTGTGCACCTGTCCTCCCACTTCCTGCACATCTCCTGCATCTTTCTGCAGTTTTCTTGCCTCTTTCTGTATCTCTGTTGCTTCCTCCTGCACTTCTCTTGCCTCTTTCCGCACCCCTCTTCCCTCTTTCTGACATGTGTTACTTCTTTCTACACCTCTTTTGACTCATTCTGCAGTTCTTCTGCCTATTTCGACACCTGTGTTGCTTTTTTCTGAGGTTCTCTCACCTCTTTCTGCACCACAGTTGCTTCTTTCTCCAGTTTTCTTGCCTCGTTCTGTACCCATCTTCCTGCAACTGTCTCGCCTCTTTCTGCACATCTATTGCCTCATTCTGCAGTTCTCTTGCCTCTTCTTGCACCTCTATTGCTTCTTTTCGCACTTCTCTTGCAATTTTCTGCAAGCCTCTTGCCTCTTTCTGCACATCTGTTTGTTCTCTCTGCACTTCTCTAGCTTCTTTCTGCACTTCTCTAACCACTTTCTATAAATTTGTAGCTTCTTCCTTGACTTCTGCTGCTTCTTTCTGCACATCTCTTTCTTTTTTCAGCACCACTGTTGACTCTTTCTGCATCCCTCTTTCTGCACTTGTCTTGCTTATTTCTACTATCTCTGTACATGTGTTGACTCTTTCGACACCAGTCTTGCCTCATTCTGCAGTTCTCTTTCCTCTTTTTGCACATCTGTAGCTTCTTTCTGAACCACTGTTGACCCCTTCTACACCACTTTTCCCTCTTTCTACACTGCCCGACACCCCCAATCAGCAGGATTGGTAGAAAAATATAATGGAATCTTGAATTTGAAACTCGCAAAAATCCAAGAGGGCACCGGGCTGAAATGCCCCGACGCCTTGCCCTTAGCTCTGATGTCCTTACGCATTACTCCACATTCTTGATCAGGCTTGTCACCATATGAGGTAATCTTTGGACGACCAGCTAATGTTTGGGGTGTTTAAAGACCTAGAACGTTTTGAGAATTTGATTTTCCTATGATGACGGATTATTTGTATGCTTTAACTAAAGATCACCGTTCCATTCATCAACAGGTATCAGCAGTATTGCAGCCCCTGCCGGAGGGTCCCAGACATCGTTTGGAGCCAGGACAGTGGTTCATCATCCGCAATTATCAGTGAAAATCTAGCCTGGACCCTAGGTGGTTGAAGCCTTATCAAATTCTTCTTGCAACGTGGACAGCAGTGAAGGTGGATGGCAAGCGGAATTGGATTCACGTTTCGCATGTGAAGCTCTTGCCTCTCTCGCTTCCTTTTAATCAACAGAACCAGGATGGAGTTCTGACCCAGGAGAGCGACTGAGCCCCTTGTTTTGTTCCTTTTTATGATGCCCGGGAAGTTGGAGAAGGACAAAGAGAAGGAGCACTGGGCACGGAAGGGGCTTTGTCATCTGCACCTGCAATTGCCCCGGATTCTGTTGCCCCCATCGTTGTACGAGAGGTTTCATGATACTCCAGTTGCCGCAAATGCATCACCTTCTGTTTTGTTCACTGATCAGGAAATACCTGGCCATGATCGATACAACCTGCGGCCCAGAAAACGGCACGGTACCCCAGGTGAAGATGGTAGGAGATAGGGAGAGACTTAAGCAATAGGGCTTGCTAGAATCTATCTGGGGTACTGAGCGAGACACTGGACTGAACACGTTGAGAGCTTGCAACATTGGATTGCTCTGTTCAGAAAGAAAGACTAAACATAACAAGAAAAGGGGCTCAGGTTGTGGTTTTCTTCCAGAGTTGTGTGGGAATATAACTCTGATGCGTGGATTTGTTTTGTTTTTCTTTTAATGAACAATAGGAGCCTGCCTGTGAGGCTCTAGACGGACACAGGAAAGAAGTACCCTCTGGCAGGTTGGACTGCAGTGCTATAGTTTAGTTTTGGACTTTTAGCAAGCATGTACCCTTTTGGTCATTTGGTTCCTGAAGAGGAACGCCCCCTTGAACCCTGTTATTTGCCTACGTATATACCTGTGTTTTCTTCTTGGACCATGCGTGTAAAAATAGCTTTCATAATCACAATTGCGATTTAGTTGATCATCTTAATGAGTATGTTTGTGTATCTAGAATTTTGTCATCCTATGCATGCTGTATTGGGAACAACTATTCCGCCACCTGAACACTTCTTTTTTACTTTAGCCCCGCGTAAAGAAAGGCACTGTCAGACGTATACTAAAAATGTATTTGTTGAAGTGCTCCACCAGACTCATAGCGCTACTAATACGACACATTTTTGGGTTTGTTGTCTTTTACCTTCTGTGATGCACAGGCATGATTTATTCATTTCATTACCCTTATCATACATGGTTAGTTGTGAGGCCTGGTTTAAATTATTATCCATGATGTACATGCACTATACAGTAGATACTGCTTGTTATTCCGAGAAGGATTCCGAGATGATTTTGGCCTATATAGAAGTACATCAAGGTTTTAACCCACAGGCAAATAATGGGGAGGGATCATTAGATCCAAATGCCTGTATGAACTTATATACTGAACATGAAAATGTTACTTGGTTGCGCAATGAAATCCTAGATTTTGCAGAGTTTAACTTTACTCAGTATTTTCAGCAATTTCAAGACAGGAATGTGACTGATGACAAAGCCATCCCAGTGCCCATATTGAATAGTACTTCAGCATTTTGTGTCCAGGGAGCAGGACACATTTCAGTAGGACACATTCATTGCAATTACACCTATCGACTGCGCACGTTTCGCAGTCCGCCATTGTTAACTTCTCCAAATGTATATTTTGTTTGCGGAGAAAATGCTTACACATGGCTTCCCCGGGGTTGGGCTGGCCGATGTTATTTGTCTTTTCTGTATCCACCAGTGTATATAGCCCCCTCTAACTAACACAAGGACCATCAATTAGATGGACAGGGTCTGTTACCAGTTCGAGACAAAAGAGAGATTGACACTACCGAAATAGATAAGACTGATACCCCTGAATAGCACTTTATTGATATTGCAAAAGGGGTATTTCCTATCTGGGGCCCTATCATTACTAGCAAGAAAGTAAGGCGGCTGTCTAGAGTAGTTGAGAGGGTAATAAATACCACTGCAGGTATACTGACCAACTTAACTGTGGAACTTCAAGCGACGAGACTCGTTTCGCTTCAGAACTGTATGGTTCTAGATGTTATCTTGGCCGATCGAGGAGGAGCGTGCCGCGTGATCGGCAGTTCCTGCTGTGTATATATATCCCTGACTCCGCCCTGTCAGTTCATTTGGCTATTCAAAGGTTACATCGTTTAGCTTCTGAAGTAAATGCAGATACTGGTACCTGGTCATTATCTGGGTGGTTCTGGGGTCTGTTGTCCACATGGGGATGGAAAATTTTAATGATACTAGCAGGCATAGCTGGTGTCATCTTTACCTGTTGCCTTTGTATACATTGCGGGCCTGCTTTCTGCTCTTATTGTACCGCAAAAATTACTTCCTCTGTAACTAGTTCTTTCCCAACTAGTCACATCTCCTGAGGCCGAAAGCCGGGAGAAGCTCTCCTTTTAACTTGTTACTACTGTGTTTTTATCTTACCTGCTGCTCATTGTATCTTTGCACCAGAGGGCTCCGTGTAGCGGCTCTGGCGCTCACGTGACCCCCTCTTACCGGCTGGCCACGCCCACCTTCAGGCCACGCCCCCTTTCCACCCTTATTAAGCGCCAGCACTCGAGCGCTCAGTTGGGTCACATCTCCTGAGGCGGAAAGCCAGGAGAAGCTCTCCTTTTAACTTGTTACTACTGTGTTTTTATCTTACCTGCTGCTCATTGTATCTTTGCACCAGAGGGCTCCGTGTAGCGGCTCTGGCGCTCACGTGACCCCCTCTTACCGGCTGGCCACGCCCACCTTCAGGCCACGCCCCCTTTCCGCCCTTATTAAGCGCCAGCACTCGAGCGCTCAGTTGGGTCACATCTCCTGAGGCGGAAAGCCGGGAGAAGCTCTCCTTTTAACTTGTTACTACTGTGTTTTTATCTTACCTGCTGCTCATTGTATCTTTGCACCAGAGGGCTCCGTGTAGCGGCTCTGGCGCTCACGTGACCCCCTCTTACCGGCTGGCCACGCCCACCTTCAGGCCACGCCCCCTTTCCGCCCTTATTAAGAGCCAGCACTCGAGCGCTCAGTTGGGTCACATCTCCTGAGTCGGAAAGCCGGGAGAAGCTCTCCTTTTAACTTGTTACTACTGTGTTTTTATCTTACCTGCTGCTCATTGTATCTTTGCACCAGAGGGCTCCGTGTAGCGGCTATGGTGCTCACGTGACCCCCTCTTACCGGCTGGCCACGCCCACCTTCAGGCCACGCCCCCTTTCCGCCCTTATTAAGCGCCAGCACTCGAGCGCTCAGTTGGGTCACATCTCCTGAGGCGGAAAGCCGGGAGAAGCTCTCCTTTTAACTTGTTACTACTGTGTTTTTATCTTACCTGCTGCTCATTGTATCTTTGCACCAGAGGGCTCTGTGTAGCGGCTCTGGTGCTCACGTGACCCCCTCTTACCGGCTGGCCAAGCCCACCTTCAGGCCACGCCCCCTTTCCGCCCTTATTAAGCGCCAGCACTCGAGCGCTCAGTTGGGTCACATCTCCTGAGGCGGAAAGCCGGGAGAAGCTCTCCTTTTAACTTGTTACTACTGTGTTTTTATCTTACCTGCTGCTCATTGTATCTTTGCACCAGAGGGCTCCGTGTAGCGGCTCTGGCGCTCACGTGACCCCCTCTTACCGGCTGGCCACGCCCATCTTCAGGCCACGCCCCCTTTCCACCCTTGTGGCCACCTATATCAATGTGCAACTTCAGAACGCGCAGCGGACGAGCGCAGCGGGAGCGCCTAAGGCAAGCCCGTCTGCGCCCGTCCGCTGCCGGACAGGGCTAGGGGCACGACTCCATGCCAAAACTACGTCTTACTCTTCCAAGGATCTTATTGCCCTCCAAGGCCATTGGCCACTTCCGGATCCCATCCGCAGACTGATCTCCTCACTAGGCCTTGCTCCTTCTTCCCCCACAGCACCCTATCCCCTGCTGCACGCTCCCCCGTCACCCTGCCCCCCTCCCCTTGACCCCCCCCCCGCACTCCGGCATTGTCTGTTTTCCTACTCAACACCAGGTCAGCGGTCAAGCACCACCACGAGCTGTTTGTCTTACTCGACTCAGAGAAACCTGACCTACTGCTCCTGACCGAAACCTGGTACTGTGATTCTTCCCTCCCTGTTCTCCTGGCCACCCTACCCCCCTCCTATGTGGCCCCGCGGGCCGACCGGCCGGCAGGCAAGGCTGGCGGTGGGGTCGCCCTAATCGCTCGGTCGGAGTTGAACTTTCAATCACTTCCTTTTTCCCCCATTCCCCCTGCTGACTTCCTGGTAGTCCGCTCTCTTTCATCTTCCCCCCCATCACTTGCCTTTTAATGTACCGCCCTCCTCAGCCCTCGCCCTCATTCTTGCCGGCATTTCAAGACCTGTTGGCCAACTTGGTGGTCAACTACGCCTCGGTCTTGGTGCTAGGGGACTTCAATTACTGGCCCTCAGACCCACGAGTGCTCAGCCTCAAAAGAATTCACAGATTGCCTTTTGTCCCTTAATTTCGTGTCACACATATCCGTCCCCACTCATTCCCATGGGCACACACTGGACCAGGTCTGGTCCCTTAACCTCCCTGTGGCCTCGGCTGCTGTCTCGCCGTGCCCATGGTCCGACCATGCCCTCATCTCCTTCTCCATTCTCCGAAACCTGATGCCCAAAACTCCGCACACCAAAAACACCTGGGCGCGGAATTGGAATCGACTGGATTATCCCTCCTTGACCTCCCTGCTCCGCAACTCCACCCCCACTCTTGCTGGCTTATCATCTGCCTCTCAAGCCAAGGCCATCAACACCTGGCTGGCTGGAGGCTGCGACTCAGTGGCGCCCCTACGCCGCATTTCCATCCGCCGACCAAAGGACTCCAATAGATGGTTCAATGACCACCTAAAAGATCTCAAACTGAGCGCCCGACGGGCGGAGAGGCAATGGAGGAAAAATTACAGTCCCTTATCAAAAACCCACTTTTTATCAGCACTGGCCAAATACAAAACAGCAATCCTGGCTGCAAAAACCACCTACTTTTCGTCAAAAATAACTTCTGCAGAAAACAAACCCAGGGAAATCTTCGGCATAGTGAATGACCTGGCATTCTCAGACCGAACCTCGCCCCAAATCCCTCCTTCCCAGCCTCTCTGCGACCAACTCAACACCTACTTCTTAGACAAAATTGCTACCATCAAGACCAACAGCCCACCACCCTCGTCTGCCTTCGTCGATCCCTCCCCCCCTTCCGTTCAATGCCCTCTTACCTCCATTCCCCCCCTCACTCAGGACTCTTTTCTGGAGATACTCCCCAAAGTGAAGTCGGGGTCTCCCGCGGACGTCTGCCCGGCACGAGTCCTGCAGCAAATTTACTCCGGCTGCCCTGACCCCCCCCATTGCCTTCCTCAACAGCTCCCTGGCACAGGGCGTAGTGCCCTCTGCGCTAAAGGCAGCTACCATAGTGCCCATCCTGAAAAAACCTGGCGCGGACCCTTCCATCTCGGCCAACTACCGCCCCATCTCCCTGTTACCCTTTCTGGGCAAGGTGATGGAACGCCACGTCACCGCGGCACTTAGCGCCCATGTTGAGGCAAATGGGGGACTGGCATCCCGCCAAGCCGGGTTCCGTCCCAGGCATTCGACCGAATCAGTCGTGGTCTCAGCCTTAGACAAACTCAGAAAGGGCATGGATGAGAACAAACACCAGGCACTGGTCCTCCTTGATCTCTCCGCCGCCTTTGACACGGTGGACCATACCATCTTACTTACCCGTGTCAAGGCGGCCGGTATCGGGGGATCAGCTCTGGTCTGGCTCTCCTCCTTTCTGAGGGACCGCACTCAGGCGGTCCGGCTGGGCGACTTCACGGCCACTCCTCTCCCTGTCACCTGCGGTGTTCCCCAGGGTTCCTCTCTCTCCCCCTTACTTTTCAATCTTTATATCTTTCCTCTCATTTTCACACTCCAGCAGCTGGAGGTCACCGTTTATAATTACGCGGATGACCTCCAGCTCATCTTTGATCTGTCCCCTTCTCCTCTCTCTGTCTCTAACTTCCAGTCAACTATGACATTCATCAGGGACTGGATGAACCACAACCACCTTAAGCTGAACCCGGATAAAACCGAGCTGGTTCTCACTGGTGGTTCATCCAGCCCCTGGAACTCTCTTTTCTGGCCCCCCTCTCTTGGTCCCGCACCTACCCCCTCCACCACGGTCAAAACACTCGGTGTCAAAATAAATAACCAGCTCACTCTCCATTCACAAATTAGTTCCGTGGTATCCTCCTGCTTCCTCACTCTCCGCACTATCCGCACTGTTTCCCGCTTCTTTTCCCCCCAGGCACTCAAGATCATCATGGCCGCACTAGTGATATCGCGACTGGACTACGCAAACGCTCTGTACCATGGCATCCCCGCGTACAGCCTGCGTAGACTCCAGACTATCCAGAACCAGGCAGCCCGGCTGGTGTACGGCCTCCCTCGTTATCACCATTCCACCCCCCTTCTCAGGGAGCTTCACTGGCTCCCTGTAAAAGAACGTTCCCTTTTTAAGATCGGCTGCATGGCCTTCCAGGCCCGCCAGGGCACTGCCCCCGCTTTCATCTCTGCATTAATCAATCCTTATGTACCTGCAAGAGAACTTCGGCCTTCCTCCAAGTCCCTTCTTCAGATCCCTCGCTTCACACGTAAAAAGTGGGGCGGGGCCAACTTCTCCACCCTGGCTCCAACATTCTGGAACTCACTCCCTGACCACCTCCGCTCTGCCACTCGGTATCTCCCCTTTCGTAGAGATCTGAAAACGTTCCTCTTCAGCCAGGCCTTCCCCACTTAAACTCTCTTAATATCTCCTCTTATCTTTTCTTCTGGTCATTTTCCCTCAGTTGCTGAACCCCTAGCGCCAAGAAACCGCAAGGTGTACGCTGCGCTCTAGAAATATTTTAAATTAGAAATTAGAAATTAGAATTAGAAATTAGCAAAGGCTCAAATGGTTCAGCAAGAAATTAGGGATATCATGCAAATTGATGAGGGCATTTTCGAAGACTGACCTCTTTTAGTTATCTACATCATGCTAAAAGGGTGGTTCTGAGAGATAAAATTCGATCTTTCTATAGTTATAGTGCTAGTGGTATAAGGTATATTTTGTTAGCATGATGTATCTATATATACATTCTTATCGATTAGTCTTAATACGATTCTAACTGATTAGTTTTATGTGAGTTAGTAAGGTTACTCACTGCTTATGTGCTCTGCCAATTATTATTATTTTTTTTACTTTATTGTGCAAAAATAGCATTACAAGTATGGGCCTACATCCACACGGGCCGGCCGCTAAGACATGCGAGACATTTATGTAATTCACAAAGCAGCGACCGCTCTTCCGTGGTCCAACTTAACACAGGATACCTTTTCGGCAACACAGGATGTAGGCAGGATATAGAATTTTTTTATTTTTTAAAAAATAAACGAGAAAGAAAACAAAGAAAAGAGACTCAAGGCGAGAGACGTTATAGACAATGTCAAGCTCCGATGGGGGGGACCCACAGTACCAAATAACAAATCAGGAGGGCATGAAAGATAATCGGGGGGAGGGAGGCAGTGGGGAGGTCAGACAATAGGAGAAAAGGAATAAATCATTCCAGGAACCTCCGGATCAGGGGGAAGGTGAAATGTCCAAAGTGTCTTCGAGGGGAGGTGTGCAAATGTTCCCTCGGTAGGCGTTCCACTGATCCCAGATTTTGCTCCACGCCCTAGGCTTGCCCCTAGCCAGATATACCGTCTTCTCTCTAAACATGCACCAGTCCATATTCTCCTTCCATGCCGACACGGTGGGAGGCCGTGGGGAACCCCACAACTGCGCAATATCTCTTTTTGCAATCATGTTCCCCAGTGCCGCCCACCAGGCCTGAGCAATGTTATAATAATTCGGCTCCCACACATTCAACAGACATCTACGAGCCTCAGGCAGCAGAGCAACCCCGGTAACACACTCCATGACAGCATGCACCCGCTGCCAATACGCCGCCACCTCTCGGCACTCCCAGAGGATGTGGAGAAAGGTAGCACTCATACCACATCCACGCTTACACAACCCATCCAGGGAAAAACCCATCGCAACCAAACAAGGACCCGTAATATATACACGGTGGAGAATCTTGAGCTGGACGAGATGGAGACGGGACGGAATGGCGACTTCTTTTGGGGAGGATAAGGCGGCCTGCCAGTCCTCGTCGTCCAACTCCAACCCATCTCCGGACCAGACCGCTCTGAGACACACAAGAAGGTCTCCCCGATTGTTGATTAGTTTCTTATAGATCAAGGAGATTGTACTATTCGGCAGATGACCATCAACTATACGGTCCTCGAGTGGGGATGACTCAGGAACCGAATCACCAGCTGTGAAGACAGACAGCAAAGCGTGGCGAACGTGTACATACCTGAATAACTCTCGATCCCCCAACTCATACTCACTTTGAAGCATCGCAAAGGTCTTCACCCAAAGATCACCCACTCTGCTGATACCAATCATGTCCCAGTTCTCAAAACCTTTCGTTGTCCAGAGGCATCCCAATTGTTTCGATGCATACAATGGGGTCACTTGCATCAATCGATCATTCCATCCCATAGCCGCATTTGCATCTTTCCACACATGCACCGCAATCTTAGTGGGTCCCATGAGGTTCCTCCCCGCGGTCCGAGAGTAGCGGGCTCTATTGAAGTTACCACCAGGCAACTGATGTTTGTCCATCTCGAATGCAGGAGCCGGACCGGGTTCATACGTAGCATGGTTGATGGCGGACAACTGAGAAGCCCAGTAATACCTCTTGATGTCTGGGAGCGCGATGCCCCCGTCATACCAGGGGAGAGTGAGTTTTGCAAGAGTGATGCGAGCACGACCGTCCCAAACGAGTCTCCTCTGCAAACCTTCTACTTCCCGAAAGTACGCTGCCGGAATAGCGTCAAAAGAATTTTGAAGCGCATAGAGAAAGCGAGGCAGAGACATAATTTTAAAGAGTGCCGCTCGACCAATTGGCGACAACATCAGTTTACGCCACCGAGCCACGTCCACCTTCAGTCGTCGGAGAGGAGGAAGGAGATTGTGCTCGTAGCGGGCAACCGGGTCCAACGATATATAGACTCCCAAGTACTTAAAGCTTGATTGCGAGATTTGAATGGGAAACCTACTCGGCAAGGGGGGAAGGCCGCCCGAGATGACATACACACATGATTAGGACCAATTGATAATCAGGCCGGAGTTCTTGCCAAAAGAAGTGAGAACATCGAACAGGACGTTAAGGGATTTATGAGGGGAGGTAAGGTATAAAAAGGATATCGTCGGCGTACAAAGAAACACGATCTTCAAAATCGGGGGACCACTGGATGCCCTTTATCGGTTTTCAAAGTCTTCCAACTTCCATTGCAAGTCCTCCACCACTTTTTCTTGTTCTGCCTTGAATGATTTCCAGTCTGTTACCTCATCCTCCACTCTCCCAGTTCTTTCCTCTACTTGCGTCACTCTTGCTTCAACTTCTTCCTGTTTTCTACTTACTCTTCTAAGAGAGGCTTGTAACTTCTTTGTGTCTCTTTTTGCTCTCCTACTTTCTGCTCTGGCCTCAGAATGCATCTGTTTCAAAGTGCCAAATAGCATTTCCAATGTCACATTTTGCGGTTTCCCTGTTTCCTCATTTACACCCTCATTCTGATCTCTTTCTTGATATGTCTCTGATGTTGCAGAATAGTCCCATGACAATTTCTTATTCATGCTGCTTCTAGACCCTCTTCCTTCTTTTCTTATTCCAGCTCTTTTTTTCTTTCTAGTCGTTTGGTCCCCTGAGTCTTTACTTGTTTCAGAATCTGTTGACTGATCCGTGCTGGTCCCCTCTTCCTCGTTTTCTGGCCCACTAATGTCTGTAGTATCAGATCCTTCATTAACAGAAAAGAACTCGGGCGAGCCTCCCCTGGCGCCTCTGTCATCTCTACTTCCTCCTCTACCATTCTCCTGACCATATACGCGTTCTTGCTGATCCCTTAAGCTCTGTGTACTACCCCAGCTTGGTACAGTATGCAATAAAGTTTTAGCGCTAATTCCAAGTTCCACATTTCTTAAAGCGTCTAACATCTGAGTGTTATTGTGCTTTTCAAGCTGTTCCAGCGCGTTACCTCTTGAGCTGGCGTCCTCCTCTCTCGTCTTCTCACCCTCCGCGCTCTCCTCTGGATTCTGCGAGTTGTTCCCTGGAGCCTCCCCTGGTTGCCCAGCAACCGGGCCCTCGACGCTCTGCGTCCTCGCGGCTTGCTGCTGCGCTGTGCTTCCGGCATCGGCATCTGCATCTAGCCCGTTTGCTTCTTTCGGGGATCCCGTATCATTCTGCCCTGAACATGGATCGCCGCTCGCTGCGCCGGGCTGCCGGGAATCAGGCGCTTGTACCTGGATGAGCGGGAGTGACTTCGCTGAAAATGATTCCGGTAATGTAGCTTGCCGCATTTGTTCCTTTGTTGTGAGCGCTTGTGCTCGCTGGCGTTTCGCTTCCGTGTCTAAGGCTGTCTCTCTCACAGCTTTGCTTGCTGTAAGTCGGGTCTCAGGCTTTGATTCCAACGTCTTCTCCGTGTTCTTCAACAATGTTATTTTAGTAGGTCGGTTAATCTGATCCGACTGTTTTTTAACGATGTTTCCTGGCATCTTTGGAATCGCGCCCTCCTTTACTGCTTGGGCTTTAATCGGCCTGGATGATTTATCCTTGTCTTTATTCATTTTGCTTCTCTGTGACATCTTGCGAGCAAGCTCAGCAAGCTCAGAAGCAAGGACTGCTTTTCTCCAGCAATCGAAAAGAGCTGCCCCTTCGTTAACAAAAATTGTCCAGCGAAATCCTGCTGTAAACCGGGACAGTACACCAACCAACGTCCACATCCCAGTATCTCCGTGTTCACCGTATTCACACACTTATTTCCATCTAGGGTGGGAGAGAGGGATCTAGCGACTGACTTCTACAAAGCCACAGCGGCCATCTTGAAAACCGTCAAAGGCGAAGCAATGTGAGACTTTTGGGACTGGAGGAAGGGCGGGAGGGCCAGGACCCGAGAGGTTATGTGGTAAAAATTCTCACTGAGGCTTTTCCAGATTCTAAATGGCAATGGGACCTAGAGGTACAGAGGGCTCATAGATACCCTATGTTCAGAAAGAAGATCTATGGTGGGCAGGAAAAAGCGTTACCAAGGGCTATGCTGGTTTTTTTAGGGAACTTCTTAGCAAGGCAGGAAATAATCGACAAGGCTAGACCTGATGCTAGAAAGACGGCAGATGGGAACACCTTCTTTGCTAGGCCTGATTTCTGCCATGTCACAGTGGAAATTAAGGCAGTTGATAACTCCCTTCCAAAACCAAGGGGCAGAAGCCTATTTGTTATATCCGGCAAGGTTGAAAGTAATAAGGAAGGGCTACACAAGGATGTTCACATCAGAGATAAAAGCGGGGGAATACCTTGAAGAAATCTCGGAGTTAGGTAAGAGAAGAAAAGAGAATAGCTCTAGAGCTCCGCCAAAATCCCCAACAGCTAGTCCACCAAAAACTCCGTAATATATCTCCAAAACTAAGACAAACTAATGGTAATCAAGAGAGCAAAATATGTACATAAAGTACAGTCAATAGATGTGGGTTCAGGGTGGGGGAGAGTAGCGACTCTGCACACTACAGGGGCCACACATAGGTCTGCTAGACCTATTTGCCTGTGGAAAGGGGGGGGGGATTCAGAGGGGAGGGCGACGCGGGGTGGGGAAGGGGGGGGGGTAAGGCACTCAGGTGATGGGCACAATCACAAGCTAAAGCACAACACAGGTAGCAAAGGAAAGAAAGAAATGATGACCGAAGTGTTTATTAGTTTTTTATCTAAAAAGGAAATAAAAAAGCAACTGGATAGGGGGAATGTGAGAGGGGAAGGAAAAAAAACAGATTTTGAATGACTTGTAAGATAGTTTCAGTAAATATTTGTGGGCTAAATGATTTAAATAAAAGGCTTAAGACCACTGCCTATCTCAAAACACTAAACCCGGACTTAGTATGTCTTCAAGAGACACACATTGAGGATTCTAAGGCTTATCTACTAGAACAGTTAGGTTTTAACGTACTAGCAAAAACTAATCAGAATACTAAGACAAGGGGGGTGGCCATCTTAGGTAAGAGATACGACACGCAGGTTAAAAGAAAGAAGGTAGATCAAGGGGTAGATGGGTTATAGCTGAATTGGTATTTAGAGGGGAGACTCTCACAGCTGTCTCGATTTATGGATCTACAGGCGATGACCCTGAGATCTTTCAATATCTGGACACAGAATTAGCGCAGTGGCCAGAACCAATAATAGTATGTGGGGATCTGAATTTACATGATGCAGACAGTAGTTTCTTAGATTCTGGTAGGATATATTCAGGTAGGAAAAAGAGGACTTACAGAGCCCTAGCAGAGATGGTAAGGAACAATTCATTAAACGATCCTTGGTTAAAATGCCATCCTAATTTAGATGGAAGTACTTACTTTTCAGCCCCCCATCAAATATTGGTTAGGCTAGACTATTTTTTAATTTCAAGAAGTCTGATGCATAGTGTAAAGGTAGACAGGGAACCGAGGATCATCTCGGATCATAGCCCATTAGTTTTAACGGTGGTAATGGGACAAAGGAGAAACAAGGTAATAAGTCAGTGGACATTTGATAGGACACTACTACAGGACCAGGCCAATAAGGATAGAATGAATATCTGGATAAAGGAATATTGGGAGATAAATAAGGGTACAGCACCATCAGGGATAGTCTGGGACGCTTTCAAGGCCGGGGTAAGGGGGGAAACCCTGAGTTTTGTCATCAAGATGCAGAAAGAATCAAAAGCAAAAACTGAAGGAAATATTAAATTACTGAGGGAAGCAGAAGATACACTCATCACAGCCATATCTTCTCACTCTCCGATAGACCAAATTCTATTGAGAATAGTAGCTCTTAAAGCGGAAGCCCTGGATGAGATGGCGAAAAAGACAGTGGAGAAATACATGGCAAACAAAGAAAAGGCCTATGAACTTAATGAACGGGTAGGACATATACTAGCTGTGCGAGCTAGGCAAAGAGAGGGAATGGCTGATATTAAAGAAGTTAAGAATAAACAGGGGGATACTGTGAAGGAAGCCGAGCAAGTTAGAGAGGTCTTTAAACAGTTCTACGAGGAACTATATGCACAGGATGGCCAAGAGGATGAGGAAGATATAAGAGCTTATCTCAGTGAAATAGAGCCGTCGGAATTATGTGAGCAAGATAAAAATAGTCTGGAAGAGACTATACAGGCGAACGAATTGGTGGAAGCCTTGGGGGATCTACCAGCTGGTAAAGCAGCTGGCCCGGATCAGTTACCAGTCGAATTTTATAGAACCTTTAAACCAGTACTGCTAGAAGAAATGCTTAATGTGATGTTATTAGCACAAAAGGGAGAAGCTGTACCAGTTTCATGGGGAGGGGCAGATATCATTGTAATTCCTAAGAAGGGTAAACCTACAGACCTCCCGGGCTCGTATCGCCCCATCACGCTAATGAACGCAGATGTTAAGGTGTTCTCTAAAATCCTGGCAAAAAGGCTAGCAAGGGTAATCGAAATGTTGGTAGCTCCCACACAGCATGGGTTCATTCCAGGAAAGGGAACAACACAACACACTAGGCAAGTGATTACGGTATTTGATGCTGCAAATACGTTAAAAGTTTCTACAGCTGCTCTGTTTTTAGATGCTGAAAAAGCATTCGACAGGGTTTCCTGGAGATACTTATGGGAGGTACTGAGATGGAATGGGATAGGGGCAGGATTTGTAAGGGCCTTGCAGACTCTCTATATTAATCCATCTGCCAGAATAAGGGTCAACAGAGGACAATCAGCCGAAGTCAAAATCTTTAGAGGGACAAGACAGGGGTGTCCATCTTCCCCCCTGTTGTTTGCTCTATATCTAGACCCTTATATTTGGAGACTTGAAAATGATCGACAGATCCCGTCATTAGTTATTAACGGATGCAGATTTAAAACATTAGCGTATGCCGACGATGTGGCTATTTTGACTGCACAACCTATAGTAGCTATTAGAGCAATCGAAGCTGAAGCGGAGCGATTTGGTCAATTTTCAGGGTATAGCCTGAACAGCACTAAAACTCAAATTGTTAAAAACCAGTGGACAATGTGTAATGATGATAGAGTGGTAGAAGCTGCAACCTATCTAGGGGTGAGAATTACAGCAGAGATTGATAACATTGTTAAAACCAATCTTGATCCCTTGTTGACCAGCGTAAAAAGAGACTTGGAAAGAATGAACAATTTACATCTATCACTGGTGGGTTGCACAAACATTATCAAAATGATGATCTTTCCTAAGTTTTTATATTTTTTTAGGGCCATACCACTGTTATTTGAATACAGTTGGTTCAAGAATATAGAAGGCATATGTAATAGATTTATTTGGGCCCACGGCAAAACCCGGAGAGCGTACAGATATATGACATTACCTAGGGAAAGAGGGGGATGGGGCGCACCTGATTTTCATCTATATTATGTGGTTACTGTATTGCAATATATACAAGGGCTGATTGGGGGGAAGGTTGATGATGTAAGAATACAAGATCTGTCTACAAAGATTTATACTGTCGTATTAGGGCCAAATGCACAGAATTGTTTTTTAAAATGTACAGAATACAGCTACTTCAAGAGAACGAGGTTTAAAACTGTTAAGGCTGCAGTTATGATATGGAATGCTTTCTTAAAAAAAGCTAAAATGGGCAGATATAATAGATATGTTCTACTGTTGAATAATAGTTCGCTCCCGGGGGAGATTTTTGCTGATCAAACTATGACAGATTGGGCAGCGAGCGGTATTACGCAAATTGGGGACTTATTTGATCAAGAAGGCTTTAAGCAATTTGCAGATCTGAGAGAGACATACGGTATAGGTAACAGGGGCTTCTTCAAGTATCTACAGATTAGAAGTTACTTAAAGAATAAATCTGGAGGGCCAGTAGGCTTCAATAAGGTTGAAATAATGGAGCAAATTAGGATGTCAAGGGATTGCACAATTAGGTCTCTCTATGCTGCTCTGCTGAAAGAAAAGCAGGATGATTTAGAGAAATATAGTACAAAGTGGGCAGAGAAAATAGGGGTTGACTGCAATCGCTTTATCGAATCTCTAAATTTAGGTCGTACGATCTTGAGTGCTGCCCCTTTGCAGTCTCAACATTACAAGACATTATACTTTCTCTATTATACACCTGAGAGGATAGCAAAATGGGGAGGGAATACAGGGACAAATTGCCCTCGATGTAACGAGTTGGAAGCTGATAGCATTCATATCTTTGCAACATGCCCACAGCTATTCTCACTGATCAAGGAGATAGAGGGATTTTTAGAAAGATCTTTGGGGATCATTATCCGCCTCACACCTTGTAGGATTATGTTAGGGGTAGCGGAACAGAACCAAGAAGAATTTGCAGACTTTCTCTTTGTAGTAATGGCAGTATATAGGCTGACAATAGCCCGGGCTTGGCTAGATAAAAATCCCCCTAAATTTCAAGACTGGTTGGCAGCTACGCTGTATGCCTTTAAGGTTGAGGAAAATGTCTATGCCCGGAAAGGAAGAAGAGGAAGAGAGTTGGGGAGGAGAATATGGGAGCCTATAAGCAAATGGAAAGAGAAGCAAAAGTAAAAAAAAAATGTAAAGGATATGTATAATTACGGTTAGGAGTTTGATTAATATATGGTTTAGTTGTATTATTGTTTAAGTAGATACGAGGGGCTAAGGGAAAATGTGGTAATAACTAACTTACTGCAAATTGTGTAAAAGCTATGGTGTAATGTTAATGTGCCTTTGTATATATAAGAAAAAAAAAAAATAAAAAAAAATAAAAAAAAAAAAAAAAAGGATGCCCTTTATCGACGGCTCCCAACGGAGCCAGGCTGCGAGCGGTTCGATAGCAAGAGCAAAAAGCAAGGGGGACAGCGGGCATCCCTGCCGCATACCCCTCCCAAGAGCAAAGGACCGGGACGACGACCTGACCTAACGGATCCGAGTACAAAAGTTTAACCCAACTAATAAAGTCCGCACCAAAACCAAACTTCACCAGAGTGGCCCAAAGATATGGCCATTAAATCGTATCAAAGGCCATCGTGGCGTCCAAGGAAGCCAAGATGGCCGGCTCCGATAGAGACTCCGCCCTAGCGAGAACACCGTGTAGGCGCCTCAAGTTAAGCGCAGTGTTTCGGTGCGGAATGAAACCGGATTGATCTGGGTGGATCAGGTCACAAATTACAGTGAGTAAACGATTGGCAAGGATCTTGGCAAGGATCTTAGGCTCGGCATTCAGTAGGGAAATAGGCCGATACGACGCACAGCGATCATGAGGCTTGCCCTCCTTAGGGATCACGTGACTCCCTGAACATTGCGCGAAGGTAGGGCACAACTTTGTCCGGGCGCAGTTTATACAGTTCGACAGGGAGGCCATTAGTGCCCATTGCCTTACCAGAACGGAGGGAACAGATTGCGGTAGCAATCTCATAAACCGACAACGGGGCCTCCATGCGCTCTCGGTCCTCCTCAGACAGACTAGGCAAAGCAATGTCCCTCAGCAGCAAACGAGAGTCATCTTCATCTCTGTTGGACACCGGGGAGTAAACCACACGAAAATAATCGGCAAAGCATTCCACAATCTCGCCAGGGTCAGTCACGCACACACCATCCGAAGTCTGTATCACAGGAACCACACAATTCACTCTTTCCTTTCTATCAAGCCATGCGATCAATTTGCCCGCCTTATCACCAACATCGTACAATCTACCCTGCAGTTCCCTGAACATTGTCTTGGCGGCATCCGTAACATGGGATTTATAATCAAATTGCTACAAACTAAGGGACTGGAGTTTCTCCCGGGTGACGCCTAATTCCAGGTCGGCCTCCAACTCAAGTATTTCTGCCTCCAGACTCTCAACCTCCATAGTTCGGGCCTTCTTGGTCTCAGCTATTAAGGATAGGGCCTGACCACGAATGACAGTTTTGAAGGCCTCCCACAGGGACACAGAGGACGAGACAGACCCCTCATTTTCCAGGAAGTAAGAGTCTAGGGACTTTATCAGGCTACTACAGGTCTTGGGGTTGCGCAAATACCATGGATTGATAGGGGCAATCCGCCCGCGGCGTGTACCCCGTGTCAAAACTAAGCCACAAAGGAGAATGATCAGAAATGCCTCGGGCCAAATGTCTGATCTCCCTGACGTAGAAAGACTGGACCGCGGGCATAGGGACATAATCGAGCCTGGATAGACTCCCATGAGCCCCAGAGTGAAAAGTGTACTGACATTGCATCAGGTGCATTAACCTCCAGCAGTCCACCAGGCCAAAAGTGTCTATGAACCCACCGAGCCAAGATTGTGAAGTGGGAAGTATCCTGGGAGGGTGGCGATCCACACTGCCTGAAAGCACAGAATTAAAATCCCCACCCATAAGAAGGAGACTGTCAGGGAGGCCCAGCATCATCCGGCCAACATTAGAGAAAGTAGAGGTCTGGAGACCCGGGGGAATGTAGACTGTAACCAGGGAAAGAGTTTTACCCTCCCACTTACCGGTGATAGCGGTGTAGCGCCCTCTGTCATCAAGGATAACATTATCTATCTCAATGGGGAGAGAAGACCGGATCAAAATACCAACCCCTCTGGAACCAGTGGTAAACCCGAGTGAGCAACCAGTCGGTAACCCCACCTGTTTAAAGCATGACACACGTTTCCCACCAAATGCGTTTACTGCAAGAGTACCACATCAGGAGACAAACGACGCAAATATTGCAACACAACACCCCGTTTGATACAATCCCCCAATCCATTGACGTTCCATGATACCAACCTCAACCCACTACCCCCATCCCCACAAGTAATGCATAGGTCACCCCACAAAGAGCCGGACACCTGAAGCAAGGAAAAGACCAATTTGTCGCCTTGAGAGAAAAAAACACACACCCGAACATCCCATCCCACCCCCCAACCAACACCCGTTACAACTCCCTCCTCCCTGCACCCCTGCAGTAGACCAAAAAGCCACCCCAACATGCAGTGTGCCTGTCGCCCTAAGAACCCCACTCTACAAAAAGACCCCGGAGGAGGAAAGAGGCCCGTCGCCACCCGCCACCCAGACGTGGACCTCAAAGAAACATATTAGGAAAAGAAATAGAACCCAGCTGAGAAATGTCTGATGTTCGGAGGTCAGGGACCAAAAAGTCACTTCTGCGTAGGCTCACCACCTTCGGCACCGCCAGGGTGCTCCGTCTGAGCACCTCGGCCAGGTAGGGTGTCCAGCCAGTCACTTACATTGTCCGGCCGATCAAAAAAGAATGTCCGCTTCTCATACTCCACTCGAAGCCTAGTAGGGAAAAGCATTGCATACTTCATACCAAGGTCCCTAAGACGTCGTTTTACCCCCTGGAAGGCCATCCTTTGTCTCTGGACATGCTGAGTAAAGTCTGGGAAGAAGTTGACAGAGGAGTTCTCAAAATTTACCGGGCCATGTACTCTCGAAGCCTGCAGGATCGCATCTCTATCTCTGAAGTGGAAGAGTTTCGCAATGATGGGCCGCGGAGGAGCGCCCGGCTTGGGCGTTCCACCCGGCACACGATGTGCACGCTCCACTGTAAAAAACTTGCTGAGTCCAGAGGGAGAAAGATGGTTCAGGACAAGATCCTCGACCAGGAGATCTACCGAGTGAGGCTCGGGATTTTCTGCCACACCTATGACGCGAATGTTGTTGCGTCGCGCCCTGTTCTCAAAATCCTCCAGCCGATGAGACATTAAGTCATTGGCCGATTTCAAGCTACCAACTTCTGTCTGAAGTTCCGACACATCGGTTGTGAGGCTGGAAGTCTTCAGATCCAATGACTTCACTTTCTCATTGGTCTTGGACAGGTCAGCCCTGATCAAGGTGACATCGATGGCGACCGTGTCGATTTTACGAGCCAGTGCCTCATATTGCTGACCGATGGTCTCCTTCATATTGGAGATGGAGCCCATGATGTCCTACAGGGACAGATCAACAGGAGCAGATGGGTCTTCTTTGGCATCCTCTGGGGTACGACTGGAGAGTCCGGGGGATCCTTTGGGCTGAGTGTAGCGATCGATGACAATTGCCTGGACCAGTCCCCCACGAAGAGGCGTCTTTGTCCTCCGTTTCTCAGCGTCACCCATACCAGCCAAGTTGGAAGATGCGCCCCTGAGGGGCCCGCGAGACCTGGTGAAAATGGCCGCCGTCAGGCTGGGCACCAATCGACCACAAAAGCCAGCTCGAATTGCCAAAACAAAAGCACAAAAGTGATCCAAACGGCTGCGGAGTTAAGACAGTGGTTGCATTAGATGGAGGCTGGAGGCTGGAATGGCCCCAAACTGTGTCAGGATCCAGAAACGAAACTGAAACTGGTGATGGGGCTACTGAGGAGACCCCACTGCCGTTGTTGTTCGACTCCGTCCCGGATCCACGAGTCGCCCAGTCCCCGGCTCGCCTCCCGGTGGGCCCAAGAAGTTCAGATCGACGCAGTTTCGGTTGCCCAAGTCCGGTTTAAGTTCTGAAAAGAGTTATGAACTCAGCCGAGCTTCATCTCAAAGAATCCGTCCAAGAAATCAGGATAACTTCAGGATAGATTGCGAAGGGTGGCGAGGGTCCGGGGAGCCCTGTGCTCACGCGACCATCTTGGATGCGCGCTAAGCTCCTCCTCCACTCTGCCAATTATTGAACGAGCTGAGAACCACACAGACGTCATCTTTGCCCTGTCTGCGTCAGACCTGAGCAGTGGTCACGTGTTATTCTCCAGTAGTCAGTAGGCCCTGTTTAGTTGAATTATAGAAGACAGCAGAATGCATGCTATTCGTTCGCTGTCCTGGGAATCAAGTCGCATCTGGCTTCAGGGGTGATAAGCGCATTCCTGAAGGCGCCGTGCCTGCACTCTCAGGCACCGGGATGAAAGGGAGTCACCCCCCTGATGTTCCCCAATAATAGCAGAAGCAGAGTTCCGAACTAATGATGTGTGCCACATATGATCTTTCCTTAGAGCAATGTATTGACTGTGAGCTGGCAGTCTTCTCCGCGCACCTGATGAGTGAGGATGGGAGAGGCTCCTCTATAGAGTATTTTATATGATAAACAATTGACTTTTCTTCACTGCCAACTGACTGGTTATTTGGTATTTGGTATTGGGGCTATTGGTAAGTATAGCTCCTTATGTTATTTTATGGTACGTCACTCTTGCCTCATTCTGCAGTTCACTTGCCTGTTTCTAATCCTCTACCGCTTCTTTCTGTACCCCTCTTGCCTATTTCTGCACCACTCTTTCCTCTTTCTGCACCTGCCTTGCCTCTTTCTACATATCTCTTGCCTCATTCTGCAGTTCACATTCCTGTTTCTAATCCTCTAATGCTTCTTTATGCACCCCTCTTGCCTCTTTCTGCACCTGTGTTGGTTCTCTCTGCACTTCTCTTGCTTCTTTCTGCACCTCTCTAGCTACTCTCTGCACCCAATTGCCTCTTTCTGCACCTGTCATGCCTCTTTCTGCACCTCTCTTGCCTCTTTCAGCAGTTCTCTTGCCGCTGTCTGCACCTTTCTTGCTGCTTTTTGCACTCATATTCCCTCTTTCATCACCCTCTTCCCTCTTTATGCAGCTCTCCTGCTTCTTTCAGAACTTCTCTTGCCTCTTTCTGCATCCCTCTTTCTTCTTTTTGTACCTTTCTTACCTCCTTCTGCACATCTATTGCCTCATTCTCGTGTTCTCTTGCCTGTTTCTGCACCTCTTCTGTGTCTTTCTGCACCCCTCTTGCCTCTTTCTGCACCTGTGTTGGTTCTCTCTGCACTTTACATGCTTCTTTCCGCACCTCTCTAGCTTCTCTCTGCACCCTGTTGTCTCTTTCTGCACCCCTCCTCCCTCTTTCTGCACCTATCCTGCCTCTTTCTGTACCTCTTTTGCCCCCTTTTGCAGTTCTCTTACCTCTGTCTGCACTTCTATTACTTCTTTCTGTATATCTCCTTCCTATTTCTGCACACCTCTTCCCTCTTTCTGCATATTTGCTGCTTCTTTTTGCACTTCTGTAGCTTGTTTCTGCTACTCCCTTGATTCATTCTGCCCCCCTTTTTTTCATCCCTCTTCACCCTTTCTGCACCTGTCCTGGCTCTTTCTGCACAACTCTTGCCTCTTTCTGTACCTCTCTTGCTTCTTTCTGAACTTGTCTTGCCTCTTTCTGTACCCTTCTACCATTTTCTGCAGCTCTCTTGCTTCTTTCTGTTCCCCTCTTTCCTCTTTCTATACCTCTATGGCCTCATTCTGCGGTTCTCTTGTATCTTTCTGCACCACTGTTGCTTCTTTCTGCACTTCTATTGCCTCTTTCTGCACCTGTTGTGCCTCTTTCTGCACCTCGGTTTGTTCAGTCTACACTTCTCTTGCTTTTGTCTGCACCTCTTTTGTTTCTCTTTTCACCTCTTGTCTCTTTCCTCACGCCTCTTTCCTCTTTCTGCACCTGCCCTGCCTCTTTCTGTACCTCTCTTGCCTCTTTCTGCAGTTTTCTTGCCTCTTTCTGCACCTCTGATGCTTCTTTCTGTACTTTTCTTGCTTCTTTCTGCACCACTCTTCCCTCTTTCTGCACTGATCCTACCATTAGCTCCACCTCTGTCGTCTCTTTTTGCATTTCTTTTGCATCTTTCTGTACCTTTATTCCTTCTTTCTCCACTTCTCTTATGTATTTCTGCATCCCTTTGCCCTCTGTCTGCACATGTGTTGCCTCCTTCTACACCTGTCTTGCCTCATTCTACAGTACTCTTGCCTCTTTCTCTACTTCTGTTGCTTCTTTCTGCACTTCTCATGCCCCTTTCTTCACCCTTCTTCCCTCTTTCTGCACCTATGTTGGCTCTTTCTACACCTCTCTTACCTCATTCTGCAGTTCACTTGCATCTTTCTGTACTCCTCTTACCTCTTTCTGTGCCTCTATTGCCTCTTTCAGGACCTTTCTTGCCTCTTTCTGCACTTCTCATTCCTCTTTCTACACCTTTATTGCTTCTTTCGGCACTTCTGTTGGTTCTTGTTGCACCCGTCTTGATTCTTTCTGCACCCTTCTTGCCTCTCTTTCTGTACCCCTCTTCCTCTCTTTCCACCTCTCTTGCGCTCCTGCACCTCTTTTGCTTCTTTCTGCATTTCTCTAGCCTCTTTCTGTACCTTTGCTTCTTTCTGCACTTCTGTTGCTTCTTTCTGCACTTCTGTTGCTTCTTTCTGCACCCCTCTGCCCTATTTCTATACATGTGTTGCCGCTTTAATTTCTGCACCTGTCTTGCCTCATTCTGCAGTTATCTTGCCTCTTTCTGCACCGCTGTTGCTTCTTTCTGTACATCTCTTGCCTCTTTCTGCACCCCTCCTCACTTTTCATGCATTTCTCTTGCCTCTTTCGCCACCTCTCTTGCCTCTTTTTGCTCCTCTGTTGCTTCTTTCAGTACTTGTCTTGCCTCTTTCCACACCCCTCATCTCTCTTTCTGCAGCTCTCTTGCTTCATTCTACCCCTCTTGCCTCTTTCTGCATCTCTCTTGCTTCTTCCTTCACTTTTCTTGCCTTATTTTGAACTCCTTTTTTCTGCACCCCTCTTCCCTCTGCATGCACCTATCTTACCTCTTTTTGCAGTTCTCTTGCCTCTTTCTGCACCTCTGATGCTTTTTCCATACATTTCTTGCTTCATTTTGCTCTTCTTACCTCTTTATGCACCTATCCTACCACTTCTTACACCTCTGTTGCCTCTTTTTGCAGTTCTGTTGTCTCGTTCTGTACCTCTGTTGCTTTTTTCTGCACTTCTCACCTCTTTCTTTACCCATCAGCTCTCTCTCTGCACATGTGTTGCTTCTTTCTACACCTGTTGTGCCTCATTCTGCAGTTCTCTTACCTCTTTCCGCACCCCTCTTCCTTTTTACTGCACCTCTGTTGCTTCTTTCTGCACCTCTCTTGCTTCATTTTGTAGCCCTCTTGCGTCTTTCAGCAACCCTATTCCCTCTTTCTGTACCTCTAGCATCTTTACGCGGTTCTCTTGCCTATTTTTGCACCTCTGTTGCTTCTTTCTGCACTTATTTTGCCTCTTTATGCACCTCACTTCCTTCTTTCTGTACCTGTGTTGCCTCTTTCTTCATCTCTCTTTCCTCATTCTGCAGTTCTCTTGCCTCTTTTTGCACCCCTCTTTCTTCTTTCAATACCTTTTGTGCCTCTTTCAGCACCTTGTGTGCCTTTTTTGTACTTCTCTTGCCTCTTTCTACACCTTTGTTGCTTTTTCTGCACTTCTGTTTATTCTTTTTGTACCTCTCTTCTTGCTACTCTCTGCACCCCTCTTGCCTCTTTCTGAACCGTCTTTCCTCTTTCTGCACCTCTCTTGCGTTCTGTACCTCTTTTGCCTTTTCCTGCACTTCTCTAGCTTCTTTCTTTACCTTTGTTGCTACTTTCTGCACTTCTGTTGCTTCTTTCTGCACCTCTCTTTCTTCTTTCTGCACCACGGTTGCCTCTTTCTTCATTCCTCATTCTGCAGTTCTCTTACCTGTTTCTGCACCTCTATTGCTTCTTCCTGCACCTCTCTTACCTCTTTTTGTACCTGTGTTGGTTCTCACTACACTTCTCTTACTGCTTTCTGTACTTCTCTTGCCTCTCTCTGCACCCTGCTGCCTCTTTCTGCAACTCTTGTCTCTCTTTCTGCAACTGTCCAGCCTCTTTTTGCACCTCTCTTGCCTCTTTCTGCCCTTCTGTTGCTTCCTTCTGTACTTCTTGTGCCTCTTTGTAATTGTAATTGTAATAGCTTCTTATATAGCGCAGACTGCCACCCTACGGGTATCCTGGCGCTTAGATTAAAAATAACCAACATGCGAGCAGGCCAAAGTATCAGGAAGATGAAAGAGCAGTCCTTGGGAAAGAGCCAGGTTTTCAGACTCTTTCTGAACTCGATAAGAGAGTAAATTTGTCTGACACTCTGATGTAGTTCTTTCCATAGATGTGAAACAGGCACACTAAAGGCCCTCCCCCATCCTAGAACACTTGAATCTAGGAGTCGTCATCAAATTTGCACTAGAGGAGCGAAGCTGCCTCTTGGGGAGGTACCAGGTGAATTTCTCCTACAGTGGAATTGGGCCCGATCATGTACCACTCTGTGCACCATACAGAGTGATTTGAAGTGGACCCTTTCCTTGATAGGCAGCCAATGTAGGTCTCTCAAGGCCAAGGTAGTAGAGGACCTGCGTTGCCTATTTAACACCAGCTTTGCTGCTGCAGACTGGGCTCTCTGCAACCCCTGAAAGATGTATTAAGGTGCTCCCAAGTACAAGAGTTGCAGTAGTCCAGCCTGCTTAGCACTATGCTTCTCACTACAAGGAAGCGCGAGTCCTTTGTTAACAGTGGGAGTATCTGACGAAGCATGCGCATCAGAGAGAAGCACACACTGGTGGTTTTATTTGCCTGCAACTCCATTTGGAGATTATCATCCATCAGAACCCCCAGATTATGCACCGTGCTGACAGGGGCCAGAGGTTCCGCCTCAGGGGTGAGCCTAAACTCCAGTGGCGTATGCTTAGACATCTTAACAGAAGAGCAGTACACCACCTCAGTTTTCCCACCATTAAACTGTAAAGATTTTCTCCCCAGCCAGCCTGAAGACTGACGCATACACTTCTGGAACGTGTCCATGGATACTGCCTGTTTCCCTTCCAGGGAAAAATGCCAGTTGAGTATCGTCAGCGTAGTTAAGTAGGTTAACTCCGAACAATTTATTGATGGGAACAGGGGCTGCAGATAGATATTAAAAAGAATAGGGCTGATCATAGAGCCCTGCGGTACCCCATTAATTACCAGGGATTTGCTGGAGGTGAACAGTGCCATGGTCATCACCTGCTGTCTCCCCGAAAGGTAGGACTGTAGCCACTGCAAAGCCTGTCCCTTCACTCCTATCTTCCCCAGTCTCTCCATCAGTATTGAATGGTCCACCGTGTCGAATGTGGCCGACATGTTGAGAAGCACTAAGGCAGTAGCATTCCCGTTGTCGGCTCGCATGCATAGATTGTCCAGCATGGTTGCCAACGCAGTCACAATCCCGTGGCATGGGGGGGAAACTCAAATTGGTCAATGTCCAGCAGTTAATTATCCTCCAAATAGCAAGATAAAGTCTTGCTTAATGCCTTTTCCAAGATTTTAATTGGATATGGCAGGAGGGAGATAGGTCTTAAGCTTGCTGGAATTGTTGAGGATTTGAAAATTATCCAGAGAGGTTGTCAACCGCAGAACCTCACCCACCCTTCGCACGGGATTATCCTGATCACCAATATTATAAGGATGGAGATCACCGACAATTTTGTCAATTTTGTTTTTAAAATAAAAGGCAATCTCATCGCAAAGTTTCTGTGATGCCACCACTTTGTTACTCATACAGGTCAGGGTAGAGAGATCCTTGACGATCTTAAAAAGAGCTTTTGTGCTATTGGACGCTTGTATAATGGAGTTAGCATAAAAGTCAGCTTTGGACTTGAGGATAAGCTCCTTATATTTAGCCTGCTCTAATCTCAGTTCTTTCTTATCTGCCTCTAGGTACTTCTTTCTCCATTTCCTCTCTGATTTTTACAAATCAAGCGTAGTTGTTTCAGTTCTTCGTTGTACCAGGGGGCTGTGTTTTTATTCCTATTTTTAAGCTTTTTTACCAGGTTTAGCTGGTCCAAGGTGTCAGTTATATGGTTATAATATGTTTTGTAATTGTCCTCTACTGTGGCAGTGGGGTCAAAGTGATTTTCATTTGAGAAAATCAGGTGGGTCTTGTTTTTTCCTAATTTCGCCCACTCCCTTCCTCTCTGGTAAGTCACTGGATGATTAGCATTGTCCACTGAACAGGGTAATGTGATATTAAAATGGATTAAATAGCAATCAGTCCAGTTTTGTGGTGTTTTGTTTAACACTTATGTCTCAGATTTATTAGCAAACAGAAGGCAGAGGACATGCCCCCCCTGATGAGTAGGGTGTTTTACCAGTTGTTGACAGTTGAGATTTGCACATGTGTGCCTCAAATCTCTCAAGTGACTGCCTAGACTCCCGTTATCCCTCAGATTGAAATCTCCCAGTATAATCATTCTGGAATGTGCTAGTGTCAGGTTAGTGATGGTATCTAAGAGAGTTTGATATTGAGTACCATGTCCTGGGGGTCTATAACAAATTGTTCCTGTAAGTAGGCTGCTGCTGGGTTCCTGCAGCAAGAAGCCCAGGATTTTTATCCCTGCAACATCATCTATCTTAAGAGGCACACAATTCAGTTCCTCTTTAAAGATCACTATCACCCCACCTCCTCTACCCATTGCCCTTGGCTTGAGAAGGATTTTATAACCTTCAGGGCAGGCGAGTCCCATTTCTACCACAGAGTCGATACCAGTCCACGTCTCTGTTAAGAATAGTATATCCAGATTCAGATCTATCAAGAATGACACCTCCCAAGGGGCTTTTTCACATGACCCACAGTATGAGGCGGGTAATTGTGTCCTTTGCTCTCCCTCTTACCTAAATTCATCAACTGTTCTCTAGAATATATAATTTGACCTTGTTCTCTGTTGAAACGGGCAGCCTGGATGGCGCTGAGCATTTCCAGGGCGTGGGTAGGCGCAGACGGGCTTGCCTCTGGCGTGCCATCGGCGCACCCGCTGCGTGCACTGCACGCGCGTGCTGCACGCTTGCATTGCCCGACTTAAATAGTCAGACAAGTGCAATCAGCCCACCACTAGAGTGCACACCAAAATGGCGCTGGAAAAGGCGAGTGTCCTCTCAGTCCCTCACCCAAAATGGCGCTGAATGTCAAGATTAGCAGCTATGAGGCCCCGCTCAAACAGCGGGTGAATTGAATGATTTTTTATAGTGCAGGTAAGCGGCCTTTTTCCTATGTAATGTTTCCCTTAAATAGCAAGATTAAACACTTTTACACAAATTTTAAAAGATTCTTAGAATGCAGTTCGCGGTAGCAGCGTTGCCACAAGTGTTACCGGTTATTTAAAACCCCCAATATTCCTTCCACAATAGAGTCAAGTGAATTTTTAATCTTATCTTTCTGCACACTCTTCCCTCTTTCTGCACCTCTGATGTTTCCTTCTCTACTTTTTGTGCTTCTTTTTGCACCACTCTTCCCTCTTTGTGCACCTATCCTACCACTTCCTGCACCTCTGTTGCCTCTTTTTGCAGTTCTCTTGCCTCCTTCTGTCCCTCTGTTACTTCTTTCTATACTTCTCTTACCTCATTCTGCACATCACGGCCCTCTTTCTGCGTATGTTGCCTCTTTCTGCAACTGTCTTGCCTTATTCTGCAGTTCTCTTACCTCTTTCTGTACCCCTCTTCCTTCTTTCTGCACCTCTGTTGCTTCTTTCTGCACTTCTGTTGCTTTTTTTCTGCACATTTCTTGCTTCATTCTGCACCCCTCTAACTTCTTTCTGCACCCTCTTCCCTCTTTCTGTACCTGTCCTGCCTCTTTCTGTACCTCTCGCATCTTTTTGCAGTTCTATTGCCTAATTCTGCAGCTCTGTTGCTTCTTTCTGCACTTCTTTTGCCTCTTTCTGCACCTCTCTTCCCTATTTCTGTACCTGTGTTGACTCTTTCTGCACCTCTCTTGCCTCTTTCAGCACATCTCGTGCCTCTTTCTGCACTTCTTTTGCCTCTTTCCACACCTTTGCTGCTTTTTTCTGCACTTCTGTTGGTTCTCTTTGCACCTCACTCCTGCTTCTTTCCGCACCCCTCTTGTCTATTTCTGTACCCCTCTTCCCTCTCTCTGTACCTCTCTTGCCTTTCTGTACCTCTTTTGCCTCTTCCTGCACTTCTCTAACTTCTTTTGTTACCTCTGTTGCTTCTTTCTGCACCTCTCTTTCTTCTTTCGACACCACGGTTGCATTCCTCATTACGCAGTTTTCTTGCCTGTTTCTGCACCTCTATGGCTTCCTTCTGCACCCCTCTTCCCTCTTTTTACACCTCTGTTGCTTCTTTCTGCACTTCTGTTGAGTGCTTCTCCATCTCTTTTGCTTCATTCTGTACCCCTCCTGCCATTTTCTGCACCCTGCTTCCCTTTTCTGCACCTGTTCAGGCTCTTTCTGTACCTCTCTTGTCTTTTCAGCACCTCTCCTGCTTCTTTCTGAACTCATCTTGCCTCTTTCTGCACCCCTGTTCCCTCTTTCTGAAGCTCTTGTGCTTCTTTCTGTACTTCCCTTGCCTCTTTTTGTACCTCTATTGCCTCATTTTGCAGCTCTCTGGCCTCTTTCCTCATCTTTTTTGCTGATTTCTGCACAGCTCTTGCCTCTTTCGGCACCCCTTTTGGTTCTCTCTGCACTTCTCGTGCTTCTTTCTGTACCTCTTTTGCTACTCTCTGCACCTATATTGCCTCTTTAAGCACCCCTCTTCCCTCTTTCTGCCCCTTGACTGTCTCTTTCTGCATGTCACTTGCCTCTTTCTATACTTCCGTTGCTGCTTTCTGTACCCCTCTTCCCTCTTTCTCCTACTCTGTTGCTTCTTCTGCACCTCTGTTGCTTGTTTTTTCACCTCTGTTGCTTCGTTCTGCACCCCTCTTTCCTTTTATTGCATCCCTGTTCCCTCTTTCTGCACCTGTCCTACCTCTTTCTGTACCCCTCGTCCCTCTTTCCACACCTGTGATGCTTCTTTCTGCTCTCCTGTTACTTCTTTATGCACTTCTTTGGCTTTATTCTGTACCTGCTGACTGCTCTGAGACATATCTTGACAATTGCACCGGTATGACTAATGGGCCTACCCTGGAATCCGGGCCACTTTTGGACATGAAGGCACTCATACATCATCTTGGCCATATTAAATCGGGATCCCCTGTGATATACTGCCTATCTCAGTTTTGCGACAAATTGAACCATCTTCACTCATTCATGTTCTCGAATTGCTTAACACCTCCTTAACGACCTCCACCGTTCCTCTAAGTTGGAAGCACGCAATGGTTCTGCCAATTTGCCATGACATGGGAACATACAGACAGTTGGTAGCCTTTAGAATTTTAAAAGCATGATACCACTACAAAGGTAGTATTTGTAGTGAGCATGTTCTTACAGGCAATATGGCACAAGAGTTCAGCCGATGTCCCTCTATTGTTGCTATTGTGCCTAGGACCAAACTGATTGCTGTCGTTCCCTGGGGAATCAGCTGGGAGGTACCTCAGCTTCAGTATGTTCGTACAACCCTACTACATTGAGAACTTCCATCATCTGGCAGTATTTGGCGGTAGCACAGAGTGGACAGCAGAGAGCAGTTTACCGGCACGACAACACTTTGGCAGTCAGGACCGGCCTGGACCAGATTGAACTACATTACCCAGCAGGCCCTGCATCAGGAGACATTAACGCGGACTGAGTGCATCAGGCGGTGCTCTTAAGCGGCCGCAGGTTCACGCGGCATGGGGCATGCGCAGATGTGCCTGGGCCGCACCCGGGGGAAGTTCAGGCCAAGGGCGGGCCCATCTGTGCAAGTCCGTGCCAGGACAAGGCTGGGCTGGGTCAGGTCTCTTGGCTATACTGGAGAATCAGGGAGTTCGCCTTGGCGAAGCCAGTCAATATCAAGGTAAGGAGAAATGGGGAAACCTTCAACTGTCATGCCCTCCCCAAATGATCCAAGAAGACACGTGTTTCTAGTGGAACACTAGGAGCATCCCTGTGGGCACTCAGTTTTTCCTCAGAGCAAAATGAGGGTTCTAACACAATTTCAATTATTCCAATTCTTCAATGTTTTATTTCACACAGTTCATTGTATAATTCAACTCTTCTTTTCCAATTATTTTTATACATGCAGCATTTTAAGATTCATGTCCAATGCATTTCGGGCATATCAATTAGCCCTTCATCAGGGAACAACACTAAAAAGTAACAAATGAAAACATAATGATCACAGTTTGTGTAAGGTTGGGAAAATTTCACTCACATTCATCAACCGGTGCCAAAGTTATTCCAAATAGAATGTTGCGGATTTCCTATGGCCTAACTATAACTACCTACTGGCGAACGCCAGTAGGTAATATATGTATATATATATATATTCACTGAAAAAACCATGGGTTTCACACCAGTTATAGTTAGATGGAAATTCTACTGACATAAAACCATTGAAATTCCCACGTTATAGTTAGTTGGACTCACTATAACTTGCGCGCCTGCAATGCACTGCTGATGACGTCACATATTACATCACTCATGACATGGTCAGTGACATCACTCATGACATCACTGATGACACCATCCAGTGAATGTGTGTCTTTCTGAAAAATAAATATGTTTTGTATATGTATTTGTAAAGTACGATGGAAGAATAAATGGATAAATAAGTGTTTAAATGGATGTTTGTTTTTAAAAGAATTGATTGGTTAACTGCCTTATTAAGTGTATCTTAGTGAATACATATATTAGCAAGTAACTTTTAAATAGTGAAATGTATGTATCAGTGTTTCACTTTGTGTATAAGTGGCTGTATGGGTTGGTGACTGACTCACTGTTTGTATGTGTTTTGAAGACAGCATATGTACAGGACTGTATGGATGGATGAGTGTGTATATGTGTATGTTAGTGAGTAAACAACTGTCTCACTATTGTCTTTTTTAGTAACGACATATCTTTTAATCTAGTATATGTGAGTATTGATTTATAAAAGTGAGCATATGTGAGAGTGAGAGATTATAAGAGTTCCTGTTTAAATAAGTATGTGTTTCTATAAGTGATTGTTTAAGAGAGTAAGTATGTGTAAGTATTCTTAGAAGTAAAGTGGTAGTGTGTGTATTGCTGTATATGCAAATAAATGGATGTTCAATAGTTTTTTTGCATGTGTGAATATGTGTGTGAGTAACTTTTGGATGACTGTCGAAGTGTAACAGGATGTATAGGTGTATCACTACATATAATGAGTGAGTATATGTATGAGTGACTATATAGAACTGTTGGTGAATGAGTGGATGTGTATATAGATGGTGGAATTACTGAATTGTTTGTTGTAACTGGTATGGGTAAAATAGTATTTAAAATGTTAAATACTATTTTTGAATATGTGTTTCAAGGCTTACATTACACTGAAAGGAGGTCTCTCACTCTGTCACAAGGATGGTGTCATCAGTGATGTCATGAGTGATGTCACTGACCATGTCATGAGTGATGTAATATGTGACGTCATCAGCAGTGCATTGCAGGCGCGCAAGTTATAGTGAGTCCAACTAACTATAACGTGGGAATTTCAATGGTTTTATGTCAGTAAAATTTCCAGCTAACTATAACTGGTGTGAAACCTATGGTTTTTTTCAGTGAATTTAATAGGTTTTTTAAATGCTAATTCCTAACTATAACTGGTGTGAAACCTATGGTTTTTTCAGTGAATTTCATAGGTTTTTTAAATGCTAATTCCTTTCTATATCGAGTTTCTAACCTATGTTTTTTTTTACAATTTGCTGTTTTGTGTAAGTATTAATTTTTAAGTTTTTTTTTCTTTTATCATTTTTTCCTGGGGCGCTCTGGGTGCGCGTTCCGGTAAGCTCTCCGGTAAGCTCTCCGATAAGCTCTCCGGTAAGCTCTCCGGAAAGCGCACCCAGAGCGCTACTTTCGTTCGTGAAAAAAATATGAATGAAGTTATTGAAAACGCAAAACATTTCGTACCATACAAATAAAAGCAATTTTTTTTTAATAAGGAAATGAAAATGATTTTGCATTTCCGTAAAACTATGATGACGTCACTTCGGCGCGCAACGTAAGTGCCCCCGGAAGCGCCTACGTTCGCGCCGTCTATGCGCCCCCGGAAGCGCCTACGTTCGCGCCGCGTATGCGCCCCCGGAAGCGCCTACGTTCGCGCTGCGTATGCGCCCCGGAAGCGCCTACGTTCGCGCTGCGTATGCGTCCCAGAAGCGCTCCGGTGCGTGCATCTTCAGCGCGTCAAGTCATGTGACCTTAAAATAACACTTTTCATTGGTTGCAAACAGTTTTCTTTACAAAGAATGAAATCCCCACCCATTTCCTTCACTTCTTCTTTCACTTTTGTGACTGCAAGACCTGCCTTTTTTCTCCTGGATCTTTCTTGGTTTACCATGGATGCCAGAGAATCCAGCCGTGATGAAGAACCTGAATTCATCAATGAAGAGCCTCCTCAACAAAAGGTGAAGGAAAATTTTATTTGGAATTTTTTTAAAATACCACCTAACCAAAAAAAGGTGAATGCTCCAAAAGTGGTGTGCAGGATCTGCAAAGAAGTCTTGTCACGGGGTAACCCCTTAAAAAAATACTCATTTGGAAACTTCACGATGATCCGGCTTGTCGAGAGGAAGCACCCTCAGAATTTTGCCAGGGAAAGTGTCAGGGCTCTGGCACAAGAGGTTCCCAGTGATGGGGCCTCTACATCCACCGGAGGAGCAACTACTTCTGGGAGAGGGCAATCGCAGGAGCTCGTGCCAAATATTCAACCTGCTTTTAACCATGGTGCCCTCAGATGCAGATACTGCAATCAACTCCTTACCTTTGGGGAACAAAGTGTACAGCTCATGGTTCGAGCGTTGGAAAACCATTGCTGCCCTTTCCACCCCTAATTTTGTTTGTTCTTTTTGCTCCCGTTGAGCAGTTTCCATTCCCTGTTTTTGTTCCTGTTTTGAAAAAAGAAGAAAACAAAAAGTTATTTTCAGAACTACCTCCAATTCTCATCAAAGAGCTATATTCTTTTAAAAATGAAAAAGAGTAAGTGAAATGGAGTGCATTGATAATGGAAAGGAAAATGAGTAAGAAAGAACAGAAAGGTATAAGAGGAGAAAGGAAGTTGAAGGCTATTTATTCATATTTACAAAGTGGCGCATCTAGGTAGATGCGTCACTTTGTAAGCCCCTGCGCCACATTATTCCTACGTCAAGTGTAATGTATGCAAAAGGGACGTATTGACGCAAGAAAGGGTCGTAGAGATGACGGAGTGAAATCTATGAGATATCACTGCGTCACTTTTATGACGCTGTTGCGTCCAAATCTTACGCCTGTTTCACAGCAGGCGTGCAGGCCCTTTCACATGGGGCTTGGCCCCATGTGAAAGGATCCATTGCTGGAGTTGCTTCATTTTTGTGACACACTCCAGCAATGCTTCACTTTTGCGCTTACAGATACGTCTGAAATACTAACGTATCTAAAAGAACTTCCAACATAATACGTCATAAATTTATTATGACGCATGAGTAGAAGACTGAAGGACTCATTTATGAGGCCATGCGTCACTTTTACGCCACCGGAGCGTCACTTTTTGTGACGCACCAGTGCTGTAAAAAATGCACCTTATTCAGTCATATTTACAAAGTGGCACATCTAGGTAGTTGCATCACTTTGTAAGCCCCTGCGCCACATTGTTCCTACGTCAGGTGTAATGTATGCAAAAGGGACGTATTGACGCAAGAAAGGGTCGTAGAGGTGACACTGTGAATAAACTGGAGGCCTCATTTCTGAAAAGTGACGCATCGCTGCGTGAAAACAGCGATGCGTCACTTTTTTGTGCGCACTCCTTACGACATTCCAGATGTGTCATATTTAATGTATGATGAATCATGTCGCAAGGAGTTACAGATACGTCAGTATTTCTGACGTATCTGTAAACACAAAAGTGACGCATTGCTGGAGTGCGTCACAAAAGTGACGCAACTCCAGTAATGCGTCCTTTCACCAGGGGAAAACACCATGTGAAAGGTCTTGCGTCAGTCTTACACCTGCTGTGAGGCAGGCGCAAGATTTTGACGCAAAAGCATCCTAAAAGTGACACAGTGAAATCTCATAGATTTCACTGCGTCACTATTACGAAGCTTTTTGCGGGGGAACGCCCCCTCTGCATACATTATACCTGACGCAGGTATAATGTGGCGCAGGGTTTTAAAAAGTGACCCATCTACCTAGATTCGTCACTTTTTAAATATAGCGCAACGAGGCGCATTTTTTTACACCGCTGGTGCGTCACAAAAAGTGACGCACAGACGGCGCAAAACTGTCGCAAGGCCTTCATAAATAAGGCCCTGGATTTTCCCCGTGCTTCGCTCCCCGGTGCGCTTCCCGGTGCCCGTACCGGGCGCTCCCCCCGCGCAAATCGAAGAAAAATATTTTTTTAAAATGCCCCGCGGGACCCTATTTTAGCCCCCACATCAAACCTAGGGGGACAGGAGGGGGTCTACCCTGCCCCCTTATAGTCATTTCTCCCTTTTTTTTTATGTCACCTCTTGTGTCTCGATCCTACCGAGACACAAGATGGCGGCCGCTCCGGACTGTTTTCGAATGTTTACAGACACCCGTGAGCCAATCAGCTTTCCGCGCGCAAGTCGCGTGTCGCGCCTGGTGCGCTCCCCGGTGCGCGCACCGGAGCGCGCCTATAGATATATATATTATTTTGAACCTAAATTACTCAAAATCCACTGGAGCACATATCTTGAGACATAGCAAAGGCACATCGGGCTACCAGTCCATACAATTTTGCCAAGTTTGGTGGAAATCCATTCAGCCGTTCGGGCTAAAAGTGAAATCGACCGCCCTATGGAAATTAACATGGGGAAAACGCGTTTTGGGACCCCCCTTTTATCTCGGCCCCCGCTTGACGAATCCCCCCCAAACTTTCAGGGAAAGACCGGAGCTCGACGAGGCCATTTTGAGGGGATTTTCAGGCAGATTCGTTAACCGGCGCCAAAGTTATTCCAAATAGAATTTTGAGCTTTAACATTGAAAAAAATCCTAACTATAACTACCTACTGGCGATCGCCAGTAGGTAATATATATATGAATTGTAAACCTACTGCGGGAAATTCTTTGCTACATGCTACGAGCCACCACCAGCAACTCCTAATCCAAAGCATCCCCTATGGGGAGATGCTTTGGGTACGGCGTTTGTGTAGTAGTGACATTGATTGTCAGGTAGCTCAGGAAAGCAGTAAACAAAGATTTTTAGCGAGAGGTTATGCCCCGGTGGTTGTGGACAGAGTGATTAACAAAACAATACTGCTCACCAGGGACCAGGCACTTGCTGAAAAGAATGACATACAGATGCCATTAAAAAATTGGAACCTTCTAGTAGGGTCATACTCATATACAACAAACAACATAAAGCTATCAGGAAAATCCTAAATAAAAACTGGAACCTGGTATTGAATGACCCAATAATTGGTGGGGACCTGTCTATACAATGTCATAAACCTCAATTGACTTTCAGGAAGGCTAGGTCTATGGGCAACTGCATGGTTAAAAACAGTCCAGAAATTAGAACACCCACTAATTGGTTATCATCACAGAAAGGCTTTACTAAATGTGTAACATGTAAGGCTTGTAAATTTGCTAAAAATAGAACGGATTATACAACATTTTTCAAGCCTAATCCAGTATGTATCAATAAAAGACTCAATTGCAAAACAGACCATGTCGTGTATGTGTTGGAATGTCTATGTGCTTTAAGGTACATTGGCAGTACTAAACTACCAGTACATAAAAGAATACTCCAACACATACGAGCCATTACTAACAAAGATCAGGCATATCCTGTGGCTAGGCACTTCGAGGTGGCTCACGAAAGTAACCCAATACATCGTAGTTACTTTGCAATTGATTGTGTTCGCCACTTCAGAGGGGTGGAAACCGTGAAGGCACCCACCGCCTGTTAGAAACACGTTACATACAGGAACTTAATACAAAGTCGCCAATGGGGCTAAACGCAAGCGAGGATTTATAAACTTGCCTTTGATTAATGTGGGCTGTCCTTCATTTCCTAATCCTCCATAACCTGAATGAAATGTGCACATTTGGCGCTACGTTCTCCCAAAAATGTTTTTTAAAATATGGGCACATATTTTTGCCGGATTCGTTTATGGTTATAGGTTTATCACTGACACTTGACACATATTAATGCACTCCTTGTAACGGCTGGCTCGAATATTATTCGTGTTTGTTTGTCTATCTTTTGGAAATCAGCTGAAAATTAGGATTATAAATATACACATTTGCCCACTGGGCTGTATGTTAAGGGAATACAATCAATATGTTATCTCTTCCACATGGATAAATATTCTAGTGTTATTTGTACTTAACATTGTTACTATTAGGACATTCAGGGTACAACAAATTTATTCATACCATTGTGGTATTAAAATTGGCATTTTTAGCTTTTTTACAATATTTAATGTTGTTATAGATTTTAAATGCTCAATGTCTTACCCTGTCACTACAGACTATATTTTATATACATATATTTATTATTGTACATGGGTATGTCCTTGCTGTATCAGTATGCATTTACGCTGTTATTTATGAAAATGTTCCTCCTGATTACCCCTTGTTAGTGTATCATGTTGACATTTGAGAAAGAAAGTCTTTTTTCCTTGTCTCTTGTGCACTAATCAGCTGAGATTAATTGTAAATTGCATTTGCACTTTAAATGCTCCCTTACACAAACGCAAAGCGTCATGTGATCAAGGCCAAGGTGGGGCTGAAACATGCGATGCAGGGTGGTTGAAAAAGAAAAATTACCTGGCACTAAGAACCTTGTGTCCGCGCTTCATCTTTCCTTTGCAAGTGGATTTACGGATGAAAAGGCGGTAAATATATATATATATATATATATATATATATATATATATATATATATATATATATATATATATATATATATATGCGGTATGAGTCGTCCTCAGTTACTTAGCAACACAGCATGCAGCCAAATTGACGTAGAGACGAAACGAGACCCGAATCTTGGTGTTTAAAGTTTTATTGCGCCCAACACCAGTCTGCCATGACGCGTTTCGGCTACCAAAAGCCTTGATCACATGACGCAGTCATGGGGCCTGGCCACCATTTTTAAAGTGCAAAGTGCGTGATGAACATAGTAAACATACTGCGAACTTAAATGCATTGCAGTTTTGACAAAATCATTTAAACCAACATAATATACTACCAGTAAAATACAGGTTAAAGTTCAATTTTGCTGTATAAATACACAGTATTGAGCTTGTATGCACTGAACTTAAAATAGCAGCTCATAGTAATGCACAGGATGTGTACAGTTCAATTTACGATAAAATTTACTGAAGTTGTAGACATGTTAAAATTGTAAACCGTATGTTTTTTTAATAAAACAACAATAAAATCAATTAAAAACATGTTAATCAAATACAATGTTTTCTAAAATGAATTCATAATGATAAAAATTCATGTTATTGATAATGCCCATGTGGGCAATACATTCAGTTGTGCAAAAATCGCTAGAAGTTCATTGAATGTTGGTTGAATGTGCAACATCACGCGTATACAATCATAAAGTGCTACCAGTGTGGAATAAAAAAAGTGTGCCCAATGATAAAAAAGTGATAAAATATTTAATAATTCAAGAATAGTCTGTGTGGAGGATAAGGAAGTTACTTTAAAAGGTTGTTGCAGAAAAGAGTAGTAGTTAATTGTTGCAGAGTTGGTTCAGAATTGAATTTCTCATAGTCTGACCAGATTATAGATAAGTGTGGCAATCTTCACTCTTGTTGAGCCCGTTAGGCATCTTGCTGTCCAGCAGGATGATATAACGGGTCTCAAGTTTACGAAGGAGCCCTTCCCTGTCACCACCTCTTCGTTGGGGAGGGACCCTATCTATAACATAATATGTGAGGCCTTGTGGGTTCTTGTTGTGCACAATTTCGAAATGCCTGGCCACTGGGTATGTGGGGTCTGCGTTGGAAATAGCCCTCAGATGCTGCAGAATTCTTTTATGAACTTGGGGCCTTGTGCTACCCACATATCTGAGCCCGCAAGGGCATTGTAGAACGTATACAGCAAATTCTGTTTTGCAATTAACTTTCTCTCTTATTTTTATAGGAACAGGAGAGAAAGGTATGGTGTATTCAGATTTGCTGATACCATTTTTGCAGGCCTTACAAGTGGCGCATTTCAAGAACCCTTTACTCCCTGCTAGCCACGTGCCCGTGACTAGTTCAGGGCTGCTGGAGACCAAGCTGGTTTCCATAGACCTTGCTTTTCTATAGGTGATATTTGGCCTAATCGTTACCAGATTGCCAATAACCGGGTCACTTCTAATGAGGAACCAATTGTTCTTTACTATGTTACGGATAGACTTATGTTGGTTGCTGAAAGTCATGATAAGTCTTGTTTCATTGTTCGCCTCAATGCGTGACAATTTGACAATGGCATTAGTGGGGCATAACAATTGCTGTCTATCTAGAGAGTTGGCCCTCCTCTGTGCATTGTCAATGGTATGCAGATCATAGCCTCTAGCCAGAAATCTAGATCTGCAATCATCTTGAGCTTTCAGGTAATCTGTATCGTTGATGCAAATACGTCTGATGCGGAGCACCTCCCCGTAGGGGATGCTCTTTATCAGATGGGGTGGATGGTGACTATACGCATGCAACACAGTATTGCCTGCTGTTGGTTTCCTGTGGAGCTTGGTATGTAGCTTACCCTGATCTATATAAATCTCCACGTCTAAAAACACAATAGATGTAGAACTTACAGTACTTGTAAAATGCAAATTAAGATTATTAGATTTCAAACAATCAATGAATGCGGCGACATCAACATCAGAACCATCCCAAATCATAAAAAGGTCATCTATATATCTCCACCGACCTTTGACCTTGGTGTTCATGGTGGCTGCATGGTCAACCATGAGGACCTGCTCCTCCCAAAAGCCCATATGGAGACAGGCGTAACTAGGGGAGAAGCAGGCCCCCATTGCCACGCCTCTAGTTTGAAGGAAAAGTTGGTTAGAAAATAAAAAGACATTGTTTTCCAAACAAGCTAGGATCATTTCTACTACCATATTGGAATGTTCTGTGCAATCAATAGATCTTTTAGTAAGGTAATGTTTTACCGCCTTTATCCCATCCCTGTGGTGAATACTTGTATAAAGGGATGTGACATCCAGAGACACTAAAAGAAAATTGGGTTGCCATACAAAGTTGGAAAGTTTGTTCAAAAGGTCCCCTGTATCAAGTATGAAAGATGGTAAAGTCTTAACAAAGTCTTGTAGGAAAAAGTCAATATATTTACTGGTATTTTCCAAGCGGCTGTTTCTGGCCGAAATAATCGGTCTCCCCGGTGGTTGCTGTTGGTTTTTGTGAATCTTGGGGATGAAATAAATGACAGGGGTTACTGGGTGGTCATTTTTTAGGAATTTGAATTCGTCCCACGACAGCAAGCCTTTGCTCCGCCAAGCCATCAGTTTAGAATAAAAGTCATTTTTGGCTGCTTGAACTTCATGGGCGGCTGTTCTCCTATAGCACTCCCTGTCATTAAGTTGTTTCAAAGCCTCTTCTAAGTACATCTTTCTGGGCCAAAGCACAACATTCCCGCCCTTTTCGGACTGTATAATGATCAATTATTTATGTCCTCTCAGTTTTTTGATGAGTTTGTGATATTGAATGTCAGGATAGTTATATTTTTTCTTTTTTGTAATTTTAGCATTTTTAATCTGTAGTTCTTTTAGTTCAGATGAGACCTATATATATATATATATATATATATTCCACACACTTCTAACTCGGTTGAGTTAACAAATGGCAAGCACACAGGTATCCGCTTTCAGATGTTTATGTCACAAACCCCTCACCTCCGACAGACGCGTTACGCTTTGCAGCTTTGTCAGTGTCGATTAGTGTACACACCAGATCACCATTTTAACCCTTAGGTCCGCCCCACAATTTCAACAACATAGAAGATGGTGCAAAATGTAACGTTTGTGAACGCGGAACACATCTTTAAATGCATATTGACTTATACATTTCCCAGGGTTGTCATGGAATATAATAAAGTGCTAAGTGCTCATTTAAAAACATGTGTCCATAACTAATTCATAAAGTGCATATGTGCTCCGGACATTGCTAGGGAATATTTAACATGATCCTAAATAACAGCGTCTCCTTTTATTCTGCTTATAATAGCATTTTCCTGTGCTCGTGTTAATTAAGTATCCCTTACTTTGTTACTTTGTATGGCCCTGTATGGGCAGTTATTGGTATTCAAATACGAGAACATGACGGTCGAATCGCACATTTGTATTTCAGATAAGTGCACCTTTGCCGCCCACTTGTGTAAGCTAATACCAGGAATTGTTTCCGCATTATCCCTTGCAGGAATTAGAGGTGTACCCACATTTCCTCATCGTTGTTAAGTCCCCAGGGGGCTATTGTTTTGAGGACTATAATGTATTTCGATTCAAGCACTCGGAGTGCTTTAGTCCTGTCCCCTCTACGTTCTGAGCGAGCAATCTGATCTATGAAGTAAAAGCTCAAAAGGCCTCTATTGCTTTGATATAATTCAGCGGCATGGCGTGCAACGGGTATGATTTATCATTTTTAGTGATGGCACGCAAATGCTCTAGAATACGTAGTTTTGTGGGGTTGATCGTACTTCCTATGTATCTTTTTTTGCAGGGACAGACTAGACAATAAATCGTGAACTCTGAGTTGCAATTGAGGAATTTTTTAATCTCTCTATTGGGTTTGCCCTCATTAGTTCGCCCTGGATAGCTGGAAACTTTTTTGCTGTTTTTACACGCCTTACACCTTAGGCATGGAAAGAATCCTTTCTCTTTAGACATTTTCGCTGGCTGTGTTTTGGGGGAGAATTGGCTGCGAACTAGGTGATCTGCTAATGACTGGCAGCGCCGATATGTAATTAAAGGCTTTTCTGGGAGGTGTTTCCTCAGAACATTATCAATGGTTAAAATGTGCCAATTTTTCTTAAAAATGTGTACTAGCCCCCTGCCTTCGTGCTGTAATCTGTGATCATTCTTATCAGTTCCTCACTTTTGTGTGGTACCTTCACTACCAGGAGATCCCTCCTATTGACTTTGGAAGCCTTCTCTGCTGCTTGTCTAAATATATTGCTGGAATATCCCCTACTCTGGAATCTTTACAGGGCTTCTGATTTAGCAAGTTGGAAATCTCCTTCCGTCGAGCAGTTACGCTTCAGGTGTAGGAGTTCGCCATAGGGAACATTTTGTATTAGACTTTGCGGGTGATGACTGGACGCGTGTATTATAGCGTTACCCGCTGTTGGTTTTCTATACAGTCTTGTCTGTATGCTTTCATTTTCTATGAAAACCTCCAAGTCCAGGTAGCAAACATTTGTAGCACTTATGGTGCTAGTGAACCGAAGATTCCAGTCATTATCTTTTAGCGCGGCAATGTAATCCTCGGCCGAGGCACGATCGCCGCACCAAACAACAAAGAGGTCACCTAAATACCTAAAAAAAAATATATATATATATATTTATATATATACATTACCTACTGGCGGTCGCCAGTAGGTAGTTATAGTTATGATTTTTTTCAATGTTAAATCTCAAAATTCTATGTAGAATAACTTTGGCGCCAGTTGATGAATCTGCGTGAAAATTTCCTCAAAATGGCCTCATCGAGCTCCGGTCCTTCCCTGAAAGTTTGGGGGGAATGCGTCAAGCGGGGCCGAGATAAAAGGGGGGTCCCAAAACGCGTTTACCCCATGTTAATTTCCATAGGGCGGTCGACCTCACTTTTAGCCCGAACGGCTGAATGGATTTACACCAACTTGGCAAAATTGTAGGGACTGGTAGCCCGATGTGCCTTTGCTATGTCTCAAGATATGTGCTCTAGTGGACTTTGAGTAATTTAGGTTCAAAAAAATATATATATCTGTAAGCGCGCCCCGGTACGCGCACCGGGGAGCGCACCAGGCGCGCCACGCGACTTGCGCACGGAAAGCTGATTGGCTGTCAGGTGTCTGTAAACATTCTAAACAGTCCAGAGCGGCCGCCATCTTGTGTTTTGGTAGGATCGAGACATGAGAGGTGGCCAAAACAAAGGGGGAAATGACCATAAGGGGGCAGAGTAGACCCTCCCTGACCCCCTAGGTTCGATGTGGGGGTTTTAAAAGGGCCTCGCGGGGCCCAAAAAAAAGTAATTTTTTTTCCGATTTTTTGCGGGGGGAGCGCCTGGTACGCGCACCGGGAAGCGGACCGGGGACCGTACTATGGGGAAAAAAGAATGATAGACTTTTTAAATATTGTATGTTTATTAATTGTTCTTTTTGTTGTTTTTTTTTTATTTTTTTTTATTTAAGTACCAACATGTAGGTACCAATGCAGAGTCTAAAATTTAATATACACTGTCTCCTTTGTAGATATCTTGCATGTTGTTACAGAAGTTATTGTGGTATATGGAATTCATACCATAGTCTGTCAGGAAAGCAGAAACAATATGGAGGCAGGAGATGATAAAGAGATGTTAAATACACATTGGAGATAATATAGTGGGAGAAAGTAAGTAACTATGAGCAAACTTACTATGTAACACAAAAAAGTTGCACAGTATATTTTAAGTCTCACTTTATATTATATCTTTTTGGGTACTATTTCATAATTTACATATAAAAAAGAATAATGTCTCAAACCATTTTAACTTTTTAAATTTAAATTTATTGTTGTGATTTTTCAAAATCTAAAAGAATTTGCAACATTAATTCATCAGGTATGTCCTCATTTTCATTCCATGTTTCAATTTCTTCAACACATTTAATTAAGTCTTGGTCTACAGTGTCTTCCAAAAAGTCTATTTCTTCTTTGTCTTCCTTAGGATTGTTTTCCATATTAATTTGAAATGAAATATTATTTTCATTTTGTTGTGCATCCATTTTCTTGCTGTAAATTGCATAAAAAATAATTATATCAGTAGAGATAGGACACTGTTGGGTTTAAGGTCAGACAGGTACTTGTGAGTTTTTAACAGTGAAGTTATCTTTGGGCAGTGTATGGTTTCAGGCAGGAAGTAGAACTATTAAAAAGTGCCTGTGATGAAGCCTAAGTAAATTCATAATTATACCAGAGAAGCCTAACTCAATCAATAATTTAAATAAATAAGCCTTTCTCAATGTCTAACTCTTACAGAGGGACAGTGTATAACTATCTGAAAACGTTTTCACAAATTAACGTAAAGTGCATAACATAGTTATCCTTTCAAATTAACAACTTACCTTCTTCAAAGTAGTTGAAGTTTTCTGTGAACATTTTTTCAAAATGTACCTTAGGTAGTGTTAGTCAAAAAGGCTGTGTTTTCCTCTCATTTTTCATATATATTCATGTACTTAACCAATCAAATGTCAGCACATAAAAGTACAAAATGTAAGTTACATTTTAATTGGTTGAAAATTCAAACAGTTTCATATGTGTTTTTGTCATGTAGTTTACCTCAGGATATTTAGACAGGGCTACAGCCCAAATGGCTCAATGGAATACCACCAAATTTGGGTAAATGGTAGGGACTGCTATGTAGTAGGGTGTATTCTATATTTGGTGTAAGTGTCTCCAGTGGTTTTTCTGTAAATTACTTTCCCACCTTTTTTTTGGAAGCGCTTACCGGTATGCGCCCGGTATGCGCACCGGCAGCGTTACAGGAGTCCTCCATTTTGTGTTTCGGTAGAATCGAGACACTAGATGGAGGACAAACAACGTTGGGAATGGGTAGAAGGGGGCACGGTAGACACTTCTTGACCCTCTAGGTTTTCTGAGGGGGGCTTAGGACGCTCATATAGGCAAAAAATGTAAAAAAAAAATTAAAAATTTCGCGAAAGGGAGCGCCCGGTATGTGCACCGGTAAGCGTACCGGGGAGCGTACTTTGGTGAAAAAAAGTAAAAAAAGTTAGAAAAAGATAAACGTTTTGAATGATCAGAGGTAGGGTAGCTCTGAAAAGAACTTTTGGGTTCTGTGGCTGATTTAGGTACCTACAAGTAGGTTCCAATGCACAGTCTTAAATTCAGGAGGAATATTCTATTCCCCTCATCTGAGAAGTGCACACCATCTCCTCCTCATCTCCATCTCCCTTATTCATTTTCCTTTTCTCAGTTACTTCCTCTTACACCTTTTCTCTGTTTTACTATCTATTACACAGTCCCTCTGTGTTTCTTCCTCTAGCTCTCTTTCTCTTTACACCACTCTCTTTGTCCCCATTCCTCATGCTCACTCCTTAATTTTTTTTTTTTTTTTTTTTTTAAGTGCGCTGATGGAACGGTACGCGCACGGGGGCGCTCACCGGGGCGCGCACCGGGAGCGCTCCAAAGTGAAATATAAAAAAAAAATGAGTATACTTTAAAAAATATATATTATATTAATATACAATATAGGGTTCATTTTTAGAAAAACATACCTTTCTCAGCTATAGACATTTGCGAAAAAATAACCTTAGAAATTCACTAAAAATACATAGGTATGAAGCCCTATAAAAAGTTAGGAATTAGCAGTTAAAAAAAATAAGAAATTCACAGAAAAAACCAAAGGTTTCACACTAGTTATAGTTAGGAATTAGCAGTTAAAAAACCTATGAAATTCACTGAAAAAACCATAGGTTTCACACCAGTTATAGTTAGGAATTAGCATTTAAAAAACCTATCAAATTCACTGAAAAAACCATAGGTTTCACACCAGTTATAGTTACCTGAAAATTTTACTGACATAAAACCATTGAAATTCCCACCTTATAGTTAGTTGGACTCACTATAACTTGCGCGTGTAATGCACTGCTGATGACATCACATATTACATCACTCATGACATGGTCAGTGACATCACTCCACTACTGGTGCTCAGCATAGGGGCCGTATCATGGCCCAAAAACAACAATTTTACTCCAATGATGCGGCACACAGACTTGGGTGATTTTCAGCTCGGTTTATTCAATAACAACTCTAACCAACGCGTTTATTTACAATTTAGTACAGGCATTGGGTTCTTTTTACATGCATTATTTATTGTCTGTTTTGCATTTGTATAGTTCGTGGGTTTAGTACCTGGTTTCTTCATTGGTTGACAGTCTCAATATTAATGTAATTGTTACAATGTCTCTTGGATGTAACATTGCATTTCGGTCATCGCCACTGCATGTTTTCCCTTTTTAACAGTTTTAAGTTCATCTTAGTTCTTGGTATTTCGCTGTGATATTTTTTAAACATTTTTTTTGCCCTGGAGCGCTCCCAGGGCACGCCCCGGTGAGCGCCCCGGAAAGCGTAGTCTTTTGAAGTGCCCCAGGGCACGCTCCGGAGAGCGTCCCGTTAGCGCTATTGCCGCGAACGAAAACATCATCGTGACGTATCGCGTAGCCGCGTCCACGTGATACGCACAGCGTAAGTGCACCCGGAAGCAGTCGAGCAATACGATCGTGCAACGTAAACATCCGATGCGCTTACGCGACGCGACCCAGGGCGTGCCCACGGGCGCGCCCGGGGGCGCGTCGCGTAAGCGCGTCGGGTCATGTGACCTGAAAATAACACTTTTCATTGGTGCAGAACAGATTTGGTTTCATAATGATGAAATCCCTAGTCTTGTGACCTGAAAATAACACTTCTCATTGGTTCAGGACATTTTTTTTTCTCCAAATGATGAAAGACCCCACCTTTTTTCCTTATTCTGACTTTGTCCTTTGACTGAGGAAGACCTGTTTTGAAATATTTGAGGTATATTTTGTACTTTGAAATGGCTACAGTAGCAGCATCAGCTGGAGCATCTGCACCACCACCACCACCACCAAGAGGACCACCACAACATCACATTGGTGGTCAAGAAGAAGAGGAGGAGGGGACGAGGAGGAGGTGGCTGGAAGAACACAATACCCCATACCAACCCAAGCCACACATTGTATGGGAGTTTTTTTCCATCCCTGAGGGAAAAAAGAAAGTGAATGCGGCAAAGGTGAATTGCCTTATCTGTGACATGGAACTCTCAAAGGGTAACCCAAATAAAAAATATTCATTTGGGAACAATACTATGATAAGGCACATGCAGCGCAAGCCTCCTAACAACTATGCTGCCGCAGAGATGAGAGAACTGGCCAGCAACTCCCCCAATCTACACCCAGCACCTCCAAACGAAAACAACCCACTCCATCGGGACCAGAGACAAGGGAGACAATCCCTTGCATTCAGCCACGGTTTGGAGAATTTAGGGTCACCTGTATTTTTTGTGGTAAGTCCATCTCCTATGGTGAGCAGAGCCTAAAGTTCATCCTCCTTGCTGGTGACAACCACAATTGCCCCAAAAAACCCTAATTTTTTCCTGATTTTTTTTTGCTCCTGTTGAGCCATTTTCAATTCCCTGTTTTTTGTTTCTCCCCATAAAAATAACCCAAAAAAATACAAAATAGTTAATAAAAGCCAAAAAAAATGCAAAATGTTAAAAAAACAATAAAAAAAATATAAAACAACAAAAAGAAGAAAAAAAACAGTTCTTATTAGAACTACCTCAAATTTCTAAAAAAAGGCTACATTTTTAAAAAACTCTATCATTCATTTTTCCCCATGGGACGCTCCCCGGTCCGCTCCCCGGTGCGCGTACCGGGCGCTCCCCCCTCGCAAATCAAAAACTCTTTTATAGCCCCCACATCAAACCCAGGGGGTCAAGGGGGGTCTACTCTGCCCCCTTATTGTCATTTCCCCCTTTGTTTTTCCCACCTCTTGTGTCTCAATCCTACCGAGACACAAGATGGCGGCCGCTCCGGACTGTTTTCAATGTTTACAGACACCCGAGAGCCAATCAGCTTTCCGTGCGCACCTCACGTGGCGCGCCCAGAGCGCTCCCCGGTGCGTGTACCGGGGCGCTGCCATAGATATATATATTTTTTTAACCTAAATTACTCAAAAACCACTGGAGCACATATCTTGAGACATAGGAAAGGCACATCGGGCTACCAGTCCCTACAATTTTGCCAAGTTTGGTGGAAATCCATTCAGCCGTTCGGGCTAAAAGTGAGTTTGACCGCCCTATGGAAATTAACATGGGGAAAACACGTTTTGGGACCCCCCTTTTATCTCGGCCCTCGCTTCACGAATCCCCCCCAAACTTTCAAGGAAGGACCGGAGCTCCGCGAGGCAAATTTGAGGACATTTTCAGGCAGATTCCTCAACCGGTGCTCAAGTTATTCACAATAGAATTTTGAGATTTTGTATTGAAAAAAATCCTAACTTAACTACCTACTGGCGAACGCCAGTAGGTATATATATATATATATATATATATATATATATATATATATATATATATATATATATATATATATATATATATATATTATTATTTACTACTCATTTATTTTGGTGAGTACTGTTACATTTTATTTGAATCATTCTAGGATAATCATACATATTGTAAATTAATTTCCATTTATGTCATACAATAAATATATTTAGTATTTCTTTTAAATAATAATAAACTTTAGTCATTTTCCCTATAATGTCCCATAGGGCAATCTCAGAAACAGTGTCAGAAATCTCCACCTACCTATGCAAAGTTACCAGTAGTAATCCTAAAGGATTTTATGGAATGCTGAGGTGTCTCAAGAGACTCCAGGCCCTGTCACCAAACGTTTGACCAGAGACTCACCTCTTCAGAGTCTCACCTCTTCCAAGTAGCCCTATACTCCACATCCACATCACAAGATTCACCAAAATCCAGTGCATCCAGCATAGTAATGGCAGGGAATCATAAGGCAGGTCCAGTAGGTAGAGAATTGTTCAAACAGTAACAAACAATACTGTAGATACCAAGAGGTGTGGGATGATGCTCATAGCCAATCAGATTGCACACTTCGTTCAGGCACAGTGGTAGTTTGTTTCAAAAGAAAGGGAGGGTTATTCCTGGGGAATGTCAAAAGATTTATATGAGCAGCTGCTTTTGCTCTTGGCTTTACTGCAAACACAAAAAGTGGCACATTACCATCAATAAAGGAGAGAAAAAAAGACAAAAGTCTAATCAGAAAATATGGATGTTGTCTTCACATATAAAGTATTAAACACAACTATCTGTACATGTAAATGTAAATGGTGAAGAGGTGATGATGGTGCAGTGCTCGTGTTGATCACAAATGCTGGTAAGTGTAGGGAAAATTGAACTGCGTCCATACAAAATTAAATATCACTGTCTTATAATTGATTAACAAGAGTGATAGTTGTAACAATTCCCTCTATAATAAATTAGTCTGTGGAAAGATAATAACAGTAAAATAAAATTATTTTCTGACCCCACTTAACTGATAAGCAGGATCTTCATCAGGACAGGTTTCAAAGGACAATGAGGAGAGTTACCCTAAGAAGAAGGAAGCATTAAAACAAGGTAGAGTTAATGCAGAAAGTAGCACCTGGCAGTCATTAATTAAAGATGGACAGTGCAGAGAGGGCTTACCTTGGCTAAATATATATATCGATAGGTGGCCCTGTGAAAAGTAAAAAACAAGCCAATGAAAGGCTGTTGGGTGTGAGTGAAGTACAGAACAATATTGAAAATGGTGGTTTGCCTCACATAAAGGTGGTAAGGTGAATATGCGGCGGAAAAGTAACGATATATGTAGGTAAACAAACGGCATCCCACTCTTACAATACCAGGTTTCTAGACAAGAAACTGGATGTACAGGCATTTTTGCGAAAGAGAAAAGTATTTTGCACGGTAAAGACGTGAACTCCTACCCTGAGTGCCCAGCTGTACAGTTGTCTGGCTCCTTAATGCAGATTCTTTTCTCATAGGCAAACACAGATTATGCGTGTTTGCTATGATCTAGGCCTATCTCATTGATTGTAGTCTTGTTGAAGTGGGAGGGGCACTTAAAGCACTACCCTCATAGTGGTGAAAGACTACTGCCTCCACAAGGAGTTAAGAAGCACAAGCAGCATACCGCATAGTGATCATTAGTAGTGAACGGAACTTTCTACCCTGTGTCACTGGAGTCAGGCCTATAGACTCAATCACCTTTTTAAAGATTCCGCTGCTGGGTGCTTAACTCACCCTTGACCTTCATCAAGTAGAAGATGGCGTGCTGCATAGTGTTGGAGAAGTGACTCGGTGCAGTTGTCTGTGCGTCTGGGAACGATGCAGTACAGGAATAGAGCAGTACTGTGTGGCACGTGTGATATTAGTGTAAGTGCTGTGTGTATGTATGTCTGTGAGGAATATATGATATGAAAGATATACTGCTGTGCAGTGCACGCACAATGAAAGCATGTGCTGGGTGTATGTGTTCCTGCATAAAGTGCAAAACATGAAGGGTGAAGTGTTGTGCTGCACACACATAGGGAGTGTGTGTGCTAGCAGTGTGTATGTTTGTAAATACCACACCCTGGGTAAAGACAGAAAAAGCTTGAGTGCTGAACACTGCACACAGAGAGTGTGCACTGAATGCATATGTACATACAATGTATGGAGGTACTAGTACTGGACAGTATGTGTGGTATGAATGTACACTAATGTGCACTAAGTGTGCCTGCTATGGTGCATCATGTGGAGGACTCTAGGTTCCATTTTGAGAAGCTCAGGCCTGCCTGGTGAAGACATGAAGAGGAGATGAAGCACAGACTTGGGTGTCCCAGGGAGTGAACAACAGTATCCCGTGAGGGAAAGCACTGGAAAAAAAGAGGAGCCTCCTAATGGTTACAGTACAGGGGCATTAAACATAGTGGTGCAACTGCACAAACATTGGTTGGATGAGTACAAATGTGGAGGGAATTAAGAGGACTCAAACTTGGGAATGGTATGCTGAGATGCAGGCATGCTGATTTAAGTGTTCTGCCTATTTGAAGCCAAAAGCGCTGGCTCAGAGGCCCTAAGTTAAGAGGATCAATGGGACTGGAGTAGAAAGCCCCACTTGATTGCATTGGTGGAACATGTAGTCAATGGGTAGAATAAAAAACAATTCTACTAGACGCAGCAAGAATTTTTTATTCTGTTAAGAACACAGAGGCAAGGATTACACTTTTCAATCTTTACTGCAAAAGGACAGCAACCAATGATAACACATTCAATTCAAAACTAAGAATATATAGGTACACTGTCATAGGTTACATATAACAATCAAATAGCATCTAGTCCCTTAAATATTCAAGGTGCCATTTTGCTTCCTCTTTCTTTGACACAGTCTAGTAAAGAACCTTAATTATTTCCTGTGGTTCTTGTGTATTATCTTCTGTTGACTTGGTATATATATATATATATATATATATACACACACCACAGTTCCCAGACTTCATCACGCTGCATTCTGCGATATAAAGTCTTACCCTACTCTCGAGACTTCACACAGGTGCGGAAATCAACAACAACGGGTGGAGCGGGCTTGCAACTGCAAGTGTTTCAGAGGAGGGACTCACCTACAGCTTGTGACTATACTTACAGCATGCTTTGGGCGCTGAAGAAGGCAGAGGGCTGCTGAAATACATTCGCAATTGTGTAATTAAAAGAAGGCTTCCTACCGTTTCCTCCAGGGTCACTGTCTCTTTTCTTGGAATGAGTTCGTGTGGATCAATAGTAGCGTCACCCAGAGACGCTTTTCAGAGATCCCTACCTCGTCTTGGGTACTGGCTTCACTGGAACCTGAACTCTTGCAGTTCGTTTTGCTTCGCCAGCGTTAGTTGGATTTGGTCAGAATCCCGCCACCAACACCGGGGAGAAAGCAAGCAGTTTTGGGATTATTAATCCCATGCCGGGCAGAGTACTTTGTGGATAAGCCCCTGCTCATCAGACTCTTTGGATATCGTGGCTGAGGTAGTATTGGGAGACCGGAGGAGGCATTCTGCAATTTGCACACCAAAGCAGGAGATTCCATCCTAGTGTTTTGTGGGGCGCATGCTGTTCCCTGCCCCCCGCAATGACAATTTTGACATTCTGTGTCTCGCCCCGGCACCGCAGTTCCCAGACTTCATCACGCTGCATTCTGGGATATGAAGTCTTGCCCTACTCTCGGGACTTCACACAGGTGCGGAAATCAACAACAAGGGGTGGAGCGGGCTTGCAACTGCAAGTGTTTAAGAGGAGGGACTCACCTACAGCTTGTGACTGTACATACAGGATGCTTTGGGCGCTGAAGAAGGCAGAGGGCTGCCGAAATGCATTTGCCATTGTGTAATTAATAGAAGGCTTCCTACCGTTTCCTCCAGTGTCTCTGTCTCTTTTCTTGGAAGGAGTTCATGTGGATCAATAGTAGCGTCGCCCAGAGACGCTTTTCAGAGATCCCTACCTCGTCTTGGGTACTGGCTTCACTGGGACCTGAACTGTTACAGTTCGTTTTGCTTCGCCAGCGTTAGTTGGATTGGTCAGAATCCCACCACCAAGAAAGCAAGCAGTTTTGGGATTATTAATCCCATGCCGGGCAGAGCACATTGTGGATGAGCCCCTGCTCAGCAGATTCTCTGGATATCGTGGCTGAGGTAGTATTGGGGGACCGGAGGAGGCATTCTGCAATTTGCACACCAAAGCAGGAGATTCCATCCTAGTGTTATGTGGGGCGCATGCTATTCCCTGCCCCGCCGCAATGACAATTTTGACATTCTGTGTCTCGCCCCGGCACCGCAGTTCCCAGACTTCATCACGCTGCATTCTGGGATATGAAGTCTTGCCCTACTCTCGGGACTTCACACAGGTGCGGAAATCAACAACAAGGGGTGGATCGGGATTGCACTTCAAGTATTTAAGAGGAGGGACTCACCTACAGCTTGTGACTATACTTACAGGATGCTTTGGGCGCTGAAGAAGGCAGAGGGCTGCCGAAATGCATTCGCCATTGTGTAATTAAAAGAAGGCTTCCTACCGTTTCCTCCACGGTCTCTGTCTCTTTTCTTGTAAGGAATTTGTGTGGATCAATAGTAGCGTCGCCCATAGACGCTTTTCAGAGATCCCTACCTCGTCTTGGCTACTGGCTTCAGTGGGACCTGAACTGTTGCAGTTCGTTTTGCTTCGCCAGCATTAGTTGAATTGGTCAGAATCTCGGCACCAACACCAGGGAGAAAGCAAGCAGTTTTGGGATTAATAATCCCATGCCCGGCAGAGCACATTGTGGATCAGCCCCTGCTCATCAGACTCTGTTATGTTATGTTAAAATATTTTATACCGTGCACGTTCACCGAAACGGTTTCTTGGCGCTCATGACAAATGCGGAGGGGGAGTGCAGAGGTTCACTCAAATGCTAACTGAAAAAGAAACGTCTTCAGTGTCCTACGAAAACACTCATAGGTAGGGCAATGGCGAAAAGAGGAAGGAAGGGAGTTCCAGAATTTAGGGGCTAGAAAAGAGAAACGGAGACCGCCATGTTTTTTGCGACGGAGTTGAGGGATGAGCAGAAGGTTATCAGCGGAAGAGCGAAGGTTTCTCGTGGGTGTATACCGCTTCAGGCTAGAAGAAATGAAGGCAGGTGCGAGATTGGAGAGAGCTTTGAATATTGTGCAGCCAAGCTTAAAAGTGCAACGTTTGGCCACCGGGAGCCAGTGCAGGCTCCGTAATAGCGGCGAGACGTGCTGATGCTTAGGCTGATGGTATATTAAACGAGCAGCCTGGTTTTGTATCAGCTGCAGCCTATGGAGCTGGTAGGCGGGGATCCCTGCGTATAGAGTGTTAGCAAAGTCAATTCTGGACATTACAAGAGCCAAGATGACGAGGATAAGTGCATCTCTGGTGAGAAATCTACAGATTTTGCGTATCCTACGCAGGTGGAAGAAGCAGGATGATGTTACAGCACTAATCTGAGGCTCATAGAAAGGTCACCAGAGATGACTACACCGAGGCTCTTCACGGAATTGACGGGACGGGGGGGATCCCAAGAGAGTGGGGCCAAAAGCTGTCAGTCCATGGGTTGGCGAATCCACCCACCAGCAACAGCTCGGTCTTTGTGGGGTTTAATTTGAGCTGGCTGTGAGACATCCAGTCTGAGATGTCTAGCATAGTGGTTTGAAAACTAATGCGGGAAGAAGGAGAAGTGTCTAAAGGAAAGATCAACTGCAAATCATCCGCATAGTTGAAGATTGTTGCAGAGGATTTGCGAAGAGAAACTATAAGGGGCTGCATATACAGATTAAAAAGTAAAGGGGATAGAGCGGAGCCCTGAGGGACCCCGCAAGAGAGAGAAGAGACAGGAGCAGAAAAAGTGGAGAGATGTACGGCTTGGGAGCGCTTGTCCAGGAAAGATCTGACCCAATCGAGGGCTACGCCCTGGATGCCGGCGTTGTTGACATGGTCGATCAGTATAGAATGATCGACCGTGTCGAAAGCCGCCGACAAATCCAACAGGATGAGGGCTTGAGAGATGTTGTTATCAGCACCTGTTCTAAGGGTGTCCATAACAGCCACAATGACCGCCTCAGTAGAATGAAGAGGGCGGAAACCGGCCTGTTGGGGATCTAAAAAGGACGAGCTCTCAATGAAAGCGCTTAGACAGCGCGTGACATAGGTCTCCAAGATCTTACCTAGATTGGGGAGAAGGGAGATGGGCCTGTAATTACTTAAGACCGTAGGGTCAGCATTAGATTTCTTTAAAATTGGTATGACCACTGCCTGTTTAAAGGAGTCCGGAACTACTCCAGTAGACAGAGAGTTGTTGAGGAGTGCCAAGGGAGGGTCAGGGCAGGCCAGGAAGATTTCTTTGAGAATCTGGGGGGGGCAGCAGTCATTGGGGGAGCCGGAACTAACTTTGTGCAGTAACCTGTGAAACTCAGTGGTAGAGATAGGAGGGACGGCGTCTAGATGCTGTGAATCATTAGGTGGTAAGGGAGGAGGGAGAGGGGATGGGGGCAGGGGGATATTATTTTTAATAGTAATGATTTTATCCAAGAAGTAAGTATTTAAAGTGTCACATAGAGCCTGAGTGGGTAAGGGAGGAGGGGTGACCCGGTCTGGAAGGGAGAGCTCATTCACTATGGAGAATATGTCTTTTGCCTTAGAGGCGGACTCCATTATTTTGTGGGAAAAGTAAGTTGTCTTGGCCGAGAGGATGGAAGATTTGTAAATTTTTAGGCGGTTCACAAATTCAAGCTTGAGTTGAGGGTCATAGTTGCGTCGCCATCGACTCTCGGCCTGGTGAAGAGCAAGTTTGTCTAGTTTTAATTGATCGGTGAACCACCGCTGGGCGTCATGAGGGCGCATGGATTTTATGGTTTTCAGAGGGGCCACAGAGTTGCATGCAGACAACAGCCATTGTTCAAGGGCAGAGGCCTGATGAGTTATTGAGCCGGAGAGCAGAGGAGCTGTAGATGCCAATATGGAGTGAAGTTCTGTCAGGTTAGCTTTCTTCCAGTTACGGGCTAGAACATTGATCGAAGGGGGGGGACGACAGGGAGTAGATAAGTTAAAGGAAAAGGAGATGAAATGATGGTCTGACCAAGAGCAGTGAGTCACTAAGGGGGGCGAGATTTCGAGGTTTGCCGTCCAGACCTGGTCCAGAATGTGACCCTTGCAGTGAGTGGGTGTCTTGATAAATTGTCGGCAGTTCATGCTTAAGAGGAGGTCCGAAAATTCCTCCGATAAGCGACTTCCCCGAGGATCAGAGGGCCAATAATTGAAGTCACCAATGATGATAACTTTGGCGTTATTAATGATTAGTTGGGAAATAAGGACACCGACCTGTTGTGGAAAGGAGGGCATGTAGTCAGGGTGTCTATACACAAGGACACAGATGAAAGAAGACCTAATAGAGGTAAATTTGATTACAAGGCTTTCTGTTTTGGGGATCGCAGTACAGGCCAAGGTGGTAAAAGTATGCTCTGTACGGATGATAGCTGCAACCCCCTCACCAGCTTGTCCCGCTGGGCGGTTAGATTGCAAGATAAAGTAGCCAGTAGGAATAGCAGCGAGAATGTCAGGAACAGAATCATTGGTCAGCCAAGTTTCGGATAGAAGTAGAATACCCACGGCACTGCCATCTAGTAGATGAAAAATTTCAAGCTGGTGTTTCACCATAGACCGGGTGTTAAGATACAGCACGGTCAGGGGGGAAGTCCCAGGTGATTGTGTAGAGTGATGCGATGATACCGGCTCAGGGCAAAGAAGAGAGATTGCAGGAACCAAAGAGTTAGGGGAGACCAAGATACCACAATCCTGGGCAGCCCTGGCGGCACGAGGCCGTAGGGGCACTGCATGTCGAAGTGCAAGAAGGTCAGCAGAAGAGTATGTGAAGGTTTGGGCAGAGTACGTGGCCGCTGGACGTGACCAGCCGCGGACGGCCGCAGACGGGCTTGACTTAGACTCGACTTCGGCGCGAAGTCGGCGCTCCCGCTGCGCTCGTCCGCTGCGCTTCCGCCAGGTCGCCATGATATGTAAATCAGACGTGAGCCACTAGACCGCTAACCTGCGATGTGTAGGTGCAGGGCGGAAGTGGTGCTGGGAACCGGAAATGGCGCTCGAGAGGACGGCCCTCCGCACAAACGGCACTATGCCGGGGCGGAACGCGGCCAGGAGCGATGTAGAGACAGGTAAGAGGCTCTAAAAAGATGTACAGTCTGTCACAGCAAATAGTACATCACGCACTAAGTTACAAGCAAACTTTTAAAAACAGCTATTATTCAGCTATAAAATAGATAACAAGGGCAGCATACATCCGCAGCCTCAATCACCGCGTCTGTCAATCGAATGGTGGTATTTTCGCGCTTATTATAAGATAACAAATCAGCAGCCACTAGACCGCTAACCTGCGATGTGTAGGTGCAGGGCGGAAGTGGTGCTGGGAACCGGAAATGGCGCTCGAGAGGACGGCCCTCCGCACAAACGGCACTATGCCGGGGCGGAACGGGGCCAGGAGCGATGTAGAGACAGGTAAGAGGCTCTAAAAAGATGTACAGTCTGTCACAGCAAATAGTACATCACGCACTAAGTTACAAGCAAACTTTTAAAAACAGCTATTATTCAGCTATAAAATAGATAACAAGGGCAGCATACATCCGCAGCCTCAATCGCCGCATCTGTCAATCGAATGGTGGTATTTTCGCGCTTAATATAAGATAACAAATCAGCAGCCACTAGACCGCTAACCTGCGATGTGTAGGTGCAGGGCGGAAGTGGTGCTGGGAACCGGAAATGGTGCTCGAGAGGACGGCCCTCCGCACAAACGGCACTATGCCGGGGCAGAACGGGGCCAGGAGAGATGTAGAGACAGGTAAGAGGCTCCAAATAGATGTACAGTCTGTCACAGCAAATAATACATCACGCACTAAGTTACAAGCAAACTTTTAAAAAACAGTGGCTGAGGTAGTATTGGAGGACCGGAGGAGGCATTCTGCAATTTGCACACCAAAGCAGGAGATTCCATCCTAGTGTTTTGTGGGGGGCATGCTGTTCCCTGCCCCCCCCCCCCGCAATGACAATTTTAACATTCTGTGTCTCGCCCCGGAACCGCAGTTCCCAGACTTCATCACGCTGAATTCTGGGATATGCAGTCTTGCCCTACTCTCGGGACTTCACACAGGTGCGGAAATCCACAACAAGGGGTGGATCGGGCTTGCAACTGCAAGTGTTTAAGAGGAGGGACTTACCTACAGCTTGTGACTATACTTACAGGATGCTTTGGGTGCTGAAGAAGGCAGAGGGCTGCCAAAATGCATTCGCCATTGTGTAATTAAAAGAAGGCTTCCTACCGTTTCCTCCAGGGTCTCTGTCTCTTTTCTTGGAAGGAGTTCGTGTGGATATATATATATATATATATATATATGTATATATATATATATATATATATATATATATATATTACCTATTGGCGGTCGCCAGTAGGTAGTTATAGTTAGGATCTACTTTCCATAGGAAATCCGCAACATTCTATTGGGAATAACTTTGGCGCCGGGTGACGAATCTTCGCAAATTTCTCAAAGAAGGTGGCCCGCTCCGCTCCCCTCCGCTCTTTCCCTGAAAATTTGGGGGTGATTCGTCAAGCGGGGGCCGGGATAAAAGGGGGGTCCCAAAACATGTTTTCCCCATGTTAATTTCCATAGGGCGGTCAACCTCACTTTTAGCCCAAAAGGCTGAATGGATTTTCACCAAACTTGGCAAAATTGTAGGGACTGGTAGCCCGATGTGCCTTTGCTATGTCTCAAGATATGTGCTCCAGTGGTTTTTGAGTAATTTAGGTTAAAAAAAATATATATATCTACAGGCGCGCCCCGGTATGCGCACCAGGGAGTGCACCTGGTGTGCTACGCGACTTGTGCGCGGAAAGCTGATTGGCTCTCGGGTGTCTGTAAACATTCGAAACAGTCCGGAGTGGCCGCCATCTTGTGTCTCGGTAGGATCGAGACACAAGAGGTGGCAAAAACAAAGGGGGAAATTACCATAAGGGGGCAGGGTAGACCACCCCTGACACCCTAGGTTTGATGTGGGGGCCATAAAAGGGCCCCCGCGGGGCAAAAAAACTACATTTTTTTTTTCTATTTGCGCGGGGGGAGCGCCCGGTACACGCACCGGGGAGCGGACCGGTGAGCGTAGCATGGGGAAAACCAAGTTTATTCACTGCGTCATCTCTACAACCCTTTCTTGCGTCAATAGGCCCCTTTTGCATACATTACACCTGACGTAGGTATAATGTGGCGCAGGGGTTTACAAAGTGACGCATCTACCTAGATGTGTGACTTTGTAAATATAACTCAATAAGGTGTTTTATGCTACTGATGCGTCACAAAAAGTGACATACCGGTGGCGTAAAAGTGACGCACGGCCTTATAAATGAGGCCTTCAGTCTTCTACTCATGCGTCATATTAAATATATGACGTATTATGTCGCAAGTACTTACAGATACGTCAGTATTTCAGACGTATCTGTGAGCTCAAAAGTGATGCATTGCTGGGGTGTGTCACAAAAATGATGCAACTCCAGCAATGCATCCTTTCACATGGGGCCAGGCCCCATGTGAAAGGGCCTGCATCAGTCTTACACCTGCTGTGATACAGGCGCAAGATTTGGACGCAACAGCGTCATAAAAGTGACGCAGTGATATCTCATAGATTTCACTGCGTCACCTCTACGACCCTTTCTTGCGTCAATACGTCCCTTTTGCATACATTACACCTGACGTAGGTATAATGTGGCGCAGGGGCTTAGAAAGTGACGCATCTACCTAGATGCGTCACTTTGTAAATATGACTGAATAAGGTGCATTTTTTACAGCACTGGTGCGTCACAAAAAGTGACGCACCGGTGGCGTTAAAGTGACGCCTGGCCTCATAAATGATGCCTTCAGTCTTCTAGTCATGCGTCATATTAAATATATGACGTATTATGTCGGAAGTACTTACATATACGTCAGTATTTCAGACGTATCTGTAAGCGCAAAAGTGATGCATTGCTGGAGTGTGTCACAAAAATGATGCAACTCCAGCAATGCATCTTTTCTTACCCTTCCACACCCCCATTCCTTTTCAACATTTTCTTTGAATATCCACATTCCCCATGTTCACTCTCCTTCTCCTTACTTTCCTTCCCAACACTCACCTTCTTTCAGTCCCCCTACTTCACTTCCTTTCTCCTCTCATACCTTTCTGTTCTTTCTTACTCATTTTCCTTTCCATTATCAATGCACTACACTTCACTTACTCTTTTTCATTTTTTTAAGAATATAGCTCTTTGATGAGAATTGGAGATAGTTCTGAAAAGAACTTATTTTTTCTTCTTTTTTCTTTTTTTAAAACAAAAACAAAAACAGGGAATGGAAACTGCTCAACAGGAGCAAAAAAAACAAAGAAAATTAGGGCTGGGAACGGCAGCGATGGTTCTCCAATGCTCGAACCATGAGCAGAACACTTTGCTCCCCAAAGGTAAGTAGCTGATCACAGTATCTGCATTTCAGGACGCCTTTGTTGAATGCAGGCTGAATGTTTGGAACCAGCTCTTGCGATCGCCCCCTCACTGAAGTAGTTGCTTCTCCAGTTGATGTAGAGGCCCCATCACTGGGAACCTCTTGTGCAAGAGCCCTGACACTTTCCCGGGCAAAATTCTGGGGGTGCCTCCTCCCCACATGGTGAAGCATTGTGGAGTTCCCAAAAGAATATTTCTTAGTGGGGTCACCCCGTGACAGGACTGTGTGACAGATCCTGCACTCCACTTTTGGAGCATTGACCTTCTTCTGGTCATCAGGTATGGAAAACAAATTCCAGATGAAATGCTCTTTGACCTTCGGCTGAAGAGGCTCTTCATCAATGAATTCAGGCTCATCTTCACTGCTGGATGGTCTGGCAGCCATGATTATCCAAGAAAGATCCAAGAGCAAAAAGGCAGGTCTTTCAATCACAAAAGTGAAAGAAGTTGTGAAGGAAATGGGTGGGGATTTCATTCTTTGTAAAAAAAACTGTTAGCAACCAATAAAAAGTGTTATTTTAAGGTAACATGACTTGACGCGCTGACGCTGCGCGCACCGGAGCGCTTCCGGAGCGCTTCCGGGGACACATACGCGGCGCGAACGTAGGCGCTTCCGGGGGCGCATACGCGGCGCGAACGTAGGCGCTTCCGGGGGCGCTTACGTGGCGCCCCTACGTAACGTTTTCATAGTTTCACGGAAATGCAAAATTATTTTCATTTCCTTATTCAAAAAAACTGCTTTTATATGTATGTTACTAAATGTCTTGCGTTATTATTTACTTTTCATTCATATTTTTTTACACGAACGCAAGTAGCGCTCTGGGTGCGCTTTCCGGAGAGCTTACCGGTGCGCGGACCCAGAGCGCCCCAAGAAAAAATGATAATTTTTTTTTTAAATATTATTATAAAAAAATAATAATAATTAATACTCACACAAAACAGCAAATTAAAAAACAAATCGTAGGTTACAAACTCGATATGGAAAGGAATTAGCATTTAAAAAACCTATGAAATTCACTGAAAAAACCATAGGTTTCACACCAGTTATAGTTAGGAATTAGCATTTAAAAAACCTATTAAATTCACTGAAAAAACCATAGGTTTCACACCAGTTATAGTTACCTGGAAATTTTACTGACATAAAACCATTGAAATTCCCATGTTATAGTTAGTTGGACTCACTATAACTTGCGTGCCTGCAATGCACTACTGATGATGTCAAATATTACATCACTCAGGACATGGTCAGTGACATCACTCATGACATCACTGATGAGACCATCCTTGTGACAGAGTGACAGACCTCCTTTCAGTGTAATGTAACCCGTGAAACACATATTCAAAAATGGAAACTAACATTTTCAAAAACATGGAGATACCCATACCAGTTACAACAACCAATTCAGTAATTCCGCCATCTATATACACATCCACTCATTCCCCAACAGTTCTATATAGTCACTCATACATATACTCACTCATCATATGTAGTGATACACCTATACATCCTGTTACACACCGACAGTCATCCAAAAGTTACTCACACACATACTCACACATGCAAATCAACTATTAAACATCCATTTATTTGCATATACAGCTATACACACACTACCACCTTACTTCTAAGGAAACTTACACATACTTACTCTCTTAAACAATCACTTATAGAAACACATACTTATTTAAACAGGAACTCTTACAATCTCTCACTCTCACATTTACTCACTTATATACATCAATACTCACATATACTAGATTAAAACATATGTAGTTACTGATAAAGACACTAGTGAGACAGCAATTCACTCACTAACACACACATATACACACTCATCCACCCATACAGTCCAGCACATAAGCTGTCTTCAAAACACATACAAACAGTGAGTCAGTCATTGATGAATCTATGTGCTAAGTAATACCCCCACCAAGCCATACAGACACTCATACTGATACTAAAAAAAACATCTAATAACCCATATACACACACATGTAGCTACTCACCAACCCATGCAGCCACTTATACACAAAGTGAAACACTGATACAAACATTTAAATATTTAAACATTACTCGCTAATATATGTATTCACTAAGATACACCTAATAAGCCAGTTAACCAATCAATTTAAAAAAAAAAAAAAACCATCCATTTAGACACTTATTTAAACATTTATTCTTCCATCCACCTTTACAAATACATATATAAAACATATTTATTTTTCAGAAAGACACACATTCACTGGATGGTGTCATCAGTGATATCATGAGTGATGTCACTGACCATGTCATGAGTGATGTAAAATGTGACATCATCATCAGTGCATTACAGGCGCGCAAGTTATAGTGAGTCCAACTAACTATAACGTGGGAATTTCAATGGTTTTATGTCAGTAAAATTTCCAGATAACTATAACTGGTGTGAAACCTATGGGTTTTTCAGTGAATATATATATAAAAAAATGTTCAAATACGGAGGTGAGCCGTTTTGTATGCTTCTGCATTTTCCCCTGGATGAAGAGGCGGTGTGGCCTCGAAACGCGTCGGGATTCAAGCAATTACTCTGGAGAAGGGGAGTGAACTGTTAAGAGGCAAGCAAGTAGAGACAACGCGAGTGACCTTTCGAAGCGCAAGAGCTTTTGGTGGAAAAAAAAAAATATATATATATATATATATACATACTCCAACCTCCGTTTTCCTCCCGCAATCGCTCTTACTTCGATCGCGCTGGACAGAGACACAGACACGGACCAAACTTGAGATGCTGGTTAGATTTTATTCATCTGTCGCCATAACCTATGGGTTTGTCAGTGAATATATATATATATATATATAAATATATATATAATATATATATATATATATATATATATATATATATATATATATATATATATATATATATATATATATATATATATATATATTCAGTTCCTGGCGTAATGTTCGTAAATTGAAACACCAGAGTCGAAGCCCAAATTCAATTTTCAGTGCTCAGGTTTATTGGCGGAAAAACAGCCCCTACGCATTTCGAGGTAAGCCTACCTCTTGCTCACGCGAACGCTGAGGTCATGTTCGCCTAATTAGAGCGGGAATTGCTGTCCTGACAAAATGTTTGATTTGCTCATGTTTAACAACCATCTGTGTTCAATATTTGTGTGCAATATATGTTTTAGCTTGGTTTTGTGCTTGGTTCGAGTGCTGCAGTCTCCTCAAGAAGTTTCCCCACTCTGGTTCTTTGTCTGGCCAAACCAACTTTTCTACTCTTGCACAACTGATGTGCACATTCGCTATCTCTGCCCTACTCTTTCATTCCCTCTCACTGTATATCTCATTAATATGGCTATGTATCCCTTATAGATGAGTCAGTAGTGTCTGTGTCTTGTTCATACAAAGGCTGTTCCTGAGGATCTATTACCAGCAGTTATTACAAACCCAAAGAGCCCATTGGGCCCATTAACAGTAACTAATTCATGCATGTCATCCTTCTCGTTCAAAAGCCCGCAACCACCTGTGTCAAGGGTCTCAGAAAGAGTAGTGTCCTGCTCAAATGCACTCTTTGCCTGCGTTCCACTGTCATTCTCTCCCTCCACATCAGGCAAGCACCCACATTGCCCCAGTTCAGGAAGGGCCTCAAGACCTGGCTCTATTCGTAGGACCCCAGCACTCAATTGAGCACTTCCCCTCCCCCAGCACCTTGAGACCCTCACATGTGAGTATTTGCACTTTACCAACCCTGATTGATTGATTGGCTCTTGTGGCAAGAGAAACATTAGACCCATGTGGCGGCATGACATAAGCCTCAGAAAGGTGGGTGCAAATAGCTAATATTGAGATATGAACTATGTCAAATGCAAATATAATCAGTTTTCCTGCTTAGAAACTGCTCAAAAGTAAGTGTATTTGCTGAGTTCAATTGAGTTATACATTCAGGCTTTTAGGTGAACACAAATAGTGTGACACAGTGCTCATGCCATGATTGAAAGGGGTTGTAATGGGGATACAGTTGTGTGCAGCTATTGCACCATTTGAGTCTGTGCAGGTTGGATAAGATCTGTGAGAAAAACAGGCCAGTGGCAAGTTGTGAAAGGTGGTGCAGGATTAACCAGAACACACTGCTACCTCTTGAAGCTCTGTAGAGGGTGCTGATAGTGCACACCCTATTTGTCAATGTGACTAAAGGACGTGTCTACTAGCAGAGACCATGTTCGGCTTGCAGATTATTTGTTCTCAATTCCTAGTTAAACCTATATCCTTGTCCAAACTGAGTTAACCATCTAACCCTCTGTAAAAAAACACACACATACACACACTCTCTCTCCTCCCTCTCTGCCCAGGAACCAATGCACTGCATTGTGGTAAGGTGGCATCCATTACCAGACCGTGTCACTTTTCTATTTACCATGTCTGTGTGTGTGTCTGTCATTATGACAGGGCTAAAGGAGTGGCCTGAACTAGTGATAAAGTGTAAAAAGCAGTCCCAGTCTATGAACATTTTCCATCTTTGACTCCACCAAAACAAGGTATGGCATGCCTCAAACCTGAGCAGCTGCTTGTAAAACTTGTATATATGTCAACTATAGTGATTGCTACAATTTCCTCCCTCATATGCGTGGAAGCCATAATTTGTTCTCATACATTTTATCGCACCGGGCGTCTCCACTGTTGTTCCATGGCCTTCATCCAAGCTAATTTCTGGACTAAAGCTTCTTGCCAGGGAATTTGACTTTCATGATTTTCAGCTTCTTCACCATGCATTTGCCATTGTCTCTGGCTTTATCCCAGGCTGTATGCTAGTAGCCTGAATACTAACACAGCTTCATGTCAATGGTGATCCTCTGGATACTTCTTGCAATTCTGAGACATATGCTGCATGTAACAGTTAGTACTTTGTGATAAGGCAATGTGAGGCTTCATTGAAAAAGGGGATCCTGAGATGGCTAAGAAGGATTCTGGTATCACTTTCAGAGGTGGGGATCTGATGTTTCTGAGGGTGTTTGCATTTCTGAGATGCCTCCAGTGGCTCACTAGGAACAGCTGCATTAAATGTTTGTGCCATCTTGGCATTCTGCACTTTTAAGGCTGGTGATGAAGTTGAACTGCTTTATTTAACATTGACAGGTTACAAGTGTTGGTTGCGTTGGTGCAGACTATAGGGTGTGCTGGAGTTTGAAAACACTTTTCTTGGAGTGTATGTAGAATGAGTGCAGGAGCATTCTGCATTCATGAGTGTTAGAACTGACAGCCCTTAGGGTGATCTTCCCACGAACATTTTGCTGTCTCCCATCCTGTTTGCTGAAATTAATTTTTGTTGGCCTTTGGACTCTGAGAACTTTACCACTACTAAAAAGTGCTAAGGTGCTCATTCCTCTAAACATGGTAAAACTGTATTACTCACAGTTAGCACATTTATTGTACTTGTAAAGTGGTGAAATATGTACACAAAGCCTGTAAACTAAATGCTAGTATTGATCCTACAGCACTCACTGTGCCACCCACTAAAGTAGCCTTTGAAAACAAGTTTCAGTCCTGCCACTGCAGCCAGTAGTGCAATTTATAACTGCTATTTACAACTGGCAAAAGAAACCTTTTGTCAGGCCTAAACCTTCCTTTATAACACATACAATTCATTCCTAGTTTAAGCCCTAAAGGATCATAGATCAGGGGGCATTGTATTTAAAAAGTAAGATGTGTGTTTTTTAGTTTGACATGTCCTGGTAGTAAAACAATCCTGAAGTCCTCTTTCACTACTATAAGTCCTATATTTTCAATTAACTAAAATGGGGTTACGTTATGACATTTAATAAAGGATAACCTTTGATTAGGAGCAGATAAAGATATGGAATTTACACTCAAATTAATTGTAATTTAAAATCCTTTTTCATGGTAAAGTCGGATTTTAAGTCACAATTCTGAAAATAGCACTTTTAGAAGGTTGGCATATTCTTGTCCTAACCATTTTCCCCATCAGCCATCGTCCTGAGCCACATGACTGTGAATGGATCTGCTGACTTACCTCTAATGTTCTGTCAAGTTACCCCTCTGAAACATTCAATGTGCATTGCTGGGAAAGGTGTAGAATAGGTGAATTTTAGTGGGATGCAGGGGAGCTAGTGGAGTGTAGGAATGTTTGTCAGCCAAATCCTTTTTTGATTGCTTCTAACTGAATGCTGCCTAAGATGGAGGTTGGAGGTAGCTTGCTAGACTGTCGGCTTGTGTTGAGCAACAGACTCTAAAGTCTGGGAGGATGAATCAGGGCTCCCTGCAGAGGTGCAGTAGTGACCATTTTTAAGGGGTCCTGATTTTTGTGTTTCCTTGGGGCATTCCCATTAGGCTGGACGCAGGGTATGCAGAGACGGTCACAGCAAATTCATTAGTAGGGAAAGATGAACCATCTAGGCAGGGGTTGTGTTCTCTTCAGGGGTGCTTCTCCCAAAAGACGTACTACTATCTGGCTCGAAGGCCTCACTCTTTCTGCTTGTGTTATCTGTGCGAGTTTTTGAGACTCTCTTAATCAGCCCTCTGCTGCTGAAGACTCAGACTGTGTCTCCTCTGGGGAAGAGGAATACACAATATAAGAGAGCCATCTCAACAATTCACGGAGCTGAGAAAGTGGCCCATCGCTGAAGTTTGTGCCATCAATTTTTCTCACAGGCCTGAAGTGTTCCTGGCCTCCTTTCTTTTCCTGGGAAGGATTCGACCCTGAAGCTGAAGTGGATCAGCCTGGCTCTCAGAGCCCTGAGGCGCACTGCACCAAGAAGAACCAATGACTACATCACTGTGACCAGCCAAATAATGATTTTGCTCCTGTGGGTGTGGCACTAAGAAGAATTAACCACCACTGTCCTTGGGGAACTCTGCAACCTGTTCTGATACTAGAAGGTGCTCCCATATGCCCTCTGTCACATAATTGTACCTATAACTGCAATAAATATTTACCTTCTAAGACAAGCTATTTGAAAATATAGACAGATATCTGAGCCGGGATGTGGCTACCATTGGTGCAGCAGGTGCAGGTGCAGTGGCACCAGGGTCAGAGCCCTAAGGAGCCTATTACATCCTGGTAATTGAGTATTTCAATTCAAAATCACAACATACAGTACAAGGTAGAAAAAAGAGAGCAAGGGCACTATGAGCATGAACAATGTTAGGTGTGTAATAAAAACATAAATTACTATATTGATTAAAAATACCTAAAACATTCACAGCGTAATTAACCATCCATACTTTTCCTGAAGGAGATGGCTTTTTTAAAAAAGTTACAGACAAATAAGGTGCAATCACAGTTCAGTAATTGGAGGTAGTAAAGTGCAGGTTTGATTTGTGCAAAATGCAATTTTTTGAGACACGGTTTAAAATAAAGTTTCCGTGGTATAGTGTAATAAGGGCAAATAAAAAGAAAGTGTGCCAAGTCTTGAGGAGACTTCCCGTCGCAGCCACAAGCTGGCAACACTTCACCCCGTTGAGCCCCACTTGGGACCGCCAGTAGGAGGTGAAATAGGTCAAAACGGAACCTTATTAGAAGATAACGTTCATAGCCAGTCATAGGCCATGACAGATAAGGTTCCATTCGTGGGCAGGTATTAAGTAGTAGGTGTTTCCTGACACTGACCTTCTGTAGCTCAACCTCTTCTCGGTCTGTACATCTTAGTAATAATATGGCATTTTTTACCAAGATAACGTCGGGTTTTGTGATCAAGTTGGGAGCAAAAAACAAATCAGGTCGGCCAATTGCCGTCAAACAGTCCTTTATATACTTTAACCACGGGACTTTAAACCTCCCATCTTGTGTTAAGGCTTCTTTCAATATAGCTTGAGTGAGCGGAATATCGGTATTGAGCCAACAATTCAGCCAGCACAAAACCGGGTTTACTGCTATTCTATCACTTAAGTGGGGAACCACCAGCTCTTCGTGTACAGAGAAGTTCCCGATACCCCTTGGCAGCCTCAGTATCTTTTTCAAAACGTTATTTTCTGTAACCTCTAGGTCCTTTGTCTTGCAGTAGCCCCAGAGCTCGCTTCCATAGCAGGCAACAGCGACACTTTTTGCCTGATATAATTTGAGCAAAGCGGCCATTGGACAGTTCCCAATTTTTTTTGCAAAGCCAAGTATGGCCGCATTTACCCGTGTTGCTTCGCCCTTCTTTTTGGAAACTGCGGGGCCCCAGGATAGTTTATGATCTAAGAGGACCCCAAGGTATGAAAAGGTACTAGTAGTAGGGATTTTCTCCCCATTTATACTGAAGGAATTAATTTTCCGTGCACCCTTACCTATTTTCATGACATAGGACTTGGAGTTGTTAATGCTTAGGCCACGGGACTCCATGAATTTAAAAAAGGAATTTAATAATTTCTTAAGACCAATTGCTGTTCTGGATATAAGAACAGCATTGTCTGCGTAAAGCAGCACAGGAACCCCTTTACGCTCAACAAAGGGGTAGTCTGCTTCAGTATTTAAAAGAAATTCCTCCAATTCATTGATATACAAATTAAAGAGGAATGGGGCCAAAATGCATCCTTGTCGTACTCACCGATTTATTCTGAATTCATCTGTTACTTTAAGATCTTGGGTGTATCGGACATTAGCTCTTGTATCCGAATGCAGATCGGCTAAAAAGTTGACAAGATTCCTCTCTACGCCCATTTTCAACAAGGTAGCCCATAATGTGCCTCTGTCCACGCAATCAAAAGCGGACGACAAGTCCATAAATGCCATGTAAACAGTTCCTTGTCTGGCCAGGGTGTATTTACTTAAGATCAGATATAAGTTCAGACACTGTGTAATTGTCGAGTGGCCGGGTCTGAATCCATACTGTATAGATGATAGAATATTGTTATCTTTAGCCCAAGTAGATAGCCTGTTTAGAATTACCCCCCTACCACTTTAGCTACTGAATTTATTAGAGATATCGGCCTGTAACATAATGGGCTGCTGCGGTCGCCCTTTTTAAAAACAGGGACTATGGTCGATAGCCCCCACGCATTTGGGCACCCTGTAATCACTGCTGCATTCACTACCGCTGTGAGAATGGGAGCCCAAAAGGGAATATTGGATTTAAAAAGGTCCGGAGGTAAACCATCCGGGCCCGGGGCCTTATTGCTAGTCAGGCCCTGAATACCCCTTACAACCTCATTAACTGAAAATCATAATGGGTTTGCAGATGGGGTTAAAAAAGCATTTTCTGCCCGGTGCTCGTTACTCTTGAAAATTGTACTGAAGTGAGTCACCCACTCCCCCTCTGAGATATTTGTACCAAGGGCTATATCATTGGGGTTATCAAACAAAGGTTTGTTGATAATTTGCCAGAACCTGCCGCTGTTCCCCAGCACTGAAGGATCAAGGAGGGATTCTATGGTGTTAGCCTTGATTTCCTTTTTCCGTTCGGCTAATACCTTCTTATAGGTCAGACGAAGATTTTTTATCAGATCAGAGTCTCTAGGTTTAATTTTTAGGGCATTCTTCAGATCTCTACTTGCCTTTGAGCAGTTGTGGTCAAACCATTTAGAAATTTTTCCGTTTTGACCTTTTGTTGGAGCTGTTAACATGAGGCCAATTTTTGAAACTAACCCCGCAAACCCGGTCAATGTGTTCACAGGGGATGAGTCAAAAGATGAACATGCCGATAGCTCCTCCTCACATGCACTGTTTATTTTGGTATATAAATTGTCTTGGTTTATCAGTGTCCACTTAATGCGGCGTCTGCCATTTATACAGCTCAATGTGCCCCTGTCGTTACGAGACGTGCGTTTTGTGAATAGAGACCCACCCATACTAATAGGTAGGAGATTATGAGCACTATAGACACTCAGAAGGATAGTGAAGTTCGAGACCCAATTTACAAGGTCAGTAGATACTAATATGTGATCTATAAAGGATCCCTGCCCATGTCCTTTAAAGGTTGGAACATCAAAAAATTTTGTGTCAGGAACCATAGACATAGCTGCAATTAGGTTATTTTCATTCATTAAATCATTTAGGTTCTTACCTCCCCTGGTATGGGCAAAATGAAAACCTTCAACATTGTTACATCCCAGAGAGCCCATTGGAGTAGAGACTGGGTTGCCACAAGGGTGAACATTAAAATCACCTACTATCATCAATTTTCGTTACACAGTACATGCACTTTTTCTCATTAATTCTATTAGGGACGCAATATTACAGTCACCATTACCACCATTAGCATTATAAAAATTAACCAGGGTCAAAACATTCTTGCCGTTTTTTAAGTCAATCAACTGGGTGTTCCGGTTATCGTTGTGACAAACACTTATTTTACAAAGCATGCCCAGATTAATAAAAATGGCCAGGCCTCCCATTGCTCTGCCCTTAGTTGATGCAACCGCTGGTATAATGAAGCTTTGGAAACCCTCAATGTGGACATTATTATCCTCCATTCAAGTCTCCTGAAGACATATAATAGTGTATTTTTTGATAAAGAATAACCATGCTGGATCACGTATCTTATCAGCCAGGCCAGCTATGTTCCAGGAGATTAGGTTCACACAATCATCAGAAACTGTACGTGTAAGGCTTTCTCTGGTAATTGGAGCAGACATTGGGATAGGTATCTCTGTGTATATGTCCCCCAGGTCCACGGGGCTTACTACGTCTGGTTCTAAGTAAGCCAGGGTGGAATTATGAACCTCAGACAAAACAAGAAGATTGTCATTTTTGGACAGGGGGTCCAAAGTTAGCAGTAAATTACTGGAGTGGTCTTCATGATAACCTACAGTACATGCGCCCTCTTCAATACCTCTTACAGAAACACTACTTTCTGACCACATATCAGATAAGGGCAATGAAGAACTCTTATTTTTCCAAAGAGACACTATGGGTAAAACAACAGGCAAACTACTATTTGTATCAGCATATGTTGCAGCAGTACCTAGTCCTGTCTTTAGGCGGCAGGAACCCTTCTCTTCATATGACCTTGTCATGCATAAGACATTTTCAGTCCCCCCAACACCCTCTATGCACCTTGAGCATCAATCGCATTCTTCCAAACCACTAAATGCCTCGTACCTATTGGATAGCTCTAGGGGAGTAAATGGCATCAAATGGGCCATATTACCGTTTTCACCTATTTTGCGGCTTAACGGTATAGTGCTCCACCCTTGCATCGCAGGGGTTGGGGCTAGTTGATGCAAATATGCAGGATTCAAGGCAGACTCCTTATTGAAGAAGTGGGTGGTAAAATGGGTATTATTAGACAAATGTTGTGGGGGGAAAACTGTAGATATAGGATAAAAATACGTCAGGGGACGTGGTACAATGCAATTGTTTTCATTACCGAAAGGCCAATTCAGAATGTATTGAACTGCTTTTCTGTCCCTGAAGTTTATAACGACAATATCACCTCCTATATCCTTCGCTCTTCCCCCCAACCAGGACAGGCGACGAACATGGACTATTTCTCCGTTTACCAGGTTGGGTTTGGGTCTATACAGAGAGAGCCAGTGCATTATCTTATTTTTTTATTGAAAATATCCCTCTCGTTTACCGTTTGACAATTCAGGAACTCCGGTAAGTACTACCACATACGGAAGTGCTTCCGGTGGGAGTTCCACAGGCGGTCTCCTAGTCTCCCCCCCTATCCCCCGGGTGGTCTCATTCCCTTCAGGACTTGGGGGTCTATTTGGGGGGATACTTGGTTCCCTAGTCAGGGTGTTAGCTGGAATGACAACGTTACTATTTGATGTTATAGTTGGTCTACCCAAGGCTGCTGTTGACTCTGTTGGCTTAGGTTTATCAGTAATTTTGCCATCAGATGTTAACACACCCACATGCAAGTGGTTGGAGGCAGCAGAAGTTGCTGCTGCCTGATTGTTACCAGTAGAGGATGTAGAGGGAGTAGAAGCCACGGCGTCTTTTGAGGGGGTGTGCGTTGTTATTGCAACTTTTTGTGGGTGTAGCACTTTATGGGGCCCTTGTGACCTGACAAAATCCCCCAGTGTTGTCAGATCCCCCTCTATTTTGCTCAACCTTAATTCCATTCCCTTGAATCTTTATGCTAATGCAAGCATGTAACTACGTACAATCAATTCTATATTATCCAGTAGAGTCTTGGGGGAAGCTGATGGTAGGTCTTCTTCCGTTGGGATATGGATAATATCCGGCTCTATGTCTACTTGGGTTGACAATGTCACAGATGTTGGGGTAGAAGAGACAGGTGCTATTGCTTGCTTAGTAACAGGAACTCCCGTAGTCATTGTGGTAGCAGTGTTCGCCTTTTTTCCAAACTCGGTATGACTTAATTTTGACTTATTCGTGATTGTTGTTTTCCGTCTCCTTTTGGGTGATGGAGGCCCATGTATTTTATGTGGCAATGGCCTCGAGCTTTTACCTCTTACAACCTTGCCAGGTCTGATTGTAGGTGAAATCAGAGTCTTAGAAGTTTTGGCTATGCTATCAGAGTCATTAGTCACAAATGGTAGCTCTTGTTGAGTTAGCGTGGGTGACACGGTGGGAGCTAGACATTCTTTAAGGAGTAAGGGTACACTAGCAGTTAGTGATAAGTTGTCTGCTAATGTAGAGTTCAAGTCATCATCCAAAGTGACAGACATTATAGGTTCGGAAAAAGTTCTATTTTTAATACGTTCGATTGAACGACGGCGTTCTGCCCTCCTGTCTGCTAACAACAGCTCCTTATTACCCTCAGGAACAGATTTAAGGAAATAATCGTCCAGGGTTCGATTAAACGTGCCCCCATTTTTTTCTAATCCAGCGATAGCAGGGCTGGTAGCAGCTGTGGCCATCATGCAATGTATATTATTGGCGGACTTAGTAAAATTAAAAATCACAACTTACGGAAGAACAAGAACCAGGACCTCTGGCCCAGCCCAGCCTCCTCTGGCCGATGAGGGCCGTAGAGGGCCCGCCCTTTGCCCGGGCTTCGCCCCGGGCGTCCCGCTCGCGTCCCGCGACGCGGGGATCCTTCAGCCTTTATGGTGCCTGTGAGCGTTCTCTTGGGCGTGTCACGTCACCACCACGCGCCGCCGCGAGGCCTGCGGGGAGTTGTAGTTCCCCGGAGCGGCGGCGCGGAGTCTAATGCCCTCTTGACTCTCGGCGGTGGCGGCTACAGTGTCAGCACAGGTAAGTGTGAAGAAATGCCCTGGAATGACTCTCGGCGGTGGCGGCTACAGCGTCAGCACAGGTAAGTACAAAGAAATGCCCAGGATTGACTCTCGGCGGTGGCGGCGGTACGTTAGTCTCCCCCGCTCTGCCGGGATCCTTCAGCCTTTATGGTGCCTGTGAGCGTTCTCTTGGGCGTGTCATGTCACCACCACGCGCCCCCATGAGGCCTGCCGGGAGTTGTAGTTCCCCAGAGCGGCGGCGCGGAGTCTAATGCACTCTTGACTCTCGGCGGTGGCGGCTACAGCGTCAGCACAGGTAAGTGTGAAGAAATGCCCTGGAATGACTCTCGGCGGTGGCGGCTACAGCGTCAGCACAGGTAAGTACAAAGAAATGCCCAGGATTGACTCTTGGCGGTGGCGGCGGTACGTTAGTCTCCCCCGCTCTGCCGGGATCCTTCAGCCTTTATGGTGCCTGTGAGCGTTCTCTTGGGCGTGTCACGTCACCACCACGCGCCGCCGCGAGGCCTGCGGGGAGTTGTAGTTCCCCGGAGCGGCGGCGCGGAGTCTAATGCCCTCTTGACTCTCGGCAGTGGCGGCTACAGCGTCAGCACAGGTAAGTGTGAAAAAATGCCCTGGAATGACTCTCGGCGGTGGCGGCTACAGCGTCAGCACAGGTGAGTACAAAGAAATGCCCAGGATTGACTCTCGGCGGTGGCGGCGGTACGTTAGTCTCCCCCGCTCTGCCGGGATCCTTCAGCCTTTATGGTGCCTGTGAGCGTTCTCTTGGGTGTGTCACGTCATCACCACGCGCCGCCGCGAGGCCTGCCGGGAGTTGTAGTTCCCCGGAGCGGCGGCGCGGAGTCTAATGCCCTCTTGACTCTCGGCGGTGGCGGCTACAGCGTCAGCACAGGTAAGTGTGAAGAAATGCCCTGGAATGACTCTCTGCGGTGGCGGCTACAGCGTCAGCACAGGTAAGTACAAAGAAATGCCCAGGATTGACTCTCGGCGGTGGCGGCGGTACGTTAGTCTCCCCCGCTCTGCCGGGATCCTTCAGCCTTTATGGTGCATGTGATCGTTCTCTTGGGTGTGTCACGTCACCACCACGCGCCGCCGCGAGGCCTGCCGGGAGTTGTAGTTCCCCGGAGCGGCGGCGCGGAGTCTAATGCCCTCTTGACTCTCGGCGGTGGCGGCTACAGCGTCAGCACCGGTAAGTACAAAGAAATGCCCAGGATTGACTCTCGGCGGTGGCGGCGGTACGTTAGTCTCCCCCGCTCTGCCGGGATCCTTCAGCCTTTATGGTGCCTGTGAGCGTTCTCTTGGGCGTGTCACGTCACCACCACGCGCCGCCGCGAGGCCTGCCGGGAGTTGTAGTTCCCCGGAGCGGCGGCGCGGAGTCTAATGCCCTCTTAACTCTCGGCGGTGGCGGCTACAGCGTCAGCACAGGTAAGTGTGAAGAAATGCCCTGGAATGACTCTCGGCGGTGGCGGCTACAGCGTCAGCACAGGTAAGTACAAAGAAATGCCCAGGATTGACTCTCGGCGGTGGCGGCGGTACGTTGAGTATTTTTCTGTCTGAACAGCAGTCATCTGGGTAGTTTTCCTTGTTTGCACCAGGGCCCATGGCATCCTAGTTACGCTCCTGTATCTGCGGGATTATTTTAGGCTGCTTCGCACCTGTTAAAGCTGCTACAGCGCAGGGCAACCAGTAGCATATTTTATATTAAAAGAAACACTACAAAAAATGCATATGTAATTATAAAGGCGTAGAAAGGACTAATTTACAAGGTGAAAACAGCTGCTACTGGAGATGGGCTTTCATTGAGGTGACATGATTATGATCTTGAGTACTGTACACACGGGTCACTAACATTAGATATTAAAATATTACATAAATGAAACATACGTTCTTGATGTGTCATGTACTACCAGCGCTCGGGCAGCGCGACCAGTGCCACCGCACCAGGCACTGACTTAGGTGGCCATACATTATGGTTTTAAAAGCACCTGCTGCTGTGTTCTCTGCCTCTAGCGATTTTCTGGCAACAATGAAAATGTCAAGATCACCCCATCGGAGTTTTGTCTGGTGGAAAAGTTTTGACTCCTCCTACTGTAGCGCAGTGGGTCTGCAGAGAAACGTGTACCATGCAGATCACAAAGTACACATCATGTAAATAGCTCAGTGGGTTACTGCTTTTGCAAGAGAGATCCTATTGTTACTTGCAGTTTAAAATCCTAATGTAGAACAGTGAGCACCTAACTGTCATCAAAGAGCTACATAAAAACTGCAAGACACAATTAAGAGCTGTATTCCTCTGTCTTTCATTATCCTAATGCTGCAAAATGGGTTCATTTGGGTAGAAATCAATTATTATTATTAAAGAAAACCCCCATCCATGGTGTTACGGTTTAACTTCCAAGTTTGTGTTTCTCCAGACCAAGCACTCTTAAACTATACTGCCTACCAGTATGGATGACATGTAGTCCTGTCTTATGAAACGTTTCTTATACACTGATATACACATTTATGATTGTCTCTGAATAATATGTGAGTGATGAAAAGTGCTCTGACCCCACACTGGTTTGAGCGGCGCTATAAAACGAATTACATCCGTCTGAAAGACAGCTGTTATGGAGACTTTAGAGGCACTATTAAAGGGTGGTGGTGAGGGATTCCGTGGCGGAGAGGATCATTGGGGAGGGTGACGAGTGGAGGGGGGGCTCCGACAAAGACTGTCACACCAGGCGCCAGCAGCTGTAAAGCCGGCCCTGTGTACTGCTTAAACTGTCCGTGAGATTTTTGTTTTCGTGCAAAAAGGCCAACTCTAGGACCATTTAGACGCAAATCTTGTTGTCAAAAGCAGTATGAGGCAGTAAGCGTCCGGTTTACCGGCTTAATCCGTGTCTGTCCTTAATTTTCGGATGTCTCCGGTCACACCCTTGTTCCTGAAATGACAGCAGCCTCCCCGTGAGTCAGAGCTAACAGCTACACACTTCCGCCGCCCCGTTTAAGGGTGAGGTAATGTTTTCCGAAAAGTCACCTGCTCTTACTTAAATGCTTGTTCTTAGTTGGCCTGTGATGAAATAGTCCCGGGCCCTTTTAATTCCAAGCTATGTTTTTGAGCCCGTATCTATGGCAACATCATCTAGGCATTATTCTGTCTCGATCATGTCCCCGGTTAATCTGCTGATAATAATCCAGTACTTGTGTGCAAAGTAACACACACCCTATTTTTTGCACAAGCAGGCCAGAGGCTCAGACAACGTCATATTTTACATCACACGTGGATTTGAATTAAGACGGTTTAGTATTTAAAATGTAGAAATATCGTGGGCAACGTGATCGCACAGATTAAACAGGATTTACATTGATTTGAGCGCTCAGGACATCTTTGGAAGGTGTTTTGTTCCCTTTCAATAAGACAACAAGCCTTGGTAATGCCAGTAGGTCTGGTGTATGAATGAAAGTACTGGTTACATTTTATTTATAAAGTTTTATATAGCGCGAACAAGATCCCGAAGGATATCAGAGAGCTTTACAATATGATGGGAGGAAGGACATAAATGCAATATCCATATCAAGTAGGAGAGAGAGAAAAACGGAAATGGTTGCAGATTACAGGACAGTTGCACCCAGGAAGGTAATACAATAAACAGATGTAAGCGGGCAACGAGGGGGGGGGGGTCACAGTATGCAGTAAAGAAGAGCTGTTCCAAATGGAAGTACAATGGTAGTAGGAACAATGTCAATGGGCGCGTGAGCCTATCCCTATTAGGATAAGAATTTGTTCATTAGGAATCTTTTGGCTTCCAATTTGAACGCCGTCATTGAAGATATTCTGCGTACTTCCGGAGGAAGAGAGTTCCATATCTTTGGGGCAGCACCGGAGAAGGCTCGGTGACAACTTCTCTTTTTGTTAAGGATGAGTGGTTTCAAGAGGAAGGTAGAGACGCTTCTTGAGGCTCTTACACCACAGGATAGTTTAAGTTTTTGCTCAAGCTACGTAGGAGTGTTGAAGTGAAGGGCTTTGTGCATCAGAACAGCATTTTTTAAGTGAATTTGTACTTCGTAGGGCAGCCATTTGAGGGATTTTAGGACTGGGGATACATGTTAGTTTCATTTGGTGTCTGTAACCAGTCTAGCCGCAGCGTTCAGTGATGCCCTTAGTGGAACCAGGGCGTGTTTGGGTAGGCCACAGAGGCCAGCACTGCCGTAATCTAGCCTCGACAAAACAAGCCCTTGGACCACCTGCTTGAAATCATTTAGAGGAAGGAAAGGTTTGATATTTCTGAGTGACCTCATCAAGTGGTTTTCTCCTTTACATACATTGCTAATATGATTTTTCATAATCAGGTGCTTGTCCATGGTGATTCCGAGAGACTTGGCTGAATTGAGATGAGAGGAGTGCAGTTGAAAGCACGTGAGTGATGAGTAGGCAGAGGATTGAGAGATAGAGGGACACAAACTTGGAGCTAAGCCATGCACCCTTGGTACTGGTGCCATAAAAGTGCAACTAATTTTCACAGAAACTAATATTTAGAAAATAAACCTACAGATATGTATGTCTGTATGTATATTGTATTTCTATAGAGCAAACCTAGCCAAAAATCAGCAGAAAGCTACTGCACATGCTCAAAAGCAAGCCTAAAGTTTGTGAATAATAAGAGAAGAAGCTGAGTTGTGGATGGTCAACCCGTTATGATGAAATGTTCTTTGAAGAGCTGAGTCTTCAACTCTTTCCTAAATTGGATCATGTTGAAGTGGCCCTGATGGATGAGTGAGTGTTGTTCTAGATCCTGGGTGCATCCATGGAAAAGGTCTTCTTCCTTGATTTTTCTTTTTTACACTTCTACGGGCCTGATTCTGATGCAGTTAGGAAATCTTCCCGATTGAATAGGTGTGTCATTGATTGGTGTAAGCACTCAATAAACCATAATAAATAAACCATAATAAAAGCACTCTATCACTCACCTTTGCCCTCAATATCCATTCATTCTTGCATTCACCCTCTGATATAACTACAATAAAAATATACCCAAACTCAGCAACATATGTAAGATAAACTAAAAGAATACAAGTATAAAAAAGAAGACAGCTACTGTTTACACTCAGAGAGCATATGCTTGCAATAAGAAACCTAAAATAGCAGCAGGTGTCCGTCATGTAACAGTATTGTAAACTGTCTATCATTTTAAAGTTCAAGCAGGTCGGCCACATTTAGAACCAACATGTTCACAATCTTCGAATGGTAAAACAATGATACACTATGGACAACAGCACGCCGCAAATGTCTCTTGGTTTCAAGGAAGTGGCTACGTGGGATGCCGTTTACTAGAGATTAAATAAGTGGCAAGCAAGCAACCTATTAGCACTGCCTGGAGAGTTGTAATATCCTCTTAAGAAACGTTAAAATGAAAAGAGCAGTAGCAAAGAAATTAAAAGGGAAACTATAAAAGGAGAAAAATCAACACTAAAGAGTTGGCCAACCAACCCTACACTGAAGCAAGCTTATTTTCAGATGGATGTACGCATATAATCAAGCAATTTTGTCAGTCACAGGCCAAGAGAGCCAAGAACTATATGGAATTAACCATTTGCATCATTCAGTTTGCTATCATGGATAGAAGCAGTGCAAATCGCACGCAGTCACACCAGTGGCAGAAAAGAGCTGACGAGAAAGCCCTCCATGTACTCATATGGATGTACACACACACACACACACACACACACACACACACACACACACACACACACGTGCACACACAAACACACACACACACATGCACACACACACACACCCTAGCAACAGTTAGTACAGTGCAAATCATCTCCGTTTAGGCGTTTGCAGAGGCAGTAACCAACACCAAAAGCATTCCCTACAAAGATAATCCACAACATTACATCATTCAGTTTGCTGTCATGGATAGAAACAGTGTAAATGGCATCAGTCACACCAGTGCCAGAAAAGAGCTGATGAAAAAGCCCTCCATGTACTCATATGGATATACACACACACACAAACACACCCGCACACACACCCACACACACACACACACACACACACACACACACACTAGCAACAGTTATTACATTGCAAATAATCTCTGCTTAGGCGTTTTCAGAGGCAGTAACCAACACCAAAAGCATTCCCTAAAAAAGGTAATCCGCAACATTCCATGTAACAAAATACATATCTGTAGGCTTTAATACAGAGAAATAACTATCCGTACGTAAACGTCAAATGATTTTAACATATGCCAAGATATCAGGCCTAATGGGTTTATCTTAAAAATTCATACAAAAAAAATCGAACCTATGGCAACAGGAATATTTTTTCCCAGTGATATCAACACTTCATTATAAGCAATCAGGCCTATAACCTTTGGCTTGTCATCATAATGAACTCTGACGTACTGTGCTAGTTCAATCAATCAAACAATCAATCAATCAATCAACTGCAGTTTTTTCAGTTTCTGCATTAAACCATAAAAATATTCTAAAACCGTACCTAAGATAAAATATAATCTAATACAATGTATTCATACAAAAAAACACATGAATAGCTATTCTAGACTAAAATTCTGATACAGTTCATTACAAAAAAGTTATATAAAACATATAAATTGTGCTAGTTAATAAGCCTTTCCACAAGGCAATTACCAGTTACAACCTAATAACTTTTTAAATATGTACAAAAATACAGTTGTCAAAACAATATACATTCCCTACTGATATAGCCTAATAAGGATAACCATAGTGTAAAGTATCCCCAACATCAAAACCATTGCATACATTTGTGAGATTTTAGGTATCAAAATACCTACCTCCAGGCTTGAGCATAGTGTAATAACAATCTACCTATAAATGCCTATTGTCTTTAACATGAGGTGTTCATAATAAGTAGGTAAGCCTACTTGCTTTGTCATAACTTTTTATTATAAACAGACAAGCAACCAATAACCATACAGTTATAAAATTAGAGATATGTAGAAAAATACAGCTTGAACAACAATATACATCCACTTTTAACAGGGAATAAAATGAATCATCACAGTGAAAACCCCCAAGGTTTGTCTCAGTAGGTGGCCAACACCAAAACACCCTTGCCTACTATGGAAATCGGTGAGAATACGTGTAACAAAATATTTGTCTTAGGCCTGTAACCCAGTGTGATCACAGAAAACTGTTAAAGGTTTACTGGCTTTACCAAATACTTTTCACATTCAATGGCCTAGATCAACTGCCATTGTCATTCTGTTCTCACAAATAAGCAGATCAGCCCCATGATGTCAGACATAATGGTTTCAGTGCACCAAGTAGGCCTAAATACCTTCGTACCACAGCCAACGTAGGCCTACAGTTTTGAGTGGAAGCCTTTCCATAAGGCAAGTAGTGGACATACAGACGTAGACGATATACGAAATTGCATTTGGATAATCAAAATACTATCTCTGTTAAGGGTTCTGACAGTGCACATCACTAAATACCCCATTGTCACTACAGTAATTTACGCCACTGCCTCCAACCCTGGTGCTGACAGAGAAAAGCAAACACTGTAAATCATCCAGTTACCTAAGACAATTTAATAGCATTACAGTGCCGTGTGTGACCTTGTAAGTTTGAGCTCAGACAGCCTTACTCTTGCTGTCTCAGGCAACTGGATAAATAAATAAGTTAATCACAGGTGCATTGAGGACAAACAATTTTTTTAGGGAACCACACAATGTCTGCCCAAGCAAAACATGTACTTCTGGCTATCAACATGTGGGCGGAGGTAAAACTTCTCTCCAGGTAATACTCATTAAAACCCTTTTTTCGGTTGATGACATAATGTCTTGCGACAGCTGTGCTGTCAAGCCAAGCCTGAAAATTACCAGCAATATAATGGAAGTTTAATTAAACATGTTTTGTAATGGGAGCACCTAGTTATCCAGTACTCCCTGATTGCCATATTAAAGTGAACTATAGAGAGCTCAAATGAGTAAGGGATTTAGTGAAACTTCACGTTATTATTCACAAAATGTGTGTATTGAAATTGATATAGTTGGAACCTAGCTGCAAAGCAGCTAGAGCACTATACATTACATGGAGGGTTGGGAGGCATTGATATTTATATATTTATATAGTGGGTACTTAACTACAAAGCAACTGGAACAACGTACATTAAATGAGGGTGTCCTGAGAGATGTACTAGATAGCGTACAAGAAGTGGAGATTACACGAATACATTTGACACTCAAGGAGATTACATGATTTGGCCAGAATCACACAATGTTGAGTCTAGCACAAAGTCTGATACTCGTACCTAGGTCCCCATGTTCCAAAGGCAGTAGTTGAAGCTGCTAGGCCAGATCTCATCACCCCAAGATTTAACCAACTTGGGCCTTATTACAATTTCGGGCGGACTTAAAATCTTTTCGGTCTTGGGACTGCCCAACCTCATGTTGGTAGGTCCCGACTTACCAATTAGGATGCGACTAAACAGGGTTCGGTCGCACTCCTATTTTTTACAATGGGAGCATACATTCCAACTGGCATGCATGCTCTCATTGTGAAATGAAGAGGTGCAGTTCACCCCTGCACGCACCTCAAGGTGTCTGTCACGTGGTGCAGGGATCAACAGGGGGCACCTAGTGCCCCCTCAGCCAACAAACGGAGACCGCCCTCCCATGAGGGCCTGCTGCAGGACCCCAAAGTCAACTTCGGACAGCGGAAGTCAGAAAGGCTGGCACAAAAATGCTGTTGAAATCCGACATTGTAATCCTTGGGGCGGAAAGAGCTGCCCTTGGGATTACTGAAGTCATTCCGACTGTCGGATGGCAGTCGGAATGATCCGTGGGATTCCTTTCATTCATACTCACACCATCCAAATATTAGTGGAGGCAAATGGGGGTGCTACTGCAGAGGGAGGTGACTGCAAAATGCTAGGTACACTGACAAGCTCAAGTTTAGATAGTCATAAAAGATTTGAAGGAAGTTACCTACCATGAAAATCAATGCAACCTAATCCTTTTATAGGAAGGAGTAAGTTATTTTATGTTATTTTTTTCAACATGTTGTTATTGCATTTTTCTCGACAATAAATCTGTCATCCATATACATAACCATGAGAGAGCGCTAGTCTCCGCCATAAATGGAGCCCCAAACAGTGTCATGCGAATTTTAGCAAGTGACACGAGCAGCTTGTTACGCTGCTGCACAGCCTCTCATTGAGATTAGTTCTAGCTGTACTAGTTTGACTTGTACTATTTTAAAATTGAATTGTTATTGTGTATTGCACCTTCGTTTTAAACATTTCCTCGTTTTTATAAAATTCACTTAGTTGCACACACTAGCGCACAGCTAAATTGACGCTGACCCACACTCTTCATTGATATTTCACTCGCTCGATACCTGCCGAGTTAGGGCAAGGCACCGGGCATCAGGGATTCCTGTGGCGGCCATCTTAGGGCGGGACAGCGCGGTGAGAGAGCGCTAGTCTCCGACATAAAAGGAAACAGTTGTCCTCCGCGATAGCGGACGTGTTTTAGCGGTCGCGCCTCGTCTTCGCCGGAGTCCAGCCAGAGTCAGCCCGTCTGTGCCCGTCCGGGCCAGGCCGGGACATAGGGCACTAAACTCTGCCTCTCCCATTATACAGTTTTGACGCTATCTGGGGAGTCTCTTAGAGCGCTTCGCCCCACTAGACATGACAAATGCATAACACTGAACCCATCTTGTGCTGGCACACAAGCGTGCCCTGAGTGTTCTATCACTCTGTCAAATCATCAGCCTTACCCGGAGACTTCTCACGGCCCCTCCCATAAAATCCCACGGTAGGAAGATTATTCTAGTACTTTCACATTTTACCTGGTAAATTGCCGTTCATTACCCCAACATAAACTAGATATTTTCCACCTCCTATTGGAAGAGAAGCCTAGTGTAATATTCCTCACAGAAACCTGGCTTCATGATAGTGCAGGCCCCGATGTGGCCACGGCACTCCCCCCGAGCTATGCTATTGTAAGGAGGGATCGTATTGGCCAAATAGGAGGGGGCATTGCTATTATTTACAAAAGGGATCTTGTATGCCATTTCGAACCTGCAGACATTCCTAATTGTGAAGCGGCATTTTTTAAAATTACCCTCAGCCCTAATTTCACCTTCTCTGGCTTACTTATTTATCGACCACCAGTTAATAATCCTACTTGGTCAGAAAACTTGGCAAACCTTATTTTACCCCACCATTTAAAATCTCAAAATTTTACAGTACTCGGGGACTTGAATCTCCATCTGGACGACGACAATAACAAGACCTGTAAAAATCTTATAGATGACTTCATGGCTTTAGACATGACATTGCGTAATAAGGGCCCTACCCATAAAGCGGGACATCTGCTGGATCCTATCATCTCTAACATGAAAGAATTATCATGGATGAACACCACTCCCATCTGTTGGTCAGATAATTTTCTCATACTCTTCTCTATTTCTCTTAAACCCATCAAACGCCCATCCGTTACACCTTCGGACTCTTTTAGGAGAAATTGGAAAAACTTAAATTTAGATAACCTCAATAGTGCATTGAATAAAGATCATCCGTGCCTTGATGGTGATATGGAAAATACAGACATGGCTAAACGACGCAGTGAACGCCAGTCTGCCCTTATCCCGCTGTAAAGGGAAAGTACATCGTCCCCCGGCCCCTTGGTATACAGAGGCCCTTAAGAAAGAAAAATCTACCTGTAAAAACCTAGAGAGGCAGTGGCGCAGGAAATACGAACCGCATCAAAAAGAGATCTACCGCAAGGCCAGAAACAGCTATCATTCGGCATGTATGAAAGCTAAGGCAAGCTATGTGACCACCACCATAAATACAGCTGTAAACAAAGTCCAGACGCTTTTTAACACTGTGAAGGAATTGGCTGGAGAAAATTCCAGAGCGGAGGCGGCCCCACTCAACACCCAGCAGTGTCAGGATCTGGCGTCCTTTTTCACTGAAAAAATTGAGAAGATTGTCTCCAATATCAATATAAACAGCACTACCTCCCATAATCTAGAGGATACTCCTCTAACCTCTAAAGGAAACTGTCATCTCGATGCCTGGCCTCCCATTACATCAGATCAACTGAGGAAACTTTTAAAATCTATCAAATCGGGTTCCCCTCGTGACCCCATTCCTATCAGTATCATGAGCCAGCTGGAGGACTCCACCCTGACGCCTTTCACAGATATACTTAACGCCTCCATGGAACAGGCCTCAGTTCCTGCTTTATGGAAACATGCCATAGTCAGCCCTTTGTTAAAAAAGCCGACCGCTGATCCTACGATATTGGCCAATTATCGGCCAATATCGTTAATTCCAACGCTTTTTCCAAAATGTTGGAAAGGCATATTCATGAGGCACTTTCCTCATATGTGGAAAATAATGAATTACTTCACCCGTCCCAGTCCGGCTTTAGGAGTGGATACTCTACCGAGACAGCCCTGCTTGGGATTACGGAAAAGATCAGAGAGCTCAGAGATGATGGACAAACGGCGGCACTGGTCCTGTTAGATCTTAGTGCGGCCTTCGACACCATTTCTCACTCCAGACTGCTTGTCAGGCTGGGGGAGTGTGGTGTCGAGGGCAGGGCGTTAGAATGGGTTAAATCATATTTATCCCTACGCACCTTCCAGATTACCTCTGCTGAGGCCTGCTCGGATGTCTTCTACTCTCCCCATGGTGTACCACAGGGATCTATCCTGAGTCCCCTGTTGTTTAATTTGTATCTTCGTCCTTTAGCCAATCTTGCAGAGAACTCTGGTCTTATTTTAATGACATATGCTGACGATTCTCAGATTTTGTTTTCTCTCTCTAAATCTGATACGTCTGCTCCTTCCTCACTCAGAATAGGCCTTCATGAGATATTTTGCTGGATGTCGGCTAACCAACTTAAATTAAATGGGGACAAAACAGAGGTCCTCCTTCTAGGGAATAATAAGGACCTTTGGAGTGATCCCCACTGGCCGACATCACTGGGCAAGCTACCGCCTCCAGCCACTCAGGTCAGAAATCTTGGGGTCATCATTGATGACAATCTCTCCATGACACAGCAAGCCAACAAAAAGGCGGGCACATGTTTCACTATTCTCAGATGGCTTCGCAAAATTGTCTGGATGTTGCCACTTACCACCCAGAAGACCGTAGTCAATGCCTTAGTAACTTCTCGGCTTGACTACGGTAACATCTTGTACCTGGGTGCAAATAAAGCAGTAGTAAGACGCCTACAACTGGTACAAAACGCTGCGGTCAGACTGCTTTGCAGAATACCCAGACACGCCAGGATCACTAAACATCTTAGGGATCTACACTGGCTCAGGGTTGAAAACCGGATTCGTTTCAAAACCCTGAGCTATATGTTTAAAATCAAAGCCGGGACCGCCCCCAAGTATCTTCAAGATCTTGCCAAGCCCCATTTTCCCAATCGCAATCTTCGTCCAGCTACATCAGCGACTTTTGCGGTTCCCAGGTACAAACGGGCCAGAATGGGCGGTAGATCGTTTTCATATCTGGGTCCTACCCTGTGGAACACATTGCCCATCCAAATACGCAAAGAGGAAAACTATAGGAACTTTAGAAAGAGTGTAAAGACCTGGTTATTTGACAAATAGGTACCCTCGGATTTTCTCTCTCTCTGGCTGTGCCTGTTACCTGCTATTTCGGCGCCGGGAAACCCTTTGTGGGTAGCTGTGCGCCCTACAAATGCTATAAAATAAATAAATAAATAAATAAACCATAGCTACAATAAACATATTATGCAAATCAAAACAATAACACAGTAAGTTATGTCTAGGAGTACATTAAGCACAAAAAAGAGCCTGCATCCGCCGGTGCGGTCACATAGGGTGTCATATCAAGGGTGTGGACCACAACTCAACTAGGCAGGGCCTGAATAGCATGCAAGTCTGTGCCGGCCATGAACAATTGCAAAAAGAACAATTGATGGACAGAATGCAGTACAATGTCATACATTCACCCCAGTACAGAGATCTGGGCCTAAATCCATCGTTTTTTTGCTCATCATGCCATTCCAGTTTGGACACAGCCATATGCAAATCAGTCTTGACCTTGTGCCGAATAGGAACAGTCCAGTCCGAGCTGTCAGGCTAGGTCCTCCCTGGACTGGAAACAAGCATCCTGGGACCGGTTTTGGGCTGAATGATTCCAGTAGCATTGAGAGCACGGGACTCACGCCTGAGCATACCCGTCTCACTCGGGGTCACAAATGTAAAAAGAACAACTGATGGACAGAATGCAGAACAATGTCATACTTTCACCCCAGTACAGAGATCTGGGCCTAAATCCATCGTGTTTTTTCTCACCATGCCATTCAAGTTTGGACCCACCCATATGCAAATCAGTCTTGACCCTGTGCCCAATTGGAACAGTCCAGCCCGAACTGCTAGTCCAGGTACTCCCTGGACAGGAAGCAAGCATCCTAGGACTGGTTTCGGGCTTTCAGCCCTCATCAGCCAATGTAGCTTGATTCCAGTGGCATGGAGAGCACAGAACTTACGTCTGAGCATACCCGTCCCACTAAGGGTGACAAATGCAAAAAGAACCATTGATGGACAGAATGCAGAACAATGTCATACTTTCACCCCAGTACAGAGATCTGGGCCTAAATCCATTGTTTTTTGCTCACCTGCCATTCCAGTTTGGACCCAGCCATATGCAAATCAGTCTTGACCCTGTGTCCAATGGGAACAGTCCAACCCGAACTGCCAGGCCAGGTCCTCCCTGGACTGAAAACAAGCATCTTAGGACCGGTTTCGGCTTTCACCCCTCATCAGTTGGGGCTGGACTGTTCCCATGGGGCACAGGTTCAAGACTGATTTGCATATGGCTGGGTTCAAACTGCAATGGCATTGTGAGCAAAAAACAATGGATTTAGGCACTGACATATGACATTTTCCAGGTTGCCACACTAAGCCCCATGCTGGAAAATGCTGGAAAATAATGAATGAGCTCTTATTTAATCATTAATCTCAGGGGAGGGACTCCATAAGGGGGCAAAAATGAAGCATAGATATCGCTAGTCATATCACAGTAGATTGGGGGCATATTCAAAGAAAAGTGTGATAACCATTCGCAAAAGTTACTTCCAACATCTCAGTCTATCGCGGCAAAATAACGCAGTGTTAACCAAGCATTCTCAATACGGTGGTACAATGCAATAGCCTCTAGATAACGCGCTAAATGTCCGTGTAAAAATCAGCGCCACACCGCAAAAAGGCGAAATTATTACGCAAAAAATTCTGCAATGAGATCACCCTGACTAAGTGCAGAGGCCGACGCAAATCCCACAACGCCCACAGACCACCAGTAAGTAACAACGGGGTCTCAGAAGGCCAGGGAGAAGAGTGAGAGAAAAACGGGGTACAGTCCACTTGAAAACCGGATAAGCATCACGGAGGTGACAGAACACTACAATTAGACTATCGGGAATGCAGTTGGAGTGTCGAGGAGGCCAATCGAGGAGGTTAAGAGGTGCTGGCATGATGTGAACTCTAAACCAGGCACAAAGCCGCTGCAAACAGGAAGGCAGCAACAGCAACAGGAGGTGGGAGTTCTGTGCCACAGGAGGGGCTGGAGGAAACGGAGGCCACAGTTATTAGTGTGGAGACGGTGCAAGGAGTCAGGAGTACGGACACAGCTCGATAGGACAACATCAACAGGGTGAGTAACGACCAGGGACTGGGGTGGATGAGCACAATGGCACACATGAACAAAGAGGTCTAGCACACTGCACACCCACAATGACCCAGGATCGTGTCCATGTTCCCTGTAGTACATAGCAAGAACAGCACACCCACATTGACAATGTAATGTAATGTGTCTTGTAAAGCGCACTGCTGCCCTGAGGCGTCGTGGCGCTGTAGACCGCTGGGGAACCCGTCCTGGCTATCCCTGTGAGATGGTCCCTACTGGGCTTGAAGGTGAAACCAGGCATCCCCGGCGAATGTGGGGGGCCGTTGTAGAGATTAGGCAAGCTAATGCCCAGAGTTGCCGAGTGTGATCCCTGGTTAGAGTAGGCCCAAGGCGAGAATTATCGAGTCCGCTGACCCGGGTCCACGACCCTGCTGCGTCGGGAATTGAACCCTGGTCCAGGGCCGTTCTCTGATTCCGGGTCTGCCGCCTCTAACCAGTGAACCACACCACTCCACTTGGTACAATGCTCAAACACAACTCTGCATAACAGAGGACACAACTAGATCCGCACATGCGCAGAAACAGGCCTACTACATCTGACAGAGCTGGAAACTGTGAAAAGGAAATGTACGCGTACAACCTCACATCCGTCATGTAGGCCTAATGTACATAGTCCCGCACCCAAATCCTGCACTTCCCAAACAGTCGCAATGTACATAGTCATACAGTCCATTTGTACCGCTTTTGACCGCCATAAGTGTGGCAGGGTATGCTCAGACGTGAGTCCCTTGCTCACTTTACCACTGGATTCAAGCAAGCCGGGCTGAAGACGGCTGGAATGCCACAAACCGGTCCTCGGAAGCTTGTTTCCGGTCCAGGGAAGACATGGCTTGGCAGTTCGGGCTGGACTTTTCCCATGAGGCTCAGGGTCAGACTGATTTGCAGATAGCCATGTCTGAACTGGGGTGACAGAGTGGACTAAAGAACGGTGATGGATTAAACCCAGATCTTTTGACTGGGTGTGAGTGTTTGATTGATTCAAATACTCCGTCCATCACCATCCCCTTTTGTACCGCTTTTGGCCGCCATAAGTGTGGCAGGGTATGCTCAGACGTGAGTCCCTTGCTCACTTTGCCACTCGATTCAAGCAAGCCGGGCTGAAGACGGCTGGAATGCCAGAAACCGGTCCTCGGAAGCTTGTTTCCGGTCCAGGGAAGACATGGCTTGGCAGTTCGGGCTGGACTGTTCCCATGAGGCACAGGGTCAGACTGATTTGCATATAGCCATGTCTGAACTGGGGTGGCAGAGTGGGCTAAAGAACGGTGATGGATTAAACCCAGATCCTTTGACTGGATGTGAGTGTTTGATTGATTCAAATACTCCGTCCATCACCATCCCCTTTTGTACCGCTTTTGGCCGCCATAAGTGTGGCAGGGTATGCTCAGACGTGAGTCCCTTGCTCACTTTGCCACTGGATTCAAGCAAGCCGGGCGGAAGACGGCTGGAATGCCAGAAAACTGTCCTCGGAAGCTTGTTTCCGGTCCAGGGAAGTCATGGCTTGGCAGTTCGGGCTGGACTGTTCCCATGAGGTACAGGGTCAGACTGATTTGCATATAGCCATGTCTGAACTGGGGTGGAAGAGTGGGCTAAAAAAAGGTGATGGATTAAACCCAGATCTTTTGACTGGGTGTGAGTGTTTGATTGTTTCAGATGCTCTGTCCATCACCACCTCCTTTTGTACCGCCTAGTCATACAGTCTGCATGTAAACAAGAACAATGCGCCAACATATGTCAACACGATGTCAACATGCATCTCACCTTCACATTGCAGAGGGCCACACAACACCTCCAGCAGAGCACAGAAGACAACACATCTGTAATGCCAGAGAGGACCACCACACCTACGACACGGACGCCCTACAACAGCACATTTACATCTCATGAAAACCACCACCAGGACCCGGGCAGCCAAGCGACTTAGAGGAGAACACAGACCCTGCAACAGACCACACAGCAGGAAGCACCGGCAAGCACAGCTGGCTCACAAGACTTTACCCACCCACACATGGCACCCCAATGCCAGGTGTCAGATCCCCAAAAGGAGGTGACAGAACAGGTGCGGTGGGGTCTGAACCCATGGAAGGCTAACTAGATCACATACATGGGTGTCTATGATCCTTCAGGGACCCCCTACACCCCACAAAGGAGACCCACACTGCCATAGAGACACATACAGATGCACATTCACAGTACAGAACCACGCCCAGGGGCACGCAAATAGCAGTCAAGCAATCAATCCAATATCTTTATTCGATTCAGACAAAGTGAATCATAAAAAAGTACATATGTTAAAAATTTCTTAAAACAAAAACAATACATATAAAATTAATTGGAAGCAAAAATGAAAACGTGCAGTTCATATTGCAGCCAAGAAATCATAAATCAACACATTACTACTATTGTTTTCCTTCTCACTTGAGTCGCCCTAAGAAATCTTGCAAGTAGCACACACAAATACAGGCTTGGGAGTTATTGTAAGTATAAAAAGGCCGGCCTGCATTGTTTAAAAATTTAGTGATTTCAATAAAGGTACTATAAAAGAACTCCTCAGATCCTTGTCGAATTTACAAAAAAGTGCGATGTGCATGGTTGATTGATTTGATATTGATACATTATTACAGGGGCAATGTTGTAAATTTTTTGACCAGTCATTGGGGTTCGGAAAACTTATCAAGAGGTTGGAGATGTTTAGTCTGAAACGAGTTAAAACAAAACGATGTTGTGCATTAAGAACATTAAAAAGGTATGGTTGCATGGAGAAAATAGTCAGGATCATTTGATAGTGTTTCACAGTTATTTTGCCCAATTCCACGCATAATCGCAGATCTGCCAGATGGTTTAGAGACTCTGTTTTTAATCCTTTCTTCGAGATGTTTAACAGGGATTCTGGATGCTCATAGAATTCCAAACGGCTCATATCTGTCAAGGAATTATTACTAAACTTTAGCCAGGGGATCTTTAGGGCCATTTCAGAGTCATAGCCAGGACTGGATGCATGCCAATAAATTAAAACTTACTGATGGAAAAACTGAACTCCTCCTCATCGGTAACAATAAAACCCTCTGTGGCCCCCAACACTGGCCGTCGCAGATGGGCTCCCCCCTGCTTCCAGTACAATCCGCCCGAAACCTTGGCGTCATTTTCGATGACCAACTGACAATGAGGCAACAAGTGGTCAAAGTAGCCTCCACTTGGCCGGCCGGAGGAACCATAAGCAGTGCTGGCAAAAATGTTAAAAACTGCTGCTCTTGCTTCTTTTTCTAAATCTATCTCTCCCATCCATCCTTTTTCTTGCTCTCCTTCCGTCCTCCCTTTGATCTCTTCCTCTTCACCATGCTCCCTCTCTCTCTCCTGAAGCCCTGCTGTTCCTACTGCAATTATGCAACTGCAATTATGCTCTGGGAGCTGAGGAAAAAGACAGATGCACAAGGAGGGGCCCTGCGCTTTCCAACCTGCCCTCCAATAGCTCAATGCCCAGTGAAAGAAAATTCCAGTTGAGCCCTGGTTGCAACTGGTAATTTCTCTTAGTAAATACAAGTACCCACTATAATGATTGATAGGCCTGTAATCAATCATTTTGCAAACACCCTTCCCAATGATAGTGTCACTAGTGTAACTGTACAAAAAGAACAAGAAAGCTAGCCATACCAAGTAACTTATTGGTTAGGCAGGTACGTTGGACTGTGGTTACTTATTCTGATGTGCTTTCAAACAATGCAAAAAAATCTGGTGCAAATAATAAGGACAGTCACAAGAATGTGCAATTTATAAGCATACCATGAGTTAATAAGGTTAAATCTCCACTATATAATGTGGGAATTTCCATATTATGTATTGCTTAACAATGACTTCTCGAATACATTCTCTTGTTTTCCAGAGGAGGCATTTTTGGTCTATGTCCTCTATTGTTTATAGAAATAAATTATCCAGGGTGTAAGTCAATAGCACAACCAGTCGATAAGAACCAATGCCATATTTACAACACAAGAAAGAAACAGTAAACAGGCGGGGGCATGCTAAAACCTGCCCTGCCTAAGCAGGCAGCCACTGTGTCATTTTACCATAAAATGGTGGCTGGTACCCCAAACACCCTCAACATATACCTGGTGCCCCACCTAGCCTAACAAATAAAGGGGCATATTATCAAGGGGGTTTATCTCCGCTTTTTTGGCTTTAAAAGCCCAGAAAGCGGAGATAAAATGATCTCCCTATTACCTAGCTGTCGCTAACACCAGTTAGCGACAGCTAGTAGGAGATAGCGACCATCTTGGGCCCCGCTTTGCATGTCAGTGATATTTATCACTAATGACATGCAAAGTGGGCGTGCCAAGATGTTAGCGACTGGAAACAGTCGCTAACATCTCTATCTCCTATTACTAACTTTTGGAGATATTCGCGCTACGCGCGAATATCTCCAAAAGCTAACACCTGGCCTGAGCAGTTCTTAGCCATGTTATCCAATGGGAGGTGGATAACATGGCTAAGAGCATTAGCTCGGTAATGCATGAATATCGCTGACTTTTCAGCGATATTCATGCATTGCGGCCAATTTTATCGCATTTGCGATAAACCTTGGTAATACCAAGGTTTATCTGCGATAAAAATCGCCGCAGCTCAGCGGTAAATTTTTGTCTCTAACCAAGCAATAGCGATAATTATCGCTATTGCTTGGTAATATGCCCCCAAGTCCTTGTCTCCATTAACTGTCCGATTGACTGTGATAGAGTGAAAATGTATATCCTACGTGGGGTACCTATCAGGAGTGCAATGTAAATGAATGTAGTATGCACTCACATCTTATTCAGTGCTATTGGTGAGACTAGATGTTAGAGGAAATATGAAACAAGTAATATGTTATTGTGAGATTAAACACTATTCAATGTGAAGCTTACTAAATGATTTATAGAATTGTATGAACTATGTATAAACAATATAACACAAATATATAAATCTCATTAGGGGTGTGACGAATTGACACATTAAATATATTTCGAATTTTTATTAGGCCAACAATGTTGTTGAAATAGATGTAACAATATAGTTTTGTGAAAGTTTCTATTGGGCATGCTAAGGATTTATGGAAATGCTCAACACAAATGTCATGGTGCATTTATCATTTTAGCCTGAGTTGTAGGCCTGAATCCACGGAACGTTTTCAATGTTCTCATTTCTGAAATTAATGCTTAAATTCCCATGCAAGTTTTTTAGAATGTTACTTGTTTCCATGCTTTGCATTGCAGGTGGACAAATCCTCTGTTAGCAAAGAGTAAGGTACTATTTCCATTACACAATTGAGGAATGAAGGAGTTACAATTAGCTTGGCCTGGCGAAGAGAAGGTAAAGGGAGGTGCATTCACATAGGAGGAGAAGTGACCAAGGACGTACTGTTGCAGAGAGGCATACATGGAGGAGGCTGTGAAAGGAATCAACTTATGAAAACAACAATGGTCCCATGCAAAGTCACAATTTTAGACAGTAGTAAATATAGACACAATGGCTACTATATTAGTTTTGGGCATGTCCAGCCGGACAGAGGTCTCAATCTTTTACTTATCACAAAGAATTAATAAGAATTTCCTTCAACAATTCCATATAGTGGGGCACAAGCCTGTACCCTAACACATACAGATTGGCATGGTGAAGAATAATACAAACAGAAAACACAAGGCTTTTAGGCACAACATTTTGATTCCTGTAGATAATAATGCATCAAAAATTCAATGACACCATTACAATTATATAACACTTGGTATACGTTATAAGTATATGGTGTACAAAGAAGTCTACGGCGTTTCGATCCCACTATCTAATCATGAAGATCATCATCAGGACATTAATAATGCCTAAACAATTTACACCTTTGGAGCCTAGAAATAAAATAAGGAGAAAAAGTATTTTTACAATAGTGACAGTGAATCTAACAACAGTATTCCTTCGATTGAACCGACCCCAGGGTCTGGGGTTCTGAGGGTTTCCATGCCATAAGCCTGCCAATGCCACTCTAAACGATCTCTGGTTACTCCCCCCTCTAAGGGGCCATTCCAAATGTGGCTCATGTGTGGTCTGTGATTTTTGCTTTGAAACTAAAGAATTTGTGTTCAAAGATGTAAAAAATGTGCTTAAAACCTTTACGAAGTGTAACAGTTGTAATCTGGTTTACGCTATTTTATGCCCATGTGATATGATCTACGTGGGACAGTCTAAACAAAAGACCAAACTGCGGATCTCTCAACATAGGAGTCGAATCAGATGTAAAACTACTAAGGCTCCTATGGTTGAACATTACGGTGAAAAAGGACACAACGAAAATAACATCCGATGGACTGTGATCAGCCAGGTGACCATACCCCAAAAGGTGGTGACCTGAATAAAATACTCAATAAAGAGGAACTCAAATGGATCCTGAGAACTAAAAGTCTATCCTCAGGACTGAATCTACAAGAGGATTGTACTAACTTGATTTAATTCCAGTAAAGATGGTTACCTGAGAGTAATGTCATTCATCGTATCATGTATCATTAATGTACAGCACATATCTTACTTCCTTTCCCCTTTTTCCTATTATAACTATTCTGTCCTCTATATCCTTATTTCTCTGGAAATAAGGTTTTTCCTTATTCGTATGGAACTTTAATGTGCTTTCAAACTGCCTGTCACTTTGATCTATTCCTCCTCTGAGCACTGAGCATGGTTATCACATTTTTTTAAAGATGGCGCTGCTTCGTTCCTATGACCCCCAGAGGCTAATACTGCCTCAATTGTATCCCTCCGGTGCACCAAACATGAGCACTTAGCACTTCCAAGATGGACCTCCCCTTGTCCGTCGTTTATTTTTATGACCACTTGTTTTCGACTCCAGCTTGCTATATATGACTTCCTGTCTTAGTACGACATTGCATTACTAGGAGGAAATTAAGACCGACTGACCCGGTAAGGCTGACCTGGCTTAACTGTTTTTAAACTGCTAGATGGGAGGCCAGTAGGACCACATCCTAATATTGGTTTAACTTCTGTTTAGGCTCATCTCCTTTCCCGAACCCGATCAAGCACAAAGCGGACGCGTCTATATTAAGACACCCCGATTGCTGGTAAGAGTGCGCTCATGCACGGTGGGCTGCTCCTTGTTCTTCGAATCAAGTAATTCAACAGTAGCCTGACCCATATGTATCCCTTTATTTATAGGGTGCCACATCCACTTCCCTGATAATTGTTATGGTGCCCTGTATCCCTAGGGTAGACGAGAATGGTAAGACCTCATTCTGTTAAACACGATATTCACACTTGTGCTTGTCCTGCTATCCCACTTTTTAGCTCACTTGCGCCGTTCATGGCTCACATGCCCTTAACGCTTAATTCAATCACGGTAACTGCTCAATCGGACGACTTAGGTTCACAATTTCTTTCACGCCGTCTCGCTTATGTACTGTAATTACCTAGCCCGCGCCTAACCATATTTTCACTATAAGTATTCACTCCAGTCTTCTCCTCTGCTCAATTTCAGACGCTTGCATCGGTGTTGGTTCGTATGTCCTTTGTGCTTTATTCCATATGAGTTGGTGCTACATAATTCTGACAGTAGATCACTTGCATGACATAAGGCTCACACTTTCTTTTGCGCCGACTCGCTATTTTTACTCTAATTATTTAGCCTTACCCTCCCGCTCGCTATAACAATTCCATAGGTTTTGGAACTGTACTTAGTTTCACTCCGCCATTTCACTTCAGACAATAGCTTTTATGAGTACTATAACTCACCACTCACGGGCACCTACTACACTAAGGCATGCAACTCGTTTTTCTCGTGTCACTATTGTAAAAATACTTTTTCTCCTTATTTTCTTTCTAGGCTACAGAGCTGTAAATTGTTTAGGCATTATTGATGTCCTGATGATGATCCCCATGATTAGATAGTGGGATCGAAACGCCGTCGACTCCTTTTTACACCATATACTTATAACGTATACCAAGTGTTATATAATTGTAATGGTGTCACTGAATTTCTGATGCATTATTATCTACAGGAATCAAAATGTTGTGCCTAAAAGCCTTGTGTTTTCTGTTTGTATTATTCTTCACCATGCCAATCTGTATGTGTTAGGGTACAGGCTTGTGCCCCACTACATGGAATTGTTGAAGGAAATTCTTATTCATTCTTTGTGATAAGTAAAAGATTGAGACCTCTGTCCGGCTGGACATGCCCAAAACCAATATAGTAGCCATTGTGTCTATATTTACTACTGTCTAACATTGTGACTTTGCATGGGACCATTGTTGTTTTCATAAGTATGTTCCCCGAGGTCCCCTGCTGACTCGTATGGGTGCCCTTGTTGATTTCTAAAAATATGTGAAAGGAATCAGCGTCATGGATCATTTGTGGCTAAAGCCTACTGTAGAGTACGCATGAGAATAGCATTATGAAACATTTGCTGAATACAATTTTGAATATATGATGCATTGGAGAGAGGGACAGATGCCGATTTTCCATCTTGTCTTTCAGACCGAAAGCACCTGTGTGCTAGCTTCCTTCTTTCCTGCTTGTAGGTTATGCTACTTGACCCTTCTGATGGTGGATTGACTTCTTAGGATAATTCTCACCGCTGACACCTTTTCCTCTTTCAAACATTTTGCTTAAATGCTAATTTAGGGATGCCACTTATAGAGTTAGAGTAGGGATAGATAGAATGAAATGCTTTTCTCTAACGAAGCGCTGATGCAGGGAAACCTTAACTCAGGCTTGCTGATTACCTTCATAATAGTCATAGAACTTGTATTTCTTTTCTTTGCTGCACCGAGTGAATCTTTTTAGGAGATTTGGATTTCTTCTGTTTCCTCTGTATTTGTATACTCTCATGCTGAGATTCATATATGTCCAATTATTTTCGAATTTGCAATAAATTTGACCACCGTCATTTGGCTGTCGACCTGAGTTATTATGCTAACTGCTGTATTCAGGTTTTCCGTATTGGTAAACGGATACCAATAAGAATAAACTCTATCACACATTGTTAATAATTTTTCAAATAACAAAATAACAATATAAAATTGCCATGAATGTGTGCACAAGTGAGATGGTTGGGGGGAGCCCTCTGTTTCCTTTAGGGTCTTCTGGACACAGATGTCATGGCCCCATCGCTTAACTATATAAACTAGTCTCTTTTAAGTTGCAAACTGCTGTATTCATTTTCTCTGTATTGGTAAACGGATACCAATAAGGAGAAACTTTATCACAAAGTGTTAATAATTTTTAAAATGACAAAATAACAATATAACATCGCTATGCAATGTGCAGCATAATTTTTCTGTTTTGCTTCTTAATTTAGTCAACACATAGGTTGGTCCTCCATTGCCACATAATTCGTGTGAGCCTGATCTTAAATAATTAATCTTCTTAAATGTGAAAGAAACTTAATCCATTTTAAACTACAGCCTTACTTTACATCTTTGCATTTTTTTATCGCAGTGTTTACACAGTGTAAGATGTGTTTATTTTTCTTTTCTTTTGTGCAAATGGGTAATGTTTCCAAAAATGTATATTTTAGACAAAAATAGTCACCCATTCGTGCCATATTGTGGTGAAATAGCTCAGTAGACCAACTATATTCTGCATAGTGTGCGCACACAGGGCCCTGGGAAACCTGCATCGCAGTGGCACACCCAAACATTGGGTGGATCAGGGGTGGTGTTAATCTCAAAGTTTATGAGACAATCTGTCCCTAGATACAAGATGCAAAACAGTATTTCAAAATACAGTCAATAAAAAAAGTACTGACACTAAAAAAGGAGTTTGAGATTAGAATTCAGAAAGCCATGAAGGTTTATTACAAAAATTGAAAGGACCAATGAAGTAATAGTAAAATATAAGTGAGCAGTAAACTCACTGAATTACACAGAAGTAATTTGCCATGAAGGCTATCAGTAAGAATAGTACAAAAACAATTGGCAAAATCAGAAATAGACGAAGTTTCAAATGTGCATTGTGTCTATATTTACTACTGTCTAACATTGTGACTTTGCATGGGACCATTGTTGTTTTCATAAGTATGTTCCCCGAGGTCCCCTGCTGACTCGTATGGGTGCCCTTGTTGATTTCTAAAAATATGTGAAAGGAATCAGCGTCATGGATCATTTTGTGGCTAAAGCCTACTGTAGAGTACGCATGAGAATAGCATTATGAAACATTTGCTGAATACAATTTTGAATATATGATGCATTGGAGAGAGGGACAGATGCCCATTTTCCATCTTGTCTTTCAGACCGAAAGCACCTGTGTGCTAGCTTCCTTCTTTCCTGCTTGTAGGTTATGCTACTTGACCCTTCTGATGGTGGATTGACTTCTTAGGATAATTCTCACCGCTGACACCTTTTCCTCTTTCAAACATTTTGCTTACATGCTAATTTAGGGATGCCACTTATAGAGTTAGAGTAGGGATAGATAGAATGAAATGCTTTTCTCTAACGAAGCGCTGATGCAGGGAAACCTTAACTCAGGCTTGCTGATTACCTTCATAATAGTCATAGAACTTGTATTTCTTTTCTTTGCTGCACCGAGTGAATCTTTTTAGGAGATTTGGATTTCTTCTGTTTTCTCTGTATTTGTATACTCTCATGCTGAGATTCATATATGTCCAATTATTTTCGAATTTGCAATAAATTTGACCACCGTCATTTGGCTGTCGACCTGAGTTATTATGCTAACTGCTGTATTCAGGTTTTCCGTATTGGTAAACGGATACCAATAAGAATAAACTCTATCACACATTGTTAATAATTTTTCAAATAACAAAATAACAATATAAAATTGCCATGAATGTGTGCACAAGTGAGATGGTTGGGGGGAGCCCTCTGTTTCCTTTAGGGTCTTCTGGACACAGATGTCATGGCCCCATCGCTTAACTATATAAACTAGTCTCTTTTAAGTTGCAAACTGCTGTATTCATTTTCTCTGTATTGGTAAACGGATACCAATAAGGAGAAACTTTATCACAAAGTGTTAATAATTTTTAAAATGACAAAATAACAATATAACATCGCTATGCAATGTGCAGCATAATTTTTCTGTTTTGCTTCTTAATTTAGTCAACACATAGGTTGGTCCTCCATTGCCACATAATTCGTGTGAGCCTGATCTTAAATAATTAATCTTCTTAAATGTGAAAGAAACTTAATCCATTTTAAACTACAGCCTTACTTTACATCTTTGCATTTTTTTATCGCAGTGTTTACACAGTGTAAGATGTGTTTATTTTTCTTTTCTTTTGTGCAAATGGGTAATGTTTCCAAAAATGTATATTTTAGACAAAAATAGTCACCCATTCGTGCCATATTGTGGTGAAATAGCTCAGTAGACCAACTATATTCTGCATAGTGTGCGCACACAGGGCCCTGGGAAACCTGCATTGCAGGGGCACACCCAAACATTGGGTGGATCAGGGGTGGTGTTAATCTCAAAGTTTATGAGACAATCTGTCCCTAGATACAAGATGCAAAACAGTATTTCAAAATACAGTCAATAAAAAAAGTACTGACACTAAAAAAGGAGTTTGAGATTAGAATTCAGAAAGCCATGAAGGTTTATTACAAAAATTGAAAGGACCAATGAAGTAATAGTAAAATATAAGTGAGCAGTAAACTCACTGAATTACACAGAAGTAATTTGCCATGAAGGCTATCAGTAAGAATAGTACAAAAACAATTGGCAAAATCAGAAATAGACGAAGTTTCAAATGTGCAACACATTTGTAAGAAATTGGGCAGCATCCCTAGAAGTTCAGGAAAGGTTGCCGATTACACCCAAATTCCAAGGTTTATATACAGTTTTCTAACATAGATGAAGACTGCAAAGTCAGCATGGTATGATCATTTTCCCAAGAAATCATATTTTCACATTCTAAAATGTCTCATAACTCTACCACCTTAACCCTAACCACACTGATGATGTAAAATCGGGTTTTGTCTTTTAAGTTAAATAATATGTTAAACTGTAACTCACATTAATTTTAGTATACATGATTTATTTATTATGTACTCAAATTATTTCACTTATTCATTTCATGTTATTCACATTTAGATTTAGCACAGTTAGCCAGTGTGCATTTGAAGTTATTGGAAGTGGGCCTAGATGTTCCATGCCATTTTGAAATAAATGTTGCATTGCTGCTCCTAGCAAGGGCAATGTGTCATCTTTATGCTTTCTCTGTATCTCAACATATATATTCTTATACATAGTGTCCCATAGGACTGCCTTCTGTCTCAACTTTCGGACTGAAGCAGTGTCCACAATTGTAGGTACCACATTTTCACATTTTCTACCTGAAGGCTCTGATAGCTACTGCCTGCCACCTATACACTGGGTATTTCATCTACATTGGGTCTCCTCTTGCTTACGTTGCAAGCTATTCTGTCTTTTTCATGCTGAGTGACACACGTGATTCTTTGTTCTAAAAGCAGATTTTGATTCACCATGTCCCTTGCACCCTCTGGTAAAGTTCTTACTTTCTATTTGGCGTGATTTAGTTTCTTCCTTCCCAATTATCACCATGGGCCCCTTCTCACACTTACCAATCCTCAGATGCGAAGCACATTTAATTTCTGTCACAAATGTTTTTAAAAAAAAATGTTTTTGTAAGGACTTCATACTTGTCTTCTTACCCACAGATATTCGAGATAACTATATGTGGCTTTTCCTGAGGAAGGCACTCTTGTGCCGAAAACACCCGTAGATACCATCTAGGTTCCAGCCACTGATTTCAGTCTGAATGAATAATTATTTATCCAATATTGGATACTGTTAAATATGAATATATGTCTTTACACCAAACGCACTACAACACATTCCATTACAACACAGTTGTTACAATGGCTGTGTTGTTACAATGCAAAACATTACTTCACAAGTTGTTTCAAAGACTTGCTGTAGGGGGCACACTGGTTGTAGGAATAGTATAATTTACTATTCCTACTCCAGTTTGTGCAAAAGCAGGGAAGGTGTTGGATTGTAATTCCAAAACCAGTGCACCCCCCACAGCAAGTCTTTGAAATGACTTGTGATGTAATGGTTCGCATTGTAACAACGCACTCGTTGTAACGACAGCGATGTATTGGAATGCGTTGTAAGCGCATTAGATGTAAATGATCTTTCCCGTTCAATATTATTGGTTATTAGCCATACATGACGATATCATATGCTACATAGAATATATTATGAGGACCATATATTATGCATAATGAAAAATCAATAGACACTCTTGTGAATTATGTCATAGGCCACGTTTATGCATTTCAGGACTTTTCGATTTTTTGTAGAATATGTTGTCAGAGTGACTGCTGATATGAATGAAGTATGTCTGCGGATAGTTTTTATTATTCATATTGTATCATGCTAATGAAATAAACATTTGTAATTGTTTATAAAATTTTGTGTTTGTCCCTTTATGTATGTATGAACCATTGTCGCATTTTTTTTGTATATTTAAGTTGCCCTACGATTTTCCAAGTTTCAATTGGCATTTCTGCTTATTGTGCATAATATTTTCAGTTTAGTTCAGTTTCAGTTCCAGATAGTCTCATTTAAAATGCTATTGTTTGCCAGTTTACAATTTGAAGGTCTTAGTATAGTGACTAGTTGGTTTGGACCAAAACCTCTACATCTGCATTGGATGAGAAAGAAAAGGAGCTGATGATCCTCTGCATGATATCATGAAGGTCCTGGTAAGAGAAAGAGTTGACATTGTAGTATTTCCTGAGATGGAGGACAACACCAGGCCGAGAGAACATTGGGCTGTGATTAGCCATCCTTTGGTGAGAAACTGAAGATTGTAATGTTTGGTTGAAATGTTATCATTTAACTGTGTGAAGGTTAGACCATCTCCCTTTGTCTACCTTTGCAGGCAGACACCTTCTCCCATCTTCAGAGATCAATAATCCTTATTCTGCTTGCAGAGATATTATCAAGAGCAAGTACCTTTTTCCTGATTCTATTTTGAGCCTTTTTCTGGTTCCTCTTTCGATTCTATATTTGTAGTTACCAACTGCTTTTGAGATTCCACAAACTATCCACAAATTTAGCTTAGAATTAGGATGTTTCCTTAAATGGAAACAAGGCTTCGCTTTGCACCTGTTGCCTTTATTATGCTAATTTTCCACGTTTCTAATTGAACTGCTTGGATTATAATCCTGCATGCTGCATCGAAGTGAGGTTCGATTCTACTCAATTTGATTGATTTAAGGTGTGCTATTACTATTTTGATTTAAAAAAAAACATCATGGTTTACAATTTGTTCCAGTCGGTCGTTAATGTGGAATTTCAGCTACAGTTCAAGACTAATCACCCTCTGGTTAGAGATAGCAGAGTTTTGAGATAGCGCCAAGATTAGTGAGGCACAGAGACTGGATCACTGACACAATATCGAAAACAACAATATTGTGAAACAAAAATATCAATGCAAGATATCATTTTCAAAAATATTGTCTCCTTATAATTATGATGGTTAGCACAAAAACATCGAAAAAAACACGTTATCATACTAGTATTGTTAAAAAACATACATTATTTTACATTATATTAAAATATATTTGGGTTATTTGTTTAAATGACTACTATAAGAAGCATTACAGAGTGGTGGTAGCCACTCTGTAGTTATAGTTAGAATCAGCAGAGATAGAAATTACTATTGGGGACAGAATGGATTTAGAGTTTCAAAAGTTGGCAGAGTAAAGCACAAAATGCTTTGGGAACAGGTGGCAAAGCTGAAAGACGGCCTGACACAGGCTCATGTTATTCATACATTGAGTCATCAATGTTTTGGTGTTCATGTTGAAGGGAATTCCATGGTGCATGAAGTTGCCACGGAAACAGTTTGCACTGCTGCCGTTCCTGCAATAACTCACTCAAGTACAAGGATAGATGGAACAACTATGGTGGCAATTAATGCCACGGGCAACAGAACAACACTGCCAAAATGTTTTCACTCAAGTAGATGCACAAAACATTCCATATGCTCATATTCCAGGAGTGGGGGATAGAGTAATAACAAACTTTGATCGTATATTAGGACTGATATTAGCACCACATGAGGGTGTGGGTTCAGCTCCTGCAGGGATTATGGCTACAGTATAATTACTGAAGCATCACTATTGGTGGCCTGGTCTCACCAAACAGACCAAAGACGTTTTCTTAAATGTGACATCTGCCAGCAACTGGATATGAGACAAGCCTTTGTCTTGTGTTTATTTGAATCACTGCGGCCCACTGCCTGTCAATCTCATGCTGTTGATCACGATTAGTTGCATTTTGTAAACGTGAGTAAAGAAAAAGACTTACTTGAACTGTAAAATAGGAATGTAATCAAATATCTGTGTTTGTCAATTTCCATGGTTTAACCTGAAAATTGGATAACTATTTATTATCGGTAAGTAGAAGTTAACAAACTTTAACTAATTCGTGACCATGAACAAACTTACCCCATTCTGTGCGTACCTTTACAGACTCCCATTACCGCCGTGCTATGGTATGAATGTGTGTGGTGCTGATCGGATACACATATACTAGTTCCGTAAATGTGCAAACGCGTGTTGTGCGTGAAACCTGCTGTGTCTGCGAAAATAAAAGAAGAGCTCTACTAAAAGGTGCTTGTCTCGAAACTACTAGGTAACTGAAGACAGAAAAAACACTTTAGTACACAACACTTGTTATTGTCAATAATGGTAGTCCTGATGTAGAGTGATCAGAAAAACATAATGCTGGTGTGTCCTATTGGTGAAAGAGTGATATTTAAAATTACGATGCATAAAATAAACAGATTGAATGCAACAACTCTGTATTTCACACATGTTTCAGTACTCTAAAACCAATTAAACTCCCTATCTTCAGTTGTACCTTACAATGCTGTGATTGCCAATATGATGACAATTTAGTACACAACACTTGTTACTGTCAATAATGGTAGTCCTGATGTAGAGTGATCAGAAAAACATAATGCTGGTGTGTCCTATTGGTGAAAGAGTGATATTTAAAATTACGATGCATAAAATAAACAGATTGAATGCAACATCTCTGTATTTCACACATGTTTCAGTACTCTAAAACCAATTAAACTCCCTATCTTCAGTTGTACCTTACAATGCTGTGATTGCCAATATGATGACAATTATCGAATGAGCAAGTGTTGTAATTTTGCCATGTAAACTTGTCCCCTTATGGATAATGTTGTTCTGTTCTCTGTTCCTCTAACAATGCATACAATGAATATAATATTACTTATGTAAAAATTATTCAACTTCTGTTTCATTGTATTCTATAGACTGATTATTATGTAACAATAGGAAACAACTTAGGTCCATGCGTTCAATAAGAACTTTGGTGTTTACAGGGCCTAGGTAATTAATCCAGAAAGTTACTCTCTGTAGTAAGTATTGTGTGTTATCGCTTCCTGATTTAATGTGAACTTGTTCCACGATCAAAAACCTGAGTTGACTAATATTGAGATTATGAATGTTGAAGTGGGTAGCCACAATATATTTGAGGTTCTTCCTACGAAAATTGCTTTTATGTTGCTGGCTGTTGAAGGTACCAGAACTGCACTTCTTCTGCCCCTTGCCGGTCGCTGAGACAAAAAATGTTGTCTCTATTAATCTTATCAAATAACACTATGTGGCCAATTCTCAACAGTAGGCCGCATGGGTTCCTGAGTAGCTGCCGTAATCCTCTTGCTACAGTTCAGGAAGTTCAGATGGAAGCTTTAATAACTACAGAAAACTCCACTCTCCAAAGTACAGCTGTAAACAATAGTGAAGTTCTACTACTTACTGTAGAAACACTGATTACTGTACAACAAACAAGTACAGAAACACAAATTTCTGTTCAGGAACATCAACAATGTCTATATAAAAATGCCAAATATCGAGTCATCTCCCACTTCTGCAAAACCTGTTGAGCTGCCAAAAATGGACAGGATGTCTGGCTACATCATGCATTATGACGACTTCTCATTGGATTCAAGTGATCCTGAGCTGCTTCTACAGCCCCTCTCTTTCGCCCTTCCTTCATCCCACCCTGAATACATCTCTGGATTACAATGAGGTTACAGTTCCAGGTACTTTGGATTGGTTAGGTGACAGACTTTTTCCTACTTCTGAATGGACACTATCTCCCAGAATGTTCGGCAGTATAAATTGTGATCTTGGTTCTAAAACCACATGCATCATAACACTGTGGACTAAGGGACCTGTCCCTGGTGAACATTATTGCAGTTCCAGTTCCTGGAAGAATTGTTTGGGACAGGGTATTGTATGATATGTATGGTCCTACTAAACTTTTACGAATTCCTTATTTGTTTAAAGTTTCCTTAAATTATATCACCACCTCTAGTACTTTCTCTGACTAGTGGGAAATGGAAAATGTGCATAACATGCTTTCAGATCTAGAGCAATCAGCTGTATTTTCTAATGTTGAATTGTATGATGGCACATCGCATTATGGAGACATGTTCTGTTATCAACATTATGGTCACCATTGTATAGACAAAGATAGTATATCATGCTCCCTTTTTATTTACACACAATGGGAACGCTGCCCAACACTGCCTAAAGGTAGTTCAAAGACATTTGCATACAAGTTTGCTTGTTTTCAGGTTTTGAAACATCAGACCCAGCCTTGTAATATTTTAGACTTGAAACTATACCTGCAAAGAAAAATATGCTGACTAACACCTAGCTGATATACTCTACTCTCTTTATTTCCCAACTGTCTAGACAAGGTTTAAACTTTTGGAAAGACACCATAGATACAAAATCTGTCTGATGACAAGAGCGGCAGGTTCAGGTAACTGTATGTAATGTAATGTAATGTATAGGCGTTTATATAGCGCACTACTTACCCGGAGGGTCCCAAGGCGCTTCGACCGCTGCGAAACCCTTCCTGGCTTCCCTGAGAGATGGTCCCTTAATGGGTATCTCCAGGGTGAGACCAGGCATCCCCGGCGGTCTGATGAGGCCGTTAGTGAAGATGAGGCAAGCTAATGCCCAGAGTTTCCGAGTGTGAACGCTGATCAGAGTGGGCACCGAGGCGAGAGAATTATCGAGTCCGCTGACCCTGGTCCAGAAACCTGCCCCGCCGGGAATCGAACCCTGGTCCCGGGCCGTCCTCTGCTCTCGGGTCTGCCGCCTCTAACCAGTGAGCCACACTACTTCTGAGGCCTTATTTAGAGCATTCCTCATACCACATCGAATGATTTTCCTGAACAAAACAGTGCAACAAACTTCATGTTTTGGTATAGCAAAAATGAAGGACTTGAACACATATTCTCATGCTTCGAGCATTGGCAGCTATTAACACACTTTAGTGAGGATACTCTGAAACAATGATACGTATTTGTTCTTTCAATTCATCAGACTTCAATTGGACGGGATGGTTGGTTTGGACACCAGAAACCAATAGGTGTCAACCCAGATTCATGGGTAACACCAAAGGGTTTAAGATTAATAGGCCTGATCAGCAATATGTACAGTCAGAACACTCGGGTGGTGACGTCATATAGTGTTGGGAAGTTGTGCCTAGACTGGCTAAAAACCTCAAGACTTTCCCAGGTGAAAAATCACCTGTCCCTTCTTTCTGATGACATGGCTCTCATGGATATTTTATAAGGTCACCAAAACCTGTGGAATTTTAGTTTGCGATCTGAACATTATCTGCGCCAACTTGTCACCTATGCACTACGTGCACGGCAGCCATTCTAGGTCACCTATGTACTACGTGCACGGCAGCCATTTTAGATATCATGGTCCCCCTGCCCACGATCTATCGCCAGCGCGCCCCTGTGACCCAGCAAGCATCCTCCGCGCGCCCTGGTTCCCCCTCCCTCCTCCTTATGAGCATGACCCTTCTGCATGACCCTGTCCTTGGGAGTCATGCCAGCGCCTGACCAACACCTCCTCCCCTCCCATGAATGCCCCTCTGTTAAGCAACCTCCCCTCTGCGCTGGATTGTCCACGCGGCATGAATACCACTCCATTGATGGCCCCTCACCCCGTGTCCGACTGTCCACACAGGTCCGAGGCCATTGCCTAAGCCGAGAGATATCATTTACTACCCTTATTGTATGAGGTCGCTCTCCTTCAAAGGACCCTCTATTGATCCAGGCCTCCCCACCCCCTGTGACATGATCAGGCGCACACATCCTAAGACTCGACGAAACACTCAGCTGCGTGATGATTCTTCCTCTTATCAGCAGGTTGAGGAACTCTATTGTGAAGGTATATGGGGGTGGGATTAACACGAGGATTACGGGGATGTCTTTTCCTTGCCTTACAAAGTTGTGATTGTAATAAAGGAAGGTCACATGCCATAAACCAGTGTATAAGAGGCCAGGCCTCCGAGAGGCTGTTAGAGCACCTCGAGACGATACCTTGTTGTCTGATCTGATGTGTTCTGCTCCGTCGGAATAAACTTCTGTTTCCTGCCTTCTGGTCTCCGGCGCCTGCCTCATTGCTTGGTAAATTTGAATGGTACAAGGGCGGTTAGCGCCGGGCAAATCTTGAGAAAGGTCCTAGCCCTACCTTTTTCTACAATTTGGCGTCCCAAAGCGTGGGGCCCATCAGCGACACGTGGATCCAGTGGGAGAGGTCCCGATGACAGAGTGAACGACTGCAACGATCGGGAAGAGCTCATGTCCGATAGACCCTCGTCTGACAGCCGATCATCCGACCTTCACTAGTTCTGAACAGACCTCTCTCGAGTGATCTACGGTCCTGACTGGGAACCATCAGGAGTGCCGCGAACATCACGAAGGAGAGAGGACGATCGGGCGCTGGATCCAGAGGACAGGAAACCGTCCATGCGGTCCGGGTAAGGTCGTGTAAACACGACGAATTGAGGAAAATTGTTTTTGTTTGGATAATACTAGTATTACGCTTTGATTGAAACCTCTGGAGATTCGCTGTCTGCAAACGGGGAAAAAACAAACAGGCTCTCTCTTTGCAAACAGCGAAGGATAGGTAACGCAGACTTTTGTCCCCATTGTAATCCGTCGTGCCTATCTTCCTCCCCCACTGTTTCCCGAACTGTCGTTCGTGGATTATTGTCTGGAGATTCCTTGTCTGCAAACAGGGAAGAACAAGGTCTCTCTTTGCAGGTAGAGAAAGAGTGGGTAGCGATAACTTTTCGTGCCCACTTATTCTCCCCACTGAATTGTTTGATTGGCCGATTATTCGGTATTGGTTCGTTTGAGGTATTCACCGCCGCCAAACAACGGAGAATAGAAATATTCTGCCTAGTCTTTGCCCGCTGTGATAAGATAGGGAGTGCAGACTTTTGTCCCCGGTGTAAACCGTCATGCCTATCTTCTCCCCACTGGTTGGTAGCCTGTTTAGCCCGGACCGCTTATTAGAGATGAACCATCCAGCTCCACTGGAGGGCACCCCTAATAAGGACATGTTCACTAAGTATGGACTAGTCGCTATAGCTTACACTAGACTATGGCATAAATATACGAAAAAGAACCCTGAAAGTCAGTGGCCACTGATAGGTTCCTTTAACGAAAATAAAATAAAAACATTAGAAATAGCGCTCCAGAAGAATAAGACCACGCCCACTATGCTCGACAGTATCGGCATGTGGCGCAAAGAAACGGAACAACGAAAGAAAAGAGAAGAAGCAAAAGTAGGGAAAGAACTACGAAAGGCAGCCCACCTAGCCGCAAAGCAACTAGAAGAAGAAATAAAAGAAAGAAAAGAAGCTACACAAAACCAAGAATCAGGGTCAACAGGCCAATGTCCTGTTAGGACCCCCTCTGCGCTCTACCCTGAACTGCCCTCCAAACAACGGGCAAACGATGAGTTACTGCTAGGTCCCCCAATCATCTACATGCCCCCTCCATACGCTCCCAGCCAACAAAACCTGCAAGCCCCGAGTGTGAGTGAAAGTGACCCTAGTGCTAGTGCACCGGCCCTCGCGGCCTCCGCACCAGCCACATTAACAACTTCGTCAGACGACCCCGAGGCTAGCAAACAATCATCAGCCAGGTTAAGTAGGTTAAGCAAAGATGAGCGGGATGGGATCAACGAAATAGCAAAGACATTGGTAGACCGAAGGGAGAGCGAAGAATACACAATGAGCGTATATAATTCACACGCCGACAGCCACAGACGGCATTTCATTTTGCGGTTCAGCTACCACACCCTGAACGCGTATGAAGATAGGTATCAGAGTAAGGGTCCCGCTAGACTAACAACACTGTATAGGAAGGTTGATGTTGGAGATGGGACTGAACGTGAGGCGACGGAGCTCTTCATGCAAATGCTTGAGGTCTTCCGCCACCTCACGGAACAGAAACCAGAAGCCAAGGTTACGGTCCCTGAAACAACCTCGGCAGAGGTAGCCAATACTATGATGCCTATCAGAGAAGCGGCTCCTTACTGGATCCCGCCACGGGGCCAGGGAACGAGCGATGATGTTAATAGTGAAAATGCAAAGGGGAGGGTTGTGTACAATTGGGTTTACCAACCATGGGACCGGCAAGACATCCTAACCTTTAAGCAAACCTTGCCCGACTTAAGAAAGAACCCGACGGCATTTTATACCGAATTAGGCACAGCCTTGGGTTCGACAATAATGACTTTAGCAGATATTGACTTGTTCTTTGGGTTATGCCTGCCAGCTGATGTGTGGAAGCAAATCCGGAAGGTCGACCACACGGATCTGTTTGGACATACCTGGGACCAACTCGGTAAACTAGATAGACAGCGAGAGCCGGGGAGTAAACCAGTGAAGGACATACTGGAACTCCCAGACAAACTGGTCCAGAAGTTAAAAACCCTGGTCCCGGAAAGAAAAGTAGACTGGTCGATAGTCACAGCCTGTCGACAGAAACCCCAGGAAGACGTGTCAGAATACTTCTCCCGATTTGAGACAGTGTTCTCCGACTACAGTGGCCAAGACATGACCACCGCAACCGGACAGCACCTGTTTGTGCAAAATTATGTAAAGGGACTAACACAAGAAGTCTCCCAAAAACTGCAGACGAGCGAGAGTAGTTGGGGGGCCTCCAAACCCGCAGCTATCCTTCAGATGGCTCAGTATTACGAACACCAAAAGAATGAGAATGATAGGGCGTCCGAGAAAAAGAAGAAAGATTTAAAGGAAAGGGTAATGATAGCCCAGATACAAGGTATAGCGCTTGGACGGGAACACCAAAGGGGGAACTACCAATCAACCACCCCCAGAGATCTACCTCCTAAAGATCACACCCCAGCACCCCACACTGGACGTAGAGACGTTAGCAATGACCAATGCGCCTTCTGCAAAGGGCTCGGCCATTGGAAATTCCAGTGTCCAGTTCTGCTAGAAATGAATAGGAATAGGGATTCCAGGGATGTGGCGGGTGGTCCGAGGAATAGAGTACAGGGACGAGGGAGCCCCAACGACACCAATAATGACAGATCAGGAAGACCGAACACATTTGACCGTCCCCGACAGAACCAATATCAGCTATCTGAAGGTGAACATGCCCCCGACTTTGCATAGGACTGCCAGGGGCAAGGGAGGGATCCAGTCGAGCTCTGTGTTGACCAGCAAGGTCCTTATGTCACCGCTAAGGTCTTGGGTACAGAGTCTCCATTCTTGGTAGACACTGGGGCGACACGTAGTGTGTTATCAAAACGACTGATTCCAAGGGCACCCTTGTCTGGCTCACACATAACGTCGATAGGTTTCGATGGGACGCCCTCCACTAACCCCCTGTCCGTACCTATTACCTTTGACCTAGAAAACAACACTACTGACGCGACCTTTCTACTCTCCTCCAACTCCCCTGACGCCATTATGGGTATTGACTTACTGAAACATTTTCGAGCTACCATTAGGTGTTCCCCAGACGGAATACGAGTCATCCTGTACGACAACCCAGGCATGCCCAGATCCCCTCCCCCACGACACATGTGCTCCGTAACTGACGCTGACCTGTCCCTGCTTGACACCCTACCCCCGTACCTGTGGGCCAAAAACGACTCTGATGTGGGGCGAATGATGATTGATCCTATTCACATAACTGTACGACAGGACGCTATGCTCCCGAAACTCCCGCAGTATCGGATATCACCAGAGGGTGAGAAGGCACTGGTAGCGATCATTCAGTCTCTGGTAGATGCAGGAGTGGTTGAAGAGGTGGTTAGCAACGTCTGCAACAGCCCAATCCTACCTATTGTTAAGAAGCAAGGTGAAGGAGATGAGAAAGCGTACCGCTTCATCATCGACCTGCGAGAGATTAACAAAGTGGTTGTACCCCAATATCCTGTGGTCTCTGATATCACCACCATTCTGACCCTCATCCCGTCCACTGCCACCACCTTCACTGTTATCGACCTTAAGAACGCGTTCTTCTCTATCCCCATTCATCCAGATAGCCGTTATCTGTTCGGCTTCACCTTAAAATCCCGTTCGTACCGATTCTGTAGAGCTCCCCAGGGGTACACTGAAAGTCCCAGCATTTACAGCCAGGCCCTCAAAAGACAGCTGGATGCCTTCCAGCTACCGGAGGGAGTGGTGTTGATCCAATATGTTGATGATATCCTTTTGGCGGCCGACACCACCCCGCTTGCAACGACAGCCACCGTCCAACTCCTACACTTTCTTGCAGAGAATGGCCATAAAGTCTCCAAAAAGAAGTTACAGTTCTGCCAGCCACAAGTGACTTACCTAGGCCATCTTCTGTCCAAAGAAGGGAGGAAACTCACACCCGACCGAATCCAAACCATCCTAGATACCCCCATCCCGAAAACACAGAAGCAGGTCCGCTCTTTGGTTGGCCTAACCTCTTTTTGCAGACAGTGGTTGCCTAATTACAGCCTCATTGTGAAACCATTACTTGCCCTACTGACCAAAGATGTCCCCTCCCCACTTCCTTGGACCGCTGAGTGTCAAGCCTCCTTTAAAGAATTACGGGATGCACTCTGCTCAGCGCCTGTCCTAGGAACGCCGGATTACTCCAAACCCTTCTCCCTCTTCACCCACGAAAGGGAGGGATGCGCATTGTCTGTCCTAACTCAATCAATTGGTCCTAAGCAGCGCCCTTGTGCCTACTTCTCCGCCACTCTTGATCCTGTAGCCAGAGCCTTGCCTGCCTGCCTTCGAGCAGTAGCCGCCGCTGCTGTCTCTATCCGTCAGAGCGAGGGAATTGTACTTTCCAACTCCCTCACAGTGCTAGTACCCCATGCAGTCGACACCCTCTTGAATCAGACAAAGACCCAGCACCTGACTAGCGCACGACTGACAGGGTACGAGTTGACTCTACTTGCACCCCACATCACACTGAAGAGATGCACGACTTTGAATCCCGCCACATTACTGCCTCTGCCTGAAAATGACCCCGACGTGCCTCCCCTACACGACTGTGTGACTCTCACGGACGAACAAACTAGGAGTAGGGTTGACCTCCGAGACACTGCTTTTCCCGACCCCGATGGAGAGCTATGGGTAGACGGCTCTTGCATCAAACTCCCAGATGGCACCACTTCAGCTGCCTATGCAGTAACGACAGCCCGAACAGTAGTTGAGACAGCCTGCATCACACAACGATCTGCCCAAGCAGCAGAGCTGATAGCCCTCACTCGAGCATGCATCATAGCCGCAGGGACCACCACGAACGTATATGCGGACAGCCAGTATGCCTTCGGAGTGGTCCACCATTTTGGGCTCCTGTGGAGGGAGAGGGGATTCCTGACATCCCACGGCACCCCGATCCTCCACGGAGATCTAGTTTCCGCTCTGATTGAAGCAGTTCTCCTCCCCAAACGACTAGCGGTGATCAAATGTCAAGCACACAAAAGGGTGACAGACTTAGTTGGGCTAGGGAATGCATTGGCCGACGTCACTGCACGAACCACAGCTGAAAATAGGACGGTGACGCGCATGTACATGACCAGGTCACAAGCAGAAACATGGAGTGACGCAAGGATAATGATTAGAGACATACAATCGGCCAGCACCCCTCACGAGCTGACTAAGTGGGCAAGGATGGGTTTGAAGGATGAGGAGGGCTGTTGGCGAACGAAGGATGCAAGCAAATGGTTGCTGCCCGACTCATACCTGATCCCCATACTGACAATGGCTCACTCCCCCGCACACATAGGATCTGCACCCATGATCGAACTCATTTCCAAAGTCTGGCACAATGACAAAATCCCTGACTCAGCCAGACGCCTAGTTCAGCAGTGCCTCATCTGTCTGCAACATAACCCCGGGAAAGGAACTGTAGTGCCCCGGGGAGGGTTTGGGACCCCCAATCACCCCTTTGAGGTCCTTCAGATGGATTACATCCAACTAGAGAGATGCCAAAGCCTGAAGTATGTACTAGTCATCGTATGTGCCTTCAGCAAATGGGTAGAAGCCTATCCAACCCGTGACAACACTGCCATGACTACTGCCAAAGTACTACTGAAGGAATTTTTCCCTCGCTATGGCCTTTGCCGAATTTTATGGAGTGACAATGGCCCCCACTTCATAGCTGAGGTTATCCAGCTAATCCTGAAAGGGTTGGGGGTGAAGCAACGATTCCATGCGGTCTTCCACCCCCAATCCGCTGGTCTAGTGGAACGCCACAATGCCACACTCAAGCTGAAACTGGCAAAAATAGTGGCCACCACTGGACTTAATTGGCCGGATGCCCTCCCACTGGCTTTGTTATCAATGCGCTCCACCCCCACCAAGCACCATTTGACCCCCTATGAGGTCGTGTTTGGGCGGCCTATGAACCTCTGGACTGCTCCCAAACCGACCTCCATCCATGACGTCCCAGACGTCCTACTATCTGATTATTTGTGCAAGTTGACTAAAACGTTGTCTGTCATTCATCAACAGGTGCAGCAGGCCATCCCCGATGCTTCCAGGGGCCCCGGTCACGACATCCAACCGGGAAATTTTGTATTGATACGAAATTTCCAGCGAACCAAGAGTCTGGAACCTCGGTGGACGGGCCCCTGGCAAGTGCTGATCACCACCCGAACAGCACTCCGAGTGGAGGGGAAGAAGCACTGGCTGCACGCGCATCATTGTCGGAAGGTCCCTGCAAACCTGGCCACGACAGAAAACGTCAGCACCCAAGAAGAGCTCCTGACCAAAGACCGACCGATATTGGACTGTTATCCAGATCCTGGGGCACTCGAACTTGCAAAATTCTCTGATCCTACTGTGCCATCCAGAGAAGGGTATTTCCTGCGTCGAAAGGAGGGAGTCTCGGCTAAGTAGGCCACGGACTAAGTTAAAATCTCAGAACGGTGACCTACACACAATCACGGGTTGCCGGGAGAGAAGCTAAACAAAGTCTGTGGTTCTGCCCACTACCGAGCCCCTTGAAGGTGATGGAAGCGCCAAATAAGAAGATGATGGAAGCGCCAGATAAGAAGATGATGGAAGCAACGGGAAATACCCAGTATAGGAATCCAAAGACTGACAACCTGCACAAATCGAAGACAATTGCACTCTTCATTGTCTTCCTCTTCTGCCTCCTTCTCATGACCTCCCTCTGGATTCTGGAAGAGAGCACACCGGCTCATGAGACATTGCTACCTACTGCACAGCCAACACCCCTGAAGGAGCATCACCTAATCTCTCTGTCGCCTCAGCTCCGAGAAAGGCGCAGGGAATTCTGGAACAATTCCTTTGTGCAACTGTTGCACCAACATAACCTTGCTGCAAATGCTACGAACTGTTGGATCTGTGGGTTGCTCCCACATGCCACTGGACACTCCATCCCCTTCATCCCTTCACCCTTCTCAGTTCACGGCTCTTGCCTCGCCTGGTTGATCCTCATGCAAGAGAGCCACAGGGACAACGCCACCTCCAGCCGGACAGTGTCACTCTTCTACTCTGGGTTCTGGCTGAACAAAACAGGAAAGACTCCAGCTGCCCTGTGTCCAGCACTCGCAGGCACCACCTTCATCAAAGACATTCCAGCCAAAGAACGAGTCGAAGTACAGGTGCTCCACAATCCAGCCAGAACCACCTTCTCTCATCTGCAGAAACAAACTACCGCCACCCTGACTGTGGCTCTGTCCGTGGTCAATGTCACTGGCCTTGTGTGCCTAGAAGGCCAAGGAACGCAGCTGGTGGGTTACAGCGCCTGCCGAGTCACCAGAACATTGGACTCAGCTGAACCCCCTTCTTTTGTTGCTTCTCCGAATATGTACTTTGTGTGTGGCACCAAGGCTTACACCTGGCTCCCGAAAGGATGGAAGGGCACCTGTTATATTGCCTTCGTTCTTCCACCCACATATGTAGCCCCTGCCAACCACCACCGGCAGAGGCGTGCAGACGACCTTGGGCAAGCCGACTCCACTGGAGCACAGTTCCTGGATGCAGCAAAGGGACTTGTTCCTCTGTGGGGCCCAATGGCTAACAGCCGTGCTATCCGACACCTGACCCAGGCAGTAGAAACAACGATCAATATCACGGCTGGCATCCTCGCCAACAATACTGCGGAGCTTCAGGCGGTCCGCCTCGTGACCCTCCAAAATCGACTTGTCTTAGACGTGGTCCTAGCCGACCGAGGAGGAGCATGCCGCATCATCGGATCCAGCTGCTGCACCTACGTGCCTGACAACTCGCCTTCAGTCTACAAAGCCATTGAACACCTCCACAGACTGTCCTCAGAGGTTCACCAAGAGCAGGAAGGATGGTCGCTTGGGAGCTGGTTTTGGGACACTTTGAAAAATTGGGGTTGGAAGTTGTTTTCCTTCGTACTGATACCTATTGTAATATTATGTGGGTGTTGCTTAGGTATCCAATGTCTGCCACCTTTGCTCGGCCTTGCTTCTAACTGTATGTGCCCAAAGACTTTGGACTTCCGAAATGAGCACATGAGCCCCCTCTATGAAGTAGAAATACGTGGCCTTATGGGGATAAATCCAAACTGACAAGTTGACGAGACATGTTAAAAGGGAGGACTGTGGAATTTTAGTTTGCGATCTGAACATTATCTGCGCCAACTTGTCACCTATGCACTACGTGCACGGCAGCCATTCTAGGTCACCTATGTACTACGTGCACGGCAGCCATTTTAGATATCATGGTCCCCCTGCCCACGATCTATCGCCAGCGCGCCCCTGTGACCCAGCAAGCATCCTCCGCGCGCCCTGGTTCCCCCTCCCTCCTCCTTATGAGCATGACCCTTCTGCATGACCCTGTCCTTGGGAGTCATGCCAGCGCCTGACCAACACCTCCTCCCCTCCCATGAATGCCCCTCTGTTAAGCAACCTCCCCTCTGCGCTGGATTGTCCACGCGGCATGAATACCACTCCATTGATGGCCCCTCACCCCGTGTCCGACTGTCCACACAGGTCCGAGGCCATTGCCTAAGCCGAGAGATATCATTTACTACCCTTATTGTATGAGGTCGCTCTCCTTCAAAGGACCCTCTATTGATCCAGGCCTCCCCACCCCCTGTGACATGATCAGGCGCACACATCCTAAGACTCGACGAAACACTCAGCTGCGTGATGATTCTTCCTCTTATCAGCAGGTTGAGGAACTCTATTGTGAAGGTATATGGGGGTGGGATTAACACGAGGATTACGGGGATGTCTTTTCCTTGCCTTACAAAGTTGTGATTGTAATAAAGGAAGGTCACATGCCATAAACCAGTGTATAAGAGGCCAGGCCTCCGAGAGGCTGTTAGAGCACCTCGAGACGATACCTTGTTGTCTGATCTGATGTGTTCTGCTCCGTCGGAATAAACTTCTGTTTCCTGCCTTCTGGTCTCCGGCGCCTGCCTCATTGCTTGGTAAATTTGAATGGTACAAGGGCGGTTAGCGCCGGGCAAATCTTGAGAAAGGTCCTAGCCCTACCTTTTTCTACAAACCCATGTCAAAAGCGCTTTTTGTTCAGAATATTCAATGAGCTGTAGAAGATTACTCAACAGAAATCTGCTGAGAGTTTGCGCGAGATCGACAGGGTTCATTTAGAAAAGGCTTTGTCTGTGGTTGACAAAGGTATGACCACATTATCATCCAAGATTTATTCACTGGGCAACATAGTGTTTTCAGCAATTGACATAATACAGCAAGTCATGTCTATTTTACAACATGGACAATCACAATTATGGTCCTTTGTAATACTGAGCAGGACTTTACAAACATTGTGTTCTTCTGAACACGTGCCATGGCGTTACATCAATAGCACAAGTCACTTTTCGGCATACGATCTAACTGAAAAGCAGATTATAATGGCACACACAGATGCAAAATATACCATGCTGCACATTGAAAAATTAGACCAATTTCCTTTTAAGGTCGCTGAGGCACCATCCATAGACTGGATAATCCATGGTTACATTACCCTACGGATCATGAGGTGGCTGAGACACCATCCATAGACTGGATAATCCATGGTTACATTACCCTACGGATCATGACTTTCCAATTCCAATACCAACAGTGAGGCAGATATGAAGCGCTTGAGGAAGGTTATGTGCATGAGTATTGGGAATTACCTTTAAGGTTTAGATGCAGGAACGGAGACACAGTAGTTTTCCTTGGTTGTTCTAACTGCGAGGATGCTTTAAGCGGGCCTTTTTTTGTTTTTTATCTTTCAAAAACTTTATTTTTAATTTTTGCAATCAATATAAACCGGTAAAGGCACATAGTGTCAAACATTGCATTTGGGTAAGATCCACAACAAAGTGTAAAGACTTATCATAATCACTGTCAGCTTTACTAGTTATCTAACAACAATGAGCTTGTCATGTGAACTTCAGAATATCAACAAGCATCCTCTTCAGTTGCACATCCACTAGAATTCTAGCCATGCTGATAACTTAGGTACACCTCAGGGTTTAAGAACACACAATATAATTTCATTCAAGTCCAAAGATCCTCTTCTAACTTCTCATGCCTCCTGCTATTCTTCATATGAGCCTTTTTCCGCCAGAGACCACTCAGGCACATCCCTCATCCATTCATCAAGATAGGGGGCCACTTCCCCATCCAATTTATTGCCACCCTGCGCATTGTTAAGACCAGGATGAATTACAATAGTTTATACATCATTTTGCAGTTCTCAGGCTACATAACATGTCTGAGTAAACTGGGCTGCAGGGTACCCTAAATCCTGTACCCTTTTCACTGACTCTATCACCCGTGTCTAGAATCGATATACCTTGGGGCAGCCCCACGCCAGATGAAGAAAATCTGACCCCGGAGTACCTCACAGAGGGCACGCATCAGAGTGATCCAGGTCAAAGCGGCACAGCCTCATCGGAGGTCATATATGAGTAATGTAAGTATTTGAAGTGTGTCAACTTGAAGAGCGCAATGCAGTACACTGTACATATGAGTGCGCTTATCGCTTTACACTTCGACTCAGGTCCCGTCCCATGCTGACCGGGCCGTAGGTGCAGGACCCGCCGCGTAGGCCCTCATGATATTGTACAGGAGTGAAATAAGCCAATAACCATGGCCACAGCTAAGCATTATGTCCAGTGTTTGTGTTGCTGGCTGGACATTTATGTTCTCTTCCGTGCGTCGGACGGCCTGCAGCCGTCTGACGTCACGGTGGGCGAGTGAGTTGTACGGCCGAGGGCCGTCCTACTTCGCACACGTGGAATTTGCCCACACAGTGGCGAAAGTTGTGCCGCATCGAAGCGGATATATGTGAGCCATGTTACACTAGCCACTTCCAAGAGACCGGCATTCTGGAGAAATTGGCCCTGACCTAGTCCAAAGCAGTTGCAAGCCTGCTCATAGAACATGAAGGTTTTGTTTGGGTACAAGTCCTCTAATACATGGCAACCCCCTCCCTCCATGCTTGAAGTGACATCCCATCCATCATTTTCTGCACTGGTGTAAGTATCCAAAAAGGAATCTCCCTATGGAACGGCACATATTTTCGAATTTGTTCTACAAATGATTGCCATATTTCTGCAGTCTGTTGGACCACATAGGGAATGTCGCCTTGGATACCCGCACCCTCCATAATAGCCATTTGTGGCCTATCTGGCTGGACTTGCCCCCTCAGGAGGCTTTTCCCAGTTGTCCTCCTCATCCATCCACCAGTTCGCATGCTGTAAATGAGCTACATAGCATAAATCCATCCAGTGGGCTTCAAGTAGCTTTAAGTGGGTCCTTAGTTTGCAAAGACATTTCTCTCCACAGGGCATGCATTGCTTCAGTAGCAAACTTAAGGGTTCCCCCTAAACCATGATCCATCCGGTGTTCAGGCTGCTCTCGAATGGGAGCTACTTGATGCTGAATGTTCAAGGATGCTGTGGAATGGAACCGGACATCGCTTATCTAGTGACGGTTAACTCCATAGTGACTTGTTGCACACAAGTACAGTTATAACCTGCCCACACAGTTAGGAAGGCAACGCCTTGATACATCAACATACAATTTAATTCTTTGAGAAAACGAAAGCCATGCTTTTTCAAAAGGATGTGGCATTAACTTCCACCAGAGAGACTTTTGATCTCCAGGTTGAGATGCAGACTACTCCATACTAACTTCCTGCTGCATTTTGGAGAGCTCGTCCACCATATTTTTAACATATGTGATGTGAAAGGAATAGTGCACGTTTTAAATGGATCGGCTCTGGTCTGGTTAGCAGCTTTCAGATGATTTTTTAGAATCAAATATTTTTATTGTGCGGTAGAACATCATAGAACACAGCCCAGCTGCCTACATTGACTCGCCGGCAGGGCGGATGCACACAATGGTTAAACACAGCGTTTGGGTCTACATCCCTGAGGCCGACCCCGCGCAGTTGAGGAATCACCATCACCGCACCGGAAGCATATTGACCATTTTTAGAGGAGAGAAAGCAAAAGGAACATCAAAACAAAAAAAAACACCACCTGCGCACCCCCACACCCACCCCCTGCCCCCTTTTCCCACCCACCCCTCTGCATCAACTCAACCACATAGCACCGATCTCTCATGGGTCGGCCTCTCCTTGCGTAATTACTACGAAAATATCCTCAGGCGTGCGCTGAGGCCCCAGCAGGTTCCAGAGGGATAAGCTGTAGTATTTGCAAGTACTTCGAGCGCGTCACTTCCCGCAGATCTTTGGACAAAAGCTGCACAAACCGCGCCAAGAGGGCCACATAGTCATCCACTTCCAAGGATAGGCGCTCCATAGCAAGGTTGTGCCATAGCTGCTGGAACCAGTCCCGTGGGTCAGGAAGAGCCGGGGAACCCCATTGTGCCAGAAGGACTTGTCACGCTGCCAGTAGAGCCAACGCTATCTGTTTACCTCTTAGTGACCGTAAGGGGAAGGATTTAGGGTGGGGAAGTCCCAGTAAAACATGCTCGGGTAATCAAGGCAGTGTAATCTGAAAAGCAGTGTCCAATTCATCAAGAACTGTTGCCAAAGAGCGGTCCAGTTTTGGGCAACTTCAGTTTGTCCCAAGCCTGCACGCGCGCCGGGGTATAGTACCAATAGGTCACTGTTTTATAGGTAGATTCGGTCCCTGAGGTGTTAGAGGTCATGTGGTGCACCCAGTAGAACACATGCTCCCATTCTTTAGTCGTCAGGGGATGCCCCAATTCCGTCTTCCATCGTACCTGTGCCCTCGTGCATTGCTTTCTGGAGTTGCGTACGATCATCGCATAGAGTACCGAAATTAGGCCGCAGTCATCTTTTTTACAAACCAGCCAACGCTCGAAGGTCGTGAGCGGCCTAGACATAAGGGCCCCATGAGCTGGACGAGTTACCCAATGCACCACCTGCGCACGATAGAATTCATCGTCTGGACCCAGCGGGAAGTAATCCGCTCTCAGAGTCGAAAATGGGATCAGGCCTTCCAAGTCAAAAAGCATACCCACCCTCTTGCAACCTTTCTCCCACCATCGTTGGAAAACTGGTGATGAGCAACCCGGATGGAAGTCAGAGTTATCCACTATTGGTGCCATTGGGGAGGGGAAGGAGAGCCAGTTGATCCCATGCTTTGAGCGTCGGGGACGTAACCGGTGACGAGTAAAGCCCCCACGCCCTACATTTACGCGGGAGCCAAAGTTCTCTCCAGAGGTTACAGCCGGCCACCGTCTGGTCCATAAATAACCAATGCTTACTGGACATGGGTCTGTTCCATTCCACCACGTATCGAAGACAGGTTGCCTGGAAGTATGCGTACAGTAGCGGGAAACCCAGACCGCCAGACGCCTTTGGGGAAGTGGTAACCGCAAATGCAAAGCGAGGTCTCTTGTTATCCCACAGAAATTTGTTAAGGAAAGTTTGTAATCGTCTTAACATGCCCAGTGGTGGCTTAAGGGGCAGCATCTGGAAGAGATAAAGTACACGGGGAAGCACCGTCATTTTAATCATGGCAAGTCGACCAAGCCAGCTTAAGATGTGACCACTCGGCTAGGTATTTAGCAACCTGCTCCACCAACACAGAATAGTTTAGTGAAAGGATTTTGGCTAGCGTTGGGGCTAGACATATACCCAGATAGGTGATATCTGAATGCACCCACTGAAAGGCAAAATCGTGCTGCAGGTCTACTACATCAGAGTCTGGAATGGAGATGTTAAGAATTTGCGACTTAGCAAAATTAACCTTGAACCCTGCCGCCGCTTGGAAGGCCCTGAGCTCAGTGGACAAGCACCGCAGGGACGTATGGGGGTCAGTCAGTGCCATAATGACGTCATCCTCATATAGACTGATTTTATGGGTGTCGGCTCCAAAGCGGATACCCGAGATGTGATTGTGGGCTCGGACGCATTGGGCAAAGGGCTCCATGGTGAGCGCGAAAAGCAGCGGTGAGAGCGGGCACCCCTGCCGCGTCCCCCTAGTGATAGAAAAAGGGGTTTACCCTCACCACCGCCCTGGGCACTACGTATAGGCATCGAATCCAACATTAAAGTTGTTTACCCTCACCACCGCCCTGGGCGCTACGTATAGGCATCGAATCCAACGTTAAAGTTGTTTCCCACGCCAAAGGCTTTCAATACCTCAAACAAAATAGTCCCAGTCCATGCAATGGAAAGCTTTCTCCGCATCTATGGACAACAGAAAAGCCTGGCTCTTAGAGCGGAGGACCAGGTCCATTAAGTGGAGCAGCCTCTTAGTATTGTCTCCCCCGTGTCTTCGGTATAAACCCTGCCTGACCAGGTTCTATCACCCCATCCATTAGGGGCTAAGCCTTGCCACCAGCACTCCCGCAAACAACTTAGATTTTCCCTGCGTAGCTTAGCATAGGTGGCCGCCAGCGCAATAAAATCCCCCCTAACCACCAACTTCAGGGCCTCCCAAGTTGACGCCAAGGATGTGTCCCCCACTGGATTTTCAGCAAAGCAGTGAGTGATAGTGTCTCGGATCTTAGTAACTACGTCCTCCGAGTGCAGCATAGAATCCCTAAGCCGTCACCCAGCCGACGGGGGTCTGATGTTGCAGAGCGAGACCTTTACTGATATGAGCGCATGGTCAGAAAGGGAGCTAGGCGCAATGTCTGCATCAGATAAGTGGGGTAAGAAGGCTGATGTGGCTAAGAAGTGGTCAAGACACGCGCACGTTTTGTGCGCCGCTGAATAGTAAGTAAAATCTCGCTCCTGGGGGTGTTGAATGCGCCACACATCATGCAGTCCTGCCTCAGCCAACATCTGTTTCCCATCCTGCGACCATGCACCAGTCTGCTGCGAGCGCTGTCCCGATCTATCCATCCCCCACTCCATCACAGGGTTAAAATCCCCTCCCACCAAGATCAATGCATCCGGGGACGCCAAGACCTGCGCAAGAGCAGCGCGAAGGAAGGGTTCCTGCTGAGCATTCGGAGCATATATGGACCCTATCGTGAAGGTCGCTGCACCCCACTGGACCCGCACTGCTAAGAACCTCCCCCTAATGTCCACCACCTGAGAAAGCACCTTTCCATGCAAACGACTACTAAACAGGAATGCCACCCCATTTTTCTTGTTCGGGCCGGAGGACCAGAGCTGCACGGGGAAAAGCTTGTCCTGTATACACCGGACATCTTTAGAAAGCAGGTGGGTTTCCTGTAACAGACACACATCACCATCAGAGTTCTCCAAAAGGGACAGAATCGTGGCACGCTTCACTGGACTATTGAGTCCAGGGACATTCAGGCTCACCAGTCTCAGTTCTCTAGTCATTGCAGAGCATTCCTAAAAGAAACCCAGCTAACACGCATGCGGCGTCCAAACCCAGTCTGCCCAATCGAGGACACATAACCTGTCGGTAGTTGCACACACCGCCACAGCGCCATGGACTTCTTGCCACCAGGCCTCATTCAACTCCTCTCTAGCATGAGGGGTACAGTCACCACTACACTGGTCACCGAAGTCAACAGCACACACCCCAAGGGCGACCCACCAGTCATCGCCACTCCCTCCGCACTCGTGCAGGAGGACCAAACCCCTTCCATTGCGACTAAACCCCCCGGAAGCTGATGCGGAGCCCCCCCTACAATTTTCCAAACCCACCAAACCCCCCCACCTATCCCCCCACACAAAGAAAACCATATTGAATCAGTGCATAACAAAACGAGAAAGAGGAATAAACAACAGTCCATTGAACAGACCCCAATGGCAAGGGAACATGGCATCCACCTTTCCCTTTCCCACTTCCTGATACAGGACATTCCCTTCAGCACGGACACTTACAAGTACCTCAGGAGGTTTCCGTCCAGACCCCCCCGTCGCAGGCAAATCCCTGAGAGGCCATGCTATAGATGTGAGACCTAAGGCGTCTCCGGGAGCGTCCGTCACCAAGGCCACCGAAGCTACCGCATCCCCTCTCTCCTTCAAGCTTAGCGACCTGTCCGGTTTCAGAGCTGGTGTCTGCTTGCCAACCTTCTGCCATTCCGCAGAGCGCCTACGATGTCTCTCAGAGGTGCTGGTAGTCTCAAACGGGGTAGCGGTCTCTCCAAGCCCAAGATTGAGCGTGCCGCATCCAATGACCGAACCTGAAACAGCTTAGACTTCCACTTAAATATAAGACTAAAGGGGTGCCCCCACGAGTAGGGGATCCCCAGTTCCCTCAGGTAAGTAGTGATTGGCTTAAATTCTCTTCGTTTGAGTAGTGTAGAGGCTGCTAAGTCTTGAAACAACACCAGATGGTTGTCGCGAATGTGAAGGGGGCGAGTTCGCGCGCCCGCTTCAAGATCCTCTCCTTAAGTTGAAAGTTGTGCATACAGACGAGGATATCCGGAGGGAGGACTTGGCACCACTTGGGAAACCCACACGATGTACACCGTCCATTTTAATCTCCTGCAGATCATCCTCATTCAAAATTTGCTTCAAAAGGGCCTCAACGTACTCTCGTAGGTCAGTACCTTCCCCTTTCTATGGCACCGCCCAGATCCGAATGTTATTTCGTCGAGATCTGTTCTCAAGGACTTTGGTGTGGGCCTGCAGGTCCAGGTTCTGCTCCGTGAGACGGATTACATCTTGTTGCAGTCGGTGTATATCCTCTGCTGTACCTAGGTCATGGTCCTCTAAAGTAGAGACTCGTTCCCCCACATTGTCTACATTGAGCCGTAGTTCTCTCAGATCCGAGGCAAGCTGAGTGAGCAGCTCCGTGCTATCCTCCTTGATGGCGGCAAATAGCTCTAGCATGAATGCCTTAGTCGCTGGTGCATCATTGTTTGCCTGACGTGGAGAATTGTTAAAGAATGTGAGGCGGTCTGCTGGGCGGGCTTCTGGCCACTCTCTTTCTGTAATTTTTCTTTTTTGGGCCTGTTCGCCGCCATTTTGTCGTCGCTGGAGGCTCGCAATAAAAGCAAGGCTAGGACTGCAACTCGTGCTTGGCTCGCTGTCTTTGGCACCAGTCAGCCCAACCCCAACAGGCTACTCCTTGCTCTGACACTCCTCGCTTATTCACCAACCCACGCAGCCACAGTGGGGCCACTGCCAAAAGGATCGGTCTTCAGCCCACTCACATTGAAAGCAGAGACAATGGCAGAGACAGCCGCCACTTCAAATCGCCCATCACCAGCAGACCAGGGCTCAGCTCTAATGTCCATCCCAGCCGGGCTCGGGGAGCAGTGGTCAAACCCAGGCTCTCTGCAAGGTGGCCACGCTCCGCAGTTCACCGGCGAGGGGTGAGACCAGAAGCACGCTTCCCGCCGAGATGTGGGACTTAGGCGAATTTATATGCAGGCAGTTGCAGGGGTTGGGGCACCCAGATTCCCCTGGGCCAGGCCAATCCTCGCAGTCCCCCCAATGTCCGGTCCTGCACACAAACCCCACAGCGCTGCACACCCTTGTCCAATATCACAGGACTCCCAGGCCCTCCTCCCGGGGTCACCGCCCGCCAAAATACAAGACTAAAGCTTGTAGTGCTCCCGGTGCTAATTTGCCGCCTCTCACCTGCACCTCCGCCCGTGGCTATGCGGCGTTGCGCAGGAGCACTCACCAGGGACTCACCACCTCGGCAGCCGCTCTCGATGGAAGGTCCGTTGCTCTTCACAGCCCTGGGCAGGCCCTCCACTCAGCGCCTCGCTTTCGCCCTTGCAGATAGCTGTTAGCAGTGACCGGGCTGTCCCCCTTCGGTCACTTCTCCAGGCCTATGGCTGCGCCTGCGATTAAGCCCCTAATGCCTCCTTCCACCTCCGGCGTCCTCTCCGCTCACGCCCCACTGCCGAAGAAAAATAGAGGCCCACAGCGATGAGCAGCAGCTCGCGCGGGTCTCTCGGCGGCCTCCACACCGGTACCAGTCCCCGCTAGAGTCCATCGGGGCGGGCGTCGCAGACCTCCACCTCAGCCGCTCAGCACCACCAGGCCTCAGTACTTCCAGGTCGCCCCTGCCGCGCGGGACCATGCTCTCCCCACCATAGAGCCTGTGTAGGGCGGCAGAACCCGTGGACTGCAGGGTGCTCGCCCGCTACCAATAGCACCGCCTCCGCCGCACCTCAGGAGGCACCAGGCAGCCCGCACTTCTACCGAGGCTGTCAGGGCGAAGGTCCGGGTCTCAGTGACGAGCAGCTGCTGGGGGCGACCTGCCTGCAAGCAGGGTCAAAGGTTGCTCCTGTTACAGCTTCTCAGCCTGCATATGAGGTAGCTTGGGAGGGAGGAGCAGCTGGGAGGCGGGAGAGGGGAGGCAAATGGGTGTGCAGGGGGGCAGGCCGCAGGGAAGCAGCGGTGGGAAAGTGTCGGATCGGGTGCGGCGGGTGAACTGGCGCACAGGGCGGAGGTGAAGGAAAGAAGGAAAGAAGAAAACCCAGGAAACAAGGAGGAACAAGGAGGCAGCAAGGAGGTAGGAACTAGGAAGTCAGGTGACGAGCAGCGGCGTGGGGGCAACCTGCCTGCAAGCAAGATGGCTCTGCTGTTGTCTCGGGAACATCTTGCTTCTTCTCAGCCTGTCTACCAAGATTATGTAAATGGGGCCGCAGCTTCTTTCACTATTTGGCACCCAATAGCAGGCTTATTACTAGCTCCAGAAGCTCTCAAGCTCCCTTGTCAAGCCTGCCTCTCTGCCCCCTGGTACTCAGATACACTCAAAGTTCAAAAACGCATTTGCAAACAGCAATAACTTTGATGGCGCAAAGACTATGACCCCTGGGGAAAAAGCAACTACAGAATATGTCTAGCTCACTATAAAACCCTAATGAGGAAAAATTGGCCTTCTACACTAGCCAAAAATCCAAAGAAAAAAAATCAACCAAGGAACTCTTTAAATAGCCAGGAATGTATCTTCCCCCTAACTTACCTAAGACATGAATTAGCCAGGTGCTATGCTACAAAATTGGCAACCACTTTCAGAATAAAGTTGAGCAGATTGTTCACAATTTACCAGTGGAGTCTACACAAACTTTATCTCCTGCTTTGAGCCCATAGAAGCCCATGTTATGGTGTTAACCTGGGCATCTATGGGAATTCACAAGGCCCTATTATCAAGCCCATTATTGCCGCTTTAGCAGCAGTTTCCTGCTGATAAAAGCGGCGATAATGTGTCGCCCTTTCTTGATAATAAGGCCCTATATTTGTCCACTTTTCCATAATTTCTAGACTCTCTTTTTATACTCCCCTCTCTCTCCTCTTACTCCTTTCTCTCTCTCTGTACTATATTGTCCTCTATGGTCATATTGCCCTTCTTTGTCTTTATATTTTCCTGTTTCTCCTCTTATTCCTTCTGTCTCCTCATTTTCTTTCCTTTCTCTTCATATTTCATTTTTTCTTGATACTCCCTGTTCTGTCCTCTTTCTAGTTTCTCTCCCTCTGTATGTAGTCTGGGTCGATTTACAAATGTACATTGTGTTAGTTTTTTTATGTAATAGTGGCAGAAATAATGTAGTAAATTGCATATGTATTTAGAAAATGAGTCAGTGTTGTTCACTGAAGTGTAGTAAATATATACATGGAAAATGTATAGTCACTTAAACGTTTTTCAGTAGTAAATGGTAAAATGCATGGTCTCGTTTTTTTGTCTAATATCACACTGTGCATGTGTGTACATTAAGGAATTATATACGCCCCTTTTTAAACGTTTTACAGTAGTAATGTGTTTTGGTAAAATGCATGGTCTTATAATTTTTTGGGTAATATCACACTGTGCATTTGTGTACATTAAGGAATTATGCGGCATATTACCAAGGACCGGTGTTAAAATTATCACAGTTTTATCGGCAGGAAACTGTTAATTCCAATAGAAGCCCATGTTCTGAATTCGCCCCTTTTTGTATATTTTCTACCCTCTCTTGTCATACTCCCTCCTCTCTTGTCTTACTCCTTCCTCTCTCATTATACTATCTTCTTTTTCTTATACTCTGCTCTCTTTTTATACTCTTTTTTCATACTGGCTCCTCTTTTTTCATATTTGTCCTCCTCTTTATATTCTCTCTTGTCTTTATATTCACCACTGTTGTCATAGTTCTTACTGTCTTCTCATAGTACTCCCTCTCTCCTTATACAGTCAGTCTTCCTTCATATTTGTCTTTTCTCCACATTTTTGTCTCTGTGTCCTTTTACATTCCTTCCTCTTTATTCATATACACTCTTCTGTTCTTATATTCTCTGTTTCTTCTTAGTCTCGCTGTTCTTTGCAGGTACTCAATATTGTTTTCACATACTTTTTTTTTCTTCTAATACTCTTTTCTCTGTACTCACATTTCTCCTCTCTTTTCTTATACTTTGCACTCTCTACTAATATTGCCGTATTTCTTATTGTCATATTCCTCTCCTCATTTCCCCCCTGTTCTTATACTACCCCCTGTTTTCATATTCTCCTCTCTCTTCTCTTACTTCACCATGTCTCCTCATACTACCGTTTTTTTCTTATATTTCCTTTTGTCCTATACTCCTTCTCTCTGTGTTCATATTTTCCTCTTTTTCTTCATATTTCTTTTTTATTTTCATTTTCTGTCCTCTCTGTTTATACTTCTTAAATCTGTACATATTGTTTGCTCTCTTCTCTTACTCCTCCTTGACTCCCTGCATACACTGTGCAGCACTTTCTTCATATTCTCTGTCTTTTCATACTGACCTCTCTCTTTATATTTGTTTCTCTAGTCATACTTCTGCCTCTTTCGTCATACACATTTCACTCTTCATAATCTTCCATCTGTTTATACTCCTTCTTTTCTCCTCAGACTGTATCCTCTGTTCTAGGACACTCGTTTTTTCCTTATGCTCCACTTTTCCTCGCATTCTTCATGCTCTCTTCTGGTACTGTTCTCTCTGTCTTTATACACACACTGTCCTCTGCTAGTATTCCTTTTTTGTTCTTATAGTTGTGCGTCTTTTTACATATTCCTTTTTTTCTCTAGAGTGTTTGTCTCTCTTCTTATAGTGCCCCCTCTGTCCTCTTACTCTCTTTTTTCTTCTTATACTCTTTCTTCTCTCCTCATATTTCCATATTTCTCTTCATACTCTCCCTTACCTATTCATACTTTCCAGGTTATTCATACTTCCTTTATCCCGTTATATTGCAGTGTCTGTTTATACTCCCCTTTTTCGTTAAATTTTTCAATGTTTCATACTCCTTTCTCTCTTGTTGTAAGTACTTTTATTTTCATAGCCTCACGTTTGTCTACATAATCCTCCATCTGTTCTTATAAGTAATATTATAGAATATTTCGTATGTTTTTTTTGTAATGTTATATATATTTTTTTATAATAGATTCTGTTTATCAATACTGAAAAAACTGTATCATGCCTACGAAATCTCAGAAGAGGAAACAGCGAAAGAAAGGTGCTTATTTGAAGAAAAGTCATCCACAATATTTACATGAAGAACCATGTGTTAACAAAAAGAAAAAAAGTCTTGGTAAGACAAGGAACATTTTTTTGTGGAAAATATTAAAGACTAAGAGTAGTGTGTACAAAGTGAAAAATGGTATTAGTGTATCTGCAATGAAAAAGAAAAAGAAGAATAAAGAGAACAATCATTGAAAGTCAACTGCAGAAAAAATAGTGTATAGTAAAAGGAGGAAAAACCAACTAATGGAAATTAGGAAAAAAATGTTTTTTAATAGAGATGTGTTGAATTTAATTAAAGAAATTAAGGGATGTAAAAAAACAGCATTTTATAAGAAGAAGAAATGTATAGAAAATATAGTTGAGAAGGCTTTTGAATTGAAAAACAAGTTGTTTATTTTAGTAATCAATAGAATTCGATCACTAGATACTCCAATCCATTTAATGAAGGCCAAAAGTAAGTGGAGAAGAGTAATTAACAGAAGTAATTTTTGTGAGTTTTTTTGGGGTGAATGGAAACATAGTTCAAGTTTTGAGCCTTTCTTTATGAAGAAAGTTATCTTCAGAGTAATGATTTGTTGCATGCAGTTGACACTATTGGTCTTGCCTATGAGGTTAGTAATGGTTGTCCTATTGAGAAAGGGAACATTGTTTCTAGAAATGCAGGAGTGGTGTTAGCTGATGAAGTTTTAAGGAGACATCCTAAAGCTCCAGTGTTCACTTGGAATTGTAGTAGTATTTGTAGTGTACGGCAAGAATCTATTGATTTTTTATGTAATTTCTTACGTAACTATACTAAGAAAAGTGTTAAACAAAAGATTAAGATGTTGCAAGGACTAGACCCTTGCAGAGTGAAAGAAAATACTGGTTTGCAAGGTCATTCTCTGGCTTGTGTTTCTAAAAAAGTATGTTGAAGTGTTTTTCACCATTTCAGCATGTTAGCAGTACATCATTCTGAAATGAGGAAATTAGTCAGAAGATTGTATTATGCAAAAAGTCCAGCTCTACTGTTAAAAAAAGTTGAACAGTGCTATTTTGCATGGATCTGTATCAAATGTAAAGAACGTTTGTGTTGAAATTGCGGTTAGTTATTTTGGTCCTGAGGAAGACAGTGCAGAAAAGAAGAGATATGAATAGAAGGAAATGTAGAAGAGACTGTACAACATTGTAGTACTGAAAATTTGGAGCAAGAAATTACAAAGTTTAAGGTGATTGCAGGTGAAAGGCCAAATTATTGTTGTGTCTGTTGTCGGCGAACTCATTATAACAATGAGACCAGGACTGTTGATTTGTATTTAAAAAGTGAAAAAGAAAATAATAATGAGTAGGAGGATTTTGCAACTTATTTGTTGGTAGGGAATTGTTTTAATTTGGGTTCTGATCAGCGTATTTGTAAATATTGTTATAACAAATTAGAGGAGAACAAAATGCCTGCTAGAGCTGTGCATAATAATCTTGAGTTGGTAAATATTCCTTCTGAGCTGATAGATTTAAATACCTATGAGTCTATTCTTATTCAATGTGTGCATCCATTTCAGGCTAATGTTCGTATGGAGCCTAAGACAGGAAAATTGCCTCCTTCTGATTTACAGAGAGGATTAAAGGGAAGAGTTGTATATTTGCCTCTTGATTTGAAGAAGAAAATTGAAACAATTGGTGTAGAAAATGTAGAGGATGCACCTTTAGTTATTCATGTTAATGGCGTTCCTACTAAGAGTAAGAAAATCTGGCAAGAATTACTGGATGTTAGGAAAGTGAAAAAGTCAACGTTGTATCTGGTAAAAAATAATCAATATTACAGAACTGTGTATGTGAGAGAAGAAGAAATAACTGTAGAATAAGATAGTGACTTGCCATCTGGACAAATTGAAAAAGTGGATGTGTCCAGAACTGAAGAAATCTACGAACATTACAGTGTTCATCCACTGCATACTAAAGAAGTGATGGGGAATACTATAGAGTTATTCCAAATGAAAGAAGCTAAAGGAAGTCCCATTAGTGTATGGGAAAAAAGCTTGGAAGCTCGTTGTTTTCCTCAGTTGTTTCCCACAGGAAAGGGAGGAAGATATAATGACCAACCTGTGCAGATTCCTGCATCTTAATACTGAACATCAAGATTATATGCAGAAGATCCAAGATTTCGACAATGTATTCCGTATTTGTTTCATCTTTTGTTTGAGAGTGATTTGTATGGACTTGCTTATGCAGTAAACCATATATTGAAAACAGGTGTAGATCTGCAAAATGTTTCGGCAAAGGAATTTATGGATAAAGTACTGCAGAAAGATAATGTTTTGGAATCTCAGCTAATTATTCTCATGGCATGTCAGCGTGGTACTAATTGGCGAGGAAGTATTTTAAATCCTATATACAAAACGGGTTCACGTGCAGACCCTGCGAACTATAGATTGATTGCACTGATCGATGTGGAGGCCAAGATATATGCTGCAAATCTCTTGGCAGATCTAGAGGATTGGGTCAAATGCATAAACCTGATACCGAACACCCAAACTGGATTTCGGGCCGGAAGGGGCACCCTTACCAATATCTCTGCTGTAACAATACTAGCTAATCAAGCCTACGCAAAATCTCGAACCTTGTACACATGCTTCATCGACCTTAAAGCAGCGTTCAACAAGGTTCCGAGAAAGAAGTTGTGGGCCAAAATGAAAACCTGGGGGGCACCACCCAAACTTTTGGAGGCAATAATCAATCTTTACTCAAATACGTGGGTGCAGATAAGGAAAGGAGATGGGCGCACCATAACAAACAATATCCAAACATCAAACGGTCTAAAACAGGGGTGCGTGGTGGCCCCCTGTTTATTCAACATCTACACAGCTGATCGCGAGAAGTGCCTCCAACAAGTGCAAATCGACCCACCAAAATTAGGCAAAACACCGATCAGGAGCCTTCAATACGCAGATGATATTGTGCTCCTAGCACAAACACCAATAGGCCTGCAGCGTTCATAGACACAACTAGGATCTTATATCACCTCTGCTCAATTAGTAATAAACCTTAAGAAAACAAAGGTATTATGCTTTAGCAATCACCACAAAAAAGAGTCAAAAGGAAAATTCACCTGGAAACTGGAGGAAAAACCAATATCCCAGGTGGATTCATACAAATACCTAGGGTTCCACCTTGACCACTCACTTAAATACAAGCTACATTTGGACCAAGGGAATACCAAAGCAAAACAACTCCTGTACGTCTTCCAAATTTTACAGAAGACGCTAAAAGGTAGCCCAACAGGCCAGTTGCTTAAGATAATCGCAGCCAATTTTTTACCCTCAATATCTTATGGGTCGGTAATTATGAACACCAAAGATGCAGCCGCCTTAAATCTAGCCCAATCGAGTTTTTTCAAGCGCCTCTTTTTAATTCCTCAACACATTTCTCAGGCACAAGTTCGATTGGAATACGGGCTGAAAAATCAGAAACCAGCAAGACAAGGGGCGATGGTAAAATATTATTGGCGGGTGAGGCAAGCGGAAGACGACACTTTGCATCAGTCCTAAAAGGATCACTCGCTGATTTACATCTTGAAGAGGCATGGCACACAACAACGTCGTATTCCGGGTACAAAAATATGGTGAACAGCGCAATAAAGCGAATTTCGCTACTAACGGACAAAAGTGCCTTTGCTAAGAAAAAACACGCATGGGCATCGATTCAATCATACCTGTTTTTGAAACCCCAGCCGTACTTGTCCAAACACTTCTTGCATCACAAAAAGCACTATTTGGCGCTGTTGCGGTTGGGTTTGTTCCCTATAAAGGATTTGACCCTGAAATGGAAGTTTACATGGCCCACGAAAGAATGTCGCCTGTGTGATCAAGGAGAAGAGTCGTTATTACACCTTTTTTGCATCTGTCCTGCGCTACTAGAACATCGAAAAACAGTTCTTCAGGAGATTTTTAGGAAGCACCAATTAGGATCGTGCAGAGCTGCAGTGATACAATGCCTTGGTGGACTGTCAATTCAGCTGTCATGTCGAGCTATCACCTTTTGGAAAATAGCAGCTAAAGAACTGGACAAAAAAGACAATAGTCCACATGGCAAAGGCATATGACTGACTGGTCACTCCCTTTCTGTACAGGTATCAAGTACTGCTCTTTTCATATCGAACTGCAATGAACTTCTTATATGGTTATCGTTTTAACTGTCGCAGTGACCAAAGCTTACAAAAGGACATTGGTTTTACTCCTCTATATTTCATAGATTTTAACCTTAGCTAATTCTTATGTTATATGTGTTTTTCTCATGCTTTTACGTTTTTTAATGAAATCAAATAAAAGTAATACTTACCTTACCTTAAGAGTACTGGTACTGTCGTCATGGAGAACTGAAATGTATGCTAAGGAACTTAGGAACTCCTACATGGTTCCTTACTCTAAGCTGTGCTGAATATGCTTGGGATGATTTACTTCAATTTCTTCGAGAGGCAAATCCAAATATACTAAATATTGAATACAAGACACCTGGAGAATTATGCTCTTTGGATCCAGTTAATGTATGCAGGCATTTCAATCATAGATTTGAAGCTATGATGTCTTTTATCACCAATAAAAAAATCCTCCTCTTGGAGAGGTTCTGGACTTCTTTTGGAGAAAGGAGTATCAAGCAAGAGGTGCTCCTCATATACACATGCTAATATGGATCATAGATGCTCCCACATTTGGAACAGACTCAGATGATACTGTGTTGTCTTTTATTGAAGAATATGCTACATGTGATATACCCAAAAGTACACAAGATAAGGACTTAAGACAACAAGTCTTATGATTCCAAAGCCATCATTGTGGGAAATACTGTCGTTGAAAGTACAAATCTAAGGACAAATTCTACACCAAATGCCGTTTTGCATTTCCACGACCTGTAATATCAAAAGGAGGAGTGAACAGTTTTATTTCATCTTTGCGACATACTATCACAAGAAAGTCTCCAAAAAATACCTACAACTTAAGAAGAAATGAAGAGTCAAAAATATATAAATGACTATAACCCAGTCATTTTGTCCATGTGGAATGCTAATATGGATATTCAATATGTTGCGGACAATTCCATTGCTGTTGCTCCATATGTAACATCCTACATAACAAAATCAGAAAAAACAGAATTGAAGGAAATGTGGGAAGAGATTTCCCACGAGAAGAGTCTAACTAAGAAGTTATATACTTACAGTTTGAAGATGTTATCTCATCGAGAAATTGGAGCGTATGAATGCTCGGATCGGTTATCTTCTGCAAGTCTTTATTCCAAATCTAGAAGAATCATTTGGGTGAGTCTAGGTCTTGCTACAACACGAAACCGAGTTCTTAAATCTGTACAAGAAATTGAATATTTAGCTGAAAAACAGCCAGAAAGTACAGATATTGTGAAAACAAATATGTTGGATACATATTATCCAAATAGAAGTCATCATCTTGAGAACATTTGTCTCTATGAAGTGCTGCAAAACTATATTTTTAAATGGAATATTACCGAAAACATTTATAATGGTATATATGCCGTTATTGGTTCTGAAGGATGTCTGGTGAAACAAAGAAAAGGACATTTGATTAATCACCGTAAACTGAGTTGCGAAACACCTGACATAAGGGAATTTTACTATTTAGCTCTTTTGCAACTTTTCAAGCCATGGCGTTCAGAATTGGAATTACTTAGACATTTCGAGAGCTATGAAGATTCCTTCAATGCAAGTAAAGATACTATAGGATGTCCTGTTTTTGATAATTATGTAAAAATGTTGAATGACGAAATTGAGCAAAAAGCTAGAATTGCAGCTGAGATTGCTAGAGACAGTTCTCAAGACAGTAAAGTTCTGCTCCATTGAGTCAGGACCCACTAGGAGAACCAATTGTTCAAAATGAGGCAGCAACTACTATGGAAGAGGTGGAAACAGCAATGTATCAAGGTCAAGAAAATGTAACAAACTTAGGAAACTTCGAAGAACAACTAAATCTGGAGCAGAAAGAAATATATGAGCAAGTGAGAGAACACATTGACCATAGATTACTTCATGAGAAGAAAGAGTGCTCTTGCTCATGATTTGAACCTATCCGAATGTACGTGAGTGGACAAGCTGGAACAGGCAAAAGTTTTTTAATAAAGTAATCACAACTTTTTTACAGAAAACAACTGAGTCGCATTTGTCACTGCTCCAACTGGATTAGCAGCCCATAATATTAAAGTAATTACTTTACATTGTTTATTAATGCTACCAGTAGAGCATGAAAATAGCTATCTAGAGAAGCTTCTTTTGAAGTTTCAAGAGTCTGGAGGAAAATGAAACTTCTCATTATTGATGAGGTAAGCATGGTATCAAACTTAATGCTAGCTTTTGTGCATTTAAGAATGCAGCAAATTCTTAAAACAGAGTATGACGTATTATTCGGAGGAAAACACGTCATAGTTTTTGGAGATCTTCTACAACTTACTCCTGTAAACGGACAGCAAGTGTTTAAAACACTGTCGCATGAAGATACCAAAAAGTCTATGGGGAACATTGGAAATATAAACATTTGGTTATATTTTGAGTATAAGGAACTTATTACAAATGTGCGACAGGCAAATGATGCAAATGATGCTGATTATGGAACTATTCTTCAAGATATAAGAATTGGAAAAATTACTGAACATGGCAAACAAGCTTTACAGAGACGATTACTATCAAATTTGTTTCCAAATGAAAATATTGTCCCACAGAAAATATACATGAGAATTGCAGAAAAGCAATCTGTATTCTGCTTAATGCCAACCATACCTGAATGTTCTATATTCAATGAGTTGAAAAATGAAGAAATTATAAAACTGGAAGCTATTTATAAAATTGAACATGAAGGAATCACTATTATTTTGAATGAAAAGTTGAAGAGGAAATTTGATTCTTTAAAGAAATCGATAAGTAAAACTGCAGGTTTAGAAAAGTATTTGTATGCATGTGTAAACTGAAGGGTAATTTTACGACATAATTTGAATGTGGAAAAAGGTTTAGTAAATGGAGCAATGGGTAAAATTGTTGATTTTGTTAATTATGTAAATAGAGATGGAATTGAATTTTTGAATATCAAATTTGATGAAATTGCTGAAGTACAACAATTTAGTTGTTGTTCATCTCGGTTTTTGCTTGTAAAAGATTTGTATGTATGCAGAAAACAGTTTCCTGTTTGTTATGTGGCATATGCGGTGAACATTCATATATCTCAAGATTTAAGTGTAGATAGTGCTTTTGTGAATATTGGGAGTACCGTGTTTAAAGAGGGGATGGCATATGTTGCTTTGTCTCGAGTCAGAACTTTATCTGGATTGTACTTGATTGATTTTGAATAGACACAGGTTAGTGCAGATGCAAATTGTGTGAAAGAGTATATTAGGGTAAGAAGAGAATCTGCACCCAATTCAGGTCAATATCCAGTATTTGAAAAGCGTGTGGTAGGTAGAAAAAGGAGATTTGAGAGTATCTGTAGTGAAACTGTAGAGAAAGAAAGAAACCAAGCTGAAGTTGCGCCCGCAAGCAAAAAGAAAAAAGACAGTGTTGAAGAGAATGTTGGTTATAGGTTTGAAAATAGTTGTGGTGTCAACTGCTATGCTAATGTAGTTGTTAATGTTGTTTTGGTTCTTGAAAGTTTGCAACAGCAAATTGTTGAAAATCGGGACGAAAGATTCTGTTCATTTTTGTATTCTGTTTATGAGAAAAGTAGTAGTGATAAAAGTAAAATACAAACAGCCTGATTCATGTAGGTAAATTGCACTCGCAAAGGGCCAGATTCTCAGAATCTGGCCCTTAGCGAGTGCGATTTATGCATTTGGTATTCATGATACCAAATGCAAATATCGCTATGTAAGGATTCGCATATTTGCGTGGAATCGCATTTAAGGAATCTCTAATAGAGATTCCTCAAATGCTATTCATGACACACAACAAAATTGCGATTTTGGACTTTTGGGGCCGCTATTTACCGACAGGTCAGACCTGTCGGTAAATAGCAAAAACTCAGAAAAATGCTTTTAAAAGCATCATTCAAAGTTGCATGTAGCACACACACATGTCCTTTGGACATGTGTGTGCGCAACACCTGTCCAAAAGTGCATTTTAGGGGTGCTACAGGGCGTCCTTTGGACACCCCTGGCACCCTTAAAATCGCTATCTCAGTTGCGAGTAGCAAATTGCTACTCGCAAATCCCCATTCATTCCAATTGGCCTCTTGGCCCATAGGAATGATTGGGGAGTATTTGCGAGTAGCAAATTGCTACTCGCAAATAAAGAACATGTAGGAATCGCTATTTAAGTAGCAATTCCTACATGAATGCCGTTTTGCGTGTCCTCAATAGCGATTCGCTATGATTCGCTATTAGGGACACGCAAAACGGCATGTACATGAATCAGGCTGAAAGTGTTTCTGATATTCGAAATGTTTTGGACATATGCTCTGGTTCTAGTCAATTTACGCAGAATATTCAGCAAGATTGTCAGGAATTGTTAATGTTTATGCTTGGTGTACTGAAAGATGAAGGTATAGATATTGAACACCTTTTTGGCCTTTCTTATAAATGGCAACATGATTGTCAAAATTGTTTGTTTACATGTAGCACTAACATAGACACTGAAAGATTCATATATTTGACTTTAACTGACTGTGAATCAGTGTCTTTTAACAATCTAATTAGAGGAGCAACTCAAAACATGGAGTGTAGCCAATGTCATCAACATTGTTTCTACAAACATATGGACAGAATGTAATTTTAATGCTGCAACATTGTAGAGCTGATGGAAGAAAATTGGAAACTTTAATTAAACATTTTGCAGCAGGGCAAGTTTCAATATCAGGAAGAACTTTTCTAGCTGTTGCAATTATTTTTCATGATGGACCTTCTACAACATCTGGATATTATACTGTTTATTTAAAATGTCTGAAAGGTTGGATACATTGTAATGATAGTCAATTCGTTTTTAAGCAACATTTGCCTAAAGAGTTACCAAATTCTTACCTAATATTTTTAAAGCCAAAATTTTAAGTTAAAAAATGTGGCCTTTGTAGGATTACTGCTGTTAAGGTACATTAGTCTGGTGCTGTAGAGTATTTTGTAAGTGAGGGTGAGGAGGTTGAAGGTGACCCTCTTGTTGATTTTGAGGCAGTGTACGGTATTAGGTGGTGACTGATATGGCTGCAGCAGGTAACATTGAGAATCAGTCAGGTGGTGGTCTTTTGGATGTGTTGTAGTTGTTGTAGGTGTTTGGCTGTAATTCATGTGTAGAGTGTTTTGCCACAATGTAGTCTGCTGCTGATGAGGGACTGTGTTACTGTTCTTCTTTTGGTAAGGATCCACTTGTAAATGTTGTGGAGCATGTGGAGGGTGTTATGGCAGTACAAGGAGACAGTGTAGACTTGCCTACACATGGAGAGGGAGGAGTTTAGGATGAATTCTAGGTTGTGGATATGGTTGGTAGGTGTTGGTAGTGTCCACAGTGTAGTGAGCTAGCAGGAGTCTTCCGAGGCTGAGGGGGTGGGTCTGAGGTTGAGTACTTTCGTTTTGTGCGTTTTTCTGTTTAGAGAGCTGCTCTTTATGTAGTTGGTGATGTCCATAATTGTGATGTGGAGGTTGCTTTTAGTGGTATGTGGATTCTTTGTGAGGAAGATGATGAGCTTGGTGTTGTCGATGTAGGAGATGATATTAGGTTGTGATGGCGGGTCACTTGTGTGAGGGTGGTCATGTAGATGTTGAATAGCGTCGGGCTGAGGGATGAGCACTGGGAGACTGAGCAAATGATGTCGGTGGTTGTGGATCAGAAGGCTGGGAAGCAGACGCTCAGGATTACTATTGAACACTTAGCAAACTAAGAATTTGACGCATACTATTTGGCCGTGTGGAATAGTATGTGAAACCACAAAGGTCTTGTTGTTATATATTTTGTCAGCATATATTTGTAAGTAATATTATTTACAGTGTATGAAAATTAATCATAATATTTTGTTCTGTTATGATTGTTTGAGATGTGTCATATTTACGTAAGAAATTGCTCTTAGAGAAAAATATTTAAGATATGTTTTATTTCTATTTTTTAGATTGTTATTGAGAATGTTGAATGTTTTTTTAAGATAATCTTATTGATTGTCTTGTTTTTTGCCCGCTGTTATATGATGAGTACTATTGAACTCACTGTTTCTAGTGAAATTCAATATTTTCTGAGAACAGCAAAAAAGGCAAATGTAAAACTTTTATTATTTTGTGTTGTAAAAGATATATTGTAACTGTATTTTTTTGTGTCTTCCAGAGATGGTAATTTTATAATATATAATTTTTTTATTAATTAATATGCTTAAGGTAAGTACAAGTAACTGCTAAAAATGGTCGATGAAATGTCCTTCAAACGAGCAAAAGTAACAAAACATGGCCGAGAAGTTAAGTGTGTAAAGATGGTTTGTATCTTTTAAGGATATTTTAAAAAATGATATACTGGGTGTACACTGCCCTCATCAATCAGTGGATATGATAATAACTTATCTAAACCCTAGCTGCTGCAGGAGAGATGAACAATCCGCAAAGAAACATACTTGGAGTGCTTTAGTGGAACAGAGGAATTCTAAGATGGCCGCCTTGAGGAAAGACGCGGTGGCGGTCTAGTCATTTAGCACACACCTGTGGGGAATCCTTCGAGAGGCGCGCGCTCCCTAACAAGTGCGCACTTCACCTACAATGTTACTGAGTTCAGACCTATTTTCAATTGCTCAATAGATATTCCCGAAGAGAAAGCACAAATATTTCTGAGAGAGTTAAAGAAGGTTCCCGGTTAAACTTACCTTAGTTATCGTGCCCTCAACTAGAATTTAACTTTCGAGTTGGAAGAAGCCCACACATTACACAGCGGTTGATTTTCCTGTTGTGGATCCTTAAGGGCAGACAGACTCAGTCGTATTCAGCATCTGAAGAGCATAGAGAGAATAAGAAACCCTACAAGAAACCTAAGTGATACCTTATAGTTGACCAAGGTATATTCTTGGAAAATAATCGTGTGACAAGTTACTGAGTGACTAAACTTACCTGACATTATAGAGAATATTGAATATATTCACACAATGTATTTTCTGTAACGTAAAACGAGAAACGAGAACATTTATGATAAGCAAGGTCTTCAGGGAAAAGAACACATTGAGTAAGGAATACTTGAAACACTGTTGAATTAAGAAGGAATGTTAGTGAAAAACACAAGAGATTCAAGGATTGACAGAATAGATAAGAAGCAACAGCATGAAGAAAGGTTAGTAGAAGAACACAAGGAAATTAATAATATACTAATTAGATAATAAACTGAGAGGCTTAGGTAAATGAATGTTACATAATTATAGCTTATGAGCAGTGAGAAAAAAAACAGAACCACAAGCTACAAGGTTGCAGATAAATACTAGAGGAGAGGCTAGTTCAAAAGGTAGGTAATTAGTAGGGTTAGACTAAGTTATAGATGAGGAATAAAGATAGAGAAAAGACATGAAGTATTCAAAAAGTAGTGTAATAATTATGTCTAAATATACACAGATACACAGTGTTATTTTGGAAAATGAATAGTATCTTTTGCATTTTACCAAAACACATTTAATATTTTGGAATGGCAAGGTGAATAGATATATTCTACATTTTTTAGTAGTGTATTTTAGTATAATAGCCTGAGTCTTTCCCTATAGTCATAAGGAGTGACTGGTTTCGAAATTTAAGAAAAGCTAAGAACAGGATATTCTCATAAGTAATTATATTTATAAAGCTTTGCAAAGGAGTAAAACTCCAGTAATGGAATGTTATTAGATAATAGTATTTATATAGTATTTTTTGCAGGCCAAAATAGGTGAAAATGGTAGTTTTGTATTATATCTTATGAAAAGTGATAAAATTAACTGTTTATATTTTTATAGAAGGAGCAAGAACATACAGGAAAAATTATGGAAAAAGAACAGGCTCTTACTGAGGAGATTTTGGATATTATCTTAAGTATAATTGATGAATTAATCGTATCTGTCACAGGCAATGAGAGTGAAGAAGGGGAAATTAGTGTTGGAGAAATGAGGTGTGATTTCGAAGACGAAAGCTTTGATGAGGATTTTCTGGAAGTATTAAATTATGTTGAAATTTTAGAACAAATTAATTCAGAAACTGCTAACAAGGGACTTCATCTGAATGACATATCTGATGAACTTGTGTTGGAATGTCTGTTCAATTATGAGATGTTACAAAAATAAATGTATTGTTTAAAAATACTCAAGGTTTGAGCACTATCTACTAATGTATTTATTGTACTAAAAGTGACGCACTTATAGATTCAGTTATATATTCTTAAATGTTTGTATTGATGTAAAATATGCAAAGTGGGTCCGATGGTATGGATTTCTTAAAATTCGTATGGAGTATACATGCAGTTTTGTATGCACCTGCAAACTTGTGTTTTATGGCTTCAATTTGCCAGTCTGTATCCTTAGACTTCCTCCAAACACTCTATCACTGTTGTTTTAGTTTTGTAGTGAGTCGTTTCACTACATTAAAACACTAATGAGCACATATATAATAACTGGCATATCCCCAGGAATATGTTAGTTATTGTGCTCCGTGATACCACCACCATGGATGTGCCGTATTTACACTGCAGTGTATCATGGTACAAAAATGGCACATATATGTGATGTATCTGTGCTGTAAAGGTGGTGCATTGTTTGAGTTATGTTGCAAGTGGAACACATCTCCAGCAATGCTCTGGGGGCCCTACGCTGAGAATGCTATGTCAATCCTTACACCTGCTTCAAGCTAGTGCAGGGTTTTGACACAGCATGAGCCCAAAAGTGACAAAGTGAAATCTCAGTCAGCCACTTTTAGGAGGTGTTCCTGCGCAGCAACGCCCCCCCACCCCCTATGTAGGAATGCCTCCTTCTGGTACAGGGATTTACAATGAGACGCACCTCCCAGAGACTTCACATTCTAAATACCACATACCATGGCACATCTTTTGCACCACTGCTTCATCAGAAAAGTGATGCAACAGCAGTGTAAAAGAGGCACAAGGGTGTTGTAAATCTGCCTCTAACAAACACTTTCAAATTCACCCAGGCAGTTTCACTAGCAGTGCATTCTTTTTGAATTTACTTTTGTTGTTATTGTACATTAAAATATGAAATGTAACTTTAAAAATAAAATAAATATAAGTATTTATAAAAAAAAGTGTAGGAAATTACTATAAAAAGAAAGAAATATATTAATTAATACATTTTAAATATATAATTTACAAAACCTTTGAAATTCATTGAAAAACCATGGGTTTCAGGCATGTTATAGTTAGGAATTAGCATTTAAAAAACCTTAGAAATTCACTGAAAAAACCATAGGTTTCAGCCACGTTATAGTTAGGAATTAGCATTTAAAAAACCTTAGAAATTCACTGAAAAAACCATAGGTTTCACCCATGTTATAGTTAGCTGGACATTTCACTCGTACAAAACCTTTGAAATTCCCCCGTTATAGTTAGTTCAGCTTACTATAACTTGCGTACCTGCAATGCACTGCTGATGACATCACATATTACATCACTCATGACATGGTCATTTACATCACTCATGACATCTCTGATGACATCTCAAATTAAATCAGTGATACCATCACTGATGACATCATCCAGTCAATCTGACTATAATGGGGGAATTTCAAAGGTTTTGTATGAGTGAAATGTCCAGCTAACTCTAACTTGTTTTTTTCAGTGAATTTCTAAGGTTTTTTTAAATGCTAATTATAACGTGGCTGAAACCTAGGGTTTTTTCAGTGAATATATATATATAACACCTACTGGCGGTCGCCAATAGGCAGTTAAACTTAGGACCTATTATCCATAGGAAAACCGCAACATTCTATTTGGAATAACTTTGGCGTGGATTGATGAATCTTCTTGAAATTATCCAAACTTTTGGCCAGCTCAGTTCCACTCCTTCCCTGAAAGTATGTGGGTGATTTGTGAAGCAGGAGCCGAGAAAAAAGGGGGTCCCAAAATGGGTTTTCCCCATGGAATTTCCGACTTGTGCCTTTCGCTTATCTGGTGTCAATGTGTTCAGTAGTTTCAGAGAAAATTACGGTTAAAGTCATTTATATATGTATGGGTGCGTGGATCCGTGGATTGTGTGAGGATTGGCATCGTAGCATAAGCGCACCATCCCGATCACGCACTCAATTCTAATTGGCTGGCAAGCGGTTGTAAACATTCGAAACTAGGAACTATTGGCAGCCATTTTGTGCCTCGGTAGAAGCGTGGCTGCGGAAGTCAGTGAAATATGTGTGCAAAACGTGAACAGGGGCAAGGTAGAAACACCCTGAATGCCTAGGCCTGCTCAGGGGGTCTCATAAGGACACGTAGGGGAAAAAAAGTAAGGACCTTTTTTCTTTACAAAAAAAGTCGCAGGATGCGCGAAGGATCCACGTATTTTGCCGCTGCAAAAAACAAAGCATGGTGAATAAGATGCAGTGTTAAAAAATAGAAAAGAAATGATTGGTTGTTTGACAACATTCTGTACTGAAAAGTAAGGTGCATGTTTTTTTTTTAAAGCATGATTCTTATTGGTTATCAGAACGTGATTGAAAATAACATAACGGAGGATAAGGTAGTATATTGAGAAGTCAAGCACACTTGCTGTTTTTTTTAGCAACATTGTGTTTTGAACGTTTGTGTTCTTCGGGAGCCAGTAATGCTTTTTTTGCATGGGTAGATGCTAATTTGTATATGGAAATGCAATCTACTTTGGATTTTGAAAGTGAGAATTTTTTTTACTGCTCTGTCTTTCAAAATGCAAACCATGTTTGCTATGGGAGGGCGGGAGTCGTGAGAGTCCCGCTCTGTCAAAGCAAACAGCAGTATACCAGGGGTAGGCACCCCGGGACACTGCAGGAGCTGGTCGCAGTAGTTTCTAGGGCCCTCGAGGGCACCAGGTGGAGGGCCACGCAGTCTGCCTCCCGTAATATACAAATTCCCGGGGGGGTGATTCCCAGAGATTGAGGGGGTCGTTGAGGCCCACATACTTGTAATTTTGTAGGGGAGGGTTGGATGCGAAAGTGGTGCAAGGGGGTTGTATGTCTGGTACACAGTGTTTTGTTTTACTTTGCTTTCCTTTCTGTCATGTATAGGATCCAGGGTAAATATAACGCTTTCTGTACAGGCAGTAACGTTTAAGGCTACCCCCAAACGGCTTTCTGCCTCTTACCATAGTAACAGTTCACTTTTGAATTGGAACCGTAAGTTGTAGCTATACACTCTGGTAAAGATCTGGTGAAGAGTTAGCCTCAGAATTATACTTCAAATGATAAATATAATTTCTATTGAGGACTGCTACCCCCACAGAAAAGAAAGACGTATGTACTTTTTTTAATTAACTTTTATTAAAACAATAAATAACTGGAAATATAACTAAATGATAGTAATACAATAAATAACTAGAACCATAACATTAACAAAACAATATAACAAACAACATATATTATGGACTCCAATAGAAGTAGTGTTGTTAGTCTGCAAAAAAAAAAAGAAAATTGGTGTTTAAAATTAGATCGATGTGACTAAATGAGGTCAAACTTTACAAGTCAAAGTAACACTTAACAATATTTACTATTTTTTTAATGTGTCCAGTGTACCTGATAGATTTCACTTATCTTAAAGGCTTGCATTCAAACTGTGTCTATATAGAAGTGCCTACTGCGTCATATTTATATTACAGATGAACAGGTCTTTAAAATGATTCAGAGATGAGACAGAATTAGGTGGGAGATCAAGTCATTATGCAGGACTATATTTTTTAGGGCTTATTTACAAAACTCTTGTTCCACTTTTGTGTTACTTTTGTCATGTTGAAAGTGATGCACAATTGGCACAAGGGGTTTGTAGATAAGCACTTTTATTTCTAAAGCATTTAATTGGAGGTATTGTATATCTTGGCCACTCTGCTTACCTTATGTAAACACTGTGGCCAACAGAGTTCACAACTTGAACTCCGCTTTGGTTGGTTACTTGCTGGATACTCAATACAGCTTTCAAAAGGAGACCCCAATAAAGAGTACTGGTGTGGAACTGCAAGTATGCGGAAGCACTTGCAGACAAAGAATCCGGTCAACTTTGGAAGGGAAGAGTTAAGGAGATTGAGAGAGGCTCCTTCTGCTTCATTAGAATGCCCAAGTACCAGTGGAGCAACACCGTCAACCTCTACTGCACAGCCTAATATTCGTCCCCAATTTGGAACCCTTTCAGAGAAAAAGTAAGAAGGTTGTGAGCTTTGTCTGCCATCCTGACACCTAATCATCCATTAGTTATACAGAGATCCACCATGTATCAGACCCATCCGTACAAGTGTGATATGGACATTATCTGCCACCAAAAACACCTCAATTACTTATATCTATTACTTTTTAACTTCGTCGACTAGTCATATTGCGAGTATTTACCTCAACGTTATCAATTAATAATTTGTGAATCCCTATTGCTTCAGACAACTAGTTCATACCATATTTGAGACATCGGTGTAATCAGCTGGAACAGGAGGATATACTTTCTTCAAGCACAGAAATTTGCTGCTGACTTATGTAACGTTCTGAACACTGAAAAAAGGGTTACAAATGTATATGTTGTACATATGTCCAAGATTAATTTTAATGTACATAAAAACATTTGTTCTCAATAGGATTGGGGTTGTAAAGCAATCATCAGAGGTTATATTTGGCAAGGAAAATAAGAAATAGCATTGTATTTTACAAATGTTAGGCCGATATTGGTTACTCACTTCATTTACAAACTCCTGGCCTTGATCTGATAGAAGCCTGTTTGGACTTCCATGATCTAGAAATTGAGAAATAAACATCAAGAAAAATTGAAAGACACGTCTTCAAATAAAAAATTTCAAAACAACATTTTCACTTTGTATTTGAAGTGCAGGCTGAAAACGTGTAATGAATATTTAAATGAGAAACATATGGGTTGCAGAAACAAATCTCTATAAGAATATCACAATGGAGATTTATATTTTTATAAAAATATTTGTATAAGGAAGAAAAATTAAAACTCATACATTGTTCAATTTGAAATGACATGTTTGGCCAATAAAATTGGCAGGACTCGCTTATTTTTTTGTTTTGTCAATATCAGAATGACAACTAATTCAAAACAAGACAACAGCACAGTTATCTGTCTGCAAACACATGAAATTCACAAATGCTTATCTCAGAATGTGTTTCTATCATGACATGTTGAAGTCAAACCTGATAACTCCATTATGTCCATTGCAATTTTCGGGTGATAGCATATGGAGAGCAGTGGATCTGGTATGTTGAGTGGTTGACCACCATCTGGTATAGTGCATTGGCAGGAATAAACAGCTTGTGGTACGTCCCATGGTTGAGATACCAGTATAATGAGATGGAACAGGGGACAAATCAAGTTTAACGTTATTAAAAAACTTCGGGAGCGTGCTAAAATACAACATTGGCCAATTGATTACATGTGCAATGCATGGGAAGGAAGCAGCACGTGGCGCACTACTTAAAAAAATTAAAGGTGGCAGGATTAAGTGATTTACCCAGAAACATTGCCTACCAAGGCAAGATATTGGAGGTATAAGAGCTGGAAACCGTGCTAAAATACAGCATTGCTGTAAACATTACTTTTGCAATGCATGGGGCATGTGACGCACTTCTTACACGAGAAAAAGTATATTGCATTAAGTTGAACAGTATGTAGCACAATGCTGCGGGAACAGCCATGTGGAGCTTGGCAAATTAAAGCAACTTGGCAGAATTAAGTGATTTGCACAGAACAAAGGATAGCAAATGGAAAGGGGCGACCACTCGGTCCCCCCGAACGTATGGCAGAGTACCTCGATCCCCCCGGGAAGCCATTTTGGGCGGGAGGCGCGTCTCGGCTGGTATGCCCGAAGCGGCGTAGCCGGGGCGCGCTTTTTCCCGCCCTAGAGTGGGCTCTCCTAGACACTGACGCGGCTGGCCACGCCCTCGGGGCAGGCAGGGGCGGGTTTACGCCCGCCCTGAAGACGGATAAAAAGGGACGCAAGACCTGAGGGCATCCTCTTGTTCCTGTGCTCTGAAGCTGCACCTCCTCGCTGTACGAGAGCTCGAGACGGAACAAAGAGCCAATTTTGAGCGCTTTAATCGTTCTTGTTTGTTTTACAGTTACTCTGTTGGAGAATGCCAAAGAAGGCGGGAAAACGCATGACTACTGAACAGATGCTGCGTGTTCTCATGAAGGAGATGTCCGAACTAAAGAAGCGGGTGGATAAGAACGAGGAAGGGGGACCAAAACGTCCTTTGGCGGGAGCAGCCCCGGGTGGGAAAAACAAGAGGCCCAGGAGGGGAGCAGCGGGAGAAGACATCCCGGGTCCCAGTGCCCCGCTCGAGGCACCAACTCCCGTGCCGGAGGAGGGGAATCCGATACCCGTTGTGGTCACCCCCGTGTCCGAGGACGATATGCCGCCCGAGCTGGCAGCACAATTGGCAGCGTGGTTGGGTAAAGGTAACGAGGGCGCCACGGCTGTCGACGCGCAGGCGCTGATGAAGCAACTGCGTGAGAAACGGGAGGCAGCCAAGGTGTCCGTGCCGGCTGCAGTAGTGGACAGGACACCAGGGACGGGTGCGACCGCAGAGGCAGCGTCCGGTGCAGGTAAGCGGCCATTGCCGATTGCGAGGGATGAGTCAGCACCCTCTCGTAGAGAAAGATTGGGTCAACATGTTCCTTTGACGATTAAGGAAAAAATTGGGGCAGGGGAATATGTGAACATCTTCTCGTTGCTTGTTGATCATTATGAGGTGGAGCATGTTAAGGGTCAGAAGGATCTCATGCACCCGAGTGTTTGGCGCGCGAAAATGGCCGCCTTTAAAGTGAACGAGAATATTGGCAATTGGGGCAAGGCATGGGGAATTTTTACGTCGATCTTAGGGGAACGTAGGCCTGAGTTGCTTTCCGAGTTGCCAACCTATCAGTCGCGAATCATGGGGTACTCGACATCACACCAGGGTAACCATTGGTTCTGCTACGATAATCTGTTTAGAAAGGCGAAGGAGCATAACAAAAGCTTAACCTGGGATTGTTACGATTCTTTGACATGGGATAAAATGAAGGAGACGGGTATGTTGAAAATGCCATTGGTAGGAAGTAATGTTGGCGAATCCTCCCGCCATTATGGGGGGACGCCCTTTCGTTCAGGTACGGGTACCGAAGATCACTCGAGACCTGCCGGCAATGCAGGAAAAAGGGGGTTCTGCTTTAATTTCAACAGAGGTAAATGTACTAGGCCACAGGGATCGTGTAAATTTAAACATGAGTGTAGTGGATGCGGGTCGTCCCATCCTGAGTCCACGTGCAGAGCCAAAACGGGTGATAATGGGGGGAGAGGAGGCGCCAAACAGGTCTAATATAGTCCGAGGGGCGCCTTTACCTACCCCGATTGATACCTTGGCGATGATTCCCTGGTTCAGTGAATACCCGGATCGTACTTCTGCTGGGGTGCTGCGGAACGGTTTTTCCTATGGTTTCCGCATCCCGGTAGGGGACTTTCAGGGTGTTGAAAAGTGTAAAAATCAACTTTCCGTCCTGCAGCATACGACCGTAGTACAGGATAAGATCCGGAAAGAGGTGACTCGAGGTCGGGTCGCCGGCCCGTTTAGTGTACCCCCGGTCCAGAATTTTGTTTGTTCCCCTTTAGGGGTGGTCCCCAAGAAGGATCCAGGCGAGTTCCGACTGATTCATAATTTATCAGCTCCACGTGGTCTTTCTGTAAACGATGCAATAGATCCAGAAGTGTGTTCGGTGCGGTACGCATCCTTCGATGAGGCCGTAGCCATTTTGAATCGCCTGGGGCCCGGGGCGCTGATGGCGAAATCAGATATCGAATCAGCGTTCCGACTGCTCCCGGTACACCCAGACGACCAGCGTCTCCTGGGATTCATGTTTCAGGGTTGTTATTACATGGATAGGTGTATGCCGATGGGGTGCTCTATATCTTGTGCCTATTTCGAGAAATTTAGTAGTTTCCTACAATGGGTCTTCACACAGAAGACGGGTTTCCAACATGTAATGCATTACCTTGATGATTTTTTGTTCCTTGGGGCAGCCGGGGATCTCGAATGTGGCCAGGCCTTGGCCGAATTTTGTGTGTTAATGAAACAGTTTGGTGTGCCATTGGCACCAGGTAAGACGGTGGGTCCTGCGACTTGCCTTGAGTTTCTGGGGATCGAGTTAGATTCCAGTGAGGGTTGTTTTCGATTGCCAGCTGACAAAGTTGGGAAGTTCAGGGCAACTCTGCAAGTATGTATAAATGCATCTAAAGTTACGCTGCATCAACTACAGCAGTTGGTGGGACAGTTGAATTTTGCCCTGAGGGTGATACCAATGGCCCGCCCCTTTTCCCGGTCAATTTCCCAAGCTATGGGCGGCCTAAAGGAGGGCCATCATCACACGAGACTATCGGCTGAGGTCCGCCAGGACATGCGTATTTGGTTAGCATTTCTGGCGGATTTTAATGGTCGAGTGGTCTGGAACAAACCAGCCGTGTCCTCTGACGAGCTGGGGCGGTGGACAGATTCAGCAGGAAGCATGGGTTTTGGTGCCATCTTGGCACAAAATGGTCGGCACAGAGATGGCCGACATGGTGGCATGACAGTGGTCTGACAACTAATATTGCTTTCCTGGAACTTTTTCCCATTTTGGTGGCCCTGAGAACCTGGCCCGAAGGGTTCAAAGATCACTCTGTCATATTTTGGTCTGACAATATGACCGTGGTTGAGTGCATCAATAGTCAGGCAGCACGTTGTAAACTGATTTTAAGACTGCTCAAAGAAATTGTTTTACTGTGTATGCAACTGAATGTGCTATTCAGAGCAAAACATGTCCCAGGGGTAATGAATCAGGCGGCTGATGCACTGTCTCGTTTTCAAATGCAGGCTTTCTCGGGTTTCCTTCCCTCAGCGGACCCAGAGCCGGCACCCTTTCCCGAAGCTCTCTGGTCTCTCGGTGCCCCGAACTTCGTCACCTCGTGGGAGAGAGTCTAGCACCAAGGACGAGGAAGGCATACGAAGGGGCGTTTCGGTCCTATTTAGCCTTTTTGGGGACTGATAGAGAGCGGCTTTGGGGTCACGAGGAATGGGTAGTGAATTTTCTGATGTCATTACGTAGGGCTGGGAAATCGGTGGCTACGGCCCAGAGGCATCGTGCTGCCATTTCCTTTGTTGCCAGAGCACACGCTATCCAGGACCCGACAGCGTCTTTCGTTGTACAGAAAGCGCTGCGTGGGTGGCAACGCCTTGAGGGTCGCAGATTAGATGAAAGGCGCCAGATAGGTTTGGATAGATTGTCCCAGTTGTTGGCCACACTCCCGGCCACATGTTCATCTCAGTTTGAGGCGGTGCTGTTCCGAGCCGCTTTTTCGCTAGCATTTCACGGGGCGATGCGGGTAAGCGAACTAGTTGCAAGGAACAAATTGGATGTGGCAGGGGGTTTGTGCCAGGAACACGTTCAGATCAGGGGAGAAACAATGACAGTCTCCTTTGTAAGGTCCAAGACTGATCAAGATGGGATGGGTGACTGCGTAATCATACGCAGGATTCCCGGGTCCTCCATGTGTCCGGTAAAGTGTTTAGAAGATTACCTAGCACGAAGGGTGGCATCATGGGGGGGGACTTTGTTAAGACACGCAGACGCCACCCCACTGACGAAATTTCAGTTTCAGCGGGTGCTTGCGATGTCAATTGCCGCTGCGGGCTTGAACCCGGGCGAATTTGGGACCCATTCCTTTCGGATAGGGGCTGCTACGGAAGCTACAGCCAGGGGTCTTAATGTTGAACAAGTGAAACGAGTGGGGCGTTGGTCCTCCAATTGTTATAAGAGATACGTGCGGTTGCACATGTTGTGAAGCTGTAATAATGTACTCACGCTTCTTGTTTTTGTTTGGTTTTCAGTTACGCAAGCCTACGAGGCGGGGCGGACTATGCAGTCGACCCAACACCGGGCCAGCGGTCAGACATCACCGGCTGTGAAAAAGGAGGTGTGGGTCGTGGGCCACTCATACGTGAGGCGTGCCGCGGACGTATTCAAAGCAGGTGATATGATTCACGTAGCTGGGGAATACGGGTACAGGGTGTCCTTCCACGGAAGAGGCGGTCTCTGTATTGACCAGTTTCAGTCCTTTTTCGAGGGTCTGTTAGGGCGGACGAGGTCACCGCCGGCTATAGTTATAGTGCATTTAGGGGGCAATGATTTGGTCACCACCGGTAGACGACTTCTCCTGGAGGCAATGCTTTCCACTGTAAGTTGGTTGGCGAGGAGAGTTCCGGGGTGCACAATTGCGTGGTCCCATATGATCCCACGAAAGGTGTGGCGGGGGGCTATTTCTATTTCCGCTTTGAATCATTCTGTTAGAAAACTTAATAACAAAGTGAGTAGGTTGTTCCGTTCCAGGACATTGCATTCTATTTCGCATGGCTGTATTAATGATGACAGTATGTATTTGGGGGATGGTGTGCATTTGTCTCGGGTGGGGAATGAGTTACTCATAGGAGACTTCTTAGCATGGTTAAAAACGTTACAACATGACCTTTAGGTAGGAGCTTTGTGGGGGGGTCCGGATAGCTGGTCAACTATCCGGCCTGTGGCGGTAAGGTCATGATCGGTGAGCACTAATTGGAAGATCCCTATGAGTGGGCGTCACCCAACACGGATGGGAGCGCTCGGGAGAGGTGGCCTTTGGCCCCTCAACGGGGAGGCGGTCCCTTCTAAGGATGGGTCGCCGAAAGAAAAGGAAAGGCGGTCAAGGCCCCTTCCTGTGTAGGAGGGGTTACAGCCCCCTCCTGGGGAATTTCCCGGGGCCAGTAACGTCTGCGACGGCAGATGTGGTAAGTTGTGTGGGGTTTGGGGGGAGGTCTACGATACCTTCTAGATAACCTCACACGAGTCCTCGAACGACCTTTAACTGGCGTCGAGTTTATTGGTGCCCCCGTCAAGTCAAGGGAAATTGGTAGTTTGCACTTGAGGTACGCCTCAGTGCTGTCGCCCCTCCCAAGTGGGGGGGGTATTTCTGGTTAGGGATCTTGACACCGGTTACGACCTTGCCGTTGGCCCTTAAACGTTAGGATGTACAATTTCAATATTTCAAGAAAATGTTTTGTAGGATGTTAGTTCGGCTAGGAGAACCTCTGTATTAGAGAATCTGTTAAGGTTAGCCAAACATCGCAATGTGGTAATGAAATTGTACATTAATATGAACTGTTTAATGTTTTAATTTTGTTTTAATAAATACGGCCGGGAGGGTCACTCCCTCCCTCTTCCAAAAACTTTAAGAGCTGTTTCCGGTTTCCCTCCTTTGGGGATTGTGTTGAGAGGGGGTGGCGGGTATCTCAGCCATATGGAAAGGGGCGACCACTCGGTCCCCCCGAACGTATGGCAGAGTACCTCGATCCCCCCGGGAAGCCATTTTGGGCGGGAGGCGCGTCTCGGCTGGTATGCCCGAAGCGGCGTAGCCGGGGCGCGCTTTTTCCCGCCCTAGAGTGGGCTGTCCTAGACACTGACGCGGCTGGCCACGCCCTCGGGGCAGGCAGGGGCGGGTTTACGCCCGCCCTGAAGACGGATAAAAAGGGACGCAAGACCTGAGGGCATCCTCTTGTTCCTGTGCTCTGAAGCTGCACCTCCTCGCTGTACGAGAGCTCGAGACGGAACAAAGAGCCAATTTTGACCCACCCACCAGCCCCTGAGGACAGCAAGTTGTTTTGAATAAAGTTTGAGGTGGTAACTCTAATTCTTTGTTTACAGGTGTGATTAGTATCGTGATAACGTTGAATATGCAATAAAGAATGGTCAATTTGTGGTACGTTTTACAAATAAAGTAATCCTGCTTTAGTGTTCATCAGTAAGCATGTTTTAATAAAGTGGTTGTTGTTACTGTCTTTCAAGTAATTGAGTCATTTAGTAATTTAGTTAGAATTGTCGTATTTATTTTGGTCGGGCGGTAAGGTCATGATCGGTGAGCACTAATTGGAAGATCCCTATGAGTGGGCGTCACCCAACACGGATGGGAGCGCTCGGGAGAGGTGGCCTTTGGCCCCTCAACGGGGAGGCGGTCCCTTCTAAGGATGGGTCGCCGAAAGAAAAGGAAAGGCGGTCAAGGCCCCTTCCTGTGTAGGAGGGGTTACAGCCCCCTCCTGGGGAATTTCCCGGGGCCAGTAACGTCTGCGACGGCAGATGTGGTAAGTTGTGCGGGGTTTGGGGGGAGGTCTACGATACCTTCTAGATAACCTCACACGAGTCCTCGAACGACCTTTAACTGGCGTCGAGTTTATTGGTGCCCCCGTCAAGTCAAGGGAAATTGGTAGTTTGCACTTGAGGTACGCCTCAGTGCTGTCGCCCCTCCCAAGTGGGGGGGGGGTATTTCTGGTTAGGGATCTTGACACCGGTTACGACCTTGCCGTTGGCCCTTAAACGTTAGGATGTACAATTTCAATATTTCAAGAAAATGTTTTGTAGGATGTTAGTTCGGCTAGGAGAACCTCTGTATTAGAGAATCTGTTAAGGTTAGCCAAACATCGCAATGTGGTAATGAAATTGTACATTAATATGAACTGTTTAATGTTTTAATTTTGTTTTAATAAATACGGCCGGGAGGGTCACTCCCTCCCTCTTCCAAAAACTTTAAGAGCTGTTTCCGGTTTCCCTCCTTTGGGGATTGTGTTGAGAGGGGGTGGCGGGTATCTCAGCCATATCAAGTTTAACATTATTAAAAAAGATGGAGAGCGTGCTAAAAAACAACAATGATTGTCAGCTCATGGGGCACCACGTACTTGCCACAACAGTATGTATAGTTACCATTCTAACGCAGGGGTACGCCCTGGTTTGTGGGGACTTTCATTGTTTTATTGTCTCCTTGACCGCAACCTTATGACTAATATGAAAGATCGGGTTCCTCTTTTTTAATCCTGTGAAATGTTGTTGTATGCATTGAGTTGCTTTGATGTGTGTGTGTGGAGATAGAACTAGCCCAAATTACAGTGGGCGCGTACAAGTTCGGGAATTTACTCGGACAGGCAGGGGATGGAAGATTGAATCATCACTCTGTCCATAAAGTCTTGTATTAGGGCTTTAGGCAATGGTCTAATGAAATTTGAAATGAAGAATTGTGGCGCAGATAATTATGTAAGCGCAGTGACAAACCACAGTTCCTACTATGAACATCTGTGTGTTTTTTGTCCACTGTTAGGTATCACCTACGTACAGCCAGGGGATGGCAGACTGAACCATCACTCTGTCCATAAAAGTTCAAAAGTCATTCTCTGTATAATGGGTGAATGGATTTGATGAGTGAAATTGTGGCGCAAACAAGAATGAAAGCGCAAAATTCACAGCTATAAATGTAAATATCTGTGTCCCTTTTTTTCCCTTTTTCTTTACAGGGACCATATTTGGGTCACCTATTTTTGACAATTTTTGCTTCCCAGGGGGCCAGCTCATGCCCTGAAGCATAAAACTAGCAGTGGAATTTTACTGTTAGTTTTTAGGAAGACAGGCTGACAATACTTAGCAACTGAGCTTATTACCGTAGGGACCAGTAGAAGGTCCTGATGAGTAGGCAGTAGGGGACTGCCTACGAAACATGTAGACCAGGTTGTAGCGATCGGCTCAACCCCAAAACCCCCTTCTTAATGTCCCCAGCTAGAGAAGCTAATAAATTGTTTTTTTCTACTAGCCAGAGGATTTTTAATTTTTGTACTCACACACATTGTTAGGTCCCTACACTTTCACTGACACCTTGCACCATCACATAGTCCTGTCACCACTTTAGTGCTCCCGCGTAGTCGGTCAGGTCGTAGCACGCCCCGCCCCGTAGAGGGACGGGAAGACCCCAATGATGAAGCATGACACTACTGGATTTTTTTAGTGTGTGAGGGGTATTTTAAAAAAGCACATAGTGCTCTCATCTTTATCACCCTAAGAGAGAGTACTTTCACTATCTTCTCATCACTGAAAAACCAACAAATAAAATACATGTCCACACATTGATAGAATCTCTTTGTTTAGATATATCGCTTTGGAGGGTGATTCTATCAACTCCTCTGCACTTCCCTGATTGTTTTGGAATTACTGGCAGCGTGCAGCTGCGGAAGTTAATCAAAGAATTCATCTCTTCACACCACTTTTTTGTGATTCTGCACTCGGCGACATCGTAGCAGGATAAACAGAGGACCCCTTGGTTTCTGTGCACTATAATGGCCGATCTGGGCCTTGGATTCACTGAGGACGAGATCTCTAACCTCATGGCCTCCTTAGGTACATTTGAAGGATTGAACTCCGGATGCCCATCCTTAAAAAATAGCGATTGGGATGAACTAGAGGAACTAAGAAGAACCCAAATAAAAACAGCCCTCCATGGGCTGCTCATGTCTGAGTATCTTAAAGTCAATACAGCTCCATCAGGTCTAGTAGTACGGAATGAACCATTCATATTCCTTGAGGACAAAACCTTTAAAATCGATTGGTCCCAAATATCATGGAGATGTACACGGGACTGGATCGTTTTGATCATCAAAACAGCTAGCAGATTAGCGAGTGATCTTAAGGTGGAAATACAGGCAGTCGAAGTACGCCTCAAGAGCTATGAGTCTCCAGCTAACTTAAAGAAATATCTGGATGAATTAAATAAAACATTGAATGACTTCGAGATATCTCTAAAAGACAGCAAATACGAAAAACTCCAAAAAGACACCAGTAGGTGGAGTAAAGAAAAGATCTACCCCTATATAAAGGATAATTATAAATCATCAAATGACAATGCTTCCAATGACGGTTCATCAGACGCTGGATCCAACAGCTCGAACTCGAGCAGCAATAGAAGCCCCAGATTCCAGGGTGCACGTAAGAATTTCCGACGACCCAACAACCGGGGCATGAGGGGATGGAACAGCTACGCCCAGCCAATGATGTACCCCCCGCAACAGTTTGGCCCACCACCCTTCCAACATCCGAATGCCCCTTTTCCACCGTGGGGTTTCCAACAAGATTACGGATATTATGACAACTCGGGTCCTTTTTTAGGGGCGCGCCGAGGACAAGCCAAGGGAAGGAATCGGAGAGGCAACTCGGTCCATTGGAGCAACGAAGACGAAGTGACTCCAAGAGTATCAACCAGGAGCATGACAGGGGCACAAAAGAACCAGAAATGAGCCTGATTGTTAACCTGATGGGCAATGAACTATCTGAACCACAGAAAAAGATATTGGAAAAAGGCTTGGGATATGTCCCCACTAGTAACATGGATAAATTCCACCTATGCAAGGAAGTACAGGAATTTATGAGGAGACTCAAACTGCAAGTCTTTTTCAAAGACAAAGTGGACACTCAAGAGAAAGGAGACACCGGACTCAAGCCTCGATCAACTTTCATACCAATGAACAACACCCTCCCCATAGAACTCCTGACCTTCGAAAAAGCTGTCATGAAAGATCTGGAAGCTCTCGACCCAACGCAGAAACGCGTTTTTCAAAATGTATCAAATGAAGAACGAAGGGCACTCCGTGACTTAAGCAACAACAAACAATTGGTCATAAAACCAGCAGATAAGGGGGGTGCAACGGTACTAATGAATATAGATCAATATGACAAGGAGTGTACCAGGCTATTACAGGACAAGAGAAACTATGAAATACTCTCATCAGATCCAACTGAGAGGATCTCAATCAAGATAAAGACCATGGTTGAGGAGGCACTGTCGCACGACTGGATCACCACCAAAGAAGGGGAATTTCTGTGTCAAAAAAACCCAAAGACCCCCTACCTGTACATCCTACCCAAGATCCACAAGGACCTTGTGAATCCACCGGGCAGACCGATTGTATCGGGGATCGGGTCGGTCCTCGAACCAGTCTCTAGGTTTGCAGACGCATTCCTGCGTCCAATGGTACAAAGCACATCAACATACCTCAGAGACACGAAAGATGTACTTAATCTGCTCGAAGAAGTGTCATTTGACCCTAACACACAGCTACTAATTAGCTGTGATGTAGAGAGCCTGTATACAAGCTTGCCTCACAATGAAACACTGGCGATAATTGAGGATGTCCTCTTCACAGATGACTGGGAGTACCAAACACCACGAAACGTGGTGATGGAATGCTGCACCCTGGCTCTCAAGGAGAATTTCTTTGAGTATAACGGCACTTTGTACCTCCAAAAGCATGGGACCAGCATGGGAAGCACATTTGCTCCAAGCATAGCTGGTCTCTATGTTCACCATCTGGAGGTTACAAAAATACTAAACAACATTAACCCTTTCCGGCCAAGGATTCTCACCTGGAAGAGGTACATTGACGACATCCTTATCATCTGGGATGGCGATGATAAGAGTGCCCAACAGTTCCTGACATGGCTCAACTATCAGGATGAATTCCTCAAATTCACCAGTGTCACAACAAAAACCAACCTGGTATTCCTGGATTTGAACATCTTCCCCAAGAATGGCAGATTGATGACAACAACTCACTTTAAGAGTACTTCCAAGAACTGTCTCTTGATGTATCAGAGCTTTCACCCGAGACACCTGAGGGATAACCTCCCCTACGGCCAGTTCTTGCGACTTCGCAGGAACTGTACGGAAGTTGCCAATTTTAAAACTCAGTCAGAAGAGCTAAAGAAAAAATTGAAAATGAGGAACTATCCATCAAGGATCATTGATCAAGCCTATAAGAGAGCAAGGAACAATTGCAGAGAAAGCCTCCTGGAGGAGAAAGTCAAAAAAGTGGAAGAGCAGAGACCCATATGTGTGACCACGTACAACACCAACTCTGACCAGGTGAGCAAAATAATTAACAAAAACTGGAAGATCCTTAACAGCGGGGGCCTGGAAATTCCAAAACCAATGTTCTCGCACAAAAGAGCACAGAGTGTCAGGGATATTTTGGTCCATACTAGGCCAAAGGCCAACAGGGTGAACAACACTGGTAATCCTAACTTTGTACAAGGGCACTACCCCTGCGGTGGATGCAAGGTATGCTGCCTGACCAGGAAAAGCAAAAAATTGACCTTCAACAACGGGACAACATGGGAACAAAGAACATTCAGCAATTGCAATAGTTCCAATGTTGTGTACCTTATCACATGCCCCTGCAAACTCGAATACATTGGCATGACGAGCAGGGCAGTGAAGTTAAGAATAGGTGAACATAAAAGCACAATCAAGTGCAAAAAGTCCAGTACCAAATTAACAAACCACTTCCTGGTAAGTGGTCACAAACCGAAGACATACTGTGGACTGTAATTGAACAGATTGACAACGAAAGACATCTCCTTGAAAAAGAACAGAGATGGGTTTTTCGTGTCCAGTCCAACAAAAATGGGTTGAACGATGAAATTCCGTGGGGTCAGTTATAGAACCCCCGTACCCCTAAAGAACCCCCACTCTCTAAGGCACCCCCAACCGTGGCAAAGATAATAACAGAGGTCCTCTACTGGCATGTGGAACCCACCCCCTTTGGAATACAGCACTACGGGTGTATAACTACTGTGCTTAACCTTAACACAGGGGTCAAGTCTCAACCCACCTAATAATTATGATTTTCATAAATATATTCCACAGCGAATTTCGCTGTTTAATCTTTACACCTTTAATAATTCAAGGTAGAGAACTGCGTAAAAATACCAAGCTAAATTTTATTACTCTTTATACATGTTTCCAGCATCTTGCAAGAACTTCAATACCTCCCAATCTAGGTCCACCACTAGTGACCCTTTCATAATATTATGATTTCCGCTTTATTTTTCAGTTGAATAATTTCCTCTGTCATTATTTGTGAATAGTGATCTGTTCTGCATTAAGATTGTCATTGTGCAGTATAAATACAACCTTCCCTGCCATAATTCATGAACAGCAATCAAATTCACTTCACCGTGGGTAACGATAGACATAGAAGGGAGACTTCCGCATTTTGACCCTCCAATGTTCCATCACGGGTAGCCATTTTGGGTTAGCGCGCTAGTGTTTAGACACACCCGGCACCAGCGCGCATTGACGCTTAAATGATTCAGTGCTCCTAACACGCGAGCATTCAGCAGAGCGGCAACATCGGTAGAAGTAAGACTTAGTGATTATGCGGACAAAGTAAGTTACAGACCCTTACCCCAGGTCTCAAAACGAGTGGGTTTTGAGACACTTTTTTCCACTTCCCAAGCAGTTCGACCAAAACGCTAAGGGCGTGGCTCTCTTTGTTGCAGAGCGCCGCGGTGAAATCCTACCGATTGTCAGCTCATGGGGCACCACGTACTTGCCACAACAGTATGTATAGTTACCATTCTAACGCAGGGGTACGCCCTGGTTTGTGGGGACTTTCATTGTTTTATTGTCTCATTGACCGCAACCTTATGACTAATATGAAAGATCGGGTTCCTCTTTTTTAATCCTGTGAAATGTTGTTGTATGCATTGAGTCGCTTTGATGTGTGTGTGTGGAGATAGAACTAGCCCAAATTACAGTGGGCGCGTACAAGTTCGGGAATTTACTCGGACAGGCAGGGGATGGAAGATTGAATCATCACTCTGTCCATAAAGTCTTGTATTAGGGCTTTAGGCAATGGTCTAATGAAATTTGAAATGAAGAATTGTGGCGCAGATAATTATGTAAGCGCAGTGACAAACCACAGTTCCTACTATGAACATCTGTGTGTTTTTTGTCCACTGTTAGGTATCACCTACGTACAGCCAGGGGATGGCAGACTGAACCATCACTCTGTCCATAAAAGTTCAAAAGTCATTCTCTGTATAATGGGTGAATGGATTTGATGAGTGAAATTGTGGCGCAAACAAGAATGAAAGCGCAAAATTCACAGCTATAAATGTAAATATCTGTGTCCCTTTTTTTCCCTTTTTCTTTACAGGGACCATATTTGGGTCACCTATTTTTGACAATTTTTGCTTCCCAGGGGGCCAGCTCATGCCCTGAAGCATAAAACTAGCAGTGGAATTTTACTGTTAGTTTTTAGGAAGACAGGCTGACAATACTTAGCAACTGAGCTTATTCCCGTAGGGACCAGTAGAAGGTCCTGATGAGTAGGCAGTAGGGGACTGCCTACGAAACATGTAGACCAGGTTGTAGCGATCGGCTCAACCCCAAAACCCCCTTCTTAATGTCCCCAGCTAGAGAAGCTAATAAATTGTTTTTTTCTACTAGCCAGAGGATTTTTAATTTTTGTACTCACACACATTGTTAGGTCCCTACACTTTCACTGACACCTTGCACCATCACATAGTCCTGTCACCACTTTAGTGCTCCCGCGTAGTCGGTCAGGTCGTAGCACGCCCCGCCCCGTAGAGGGACGGGAAGACCCCAATGATGAAGCATGACACTACTGGATTTTTTTAGTGTGTGAGGGGTATTTTAAAAAAGCACATAGTGCTCTCATCTTTATCACCCTAAGAGAGAGTACTTTCACTATCTTCTCATCACTGAAAAACCAACAAATAAAATACATGTCCACACATTGATAGAATCTCTTTGTTTAGATAAAAAACAACAATGGCCAATAGATTACATGTGCAGTGCATGTGGAGGAAGCAGCACGTGGCGCACTCCTTTCAAAAATTAAAGTCGGCAGGATTAAGTGATTTGCCCAAAAACATCGCCTACCAAGGGAAGATATTGGAGGTATAAGAGCTGAAAATCGTGCTAAAATACGCTATTACCGAAAACATTACTTTTTCAATGCATGGGGCACGTGAGGCCCTACTTACATGAGAAAAACCTCATCGCATTAACTTGAACATCACGTAGCACACTGGTGCGTGAACGGCCACGTGGCGCTTGCCGAATTAAAGAAACACGGCAGGATTATTATTATTATTATTGCATTTCTTATATAGCGCCAGAATCGACCCCCGAAGGGGTATCTCCGTGCTTGCCTTGGGAACCCGTCCTGGTTTTTCCCTGTGAGATAGCCCCTATAGGGCATCCGCAAGGTGAAAGCCAGGCATCCCGCCGCGGGAGATTAAGCAAGCTTAATGCCCAGAGTTGCATAGTGTGAACCCATGATTAGGTCAGGCACCGAAGCGAGAATTATCGAGTCCGTGGACATTTGAGCTCAACACCCTGCCGCGTCGGGAATCGAACCCTGGTCCCGGGTCTGACCTCTGCTTCAGGGTCTGCCTGCTCTAACCAGTGAGCCACACTTCTCCAGTGCCTAGAAACAAAAGTTACGAAGTCAACTTTAACGAAATAAAAAAGCAGGAAAGCGTGCTTAAAAACAACATTGTCAAATCGAAGAAAAATTTGCATTTATGCGGTATTTAAAGATCGTTCGGATTAATTAATTTGATTACTCTTAAAAAAAATGATCACCTACGAAGAAGTGGATACGAACACTATCAATAGCTGTGACTGAGGAATAGTAAAAAGTTCAAGAAGGTTAGCAGGTTATACATGCTTTGAAGAAGGATGATGGTTGAGCATGATGTCACTGGGTGTGACAGCTGTGATTGGGAATGTTGTAATTGAGCATGCGCAAATAAAATGAAATACATTAGGGGTACATAGTCAGGTGGTGGGACGTATTGTGCGCATGCGTAACATCAACACATCAACACACATGCGCTACCACAAACATGAATGCGGAAAGTGAAGGCAACTCCTTGTGGGTACATACCCAGATGGAGTTCGGACAGGGTTGGATTGTGTTTTAAAATCGTCCCGGGCATGATAAAAAAAATTGGCCCACATTTGCATATTGCCTTTGCAAAACACTGCATCGGCGAAGTTTTATAAAAAAAGGGGGGTTAAGAAAAATGCACAGATTAGCTTGCACTGGTGAAACACACCTGTATACAAGTGAGGCTGCTATTTGTCAGGTTCCCTGCCCCCGCTCAATAAGCATATGTTAATGTCCCGGCCCCAGCGAGAGAAAGGGAATGACACCTCTGCCCATTGATAAAAGAAAAGTAATTGAGGCTCATCTGCGCGGATTGTCATTGTACCATAAGCGCACCCTTCCGATCACGCGCTGGATGCTAATTGGCTGTCAAGTGGTTGTCTACATTCGGAACTAGAAACTGTTGGCAGCCATTTCATGCCTCGGTACAAGGGAGGCTGAAGAAGCGTGTGAAATGTGTGTTTCAAACGTGAAAATGGGGAGGGTAGACACACCCTGATCCTCTAGGTCTGCTCAGGGGGTCCCACAAAGACCCCCAGGGCCCCTAATTATTATATAATATTTTTAGTAAAATCGGGTGGTGCGCGTATGATCCGCGCATTCTAGTGCTATTAAAAAAAATAAAGAGAGACGTGAGCTTCCACCTAATTTTTGGTAATTAACATTCTTTCTACTTTTTAGAGGAGATGCAGCAGTGCTGGATGCAGGATGCAGTATTGAGTAAGAAAAGGTAACGATAACACTATTTAATGCTAAGTGAATTTCCTTTCATAGGCTAACATTGACTGGTTTCTTCTAAGAGTGGAGTTTTGGAACTTTAAAATATTCACCTAAAATCATCCGAACAACGAATCGCCATTTACTCACCTGTTATCAGGAGAGAAACCAGTGCTGAATCTTTTAGCCCAGCACTGACCCTGAAAAGCAGTTCTACGTAAAATTACAAGTAATTTGTATTTTTTTCCCTAGGAATCCCCTTACTATAAAAAAATGAATATATTTAGATTTGCGGATCAGGCTTTAGGGGATGGTGTCCAGGGCCCAAAAAAAGTCAAAGGAAGGGGGTCCACACAATGTAATGTACTTTAAAAAATAAAAATAAAAATAAAAATATATATATATATATATATATATATATATATATATATATATATATATATATATAAATATATATATATATATATATATATACATATATATATATATATATATATATATATATATATATATATATATATATATATATATACATACACAAAATATTAAATTTAAAAATAAATAATAATAGCTATATCTAAACTATATTATGATCAATAGATATAGTATTTCCGCTCCTGTTTATGAAACAGTAGAGAGGTTCAATTTACGAACTTCTGAAGGGCTAAATCTACTATTCTCACTCCAGTCTAAGCAAACACATTACATATTTGAATACCCCTGTAAATTCAGAACAAATATAAAAGTCTTAATATGAAGATCATATATATATATATATATATATACATATATATATATATATATATATATATATATATATATATATATATATATATATATATATATATATATATATATATATTCACTGAAAAAACCATAGGTTATAGGCCATATATAGTTAGGAATTCGCATTTACAAAACCTTATTTTACTCACACAAAACCATTGAAATTCCATATATAGTTAGTTGCACTAACTATATATCGCGCACCCGCAATCCACTGCTGCTGATGTCACATATTACATCATTCATGACATGGTCAGTGACATCACTGATGACATCACTGATGACATCTCAAATGACATCACTGATGACATCACTGATGACATCACTGATGACATCTCATTTGACATTACTGATCACATCACTGATGATATCATTCATGTGATAATACGATGAACCTCTTCAGACTCTAATATAACCTTAGATACAATCAGTGTAAACAGACACTCACAGACTGTCACTCATCCATGGAGTTACTCACACACCTAGTCAGTCATGCAAAGAATCAATCACACCTCCATTTCCTCAACTATACAGTAATACAAACTTTACTTATTCAAACATATACTAACACATATTTACTCTCTTATACAATCCCTGATACAAGTTCACAATGATCCATACAGCCACTCACACATTCACTGGCTCTTATGCACAGTTATTTATATATGTCAACTCTCACATGTACTGTGTTTTACATATGTACTTACTGTGACATGTAGCACTGAGATATCCATTCACTCACCAATACACTCATGCAGACAGTCAACCGCCCATACAGCTGTTTCCACATGCACTTTTGAAACCATACATCTAGTGAATCAACTGCTCACACATCTATGCACAGAGTCATACACCTCCCAGCCACCCACACACACACTCAGTCTCCCATACAAATACTTGGGCAACCAATCAATAACCCATATAGTTACTCATATAGCTACTTATCAACACATGCAACAGTTTACAGAACAACAGACATAATGATGCACAAATTAAGACAGTTTAGTCACTAACCCATGCACTCAGTGAGACACATTTAATCACTCACTCATACAGTCAGTCATGCACCTACTAAATCCTTCATCCAGACACTTATACATCCACTCATTCTTCAATATGTAAGACATATTTTAACTTTACAGAAACATACAGTCACTGGATGTTGTCATCAGTGATGTCATCAGTGCTGTCATTTGAGATGTCATCAGTGATGTCATCAGTGATGTCACTGACCATGTCATGAATGATGTAATATGTGACATCATCAGCAGTGGATTGCGGGTGAGCGATATATAGTTAGTGCAACTAACTATATATGGAATTTCAATGGTTTTGTGTGAGTAAAATAAGGTTTTGTAAATGCGAATTCCTAACTATATATGGTCTATAACCTATGGTTTTTTCAGTGAATTTTCAAGGTTTTGTAAATGCTAATTGCTAACTATATATGGTCTATAACCTATGTTTTTTTCAGTGAATTTTCAAGGTTTTGTAAATGCTAATTCCTAACTATATATGGTCTATAACCTATGGTTTTTTCCGTGAATATATATATATACATACATATATAAACATATATCATCTGTATATCTATATAAATACAAACATAAATGCATGCATACATATACTTATATGCATACAGATGCTTGTTATTTACATGAAAGTTGAAAAAACACTAATAAAAGCAAAGCTAAATAGCCACCTCATTACAAACAGAATGGCTTTAACTTAAACGAGGGCAAGATCTATTGCATTTTCAATGCTTGTTTACTTTGGTTCCATCAAGAAGGCATTCAGATGTGTCACACATTTGCCATAAATTCTGAATGTTAGCACTCTAGTTGCACATTAGATCACTGTAGTAAAGCTACTGCTCACCAGGGACGTCTGCTGCTGGTATTCAAAGTGCATGTTTCAGTCTGCATGTCAGAATTTTTTTAATGAAATTGAAGAGGGTTTGAGAAGTCACTCAAAATGTGCCCTAATTTTTCTTTCTGCAGCACTAATCATAATTCATATGGCAAAATATACCCCCTCATTTTGTTCCTTTTTAAATTAAATGTTTTAAGAGTAACCACTTTATTCCAATCAAGATGGCTTCAGGTGTGCCATACCTTTGTAATAAGTAGGACTGTTAGCGCTCTAGTTGTTCTTTAGAACACTCTGGGACATTCTGTCATTGGGCTATACTTGGGCTACATCTGGGTGATATTTGGGCTACATTTGGGCTCTTTTGTCTCTGGTGGCCATTTTGGGAGACTGCATGTCAGAATTTTTTTATGAAATAGAAGAGGATTTGAAAAGTCACTCAAAATGTGCCCTAATTTTTCTTTCTGCAGCACTAATAATACCTTCTATTGCATAATATACTCCCTCATTTTGTTCCTTTTTAAATTAAATGTTTTAAGAGTTACCACTTTATTCCCATCACGATGGCTCCAGGTGTGCTATACCTTTGTAATAAGTAGGACTGTTAGCGCTCTAGTTGTTCTTTAGAACACTCTGGGACATTCTGTCATTGGGCTATACTTGGGCTACATCTGGGTGATATTTGGGCTACATTTGGGCTCTTTTGTCTCTGGTGGCCATTTTGGGAGACTGCATGTCAGAATGTTTTAATGAAATAGAAAAGGATTTGAGAAGTCACTCAAAATGTGCCCTAATTTTTCATTCTGCAGCACTAATCATACTTTCTATGGCAAAATATACCCCCTCATGTTGTTTCTTTTTAAATTAAATGTTTTAAGAGTTACCACTTTATTCCAATCAAGATGGCTTCAGGTGTGCCATACCTTTGTAATAAGTAGGACTGTTAGCGCTCTAGTTGTTCTTTAGAACACTCTGGGACATTCTGTCATTGGGCTATACTTGGGCTACATCTGGGTGATATTTGGGCTACATTTGGGCTCTTTTGTCTCTGGTGGCCATTTTGGGAGACTGCATGTCAGAATGTTTTAATGGAATAGAATAGGATTTGAGAAGTCACTCAAAATGTGCCCTAATTTTTCATTCTGCAGCACTAATCATACTTTCTATGGCAAAATATACCCCCTCATGTTGTTTCTTTTTAAATTAAATGTTTTAAGAGTTACCACTTTATTCCAATCAAGATGGCTTCAGGTGTGCCATACCTTTGTAATAAGTAGGACTGTTAGCGCTCTAGTTGTTCTTTAGAACACTCTGGGACATTCTGTCATTGGGCTATACTTGGGCTACATCTGGGTGATATTTGGGCTACATTTGGGCTCTTTTGTCTCTGGTGGCCATTTTGGGAGACTGCATGTCAGAATGTTTTAATGAAATAGAATAGGATTTGAGAAGTCACTCAAAATGTGCCCTAATTTTTCATTCTGCAGCACTAATCATACTTTCTATGGCAAAATATACCCCCTCATGTTGTTTCTTTTTAAATTAAATGTTTTAAGAGTTACCACTTTATTCCAATCAAGATGGCTTCAGGTGTGCCATACCTTTGTAATAAGTAGGACTGTTAGCGCTCTAGTTGTTCTTTAGAACACTCTAGGAGGCTGCAGTAGAACACAAAGGAATCAACTGACAGTCTCTGTCCTTGTTGGATGTACATGTTTTACTGAGAATGTCAGACTTCATTTTCACATGACTGAGAAAGATAATGTGAATTTACAGAAAATATGCTTTCAGTTTAGCTTATAGATCCCCTTCCAAACCACTGTGGGAAAATCATGAGATATTAGTTTTCTTTCAAACAATATTCATGATATCACAGCAGAAGGTTTTTTCACATGGTAAAATCACCTTAGAACCCACCACAATTCCTAAAACGAGTATGGTACCATCAACAAATGATTTATAATGTAACTAAAGTCCTAAAAGCCTCTATTAACTACAATGCTTTTTAATGAGGTGCTATCATGTATATTGGTCCCAAGATGGCTGCCAACACTTCTTGGATGAAGTGCTGACAGCCAATCAGATCAGATGTGTGGTTAGGCTCCGCCCAGATATATATCTTTTTTTGAACCTAAATCACTCAAAATCCACTGGAGCACATATATTGAGACCTAGCAAAGGCACATCTGGCTAACAGTCCCTACAATTTTGCCAAGTTTCGTGCAAATCCATTCAGCCGTTCGAGCTAAAAGTGAGGCCAACCGCCCTATGGAAATTAACATGGGAAAAACGTGTTTTGGGACCCCCCTTTTTTCTCGGCCCCCCCTTGATGAAACCCCCCCAAATTGTCAGGGGCTGCTCAGGAACAAAATGTTCCATTTTCCTGAAAATTTCAGCCAATTCCGTCCACAAACGCCAAAGTTATTAGACATAGAATTTTCAAAAATCCCATAGAGAAAAAATCCTAACTATATATACCTACTGGCGACCGCCAGTAGGTAATATATATATATATATATATATATATATATATATATATATATATATATATATATATATATATATATATATATATATATAAGAAATAATAATAATAATAATCATATTGCTTAATTAATCTCACTCACTATACCCCTACAAACCTAGCAACATGTTCATAATTGACTATCAATGAAATAATTAATTAATAATAACTAATTACATGTTAATTAGAGATTGCTTAACTAACTTCCCACCCAGTATCCCTTAAAACAGCTCACACCTAAAATATAACTAAAATATAAAGGTATTACATAATTTACATAATTATTAATCAATAAAACACTTAATTATCCATTAATATATAATTATTGAATAATTATTAATTAAAAAACTTCCCTCCTATATCCCTACAAACCCAGTGGCCTGCACCTACATTTTAATTATTAAACAATTTACATATTTAATAAATCATGTATTTTTATTTATTACTTAATTAACTTCCCACCCAATACTCCGAAAAAACCAACCAGCCTGCATCTAAAATATAACAGCAAAATATAATTATTGCATAATTTAAATAAATAATAATCAAATAAATAAAATAAGTAATTATTACTTAATTAACTACCCACCCTATGCCCCTACAAACTAGCAACCCACTGCAACACTATAAGTTACTATTAGCAATTAAGTTAACATTATATATCACTTAAAATTATGAAATGTATTTACATTGTTTAGAAATAATTATACAAACAATAATGACACATAAAATTAATATATGAACTAAAACACATTAAGATAATTAAAAAACAATATTATTGAAAACGATATTACCAACAAAGATATTCAACAATGATATTACTTACCTAAAAAAAACAATATTCTTCACAACGATATTTCTGCACCACAATGTTTTTGTATCCTAGTATTTTTTTCCTGTGTTTCTCACACTCAATATGTTATCCAAATACCTACAGACTATCCTTTATCCGATCTAATCTCGCTCTCACGACTACCTGAATATTGATTTGCCTCTTCTGACATATTATCGTCTGGTGGTGATAGAACAAACTATTAACATAAACAACAGAAAACTATTGTGAATGAAAACAATGCAGTGTGCAAGAGGAAGAACCTTGGAATGTTGTGTCTAAAGGGTTTCCTCGAATAAGCTCTTTAAAAACAGTGTCATAGAGAAATAAACAATCCACATATTGATGCATGTGTGTCAGGAGAGAAATATAAACACAGAAGGAACATTATGATACAGCATCCATTTAGAACAAGATGGTGTTTGGGACTAACTGAAGCCTGAATAGCCGAAGCCAGAAACACATTGTAATGATTATATTTTAATTGTATTTTCTCTATACCAGTCTGTATACACTTGTGAATTAAGTGCAGAGCAACTGATATTAATACACATTTTAGTTCATATGCACAACTGCTCCCTCAATAGCCATAGGTTGTGGGACACCCCCGCGCCGCACGGCCACCAGCTGCTGCGTGTGCCCCTTGCTCTGCCGATACTGCCTCGCTGTTTGCCTCGCTGCCGCTGACCACGCCCCCTCCTCCGAGCGGCGTGGTCCGCGCTCGCCTGCCGGCTGCCTTCGCTTTTGACTGCTTTTTGTCTTGTTTTGCCTTACATTTGTGCTTGTTTCCTTGTAAATTTGTGGTGTTTTGCTGGTGTTTTCCTTCCTGTTTGCCCGCCTACCTCGCCGCCCTCCGCTCTCCCTCCCCGCTTCCCGCCACCGCCGATTACCCCGCCCATTTTTCTCTTCTGTACCCTCCCCGCTCCCGCCTCCCAGCTGCTCCGCCCACCCGCGCACTTGGCCTTATATGGAGACCGTGCGACGCAGGTGAGTGTGACCCACTTGTGGGACACCCCCGCGCCGCACGGCCACCAGCTGCTGCGTGTGCCCCTTGCCCTGCCGATACTGCCTCGCTGTTTGCCTCGCTGCCGCTGACCACGCCCCCTCCTCCGAGCGGCATGGTCCGCGCTCGCCTGCCGGCTGCCTTCGCTTTTGACTGCTTTTTGTCTTGTTTTGCCTTACATTTGTGCTTGTTTCCTTGTAAATTTGTGGTGTTTTGCTGACGTTTTCCTTCCTGTTTGCCCGCCTACCTCGCCGCCCTCCGCTCTCCCTCCCCGCTTCCCGCCACCGCTGATTACCCCGCCCCTTTTTCTCTTCTGTACCCTCCCCGCTCCCGCCTCCCAGCTGCTCCGCCCACCCGCGCACTTCGCCTTATATGGAGACCGTGCGAACGCGCAGCGGTCACGCGCAGCGGGTGCGCCGATTGTGCGCCGAAGGCGCGCCAAAGGTAAGCCCGTCTGCGCCCGTCCGCGACCGGATCGCGACCAGCGCCAGGACCCCTGGCCCACGAAGACCCCGACCTACCCACCTGACGTACTCCGCCGCCACCCTCATCGCACTCAACACCGGCCGACTCCCAGAATGCCACCAAGCCACACCACGACGCACCCACGGACCTTTCAGCTGCCACGCCTGCAAATTCACCTGCATCCGGACCTGCATCGCACCAGCACCCGCCAAGTCGAACACCAGCAGCACCCACCTCAAGTGCATCCTGCTCAACACCCGCTCCGTCCACAGACACGCCATCGAACTCTGGAACCTCCTAGACGCCACAGCCCCTGACGTTGCCTTCCTCACGGAGACCTGGATGAACGCCTCTTCAGCTCCCGACATCGCCATCGCTATCCCAGAGGGCTACAAGATCGTCCGGAGGGACCGCAACGCCAACCAGATGGGAGGAGGCATCGCCATCATCCACAGGAACACCATCCGTCTCACGACCAGCACCGACAACACCCTGACCAGCGCCGAACACCTGCATTTCCAGATCCACACCGACCCGAACACCACCCTCAGAGGCACCCTGATCTACCGACCCCCGGGACCACGCACACAATTCAGCGAGGACATCGCCGACTTCGTCAGCCCGCATGCCCTCCCCTCCGCTGACTACATCCTCCTGGGGGACCTCAACTTCCATCTGGAGAACAACAACGACCGCAACACCAGCACCCTGCTCGACAACCTCGCCAATCTTGGACTCAAGCAGCTGGTGTCCTCCCCACCCACCTCGCCGGACACACACTCGACGCAGTCTTCTCTTCCAGCACAGACATCGACTTCAGCCACGCCACAGAGCTTCAATGGACGGACCACAGCTGCGTCCACTTCACCTTCAAGAGAACGACGGCCCACCACCACCAGCAACAGGCCGCCCGCAGAAGCTGGAACAAGATCACAGCAGACCAGCTCGCCACCTCCCTGAGCCAGCACCCTCCTGCCAGCTCAGCGAACCCCAGCCAGGCCGCCGACAACCTCACGAAGTGGATCAGCATCTGCGCGGACGAGCTCGCCCCGCTGAGGACCCCGCCCAGCAGACCCGGCAGCAAGAAAGCCCCGTGGTTCACCGACGAACTCAAGAGCTCCAAGAAGAACTGCCGAGCCCTCGAGAAAGTCTGGAGAAGGGAACCTACACCGGACAACAGGACCACCCTCAAGCTGGCCACTCGGAAGCACCACCAGCTGATCCGCGCCGCCAAGAAAACTGCATTCAAGGACCGGCTGGACAACAACGCACACAACAGCAAGGAACTCTTCAACATCGTGAAAGAGCTATCCAACCCCAGCGCAGGAAACAACGACATCACCCCATCGCAAGACCTCTGCAACTCCCTCGCCTCATACTTCCACAACAAGATCGCGGACATACACAACAGCTTCAACAACCAACCAAAGCACACCATGACCGAACAACCACCCCCCACCACCACCCTCCACGCCTGGACCCCGATCAGCACCGAAGACACCATCCGCACGATGAACTCCATCCACTCCGGATCACCGACCGACCCCTGCCCTCACCACGTCTTCAACAAGGCCGACGCTGTCATCGCACCCCACCTGCGAGACATCATCAACACATCCTTCGACACCGCCACCTTCCCTGAGAGCTGGAAGCACGCCGAACTCAGCGCTCTACTCAAGAAACCAACAGCGGACCCCACCGAACTCAAGAACTACCGCCCCATCTCGCTCCTCCCGTTTCCAGCCAAAGTCATCGAGAAGACCGTCAACAAGCAGATGGCCGCCTTCCTCGAGACGAATGGATCCCTCGACCCCTCACAGTCCGGCTTCCGAGCCAATCACAGCACCGAGACCGCCCTCATCGCCACCACCAATGACATCCGAGCCCTGATGGACAACGGAGAAACAGCGGCCCTCATCCTCCTAGACCTCTCCGCGGCATTCAACACTGTCTGCCACCGCACCCTAGTACAGCGCCTCAGCAACGTCGGAATCCAGGACAAGGCGCTGGAATGGATCATCTCCTTCCTCGACGGAAGAACACAGAGAGTCCGCCTACCACCGTACAAGTCAGAGGCCTCCGAAGTCATCTGCGGCGTCCCTCAAGGATCCTCTCTGAGCCCCACCCTCTTCAACGTCTACATGAGCCCCCTCGCGGCCATCGCACGCCAACACAACCTCAGCATAATCTCCTACGCCGACGACACCCAGCTGATCCTCTCCCTGACCAACGACCCCGCCACCGCCAGAGCCAACCTGCACGAAGGGATGAAAGAGGTAGCCGAGTGGATGACGACCAGCCGCCTGAAACTGAACTCTGACAAGACGGAGGTCCTCATCCTGGGCTCTTCACCCTCCGCCTGGGACGACTCCTGGTGGCCTCCCGCCCTGGGCACCGCATCCAAACCGACAGACCATGCACGCAACCTGGGCTTCATCCTGGACTCCTCCCTCTCCATGACCAGGCAAGTCAACAACGTCTCCTCGGCGTGCTTCAACATCCTACGCATGCTACGGAAGATCTTCTGGTGGATCCCCACCGAGACCAGGAAGACTGTCACCCAGGCCCTCGTCACTAGCCGACTGGACTACAGCAACGCCCTCTACGCCGGTACCACCGCCAAGCTCCAGAAGAGACTCCAGCGGATCCAGAACGCCTCAGCCAGACTCATCCTCGACATCCCACGAACCAGCCACATCTCCGGACATCTGAGAGACCTTCACTGGCTCCCCGTCAACAAAAGAATCACCTTCCGCCTCCTCACCCACGCACACAAAGCCCTACACGACCAAGGCCCGAGCTACCTCAACAGCCGGATCAACTTCTACGCTCCCAAACGCCACCTCCGATCAGCCAACCACGCCCTCACCGCCGTCCCCCGCATCCGAAGAGCGACTACAGGAGGAAGGTCCTTCTCCTACCTGGCCGCCAAGACCTGGAACTCCCTCCCGACCGACCTGCGCCTGACCCAAGACCACCTCTCCTTCAGGAAGAAGCTGAAGACCTGGCTGTTCGAGCAGTAGCGGCCCCCCCCTCCCCCAGCACCTTGAGACCCTACGGGTATGTAGCGCGCTCTATAAGTGTCATTGATTGATTGATTGATTGATAGGTTGAAAGCCAACACTCGTTTTTTGTCCACCAACAACTTCATCGCCACAAAGCACCTACAACCACGCTGCCCACACCTAGCTCATAACAATCCTAGCATAGTACACCTCTTGTAATTCATCAGATTTTCCAGGTTGTTCTCATCTGAACTTCCGAAGCCAAGGGCGGGGTAAGATAAGTTCAACCACTTGTTTGGTCTTGTTTGACCTTGAAAGGTCAGTTATGGTTATGAATTGAAACTGAAAACCAGTGAAATTAACAGGTTTGGGTTAGGAGTTCAATCCATAACTTGCATACCAGCCATGCAAACCATAACTCGCACACCAAAGCTAAACAGAACGTGACTTTAACAATTTTTGTTAGAGAATATACATTTATATATTTCATAAACTTGCTCAAATATTCCACCTGTACCTAGCAAACACTCACAATCAATGGCAAGGTAACAGTTTTATCCACATAGCCTCACCACCACTCATAACCAACACCAGCAGTGAGCAGTGTGCTACACAACTGAAAGGTCCATGGCATTCATACATGCATGCTCACAGGGGGGCACATTTTTTGTCCCTGTGTGAGCATCCACTGGGCAAAGAGGCTCAGGGTTGCACTGTGGGGGGCCCTTTGTTTTTTCTCTGACAGGGTTTTCATGGTGGAGGAACTACCAAGAAAACTCTGGTGGAGAGCAAACTCCTAATATGCTTGGTGGGACTGCGCCGGTCCTGCCAAGCATATTGAGCCCTACACTGCAGAATAATTGCCAGGGAATGGTGGTTCCCTTGGCGGGTCCATAGAGTCTGCAGTGGGCTGTGGTTGTCCCACCGCCAACTTATAATAGGGTGGTAGGAAGACCGCCACCGCCGCGCCATGCTAGTCTGGTGGTCTGAAGACCACAAGACTCATAATCAACCGCTCAGATTAAGACTGATTAATTAGGATGGAAGGACAAACCTTGGTGGATCAGATACTACCGACTGCTACATCAATGCAGGATCTGCATTATTATAACAGTCACAAATCGAATCGAATAGTGAGCAAATGATACTTATTTGCACACTATTCGAATTTTGTGCGAAGGGTGTTTTTCCACTCTGTCCATTTCTTCCTCTCTTGCCTCTCTTGTCGTGATCTCCATCCCCTTTTAATGGCCTTAAACTCTCTACCTAAGCCTCTGTTAACTCCTTACCCAGATATTCTATTAATTGTTTTATGTAAAGTTCTCTAAAACCGGTCTGGCAATGTGATGCTATATAAAATATTTAAATAAATAAACAAAAGAATCATTCATTTTTGTGTAGACGGCCAGCCCTTATTTACCTCAAGTAGGTAAATACTGGGAAAGCAAGAGAGAAATGCAATATAGAGAGTTACTTGTGAAACGATGTATGCTTTCAGCTAATCAAAAAACATTATTATGGGGGCATAGCTGAATGGCCCGCAAGATGGCCACAGGACTCTGAAGCTCCGCTCGGCGTCGGAGGCATATCTTTCCTACGGGCAGCGCTGTCCTCCGAGAATGTTTCTTTTTCAGTGGAAATGGTGCGTGAACGCGGGGAAACAAGGTGTTTTTCCTTTTTTGACTAAATTTGAGCCATTTGCTTTCTTGTTGCTCCCTCACGTTGCGGACCTCAGAATCTGTGGTTGCGACCCCCATTTTGTCCTCTGCAGAGTGCGATGGAGCCAGCTTTGACCTGGGTCATGCTGAGGTATTTATGGCTCCCAGTATCAAATAGAAGCAGGGACGCCTTGGAAATCCAATTTTTATATATTCATTTACTGCTTTTACTGTGACACTTGATTATTAGCTGAAGTACCAGTTGTAGAACATACTCATGGCATAGTTTTTCATTTTTGTCAGCTTAAGTTTCCTGGAATAACAGTGTTATTAGCAAGGTTTTAGGAACTCATTTGAAACTGCCAATTTGCTTGTTTTGACAGTGACATTTAAAGGAAAGTTGACATGTCATATACATAATATGCTCATGTGTTCACATTATAAATGCTTCTGAGGATATAGTTTTGGCAGCAGTCCACGGAGGGTTCCCCTCCTGTTGATTCACCTCTATTTTTTGTTTGCTGAGAGGTGGGCTGATAGTTTGCACTATTTTTGATGCTGATTACTTCCACAGTAATTTATCCGGCTCAGCGTTCAGTTATTTGGTGCCATACTTGACATTTCTCAATAGCCTTGTCTGTGGCATTGGATTCTTCTTTACGGCCTCTATTTTTAATCTTTTTTTTCTTTCCTTTTTTGCGTGCCCACATGGAGTTCTCTCCCCTTTCTGGTCTGAAGGCTGCTACCTCATCTACAGCCATGCCCACTGCTCGCAAAGACTCAAATGCTCCTATCAAAAGGCAGAAGAAAGATCCTCGTTCCCCTACAAAGTCTGTTCTACCTTTGACTCTGGAGTACTTTATGGAGGAGATCAAACATTTCAAACACTTTGTCATGGAGACTAACATCACACTTCAATGCATTGAGGAGAAATGGTCTACATTGGAATCAATGGTATCAGGTGTTGAATAACGGATTTGTGAGCTGCAGGATGTGGCTGCCAAAGTCGATGATATGACTGACGAGATAGCACTTTTGAAACAACAATAAGATTTAGAAAATTAGAATAGGCGTAATAATCTCTGATTTCATGGCATTCAGGAAGGATCAGAGAAGTGAGATATGCTTACCATCTTTGGAGTACACATTCTCAAGCTGGTGGGCCTTAAGGACGGAAGACATCTCAACCTACAACGTGCTCAACGTATTGGCCCCAAATCTGTCACTGCTTCGAGTTCTGACTGCCCTAGAGGAATAATTGTTGTCTTTCTACAATATACTGAGCTGTTGTTGGTGTTATTGGCAGTGAAGCAAAGAAAACAAATGCTATGGTCTGGTCAGAAGGTCTTTATTTCCCAAGATGTAGCACGTGCAACGGCTGCTCGTTGGAAGGAGTTTTTTTCCTTTTGGTCAACTCTACAATCTATGAATGCAAGATATGGCCTTGAGCACCCATGCTTCTTTGAATTCACATATAAAGACTGAACATTTTCATTCGACCATCCAGAAGATTTGAAGAAATATATTTTCTAACATAAGGGTGAAGCAATGGACCTTGGAAAAGTCTGAGCACCTTGTCTTGTGTTGCTTCACTTGTCATAGGCTCATGCCCTGATCCCTGTCTCTGAACTAATATTGAATTGAATATATATCTTATTTCAAGCAATTGAACATGCTGTCATTAGAATTAGCATACTTAATTGTTGATGGTTTATGTTTGTTTGGTTGTTGTCTTTTGCTAATTGATCTTTGTGCTAAACCTTGCTTTATCTTTATTCCTCTTAGCAGTTGTCTGCAGTCTGATCTGGATTCCCTTCTTTGATGTATTGCCTCCCAAGTACCTTCCTTCCCAGATCTGTTGTTTCTGTATTATCCTTGTGTTTGATAAGTTGTTTTTAATCATCATCTATGTTTTATGTACTTATATGATTGATTTATTTGTACTGTTGTCTTATTGATCCTAATCACATCATCTGTTGCAATGCGTTTAGATATCTTCCCTGTTTCTTATTTTCTCTTTATAATGATTGTCTTTGTTGTTGTTGTTATTCAATCTAAATGGATTTTTGCCTGTTGTCCATCTTTGGTTTTGCATTTTTCCACCCATTCATCATATTCTTTTCACATTCAATGTGTTTTATTTTCTTCATGACTAAAGCTTCTTGCTTTCATTTCTTCTTCCTCTTGTTCTCCTCTTTCTTGTTTCTTTCTCTTCATCCTTGTCTCTGGTTTCAGTATTTCTTATAGTTCTTCATCGATTACAATGGATAGACCATCTCATGTGTTATATGTATTCAGAAGGTTTGCTGTTCTGGTTTCCTCATTTGGATACATTGGTTAAGTATATATGTTAAAGTATTAGATTGGAAAACTCCCTTAAGGTTATTTTTCGGACCGTCAACAGTTTGCGTAACCCTATAAAAAATTATAGGGTTATTTGATTATTGGAGGGGGGGGGCTTCAATCTGTTAATCGATCCAACTATTGCATCTTCACGACCCCAGAAAACTCATACAAAACCAAAATCCATCAGGGTTTTAAGGGTGCTAATACCGGATTTTAGGTTTGTAGATTGCTGACGTGTTGAATTCCCCCGAGAGAAGAAGTTCACTTGCCATTCGAGGAGACTACATTCATCTTCATGAATTGACTTTTTACTCATTTCAAATGCTCTTTTAAGTACTAAATCTGAGATTATTAAAAACCATTTTTCTGACCACGCTCGAATTTCAGTCCAATTACAATTCCAAGCTCAAGCTCGAAATGATTTCTGGTGGTCTTTGGACAAGCCTCTCCCAGTGGATGAGCAATGGGTGGCTGGCATGCGCTTGTCGTTAGAAGATTTTTTGGAATGCAATAAGGGGACAGCTTCTATTTTTGAAGTCTGAGGAGTTCTTAGGGCATTTGTTCGTGGGGAAGTTATTATAAAGCATACAGAAGGAGAAAAGAGAATGAGAATGAAGAAAGGTCTCAACTAGAAAACTATTTTTGAATTTTACGCCTAAATATTTAAGAGTACACTCAAGGAAAAATTAAATTAAACTACATCAAACAAAATATAATGTACAAGATGTATTTGTTTTTAAGGAAATCCTAGCACATGACTTGGATCTGCAGAAAAGGTACGGGGAGAAAGAACATATAGGCAAATATCTTGCTTGGTCAGTAAAACGAAGGGCCAATAAGAGTACCATCGAAAATATAAAATACCCAGTTAATGGAAGATTAACATCTCATCCCCAGGACATTTCTGCCATCTTTCTGGAACATTATAGGGAGCTTTACTCTGATCCTTATAACACCTCAACAGAGGAAGCAGCTGCCTGGCTTAATGGTATCAATACTCCTTCTTTACCCCAGGAGAAATAACAGAGATTACAGCTGAGGAAATGAATCAATGCGTGATGTCTTCACCCTCCGCCAATGCATGTGGGTGTGATGGGATTCCCATAGAGTTTTACAAGCTTTTTCTTCCACATTTTGACCCTCAGTCCTTTTTTGAGCAAATCAACTCTGAAATAAGATGTATTATATGTCAACGCAAAAACCAAGACTGAAGCTAGAAACCCTACAACTAGATGTCAGAGATGTCACCACTACCCAACTTATGTTTGTATTATCAAGCTTCCTTAATTAATTGGCTAAATTATTATGGTTCAGAAGAAATGTCTTCCGCCAACTTGGATTTCATGCTAGGGGAAATTGAGATTGCTCTTGCTCCTTTCCTGCGAATCCCTAAGCTTCTGAAGAGATCATGCTACAAAATTCCCAGGATTATAGCCTCTCAGTTTCCAAAGATATGGGAGCCATTTGGTATCCCTTGGTTACATCCGCTGCTGAGATTAGCGAAATGCCTCTCCCTGGGTCTTTATATGTCTATCCGGACTTGCGATCTCTGGCAAAAATCCGGGTTTCTTAAACTTCAGGATTTTTTTTAAACAAAAGATTGCAAACCTGGCAGGAAATCAGGGAGCACAATAGTAATATTAAGACGTCTCATTTTTTTTAGCTACTTTCAGATAAATACGTTTTGTTCAGCATTAAGGCATTTGGATAATTGCAAAGGTCTACTATTAAGCAGAGCTCATTTTATACTTAAATTTAGGGGAATTGGGAATTGGTATAAACTGCTTAAATCTACTCAGAATGATCAAATAGTATTAAACCACCTAAAATAAATCTCTGAATCAATTGACTGCCACCTCAATTTTCAGCAATGGCAAAGCTTCAACAAAATGAGCTATAAAGCAGTACATTTTTTTAAGTAAATGGCTGATTTATTTTACTCCGTCCAAACTCTATAAAATGTACCCAGCAGTTGATTTTCGATGCTTTTGTTGTCATCAGGCTTTAGGAGATTGGCTACATGTGGGATTACCTTGCAACCATATTACAAGCTTTTGGGAAAATATATTTTCAGAAGTAGGAAGAATAATGGCAGTTGATCTTCCTCCAGAGGCTTCCACCTCTTTTAGGTTGAGTAGAAACTCGTAATCTATTAACTCTACCTCAAAGTCTTTTTTAAAAATTTTAAATCTCTTTATTGATATTGCAAGAGGTAAAGAGAAACAATATATGTACAAACAGAAGTAGATAACACCAGTTAACACATCATTTACAACAGAAAAACAATGATCTTTCAGTTTGCAAAAATGTCTCTAATAGCCAACCAACATCTTCCCCAATTCTTATCCAAATAAATTAATCCAGATTTTCTCTTTTCTCTTCAAAGAGTTAGGACCCCTTAGTCTCGCCAGAGCAATCTTCATTGTGTCAATTTCCTTGACTAGACTCCACCACTCCATTGTATGAGGAGGATCTGGCGATATCCAATATCTGGCAATAGTTAGTCTGGCACAAGCAAAAATAATTGAAATAAGGTCCATGTTTGGACTGTTCACATCCTGGATATCTAATAAAATCAGATGAGCAGATAAAGGTGGAAAAACAAGCAAATTCTTATTAAGTATCATTCCTAGTCCTTTACAAAAGTTAGTTAAAGCGGGACATGAAAAAAGCATATGCTCTATGTTTGCAGCTTCTAATGAACATTTAGAGCACCTAGTGCGCTCATTAGCCTGATTTTCTAGAGCCCAGCTAGCAATCCTTTCTGGTGTGTAATAAAGTTGACAAACCGTACGATATGCTTGAAGCCTAATGTTAGAAGAATGCACCACTCTATTGATTTGAGTGAGTGTAGTAGAGATCTGTTTGGCGGAAATGTTAACACCCAGTCGATCGGACCATTTAAGAGCCAATTTACCACAATCATCTTTTTTATCTTTGTTCAAGTTATAATAACCTTCACTAATAAGTGACTTAGTCCGTTTTGAGTACACACATTTAAGAATGTCTGATTGTTGAACTTCCCTCACTTTCATCTTGTGAACGATAAAATCATGAATTTGCATATACTTGAAGTACATTCCATCATTCAGTTTATATATGTTTTTTAGTGCTTCAAATCCCAAAAAAACGTTAGTGCCATACATATCCCCCAGTGTGATTATGCCGTGCCTTGTCCAAACTATTCTTGCCCCATCCGAAAAGATTCCAGGTAATGCAGGGTTTTCCCATAATCTTAATTCTGCATTAAAAAAGGAGATTTTCTCATGTGCCATTAATTGTTTCCAAATTTGGGCGGCGTGTCTAGCAGTCTTAAACTTAACTCTTTTAAACTAGTTAGGGTCGTTTACTCTAGAAAGAAATTGATTGCTATCTTGACCTAACATAAACTTATGATAGAAAAAAGGGTTTTCAGTACATAGTAAACTCCGCAAACGGCCAATAAAAGAGGAAATAAAGTAAAGTCTGAAGTCAGGAAAATTTAGCCCCCCCTTATCTTCGCGCTTTTTTATAGCCCCAAATAAAGCTACTACATATTCCATCGAGTTAAAAAAAAAAAATAATATTAAGACGCGAAGGGATTGATCTATAAAGGTAAAGAACTTTAGGTAGTATTTTCATTTTTATTAAGTTAAGGCGACCTACAAGACTTAATGGAATCTTGTGCCATTTTTTTAAAGATGCCGCTGTTTCTTTAAGAAGCAAGTCATAATTGAGGGTTATTACGTCTTCTAACTTGGCCGATATCTTAACACCAAGATAGGTAGCGTTCGTACATATACCCGATACTATTCCTACTGGCTTATAGTTTGCGACCACCTGAGTTTTTTTAGCGTTTAGTTTATAGCCGGATACCTTACCGAATCTTTCTGCCTCTTTAGTTAAAGCCGGAACAGCTTTAGACACATCAGTAGTAAATACAGCGATATCATCCGCATACGCGGCGATTTTTAAGCTGTTTCCCTTGTGATTGAAAGAAATAATATCGCTAGATATTAACAGAGCATTAAGAAAGGGTTGCAATGACAGAGCAAATAGCAGGGGTGACAAAGGGCACCCCTGCCTCGTTCCTCTTTCTATTGAAAAAGATGACAAGCTTTTGCCCGCATAATTAATCGTGGCCATTGGGTGATCGTATAATGACTGGATCCAGCCAAGGTATCTACCCTTAATACCATATGCATCAAGCACAGCCCATAGGTACTCCCACCCCACTCGGTCAAACGCTTTTTCAGCATCAAGAAGAATCATACAGAGTGGGGTGTAGTTAATGTTGGCTATATCAAAAGCCGTAATGGCCATATTGACGTGGGCTGTGGTGTCTCTGCCCATAACAAACCTGTGCTGTTGCATGTGAACAAGTTCTGGCATAAGGGGAGCCAGACGGTTTGCTAGAATCTTAGCAAACGCTTTCGCATCTGCATTAATCAAAGATATCGGCCTGTATGACCCGCATTCCTCTACAGGTTTTTGTTTTTTCAAAAAAAAAATTATCTTCGCTGTTCGCCATGAAGGAGGGGCAATCCCAGTTTCCCCCATTGAATCGACTAATAACTTAAGTAAAGGAAAAAGTTCTTCAGAGCAAATCTTATAGAGTTCAATGGGAAGCAGATCTTCCCCAGCCGCTTTGCCCAGAGAAAGTGACAAGAAAGCCGTTTTGATCTCGTCTAGTGTAATCTCAGAGCTAAGCAGATTGACGGCTTCTTTTTCATAGTCTCCATTCAAATAGACTCTCAAATAAGACCTGATATCTTCTTTAATTGGGCGATCTTCGGGGGTATATAAATTGTGATAATATTTGGCAAATTGTTCTAGAATCTCATCTGGTTGATGGTACATAATCGAGTCCATGCCCTTAATTGATTTGATTTTAGTTTTAGCTTTCTGGTCTGCAACCTTATATGCCAGGACTTTACCAATTCTATCTCCACTTTCATATTGAAACAAGTGGAATTTATGCATTCTGGCGCTATTCTTCACTCGCAGGTATTTTTTTGTCTCTGATTGTAAATCCACTAGTTCTAATCTGATCTGAGCGATGTCATTATTCGATGCCCCCTGCCGGAGGGCTAGTGCTAATCTTTTTTCCAATGACAATATATGTAAGTTAGTTTGTTTTAGATTGTTGCATATTTCTGCATTTTTCCGAAATATATATTGCTGAGCAAAGCCCCTTACACTAGCCTTACACGCTTCCCATACTGATATGATTGCAGCCGAGTTCAAGTTTATTTCTATAAACTCTTTTATATGTGTTTTCAATTGTGACGTAAATAGAGGATCTGATATTAAATATCTTGGGAATGTAAAACTGCGTGCGTCTTTCCCAATGCTACCGATCTTTATTATGGCAGCCCTTACTTTACGCATCCGCGAAGAAGAAGTTCGCCTAGTAGAGTCCTCAGCATAGTTCATCACGCAGTTAAAATCCCCCATTATTAACAATTCACCCTCCCATTCAAGAAGTTCTACATTTAATGAGTCGAACATGTTCGGGTCGTCTATATTAGGCCCATAAACAATGCCAAATACATATTTACTGTTCTTATATTGAACTTGTGCTAACGCCCATCTGCCTTTTGGGTCAGCAGCAGTCTTTATAATATCTAGCATGAACTGCTTTTTCTTTAATATGGCCACTCCCCTTATGGAGGCACCTAGTGTAGAACAAACAATAAGGTCATAACCTAGTTGACTCAATAATTTCCTGTCTTTAAATCCAATGTGTGTTTCAGAAATCATAGCCAGATGAGGTTTATACATGTATAGCTCTTCTTGAACTAGTCTACATTTTTGCTGACTATTAAGACCTGCTGCGTTCCAAGCAAGACATCTAAGCATTGACATTATATATTTTAAGTTGATTCAAACAATAGTAGTATCTACTCAACATAACATACTGCATATTCATTTGTATTTTATTTTGTTTAAGCTATCCTTTATTACCTCTTGCAATAATTTTTCTTCCCTCTCTCTTGCAATAGTTTTTTTCCCCCTCCCCCCCGCGACCACCCACTAGGGACAGCTGGTTCCATCCCCCCTGTACCTACCCGGAACCCTGTACCTACCCAGAAGCCTCCCTCTATCTTCTGCTGCCGGTTGAGGGGCAGCCAGTCAGAGAGGATTCTCCTGGGAACTCCATCCCTCAGTATTATTGTCATACACAAAGGAAAAATAAAGCACCTATAGCCCTTTTAAGAGTATCAGCTTCACCAATCAGCTAAAAAAAAAACAAAAAAAAAAGAAAAAAAACATTTTTGTAAATTCTTGATGTCTATAATCATCCATGATAGCTTAATCATGAAAGTCTTGTTTTCTTTTCCCCACCCTTTCTCGTATTTAAGAATTCATTTTGGAAAGATATTCTTCTGCCTTTTTAACATCATGAAAGAAATGAGTATGTCCGGACTTTATAACTTTGAGACGGGCGGGTTCTTGAAGATAAACCGTTGCTCCATGAGACTTGAAGGAATCAATCATTTTGCGTAACCCCCACCTTTTATCCATAGTGGCCTTGCTGAGGTCTGATTTAACAAACAAAGTTAGATTGTCAATTGTCACTGGGGTGTTTGGTCTAGCTTTAATAGAGACAGCTTGTCGCAGCAAAGAGTTACCAAAATAAATTAAGATGGGCCGTGGATATTTACTTTCTTGAGATCTAGGAATAGTAGGAAGTCTGTGTGCCCGTTGAATTTGAGAATCCCAGTCCCAATCAGCCAGATCCGGGAATGCCCTCTGTAGCATTTTTACAGTGTATGCCCTTGCATCTGCTCCCTCCGATCCTTCGGGTATTCAAAAAAGTCTCAGATTTTGGCGTCTTTGCCTATTTTTCAAATCTTCGACTTTGTTCTGCAAGCTCTCTATCTCATCGTTATGTCGATCTGAAGTGACCGTAGTAGTGACTAAAGTTTCCTCCACATCTACTACTCTTTGCTGTAGTTCTTCAATTTCTTTAGTTACTCCACTCAATTTGCTAGTGACTTCCTGAAGACAACTATGTATTTTGCTATTATCTTCCCTTAGTTTAGAAAACTGTTCTTGTACCTCTTGGCAATGATCCATTAATGTTTTCAGAATTAAATCCAGAGATGAGGCATTAGCAGAAGTCGATGTATCACTAGAGATCGGTGGAGGTGAAATAGAGATATTGGATAGTACCGTTCCCTCGCTGTGGGGAGATGTAGAGGCGAGAGATTTATCATTTTGGCTCGATATAGTGTGTCCGATATTATCTTCCCTTGAGTTTACAATTGGCAATATATTCGCAGAAGCAGGTTCAAGTGAGGGCAGAGACGCAGGAGGGGTCGCTGTGGTAGGTGAATTATCCGAATTGTCCAAGTCTGGTCCTATTAGATCAGAACTCTCGGATAGAGCAACTTGCGATTTTTTTAGATTAGTTTTGGAATTTTTCCCTGCAGTATTATTGTCCTCGGGATCATCTAATGGCAGATTTTTAGGCCCTCTTTTTTTTATTTGAACCCATTTACTCAGCGGGCTTGACTCAGCAATCTACTCTACCTCAACGTCAATTTATTTTTATCTCAACTTTGGTTGCCAGATCATTAATTTTGGCTAATTGGAAATCAGTAGTAATTCCAACAATTTCCCATTGGTTAAACAACATTTATAGATTTTTTAAGTGGGAAACCATTTATGCAAAAAGGGTTGGCTCTGTAATTAAATTAAATAGAACATGGAAACAATGGAACTAATTTTCTTTGCTTAGAGGAAGGTTAGGACACTGAGAAAGGTCTATGTAGATACTAGATCTACTTCTAAAGTATTATTTTTAAGGTTCCTTTATATCTAATATATGGGTTTATGATATGTCATTGGATCTCTGTATGCACTTTATGAAAATCTTGAAGAAGCAATATACATTTTTTTTATTTTATATCGAAAATAAAAAACAATAAAAAATAAAAAAACAGCAAGTTCTGACCCGTTTAGCTCGGCTTAAATGTAACATTGCTTTATTACTGGAAACACACTTACTCAATAAGGATTTAAACTCATTATGTAAGAATTGGGTTCGTCAAATTTTTGGATCTCCAGTCATTGACCACAAAAACTGGGTCATCATACTGGTACACAAATCTGTTCCCCTAGTAATTGAGAAAGAAAGAGATGTGGAGGGTCGATAGGTTTTAATACATGTATAGCAAAACATAGGTCATTTCCCGTCTGCTACGGAGCGATGTGCACTGCCATCAAAGTAGGCCCGCGGCGGTGGGAGCCAATCGAGACTCACCGCTGTGCGGAATGACGTCCGCCCCGCTCCACGAATTAGGATGGCCCAAACAGGCAAGTTGCACCACAGCGGAGACACCGCCCAACCAGAGACGGCGGAAACTCGACAGGGGAGCGCTAGAGCAGAGACCCGGTCCTCTCCACCCCGACATGAACGCCATGGACCCAGCCCTACATATGCATCCGGTGATGTACCTGCTACAGCACTATCATGAAATGGGCCACCGCGGACGATGCTTAGGATATCGCCATTCCAGTCGGGAATGGCGACCCCCGACGCACACTGAATAGAACAATTTCTTTGAACTTGGTGTTTTTTTTCCAAAATAAAGTTTTATTTAGAACGTTAAATTTTTTAGTGTAATCCTTGATTCTTCACATAGTTTGTAAATCAGAGTTATAATTGGCCCAATGCATTTCGGGCAATGCTGCCCTTCTTCAGGAGCATTGATGTTCTACAAAAACATGAAACACAACCGTGATATATTTGTACTTTCAGTGGAATACTTTGAAACAAATACCATTCTTTCTTCATCTTTGACCTTGGGTGGGGCAAAAGGTCAAGTAACGGAAGATTCAATCTCAAGAAACACCAGGAGTCAAAAACCTTAGTTATAAACTTGTCTAACCAGCCAATATCAAATGCTGAAATAAAAGTTTTACAAAAAGGAACTACATTCGTATCAACCTTCCACTCTAAACTTTTGGATACTCAAATATGCATTTACAAATTCATGAGAAAGTTACGTTTGAGGCACTTCTTTAGTAATGCCATCCAAACCACAGAGGAACCTCCTAAGGACACCTTAAAGGGTCACATTTCGCTGACTTGTGAGTCTATCTTTATTTGGCATCGGCACATGAAACTGAACCGTTATGGTTCTTTTTACAGAGTAAGATTTATGAACCTGAGCAACACAGATCACGCCCTAGCCTGATGGTGGCTTTCTACATTTTCAGGTACGACCGTTACGGTACCAACCGACTTGATACACATCATTTTTGGTAGACTTAACTTTTAAAACAAACCGTTTCATTTACCACAGGTAATTTTATGAACTTTCGATGATTTGTGTGGCCGATGACCAGTAATATTTTGTGTACATTTATGAAAAATGCGCATTTATGTTTCATGAAGTTTTTGGTTACTGATGAAAGTCATTTAAACAAGCCTGTGTATAGGTGTAATAACACACTATTAGTACTATTATGATTTTGATATGTAATGGTTTACGAATATATCACGGTTGTGTTTCATCTTTTTGTAGAACATCAATGCCCCTGAAGAAGGGCAGCATTGCCCGAAATGCATTGGGCCAATTATAACTCTGATTTACAAACTATGTGAAGAATCAAGGATTACACTAAAAAATTCAACGTTCTAAATAAAACTTTATTTTGGGAAAAAAAACACCAAGTTCAAAGAAATTGTTCTATTCAGTGTGCGCCAGGGGTCGCCATTCCTGACTGTAATGGCGCTATCATAAGCATTACTTCCACCTCCAAGACTCAGAAGGAGGCACCCAGGCAGCACCTAATCACTTGCTCGTACCATTTCACCTTCAGTTCAACAATTTTGTGTGCGAGGAGGCTCAGCTTTCATTCATTGTCTTTACCACCGCGGACGATGCCATAGGTACGCAAATACACAAATACAACACACGGGTTGACACAGGGTCTAAAACCATAACACACATCCTGCTGGGGGTTACAACACATCCACAAGGGCACCCTCACATCACCCACCTGCCACCAAGTCACCCCTCTGCATCCGGGACACACATCGGCCGCGAAATAGCAGCAAGGTCATGTTCCCAGTGACGTCACCGCCGCGGTCAACACATGTGCACAATGCAGAAGGCAAAATCTACAAACACCACAGGACATCAGGGGATGCACATCAGTCAATGCCACATACACACAGCACTATATGCACAACAAGCAGTCTGTGCACACCAAGCACAACAGCTACACACAGACATGACTGATACAACCTCAACACACACACCACAAATCAGCACTGCACAAATATAACAGCACATACAGGAAGTCAAGCAATACCACATCCAACACACATACATCCAACACAACAAAAACAACAGGATGCACCACTCTGGGATACATGAGCAGAACCATCTTCACCAGATCACTGGGCAGCACACACAGCTGAAGTGCACATGAGCAATCCTCACTGATAAATACCACAAGTACATCACACATAAACCATTGGGGCAATGTCCAGAGTGGAACATCACTTTTGGCCCAAGAACTTCACCACAAGACACAGTCTCACAAATGAAGTGATGTGGAGGCACATACATATGTAACCCAAGGGGACAGCTGACATCCAAGTCAACTGACTAGCATGTCAGTAGTAGACATGTAAGGGATGTACCATGCACAAATAGAGGGAGTGCAGACCCACAATGCATAGACACAAGTGGCACACATAGGTGATGGCATCACACCACACACACCATGCCAAACAGGAGGAGAAAAGGCACCATGTGCCTGCAATGCATGACAAACACAAACACAATGCGAGTGAGGAGCAGCAGGGCCACACAGTCTACACAAACACACTCAAGACACATTAATGATCAAACAAACACATAAGTGACCAAATCAACAAGGAAGAGTCACACAGAACTGCATGGACACACCAACAGTGCACAACAGACAACTCACATATGTGCATACTATCATTTACACAGGACAGGACAATCCAAACAACAGGCACACGACTCCTGGATGACACATGTGTGGCTATCACAATCCAGGTGCACACACACATCCACAACCACTACAAAGTCACACCCTTCACACTGCACACCTCTTCACCACCCAAAAGCACACATCCCATGTAGGCCAGGGGACCAGGAATAAGGGCCAACACAAAATGACCATACACTGCTAGGCAGGAATAACACACATACATCATGACATTGCCCAGCCTGCATCCAGACCTGTGCACAGCATCAGACCATGTGATGGCAGTGTCCCTCAACCTGAAATGGCAACACTGTAGCCAACAATAGCAAACCACTAAAATGAGAACTGCATCACAGGTAAAATAGCCATCACAGATAACACTAGTATCAGTGTCTGAATGTACTGAAGACCCTGTCACCCCTGTTTATAAATGTGATGCGACCAAAGAGCTTGGCAATGTTGAAGTAACACATAGAGCATGGGGCACAGGCAAACAAATGCACATACCAAAAGAACTTTAATCATCAAGGACACTGATAATACAGTTTACAGATGTAACTGTCTTTATTTACATATTGCACAGATGTAACAGTAAAACAACAGTAGATAAGAGCAAGGCACAACATGCTGATCATATGCAAGATATTGGGCACAGGCAAAGTACAAACAGGAAGGCCAGTGTCCATGGCAGGTGGCACAGCAACTACATGAGAGGCTGCACAAGGGAGAGTACAACACAGCAGAGCAGCAGGGCCAGTGTCCATGGCACAGGTGAGAGTACAACACAGCAGTGCAACAGGAGCAGTGTCCATCTCACAGGTGAGAGTACAACATGGCAGAGCAACAGGGCCAGTGTCCATGGCAGGTGGCACATTAACTACATGAGAGGCTGCACAGGGGAGAGTGCAACACAGCAGAGCAACAGGGCCAGTGTCCATGGCACAGGTGGGAGTACAACACAGCAGAGCAACAGGGCCAGTGTCCATGGCACAGGTGAGAGTACAACACAGCAGAGCAACAGGGCCAGTGTCCATGGCACAGTTGAGAGTACAACACAGCAGAGTAACAGGGCCAGTGTCCATGGCACAGTTGAGAGTACAACACAGCAGAGCAACAGGACCGGTGTTCATGGCAGGTGGCACAGCAACTACATGAGAGGCTGCTCAGGGGAGAGTACAACATAGCAGAGCATCAGGGCCAGTTCCATGGCAGGTGGCACAGCAACGACATGAGAGGCTGCACAGGGGAGAGTACAACACAGCAGAGCGACAGGGCCAGTGTCCATGGCGCAGGTGAGAGTACAACACAGCAGAGCAACAGGGCCAGTGTCCATGGTGGGTGGCACAGCAACTACATGAGAGGTAGCACAGGGGAGATTACAACAAAGCAGTGAATGACAATTTAAGTTGCTGGGGACAAATGCGGAGTCAGGACATGAGAAGTTGCTCAGTGAGTGTGTTTGATCGTACCCTTCCATGGCCAGCAACACACCCAGGTGGCAAACATTGGGCAGGACTAGCACACCTGAATGAGAGACAGGTGTATGCGGGGGACTGCCACTCACAATTTGCTGTCAGGCTGACTTGGAGCTGGCTGTGTGTCGGGGACAGCAGGAACACTTGACTGGGGAGACCGAGGCCCAGGTGATGTAGGGCTAGCAGTGGATTGGCAAGCTGGAGGACTGTTTAGACCAGGTGGTATAATGGCACGTGGAGGTGGAGTCATGCATACCTGTGACACAGTGTGCGTGAGAGAGGTTAGAGGGGTGCCCTTCCCCATCTTGGGAATACGAATTGGCTTCCCTGTCTTGGGTTTAATGGGAACTGGGGGTGACACAACAGGCACACACACCAACTGTCCTGCATCAGGTGTAAACACTGGCACTCACTCTGGTGATGTGCTGGATCCTGTGGAACGCTCTGTCAGGCTATGTCTCTCGACCACCTTCCCCTGCTTGCCAGGTGTCCCACTTACAGTGCTCTCCTTTGCCTCTTTACCAGGTGTTCCACTTACAGTGCCCTCCTTTGCCACTTTGCCAGGGCTAGCCCCTACAGTTCCCTCCTCCACCTGCTTCACTGGGCTTGGAATTGGAGTTGATGTGGTGGGGGGATGTGGCCCTGTGCCCTTCCTAGGTGTACCCTTCCCATACAACACCTCCTCAGTGGGCACATAAACTGCACGCCTAGCACTGCGTGAAGTTTTTGGGACAGTAGAGTCCTTTGCTGGTGATGCCTCTGAGGCATGTGAGCCTGATGTCAGCCTCATTGCTTTTTCGCCCTTGCTTTTCCCTGACGGGTTCTTGTCTATGCATTCTGGGGTGGCTCTGCCCTTCTGTGGCGATGGTGTCTGTGGCCGTAACCGCTTGGTTTGTGTCTGCTGTGTGCTACTTGTGCTGTATCGTGTCTGTGACGCATGCGAACCGTGGTCACTGTCATCTGATGTGGCCACTGACTGGGGGGTGGACAAAGGCACTTGAGCAGGAAATGGAGCATGTGCCTGTTGAAGGGCAGATGGCACTGCGGATGACAAAGTCTGGACTGTATGGTGTTGCCCACCCACATCAGAGTGTATGCCCTCCATGCAGGCAACCACCTGGCCTAATTTCTTGTCATGGTCACTGAAGGCATTGAGCAGGGCTGTCTGGCCCACACAAAGCTGGTGCAGGAGCTCTACACACTCTGCACTGAGGGCAGCAGGGGGGAAAGGTACAGGCTCAGCGGTGCCAGGTGTGAATGTAACTCGTCCCCTCTTACTGACACAGACACGGACAGCACCAGATGATGTGGATTGGAGGCTGGACACTGGCCGCTGTGTGGTAGATGATGTTGCAGACTCCCCATCCCCTATGCCTGCCAACATGGAAGCATCACCACTGGCATCAGATGACGTAGTACTCTGTGTTTCAGCCACAGATTCCTCCTGCATACTACGGTCCCCGTCAGATGCGCTGGTGAGCTCTGTGTCACTGGCCTCTGGTGCAGCTGTGGTGCTACTCTCGCCACCACTGGTTTCCGGCTCCCGTTCCTCTGTGTCCACTTGCGATCCTGCATGAGAGACAGATGCAGAGTTGTGTTAGTGTCATCATCAGGACAAAGCAATCATATCAATGCAGTTCAGGAGATGCCCAAATCCACATGAGAACCACCACACCTTGCAATCACATTGCAGCAACACACTACATAGACCACAATAGTGCCTGTAACCCTGAATATCTGCCATGAATGAGCCATGTTGAGTCCACACAGCACAAAACCCTGCCCGTGGATGAAGTGTAACAGACACACAACTTGCCCTGCACACACCTAGGGACATGATGTGGGGACACTAACAGACCTTCAGGGAACAGGAGGGGACAACACACACACCTATTAGGACATGACAGTCCACAATGCCAAGTTGGCCATAACAAGCACCATGTGCTACTCTGGGGCACCTTGTTGTCAGATGTGTGGGCATCATCGATCATGGTGCATGCAAAGTAGGCATACATGTCACACTCAGATAGTGGACCCTGTTTTTTACCCCTAATACATTCCCCACACTATCACAATGCTGAGTGGCCATGTAGATCCTAACACATCTGGATATGATAAAGCACAGCAGGGAGGATCAGCTTTGTAAGGGCAGTTTGGCCCAATGCCTGACACTGACACACATCCCAGCAGCCACTCACATGATGCAGCACAGCACCACCACACGAACATCACATGTGCAACCGCTGCCACAGGCCCTGGACACCTGGATCCACTCCTAGCCAAAGTCACCCTCCCACAACGATATTTCAGCACCACAATGTTTTTGTATCCTAGTATTTTTTTCCTGTGTTTCTCACACTCAATAATGTTGTCCAAATACCTACAGACTATCCTTTATCCGATCTAATCTCACCCTCATGACTACCTGAATATTGATTTGCCTCTTCTGACTTATTATTGTCTGGTGGTGATAGAACAAACTATTAACATAAACAACATATACAACATATATAAACTATTGTGAATGAAAACAATGCAGTGTGCAAGAGGAAGAACCTTGGAATGGTGTGTCTAAAGGGTTTCCTCTAGTAAGCTCTTTAAAAACAGTGTCATAGAGAAATAAACCGCGCCTAAGCCAAGCCCGTCTGTGCCCGTCCGCGACCGGATCGCGCTGGGCGCAGGGCACGCTGTCGGGCTGAAACCCGCCATCAGGTATGATAACAATTATTTACTGTCCCTACGCCCTCCACCTGCCCCCCACTGTCGCGACTGTCCCCATATTGACCCCCTTTCCAGCCCCCTGTTATGTCCTTGCTGTGAATGGACTCCCCCTATACCTACAAACGACGTTGCCGACTCGCACGATCCTCCAAAGACCCGCCTCACCCTCTTTAAGGGAGGTCTGGTGAATGCCAGGTCTCTAGCCTGCCATTGCCAAGACGTGCACAATTTAATATTAAGCCAAGAGCTTGATGCCTTGTTCATCACTGAAAGTTGGCTCAATGAATCCTCCAACCCTGATCTTGCTATTGCCCTCCCCCCTGGTTTCACCATTTTCAGGAGAGATAGACCCTCAGGTCGAGGTGGTGGGATAGCACTAATCATCAAGGATACATTTCCCTGCCACACATTTGACTTATACCACCTTAAGGACGCTGAAAGCTTGGGTTTCTCAATTAAAATCACTGCCTCGTTTTCCCTCTCGGTTGGGCTCCTCTATCGTCCTCCGGGCAACCCTTCCTCATTTCTCAACTCCTTAGATGAGGCCCTCGGAGCACTCATGCTACAATACCCTAATTTCACGCTCCTCGGCGATATGAACTTACATATGGAATCATCTACTGATCCCCACACTATCTCCTTCCTACAGTCCTTGAACATCTTTGGACTCTCCCAACATATCAACACGGCCACTCACAGTGCTGGACATACCATTGACGGCATCTGTTCTAATCTTTCTACCCTTTCCACTTCCCCTCCATTGCCCCAAATCTGGACCGACCACTTTTTCATCCCCTTTGACATCACGACACCTATTCCTACCCCATCTAGTCCTAGACATACACAAGCCACCTTCACAGTCAACTGGAAGAAAGTGGCTGAACGAATAAAGCTTGAGTCAAAACCACTGCCCTCACCCCCCACGCTAACTGGAGATGTCGAAGTTGACTCCTGCAACTTCCACATCTGGATGCACCAAATAGTCGCGGTTAACACTGAACCCAAAAACAATCAAGGAAAGGGCCCCAAGAAGAAAAAACCTAATGCCCCATGGTACACCCAGACCCTTGCAGATAGCCACCTCCTTTATCGGAGACTAGAAAGACACTGGAGACAAGCATATGACACGACCTCCAAAACACACTATGTCCAACAGAGGAAAGTATATCTCTCTGACATTAAAGCAGCAAAAAAAGAATACTTTACCAATCTTATAATGGAAGCGCACCAAAATCAAAAAACCATCTTCACCATAGTCAAGTCCTTCACTCATCCGAAAGCTCTCACCACCGATGTACCTCCCTCAGAGAGTCTTTGCAACCAAATAGCTGACTACTTCATTGACAAAATTGTCAACATTCAGAAAGACTTTTCCCCACCCTCGACAACCACCGTAGAGGTAACAGTTAACTACCCTCCTCTCTCCAGTTTCAAACCAGTATCCTTGCAACAGACAAGCAAGGCTATCCGGGCCTGTAAATCAGGAGCTCCCACTGATTCCTGTCCCCCAATCATTCTTCACCATCTGATTGACACAGTCAACCCTTACATTAATGGAATCATTAATGAATCCTTTGAATCCGGAATTGTACCTGCCGAATGGAAGAAGGCCACTGTCAAACCCCTGTTGAAAAAACAGAACAAATCATCCACAGATTTGACTAACATGCGCCCCATCTCCTTACTTCCTATTCTGGGCAAAGTCACGGAGCACTTAGTGCATGAGGAGCTTAAAACTTTCACAGAAGCCCATAACATCTTGCACCCCCAGCAATCGGGCTTCCGCTCCGGTCACTCCACCGAAACAGCTTTGATCGAACTTGCTGATTCCATCAAATTCCTACAGGATGAGGGCAAGCAAGCTGTCCTCATCCTGTTGGATCTCACAGCAGCATTCGACACTATCTCGCATGTCATCCTAATCAATCGAATGCGAGAGATTGGCGTAACAGACTCAGCCCTGGCCTGGATTTCATCATTTCTATCAAATAGGTCTCAGACTGTGGTACTAGGACCACACCTATCCTGCGAAAAGCCAATTACATCTGGAGTGCCCCAGGGGTCCATATTAAGCCCTTTATTCTTCAATATCTACATGGCACCCCTCTTAGCTGTGATAGAATCACATGGGATCCTGGTCACGTCCTACGCTGACGACACTCAATTGGTCGTCACCATTGACAAACAGCGTACTGACGCAGATCTCCGGTTTAAAAACTGCCTCTCTGATGTCTTTGAGTGGTTAAATACTAATCATCTTAGATGCAATAGCGCAAAGACAGAGATCATCCCAATAGGTAAGAATCTTTCTTTTTGCCCGAAAGATTGGTGGCCCACAGGATCCGAGGCCCCTCCTAGTGCAGTTACATCAGCTAGAAACCTGGGCGTACAATTCGATTCTTCCCTTACTTTTGATGACCACGTTAAGATCACTGCCGGTCGATGCTTCGGATTAATAAAATCTCTGAGGAAATTTTTTGATTTCCTCCCAATTGCAGCCAGAAAGTCAGTCGCGGTAGCCCTTTTACTTTCCCGACTTGACTACTGCAACGGCCTTATGGCCGGAGTGAAAAAAATCTACTCTCAGAAAGTTGCAGAGCTTACAACATGCTGCAGCTCGACTGGTTTTACAACTCCCCAGAAGGTCATCTGCGTCTGCAGCCCTTAATACACTTCACTGGATGCCACTGCATAAAAGAATTCTTTTCAAACTGCTTCTCACAGTCCATAAAACCATGCAAAACACAGGACCCCGTTACTTTGTAAACCGTTTTAAGCGCTATAACCCTTTGCGTTGCTTGAGATCCTCTGGGACTAACCTGGTTCAAATTCCCAGATTTAAATATAAGACCAGAGGCGGAAAATCCTTCAATGTTCTGGCAGCTAAAGCCTGGAACACTCTACCCGCCTACCTTAGAGCCATAGACAATGAGAACAATTTCAGAAAACTCCTCAAGACATGGGTCTACAAATTACCAGACTCCTCTGTCCTGGCTGCCATTTAGTTCTCTCTTCCATTCATTCCACTTTTTCAGCTATTCCTCTGCAGCTCGCCCAGCGCCATGATGCTCCCCTGGGAGCGAACGCTTGCGCTTTACAAATGCTCATAAATATAAAATATCAAAATATCAAATAAACAATCCACATATTGATTCATGTGTGTCAGGAGAGAAATATAAACACAGAATGAACATTATGATATGGCATCCATTTAGAACAAGATGGTGTTTAGGACAAACTGAAGCCTGAATAGCCGAAGCCAGAAACACATTATAATGATTATGTTTTTTTTAAAAACGTTATTGTGCAATTCAAATACGGTTACAACTATGGGCCTACAACCACAGGGGCCGGCCGCTAGAGCACAGGAAAGCAATCATTGAATATTACAAAACTGCGGCCGATCTCCTAGAGGTCCGGCAATAACACAGGATACAATTCTCAGCAACACAGGATGGAATCAGGATATAGTTATTTTAGTTTTTTAGAAAAGAACAGAGAGAAAAACAAACAAGTCTCAAGGCGGAAAACATTATGGATGAAGTCGTGCTCCAACGGGGGGACCTTCAATACAGGATGAACAACTAGGTGAGCAATAGAGATGGTCAGGGGGGGAGTCAGTGGGGAAGTCAAAAAATCAGGAAATAGAGTAGACTATACCAGGAATGTCGGATCAGGGGGATAGGAAATTGTCCGGATTCTCCTCAAACGGGGGTGTACAAATGTTTCCTCGATATGCGTTCCATTGGCCCCAGATTCTATTCCATGCTCCAGGCTTGCCCGTAGCCAAATACACAGTCTTCTCTCTAAACATGCACTAGTCCATATTCTCCTTCCGTACCGACACGGTGGGGGGCCGTTGAGAACCCCACAACTGCGCAATGTCTCTCTTTGCGATCATGTTCCCAAGGGCCGCCCACCGGGCCTGAGCGACGTTGTAATCATTCGGCTCCCACACATTCAACAAACATCTCCGGGCCTCAGGCAGCAGAGCAACCCCGGTGACACACTCCATTACAGCATGGATCTGAGTCCAATACGCAGCCACCTCCCTGCATTCCCAAATGATATGGAGGAAAGTAGCACTCAAACCACACCCGCGCTTACATAACCCATCCGGGGAGAAACCCATGGCAACCAAACGAGAACCGGTAACATACACCCTATGAAGAATTTTGAGTTGGACGAGACGGAGACGGGCGGGAATGGCTACCTCTTTCGGGGAAGACAATGCTGACTGCCAGTCTTCATCATCCAGTTCCAACCCGTCTCCAGTCCAGGCCTCCCGGAGACTCACATGGAGATCTACCCGATTGTTGATTAACTTCTTGTATATCAATGAAATCGTACTATCGGGCAGATGACCATCAAGTATTCAGTCCTCCAGTGGGGAGGACTCGGGAACATTGGCATCGGCAGCGAAGACCAATGTCAGACAGACCTGTGCGTACCTAAAAAACTCTCTGTCACTCAGCTCATACTCATTTTGCAGTGCCTCAAAAGTCTTAACCGCACCCTTCACCCGAAGGTCACCTACTCTGCTTATACCAATCATATCCCATTTCTCAAAACCTTTCGTTGTCCAGAGGCATCCCAATCTTTCCGACGCATACAAAGGGGTCGCTCGTGTCAATCGATCATTCCATCCCAGGGCCGCATTCCCATCATTCCACACACGCACAGCAATCTTCCCGGGTCCCGTTAGATTCCTCCCTGCTGCCCTAGAGTAAAGCGCCCTGTTGTAGTTACCACCCGGCAACTGATGCTTGTCCATCTCAAAAGCCGGATTTGGGCTGGGTGCATACATTGCATGATTGATCGCGCTCAGTTGGGAGGCCCAATAGTACGGCCTGATATCCGGGAGCGCCATGCCCCCGTCATACCAGGGGAGAGTTAGCTTAGCAAGAGCAATTCGTGGGCGGCCATCCCAAATGAGCCGCCTCTGCAGGCCTTCCACCTCCCGAAAGTAACTCGCCGGAATGATGTCAAACGAATTCTGGAGTACGTATAAAAACCGGGGCAGGGACATAATTTTAAAGAGCGCGGTGCGGCCGAGTGGCGATAACGGCAATCTACGCCACCGAGCCACGTCAAGCTTCAACCTCTGGAGAGGGGGAAGAAGATTGTGCTCATAGCGGGCAACTGGATCAAGCGATATAAAAATCCCCAAATATTTGAAGCCGGATTGGGAAACCTGAATGGGAAATTTACTTGGCAAGGGAGGGAGTCCACCCGAAATGACATATACACATGACTTAGACCAATTTATGACCAGACCAGAATTCTTGCCGAACGAAGTGAGAACGTCAAACAAGACGTTAAGGGATTTACGAGGGGAGGTAAGATACAAGAGAATATCGTCGGCATACAGCGAGATTCGGTTCTCAACATCGGGAGCCCACTGAATGCCCTTAATCGACGGCTCCCATCGGAGCCAGGCTGCATTGGGTTCTAAAGCAAGAGCAAAGAGCAGGGGGGACAGCGGGCACCCTTGCCTCGTACCCTTTCCAAGAGTGAAGGACTTGGACACTCGACCGTTGACGACCACCTGAGCCAGTGGTTCCCTATATAAAAGCTTCACCCACCCGATAAATTCCGAACCGAAGCCAAATTTCACGAGGGCGGCCCAGAGATAAGGCCATTCTATCGTGTCAAAGGCCATCGTGGCGTCCAAGGAAGTCAAGATGGCCGGCTCCAGAAGAGACCCCGCCCTCGCGAGAACACCATGTAAGTGCCGCAAGTTGAGAGCGGTGTTCCGATGTGGGATAAAACCGGATTGATCCGGATGGATCAGGTCACACACCACTGTAAGCAGACGATTTGCTAGAACCTTGGCTAGGATTTTAGGCTCAGCGTTCAACAGGGAGATGGGCCTGTACGATGCGCAGTGATCCCGAGGCTTGCCCTCCTTAGGAATTACCATGATTGTTGCCAAACGCTGATCACAAGGGAGGGTGCCAAGGTCATGTGACTCTATGAACATATCGCGAAGATATGGTGCGACTTTATCGGGGCGCAGTTTGTACAGCTCAATGGGCAAGCCGTTCGGGCCCATAGCCTTGCCCGAACGGACAGAACGAATTGCGATCGCAATCTCATCTGAAGACAACGGAGCCTCCATGCACTCTCGGTCCTCCTCGGATAGGCAGGGCAGCGCAATATCACGCAGCAATAGATGGGAGTCGTCCTCATCTTTATCAGACACCGGGGAGTACACAGTACGAAAAGAATCCGCAAAATACTCCACAATCTCACTTGGGTCAGTCACACACTCACCATCTAAAGTCTGAATCATGGGAACCACACGATTCGCTCTTTCCTTCTTGTCAAGCCGTGATTGACACAATAAATTTACCCGCCTTATCCCCAACATCATACAGTCTACCCAGCTGCTCCCTGTTCATTGTCTTGGCAGCATCCGTGACAAGGGATTTATAGTCTAGTTGCTTCAAACCAAGGGCGTGGAGTCCATCATGGGTAACGCCTGATTCTAGGTCATTCTCTAGTTCCAATATTTCCGCCTCAAGACGCACAACCTCTTGATTCCTAGCTTTCTTGGTGTCAGCAATTAAGGATAAAGCCTGTCCACGAAAACCAGTCTTGAAAGATTCCCACAGGGACACAGAAGAGGATACAGACCCCTCGTTTTTCAGGAAATATTGGTCTAGGGACTTTATCAAACTGTTACAGGTCTTGGGATTACGCAAATACCAGGGGTTAACAGGGGCGACACACCCCGCAGCGTTCACCCCAGTGTCCATACAAAGCCACAATGGAGAATGATCCGAAATACCCCCGGCCAGGTGTCTGATCTCTCTAACAGAAGGAGACTGGGCAGCGGGCATGAGGATGTAATCAAGTCTGGAGAGACTCCCATAGGCCCCAGAGTGAAAGGTGTACTGACTCTGTGTCGGATGCATCGACCACCAGCAGTCTACCAGACCAAAGGTGTCCAAGAACCCACCAAGCCATGACTGGGACTTAGGAAGATCCCTGGGGGGGTGACGATCTACAGTACCAGAGAGCACAGAATTAAAATCCCCACCCACAAGGAGAGTACAATCAGGGAGCTCTAGCATCACACGGCCGATATCTGAGATGGTGGAGGTCTGGAGACCCGGGGGAACATATACAGTAAGCAGAGAAAGAGTCTTACCCTCCCACCTATCAGTGAGGGCGGCATAACGGTTGTCGAGGATTACACCATCAATCTCCAGGGGGAGAGAGGACCGAACCAGAATACCCACCCCCCTAGAACCAGTAGTGAACCCGGAGTGTGCGGCCAGACGATAACCCCACCTATTCATGGACTGACACATATTTCCCACCAGATGCGTCTCCTGCAAGAGTACTACATCAGGAGACAAGCGATGCAAATACTGCAGTACCACTCCCTGTTTTATGCGATCACCCAATCCATTGACATTCCAAGATATTAACCTCAACCCACTACACCCCATCCCAACAAGTGATGCAGAATTCACCCCACAAAGAGCAGAACATTCGAAGCATAGAAGAAACCAATACGTCGCCTTGAGAAAGAAAAACAAACTCACAAACACCCCTTCCCACCCCCCAACCAACTCCTGTTACAACTCCCCCCTCCCTGCAGCCCTGCAGTAGACTAAAAAGCCACCCCAACATGCAGTGTGCCTGTCGCCCTAACATTTCCCACTCTACAAAAAGACCCTGGAGGAGGAAAGAGGCCCACCCCCCCCGCCACCCTGAAGGGAACACCAGTGAAACATGTGCATACAAAAGGAATAGAACCCAGTTGAACAATGTCTAGTATTCGGAGATCAGGGGCCGAAGCATCATTTCTGTTCAGGCTCACCACCTTCGGCACCACCAGGGTGCTCAGTCCGGTCGGTCCGGGCAGGCAGGGAATTCAGCCAGTCACTCACATTTTCCGGCCGGTCAAAGAAGAATGTTCATTCCTCGTACTCCACACGAAGCCTGGTAGGGAAAAGCATTGCGTACTTCAGTCCTAGGTCTCGAAGACGTCTTTTTAGACCCTGAAAGCCCATCCTTTGCCTCTGGACGAGCTGAGTAAAGTCCGGGTAAAAGTTAACTGTGGAGTTCTCGAATTTCACCGGGCCGCTCACCCTTGACGCCTGCAGTATAGCATCACGGTCCCTAAAATGAAAAAGTTTGGCGATGATAGGCCTCGGAGGTGCGCCCGGTTTAGGCTTTCCACCCGGAATGCGATGGGCGCGCTACACTGCGAAGAACTTGCTCAGTCCAGAAGGGGCAAGATGGTTCAGGACAAGATCCTCCACCAGGAGATCCATCGAGTGAATCTCAGGATTTTCCGGAACACCTATGACGCGGATGTTGTTGCGTCTTGCCCTATTCTCAAAATCCTCCAGCCAATGAGACATAAGATCATTAGCTGATTTCAGATTGCCAAGTTCAGTTTGAAGTTCCGACACATCGGCCGTGAGACTATAAGTCTTCAGATCCAGGGATTTCACCTTCACGTTGGTTTTAGAGAGGTCAGCTCTGATCAGGGTGACATTGATGGCAACCGTGTCCATTTTATGAGCAAGAGCCTCATACTGTTGGCCGATGGACTCCTTCATGTTGGTAATGGCGCCCATGATGTCCTGCAGAGACGGATCAGTAGGGGCGGTTGGGTCCTCCTTGGCGTCCTCTGGGGTACGGCTGGTGACTCCAGGGGAGCCTTTGGATTGAGTGTACCGGTCCATACTGTTGGATTGGACCGGTCCCCCATGAAGGGGCGTCTTAGTCTTCCGTTTCTCGGCTTCTCCCCTGGCTGCCATGCTGGAAGATGCGCCCCGGATGGGCCCGCGAGACCTAGTGAAAATGGCCGCCTGCGGGCAAGTCACCAACAGTTCACAAAAACAGGCTCGTGTGGCCAAGGCAGAGACACGACTTGACCCAACTGCATAGAGGATAGAGTCTCACTCAAGCTGAACAGAGGCTGGACAGATCCCCGGCCGAGTGGAACATTCTTGCAAACAGACCATGCCAGGATCCAAAAACGAAACCAAAAGTTGAAGTAGGGCTAATGGGGAAGACCCCTCTGCCGTTGTTACTCAACTCCGTCCCGAATTAAAATTTGAAAAGTGTTATGGAAACAGCCAAGGTTCCTCTTCAATAATCCGTCCAAGAATTCAGGATGTTGTTAGGATAAGTTGCGAAGAGTGGTGAGGGTCCGGGGAGCTCTGTGCTCACGCGGCCATCTCGGAGATTATGTTTTAATTGTATTTTCTCTATGCCAGTCTGTATACACCTGTGAACTAAGTGCAGAGCAACTGATATTAATACACATTTTAGTTTATATGCACAACTGCTCCCTCAATAGCCATTGGTTGAAAGCCAACACTAGTTTTTTGTCCACCAACAACTTCATCGCCACAAAGCACCTACAACCACGCTGCCCACACCTAGCTCATAACAATCCTAGCATAGTACACCTTTCGTAGTTCATCAGATTTCCCAGGTTGTTCTCGTCTGAACTTCCGAAGCAAAGGACAGGGTAAGATAAGTTCAACCACTTGTTTGGACTTGTTTGACCTTGAAAGGTCAGTTATGGTTACAAATTGAAAATGAAAACCAGTGAAATTAAAAAGTTTGGGTTAGGAGTTCAATCCATAACTTGCATACCAGCCATGCAAACCATAACTCGCACACCAAAGCTAAACAGAATGTGTCTTTAACAATTTTTGTTAGAGAATATACAATTACATATTTCATAAACTTGCTCAAATATTCTACCTGTACCCAGCAAACACTCACAAATACTCACCCTGCCTTGCTGGCGATGCTCCTTCAGATGTGCATCCAGCTCCGGATGAGTCACTGCCAATATGCCGACCATCAGTGGTGTCATGTTGCGCCGTGACAAACGCCCAGTGCGCGGTAGCATTCCCAATGTCATCTCTGCCACGTTCTTTGCCAGCCGGCTGATGTCGTACCACCTCTTGTGGCAGTGGGTGCGTCATCGGTTGGATACCCCCAGGGCTCGCACCTTTGCTGCAATGGCCCTCCACACGGCCTTACTCCGGTGTACCTTGAGCTGCAGGTATGGGAGAATAGAAGGGTAAATGACCAGTTGCGCAGTGTCATGTACCAACATCTATCAGTACAGTAGAAAGACACAGACTCAGGACTTATTGTAATCTCCCTCCATCCAAAACTGGGGGACACCTCACAAGGGCACTCTGCATGGGCCAAACAGATGTGATAGCATGCATACATGAGGGTGTAGAGGGTCCATCATAATGTCATACCCATGCAGGATGACTCCACTGAACCCCCTCAGTGGCTTGCAGACATCACCAGTCCCATGCATGTCTGCCCACTGCAGAGTTTACATATCTACCTGTGTCTGTGTGTAGAAGCACTGTGTGCATGACTGGGCAGCATTCAATGAGCGTGTCCTGTGAACATATGTCTTGTAATTAAAAAAGACAGTAACTAAAAATATAATAAGAGCTAAATATATAGATATACATATATACATATATGTATATACCAGGAACTTTGTATCAGCATTCAGAGTAAAGAAAGGACGAAAAAGACCTGACCAGTTAAGTGCAACATCTTTATCTTTATTCCAAAGATGTGCCACGCACCACCGCCATGATACGTTTCGGCCACAGAAAGGCCTTGATCCCACATATATATATATATATATATATATATATATATATATATATACACAAAATATTAAATCTAAAAATAAATATTATTAGCTATATTTAAACTATATTATGATCAATAGATATAGTATTTCCGCTCCTGTTTATGAAACAGTAGAGAGGTTAAATTTACGATTCCCGCTCCACACAGGTCAACTGTAGGAAATGTATCGGCCTTAGGAGGGTACGATTTACTATCCGACTGTCAGTCTGTGCAAAGGGAAGGAAAGTGTTGGACTTCGGAGGAGTACTATTTACTATTCCCACTCGAATCTGTGCTACAGTAGGGCTTACTATTTCAAGCCAGTCTGTGCAATAGTACAGAAAATGTTGGACTTCAGGGAGATTAACTTTACTATTCCCACTCCATTCTGTGCAACAATAGTATCAGTGTTGAATTTCGGAAGGGTAGATTTACTATCTCTTCTCCAGTCTGCGCAACAGTAGAGAAGGCGTTGAACTTCGGAAGGTTAAGATTTACTATTCCCTCTCCAGTCTGTCCAACAGTAGGGAAAGCACTGAAGTTCAGAAGGGCTAAATCTACTATTCTCACTCCAGTCTAAGCAAACACATTACATATTTGAATAGCCCTGTAAATTCAGAACAAATATAAAACTCTTAATATGAAGATTATTAATTTATAAAAAACTATTTTAAATATTTATATATATATATATATATATATATATATATATATATATATATATATATATATATATATATATATATTCACTGAAAAAACCATAGGTTTGACACATGTTATAGTTAGCTGGAAATTTTACTGACATAAAACCAATGAAATTCCACGTTATAGATAGTTGGACTCACTATAACTTGCGCGTGCAATGCACTGCTGATGACGTCACATATTACATCACTCATGACATGGTCAGTGACATCATTCATAGGTTTTTTAAATGCTACTTCCTAACTATAACGTGTGTAAAACCTATGGTTTTTTCTGTGAATTTCATTGGTTTTTAAAATGCTAATTCAGAAAAATGTCGTGTATGCAACCTATACTTTTGGCAATAAAGTGATGGCAATATTTTTTTCGAAAACAAGCCGTTTTCTTCACTGTTCAAGTTCCATAGAGACTCCTTGTAAAGCAATACAGAATTCGAAAGTCTGTACCTTGCCTTTTTTTAAACACATTAAAATTTGTCTGTAAATAAAAGAAACTTACTCGTTCGGAGATCGAGGGTTGAGAGGACGCCTACCGCTACTGCTCTACCGGTAACATTCAACATCTAGCAGGGCTGCACTCTGGAGGTCTAGAAAGCGCCAACTGGGAACTGGCACCTACACTAAAGTAATGTAATACCCCCTGTGTGTGTTTTTTTAATTACAGTTACTCTCTCGAACGGGGAGACAGGACCATGCCCACCTAAGGGGGCTGGACTCCGTTTTTATCTCTTTTTTATCTCTTCTTCATCACTGGTATGAGAGGCAAAACTATAAGCAGGGTAAATAGACTCCTTTTCATTCATTTCATTTTCTGAATATAGCATGGTGGTTTGACATTTCTAAGCTGCAGAATACAGAGGGGGATTGCAGGTGACCACATTTTTATTTGTTTTTGTTACAGCACCCAAGCCTCAGTGTCTCTTGCAGTGGCATTCAAAATATTTTGCCCTGAAGAAATTGCCTGATAGAAACCAAGGCAATGAAACATGTTGGCTGTGAGTAGAGAGTAAATCGATAGGTAGTATTTACTCTCTTCCTTTTTAATATATGTGTGTTCATTGGTTTGCAACAGAGAAGGGAATGAAAGTAAAGTTTATGGTCCCAGTTGCACAGTGATTTATATGTTAAATGTTGTCAGTTTTGTCACATATAAGTTGTGTCCACTGCACCATTCACTGTCTTTTTACTTTTGAGGTTCGAGACACGGTTTTTTTTTGGTTTTAGCTTGATGGCACCAATGATGAGAACAGGGCCATCCTGGTGAGTACCAATCAGGGGCCCCATTGGTGGTGCGCCCGTGAGGTGCCATCTCGCTTTTTCACACATTTTTTGTTTGTGCTGTCCTGTTTGTTTCAATCAGAGAGGTTGTTGTTTTAAAAGGCAATATATTGAAGCATCTCAGGATTTTCTTAAAATTAAAGGAAACCCCTTTGGACTAGGCACGTGGGCCAGAGATGTTTTACAATGTCACAATGGAAAATTGCCATAAGAACTAGGACTGTTGTTGTTGACTAGCTTTCTGAGTGGAGGGCGTCCTAGTTCGATTTGTCTTTCCCTCTAGACTCCCATTTTGTGTAGTGTAAATAAAAATAGCCTTACTAAACTTTCGTGCGCGACCCGGTGTGCGCACTCTCGGCAACAGTTGTCAATAAAATGGATATCACATTTCCAGGCTTTCGTGCTCGACCGAGTGCGCGCACAGGCCTATATATTTCGTGAAAACGTTGCGATTTGAACTTATTGAAATTCTTCATACACCCCTCAAAGAACTTAGTACATCAAAGAGACTGTACCTAGACTTCTTTTTTATTCTTATGAAACTTTTCAGTAAATGGAGCCGAATGTCTTTTTAAACTTTCGTGCGTTACCGGATGTACACACCTTGGTATTTTTTTTAGAAATATAAAACGTTTCATACTTTAACAATTGTGCGCTTAAATCCATCTCAGAAGATATACAAAATCATGATGGTAGTTGGTTCAACCCGGACCGTTTATTAGAGGTAGATCGTCCGACTCCACCGGAAGACACCCCTAATAAAAAGGACATATATATAAAATGCGGACTAGCCGCTGTATCGTGCTAGCAAACTATAACATATAAATCGTTAGAAAAAACAAAAGGAATCGAGCAAAATCAGTAGGCCACTGATGAGATCTTTTTTTGACCTCGCTAAAATAGAAAAATTAGGAACAACCCCTCATGAGAAATATAAAACTAGTGAGAGAAACCGAGCTCGACGCCATGATGGCTGCAAGACAGCTCGGCTCCGCCGTCCACCCCACCCAAAATAACGACAAATATTATAAAGATACACAACACACCAGCAAAGTAACAGGGTAAAACGTTTTATTAAATAACTATTTACATGGCAGCCTACTGCAACATGAAAACAACACTTTCAATTGGTTCTTAATAGTTTCAATTCTGGAATTTACACGCAGCACTCCACCCACTTCCCTCACTATCTTTTCTACTCTCAGGAGACAACAACGTCCTACATCTTTTGGAAGACTTTGGTGAAATGGCTACCGTATCTCATTCATCTTCCGAACTGACCAAAATGATCGACTACCTTTAATAAGAAAAAATAATATCTTTCATCTGGCAATTTTTCACTTATCCTGAAGATCAAAAGAAAGTGAATGCACCAAAAGTAACCTGCACGATATGTGACTTGGTTCTCTTAAGAAGAAATCCAGCAAAAAAATATTTCTTTTCCATACATACCATGGTGCGGCATGTCAAACAAGTGCACCCTCTGCAATTTACAGAGGCAACGACAAGAGCCCTGGCCACGCTATTACCATTAGAGGTGGCCAGCACATCTTCTGATCGACGACCTGTATCTCCATGCAGTGCAGAGATGGACTTCAGATATTTAACTATATATGGTCTATAACCTATGTTTTTTTTAGTGTTTTTCTTTGTTTTTCAATAGCAAATATCAAAAGCTTTTTTGTGGAAAATGACTACAATTAGGTATACATAAGCGGCGTTCATTTATGTTCACCACAGCCATTGTTAAAAGTAAAGTGAAAGTCGCGAAACAGTGGCCACGCCATCTAGTCCCTTTTAGGCCCCATCATGCACGTAAGTAACAGCCATTTTCTGTGTCATGGCCTCTCTGCCCACTGCCAATAGCCTATGATTGTTCAAAATTGGTTCTCTTTGGGTCATTCTCTGTTCACAAATAAGCATAAAGTCGCAATACTATTTAGTTTTTGCAGATAGTGAAGGATAGGTAGTGCACACTTTTGTCCCCTTTGTAACCCGTCATGCCTATCTCTGCCCCGTTTGTTGCTAGTTGGTTCAACCCGGACCGTTTATTAGAGGTAGATCGTCTGACTCCACCGGAGGACCCCCCTAATAAAAAGGACATATATATAAAATGCGGACTATCCGCTGTATCGTGCTAGCAAACTATAACATATAAATCGTTAGAAAAAACATGAATATAGAGAGAGGAACCGAGCTCGACGCCATGATGGCTGCAAGACAGCTCGGCTCCGCCACCCACCCCGCCCAAAATAACGACAAACACTATGCAAATATTATAAATATATACAACACACCAGCAAAGTAACAGGATAAAACGTTGTATTAAATAACTATTTACATGGAACCTACTGCAACATGAAAACAACACTTCTAATTGCTTCTTAGTAGTTTCAATTCTGAAATTGAACACCCAGTACATCCAGAGGTCATGTCCGACAAGTTGTGTGGGGGGATACCTTGCTAATGCCGCCACCCCCACCACCTTCTGTAGGAAGGACTCTGGATATCCCTGCCTTGCACAAATGTCATAAGTTCTGGATGTTGAGAGCCATACTTCAGGGTCCGACAAGTTGTGTGGGGGGATGCCTTGCTAATGCCGCCACCCCCACCACCTTCTGTAGGAAGGACTCTGGATATACTTGGTCCCTGAGAGGCTTCGATGTCCCTGCCTTGCACAAATGTCATAAGTTCTGAATGTTGAGTGCCATACTTCAGGGTCCAAGAAACGTGGACTCGGAGGGTGCGCTTGGCTCCTGCCCCCTCCCCAAGTCTTGTTCCCCTGGTATGGCCTGAGATCGCCCACGACATAGGCGGCCGGCTCCCGGGGTCAGGCGGAACTTCTTGCCTTTTGATGCCTCTTCCATTCTGGACCTTGTCCCACAATCCGTTTGACCTGAAGACACGTCCTGCGGTGCCCTGGTCCAACCATCACATTTACACCGTCTCACCCGCCATCCGGCTGAATTGCACCCACTCTTCCGATACAGCGACAGGCGGCTGCCACGGAGCTCAGGAAATGGCGGTCCGCTCCACAGACTTGGGCCTGGCCTGCAAGGATGGCTCTGGGCAACCCTGGAACTCGGACGCTTGACTGCTAGGGCATGAGCCCCATTCCCAAAAGCGTCCCGTCAGCCTTGAAGATTCTACAAGAGTCACCGAGGCCCCCGACTCCTGCAGACTTCCGGTGGGGAGCGACTGCCATGATTGCTCGCGGAATGGCCACGACGTAGCCACGAGGTGCTCTCATGCTGACGCCAGCTTCAGTCTGAAACATCCAGAAACACTGTAGACTACCAATTCGATCAGTTCCGGTGGAGCCCCAATGACGTATCGCGTTCTTGCGTAATCCGTCATATGACGCGCCGCGTTAGCGCACCCGGAAGTGCTCCGGTGCGCGAGGCGCGAAGCGCAGCTTCCCGGAAGCAATGCGGAGCGCGTAACGTAAGCAATTACATTTCAGTTGGTTCTCCCTCACAATATTTTCAATGTCACATAACACTCACCCATCACCCACTGCCATCTCTGGCTGTTTCCATGGTAACACCTCATTCTGCACCTGGCTGAAGGCACAGGTCAAAAGTTCATATCTCAACGTTCTACAGCAAAGTAACAACACTGTTTTCCCTCCAGAAACACCTGCCAATCCACAGCTCTGTTACATGTCTTTTTTTTTCACACCCAATAGTACTTTTCGTTTAACATAAACATTAACATGCAACGTACTGTTCAATCTCCACTTCTTACAATCAACCAATCATTTTTATTTTTTAAACCACACCCAGCCTCTTCCTTTTTCTTTATTTAGAATTTCAACTTCTAACTACCATTCCACTTCCAGAACCGATCGGAGGACGACTACAAATCCCTTGAAAATGAAGGTCTGGCTAATAGGACACAGTTATATTCACTGGAGTGAAAAATATGCAGTAAGCAGACGAATTTGCAACCTCAGCTTACCAAATGTACACATAACATGGATTTCCAAAAGAGGATTGAAATGTCACCAATTGATTCCATTGGTGAAAACTTTTATGCATCTCCCAGAACCAGACCTTATAATTGTGCACTGTGGTGGGAACGATCTAGGCACAATCACTGTGGTAGGTCTGGAAATGCTTCTAAAAGACACCTTTCGACAATTGATGACACTTTTTCCTCGATCTGCCTTGGTATATTCCAATATATGCCAAAGACAGAAATGGAATTGGTCCAATCACCATTGTGCACAATTTGAGAAAGCAAGGAGACATGTAAATAAATCTGTTTCTGCGTTCCTCAGAGATTATAGCATGGGTTCTATTTACCACAACAACTTGCGATACCACATGCAAGACGTCTATAGGAGAGACGGTGTTCATTTCACGAATGAGGGAAACAGAATCTTCCTCTGCAACATCAGGCTCTGCATCGGTACTTACTTATAAATGCAGAAAACACTCAATTAACACAATGGCTCTTTTCAGAGCCACCTTATATCTAAGCACTCAAACTTCTGATTTATCTCCATTTTCACACTCTTGTAAAAAGGTGTGCGCGACCGAGTGCGCGCACCACGCAACTTTAAAAAAAATATATATATATATATTTTCGCCTTTAAGGGCCTTACTGCACACCCTGAGAAAACCTACGCAGCAAAACAATCTCTACCTTCTCCCCTTTCCATATTCCAACGCTTTGAAATCAACAATATATTTACTCGCAATGACAAAATGGCGGTCAACACTTCCTGATTTCCTTCGAATCGAACGTTAACAGACGTCACGCAACAAAATTCCGCTCGCGCGCGCAGCCGTTTGGGTGCGCGCACGTGTGCGCGCGTATAGATATATAATTGACTTTAACTTTAATTTCCTCAGCAACTACTGAACGGATTTACACCATTCCAAAAAAAGCGTAATCTGCGAGCCGGACTGTACAGTTTTGCCAAATTTCTTATAAATCCATTCACCTGTTCGACCTGTAGCCGAGTCTAAAGGTCCTATGGAAAATAACATGGAGAAAACACGTTTTGGGACCCCCCTTTTATCTCAGCCCCCACTTGACCAATCCCCCCCAAACCTTTAGGGAAGGAGCGCAGCGGACCGAGCCATCTTCTTTGAGAAATTCGCTAAGATTCTTCAACCAGGGCCAAAGTTATTCCAAATAGAATGTTGAGGATTTCCTATGGAAGCTAGGTCCTAACTATAACTACCTACTGGCGACCGCCAGTAGGTAATATATATGTATATATGTATATATATTACCTACGGGCGGTCGCCAGTAGGTAGTTATAGTTAGGATTTTTTTCAATGCAAAATCTCAACATTCTGTTAGAATAACTTTGGCGCCGGTTAAGGAATCTGCTTGAAAATTTCCTCAAATTTGCCTCGTGGCGCTCCAGTACTTCCCTGAAAGTTTGGTGGGGATTCGTCAAGCGGGGGCTGAGATATTAGGGGGGTCCAAAAACGTGTTTTCCCCATGTTAATTTCCATAGGGCGGTCGACCTCACTTTTAGCCCGAACAGCTGAATGGATTTCCACCAAACTTGGCAAAATTGTAGGGACTGGTAGCCCGATGTGCCTTTGCTATGTCTCAAGATATGTGCTCCAGTGGTGTTTGAGTAATTTAGGTTCAAAAATATATATATATCTCTGGCCGCGCCCCGGTACGCGCACCTGGGAGCACACCGGGCGCGCTACGCGACTTGCGCGCGGAAAGCTGATTGGCTCTCGGGTATCTGTACACATTCAAAACAGTCCGGAGCGGCCGCCATCTTATGTCTCTGTAGGATCGAGACACAAGAGGTGGCAAAAACAAAGGGGGAAATGACCATAAGGGGGCAGAGTAGACCCCCCCTGACCCCTTGGTTTGATGTGGGGGCTATAAAAGGGCTCCGCGGGAGACAAAATTTAAAAAATTAAATTTTTGAATTTCACGGGGGGAGCGCCCGGTACGCGCACCTGGGAGCGTACGGGGGAGCATACCATGGGGAAAAAAGAATGACAGTTTTAAAAAAAAGTAGCTGTTTTAAAAAAAAAATCTTTTTGTTGTTTTTTTTATTTAAGTACCTACATGTAGGTACCAATGTAGAGACTTAAATGTAATGTACACCGTTTCCTCTGTAGATATCTTGCATGTTGTTATAGAAGCTATTGTGGTATATGGAATCCATAACATAGTCTGTCAGGAAAGCAGAAACAGATCCTTTAAGCTCTCCCTGAGAAGTCCTAGGAGATTATGGGTAGTCTATCCTGCTTCCTTATGATGAAAAAGAGATGTAAAATACACATTGGAGATAATATAGTGGGAGAAAGGTAGTAACTATGAGTAAACTTACTATGTAACACAAAAAAGTTGCACAGTATACTATAAGTCTCATTTTATAATATAATCATTTTGGTACTACTTCATGAATTACATATAAAAATGAATATTGTCTCAAACAATTTTTAATTATTAAATATAAATTTATTCTTCTGATTCTTTTTCAAAATTTAATAAAACTTCTAACATAATATTGTCCGGAATTTCCTCATAATTATTAGTACATGATTCTATTTGTTCCAAACATTCTATTAACTGCTGGTCCAAAGATTCATCTATGAAATCAAGTACATCTTTTTGTTCTTCTGGATTTTCCACCTTTATTTCGAAAGAAATAACAGTTGATTTTTTTTCTCCTTTCATTTTCTTTCTGAAAATTGCATAAAAATTAACTATATTAGTAGAGTTAGGGTACTGTTGGGTTTAAGTTCAGACAGGTACTTCTGAGTTTTTAACAGTGAAGTAATTTTTGGGCAGTGTATGGTTTCAGGCAGGAAGTAGAACTATTAAAAAGTGCATGTGATGAAGCCTAAGTAAATTCATAATTATACCAGAGAAGCCTAACTCCATCCATAATTATAACAGAGAAGTCTATCTCAATCTCAACTCTTACAGAGGGACAGTATATAACAATCAGAAAACGTTTTCCCAAATTGACTTAAAGTGCACAACATAGTTCCCCTTCCAAATTAACAACTTACCTTTTTCAAAGTAGTTGAGGTTTTCTGTCAAATGTCTTTCAAAATGTACCTAAGGTAGTATTAGTCAAAATGGCTGTGTTTACCTCTCATTTAACATATATATTCATGTACTTAACCAATCGAATGTCAGCACATAAAAGTACAAAATGTAAGTAACATTTTAATTGGTTGTAAATTCCAACACTTTCATATGTGTTTTTGTCATGTAATTTACCTCAGGATATTTAGACAGGGCTACAGCCTAAACGGCTCTAAGGAATACCATCAAATTTGGGAAAATGGTAGGGACTGCTATGTAGTAGGGACTATTCTATATTTGGTGAAAGTGTGTCCTGTGGTTTTTATGTAAATTGAGTTCCCACATTTTTTGGGAGCGCTTACCGGTCTGCCATTTTGTGTTTCGGTAGAATTGAGATACAAGATGGAGGACAAACAATGTTGGGAATGGGTAGAAGGGGGCACAGTAGACAGCCTGTAACCCCATAGGTTTTCTGAAGGGGGCTTAGGAGGCCTATATAGGTCCCAAAAAATATATTTTTTAAAACAATTTTGCGGGGGAGTGCCCGGTACGCGCCCCGGGGAGCGCACCGGGGAGCATACCGGGGAGCGTACTTTGTTGAAAAATAGTGAAAAAAGTTAGAGTAAAATAATCATTTTGAGTGATCAGAGGTAGGGTAGCCCTGAAAAGAGCTTTTGGGTTCTGTGTATGATTTAGGTACCTACAAGTAGGTTCCAATGCACAGTCTTAAATTCAGGAGGAATATTCTATTCCCCTCATCTGAGAAGTGCACACCATCTCCTCTGTAGATATCTTGCATGTTGTAACGCAAGTTATTGTTGTATATTGAACCCATTCCATAGTCTCTCATGTAAGCAGAAACAGATTTATTCACATGTTTCCGTGCTTTCTCAAATTGTGGACAAAATTGGTTGGACATTTCTGTCTTTGACATATATTGGAATATACCAAGGCAGTTTGTGGAAAAAGTGTCATCAATTGAGCAAAGGTGTCCTTTAAAAGACTTTCCAGACCTACCACTATTAAGAGGTCAGGGTTTGGCAGATACAAAAAGGTTTTCAGCAATGGTATCAATTGGTGACATCTCAATCCTCTCTGGCCAATCCACTTGATTTCCACATTCGTTAAATCAAGGTTGTGAAAATTCCTGCTAGCTGCATACCTTTGAGCCCAGTGGATGTAGCTATGTCCAATAATCCAGACAGAATACATGGTGAGAGAAGGTTCTGGTGCAGTCAGATGAAGTGTGGGAATGAAATGGCAGTTGGAACAGTAGGAGTTTACAAAAAAATAATTGTGGAGTTTTACTGCTCCTGAATCACAAGCAATGATTGGTGGACTCCCTCTTTCTGACTTTTTTTCTCTCTTCCTGTTACACCCTCTGTCTGACCTACTTCTTGTAACATCCTGTCTCTGATTTACTTCCTCTTACACCTTCTCTCAAACTTACTCTCCCTTTACAGTCTCTCTCTGTTTTAGTCTCTTTCACAACCTTTTCCCTTCTAACACCCTCTGTCTGTCTTACATCCTGTTATACCCTCTCTTTGTTTTACACCCTGTTATATCCTTTTTCTGACTTACTCCCTTTTTTTTACTTACTCCCTCTCCCTATTACATCCTTTTTCTGTCTTACAACATATTATACACTCTCTCTGTCTTAGTCCTTCTCTATGTTTTACTTCCTACACCTGTTTCTTTGTCTGAGTCTCTCTGTGTCTTTGTGTTACTCTCTCTAGCTGTTTTTCTTTGTCTTACTCCTAGTTATATAGTTGCTGTGGTATAAACTTAGATATGTTGTAAATTAGTGTTTATATCGCTTGCTTATTGTCATTGCTTTGTTGTTTGCTAATAGTGGTCTATAATGTGTTATTTTCTTCTTTACCACAGATTAAAACCAACATTTCAAAAGTAAGCAAATATGCCGTCAAGGCAAAGGAGAAGAAAAGATACCATACGGAAAAAAACAAAATCAGCAACGGAATTAAAGCACTCCCCTACAACAAGTACTTCAAAAAACACAAAAAAAGCTCCTGGTAAGATACCTAAGTCTTTTTTTCGGAACATATGTAGAGGAAAAAAAATGTTAATGGGAATGTGAAGATCCAGAAGGAGAGAGCAAATTTTAAATGGAAGGAGAGGCCCCCCAACAATGTTACTACTGGAGCAGGAGAGAACAGTATGGATAGGAATAGAAGGCATAATCATTTTAGGGACATTCGTAGACGAATGTTTCGCAATAGGGTAGTTTTAAATTTGCTAAAAAATGAAAAGAAAGGTAAACAGAGAGCTGCTCTTTACAAGAAAAAGAAAAGTGTAGAGAAGATTGTTGATCAGGCTTTTGAAGTTAAGAAAAAATTATTTATTTTAGTAATCAATAGAATTAGGATACTTAACAAGGCAATTGATGTTTTCAAATCGAACAGTAAATGGAAAAGAATGATTAATCAGAATAATTTTTGTGAAGTATTTTCAGGAGAATGGATGCATAGTTCAAGTTCTGAGCCATTTTTTAATGAGGAAAGTTAATTCCAGGAGAATGATTTGGTGCATGCAGTTGACACCAGGGGTCGAGCATATGAGGTGAAAGATGGTTGTCTGATGGAAAAAGAGAAACTTGTTTCTAGAGATGCAGAAGAGGTGTTAGCTGATGAAGTTTTAGGGAGACATACTAAGGGTCCAGTGTACACATGGAAGTGCAGTAGTATTTGTAGTGTGCGACAGGATTCAATCGATTTGCTTCGAAATTTCTTACGTACATATAGTAAGAAAAGTGTAAAACAAAACATGAAGATCTTGCAAGAGTTAGATCCTTGCAGAGTGAGAGAAAACACAGGTTTGCATGGGCATTCACTGGCTTGTCTTTCTAGAAAAGTATGTCAGAGTGTTTTTCATCATTTTAGGATGTTAGCAGTGCATCATAATAAAGTGAGGAAATTAGTGAGAAGGTTGTATTATACAAAAAGTCCAGCACTTAAGCTTAAACAGTTAAACAGTGCTCTTTTGCATGGATCTGAAGTAGATGTGAAGAGTATTTGTGAAGAAATTGAGTTTTGTTATTTTGGGGACAAAGAGGACAGTGTAGAAATGGATATAGTAATAGATGGTAATGTGGAAGACAATGTACAGATTTCAAGTATAGAAAAGTTTGACGAGGAAATTACCAAGTTTAAGGTGAAATCAAGTGAAAGGCCTAATTTAACTTGTGTGTGTTGTCGACAGACTCATTATAAGATTCAGACTAGGTTAGTTGATTTATATGCAAAAAGTGAAATGGAAAACAATAGTGAATGGAAGGATTTTGTAAGTTATTTGTTGGTGGAGAATTCTTTTGATTTAAGTTTTGATCAGCGTATTTGTAATTATTGTTTTAAAAAATTAAATGAAAATAGAATGCCTGCTAGAGCTGTTCATAATAATCTTCAGTTGATAGATATTCCTTCTGAATTGATGGATTTAAATACTTATGAATCTATCTTGATTCAATGTGTCCATCTTTTTCAGGCTATTGTTCGCATGGAGCCTAAGATAGGGAAATTGCCTCCTACAGATTTACAAAGAGGATTAAAGGGAAGAGTTGTTTATTTGCCTCTGGATGTCAAGAAAAATATTGATACAATTGGTGTAGAAAGAGTAGAAGAGGATCCTCTGGTTATTCTAGTTAATGGGGTCCTGACAAAGAGTAAGAAAATCTGGCAAGATTTAGTGGATGTTAGGAAAGTCAAAAAGGCAACATTGTATTTAGTCAAAAACAATGAGTACTACAAACATGTATGTGTTGGAGCAGAGGAAATAGCTACAGAAGAAGACAGTGATTGTTCAGCCGGCCAAATTGAAAAAGTTGATGTGTCTAGAAGTGAAGAAATATATGAACATTATACTGTTCATCCTTTGCATTCCAAAGAAGTAATAGGGAATGCAATTGACTTGTTTCAAATGAAAGCAGCAAAAGGAAGTCCTATTAGTGTATGGGAAGAAAGTTTGGAAGCTTGTTGTTTTCCACAGTTATTTCCAACAGGTCTATGTGAACGATATGACGATCGACCAGTTCAAATTCCTGCAGCTGAATACCGGACTTTAAGATTATATGCTGAAGATCCAAGGTTTCGTCAATGCATTCCGTATTTGTTTCATCTACTGTATGAAAGTGATTTGTGTCTGGGCTTTCTTATGCAGTTAATCATATACTGAAAAGTGAAGCTCATCTGCAAAATGTTTCGGCGAGGGACTTTATGGAGAAAGTCAATCTGCAAGACAGTATTTTGGAATCTCAGCTAATCAATCTCATGGCATGTCAGCGTGGAACAAACGAGTATTGGTTCCGTCGTCATGGGGAATTGAAATATATGCTAAGAAACTTAGAAACTCCTACATGGTTCCTCACTCTTAGCTGTGCTGAGTATGCATGGGACGATTTACTTCAATTTCTACGAGAGGCAAATGGAAAAATACAAAATATAGAATTGAAAAACACCTGGAGAACTGTGTGCTTTGGATCCAGTGAATGTTTGCAGATATTTTAATCATAGATTTGAAACTATGATGTCTTTTATTACCAACAAAAAAAATCCTCCCCTTGGAGAGGTTTTGGATTTCTTTTGGAGGAAGGAGTATCAAGCGAGAGGTGCTCCTCACATACATATGTTGTTATGGATTAAAGATGCACCCAAATTTGGAACTGATTCATATGACACAGTGATGAGTGTCATTGAAGAGTATTCAACATGTGCTGTTCTGAAAACTACTGAAGAAAACAGTTTAAGGCAACAAGTTTTACGTTTTCAATCCCATCGTTGTGGAAAGTACTGTCGTCGAAAATTTAGAAACAAGGACAAGTTCTACACAAAATGTCGTTTCGCGTTTCCACGACCAGTGATTTCTAAAGGAAGAGTAAATAATTTGATGTCTTCTCTGCGACATACTGTGACAAGGAAATCACCAAAAAATACATACAATTTAAAAAGAAACGAAGAGTCCAAGTATATTAACGACTACAACCCAGTGATTTTGTCCATGTGGAATGCTAACATGGATATTCAGTTTGTTGCTGACAACTCTATTGCTGTGGCTCGATATGTGACGTCTTACATCACAAAAAAAAGACAGAACTGAAGAAAATGTGGGAGGACATTTCACATAAGAAGAGTATAAGTAAAAAATTATACAGTTTCAGTCTGAAGATGTTGTCACATCGAGAAATTGGAGCATATGAATGTTCTGATTGGTTATCATCAGCAAGTCTCTATGCCAAATCAAGAACAATCATTTGGGTGAGTCTAGGTCTTGCTGCAACACGAAACCGAGTTTTGAAATCTCTACAAGAAATTGAATATTTGGCAGAGAAAGAACCAAACAGTACAGATATTTTGAAGACAAACATGTTGGACACATACTATCGAAATAGAAGTACTCACCTTGAGAACACTTGTTTGTATGAAGTTCTGCAAAACTATAGTTATAAGAGAAACATCACAGAAGATATCAATAATGGAAAATATGCTGTCATTGGGTATGAAGGATGTCTAGTGAAGCAGAGAAAAGGCCATTTGATTAATCATCGAAAATTGAGTTGCGAATCTCCAGACAAAAGAGAACTTTACTATTTAGCTCTTTTGCAACTGTTTAAGCCATTGAGTACAGAGGAAAGAGGAACTACTTGGAGATTTTCTCTGTTATGAAGACTCTTTTAATGCAACCAAGGATACCATAGAATGTCCTGTTTTTCCAAATTATCTGCAAATGTTGAACGAAGAAATAGAGCAAGAAGTCACAATGGCCGAAGAGATTGCTAGAGACAGTTCTCTAGACAGTCAGAGTTCTACTTCATTGAGTCAGGATCCACTAGGAGGACCAATTATCCAAAATGAAGCTGCAACTGCCATGGATGAGGTGGAAAGAGCTATGGAACAAGCTCAAGAGGATGTAGTTAACTTAAAAGATTTGGTAAAGCAACTTAACATTGAGCAGAAAAAGATATATGACGAAGTCACAGAACAGATTGTACACGGATTCAGACATGAGAAAACAGAGTTCTCATGTACATCATTTAAGCCAGTCCGACTATACGTAAGTGGAGAAGCGAGAACAGGAAAAAGTTTTCAGCAGAATAGGACTGAATCACCGCAGTCTTGTGTTGTAACCGCTCCAACTGGACTGGCAGCACATAACATTAAAGGGATTACTCTACATCGTTTACTGATGCTGCCAGTTGAGCATGATAATAAATTGCATTACAACAAGCTATCTGGAGATGCATGTTCTGAAGTTTCCAGAGTCCTGAAGAAAATGAAACTTCTTATCATTGATGAAGTAAGCATGGTCTCAAATCTAATGCTTGCTTTTGTACATTTGAGAATGCAAGAAATTCTTAGAACAGAGTATGATGTGTTATTTGGAGGAAAACACATTATTGTTTTTGGACATCTACTGCAGTTAACTCCAGTAAAAGAACAACCAGTGTTTAAAATGCTCATGCATGAAGATACCAGGAAGTCCCTTGGAAGCATTGGAAACGTTAATATATGGTTAAATTTCAAATATGCAGAACTGCTTCAAAATATGCGACAGGCAAAGGATGAATATTAGAAAAATATTCTACAAGATGTAAGAATCGGAAAAGTAAGTGAGCATGGGAAAGAAGCTTTACATGCTCGATTAATTTCAAATTTGTATCAAAATGAACACATTCTTCCAGAGAATATTTTTAAGAAAATTACTGAGAAGAAATCTGGGATATGTTTGATGCCAACTCTGCAAGCATGTTCCATCTTCAACAACAAAATGTTAAAGTTAGAAAATGTAGAGATTGTGAAACTGGAAGCAATAGATAAAATAGAGCATATGGGTGCAACAATTATTTTGTCAGAAAATTTGAAAACAAAATTGGATTCATTAGAGAAGAGTATATCTAAAACAGCAGGTTTTGAAAAGACTCTGAATGTGTGTTTAAATTGTCGTATCATTTTGAGAAGGAATTTAAATGTTGAAAGAGGTCTGGTAAATGGAGCAATGGGTCATGTTGTTGATTTTGTGAATGACAGAAATAGAGATGGAATTGAATTTTTAAAAATTAAATTTGATGGCATTGAGCAAGTACAACAAATCAGTTGTTGTTCTGCTAGATTTTTGCTTGTAAAAGACTTAATTCAATTCAAAAACTTTATTCGATCATTTGTTGATAATAATCATAAAAGTACATACATACATAAATCAATAAAATACATATAAATACAGCTGATTTAAAAATAATCATGTATCAAAGGACATATTATTCCTCAGGTGTACCGACTTTAAAATAAATACAGCAGTAAAAAAGCAAATGTCCTGCGAATCAAGACCAAATAAAAGCCTCATGGCGGATTCAATAGTGGATACATTGTGTTTTTTAAAAAGTGGTTTCAAATAGGTTTTACGGAGATGAAGATAAAAAGGGCATAACAATAAAAAGTGCTCCGAGCTTTGCTTTGTAGTCCCATCACATGGACAGGGGGCGATAGTGTGAGTCTTAATATGTGGATACGCAACAAGCAAGTGAACAGTCCCCATCCGCAATCTTGTCAATACATATTGGTGAGAACGAATGGTAACCATTTTAAGGTATCCTGCGAATCCCGGATCTAACATGTTATACCTATCGTAAAAAACATGTGTAGAATACTGAGAGGTGGCAGCATTACGCTTTACAATACTAGCCCTCATAAATACATGTTTAAGCTCTTTCTTGGGGATGTCTATAACACAGAGTGGGTTATCACACACAAATAGATTGAAGACATCTTTAAATACACAAATAATATAATTGAGCCAGGGGATACTGGAACATTTATCCATGTGGAGACAATCTAAAATGATCTTTTTTGTGAACCCCGTCTGCTCCTTGATCCAAATAGATCTCCATACTAAAAGTGGTCTTAAACTGATCAAATCAGAGAGATGTTCTAGACCAACCTCCTGGTGGATCAGTTTGGTTGAAGCAGAGGGTGGTAAGCACAAAAGCTTTTTGACAAATTTATTTTCCTCCACCTGGAGCATATTGTGGTTACAATGACCCCATACACCTGAACCATAGAGGGCCAGAGCAACACATTTATGGCGATATAAGTAGAACATGTCGGGTATCTGCCTAGAACCTAGCTTAGATGCAAACTTAAATATGCCAAAGGCATACTTGCCCATTTTAGCTCTTACATTAGTCATTTCAGACGCCCACATCCCCCCACTATTAAAAGTGATACCTAAATAGCAAAATTTGTCAACCACTTGTATTATTTGATCCATAACTGTAAAAGGTCTTAGGTTTTTGACTTTCTTACCACAGGCCATAATAAAGGTTTTTGAATTGTTAATTTTTAATTTTCTCCCATTGATAAAATCCACAAATTTGTCCATGAGTTTCTGCAGCCCAAGAGGGGTTCTCGAAAGTAGAACCGTGTCATCAGCGTAAAGCAATACCGGAATGGGTATGCAGTCGGTGCGTCAGCACTGACAGCACGTAGTTCAGACTCAATGGCATTAATAAAAAGGGAGAAAAGAAGGGGGGCAAGGACACATCCCTGCCTAATACCAGAGCCTACCGGAATATTAGGGGAACACTCACCTAATTGCCCATAACGTATCTTTGCCGATAAGTTCCTATACAATTGGGCCAGAAAGTAAATGATTTCCCGTGGGGCGCCCATATCCAGTAGAGTTGACCACAGGAGACCATGGTTAACCAGGTCGAAGGCACTGGAGAGGTCAGCACGTGCATATCTGCCTATGATGAGGTCCAGGTTTATGCACTGTTCTATTGTGCCTAACCCCTTGCGGAATCCAAACTGGGAGTCCGCAAGGACACCTTTTTCTTCAACCCAGTCCTCCGAACGGCTCAATAATACCCTAGTCATGATTTTTAGGGAGGCAGTAAGGAGTGAAATCGGGCGATAGTTTTTTGCCTCTCCTCTCGCACCTTTTTTGTAAATAGGGATAATGATGGACTCCCCCCAGGCCTGTGGGGCCAGGGTCATTGCTGCTGCATTAAACACCTTGGTCAGCAGTGGACTCCAAAGGGATACCTCAGCTTTATAGAGATCGACGGGTACCCCGTCGGGGCCCGGTGCCTTCCCCCCCTTACTACACCGAATGGCAGCATCCACCTCGGTGACTGTAATGTTAAGGGGTAGGGGGTTGGCAACCACAGCATCCCTATCACTCCCTGCGTCTAATCCATCTGTGTTAAAAATGCTGGAAAAATGAGCAACCCACTGTTCTTCGCTCACCTGGGCGGACAATACCGGGGCTTCATCCTTCTGAAGAAAAGGACTATTGACCGTGGACCAGAATAGCTTGGCATCCTTAAGATCCACGGCAATAGTCAGGTTGTTCCAGGCCTCTTCCCTTAATTCCTGTTTCCTGGCCTTCAGGTGAGTTGTATAATCCCTCCTCAAGGCCCTAACTGCTTCCCTATCCCTAGGTTTACAATTAAGAGCAGCTTTTAATTTTTGTAGGGATTTAGTGCATTCCTTATTGAACCATCCACTAGTAGTCCTAGTGCCTTTAGGTTTTGTACTAGTTAAGATTTTTGCGATATTTTTATTAATGGTATCAAAACTAGCTAATATGTCGGCACTACCTTTGTCGGGTTCAAGACAGCATTCTACCTCATCTAAACAGGCTAACACTATGGTGCTTAGTAGGCGTTCCTCATTATGCCTTCCCTATTTAATTCTGGGGCCATTTGATCTGTGTTGAACTACGTCTGTCACTGTACCGTGCGACACCTTTGACTTATCCCCCCACAAAGAAAGATACATTGTTAGGCAGTTGTGGTCACTAAGGGCTAAGTCTACTATTACAGGGGAGGTACACAAAGCCATAATACTGGAGGAGACGATGAGGTAATCAATAACCGTCGTACAGTTCCTACCTGTAAAGGTTGGTACCGGGTTACCCTCACTGTCTACGCCAGGTAACATAATACATAGATCCAGTTTGAGCATGAGAGTGTTTAAAGAGTCACCATAGGCCGAATGTAGGAAGTGGGCCTGATCTTCCCCAATCTCCCCACCATACCCACACACCCTCATGCCGGCAAAGGGACACATATGAATGTTAAAATCGCCTCCCCACAGAATTTCAAAAGACACTCTACTACGGCCACACAGCCTATTGACCTCCGCATCAAGTTTTTCAACCATAACAGTATTTGAGTGGTTAAAAACATTGTTATAGTGATTTATTATTAGGACATTCCGCCCATTCCTATGTTGCAACCATAACAACTGCAAGTGCAGACCAACAGTCAGATGGATTTTCACTTGTACCGGCAGCCTCACAGAAAGCAGTATCACCAACCCGCCACTGGCTCTACCCATATTGGATGGCTGGGCTTGACAATTATAGGCAGCATAACCATCAAGGTGGACATCTTCGGTCGCCCAGGTCTCCTGGAGACATAAGACGTCGAATTGGGTTAAGAATTCTAGCCACCCTAAACGATCCATCTTGTTATTCCACCCAGCAATATTCCAACTCCCCAGCTTATAACCTCTCTCTATTGAACTTGCAGCCTCGTTGGGCAGAGGGCTCATGTGGAGAGGGGTTACATTCCTGATCATGGGGTCATCGGATAACCGGGGAATACTACCACACATCGATGAGCCTATGGATGTTATGTTATCATCTCCCGGAGTAAAGGAATCCGGGTTACATTGATTCTGCCCAATATTGAATTTATTGCAACTGGAATAACGGGCAGCGTTAATCCCCTTAAGCAGGTTGTCCAAAGTAGAACCTCTCTCCACCATACACAAACCCACATCCCCCCCTGCATCTCCACATGTTCCCTCGCCCACCTCCCCCGTGACTAGTTGGCTTCAATCACAGTCCTCCAGGCCACTAAACAGGTCAAACCTATTGGTGGTCTCTAGGGGCGTGAAGGGTTTAAGATGATCCATTCTCCTATGTGTTGAGGAATTATGCCTTGGGGCCACAATGTTCCACACATGCGGGTCAGCTGCTATTGTGGTATAATGACCATTGGATGTAAATCCGTTGTTGTAGACGGGTGGACAGTATGGATTTGGATACACTTGCCTCAGCAAGGGGGGGAGGGGCTGACAGGAATTGGTGATGGGGTGGGAACACCACTGAGCGAGGATAAAAATATGTGAGAGGGCGAGGGGTGATATGATTACTATCGTGATCAGAGGGCCAGTTAAGAATAAAATGAACAGCATTCTGGTCTCTAAAATTTATGACCACTATGTCGCCCTCAATGTCTTTGGGTCTTCCCCCCAGCCAGGGAAGACGACGAACATGGACGATTTCGCCATTGATGTTATTTGCAATGGGTCTATACATACTCAACCAATGCATTATTTTATTCTTCAATTGGGCAAAACCCTCATGTTTGTTCGCCTCTAACTCTGGCACCCTGGTAAGGACCACCACGAAAGGCACTGCTTCCGGTAGAAGTTCTGGAAGGGGGCCCTTGTTGTAGTTACCCCGAGTGGGTCGTCCATTCCCCTTATCCCTCTTCTGATTCCCAGAAGCTTGACCTAAGCTCTTCGTCGATCCGCTAGCTGTTACAGCGGGGGGCAGTGTGGGTTTACTTTTTGGTAATACAGGATTAGCTTTAGGTATAATTTCTCTCACGGTATGTAATGATTGTGACATGGCTGCAGTCTTGGCAGAGACAGATGTAGGGATTATAACTGGAGTACTTGAAGGGGTTGGTATAGTGGAAGTTTGTAGAGCAGGATTAGATGGTACCTTAGTAATTGCTAACTTGCTACCCAGTTCGCGCTCTATCTTCCCCAGCCTATCGTCCATTTTATTGAGTCTTTCTACGATAGCAAGAGTATGGGTCCTTATTATGGACTCTATGCTATCAATTAGGACACCGTTTGGGGATTCCTGTGGTGTAACAGCAGGGGAGTTATCTGGTATAGAGCTGACGTGCATTACTTTAGGGGTGGGGCAAGAATGTATAGGTGATGTAGCTATCCTTCCTTTATCCGTTGCTAGTACCCGCTCTCCCCCTATACTAACATCGTTTTTAATACCAAAATCAGCATGGTTAATTTTTCTATTTGGTAAGTCGGACCTTTTCCGCCTTTTTTTATTAGGTGGGGGGCCATACATTTTAATAGGCGTGACTTTCTTTGCCCTATTTCTTGCTGATTTCATTTGCCTAGGGGTAGGGGTTATTAGTGCCTTAGTTGTAACTGTGGTTTTAATTATACTGGGATTAATAGGATTAGATGTGGTATTGATAATATCCTGGGGTTCAATATCAGACGTGGACGTACCCTCTCTGAATATTAAAGGAACGCTATCCTGAGAGAGAGTACAAACATTCTCAGTTGAAGTACCCTCCAAAGTAGAAGTAATCAGAACAGGTGAATAAGTTAATAATCTATTTTTTAGGCTTTCTACCGAGCGTCGGCGCTCAGCCCAGCGTTCTGCTAGGGTAGGAGTAGTGGGGGTGTCCATAACAGATTTCTTAAAATAATTATCTAATTTCCCATTAATCAAGCTCACTGGTTTATCAGGGCCAACATGCTCCGGGGTTAAGATTTCAATAGACATAATAACCAATGATATCAGACCCCCAAAAACTTACTCCAATAGTCCAGGACAGTACAATGTTCGACCAGGAATTCTGGCCCGGCCCGGCCTCGGAGGTCCTCGGAGGGCCACAGAGGGCCCGCTCTTTGCCCGGTCTTAGCCCCGGGCGCTCCCGCGCGCTACCGCTCAGCGGTGTCTCCAGACTGTGATATAGGGCTAAAGCAGGGGGCGTGACCGTCAGAGAGAGCGGCCGCAGGTGTGACACGCAGGGACTCCTGGTCAATTGAGTCCCTGCTAAGCTGCTCGCAGCCCTGCCGGTTGAAAAGGCACACCAATGTTCAGCTCCCCTTGTTAAATGCCCCACAGAGTCTAAGGACGCAGCGGGACCCGCGGGGCGGGTCCGGCATGGCGTTGGTGCAGTGCTATGTCCCACAGATCCAGCGGCGGCAAACACAACAGGAGAAAGGAGCCTTCACGCAGTTCTCCCGGTCAATCCTCCAGGCAAGGTTTCCCGCAGTCCACAGCAACCAGGCAGCTTTAATCAAAGCAGGGGGCGTGACCGGCAGGGAGAGCGGCCGCAGGTGTGACACGCAGGGGCTCCTGGTCAATTGAGTCCCTGCTAAGCTGCTCGCAGCCCTGCCGGTTGAAAAGGCACACCAATGTTCAGCTCCCCTCGTTAAATACCCCACAGAGTCTAAGGACGCAGCGGGACCCGCGCAGCGGGTCCGGCAAGGCGTTGGTGCAGTGCTCTGTCCCACAGATCCAGCGGCGGCAAACACAACAGGAGAAAGGAGCCTTCACGCAGTTCTCCCGGTCAATCCTCCAGGCAAGGTTTCCCGCAGTCCACAGCAACCAGGCAGCTTTAATCAAAGCAGGGGGCGTGACCGGCAGGGAGAGCGGCCGCAGGTGTGACACGCAGGGGCTCCTGGTCAATTGAGTCCCTGCTAAGCTGCTCGCAGCCCTGCCGGTTGAAAAGGCACACCAATGTTCAGCTCCCCTCGTTAAATGCCCCACAGAGTCTAAGGCGTTGGTGCAGTGCTCTGTCCCACAGATCCAGCGGCGGCAAACACAACAGGAGAAAGGAGCCTTCACGCAGTTCTTCCGGTCAATCCTCCAGGCAAGGTTTCCCGCAGTCCACAGCAACCAGGCAGCTTTAATCAAAGCAGGGGGCGTGACCGGCAGGGAGAGCGGCCGCAGGTGTGACACGCAGGGACTCCTGGTCAATTGAGTCCCTGCTAAGCTGCTCGCAGCCCTGCTGGTTGAAAAGGCACACCAATGTTCAGCTCCCCTCGTTAAATGCCCCACAGAGTCTAAGGACGCAGCGGGACCCGAGCTGCGGGTCCGGCAAGGCGTTGGTGCAGTGCTCTGTCCCACAGATCCAGCGGCAGCAAACACAACAGGAGAAAGGAGCCTTGACGCTGTTCTCCCAGTCAATCCTCCAGGCAGGGTTTCCTGACTTATATGTTCGCCAAAAACAGTTTCCTGTTTGTTTGGCATATGCGGTGACAATTCATAAATCTCAAGGTGTAAGTGTAGATAGTGCTTTGGTGAACAATGGAAGATCTGTGTTTAAAGAGGGTATGGCATATGTGGCATTATCACGAGTCAGAACTTTATCAGGATTGTACTTGATTGAGGGTGATGAGACAAAGATTTGTGCAGATCTAGATTGTGTTAAAGAATACAGTAGGTTAAGAAGAGAGTATGCTCCACATTTGCCTCAATATCCTCTGTTTGAAAAACGTGTGTTAGGTTGAAAAAGAAGAAATGAGAATAAGTGCAGTGAGGTAGTAGCAAAAAGACAAAAAGTAGATGAAACTGTAATTGTAAGCAGAAAGAAAAAGGATCCTGTTGAAGATGTTGTTGGATTTCAGTTTGAAAACAGTTCTGGTGTCAACTGCTATGCTAATGTGGTGGTTAATGTTTTTTTTCTTAAAACTTTACAAGAACAGATTGTTGAAAATCGGGATCAAAGATTCTGAGGTTTATTGAATTCTGTGTTTCAGAAATGTAGCAGTGATAGAGCAAAAATAGAAAGTGTTTCAGAAATTCGAAATCTTTTAGAAATATGTTCAGGTCAAAAAAAAATCACAAAATATTCAGCAGGATTGTCAGGAATTTTTAATGTATATGTTTGGTGTATTGGAAGATGAAGGTGTAGATGTAGAAAATCTTTTTAGGCTTTGTTATCAATGGCAGCATGACTGCAACAATTGTAGTTTATCAAGTAGTACTAGAATAGACACTGAAAGATTTATATATTTGACTTTACCAGACTGCAAATCAGTGTCTTTTAAAAATCTAGTTAAAGCAGCTGATCATAATATGGTTTGTTCCTAATGTAAGTGTCCAATGTTGTCCACATTATTTATACAAACTTATGGACAGTATGCCATTTTAATGTTTTACCGATGTAGACCTGATGGAACTAAATTGACAACTTCTATTAAAAATGTCGTGGCTTCTCGGTTATCAATTTCAGGAAGAACCTTTATAACTGTAGCTATTATTTATCATGATGGTCCTTCAACAACATCAGGGCATTATACAGCTTATTTAAAATGTCGAAAAGGTTGGTCTTTCTGTAATGATACTCATTTGACTTTCAAACAACATTTGCCTTTTGACTTAAAAAATTCTTACCTAGTGTTTTTAGAACCAAAAGTTAACTAAAGGTAATTGGCCTATGAAGACGGGAGCAGTTAATAAAAGTAATTCTGCTATTTAAAATTATATTGTGAGTAAAAGTGATGAACATAATATAAAAAATCCAGTTCTCATATAGGTACTGTAAGTGGATCTCATAGTAAGTGATATCAGTATTATAGGAAATGTTGAACATGAGTGATCCAGAGATGGGAATATGAATAGTTAAACATTGTGAAAATGTTCTATGAGCTTTTCTTTCAAAACATCGGGTAAACGGTAATTTCAGAGTTTGATTTGAGAAATTTGAAAATAGACTGATATATCTGACACTATTTGGCCGTAAGGAATAGTGTAGGAATGAGCAAAGAGTCATAACTTAACACAAGGAGGAAATGAAAAAATTGAGACATATTTCAGATTTTTTTTATAGAAGGTCGATGAAATGGTAGTTTTAGAGAACAGCAGAGTATTTTCCAATGAAAAGGACCTTCACCATCTACTATTTGGCCTCGAGGAAAAGTAAGTGAATTAAAGATTAGTGTAAATATGTGATTTGTAAGTTTATATGGGTTTTTTTAAACACAATCTTGTGTTTTTTTTTCCCCGCTGTCATATGATGAATAGTTTGAACTCACTGTTTTTAGTGAAATTCAATATATTCTGAGAACAGCAAAAATAAACTATGTAACATATTGTACAAGTTATTCTATACTTTGTATTGTGTAATTTATATTGTATTCCCATTGTCTCACACTCACTTTCCTTTTTCCATCCTTTTTCAGCTCTCTTTACTCACTCACACTGCCTTTCTCTCACTCTGTTTCATCCCTGTTCCTTTACTCCACTTCTTTCACAACCCCTCAATCCCATTTCAACTGTCTGCATCCCCTCTGTCCCTTACACCACTTTTCAGCTTTCAGTCTCTCTGGTTTACTTCCCTTTTCCGTCTTTTCCTCCTTTGCTCTTTTATTAATTCCTCTTTACTCACTCATCTCTTTTTTCGTACTCTGTCACTATAACTCACCCATTCTCTCTCACTTATCTTTCTTTGCTTCTTTCTTTTATCCTCTTTTTTCGTTTACTACCTCTATGTCCTCAGTCCCTCACTCTCCTTGTGTTATGCTCATTTGTGTTTATCTACCTTGTATCTTTTCTCGTACAACAACTTCACTGCTCCTCTCTCATCATTCTTCACCCCAGTGTTTTTACTCCGGTTCCGCTACTATCCCGCATTTCATATCTTTCAGTATCCTTCTCTTTAGTTTCATCACCGAATCACATTCTCTCAGTACCATTGCTTTACTCCTCTTCCCCTTTCTTTCCTTCTTTTGCTCCCTCACTCATTTTACTTTCCTCGCTCATTGTACTCCACTTCACTCACTCCTTTCCTTAGTCCCTCTGTGTACTTACTTCCTCACTCCTTTTCTCTCAATCCTTCTATATTATCCTCACTCCCTTCATCCCTTCATTCTGTGACTCCCCTTCACTCACTCTCAGTCATCTTCCATTCCTCTTTCTTGTAAATGGATCCTCAATCAGACTCCTTTCCCTCTCACTCATTCCCCTTTTACTTACTTCTCTTTCCTGATTTAGTTTTGCTTACTCACATTCTTTTAGTATCTTACTTACCTTCACTTCATTTTTCTCATCCTGTCTTTCTCTCTGTCACTGAATTTATCTGCCTTACTCTTAGTAATTTGCTCTTCTTCTATTTATTTTTCCCTCGTTTTGTCCTTCTACATTACTTTATTTCCCTTTCTGTATCCTTCACTCTTTCTTTATTTCTTAGTATACTTTTATGGTTTTTAACCTCTTGATCTGTCTCTTTTATTTTAAAATATTTATTCTACTAATTATAACTTATTTTTTCTTCTCTCTTTCACAGATACAAAGTGTAGAAAAAAAATGTAATTAAGTTTACATTAATTATATGGTAAGTGTGACAAAAAAATGTAGTTCACATTCAACTTCTTTCTGTCCTCCTGCTCACCCACACTCCCTCACTTTCCTTTCTTTTTTGGTTCACACTCTCTGTCCTTTCTCTCTGTCAATCCCCATGTCTTTCCTTTTCTCAGTTACTTCCTCTAACACCTTTTCTCTGTATTACTATATATTACACAGTCCCTCTGTGTTCCTCCCTGTAGCTCTCTTTCTCTTTACACCACTCTTTCTGTCCCCTTTCTTTATGCTCACTTCTTCATTATTTTTTTTTAATTATTTTTTTTGGTGCGCTAACTGGACGCGCCCCGGTACGCACACCGGGCTGCACCAGAATAGTGCGCTTACCGGCGAGCGCACCGGTACGCGCACCGAGAGCGCTCCAGGGCAAACAAATTAAAAAAGTAAAAAATATGAATATACATAAAAAAATAGTATTACATAAATACACAATATAGTTATAGTTAGGAATTAGCATTTAAAAAACCTATGAAATTCACTGAAAAAACCATAGGTTTCAGACCAGGTATAGTTAGGAATTAGCATTTAAAAAACCTGTTAAATTCACTGAAAAAAACAGAGGTTTCACACCAGTTATAGTATAGCGCGAATATAGTTAGCTGGAAATTTTACTGACATAAAACCATTGAAATTCCCACGTTATAGTTAGTTGGACTCACTATAACTTGCGCCCCTGCAATGCACTGCTGATGATGTCACATATTACGTCACTCATGACATGGTCAGTGACATCACTTATGACATCACTGATGACACCATCCTTGTGACAGAGTGACAGACCTCCTTTCAGTGTAATGTAACCCTTGAAACACATATTCAAAAATAGAAACTAACATTTTCAAAAAAATGGAGATACCCATACCAGTTACAACAACCAATTCAGTAGTTCCACCATCTATATACACATCCACACATTCACCAACAGTTCTATATAGCCACTCATACATATACTCACTCATCATATGTAGTGATACACCTATACATCCTGTTACACACCAAGACATTTTTCCCACCTCAGTAGACTGGACCCTGTCACACAACAACAGCCGATGTTGTTCAACTGAAACCCGGCTGGGGCAGTACTCTAGACCCCGGGTTCCAGGGTGGTTTAGGCCGCAAACTGCCACACGACATATCTTTGTCTACCAAACTGGTAGAAATCTCGGAATTGCACCATTTAGCTCCAGTCCGGTTCATACACACGAAGGCAGGGCGCAAAATCAGGATAAGTAACAGGATCTTCTGGCAAGAGTCGGAGGTCGGCGGAGCCGGGGGCTTACGCGGCCATCTTGTTTGCTAGTGTAGCTCCTCCACGGCCTCTATTTGTAATCTTTTATTTCTTTCCTTTTTTGCGTGCCCACATGAAGTCATCTCCCCTTTCTGGTCTGAAGGCTGCTACCTCATCTCCAGCCATGCCCACTGCTTGCAAAGACTCAAATGCTCCTATCAAAAGGCAAAAGAAAGATCCTGGTTCCCCTACAAAGTCTGCTCTACCTTTGACTCTGGAGGACCTTATGGAGGAGATAAAACATTTCAAACCCTTTGTCATGGAGACTAACATCACACTTCAATGCATTGAGGAGAAATGGTCTACATTGAAATCCATGGTGTCAGGTGTTGAACAACGGATTTGTGAGCTGCAGGATGCGGCTGCCAAAGTCGATGGTATGACTGACGAGATAGCACTTTTGAAACAACAATAAGATTTAGAAAATCAGAAGAGGCATATAATCTCCGAATTCATGGCATTCCAGAAGGATCAGAGGGGTGAGATATGCTTACCATCCATGGAGTACACATTCCCAAGCTGGTGGGCCTTAAGGACGGAACACATCTCAACCTACAACGTGCTCAACGTATTAGCCCCAAATCTGTCACTGCTTCGAGTTCTGACTGCCCTAGAGGAATAATTGCTGTCTTTCTACAATATACTGAGCTGTTGTTGGTGTTATTGGCAGCGAAGCAAAGAAAACAAATGCTATGGTCTGGTCAGAAAGTCTTTATTTCCCAAGATGTAGCACGTGCAACGGCTGCTCGTCGGAAGGAGATTTTTTCTTTTTGGCCAACTCTACAATCTATGAATGCAAGATATGGCCTTGAGCACCCATGCTTCTTTGAAGTCACATATAAAGACTGAGCATTTTCATTCGACCATCCAGAAGATTAGAAGAAATATATTTTCTAACATAAGGGTGAAGCAATGGACCTTGAAAAAGTTTGAGCACCTTGTCTTGTGTTGCTTCACTTGTCATAGGCTCATGCCCTGACCCCTGTCTCTGAACTAATATTGGATTGAATATATATCTTATTTCAAGCAATTGAACATGCCATCATTAATATTAGCATACTTAATTGTTGATGGTGTATGTTTGTTTGGTTGTTGTCTTTTGCTAATTGGTCTATTTGCTCAACCTTGCTTTATATTTATTCCTCTTTGCAGTTGTCTGTAGTCTGATCTGGATTCCCTTCTTTGATGTGTTGCCTCCCAAGTACCTCCCTTCCCATCCCTACTGTTTCTGTATTATCCTTGTGTTTGGTAAGTTGTTTTTATTCATCATCTATGTTTTATGTACTTATATGATTGATTTATTTGTACTGTTGTCTTATTGATCCTAATCACATCATCTGTTGCAATGCGTTTAGATCTCTTCCCTGCTTCTTATTTTCTCTTTATAATGATTGTCTTTGTTGTTGTTGTTATTCAATCTAAATGGATTTTTGCCTATTGTCTATCTTTGGTTTTGCATTTTTCTACCCATTCATCATATTCTTTCCACATTCAATGTGTTTTATTTCCTTCATGACTAAAGCTTCTTGCTTTCATTTCTTCTTCCTCTTGTTCTCTTTCTTGTTTCTTTCTCTTCATCCTTGTCTCTGGTTTCAGTATTTCTTATAGTTCTTCATCGATTACAATTGTTAGACCATCTCATGTGTTATATGTATTCAGAAGGTTTGCTGTTCTGGTTTCCTCATTTGGATACATTGGTGAAGTATATATGTTAAAGTATTACATTGGTAAACACCCTTAAGGTTATTTTTCGGACCGTCAACAGTTTGTGTAGAAGAAATGTCTTCCGCCAACTTGGATTTCATGCTAGGGGAAATTGAGATTGCTCTTGCTCATTTCCTGCGAATCCCTAAGCTTCTGAAAAGATCATGCTACAAAATTACCAGGATTATAGCCTCTCAGTTTCCAAAGATATGGGAGCCATTCAGTATCCCTTGGTTACATCCGATGCTGAGATTAGCGGAATGCCTCTCCCTGGGTCTTTATATGTCTATCCGGACTTGTGATCTCTGGCAAAAATCCAGATTTCTTAAACTTCAGGATTTTTTTTTAACAAAAGATTGCGAACCTTGCAAGAAATCAAGTAGCACAATAGTAATATTAAGACGTCTCATTTTTTTTAGCTACTTTCATATAAATAGATTTTGTTCAGCATTAAGGAATTTGGATAATTGCAAAGGTCTACTATTAAGCAGAGCTCGTTTTATACTTAAATTTAGGGGAATTGGGAATTGGTATAAACTGCTTAAATCTACTCAGAACGATCAAATAGTATTAAACTACCTAGAAAAAAGTTCTCAAAAATCAATTGGCTGCCACCTCAATTTTCAGCAATGGAAAAGCTTCAACAAAATGAGCTATAAAGCAGTAAAAGCAGCTAAACTAAAAAGATGTTTTTTTAAAGTAAATGGCTGATTTATTTTACTCCGGCCTCTATAAAATGTACCCAGCAATTGATTTTCGATGCTTTAGTTGTCATCAGGCTTTAGGATATTGGCTACATGAGGGATTTACTTGCAACCATATTACAAGCTTTTGGGAAAATATATTTTCAGAAGTAGGAAGAATAATGGCAGTTGATCTTCCTCCAGAGGGTTCCACAGCTCTTTTACGTTGAGTAGAAACTCGTAATCTATTAACTCTACCTCAACGTCAATTTATTTTTATCTCTACTTTGGTTGCCAGATCATTAATTTTGGCTAATTGGAAATCAGTAGTAATTCCAACAATTTCCCATTGGTTAAACAACATTTATAGATTTTTTAATTGGAAAACCATTTATGCAGAAAGAGTAGGCTCTGTAATTAGATTAAATAGAATATGGAAAGAATGGAAGTAATTTTCTTTGCTTAGAGGAAGGTTAGGACACCGAGAAAGGTAGATCTACTACTAATGTATTATTTGTAAGGTTCCTTTATGTCTAATATATGGGTTTATGATGTGTCATTCGACCTCTGTATGCACTTTATGAAAATCATGAAGAAGTAATATACATGTTTTTTTATGTTATATCGAAAACAGCGAGTTCTGACTTCTGTAGCTCGGCTTAAATGTAATATTGCTTTATTACTGGAAACACACTTACTCAATAAGGATTTAAACTCATTATGTAAGAATTGGGTTCGTCAAATTTTTGGTTCTCCAGCCATTGACCACAAAAACTGGGTCATCATGCAGGTACACAAATCACTTCCCCTAGTAATTGAGAAAGAAAGAGATGTGGAGAGTCGATAGTTTTTAATACATGTTATGCCACTATTCATCACACACTTATTACTATATTAAATATTTATGGTCCCACTGGTATTAATGTACAATTCTGGGAACAAATATCAGTTGTATTACGCTCCTGGTCAAATTTATTTGTTGGTGGTGATCTTAATCAGATTGTTGGCCCTCTTTTAGATAGAAAGTCTCAAGTTAAATATGTTCCCAATAAAATGCAGGAAACATTTTCACGGTTTATTCCCTCCAGAGGATTAGTGGAAGCCTGTAAACTATACTCACTGGACACATTAAAATATACTTTTTTCTCACCAACACATAAATCCCAATCCAGAATTAATTACTCATTTCTTTCACCCCCTCTAGTTGCTATTTTTACACATGCTGAAATTGGGTCAATGTTTATTTCAGATCATGCCCCTGTTATAAAAGATTTGGATTTACTACCTGAGATTTCTAAACGTAGCAGATGGCGCTTTAATAATGGCCTATTGAAGGATAAGGATTTTGTACAGAATTTTGAATGTTTTATACAAGAATTCTTTCTGGATAATAGCACATCGGATATTCCATTTCATGTTGTTTGGGATTCTTTCAAAGGTTCCACCCGAGGGCATATAATTAATTTTGTCTTGGCTAAAAAGAAAAAAGCTAATAAAGAAGCTTCATTACTATTTAGTCCATCAAGCAATTGGAACATGATTTTTTCACTACCAAGAATTATATTGTGTTACAACGTTTAATCAATACTAAGGGGTCCATTAGGATGTCGGGCGGTCCCACCAGCGCAGCGCTGGCGGGGCGGAAAAACATCTTTTTCCACCCGCGAGCAGCGGTACTCACGTACGCCGTATTAGTATAGCAAAACATAGGTCATTTCCCGTCTGCTGCGGAGCGATGTGCACCGCCATCAAAGTGCGCACGCCTCCGCAGCGGTGGGAGCCAATCGAGATTCACCGCCGTGCGGAATAACGTTCGCCCCGCTCCACAAATTAGAATGGCTCAAACAGGCAAGTTGCACCACAGCGGAGACATCGCCCAACCAGAGACGGCGGAAACTCGACAGGGGAGCGCTAGAGCAGAGACCCGGTCCTCTCAACCCGGCCATAAACGCCATGGACCCAGCCCTACATATGCATCCGGTGATGTACCTGCTACAGCACTATCATGAAATGGGCCACCGCGGACGATGCCGCAGGTACGCAAATACAAAAATACAACACACGGGTTGACACAGGGTGTGAAACCATAACACACATCCTGCTGGGGGTTACAACACATCCACAAGGGCACCCACACATCATCCACCTGCCACCAAGTCACCCCTCTGCATCCGGGACACACATCAACCGCGAAATAGCAGCAACATCATGTTCCCAGTGACGTCACCGCCACGGTGAACACATGCGCACAATGCAGAAGGCAAAATCTACAAACACCACAGGCCATCAGGGGATGCACATCAGTGAATGCCACATACACACAGCACTGAATGCACAACAAGCAGTCTGTGCACATCAAGCACAACAGCTACACACAGACATGACTGATACAACCTCAACACACACACCACAAATCAGCACTGCACAAATATAAAAGCACACACAGGAAGTCAAGCAATAACACATCCAACACACATACATCCAACACAACAAATACAACAGGATGCACCACTCTGGGATACATGAGCAGAACCATCTTCACCAGATCACTGGGCAGCACACACAGCTGAAGTGCACATGAGCAATCCTCGATGATAAATATCACAAGTACATCACACATAAACCATTGGGGCAATGTCCAGAGTGGAACATCACTCTTGGCCCAAGAACTGCACCACAAGACACAGTCTCACAAATGAAGTGATGAGGAGGCACATACATATGTAACCCAAGGGGACAGCTGACATCCAAGTCAACTGACTAGCATGTCAGTAGTAGACATGTAAGGGGTGTACCATGCACAAATAGAGGGGTTGCAGACCCACAATGCAAAGGCACAAGTGGCACACATAGGTGATGGCATCACACCACACACACCATGCCAAACAGGAGGGGAAAAGGCACCATGTGCCTGCAATGCATGACAAACACAAACACAATGCCAGTGAGGAGCAGCAGGGCCACACAGTCTACACAAACACACTCAAGACACATTGATGATCAGACAAACACATAAGTGACCAAATCAACAAGGAAGAGTCACACAGAACTGCATGGACACACTAACAGTGCACAACAGACAACTCACACAAGTGCATACCATCATTTACACAGGGCAGGACAATCCAAGCAACAGGCACACGACTCCTGGATGACACATCACAACCACTACAAAGTCACACCCTTCACACTGCACACCTCTTTACCACCCAAAAGCACGCATCCCATTTAGGCCAGGGGACCAGAAATAAGGGCCAACACAAAATGACCATACACTGCTGGGCACATATACAGGAATAACACACATACATCATGACATTGCCCAGCCTGCATCCAGACCTGTGCACAGCATCACACCCTGTGATGGCAGTGCACCCCAACCTGAAATGGCAACAATGTAGCGAACAATAGCAAACCACTAAAAAGAGAACTGCATCACAGGTAAAATAGCCATCACAGATAACACTGGTATCAGTGTCTGAATGGACTGAGGACCCTGTCACCCCTGTTTACAAATGTGATGCGACCAAAGAGCTTGGCAATGTTAAAGTAACACATAAAGCATGGGGCACAGGCAAACAAATGCACACACCAAATTAACGTTAATCAGCAAGGACACTGGTAATACAGACAACAGGAGTAACTGTCTTTATTTACATATTGCACAGATGTGACAGTAAAACAACAGTAGAGAAGAGCAAGGCACAACATGCTGATCATATGCAAGATATTGGGCACAGGCAAAGTACAAACAGGAAAGCCAGTGTCCATGGCAGGTGGCACAGCAACTACACGAGAGGCTGCACAAGGGAGAGTACAACACAGCAGAACAGCAGGGCCAGTGTCCATGGCACAGGTGAGAGTACAACACAGCAGAGCAACAGGAGCAGTGTCCATGGCACAGGTGAGAGTACAACATAGCAGAGCAACAGGGTCAGTGTCCATGGCAGGTGGCACATTAACTACATGAGTGGCTGCACAGGGGAGAGTACAACACAGCAGAGCAACAGGGCCAGTGTCCATGGCACAGGTGGGAGTACAACACAGCAGAGCAACAGGGCCCGTGTCCATGGCACAGGTGAGAGTACAGCACATCAGAGGAACAGGGCCAGTGTCCATGGCACAATTGGGAGTACAACACAGCAGAGTAACAGGGCCAGTGTCCATGGCACAGGTGAGAGTACAACACAGCAGAGCAACAGGACCGGTGTCCATGGCAGGTGGCACAGCAACTACATGAGAGGCTGCACAGGGGAGAGTACAACACAGCAAAGCAACAGGGCCAGTGTCCATGGCAGGTGACACAGCAACTACATGAGAGGCTGTAGAGGGGAGAGTACAACACAGTAGAGCAACAGGGCCAGTGTCTATGGCACAGGTGAGAGTACAACATAGCAGAGCAACAGGGCCAATGTCCACGGCAGGTGGCACATTAACTACATGAGAGGCTGCACAGGGGAGAGTACACCACAGCAGAGCAACAGGGCCAGTGTCCATGGCACAGGTGGGAGTACAACACAGCAGAGCAACAGGGCCAGTGTCCATGGCACAGGTGAGAGTACAACACGGCAGAGCAACAGGGCCAGTGTCCATGGCACAGTTGAGAGTACAACACATCAGAGTAACAGGGCCAGTGTCCATGGCACAGGTGAGAGTACAACACAGCAGAGCAACAGGACCGGTGTCAATGGCAGGTGGCACAGCAACTACATGAGAGGCTGTACAGGGGAGAGTACAACACAGTAGAGCAACAGTGCCAGTGTCCATGGCAGGTGGCACAGCACCTACATGAGAGGCTGCACAGGGGAGAGTACAACATAGCAGAGCAACAGGGCCAGTGTCCATGGCACAGGTGAGAGTACAACACAGCAGAGCAACAGGGCCAGTATCCATGGTAGGTGGCACAGCAACTACATGAGAGGCAGCACAGGGGAGAGTACAACAAAGCAGTGAATGACAATTTAAGTTGCCAGGGACAAATGCGGAGTCAGGACATGAGAAGTTGCACAGTGAGTGTGTTTGATCGTACCCTTCCATGGGCAGCAACAGACCCAGGTGGCAAACATTGGGCAGGACTAGCACACCTGCATGAGAGACAGGTGTATGCGGGGGACTGCCACTCACAATTTGCTGTCAGGCGAACTTGGAGCTGGCTGTGTGTCGGGACAGCATGAACACTTGACTGGAGAGACCGAGGCCCAGGTGATGTAGGGCTAGCAGTGGATTGGCAAGCTGGAAGGCTGTTTAGACCAGGTTGTATAATGGCACGTTTAGGTGGAGTCATGCAGACCTGTGACACAGTGTTTGTGGGAGAGGTTGGAGGGGTGCCCTTCCACTTCTTGGGAATAGGAAATGGCTTCCCTGTATTGGGTTTAATGGGAACTGGGGGTGACACAACAGGCACACACACCAACTGTCCTGCACAGGTGTAAACACTGGCACTCCCTCTGGTGATGTGCTGGATCCTGCGGAACGCTTTGTCAGGCTACTCCTCTGGACCACCTTCTCCTGCTTGCCAGGTGTCCCACTTACAGTGCCCTCATTTGCCTCTTTACCAGGTGTCCCACTTACAGTTCCCTCCTTTGCCACTTTGCCAGGGCTAGCCCCTACAGTGCCCTCCTCCACCTGCTTCACTGGGCTTGGAATTGGAGTTGATGTGGTGGGGGGATGTGGCCCTGTGCCCTTCATAGGTGTACCCTTCCCATGCAACACCTCCTCAGTGGGCACATACACTGTACGCCTACCACTGCGTGAAGTTTTTGGGACAGTAGAGTCCTTTGCTGGTGATGCCTCTGAGGCATGTGAGCCAGATGTCAGCCTCATTGCTTTTTCGCCCTTGCTTTTTCCTGACGGGTTCTTGTCTATGCATTCTGGGGTGGCTCTGCCCTTCTGATGCGATGGTGTCTGTGGCCGTAACCGCTTGTACTGTGTCTGCTGTGTGCTACTTGTGCTGTATCGTGTCTGTGACGCATGCGAACCGTGGTCACTGTCATCTGATGTGGCCACTGACTGGGGGGTGGACAAAGGCACCTGAGCAGGAATGGGAGCATGTGCCTGTTGAAGGGCAGATGGCACTGCAGATGACAAAGTCTGGACTGTATGGTGTTTCCCACCCACATCAGAGTGTATGACCTCCATGCAGGCAACCACCTGGCCTAATTTCTTGTCATGGTCACTGAAGGCAATGAGCAGGGCTGTCTGGCCCACAGAAAGCTGGCACAGGAGCTCTACACACTCTGCAGGGGGGAAAGGTGCAGGCTCAGCGGTGCCAGGTGTGAATGTAACTCATTTCCTCTTACTGACACGGACACGGACAGCACCAGATGAAGTGGATGGAGGCTGGGCACTGGCCGCTGTGTGGTAGATGATGTTGCAGACTCCCTATACCCTATGCCTGCCAACATGGAAGCATCACCACTGGCATCAGATGATGTAGTACTCTGTGTTTCAGCCACAGATTCCTCCTGCATACTACGGTCCCCTTCAGATGCGCTGGTGAGCTCTGTGTCACTGGCCTCCGGTGCAGCTGTGGTGCTACTCTCGCCACCACTGGTTTCCGGCTCCCGTTCCTCTGTTTCCACTTGCGATCCTGCATGAGAGACAGATGCAGGGTTGTGTTAGTGTCATCATCAGGACAATGCAATCATATCAATGCAGTACAGGAGATGCCCAAATCCACATGGGAACACCTTGCAATCACATTGCAGCAACACACTACATAGACCACAACAGTGCCTGTAACCCTGAATATCTATCATGAATGAGCCATGTTGAGGCCACACAGCACAACACCCTGCCCGTGGATTAAGTGTAACAGACACACAACTTGCCCTGCACACACCTAGGGACATGATGTGGGAACACTAACAGACCTTCAGGGAACAGGAGGGGACAACACACACACCTATTAGGACATGACAGTCCACAATGCCAAGTTGGCCATAACAAGCACCATGTGCTACTCTGGGGTACCTTATTGTCAGATGTGTGGACTTCACCGATCATGGTGCATGCAAAGTAGGCATACATGTCACACTCAGATAGTGGACCCTGCTGTTCACCCCCTAATACATTCCCCACACTATCACAATGCTGAATGACCATGTAGACCCTAACACATCTGGATATGATAAAACACAGCAGGGAGGATCAGCTTTGGAAGGGCAGTTTGGCCCAATGCCTGACACTGGCACACATCCCAGCAGCCACTCTCATGACACAGCACAGCACCACCACACGAACATCACATGTGCAACCGCTGCCACAGGCCCTTGACACCTGGATCCACTCCCAGCCAAAGTCACCCTCCCCAAATACTCACCCCTGCCTTGCTGGCGATGCTCCTTCAGACGTGCATCCAGCTCCGGATGAGTCACTGCCAATATCAGTGGTGTCATGTTGCGCCGTGCCAAATGCCCAGTGCGTGGTAGCATCCCCAATGTCATCTCTGCTACGTTCTTTGCCAGCCGGCTGATGTTGTCCCACCTCTTGTGGCAGTGGGTGCGTCATCGGTTGGATACCCCCAGGGCTCGCACCTTTGCTGCAATGGCCCTCCACACAGCCTTACTCTGGTGTACCTTGAGCTGCAGGTATGGGAGAAAAGAAGAGTAAATGACCAGTTGTGCAGTGTCATGTACCAACATCTATCAGTACAGTAGAAAGACACAGACTCAGGACTTATTGTAATCTCCCTCCATCCAAACCTGGGGGACACCTCACAAGGGCACTTTGCATGGGCCAAATAGATGTGATAGCATGCATACATGAGGGTGTAGAGGGTCCATCATAATGTCACACACATGCAGGATGACTCCACTGAACCCCCTCAGTGGCTTGCAGACATCACCAGTCCCATGCATTTCTGCCCACTGCATACATCACATATCTACCTGTGTCTGTGTGTAGAAGCACTGTGTGCATGACTGGGCAGCATTTAATGAGCATGTCCTGTGAACATATGTCTTGTAATAAGTATGGCCTCGGGCACATGGACTCACCAATAACATAGCCATCAAATGTAGAGGGCTGAGATGGTGCATATCTACTATTCATTGTGAGTGAACAGGAGCAGGGACCATGTAAGTTTGGGAATGTGTTCTCGTTTGGGTGGGCAGGCAGTGGACCTAGTGTCTGGGTTCACACTAAGTCAGACAACAGTGGCACACAGAAACATTCCCTGGAGAAAATACTGTCCTGGCACCTGCATGTCCAACATCCTGTGGCTCTAGATTGCTGATAATGTAACACACTCCACTCACACATACCGCTGCAGGCAGGGAAAACAGTGACCTTGGGACACACACACTCCCTCGCCCTGGAGACAGCTTGTTTGTCAGTGTATGACACAACCCCACACCCTCGGGCATTCAATGCAGCAGCACAACTACATGTCTGACACCCCCTGCCCCACAGCTCCCTTAATGCTGACTTACCACTCCATTGGGGCCACTATATAGCCTTGGGTACTGTGCCAGCACCTCATGCACTAGGACCTCCAGCTCCTCGCTTGTGAATGGACTAGCATGGATCTTCTCTGTCCTTGCGATCACTGTGGACATAGAACACCTGTGGTGGAAGTGAGTTGTGAGGGGTCCCAGGCAGCAGACACGATAGGCAGCAGCAGGAGAGGGTCCCAGGCAGCAGGCACTTGAGGCAGCAGCATGATAGGGTCCCAGGCAGCAGGCACTTGAGACAGCAGCAGGAGAGTGTCCCAGGCAACAGGCACTTGAGGCAGCAGCAGGAGAGGGTCCAAGGCAGCAGGCTCTGTGAGCAGTGGAACTGTGAGGCTCACTCCCACAGATTTATAGCCCCCTGGGGTTATTTGTAATGTGCAAAGCTGCAACAATTGGTTTTCCAGGTCTGCCTCATTCAAAAGCATCCAATGACCGCCACCGCGGTGGCCGAGCACCCTTTCCGCGATTTTCAAAACTGCAACATGCCACTGCAATCATCGGTACCATTGGCTGTAGGCAATGCTCCATTGCGGTGATGCACCGCAGGGGCCCGGTGTGCGCTACCGCGATGGTGCATCATTCAAAAGCATCCAATGACCGCCTCCGAGGTGGCGGAGCACTCCTCCTGCGATTTTCAAAACTGCATCATGCCACTGCAATCATCAGCAGTAGCTTCCAAGATTTGGGGCACATAGAATGGCAATGTCCATCGTGAACACTGCATCAGTACACAGCAGCAACATGGTTAAGGGCACATCATTGTGCACACAATGCCATTATACCATATAATCCACAGGTGGACGCACGTTATGTGTGACACACATTGGTCTGTGGTCCCTGCCATGTCACTTATGCATTGGATGGTTGATGATGCTTCACAGTGTTCGGAGGCACATTTAAATCTGGATTAATTTGCACAGACATTGCTTTGTAAAGCAGGTGTGGAATTCAGGAATATTTCAGGCTTGGGACAGGAGTAACACAACTACTTTCAGAAAAAAGATTCATGCATTAGGGCCACTCCCTTTTGTTCATTACCACATTGCAAAATGTGACATCTCAAAAGGCAGACAGAAGATAACGTATATTTCACATTGGAACTACACAGATGTGATAACTATACAAACCATTGATCATATTGCAATGAGAAAGCAAAGTTGATAAAACTACCTTCCCTTTTATTGACAGAATAGTTATTTCATGAGTGGCTGACTGAAAGGTTTAAAAAAAAGAATTTGAAGAAAAAGCCAAATTACTTACATTTTTCCAAAGCTCGTGCTTTCCTGTTAATTTGTTATTTTCGTTCTGCTGTCTGTCAGGATGTGAGTGAAACAGAGGAAAATAGGAAATGCCTCCAGCGGTTTGAAGAATTCTGTTTATAGTGGCCTCTAGAGGAACACCCACACTGCAGCAGAGTACAGTTTGGAGCATTCATGCCTCCATGCCTGAATGTAAAGCAGGTGAGGTGAGCAGGGGTTTGGGATTAGGAAACATTCCACATCTAAATCATGTAAAAACATAAAGAGCAATGTGTTTATCAGACCAACTAACCGTCTCAGGACAAAAGTAACAACAGTTCAGTACAATCATAGTTACTAAGTCTCAATAGGGATAGACAAATGTACTTTTTCACAAAACAAGTAGAGGCAAAATTAACTTTTTAAATGCCCACTGTACAAGTGTATACCGCATTAAAAGTTACAACAAAATGCTTAACCGGCTAGAATGCAAACCACGAGCATAATTCAAGCCGAAAAACAAACCAAAGAAAGTTTGTGTGCGTTTTCTGATCTTTTTTTCGTGCCAAAAGCTACTAGGGACATTACTAAATATTAGGTGTATTGATTAAATAATATTACATTTATTCATGAATTAAGAATGACCTATTTGGTTTTATTACTTTCAAAAAATGCTGTTCAACCTGCGGTATCCTGTTACCAGAAATGGTTGTTAGTCGTGAACGCCACATTTTATTTATGCTAATTTAACATTCTCAAAAAGAAAAACTCCTGGATCCACAAACTCATTTAATGTACTGCAGGAAAGAGTATAAGTCAAGAACATAAAAATGTTGCAATCTTCTTTTGGGACTCGCAAAAACAGAGCATCATTCAAAAACTGCGTATGAATTTGGAATATAGTTAAAAGTAAATAGTTGCAAAAAGTTCTGTTCTATTTTTGATAGCTAGATACACAAAGATTGTTTTGCCAGGATAAAGTGTGCTTTACAGAAAGTGAAAAGTAAGTCACATTTGAGTCAAACTGTCGGAAAACAAGTGAGTCTGACCCACAAGGGTGTAAATGTTGCTGGGCAGGTAATGCATAAGTATAAAATGCAGACTCCATAACTGTAGCTTGTGCACGGAATGTAGAGATAAAATAATAGCAAAAGAGAGCAAGGGGCATATTAGCAAGAAGCTCGTTAAAATTATCGCCGTTTTAGCAGCAGGAAACTGCCGTTAAAATGGCGATAATGGGCTTGCTAATATGCGTTATCCAATCGGAGCCCAGGTTAGATGTGCAGTACATCTAACCTGAGCTTCTATTGGAATTCTATACCGCATATTAGCAAGCCCATTATCGCCGTTTTAGCGGCAGTTTCCTGCTGCTAAAACAGTGATAATTTTAACGAGCTTCTTGATAATATGCCCCCAGATCTTTTTCTCTGCAGATTTATTTCGATTACAGCAGTGACAATTTGCTCGTCTCGAGCACACAATTGTCATGACAAGATGGTAGCAGGTCTTCCGCACGTTGGACGATTATAATATAAAATGGGCATCCCAATGAAATGTATGCATAGCTACCGGAATGAACACTGGAACACTGTAATGTGGTAACCTGTTGTATGTATGACCTGGTGGACGTCAGGGTCTTAATAAACCATCTGAAGACCAACTTGTAGTGTCACGGAAAGAAACTCAAAGTGCAGTGTTGTAAACAAAGTCCAAAGGCGTAGTGAAGGTTGTAAGAAGGTTTCTTAGATCTGAATTATAAGTAGGTAAGATGATAGCTAAGTCCAAGCATAGCCCCACCAGGAGCAGCCCAGTATAAAAACAGGAAGACCAGAATAAAGAATCAGAACCAGCACTAGAATTAGTCATGCTTTCGGCAAACTAGCATTAGTGTACCTCTGCTGCAGAGTGCACATTGTGTAGGCAGGGTGTGCAAGCCTATCTGAAAACATGCAATGCTATAATCTTGGGGTTGACCATGTGTGGAGCAGTCTCCATTTTCTTTTACCCTCGGCTGTACCAGACCTTTGGGTGCATGTTTTGGTCTGCTAAAAACTCTCCCTAAAGCTTTTCACTTTATGGCTAGAGAAATGATAATCCATGCCCTTATAACCTCTTGGCTCAATTACTCCAATTCTCTTTACCATACATAAACTTCGATTAGTGCAGAACTGGGCCTCAAGATTATGACTTCTTCCCAGATGCTGTTTCATTTATTCAAACTGAAGGATCTTCACTGGCTTCCAATATTAAAGAGGATTCAATTTAATTTTAAACTCTTACCCATATTTGTGGAGCCCTTTACCGGTCAGACCAGCAGAGACTTCAAGAATGTTTAAAGTTTCATATCCAGCTAGGTCACTAAGATCTGCCACTAATTTTATAATTCTCCCAGCCAAGTTTCATGCAGCTCAGCTGAGAGATTGTTCAGCTGTAGCAGGTGCAAAATATGCAACACCATCCCTTTCACAATGCCTGATTGCACTTGTTTAAAAAACACACAAAAAAAACTTAAAGCTGTCTTTTTAACAATTAAGCTTTGTAAATGAACAATCTTTTCCTCCTCTCCCAGATTGCTACTTTTATGTTCCAGATTTTGTCTTGTTTGGAGATATAGCACCTTGAGGCTCTTTTGAGCATAAGCTGTGCTTTACTAATTCATATTAATGTTAGGGTGATGATATCTTACTTAGGTGCTAAGTGGCACACCAAGGGGTATATTCACAAGAACGTGTGATAACTGCTGCAAGAGTAGCGTAAAACAACTTTCAACATCGCAGCCTATCACGGGAAAATAACCCCGTGGCAATGTGGAATTCACAACGTGGTGATAGTCTTCCGAAACCGTGGACAATGTCCGCGATACAACCACCTCGATGGAGACAAAAACACAAACCACAACACCAAAAATCCTGCAATGGGCCAAAGCGCGATGAGGAAATCAGCGATAAGCAGTGCCAGGCCTGCAACACACACCAGGCAGGTGGGAAAAATCACCATAAAAGTAGAAAAAACACCCAAACACAAACTGACCAATACCCAAGCACCATGGAGGCAGCCGGAGCAGGCGCAGTGGATGAGTGCAACCCCACAAGCACCCCGGACGACCGGCCCGGGACCTCGGGGACAAGGAAGGGCAAGGACAAGAAGAAGAGATAGACGAAGTTCAGTCCGCAGGCAAACAGGATCATAGTCTCGGAGGTGATGGAACGCCATCAACAACTGTTCGTCACCTCCAACATGCCATTGGGCATCAAAAATGGAATCTGATATCTGATATCATGGACAAGGTGAATGCCTTCAGTGAGCACAAGAGGACAAGAGGCGATGGAATGACATTGAGCATAGGACCAGGGAGAAACTCTCCGCAACTAGAAGCCAGCAACGCTGACTGGAAGTGGGGGCCCAGCGCCACAGCTTGAGCTGGATGACATTGAGGAGCTGGGGTCGACAGTCATCAGTGTGGCGACTGTGGCCGGAGTCGGGGGATCGGACACTGCTCGACAGAACACAACACAACCACAACAGGGTGAGTGACCACCAGGTACTGGGGGTTCGGGTGGAGATGGACACAATGGCACACTTGCACAATCAAGCAGAGCACAGTGCACACCCACAATGACTCTGGGTCCTCGCCCAGATCTACAGACTGTCACAATGTACAATGCCATGCTTTCTGAATGTCAACATGTACCATGCGGCTACATACGTGTGGACACATTATAATACAACAAAACCAAAGGGGATGATGGACGGAGTGTTGAAAATTGCAAGCACTCACCCCCAGGGAACTGATCTGGGTTTAATCCATCATCATTCTTTAGCTCATTACGCCACCCCAGTTCAGACATGGCTATATGAAGATCAGTCTGACCCTGTGCCTCATGGGAACAGTCCAGCCCGAACTGTCAAGCCATGTCTTCCCTGGAACGGAAACAATCATCCCGGGACCGGTTTCTGGCTAATCAGCCATCATCAGCCAGGCTAGCTTGTATCCAGTAATAAAGTGAGCAAGGGGCCCATGTCTGGGCATACCCTGCCAACTTAGGGCGAACAAAGCAAAACCAAAGGGGATGATGGACGGAGTGTTGAACATTGCAAGCACTCAGCCCCTGTCAACTGATCTGGGTTTAATCCATCATCATTCTTTAGCTCACTCCGCTACCCCAGTTCAGACATGGCCATATGCAAATCAGTCTGACCCTGTGCCTCTTGGGAACAGTCCAGCCCCAACTGCCAAGCCATGTCTTCCCTGGACCGGAAACAAGCATCCTGCCAAGCCATGTCTTCAACCGCAGAGCACACACCCGGGGACGAGGGTGTGCCTGTGATCAGAAGGACTCAGTAGCATTCATTTCCGCCACCTGGCCTGTTTCTGCTTGGTCCCGCACATGGCCTCATGACCTTCCATTGTCCCCTGATTCACTCAGATACACTCACCTTGGACAACGACATGGACTGCCACATCCTGTTTGATGACCAATGACACAGTGACCAGACTGCGGACTGCACCCCTCCTCTTCCGCAGTACTTGTCATCCCCCGATGGACTCTGGCTGGCCCTCCACGGGCCCATATTGTGTAGTGTGTTTGGCATTGCCCTGTACCGCTCCAGTTGCAGAACTGCACTGGATGTGCAATAAACATCCAGTGACACACTGCTGTGTCATGTCTTTCATCAATCATGTATGTATGTGTGGATGAATGTAGGGACAGTGATTTCCCTTGTGTTAATGATGCTTATCCTGTGTGATGCCAGTCAGAGGGTGCTACATAGCAATTTGTGTTACGAGTCCCGTGGACAACACAACAGGGACACAAGCATCAGCCACTTTCTTGTCCGGACAAGGACTGAACCACGCCCAGTGCCCACCAGTCATTTTTGCAAGCCCTGCCCTGTTCCGGCATACAGCAGGCCATCCCACTCCACTAAAGTTCCCATGGGAGGGCCTCATTGCTACCCATCGCTGGCGTACGCACTGGTGGTGTGCAGGTCACTGGTCTAGTTGTCAGCATGTCATAGCCACTCACTGAGGGCAGGTTTGCACGCACACCTCACCCATCGCCAACATGCAGGGGCTGCAGTAAACATATTAGGTGCAAAATACTGATCAAGGTTCTTGATGCAGTGAGTATGGCACAACTATGTTGTTGGACCCTATGCAGATATACTCAATCTCCACTCAAATGAACTGTATCTAAAGACTTTCTAGAGATACAAAGTCAGGGGTTTCTCTTGCATGCTGTGGATCATACCTTTACACACCCTACAGAGTGTGACTACATAGCTGATCCCACCTTGTACCCTATAGTGCTAATACATACACCACTTGCTGGAGGCTGACGAGCCCATAACTAGGGCAAAACTAGTCCTGGGTTTCTTGTTTTTTTGTTGAGAGAGTACCTGGCCTAGCAGTTCAGGTGGACTGCTCCGATTGGAGCAGGGTCAAAGCTGATTTTCATATGGCTGGGTCCAAGCTAAGGTGACATAGTGGGTGCAAAACAATGGATTGGGTTACGGCCCCAAGGATTTGCCAGTGGCTGAGATTAATTCAGGCATTCCTTTCATCACCTTGTTATTGTTGTACTTTCTGCCCTAAGTGCGGCAGGAATACCCAGACATGGATCCCATCCTCACTGTGCCACTGGAATCAAGTTACACCTAGCTGACAAGCCCATAATTAGGGCGAAACTGATCCTGGGTTGCTTGCTTTCCGGCTCAAGGAGGACCTGACCAGGTTGTTTGGGCTGCACTGTTACAAATGGAGCAGGGTCAAGGTTGATTAGCATATGGTTGGGTCCAAATTGAGGCGGCATGGTGGGTGAAAAACGAGGCAGCCCAAGTGATTGCCAGCGGCTGAGATTAAGTCAAGCATTCCATACTTCACCTTATTGTTGTTGCAGTTGCCACTCTTAGTGCATCGGGTGTGCCCAGATGTAGGTCCCATGCTCACTATGGTACAGTCCTGCTTTGCTTGTTTTCCGGTTCAGGTAGGGCCTGGCCGTTCATTCTGGACTGTCCCGATTTTGAGCAGTGTCAGAGATGGGTCCAAACTGAGGTGGCTTGGTGGGCAAAAAACAATGGATAGGAAAGCCCCCGAGTGATTGCCAGTTGTTGAGATTAATTCATGCATTCCATCCTTCCCCTTGTTGTTGTTGCAGTTGAAACTAAAAGAGCGACTGGTTTGCCCAGATGTGGGTCCCATGCACACTTTGCCAATGGAATCAATCTATACCTGGCTGATGAGCTCATAATAAAGCTGAAGCCTGTCCTGGGTTGCTTGTTTTCCGCTTCAGGGAGGATCTGACATGGCATTTCGGACAGGACTGTTCCGACTGGAGTTGGGTCGAGGCTGATTTGCATATGGCTGGGACCAAACTGAGGTGTCATGGTGGGTAAAAAACATTGGTTTAGGTTACAGCCCGAGAGATTGCCAGTGGTTGAGATTAATACAGGCATTCCCTCCATCACCTTATTGTTGTTTTAGTTTATGCCCGAGTATGACGGGTATACCCTGACGTGGGTCCGTTTTCACTTTCCCACTGGAATCAACCTGTTTCTGGCTGATGAGCCCATAATAAGAACTAAACTGGTCCTGGGTGGCTTGATTTATGGTTTAGTGAGGACCTGGACTGGCAGTTCAGGTTAGACTGTTCTGATTGGAGCTCAGTTAAAGCTAATTTTTATATGGATGGGTCCAAACTGATGTGACATGGTTGGCGAAAAGCAATGGTTTGGAATGTAGCCCAAGCAATTGCCAGTGGCTGAGATTAGTTCAAGCATTCCATCCATCACCTCCTTGTTGTTGTTTTTATTTGTTAAACAACATAGAGTCACTACTGGATTCCTACCATATTGTTCAGGGATTTTAGTGGTCCCGAATCCTGATGAAGGCCAAATGGCCTATAGTGGAATCATAGGACATAACATTTATCAATACTTTCCATCCTCTAGTCACTGCCTTGGTATGCCCTAAGGTACCCCTGTATTATACACTTCAATGAACTCAATACATGTTCTATTAAAATGTTAACATGGATTGTAAGGGACATGAATGAGCCATGTAAAGCCCAGCAGGTACTGGCATACCTTAACATAGCCAGTATAGATATTGGCATGCAACAGCAAATACAACTTGCAAAATACTATATATTTCTAGACTCCAGGCAGAATGAATTGACAAGAGTTTATGAGGCATTATAATATTCATATGCTAGGGGGGTAGCACTTATGATCTATGAGGGTGTTTCCTAAAAATCAACCAGACCATTAGAAATAACTAGGATAGTTGTGTTGTCCTTCAAGGTGATCTATAGAGGGAAAAGATAATTATAGTATACAAATATAGAAATAATATCCATAACCCATGTGTCTTTCATCAGCTACAGGTGAAAACCATGCAGCTTGGTGCCCAGGCCATTATCTGGAGGGCAGAGAATTTAATGTAATATTAGACTCTGTGAAAGATAAGATTTACCAGATGTATTGGCCTCACCCTGAGGCTGCCTCACAGTTAAATACCATCATTGCTGGTTATGGCATGGTACACATCTGGCAAATGAGGCATCCTGAATGCCTTGAAGGTTTGTGTGTTACACCTGCCAGGCACCTGGTCAAAAATGTACTACATTGTCGATGGGTAAAGGGACCACTAACATTTAAAACAAAGTTGTATGATTACACCTCTGTGTGACTGAAGGTCCCTAACTCAAGGCTCTGTCTCAGTGAATTTGCGTGGAAACTCCAACCTAATGCTTTACATGATTCAGATTTAAAAGCAGAAATAAGTGCAGCAATAATAGACTTGTTTGATAGTAAGGACCATTCAATTGCAAGTGCTGCAGGATTGTGGGAGGCTTTTAAGGTGGTTATCTGGAGGTTTGCATCTCAGAACAATGGGTAAGCCTCAGAGCAACCAGAGAACGGTTTACAATAATAGACAGGTACAGTTAATGCTCAGCAGATTCAGCCTGAAGCTTACAGAGTGGAGGCAGAAGGAGAATCAAATTATATTGGGAAGGAAGCTAAAGCCAGGACATATGGAGAGAGAATGAGACCTGAGTGGCTACTGGCATCACCCCTTAAACACTTTAGAGCTAGTACGGACATCATAGAACTCAATACCAATGATGCCGCAGTCATATATGAGGCTAGCAAAATCCTTCAAGAGTTTACCCAATTTTACTACCAGCTACACCAATCAAACATACCCCCATCATCTGATGGCATTAACACACTTTTGGATATGATAGGGTAACCTGGTTGGAGGATGATCAACACCAGATAATGGAAATGCCGTTATCTACTGAAGACATGGTTCAAACTACAAAAATGGTTGCTAAGTGGTTGCACGTGTGGATCTGATGACCTACCAGTCAAGTTCTATAAAGAGATAAAGAGTCTGCCTCACTTTTGGCCCCTCACCTCCTGGTAATGTATGAGGAGTTCAGGAAGTCTGACAGTCTTCCACCCTACCTAAGAGAAGTTCTTATTATAACAATATTAACATCTGATAAGCAATCTAACTTCAATCACCCCTTGTGCAGTGTCTGCCAAGACTTGTTGTATAGATTGTCAATGTGGAATGTAGAATGTGTATGATAGTGGGTCTCCCCAGTTAATTTCCTGCTGGTGTGCAGGCTGGGACATTACCCAAGAGCTCTTCCAATACAAGACATTACACTGGTGATGATTCCCAGTCCTGTACTGGAAAGGGTTATGGTAAAGCTGAAGAAAGAATTTACAGCGTGGCGGTTCAACTTAGCATGTAACAGGGAAAAGTCTCAACACCCGTATGCCCCCGGTTACAGTGGTTTAAGTTACTGTAAAGTTGTTGCAGAGTATTTTAAACCTGTGGGAGATTTGTAATTGCAGTAAAAACGTGGTTTACAAAGTAACCGTTAATCCCTGCAGGCCTGCGCGCATTGAGGGCTACATAGCGCTTTAGACTTGAGTACCTGTCTTCCACCTCTCCAATACTTGAGTAGCTGTGACATTGTTGTGCTTGTGTGCATCCTCCCTTGGCAGCTCTGAAACCTTGTGGCGTCTTCCGCAAATACTACTCTTAAAGTTGGTTATCAAGATGATTTACAACAGCTTGTGGACACTACTTACATGACCTGTGTGGCGCTACACTGGGGCATCAAAGCATCTCTACTGTTCCAACGCAGTCTGGCAAGCGCTGATCTTGCAACCCGGTGTGACAATCTCGCACACTTGTGTGACGTTAATGACCCTACTTTCTTTTAGATTCAGCAAGGAAGACATACAAACGCACGAATGTAGCAATACTTGGATCTAAAGACAGTGATACCTCATCAAGGGCACTCGTTTGACTCTGCCCACATAATTCATTTACCTGACTCTTCCCGCATTGGCCATTTGAAGGAGAATGCTGAGGTCATGATAAAGGCAAGCCCGTCTGTGCCCCTCCAAGCACTGGCCATGCTCAGCGCTAGCCATGCTGCCAGTTTCAATGCAGTCTGAAGAAAGCAAAATCGTACTTTATACTAGAAAGCAGCTGCTCGAACTAGGTAAGATGACACACTCTTGCATAGTAATGAACTCCGCTGTGGAAGTTACTACATGTACTTCTGGTAGCACTAAAATTCGGTTAAATGGTGGCTTGGCTAGGGGTTTCAAAATCAAGAGTGCGACGAGACAGGGGTGCCCTCGTCCCCCCTTCTTTTTGACATATATATGGAACCACTTGCACACAAATTAAGAACTGATGGTAAGATTATACCTATTTACCAACTTACGACACATAGCAAAATTGCATTATATGCAGACGATCTTGGAGTCTACACCTCTGACGCAACACAAACGCTGTAAAGACTAGGACAACTGACTACTGAGTTTGGTGTAATGTCTGGATATACTGTTAATTTAGAGAAAACAGAAGTAATGTGCTGGAACGTGGCTGGATGGGGTGGCAGAGTTGTTCTGAAATTAAATATCTGGGGATAACAATTGTTGACAAAATTGATGATATACCCATTCGCAACTTGAAGCGAGTTATGAAGGAAGTGGACAGGAATCTAGCCAGGTGGATGAATCTTCCACTGTCAATATTTGGGAGGGTCAACTTAATAAAAATGTCTGTTGTACCAAAATTAACCTATCTCTTCAATTGCATACCACTTAGTTTCCCCAAAGAGGAAATCAAAATAATTCAAGGGAAGATTTCAAGCTTTATCTGGGCATCCCGGGGGATACGACTGTCCTGGAAAAACACTCAGAATCTGTCTTAAAAAAAGGGGGCTGGCATTACCAGACATCAGACTTGGAGAACAGCAGCCTTAAGGCCCGGCGGGGCAGGGTACACCTGAAATCCCCGGGATTCACCTGCCTTGTCAGAAACAGAGACACTGACTCTTCGTTTGGCGTAGAAGATGGTATTTATTAGCTGCAGCTAGTACAGTGGTCTTAGAAGTCGTCAGTACAACGAGGTTCAAAAGAGACTGCCACTTAACTCCGTGGCGCACAGGTTTATACACGGTACAATACAATGCAAAATGCAATCGCACACGAGCATGAGCTATAGGCAAATGTTACAGACAATGTTTTAAGTCCAAAGCAACTCAAGTTCCCGGTTATGTTTGTCACTCGACCCCTTAAGTAAATTACAAATGAATCCACACAATTCGATTTACAAGTAGAGAAAACACAGCTTCATGTTGTAGAAGGACAGTCGTGAAACAGGAGAATTCATGAGACATGTAGTGAAGGACAGCAGATAAGATAACTTAGAGGAAACAATGGTGTGAACCAACAAATAGTTCGGAAGGGGATTAATCAGCTCAGACAGGAATTAGTGTACTCGGCCAGACCCTGACACTCGTCAGTAAAAATAGGCAAAAGAAGCCACCTGACATGTAAATGCAGAAACGACAAAAACATTGCGTTCGCCGCGCTGCCTGAGTGAGGGCAACATAAAATGGCGACGACTACTAAATGGAGGCTGAGCACGAATAGATTTGTAATTTACAGAACCTCAGACCCTTCTTTTGCCATTACTCAGGCAAAAACAAACCAACTCATGCTAATCTGAGTTTGAATCAGCATCGATGTTCATAAAGTCCTCAAGCTGTTGCTGCACCATCATCCTAATATTCTCTGCCTTCTGAGTTGCAGGCTGTGGAAGACATAAAGTAGCCAGCAGGCCACAAACCGCAGGACCACATTCAACAAACAGACAACAAAAAGAAGCCGGCATATCCTCTAGAATGAGACTCATCCAACTCAAAGTTCTGCACAGAACATATTACACCAGAACATTGCTTCACCACATACAGCGAGCCCCTGACCCCTTCTGCTTGCGGGGCTGCGGGGAGGAGGGCACACTATTCCACACACTCTGGGACTGCTCCCTTATACAAACCTATTGGCGTCAGGTCCTGCGCACCGTCTCACAAGTGCTGGAGGTCTCCGTGCTTCCAGAGCCTCGTCGCTGCCTTCTTAATGTGTGGGAACCAACTGACTTGTCCCGGCATGGCCGCCTCTGGGTAACGATTGGTATGATGATGGCTAAGAGGGATATCGCGCAGCACTGGGGGGTGGCAGATCTACCGAAGGCTTCACAATGGTGTGTTAATATGGACAGGGCCATGGTCACGGAACGGGCAGTGTATTTGACCAGGGGATGCCCGGCCAAGTGGAACAAAGTTTGGTCCCCATGGAATGCTTACCGAGGTGAGATTTGTGAGCCACTTCCTGAAGGTGACACACTGGAGTCGGACGAGGAAGAGTGAATGTGCGGGGAGGGCTTGATGGTGGGGAGGGCGACACCGGGTGGGGGCGAGGTAACGGAATGGGACGACTAATACGGTGCCTACCAAGGTGTGCAAAGTGCTGTTGGCATGGACTCTGAAGTACGCTCCCACCTAACTGGCATTAAGTTTCCTGTATCGATGGCAAAGTGATTTCCCGAAGTTTGAATGTTCTTTTTTAGGTACAAAACAGAAAACGAAAACCTCCTAATTCGGCATGGACCATTCGCAATCCCTTCTTCACAATTTCTTTTTGGAGCTTCATCCTCATGTCCTCACGACCGCAGGTGTAATTGTACTGTAATAATGCATATTTATTTGCTTAACGCTTTCTTAGCGGCCGGCCCGGTTGGGTTGTAGGCGACAAGCTGTGTAACAACTGTGAAGGCTCAATAAAGGTTTTCAAAAACAAAAAAACAAAAAAAACAAAAAACAAAAAAAAAAAACAAACAGACAACAAGAGAATATGATGGCCAAAATTGCTCCAAGGAACGTTAGGATCTTCCATCCCCAAGTTGACAATATTCCCCAAAACCATCCCATAAAAGACCAATCTCCTTTGTCCTGATGAATCGACTCGGAGACGATATGCAATTTGGAAATGGCTTAGTATACTGCTGGAGCATCATCTGGAATATAAATGCAGCAACTAGATCCGATCAATCTACAGACACCTCCTCGGTCTGCTAAGATCACATCTAGCGCAATCTGATTTTGCAACGTCATAAGACGGTCAGCCTGAAGCTCTGCTGTAATGTTACCTATCGCACCTGCAGTAACATTAATAGTGGTCTCAACCACACGAACCAATTGCCTGATGTTTCTGCTGTTGACCATCAGGCCCCAAAAGGGAAGGAATCCTTTAAGGAAGTCTCCTCCCTCTTGTTCTGCCGTATCTTTGGCATCAAATATACCTCTGCTATGTCTAACTCTGTGGTGGTCTGATGGAGCCGTATAGGTAGGGGGAAGAAGAAAGGCTATATAACAGGTTCCAGAAAAGTTTGAAGGGAGCCATGTATAAGCTCGGTTGTTACAGACAAAATATGTTCCTTGAGACGGAACCAACGGAGGGAAATCAGGAGACGAGAAAATGTACGTGTGCAAACAACTCTGCTTGATGTCAGCTTTCTTGCTTTTGACTTGGCGACAAAAATTACCTTGATGGGGTACAGTCCCTACTGGAGAAGACTCACTCTTTCTATTTTTGTCACCAAGGATAGAAACATAGTGGGTAACATTCCATCCGTGATAAGCTCTCTTCTCGTCTAACAGAATCCTGTTCTTCTCTATAATCTTTGCCATTACCGCTATACCTTTAATCAAGGAGCTGTGGCTGAAATCTAATCCATTCCCGTATCTTGTTCTTCTCTATAATCTTTGCCATTACCACTATACCTTTAATCAAGGAGCTGTGGCTGAAATCGAATCCATTCCCGGAAGTTCTTACAGGGATTTTAAGTCTGTTGTGGTATGCGGCATTCCCTTTCGTGTATTGTGTGGCATAAGTCCGCACACCCAACAGTCAGTCATATTAATAGCCAACTGATGTTGGTGTAACAACTGAATAAACATATTATTCATATATTAGGCTCTCCTTATCTGTTTATGAGGAGGCAAAGCATGTTTTTTATGTGAAAAGACAGAAAGATGAGAAGGTAAAGAAGTTGTAGAATTAACAACATTTGTCGGTTGCAAAACATGCATGATCCAACCTGTGCAAGCTAATAAAATACACAAAAACATAAAAACACACAAAGTTACGCCAAATCGACTACGCAATAATTTACAATACTTCGATCTCATTTCCTGCGTCCTATTTTCCCTACCTACAATTGTTGTACCATCCATCTTTATCTAAAAAAAATGTCGCCGACGGCAATCTTCCTCAATCACTCAGCTACTTACTTCTGTATATCCTGAGGCGCTGGCCACTTGCTAAAAGAACAGAAATCAGGTTACAGTCTGAGTCTCCTACTGTGACCCTGTGACGGAGACAGATGGCACATCTAATACTAGTATTACACAAAAAACAAAAGGGCAAAAAGACCCAAGCAAAAATGTCATTGAGTAATAGAGAAAAAGTGTTCAAAGTGTTCAGTTCCCTTGGTTAGCTCTCGCTCTCAGGTTGTAGCGGGTTTTGCTCGGCACGGTCTGGTCCTTAAACAGGGTTTCTGGATTAGTAGTGTCTATTCGAAGATGCTCAGGCACAGCGGCTTGAAGAATGTCATCATCTATTTTCTCGGACTGAGTTCCATAAATTTGAGCATCACTGAAAGGCACAAAACAAGGAACCGCTGCAGATTCAGAGTCCCTTATGCCACTGCGGATCCACTAGTCGAAGGGTAATGGCAGTGGCATCTTTTTACAGTGCATGCCATGCACCCAGTTACGCTTGCCGAGCACTTTCACGGCTGTACGGGTGACAAGCAAAACTTGCGTAGGCGCAGACCAACGAGGCTCAAAATTCTTAGCCCGTTGAAAATTCTTGACGCAGACCCAGTCACCAGGCAAAATAGTGTGACCTGGGTCTGTGGAGGCCTCCGGCAGAGCACTCTGTACCTGTTGACGAATAATACTCAGCTTAGTAGTCAAGTCATGCAAGTAATCAATTAACAGAGGATATGGTATATCTGAATATCTCTTGGGGCGAGGGACACCCCAAACTTTAGCTGGGCATCTGAAAACCACTTCATATGGGCTAAGTCCCATACGAGAGTGCACAGTAGTTCTGGTTGACGAAAGAGCTAGGGGCAAGGCATCAGGCCAAGCATGTAAATGTAAATGTAAATGTATTTGAGCTTATAAAGCGCACAGCTACCCGCAGTGGGTTTCACGGCGCTTGCTTAGGGAACCTGTCCTGGTATTCCCCTGTGAGATATCCCCGGCAGGGTATCCACAAGGTGAAAGCCAGGCATCCCGCCGCGAGGGGCCGTTGTGGAGATTAAGCAAGCTATTGCCCAGATTCGCAGAGTGTGAACGCGTGAGTCGAGAAGGCACCAGAGCGAGAATTATCGAGTCCGTGGAATTTTTGGCCCAAGACCCGCCGAGGTAGGGAATTGAACCCTGGTCCAGGGCCGATCTCAGCTTCCGGGTCTGCCGTCTCTAACCCCTGAGCCACACTTCTCCACAGCATGGCCCGTACTAGCTTGAATCTTGGCTAGTTTAAGCTTGAGTGTACCATTATAACACTCAACCAAACCCGCTGACTGTGGATGGTTTGCCTCATGGAATTTCTGTCTGATACCAAGGCCAGAGCAAACTTTCTGCATAATTTGGCCCACAAATTCACTTCCATTGTCACTCCAGACAACGCGCGGCAAACTAAACCTGGGAAAGAACTCTAGTGTTATCTTTGAAAGGGTAGGCCTCTATCCAGCGGGAAAAGGCACAAACCACCACCAGAACATAATTAAGGTTGATGCAGCGATCCATAGGAATGTAATCAATCTACAACACTTCAAAAGGATATGACGGGGGAGCAAAATGACCTGCCGGAGTTGGGGTTCCCTTTCCTGGGTTATGCATTAGACAAACAATACAATGCTTTACCACATTCTCTGCACATTTCGGAATTCCTACATTCTGCCATACAGAAGCCAAGAGCTTACATATGCCTTTCACGCTAATGTGGGCTGGACCATGAGCCATAGTCACAACCGGCAACACATAAGCGTCCAGTAATAACCATCGCTGATGTTCCGACAATTCCGTCCAACAACCCATCGAATCTAACATTCCTGTACTTTCTTTCCACGTACTCAATTCCTTCTCAGTAGCCTCTCCCTGAACCGTTTTCACACTCTCAATCGTGTCTTCACACATTCCAATTTCCCTAATTCAGTTTGCAGGACCTGCCACATACATTCGACTAGTGGTGTTTCTAGCTGTAGTTTTCACTACCTCATCTGCAAACGCATGTCCACGACCCACATCATCTGTGACTTTCTTATGTGCGCTGCACTTTATGATCGCTATCTGTGCAGGTAAGGTAAGTGACTCAAGAAGATCAGTCACTAACTGACCATCTTTGTCCCGTGAGAGGTAAAGAATCCTCTCTCCCTCCATAACTTGCCGAAGCTATGCGCAACGCCAAAAGCATACTGACTATCTGTGTACACATTCACTCTCTTTCCATTCGACAACACACACGCTCTAGTCAAGTCTATCAATTCAGCTGCTTGGGCTGAGTTATGTCCAATACGTGCCGTCTCAACAATGGTTCATAAGGAGGTGACAGCATAGGCGGAAGTAGTCTCTCCATTTGGTAGCTTGAAACAAGAATCATCCACCCATAGGATCCCATCCGGGTCCTTGAGCGGAGTGTCCTTTAAATCAATCCTACCTTTCGTTTCTTCGTCCGTTCGGAGAAAACAATCATGTTTTTCGTCATCGTCTTTCTCATCTGGGAGTGGCAACTGTGTAGCTGGATTTAATGTGTTACATCTTTTGATATGTACATGACTCGCTAAAAGTGTAAGATTGTATCCAGACAAACGAGCGCTCGTGAGATGCTGTGTCCTTGTCCTATTTAGAAAAGTATCCACTGCATGTGGAACCATCACAATGAGTGTGTTATCCAACACTAATCCGGCAGACTGTCTAATAGAAATTGCTGCAGCTGCCGTAGCTCTAAGACAACTGGGCAAAGCTTTAGCTACTGGGTGTAGTGTAGCGGAGAAATAGGCACATGGTCTCTGCTTATCTCCGAATTGCTGTGTCAAAACTGACAATGCGCAACCTTCTCTCTCGTGAACGTACAGTGTAAAGGACTTGCTATAATCCGGGGTACCCAACACCGGAGCAGAACACAGAGCAGTACGTAGGTCAACAAAACTTTTCGGACATTCATCCGTCAAAGGGAGCGGATGGGGCGTATCTTTCAACGTTAATGCCAACAATGGCTTAGCCAAAAGTGAAAAATTGGGAATCCATTGTCTACAGCAGGAAGTGATACCCAAAAAGGCACGCACTTCTCTCTGTGTCGTAGGTACAGACATCTGTGAAATACCATGAATGCGTTCTGGGGTCAATCGCCTTCCCTCCTTCGACAAGAGATGACCTAAATAGGTCACTTTTTTGCCGGCATATTGCAACTTGGAGGGCGACACCTTATGATGTAAAGCAGACAAATGATGCAACAACGCAACAGTCACACTCTTGCACACATCTTCCGTATCAGCAGCCACCAGCAAATCATCCACATACTGAATAAGCGTAGCACCTGGAGGCAAAGAGAAAGCATCAAGTTGTGACTTAAGAGCTTTACTATAGATGGATGGACTTTCACAATAGCCTTGAGGAGCTCTTTTAAATCGGAAACTTCGGCCACCTAAAGAGAAACCAAAGATATCCCTACTTTCTTCAGCAATAGGAATACTAAAGAAAGCATTCTTCAAATCAATCACCGAAAACCAAGCTGCCGAAGCAGGAATCATTGTCAACAAAGCGGTAAAGTCCGGAACAACAGAAAACTGTGGCACCACTATTTTATTGACTTCTCTAAGGTCAATAATGAATCGATAAACAGGAGGCTGTGAAGGATCAGTTCTCTTAAGGATCGGAAGAACAGGACTGTTGCAAACGTTGCCTCTCGTTTCTTCAACCACACCTTTCTGAATGAACTCATCAACAATAGCCAAAAGTGCCCTCTCTCCATCACTAGAGATACAATATTGGGGAATGCGCGGCATTCTAACATTCTCTTTAACTGTAACAACATATGGTGGGATCGCAAGACGACCCACATCATTCGGGCCTGTAGCCCAAAGACTTTCAGGAAGAGAAAGCAACTCAGGTGGAAACTGATCTCGAGACAGATACATGGAATACGTCAATTTCTTCCCCAATGTAAGATGCACGCCAGAAGGGGAACAATAGAAAGTTGCATGCAGCCTTTTCAACAAATCCAGACCAAGTAAGTTCTCGCCACAACCAGTTGTCAAAATAAGTGAAGCATCCAAATCATAAGGACCAATCAAAACAGGCAAGGGGCAGGAAAACCGGATGTAAAAGAACCTTCGTTTTTAAATCTTTATTTTTCTTCTCTTGTTTCTCCTTCTCCTCCTTATCTCTATTCTCATAATATTGTGCAGTAGCCAATATTTTAGCAGGGGAAGAGACAGCCCATGCACTTTCAGAACTCTTTAATTTATTTGACAATTCGGGAAGCAAGTTATATACAAACTTATCCACAAATAACCGCTGGCCACCCTCTACACTCAAATCCTGACCACTATGGTCAATAAATGTCTCTTTGAAACGAGTGAAGAAATCCGAGACGCTTTCGTCTTTCTTTTGCTTGCATGCAGCCAGTTTATCCCAATTTACTCGCACCGCAGGCATCATTGTCTTCATCAATTTAATTATTCTGCCTGCTAGGGCCTTAATCAGATCCTTGGGTTTCACACCACCCACTTGATTCACATCCGCGGCTCTAATAGCAGCCCAATCACCACCTAATTCACCCACATGATTTTCCCGACGAATCCGTGCCCATATTGCTTGCGTAACAACATTTCCAAACAACATATCAATGTCGGCTAAATTCATAATACAGGCCTCAACTGTTTGGGACAATTCCTTACAATATCCAGCAGGATTTTTACGGGGGTCCGGAAGAGTTTGTTTAAGCGACAATACTTCAGATCTTTTCCAGGGTTCGTGGACCCATATACGCTGAAAATGAGCAGGGATAGGAGGTGGACCAGGCACCTCTTCTCTCTATACAGGAGGTACTTCACGCATCGGATAATTCTTACTGCCTTGTTTATTGGCAGAATCAACTTCAGAAAAGGACAGGGACAAAAACATAGTTCGAAACGCAATAAGTCTGTTCACTGCCTCTTCAACTCGAGGTCCGACAATAAAACCTCTATCAAAAGCAGCATGTAACTTTAGTAACTCCGAAGGAACTGTATCTGACTCCGTATCTTCCCAACCTTTAATAAGAGTTTGACACATAACATTAAAAACATATCTCTGCGTGGGCTCTACCCATTGATGGAAGCAACTCATAATGTCTTCAGTACTATATTCCATTCCATGCTCAATCCATTTACGAGCGAGGGAACCCAACACCACTTTCTCATTCGTAAGAGGAAGTTGACAACGAGATTGTCGTCTAGAGAAAGCAGGAGACAGATTTAAAGACCCAAGAAGAGGAGAAAAGAAACTCGAAACGGCATCTGCTATTCTCCTATGAGAGGTAGGAGAATCCCATAAGAGAATGGGAGGTATTACAGATGCAGAAGGCAACACAGACTGAAACGTAGCCGACTGAGGAGCAAGAGTGGGGGATTGTAGAGGAGGTGGGGGCTGAATTACAGGATGTAAGGACGGAGCAGAAGCAGGCAAAGAAGCATTAATAGGCTGAGCCGGTTGCTGAACAATCGGCAATTGAGCAACCACTGGTTGAGCAACGGGAGGGGGTAACGGAGGTGCATTAGCATTTTGGGCATAGGGCGGAGTGAATGCAATAAACAAGGGAATCTTCTTTTATAGGGAGAGGAAGTAGGCAACATCGGATAGCATCAATCTATCGCCATACGATGTTGTCTCTCTATTATCTCATGCGCACTATCTACTTCATTATTTTTAAACTGCTGGGCAGCCTGTATAATTGACATGTCTTGCGCCTTCTTATCCTTCTTTGCTTGTTTAATTTCTTTCTGTTTGGCTTCCTTACGTCAAAGGCGAAAAGAGTCAAACATCGCCGGCCGGGCTTTTCTACTAAACAGAATCGTTTCCAAATGATCTAATATGGCGGGGTCAAAACTACCATTCTGGGGCCATCTCAAAACTCCACTATTCTTCGTGTATCGGACCCATGTCTCATTAAAGGTAATGGGACCAATACCATGTTTTGAATAAAGCTCATAAGTAGGAGTTCCAACTGGGGGAATCGGACATGATTCCTCCAACTGGGAATCCCTCGTACAACCAAAACAACAAATTCTTTTAAACTTACTCAGTCCAGGCATCGTCACTTCTCTAGACTGATCACAAAACAACAAGGGGTATAAATCAACAAAACAGTACAAACGTACTTACCCCTTGGCTTCAGCTATTGCAATACCTGAATAAAAACCTAACAAAACAAAGGTCTGTGGGAGCGACCCACCAAATACTTAACTACGGATCGTTCTACACCAGCGAAGATCCGTCTATCGTCTCACTGGATCACTGACATAATATAGAATGACAAAATATAGACTTACAAAAATATAGTCACCAAAATATAGAATGCCAAATTATCGAATTCCTATCTACAAACAGGTAAGTACAAAAATATCGAATCCAAAATATAGTCTGTAAAAAATATAGTCAGTCAAAATATCGAATTTTTTTAAATGTCTTAAAAGTAATTTAAAATTAATGAAATAATAAATATAATTAACTAAAACATACTTAAAAATACTCAAATAACCTTAAAATTAAGATATAATTAATTTAAGTTATTAATAAAAAATGTACAATATTTTACCGTAGGATAGCAGGAGGGTAACATTATATTACCACTCCAGTGAGTGCAACAGTAGGGAAAGCGCTGGATAGCGTAGGGGTAAAAAATACTATTCCCACTCCAGAGAGTGCAACAGTAGGGAAAGTGTTGGATAGCGTAGGGGTAAAAAATACTATTCCCACTCCAGTGAGTGCAACAGTAGGGAAAGCGTTGGATAGCGTAAGGGTAAAAATTACTATTCCCACTCCAGAGAGTGCAACAGTAGGGAAAGCGTTGGATAGCGAGAGGGTAACAAATACTATTCCCACTCCAGTGAGTGCAACAGTAGGGAAAGCGTTGGATAGTGTAGGGGTAAAAAATACTATTCCCACTCCAGAGAGTGCAACAGTAGGGAAAGCGTTGGATAGCGTAGGGGTAAAAATTACTATTCCCACTCCAGAGAGTGCAACACTAGGGAAAGCGTTGGATAGCATAAGGGTAAACATTACTATTCCCACTCCAGAGAGTGCAACAGTAGGGAAAGCGTTGGATAGCGTAGGGGTAAGAATTACTATTCCCACTCCAGAGAGTGCAACAGTAGGGAAAGCGTTGGATATTGGAAGGGTAAAAATCACTATTCCCACTCCAGAGAGTGCAACAGTAGGGAAAGCGTTGGATAGCGTTGAGGTAAAAATTACTATTCCCACTCCACTGAGTGCAACAGTAGGGAAAGCATTGGATAGCGTAGGGGTAAAAATTACTATTCCCACTCCAGAGAGTGCAACAGTAGGGAAAGCGTTGGATAGCGTAGGGGTAAAAAATACTATTCCCACTCCAGAGAGTGCAACAGTAGGGAAAGTGTTGGATAGCGGGAGTGTGAAGATTACTATTCCCACTCCAGATAGTGCAACAATAGGGAAAGCTTTGGATAGCGTAGGGGTAAAAATTTCTATTCCCACTCCAGAGAGTGCAACAGTAGGGAAAGCGTCGGATAGCGTAGGGGTAAAAAATACTATTCCCACTCAAGAGAGTGCAACAGTAGGGAAAGCGTTGGATAGCGGGAGGGTGAAAATTACTATTCCCACTCCAGTGAGTTTAACAGTAGGGAAAGTAATGATTTAATATATTATTAAAAATAAATTAAATATCAATACCAATAAAACATTAATTGAAATTAATAACCAATTTAATATTATGTAATAATTAATTAGAAATACAACTACATATTAGTTATTAAAAATAATAACCTATTCATAATTATTTAACAACTAATTAATTTTCAATAACAAAACTAATTAATAATAAAAAGTAATGCCAATTAAAAATTAACAGTAAATTAATTATCAATACACAAAAAGTATTTTTAATATGTAATTAATTACAATTACATTACTTCCCACCCTATACCCGTATAAACCCACATCCCACTACAGAAAATGCATTAATACAATTATCATAATTATCAAATATTTAATTAATACAAAATAATTACCAATTAATAAAAATTAATTGCCAATTAAAAATTAATTAACAATAAATTTAAAATCAATACCAATAAATGAAAAAAAGTATTTACTTAATTACAATTAAATTACTTCCCACCCTATTCCCCTATAAACCCACAACCCGCTACAGAAAATAAATTTAGAAAATTTACATAATTAACAATTAATCAATTAATACAAATGAATTGGCAATTAATAAAAATTAATTACCAATTAAAAAATAACAATAAATTCAAAATGAATACCAATAAATAAATAAAAATATTTAATTAATTACAATTAAATTACTTCCCCCCCTATTCCCCTATAAACCCACAACCCGCTACAGAATTAAATTACGCAAAAAGTTAAACAACATAAATTCATTACTTAAAATACATTAAACATACATTACAAAAATTATTATACACTTTTCACACATATACTAACATACAAAACACTTTAAAAAAATTGATATTATTAAAAAATCGATATATTTAATGCCTATATTGTATACTTCGATATTTTGACTTCTAAATTTTGAAAATCGATATTACTTACCTTAAATTCGATATTTTTAACCACTATATTGTGTCCATTCGATATTTTGTCCATTCTATATTTTTACTTCGATATTATGTCCATTCTATATTTTGGAATCAATATTTTGACTGTTTACCCGTCTCACTTTACCAAACATCATCAGAAGGGTCCAAGGCAGGGCAACAGTCGGGGCAGCAGTTGTCAGCAGCCGTCGGAGAGGAGTAGCCGCGCTGTAAAAGACCTTGGGTCCACTTCCGACATACAGGGGTCGATCACGTGGTGCACTTCCTCTGGAATTTTCTTGCGGGGCTTCTCACGACCCTCAGGCTCAACCGTTACCACTGAAGTCACCCCACGAGGGCACCAGTTGGAGAACCGCAGCCTTAAGGACCGACGGCGCAGGGTACTCCTAAAATCACCCGGAATTCACCTGCTTTGTCAGAAACAGAGACACAGACTCTTCGTCTGGCTTAGAAGTTGGTATTCATTAGCTGCAGCTAGTACAGTGGTCTTAGAAGTTGTCAGTACAACGAGGTTCAAAAGACACTGCCACTTAACTCCATGGCTCACAGGTTTATATATGGTACAATACAATGCAAAATGCAATCACACACGAGCATGAGCTATAGGCAAATGTTACAGACAATGTTTTAAGTCTAAAGCAACTCAAGGTCCCGGTTATGTTTGTCACTCGATCCCTTAAGTAAATTACAAATGAATCCACACAATTCAATTTACAAGTAGAGAAAACACAGCTGCATGTTGTAGAAGGACAGTCATGAAACAGGAGAATGCATGAGACATGTAGCGAAGGACAGCAGATAAGATAACTCAGAGGAAACAATGGTGTGAACCAACAAATAGTCCGGACGGGAATAATCAGCTCAGACAGGAATTAGTGTACTCGGCCAGACCCTGACACTCGTCAGTAAACATAGGCAAAAGAAGCTACCTGACATGTAAATGCCAAAACGACAAAAACATTGCGTTCGCCGCGCTGCCTGAGTGAGAGCAACATAAAATGGCGGCGACTACTAAATGGAGGCTGAGCACGAACTAATTCGTAATTTACAGAACCTCAGACTGAATTGCATGGCCTTTCAATTTTAGAATTTCCGCATGCTGGTGGGAGAACCTGAGAACACTACATGGGGCCTAATATTGAGTGAAATGACTAAAGAAGTGGGATTAGCCTTTCTCTTACAAATTCGGAGCCCAAAAATTCTTCAAAATAGTAAGGCTAAAGGTGATGAAAGCAGCCATAAGTCTTTGGCTTGTAGTAAGATGGACTTTAAAGATTGGCTACATCTCTGAGTTTGCCCCAATATGGGAATCCCCAGGGACACCAGAATGTTTGAAGGATGGCCTCTAAAGCAGGCAGTAATTATAAAATGAGGAGACCTAATAACAGTAGGTGGTTTGGTCCCATGGGAAGTACTGAATATTAAGACAGGTAACAGGCTCTCCAGGTTTAAATACCTGCAGCTTACTTCATGGGCTGCGACTGCAGGGAATGAAGTTGGTGGCAATTGGGATTTCGAAACTTTGCTACAGGATTCTGGACAGAAAACTAAAGAAGTAGCAATATAATATAGACATATTTTGGAGGCAGCGGAAGAGAAAATGCAAGATCTATCTGAAGTCTGGACAGATGATCTTCCGGAGGGTAGTGTGAATTCTTTGTGGATTGATTCCGTTAAACTACTCTATGCCATTGTAACACCAGCTAATTTCAAACGTCATAATTTTTTTGTTATCCATAGGCTGTACTGGACACCACACAGATAATCCAAATTTGTGCAACAGCCGATACCAAGATGTCAAAAATGTAACTATCCAAAGGCAATTGATCTTCATTTCTTCACATGTCCAGCGTTAAATGATTTCTGGAGGTCAGTGGAGAACAGCATAAGGGCTATCCTATGAGAAAATATAGTCTTAACCCAAACATTGGTACTCCTAGGGGTGGACTTTGTATCCAAACAGGCCCTAAATTACAAGCAGCTGGGTCTATTGTTTTATTTGATACTCCAGGCCAGGAGGGAAATCTGTAAACATTAGGTAGACTCCAAACCGCCTAATCCAATTACCTGGTTAAATGCGGCTAAATGGACAAGTAAACTGGATACTAAAGGGGCCACAAGTAAATCTGCAGAGGTTCGGGAGGCCTTTTTGGATTGGTCAGGTTGAAAAGGCAATTATTAGTCACAAATTTGGAAAACCAATTCAATGTATGTCAAGTCAAGAAACTTTATTCGGTTGTTTCTATTGACAACCATAAAAGCATTTTACATTTTACATATATTAGCACATATTATCATTAAAAAAAGAGCCAGTTTAAAAAAAGTGACTTTAGCAAGACAAAAATACTCACAAAAGTTGCAGGCACATTAAACATTCAAGTTAATAAATAAGAACATTCAAAGATCTTAAAATATATCATTTCAATTAACAATACTATTGTCCTTCCATACTATTTCTAAATTTCATTGAATGTTTTAAAAAACTACATACATACAGGGTACAATCACTTCTTAGCAGCTGAAGGTAATAAAGTGCTGGTCTAAATTGAGAAAAATTAATTTTTTTTAGGCAAGGTTTTAAGTATAACTTTTTCGGTAAATCGTAAAAGGGACAAAAAAACAAGAAGTGTGCCAGGTCTTGCGGAGACTTATCGTCGCAGCCGCAAGCCGGCAACACTTGTCCACGGTGAGATCCTTTGGGTACAGCCAAAAGTAAGTGAAATAAATTGAACCTGAACCTTGTCAATAAAAAGCTATCATAACTAGACATTGGCCATGTTAGGTACGGTTCCATGAGCAGGGTAGTTTTTATTACTACATGATTTCGTACACTGTCTTTTCTTAATTCACATGTCTTCCTATCTTGGTATCTGAAAGAAATAAAGGCCTTCTTAACCGAGATGACATCTAGTTTGGTAATAGATTCAGGGACTAAAAAAAGTTCAGGTCGACCTAAATCAGTAAAACAATTGCTCAGATACTTTATCCAAGGAACCTTCAGCCTATTTTCCCAAGTAAGTGCTTCTCTCAGTATGAGCTGTGTAAGTGGTATATTATCATTTAGCCAGCAATTTAACCAACATATTAAGGGATTTACTGCCATTTTATCGCATAAAAAAGGAATACCCAATTCTTCATGCACAGAAAAATTTGCCGTTCCCCTGGGCACCCTTAGTAGCTGCTTTAAAAAGTTGTTTTCAACTATCTCTGGGGCTCCGAGAGGGACGTATCCCCATATCTCACTACCATAGCATGCCGTACAAACGGAGTACTTTACTGGGGCTTCACCCAACCCACGCCTCCCGCTGTACAAAATTTGACCTGGGGCATACTCCTATGGGTGCCAACGCTAAATGCTCTCATTGTGATACCATAATTCCCTTTCACAATTGTACTACCCCCACTCAGGTCCCAAAACATGTCAATGAGAAGCACGTCACTATGGCCCTCATCAACGCGCAATTCTTGGGCAAACACTGCCAAGAGATAGCGGACCTCATCATCAATCACATCTTAGACGCTCTTTATATCACAGAAACGTGGACGGATGAGGCATCCGCCCCCGACTTGGTCACGGCAGTTCCACCTGGCTATAATGCCTATCGGCAGGATAGGGCGAGAAAGAGAGGCGGAGGTCTGGCCATCATAGTAAGAGACCAATTTGAGGTCCGCATATCACCTATTCCTGCCACGTCATGCGAAGCTATACATTTTAACATAAAATTTACATCTTCTTTTAGCTTCAAGGGAGTGCTCCTCTATCGACCTCCTGGGACCAGAGCAGCGTTCCTAACGAATTTGAGTACCATAACAGAATCAAAATAATGATAAAGATACTATTACCCTCACATCAGACCTGGAAATAATAGGCCTCAGGCAATTGGTCATGGCTCCAACCCACCAGGCAGGACACATGCTGGATGGTATGTTCACTAACGTTGAAGACTTACATGTAACCAAAATTCTCCCCATGACCTGGACAGATCACTCGGCCATATTTAGTAGTTTGACCATTAAAGAATCGTCGAGGAAGAAGATCTCCTACCCAAAGCTAGGCACGTTTAAAGCATGGAAGGACATAAACTATAATAATTTAAATATACTTTTGAATAACACTAGACCTGACCTATCTAACGATCCCTGCATTGCGACCCACCAATTCCATGAATGGTTGGGCGATGCCACGTCGCAGTTGGCACCCACCAAGTCCCACTCAAGAAATAGGAGCACGCCGACTGCTCAGTGGTACACAGAAGAGTTAAAAATACAAAAACAATTAACGAGAAACAGGGAAAGGCACTGGCGACGAACTTATGATAGCGAAAATAAGAACAAATATAAAGAAGCTCTAGCAACCTATAAAACTATGATAACGGCAGCAAAGAAGCACTTTTCACTACATATAGAACAAGCCAAAAATTCCAGCAAACAACTGTACAACATAGCCAAAACCCTATCCGGTAACACACCGGATTTAAATCCCCCTCCATCACAATCACTATGCGATGCCTTGTCTGAGTTCTTCTTCGCGAAGGTAAATAATATATACCTAGCTTTTACCTCAGAACCAAATATCAGTTTTGCCCCTACCTCCCAGACCGTCCTGAGCAACACTATGGCTAGTTTTAAACCCTTAACGACCGATCAAACAAAGGTCATACTGAGTTCCATTAAATCAGGATCAGCCCTGGACCCTTGCCCCACGTTGGTGCTAGCCATGTTATCAGACACAATTATTCCAATTATCACCCACGTATGCAACACAATATTGAGCTCTGGGACTTATCCGGACACCTTAAAAAACACGCTGATTAAACCTCTGCTCAAAAAACCAAATCTCGATAGACAGGAACTGAAAAATTACCACCCTATAGCAAGTATCCCTTTTCTAGCCAAAGTGACGGCGAAGGCCATGAACCAGCAGCTGTCGGAACACATAGAGAGAAACAACCTGCTTGATGATACTCAGTTCGGGTTCCGTAAATACCATGGGACGGAAACCGCTCTCATCAAAGCAGCGGATGATATTAGACTCATCCGGGACCAAGGAGGGACAGCACTGCTGGTACTCCTAGATCTCTCGGCAGCTTTCGACACGGTTGACCACAAGACCTTGGTCGATTGTGTCGGAAAAATGGGTATTCAGTCTGCTGCGAGAGACCTGCTTGCCTCCTTCTTGGCTAATAGAACTCAGGCGGTCACATTAGGACCATTCCAATCTGCCAATTTGTCGTTACCGTGTGGGGTTCCTCAAGGCTCATCCCTAAGTCCGACACTATTTAACATTTATGTGTCGGACCTTGCTAGTGTCATCAAAGCACATGGGATGAGCCTAACCTCATACGCAGACGACAAGCAGTTGGTGTTGGCCATTAAGGGTGACGGACAGGAGGTGGCAGAACGGTTCCAAAGAGGAATGACAGCTATCAGTGAGTGGATGGCAGGAAACTGCCTGAAGCTCAATTCCGATAAAACGGAGGTGGTCATCTTTGGCACTCTCTCGCCATCCTGGCCTGCAACTTGGTGGCCATCAGCATTCAGCACTCCACCTTGTCCTACCTCCAAGGCTAGAAATTTGGGAATCACCTTTGACGACCAGCTCAACTTTATGGCACATGCCAATAAGGTAGCGTCCACGGCCCATTTTAAACTCAGAATGATAAGGAAAATCTTGCCTTTTCTGCCTGACATGGCCGCCAAGACCCTGGTCACGTCATTGGTTTTAACTTCATTAGATTATTGTAATGGACTCTTTCTGAATGCACAAACCAGAGTCACAAAAAAGCTGCAGCATGTACAGAATGCGGCCGCACGCTTGCTGTCCAAAAAGCCTAAATTCGCACCCATTTCGGATACCTTGAGGACCTACCACTGGCTACCTATCCAAAACAGGATAAAGTTTAAATCACTGTGTACAGTCTACAAAGTGATGCAGGATCAAGGGCCTCGCTTCCTAAAAGACAAATTAATACCTTACAACCCAGCCAGAAAGCTCCGATCCTCCTCACTTAATCAACTAGTGGTCCCACGTAGCAGAACAGTCACCTGGGGCGACCGCCGTTTCTTAGTTGCGGCTCCCAAAATCTGGAATACCCTGCCATACCACGTAAAAACCAGTCCCTCACTCCTACAGTTTAGGAAAAGACTGAAGACGTGGTTATTCAACCAATAATACAGTATACCAGTCCGCATGAATTCACCTCTGAGGAGAGACATTACTGCAGTCTAGCGCCGAGACACCTACGGGTATTCGTTCGCGCTCAATAAATGTCAGTAAATAAAATTAATAAATAAATAAATAAATAAGTAGTAACACTCTTGGCCTGGTAAAGTTGGAGTAATGCAGCAACTGGACTATTTCCCATTTTTCTTGAGAAGTCAAATATAGCCGCATTTGCCCTGATTACCTCTCCCTTCTTTTTTTGTATTACGGGTCCCCAGTTCAGTTGACGGTCGAACAGGACTCCAAGGTAGGAGAATGTATTTGTTACAGGGATTTGTACTCCATTAACATTTAGGCGATTTGGCTTTTTATTTCCCTGGCCAACCTTCATTACGACGGATTTAGAGTTATTTATGCTTAGGTCTCTGGATTTCATAAAGGTGAAGAAGGAATCTAGTAAAGTTTGAAGACCATTGGCGGTTCTAGATAAAAGGACTGCGTCATCCGCATAAAGCAGAACCGGCAGTCCCTTACGGCCAATGTACGAATAGTCTGTGTTAGTACTTAAAAGGTGCTCCTCCAATTCATTTATATATAAATTAAAAAGGAACGGGGCGAGAATGCATCCTTGGCGAACTCCCCGGTACACTCCAAAATCTTTTGTCACATTTAGATCTTGTGTGTATCTAACATTCGCTTTCGTATCAGAATGCATATCTTCTAGCAGGTTAATTAAATTCTGTTCCACACCCATTTTCGCCATGGCGTCCCAGAGCTTCCCACAGCTTACACAATCGAAAGCCGAAGAAAGATCCATGAACGCCATGTGAATTGTTCCTTGTCGGGCCTTGGTATACTTCCCTATGATTACATATAAATTTAAGCATTGAGAAATCGTAGAGTGACCAGGCCTAAATCCATATTGGATTGGGGATATTATGTTATTTTCATCTGACCATGTGACCAGTCTATTTAAAACTACTCCCCCCACTACTTTGGCAACGGAATTAATTAACGATATTGGCCTATAGCAGAGGGGGCTATTACGGTCTCCTTTTTTGAACACGGGCACAATGGTAGATACCCCCCATGACTTTGGGCATCCGCAAGTCACAGCCGCGTTAAGTACGGCTGTGAGAACTGGTGCCCAAAGTGTTATACGGGATTTAAAGAGATCTGGTGGGAGACCATCCGGTCCCGGGGCCTTGTTGTTTGTCAGCCCTTCGATTCCCTTTACAACCTCGTCAATTGAGAAGAGCAACACATTTTCTTTAAAATCAACTAGAATGTGTTCTGCCTGCGACTCATTGTTTTTAAAAATAGAACTAAAATGGTTGACCCATTCTTCCTCTGGGATATTAGTACCCACAGTGGAATTACAAGGTTGATCAAATAAAGGTTTGTTTATGATGTCCCAAAACTTCGAGATGTTTTTCAGTGTTTCAGGATCTAGCAAGGTCTCCCAAACGCTTTTTTTTACCACTCTCTTGAGGTTTGCGAGGGACTTTTTATACCTAGACCGCATATCCTTAATAAGCACCGGATCTCTGGGTTTTGTTTTTAGTGCTTTCTTAAGCTCACAATTAGACTTGGAACACTCTTTATCAAACCACTTTGGATTATTATTTGAGTTTACTTTCCCTTTGACTGGTACCGTTAACAGTGACTCTACTTTTTTGGCAACCTCCTTAAAAGATGCTAAAATTTGTTGTGGTACTGATACCGGAGATATACATACTGAAAATTACATATTATTAATAGAGGTGTACAAGTTTTCACAATCCACCAATGACCATTTTAAGCGACGCTTTCCGTTTATACATTTTGTGGAACCACGATCCACATGTGGATTTCGTTTTTCAAATATTTTCCCACCCATTTTAATGCATATAGGGTTATGGTCGCTGTAAATGCTCATTTGAATGCAGTAGTCCTGAACAACGTTAACAAGGTCTGCCGATAATAAAATATGGTCTATGTATGATCCTGTTGCATGGCCTTTAAATGTGGGAATAGGGAAGAGAGTTCGATCCGATACTGTGGACATTGCTGTAATAAGGTTATTTTCATTCATTAGCGCATTTAGTTCTGTTCCACGCCGCGAATGAACAAAATGAAATCCTTCCAGGCTATTACAACCCAGTTGGCCAACAGTAGTCTCACCAGGATTCCCACATGGATGTGTGTTAAAATCACCTGCTAATATTTTTTGGCGAGGCAAAGATCCGACATTTTCCCTTAAGAATTCACATAAAGGCTGTATGTTACAGTCGCCGGACTGATTCACTGCATTACAAAAGTTAATCAGTATGAGCTTTGTTTTGCCCCTCTTTAGCTCTAAGGCCTGGATATTTCTTTTGCCAGAGTAATGTTCAACTTTGTGACATATAAGAGTCAAATTAACATAAATTGCCAAACCCCCTTTTGCTCTACCACTAGCTGAAGGAACTGCTGGAATAAAAAAGCTTTGATAACCCTCAATGTGTAAATTTTTTCCACCAACCATGTTTCTTGGAGACATATTACCGCATGTTCCTTAACAAAAGATAACCAACCATTATCACTGGATTTGTCATGGAGCCGGCTATGTTCCAAGATATTAGACTTTCATTACATATTTGTGGTGAACATTGAGATATATAATAACCGGCTTAAAAGCTCGCAGACGGGATTCCGCCCAGGGCAGGGCACCGACATCGCCCTCCTTGCGGCAGTGGAGGAGGCCAGAGCACTTCTAGATGCGGGAGGATCAGTGGCAGTGATCCTCCTCGACCTCAGTGTGGCCTTCGACACCGTCAACCACCAACTCCTTATCCACCGACTCAGGAGTGCTGGTGTTGAAGGGACCGCACTGTCCTGGCTATCGTCCTTTCTGGATCAACGCTCCTTTCAGATCTGGGAGAATAACACCCGTTCCTCCGAAACACCCCTCCAATGTGGCGTGCCTCAGGGCTCTTCCCTGAGCCCCACATTATTCAATATCTACATGTCCCCATTGGAGGAGGTTGTCATCCCGTTCGGAGTGAGTATCGTCAGCTATGCTGACGATACACAATTAGTGGTGTCCCTTTCTCACCCAAGCCAACAACCTGCGGACCTTTACAACTGTCTGACGCAGATACAAGGATGGATGAACAGTTCATCTTTGAAACTTAACGGTTCAAAGACTGACATTCTCCTCCTTGGTCAGAAGGGGCTCTCTCTTTCACAGAACATCTGGCCACCTTGTCTGGGCCCGCCCTCTGACCCGAAACCAGAGGTCAAAAGCCTGGGTGTGTGGCTCGAAAAAGATCTATCATTCTCAACACAAGCAAAAAAAGTAGCCGGGACGTGCTTTGGGCTCCTTAAGTTGACTCGTAAGATCCTGCCCCTACTCCCTCCCAACTCGCAAAAACTGTTGATCCAAGGCCTGATACTATCTAGGCTCGACTATAGTAACTCCATCTACCTAGGCGCTCCTAAGGCAACCTTGAACAAACTACAAAGGATCCAAAATGCAGCCGCCCGGATCCTCACCAACACTCCTGCCAGAGCCTCGGCCAAACCAGCCTTGAAGCTTCTCCATTGGCTCCCGGTAAGAGAAGGTGTGAAGTTTAAGGCCCTCTGCCTGGCACACAGACTGCTTCAAAACAAAGGCCCCCCAATTTTAAGAAAATTCATTAAACCTTATAAAGCCCCAAGATCCCTACAATCCGATCAGGAATATCTTATCTTCATTCCCAGAGTTAAGAAGGCTCGCACAGGTGGAAGGCGCTTCTCGGTCCACACTGCACGCCTTTGGAACGCCCTACCCCGCGACCTTAGAACAGAACCTAGCTATCTATGATTCAGAAAGCGGCTGAAAACCCATCTCTTTCCTTAAACTCTGACCCCCCCCTGCCCACACTGATCCGCAGCTGTACTGATCTTAGCGCTGGGATACTCACGGGTGACTACGCGCTTTATACATTTTTTTATTAATAATAATAATAATAATAATAATAATATCAACATTTTCGTGTTCGCCTGGGATAGGGGGCATTTGACCTATACTACAGCTTACCCGTGCTTCTGCAGAATTATATCTAGTAGGAACTAGAATAGGGGCAGGATTTGTTGCATTATATAAACTTATTGGTCCATTTGTCTGAGCCAAAGAACCCATCATCACAACATTAGGACCTTGCAATACAGGTACTTGGACATCTTTTCCTAGTCCTGCATCTCGTTGCGAATGATCCTTATGAGCAGGGTTAAGTGATGTATCAAGTAGTCATTCCACCCATTCCAGCCCTCCCTGATCATAGAAGACGTCAAACCTATTAGAAATGGGGATATTAAACCGGTTGTTAAAATGGCTAGGGTATTGATGTTCTTGTTGGTGTATCTGTTGTGGACAATCCCATCTATCTGAATTATACCCCCAATTGTTAGTTAGGGCAACATGGCCCCAGCCATTTGTTGTTCCTGGCCATACTGGCCTAGTGTGGGTATAAGTTAGCTTGGGGTATGTCATACTTCGCTGTTTTTTACCAAAAAATTCTAAAGTGAGTGGAACAATAGTACCTCTCCTACGCTGCAGCGGGAGAATGTTTGATAGAATATTTGGTAATACAGCGGAGTTTGTGAAGTTTAAAACTATACAGTCACCTTTAATTTTTTGGGGATTTTGCCCTATCCAGGATACCCTGCTGGCTGATTTAATGTCTCCTGCTAGCTGTTGTTTCCCCCAGGGGGCCAACTACATATTACCAGACAACCAATGCAGGGCCTTACTTGTCAGTGCTGTGGGGGATTCTAATTGACCTGTTGCTAATGGGGGGACATTTGCCAGTACCAGCACTAGGGGTGATGCATCTTCTATGAAATGTAATGTGTCTTCTTCTGTACCTAATATGGTCGATACTGGAGGGTTTGGGGGCTGAGCCTCTCTTATCAGTGATTGATTAAGCGCTGTTACTGGGGTCTGTTCAGTGGGGTTGGCATGTATTTTATTTATGCCTCCCTCCGTTCCTAACGCGATAAGCTCTTTTGTAGAAGCGGCATAATTTGTGACTATAATTGATATATTTGTCACCTCTTCCACTATCTTTTTCTGATCCGTACCTAATTTCTTTACATCAGCAGACAGCTTATCTAATTTAGCCACTACTGGTTTAATGAGTGCTTTAAATTTAAAGTCCATCATGTCAGCTATCCTGGATAGAAACTCTTCATCCACATTTTGCTTCACAGCTTCTTCTCCTTTCCCCCTATTTTTATCCTTAATTTTCGGTGGCAACACAGCCCTCTCCTCCCAGAATGAGATCCACCCCGATGTATTTGTGGTTTTCTGCACTTTCTAAACGCCCGTGTAACCGGGGCAGGAACAGGGGGGTCTACATCTTCAATATTTACCTCTGCACCCTCCTGCACAGGGAGATCTTGTTCTGTATCATCTATCTGGGATTCAGTATCATTATCCTGGGCTAAGTCATGGCCAGATTCTATGAGAACGCTCTGATTTGGTGTCCCACTATCATGTATCTCTGTATCTGGGATTTCATTTCCGACATCCTGAGATGGTATGTCTCCCCACGGTGAATTTGGAGGTGGGCTCAGGGGGGAAAGATAAGGGGATTGGCTTAAACCTAATGATTGTCTCCTTTCATTGTTGATCTTTGATACTACATGTACCATGTAATTATCCATAGTATTTCCCCCAGCAACTGGAATCTTTTTTGGCATCCTCAGTTGTTTTAGTAGAAATGCTAAAAATTTACTCGTGTAAGAGCGTTTGGTAATATAAAAGAGCACAGGAATTACTATACAAGTGAATCCAAGATGAAAATATATTCAAGAACAAATAGTCTTACTGCAGCCGGGCAAATCGTATACAGCAGGGGCAGAATAACGTGCCCAGCCCAGTCACGGCCTGTCTCGGACTGTCTAAGACTGTCCACCCTTAGTCCGGGCTTCGTCCGGCATCCCGCACATGCGTCCCGCTATGCGTCAATGGTATGTTTTTGTAGGAGGAGTAGGGGGCGGGAAGAGACTCCAGGTGCGCTGCGGTGATCCTGCGCGGAACCCTGGGTCTCGCAGTCCCGGCCCCTGTTGGAACAGCCTCACTCACTCCTGGAAGATGTTTTAACCTTTCCTCAAGGCTCAGCAAGCAAGGGAACGAAGAAAGCAAAGTCGTGGTCTCTTTGGTCATCAAGCCATGGTTTGGGGTTTTAATGAGGTTTTCTACCCCACCCCTAAGAAGGATAAATTGGTGCCGTGAAAGGTGCTGTACGAAACAGCTTTGACTACATAAGGATCAAGGGTGTTTCCAATCGACCCAGAATGCAGTAGCCATGGTGCAATAAGGACAATAAAAAAAGAGAAAACTTCCAAAGATGAACATTTTTCTAGCGTTATCTTATCTGCACCCAACAGCGCGACAAAAGTGTTCAATATTATGCAAGAAATGTCCAATCCGGATTGTGTGAACCATTCTATACCTGCGTCACAGACTTAAAGTAATTATTTAGCTAGGTCTTGTTGAGACTCAGTGCCAGGAGCAAATAAGTCAACTAGATCATTTTGAGCATCTAACAGAGGGTGAATTGTGAACTATAGCATTGTCTATCTCCTCTGGCTCTCTGTTGGATCCTTTAGCTCATAGGGTCTGGAAGAAACAGGCAGTTTTGAAAAGGGCAATTGTGTCACCTCTATTAAAAATGTCAACGCTGTACCCTGAATTTTAAGCAACTATAGACTAATCTCTATTTTACCATATCCAGTAAAGATTTTGGAAGGTTTAGTCACCAAAACGTTATCTCAGTTTCTTGAAGTCAACCACATTTTAGAAGAAGACCAATTGGGTTTTCGACCAGGACACAGAACTGAAAAAGCCTTGCTTACTGCTATGGATGAGCTTAGAATGAGAGTAGATAATGGTCAATCTGTGGCACTGATTTTATTAAATCTGTCTGCCACATTTGATACCGTAAATCACAATATGCTTTTGACTATACTAACCTCGATTGGGGTTAAGGGCACAGTAGCGAAGTGGCTTCACTCTTATCTGTCTGATAGACAACAGGAATGTCCCCTCCACCATATTGTTCTGAGTTCAGGACCGTTCAACATGGCGTTCCTCAAGGGTAGTCAATTAGCCCAAATCTCTTTAATATATGTTTAAGCCCCTTGATTTTACTCATTAAATAACACAATGTGATACTCAACTTATCTTATCACTAGAAGGAAATCATAAGAGGTAAGTCGACACCTTTCATGAATGCATTAATTACATCATCAGCTGGCTTAATTCCAACTCTCTGAAGTTTAATGGAAACAAGACAGAATTTCTCTTCTGCTCTGCAACTAAGTCACAGCTCTAATTCCTGCTAAATTTTGGCCAGTGTCCTCTGAACTGACTCATGTTCCGTCAGAGGCATTAGAATTCTGGGCATCACTTTTGACAAAAAACTGAGCCTGGAATCTCATGTAAATAAGACTGCTGGATCTTGTTTCTCCCTAATTAGAGTCCTGGGTAATATTCTACCACTACTACCTACTCCACCTAGATACTTGGTTGTCTGTGGTGTCATCTTGAGCAGGCTGAATTCCTGTAATGCTCTGCTGCAGAATGCCCCGGAATACCTGCTCAATCAGCTACACAGAGTCCAAGTCATCTATGTCATTGCCCTGGAAGATGTACATTGGCTGCTATCTAGACAAAGATGTAGGTTCAAAGCCCTCAGTATTGTCTACAAATTGCTTCATGGATTTGACCCAATCCCTCTGCAAAATAAGATTAAATGGTATGCTCCAGGCAGGAGCCTACGCTCCTCGTTAGTAAATGTGACCTGTGTGGCAAAAGACAGGAAAAGAAAACAGTGGAAAGGAGTCTTTATGATTGCAGCAGTTCATCTATGGAACAGTCTGTCAGACATTCTGAGATCTTCACCCCAACTTACTTCATTTCAGAAAGGCACCAAAAACCTGGTGTCCTTCGACACCACCATCTTCCCTGAGAGCTGGAAACACGCCGAACTCAGCGCTCTACTCAAGAAACCAACAGCGGACCCCACCAACCTCAAGAATTACTGCCCCATCTCACTCCTCCCGTTTCCAGCCAAAGTCATCGAGAAGACCGTCAACAAGCAGATGGCCGCCTTCCTCGAGACGAACGGATCCCTCGACCCCTCACAGTCCGGCTTCCGAGCCAATCACAGCACCGAGACCGCCCTCATCGCCGCCACTGATGACATCCGAGCCCTGATGGACAATGGAGAAACAGCGGCCCTCATCCTCCTAGACCTCTCCGCGGCATTCAACACGGTCTGCCACCGCACCCTAGTACGGCGCCTCAGCAACATCGGAATCCAGGACAAGGCGCTGGAATGGATCATCTCCTTCCTCGACGGAAGAACACAGAGAGTCCGCCTACCACCGTACAAGTCAGAGGCCTCCGAAGTCATCTGCGGCGTCCCCCAAGGATCATCTCTGAGCCCCACCCTCTTCAACGTCTACATGAGCCCCCTCGCGGCCATCGTACGCAAACACAACCTCAGCATAATCTCCTACGCCGACGACACCCAGATGATCCTCTCCCTGACCAACGACCCCGCCGCCGCCAGAGCCAACCTGCACGAAGGGATGAAAGAGGTAGCCGAGTGGATGACGACCAGCCGCCTGAAACTGAACTCGGACAAGACGGAGGTCCTCATCCTGGGCTCCTCACCCTCCGCCTGGGACGACTCCTGGTGGCCTCCCGCCCTGGGCACCGCACCCAAACCGACAGACCATGCACGTAACCTGGGCTTCATCCTGGACTCCTCCCTCTCCATGACCAGGCAAGTCAACAACGTCTCCTCGGCGTGCTTCAACATCCTACGCATGCTACGGAAGATCTTCTGGTGGATCCCCACCGAGACCAGGAAGACCGTCACCCAGGCCCTCGTCACCAGCCGACTGGACTACGGCAACGCCCTCTACGCCGGTACCACCGCCAAGCTCCAGAAGAGACTCCAGCGGATCCAGAACGCCTCAGCCAGACATCCCACGAACCAGCCACATCTCCGGACATCTGAGAGACCTTCAATGGCTCCCCGTCAACAAAAGAATCACCTTCCGCCTCCTCACCCACGCACACAAAGCCCTACACGACCAAGGCCCGAGCTACCTCAACAGCCGAGTCAACTTCTACGCTCCCAAACGCCACCTCCGATCAGCCAACCACGCCCTCGTGGCCGTCCCCCGCATCCGAAGAGCGACTACAGGAGGAAGGTCCTTCTCCTACCTGGCCGCCAAGACCTGGAACTCCCTCCCGACCGACCTGCGCCTGACCCAAGACCACCTCTCCTTCAGGAAGAAGCTGAAGACCTGGCTGCTCGAGCAGTAGCGGCACCCTCCCCCCCACCACCCCCCCCCAGCGCCTTGAGACCCTACGGGTATGTAGCGCGCTTTATAAGTGTCACTGATTGATTGATTGATTGAGTAAGGTTCTGAAATTGTATTACACACTGTCTATCCTAGCAAACTCAATGACAGCTTAAACTGTAGCAATTGTCACTTCTTCCTCTCCTGTAGTACTCTCAGCGCCAGGATACCTGCTAGGTGACAGAGCACTTTATAAATGATGATATTCTGAGCAGTTTCATGTGGGGTTACTACACAGGATAACTCTTATATCAGTGGCATAGTAAGTTTGTGAGCACTTTGCGATGTCCATGCTTTTTTTTCTCCCCTTCACAGGAAGGTATTCAGTGTCCATTTCAGACAATGGTGTTTGATTTCTGGTGACTGGGCTGCAAACTTTAATTGAAGTTAGCTGAGTATTCAGACACATGTCTCTGTAGGCATTTGTATGTGTGGGGTCATAGCAGGAAAAGAAAGTCAAAGACGTACATGGTATATTGAAGGATATGCACAACATTACACCACTGCCTTTTTTCCTCTTGTCCCCTGGTGAGCCCGCTATCATGTGGGCAAAGTGAAAAAATTTATAAATGTATTTTCAAATTTTTCCCACGTTTGTGGTACCCTAATTACAGAGAGGAAGGGCTCTCTGCTTCTTCATTATCTGGGACCAGAAGGACAGGAAGTGTTTAAAAATCTCCCAGACAGTGACTATGATGGAGCAGAGGGGATAAGTGAGTTTGATCTTTGTATTAAGAAATTGTATAGATGCTATCTTCCTAAAGTAAGTGCAGTTCTAGAATGATACCATTTTGAGAAATGGATATGAAAGTCTCAAGAATCAGTTGAAAGTTTAGTCACAAGTTTGTGCAAGTTGGGAGCAACTTTCACATTTAAGGGTATTATTGAAGAACATATCTGTGATCAATTCATGCTAGGTAGTAATAAAAGTAATAGACAAATTGTGGTAAAAGGACGACCCAAAACTTGTTGAGGTTTTGGTCATAGCTAAAACAAATAAGAAGGAACAAGGGCATTGATCCCAAGACTGGGTACGGTGCTCTGCTTCCTCCCATGGAGCCGACCCTTCTCTTTCCCTCAGAGCGGCACTGATTAACTGCAGGTCTCTGAATAAACATGCTATTGACATCTGGCAGTCCCTCCAGGACAACAACTGGGATCTGCTTTTCTTAACTGAAACCTGGTTGAATGAGACCACTAACCCCACCATTACTCTTGCCTTGCCGGACGGCTACAGCATCACCTGCGCCAATAGACCAAACGGTAAACAGGGGGGTGGTGTTGCCTTAATCCACAAATCCAAATGGACGGCTTCCTTCCCTACATATGACCCTATTGACTGCATAGAGGGTCTACCTTTTACTATCCATTTTTCCTCGTCCACCTCCTGCTCTGGAATACTTATCTACCGCCCTCCCCATTCCAACCTCTCCTACCTGCCGGCCTTGACGGATTACATCATCCAGCTTAGCACTCGCTACACCAACTTCACTGCTTTAGGAGATTTTAACCTTCACGTAAACGATGAATCATGCTCACATAGCAATAATTTTATTTCTACACTGGCGACCTGCAATCTAGAGCAAAAAATAGATTCCCCCACTCACAAAGCGGGACATACCCTTGACCTGATTTGTTCCAACCTACCTAGCATTCTGGTAGCCTCTCCCATCCCGGTCACCTGGTCAGATCACTTTCTCATCTCTTTTGAGATCATCATCTCCCGCTCCATCAGACCTACCATCGCCCCCAAAGCATCAGGCAGAAACTGGAGTCGTATCACCCTTGAAACGCTCCAGGAACACCAGAATAATTTTCTACCCTCCCCATCATCTGATCCGGATAGTGGTATTGACCATTTCGACGCCTGGATCGGCCAAGCCCTAGAGGCTATGGCCCCTCTTAAACCCATCAAAACCTACAGGGCCACTCCATCCGCACCCTGGTACTCGGACATGCTTCGCCAGAAAAAGGCTTCATGCAAAGCCCTCGAACGCTCCTGGAGGCAGAACTATTCCCTCGACAGTAAAATCACCTATAAAACAGCTCTAAAAGAATACCGCAGAATGATTGAGGATCATAAAAGGGACTTCCTGGCTTCCAGAATTAAACATGCCAGTAACGGCGTCAGGGAGATTTTCAACATAGTCAGATCCTTTACGGACCCCAGCGCTCTGACTCGAACTCAACCAGCCTCCCAGTCTCTGTGTGATAAACTTTCACAATTCTTTGAGGAAAAAATCCAGGCTATTTACTCCTCCTTTCCCATCAGCAGTAGTGCAGGGTCGGGTGAGGAATCTACTACGTACCCGCTACAGTCACCCTCATTGCTAGAGTTTGCAGATATCTCTGAGGCTGACACACTGGTAGAATTACTCAACTGTAAATCTGGCTCCCCCAAGGACCCTTTGCCAGCCAAACAATATAAAAAACTGGCACCCCTGCTCAACCCATTCCTTAACCATATCTGGAACGAATCCCTGAGAACGGGCATTTTTCCCGCAAAATGGAAGCATGCGTCCCTAGTCCCCATCCTTAAGAAACCTGATCTTGACCCAGATAACCCTAGTAACTACAGGCCCATCTCTCTCCTGCCTGCCCCAGCTAAGATCCTGGAAAAACTGGTGCACGCCCAGCTTGCCAACTATATTGAATCCCATGGGCTCCTGCATGACTCTCAGCACGGCTTTCGATCGGGCCACAGCACGGAGTCGGCCCTTGTTGAAATGGCTGACTCGGTGAGATGGACGCTGGATCGAGGGTCGAGGGCGGTGTTAGTGCTGCTGGATCTCTCAGCAGCATTTGACACCGTCTCTCATAAGATCCTGCTGAGAAGGCTGGGAGACCTGGGTATTGGCGGTACAGTGTTGAGATGGCTCTCTTCCTACCTGGGTGACCGTACTCAGCAGGTATACACCCCTCCCTACACCTCCACCGCTAGACCACTTAAATGGGGAGTTCCACAGGGCTCCTCCCTGAGCCCGCTCTTGTTCAATGTTTACTTTTCCCCCTTGGCTAAACTGATTGCGCAAACTGGGATTAAATCCACCTCCTACGCTGACGACATTCAGTTACTCTTCACCTTTGATACCCCCACTGCCTCTGCCTTCGACCCATTGAAAAACTGTCTAAGAGACATCTCTAGCTGGATGGACTCCAATTCCCTCCGACTCAACGCTGGAAAGACAGAGATTCTGTTTTTTAACTCATCATCCCCTCTTGATTCTAATTTATGGTGGCCGGATGATCTCAGCCATGCCCCCACGCCTAAAGACTCGGTGAGAAACCTGGGAGTGCGCTGGGATAATCATCTCAGTTTCAACGCCCAGGTTCAAACAGTAGCAGCATCCTGTTTTGCTAAGATCAAGACAATTAGACGGCTCATCAACTACCTGCCGATGGACTGCCGTAAGACTATGGTACAAGCCCTGATAATATCTCACCTGGACTACGCCAACGCACTATATCTTGGCATCACAGCAGGCCTATGCCACAAGTTACAGACTGTCCAGAATGCTGCTGCTCGGCTGGTGGAGAGAATTCCTGCCAGACATCACATCTCCCCACACCTCCGTAAACTCCACTGGCTCCCCATTTCCAAGAGATGTATTTTTAAGGCCATGACCCTGGCTTTCCGGGCCTCCAAGGGCAAAGGCTCGGCCCATCTGAAAAGCACTCTGAGACCGTATGTCAACACCAGGACATTACGCTCAAATTCCCTACTTCTGCTGGAAACCCCTAGATTTAAACGTACTCGCGCCGGAGGGAAAACATTCGAGGTCTGTGCCACTCGGTGTTGGAATAACCTCCCGGTTGCATTACGAGCCTGTCAAACCGAATTAGCATTCCGAAAGTCCCTGAAAACACATCTCTTCCCCATATAATGCCCCATTGGTGCCTAGCCTCTAAGTTCCATGATTTATCAGCGCCGGGACGCCCCGTTGGGGCAGCTGTTGCGCTTTACAAAATACACAAATAAATAAATAAATAATAAAATGCATAGTGAAACACAGATCAAACATTCTGATGAACCATTGGTAAAAAACCTTTTGGTACACACTGCTTTAGGTGTGGAGCTCCAAATCATTTGGCGAATGACAAAAACTGTCCGGCTTTAACTGTGAAATGCTACATGTGTGGCAAGATAGGACAGTTTACAAAGAATTGCAAGTCTCAAAACAAGTGCAAGGTAAAGAAAGTTAAAAAAAATGGTCGAAGATGATGTCAATAAATATGAGTACGATGATCTACACTGTGGGGAGGTCGTACTTCAGATCAAACAAAGTAATACAAAGAGTCCTATTGATACAGTGAATGGTCAATCAATTAACATGATGTTTGGTTTATGTGCAAAAATTACTTTGATCTGAAATAGTTTTTACATACACACATTAATTGGTAAAGTTAGAGTGTTTAAGCCAGCCATGAGACCCTCGGCTTATAGGGGTCAACCTATAAAATTACTTGGATATTTTTTAGGAGGCATAGAATACATTGGATGGTTTAATGCTGGAAAGATTCATGTTTTTTGCAAGGGAGATAGTATTATTAGCTGGATATACCGGAGGGATTCAAGTGTAATCCTAGACCTTGAAGAACCGGTTAAACCCACTTTCGGCAGCGGGGGAACCCGCCCTAGTCTTCCATACCTTCCATACTTAGTAAAAGGAGACACTGGAGCCTTCGTCTGCAGGAGGAACCCAGATTTATTTCAATAGGCCGGGCTATAGAACAGAGCCCAAGCTAGTCAGAGACAAGACAGAGGAGGCTGCTACTTTAATCTGTAGCTTACAAGCCTTTTATACTTTTTCATCCAGGTCTGTTGGCTGTTAGTTCATTGTTTGATCAGGGCAGTGTTGGCAGTTGATGACCAGATCCAGATGGCGTTTGTAGATGGTGACCTGGTCAAGGCTTGGTACACAAACCATTGTTCACTCGGCTTTGATCAAGGCTTAGTCTTTTCAGGTCATTGTTCAACTGCCTTGATCAAAGCCCGGTCTTTCAAGTCATTGTTTAATCAACCTGATCAGGGCCCAACAGTCAGACCATTGTCCAGATAACCTGATCACGGTTTCAAGGATGTTTACCAGGCTGGGAGCAGGAGATGAAAAACAAGGTTGTTTACAAAGGGCGTGGGTGTCTCATGGCTTTCTGTTAAACTGCAAAGAACAGAGGTGTTGGGTGTGCGACAGTTCCTGGGCAGAAATGCAGGCTGCAAGATGGTCTCTGTAGTGTCAGTTTAGATTTTCCCCAGGTATCAACACAAACGACCAGGTGGGTCGTGTGGAAGTGTTTGACACGAAATGGCAATGAAAAAGCAATGGAGTCCCGGTACAAATGATGCCGATCAGAAGAACACTTTTCCTCAGATCCTCCTTTTGCCATTGAGTGGCAAATACTTTAAGAAATGCCAAGGTTCATAAGGCCATCAGTTTCTTGTTGGAGCGTCATCATCATATTGGTGTTGTGAATGTTAGAGGGTGGAGGCTTGATGGTCTGGACAAACATTGTACACAGCACTGGCAGACACTGGTTGGGGGATGCCACCAGCTCCGAAGGAGATGTAGAGTGTAAAGTTTTTGTATCACACGTACTGGCACCAACTTTCTTAGTCCTTAGGCCATGAATGCAGAGACGGCCTTGCACATTTATGACATTCACAGTGTCTCGTTCATCAGGCAGTATCCTTCTTGTGCGGAATTTGGAAAATGTTCGTCGATTAGTTGAGTTTGAATACTCACATCTCACCGAGTTCATCTGGTGGTAGTAGTGTTGTGGATGAGCTGGTCGGGCAAAAAGAAGCATTGGCATGGCTGGATCTGTTCTGCCAGAAGTCATCCCGAAATGTTCCAAGGGCAGAATTGGCAGTACCATTGACAGTGTAGGCCTCCTGCATCAACATCCACCATGCAAGACAAGACCCAGAGATGGAAAAGGGGTAGGGAAAGAATGGGACAGGGTGTATCATCGAATGCAGTATCAGTCCACACACCCAGAAGTTGGAAGTGTTCATGATCAGCTGGTAATGATGCAACATTTGGATGAAGGTGTTGTTAAAGAAATTCTGCACGGCGGGTTAATTTGTGGGCTGGTAACATGTAATACTGGTGTTCTGCAGGAGTCGGGGTAGCATTTGGTGAGGTAACAGGATCGTAGATTAGTAACAGCTAACCAAGGATAGACAGGATGAGGGAGACAAACAGCGTCACCACAGTGACTATGAAGCATTTACTATGTTGAAGGCTGACATCTTTTTTCTGGATTCGGGTGTCTTGGATGGCGGCCATTGTGCTAAGGCAGGGACCTCTAGTGGCTGTCTGTGGTTGGTGGTTGCTTCACTGGGCGCAGGTCCCAAGAGCCATTATGGCTTACCTCAGTCTGACACACCAGCACTACTCTTAGCTGGGGAAGATCACAGCCTTATAGCCTGTAGGTACTTGGCGAAGTCAAGGGCAAGCCTTCCCTCGGTGGTGCAAAACAATTGTTCTTGGTATTGAGCAGAGTCAAGGGAGGGTTCCACCCATCCTTTCAGTATGCAGTCACTCTCTGCTTCCGTAGATATAGAATGCAGTCTGGCATCGCTGAATGGGACATACGTCGGGACTGTTTCTGTAAAGAGTACGAAAGGTATTAGTTAGACTGTACAGACAATAAGTTTTTATACCCAATGCTGTACAGACATATTAGTAGTGTGGGACTGAATATCAATCACACTCTGTACTGTGTTTTCAACCATGCCCTCGTCTGCCACCCACCTAGCGGGACCTCCTACATACATTCCTTCCCTTTTAAAAGAGCTGTTTGTCTGGCTGTCTGGTCAGCCAGGGCATTGCCTTTCCCGACATTGTGGTAAATAATTTACCGTATCATTTTTTAGTGACAAGTACAAAAATAGCTCAATCAAATGAGAGGCAGAGTCCGTGGTATCTGAGTCATACGGGCTTTAATTCGATGGCTCGAGCCACGGGACAAGTCAACAGGGTGTCAGGAAAATGGCAAGACAATGTCAGGACAAGTCAATGTTATATTAACAGTGCTCAATATATATAGAAAAATGGTACATTAGCATTGCATATAGGAGGCGTAACAAGTGAAAAGGAGAAGATAAGAACACATGTGCGTAGCAGGAGGCGTGAAAGAAGGCGTGTAATAGGCGTACACGGAGGCGTATAATGTGGACGTAATGTGGACGTCACAGAAAGTGTCATAAGTGGGTGTATGCACAGAGGTAATCTGCAGAGTCAGCAGGAAGTGCGGATGCGCGCGCAGCTAGCATGACGTGACATAGACGTGTAACTGGGGAGAACTTTAACATTAGTAGAAGAGACAGAAGTCTGGGATGTCAGAACGACCTGGACCTATAACATATCTGGTATCTTATGTTTGGAGGATGTATTATCTGGAGTAAAAGGTCTCTCGGGCAGAGGCTATTCTATACTGAATGCTAGTGCGTGCATATGTGTCTACGTGTCTACGTGTCTACGTGCGGGGCCATGGGCCTACTATGGCAACGGGAACTGTAAATTACTTGCATGGAAACAGGAAGGCTTGCTCTTTGCTCTGCAGCCGGGGATATGTTTAACTAAATCCCTAGACAGGAATGTATTTTCGAGGAGGCTGAACAGATAACTTGAAGGCAAAATACTGTCTTGGCAGGCAGGCCAGGTTGAGCCAGGCACCGCTTCGCTTGGCAGGAAGTAAGGCAGAGGTCAGGGATATGTGTCCATGCTGCAGCTTTAAGAGGCAGAAAGCAGAAAGGGCTCGGGGACAGAAATCAGGGCCTAGCTCGGCAGAGCCAGGAAAAAACGTAAAAGTGTACCATGTAAAGACGTTGGCATGGCATGGTCAGGAACTGAATTATCGATCCATTCATGGTGGATCTGAAAGAGGACATGTTAACGTTGGACGCAAATGTATTTGCGTCTTCATATTCGGTCATGGAGGGAAATTACATGTACTTTAAGCACGTACATGGAGACGTTGGGGTACACGTTAGGGGACATACTTGACCATAAAAATTTCAATTACCTTATTCCCTCCATGTCCCCTACGTTCCCTTCAGGATATATCGATCTTCATGAGTCCATCAATCTGTTCATATAACATCATTTGCTCATCTTTTTTCATTCGGGCACGAGAACGTGGGCTTGGATGGGGAATACATGATGTGGCGCACAAGCCGCAAATCGCTGGCCCACATTGTAGACATAGACAACAACTGAATACTATGAGTAGGATTATTCCAAGGAATGATAGGACTTTCCATCCCCAGGCTGATATCACGCTCCAGAGCCAACCGGACCAGGTCCAGGTGCCTGGATTCTGGTGTATCTGACTTGCAATCTTGTGGAGCCGAGTTATGGCTCTATATACTGACGGTGCGTTATTAGGAATGAAAACGCAACAACTGGATCCGATGACTCTACAAGCCCCGCCCCTATCTGCCAGGATGATGTCAAGGACGAGACGATTTTGAAGAACGACAAGTCTCATAGCAGACTGCTCTTCTGTTAAGTTACCTAGGGCAAAAGTAGTTTCATTCACTACTGCGTCAAGGGTTCTGGTCAATTTACGTATCAGTTTACTATTTGAGACAGTTCCTAAATAAGGAAAGAATCCTTTATTGAAATCTGTGTATTGTTCCCATGTGGTTTCAGTCTGGTCGACAATCGGGAGATCTCTCTTGGGTCTAACATGAATGAGATGAGAATTTCTATGGTAATCAGGTGGGGCTAGAAAAACAGGTGGCAGTAGGAATGCAATGTAACAAGTACCATCCCAGTCTAGAGGTAAACGTATATAAGCTGTATGGCCACAAATGAAATAGGAATGTCGGGAAGCTTTGAATGTAGACTTGCCTTTATCACTGAATTCGATTACTGTATTACAATCGCTGTGTCCTAGATGTACTGAACCATTCTTTCTAACGCATAGGTCACCTTTCACTGGTAAAACTGAAATTGAGGGTAAGTTCGAACTAGTTTCTGACTGGACATTTAAAATCATGAGGTTAAGTGTAAAATTACCCAATCCATATACTTCGTTTTCTAGATCGGTACCTGTCATTTGGGGAAGACCCTCCTTGTCTGGGAAACATGCCTTATTCATAACTGTATTCAGGTCTCCCCATATCCAATTACCTTGGGAAACTTTGGATTTACTATCTAACGAGGACATTAATGTAAACCATGCACCACATGAACCATTATGTGTAAACGGGTAAGGAAAAAGAGGCAAAGCTCCCGTCATTTTCTGGTAGGGAGGGAGTCGGCCACATACCCAGCAATAAGTGGCATTGCTGGTCTGGTGAGAATGATGTAACATACGGATGAAAGAATTGTTGCGCAGCGCAAGTCGATAGGATAATTCATGCGGAGGTAGATCACTAAAGGTGTGGTCTGCAGTGTCATTGAAAGAAGAATGTGCTTGTATAGGAAAATATACGTGTAACATATAGCTTAGGCATATAATCGTAAGACTCAGAAGAAACATGACAAGTAAAGTTACAATACAACGGCTTTGGAGATTCTTGCAATATTTCTGTTTCTTGATCTCCTGCCTATCTCTCTCACTATGTGGGTCTATCTTGTACATGTCAGGAACCTGTCTAACCGCTTCACCCGAGGGGGACTTAAACAATTAAACTGTCTGACTTACTAGACCTCAACTTTAATCTGTACTCCTGGGACGGAGTTTTCTCTACCAGGGGGAGTTTAGTATCAGTGGTTGGAATGCGGCAGTCCTGGGAAACAGTTTTTGGCGGAAGTCCATAACACTTTTTGACGTGGCTCGAATGGAGCCAGCCTTTCCTGCCTTCAATTTTGACTGCAGTCCTCGTGGTCATCAACACGATCTTAGGTTCCTTCCAGCGGGGCTCCAGAGGGCTCGACCGGTCAAAGTTGCGGACGTAGACGAAGTCACCAGGGACGATCTTGTGTGGCTTCACCTCGGTGTTGTCTGGAAAGGCTGCAGCGACCTGTGAACGACATGATTGTAGTGCAGACATCAAGGAAGCAAGGTAATCTGTCAGCATAGTACTGTCAACATCGGTTAATTTACGGGGAAGAGGCGTCCCCCACATATTCGGTGGCCTGCCAAAAACCACCTCATACGGGGATAGCCCTGTCCTAGAATGGGCTACCATTCGCATATAGAAGAGAGCAACTGGAAGGGCTACTATCCAGTCTACACCTTTTTCGGCACAGACCTTGGCAAGACGAGTTTTCAGAGTCTGATTGTGTCTCTCTACTAATCCAGCTGCTTCGGGATGCCGAACACAGTGGAACTTCCATTGGTAACCTAACAAAAGGGAAACCTGCTTCATAAGCTCAGACGAGAATGGCTGTCCGTTATCTGAATACACGACACGAGGCAAACCAAACCTCGGGAAAAATTCGCGAACCAACTGCTTGGCAGTGGTCACGGCAGTGTAATCTGGGACTGGATATGCTTCTGTCCATCGGGAAAGTGCACATACAACTACGAGGACATACTTGAATCCTCGACAACGTTCCATCTGGATATAATCCACCTGGAGGACTTCAAAAGGGTGATCAGGAGGATGAAATCCACCTTGCTCTACGGGAATGCCTTTACCTGGGTTGAACTGACAACAGATCATGCAAGTACGCACTTTCTGTTTTGCTGCTGCTCGTAAATGCTTATTGAACCAAAGGTTTTGAATACTGTCTAACATGGCTTTTTCTCCTAAATGTGCAGGACTATGTGCTGTGTTAATGATAACTTGAACCATAGAGTCGGGGAGAAACCATGTGGCTTTTCCCTTCGTCATCCATCCCTGTTCTGTCTGGATCCCTCCTAGTTCTATCCATTTCTTGATTTCGCCTGGAGTAGCATGTGTCTGTATGTCAATTACATCTAGTGCCTGATCCCTAACTGTCATGCAATGTGTTGGTGTCGGAATTACTGTCTTTGTCATATCAGTCGTATGAGTATGAGTCTGAGCTGTATGCTTGGCTGTTCGATCTGCCAGGTCGTTACCCTGGGAAATGGTATCTGTGACTTTCGTATGTGCTTTACACTTCATAATGGCTATGGCTGTAGGCAAATGTATTGCTTCTAACAGAGCTTGAATGAGGGGACCGTGCTGTATCTTGGCATCGTGGGAAGTTAAGAAACCTCTCTCTTGCCAAAGGACTCCGAAGTCGTGTACAACTCCGAATGCATAACGGGAATCTGTGTAGATGTTAACTTTCAAGTTCTTGGCTCGAATACAGGCTTGAGTCAGAGCAATGAGTTCTGCTACTTGGGCAGACAGGGTGTCAATACGATGTGTTTCTATGACTTCAGTTTCAGTGGTCACTGCATATGCGGCCACTAACTCTCCTGTACTTGTTCTCATACATGAACCATCCACATAAAGTGTCAGGTCTGGATCTGGTAATGCGATGTCTGTCACGTCTTGTCTGGGTTTCTTCCTAGTGGTAATGACTTCCACACAGTCATGTGACAAAGGGGCTGTTGGGCTTAACGGTAAAAGTGTAGCAGGATTCAGTGTATTGCAGCGTCTGATTTCTATGTGTGGCTGGAATAACTTCAATTCATAACCTGTCAGTCGTGCTATAGTCAAGTGCTGAGTCTGTGTTCGGTTTAAAAGAACTTCCACGGAATGTGGAACCTGTACTGTCAATTGGTGTCCTAATACTATGGAATCACTTTGTCTGATTGCTAGAGCTGTTGCTGCTACTGATTTCAAGCACGCAGGCAGAGCCTGGGCTACTGGATCTAATATACTGGAAAAATAAGCACATGGTTTGTGTGAACCTGCTTGATCTTGGGTGAGTACTGACAATGCAGTACCTTCGCGTTCTGTGACAAAAAGTGTAAAAGGCTTGCTGTAACATGGTGTTGCTAAAACAGGTGCTTGACATAGGGCTTTCTTCAAGTCGTCAAAAGCTTGTGTATGTTCCTGAGTCCAAGGGAGGACAGTCGATGACGCTGCCTCCTGGGTTGTCAACTGTATAAGGGGCTTGGCTAGATATGCGTACTGAGGAATCCATTGTCTACAGTAAGAGGTGAGGCCTATAAAGGCCCGTACTTCCTTTTGTGTCTTGGGCTGTGGCATATGTACAATTAACTGGATGCGGTCAGGTGTTAGCTGTCTCCCCCCCTTGGACAGCAAGTGACCAAGGTAAACAACTTGCTGAACACAGAATTGCAGCTTCGAAGGAGACAATTTGTGTCCCTTGTCGGCCAGAAAATATAGGACTGTCAGAGATGCATGTTCACATTCTTGTTCACTTCGGGCGGTGATCAATAGATCATCGACGTACTGAAGTAGGGCAGTGTTAGCAGGCATGTGGATACTGTCAAGTTGTCTTTTCAATGCTTGGCTATAGATACTCGGACTTTCCGTGAACCCTTGAGGTGCACGTGCAAATTTAAAGCTTCGGCCATTTAAACTAAATCCGAAAAGGTACTGGCTTTCCGGATCAATGGGAACACTAAAGAAGGCATTCTTGAGATCGATCACAGTAAAGAACACCGCTTCGGAATCAATGGTAGTCAATAGGGATGAAATATCTGGGACCACTGGATACTGAGGTATGATACATTTGTTAAGCTCTCTAAGGTCAATCACTAGTCGATAAACTGGAGGTGCATTTGGATCAGTACGTTTAAGAATCGGAATGATTGGAGAATTACAAATATTGGAGTCAGTTTCTACAACTACTCCTTGAGCAATAAGCTCGTCAATGATTTTCAATAAGGCTGCTACAGCCTCAGGTGGCAATTTGTATTGTCGGATTCTGGGCAGAACAACACCTTCTCTAAGAGTAACACGATATGGTGTAATATGCATACAACCTACATCAGTCGGACCTTGTGCCCAATAATGCTGTGGTACATTCTGTAATTGGGGATCAAAATTTCTCAACACATAGTGACCCTTGAAGTCACGTAGAAACAATCTCACTCCTTCCGGAGAACAACAGATTACAGCTCCTAGAGCTTTCAGCGTTTTAATACCAAGCAGGTTTTCTGGACATGATTTCGTAAGCAATAAATCTGTAGTACGGGACAATGGACCAACTGCAAGGAGAACTGGTTTCGATACTTCATTAACAATAGGTTTTCCTGAAAATCCAAGGGAAACATTCTGTGAGCCTGAGAGGGGTGCCCCTGGAACCTCGTCATGACTAATGGTAGTTCTGCTTGCCCCAGTGTCAATAAATTTTTTTCTGTCTTTTCCTAATACCTGACTATGTACATAAGGACCCTCTTGATCTACAGGAATCTCGATGAGAGGCAAACCTACTTCCCTCTCTAGGCTGTTTCATGAATACTGTTGGTAATCTGGATACTCTGACTGTGCATACTGGTACATCTGCTGTGTAACATGCTGTGTTGCGGCAATGGGCTGGGGCTGTGGTACCGCTACGGTCTGTTGTGGAATATGCATAGGCTGTACATTCTGCGGAGTATGTTGCTGGACCTGATCCTGTCTAGGCGGACGTGGTCTTTCTTTCGTTTTACCTGTAGATATATTATGTTTCAGAACGGCACAATCATTTATATAATGACCTGGCTGTTTACAATAGTTACAGTTCCCTTTAACAGGAGCTGTCGAATGACTGGACTGTGTCGGACCCTTTTTCTGACCATCTGCTGGAACTGACTGAGCTACTAAAACCTTTATTTTCGTGTCTTTCATACGTCTCTGTTCATGATCATGTTCCTCTCTAATTCTGTTCTGGTGGTACTGTAACATTTGTAACATTTGGGAAGGCGTATTTGCTTGCCATGTACTTTCAACTTTCAATACACGGTTCTTTACCTGGGGTAAGGAATTCTCGACTAATTTGGTCACAAAAAGATGTGGATATGACTCGCTACTTGTTTTCAGGCCACTATTAATAATAAAACATTTCTCGAATCTAGAATAAAAATCACTAGTGTCCTCGTCTTGTTTCTGCTTACAGGCTGAGATTGCATCCCAATCCTCTTTCTTAACTGTCAGTAATCTAGGCAAAACTTGTACTAATAATCCTGGTAATGCTTTAGTTTTGTCCCCAAGACCAAAACCTGGGGTACGTCCCTTGTCTTCGTCTTCTAATTCGGTCCATACAATCTTTTTATCTCCCACCTCCCATTCTTTCTCTTTCAGTTTCTCGTAAATCCCTGCTGGCAACAATACTTTTAACATTTTAAGGATGTCTGAATACGTGTAATCACCCATCAGTAACATGTCTTTTAATTCACGGTGGAACCCTGCAGGGTCTTTATCGTGACTAGGTACTAGTTTCTTCATTTCCAATAATTCCATTTTAGTCAAAGGAGTGTATACGAATATGCGTTGAAACGTGTTATCTGGCTTCTGAATTGGATGTACTTCTCGTAAGGGATTCTGTGTGTCTAGGTGATATGGCTGTCTTACTGGGGGCGGAACTGGAACAAAATGTGGAGTTAGGAAAGTTCTGAATTTGTGACGTTGTTCTAGAATCGTATTAATCAAATCGGTACCCAGGCCTCTCCATCTTTTCAGAAGTAAGTCGTCTAATAAATCATATAAGGGACCTGGATCGGAATGCTGATTTTCATACTGTGTAATGAGATGTTGGATCATATACATGCCAACTAGTCGCTGTTCCTCTGGGGAAAGACTTAAAAATGTTTGCGCTACTGCGTCATCATTATATACGTGGCTATCACCAGCCCACTGTACTGCGGATCGTGCCAGTTTCTGTTCATGCATTGTATGAAGTTCGTAGTAACCTAATCTTTCTTTCAGTATATTATCGGTCTGTTGGAATACATGTTCAAGAGAACATAGTTCTGGAATGGGGGAAAGGAAACGTTTCTTGTTTTCTAGACGAATGGGTCTGTCAAAAGGACTACTTAAAGGATACTGTTTAGGAGGTTTCGCTCTACCTACATACGCTATCATATCTTGCTGCACTTCCGGACTCTCTAATTCTTCCTCCTCTGAGGACTCGTTTTTATCTGACTCGGCTGCCCTTTCGGCATTCTGTCGAGTATGTATGGCTACTATTTCTTTACGGATTTTTCTAGACATGGCATCTATACAATTCTGTTTGTCATGCTTACAATCTGCAATATTCTGACTCCATTTAGTCAATACATCCATCTCTTCTTGAACAAAACCTGGTCGATCTCGTTCTCTTATCAAACAATTAATCAAGAATCGTAATATTAACCCTTGTGTCTCAGCTTTCTGATATGCCATGGCTTCACGAATACATTTGGGACCTTCTCCAGTTTGAATAAAATTATATATCCTGTCTAGTTGTTCTGGCATTCCTGGTAGTGTAATCAAATAATCTTCAACACGTCGTAAACGTAACGAGGCTAACATCATGTCCCCAGTCTTGCCTGGTACGGGATCATATCTACAATCTGTAATATATTGTTTAAGCTTTTCAGAAGGGGTCGCTTTCGGGGTACGCTGTGTAGCTAATTCTCTCATTGTCAGTCGATGTACTTGTGGCGGGGTTCGGTGGTGGCCTCCTACGGCACCTCCCGAAGCGGAAGCATGAGCATATCCTGACTGTGGTGTAGCTGTTGTGGTCATAGCAGGTAGAAGAGGTACATGCAACGGAGTTGGACTCTGGGTTGCAGTTGTCCCAAACGGATTATGCGGACCAGTAACAGGGGGAACAGTGGCAGGCGGACCTGTGGCAGGGGAAGTGACAACATGCACGGGAAGTTGGTGACGTGGAGGGGTCGTGACCTGGACTTGAACATGCTGTTGTGCAGGCTGTTGTGCATTGTTAACGGGTGGTACGGTTACATTAGTATATGCTGGAGCTACACCATCTAAATAGGAAGAAAGGAAAATATCTGCTGTGGTCTGATGGAGTTTAGTCGGAACCAATGGTGGCGGTAAATTACTTGACATTTCCGGGTTGGCCTTAGATAGGTCCTCGGTCAGAAGAGGATACATGCCATTAACAAGTGCATTTCGTTGTCTATCTAATTGTTCTGCTTTAACTCGTTCAGCTTCTTCTATTGATTCTTTTTCTCGGTCTTTTTCTGAATCTTCCCTATGTTTCTCTGCTTTTCTGAATTCTTTCTCTGTCCTTCTATGCGATTCTTTACGCCACAATTCTATGGCATCTTTCTGGGACTGTCTGGCTTTCTTTTTCCATAATGCTTCTTCTACTCTCATGATGCATTCAGCATCCCATGTTCCTGAAACAGGCCATCTATATTTCTCGTCTAGGTGCTTGGTGTAATCGACCCACAAGTCTAAGTACAGTATGGCATCTAAGCCGTGCTTGTGGTACATAAAGTGCCCTGGAGTGTCCCTAGGCGGAACAGGCACTGCTTCTTCGAGTATCCCTTTCCTAGTTCCTATCTGACGTAACTTCGGAAACAGTGGCATTATTACTTTGACTCGAACACAATAAACACAGTAATGAAAAGCAAACAGACATTCATACCACGACATAAAACACATTAAAACATTTCGAAACAGATACTGTCTAGTACATAAAACACAATGCTTGGAATCACGTGAGATAATGCTAGAAGACTCGAATACTGGATCACTGAATTACTGAATCACTAGATGCACTGCTAAACAGTACAGACCGGTCCCATTAAGAGACGCGTCATACCGCGCTCACCTAAGTGAACACGTACGGACCAGGACTGTGTACCCAGACCTGTCTTGACCGGACACAAACTAATGCACCCGTCTAGATGCGTCCCTAGCAACGGTACTCACCGGGGGCAATACTTGAACTTGAACTTGAAGGCCTCAGACTGGACTGGTTACTACGCATGCGCCTCGACACATCGGAACAGGTGGGCCTCTGGATACCTCGGACACTGCTACTCTCGGCTGGGCTCTGGTCGGGATCCTCCGCACTCCTCACCGCCTCGTCTGGATGTCGACCGCAGTCTCCGTCACCTCCGTAGGCCTGAGGGAGATACAGGAAAACCTGCAGATGCGCATAGGTGTCCGTCACGGCTGTGGCAGGGGGCAAGGCCTGCGACGCATCGCCGGCGCGTGGGGTGGGGGAGGGGTCCTTATTTGGGCGCCAAATTATGTGGTAAATAATTTACCGTATCATTTTTTAGTGACAAGTACAAAAATAGCTCAATCAAATGAGAGGCAGAGTCCGTGGTATCTGAGTCATACGGGCTTTAATTCGATGGCTCGAGCCACGGGACAAGTCAACAGGGTGTCAGGAAAATGGCAAGACAATGTCAGGACAAGTCAACGTTATATTAACAGTGCTCAATATATATAGAAAAACGGTACATTAGCATTGCATATAGGAGGCGTAACAAGTGAAAAGGAGAAGATAAGAACACATGTGCGTAGCAGGAGGCGTGAAAGAAGGCGTGTAATAGGCGTACACGGAGGCGTATAATGTGGACGTAATGTGGATGTCACAGAAAGTGTCATAAGTGGGTGTATGCACATAGGTAATCTGCAGAGTCAGCAGGAAGTGCGGATGCGCGCGCAGCTAGCATGACGTGACATAGACGTGTAACTGGGGAGAACTTTAACACTAGTAGAAGAGACAGAAGTCTGGGATGTCAGAACGACCTGGACCTATAACATATCTGGTATCTTATGTTTGGAGGATGTATTATCTGGAGTAAAAGGTCTCTCGGGCAGAGGCTATTCTATACTGAATGCTAGTGCGTGCATATGTGTCTACGTGTCTACGTGCGGGGCCATGGGCCTACTATGGCAACGGGAACTGTAAATTACTTGCATGGAAACAGGAAGGCTTGCTCTTTGCTCTGCAGCCGGGGATATGTTTACCTAAATCACTAGACAGGAATGTATTTTCGAGGAGGCTGAACAGATAACTTGAAGGCAAAATACTGTCTTGGCAGGCAGGCCAGGTTGAGCCAGGCACCGCTTCGCTTGGCAGGAAGTAAGGCAGAGGTCAGGGATACGTGTCCATGCTGCAGCTTTCAGAGGCAGAAAGCAGAAAGGGCTCGGAGACAGAAATCAGGGCCTAGCTCGGCAGAGCCAGGAAAAAACGTAAAAGTGTACCATGTAAAGACGTTGGCATGGCATGGTCAGGAACTGAATTATCGATCCATTCATGGTGGATCTGAAAGAGGACATGTTAACGTTGGACGCAAATGTATTTGCGTCTTCATATTCGGTAATGGAGGGAAATTACATGTACTTTAAGCACGTACATGGAGACGTTGGGGTACACGTTAGGGGACATACTTGACCATAAAAATTTCAATTACCTCAACATCATCAGTCACTTTCTTATGGGCCTTACATTTTATGACGGCCCCCTTTATGGGGAGTGTCAGGGAGTCTAACAGTCGGTGAATTAGGGGGCCATTTTGAATTTTGGTCCCATGGGGTGTAAGGAAATTCCTTTCTTTCCACAACCTCCCGAAGTTTGGGCCACCCGAAGGAATATTAGCTGTCAGTATAAATATTTATCATCATCCCTTTGCTTAAACTCACAAGCTCTAGTGAGGGCCACTAATTCTGTTGCTTGAGCAGAGCACCGCGGAATCTGAGCTGTTTCTACTACTCGCCCTAATGTCGTGAGAGGGTAGGCAGCTGAGGTGTTACCATCGGGCCCTCTGAGACATGATCCGTCCACATACAGTGTAACTTCTGGTTCTGCAATCGGGGTATCCTGTAAGTCAACCCTTCCCATCGTCTTCTCCTTCTCTGTCCTCAATATACAGTCATGTGGGACTAAGCGGGCATCCTGAGTATCTAGTGGGAGTAATGTGGCAGGGTTTAGTGCAGTGCATCTTTTGATGTTAATGTGGCTGGCAAAGAGTGTCAGTTCATATCCTGTAAGTCGGGCGCTAGTGAGGTACTGTGTCTTGGTGTTATTAAGGAGGGTATGTACAGAATGGGGGGCCATCAGAGCCAGAGGGGAGTTCATGATGATTCCCGCACTCAGACGGACCATGAGGGCGGCCGCAGCTGTCGCCTGTAGGCATCCTGGAAGAGCCCTTGCAACAGGATCTAGGGTGGCTGAAAAATAGGCACATGGCCGCTGGTGGCCTCCAAACATCTGGGTCAGGACAGTGCATGCACAGCCGTCGGTCTCATGTAAAAAAAGAAAAAATTGTTTGCTATAGTCAGGAGTACCGAGGAGTGGAGCAGTACACAGGGCCCTCTTCAAATCTTGGCAGGCCTGCGCATGCTCAGCAGTCCATGGAAAGGAACCGTCTGATATGTCTTTAGTGGTGAGGGCAAGAAGAGGTTTGACCATAGCCGAAAAATTGGATATCCACTGTCTACAGTATGAGGTTAGGCCTATGAAGGCTCGCACCTGCTTTTGTGTTCGTGGGGCCGTCATAGCATTGATAATGGCTACACGATCAGCGGTGAGCTGCCTTCCCTCCTTCGAGAGGAGATGACCTAAGTAGGTCACCTTCTCTTGACAAAACTGAAGCTTTTTCAAAAAGACTTTGTGGTTATGGAGGGCAAGGTGGCGTAACAGACAGAGAGTAGCTTCTTTACATGTTGGGGCAGAATTTGCAGCAATTAGGAGGTCATCTACATATTGTAATAGTGTGGAATTATCAGGGAGTTCCAAGGAATCTAGTTGACTATTTAGGGCTTGACTATAGATACTGGGGCTCTCGGTGAAACGTTGAGGGGCGCGGCAGAATCTAAAGCTCCGCCCACCAAGGGAGAAACCAAAGAATTGTCTGCTGTCAGGATGTATAGCAATGCTGAAAAAAGCATTCTTCAGGTCTATGACAGAAAAGTGCGTGGCGTCAGAAGGGACCATTGTTAAGAGGGCTGTAATGTCGGGGACAACATGCTATTGGGAGATTGTTATTTTGTTAATGGCTCTCAGGTTAATCACAAATCGGTATATTTTAGGGGAGAGAGCATCTCCATTGGTCTTTTTAAGAACAGGAATAATGGGACTGTTACAGATATAGCCATGTGTCTCCTCCACTACGCCCTTGTCCATCAATTCAGATATAATTGTCAAAAGGGCCATTTCTCCTTCCGCGGGTAGTCGATACTGCCAGAGGCAGGGGAGAAGTGCACCTGGCTGAATGTGTACCACATGAGGGGATATGTTGGGACCCTCTACTTCAGTGTCTGATGATGCCCAAGGGAGGAAGGTAAAGACTGCAACTCTGGTGGGAGGGGATCGGACAGGTACATATAGGTACATATAGGAAGCTGTGGTGGGAGAAATTGTTAGGATTACACCTTGGGGACTACATGATATGGTCGCATACAGAGCTTTCAGTAAAGCCATGCCTAACAAGGTGTTCCTGCAAAACCCACGGAGACATTCATATTGCCAGAAAGGGGTGCCTCCGGGACAGACAAACATGCAATAGAAGACCTGGTGGCCCCAGTATCCACAAGAAAATTCTTATCGTTCCCCACAACTGACATTTGAACATACAGGCCCCTTTGATCCACTGGAATTTGCACTCTGGTAATACCCCTTTCCTGGCTGTCCTATGCTTGGTAGGATCCTGTCTCAACAACTTCGTCATAATCATCATTGTAATAAGTGTGTGTTGCTTCGTACCCATCAAACCTATTGGCCAGGCCCGGCCAGACGGGAGCATCATCCCTGGGCCTAGGTTCTTTATCCTGTGGATGGGGCGGGCCATGGTCCCTAGTCGGCCTCGCTTCCCTAGGAGCACAAGGCAGAGTCTTCCCTGTTCTTATGTTTTTAGCTAACACGGGACACTCATCTATCCAATGGGCGTACCCCTTACAATAAGCACACTGATCTGTTTTGAGGGTTCCCGTACATTGAGGGCTGGAGGGGGTAGACTGGCGAGCCCTCGGAAGAGGTTGGAGTTGAGGTCTAAAATTCCAGCGGGCATCGGGACCTCGAGGAGGGTAAGCCTTCTGCAGAAGTTCCCTAGTCTTAAGATCCCTAACCTTCTTACTTTCCCTGCCTCTATCTGCATTCTCCCTATTCTCGTGATATTGTGCCATAGCCAAGATACCAATCATAGTTTGGGCAGACCACGTACTTTCAACTTTCTTAAGCCTAGCGGAGATCTCAGGAAGCAGGTTGCCGACAAACTTATCGAAAAACACTGGGCCAGAACCTGGGGTCCAAGGATCCAAACCACTATGTCCCTTGTATTCTGTCTCAAAACAGGTAAAGAAGTCAGCCACATTCTCATCTTTTCGTTGCCTACAGGCATTTATTTTATCCCAGTTAATGACAGTTTCCAGCAAAAGTGTTTTCATAAACGTTATTATTTTACCGGGCAAAGTCAGGATGGCAGCTTCTGGTTTAGTCCCTCCTACCCTTTCTTCTTCCATAGCCTCTAGGTCAGCCCATTTACCTCCCAATGCTACTTCATGGTCAGTATGTCGAATCTTGTCCCAGATTTCAGTGGGGACAACCGTACCAAAAAGTAAATCTATATCCTCAAGAACTAGAGTACCTGCAGATATAACCTAACCTAATTCTCTGTAAAAGGCAGCCGGATTCTTCCGGGGATCTGGTAATTGTCCTTTTAACTGCATTACTTCTGACCTTTTCCAAGGAACATGAACCCAAAGCCTGCACCAGTGTGCTTCAACAGCCCCTCTGCCATTATTTTGGGCATCAGTAAGTGCGTTAAAAAAACAGGGGCCGCCTCTCTCATTGGCATAGCTGTTTCTAGAGGGGTGTTGGAAAAGACGATCATATCACGGTAAGCCATTAAAGCAGACATAGCGCCAAACATCCCCTCTCCCTAAACATCGCCTCTTTTTATTTGCGACCTAAGGTCCATTAATGCGGTGGGTATCTGCATAAGCGCATTCTCAAATTTTCGCATGACCAAAATACATATGTATTTAGCCCAGGTGGTCTGTTCCATAATCATCCACTTAGAAAAGGTGGACCATATTTCTTTAAAGGTATAAATATTCCCAGTATTTATCCAACATTCACACTGTTGCCAATTTAGGTCATTTTCTCGAAGGGACGAAAAGCTGACTGCAGAGCGCAAGGAGGCCAGTTGGAAGAAATTCAACAATTTATATAAATCTTGCTTAACTCTAGACCAAGGGGAAGTAGGAAAAGGGTGGGTAGGGGTAAAGCCGCAGGTGTTGGGCGGATGGAGACTTGTTGTCATTCCCGCAGCGAGGACACGCTTAACGGGCGTGGTTGGTGTCATAGGAAAAGTCGGGAGGGTCGGTATGACAGGGAGAACAGTAGAAGGGGCAGTGGGGGCAAGAGTGGGCGGTGGCGGGAGGACATGCAGGGTGGGAGGCGTCAGGGTAGGGTACATTGGGGCATATGCAGGAGGGCTATCTAGCATGGTATCAAGCAAGGAATCACCTTCTTTTTCCCCTTCCATGTGGCCCTTTCCTTTCTCCTCACAAGCTGGATAACATTTTTGTACCCGAGCCCCATGCTCCCTATTAGCTATTTCTACCGATTTTGTCATTTGATTTTGTAAATTTTCTCTAGCGTGGTCGGCCATTGACATACGGTCCTGTTTCTTGGGCCTTTTGCTTTCTAGCTCTCTGCTCTATCTCTTTCCTCCAAAATTGGACAGATTCAAACATAGACGGGCCCGTTTTTCTTTTCAATAATTGTTCCTCTAAGTTGGCGAGAACTTGGGAATTTAAGGAGCCATAAACCGGCCACTGTAAGTCTGTGTTACTTTGTTTGGTATACTTTACCCATAATGCGGAAAACATTATGGCAGAAGGGCCATGTTTAACATACATCGTATGGCCAGGGGTCCCTTCTGGAGGAAGCGGGTAGGCCACCTCCAGCTGGGAGTCCTGCGTACACATGCAACAATATCATTTCTTGAACTTACTACTGACTGGCATGCTTAAAAACAGATAACAGACACCAGCGGGTTTCTGAAACTCACCTCGCTTGCTTGGCTTTTGCAGGAAGGTAAAGACTGCAACTCTGGTGGGAGGGGATCGGACAGGTACATATAGGTACATATAGGAAGCTGTGGTGGGAGAAATTGTTAGGATTACACCTTGGGGACTACATGATATGGTCGCATACAGAGCTTTCAGTAAAGCCATGCCTAACAAGGTGTTCCTGCAAAACCCACGGAGACATTCATATTGCCAGAAAGGGGTGCCTCCGGGACAGACAAACGTGCAATAGAAGACCTGGTGGCCCCAGTATCCACAAGAAAATTCTTATCGTTCCCCACAACTGACATTTGAACATACAGGCCCCTTTGATCCACTGGAATTTGCACTCTGGTAATACCCCTTTCCTGGCTGTCCTATGCTTGGTAGGATCTTGTCTCAACAACTTTGTCATAATCATCATTGTAATAAGTGTGTGTGTTGCTTCGTACCCATCAAACCTATTGGCCAGGCCCGGCCAGACGGGAGCATCATCCCTGGGCCTAGGTTCTTTATCCTGTGGATGGGGCGGGCCATGGTCCCTAGTCGGCCTCGCTTCCCTAGGAGCACAAGGCAGAGTCTTCCCTGTTCTTATGTTTTTAGCTAACACGGGACACTCAGTCAATAATAGCAGAATCATACAGAACAGACACCTGCTGGTTTTTAAAATGTCTCCTCTCCTCTCCTCTCCTCTCTTGCTTGGCTTTGGCAAAAGTCAATACCAACTTGGCTTTTGCGAAACAGAATCACACAGACTTGGTGGATAATCAGTCCACCCTTACCTTACAGGGTTAGTTCTCTTCTGCAGACCTAGGGCTGTGTACTGTTCCAGAAATTATTTGCTAGGGGACTCCAGCGAGGACGCGGTCATGTGGCCCAGACCGGGTGGGGAGGGACAGCGAGCGAGTCGTTCGGTCTACTGAAATACAAGAATCTCTCGGGTAGGGCGCCTCCTTCTGAGTCTCTCTGTGCACCTCCTCACATCCACCAGGCCTGACTTTCGTGCTCGTGGAGTCCCTGTTCAGGCGCCATTTGAAGAACCGGTTAAACCCACTTACTGGGTCTCGGCGGCAGGAGAACCGCCCTAGTCTTCCATACCTTCCATACTTAGTAAAAGGAGACACAGGAGCCTTCGTCTGCAGAAGGAACCCAGATTTATTTCAATAGCCCGGGCTATGGAACAGAGGGGCATATTATCAAGGGGGTTTATCTCCGCTTTTTTGGCTTTAAAAGCCAAGAAAGCGGAGTTAAAATTATCTCCCTATTACCAAGCTGTCGCTAACACCAGTTAGTGACAGCTAATAGGAGATAGCGACCATCTTGGGCCTTGCTTTGCATGTCAGTGATATTTATCACTAATGACATGCAAAGTGGGCGTGCCAAGATGTTAGCGACTGGAAACAGTCCCTAACATCGCTATCTCCTATTACCAACTTTTGGAGATATTCGCGCTAAGCGCGAATATCTCCAAAAGCTAACACCTGCCCTGAGCAGTTCTTAGCCATGTTATCCAATGGGAGGTGGATAACATGGCTAAGAGCATTTGCTCGATAATGCATGAATATCGCTGACTTTTCAGCGATATTCATGCATTTCGGCCGTTTTTTATCGCATTTGCGATAAACCTTGTTAATAGCAAGGTTTATCTGCGATAAAAATCGCCGATGTGCGGCGATAATTTTTGTCTCTAAACAAGTTAGAGACAAAAATTATCGCTAGTTGTTGGTAATATGCCCCAGAGTTCCAAGCTAGTCAGAGACAAGACAGAGGAGGCTGCTACTTCACTCTGTAGCTTACAAGCCTATTATACTTTTTCATCCCAGTCTGTTGGCTGTTAGTTCATTGTTTAATCAGGGCAGTGTTTGCAGTTCATAACCAGATCCAGACACCGTTTGTAGATGGTGACCTGGTCAAGGCTTGGTACTCAAATCATTGTTCACTTGGATTTGATCAAGGCTTAGTCTTTTCAGGTCATTTTTCAATTGCCTTGATCAAAGCCCGGTCTTTCAAGTCATTGTTTAATCAACCTGATCAGGGCCCAACAGTCAGACCATTGTCCAGATAACCTGATCATGGTATCAAGGATGTTTATCAGGCTGGGAGCAGGAGAAGAAAAACAAGCTTGTTTACACAGGGCGTGGGTGTCTCATGGCTTTCTGTTGAACTGCAAAGAACATGGGGGTTGGGTATGCGACAGTTCCCGGGCAGAAATGCAGGCTGCAAGATGGTCTCTGTCGTGTCAGTTTAGATTTTCCTCAGGCACCAGTAGAAACAACCAGGTGGGTCGTGTGGAAGTGTTTGACACGAGATGGCAATGAAAAAGCAATGGAGTCCCGGTACAAATGATGCAGATCAGAAGAACACTTTTCCTCAACCTCAATAATGAGCCTTGCATCATTCTGAAGCATGTAACTCCAGTGTTGGTAGGGAGTCATGCCAGTAACTCTGCAACACATAGTTAATCAGTTGTTGAGTTTGTGGAAGAGGGAAACAACATTCCCTGTGCATTGATTCAAGAATTCAAGGACGTTTTTGACGACAAGTTAGGATACCTGTCTGATTATTCGCACAGAATTGGTTTGAAGGACAATGTAGCCCTAGTGGCTTGCAAGGTCAGGGGAGTTCCTCTGACTAAGCGACAGACTATGCTCACTGAACGAAATAAATTGGAGAAAGATGGGATTATTATTAGCCTTGACAATAATTCAATCTATCTTCAATTTTTCCATGTTGTCCTTACATGCATGGCATCAGGTACGGTTTGGTTGTGCGTAGATTTGACGGGTCTCAACAGGGCTGTGGTCATGGACAAGTATCCCATGCCAAACATCTTGAAGATGCTTACCGAGTTGGAGGAAGCTATTACTTTTTCCACATTAAACCAAAAGGCGGCAAACCATCAGATCCGGTTCAACGTTGCTTCCATCTGTTTGTCTTCTTTTATCACGCCTTTTGACATGTTCAAGTTCACCTGGTTATCGTTTGGGCTGCATTCCGCAGCTGAGGTCTTCCAGAGAGCTATGGAGGTGTTTTGGACAACATTGAAGAGATAAAGATTTATTAGGACGATATTTTATTCTATTGACAGGTTCAGGAATAGAGGGCTCACCTTAAGCGAGAGCAAATGTAAATTCTACCAATCTGAGATAGAAGACTTAGGAAATAAACTGACTGAGGGAGGTGTGAAACCAAAGGAACAATTAGGTCAAACCGTTGACAATTTTATACTCTTGTTAATATAGAGGAGTGGATAGCATTCCTAGGCATGGCAGAATTTTATAATATATTTGTGCCTTCCTTTGCCAGCCATACTAAACATTTGAGAGCTCAGTTGAAGAAGGGTATGACATTTTCTTGGCCTTCTGAATGTGAACGGGAATTTTAGGACATTAAGACAGCTCTAAACAATGTTCCATTCCTGCAGGAATTTGACGTTAGCGCTCGTTGCACCTTAGGTAACTAAAATAATAGGAATACTAGAAATGCAGTGAAGCACACTGCAGTATGTGTAGGAGCTTTCATCATAGTAAAACGTCTGCAAAGGTGTGGAGTGTTTGCAAACTCTGTCAAATTTATCTGTAACTGCCTTTGGAATTTGAACAAAATTGTTATGGTAGGACAAGGTCTGGGGGCCGGTATTGTAAAAAAGGAGGAGGATGCGAAAGATTAACCAAAACGTAGCAGACAGGTTGTGGTTCCTTCTGCATTTCTGCAAGATTTTGTTTCTAAGTGAGAATTCAAGATGCCAGGTCCTGGGGGCATTATGCAGAGATAGGAGGATGGTGCACCCCCCCCTTCCCTCGTGGCGCCTACAATGCTCCAGGGGCTACAAACTACCTGGGGCTTATATTCTTATAAATAGGGGTCCTCTTGGACCCCTAGAGCCCCCTGAACCGTCACCTCAATGGGGCTTTAATTATACATAATGCAGGCGTGGTGCAGATCCCACCTGCAGCCCAGTGGGCAGCCACCTCCCCGGGGCTTGAATTAGACATAATGCAGAGGGCCTTATTGATCCTCCCTCAGCCCCAGGGCCGGCCACCTCCCTGAGTTTTAATTATAAATAATGCCACCACGACCCCGGGGCAAATATAAATAAAAAAGGCATCCCTCCTGAAGCTAACATGTCTCTGGGGATCGCCACCCCCCCAGGGGAGGCTCTTGCAATCTCCTAGGGTGCCCATCCCCGGGACACCACAGTTTGCTATGGCTTAACAGGAGCATTACCTCCCCGCCAAGCCATAGCAAGCTCTCCTCCGCTTCTAGTAAACAAGAGCAGAAACCTTTCCCTACTGTTGCACTCTCTGGAGTGGGAATAGTATTTTTTACCCCTACGCTATCCAACGCTTTCCCTACTGTTGCACTCTCTGGAGTGGGAATAGTAATTTTTACCCCTACGCTATCCAATGCTTTCCCTACTGTTGCACTCAGTGGAGTGGGAATAGTAATTTTTACCTCAACGCTATCCAACGCTTTCCCTACTGTTGCACTCTCTGGAGTGGGAATAGTAATTTTTACCCTTCCAATATCCAACGCTTTCCCTACTGTTGCACTCTCTGGAGTGGGAATAGTAATTCTTACCCCTACGCTATCCAATGCTTTCCCTACTGTTGCACTCTCTGGAGTGGGAATAGTAATTTTTACCCTTATGCTATCCAACGCGTTCCCTAGTGTTGCACTCTCTGGAGTGGGAATAGTAATTTTTACCCCTACGCTATCGAACGCTTTCCCTACTGTTGCACTCTCTGGAGTGGGAACAGTATTTTTTACCCCTACGCTATCCAACGCTTTCCCTACTGTTGCACTCACTGGAGTGGGAATAGTATTTGTTACCCTCTCGCTATCCAACGCTTTCCCTACTGTTGCACTCTCCGGAGTGGGAATAGTAATTTTTACCCTTACGCTATCCAACGCTTTCCCTACTGTTGCACTCACTGGAGTGGGAATAGTATTTTTTACCCCTATGCTATCCAACACTTTCCCTACTGTTGCACTCTCTGGAGTGGGAATAGTATTTTTTACCCCTACGCTATCCAGCGCTTTCCCTACTGTTGCACTCACTGGAGTGGTAATATAATGTTACCCTCCTGCTATGCTACGGTAAAATATTGTACATTTTTTATTAATAACTTAAATTAATTATATCTTAATTTTAAGGTTATTTGAGTATTTTTAAGTATGTTTTAGTTAATTATATTTATTATTTCATTAATTTTAAATTACTTTTAAGACATTTAAAAAAATTCGATATTTTGACTGACTATATTTTTTACAGACTATATTTTGGATTCGATATTTTTGTACTTACCTGTTTGTAGATAGAAATTCGATAATTTGGCATTCTATATTTTGGTGACTATATTTTGGTAAGTCTATATTTTGTCATTCTATATTATGTCAGTGATCCTTCCTTAATCATAAATACAAGCTGTGTCACTCGGGCCCTCAGACCCATATTTACTAATGCCTAGCATCAGTTTTGCATCACAAAAGATACAGAATCAGGGCTCAAAGTGTTAGGGAGTGATATACTGTCCAATGGAAACTATTACATTTGAAAGTTCCCCAAATTAACACAAAGTTTAGCTGTGCATTACCTTGCCTCATATATTCCACGGGTGGTACAAGGGTGTTCCAATGCATAAACCCATGGATTTTGACACAAATCCTTTCCTAAAAACATTTGAAGCCAAGGATTTACACTAAAACCTTATGCCTGCCGAAGCAGGAATAACAAGGAGAAATGTTATTTCTCCTTATTTTTCCAAGATTTCATTTGTGCTGTATGTACAGCTCGCAAAGCTGGAAAAGTCTCAAAGGATAGTTTTTATACTAGAAGGTTCCACTTCCAAGGTAAACCTATTCTTTAATGAACGCACACACGCTTGCACTTTGTCGCAAGGGTCTGTGTGTTGTCGTTTGGCAGCCAAACATGCACCAGCGCTGGGGGAGGGAAATATTATTATTAGATATGGTAATTTTTTTCTCTCTCCCTTTGGCGCAAAGGCAGCACACAAACTTTTGTTACAGCACTGCATCAAATGTTTATCTTTGGATTCTGTCAACTAAGACACCATTGTCACAGAGTGTGCAAGCTGCTGCAGGCATGTGCGTTCACGATGTGATTTGCTGGCAGCGTACACTGCCTTGCAGCCCCGCAGCTTTGTCTTTTGTTTGTCATCTGCTTTATTCCTGTTTACTTTCTTAGCCAAAACAGCACTTGTATGTGGACAGGACAGTGAGTAAGAGTTAAAAAATGGTGAGGAAGATAAACGGGGTGAGAGCATGGTGATGGTACCTTGAGTGCTCTTTGAAGCTCCAGCTGTCCCAGATACCATTAAGCCTAGCTACCCCTTGCAGTTTATCTAGCTCACCTCAGCTGATACTCTTTAAGATAGATCATGCTTACAAGCATCATGTAGTGTACAGAGGTAGATAGACTGCCCACCTCATGTTGTATTTGTGCTCTTAAGGCTTCTGTTATGTCTGTGGGGGGGGGGGGCGCTAGAGGGCTGGCTGCAAGATGGTCGCCACGTAGTGAGGCTCTGCCCGCTGGATTGCCAATCCATCAGTTATCCTGCAGTCTGGGTGCCCATCGAGGCTTGCAAAAGTGTGGCTGTGCTCCTTAATTGCAGTAGCTGTCACTACATACCAGTTTGCTGCATCTCGGTGGCGTCAAAAGCAAAATGGAGGCGCTAAAATAGCGGCTGCTGAGGGGAAGAAAATGGTGGCCCCATTTGAGCGGAGTGCGCGTCGGAGCACCAGACCCTGATCCAGTGGAATGCGGACAGCCCGGCGCCCCAGCAATTTGTGGTGGCTGGATTAGCTGCGTGTGTGGGCGGAGCCCCATGAGTGCCCTGTACTTGTGGAGTCTCGCCCGTCTGCGGGCTCTGCTGTTGGCCTTTGAGGCGTGCATCTTGGGAGGGACCTGCCGCTGCCCGGCCTGAGCAGGTGAGAAGTGATCAGCCGGGAGCTCGCCCGGTGGGAGGTGCCTCAGAAACTGCAGAGAGGTGACCTACGAGGCATGGGCGGCCCGAGGTGACTGTGTGGTGGCGACCAGGCTTGTGGGGCCCACTTCTGGCTTGGGCCTGCTTTCACGTCCTCGATGGGTGGGGGAACTGCTGTGCTCTGCAGTGGGGCCGTGCAAGCCTGGTACAGCACATTGGAGCTGCGAGGTGGAGGGAGCTGTTGAGGCAGGCCCGGGGGGAATAGCACCACTTGCGCATCTTGCCGCTGGCCAGGTGGGACGACACCGACTGAGAAGAGCAGAACCCCGCACCATGGACTACCGGGGCCTCGTTGTCTCCAAACCGGACAGCCCTGGTGAATCTTTTCTTCTTTCTTGACTGCCCCCTGGGATTTCCCTAGGCGGCCTGCCTCCCCCACGGATCGTTGCTCTGCCACACTCGTGCCTGGAGTGCCGAGGTGCATGACGCCCCCCAGCCCTAAGAGCTGCACCTGACTGGGCCTGTCTGCCACTAAGGTCCCGCTAACTGTTTACACAGGCACCTTAAGGCAGGTGGAGACAGTGCTGCTGCATGGCACTTGCTACCAGGTGGCCTCTTTTACAACTACCTGGGTACAGGTACCCAATAGGGCCCATGTTTTGAGGGACCAAGCAGGCAACACGAGGGCATGCTGTGCTACATCAGGGGCACTGAAGATGTGTGTGGTGGATTAGACCTGCTAGCAACAAGACCTGGTCCTTTGGGGGGGTACGCGGACTCCCCCTGTGGGATGTTTCCGAGCGCATCTGTATTGGGCGCTTCACTGTGCCTACGCTGCTGGGACTGGACAGGTCCACCAAGGGGGCAGCCGTCCCTGGTTGCCAGACCAGTCAATTTACCATGGGTAAGGCAGAAATGAGACAACCTAAAATCTTGTTTGAGCAGCAAAAAACTTCGAGAGGGACCACCCCCACCGTGGAAGACCCAACCCAGAGACCATGCATGCTGCTACTGTCCCTGAACCTAGAATCCATGAAATATTTGTCGATCTAAAAAACTCTCTATCCACCGTCGACCTGAAGAGTGACTCAATGTCAAACCGTCTGGACCGGCTCCGGGACAAGGTGTCGAACTATGATGAGCGTCTCACGGAAGATGAGCTGCGGACATCCGCGCTGGAGGATGAGGGAGTGATGACCTGGGAAAAACTGCTCCGTATGGAGAAAGTGCTGGAGGTCATCAAGAATAAAAATGAGGACCTCGAAGCGAGGTCCAGGCGCAAACAACTGCGCATTCTCTGAATCCCCGAAACCACTGCGATGACCGGAGTAGAGGACTACATCGAGAAAATGATGCGGTCCCTCTTTGGCGAGGTTCTGTCCACAATATGTATTGTAGAGCGTTCCCACAGGTCCCGCGGCCCGAGATCCCCTCCTGGGGCCCCGTGTCACACAATCATTGCAAGACTTTTAAGTTATAAGGACCATGAAACTGTGCTGCGAAAGGCTTGGGATCAACATGATCTCAGGTACCAGGGGATCTCGTTTTGTGCAAAAACTTCATAGTGGGATACTCCAATTATGCCAAGGACACAGCTGTTATCCCTAGAAAGGGCCTCACTTGACACACCGCACTGCGATATGCGATCCCCGGGGGCGTTATGTGGTGGGGGTTCTTGCAGGTCATCCAGTTAACCTCATATCAGTATTTGTCCCTAATACTGACAAACCCCAATTTTTCAATGAGGTGTGGCGGTTGGCGGACTCCTGAGGTCCCGGAGCTCTGGGGAGGTGATTTTAATGTAATTCTTAATTCGATCTTGATAGGTCAAGCGGTTCTCGCCGACCTCACCCCCGAGCTGCGGCACAACTTCAGGCACTTATAGAAGACCACGATCTGATAGACGTTTGGCATCGCCAACACCAACGTGGCCGGATAGGGACTTGCATCTCCTCTGCGGGCACCACCTGGTCTAGAATTGACTATTAGCTTATAACTCGCGATGTGGACATCTGGGCTAGACAATGCACACCTTGCCCGAGCACGCTCAGACCATGCCCTAGTACTATTAGAATTTATTTTACCGGACATGCCGAATAGAGCTTTCAAATGGAGACTTCCAGCTGGTGCCGTCTCCAAAAGCAGGTGTTCAGAGAAGAAATCGGGTCGGCCATACAGGACTATTTTGACACCAACATTGGCTCAGTAGATTCCCCATCCACACTGTGGGAGGCATTTAAAGATTTTAAATGTGTGTGAACATTGAAAATGCGCACATCTCAGTGTTTGGGCACTCCCTCTGGTTCACAAATAGATTGACTCCATATGGTTTTATGAATTTATTCAATAAGAGTTACTTGTTTTTCAAAAGTTCATCAGTGGATTATTTGCATCCAAATCATTATATTTTTCACAAAATCATCGTCGCTCCAATGCATTTCGGGTCCATTACCCTTTCTCAAGGAGCACTAAAAAAATAAGAACGATCTATATTGACATCATGGTTATGTAACCTAAAGATAACATATTCAAAAAGAGCATTTCCCAAATAGTAGAAACAAACGTGTGGATTCAAAAAACAAACGGAAGTCTGTGCAGAAAGATATACAAGTAACCAAGGAGTATAGGAAAGTTAACCATAGCGGGGAGACTGGGGGGTGTCAGGATGGAATTAGCGCACCCAGGAAAAGGAATGGGTGCACGAAGAAAATGCTGGGGTAAATAATAAATGCTCACGTGTAAGCGGAGCTGTAATGCGGTGCTGGAAAGGAAAATGTAAACACGGGCGGTTAGGTTATCGCTCGAAAAGCGAGTGCAACTATGAGCAAAAGTTTGCTGCCGGGTCTCAGCTTGTGGGCTTACCGATATAGGATTTTGGGTGGGGACAAACGAAGTCTCCAGGTCGTTAACTGCAACTCAGGGTCGCCGGGCTGAAGTGACGGCTCACGAGTGAAATTGACACAGTATAAACGCGAGGTGGGATCGGCGAACATAGAAATTGACGAAGGACCAGGTAGTGTTGACAGTGGGGGCCATATTGAAATGGGCAAATGACATAAACGTGAGGTTAGTAAGGCAAACAAGGTGACATAGGATAGCGGGGTGATCAAGGAGTGAAAATAGCAAACGTATGGACGGACAGGATAACAAAAAACATTGTCAAAAGCGGGTGATATTAAAATAAACATAAAAAAGTGCATAAACATCTCAGTAAACTCGCACAATGTAAATGTGTCCTTATATACCCAGCCGGGTATTTTACAGAAAGCAGCTTAACTCGATACGGTCATTAAGACCGAAAGGTTTGTATGATTGCAAGTGATAAATCCATGAAGTTTCCCTTTGTAGTAGAAACTTATTGTTGTCTCTTCCTTCCTTTTTTTCAACCATTTCAAGGACCAAAAATTTCAATTGTGCCACAGTATGTTGATTTTCCATGAAGTGTGTCGCCACACTAGATTTGGTTTGTTTTGTCCTGATGTTGGATTTGTGTTCATTTAATCTAACTTTGATTTTTCGCTCTGTTTTGCCTATGTAGATCTTTCCACATGGACATTTGAGGAGGTAAATTAGGTTGGATGAATCACACGTTGCGTTGACTTTCAGATTAATTGCTGTCCCTCTCATTGGGTGGTTGATTTTGTTACCATTGATGATGTTGTTACAACTGTTGCAGTTAAGGCACGGTTTAGTGCCTTTGTAGATCGGTGAAATGGGTGTTTCTTTTGACAGGATCTCCTTCAGGTTGTTAGCTCTGGTGTATGCGAAGATCGGAGGGTTTTTAAACATATCTTTGAAGTCAGGTTCTGATGCCAGAATTCTCCAATGTTGTAGGATAATTTTTTTGTATCTTCCACTCAGTGTTGAGTATTTAGAGACGACTACCATCCGGTTGGTCTCTTTTCTGGTTGTCTTTTTCAAAGCTGTTTGACGTTCGATTCTGGATACTTTAATCTTGGCCTCCTCTGTGGTTTCCTGCGGGTATCCTCTGGCTGTGAATCTTAAACTCATTTCATCGATCCGTTGGACCAAAGTATCCGGATTGGATACAATACGTTTAACTCGCAACATTTGGCTGTACGGAAGGTGACGTTTTAGCGAATGTTGATGAAAGCTAGCGAAGTGCAAAGTATTATTGCGGTCTGTTGGCTTTCTGTAAAGGTCTGTAATTAGACCGGTATCAGATCTAGTGATTAGAACGTCCAGAAAATTAATTTGGGTGTCATCAAGATTCCATGTCATTTGTATTCTGTGGTCTTTAGTGTTTAGGTTGTTGAGTTCATCTTCCAACATGGTTTTGGTGCCTTTCCACATGAAGAATAGGTCGTCGATGTACCTGACGTACATCAACTAATTTTCGGTCCAAGATAGATTGTCATAGATGTACTTTTGTTCGAAGTCAGACATGTAAATGTTAGCATACGCTGGAGCAGCGCAATTGCCCATGGACATCCCAGAAGATTGTTGGAACCAGTGGTTGTTATGACAAAAATAGCTATGATAAAGTGTGTAAATCATAAGCTCCATCAGAAAAACTTTCATGGCTTCCGGGATATTGCTGTGTGCTAGGGTTTTCTCAATGGCTTCTATTCCACCTCTATGTGGAATTGAGGTGTACAAACTGTTCACATCCGCGGTGCAGAAGGTCAGGTTGTCATTTTGATTTATTTTGATTTCCGACAGTTTGAGTATAAACTCAGTGGTGTCTTTCACGTAGCTTTTTGATTCTTTGACAAATGGTTGGAGATACCGGTCAAGAAATTTGCCTACGGGCTCATGGAGAGATCCCTTGGTGGACACAATAGGCCGCATTGGCGGGTCCTTTAAATTTTTGTGTATCTTGGGTAGTAAGGTTATGGTGGGACTTCTTGGGTAATCAACCACTAAGTATTTCTTGGTACGTTCATCAATGATGCCTGTATCGTAAGCTTTGTCGATGATTGATGTCAATGCAGCTTTGTATGAACTGGTAGGATTGGATTCTAGTGGAATGTAAGTATCGGATTCACCGATGTGTTCATCCATCTTGGTATCATACATACTGGAATTCATAACGACGAGAGCCCCGCCTTTATCAGCTTTTATGCATTTGATCGATTTGTTGTTGGCGATCTTCTTTAGTGTGTCATTATCTTTCTGTGTCAGATTTCTGGTCCCAGTTCTTTTCTTGAAGTTTATTTTACCCAAATCTTGTTTGACTAAGGTTTCAAACGTGTCTATACTTTTGTGACTGATAGGTGGTATATATGAGCTCGTGGGGCGTAGTCCACAGAGTTGATCCGGTTTCTGATCCATAGTTGGTGGAATCACATTCTCAAAAAAGTGTCGTAGTCTTTATTTCCTTGTTAGTTTAAATGTGCTGGTTTCTAATTCCAATTGATTGGTGTATGAGGTGGGAATAAAGGATGTGCCTTTTTGCAGAAGCTCAGTCTCATGTTGTGATAGTTGAGTGTCAGAGATATTGATCACTAGCGATTCTGCTTCTTTTTGTCCTTCTTGGAGCCTCTTGTGTTTGGGGCTTCTGGTTCCTTTTCTCTTACTTCGCCTGGGTCGTCGGTGTCTGGGGGGCCTCTCTCTAAAAAAGGACCTCTGTTAGATGTAGAAGCACTCTCTTCCGTTTGTGTTCTATTTTGTTCTTGACCCCTGTTAGTGTCAAGGGTTGTCTTCCTGGTTTGCCTGCTCGAAGTGTCGCTCCCAGAGGAGGAGGTATCGGTGTGTTGACTTGTCCGTTTATTGCGACGGCGTTGGGCATAAATATCAGCCCAAGTATATACCTCATCCAATTGGTAATCTAAGGTGTCACGTTTGAATTTCCTAAGTTTCCTGTCATTAATGTCCTTAGTATGTTTATCCAGTTGGATTTTCATGTCTTCTAACATTTGCGAAATGTCTTCTGTTGTTTTGAACACTTCAATTTCTTTCTCAACCTCTTTAATTTCATTGGTGAGTTCAACCAGAATGTTAGACAATTCTTCAATGATAAGCAGTATGAGATCTAAACTGCATTTGTTTAGAATTGCGTTCCACTTGGCTTGGAAGTTTTTAGAGTTCTTGCACAAAAACGGTTTGAGTGCGATTCTGAGTCCACGGGGAATGCGGAGAGCTTGGTGGTATTTTACTAATGTCTTTGCATGTAGTTGCTGGTTGATGCGACGTTTAGATAAGTATAGGAGATGTTTGACACATTGTTCTCTTGTGCGAGTGCTGGACTCCTGTGATACGTCATCTTGGATTAATGCATAGATGCGTTCTTTTTCATCATCTCCATATGCTAGGAGGTCTGCTCTTGCTTCTGTGGATTTTGAGATGGTTTCGTATTGCATACTGGTTGCGTGCTATTGCCTTTGATGGGCGGAACGACTGTTAGACTCAAAAAGTAAGATGGGCAATGCACTGCGTAGTTAATGGAAAAGTGTAATTGAATCTTCAAAGATACGTTTTAGGGTTTAAAGGTGCTCCAACTGGTGGCGTAACCGTCCGTTTACGCCAGAGCTATGACTTTAAATGTGTGTGAACATTGAAAATGCGCACATCCCAGTGTTTGGGCACTCCCTCTGGTTCACAAATAGATTGACTCCATATGGTTTTATGAATTTATTCAATAAGAGTTACTTGTTTTTCAAAAGTTCATCAGTGGATTATTTGCATCCAAATCATTATATTTTTCACAAAATCATCGTCGCTCCAATGCATTTCGGGTCCATTACCCTTTCTCAAGGAGCACTAAAAAAATAAGAACGATCTATATTGACATCATGGTTATGTAACCTAAAGATAACATATTCAAAAAGAGCATTTCCCAAATAGTAGAAACAAACGTGTGGATTCAAAAAACAAACGGAAGTCTGTGCAGAAAGATATACAAGTAACCAAGGAGTATAGGAAAGTTAACCATAGCGGGGAGACTGGGGGGTGTCAGGATGGAATTAGCGCACCCAGGAAAAGGAATGGGTGCACGAAGAAAATGCTGGGGTAAATAATAAATGCTCACGTGTAAGCGGAGCTGTAATGCGGTGCTGGAAAGGAAAATGTAAACACGGGCGGTTAGGTTATCGCTCGAAAAGCGAGTGCAACTATGAGCAAAAGTTTGCTGCCGGGTCTCAGCTTGTGGGCTTACCGATATAGGATTTTGGGTGGGGACAAACGAAGTCTCCAGGTCGTTAACTGCAACTCAGGGTCGCCGGGCTGAAGTGACGGCTCACGAGTGAAATTGACACAGTATAAACGCGAGGTGGGATCGGCGAACATAGAAATTGACGAAGGACCAGGTAGTGTTGACAGTGGGGGCCATATTGAAATGGGCAAATGACATAAACGTGAGGTTAGTAAGGCAAACAAGGTGACATAGGATAGCGGGGTGATCAAGGAGTGAAAATAGCAAACGTATGGACGGACAGGATAACAAAAAACATTGTCAAAAGCGGGTGATATTAAAATAAACATAAAAAAGTGCATAAACATCTCAGTAAACTCGCACAATGTAAATGTGTCCTTATATACCCAGCCGGGTATTTTACAGAAAGCAGCTTAACTCGATACGGTCATTAAGACCGAAAGGTTTGTATGATTGCAAGTGATAAATCCATGAAGTTTCCCTTTGTAGTAGAAACTTATTGTTGTCTCTTCCTTCCTTTTTTTCAACCATTTCAAGGACCAAAAATTTCAATTGTGCCACAGTATGTTGATTTTCCATGAAGTGTGTCGCCACACTAGATTTGGTTTGTTTTGTCCTGATGTTGGATTTGTGTTAATTTAATCTAACTTTGATTTTTCGCTCTGTTTTGCCTATGTAGATCTTTCCACATGGACATTTGAGGAGGTAAATTAGGTTGGATGAATCACACGTTGCGTTGACTTTCAGATTAATTGCTGTCCCTCTCCTTGGGTGGTTGATTTTGTTACCATTGATGATGTTGTTACAACTGTTGCAGTTAAGGCACGGTTTAGTGCCTTTGTAGATGGGTGAAATGGGTGTTTCTTTTGACAGGATCTCCTTCAGGTTGTTAGCTCTGGTGTATGCGAAGATCGGAGGGTTTTTAAACATATCTTTGAAGTCAGGTTCTGATGCCAGAATTCTCCAATGTTGTAGGATAATTTTTTTGTATCTTCCACTCAGTGTTGAGTATTTAGAGACGACTACCATCCGGTTGGTCTCTTTTCTGGTTGTCTTTTTCAAAGCTGTTTGACGTTCGATTCTGGATACTTTAATCTTGGCCTCCTCTGTGGTTTCCTGCGGGTATCCTCTGGCTGTGAATCTTAAACTCATTTCATCGATCCGTTGGACCAAAGTATCCGGATTGGATACAATACGTTTAACTCGCAACATTTGGCTGTACGGAAGGTGACGTTTTAGCGAATGTTGATGAAAGCTAGCGAAGTGCAAAGTATTATTGCGGTCTGTTGGCTTTCTGTAAAGGTCTGTAATTAGACCGGTATCAGATCTAGTGATTAGAACGTCCAGAAAATTAATTTGGGTGTCATCAAGATTCCATGTCATTTGTATTCTGTGGTCTTTAGTGTTTAGGTTGTTGAGTTCATCTTCCAACATGGTTTTGGTGCCTTTCCACATGAAGAATAGGTCGTCGATGTACCTGACGTACATCAACAAATTTTCGGTCCAAGATAGATTGTCATAGATGTACTTTTGTTCGAAGTCAGACATGTAAATGTTAGCATACGCTGGAGCAGCGCAATTGCCCATGGACATCCCAGAAGATTGTTGGAACCAGTGGTTGTTATGACAAAAATAGCTATGATAAAGTGTGTAAATCATAAGCTCCATCAGAAAAACTTTCATGGCTTCCGGGATATTGCTGTGTGCTAGGGTTTTCTCAATGGCTTCTATTCCACCTCTATGTGGAATTGAGGTGTACAAACTGTTCACATCCGCGGTGCAGAAGGTCAGGTTGTCATTTTGATTTATTTTGATTTCCGACAGTTTGAGTATAAACTCAGTGGTGTCTTTCACGTAGCTTTTTGATTCTTTGACAAATGGTTGGAGATACCGGTCAAGAAATTTGCCTACGGGCTCATGGAGAGATCCCTTGGTGGACACAATAGGCCGCATTGGCGGGTCCTTTAAATTTTTGTGTATCTTGGGTAGTAAGGTTATGGTGGGACTTCTTGGGTAATCAACCACTAAGTATTTCTTGGTACGTTCATCAATGATGCCTGTATCGTAAGCTTTGTCGATGATTGATGTCAATGCAGCTTTGTATGAACTGGTAGGATTGGATTCTAGTGGAATGTAAGTATCGGATTCACCGATGTGTTCATCCATCTTGGTATCATACATACTGGAATTCATAACGACGAGAGCCCCGCCTTTATCAGCTTTTATGCATTTGATCGATTTGTTGTTGGCGATCTTCTTTAGTGTGTCATTATCTTTCTGTGTCAGATTTCTGGTCCCAGTTCTTTTCTTGAAGTTTATTTTACCCAAATCTTGTTTGACTAAGGTTTCAAACGTGTCTATACTTTTGTGACTGATAGGTGGTATATATGAGCTCGTGGGGCGTAGTCCACAGAGTTGATCCGGTTTCTGATCCATAGTTGGTGGAATCACATTCTCAAAAAAGTGTCGTAGTCTTAATTTCCTTGTTAGTTTAAATGTGCTGGTTTCTAATTCCAATTGATTGGTGTATGAGGTGGGAATAAAGGATGTGCCTTTTTGCAGAAGCTCAGTCTCATGTTGTGATAGTTGAGTGTCAGAGATATTGATCACTAGCGATTCTGCTTCTTTTTGTCCTTCTTGGAGCCTCTTGTGTTTGGGGCTTCTGGTTCCTTTTCTCTTACTTCGCCTGGGTCGTCGGTGTCTGGGGGGCCTCTCTCTAAAAAAGGACCTCTGTTAGATGTAGAAGCACTCTCTTCCGTTTGTGTTCTATTTTGTTCTTGACCCCTGTTAGTGTCAAGGGTTGTCTTCCTGGTTTGCCTGCTCGAAGTGTCGCTCCCAGAGGAGGAGGTATCGGTGTGTTGACTTGTCGGTTTATTGCGACGGCGTTGGGCATAAATATCAGCCCAAGTATATACCTCATCCAATTGGTAATCTAAGGTGACAACCCTTGACACTAACAGGGGTCAAGAACAAAATAGAACACAAACGGAAGAGAGTGCTTCTACATCTAACAGAGGTCCTTTTTTAGAGAGAGGCCCCCCAGACACCGACGACCCAGGCGAAGTAAGAGAAAAGGAACCAGAAGCCCCAAACACAAGAGGCTCCAAGAAGGACAAAAAGAAGCAGAATCGCTAGTGATCAATATCTCTGACACTCAACTATCACAACATGAGACTGAGCTTCTGCAAAAAGGCACATCCTTTATTCCCACCTCATACACCAATCAATTGGAATTAGAAACCAGCACATTTAAACTAACAAGGAAATTAAGACTACGACACTTTTTTGAGAATGTGATTCCACCAACTATGGATCAGAAACCGGATCAACTCTGTGGACTACGCCCCACGAGCTCATATATACCACCTATCAGTCACAAAAGTATAGACACGTTTGAAACCTTAGTCAAACAAGATTTGGGTAAAATAAACTTCAAGAAAAGAACTGGGACCAGAAATCTGACACAGAAAGATAATGACACACTAAAGAAGATCGCCAACAAGAAATCGATCAAATGCATAAAAGCTGATAAAGGCGGGGCTCTCGTCGTTATGAATTCCAGTATGTATGATACCAAGATGGATGAACACATCGGTGAATCCGATACTTACATTCCACTAGAATCCAATCCTACCAGTTCATACAAAGCTGCATTGACATCAATCATCGACAAAGCTTACGATACAGGCATCATTGATGAACGTACCAAGAAATACTTAGTGGTTGATTACCCAAGAAGTCCCACCATAACCTTACTACCCAAGATACACAAAAATTTAAAGGACCCGCCAATGCGGCCTATTGTGTCCACCAAGGGATCTCTCCATGAGCCCGTAGGCAAATTTCTTGACCGGTATCTCCAACCATTTGTCAAAGAATCAAAAAGCTACGTGAAAGACACCACTGAGTTTATACTCAAACTGTCGGAAATCAAAATAAATCAAAATGACAACCTGACCTTCTGCACCGCGGATGTGAACAGTTTGTACACCTCAATTCCACATAGAGGTGGAATAGAAGCCATTGAGAAAACCCTAGCACACAGCAATATCCCGGAAGCCATGAAAGTTTTTCTGATGGAGCTTATGATTTACACACTTTATCATAGCTATTTTTGTCATAACAACCACTGGTTCCAACAATCTTCTGGGATGTCCATGGGCAATTGCGCTGCTCCAGCGTATGCTAACATTTACATGTCTGACTTCGAACAAAAGTACATCTATGACAATCTATCTTGGACCGAAAATTTGTTGATGTACGTCAGGTACATCGACGACCTATTCTTCATGTGGAAAGGCACCAAAACCATGTTGGAAGATGAACTCAACAACCTAAACACTAAAGACCACAGAATACAAATGACATGGAATCTTGATGACACCCAAATTAATTTTCTGGACGTTCTAATCACTAGATCTGATACCGGTCTAATTACAGACCTTTACAGAAAGCCAACAGACCGCAATAATACTTTGCACTTCGCTAGCTTTCATCAACATTCGCTAAAACGTCACCTTCCGTACAGCCAAATGTTGCGAGTTAAACGTATTGTATCCAATCCGGATACTTTGGTCCAACGGATCGATGAAATGAGTTTAAGATTCACAGCCAGAGGATACCCGCAGGAAACCACAGAGGAGGCCAAGATTAAAGTATCCAGAATCGAACGTCAAACAGCTTTGAAAAAGACAACCAGAAAAGAGACCAACCGGATGGTAGTCGTCTCTAAATACTCAACACTGAGTGGAAGATACAAAAAAATTATCCTACAACATTGGAGAATTCTGGCATCAGAACCTGACTTCAAAGATATGTTTAAAAACCCTCCGATCTTCGCATACACCAGAGCTAACAACCTGAAGGAGATCCTGTCAAAAGAAACACCCATTTCACCCATCTACAAAGGCACTAAACCGTGCCTTAACTGCAACAGTTGTAACAACATCATCAATGGTAACAAAATCAACCACCCAATGAGAGGGACAGCAATTAATCTGAAAGTCAACGCAACGTGTGATTCATCCAACCTAATGTACCTCCTCAAATGTCCATGTGGAAAGATCTACATAGGCAAAACAGAGCGAAAAATCAAAGTTAGATTAAATGAACACAAATCCAACATCAGGACAAAACAAACCAAATCTAGTGTGGCGACACACTTCATGGAAAATCAACATACTGTGGCACAATTGAAATTTTTGGTCCTTGAAATGGTTGAAAAAAAGGAAGGAAGAGACAACAATAAGTTTCTACTACAAAGGGAAACTTCATGGATTTATCACTTGCAATCATACAAACCTTTCGGTCTTAATGACCGTATCGAGTTAAGCTGCTTTCTGTAAAATACCCGGCTGGGTATATAAGGACACATTTACATTGTGCGAGTTTACTGAGATGTTTATGCACATTTTTATGTTTATTTTAATATCACCCGCTTTTGACAATGTTTTTTGTTATCCTGTCCGTCCATACGTTTGCTATTTTCACTCCTTGATCACCCCGCTATCCTATGTCACCTTGTTTGCCTTACTAACCTCACGTTTATGTCATTTGCCCATTTCAATATGGCCCCCACTGTCAACACTACCTGGTCCTTCGTCAATTTCTATGTTCGCCGATCCCACCTCGCGTTTATACTGTGTCAATTTCACTCGTGAGCCGTCACTTCAGCCCGGCGACCCTGAGTTGCAGTTAACGACCTGGAGACTTCGTTTGTCCCCACCCAAAATCCTATATCGGTAAGCCCACAAGCTGAGACCTGGCAGCAAACTTTTGCTCATAGTTGCACTCGCTCTTCGAGCGATAACCTAACCGCCCGTGTTTACATTTTCCTTTCCAGCACCGCATTACAGCTCCGCTTACACGTGAGCATTTATTATTTACCCCAGCATTTTCTTCGTGCACCCATTCCTTTTCCTGGGTGCGCTAATTCCATCCTGACACCCCCCAGTCTCCCCGCTATGGTTAACTTTCCTATACTCCTTGGTTACTTGTATATCTTTCTGCACAGACTTCCGTTTGTTTTTTGAATCCACACGTTTGTTTCTACTATTTGGGAAATGCTCTTTTTGAATATGTTATCTTTAGGTTACATAACCATGATGTCAATATAGATCGTTCTTATTTTTTTAGTGCTCCTTGAGAAAGGGTAATGGACCCGAAATGCATTGGAGCGACGATGATTTTGTGAAAAATATAATGATTTGGATGCAAATAATCCACTGATGAACTTTTGAAAAACAAGTAACTCTTATTGAATAAATTCATAAAACCATATGGAGTCAATCTATTTGTGAACCAGAGGGAGTGCCCAAACACTGGGATGTGCGCATTTTCAATGTTCACACACATTTAAAGTCATAGCTCTGGCGTAAACGGACGGTTACGCCACCAGTTGGAGCACCTTTAAACCCTAAAACGTATCTTTGAAGATTCAATTACACTTTTCCATTAACTACGCAGTGCATTGCCCATCTTACTTTTTGAGGCATTTAAAGATGTCATCAGGGGCAAGTGCATCGCTCCGCAAACAGGAGTTTGGTGCTCATTCAGGAATGATCTGCTGCGGCTAGAAAGGGAGATACATTTGCTTGAAACTGAATTTTGTGGGTCCAATCAGTTCACGGACCTCGGACAGATTAAGGCTAAGATAGCAGTGTTTGAGGAGGCAGTGCACAGAGAAATGCATTTCTTGGGGCAGTTGGCGCATGCCTGCCAGTATGGTGAGGGCAATCGGGTCAGCAAAACCCTTCCGGGTCTACTTAAAAAGCCATGGGCAAATGACTATATAAGCGAGCTGCGCACAGATGAGGACACGGTCATGGTTGGGCAGGTATCAGTTCAAGCCGAAATGACCAAATATTATTCTTAACTATATGCCGCACAACATTGGAGGCACTTTCCGATCTGCTCCCTTTCTTTGACTCCAAAGAAATATCCGGACAAGCATTACTCGTAAGAGGAGCTGATTAAGGTTTCCGGGCTATGCCGGGCTATGCCGGGGGAAAGGTGCTGGGGCTGGACATATTGACCCCTGCCTTCTACAAGGAGTTTGCACCGCTTCTTGCACCCCACCTCCTCAACAAGTATGAGGACTCACTCGAACTAGGTGCCCCCCCCCCAGCCTTCTGCGAGGCACTGATAGTGACCATCCTTAAGCCGGACAAGGACCCGATACTGTGTGATTCTTACAGGCCGCTATCAATGATCAACGTGGACAATAAAATCCTCACCAAATTGTTTCCTTACCGGCGGCTTTCGCTGCTCCCCATGATACCCAGGCCCGACCAATGTGGCTTTGTTCTTGGCAGGAGCACTGCTCATAACCTCCGCACCCTCTTTGCAGAGATGCAGGTGGTGGATTCCTCCCTTCCTGCCGCGGCTGTGTTCCTGGACGCAACCAAGGCATTCAACATGCTGGAATGGCCCTAATTGTTCTTGCTCCTAGCCCGTATTGGTGTGAGCCCTGCATTTCTCTGAAAGATTGCATTATTATACACTTCAGTCTCGACTGCCAGGCTGCGGATTAACGGTGTGATTTCCGCTCAGATTACTGTGACTCGAGGTACGAGACAGGGGTGTCTGCTATCACCCCTCCTCTTTGCCATCGCCATGAAGTCGCTGGCAGCAAAATTGTGGCGAAATTGCAGCAGCATCATGCCCAGAGGGGGCTTGATTTCATACCTAGGGTAAAACAGGAGTCAATGTATGCGGATGATGTGACTCTCTATGTCAATCAACCGGATACCAAGCTTGATCCCCTTATATGTGAAATCACCAGATTCAGTGGACTTTTAGCCATTAATGTTAATTGGGGGAAATCTATAATTTTTCTACTCTCTGCTGCTACTGTCACATTTCAGTCCAAATTAGATCTTAAATGGGCGGTCTCCCCAGTGAAGTACCGCGGCATCTGGAATAGTAGGGATCATGAGGAGCTGTGGTGTTGCAACTACGGCAAGCTCATGGAGTGGTTGGAGAGTCGATTACCCTGTTGGAGAGCGCTCCCTCTCTCCCTGGCTGGCCGTATCGCCATTGCCAAAATGGTGGCGCTACCAAAATTCCCCTATGTGTTTGTGAATCGCCCGCTTCCCCTCAACTCTGGATTCAAGATGAGGTTGCGTTCAAACCTGATTTACCTAGTGTGTGTGGGCAGGCAACATCGTGTAACCTGGGAGGCCCTCACGCTTCAGTTCGAGCAGGGCGGCTTGGAAGCGCCTGACATGCAATTGTACCAGAGGTGCGCGCAGGCTCGATTTGGGTTCCATTGGATTTACATGACTCTATTCATGGCACACATTGCCCCTGAAAGTGACCAAACAGACCCAGTACCGCTACACATGGCAATGTTTCACCCACAGCGTCGCCTTTGACCTGGGATTGACACAGTAGGATGCAGAGTTTGGGCGTGGCAGCAGCTTCGCCGCAGAGCACATTTGGACACTCTATTCGCACTGTCGGTGCCGGTCACCAGACACTGAGCATTGTCGTTCACAACTGAGACGGGGGTTGGCCAGCAAATACGCAAGCTTCAGTTACATACACTGGGGCATGCTTTCCCAAAAGGCGCCTTCATTGATCTAGATACCACATTGGGAGAGGATCACACTGGCCTCCTTGACAGAATGACCTACTTCCAATTGCGGGCAGCAATTTGAGCTCAATATCCCTCGTTCCCGATTGTGTCCCCAACTTCCCAAGGTCTGTAAGCATTTTTAACTAATCCCTCACCTGCAAACTTATTTCACGTATTTACTCTGGCATGCAGCGTGAATCTCCAAACTGCATATTCCCCGCCCACTGCAACCGGGAGGCAAGATTGGGAACTCCGTTTGGGGAAGGGGTATGGGCCTGCTGCTGCGCACATTCAAAAAATATGTCACCCAACTATAGATTGTGGCTAATCCATTTCAAATACCTCCACAGGTTATATAGGACTCCTGTAGGGCTGCATAAAGCGGGATTGAGTGACAATGCAAGATGCATATGCTGCAAATGCCTGAGGCCTCCTTCATGCACCTGGTATGGTAATGCTCAGACATAGCCAAATATTGTACCTGCGTCTTTGATGCACTGGATGAAATGTTGGAATGCAAGTTGGAATGCTCTCCGCTTATTACTTTGCTAGGATATGTCAGGGCCCTCCCGGCAGACATTAGGAGACTGGCTGCCATGATGCTCCTATTAGCCAGGCGGTGGGTGGCTATCTGCTGGGGCCATAAGTGTAGACCGCATAGGGATGACTGGCTTAGGGAAGCTGCCTTCTGCCATAACCAATTCTGGGAACTCATGCTAACACAAGCACCTCCTCACAACATCTGGGAACCTCTGCACAGTTTTCTACAAACCCATTTTGTTGACGGAGCAAATGCCCCGGCGCCAGTGCTGTAAATGGCCATAATGCGCTTGCGCTACTATCGGGGTACTGCCCCTCTCCCTAATTTGACCAAGAGAGACACTCTTCCCCTCCTTTTTCCCCCTTCCCACTCCTCTCTATTTTCCTCTCCCCATGCTGATCTATGCTTCTGATCACTTTCTCCATTCTATCTTCTTCTCTTTTCTTTTTTGGTTGAGTAGCAACTGCTGCCTTCCGAGCTGATGCACAGACTGTCAAAAATATATGCCACTTCAGAACTTTGCACGTATGGATGGACTACCAACTATCGTAACTTGATAACTGTGCAGTTGAATATATACATGTGCAGATTTACCTCCATATGAGTCTCTAATATCCCCTCCCCTGGGGCAGCATGTCCCAGTAAAAAAAAGACTTCTGATATGTCTATTTTCATTTACATCTGCACCTGACTGTAATGTCTAGTGCTTACTAGGGCCTTCCACTCATGGTCCAGTTACCTCAAATTCACTTTATTGAATCTCTTTAGAGGTTCACATACATATACTGTGGCTCTACTATCGTGCTTGTTTGTGCCTATTTCTCTTCTGCTATCTCCCTGGTTTTGCTGCTTCCTTTTCATTCCAAATTGACCAGGATCAGTATTGAGACCTAATATAGATTTGATCATTATGCAGCCAGCTGCTGCCCTAGAATCACTGACAAAATATCAAAGGTCAGAATATCGACCTACAAAATTATTAAAGCAAGAATAATGAAGTCAAGAATATCAACATCCAGTCTACATTTTGGTAGGTACCAAAAATATCGAAAAAAATATTGATGTCAAAAATATCATTGTTAAAAATATAGTTATTATTTACGTTTAAAAAATAATGTAAAATGAAGTAAATAATACATATAATTAAAATAAACATATTAAAAAATATTTTAACATTTTTAAAAATGATAACTAATATATATATATATATATTATGTAAAAATAAATTAAATATATATATACAATATATAATATATATACTTACTAATAATGTTTAATAACTATTTTAATAACATAATAAAAAAATCATATACATTATAAATACATCTACACATTTAAGCCAATAATATAAATACAAATTAAATAAATATATTTAAGAACATTTAAAAAATGTGAATTATTGTTAATCTTTTTATTATTAATTATATACTACATTAACAAATATTATACAAAAAATATTAGATAGCGGAGGTATAGCATAAGGGTAAAAATGACTATTCCCACTCCAGTTAGTGCAACAGTAGGGAGAGTGTTGGATAGCATTGGGGTTAAAACTACTATTCCCAATCCAGTGAGTGCAACAGTAGGGAAAGTGTTGGATAGCGTAGCAGTAAAAATTACTATTCCCACTTAAGTGAGTGCAACAGTAGGGAAAGTGTTGGATAGTGTAGGAGTAAAAATTACTATTTCGACCCCAGTGAGTGCAGCAGTAGGGAACGTGTTGAATAGCGTTGATGTTAAAATTACTATTCTCACTCCAGGGAGTGCAACAGTAGGGAAAGTGTTGGATAGTGTAGGGGTAAAAATTACTATTCCCACTCCAATTAGTGCAACAGTAGGGAAAGTGTTGGATAGCGTAGGGGTTAAAATTACTATTCACAAGTGTTGGATAGCGTAGGGGTAAAAATTACTTTTCCCACTCCAGTGAGTGCAACAGTGGGGAAAGTGTTGGATAGCATAGGGGTAAAAATTACTATTCCCACTCCAGTGAGTGCAACGGTAGGGAAAGTGTTGGATAGCGTAGGGGTAGAAATTACTATTCCCACTCCAGGGAGTGCAACAGTAGGGAAAGTGTTGGATAGAGTAGGGGTAAAAAATACTATTCCCACTCCAGTGAGTGCAACAGTAGGGAAACTGTTGGATAGCATAGAGGTAAAAAATTACTATTTCCACTCCAGGGAGTGCAACAGTAGGTAAAGTGTTGGATAACATAGGGATACAAATTACTATTCCCAATCTAGTGAATGCAACAGTAGGGAAAGTGTTGGATATTGTAGGGGTTAAAATTACTATTCCTACTCCAGGAAGTGCAACAGTAGGGAAAGTGTTGGATAGGATAGGGGTAAAAATTACTATTCCCATTCAAGTGAGTGCAACAGTAGGGAAAGTGTTGGATCACGTAGGGGTAAAAATTACTATTCCCACTCCAGGGAGTGCAACAGTAGGGAAAGTGTTGGATAGAGTAGGGGTAACAATTACTATTCCCACTCCAGTGAGTGCAACAATAGGGAAAGTGTTGGATAGCATAGAGGTAAAAATTTCTATTTCCACTCCAGGGAGTGCAACAGTAGGTAAATTGTTGGATAACAAAGGGATACAAATTACTATTCCCAATCGAGTGAATGCAACAGTAGGGAAAGTGTTGGATATTGTAGGGGTAAAAATTACTATTCCCATTCCAGTGAGTGCAACAGTAGGGAAAGTGTTGGAACACGTAGGGGTTAAAATTACTATTCCAACTCCAGTAAATGTAACAGTGTGGAAAAGGTAGGCTAGTGTAGGGGTTAAGTTAACATACATATTATGTAAATAATTTTTGTAAAATAAATAACATCTTAAAAATTAATTAACTAAAAAAAATAATAAATACCAATAACATGTAATTAATATTTACTTAAATAACATTGAGTTACTTCCAATCCTATCCCCCCATAAACAAACAACCCGCTACACATAAAAACACCCACGAATAATTTAATTGTCAATTAATCAATGAATACAACTTAATTACCAATTAATAATAAATTAACAATAAATTAATTAACAATAACAATACTTAACATAAATTAATTATAATTAATATAATTATTGATAAAAAAATAATAATAATTACAATTAAATTACTTCCTACCCTAGTCCTCTGTAAACCCACAACTCGCTACACATAAAAATTAACATAATTAGTTTAATTATCAATTAATCAATTAATAAAAATTAATTACAATTAATAAATAACAATAATTTATTTAACAATAACAATAAATAAATACAATTAAATATAATTAAGATAATGATGAATTAATCAATCAATAAAAATAATTACCAATTAATAATTAATTAGTAATACATTAATAATCAATAACAATATATAAAAACATATTAATTAAGTAATTATAATTAAATTACTTCCCACCCTATTCCCCTATAAACCCACAACCAGCTCTGATACTAAAGCACAAAATGTACTTAAAGAATTAACTATTTTCAAACCATTTAATACATATATTTAAAAATAATAATATACATTACAAACTTTTTTAGATATACATATAAAGTACATATTAAAATACATAAAACGAATATAAATATCGATATTATTAACAGCAATGTTATTGCTAACAATATTAATTACTTCGATATTACTAACTTCGATATTAAAAAACCCCAATATTACTTACCTTAAGGTCGATTTTCTGATCAACAATATTTTTGACATCGATATTCTTTCCCTACGATATTAAAAACTCAATATTAGTTTAGGTTGATATAAAAAAAATCGATATTTTGACTGCTCACCGCGGCCCTAAATGGCTTTACCTTTCTACCACAGACCTATCACTTCTTGATCTTTTGCTCACCATTGCTATTAAGATTATAATACTTGACTGGAAATCCACTAAAATGTATCCTACCATACCTGCTGGGCCTGGGTAACCTATCTACGAAGTACACACATAAAACAACCTCAAATAAGTGGCTGCCCGACCTCCTGTCAGGGTATTTGGAATATGCTTGACCTTTTTATTCATGACCCTTTTGTCGAAGGGGACATTCCGCAACCACCTACTGACCACTGATTCTTACTCCCAATATCATTGATGAATCTCGGATCCCGCCCATACACAGTATTGCATGACTCCCCCTCTCTTACCTGCCCTTCTACCACCTCTCACCCTTTTCTGACTTGCTGTAACACTGGGACATTCCCGAAACATGTACATGTGACACTACCACTTGTTTCACTTCATAGAGTCCTATTGGATTCCCATAATGCCTCTGTCGCTTCTTATGTACTGGGCTTATGTCTGCTGTTATCTCATACCATTTACATCAATATCTGTATGTACCACATCAATGTACACATTATGCAGCTGTCCAATGTTGAATCTTTTCCTTCTCCCTCCTCATTTCCTCTGTATTGCTTTTTATTATAAAAAAACGAATCAAGTTAATTGAACAAAAAAAAGAGCCTGAGACATGTTCAGCTTTTAGAATGCTTGATATGCAGTTGCATTATTATTGATTGTGAATCCAAAAAGCTCCTTCAATATTTACAGAGGAGAAGAATCACAGGAAGAAAGTTATTCACTTTGAAACTCATTTTAGGACCAACTTTTAATCCTTTTTAAATATGGATAGATTTTAAATTTCCAATTATAAGGATTTTGTATATTTTTAAGTAATTTATATTGCAGTTTTGATCCATTTCTTGACGAAAGACTGTACGTGATAATAATATCATAAAAGATTGTTTAGGTGGGCTCATTTTTTATTTTTGGATTGTTAGGTGCATCCAATTTTTTTTGCTTGAGGAATTGGCTTTTAATGTTAAATGTTTTGCCTTTTTTTGATTTTTATATTCATTTTTCTTGTTTTAAAATCCCATAATTGTGTCTTGAAAATGTGAAAAATTATTTTGAATTTCATCCAGCACGAAAGGATCATGTAGCCGAAAGTCTTACTAAAGAACAACTCAGTATCTAGATTGACCTTTAGGGAGATATTCACAAGCACTCAACTCCGAATTATCTCCAACTTAGCACAACAAATGTGGAGCTAGATTTAACACCCCATACACAAGCTGGTGCAAACTGCAGACATCACCAGTATTCCAAAGATAACTGCCACAAAATTGATCTCCTTGGTGGACACCACCAACTAACCATAATGAGAATCAGATTAGGCGTTCCTGTGGAAAAAACCACACACCTGCAGCATGAAAGGGAGCCCTGCCAAGAGCCACACTTGAATGCCCAAAGATGCCATGAAGACAATGATCATGCAACGCGGATACACATTAGGGCCACAATACCAGCAACAAACACCCCAGGCCCGCCACCACCCCCAGGACCCGTCCCGCCCCTACCCGGGAACACCACAAAGGCAGAGTACACAAAGACAGCGGGCTCACCTGAAATGCACCTGCCGTCCACAGTCATGCAACTCACAACACTGCCAATGGGCACGCAGCATAACTACATTCAATATGACACACAACATGCCAACCGACCGGACACAACAACACAACTCCATTTGGAATCTAGCCTTGCCATGCCCACAACCCAGCCACAATTTGGCACCAAAGACACACAATAGCAGGATGTGAGGAGGGACATGGGGCAGGCATGTGCGAGAGTGATAAGTGACCAAGGACTGGGAACCTTCCCAACGCCAGGTGTGGCATGGATGTGCCAGACAGACCACAGAGTGCAAACCATGAAAATACCCATGTGGAGATCAACTGCTGGTACATGGAGTGTAGTGGCCAGTGGACACTACCATGTGCCCACCAGCTGTGGGGCAGAACGCAGAAATGTCGCATGTTATGTCCCCCCTGCATGCACGTGTGTAGTGGGTTGGACTTGCATACGCCAGGCCTGTGCAGGGGTGTGAACAAAAAAACCCGTCGCACAGTACTTGGTTCTCATTTGGCATGGACCACGAGTCAGCCAGGGCGGCGCCTCTCAGCCCACCATGAGTCCTGTGCCAAGCCAGGGCCTGCGTCCCTGAACGCCTGCTGCACCCCGGGCCGCCGGACCCCAGACCCGTCATGCCTGCCCCAGCGCACCATCGAGGCTCTGCTCACCTGAGTATACCGGTGTGTGTCAAAGAGGGTCCACCACGTGAAGTACCGGGTTTTTAAGAACCCAGCGGTGCCAGGGAGAACACCCAAAGACTTCGAGTCCTTCTTGTTTCAGACTACAGAAACACAGAGTCTTCTAGGTGAAGTCAAAGATCGTATTTATTGGTTGCAGCCAGTCACAGGTATCCTAGAAGAACAACAGCATGTATGTTCTCAGGAGACTGCTCAAATTTACAAAGCCAGCATTCTCTTTTTATACAAAATAATATGCTTTAGGCAAACATTCCTTATTTTACAGTTGACCATACACATATTTTCACTACAAAGAAAAAGCAGAGTCATGATGACAAGCCCACATTTCAGTTTGTCCAGTCCATAATAAATTACCCGGCAAGGCCCAGAACTTTCATCAGATATCGACGGACTCCCAATAAAAACGGGAACCTCCTCCTTGTAAAGCAGGTCATAAAGAAGAAACAGGGACAGGTGTGTGTAAGATTAGGCATGGATTGTGTGTGATGAATGGTTTAGGACATGTTGTGCCTTGATACTAATCTCATTAGGCCACTGGGAAAAGAACTGGCCGAACAGGTGTGGCTTCAGGCAGTGGACTCAGCTCGCCCAGGTCACAGAGGAGTCAGCGAAGGTGTACGTGTCCTTCAGATCGAATTTAGCCTTAATCATTTGACTATGTGAGGGCAATCACAAAATGGCTGCCGCTCACAAAATGGAACCCGAGGGTTCAGGACGAAAACTTCGATATCAGGGTGATTTCGTCACTCTATCATGACGAAAATGCTTATGCATAGTATTTAAGTCATTACCGGTCTGCTAGTACCAAAATCGTCATGATACGACGATGTTATGACACAGGTCCAGAATTTTCAGTACCACAGGCCCTCCTTTTGCCCTTACATAGGCAATAACCTATACTCATGCTAATCTGAGTCCAGGTCTATATTCATAAAGTCATTGAGATGTTGCTGTAGCATCATCCTATTACTTAGTTTGTTTCTTGATACAGGTTTCCTTACACACGATGTAGCACAGAGGCCACATATTGCAGGAGCACCCTGTATACTCAGACAAAACAGGAAAAGAATGGCTAAGATCATCCCAATGACTATCAGAATCTTCCATTCCCAGGCAGATATCAGTTTCCAGAACCACCCCATCAATCACGTGAACGGATTCAGAGATCTTATGCAGTTTGGAGAAGCTTGGTATACTGTCAGAGCGTTGTCTGGGATGAAAATGCAGCAACTTGATTGGATCACTTTACATCCCCCACCTCGGTCTGCAAGTATGACATCTAACGCGAACCTGTTCTGAAGAGTCATAAGGCGATCCGACTGGAGCTCAGCAGTCAAATTACTAAGGGCACCGGCAGTTTCAACTATAGTGGATTCAACCACCCTTGTTAATTGCCTTATGGTCCTGCTGTTCACCATAGGCCCCCAAAACGGCAGAAAACCCTTTGCAAAATCCTTGTCCTATGGTAATCTGCCGCGGCCGTGTAGGTGGGAGGCAACAGGAACGAGACAAAACATGTGCCCGAGAAGTCAGGGGGCAACCATGTATAGGCCCTATCATGACAGATGAAATAAGTACCCTTAGCTGCTAGGAACGAAGGGGAATTTCGAGATGCAAAAACATATGTTTCAGTGCAGACGCTCTTCCCCAACTGAGCCCTGGGATTTTTGCCATTTCCTTGCAGACATAGGTGACCCTGATGGGGTACAATCCAAATCGAGGAGGATCTCTTTGCTCGCAGATTCTCACTCAAAGCAATTCCATATTTTGTTATATTCCATCTAACGTAAGCTTGCAACTCATCTTTAGGAATCGTTCCGTACGAGTCAATTGTTCTGCTCATATTTGCGATCCCTACTACCAATGCTTTGTTGCTTGAGGTACTTTTCGTGGAACGTGGGGGATATGGTTCGATGGCAAATATGAACATCGTCTGAAACGCCCACAAGGAACCATTGTAGCTAAATGGTAGGACCAAGTATGGGATACCCTTGTCTGTCGTATGCGGCATAAGACCACACACCCAGCAGTTAGTTGTGTTTACTACTAATTGGTGTTGGTGTAAAAGCTGAATGAAAGAGTTATTAATAAACTCTAATCTTCTAGAGGACTCATGTTCAGGCAGAGGGTGAGAAGAGTGCGAGGAAACAGTAGGAGGAAGTATGGGCTGTGTAGTGGGTGCAAATGTCACCTGAAAAGTAAATAAAACATATCCTATTAAAAATGTCATTACACCAAGCAACATGAAAATACAAAATATCAAATATCTTTTCTTCGTCATCAATATACACATTTTGTCTTTAAAGTTCATTTGTTTGGCAGGTCTCTCCATCTTGAAAAACTCCATCCTCTCTAATTTGCTGCCCGCGGTGGTAGGGTGTTTCTGCTAAAGAATGCTTCTGTCAGTCCAGGGCAACTCCCTTAAACCAACCAGAACTGTCGACCTAACGTCTTCAGCTGCACTCCAAAGACTTGGGCAACCGCGACCATAGCAGCAGAACCGGATGGCGGTTCGAAAAAACAAAAATGAGCAAGTTTCTCAGATGAGAGAGCTGCACAATCAAAAAGTAAGAAGAAATATTTTATTTGTCCAGTCATAGTTCTCGGCCTCAAATTGTAACGGTTTCTTCCAGATGCTGTCTGGTCTTGAAATAAAAGTTCAGGCTCTGTAGTGTTCAATCGAATTGACGGAGGCACAGCTTCTTGCAAAATGTTGTCGCTTTCCTGTTCAGAATTTGTTCCTTTTACACGTGCATCGCTAAAAGGTAGAAAACGAGGCACAGTTTCAGTTTCAGAGTCAGCGATCCCCTCCTGAATCACGGGGTCGTACGGAAGAGGCAGTGGGACCCTCTTACAATGAATGCCGTGGATCCAGTGTTTCTTCTCTTCCACTCGAACAGCTGATCTTGTTGAGAGAAGGACTAGATGAGGGCCGGTCCACCGGGGCTGGTCATTCTTTGTTCGCTGAAAATTTTTGATCAGCACCCAGGAACCAGGATCGATCGGATGTCCTGGAGCTTCAGAGGCCTGAGGTAGAGTGTTGTGGACCTGTTGGTGTAAAACATGCATTTAGCCGTCAATTCATACAAATAATCAAGCAGTACAGGGTATTCTATCTTGCTAAATCTGGTGGGCCTAGGCACTCCCCATATGTAGGCCGGGCGGCGAACACAATTTCATAGGGACTAAGTCCTATTCGCGAGTGAACAGTCATTCTCGTTGTTAGGAGTGCCAAGGGCAGAGCGTCAGGCCATTTAAGACCAGTGCTCGCTTGAATCTTGGCAAGTTTCAGTTTTAGTGTGCCATTATAGCACTCTACTAGTCCATCTGATTGGGGGGGATTTGCAGCGTGGAATTTTTGTTGAATGCCTAGCCCTTCACACACTTTCTTCATCACTCGACTCACAAATTCACTCCCATTATCACTCCAAACCATTCTCGGCATTCAAAATCTGGGGAAGAATTCTTTGACAAGGGCTTTAGCTGTGGATAAGGCAGTATTGACCTTTAAGGGGTATGCTTCGACCCATCTTGAAAAGGCACAAACAACAACAAGTACGTATTTCAAATTGTTGCACCTTTCCTTGTGGATGAAATCTAGCTGCAAAACCTCGAACGGATACGTTGGAGGCGCAAAATGACCAGCTGGAGTTGGGGTTCCCCTACCAGGGTTGTATTTTAGACACTCTAATAAAAGAGAGAGGGACCCCAAAACAAAAGGAATAGGGTTCCACAATTGACACAAAGTCAAAATAAAATTCCCTTTGGGCGGATTACCATAGAAAGACTAGTTCTTATAGACAAACACATATAAACTCACTAATTCATAACAGTTCATAACAAGGAAGCAATATAAACAATATTAAGAAAACTAGTGAAAACACTATAATAAAAGTAGATATGGGCAGTTTATTGACATACACTATATTTTGTAAAAAATGGGAAACATATACAAGACAGAACACTATAAAATAAATAAATCCAACATTCCAATAAAAAAGGAGGTACAGGTAAAGGACTAAATTCCAACAAAAATTCAGAATTTTCCCTGCTTTCTTATTCCAGTATTACTCCTTAGGCATCGACGCGTTTCGGTGGTGTATTTAATGTTAAACCACCTTCATCAGGACAATTGTAATGAATGTTTCCCAATGGTTCTCAATCATTAAGTATCACTTAGTATATGATAAGGGGTATTCAGCCTCCTTCTCAATCACAAAAGATATTCGTCCAGCGAATTATCATCTCAAGGTTAAAAACAGTGTTATCCTCCTAAGCAATCTTGAAAATAATTAGGGGACAGCGAGGCCTGTGTGCTGCGTGGTATCTGAACTTCGTACCTAACAGCATTAATATATATCTAAAATAATGAATACCTCACACGCGGTATTGGTGTGGTCATATACACACACTGTAGAGTGTCAGCAATCATGATTCAAAACGCTGTTTTGAATTGAGATTGCCGACACGTGGGACGCCCTTATAATAGCGCTAACAGGAAATGCACGCTGTGATTATCACGTGCGACTAATGGTTCCCCTATCCTGAGACTGTCTTTACACAACAAAATTTTTAATATAAACTCTACAGGTGCCACTTAATGCCACCAAAGGTTTGGCCAATAAGGAGAAATTCGGTATCCATTGTCTGCAATATGATGTAATACCCAAGAAAGCACGCACTTCTCTCTGTGTCCTTGGGACACTCAATTTTGCAATTGCCTGAATTCTTTCTGGGGTCAGTTTCCTTCCCTCCTTCGATAAGAGGTGACCTAAGTAGGTCACTTCTTGTCGACAATATTGCAATTTTGAAAGAGAGACTTTGTGATGCAGGTCACACAAATGACGCAACAACGACAATGTGGCTTCTTTACAAATCTCCTCAGTATCTGCAGCGATTAGCAAATCGTCGACGTACTGAATAAGGGTAGCGCCGTCAGGTAAAACAATCGTATCAAGCTGTGTTTTCAAAGCCTGACTGTATATTGATGGACTTTCACAGTAGCCCTGAGAAGCACATTTGAAGCAGAAAGTTCGGCCTCCTAAACTGAAGACAAAAATATCCCTGCTCTCCTCGGCAATCGGGATGCTGAAGAAAGCATTCTTCAAGTCAATCACCGAGAACCAAGTGGCGGAAGCTGGAATCATAGTCATTAGGGCAGTGATATCAGGAACAACTGGAAACTGTGGCACAACTATTTTATTGACCTCCCTAAGATCAATCACAAACCTGTAAACAGGTGGCTGAGAAGGATCAGTACGCTTCAAAACCGGCACAACAGGACTATTACAAACGTCGCCTCTTGTCTCTTCAATTACATCCTTTTCAATCAGATCATAAATGATCACTAACAACGCCTTTTCACCTTCGCTAGAGATCTTGTATTGGGGAATACGTGGCATTTAAACATTGGCTTTCAATGTTACAACATATGGCGCTATTTCCAAGAGACCCACATCATTAGGTCCAGTAGCCCAAAGAATATCCGGGAGAGAAGACAATTCTGTCGGAAGTTTATCCTTCGTCAAATACATTGGAGAAACCACTTTCTTACCCAATGTAAGTTGTACTCCCGAAGGAGAACAGTACAAAGTCGCATATAATCTTTTCAACAGATCCAATCCCAACAAATTTTCACCACAACCTGTTGTAAGAATAAGGGGTGCTTCAAATTCACAAGGTCCAACAGAAAGGGACATGGGACTAGAAATCGGGTTCCTAACCGGGGGGCCAGAAAAACCTACTGAAACGTTCATTTTGCCAGACAAAGGTGCGCCAGGGAGTTTTGAGTGCATAATAGAACTCTTTGTAGCACCAGTATCCAACAGAAAAGGCTCTGACACACCTGATGTAATCACTTCAACATAAGGTCCACTCTGGTCTACTGTAACTGAAACAACTCCCTCTCTTTGTCCATGGCTGTCCTAGCAATCATCACCTTCCATATTCTCATTTTCTGCATAGTAGTCAACAGCATAGTACTGAGCCGTCCTAGCAAACGCGTTATTCTGCTGGTCGAAACTATTCATAGAATTCTGAGGCGGGAAGGAACGAGCGTTCTGGGGGAAATTTCCACGTCCCCTACATCTAGGAGCTTGTTGAACACCTCGACCTCTTGCACCAGAAGCACCATTCGTACGCTGTAACAAAAACGGACAACTACTCTTGAAATGACCCTCTTCTTTGCAATACGCACACTGATTGGGTCCATACGGTAAACGTTGTTGAGTTCCTCGAATATTGCTGAGGTTGCTGATAATCGTGCTGATTATTAGTACGTGGTGGATAAGCTTGCTGTAGAAGAACTTTAGTCTTCAATTCCTTAGTCTTTTTATCCGTTTTCTCTATTATTATTATTATTATTATTATTATTGCATTTATTGAGCGCGCAGCTACCCGGAGGTTTCCCGGCGCTAGTGAGCAAACAGAAGGTAAAATAAGCTAAGAAGGGTTAGGCAACAGATTTAAGAGTTAAAAAGCCAAGTCTTGATTCCCCTGCGGAATTTAAGATAGCAGATTTCGGATCGCAGGGGTTGAGGCATGGAATTCCATAGAGAAGGTGCTAAGAACGCAAACGAGCGACCGCCCATTTTGGCTTTATTGAAACGCGGGATCTGAAACATGTTTTGCGTGGAGGATTTCAGTGTGCGGGAAGGGACATAATGCTGTACCAAAGAGGACAGATATTTCGGGGCTTTGCCAGTTTTAATGTGATGCATTATACAGAGAGCTTTAAATTTCACTCGACACTCAATGCGCAGCCAATGCAGATTGCGCAGGTGGGCGGAGACCGAGGACCTGGCGGGCAGATTACAGATTAGGCGAGCTGCCATATTCTGACCCACCTGTAATTTCTTGGTGACCTCCTTGCAGGCACCCAGAAGAAGGATGTTCCCATAGTCCATCCGTGATGTAACAAGGGCCTGGACTACAGTCCTCTGGGTGTCTGCTGGAAGCATCCACGTGATCTTTCTCAGCCACCTGATGATGGTAATACACGTGGCTGAGACTTTTACCACATGTTGCTTCATTGACAACTGGTTGTCAAAGAGGACCCCCAGGTTACGAGCTGTTGCTGAAGGGGTGGGAGTAGGGCCCATCTGCTGAGGCCAGTGTTGCGGGCCCCAGAGCAATGAATTCGGACCAAACAAAAGCAGCTCTGTCTTGTCTCCATTAAGTTTAAATTTATGTCTGTGCATTCAGTTAGAGATTTGTTCCAGACCAGACCGAAAGGAGGACGTGGGAAGATGCTTATTGGTTGATAGCGAGTAGACGATTTGCGTATCGTCTGCATAAGAATAAATAGTGAGACCTGCTTGCTCAGCTAGGAAGGCTAGAGGTCTCACATAGAGATTAAAAAAGAGGGGACTGAGGATAGAACCCTGAGGAACACCATGAGAAGAAGCGTAGATTGAGGAAACAGAGGTGGAGGAGAAAACTTGAAAAGTGCGGTCAGAAAGAAAACTAGCAATCCAGGCCAGGGCAGAGCCATCAATGCCAATAGATTTCAGGGTGGACAAAAGGATGGTATGGGAGACAGTGTCAAATGCAGCACTCAGATATAGCAAAATGAGTGCCACTGTCTCCCCATTGTCCACCTGTCGTCTAATGGTCTCTGATACTCCAAGAAGAGTGGTCTCAGTGGAGAAGCCAGTCCTGAACCCGGATTGTGAAGAGTGAAGGAAATTTGAAGATTCAACATAGGAAGTAAGAAGAAAGTTAACGTGCTTTTCCAGAATTTTAGAGTAGCATGGAAGCAGAGAGATGGGCCAGAAATTAGATGGATTATTTGGGTCAACATTGGCCTTTTTTATCAATGGAACCACCATCGCATGCTTCCATGCTTTGGGAACCGTGGCTTCAACCAGTGAAGCATTCAGAAGATCTAAAATGATCTGAAGTGTAGATGAATCCAGGGTACCAAGTATTTGCGGAGGCATGGGGTCAAGTGGAGAGCCAGATTTTATTTCATCCTGGTATTTACGAAAAAGAGAGAACGAAATCAGATCCCAGGAGTGAAGTTGAGGGGCAGGGGGAATGGCAATAGGTGCCTCAACAGAACAAGAATTGGGTGTTAGTGGATCAGAGCAAGATGCATCAGAAGAAGAGGCGTTAAAATTAGTGTAGATTTTATCTATTTTCTCAAGGAAAAAATTAGCAAGAGAATTGCATTGTTCTGTATCGAGACATGGATCTTTAGGTACAGAGGACATGCCTGATAGATCTTTTACTACTTTAAAAAGTGCCTTAGGTCGATTTTGGGCATTAAGTATAGTGATGTTGGCATGATTGGCCCTGGCAGTGTCGCAGGCGGCATGGTATGCTTGAAGGGCAGTCTTATATATTTTTTTATTATCGGTGCAATAATTGGAACGCCTAATGCGTTCCAGTTTCTTGCAGCGAGATTTTTCCTGTCGAAGTGTATCATTAAACTAGGGAGCCGGTGGATGGTGTATATGAGGCTTATTCCTCTGAGCTGGAAGACAAGAATCTAAAGCTGACATCATCCAAGAGTTGATAGAAGACACATCTCTAGTAGTGATAGTAGGAAACGTGGGCCTAGAATTCTCAAGGCAGATGTTAAGCTTACCATTATCTAAACGTTTCCAATTTCTGCTTGCTTTATGTGGATGTAAACTAGTAGAAGATTTGTGGTAATCGGATATATTTAAACAAAAAGTTATGATAAAATGATTGGACCAAACAATGGGCTGAGGTGGAAGACAAGTGATGATGTTAAGATTAGAAAAGATAGGGTCTAGCAAGTTACCAGCTTCGTGGGTGGGGCCAGAGTTATGCAGATGTAAATCCAAGGGGGCCAGATCCTGTAGCAAACGAGTGCTAATAGGGCAGGATAAGTGGTTAAAATGAATATTTAAATCACCCACTAATAGGAAATTGGTGGATTGTAGCATCAAAGGAGCAATGAGCTTTGGAAGGGAGGATGCCCATGCACAGGCCGAGCCTGGGGGAGGATAAATAAGAGCTCCAGTCAAAGTAAAATTAGGGGAAAGTAAGAGTTTAAAAAGACCGGCTTCACAATTGGGGAAATCAAGATCTTCCCATTTGCAGGAATATTCCCTTTTAAAGATTATAGCAATGCCACCACCCTCCTTGTGAACTCGGTTTCTCCCCAAAAAGGTGTAATTATTAGGGAGAGCCATGGCGATGTCCGGGCTGGAGCTCTCATTTAGCCATGTTTCTGTCACAAACATGGCCGCAGGGCTTGAAGACATAAGGAGGTCAAAAATGTCTCTCTTATGTTTGGAGAGAGATCGGCAATTTAAGCTGATAAAACAAAAATTAGGGCTAGTTTTGTGAGTAATAGATGTAAAATGTGTGACAGAGGGAGAATCCCAAAATGTGGGTGAAGTAGTACATACATCAAGGGTGACAGAGTCAAGCGTGTGAGCACATTTAGGACAACTCAGCGGCGCATCTTGGCAACGAAGTGCTGGAACAAAAGTACAGGGAGGCGGCTGCAGACTCAGCAAGGTTGTACGGGAGTATGTTATATGACCGGGGGCAGAGGGAGTGGCCCCTGGTCCCGTCCTGTCGCGGACGGGCGCAGACGGGCATGACTTTGGCACGACTTTGGCGCGAAGTCGGCGCTCCCGCTGCGCTCGTCCGCTGCGCTTCCGCCGCTGCCTCATTAAATAAAAAGATGGAAAGAAACTCACTGGACCACTAACCTGCAGATTGACCAGCAGGGCGGAAGTGAGGATGTTAGGGCCGGATGAAGGAAGTAGCGCTCGTGTGGGCCCGCCGCTACAAACGGCACAAGCCGTGGCGGATCGGTGCCCAGAGCGAGAATGAGTGTCTGGCAAAGATTATAATGTTGCACCGAGGAGCGGCGTTCAAGAAAGGTACATTGCGTTTTAGTTTTTTAAAAGCACAACAAATTACGCGTTGCGCCGAGAAGTGGCGATCAAAGTACAATGACACAGATAAAATATTTAAAATTGCAAATAAACGCACAGAGCCTCAGCGGCCTGTCTCACCAACTGTCAGCCCCGACTAAAGGCTACGCTGGTCTTAAGTAGCCTAACAATTCCACTCACTGGACCGCTAACCTGCAGATTGACCAGCAGGGCGGAAGTGAGGATGTTAAGGCCGGATGCAGGAGTAGCGCTCGTGTGGGCCCGCCACTACAAACGGCACAAGCCGTGGCCTGTCTCACCAACTAACTCATCTTTGCGCCTATTTTCATAGTACCGGGCTGTAGCTAAAATCTGTGCTGACGTGGAAACAGCCCAAGCACTCTCAGAATCCTTCAACTTATTACACAGTTCAGGAAGCAAATTATGTACAAATTTGTCAACAAACAATCTCTGACCACCCTCAGTAGCCATATCCTGACCACTATGATCTACGAAGGTCTCTTCAAACCGTGTGAAAAAGTCAGACACAGTCTCATCTTTCTTCTGTTTACACGCAGACAACTTGACCCAATTAACACGCAATTCGGGCATTAAAGTCTTCATATACGTAACAATCCTACCAGGAAGTTCTGCTACTAAAGGCTCGGGCTTAGCACCACCAACTTGTCTGCCATCAGCAGCGGCAATATTAACCCATGTGTCGCCTAATTCTTGATCATGATCCGCATGACGAATCTTTCCCCATAAAGGCTGTGGAACAACATTTCCAAACAACATGTCTATATCGGCTAAATTCATGATGCAGGAGCCTGCAGTCTGTGATAATTCTTTGTAATATCCTGCATGATTTTTACGAGGATCAGGCAATGTCTGTTTAAGAGCCAAAACTTCAGCTTGCTTCCATGGAACATGTGCCCACACACGCTGAAAATGTGGCGGAATGGCGGGATTAGCATTTGCGTCCCCTTCCCTCCAAACTGGGGAACCTCTCTCATGGGATATTGTCTTGCCTTCTGCTTAACCTCGGACTCAAACAATGACTGAGAAACACTCTCACTCCTAAAGGACAACAATGCTTTCTTAACATCAGGACCTACAATTGTGCCTTTTGCAAACTCAAACCGTACACGGTACAACTCAGACTTCCTCCAATTCCTCGCAAAGGAAAACACACATTTTCTCAATAACGTACCTCTGTTTCGATGCTTCCCACTGATGGAATACATCCATAATAGATTCTAAGTCATATCGTATCGGGTCAGTAACCCATTTATGTGCAAAACGATCCAAAATCTCTTTTTATCTCTAGAATCAGGCAACTGACTGCGTGACTGTCTACGCTCTGTAGCAGGGGACATACCCAATTGTCCCAACCAAGGAGAAAAGAAACCAGAAAAGGCAGCAGTCATTCGATGTCTGGTAGAAGGAGAAGAAGAAAGAATAAGGGAAGAATCCAGAGTCGGAGCAGGAAAGCATTAAGAACAGACGTAGAAGTAGCAGCAAAGGCAAAGTTGGCGGCCGCCAAAGGAACGGTAACCAACGGAAGAGGAGTTGGTTGTGGAGGAATCACAAGTGGCACAACAATCGGAGGTCGTACGGCCACAACTAGTGGCGGAGGTGCCGTAGCATTTTGTGCATAAGGGGGTGGTGAACTAAAGAGATGTGACATTAAAGGATCTTTTGCAAGATCGTTCCTTGCTTCCTGTTCTTTAGTTGGCAAAACTGGGTAGCATCTATCTACCGCTAACTTCTTTATTCGTTTCATCTGTTCTCTTTCTTGCTCTTCTTCGTTATCCCTAAATGCAACAGCAGCTTGTACCATTGACATACCTCGTTCTCGTTTATTTTTCTTCGCTAATTTCATTTCTCTCTGGGACTAAGGACTGGGAGACGCTCCACTTATACTTAACTGAGGTATCGATGACCGTTGATCTCACCAGAAGACTCGTCTATCGTTTCGCTCTACCAATCATCAAGGGTCCAAAACAGGGCGATAGTCAGGGCAGCAGTCCTTCGTAGCCGTCGGGACGCGGGGAACCTCGCAGCAAAGACTTTCGGACCACGTCGACATACAGGGGTCGATGAAGTGGCGGCCTTCCTCCAGAATTTTCACACGAAGCTCCTCACGAACCTCTGGCTTGGACCGGTACCGCTGATACTGCCCCATGTTGGGCGCCAACTGAAGTACCGGGTTTTTAAGAGCCCAGCAGTGCCAGGGAGAACACCCAAAGACTTCGAGTCCTTCCTGTTTCAGACTACAGAAACACAGAGTCTTCTAGGTGAAGTCAAAGATCGTATTTATTGGCTGCAGCTAGTAACAGGTATCCTAGAAGTACAACAGCATGTATGTTCTCAGGAGACTGCTCAAATTTACAAAGCCAGCCTTCTCTTTTTATACAAAATAATATGCTTCAGGCAAACATTCCTTATTTTACAGTTGACCATATACATATTTTCACTACAAAGAAAAAGCAGAGTCATGATGACAAGCCCACATTTCAGTTTGTCCAGTCCATAATAAATCACCCGGCAAGGCCCAGAACTTTCATCAGATATTCACGGACCCCCAATAAAAACGGGCACCTCCTCCACGTAAAGCAGGTCATAAAGAAGAAACAGGGACAGGTGTGTGTAAGATTAGGCATGGATTGTGTGTGATGAACGGTTTATGACATGTTGTGCCTTGATACTAATCTCATTCGGCCATTGGGAAAAGAACTGGCCGAACAGGTTTCGCTTCAGGCAGTGGACTCAGCTCGCCCAGGTCACAGAGGAGTCAGCGAAGGTATACGTGTCCTTCAGATCGAATTTAGCCTTAGTCATTTGACTATGTGAGGGCAATCACAAAATGGCTGCCGCTCACAAAATGGAACCCGAGGGTTCAGGACGGAAACTTCGGTATCAGGGTGATTTTGTCACTCTATCATGACAAAAATGCTTATGCATAGTATTTAAGTCATTACCGGTCTGCTAGTACCAAAATTGTCATGATCAACGATGTTTATGACACGGGTCCAGAATTTTCAGTACCACACACGTGCCAGTGCGAGCTCCAAGCACTAGTCCCGCAACCTCTGCCTGTGACCCAGTAGGTCCCACATGTGGAACTGTGTCCTGAGTCCTGAATGGCAGTGACCCCAAGTAAGTGACAGCACCAGACCCCCTTCAATCAGTGAGGCATAATTCCATACGGTAGGCCGGCCTAACGAGGTGCCATTAACCCTGTTCAATGCCAGTCAGCCACACGAGGTGCCACTAACCTTGTTCAATGCCAGCCGGCCACACAAGGTGCCACTAACCCTGTTTAACGTCAGCCGGCCACAAGTGGATGAGGGCTCAGGCCGGCCCTGCGGACCAGTTGGTCCCACATCCAGCACTAGTTGCGAATCATGAATGGCAGAGTTCACACCAGTGAATGCACGGAGAGGAGTAAGAAGAATATGTGGCTCAGTCGGGATGAAAGCCTGATCAGAGTCACAGAGGTGTTTGAACACTTACAACGAGTGACCTGGTGCCATCAGCCCTTTTCAACACAAGTCCGCGTCCCTTGGTGCTACTGAACCTGAACTACGCAGGCCGGTGGGGCCATCCAACCAAAGCAGACGACACTCGGTGAATGGCCTGTGCTGAAAGCTGCCTCAGGCCTACCCTGCGGTCCAGTAGGTCAGACATGTGGAACTGTGTGTTGGGTGAGATGTGGAGGACACACCTCATCGAAAGGTGGCATCCCCTATGAGCACTGGTGACACTGACTCTGTGCGAAATGAGTCATGGGCCCTGTCTGGTTGGACCTTGGTGGCATCTGAGTCCATGGCCTGGTGGTTTCCTGTATCTTCCTCTGGCTGTTGTATAGCGTTTTAGGACCCTAGTGTAATTTTACAGATTAATTCCCTTATATAGGTATAATTCACATTACCCTTATATAGGCATAGAAATCATAACCATATTTAGACAGAACCCATCCAGTCCAAATACAGCATGGCTACTTCCATTAGTTCCAAAAAGCCACAACGATTTCTTGGAAAAATCAGCTTCATCAGTTAGGGACATCCCCTTTCTTCAATATAGATTTGTCCTAGAAATCATGGCATTTTCAAAGAACTACCATTCCCTTGGGGTTCTTTGGTGACGTTATTATGTCCGACTTGCGGGGTATTGGGAAATCGAGTCCCGAGACAGAGTTACCAGACCTCCTTCATTCTAAACCAAGGTACAGAGCTGATTAGACCCTAAGAGAAATCTTTGAAAAATTCTTGGCAAAGAAACTAAACCCATACTTACTTCTTCCCTCGTACTAGACTTAGGATAGGTACATCAGGGTAGGCGTATTTTAGAAGCACCAGTTGAGTACTTTTAGTCTTTGTTATTTATGTATGTATTTTATGGCTTATAAACCATACAATGCTTTTACAACATTATTTTATAATACTCTTCTTGCTGTACGCATTATACTTTACAGCCAGTATTACGATTGTATCAGTTCATTTCTTTTGCATGAGAAAGAAGACTGTTCAATAAATACTTTTATTGAAAACGCCTGTCTCCCTATTTCTCTGCACCTCTGATGAAACAAAGCATGCACGATTGATTGAGTGAAATATCTATCTATTCCACGACTCTGAAGATCAGTTTTATCTTGGGGAAACAAAGTTGTCATGTTTATGCAGTTGTTTGAAACGAATCCTTTCTTGTTTATTTGAGAAAGTTTCTAGTGACCTCTGAGCTAGCTGGCACTCACAATTAAGTCTAATATATTCGATAGAGACCTAGTCGACCTAATTCCTACGTCAAATCTATAGGATATATTATTCCAATGCGCAGAGCCTATTGGGAATATATGAACTACACTACAAGGCTGGACCAAACTTGGTGTCCGACATGTGTCTGTTCCAATCCTCTCCAACATAGTGACTGTTTCAGTGTGGTCCTGCACTCAGCATCATGCCCTGGGGGTACACATTCCACTGTCCACCGATACACTTTGCGACACGCTCCTTTTACACCTACGGAAACCTGCTCTGCACTCGTAACCCTGCCCCAGTGCCTCGCAAGTCAGCGCCCCATGGTGGTAGGCCAGTGCAGGTTACTGTGCACCCGGGGCTCTAACTCAGTCCGTGAGTAGTCATGGGGCCTTCAATTTGAATGGTTGTGTTTGTTGCGATGTACACTGTTGTCGATTTCTGACTGCACCAGGCAGCCCTTGCCGGCTGGTGTGTACACACCCCACACACATCCAACACAGGTGTCACTCAGTCTGTGTGCCTGCTAATAAATGTGGCCGTGCGCACGTGCATGTAGCCATTCACACCATCTGAGCAAGCGTGTCCATGTGGTCATTGTGTCAGCATGATGGGTACCGGCCCCGGAACATCACAGTGTGCTGTCTTCAGTGGACGTTACCATGTCACCTCAGCGTTGGCAGTGACCCTGGGCATGTAGCTTCGCACCTACCCCCCGCATGCACAAGTGCGTGTGCTGGTCTGGCGTACATCAGGTCAGCGCTGGGGTGTGCAGAATCGGCAGGGGGAGAAGGGCGTGTCTCCGACCTGGCTTTGGGCAGGAAGTGTGGTAAGTGTGTCTCTGTGTTTGGGTGTAGTCGCCACCAGGGCCACAGTAGTCGATGTTGCAATGCAGCATGCACCAGGAGGGAGGGTCTGCACATACAGGGACATTTTGTAGCGCAAAACTGCTTGGGATCTTGGCACATGGATGCCAAGTGTTATGTGTATCAGCCCTGTGGATGCATGAGTCATTTGCCTGGCCTCATTTGTAATGCGATCCCAGCCAGCCATGGGCTGTACACCTGTGTCCGCCCTGTCCGGTCCATTGGCCTACACTCATGTCGCCCCACACCTTCAAAGGCCAACATCACCGTGTTACCAGGGTCGCAGACATCCCACCACACCCAGACCAGGCCCTTTGTATCTCCTGTATGCATGCAGATGGTGAAGTTACAGTAGGGATGAAAGGCCCTTTGTTTGAACTATCAGACATTAGCACATCTGCAGCTCCAAGCAGGAGCTGGCATGTGGCCAGCACCCCCTGACAGATACAATGGCATTTGCTTGCAATTCCCACACTACGCACTGCCTGAAGTGAGACCAACATTTACACATCTCACAGGTAGCAATCCTTGGTCGAAGTTGGCATGCGAGAAATGGCCTTCACACGTTCTCCCACCCCAGAAGGCACCCGTTGCACCCAGACACTGCTCATTGCACCGGGCTGAGCCATTTCATGCACAGGGCTGGCGCAGGGCAAGCCAGTGCCGCTTCTAGCAGAGCCATTGACACCATGGCAGACCATCCAGGACACATGTCCACATCCAGTCACGTGGACCTGTATCGTGCACGTCTGCTGCATGTACTGGGGGCACTGCCGTTGGCCGTCTTGCGGATAAGTCACCTTCTGAGCTTCCTCCTTGCGGACATCACCTGCATTCAGCCTGTGTTGCATTGTCGCACGTGCATATACAAGTACTCCATGGATGTCTGCCTCTCCAACGTAACTGTAGCTGACCTGGATTACGACGTATGTGCTCCCCCCTGTTGGCCCACAACCAGGAGGGTCACCTTGATGCCCTTTATGGCATGCATGGATGTTTGGCTTGCAGGCTGGACACTGGACCTTGGAGATTGCACAAGCCCTTGTGTGCAGTGAGCACATTGAGCCACTACCTGGTTAGGCTTTAGTGCACATTGGGGCCAGTGGTTGGACTCAGCACATCTGTCCGGCTCAGCTGATGGATTACATCCACGACATGTCAGACGTGGTGGACGATGATCGCTCATTGGAGATGTTGGCCTACGCAGTTGCAGTGGGGTTCATGGACGAGTGACAAGGTATCTGCAGCCATAACTGGATGTGACTTATTGTATGTGTCCCGACTGCTGGTTGCATGTTGGGAATCTGGTCACATGTCTCAAGATGACAGTGGACATGCTTTGGCCTGGACTCATGCTCCATCCATGATCCATGCTCGAACAACCGACGCAGGTTGGCACAGACTTGTGTTGGTGATGGACTCCCCCGAGGTGGACATGGGCGCTTTCCTACGTTCCTCATTCAGACATGCTGCTGCATTGGTCCGCATATCGTGGCACTTCTCTTAGCCGAACTGATATGCACTTGTTGATAAAGTTTCCGCTCTTTCACTTGTCTTCAACTGTGTTGTGTCTTGATTTGTATGCCAATGTGTGTGTCACAGACTCTCTGGCTGCCATACGTGCATTGCTATCCCATCAGGACTGTGGGTTTGTACTTGTGCATTGTCATGTCCCTATGTCGTGCTTAGCCAGATGGGTATGGCTGTTTACCGGCACAAGGTGGTTGCACTTGTATCCTGTGTTCGGTTGTGCAAATGTTTGTGTTTGTGCACATTGTGTTCGAGGTTGTGATGCTCTGCTTACTATGTGTGTGTGCTGCATTGTGTGTGAGATGTGCCTTCAGCTCTGATTTGGCTCACCCTTCTCCCCTTCAGGCAGTGTGGTTTTCACTTCTGTGCTTGTTCTGTAGTGTGATATTGCCAGGTTGTGTGACTTGTGCTCTTGGTTGGTGTTGTTCCTCTTGGGCACGGTTTGTCTGCAGTGGTGCTGTGCTTAATTGTGCATGTGTGCCATTATGTGCATCTCCCCCAGGTCCCTGCTGGTTCCTCTCCATGTTGCTGATGTGTCTGTTTTGGGCAGTTTCCGGTCCCCGAGTCCTGCCACCGTCTCTAGACTGATGTGGTGGACACTATTTCCACCATGTTATCCAGATCATGGTGTGGTGCTGGCTTCCCACCTCCTGTGTGCATGGCTGCCTTCCTGTTGTCTGCGTATTTCTGATTGTTTGTGCGTTTCCTATCATTCCGGATGTTCTGATTTTCGTCCATTGTCCACCTCTGCTTTCAGGCTGCATTCACCTTGTCCGAAATGGCCTGCCATGTACAATGTTCTGTTGCCAATGGGGCTTGTGGGGTTGTATGCTTCTCGGGTTGCCTCCATTGTGCTTGGCTGTTTTTTTTCTGTTTGGATTGTCTCACTTTTTCAGGCTTTTGTTGTGCTCTTTCCCACCTGCTGTGTGTGTCGTCGGCCTGGCAGTGCTTATTCCTGCTATCCTTATCGCGAATGGGCTATTTGCATGTTTTTTTGTGTTATGGTTTGTGATTTTATCTCCTTTGAGGCGGTTGCATCGCGGACATTGGCCGCGGTTTAGGCAGACTATCATATGCTATCGCCTTTTGTGAATTCCACATTGACACAGGGTTATTTTCCCACGATAGGCTGCGATGGGTAAAGGTGTGTTTGTTTTTTTTGGTGATGTTTAGCACATGCTCTTGTGAATATACCCTTTAGTGTGTTATTTAACCTTTCCATGCTGATTCAGTCTCCTCAAATGTGTCATCTACCTTATTATTGAAAATATCATACGTTGAATGAACCCAGTTTGGTCATCCGTAAAAGGAATACTTTCCTTTGCTGATTCTTTTGTAGATTCTGAAGGGAATTTGAAATAACACTGTCTCGGCTCGCCAGTTACTCATTCATTGTTAATGTTGTTTATGAATACAATATATCAATCATATCTATATATAGGGGGAACTGACAAATTAATTTAGCGGGACAGAATCAACTTCTTAATTTAGGTAGTGCACCAAATTGCATCTAGTGAGCATCTTATTTTACAGAAATACTACGTTGTGATTTAGAAACAAACATAAATATTGCTGTACTGTTTCACTAGGCAATAATATTTCTCATTCCTGTGTAAGCTTGCAAACTAAGTGTAAGTTTTTACAGAATGCTGTATTATCCTTTAAATACTTGTAGTTAGTTGCTACCAATCTAAATTATGCAGCTCTGCAAAGCATGCGCTGGTGGGAGTGAAAAACCTCCAGTGTTGGTTAGATCGCTGTCTATATTTACCACCCTAATGATAGCACACTTATATTTATGTCTAAATTTAGTGATGCTGTAGCCACAGCCTAGGAAATAAGTGAAAACAATGTTAAACTCTTCCAACTGTCAATGTTCCAAAGCATTCGACTTCTAATGTGAACTTTTCAAATAGATGGAATTTTCTGAAAATTCTTTTTTGTTTTGTCAAAGCCCATCCCATGAAAGAAAGCAAATCAAATGGCATTTAAATGGAAGCAATCCTAGCACATGGCAAGTCTAGATGCAGCACAAAAATGCCCTCCCTTTATATGTCACAAATACTTAATAGATACGTGACATGAAGGTGCACTTAGCACATGTTTCTTATGTGGTTTAACCATTAAAGTAAGTGTTGCAATTGAAAACATTATTAGAGTGCATTTTTTGTAGGGTTAGAGGATACTTACGTTGTGTGTTTTATCATAACTGATTTATAATATTTGAAGTTGGGATGAAAGTTAGAAGAAATTCTTACTTAGTAGATAATGTACTTATTATTAAGATAAAATCCGGCTTTCATAATCATAGATACGTTGAACGGCATTTGATCGGTAAAATAAAGAGAAACCATCCTCAGAGATGCAGAATGTGATTTCAATCAAAAAGATAAAGGATTTATGAAAGGTGTAGGATTTATCTAGGCTGAACATGTGGAAGGATCATTAGAGAAAAAAAAAAGGTGGACTAATGTTACACATATATGTGATTTAAATGTAGTTTCCAGCCACTTACTTACACATGATTATTTTCAAGATTTACTGTAGGTTACATATAATGTGAATCTAATGTACTAGACACTTAACTTGTGTTTAAACGCGAACATGCATATTAAATGTGCACCACTGAGTTAATGCTTTAACTTGTCTTGACTAGTACTATATTTCGCAAACACAAGATGTGGACGAAGTGCTGAAACTATTCAAACATTCACTCCCAGTCAAGAGATCTGGGTTAAATCCATTGTTCTTTTGTTGACCATGCCAACCCAGTTTGGACCCAGCCATGTGCAAATCAGTCTTGACGCTGCTTCCCACTAGAAAGGTTCAGCCCGAACTGCTAGGCCAGGTCCTTCCTGGACCGTAAACAAGCATCCTGGGACTGCTTTTGGGGAATCACCCCTTATCAGCCAGGCTAGCTTGAATCCAGTGGCAGATCGAGCAAGGGACCACATCTGGGCTTAACCTTGGCCACTTAAAGCAATCAAAGTAAACACAACAAGATGATGGCGCAGCAAGAAGGCTTGTGATGCTGCCCTTTGCCAAACACTTGTAAATGAGGCCCTGAATGACAACTTGTTAACTGATGTGAACAAATGGCATAGATCACCATCAACATAAATGTTTTCAATTCCAAAGGATGGAGCGCCAACTCCTGACCAGCTGCATGTCCTGGAAACGGATCCTGCTGAGGATGAAAGATTAACTCACTCAGCAAAGAAGTACTAAAAACGGAGTCCTATCTACACAATATCGAAGACAGTTTGGAACTATAGATCATACAGTATACCACATAGGAACAGTAAATATCAAGTCAAGTCAAGTCAATCAGCTTTATTTTGATAAGGAAAATATCTACTGGAACCTGAGACAGAACAGGAGAAGACAACAAATGTCTTAATACTGCCCTCACACACTTTGCAGTGTCATGCTTCATCATTGGGCCGCATCATACATCCTGGTGCAGACCAACACACTGGATGGAGCGCAATCTTTTTTGACGAAGAGCAGTGGTGAGGGTAGAAAAAGAAAGACACACGTGATAGTACACAAACACAACACGTAAACAACGTAAACAAACTGAAAAGGAAGAAGTCAGGTCTAATCCCCTCTATAGCGCTCCATCCAGTGTGTTGGTCTACACCTGGATGTATGATGCAGCCCAATGATGAAATTTGACACTGCAAAGTGTGTGACGGCAGTAGTAAGACATTTGTTAGCTTCCCCTGTTCTGTCTCAGGTTCAAGTAGGTATGATATTTACTGTTCCTATGTGGTATACTGTATGATCTATAGTTCCAGTCTGTCTTGGATATTGTGTAGACAGGACTACGTTTTTAGTACTTCTCTGCTGAGTTAGTTAATATTGATAGTGAGGGAGCCAGAGAAGTCTCAGTCCCTTGCCTCTTCCTGTGTGGTTTTCAGTGGATGAAAGATTGCCAACCCTTGACCAAGACGCCCTCCAGCTAATCCTGGACTCCATTCAAACACAGTGTCGGATCGCTGGAAGGGCAACAGCATTTCGGGGTCTCCAGATAATCCACTTTTTTCACCCACCATCACCTGCCAGCCCATACTCAGCTCAGAACTTTGAGGATGCTCAAATAGTCTTCCAACATCGTGTAGTAGGAATCCAGTGAGAGCTGGTAGATAAGGTGCGCGTGGGGGTGGAGACAATAGTGGGCAGCCTAGAGGTGCCTCAGTTACAATAAGGATACCTCAGAGGCTGTAAAGGCACCCACCCTTCGCTCCATAGTTTTAAATGGTCACTGGCTGACATCGCTGGAGTCATGGGGCAGAGGCATGAGCAAACACCCCGTCAAAGTGGCACCAGCAAGGTTGCCAATCATCTGGGGGCAATACGAAACATCCTGGAGTCTATGGAGTGGAAGGAGGACTCCTACATAGCAACAATGGGCCCCTCTCACAGGGCTGCTGCTTCTGTGCTGACAAACCAGCAGGTTCTACTCAGGTCTTTACTTCCTTACTTGTTGGTGCAGGGAAATGCCTCTGGGAGGCAGGTGATTCACATCTTCAGTCCCTGATGTTTGTGTACCTCCCTGGCTCCAGGAAATTAAACACCACTCTCTCAGGAAGCATCACACACATCAGGAGAGGAAGATGTGAACTGCTGCTCTTTGTAAAGAAAATCTGCCCTGTGGCATAATTCTCTGCAACATGGCCAGTTTCTCCAACACTTATTCAACAAAGGAATGCAGTTCCTATAGAGAAAAGGAGGTTATCACTAAAAAACTATAAGTGAGTACTCCATACAGGAGTACGGGCACTCACACACTCCAAAGGATGACATGTTTATCATCGGGCAGGACCTCATTGGGCTGGTGCTGCAATACGAACAGGCCCGCAAGGGGGCCCTTTGCCTGAGCTTTTTTCCTTTTGCAGATGATGAGTCTGGGGTGTGATGAGAATGTGTGTGTAAAGAGGAGGGAATGTGCTGTACACATACCTGTTGGAGCCCAATAAAACTAATTTAATCTCTAGGTTCCTATGTTAGGATTAAAAAGCTTCAATTATTGCGAGAAGTGAATGTAATTGTCCACTCTGGCATATTCTAAGTAAGGATGTAAGTCAACATGTTTCATGCCTATTACTGTGTATGTGAGCATGGCATTTTTTCAGTACCAGTTATCCTTATCTACTCACAGAAGGGAGGTTAGTGCAAGTGCCTAAATCCATACCCTATTGAGATCACACGAAGATATGTAGTATACCTTCAGGGGAAAAACCCAAATACTAGGATCTAAAGAGGCCCAGTCGCCCAGCCTGAACAAACGCTTACATGCATTTTGATAATCGAATGTCGATGATCGTGATTTCCAGCCCACTTACCCTGCATTCATGCCATGGTCATAGACTGTGTCTATTGACCTGTGCTTATGGCCATGTCAGCATATCTCTCAACAAGTAGTGTCCCCCATTTTCTTGCCCAGCTGTTGATCTCATCCATGTGTGGACTGTCTATGTGGACTTTATTTCCTAATGGCAATAGTATCTTCCTCCTCATTGGAACACTCCTCTCCTCAACATGTACCATGACATGTATCCCCCATGCTTTCTGTCTGGACAAACAATGGCTCACACACTATGTTGAGGTTGTTAGCCTAAGGACTATCACATGCTCTTTGGTTCACGTGTGACTAAAATACTTTCTGGAATCATTGTGTTGTATTTCTGGTCATGATTGAAGTAGGTAGACCATGTTGGATGTGCAGACTCTTAAGACGAATGTCTGACAAAATATCGAAATCAAAAATATCGAAATACAAAAATATCGGAACAAAAATATCGAAGTAAAAAATATAGGAATCCTATCCCTAACAAGGTAAGTACAAAAATATCGAAAAAATAATATCGTAGTACAAAAATATCGAAATTAAAAATATCGTTTTTTTAAATGTATTAATAATAATGTAAAAATAATTATAAAATACATATAATGTTACAAATATTAAATAAAAATATTAAAACATAATAAAAAAATTAAAACTAATACATATACATTTAAAATAAATTAAAAACTTAATAATTTAATGTAATTTTATATTTTTTTATTTCATTTAATTGATTTAATTTAAATTTATTTTATTTTTACCCTGTACGACTGTACCCCAAAAACCCAAAACTGACCCTGAACCCTAAAAATACCCCTTTACCCAAAAACCCAAAACTGACCCTGAACCCTAAAAATATCCCTGGACCCCAAAAACCCAAAACTGACCCTAAACCCTAAAAATACCCCTTTACCCAAAAACTGAAAACTGACCCTGAACCCTAAAAATACCCCTGTACCCATGAACTGAAAACTGACCCTGAACCCTAAAAATACCCCTTTACCCAAAAACTGAAAACTGACCCTGAACCCTAAAAATACCCCTGTACCCATGAACTGAAAACTGACCCTGAACCCTAAAAATACCCCTTTACCCAAAAACTGAAAACTGACCCTGAACCCTAAAAATACCCATTTACCCATGACCTGAAAAATGACCCTGAACCCTAAAAATACCCCTGTACCCATGAACTGAAAACTGACCCTGAACCCTAAAAATACCCCTTTACCCAAAATTAATTAATATTATTTAATTACCAATTAATTATTAATTAACAATAACAATAAAGTAAATATATTAGCACATTTGCTGTAATTAATTTAATTTAATAATTAATATTATTTTGCACAATTAATTAATTAAGTATAACAATAAACTATATATAAAAAAAATACTATAATTAATGTAATTAAATAATTAATAATAATTAATTACCAACTAATTAATAATAATAAATATGTAAAAAATTATATTAATTAATTAACTAATTAATAGAAATTAATTACCAATTAATTATTAATTAAAATATGTACAAACATATATCAATTAATTAATTATTATTACATTACTTCCCACCCTATTCCCCTATAAACCCATAACCCGCTACAGAACATATTTATCAATTAATAAATTAATTAAAAATAATTAAAAATTAATTCTCAATTAATTAATTAATAAGTCCTACTAATTAATGATTAATTTAACATAATTAAATTACTTCCCACCCTATTCCCCTATAAACCCACAACCCGCTACAGTAGTAAAACACAATATTTAATAAAATAACATTAAAAATAAATAATAAAACATAATAAATACAATATAATATACACTAAATTTATTTAAAAATTGATATTAGTAACATCAAAGTTATTAATTTCGATATTATTAACATCGATATTTACAACTTCGATATTACTGATATCATACCAATATCGATATTTAGACTGTCGATATTACTTACCTTCGATATTTTTGTATTTCGATATTTAAACTTCGATATTTTTGCATATCGATATTTAAAAATCGATATTTTGTCTGTGTACCCTTAAGACACTGCATAACATCTAAAGGAAAACCTGTTTGCGTGACTCAGGGGTAAATATGCACAGTCCATGTGAAATAGTTTATCCGATCCCTATCTGCTACTAAACTAGCAAGCTGTTACTAAAGGTAACAAGCATGAAGTGCAACAATTGTCAATCAATCAAAGGTAAGACTGCAGGTTATTGCTTGCCCAGGTGGGCGATACTTCCATGCATATTAGCCTGCAAACAACAGTGATGTAACTTCAAAATGGTGCTAGCGAGAGTGTATAAACGGCTGCCATCAGTGTGTCACCAAGCAAATCTAGATTAGTCACAATGGTTTGACTCTATCATACATACAATACATGTAGCATCATGTACATATACAATGCTGCTTTATATCAATACCTGTTTTGGGATGTGTGTCCATTCACAGCAAGAATGCTACTTACAGTGACCAATAAGCTTAGAAGATCCCTTAAGTGACTCCATTGCTAACTTGAAATGCTGTACTCCTTAGATGCTCCACATTGTAAAACATGGATACCAAAACTGGCAGGAACTCTTAAAGCATGTGCTTAACCCAACCTAAGCAGATGTCACAACTAGAAAGCTGTAAATAAGTAAGTAGTTCTGAAAGTTTAAGACAGATTTTATTTTACGCACACTACAAATCTTAACATCTAAAACCTAAAACTTAAACTGATTATATCTATTACTTTGACACAGATGATAGACCATTCCAATTTCAATTAAGGAACTTCAGAAAAAGAGACAGCATCCTGCTAATAAAAAGCGACTGATAATAGGAACAAGAAAAAAGCTACTAAAATGTACAAGAAAAGAATGCATACTTACATTAATAATTTGTTGCACATAAGTAGGGTCACTAGAATTATGAGACAGGGTACGATCACAATATGCAGCCGGGTTGACTAAATTATACGGCATAATGCAGCACATGTGTGACAATATTACTCCATAATTATAATGTTTTTTTTATAGATGTTAACACTGTTTGGTCAAAGGTTCCACCTCAATAGTAACAAATTAACACTCAAATGAAGCAATTGGAAATTGAAATTAGATTTTTGAGAAGGGCCTTCCACAACACATGATGCAACATTTTAGTAACTTTTGATCCATTTGAGTTAAAAAGCATTTTTATTTGTATAATCTGCAAATGATGCCACAGATAATGGACTATGTTGCAAATGAGGAAAATCCATAATCATGCACAAAACGCAGTGGCCACAAAATCTAATATTTCCAGTGACCCTCCATATAAGCATAGGTGCCTCAAAAATGTACTGGGCATTTGTGGAAGTGGCATCAACAATGTGTAAGAATTGGGTGATTAGTTAAAGATGATGAGTACCCACTGCAAGTAGTAATCTCAATTCTTGAAGTGGTGAATCCTTAAAGTCACTAAATTAACCTGAGCTCGCCCTGTGGTACCTATGGCACAGAAAATTCAGGCTGAATTTATGGCAATGTGTAAAGTGTTTATGCAGTACAAAAAGCATAAAAAGCCAAAACACACCACCATTAAAATCCCAAACCGAATGAGAAAAATGTACTAAATTATAATAAATTCTACCAAAATGACAAAAATTGAATAGGGGAAACCGGAAATGTGTAACTTTAACGTTCTTTTAAAAATAGCATCAAAAAGAGATGTGCAACAACTACAGTCAACTGGTCATGTTAGTTTAGCACCAAGGCACGATTTGAGCAAGACTGGGATGGAGCGAGTGTGGATATGAGCGCAGGTTCCACCCTGTCAGAACTTTTACCTTGGGACTTAGTCTCAAGAATGAAGGAAACAATCATCAGCAGTGCAAGAAGATGGCTACAGCAGAAGAGGAATCCACAAGCTCACATAGTCATTGGATGTGGTCCCGGAGAATCAGTTGGTTTTGGTGGGAAAAGTTTGGAGTGGGAGAAATTAAAATTTTGTGCCCAAGAAAGCCCTCTCACCTGCTGGATACTTTGGCTGCTTTGCTCAGTCAAGATTTCTTTGTTTGTTCTTAGTGACTTTTCCAGACCTCAGAATCATTAAGTTGCGCACAGATGCAGACCGTAGACAAAAAGGACAAGACAAGGCGGGAGACGCTGAATTGAATCTGGTGCTGCGAAAAAGTGGGAAAAACCTGAAACTTAATCCCAGCAGCAAAACATCATGGGTCGATCTGCTTAGCAGTATGGTTCCTGTCCTTAGGAGGTCGTGAAGTTGAAAAATGTTTCTAAGTCCCAGGTTTCCAGGGGTGGCACGAGATGTCTAAACACAGAACTTTTGAGTGGGGGCAGGGGGTAGTGTCAGGACTTACTCCAGAAGAGAGCAACAGCAGGGTCCAGGACAGGTCCAGTTGGGACTGGTAAGCTGGAGACGCTGTAAGAAAATACCTCTTGTGGCTTGTGTCCTTGTAGTGTAGCTTTAACAAGAGGTCATCCTTATGACACTTGGAGTCAACTTCTTTGTTCTGAATACATAAGGGAACAGGTCCCCTCGTTAAGTGCTCCTTTCAGGTCACAGACAAAAGGTGCAGTTCTCTCTGATCTGGTCCAGTAGTGCTCTAAAGAAGGTGCCAGATGATGCCACATTTACACCTCACACTAGCTTGTGGGTGCGACTGACTCCTGCCCCCTTCCTAGCCAATGGGGTAAAGATCTCCAGGGGTAACCCTACTCACATTTGCAGAGGCTCCTTTCTGCCCTTCAGCAAATAATCTCACAGTGCCCTCTCACTCCTCCAATCCACAATAGTGAAATCCTTCTCCAATTGTGCAGCATTTGTGAACCCTCCAGGGAGTGTGGCCATTGTAATGAGCAGCCCCTTTTTAGTGATCACTCCAAACCAGTTCTAGGGCAGCACTCTTCCCACTGGGATTGGTGCCTGTCTGTGAGTGTGAAAAAACAATATAACTACCAGGCCCTGGGTACACAGTTCCCCATATAGTATTAAGTTTAAAGAAAAGTAAAGTATACTGATTACGACCATACTTAAAGGAGAGCAAAGCACCTTACTGGTTTGCAAAGGTAAGGTGCACAGAGTTCTAAAGTCAGCAAAACCTACAGGGCATAAAAGTCTGTGGGGTCATCCCGCAAAAGATGGCAATTTCCTACAATTGCAATACTTTTTTTATTCCTGTGAAATGCTAGTATTATTGTTGGGACAGCAAACATTTGTGAAGTCCCTTCTGTAATATTTATTGCACACAAGATTAGCATTGACAAAGAGAACACATCTGGCTTGCTCTGTGTAAAGAGCTCTGTGGAGAGTTATCAACTTGGGTCTGCCTTCAGTGGGTGAAATTTGTCTGAATACAGCCAGCAGGGCATCAAGCCTCTGGTGTGAAGCCCCTGCCAAGGCAGGAAAAGCTGCTTTTAGTGCTGACTGATCCGTATTGGATATGCATATTTAAAGGGAGTATGTAGTGAATCCTCCACAACTGGAAAGTTGGTTTAGTAATTTATTGTAGAAAAAGTGAAGAAGCAGGTATGAAAGGTGCTGCCACCTTGAAGTTGAATTCAGGTCTGGTCCACACTCTTAGAATCATGTACAACACATTCTTACATTCTAACTTCTATATTCCAAAGCATTACCCACAGTTCTAAAGAAGATAAGCATCGCTACACATCCCCCTCCTTAATAAATAAATAACTTCACTACAAAATAAAGAAATACAGGAAGAAAAAAAACAAAATACATCCTTTTAGGAACTTTTGACATAGCCAAAGGAAAACCTATTTACAAACATAATCTTCTAAGAATTTAGGAGAAATTACTTTCCTTCCACTCCTGGTGGAAATTCGGTGTTGCAAATTATCATCAACAGAAGAATTAACTTCACTAGAAACCTGTGAAAAGTCAACATATGAATCTGAGCAAATCTGTGGAATGGATGAATGAGAAGCTGGAATAGATGATTGAGAAGCACTAGCTGTCAAATCAGAATGAACTTCTGGAACAGTTGGTTGAATAACCATATTGTCATAACCAACATGCTTGTCTGAAACAGGACCATTAGTGTCTGACAACACAACTGGAGACAACCACCAAAATTCACCAACACCACCCAATTCCTCCTCCTTTATTTTTAAAGGATCAGAAATTCTGGCTAAAGCAATCTTACTCATGTGATGAATAGATCCATCATCCAACATCATTGTGTTGCGCATAACTTTAGTTATGGTTCTAAGATCTGAAAAATGTGGTTGCAATTTTCCAACCTTTCTTGTCAATTTAACTCTGACTAATTGACCTACATCAACATGAGTTTCTTTAGTTCCATGTTTTTTTATCATAATATGACTTACACTTGTCTTGAGCTCTGCAAATGTTATCAATGACTTTCTCTGAATCCCAATTATATTTCCTACTTCTGCCCATCCACACAGAGTTCAATTTAGAATAAGGAAACCTGCCTCTCATCAAGCCAAAAGGACTTTCACCACAAGTATCATGTACTGTAATTCTATAAGACCACAACATTTTATCCAATTCGTTGTACCAATCTTTCCTATTTTTATTGGCGAGTTGCAGAGTTCCCTTAATGACTCTATTAACTCTCTCAACAACTGAATTACCTTGTGGCTGGTATAAAGCTGAAAATCTTTGTTTAACACCTGTAGATTCCATAAAAACTTTCATAGCATCCGACTTAAACTGAACGCCATTGTCAGTTAATATAGAAGCTGGTAAACTTTCCCTAATAAAACATTGATCCAAAAATGTTAACACTGTGTCAGTATTGACCCTATCAACAATTTTCAATTCAATCCACCTGGAGAATAAGTCAACTAGAACAAGAATATACTTGACAGAATCATTCTGCCATGTGATAGGTTCCATAATGTCTAGAGTTAACTCCTCCCAGGGTAACTTGGGACAACTAAGAGATGACATTGGAGGATTGAGCGTCTTTTGACTTTTGTCAGAACATTCACAATTGACACAATCACGAACAGACCTTTCAATCTCCAAATCAATCCCAGGCCACCAATACAAAGCCTTAACATTTTTTGTTTTGTTCTGGAGATGCCAGATGTCCCTCATGTCCTAGTGATATGATTTTTTGACGCACCCCTACAGGTGGAATGAGTTTCTCACACGGCACAAAAACCCACTATCAACACTAAGTTCATCCTTGACTTCCCAAATTGGTTTGTACTGGACTTCAGCTTTAGACTGAGTAAACCAACCTTGGTTAATTTTGTTATTAATTTCTTCAAGAATTAAGTCTTTTCTAGATTAATTTTCCCATTCTTCTTTTGATAAACCTTGAGAACTAGAAAACACTCCTGCAACACAAAAATCATTCCACGAATTCTGATCAATTTCTTTCATGGGTAAAGATAGTCTACTCAAAAAATCAGCCATAACATTTTTTGCCCCAGGCACATATTCTATGTAATCTTGAAGCCTCATTGACAACCTTGCAATGCTGGCTGATGCTCTACCCAATCCTTCAGTGGTAAGAAGTTTGGTTAAGGGTTTGTTATCAGAGCGTAAAATGAATTGTTTTCCCCATATAAATTTGCGAAAATACTCCATTGACCAAACACATGCTAGTGTTTCACGCTCAATAACAGAATACTTTTCTTCGCAAGGCGATAAGGAACAAGATGCAAATGCTATTACAACCTCATTGCCTTGCTCAAAAACTTGCGACAACACACTTCCCAAACCAGTACTGCTAGCATAGGTGGTAAGGTAAGTTTTTGCAGAAGGATCAAATCCTTGTAACATAGGTGCATTGATTATTGCAGACTTAATTTCTTGAAATGCTTTGTTACATTTATCATTCCATAGAAAAGGTGACTTGTTTTTCATCCATACACGCATATCAAATGTTTTCTGTGAAAATTGGTTGACAAATTTTGAGTAAAACTCAACTAAACCCAAAAATGATCTGAGTTCATCTTTAGACTTTAGACTTAGGCTCTGGAGAATTAACAATAGCCTCCACTAACTTTGCTTTTGGCTTAATACCACCATCACAGATTTCATGTCCAAGGTACGAAACTGACTTCTCTGAGAACTTGCATTTACTAAGTTCACCTACTAACCCATTATCTGCTAGAATCTTCAACACTTCTCTGAGCAAACTGTCATGATGAGATTTATCTTTCCCCATGATTAAAATATCATCTTGGAAAAAAATTATTCCTTTGATGTGTTCAAATAATCTAGACATTAACCTTTGAAAAACTGCGGAGGCTAAGCCGAATGGCATGCGTTTAAATCTAAAACAGTCAAATGGAGTGCAAAATGAAGTTAAATGTCTACTATCAGGGTCTCGGACTACCTGATGATAGGCTGCAGACAAGTCCAAAGTGGAAAACACTTTGGCATCTTTGGTAAGTGATAGCATTTCATCTATTCGTGGAAGTGGATATTGGTCAACCAAAATTTGGCTATTCAGATATCTCAAATCCACACACAGACGGGCTTTTCCGTTGGCCTTCCGTGCGACGACCAACGGAGAAACCCATTCCGCAGCTTCTACTGTTTCAATAATATTAGAGTTGAGAAGTTTTTCCAACTCTGACTTGACTTCGTCCCCATTGATGATTGGAATACCTCTAGCTATGTGAATCTTAGGGACAGCATAGTCTTTTAATCTGATCTGTGTGTAAAACCTTTCAATTTACCCATAACACATGCAAACACTGATGGAAACTCATTTATAACCCATTTCTTAGTGTCTTCACTGGTACAAGAAACCAAGACTTGCTCTTTACTGTTAGGATCAAGAATTATATCTAAGCTTCTCTGATCCCTCCAGCCAAGAACAGATGGTCCATCCCTAGAGACATATATTTTGCATGTAGCATGTCTTCCTTTGAATCTAAAAATTAACACTCTAAATCCTAAAATATCAATTGTGTTACCAGTGTAGCTTTCTGGTGAAATATCAGAAGGTTCCAACCAACCTCCAATCTGGCCAATAAATTGTTCTTCCCATATATGCTTATTAACAATAGTATAGGGTGATCCAGAATCTGGAGCAAACTGCGTAAGAACTCCCCCTAAAGAAACTTGACAAAAAGGTTTGCTTGAATCCACATCAGAAATGTTCAAAACAACTTTTTTTTAACAATATTATGTACCTGTAAAACCTTATCACCAGATGAAGAACTAACATCTTGTTCTGTTTCTTGAATACACGCAATCTTACTTTTGTAATTTTTATACATTTTTTCCTACACACCTTTGCAAAATGTCCAATAACACCACAAACTAAACACTTTGTATTCTTAGCTGGGCATTTTGAGTAAAGAGCTGCATGAGATTGACTCCCACATCTAAAACAAACCAGTTCAGAGAACTTCCTTGTCTCTACAGCTTCTTTCTTCATATTTCCTGACCTGAAATCTTTGTTATTTTTAACGAAACTTTTACCCTCAGAAATTTTAACCTCTTTTTTGTCATTAGCAAGAGACGCTTTAGCACATCGTTCAGAGAGTTCTTACTTTTTAACTATGGCAATAATCTCCTTTAAAGTTCCATCACCTTCAACCCACAACTTGTTCTGGATTGTTTTGGTTTTAGTGTACATTACGATTTAATCACGTATGAGATCATCATGAAGTTGAGCGAATTTACATTTCACCGCCAATTTCCTTAATGCGGAAACATAGTCCTCAACTGATTTACTTTTTTCTTGTTTGTGCTGGAAGAAAGAATGTCTGGTGACAGCAATACAGACACAAGGAGAAAAATAATCATCCATATCCAATAATGCTGCCTTGAAAATATACACATCTCCTCCAGATCTATCTTGTTTGTCCAGTTGATTATAAATTCTTAACCCCTCAGGACCAAGACCTAATAAAAAAATTCTTTTATTTCTCTCTGGTGTAAATAAACCGCTAACATCCTCAAGATTTGCTACATAATTGAGGAAATATTCCTTCCAATCTAGCCATGCCACAGGAGGATCACCAGGTACAACCAAAAATTCCCTGGGTGCGTTTAATTTCAATCCATCTAAAGCTCTTTCTCCACTTGAAGTGCTTTCAGTGTCAGTCATGATGACTTTGTCTATAGTACTTTACACTGAGTTATATTAAAATAGTAGTTGCAGCAGTGGTGAAGGTCAGTGTTACTTGTACGATTCACAAAAAAATATTACTGTAAGGTGCTTGAAATAATTGCAGGCAGCACCCTTCTTTTGATAAAATACAAATTAACAATATAGTAAATACCATAAAAACGTTTCTATTAAATACCATACAAATGCTTCTTTCCTTCCGTATCGCTGTAAAACACTGAGAAAAAGATTGAAATCGGCGAAACTGTGTTTTCCAATATGGTTGCCGACGTGACCTCATGTCAGGTCACATACACCGTACCCAGAGTGCACTTCGATGAAGCCCAAAGCTGACGCTACACAGTGACGCGATTAAACAAAGAAGGTTCGGAGAGTTACGGAGTATCGTTGTCACGAAGATGTCGCATCATTCAAAAGAAGCATTGTTGAAGCGCTGCCGATGCAGTTGGAAGACCGGGCAACATTTAAAGAATGCACTAAGGTAGAAACGGCACATAAATGTCAATACCTTTCTGAAAATCCAAATAATAAACAGGTTCTCACCGCAATAGATTTTAAATGAGTAAGGAAAGTTCCGCTGTAAGTTTTAACTGTTATTCTTCATTTTCGAGCAAATTGTTCATGCAAAATCCAATAGTAGCCGATTTGATAGTGCCTGAATTTCATAGAGTTTCCCTCGTCGCCAAATCTGTAGTGAATCCTCCACAACTGGAAAGTTGGTTTAGTAATTTATTGTAGAAAAAGTGAAGAAGCAGGTATGAATGGTGCTGCCTGCTTGAAGTTGAATTCAGGTCTGGTCCACACTCTTAGAATCATGTACAACACAATCCTACATTCTAACTTCTATATATGCAAATCCCATATTTTCAGATCACTGGCATATACTAAGCATCTGCAGAAAGCCGATGTTCTGTATTGATCACATTAGTACTTAACATCGACAACAGGGATTCTGAAAGTACGGCCCAGGGACAGCATGCGGCCCTCTTTACCTTTAATTGCAGCCCCCTGGTGAACAGCAACACTGGGCTGCTGTTCACTTGACAAAGCAGATACATTCTGAAAGCTGTGAAGCCATACTTTATTTACGTGTTAACTAAAGTAACTGTAAAGAAGAAAAGAAAGTGTGCTAGACAGCTTATGTTTAGGAACACCTTCAGCTTTAAATAAGCCTTGCAGTAAACATGTAAAAACATGATAAACTCTCTGCAAACTTCATGACAGTGTATATTATTAACATACATGAGTGTTTTACATTAGTAGATCAGATTATATCACTGCATTGCAAGGCATTTATTAGCAGTAATAGTTATCAAACATGATCTTGAAAACATTCATGTCACCCCATTCTGAAAACAATGTCATTAGTGAACCAAGAGGCAAGTCATTTGTCCGGGGCACCTTATCTGTAGCCTTGGTTGTTATATAATTGGAACAACATTATAGCTTATTAAATAAAACACAAGAGAAGATCTTGTACAGCACACGCTCTGAACTCTTATATTTTGAGGGACTCTCATATGTGGTAATGAAGAAATAGGAGGCAAATTGAAAGTAATCAAGTGGGAAAGCCAGGACTGATGCCAGGTTTTCCGGCTTTACATTTAGTAATTCAGCCACCAGATGAGTATTTCTTTCCCTCACACATTTAACATTAGAAGCTAATGGTTGGACTTTAACTCTTGGTGCATGAGAATAGAGCGTGGGTGGCAGATAATGTCATGTGAAGGTTCAGTTTGTTTTCCGCACCATGCATCTACTTCGCGTCCCCCTACAACCATGTTTCATCACTATAACCCTCGCATTACTGGCATCAGTGCAGCACTCTGGCATGCCCTAGACAGTACTTTGCAGCACCTGGTAATAATTTTGCGAATACTCATGATTTACACAGTGTAAAATAAGAATTATTTCAATTGGTGATGCCCTTTGAGAAGAGGTACAGAGGTTTCAGCGAGTGTCCAGAGAACCCACCCACTCCCCATTGAGGTACCTGGCTCCCCTCAAAAAGCAGTTGTGGTCTCTATATATAGACACTGTAGGGCCAGTGTCTATGCATGGATCCCCTGCTCCACAACACCAGAGGGAGGAAGTGAAGAACTAAAAGAGTGAGTTTGCAGTGATTCATTGCAGGGAGAGTTGCATGGACCTTCCAGCCCCCCCAAATGTTGATGGTGCACCTATGTAGAACCACAGTGGCAAGCAAACTGCTAATCCTTATTGTATGCTGGTCAATCAGCGGAAAGTAAACTATTATATGGGATCCATGTGTGGCACATTGTGTTCTATGAGCATCCGGTCAGGATGATCTGAGGCAAACTGGGGCTATTCACACTTACAGTGATCAGGCCCCAAGCATAATAGTATATAATGTTAAAACTGGTTTAAAATATAGCATATTTGCGTGCACTATTTTCTGCTTCTGTAATAGGAGTGGAGTTAATATGCTTTGCAAGCAATACAAATGTTTGCATCAGACAAAACAGGGGGACACCATTACAATCACAGGAACTAATGCATATAAATAAATAAAAAAAATATTATTCCTCGCATGAACACTTTTAAAAGAAAAGTACACTTTGTTTTAACAAAGTGAGGCGAATTAATGTACATTATGTTTCTCCTCACACCACACAGACTGGAGTTCCTCTGATTTTAAAAGTGGAGAACGATGCTGTAATGCATTTCTTTTCATATAAAAGAGAAAAGATCCAGCAGTAGTCTATTCTTTCCGATTCAAAACTTTAGTGTGTAAATCTAGTTAGGTACATTTGCTATGATGCAAGCACAAGGAATTAAGTGGATTTGCTCTTTTTTGTGTCCAGGGCATATCTCTATGTAAGAATAAAATAGGCTTACCTAAATAACAATGTTAAATGGAATGATGTGTTTTAGAAAGAATTTTAAAGAAGAAAGAATAGTTATGTACTTTTTTCAATGAGTTCTTTTTGTATAATGGTGACAGCTGAAAAACAATACAAACAACTACATAACAGGGATTGCAATCCTCTAACCAGTTGTACGAACCAATATCAGGAAATCAATTGCCACTAAGAGGCTTCCATTAATATTGATCCTGGGTACAAACAAATCATGTACTGTGCTGGTTCTAGTCTTACAGAAGGACTACACAAGCCATACTATAGGAGTCATTTGTACTCGTCAGTATGGCTGCAGCACAAACCACTTTTTTTTGTAATCGGCACACTTACAGCCAGCAAACTATCTGACTAGAGGCAAAGAAAAGAAAAAAAATGAAAAAAAATAAGGCATTGTCCATCTCTATCTATGCACCTAAGGTGTTGTGCTGGACACGCTATAGTGTCTCAGCAGACAATTAGTCAGCCATTGCCTCATGAGAGTGGATACACATGCACCCACACCCATTAATCACAGGTGTCACGAGTGACGTGAGCCTGCTAATAAAATGGCCTGGTGCTCGTAGCCAGTTATAGTACCTTCCACCTGTGTCTGTGTGTCTTATTGGTCAAAATGTGGGCTTAGGGCTCAAGACACAATATTGGCGGCCAGTGGTAGCAGCTGCCTCACAATTTCGGGCCGAAGAAGTATAGTCTGGGGCACCCCGCATCTGCTGCAGCTGCTGCACTGACCAGCAATGAGAAGGAGACCATGGTCCATTCTGCGCTGTAGCCTGCTCGTGTGAAGTGGGCACGCCCAAAGAGAAAAGGGTGACCTAGCTTTGCCCAGAAGGAGGTGAGGAAGGCCCCAGTGCTGCACCTGGATTGCCTGCATCCCGCCTCCATGTACAAAAACAACTACCCTGGGTCACAACAGCCAGCAATACCCCACAACTCTTCCTAAAGCAGCGTGTGTCACAGACTGAGGAGTAGCCCGCAGTGCAGTCATGCATGGCAAGGCCAGCAGCTATGAGAAGGTTGCTGCGGTCTTGATGAGGCAGAAGATCTGCAGTGCCACAGCAGTGGTAAAGCCTGCCAATCTATGAAGCATCTGCATGGGCTAGGCCACTGCATCAGCTCTCCGACACCACAAGTGCCCGTAAACAAAAACGGCCCTCGCCGGGAAGAACCAAGGGAGGCGGCTCATGCCCATCCCCCCTACAGACTCTTACCTAGCCATCAGTGAAGCTTCCCCCTATCATGCTGTGGGTCCTGAGACCATTCCTTCCCCTCTCTTTTCATTTAAGAGAGGAACAAGTTTACAATACTGTCTGGTCCATACGAGACCAAGAACCCAGGCACAGGACACAACTAATACACTCTGGAATCTCCCGGCTGCCCCAGGACATTATCCATGCGGGTCCTGTACAGCATGTCCCCAAACACAGACAGTTAAGACTGTCGATATTGGCACCGGGAGACCGTGGATCTTAAAGAAACATAATAACTGTAACTCGGAAAAGGTGATCTACATGATCACGTGTCCATGCTCTTAAAGATATATTGGCATGACGACTCGCAAAAATAAAACTAAGGATTGGGGAGCACAAGAGCACGATTAGGTGCAATAAACAATCTACACATCTGACCAATCTCTTTTGGAGTCTTAAACACAAGGCAGAAGACATGAAATGGAATGTCATTGAACAACCTTGTATCCCATCCCATGTCAGTGACATATCCAAGTTCCTGTTTGTCAAGGAACAGCAATGGATCTTTAAACTTAAATGTGGCAGTCAGGGGGGGTTGAACGATGACATTCCGTGGGTTACTCTGTGAATATATTTTTAACTTGTTCCCATGCATGCGGCATACTATGGTCATCCAATCTACCTGTGGACCTGACTATGTTCCATTTCCATAACATGAGCATACATGGGTTACATCTTGTAACAGTTTCATCTGCTTCATTACTATGTGTTTTCAAAGTAACATATGAATTATACATCACTAGATGAGGCTGGCCTCTCTGTTTGGCTGTTTGATTAATAACTTCATTCACACAAACATGTGATTACTGAATCTGGTGTTTTAATATATAATATAAATGGGACTGTCTGTACTGAACAAAAAGTTTCTTTGCTCTTAGTATTTAAAACACACTTATATCTACATCTCATGATTAAATATAGCGCTTGATATCATATGAGCATAATATCAAAGACTCTGAGGTCTCCATTGCGTGTTCCATGAGTTTGACACAATACAATTTCTGCACCATTTATATTACTACCACTTACTTGCAGCATGAGTATTGGACCGAAATTTCACTTTCTTTGTTGCCGTCGGTAAAGTAGGAGGTGTCCCATTTGTCACATGTTTATACGTGTAGTGGACACGCTGCTTGAATAATGGAGGCGCAGCTTGTTACAGTCAAAATATGTGAGTATTTTCTAATGATGATTAAATCAGGCGTTAATGAAAACTTTATTGCACACTACCAGCGAACATACGCTCGGATGATATGGATGTTTGAACTACACATCCCAGAACCGATGCAATGAGGACACACGTTGCGCGATTCACACATCCGTGGCGTGTACCACGAAGTGAATACAATCAGGACTTGTCTACGAGAAGAGGCGGCAGCCACTTTAAGGCAAGGTTGATTGAAATGCGGATTTCGCAGGACCAGTGGCGGCTCAAATTAAGTTCTATTTATTTAGGACATCCCTGTCCGTCAGGTTACCTCCCCTTCGGCTTAGGAAGGCCCGGGGTACCGACGGTCAGGTAAGGAGTAGGTTGGCATCCTCCTCTCTTTCTTTGGTTGCCTGGCCTGTGTAACTATAGAAAAGCACGATTTCAAGACTGGTTGTGAGGGCAACATTTGTTTAACGTTTTGAGTAGTGGTTTCACTATAGATTATTCTATAGATCAGAGAGGATTATGTTGTTTAGCACTCCTGATAGCTTGCTGTTTAGTCCCGATACGAGAGGGCTCTATGGCATTATACAACGTAAAGGGTGAGCGAGCTATAGTAGTTCACCCTTCATTGAAAGATATCAAGGTTTCCACACACTAGAGAATAATTATGTACATCTAGACAGGAGAAACCTTGCAAACAAGTCATGGCCTAGTTGGTTTTTAAGTGACAAGGCTTAATACTGAAGGGAAACTGACATACAGAGATTCTTACTCTGTTTGCAATCTTTTGTTTACCCACATTTCAGATCGGGCCTCATTCCCGTGAGCAGTTGCCAGGAGAGGTGAGGAGTACTCACACATAAAGATGGGTGAGTACAAAAAATTTCTTGAAGATTTATATTTCTGTAACATAGAGATACATTACACAATATTGCCATTACTTAAATATGAGATATGGAACAACAGTGTTGCTGGGTGTTCTGGGTCAATGTCTATAACAATTCATTATTAAATATTGCTTTTTAGGAATGAACCTAAGTTTCCTGTGATATTCGACCGACAGTGGGGACTCACAGGACCTGGTAGGGTGTGTTTGCACCAACCATTTAAGTTGTTATATTTGTTTTTTGCACAGTTTGATATTACACTTTGCAGTAGCATTGTTATATTGGTCCTGACAAAAGCATGGAAACATATTATCTATAGGACCGAAACAAGTAGACCTGCCACTTCATCGCCTACGATAGTTATTTTTTCAAACTGTCAACGTACTGTTTTTAGATTTGAAACTAGGATAGTGTTTAATAAAGGTTCTGTAGTATCTTAGTAGTGAATTTTAACCATCAGCACTATTTTCTTTTCACACTTTATTGCACTGCAAAAAATGTTTAGCACCACTGACAGAAACTGGCTAGTGGCTGTACCAATCACTGGGGTACTAAGCAAGCACAGTTTGCATACCTATTCTCGCTGGCTTCACAAGTTGTGCGACCAATGGCTAATTCCAGATGATGAAGTCCTGCCACTGAAGTGGGCTGATGGGATTCTTCTTCATTTTGTGAATATGTTTTCCTTGTGACCCAGACACTTTGGTTCCTCTGTGAGTCTTTATCTCACTGTTCTTAGACCAGCAGTTTCCTTGTGTTTTTTCTGTTGTAGAATGCGGATAAAACACTGCTTGGTCTCTAAATATTAATAATCCCTAGGATGCTCTTTGTGAAATAATTGTCTAGGGATTGCATCTGCAGTATCACAGACTGGGCTCTCACCTCACTGAGGTCAGGGAGGATTGCCTATAGAGTGGCTTAAGTGCGGACTCCGCTGGATGCCGCATGAAAAACCGAGGCATGATTGTGCACCCTGAGCCCTCTGTGGCAGATCTCCACTTTCGTGGGAGGAGCGAAGACCTTCTTGGCCTCATGTGACGTTTACATAGTAAAGCTCCTGCACCCTCTGCCTCACCATGCATGTTGTGCACTGTGCGGTGCATGATCTCATCTGGTAGCAGGAGTAGTATGGCCTGGCAGCACGAGAAAATCTGCAGTGGTCTCTCTCCGAATGCCTGCAAGAGCATTCTGCCCAGCACAGGAGCAGCGGAGGAGAAACAGCACGATTACTGGCCATCAGAGAAAATCTGGCCTACTGTTTGGTCAAATTGCAGCGAGGCCACAGTGAAAAGAGGGACACTGTTCCCCACCCCGCCAGACCCACAAGCCTGCGACACTATGAGCAACTTACCGCAGGACAAGGACAGTCTGCAATGAGTGAGAATGCATTGCGCGCCCACTAGTGGCAGCTTGCCGCCACCGCACTCTGGTGAGAGTTGTATGCCCCTAATGATAAGCTGCCACAACTGCAAATAGGAGTTCCTCATCCCCAATGAGACCCCCGTTTTCACCCTCTACACTTTTGCCTGCTGTGTGCCCGCTAAGGAAATCAAATTGAGACCACTCCAGCGAATACTAACCACTGACCTCCCCAAATGGCGCAGAGATAAAAGAGGGCAGAAGTAGAGAAGAGGCAGTGTACTGCAGTGAACCACCTAGTGACAACAGGCCACTACCACAAGGACACAATCCCTGGTGCCTCCAGGAGACAGGGAAGCAGTGGTAATGCCCTGTCCCTCAGTACCAGAAGGAGCATATGAATTAAGCATGCCCCTAGTGTCTGCATGTCAGAAAAGAATACTGTGGGGTCGTTGGCACACAAGGGAGCATGGACAGTTAGCCCAGCAACAAGTCCAGTGAAAGAAGAATGTGCATAGCACACACACCCCCTAGCAGCTGTTTACTACCAACACAAGCAGGAGGACCGTATCACACACCCTTAGTGGCTGTCTGTCCCTTAGGAAGGAGAAAGACTGCCATACCCTATGAGGAGCCCCAAGAAGCCTAAAGCTGCAGAACCAGCCCATCAATGTCCAGGCAGGGCTGCGACATCAAGCTCTAGTAAAGTGCCCTGAGAAGCCTGCAGCGGTATTAGCAAGTCTACCCCAGCCCAGACAAGCGTCAAATAGACAAGAGCCCACATGAAGAACGGAAATTGCTCCACCCACCCTCAGTGGTGAACGGCCACCACCGCAAGGTACAAAACAGGCAAACCAAGTGCCAAAAAGAGTTCTCCAATGAACAGGAAGCAGCGCACAAGGTCAGAGGTGCACTAAGGGCCACAATAGCAAACCTGACAGCACGGGCAGGTGCCCAGGAGAGAGAGACTGCTCCACAGTGAAGAAAAAAGGTTGAAGGCAGCGGGGAGAGCCTTTACATCTTCACTTCACCAGTGAAGTCCGCAGTGGGCCAAAGGCAGCACAGTGTCCTCCCTCACACTGCCTCAAGATGGAGTCGCCAGTGGTCCAAGACATGAAAGAAGAGAGTCTCACACTCCCTGTGGCAAGCTGCCACCAGAACATGTGCTTCAAAAACATGTGACATGTGGCTGGATGCCACATCGCGCAGCAAGCAAGGAGCACATCCCACGAAGGGACCTACCCCACCAAGCATGCCTGAACAGAAGCAGGAGCAGGAGCCACAATGATGGAGACTCGAGGCACAAGCACAACACACTCATGTGACGAAGCTGACCGCCATCCTGTCAGGAGCACCATGAAGACCCTTGAGGAAGGGATCAGAGCGGCAAGAGGACTGTGGAAACATCAGACAGCCCCCATGGCAGACCGGCATCCCTGGAGACAGCTCAATGGGAGAACCAAATGAAAGCTGCAGCTAGCGCAAACCGTGTCTCTCTTCAATGCTTCCCAGTGTGACCGCCCAGTCCAGAGCATCGGCAGTCTAAGTAGGACGGCATCCCTACTTCTGAGTAAAGAACAGCTTCAGCACGATGAAGATACGTGGCTGCGAAGTCCCTCCAGTCATCCTCTCTCCCAGCAAGTCGCCACGACCTGTCATCCAGGTACACTGGCAACCAAAACATCACTGCCATGTGCATCATCCCATCCAACTAAGGAGCGACATTGTCACCGGAGTGGAGCGTTGCACCTGCAGAAGAACCAAGAGACTGAGGCACGCCCATTGAAATGCGACCAAGTGTCCAGGGGCCATCGACAGTCCATGTGCCCCCATGTCCAGATTAGTAAACAAAAAGTGGTTGTCTGGTTCGTATATGTTACTTATCAGCACACGTAATGTCACATGCGTAATTCAATTCCAAATAAGTATCTCAAACGCCTGAATAAAGAATTAAAGAAAATGTGACTCAATGTTAGTTTCTACTGTTTATGTTTGGTCAGAATTTAATCATTCTAATATATTTACATAGGTAGTAGATCACGGCTGTCAACAATGGGTGTAATATTTATACATACATAGTGATCTTGTGACATATGTGCTCAGTACTCAACTAGTGTGCAATATATACAAAGTGGGCAAATCTAATGTACACAGGGGGTGGAAACCAAATATATAGGCTAGACACTTATGCAGAACCAATCGCTCTGTTAGCTAATAATGCTTCTCTTAGTGAGCAGAGCTTTAGTCTGGGCCTTACGTAGTTTTCAATGTTTCAACCCTTAGTGTGCTCCATTGGGTAATCACGCTGGGTCTTCATCAGGACAGGACGGGGGTGGTGGGAGGGGGGGGTGACAGCCTGCAGATTTAATACAGGAGGGTGTTAGGCATGTAGGCTGCTGAGTAGAGAGATACAAATCTGCAAGAGGGAAGGATAACTCACCCAAAGTAGACCAGACTGATTCCTGGCTACGTAAGCTTCAAATGACGCCAGGCGGTAGAATCAGGGTGGACCCGGCCTATGAATTTCTGAAGAATACAATGGTGTGGGTTTTAAAGACCTTGTGTCAACTGACAGTAAAAGTTATTTGTGAGTGCTGTGTACTGTCAAAGAATGCCTCGTGTAATATCTGGGGCAAGGTTGCATGCTGTGTCATAATAATAAAGGAGCTTATAGAGCGCCTGGTAACGCCTTCCCGGCATGTCCCCGCGCTGTGCTGTCATGTATTGAATCATAGAGGAGTGGCCACTGCAGAACTACACTCTAGCTCTAGAAGCGCATAATGGTGCAGGGATTCCGATAATGTTATTCTGTGCGGTTTAAAAAAGGGAGTGGATGACGTCGGAGTGAAACTGCAACTGCTGTGTCTAGAAGGCGGTTTAAAGGCTTGCACTTGTGCGGTATAAATGGGATCGGCAGAGTTTACAGTGTGTTCATCATTCCATGCAGTTTAGAACGACGTCGGAGTGAATAATGCTGTGTCAAATATAGCGCGATTTAAAAGCGTGCACTCATGCGTTGTGCGGCACGTAGTGCAAAGTCAAGACTTGCAGTGTCAGCCCTAGGGAGTAGTAGGGGCACGGCTGGCTTGTGAGGATTACTATAAAAAGCCAGTGCGGTTGCAATGTCCCACAGACAGTGAGGTTGGCAGTGGTTAAAAACAATTGGTAACCCAAGGTACCCAGACAGGAGTGTGGGCACGGCTGACTCGAGGGAACAGGTTGTGAATTCACAGAGAGTTATGTGCCTGTGCTAAATTAAGTCGCTTCGGCCATGTGGCAAGCTTGGTATAGTCTACGCGGTTTACGTACGTTCAAAAGTGAAGCACTCTAGCTAAAGCTGTGGGGGTAGCGGTGTCTCACCTTCAAACGTATAGGATGATTTAGTTCTGCGGCGAAGAGGAAACAGGCATCAGTCCTGTGTGCTCGCTGCGATTAGTCAGAGGGTATCACAGTTGATAAAAGACTTTTTATGTGCTCAACGTGTAGAAGTGGAGTGAGCGTGCATGCTATGTCGAAGCTAGGGAACTCTGGTGCATGCAAGCTTTGTTACCACACACTGTCCCATGCCGGGCTCAAGGTAGGATAAGGCACGCAGAACGTTTCCATTCCCACTAATCGATCAAACAGACTCGACCCATTAGTGGGCATGGAAACGTTCTGTGTGCCTTATCCTACGATGAGCCCGGCATGGGACAGTGTGTGGTAACGAAACTTCCAAGTCTTCTCAACACATGGACTAGTGCCTTGTAAGATTTCAGGATGAGGTGAGCTTGACGCCGTTATGCAAGTTAAAACAAATGCAATAATACATGAATGCAGTGATTTAAACCTTTCAGGATGATGTGTGCTGGATGTCGTTATACAAGTTTTGGCAATTCTCAACGTGAAAAGAAATGCAATAATACATGAAGGCAGTGTAACTATGTTAATTTACCCTGTAGGAACATAATAGTACAGAAAATAAAAAAAACTGTCATTCACTATGCCCAGCATGGTGCTGACAGGTGGTGCGGTGCTTGCTTGATGTATCAAAGTGGCATTGCCTGGTGCTCAAATGTAACTTGTTGGAATAGCCTGGTGTTTGAGCAGTACCTTGTTAATTAGCAAGAGTTTATGTACAATACAATTAGGAATTTCATATATTTTTATACAGGGAAATAACATTAGAGGACACACTGTCGTGGTTGAGATGTGTCCTGTGTGTTATAGTAGACCCATCTCTTTTGCAGTCTTCTCATGTTTGTTGACGCCTGCCGCCACTGAATTCAAGGGGTGAATCCATCTGCACTCTTTAAAATTCAGGGAAGCTTCAACTGAGCCCCCTTTTGTGTGTGTGTAGATTTTCTCGACTACCCTCCATCTGATGCTTTCTGGGGGATGATTGTGTGTAATGAACTGCTCCACGAACGGGGCTCCATGTACTTTGCATCTGACTCTGCTTATGTGCTGGAGTATTCTTGTCTTTACCTTCTGTGTAGTCTGCCCTATGTATGGTGCACTGCAGGGACAAAAATGATGTACACTAAATTTGTGCTGTTACAGTTAGTGAATACTGGTAATTTATGTGTTTGATTCATGTGTGTGAAGGTGGTCCACTCAATGGTTAATGGACATGCTTTACATGAACCACATTTGTAGTGGCCAGTTAAGGGTGGGAGTCCCAGTTGGCTCCGCATGTCAGGTGCCTCTGGAGGCTCCAGGTAAGCCTTGACCACAATGTCTTTAATATTTCTGCCTCTCTTGAAGGCAAATAGTGGACTTTCCGTGATGTTCAACTCATTTGCACCCAGGTTCCAGTATTTCTTAATGATCTTCTTTATGCAGTTACTTTTGGAGTTAAAGCTGGTGACACAGACAATATTCTCGGTTTTGGTCTTTTTCTTTTTGATTTGGAGTAGATGGTCACGGGGACAATACCATGAATGTTTCCTTGCACGTTTGAATAGTCCCGTTAGGTAGCCTCGCTCTCTTAGGCCTCCTGTTAGGACTCGTGTTTCCTTGAAGAAATCTTCCCTACGTGTACAATTCCTCTTCAATCTGAGGTATTGTCCGTAAGGTAAATTGTCCCTTAAGTTGCGTGGGTCATGTGATACATATTTAAGGAGTGTGTTCCTTTCTGTGGGTTTTCGGTATAAGTCACAGTACAGGAGACCTTCATCAACTCAGAATGTTACATCCAGGAAGTCAATGGCTTTTTTGTTGAAGTTCATGGTGAACTGGATATCCCTTGTTCTGCTGTTGAGCCATTGCTCGAATTCCTTGAGTTCCTCCTCTGTGCCCGACCAAATTATCACCACATCATCTATATAGGGTTTCCATAATGCTATAGAATAGATTAATAGATTTTCAAGGCTGTACAGATGTTCTTCCTCATAGTGGGCCATAAAGATGTTAGCCAGGCTAGGTGCGTATGAAGCGCCCATCGCGACGACTTTGTACTGGAAATAGAACTGGTTCCTGAATAGGAAATAATTTTTCTTCATTGCGATTTCCAACATGGTAATCAAGAAATCTGTAGAAATCCAGTGCAGTCTTGGGCGTTTGTCCAGGGTTGATTGTACTACAACCAGTGCTTTGGCCTGTGGTATGGACGTGTAAAGAGAGGAGACGTCCAGTGTCATGAGTAGTTGTGTGTCAATTTCAAATGCCTGGCCTTCAAGTAGTGTGATAATATGCATCATATATGTTACGTACGATTTCGTCTCCGTAACCCAAGGCAGTAGGAAATGGTCGACTAATTGGTTGAGGGGTTCAGGAACCGAACCACACCCAAAGACGATGGGCCTCCCTGGTGGCTTTTCCAAGCATTTATGCACCTTGGGGAGCGTGTATATGGTTGGGACTCTTAGTTCTTTTTAGTTTAGGAATCCTTTCTCAGGTTGACTTCAGAAACCTTTCTTTAGTCAATCGTCGGTGAGTTTTTCAATGAGGAATTTGATCTCAACCGTGGGGTCTTTTGGTGTGGGGAGATAACTTTCTCATACTCCCAACTGTTGTTCAATTTCATCTGCATAGTATGTGGTGTTTTGTACCACCACCCCCCACCTTTGTCAGCCGCCTTGATGGTGATGGTGCTGTTTTGGCATAAGGTGTTCAGTGCCATTTTTTCCTCTTCGCTGATGTTATGTCTTATGTACTGGCGTTCCTCAAGCAACTCCATTGTGTATTGTAGGGCAATCTGTTCAAAAGCCAATATTCTTTGGCTCATTAGGTATGCTCCTGTTGTAAAAGTGGAAGTGGGTTTGAATGGTGTTGAAGTTGTTGGAGGGTTATATACGTTTTTACTGAAGTAGTATTTAGTCTGATCTTACTAAAGAATGTTTGTATTTCAAGCTTAATGGTGAAGATATCTGGTGCCGCCATCGGGATGAAGGACAATCCTTTGCTGAGCACCTTCCTTTAAAGCCAGTGACATGTTGTAGTTTGAAAGATTGATAGTGGGATCCAAAGCAGAAGCTTTGAATTCGCTGGTGACTATAACTAGCGCCAATTCAGTTCCTCTAGTTAACTCCTGCATGTCCTGCGCTGTAGTCACGGAGTCTCTAACAAGGGCCATGTTAAATGTGTTTGGTACATTACTGTGGTCTCCATCGAAATGTTGTTGAATGACAGAGCCCTCTGTTGTGCAAGATCCACCTTCGTTAGCCCGGTAAACGCGGTAAGGCTCGGTGTTTGTGAGGGACATGGGGATGTCAGCAGTGGTGGGTGTTGATGCTGTCACCATCTGTATGTCTCCCTGCTTTTGAGATTTCCCTGTCTGCTTGTGATGGGAAAAATTCTCACCTGTGGATTGCCCCACTGCGTGTTCCTGCCCATGTTGCAGTGCCTTGGATGCCCCAATTCTGTTCTGAGCCACCACCCCTGTTCGACTGGTGATAACCTTCCCTAAAAAATGCTGGTCTTGGTTACCATGATGGCTCGTGGAGGGTCTTTCAGAATCTGAGTTAGAACAGCTGCCAAAGGAGGAATCTGAGAAGGTGTGGAATCTCCGCGGTCCCTGCCTACTTCTATTAGAGAAGAAGCCCTGTCTATCTTGCTGATAGTAATCGTCAGCCAGGTACGGATATGTGAACCTTTTTTCGTACTTTCTTATATCTTTTGCCAATTTGTCAAGTTTCCTGTTTAAAGTTACTGTATTAAAGTCGGCCAATGTTTTCTCAGCCCGCTCTAATGCATCTCCAGCATTTAAAAGGGCACTTTCCGCCAGTATTTCCTTTTTTAACTCCGCTATCTCCAGAGTTAGCTTTTTCACATGTTCAATCGCTGTCTCTACTCCAAGTACCATCCAGTGCCTGGAGCAGTTGTTGGCGACGTAGCTGAAGCCCTCCCTGAACGTAGGGACGTCAATAATGTAAGTAGGTTCATTCCTAACCTGTAAGCCCCAGGGAATAATATTTGTTTACAGGTACTTGGTTAGTACATGTCCATGTATTGCACCATTCACAGGGCAGACTACACAGAAGGTAAAGAGAAGAATACTCCAGCACATGAGCAGAGTCAAATGCAAGGCACAGAGAGCCCCGCTCGTGGAGCACTTCATTACACACAATCATCCCCCAGAAAGCACCAGATGGAGGGTAGTCGAGAAAATCCATACACATCCAAGATGGGACTCAGTTGCAGCTTCCCTGAATTTTAAGGAGTGCAGAGGGATTCACTCCTCTGAATTCAGTGGCGGCCAGCATCAACAAACATGAGGAAACTGCAGAACAGATGGATCTACTATAACACACAGGACACATCTCAACGACGACAGTGCGTCCTCTAATGTTATTTCCATGTATAAATGTGTATGAAATCCCTTATTGTATTGTATATAAACTCTTGCTAATCAACAAGGTACTGCTCAAACACCAGGCTATTCCAACAAGTTACGTTTGAGCACCAGGCAATGCCACTTTGATACATCAAGCAAGCACCTGACAGCACCATGCTGGGCATAGTGAATTACTGTTTTTTTGATTTTCTGTACTATTATGTTCATACAGGGTAAATTAACATGGTTATACTGCCTTTATGTATTATTTCATTTGGTTTCACGTTTAGAATTGCCAAAACTTTATAAGGGCATCCAGCTCACATCATCCTGAAAGGTTTAAATCACTGTAGAGCTTGAGACATGCACCGTGAGGGCAACGGCTGGCTCCTACCTGTCCCTGGGCAAACAAAACCCTCTTTTCCACCTCCTTTGCTGTGAGGGCAACGGCTGCTGTTTCCTTATCGTCGGTCCTGTTTGCAGTGGGAAACTACAGCTCCCAGCTGCCCCGGGCTCCGGCGCTGCACCAGTGACATCATCCCTGCGCCCGGAGGCGCTACAAGTTCAAGGAGAGCGGAGTGCTCTAGGGAGACGCAGAGCTTGAGACACGCGCCGTGAGGGCAACGGCTGGCTCCTACCTGTCCCTGGGCAAACGACACCCTCTTTTCCACCTCCTGCGCCGTGGAGGCAACGGCTGCTGTTTCCTTATCGCCGGTCCTGTTTGCAGCGGGAAACTACAGCTCCCAGCTGCCCCGGCCTCCGGCGCTGCACCAGTGACATCATCACTGTGCCCGGAGGCGCTACAAGTGCAAGGAGTGCCTCCCGCCCCGCGGGACGCACGCGGGACGCACGCGGGCGGCGCCGGGCTAGACCCGGGCAAAGGGCGGGCAGTCTGTGGCAGTCCGGGGCAGTACGTGGCTGGGCTGGGCCACAGACTTTGGTCCCCCATTCTTCTTCATACCGTGAGACTCTGTAATGTAATTTGTTTGTGTATAACCTTTTGTGTATTTTGTAAAGCTCCGTGTCATTAGGAAGTGGCATACTTTTTTTAACGTGTGAAATTCATGGTAGCTTTCGGTTCTTAATTTTTGTATTTGTCTGGTTTTATTTAGCCTATTAGTAATGTCTAAACAAAAGGCTGCGAAAACTCCACAAGTGCTGTCCACCTTGGACAATTACTTAGTCAAGGTTGTTAACAAAATTAACAATGAAAGGCGATTATCGCTAGGATTAAGTAGTCCCCCATTGTCCCCTACCCTGCTTGCTCCCCCTGTTTTACCAGCGTTGGATGATAGCTGTAACCCTAACAACTTGGATGTATCAGACAAGGAAATGCCTGAGCAGTCAACGTCCACCCAAGTTGTGTTAAACAACTCAATTGATACCATGGTATAGCGCTCTCCGACCCCTGTCCCTAGAGTGGTTAGAGCGTGCAGGAAAGTTCAATCTAAATGTGGGGGAACCCATACTATCAGAAAAAGAGCAGTTACTCCCCCCAAAATATAGCCGAGGATGAGGATACCATGGCCAAAGATGGCGCTGTAAAATTGGATACTGAGCAACTTAATTTCCTAGTTAGTATCCTTGATTCAAAGATAAAGGGCATTATTAAACCCCTAGTGGCCAAACTTGATCGGATGTCTGCTGAGGTAATTCGATTAGGAGGTCTTCTGAACAAGTATACGAATCAGGTGAGCAGTTCAATGGCTCCTACTGAGAGTAGTTGTGTTAGCCAAGATGCCCTCCCTGCCGGGGGGGTCGCGTGTTAGCGAGACTGTTATACAGAACCCTCCCCCAACTGTCCCTCAAGATAAACAGGCTGTAACACCAGTTGAGAGGAAGGAGGGGTGGACTGAAGTAAAGAGAAGACATTTTATTGACCTCCCCCTGATTGTGCACCGTATGTGGTGGTTTTAACTAATGTACCGCCCACTGAGACCAACATGAACCACCAGGAATCACATGAATCTTTAAAAAACAAAACAGTCTCTTGGTGTTAAGGGTTAATATGTGGTTAGGGATTCAAGGTATGCAATAGAAAGCTTGAATTGATGAAGATTGTAATTTGTACAAAACCATGTAACTAGCAAATGTTCACCGTTTGATGAAAAGCAGAAATACAGTGGTTTCTTGTAATTTTTATGTATGCATTTACCAATGCTTGTTGATTTGCTGGCTGAAGAAACTATTGTAAGGTTTCATAAGAATATGTTGGTTTCCAACACGTGTAAACCGTCAGGGGCTCTTCGCGTGCAGCATGTGCTCATTTACATACCAACAGGTATAAAAGCCGGCTCGGCGTTCGAGACGACGCTTCGCTTCATCAGAGCTTCAGCACGAACATCCCAAGAAGATCTACTGCCTGCATCTTGGTTCCTGAACTCCGGTTCCCATCGCATCTGGTTTCCTGAGCTCTAATCCCTTTCCGGACAGTTCTCTGCCTACCGCTCCCTTCCTAACATCTTACCTGATTTCGCGAAGACTCCGGACGGCATTTTCGGCTCCTGCCTTTCCGGGTGATTCTCTGGAGGCTCATCTCCCTGCACCGAGCGCTTCATTTCCGCCTCCCAATTCCTTCCTCTCCTCTCCTCGATCCAGTGCGTCATCTCCGCCCAGAATTCAAGTAAGGTTTTCTTAACCCCTCAGGTCCTGTGGAAAGATACGAACTTAGTTCCCTTGAATTGCTCATCTTGAAAGAGGTTATTTCACGGTGAGAAAAACTCTAGACATTTCTTGACATTTGAAAATCGATCGAGGGGTAAAAAGACTTGGACTCATTCCTCGAAAGCTGAAGTTTGATTTATTCTAAAAAATTGACAATAAGCATTGGAACATTTAAAGAAAGAAACACTTGTGAATATTGTCTAACTTAGAATCTGTGTTGTGAGTTAACAACAAGCATTGGCAAAAGCAAGGGTCATTTAAGTAATCAGGCATCTTTATGGTGTAGGATATTTTTTCTTGTTGAGTTCTTATTTATTTTCCAGATCAGAACCCGAATCCAGAATATTATCACAACAATTCAGGTATGCCGAGTTGTTGAAAACAGTTGAAAGTTATTACTAATACACTAATCCTAGATGGTATTCATAACTATTATTGGAACAGAGTGTCATGAATGTTTATTTTATTTAAGGCTTTTCAAGAAAGGAAGAGTTTATAATTGTTGTTGAAGTGTAAGCCAGGGCTGAAAACAAAAAGGTATGTTCAATGTGAATAATTCACTGGTAAAGGTTAAGAGACAGTCAAGTGTATTGATTAATATCGTAATTCGCACTCCAGTTAATGAAGGCCCGGCACACTTATCTGGGAAACAACGCGGGATCAGAAGAGCTCCTGTGTTTATCTCTTTGTTTCTCAATCCACTTCCCCTTTTCCCTTGCAAATAAATTCAGGTACTCAAGAGTTCTTATCCTTGGTACTTGGTTTTGTTCGAGGGGGAGTTGGGGGTTTGCAGCAACAAAAGTAAACAACCTCAGCAGTTTCGTGGTGAAAGCTCAACAGAAAGCGAAGTCACAAAACTGTTTCCTTTGATTGCTGCAAACTAAGAAGGCTTTCAGAAATGGATGTTGAGCAGCTGACTCAGTTAGTGCAAAGGTTGAATACTGAAATGGAGGAATTGCGTTCAGAAAACCAGTTGTTACGACAAGAATTAGACAAGACAAAATCTGGTTCTACGACTTGGAGAGATTCTTCAGATGAAGGGCGCCACCCTGTTTTAGCAGCACCTAAATTTGGTGCATTAATGTTTGGTTCTCAGACATCTCGAATTCAATCATCTTCAGATTCTGATCAGCCAGTACAACTAACAGTTGTAACTCCCACTCCTGTTCCCTTGGCAAATCCTGAACGGTTCACTGGAGACTCACACAGATTCGCAACCTTTATGAGCCAATGCCAGCTTCAGTTCTTGTGCAAACCACAGGTTTTTATAAATGATACTGCTAAGGTTTCTTTTATTATTTCATGCCTGGGTGGCGTGGCTGCTGATTCGGCCATGCCTCTCGTTGATAATAATGATCCTCTTTTGCATAATTTAAATAATTTTAAAACAGCTATGACTAATTTGTTTGCTAAACATGTTTTCTTTCAAGAGTCAGATAACGAGTTACTAAGCCTGCATCAGGGATCAAAAGATTTAGTGACATATTACAACATTCAAAAGGTTACTTGCAGAGACTCACTGGCCAGCTGACAAATGAATTTCACTTTTTTACAGAGGTTTGAGAGATGAGATTAAAGATTCACTTGCCCATGTCGTTGAGTTACCAAATAATTTTAGCGATTTTCAGGAGTTTGTAGTTAAGTTAGATCACAGATTAGGAGAGCGTAAAGGGGAAAAATCTAAGCACGATATTAAGAATCTTCATTTTAAATCAGAAAGAAAGGAAATAGAGAACAAATCCCCTTCCATAGAGCCAATGCAAATTGGAGGAATAAAGGGACCACTGTCAAATGATGAAAAAAAAAGACGTAGGAAAGGAAATCTTTGTTTATGTTGTGGTAAAGCTGGTCACTTTGCAAAGGACTGTCCTGTAAGACCAGTTAAAAAGAAGGTTTTGGTTGTTAATACAGATTGCGAATCGGAAAACGAATCATCTCGGAGAATGTTGAGACCGATTCTTTGAGAAGACCACTAAATCAGGTCCCACAATATGCACCTTGTGCATTAACTCAAGCTCCTAAACATTTTACTGTAAGATTATTACTTATTCTGACCACTCAACAGAGACACAGTATTCCTGTGCTTATTGATTCACGAGCTACAGGAAATTTCTTTGACATAACCTTAGCTAAATATCTGCAATTACCCCAGATACCTAAAAAAGAACCAGAACCAGTAAGGGCAGTGGATGGATCGGCTTTGTCTTCAGGTCTGATTAGGTTTAACACCACACCATTATTGTTTGTTGCTGAAAATGGTCATTCTGAGTACGTAGTGTTCGATTTGATTGATACTCCATCTTTTGGAGTAATTCTTGGCATACCTTGGTTGGAATTTCATAATCCTAAAATAGACTGGATAAAACATACAGTGACTTTAGATTCTGCTCACTGTAGATTACACTGTTATCAAGATACCAAAGAACCTATCATGCCACTATGTTGTGCTACCTTAAAGTCCTCAAACCTTGAATTACCAGTTGAGTATCAGGATTTTAGTGATGTATTTGATCCAGTAAAGGCAACTACACTTCCGGCTCAGAATCTACGATTGTAGAATTGATCTGGTCTCAGGGGCGAAACTACCATGTAGTAGAAAATATGCATTAACTGAACCAGGGAATCAGTATTTAAGAACATACTTGGATGAGTTACTGGAACTAGGCTGATTTGCGCCCTAGCATTGACTACCGCGCAATTAACAAGCCAACCATTAAAAATCGTTTATTTATTTATTTATTTGCGTGCTTATATAGCGCTATGAATAAACTCCCGTAGGAGTATCTCCGCGCTGATGACAACCGGTGAGGAAACTGATAAAGGAACAATGAAGTTAAAAGTGCAAAGAGGCTCCTATAAAAGGTGCTAGTTAAAATGAACTAAACAGAAAAGTTTTCAGGTACTTTCTGAATTGAAGATGGTTATGGCATTGCCTCAGTGAGATCGGGAGTGAGTTCCAGAGATTGGGACCTACTACAGACAGAGCCCTGCCACCTAGCCTAGATTTAGTTATCTTAGGAACACTCAGTAACAACTGGTCACTGGATCTAAGGGCACGGGTAGGGACATAAGGAACAAATTTGCTGGCCAAATACTCTGGTCCCAATTGATTGAGGCCCTCATGAATGATGCAGCAGGTCTTGAACTTCACTCGTTGACGTATTGGTAACCAGTGAAGTTTGTGAAGTAACGGTATGGAGGAGGATCTGGGGGGTGCGTTAAGCACCAACCTAGCTGCTGTATTTTGCACCACCTGCAGACGATCTAAAACCTCCTCATTTGCACCTGCCAGAAGACCGTTACAATAATCAAGGCGGCTGATAACCAAAGCCTGAACTAAGGTTTTCCTATGGGAGTCAGGGAGGAAAGGAAAAATTCTACGGAGGAGACCAATCACATGGAAGCAGGATCCCACAGTAGTGTGGACATTTTGCTTCATGGTCAGCTCCGGCTCCAGTCTAACTCCCAAATTCTTGATTATTGTTTTGGGCTCAGGAACTGGGCCCAAATCGGAAGGCCACCAATCGGGGGGCCATTGAACCCTGGCTTCCCCGAAGAGCATCACCTCTGTCTTTCCAACATTACATTGAAGAAAGTTGGAAGACATCCACCTTGCTTCTGCCTTCATTCCATCGGAAAAGGATTGTATAATTTCCGGGGTAAGTTGTTTGAAGGGGAAGAGCAGCTGCGTATCATCAGCGTAGGACACTGGGCAGAATCCAAAAGCTCTAGTAACATCTGCCAAGGGAGCCACATAGGTATTAAATAAGGTCGGGCTCAAACAAGAACCCTGCGGGACCCCCTTGGTAATGTTAACCTCTTCCGACCTAAACTCACCCATGGTGACAGCTTGGGTGCGGTTGGAGAGGAAGCTTTTGATCCAGTCCAGTGCTCTACCGCCGATTCCACTCACAGACAGTCGTTCGATCAAGATTGTATGGGAAATCGTATCGAACGCTGCCGATAAGTCTAGCAGCACCAGGACAACTGAGTAACCCTTGTCCTGGTACAGCCGCAGGTCGTCTGTTATCGACACCAAGGCCGTTTCAGTGCTGAATTTTGGCCTAAAACCTGACTGTGATGGATCGAGACTACCAGATTATTCTAGGTAGGTGGATAGATGCTTATTGGTGTGCTTTTCGATGATTTTCCCAAGAAATGGCAAAAGTTACCCTTTGCCATTGATACCCTTTGCCATTGATCCCTGTACTTCTAAACCAAGTAAAAGGTTCAAGTATATACACTAAATTGCACTTATGCGGTGCTTATCATGAAAAGCAGAAATACAGTGGTTTCTTGTAATTTTGTATGTATGCATTTACCAATGTTTGTTGATTTGCTGGCTGAAGAAACTATTGTAAGGTTTCATAAGAATACGTTGGTTTCCAACACGTGTAAACCGTCAGGGGCTCTGCGCGTGCAGCATGTGCTCAGTTACATAGCAACAGGTATAAAAGCCGGCTCGGCATTCGAGACGGCGCTTCGCTTCATCAGAGCTTCAGCACGAACATCCCAAGAAGATCTACTGCCCGCATCTTGGTTCCTGAACTCCGGTTCCCATCGCATCTGGTTTCCTGAGCTCTAATCCCTTTCCGAACAGTTCCCTGCCTACCGCTCCCTTCCTAACATCTTACCTGATTTCGCGAAGACTCCAGACAGCGTTATCGGCTCCTGCCTTTCCCGTTGATTCTCTGGAGACTCATCTCCCTGCACCGAGTGCTTCATTTCCGCCTCTCGATTCCTTCCTCTCCTCTCCTCGATCCAGTGCGTCATCTCCGCCCAGAATTCAAGTAAGGTTTTCTTAACCCCTCAGCTCCTGTGGAAAGATATGAACTTAGTTACCTTGAATTGCTCATCTTGAAAGAGGTTATTTCACGGTGAGAAAAACTCTAGACATTTCTTGACATTTGAAAATCGATCGAGGGGTAAAAAGACTTGGACTCATTCCTCGAAAGCTGAAGTTGGATTTATTCTAAAAAATTGACAATAAGCATTGGAACATTTAAAGAAAGAAACGAATGTGAATATTGTCTAACTTAGAATCTGTGTTGTGAGTTAACAACAAGCATTGACAAAAGCAAGGGTCATTTAAGTAATCAGGCATCTTTATGGTGCAGGATATTTTTTCATGTTGTGTTATATATTTTCCAGATCAGAACCCAATCCAGAATATAACAACAACAATTCAGGTATGCCGAGTTGTTGAAAACAGTTGAAAGTTATTACTAATACACTAATTCTAGATGGGATTCATAACTATTATTGGAACAGAGTGTCATGAATGTTTATTTTATTTAAGGCTTTTCAAGAAAGGAAGAGTTTATAATTGTTGTTGAAGTGTAAGCCAGGGCTGAAAACAAAAAGGTATGTTCAATGTGATTAATTCATAATAACTGGTAAAGGTTTAGAGACAGTCAAGTGTATTGATTAATATCGTAATTTGCACTGCAGTTAATGAAGGCACACTTATCTGGGAAACAATGCGGGATCAGAAGAGCTCCTGTGTTTATCTCTTTGTTTCTCAATCCACTTCACCTTTTCCCTTGCGGATAAATTCAGGTACTCAAGAGTTCTTATCCTTGGTACTTGGTTTTGTTCGAGGGGGAGTTGGGGGTTTGCAGCAACAAAAGGAAACAACCTCAGCAGTGTCGTGGTGATAGCTCACCACTTGGTTGCATAGACAATGTGGTTTTCCAACTGCATTTTCCGATCACGTATTAACTACCAGAAGGGTTAATTGGATAGGGAATTCTAGGAAGAGTTGTAGGGGTGACTGTGTCATTGTAAATTTCAAACATCCACAACATGCCGCCACCGTACTGCTTAGAACAGCCTCTTTACCAACCTCTGACAATAATGTGTGTGCCCGCTCACTTGGCTTCTTTTACAGCCACCTTAACACTATCCCATATGATAGTAAAAGAAGCAGACCTTATCCATTCATTCACAGGCCCTTTCTTGATATTACTATGCAAAACCGATTTCAGGCTTTAAATTCTCTGGATGCAAATGACTGACTTGAACAGGACGGTCAGCCCGAACCCCATGTGACCTCTAGTTTCCATACGGATGATATAGATGAAAATAATGTGGTACTCGAGCCAAAATTCACACCTGAGTTAAACTCGTGGAAGCTTTAATTGTGACCATGGAGTTTGGGGGCTCAATTAATGGAAACCAGAATAAGGGTGACAGCCTAAATAGTTGTATGCTGTTGGATAGCGCTGGAACAAGGGGTAAAGGGATTACGATTGTTAGTTGGAATGTGGCAGGAATAAAATCCAAGGGGAATGTCTTAGGTTGGCCAAACCGTATTAATACCTGCGACATTCTGTGTTTTTTCAGGAAACATGGTGCAGGGAAGAGGTTAGTTATGAGAGATTTGTGTCCTATAATTTACCGGCGCAGGGTGTGGGACCGGGAAGAGCTAAAGGTGGTCTACTGATACTAATATCCATTCTTCGCCCAATTGTAGTAAAAAAGTATATAACTGTGGGAGATCATGTGCAGATCCTTTGGCTCATCCAGGATAAGGGTCGTAATATCTTATTGATTAATTATTACAATAATATCTTTGACAACAGCACAGCAAAAGTAGTAACAAACCTGGCAAGCGCCATTGAAAATGTATGTTCAGAAGTGAATATTGCATTTGATTTTATTTGGGTAGGGGATTTTAACATTAGTTTATGCAAATTGTCATCACTAAAGGTCTGTGGGGTCACAAATAATGCCGGATGGGATGACCTGCATTTCGGACATAACAGCTATGGGGAAGCGTTACATAAACTCATGGCTTGCTATGACCTGGAAATCTTGGATTATATCAAGGACGTAAATGGTCTATCCATCCCTACTTTTAAAAATTGGCATACTAGTTCAGTTATTGATCATGTGATTGTCTCTTCTAGTATTATTTCTTGCTGTGCTCCCCCTAGAATTGATGTAACTTCATTAAGTGACCACAATTGTATAATTCTGGACACTACTTTTTGGGCTGGTAGTTCAGTTAAAGTAGGGACTACAATCACCAACGTAGAACCTCACAGGCCCAATGGTGTTAGACTAAGATGGATAGGAGACAAGGCCCATGAACTGATCAGTTCTATTGTCAAGGAGAATCTGGTGGGCATTGTATTCATCCTCGAAAATAGAGCTGATCACGAGAAGGTTTTATTCTCTTTTAATGGTATTAATAATTTTATTGATGCCAGGTTCACCAAACGTAGCAGCGGACAGCGTAGAAACAGACCGAGTTCGATCATCTCTGTACCGCTTCATTAACTGACCTAAAACAGGCACTAGCAAAAAAGCCCAGGGACACTAATTTAATTAATAAACTTGGATTGAATTATAAATGTGCACTAAAACAGAGGAAGAGCGAGTTACAGCAGCAGGCCTGGGACTCCCTCAATCAAGCAGCAGAGTTATCGAATAGTACTTTGTTTTAGGCCACGGTTAACTCTACTTTTCTTAAAGATGATAAGACTCCTGAGTTAACCTCTAATGTACTGAGTGATGGATGGATCGCCCATTTCTCTAATATCTTTGATTCCAATAGAATTGTAGAAACTGATCCTAATAGGTGGGCTGTCTTGCCGTTGGATATTTCGGTAAGAGAGGTAGAATATGGTATACGTGCAAGTAAAGGAGGGAAAGCCCAGGGCCCGGATGGGGTGCCTATCGATGTATATATAAAGCAGCACTTGAGATGTGGGGACCTCTTTTGGCCACTGTTTTTAATGCAGCTGTGTGTACTGAGGCCCCTGCAACCTGGGGAGAATCTATTATAGTGCCGATTTATAAAAAGGGAAGCAGGTCTGATGCTAAAAACTATCGCCCCATTTCCCTTCTCGACTCCTCAGTTAAGATCATGAGTAGAGTCATGCTTGTTAGATTGGAGGAATGGGTCGAGCAGGAGGGTATTCTGGCTGATAGCCAGTATGGATTTAGGAAGGGCCGGGGTACACATGATCAGTGCATCAATCTTGATTTATTGATCGAGAAATATACTGAAGCTAAACCTGGCTCACTTTACCTCTGCTTTGCAGACCTAAGTAGTGCTTTTGACATGGTAGACCATTCTATTTTATGGCCAACTTTGTTGCAGTTAGGAGCACCTGTTGGCATAATCTTCTTTCTCGCCAGGTTGCATGAGAAATCGCAAACATGTGTGCGCTTTGGATCTAGAGGAGAATGCACCCCAAAATTTAACATTAAAAGAGGGATTAGACAGGGCTGCATTCTGGCCCCCCTCCTTTTTATATTATTTATTAATGGAATTGATGCTATTCTAAAAAAGATTAATGCAGATCCCCCCAGATTAAAGGTTCCCCGGTGCCGGTATTATTGTATGCCGATGACACTGTTTTGCTTTCCAGAAACCCTGTGGGATTACAGCGATTGATCGATAGTTTTTCCTCCGTTATCAAGGATAGAAAATTAGTTATTAATAAAGGGAAAACTCACACAATGACCTGTGGGGCCAAAAGCACATTTTTAAATGCCTTTTTTATTGACAGTGAAAAGGTGCAGCAGGTTGACAAATTTTGTTACCTTGGTATCACCTTCTCCAAGGACAGGAAATGGACTAACGAATTTAATAATATCCGGAATAAAATGGCAAAAAATGCCCATGGAGTTTTTAGATTTGCTGCGAAGGATGGGGACAGACGCACCAGGGATATGCCTAAGATTTATCAGGCAAGATGTGTTACTATAGCATTGTATGGGGCGGGTGTATGGGGCCACAGATGCGACCATAATCTGCAGCTGGAGGAAAATTATTTCCTAAAAAAGCTCCTGCCTTTACCGACCTCCGCCCCAACCGAACTAATCCATCGAGAGTTTGACACTAATTATTTAATCGATCTGTTATCCCTTAGGCCACTTATGATCTGGCGCTCTATTTGGCTTAAGGATGAAAAGTCTTTTAGGAGGTCCATAATCGAGGATTGCCTATTATTGGATAAACATCTAAAGATACCCTGGGTAAAATATGTTGTTGTTTGCTTCTCAGATATATTAGATTTGAATATTTTATCTGAACCAAGTGCAGCATCTAGGATACCTAAAGCTGAGTTGAAAAGCAAATTTATGGCATTTAGGGAGAGGAAGCGGGCAGTAGCCTATGGATCTTTATCCACTGTCATGTTTTATAACAGATATAGTTTTGTAGAAGGATTCCCTCTTCATCTAACCATGGTGACTAGGCCTTCACATAAGTTTGTGCTTTCTAGACTAAGGTTTGGTATGGCACATTATCTAGTGGCCCATCCGAATATTAAAAAACACCCGAATGGGCCATGCATGTGTGATGGCGTTTCTGTTCAGAGCACTTTGCACTCTTTGCTGTTTAGTAAACTGTTCTTGAACCTTCGTATTACCTTTCTGAAACCTATGTTTGTAAAATATGGTGTGCGTACAGTTAAACAGGCTATGAATTTAATTTTTAACCTGCAATCTGCAGATATTTGTTTTTATACTGCAACCTTTTTAAATTACTGCATTAATTCCAAGAAAAGTATGTGTTTTTAATGAATTATGTCTGTCAAATTCACAATTTCTTTATGAATGGTTTTATCTGTTATTTCCTATGTTGTTTTACTTTGTGCTTTTATGGTCATATTATATATACCGAATAAAGCTTCATGAGTTGAATTGAATTGGTTTAAATCACTGCATTCAGGTATTATTGCATTTGTTTTAACTTGTATAACGGCATCCAGCTCACCTCATCCTTAAATCTTACAAGGCACTAGTCCATGTGTTGAGAAGACTTGCAATCTTCGTCAACACACACTGTCCCATGCCGGGCTCAGGGTAGGATGAGGCATACAGAATGTTTCCATTTCCACTAATCGATCAAACAGACTCGACCCAATGCCTAGCAACTGGGGTTCCCTAGCTTCGACGTAGCGTGCACGCTCACTCCACGTCTACACGTTGAGCACATAAAAAGTATTTTATCAACGGAGATACCCTCTGACTAATCGCAGTGAGCACGCATGACTGATGCCTGCTTCCTCTTCGCCACAGTACAGAATCATCATATACGTTTGAAGGTGAGTCTTCGCTACCCCCACAGTTTTAGCTTCACTTTTGAGCATAAACTGTTTGTTGGCGAATTTAACCACTACTTATTCCTGAAATTCAATGCTAGGACTAGGTAGGGTTTAGGCGTTCTCCAGAACAGTGTTGCTAGCAAGCTAGACCTCGCATCGGAACTAGCGCAGATTACTGTTGTTTCTGGAAAGAGCCCGTTTCCATAGAGGAACTGAAAGGAGCCTCGCGTCATCACATGCATGACGCAGCGGCCATCCTGGGTGTGGCATGGGTATAAAACACCACACCCAGTTCTAGAAGGCGCTTAGCCTTCCGGAAGTTGTCACGGAGACAACGTTTGTACACCTGCTCCTCGTCGAAGAGTTTTAAAGCCACCGTCTTGGTTCTGAAGATTCCCAGGGGACAGCAAGCAGTTCTTTTGTGATGGAAAAGACAAGGAACAAAGCTAAGTGAAATATTCTTTCAGGTGCCCATTGCAAGAAAGTTAGTTTTGAAGAACAATCTTTAAAGACATTTAAAGGTACAATTTTTAGAACATTTGGAAAATTATAGAAATAGCCTTATGGACAATACTTAGGAATAAGAGTGTTTGTTTGCAAGTGTGTGTGTATTTTCTCTTTTCCGAAAGTGATGGTGTAAACCAGGAGAGTCAACAATATTCTGAAGTGAGTGAACCTTTTGTAGGAGTCAGCGAAGAAACTAAAGAAAGATCTGGGCGAGGAATAAAGTAACTTATTCTAAGTATTTTTTTTCTTATTTTAGAAAATCATAGATTCCTCAACAAAAGACTCCACAGGACTTCACTACGTGAATGACCACGCTCCGAACACACACCACTACACTTTCACAAGACTGCTGGACGCTACTCATAACTCCAAAAGATCGCAGGTAGGAAAGAGTCCTTTAAACTTTCAGGGTTTGGACTTGCTATTAGCGCTAAAAGACTAGGATCATTAAACTGAGAATTTAGATCTAAGATATACCTCGTTGCCTCGCAGGTCGACCACAGGACATCGCCAGCGCCCAGCATCCGGCCCTCCTCCTTGAATCCTATTATTCCGGCTAAGGGAATTAAAAATCATAGGTTATTTAATAGGAGTCTTGGAAGTTGGCTCATAACGTCTCTGTGAAATTCAGCCAAGCACCTTTCAGGTATGTGTGTGTTTGGTAACCTGACCGCCTTGCCCACACTCCTGTTTGGGCACCTTGGGTTACCAATTGTTTTTAACCACTACCAACCTCACTGTCGGTAGGACATTGCAACTGCACTGGCTTTTTTTAGTAATCCTCACGAGCTAGCCGTGCCCCTACTACCCCCTGGGGCCGAGACTATAAGTTGTGACTTTGCACTACGTGCTGCACACGTCACAAGTGAACGCTTTTAAACCGCAGTTATATTTGACACAGCATTATTCACTCTAACATCGTTCTAAACTACATGGAATAATGAACACACTGTAAACTGTGCCGATCCCATTTATACTGCACAAGTGCATGCCTTTAAACGCCTTCTAGACAACGCAGTTGCAGTTTCACTCCGAAGTCGTCCCCCCCTTTTTACAACTGCACAGCCTCCCTGAAGCATTATGTGCTTCTAGAGCTAGAGTGTAGTTCGGCAGTGACAGCTCCTCTATGATTCATTACATGACACAGCATGCAAGCTTGCCCCAGATGTTACACATGGCATTCGTTGACAGTACACAGCTCTCACAAGTACCTTTTACTGTCAGTTGACACAAGGTCTTAAAACCCACACCATTGTATTCTTCAGAAATTCACAGGCCAGGTCCACCCTGATTCTACTGCCTGGCGCCATTTGAAGCTCACATAGCCAGGATCCAGTCTGCTCTACTTTGGGTGAGTTATACACCCCTCTCGTCGATTTGTATCTCTCTACTCAGCAACCTACACGTCTAACACCCACCTGTATTAAATCCACAGGCTGTCATCCCTCCACCCCCCGTCCTGCCCTGATTTAGACCCAGTGGTGTGGTGAACTACCAAGCCATGTCTTCCCTGGACCGGAAACAAGCTTCCGAGGACCAGTTTCTGGCATTTCAGCCGTCTTCAGCTCCGTCCATCACCACCCCCTTTTGTACTGATTTAGACCCAGCGTGACTGCCCAATGGAGCACACTAAGGATTGAAATGTCGACAGAGCGATTTGTTCTACATAAGTGTCTGGCCTATATATTTGTTCCCCCCCCCCCCTCCCCCTGTGTACATTAGTTTTGCCCACTTTGTATATATTGCACACTGGTTGAGCACTGACCACATATGTCATAAGATCACTATGTATGTATAAATATTGCACCCGTTGTTGACAACCTTGATCTACTACGTATGTAAATATATTAGAATGATTCAATTCTGACCAAACATAAACAGTAGACACTAACATTGAGTCACGTTTTCTTTAATTCTTCATTCAGGCATTTGAGATACTTATTTGGAATTGAATTATGCATGTGACATTAAGTGTACTGATAAGTAACCTATACCAATCCAACAGAAACACTTTTGGTTTGCTAAAGTATACCCAGGTTCTGAGGGAGACAGGGTCACCCCATTTGTGTTAAACCCCCATGTCCTGTTTGGCAAGCCCACCGAGCATTAAGTCACACACCTGGGTGGTTGCCCAAACAATGTCATCGGATCCTATTAGTGTTCCTGCAGCGGCCCCAAGTTTATTTATTTTATTTTATTTATTTAAAGATTTGTAGAGCGCCTGGTGACCCGGAGGCATCCCCGCACTATAAACCTGTAAGGTTGGCTGAGGGGGAAGAAAACCTTTTTATTTAGGGAAAAGCAGAGTTTTGAGCTGCTTGCGGAAGCGCAAGTAGCAGGGTTCCAAACGCAAACTACGGGGGAGCAAGTTCCAGCGGGTGGCCGCCTTTACTGAGAAGCGACGACCTCCGGTACGTGCCCTCCTAAACTTGGGGATATTCGCCAGTCATTCATTGTCCGAGCGCAGAGATCTCGAGGCTTTGTACGGGGTAACCATGTCTCCCAGGATCGAGGGGCCTTGTCCATTGAGGAGCTTGTGCGCGATGCACATAGCCTTGAACTCGATCCTCTCTCGCACTGGCAGCCAGTGGAGTGCCTTAAGTGCCGGTCTGGCGGAGGATCTGGAGGAAAGGCCCATCAGCATCCGAGCAGCTGCATTTTGGGTTCGTTGCAGCTTGCCCAGAGTAGCTTCAGGGGCTCCTAAATAGACAGCATTGCTGTAATCCAGTCGTGCAAGAACCAGTCCTTGAACCAGGAGTTTCCTGGAAGGAGGAGGGAGCAGAGGAAGGATCTTGCGGACTGACCGCATAAGTCCGAAACAGGTTCCGGCTGTTTTGGTAGCCTGGGTTTTCATGGATAGGTCTGGTTCAAGCCAGACCCCCAGACTCTTAATTTCTTTCCTGGGGGTGGGCACCTCACCCATGGTAGCGGGCCAAACGGATGGTGGGATTGTTGACCATTTCTTGCCCATCAGCATAACTTCTGTTTTGGACCCGTTGAGTTTGAGTGAGGAATCGCACATCCAGAGGTGGATTTTCTGGAGGCAGTGCAGAAGGTTATCTGGACATTGGTCTAGATGTGAGAGCGAGACGACCAGTTGTGTGTCGCCCGCGTAGCTCACAATCTTAATGCCGAAGGGGGCAACTACATCCTCCAAAGGGGCCATGTAGGCATTAAAAAGGGTTGGACTCAGTGAGGAACCCTGGGGAACCCCACTTGTCAGAGGAAGAGAGTCAGAACGGGAGCTGCCATCCCAGACCTGAAACGAGCGGCCCGACAGGAATGACTCTAACCAGGCCAGTGCTGTGCCCCCGAGTCCTGCCCTGGCCAGCCGATGGAGCAGGACACGGTGGTTCACTGTGTCAAAGGCTGCACTAAGGTCCAGGAGGATCACTGCCACTGATCCCCCTGAATCCAAAATGCACCTTGCCTCCTCGATGACAGCGAGGAGGGCGGTGTCCGTGCCTTGGCCAGGGCGAAACCCCGTTTGGGACCGTCGCAGCAGATTATTCGATTCCAGGAACTGGGACAACTGAGCGTTGACCAGTTTTTCGGCAATTTTGCTGATGCCCGGAAGGAGCGAGATCGGTCTATAATTGGCCAGATCGGCGGGGTCCAGTTAGGGTTTTTTAAGAAGGGCTTTGACTACCGCTCCCTTCCAGCTAGGAGGAACGGTGCCTTGGGACAGAGAGGCGTTAATCAACTCCAGAACTGGAGGAACAATCGCAGGAGCGACTGCTTTAAGAAACCTCATGGGGGCAGGGTCAAAGGGGGAGCCACTTTTCATTTTGGCCAGAGTTTTTTCGACTTCGTCCGATGTAACCGCCCTAAAGGCATTAAGCAGCGGGCGAGGGGCGCCTACTGGACAGGTGTCGGGCGTCACATTGTCCCAGCAAGGTAGCTGACTAGGCTGCGGGAGTGAATCTAGGATGTGGGAGATTTTACAGTCGCAGAATTTTGCTAATTCTTTGCTCCTGTCTGGAAAGGCCCCAGTCAGTTGTGGGGGTTCAGGAACCTTTAGGAGTTCTTTGACGATGAGATAGCATTCTCTTGCGGAGTTAGTGGCATTTTTTATCCTATCGTCATAGTAGGAGGCTTTAGAAATTTTCAGAGCAGATTTATATGCTCTCACAGTCCTCCGGTATGCGTCTTTATTGGAGTGAAGCCAGTCCTTCCTCCACAGTCGTTCAGCTTTTTTACATTCCTTGTGGAGGGCTCTGAGATCTAAGTTGAACCAGGGGGCTGAGCCTGTCTTTCCGCTCTTGTCTTCGCGGGTTTTTATAGGTATGATGGAGTCAAGTGAGTCGGAAATCCACTTCCTGAAGTTACTATCAGCTGTAACAGGGTCTCCGGAGGGGGCGGGGGTCGTTGATTCTAGAGCATTGGCCCAGTCCTTGATAGAGAGTCTGGACCATGCCCTGTCCCGCGTGTACGTGGTGGGCTTGGGGGGCTTCCTAAATTCTCCTGGCCAAAAAAGTGGGACCAGAAAATGGTCTGTCCAGGGGAGGGGGCAGGAGGGTCTAGCCTGGAGGGTACGGACATTTGTAAAGACTGGGTCTAGTAAGTGGCCCTTAATATGGGTGGCTCCGGTATTGGCCAGTTGGAGACCATAGGCAGCTAAGTCTGATATCAGGTCAGCAGCCCCTGTGTCTAGGGGATCATCAAAGTGGATATTGAGGTCCCCTAGCACAGTGAAGTTGGGTGTAGAGTGGGCAAGAGCTGATATGGAATCTAGTAGGGCGCTGGCAAAGGGGCCGAAATGGCCGGGGGGCGGTACACCAGAAGACCTGTCAGCGAGGTTGTCGGGGCTAGATGGATGGTGAAATGGCAGCTCTCTGAGTCCTTGATGTGAGCATCACTAATTCTGCATGAGAAGTGGTCTCTGTGCAAAATGGCCAGTCCGCCCCCTCAGCCACAAGGGCGTGCTTGGGACTGGATAAGGAAGCCCGGGGCCAGAGCCAAGACCACATCCGAGTCCGAGTGCGGTGTGAGCCACGTTTCTGTGAGAAACAGGATGTCTAGCTCATGGTCCACGAGCAGATGGTTAATAAGCAGGGCGTGCATGGGGAGCGACCTACAGTTCAGTCCTGCTAATTTCAGGCCAGAGTGTGCGAATGGTGCTTGAGTCAGTTGTAATTTGACCGGGGGGCAGATGGCACAGTTTGTAAAATGTCCGCCTGAGTCGTGAACATAATTACATTGTGTGTTTTTTGTAGGTCTGAGACTTAGTAAGGCACGTCGCGAATAACTCACCCTATCGGAGTGCCCGTCCGGCATAGGTTCTGGCCCTGAGCCCGGTCGTGCGCGGACGGGCGCAGACGGGCTTGCCTCAGGCGCGCCTTCGGCGCGCATTCGTCGCGCCCGCTGCGCTCGTCCGCTGCGCGTTCGGAACATGCACATAATTTAAGCTACTTCCAGTGCGGAGCGAGGGGGCGTGGCCTCGGAAGGGGGCGTGGCCTCCGGTTTCAGCGCGCTGGCGCCAAACAATGTTCTGGGGCGGTCTAGCTGCAGCAATAGATCGGCTGCTTTGGACCACAGTGATTCCAGAAAGCGTGAGTGAGTTTTAAAATTACACGAAGTTTAAAGTGACACAAATGGTTAAAAAACTAGCACACAGCCTCGCTCCCGGCTTCCGCCTCAGGAGCACAACAAACAAACAGTTACCTGGCGCCTTAACTCGGCGTCTTAAGTACGGTTTGTGGGAGGGCCTCGGAAGGGGGCGTGGCCTCCGGTTTCAGCGCGCTGGCACCAAACAATGTTCTGGGGCGGTCTAGCTGCAGCAATAGATCGGCTGCTTTGGACCACAGTGATTCCAGAAAGCGTGAGTGAGTTTTAAAATTACACGAAGTTTAAAGTGACACAAATGGTTAAAAAACTAGCACACAGCCTCGCTCCCGGCTTCCGCCTCAGGAGCACAACAAACAAACAGTTACCTGGCGCCTTAACTCGGCGTCTTAAGTACGGTTTGTGGGAGGGGGCGTGGCCTCGGAAGGGGGCGTGGCCTCCGGTTTCAGCTCGCTGGCGCCAAACAATGTTCTGGGGCGGTCTAGCTGCAGCAATAGATTGGCTGCTTTGGACCACTGTGATTCCAGAAAGCGTGAATTAATTTTAAAATTACACGAAGTTTAAAGTGACACAAATGGTTAAAAAACTAGCACACAGCCTCGCTCCCGGCTTCCGCCTCAGGAGCACAACAAACAACAGTTGCCCACAGGCAGCCCTGCACAGTCTTATCACACCAGAAAACACCTGGGGGTCAAAAACAAGAGGTGGATCATAAAAACCATGCAACACAAAAGACACCAGTGAGTGAGCTTTGATAGTGTAGTGCAGGCCAGTTTAAGGCTCAAGAGCAAATGGAGAAATAGTTCCCATCAGAAGCCACTCTGTACCGCCCTTATTCTCATCATCTGGGTTCTCCTTACCCAGGAGATTAAACGGCCGGTCAGGTGTTACCGTAGCCGATATGTGTGAGATAAGGGAAGAGAATAAAGTACAAAGAGTTTAAGGTGGCTACTGTAGAGGCAGTGTTGTGGTGGAAAAAGTGTTAAGTGAGGGGAGAGAGTATAAAATTAGGTGATCGGGTGGACAAACAACATTTATTAGTGTCTCCCAATCCCTAAAGTTTAAAAAGCAAGTGTGAGTGCGGGTTCTAAATAATCACCGTACTATTTGGTGGTCAACATGTTTCTGCATTATTCTGAACACAGTTTCAAATGCATTCTTCAGGACCGGAAATGTATAACACTGCTACTTAGATTTTGTGAAAAATAAAAACAATATCACCTGATCTTCAGGTACAAACTCAACCGAATACTGTTGCGTCGCACGACATTAGATCCACACCAAAAAACAGACAAAATACAAAAGAGAACATGGATGAGTCATATTCCCATGATTCATATACTGTGACAAAAGGACATTCACATGTATGAAAACAAACATTGTCGATTAGCAGACTCACCCAAATTTTGTGGTTGAGAGGCTTCACCCCACCTGGCCACAGCGCAGGTTTGAGGAGCACCGCTCTACAAAGAATTCATAAATCATGTCTTTAGAGCAATAAATCCAAAATTTAAAAATGAGTTCACATGGTGGTTGAAAGTTTGATAAGTCCTTCACACTCCTCATTGAAAATGCGGAGCATGCCACTAATACTTTACCCCATCAATCCGAAAATGGCTGGCCAAGAGAGGGATAGCTTGGTCATAGAGAATACTCGTTATATAAACTATGCTGTTTGTCAGTACACAATCCCCCTCCAGAGTCAGATGTTTAAGCCACATGCTGTTAATAAAAATATTTAGTATTGTGCACTTCAGGCAGTCAAGCTATAGGGCACTGATTTTAGCGTGATCGATATCAATATAACTAAAGTGCCCATGTCAATTATGGTAGCCGGGTGGAAGTCCCCGTCTTACTAATAACGCGCTCCGCGTCTTAGGACAGGCAGGGAGTCCTGGAGCGCGATCGCTGCACTAGCGCGTGTTCGTGGTAGCGCGATCATTGTCTAACAGCGCTACATTAGTCAGGCTTCGCGCACAGAGGGCTCGCTCACTTACCTAATCCGTCGATGTCTCCAGGCAGTCAGCTGTACTGCTTGGGGGGGCGCCGACGTCACTGTGAACGGGACTGATATGCACTTCCTCGTTGTGCAGAGAATAGTGACGGTCACATGGTCAAGTCATGTGATCACAGGAATGCTGGGAATTGTAGTCCCAACTGGGAACAGTGTGTAATATGAATAATCTTTAGGGCAAATATGTGCACCGATGGATATCTGGGGGGTTCAACGGAGTAGTCTATGGCCAGAAGGCGCCGAGGCAGAGTTAAAAGGCTACTGAAAACCCAGTGGGTAACTTTTTAGACTGCATATATTGTAGTAGAGAGTCATAGGGACATCCAAGGGATAGGTTCATTTAGTCCCTCTTTGTCGCTGTTAAGACGATATACCCACTTCTGTTCTATTTTGAACAGGAAACGGCTGATGTCAGTGCAGGAAAGGGGTATTAGCGGTTGTTCAAGGACAGTCCAACAGAAATCTTCAGGGCCATGTCCCTTCTCCAAAAAGTGCGCGGTGAGGCGGGTGGCTTGTTTTTTACACCGCACCGTGCTTTTGTGTTCCTGTAGCCTCGTCCTGATTTTGCGGGTCGTCATGCCTACGTATCGCAAAGGGCAAGGGCAGGTGATCATGTATATTAGATTACTGCTGTTGCAGTTGGTGAATCTCTTCTGTGTCCAGGGGCGATTAGTCCCAATGTCGACCTCGGTGGATTTCCTGGTTTGGGGACAGACACTGCATGCCCCGCAGGGGTGATGTCCAGATACTGGAGGTAAGTCCCACAACGTGCCAACTTGCCTAGGTTCTTTGTTGCGTGGGCGTGTGTGGACCAAATGATCTTTAAGATTTTGTCCTCTTTTGAAAGCAAAAATAGGTGGGGCGATGTCATCATTTTCAGTTTTTAGGATAGACCAATGTTTCATTATCATTTTCTGTACCTGGTTTGAGCGTGTGTTAAATGTATTAACAAAGGCAATGCGATTTGTCTTGTCTTTGGGTGGCTGTATCTCCAAAAGGGACTCCCTATTATTGTTGGACGCCCTCTTCTTTGATTTCCGAATGATCTTTCGCGGGTAGTCCTTTTCACTCAGTTGTGTTTCCAAGTTCTTAGAGTGAATTTCAAATGTTTCTTTGCTGGAGCAGTTCCTTTGTACCCTTAGAAATTGGCCAAAGGGCAGATTGTCTCTCAGGGCCCGGGGGTGACAACTGTCGTACCTCAGTAGTGCATTTCTAGCCATGGGCTTCCGATAAAGTTCTGTTTCGATGCCGTTGGCGGTTGCGTGTAACCTCAGGTCCAGAAAGGCTAGTGAAGTTCTACTATGTTCAATGGTGAACTTCAAGTATGCATTCCTACTGTTCAACCAGTCATGGAATAGTAGTAGGTCTTCTTCTGTGCCGCGCCACACCACCAGAATGTCATCAATATATCGTTTCCATATATGTAATGACGATATATATGGATTGATGGGCGTCAGAACCTCCTGCTGTTCAAAGTGATGAACATAGAGGTTCGCCAGGCTCGGCGCGAAAACACTGCCCATGCTGGTCCCGGACGTCTGCAGGTAGATGGTCTCCTCAAAGCGGAAATAGTTTTCTTTCATCGCGATCTCAGCAAGTTGCATAATGAAGCTTATGGGCGTGATAGATTGATGATCACTCTGTTCCAATAGGGCACCTACTACTTCTAGGGTCTCAGTCTGAGGAATAGACGTATACAGAGACTCTACGTCAAAAGACACCAAGATATCTGTATTGATGTCATATGGTATTGTTGGTAGTAGTCTGAGGACGTCTTTTGTGTCCTGCAGGAAGGTAGGCATAGCCTTGACCATAGGGTTCAGAAAGTGATCAACAAAAGTTGATAGAGGTTCTAAAACGGAGCCAATACCGGAGATGATGGGCCTGCCGGGTGGTGGTCTCTGAGGTTTGTGCACTTTTGGAAGACAATAAAAGTATGGAACTATCGGATGCTTTGTGATCAGATACTGTCCTTCTTGAGGCGTTATCCAACCTTCACCGGTTGCTTCTTCTACCAGATTGCTGATTTTACTCTGCAATCTCTCGGTGGGGTCCTCTCTCAATGGAAGATATGATCTCTGATCGCTCAGTTGCCGGATGCACTCGTTCCGGTAAGTTTCGGTATCCAGAATGACTGTTGCTCCACCTTTATCAGCTGGCTTAATGATGATCCTCTCGTTAGATGTTAATGAACGTAGAGCAAGCTGTTCGTTTTTCGGAAGGTTCATGAATGGTCTAGTCTCTGTCTCGTAGATGCGTTTAATGTCATTTTCCACTGCTGCTTCAAAGGTCAAGACCTTTGGGGGTAGAACTGCAGCAGGTGGGTTGAAATTGGAGGGTTTTCTCAATCCCGTGTTGCTATCTTCAGGGACAGTGCTTAGTTGTTCTGATTTGGAAAAGAAGTAGTGTAATCTTATTTTGCGAAAAAACTTTGCCAGTTCGATCTGTGCTACAAAGGGATCCCCTTTCTGGGTAGCCACAAAACCTAAACCTCTGTTCAGGAGCCGTTCTTCGGTAGGGGAGAGTGTATGTGAACTGAGGTTCATCACAAGGCTTGTTGGTTGCTGGTCCCTGCAGTGTCCTGTGGGACCTTCTTTCCGCTGCGGAGATCCATTCCCGATTGTTGCGGAGTTTCTGTGTTCCAATGCACCTGTGGTTTGGTGTTCCCTTGTCTCCTCCTGCCCCTGCCTCGTCTCTGGCCAAATCCTAAAAAAGGAAACGACCCTGGACCCTGTTGCATTGGAGGGGGGCCAAAAGCACCCATTTGGGGGGGACACTGTGGTCCAAACATCCATGGATTAGCCGGCCACCACGGTTGGAAATTGTTAAAGTTCTGGGAGTGATTACCATTTCTCCAGTTTCTTCTATTACCCCGGCCTCTGGGGGTTTGACCAGCCGATCCATGTTGTGAGGTATCAGAATCACTGGACGCTCCGTCAGAACTAGATGTACCATACGTGGAGCCACCTTTCTTACCACCTCGGTTGGATGTTGGTGCAGTGTATGTGTCACTGGTGTATGGATATGTGCGTTCCATGGAAAACTTGGCCAAGTCTTTCTTGAACTTCTCTAATTTGCTATAGAGGATAGACTCCTTAAATTCGTTATTGTTTTTATCACTGTCATCCTGTCCCTTTTTGAACATTCCGCTTTTTAATGTAGTCTTAATCTGGCCCTCGAGAATCTGGATCTCAATTAATATCTTATCGGCTACCCTTTTTGCGGTTTTTATGATCAAGACCAACCAGTCTCTTGTGCACCTCCAGGCTATCATCGACCAGTCTTTGAGAAACTCCTTGTCATCAAGAAATAGTCGTGGTGTATTGTTGACAATTAGACCTGAAGGTGCACAGTTGCCTCGAAGGTATTGTGCCATAATGAGTCCATGTACGGATGTTCTTGAATGGGATTTTTTGAGAGCTAGAACCTTTACCCATCCATCATCATTACTTGTTGTTTGGACCGAGACAGGAATAATGTCTAAGAGACTAGGGTTTTCGTCTAGGATACTCTGGACCTCGGCACCCTCAAATGCTAAACCCCAATTAGTCGCCATATCGGAGAGGAGAAATGCAAAGTGGTAGAGGACAAATGAAACCACCAATAGACTCAATGGGACCGGAGACCATGTGGTCAACCAGTGAGAGCATTTGAAACTGTGTTCAGAATAATGCAGAAACATGTTGACCACCAAATAGTACGGTGATTATTTAGAACCCGCACTCACACTTGCTTTTTAAACTTTAGGGATTGGGAGACACTAATAAATGTTGTTTGTCCACCCGATCACCTAATTTTATACTCTCTCCCCTCACTTAACACTTTTTCCACCACAACACTGCCTCTACAGTAGCCACCTTAAACTCTTTGTACTTTATTCTCTTCCCTTATCTCACACATATCGGCTACGGTAACACCTGACCGGCCGTTTAATCTCCTGGGTAAGGAGAACCCAGATGATGAGAATAAGGGCGGTACAGAGTGGCTTCTGATGGGAACTATTTCTCCATTTGCTCTTGAGCCTTAAACTGGCCTGCACTACACTATCAAAGCTCACTCACTGGTGTCTTTTGTGTTGCATGGTTTTTATGATCCACCTCTTGTTTTTGACCCCCAGGTGTTTTCTGGTGTGATAATACTGTATTTTGGGGCATGCACCTGGTAGGTCGGTAAACTCGCCCTTAGACCCTACTCCCATTGTTTGTTGTGAATGTGAACTGTACAGCTAAGGCTGTGGGTCTCCCCGTCTCACTGGTTGACCACATGGTCTCCGGTCCCATTGAGTCTATTGGTGGTTTCATTTGTCCTCTACCACTTTGCATTTCTCCTCTCCGATATGGCGACTAATTGGGGTTTAGCATTTGAGGGTGCCGAGGTCCAGAGTATCCTAGACGAAAACCCTAGTCTCTTAGACATTATTCCTGTCTCGGTCCAAACAACAAGTAATGATGATGGATGGGTAAAGGTTCTAGCTCTCAAAAAATCCCATTCAAGAACATCCGTACATGGACTCATTATGGCACAATACCTTCGAGGCAACTGTGCACCTTCAGGTCTAATTGTCAACAATACACCACGACTATTTCTTGATGACAAGGAGTTTCTCAAAGACTGGTCGATGATAGCCTGGAGGTGCACAAGAGACTGGTTGGTCTTGATCATAAAAACCGCAAAAAGGGTAGCCGATAAGATATTAATTGAGATCCAGATTCTCGAGGGCCAGATTAAGACTACATTAAAAAGCGGAATGTTCAAAAAGGGACAGGATGACAGTGATAAAAACAATAACGAATTTAAGGAGTCTATCCTCTATAGCAAATTAGAGAAGTTCAAGAAAGACTTGGCCAAGTTTTCCATGGAACGCACATATCCATACACCAGTGACACATACACTGCACCAACATCCAACCGAGGTGGTAAGAAAGGTGGCTCCACGTATGGTACATCTAGTTCTGACGGAGCGTCCAGTGATTCTGATACCTCACAACATGGATCGGCTGGTCAAACCCCCAGAGGCCGGGGTAATAGAAGAAACTGGAGAAATGGTAATCACTCCCAGAACTTTAACAATTTCCAACCGTGGTGGCCGGCTAATCCATGGATGTTTGGACCACAGTGTCCCCCCCAAATGGGTGCTTTTGGCCCCCCTCCAATGCAACAGGGTCCAGGGTCGTTTCCTTTTTAGGATTTGGCCAGAGACGAGGCAGGGGCAGGAGGAGACAAGGGAACACCAAACCACAGGTGCATTGGAACACAGAAACTCCGCAACAATCGGGAATGGATCTCCGCAGCGGAAAGAAGGTCCCACAGGACACTGCAGGGACCAGCAACCAACAAGCCTTGTGATGAACCTCAGTTCACATACACTCTCCCCTACCGAAGAACGGCTCCTGAACAGAGGTTTAGGTTTTGTGGCTACCCAGAAAGGGGATCCCTTTGTAGCACAGATCGAACTGGCAAAGTTTTTTCGCAAAATAAGATTACACTACTTCTTTTCCAAATCAGAACAACTAAGCACTGTCCCTGAAGATAGCAACACGGGATTGAGAAAACCCTCCAATTTCAACCCACCTGCTGCAGTTCTACCCCCAAAGGTCTTGACCTTTGAAGCAGCAGTGGAAAATGACATTAAACGCATCTACGAGACAGAGACTAGACCATTCATGAACCTTCCGAAAAACGAACAGCTTGCTCTACGTTCATTAACATCTAACGAGAGGATCATCATTAAGCCAGCTGATAAAGGTGGAGCAACAGTCATTCTGGATACCGAAACTTACCGGAACGAGTGCATCCGGCAACTGAGCGATCAGAGATCATATCTTCCATTGAGAGAGGACCCCACCGAGAGATTGCAGAGTAAAATCAGCAATCTGGTAGAAGAAGCAACCGGTGAAGGTTGGATAACGCCTCAAGAAGGACAGTATCTGATCACAAAGCATCCGATAGTTCCATACTTTTATTGTCTTCCAAAAGTGCACAAACCTCAGAGACCACCACCCGGCAGGCCCATCATCTCCGGTATTGGCTCCGTTTTAGAACCTCTATCAACTTTTGTTGATCACTTTCTGAACCCTATGGTCAAGGCTATGCCTACCTTCCTGCAGGACACAAAAGACGTCCTCAGACTACTACCAACAATACCATATGACATCAATACAGATATCTTGGTGTCTTTTGACGTAGAGTCTCTGTATACGTCTATTCCTCAGACTGAGACCCTAGAAGTAGTAGGTGCCCTATTGGAACAGAGTGATCATCAATCTATCACGCCCATAAGCTTCATTATGCAACTTGCTGAGATCGCGATGAAAGAAAACTATTTCCGCTTTGAGGAGACCATCTACCTGCAGACGTCCGGGACCAGCATGGGCAGTGTTTTCGCGCCGAGCCTGGCGAACCTCTATGTTCATCACTTTGAACAGCAGGAGGTTCTGACGCCCATCAATCCATATATATCGTCATTACATATATGGAAACGATATATTGATGACATTCTGGTGGTGTGGCGCGGCACAGAAGAAGACCTACTACTATTCCATGACTGGTTGAACAGTAGGAATGCATACTTGAAGTTCACCATTGAACATAGTAGAACTTCACTAGCCTTTCTGGACCTGAGGTTACACGCAACCGCCAACGGCATCGAAACAGAACTTTATCGGAAGCCCATGGCTAGAAATGCACTACTGAGGTACGACAGTTGTCACCCCCGGGCCCTGAGAGACAATCTGCCCTTTGGCCAATTTCTAAGGGTACAAAGGAACTGCTCCAGCAAAGATACATTTGAAATTCACTCTAAGAACTTGGAAACACAACTGAGTGAAAAGGACTACCCGCGAAAGATCATTCGGAAATCAAAGAAGAGGGCGTCCAACAATAATAGGGAGTCCCTTTTGGAGATACAGCCACCCAAAGACAAGACAAATCGCATTGCCTTTGTTAATACATTTAACACACGCTCAAACCAGGTACAGAAAATGATAATGAAACATTGGTCTATCCTAAAAACTGAAAATGATGACATCGCCCCACCTATTTTTGCTTTCAAAAGAGGACAAAATCTTAAAGATCATTTGGTCCACACACGCCCACGCAACAAAGAACCTAGGCAAGTTGGCACGTTGTGGGACTTACCTCCAGTATCTGGACATCACCCCTGCGGGGCATGCAGTGTCTGTCCCCAAACCAGGAAATCCACCGAGGTCGACATTGGGACTAATCGCCCCTGGACACAGAAGAGATTCACCAACTGCAACAGCAGTAATCTAATATACATGATCACCTGCCCTTGCCCTTTGCGATACGTAGGCATGACGACCCGCAAAATCAGGACGAGGCTACAGGAACACAAAAGCACGGTGCGGTATAAAAAACAAGCCACCCGCCTCACCGCGCACTTTTTGGAGAAGGGACATGGCCCTGAAGATTTCTGTTGGACTGTCCTTGAACAACCGCTAATACCCCTTTCCTGCACTGACATCAGCCGTTTCCTGTTCAAAATAGAACAGAAGTGGGTATATCGTCTTAACAGCGACAAAGAGGGACTAAATGAACCTATCCCTTGGATGTCCCTATGACTCTCTACTACAATATATGCAGTCTAAAAAGTTACCCACTGGGTTTTCAGTAGCCTTTTAACTCTGCCTCGGCGCCTTCTGGCCATAGACTACTCCATTGAACCCCCCAGATATCCATCGGTGCACATATTTGCCCTAAAGATTATTCATATTACACACTGTTCCCAGTTGGGACTACAATTCCCAGCATTCCTGTGATCACATGACTTGACCATGTGACCGTCACTATTCTCTGCACAACGAGGAAGTGCATATCAGTCCCGTTCACAGTGACGTCGGCGCCCCCCCAAGCAGTACAGCTGACTGCCTGGAGACATCGACGGATTAGGTAAGTGAGCGAGCCCTCTGTGCGCGAAGCCTGACTAATGTAGCGCTGTTAGACAATGATCGCGCTACCACGAACACGCGCTAGTGCAGCGATCGCGCTCCAGGACTCCCTGCCTGTCCTAAGACGCGGAGCGCGTTATTAGTAAGACGGGGACTTCCACCCGGCTACCATAATTGACATGGGCACTTTAGTTATATTGATATCGATCACGCTAAAATCAGTGCCCTATAGCTTGACTGCCTGAAGTGCACAATACTAAATATTTTTATTAACAGCATGTGGCTTAAACATCTGACTCTGGAGGGGGATTGTGTACTGACAAACAGCATAGTTTATATAACGAGTATTCTCTATGACCAAGCTATCCCTCTCTTGGCCAGCCATTTTCGGATTGATGGGGTAAAGTATTAGTGGCATGCTCCGCATTTTCAATGAGGAGTGTGAAGGACTTATCAAACTTTCAACCACCATGTGAACTCATTTTTAAATTTTGGATTTATTGCTCTAAAGACATGATTTATGAATTCTTTGTAGAGCGGTGCTCCTCAAACCTGCGCTGTGGCCAGGTGGGGTGAAGCCTCTCAACCACAAAATTTGGGTGAGTCTGCTAATCGACAATGTTTGTTTTCATACATGTGAATGTCCTTTTGTCACAGTATATGAATCATGGGAATATGACTCATCCATGTTCTCTTTTGTATTTTGTCTGTTTTTTGGTGTGGATCTAATGTCGTGCGACGCAACAGTATTCGGTTGAGTTTGTACCTGAAGATCAGGTGATATTGTTTTTATTTTTCACAAAATCTAAGTAGCAGTGTTATACATTTCCGGTCCTGAAGAATGCATTTGAAACTGTGTTCAGAATAATGCAGAAACATGTTGACCACCAAATAGTACGGTGATTATTTAGAACCCGCACTCACACTTGCTTTTTAAACTTTAGGGATTGGGAGACACTAATAAATGTTGTTTGTCCACCCGATCACCTAATTTTATACTCTCTCCCCTCACTTAACACTTTTTCCACCACAACACTGCCTCTACAGTAGCCACCTTAAACTCTTTGTACTTTATTCTCTTCCCTTATCTCACACATATCGGCTACGGTAACACCTGACCGGCCGTTTAATCTCCTGGGTAAGGAGAACCCAGATGATGAGAATAAGGGCGGTACAGAGTGGCTTCTGATGGGAACTATTTCTCCATTTGCTCTTGAGCCTTAAACTGGCCTGCACTACACTATCAAAGCTCACTCACTGGTGTCTTTTGTGTTGCATGGTTTTTATGATCCACCTCTTGTTTTTGACCCCCAGGTGTTTTCTGGTGTGATAATACTGTATTTTGGGGCATGCACCTGGTAGGTCGGTAAACTCGCCCTTAGACCCTACTCCCATTGTTTGTTGTGAATGAGCCCTGCACAGTCCACACTTTATCACAGCAGCAGTGCACAAGGGCCTCAAACACATTCCTGCACTCAGGGATCGTCGCATGAGAGAAGGTCGATAAGCGGCTCACAAACCGGATACTGGGAGGTACCGTGACCTCTGAGGTTAACATTATGAACATCATTAAAGCCATTCCAGCCTGACAGATTGGTCATCGTAGTGCCCAGAAACCTCAAGCAAAGACTCTGCAGCAGGACTCCACTGACGCTTCTGATGCACCATCGTTTTTAAATTTAATTATAAACTACATTAACTAAAATAATACAAACAATATTAGATAGCAGCGGGAATAAAATTACTATTCCAACTCCAAACAGTGCAACAGTAGGGAAAATGTTGCATAGCTTAGGGTAAACATTACTATTCCCACGTCAATGAGTGCAACAGTAGGGAAAGTGTTGGATAGTGCAGGGGTAAAAATTGTTATTCCCACACCAGTGAGTGCAACAGTAGGAACAGTGTTGGATAGCGTAGGGGTTAAAATTACTATTCCCACTCCAGTGAGTGCAACAGTAGGGAAAGTGTTGGATAGCTTGGGGGTAAAAATTACAATTCCCATTCCTGTGAGTGCAACAGTAGGGAACGTGTTGGATAGCGTTAAGGTTAAAAATACTATTCCAACTCCAGGGAGTGTAATAATGTGTAAAATGTAGGATACCGTAGGGGTTAAATTCACATACTTATTGATTAAATAATTACAAACAAATAGCATATTAATAAGTAATTGACAGAAACTATTAATAATAAATACCAATACAATTTAATAAATATTTACTTAAATAACATTAAATTACTTCCCACCCTATTCCCCAATAAACCCACAACCTACTACACATAAAAAACAACACTTATAATTCAATTATCAATTAATCAATTAATAAAAATGAATTACCAATTAATAATAAATTAACAATAAATTAATTAACAATAACACAAATACATCATAATAAAATTAATATTAATTAATATAATTATACATTAATCACTTAATACCATTTAATTACCAATTTTTTATGAATTAACTATAAATTAATAATCAATAAACAAAAATAAAAATATTAATTAATTAATTATAATGACATTACTTCCCGCCCTTTTCCACTATAAATCCACAACTCGCTCTGATACTAGAACACAAAATGTGCTTATATTTTTTTTTTACTAATTTCTAAACATTTAATACATATATTTAAAAATAATTAAAAAACATTACAAGAAATGTTAAACACATATATATATAATACATACTAAAATACATAACAATAATATAAATATCATTATTATTACCAACAATATTTTTTGCTAACAATATTACTTACTTTTATGTTAAAAAACGATATTACTTACCTTAATGTCGACATTCTGGTCACCAATATTCTTGACTTCGATATTCTGTCCCTACAATATTAAAAAACTCGATATTAGTGTAGGTTGATAATTAAAAAATCGATATTATTTCTGCATACCCTGTCCACTATGGTCCCATGAACTGCTTCTCTGGACCAAGAGACTGGGGGGTGTCCTATGTGAATAGTTTGTTTCCAGAGGTTTTGAATAAAGTTTGGGAGGAACGTAGTGTCATGCTAGACACAACTAGTTTCTCAGCAGACACATAGTCAGCCACTCCATCATCGAGTGGACACACATGCAACCCACACCCATCCATCACATGCATCATGAGTGACGTGACCCTGCTGATTAAAGGGCCTGGGTGCACGTGCTCGTGGCCAGGTACTAGTACCTTTCAAGTGTGTCCGTGTGTCTTATTGATCAACCTGTGGGCCTATTGCCCAAGACACCTCAGCACCCATCAGCTAGAACAATATCACTGTATGCATCAGGACCATTACAACCGTACTGCAATGTAGGAAATAGCTGACTGTGCACTTCTTTAAAGAATACTACATCCCAATGCAGCAACATTCTACTTTTGCTCCTGGGACCCTGGCACCTCTCCAGGCACTTGTTGATTGTATCTTTGCCATTGACCTTGTGCAATATTCTGCTGCCTTTTGGCCCGGTTCGCACTACACAAATACCACATACATACACACATAGATTGTTTTAATGCTTTTGGGCCAATAGTGAGTTCAATTTAGTTGCACAAACAGATGCAATTGCTATGGCAAATTCCCACTCCCGATTATTAGAATCATCAATATGGAAATGTAATGAGTGGGTAGAATTCTGCACTTACAGGTTAGGTACATCTTTTTGGATGCATTAATAAGATTCTAAGTCTATGAACACAAGTGGGTATTGGTTTTCATTCAGTCCTTGAAAGCGCTCTTCCACGAGGGAAAGCACATGCAAATGCACTTCTGTTAGGACAGAAGATAGTTAAATTCTAGTGTAAGAATGTGACGGTAACACTCCCTTATTTAATAGTGATTTAGAGGAAGGCTTTCGTCTACAATGAATAATATTTCCTCATGGAGAAAGAACAATAAAACATGAGCCGATGAGTCAGATTTCTATGCACCGACTCTTCCACCTCGCGGATATTCTACATTTGTCAGTGTATGCATGTGATTGGGTACACCTAGAACGGTGCAGCTAGTTTATCGACATGTACACATGGAGTTCTTCAGGAATACCATAGAAGGTAGAATTTTCCTTCGAGAGGGAATCCAAACGGAGCATATTTCGAGCGTTTCTGTGACCTGTTCTGAGCACATCTAAGACCCGCAAAGAAGCCTCGGCCAACACATCTTCATTTCCCGGAGTAGCATTTTTACCCATGACACTGATATCCCTAAATTACCACTCACTCCCCAACAAAGAAGGCCTGCATTTTGTGCGCTATTTTTATCTCTCAGCGTACTTACTCTAATGATACCCTTAGATTCCTCTGTATTTAGTTTTAGTACTCTTTGGAGAGTTTCTAAAATGAGTAGTTTAAGTTCTACCTGGCAAAGGAAGGGAGGGAATATGCTATCCGGTATTGTTATACCCAGTAATCACCTTCAAATAGATGGGGATTGATGGAAAAAAGCTTTTCCAAAATAACACTTTTCAATTTTTATCGTAGAAAGGTAGATTTAAGGAAAGAAAACCAGAACACTCAGATGCAGAGAGAGAGAGAGAGAGAGAGAGAGAAAGAGAAAGAGAGAGAGAGAGAGAGAGAGAGAGAGAGAGAGAGAGACTCCCATAAATACTCAGAAGTCGAAGTCAGGACAGTAAAAACGGTCACTTTTATTGCAATCAATAACAAGAAATATCTTAATGTGGTGCTCGACATGTGCGTTTTTTGGCTTTTGTAAATGATGCAAGGTTACGGGTGTTAGACGGGTGTCAGAAGGATGAAAGGCAGAGTTGGCCTTTGCCAACACAAGATCTACTGTATAGGACATTACTCAGTTACCAGCTTTCCCTCGAAGTTGTAGCTGAGTACTAATTCGCGCTGCTACTTTTTATAACTAAGTCTAGTACTTTTGCTGGTGAGTGTGTCTGAGTATTGATGTAGTTGGGTAGCAACAGAACACTATGCACCGTCTCGGGATTTGCACATTTCAATTTCATCACATTGTATGTCACATTTCTACATTTACATTAGCTTTCACACTTATTTGCAATTTTACACCTAGGGAAATTAAGGGGCATATTATCAAGAACAGCGTTAGAAATTATTGCCGGTTTAACGGCAGAAAACTGACGCGAAAGCAGCGATAATGGGCTTGATAATATACCCTTGAGAATTGCAATAGAAGCCCATGTTCTGGTGTGAACATGGGCTTCAGTTGGAAGTCTCCAGGGCATATTATCAAACCCATTATCGCCGCTTTAGCTGCAGTTTTCTGCAGTTTTCTGCCGCTAAACCGGTGATAATTTTAACGCCGTTTTTCATAATATGCCCCTAAGTAACTTGCCCGGAATCAAACAATTTACAGTCAAGTTCCGGACCCAGGATTAGCACCGGAGCCAGTTGTAGCAGATGTTTTTGTTCTATTATACAAATGCTATTTACATTTTAAAGCCAGAGCTAGTGGCATTAAGCTCTAGTCTGTTTCGGCCAAAGAACAAAATAAAACAAGCATTTGCAATGTAATCGGCCTCGCTTTTGGGACCTTATATGCTTTTAGATATGCAGCACATTAGCCTGTGTGCTGAAACATCTACTGTTCTTTAATATCGAGGGAAAGTAGGCACCAAACTGCATGACATGCCAGGCATGGGAACACATGGTGAGAAATATTGCCTTTCATGGTCCAAAGCTCTGTTTTTAATATAAAATCAGGGCCTTCGGTGGTCATAGCTCTGAACATACAAGATTTGAAAAATATATTGTTGTCTAAGGGTCCTCGTAGAAGACAATTTGTATGACTGGAATATAGAGAATGCTAAAGTGATTCTGGTATTTTACTGACCTCAGCTGGTCGTTTTCTATCAAGAAAGTTAACTATACGCACTTGCCAGAAAATAAAAAAAAGAATGTCCCTCAGCAGGAAGCAATTATGGTATTTTATGTACCTCTACTGGTCGTTTTCTATCAAGACAGTTAAATAGAGGCAGTTGAACAGAAACAAAAGTCCCTAAGCAGAAGCAGACAAGTCATAGGGCTGCTCCCCATAGCCCAAAAAGTAGATACTGATGGAGCAGTGGAAATACAAAATTGTTTGTACCCCCTTCGAAGTTAATGACCTCATAACTTTAATAACATTAATTGTGAGAAGAATGTAACCTAATCAACAAATGCACCTTTAATTTAGACACTACACGCAGGAACTTAACTGCTATTTGCAAAATTATAATTTATTATTAAAATTTGAATTAAATTAACATAGGTCGTGATTGCGTAGAAAAGAAGAGTAAATTGCAGGTATTTTTTTGTCTGTAGTAGAATTATATTGTGGTATAAAATGCAGATGATAAGTAAAATGGCTTTGAATGTCGCTTCTGCTAGGTAATACCCAACACGGGTCATTAGAATGGTAGACGGTAAACAGAAGGGTTTATTTTCCTATATCTAATTTCTGTTATGTTTGCTTTCGTATTAGTTCCGATTCGGGTCTGCTAGGGCTTGCCTGAAAAATGGCTGCTGTGAAGTGCTACTGCACAAAATAAATTAAGATAGCCCCGCGCATGTACGGAATGGAAGTTCAGTCACAAGTGTATGGCCTATGCCTGAAGTGAGAGATGTCAAGGCCAGCCTGGCCTGCAACAGGTGTTGTGCCAAAGAGACTATTCTAAAAGCCTGGGAACGGATGAGAGAACTGAGCTCCAGAGGATGAGCACATTCATGACTGTGGTAGAATGTTACCAATAGTTTAACAAAGTATAAATGTGAATATTTTATGCAGTCATGTAAACCCTGCAATGAATCAGGACTTTTGCAAACTAGTTTGAGCTAGGAGGACAATGAGGTGATCATCACCACCCCATAGACCAATCAGAAGTTGATGTTGCCCCTAAAAGTTTCAATTTTTGGTATAGAAAATTATTGAAAGGGTATAAAAAGAGTCTGTATTTATGATGAGTGTGTGTGGTTTTACTTTTCTCACCGTTGCTCAGCACGACATGCTGTCAGTTGAGACAATTTTCTTTTATGGTGCAAGAGACTTTGAAAATTTTGTACTTTGAACTCTGATGCGGAAAAGGAACAAGACCGTCGCAGGAATTCTATCTCGGGAGGGATACGTCCGAGGAAATTAGAGGGACAGACAGTCAACTTTGGAACCCATCCTCTGATCTGCGGTTCATGTTCTGGTGAACCATTCTCATCATCGCCCTATGGCCAAGGGGTAATGAGTATTTTCCATTTTTCTAATTTTCCTTTGCTAAAATGTATTGAAATAATGCTTAAATGTATTTGCCTAATAAAACTTACTTAATTTAAATTTCTCTTTAAATGAATTTGGAGGGGGGCGTGGCCAAGATGGCGGGCTGATCGGACGTGGTTTCCCTCGGCTCCCCGGCCCAAGCCCCAAAATTACCTTTCAATAGCGGTGATGACCCCCAGTCATCAGCTATTTTCCCCCACTGAGGTGCGGACTGGTGACCACTAGCGGCGTGACCATCCTCCCGGCCCAAACTTGCAGGAGTGAACGAAGCGGCCGGCACTCCGGCCAGGGGCGGGAGACTGCCGCTGGCGAGACAGGCCCCGGAGGCGGAGCGGTCTTGTGGAGAACGGCGGAGCGGCCTGCAGCGGACCCGAACGGGTCGGTACCGAGCCCAGCGAGAGGCGGGCGGGCTCCATCAACAGCCTGCGCCGTGCGATTTTTCTGAAGCGGCAGCGGTGGTGAGAAGCAACAGCCGCCCGTCCCCCAGCCGGTGGGCTTCGGGCCTAGGTGGACCGCGGCTGAGCCCCGCTGGGTAGCGCGGCTGCGGAGCTTGGCCGGTGTGGGTGAGGCCCAGCGGAGACGAGCGCTGGCCCCGAGAGAGTGGAGATCTTCTGAGTGACGCCCGGGGTCCTCGTCACAGCGAGGACGGAACTAGGCCGCAGCTAGGGGTGCGGTCGTGCACCCCTGGGGGAGGCGCGGCGCCGACATTTGGAGGCGGCGGAGCCGGAGCAGGAACGAGGCGACTTGAGGTCCGGTGGTATGTGGCTGGGCCCCTGTCGCGGACGCCACACCCGCGTGTCGGGCCCGTGACCTTGAGACCCAACGAAGAGACCCGGCGGTGAGGAACCGCGGCCGAGGCCCCCGGCTTTGGGCCTAGGCGTCTGGGAACCAGCTAGCGGAACAAGGTGCGGACCCTGACACCCCAGCGAGCAGAACACAAGCCTGTGAGGCGGTGTCCCCGATATTGCAGCAGCCGGTGCCTGGCTTTCGTGACTGTAAGGGGGCCTGGAGACCGGGCCTGCAGCGGCGGCGGGCTGGATGAGACGTGAAGAGGACGGCACCCCCAGGGGTGAGGGACGCAGACCCACAGCCTGCACGCCAGCCGGCCACCCATGCACCTTTAGCAGAGAGACACGGTGCCCCATCGTGGCTGGAGGAGTCGCAGCGCTACTAGGGGACTCACCGGTGAGGCACTCCGCAGAGCCCTAAGGACGCCGGAGCTGAGGTGAGGAGTGGGCCGCATTTCTCGGGGGGCAGGAAGATCGAGCCCCCGGCGGGAGGTGAGAGGGGCACCTGCCTAATCCGGCCCAGGGCTGTGGAAGCTGGTGGGGACAGGCGAAGCAAGCGGGGCGGGCAGGAGCCGGAGAGGTGGGGGCCACAAGACTGGTTAGCGGGCCACAGAGACACTGCAGGTGGAGGTGAGCCACTCACTGGCAGACGGGAGCAGGCGACCCCTTGAGCTCTGGAGAGGCACGAGCCTTGCACCTGGGAGCACCTGGGAGCAACATGGCCAACCCGAGCCGCAGAGCAAACCGCACCATTACAGACATGCTCAACAAACCCACATCCAAGGGAGGGAAGGCTCAAACACCCCCCTCCATGCCGGCCAACCCGGAGGGGCAACACCAGGAGGAGCGCGAGGCGCCCATTACACGCACCTTCCTGGAGTCGCTGTTCAATACCCTCAGAGACGATTTCCAGGCTCTCAAGCAGGACATTACTGGGGAACAAAGGGAACTCCGTTGAGACATGGACAGCTTGGGCGAGAGGGTGGCCGCAGTGGAGGAAGCTGGACATGCCCGCAGCGAAGAGCTGGTACACCTACAGCAGGAAGTCCTCCGTCTCCAGGAGCAGCAGGTGGGCCTGCAGGCTCCCGCTTCGAGAACCGCTCTCGGAGGAATAATATACGGGTCAGGAATGTGCCACAGGGTGCCGAGGGGAATAGTGTCACTAGATACCTGCAGGATCTTTTCCGGGAGGTGTTGGGAGAGTCGGAGGACTTCCCCGTTCGCATAGACCATGCACATAGGGTGGGACTGCCGAGACGAGCCCCGGCCCCACCACCGGACATACTGGCCTACCTACCTGATTTCCCTGTGAAAGAATGGATCCTCCAGGAAGCCCGGCGGAAGCAACCTCTGCAAATCAAAGGGGTTGGCATTGCGCTGTTTCAGGACCTGTCAGCCATCACGCTGCACAAGAGATGCAAATTCAAGGTAGTAACAACCTTCCTACGCGAGAAAGAGGTGCCATACTCCTGGGGCCACCCGTTTCGGATCATATTCAAATGACAGGGGAAACTGCATCAGCTTCGCTCCCTCAGCGACACCTGCACCCTGCTGAACATCGACCTGCCAGAGTCCGCGGACTCGGAGGAGGGGTCGCTACACAGCTCTCGGGACAGGCTGACGCAGAGTAACCAAGACAGCTGGCAGAGGGTCAAGAGGCGTCGCAGACGTGGCGCGCGCCTGAAGCCAGATCCGGAGACGATCGCCCAGGAACAAGCTGCGGACGTCCAAGAAGTGGTGCGGGATACCACTGTTGCTCCATGAACAGCATGATGGGGGTCGACCACCACACTTCGCTTTAATACTGGGGGTGCGGGGGGCCGAAGGGAGGCCACCACCGCCACGTTTCCCACAGAGAGTCTTCTACAGACCTGTATTGCCTACCAGGGCCGGGACTATGGTTTGTTTCTTGGGGTTTCATGTGGGGGTATGGTTGGGGGGAGGGGGGAAGGGCGGAATGGGTGCTGATAAGTTCTCCAGTTGGGGTTAGGGTGGGACAGTTTTCAGGAGGAGGGGAAGGGGGGCGAAGGGAGGGGCCTTCTTGTCCGCAGTTGCTGAGATGCACCACTGAACTTTTATGTCCTCCTTGCAGGCCCTCGGCTCACCCTAAAGATAAGCATGCCCCTGTCTCGAGCGTAAGATGACACGTCCACTGACTGTTCTTTCCCTAAATGTCAGGGGGCTCAACAGTCCCAACAAGCGCAAGGCGATCCTCTCTTTCCTAACACACTCGAAGGCCTACATCTGCCTCCTGCAGGAAACGCACTTGCTGTCTAAAGATCACCATAGGCTTCGGTCCCGCTCCTTCCCGGAGCAGATTTTCTCATCCTCGTACAAGAAAGTAGCCGGGGTGGCCATTCTAGTGGCAAGATCCTTTAGGGGCCGGGTGCTACAGAAGGAGGCGGAAGTGAAGGGCAGGCTGCTAGTCCACCGCTTCCATGTAGCGGGGCAGACACTACTAATAGGTTCCATTTATGCCCCCAACGAGGGACAAGAGAAATACCTGCGCTCCGCGCTAGAGGCAGCCACAGCTAACACACACCATCACCTAGTCCTAGGGGGGGACTTAAACCTGGTGTTTCATAACATGGCGGATCGCTCCAACCAGAGATTTGGCCAGGTAGGGGCATTGTCAGCAGAGGGCCACGCACACCTTGCAGACCTGGGATTGGTAGATCTGTGGAGACACTATCATCCCCACGCCACAGCCTACACTCACAACTCAGCTGCCCGCAAGTCTTATGCGCGACTAGATTACTTTCTATGCTCCACCCAACTAGCGACGCGCGCGCAAGATGTTGAGATCCACCCGGCCTCGCTCTCTGATCACTCCCCGGTATCGGCATCCTTTCTGGTACCCGACACACCTAACCTACTACGTCACTGGCGCTTGCGAGACGGCTTGCTGCAGAACCCCTCCTCAGTGGAGAAAATCAAGGCAGCCATCAACCAATTCCTCACACACAATGCTAACTACGACACTACCAAGGCTACCCAATGGGCGACGCTTAAAGCTGTCCTCCGCGGTGAGTTTATTTCACTAGCTGCAGCCAACAATAGGGAGCGCGCGCAGAAAAGGGCCGACCTCACACAGCGCGTAACAGAGCTGGAACAGCTGCACCAACGTACCGGGGCAGCTAGGGCCTGGCGCCAGCTCTGCCCGGGACGGAAGATGTTGGGTGCACTAGATCAGGATGTTGTGGAGTTCGCGGCAATACGCCTGAAACACGCCTATTATACTGGTGGGGACCGCTGCGGGAAACCGTTGGCTTGCAAGCTGCGGGAACAACTGCAGCAGCGGCACATCAACACCATCCAATCCACCCAAGGGGAGGCGATTACTGACGACGCTGCCGTTGCAGCAGCGTTTGGGACCTTCTACGCCAACCTGTATGAGGCGGACAGGCTGGACCTACAGAGTGGCAGCACCTACCTGGACGGGGCAACCCTTCCATCACTGAATGAGGCGCAATCGCAGTTCCTCGATAGGCCCATAGGCCTGGAGGAAGTCATTTCGGCGATTTCCCGCCTCAAGCTTGGGAAATCCCCAGGACCGGATGGCTACACTGCGGCCTTTTATAAGAAGTTCTGTCAGCAAGTAGCCCCCTTGCTGCGGGATCTCTTCAACACCTTCGATCAGGCCGGGATATCCCTCCCGAACTGCTGGAGGCGCTAATTTCGGTGATACCCAAAGCAGGCAGAGACCCCACTCGCTGCGGCTCCTACAGGCCGATCTCCCTACTGAACGTAGACCTTCAGCTGTACACGGGCATCATTGCAAGCCGGTTTGCGCCCTACATGCAGCAACTGGTTGAACCCGACCAGGCCGGCTTTATCCCCCAGCGGCAAACGAGCGATAACACCAGACGCGTCCTCCACCTTATCGAGGCAGGATCACGCACGAGACCAGGCTGTATGCTTCTTACCATAGACGCCGAGAAGGCATTCGACCGGGTGCACTGGCCCTACCTAGAACAGACGCTCCAGAGATTCGGCTTTGGGGAGACTACCCGAAATCGGATCTTCAACTGTTACAGACAGCCTACCGCGACGATTCGGGTCAATGGGCAAACCTCGCCGCGTTTCCTGATAGGCAGAAAGACCAGGCAGGGTTGTCCGCTCTCCCCTCTCCTATTTGGGCTTTACATGGAGCCGTTAGCACAGCGGGTCAGACACCACCATCGCATCAGAGGCATCCCCTTTGGGGGAGACACACATAAGATCAGCTTGTATGCAGACGACATCCTGCTCTCCCTGATGGATCCTATGCAATCTCTGCGGGCGCTCCTCGTTGAGCTGCACTCCTTTGCACAGGCCTCGGGGTTTAAAATCAATGTGGAGAAGTCTGTCGCCCTGAACGTGTCCCTGCCCCCCGACGTGTTGGCGGATGCCAAAGCCGAGTTTGACCTGCAGTGGTCCAGTTCCACGGTGCCATATCTAGGGGTCTTACTAGCACCGACGGTGCGAGGTACGGCGGAAGCCAACTAAGCCAGGCTGAGCACACAAATCAGTGAGATACTGCGGAAATGGAATCGCCTCACCCTTTCCTGGCTGGGGCGTGTTGCGGCGGTTAAGATGACCCTCTTACTGCAGGTCCTCTACATTTTTCAGACCCTTCCCCTGCGCCCGCCGACGGGATGGCTCCAGAGGACGCAAGCAGATCTGGCGCGCTATGTCTGGAACGGGCGTCATCCCCGCTTTAAGCAGCGGATTGCAACTCTTTCTCTGGCCCATGGAGGCGTGGGCTTGCCGGACCTCACCCTGTACTTTCAAGCAGCACCGCTGCGTACGCTGGTGGAGTGGTACCAACTTGAGTCCAGCAAACATTGGCTCTTCCAAGACCAAGCAGTAGCTGGCCGAACCCTCCAAGGTGTACCCTTTTTACAGCGGCGTCACAGGCCACCTAACCTCTATGCATCATACATTACAAGTACGGTGATGAGGGTGTGGGATCAGGTGGCCGTCCGGAGAGAGCTCACCTCGTTCCCCTCCCCACTGACGCCAATTTTCGGGAACCTCGACTTTACACCGGGTCTTGACCCACAGCTTTTTAAGACATGGAGAACCACTCCCTGTAGGGAGACGGGCCACATGTTTAATCTTGAGGGTGTTCCCTCCTTTCAGAAGGTAAAGGAGGAGTATGGGATACCAGAGACAGATCGACTCCCCTACTTGCAGGTCCGGCACTGGGTCCTACACCCCTCCGTTAGGCCGGGAGCGCAGCGTTTCCTCACGCCATATGAGAAATGGCTTCTCACGCGCACATCCGAGAAGAAATTACTCTCAGATCTATACTAACACTTGCTCCTGTCTAATATATACACCTATAACTTGGGGAAGGCTAGGTGGGAGGAGGACCTGGGAAGGCAGCTCTCGCGCAGGGAATGGGAGGGGATATACCACAGGGCCAGGCATTCGGCCTACCACACCGGTCTCACAGAAACCCTGACCAAAGTGGCCACATATTGGTACCATACTCCAGCGCGAATCCACCGGTGGGATCCCCAAGCAAGCGATCGCTGTTGGAGGGGATGTGGGGAGCGGGGAACGCTTGAGCACCTGCTATGGAGTTGTGAGCGGCTGCGACAGTACTGGTCCACCATCCTAGATCTCGTAGATGAGCACCTAGACACCCAGCTCCCCAGGTTCCCTGCCTATATACTCCTTGGCTTACCAAAGGCGCTAATGTATCCCCTGAAATCCGTGAGAGGGAGGTTGATTGCCATCGCACTGGGGGCCGCAGTGCAGAACATTGTGTCCCGTTGGAGAGACCCACAGCCCCCCGTACAACTTGGCTGGCTACATAGACTATGGACAGTCCTGGGGATGGAGAAACTGTCCCTGACAGCAGCGGGGAGAAGTGAGGAGTTCGCAGACCTCTGGCGGCCATTCTTGACTTTGCTCACCAGGGAATTCAGGGAGCTAAGCTTTCCCCGATACCTAAGATTGCTGCATCTCGCGGACACTCCACTCACTGAGCCCAAGGCCAAGGCTCGCGTGCGCAAAGTTCAGGTATAGAACGGCTTGGCGGCTGCCCCGTTCTAGCGACAGGGCGGACTGGGGTTTTGCTTGAGTTACTCCGCGGACAAGAAGGAGAGCGGGGGGTGGGGGAAGAGGGGGGGTAGTTGGGAGTTTTGGTTTTGTTGCACAGATGACTATAGCTTTCGACCTGCTTCATTGCCTTTTGATGCGGCCGGCCCAACTGGGTTGTAGGCGGCTTGCTGTGTCTAATGCTTCTGGATTGTCACTTGCGCTCGCTATGGTGTTGCTTTGCATTGTAACTGTGTGGCCGGTGCCTTCACAAGCACGGGTCGGTTCTTTTGCTTTGAATAAAAAGATTTAATACTAAATGAATTTGGATAAAATCTTATGAAAATATAAACTCAAGTCGGTGGTTATTAGACTAAAAGTCATGACAAAGAAATGTTGAAGGTTTTAAATTGTGACTGAGCTGTCAACTGATTCCTACTAGTTGGATCATCTACCAAATAGTGGAGTACCTTGAACTGACAGCTATCAAATGTCAATGTATATAATGTATAGATTTATTATATAGGTTAATAAGGTACCCCGCATGTCTTGCAGCTCGTCTACTTATAACTGATCCAGAAAACTGTGTGAATATGTGTGTTTGCTGTGTTATGGGTCCCACAAATGAGTAAATGGTGATAGTTTTCCTGGGTTAGTGACACGAGAAAAGGGTTTATGTTAGACCCGCTGCATCAACAAACATTTAAGTATATACTAAGGTATAAACAAGTGGCCACTAAAGCTCGACCAAAAAACAAGACAGGAGGACCCACACCGGTGTCTACCGTATATACACAATTGTAAGTCCTCAACCAATTTCTTCTTAAACCCCTAGTAATATATGCACCTCACGCTTAAGACATACAGGCCAGGACCTGCATATACTGGAGGACACCAGCACAGGACAATACTCATGCAGTGTAGAGACTGCAATGATGACAACCAAGATACATTAACTGTATTAAGCGAATGATCAATACAAAGTTTCTATGCAAGCCCAGTACCAGTCAGATATACAGGCTACAATAATTAAGGTGCCATGTCTAAAATCAGTTGGGTCTGGACTGTTCCCATGGGGCACAAGGTCAAGACTAATTTGCATATGGCTGGGTCCAAATTGGGGTGGCGTAGTGGGGAAAAGAACAATGGATTTAACCCAGATCTTTTGACTGGGGAGAATGTTTGCATTGTCAGCATTCCGTTCATCATTTGTTTGCTGTAATACTTTTTGCCCTAAGTGGGATGGGTACAGCCAGATGTGGGTCCCTTGCTCACTGTGCCACTGGATTCAAGCTAGCCTGGCTAAAGAAGTGTGACATACCCTGAAACCAGTCCCAGGATGCTTGTTTTCAGTCCACGGAGGACCTGGCCTGGCAGTTCGGTCTGGACTGTTCCCATGGGGCACAGGGTCAAGACTGATTTGCATAGGACTGGGTTACAAACTCTGGTGGCGTAGTGGGCAAAAGAACAATGGATTTAACCCAGATCTTTTGCCTGGGGGAGAATGTCTGCATTGTCAGCATTCTACCCTTCATTTGTTTGCTGTAATGCCTAAAATACAGCTAGCCCCAGCCTGGCAGTCATAGTTAGCTGTTGTGAGTGACCTACCTATTTTTACCTAACTACATGGGCCACTAAAGACCACGTGCCAGTAAGGACCACATCAGACAAATAGCAGACAGTGCAAGAGAAAGACGACACTCACGATCACTCATGTACAGCCACTTCAATTTTAGTTCAGAAAATATGCTAATGAGGCAGATCATTTCGGGCCTAAATACCTTAAAATGTCATGTGTGCAATTTTATTGTTCCTAGCTGCATTACTGCTCCTGACAATTGGATGAGCATGAATTTCCTGTGGACCTGCTTGTTGTCTCCTCCAAGACCTCTGGCAGGGGTGTAAATTCACCAAAATTCCAAAGGTAGGGGATGCGATGTTACACATCGTTGACCACAATGACATCACAGGCAGTGACATATTGTGGTATTTGAGCTTCAGTCTTCCCAGAAAGTGGTGTCACATGCCCGTCACCCTGATGAAATCACAATAATTGACATTGCTGAAGTTCCATAATAAAAGCCTGATTAATATAATAATACTGTCTATTTTAAATACCACCTGTACTATGGTGCCAACATGATATTCAAGGAGATCATTACTTGTTTCTCTTAGCATTACATGAAAAATAATGTGTTCATCTGAAGAAGATATAGCGCCATAAAACATACAACAGCACCGGGAATCTCAATCGTTTACATGACCAACAGTCTTCAGTTAATAGTTCCTCTCCTGTTTACTGCAAAGAGAAATGTGGTGATGAGTCATATGGAGATAAAAAAGAGATTAAAATAAAACAACAGTGGTTATATCCACATGTACTAATTGATATATCTCTTATATCGATTATGAACTAAATTGTTGGACTAGATCATTCCTTACTGTAATTACATTTTGACTCTAGATTATTTGGAAGGCTCTCCCACTCATGTGAAGCATAGAGGTGAAGGTTATATATAGCCAGACACTTCGGACTGATTCCGATTCAGTAAACTAATCCGTACGACCGAATCAAATCCGTAGCCCTTTCCGTACGACTCGTCCAATTACCGTCCGAATCCCGCAGTATGATTTGTAGGAAAAATATACGACCGAATCGTTGCGAACCGTACGAATAGCAAGGGAAAATCCATACAACACGGACCCTCAAAGTGAACCGTATGAATCGTAAACATGCTGTACGACCCGACAAGTACGATCCAGACTGGGGAATCAGAATGCAATTCGTACGGAAAACTTCGGTATGAGCGAGCCACACAATCAAATACGAGACAAACCCAGACTGAACATCGTGCACGCGAACCCCATACCCCGGCATTCATGGCGTGTGTGCGCCTCGTATCACCATTGTGATGGAGCCATACGTGAGCATGTGCAATGTACCATGCTCCAGCATTCATGGTGTGTGTGCGCCTCGTATTACTATTTGAATGGTGCTATACGGGTTAGACTCTGCTTTTCCAGACGTTTTGAGCTCGCCTAGAAAAAGAGTCGTACGGAGTGTTGCAGAGACGAATCGTACTTGCAGAGCCGGAAACTGCTGCTTAATTACGTGCGGACGTCGCGTACTGCGTGTTCCGGATACATATCTCACATATTTTTTAGTCGTACAGTTTTTAGTACGATTCGTACGGAGATCTGCTTTTGATCCGAATCGTACTTCATCGTACGTACGGGACGTTTACGGGTACAATTCGTACGGGAAATATGCTCCGTACGGCTATTTGTAAAGGGATTTTACCAAATCGGAACTGGGCCCTTAATATTCTGTGTATTCATGAAAATGAAGCATAGCAATAACTTGTATAGAAATCTTTGCTTTTAGTTTCTTTTATATTTAACCAGAAGGTTGCACTGCACTTCTGAATTTATTAATTTTATATAACATAACGTGTGATATCCTATTCACAGTCCCGGTGTAATCTAGAGAGTAAACACTGCTCACTGCTCATCAAGACCAAGAATAATGTTCTTGGACTTGCGACTTATGATTTGTGAAAGTGGTGGGCCATTATAGTTGCTCAGGACTGTAGGGAATAAAGTGAGGGAGTCTGAAATCTTCTAGGGAATGTTCCAGGGGCAGGGCCTCCCCCCAAGATAATTTTCAGAAACTAGGACAAAATGCATTGTAAAGCACAGTTTCACATACCTTTGCTGAAAAAACCACAATCTCTGAAGAACAACTCAGTGAATATTCAATTCTTTCATGGCGTGACAGGTCAATTTAACTTGATACTTTCCAAGAGATGACCCAATTTTTCCAAAATGTGCAAGGGGTGCCTCCATATGTCAAAACTTTCCTCCTTATGCCAGTTCCAGCATATTTTCAAAGGTGCTTCCCATAGTCCACTGGTGCCTCTTTTATCCCAACGCTGCACAGAATATGCCACTGCTAGAATTTGGCCACTAATGGGGTCCTTAAAACACAGGTGACTTTATGTCAAAAAGTCCCTCTAGTATGTCAGGACCAGCATTTAATTCTGATTGTCCCCATCTATATCGCACAATTTTCCTCCCTTATGCCAAAAAATACTTTCAATGTGCCGGCACTGAATTCTGCCCTTTCACGCCAAGGGTCACTCATCTAAATTCCCAGGTCTTCTGCAGAAGTGAGGATCTACCACCACTTCCCCTTGAGGTTAATCCTAAGTATCAGAAGAGATGACTAATGCCAGTGACTAACCCTGGGGAAATGGGAGGTTAGAGGGAAGGAGAGGGAGAGGGAGAGGGGAGAGAGAGAGAGAGGAGTTCTGGTGTACCATGGAGGTCCCACAAACAGGATAAATATGAATCCCTCTAAGCAGAACCCCTCAAGTTCTAGCGGCAAGGCACACTCATTTAGTCAGAATAGGTACTCTGCAACAAGAATGCAATCAATTAAGACAACAATAAATTAATGCGTTACAATAAGCCTGAGGTGTGAGTCCTTAATGAAACATACCAAAAAGGAATTACTATAAGGAATTAGAGTCCATGTGAAGTGCCCTTGAACACACACCCCTGTGCTGAATCCAAGTGCATGTCCGTTAGCCTCTGCTCCCATTCTGAAATCTTTCTCTGTCCTTAACGTTGTGTTATTTCCAAATAGTCTTTTTCCTTTAGCTGAGGATTTCTTATTCAAACTCAAATTGTTATGATGTCCTTGAAGAAAAAGGGGAATACCAAAACTAGAAGGGCATGGTTAGTGCACTAAACTGAGGTCTGTGGAAAGGGCTGGAATAGGTGGAGGATCAATCAGCAAGAAGATAGTCACAATTAAGGCAATGAGTAATGGCGGCGCCAGGTAATCAGCCAGGTTCTAGGTTGTTGGGGACTGTCTCAAAATGATGGAGTTCCTAGAGGGATTACTGGCTGATTGACCGGGTTCCAAGGTTCAAGGTTGTTTAAAGCTGCCTTGAAAGGACAGAGTTCAAAGAAGGTTTGCTAGCCAATCAACCAAGTTTCAAGGTTCAAGTTTGTTAGAAGCTGTCTCAAAGGGACTGATTTCCAAAAGAGTTTTGTGGCTACTAGCTTCCAGGCAAATATGTTCAGGTTAATCATGTTGCTGGTGGTGGGGCTCAGATCTCAAGGGGGGGTGCTGACTGGAGACACAACTCTCTCTCAAGATGGATTGAGGAAGCAAAGCAAGGGACCAGGTTTGAAATCTGCATTTATAGTATGCCATAAAAGTCTTATCTGGGTCCTTCTGGAAGATTCCTGAGTGTCTATTGTCAATTAGAAGGCTGTCTCTAGTGGGAGACTGGGGCAGGAAACTGAAGGTTGATCAAACAAACTCATTTAGCACAGGAGCCTTCCTAAAGATAATTGTTTCCTGTCAATCAGAAAGCTGTCTCTGACAGGAAAATGAGGAAGGGAGTGGAGGCCTTTAATTAGATGGCAGGGCAGTTGAACAAATAAACAAACAGCAAGCATACCAAACTACCTGAAGGCCAGAAGGAAGCTTTTAACTAATTAACAACACTTGCTAGAGCAGTTGAATACATAAACAACTGCCCTACCAAGCATCAGGTGATCTTTAGGACAGCAGGAAACAGGGGCCTTTAACTATCCCGGGCTTGTATTAGCATCTAGGTCTTGAAACAGAGCTCTCAAAGGTAAAGTACAGGGCATGCAGAGTACATGGCAACTGCCTAACTAGAAAATAGTGAAAAGTGCATAACAGAAAACATTGCCCAACTGCTGACAAAATATAGGAACAAACAGCACAGGTAGGCTGGGGAATGACACCAGCAATGCCAATAATTTCCTCCAGTATGCCAGCACCAGCAGTTTTCTCAAGGTGCCGCTTGCCAAGAATTACATCCAGTATGCCAGTGTCAACATTTTGTCATGGATGTCCCCATATGGCAAGTATAGCCTCTAGTGTGCCCTCATGTGCTAGCATTTTGTCAGACAAACTACCTTCAGTATGCCAGTCCACACATTTTGTCATGTGTGCCTCTTTAAGGCAATAACTGCCAACAATATGCCAGGGCCAAGGGCACACTCTCAAGCATAACACCACATTTTCTCTCATCCTCACTTATATTTACTCATACACACACATCACTAACGTATTTATTCTCACTCACACTCACTCATTCATTCTAGGGGTGGGCGATAAACTCCTCATTTTTCCCACTCCAATTCTGGAAAAACTCAGTCAACTGTTGTGTGCTCATATTGTCAATGTTAAGTTGTTGAGTGTGAGTAAGAAAATCAAGTGTTCGACCTCTGGCAATATTTCTCAAGTTGCTATCGCTCACGTTGAGAAAGCTGCTGCTTGTGTTAAGAAAGCTGCAGCTCGAGCAGAAAATCTACTCGAGTGACAGAAGGAACCAGTGCCCTCTGGCACACCGCATGATCCCGTTTGCTCTGAATATGCAGTGTGGGACATGCTCCCGGCACTAAAAATCAGCACGAGTAGCATGAGATACCGAATTCCGCCGCTAGCGGAAGTTCACAGATTCTAGCAGAGTTTTTAGATTACTTTGCGGAATTCCATGGAGTGAAGCTTCACGAGTTCCACCCACCCCTAGTTCATTCTTGTTCACAGTTACTCTTGCTTACTGCCACTCACTGTACTCATATTCAATCATTCTCACGCAAATAATCTCACTTTTTGTTACAGTCAGTCTTTCTCTCACTCGCTGACATTTAGGGGCACATTTAGTAAATGAATAGCACCATGCAGAACAGCAACCAAAGATGTTACTCTGCATTGCGCTAGGGGTGGTGAACATTGCAGAACCAAATCTACTAGCATATGGACTTGTTGCTCTCTTCCTCACCTCCGGTGCACAAATAGGCTTCCTAACACCACACACACACATTCCTTGGCATCATGGTACAAATATGTGTGTATGCTAATTAGCATAGATTTTGTACATGAAGGTTAGCTTTCCAGTGCAAAATCCTATGCCAATACAACTTTTAAAACGTTTCACACTTTGGATGAGTCTTGTATAAGACAGCATACAAGCAATGTGTACAATGTAAGTAGAACTGAAAACATTCCTCTAATCTTAAGCCTGCCTCAAGAGGGTGTTTTATTTGGTGTAAAGTTATGTACAACATTTTTACCAGATAGGGTTTTGCGTTTAAAACAAATGATCTAAAACAAATATTTAGCTACCAAGTAGCACATAGCTGTAATTTTCTGCCTTGTGATCTCTGAATAATTCCTGGGCCTCTTGAAATTCAATTCAATTCAAAAGTGCTTTATTCGAGTAATTACTCATAAAAGCAAGACATACGGACATAATAAAAAACAATTAAATATACAAGTACTCAAAAATTACAAAGCACTTACAAATCCATAGAACCATTATATTAAAACAATCCACAATATTAGTAAGCGAATAAGAAGGTGTAAAAGTTCATTATTAAAAACTTGATTTTAGATGACCAAAGTTAAAAACAATAATATACATTTCATGGAGACACTGATACAATACATAAGCAAGGAATAGTCAATTCACTAGCAATCTCTGCTTTATCGGCGGCAGAGAATAGTTACATAACTAGCAGTCTCTGCCTGATTATCCAAGCCCACCCAAGGTATTTTGCAGTGGCAATTATAATCCATGTAAGGGAGGTTGTGCATAAAATGCGCAACGCAACTCTACTACATGTGGTACCAAGGTTTCTGCACATAGGTGCCAGCCAGACTCGTCTAGGGTCACTGTAAGCTTTACAGGAGAACGAAAAGTGTCCGAGAGATTCTCTTCCTAAGCCACAAGCAGGGCAGATAGTGGACCCACCGGAGCCCCATTTTGCTGTTAGTATTCTTAGGGGGAGTGAACCAGCTCTCATTTGGAATAAAAGTTTCCTGTCTAAGGGTTTAGATATAGGATCCCAGTACATTTCAAATACAGGAAACAGTTTGACCTCCAGAAAACTAACAGCCATAGACCCATTATTAGAATTACGCAAACTGGCGTTAGCAACATATTCCCAATACATATTCTTTAAGATTGACTTAGACGGGAATAAAGCTCCTGATGGGTCAAACCACAACTCACTTAGCCCGAGCTCAAACAGCATCAGTTTTAGCATTTTAAACCAGGTAATCTTATGGAAACAGTCTGCTTTGATAACGTCAGTAAATCCTTCTGCATAGTGGGTGAGCTCAGGGGTAGTCCAGAGCCTACGCCAGTATAAGATTGGCCGTAGTCTGGCTAAGTCCACAATTTGCTTCCTGCCAAGATCGTATCTCAAGGGCAGTAATGGAGTGCTATTCGGGGTACCAGTAATTAACCTCAAAAATTTATTCTCAGATATTTGGAGCACACTCAAATTTTCATAACCTCACATCTCTGCCCCATAGAGCGCAGACCCGATTGTCTTGGCTTCATAAATCATCAAAGCTGGTTTAAGTGGTTTAGTCAAAGACTTCCTATGTTCCAGATTGATAACACCAGCTAAATGTTTATGACGTAGAGTTGCTATGTCAATGTGATGACACCACCTATTGTTATCCGCTATGTGGATCCCCAGGTAGGTGAATGATTTTACTACATCAAGAGGACGACCACTCATGATGATTTTGGACTTGAAACTAGGATGTGGATTGAATATCATGAGCTTCGTTTTAGACACATTCACCTCCAGACCGTGATCCACACAGAAGGTATCAAAGATGGTCAATGCATGTTGTAAACCACTTGGGGTTTTGGATAAAATTAACGTGTCGTCCGCAAACATTAAAATAGGAACTTTTACACCTGCAAGAGAGGGAGCATCCACTGATTGAGATAGCATGCGTGGGACAATACCGTTGATAAATAGGGTAAACAAGGTTGGGGCCATTGAACACCCTTGCCGAACCCCGCGCTCAACGGGAAATTCAGCACTGTCCTTTCCATAACCCCCCCACTAAATTTTAGCGTAGGTTAACTCATGAAGTCTCATGATCATGGTCAACAGAACCTCGGGGACCCCTAGAACCTCCAAAACCTGCCATAATTTTACCCGCGGCACCAGGTTGAAGGCAGCCCGTAGATCGTCAAAAGCCGCATAAAGGCTGCCTCCTCCTAGTACCACGGTACTCCACTGGATCAATTGGAAGCGAAAAACTTGATCCACTGTAATGGTTGCCCTTCGAAAGCCATCCTGAAAAGGTGATAGGATATTATTATCATCTGCCCATTCAAGCAATCTATTAACAATCACTCGGCCGACTATTTTTTGTACAGTGTCGATCAAGCTTATTGGGCGATAGTTACTTGGCTGGGCACGATCTCCCTTTTTGTACACAGGAATAATCACAGCCCCCGCCATGATGCCGGGATATCAGCACCCTTAGCGATGTGATTAGTGAGCAGATGAATATATTTGCACCATCTCTCTTTATCATTTAAGAAAACGTCCGCGGGGACGCCGTCTAAGCCTGGTGCACGTCCACTATGTACAGATTTAAGAGCAGACAAGATTTCATTAAGTGTAAATATATTATCCTCTGCCAAAGACTGGCTAGGGGAATTCCCAGCTTCCAGCTGGGCACTTGCAGCATACTGGGAGCTAAAAAATTCCACCCAGTCATCCTGTGGGACATTATTATTAGGTGGCTCCTCAGGTCTTTCACTGCCCCATTTGACGATGTTCCAAAACAACCGGGAATTTTTCCTATCACTAGCACATTTCAATTTATTCCAGTGTGCCTCATCCCAGGTTCTTTTGGCTTTCGCAATACAGGCTTTGTAGTTCTTTCTAGCAAGGCGGATATCCACTACCCCCTTCATCCTGATTGCCTATCCCAATGATGTTCTAGCCAACCTACAATCAATATTATACCATTTAGCAGGTTTGCATAGACGGGACCCACGATTTTTTGCCGGTTTCAAAAAGTGGCATTTAATTTTGCCAAAAAGGTTATCATGGATTTTGGCACCCAGACCAGGGGACACACCTGCGATTGACTCCAGGGCCAAGATAGCTTTATCTGCTTCCTCTTTGATATTTCCAATAGCCTGCTGATCAGTCATAACGCTAACCCACCGTAGTCTTTTCAGGGATAATCAGCGGTGGAACAAGAACATCAGAGCAGTTAAGATCATCAACAGTGTGCCACCATTTATGCACCACACATAGAGGATTATGATCACTTTCAGGTCTTAACATAACTTCCATGTCACAAACAGTCGACCATAGAATCAAGCTACAAATCACATAATCAATTCGACTTTTGTGTCTCCCATTGTCAAATGTTGTGGAGGCTGTCTTGTCTGACTTCTCCTACCGTTTAATGCTCTTAGCCCTAGTTCTAGACACATAGCATTCAGACCTAGGATATCTTCTGTCCAGCGTAATACTGGATACGTTTCTAAGGTAGGGATGCCCCATTGTAAATCCTCCTCAATACCTAGAAGGGCTTCACCAGCGACCAGGGGCTCAAAAGTTTGATTCAGGTCACCAGCTATTACAATCCTATGACCAAGCGAGTATGTGTCAAGAAGGTTATAAAGAGCAAGGAGGACATCAGATCTACCTGTCTTACTACCTCTGGCATATATGTTATAAATGTCTAGTACATCAGAGGTACCACTAGTAATCCTAATTAACTGGATATCTTTTTGACCAGTCACCAGACTCTTTACTGTCAATTTAAGGGACTGACTGACCCAAATAGTAAGACCTCCCATAGGTCGTCCCTTTGGTCCCTTAGTGGCTGGTACATAGAAATTTAGATATCCTAAGGCATGAACAGGTTCACAAGCCCAAGTCTCCTGAAACATACAGACGTCATATGTGCTGACGAAACTTAGCCAGTTTCCACATACTAACTTTGAGTTTAACCCAGCCACGTTCCAGGAGATTAAGCTACCCGTCCGAGGCAGTGATTCACATGTTAGCTTTGAAGTAGTGACAAGATTGCTTGGTACAACATCACCTCGAATGATGACATTATCTTGGCATGCGTTACCCAGAATAACAGAATTTCCCACTCCCTGTGGAGCGGATACTAGATCACAACCTTTCCTTACTATACCATCAACCACTTGGCGGTCGTTCACAATATCCCTGCTAGCACATGGGTTAGATGAAGGTTGTACTGCAAACTTTAAGCATGCCAAAAGTCAATCACATTCGTTCAAGTTGGAAATGGCAGAATACCTGTTGTCAAGACTTAATCCCCAGTCCTTAAATGCAGGTGCATTACTCTCCCGGTTACGCACCACATTCCACTTTGTCCTTAAAGTACAGGGATTGGTGCCTTTTCCTTTACGTGGGTAGAAAAAATCCAAAGTCAATGGGACAATAGTGGTCGATCTTCTCTGTGGAGGTAGTAAGTTAGGTAGAATGTTTGTCAGCACCTCAGGGTTAGAGAAGCTAAGAACAACACAATCCCCCTTAAATCTTTTGGCCCTGTTTCCAATCCACTCAACCCTTCTGGCCGTCACTAACTCTTCTGGTAGTTGTTGTTTCCCCCAAGGTGTTATCTCCATGTTATTGGTTAGCCAGGATAGAGATTTGTACAATAAGGATGAGGTGGATTCTTCTTGACCAGAGGCTAGTGGGGGAACATTAGCTAAGACAAGAACGAGGGGAGAGGCCTCGACAATAAGCTCGCATGAGCCTTTCCCAAGGTTCGTGGCATTAGGTGTAGGTAATAGGGCTGCCAGTCCTTGCACATTTCCAGCTAGATTTATCAACGGGGCCATTGGCTGTTTTATCCGTGGGATGGCATCAATGCCACCCTCGGGGTTAGAACTACTCTTTAGTGCCTCTACTCTAGTCACAACTTCCTCAGGTAGTTTTTCTACTTCCACTAGAGTTTTATTCAGCAAACCCCCCAATCTATTAACCTCGGCAGTTAACTTTTCAATTCGATCAACCAACGGCTTTACAATGCCCCTAATTTTTGCATCCAGCATACCACACAACTTATTAAATTGCGTATTAGTTAGAGTCACGCAAGCTTCGTCGCTAGACCCATCATCCTCCTCCTCAACTATTTTTCTAGGGGGAGTAGCAACTTTATTCCTACTTGAACGAAGCCCCCCACGTTTAGGCAGATTCTTTTTTCCACCCCTGGTGGCACGCGGGGCAGGCACTGGCACTGGTTCAGGGGGCGTGGGCTCGTTCACAGCCTCTCCCTCACTGTCACTGCTACCTTCTATACCAACTACTGTACCACTAGGCTGTATGATAACAATATCAGTGGGAGAATCAGGAGTTGGCCCAAAGCTATCACTATTTTCCTGTACAAAGGGATCCTCCAGCTGTGATTCCCGAGAAGGGGATTCTGTAGGTATATCTAAACCCAGCGAAGATCTTCTTTCGCTGTTAATTTTTGCCACTACTTGGACGAGATAGTTCTCCATAGTGTTTTTAGCAGGTGAATGTTTTTTAGGTGGCATGGTTCAGCGTAGTTATTGATGACCTTTGGAGACACTATACAGAAACAATGTAATAAATAGTACCTAATTATCACAGATATCCGAAGTGGGCCTTGAGACTTTAGGTCACACAACAGGTTTTTCGGCAGAGTATCTTGCCCAGACCAGACGCTGCCAGTCGCGGACTGTCGCAGACTGTCCCGCCCTTGTCCCGGGCTTCTCCCGGTGCTGCCCGCACGCGTCCCGCGTTGCGGGAGACTGAGTCCGGTTTTAAGCACACCTGTGGGGGGCGTGACCTGGCGTTGGTGTGCCTCACAGGCCCGGATGGATTGTGGGCCTTGTAGTTCGCCCCTCTTCACGGTGCCTCTGTCCCCCAGCTGCGAGCGTTTCCCGCGGAGCGGGAAACGCGAGAGGTAAAGCAGGTAAAGCAGGGAACCCCCTTCAAGAGCAAAAGGGCGTTAAGGTCTCCTCTTCCTGATCCGTGTCAAGTTCGCCAAATGAGAAAAGCAAAGTGCTAACAGCTCCCTGTCATATCAAATCATAAACACATAAAAATATCCCACAATACTTATATCAAAGGTGTCCTTAAGATGGAAGCTGCAATCGGTCATACTGAACGTTGATGGCACTTGACATTCATGGCAGTTACACAAATCTTTCCTGAAATAGGAATATGTATTGCAATTATCAGATTAATCACATTTTAGTATTTTATTCTGGTGTTTTCTATAATACAAGGTTATTGCAACAAGTTACATCAGGTATAAAATAATTAAGAACAGTGGGTAAACATATATGTGTTTCATTCTGAAGTTATTCATAAGTCACATTAGACAGTAAGTATATGAGAGTGAAGCACCTCAGTAAATATTGATATGCCATTACAGAAGGTGATGGAAAAGTGTTTAGAGCACAGTATTGTTAGACCTGTCAGCCTTATGGTGGTCTTCCAACCTACGTTTTGCCTTCTTTATACATTTTGTAGATCTTGTTTTTGCTGACCTTAGGATTGTTAACCAGTTTTAAAGTGCTGTGCTCTCTCCTCTAAAGCTGGCAATATTGACATATCCCCAACTGTCACATTGAATTTACTTATAAATCACTACTTGTGCCCAGAGCCTGTAAATTAAATGCTACTAGCCGGCCTAAAGCACTGTTCATGCCACCCACTTAAGCAGCCCCTTAACCTTGTCTCAGGCCTGCCTTTGCTGAGCCTGTGTGTGTAGTTTTTGAACTGCTGATTCGATATGACAGGCCCAAACTTTCTATTTAATACATCTAAATCACCCCTAGGGTAGATCCTGGACAGCCCAGAGGGCAGGGTGCCATGTATTTAAGAAGTAGGACATATACTTTTAAGTTTTACATGTCCTAGTTCATTGTTTACTAATGCAAGGTTTATCTCTCACCAAAGGATAACATTAGAGTGACATTATTACATTTTATGAGTGTAATTTTCAAATTGGAAGAGATAAGCAGTTTATGTTTTTATTGAGGGACAGTGTTCCAAAGCTTAGATGCCGTCACAGCAAAGGCTCTCCCTTTCAATCTTGCCCTGCAAAAATTAGGAATAACCAACAGGTTTTTACCAGCAGAACGCAACTGTCTACTGGGAACATACCATTGGAAGAGATACTTAATTCCCTCAGGTTGTGAAGTGCCTTATGAACAATGCATAAAGCCTTACATACAATTTGTTTGGCAGCCAGGAGCCAGTGCAGTTTTCAAATAGCGGAGGAGACTGAATGATATTTGGGAAGATCCAAAAAGAATCTCGCTGCACCATTCTGGACAAGCTGCAACTTATCAATGGCTGTCTTGTTAATGTCCAGGTAGAGCGCATTACAATGATCCATACTGGACATCATCAGTGCTACAGGTGCTTGTTTACGCACAGAGAGAGAAAGAAATGGAAATACCTTCCTAAAGGTCTTAATAAGCCAAAAACATGATGATACTGTCTTATTGGCCTGAAGATTAAAGGGTAGATTGTTGTCAACTAGGACACCAAGATTTTTTGCAGCGTCAGCAGGTCTGGGACATTGCTGAAGCGTTACTGGCCACCTAGAGTGGATCCAAATAGATTGTTTACTGCCAAAGATCAACACCTCTGTTTTGTCCTCATTCCTCTGGTCACATGACTAGGTGTATTTGCCAGTTGGGCTTGGCGTATTCCTCCTAGACAGCCGCACACAATGGGAGCTTAGATGTAACTGGATAGGCCATCACTGGGAGGATTGGAGAGTGGAGGTGGGCTCTGCCTCCCTTACACCAAAATAGGTTGTGTCCTGTCTTCACACAAATGTAGTTAGTCTGGAGCCAGGGAACGGAGGGCAGGGCATCTTTGCACTTCAAAGGCATGCCTCTAGAAGCTTCTCCTTCAAAGGCACAACTGGAAATAAAAACTGGACCTCAGACCCAAACTCTTCAGTAAACCTCTAAACCTGTGGCTACATTGCGAGGGAGAAGAACTGCTGTGCAGCCATACTGCTGAACTTCACTCTGCTGGGCTCCTGCTTTGCTGTGCTGACCTGCTACCTTCTGCTCTCTTGCCTGGGTAAGAAGGACTGCTCCTCTTGAACACCGAATCCAGAGTGGCTCCAAGGGCTAGTTTGCTGGTCTCCTTATCTGAAGCCTCAGAGACATAACAGACATCCATCAGCCTTATATTTGAACCCGAAATCAGCCATCTGTGAATATACCCTGACATGTGGTGCCACTCCAGTCCAGAACCCTGGCCCAAGGTGCTTTGCCAGTCTCTATGGATCCAGCTGAACCGACACTGTCGCAAAGACTCGCATCCAAGCCAGCATCGCTTTCGGAATTGCCACTCAGAGACGCATTCCCGGCACAGGCCCTCGCATATTTCATCGACTGCAGCCTTGGCAATGATGCCGGACTAGGCATCACAGCCGTACACCTCTTCGTAGCCGACCCATTACCGAAACTTTGTGCCACATCCCTGATGCCGGACTTCACATCACAAGCCCCTTCGATAGGAACCTCTTTATTGACACAACATGACCTCCCACCGCAGCCTCGCTGCCCTCTCAAACCAACGCATCACCTTGGCTGTGTGACATATCTCTGACGTGGACCCATGCAATGCTCTGCATTCTAGGATTTAAGATACTCTGTTCAGCATGCCTAACTGGGTCCCAAAGAAAGATAAGGGCAGAGCTGGATAAATTTTATACATTTACATGTGTGTTTCATATCACAATTCTCCCTTTTGTCGCTTTTCCTTTCTTTGTTGCTTCCCTGCTCTCTCCCTTCTTGTTACTATTTTCTTACTTCCTTTCTCTCCCTCCAAATAACCCTATTCTACTTCAGATTGTCTGTAATGCTTCACATTATGAGCCTTGAGTAAGCCCCAGAGAAGGCGAAACAAGTTTTGGCTGTTTCCACTGCACTATGGTTCCTGCCTGGAAACATCATTCTGAATGGGAAAACAAACCTGCACTTACTTCAGACCATAATTCTTTTTGCTGATATTGGAATAAGAAAGTAACATAATAAATAACAAACCAGCTCTGTCCTTATCATTACCATGGACTACATCCAAATGGGTTATGGGTTTCTCAGTTTTGAAGGACATCTCTACAATCCAAATGTATCCATTATACAAAAATAGGACATTTCTGGGCTATAGATCCCTTATCAAACACGTACTGACTGGGTCCCTGTAGCAGGAAAGGGCTCCATCATAGTCAGCCTGAAATTGTGACCTTTTCCTGGTCTGGAACGACCAGATATCCACAGTTGGTGCTTTATGCCTTTGGTGCTATTTGCTTCAAATACTTTAACAATCAATATCTCCTCTTCTTCTAATTAGATTATTAACGTTTTGGTCTTGGTTTACATGTACAAACTCACGCTATTTTTCTAATACTTTTGTGGTCTCCTTTTGTGGGGTGTCTTCATTGCGTTACTCCTTGAAGTGCTGCAAAATACTTCACACATTGCCTCTGAGCTGAACCTGACTGCTTTATGCTAAGCTACCTGAGGGTTGAGCCCAGGTTAATTTTGGATTTGGACTTCATCCTGAGAAGAATTGTGGTTGCTGCTTGGTAAGGGATTCACCCCTCTCAACCAGTAGCCCCATTTCTTACTAGTATGCTAATGGATTTGTAGAGACAGCTCTTGTTAGTGCAAACAAAGTTTAGTTGGGCCACAAAGAAGGAGGATGGTGAAGTGTATGGAGGATCATCATACTTCAAGTAATTAAACTTGACCACTGTGCACTTTAGCAATGTGCTGCTGATTATTGTAATCCCAAAAGAAACTTCTTAAATTCTTTTACATGAACCTTTCGCATGACAATGTTTGAAAAACAGTATTGAAAAACATAAACATATACAATGCTCATGACAAATAAATAAGCATTAATTCTGTTGCGGTCACTGAAAATTCATATGTGATGATATTTGTGTTGACATGTTTAGGCAGCATGCCCATCACTGTAGCACGCTAGATTAGTAAGATTAGTTGTTTATATAGAACAAGTAAAAAGCACTAAAAGTAGGGAGTTCTCCACTCTTCACACAGAGAAGTGTATGGATGATTCAAGTGGGTTTATGGATGGAAGAGCCAGGGAGGAGGCTGATTAATGTGACAGCCAGGCATTGCAAAAGACATATGAAGAGCATGACGCCAGTAGTCACAGACAAAATGTAAGATAGGGAATCATGTGTCTCCTCTGCCATGTAAAAGTGGAAGTGCAATTGGTTAGGAAGTGTTGAGCTGTAGTGTTGACACAACATTCATCCACACTGCTGAAGAGGTGGGTGCTTTAGGTGATGGATGGCTTGCCACTGTACAGTAATAGGGTACCTTTCAAAGGATTATCATGGGATTTAGTTGCACACTACCCCATATGTCAAATACCTCTGTTTTGGCAATACTTACACATATTTATGCAAACTACACAGTGTGTAGATATATGCAATTGTATTACAACTCATAAATAAAATGTGCTTATTGAGAAGTTAAACTCCTCGTTTATTTAACCACAAGTGTAGTTCTTTTATTATCAAGTTTGAAGGTATGCTGTCTCGCTGCCAGGGTTGTTCTTCGGTGCGATTAATTAGTATATGTTGATCTTCCTGAGAATAAAGCAAACACAAGGACACGATGGACTGTGCTCTGAATCTTTTCAGACACTTGCCTTTGTCTTACACTGTTCCTCATAGGAACAGACCAGCCGGAACTGCCAAAGTAGGCCTTCCCTGGACTGGAAACAAGCATACCGGGACCTTGTTCGAAGGAACACCCCTCATCAGCCAAACTAGCTTGAATCTAATGGTAAAGTGAACAAGGGACCCACGTTTGGACATACCCTGCCAACTTAGGGTGAACAAAGCAAACACAAGGAGATGATGAATGGAGCACTGAACCTTTTCATACACTCACCCCATCATATCATTGTGTTTGGGATCTTCCCTAGAAACTAAGATCAGTTAATAAATTTGGGTCTGGCTCAATAAACATTTGCATAGTCATTAAGCAAAGAATACATTGTGCATTCAAGAAAAAATGTCAGGCCAGCTGCCCTGCATCATCAAAGAAACACCTTTGGTATATGGGCTATCCTAGTCTGAAGATCATTGAACTCTATCAAAAGTCTGAGCTTCCCGCCATGTTAGAAAGTAATAATCTTGGATTTTCCATAGGTCATAATTTTTCTGTTAGTGTGGCACACAGTGGAGTATTTACCAGCAGGGAATCTTAATCAATCAATCAATCAGGGTTTTAGAAAGCGCGCTACTCACCCGTGAGGGTTTCGAGGTGCTGGGAGGAGGGGGGTGCAGCTCCGGTTTAGTCGAAGAGCCAAGGCTTGAGGTTCTTCCTGAAGGTGTGCAGGGTAGGGGAGCGCCTGATGTTGACAGGAAGCTCGTTCCAGGCCTTGGCTGCGACGTAGGAGAAGGTTCTTCCACCTGCTCTGTTCTTGTGGATGCGGGGGGGGGCTCTGCCAGGGCGAGTTTGGCGGAGCGGAAGTTCCTTTTGGAATTGGAATTGTAAAGCAATGGTTATTTCCTTTTGACTTTCGATGCATTTCTGCCTTCCAAATGTAAGACAATGTGTAAAAAAAAAGTCATTTTGAAGAATATCCTATTATTCACATGCTAATATGGGTATCCACAATTTCAGGGATGTGTAAATAGCTACTGTTTCTAAACGGTATATTTTATTCCAATTTTAGAAATACACAGGTGTCTTTTATAGCGATTTTTCACAGTTTTTATTTTTCCAAATTAATTGCGATATACGTGGTACTCAATAAAAAACCATTGGAAGACACTGCTCGGTTATTGACTCTGGGTTCCTCTGGTTCTTGGTGAACCTACCAGTCCTATATATCCCCACAACCAGAAGGGTCCAACAGATGTAAATGTATATTGCTTTCAAACATGTCATACTTGGTAGAAGTTACAGGGGAAAACGTTGACTTAAATGGCTTTTTTTCATCTCATTTTCAATTTGTCCCATTTTCAGGTGTTAGCTTCTATTTAAAATAACTTGAAGGATCTAAACAACTGACCCTTTGCTGAAGTCACAATTATGTCTATAAATGTATAGCTTTCCAGGATCCATTATTGCTTTCATACCCATCTCTAACATTAACTGGAAGGAGGTTGAAAGCTCAGAAAATAGCAACAATAGGCTATGTCCTAGTAAAATGCCCAAACTGTGTAAAAATGTTGGGTCTATGACAAAAGTTTGTCAGTCCTGGAAAGCTGTGAAGATGGTGATTTCAGCACCATAAACCTTTTGTTGATGCCATTTACAGGGAAAAAAAGAAATGCTTTCTTCTGCAGCACTTTTTTCCAATTAAAAAATAAAATAAAAATCTGGGTCTTCTCCAGGTGAATCAACACACCCTGGGTACCTTTAAAATCCCCATGATTTTGGACCAAAAGGATGCAAATTTGGCTTGGATACCTTATGTGGTCTAAATGTTACAGGGCCTAAGTGCAAACGACCCCAAATAGCCGGAGAAAGGTTATATGGGGTTGTAGGCCTAGCAGTGAAAGGGTTAACACATCTCCTGAAGTAACCGTTGGGACCTTAAAAGGCTCTCATTTTAGTCTGGGTCTTGTGGGGCTCCCAAGCCAGAATGGTGTCAATCTTGGGCTGTAGGGGCGCCACCTGGCCACTTCCTACCTGGTGTCCCAAGTACACCACAGAGCCCTGCCTGATCTGTTACTTACTGGCCTTGATCATGAGGCCTGCCTCAACACTTCAACACTTCCCAGAGTTGCTGCAAGTGTTCTTCCCAGCTGCAACTGAACACTGCAATGTCATCCAAGTAGGCGGCACAAAATCCTCCAGCCCAGCCAACACATGGTTGTCCAACCTCTGAAAGGTGGCAGGTACATTCTTCAATCCAAAGGGCATCACCTGGAATTGGGGTTTAGAATGCTGACCTCTCCTTAGCCCCATTGGTTACGGCAATCTGCCAGTACCCAGACGTCAGATCAAATGTTATGAGGAACTTGGAAGCTCCCAACCGATCAAAGAGATCATCAGCACTGGAACTGGGGTGTGCGTCAGTCTTGGAGACGGCATTGAGCCCATGGTAGTCCACACAGAACCACAGTTCTAGAGTGGCACCGGGTGCAGCAACCTTTGAGACCAAAACCATTGGGCTGTAGGAGGGCTCTATCAGCCCTAACGCCAACATCTTCGAGGCCTCCACTTTGATGCTGGCCCTCACTCGGTAAGTCAACCTGTAAATCTTGTGTTTTACAGGAGGGCTGTCACCAGTATCCATGTCATGGGTACACCAGTGAGTAACCCCTGGAGTCAGAGATAACAGTGTGGCAAACTGTCCGAACAACTGGTGACAGTCACCTTGCTGCTCTGGGGTCAGAGTAGAGGAGAGGATCACACGTTCTACTGACCAATCGTGCTCCTTGGGGGACAGGAGGTCAGGGAGGTTTACTCTCTTCTTCCACCCCATCATCTATTGCCAAGAGCATGCTCACCTCTCAAAGTGCGCCTTGAGGCGGTTCACGTGGAGAACCCTCAAAGGGTTCCTGGAAGTATGCAAATTCACTATGTAGGTGCCATAAATGTTGTGCTCCCCTAACTCAAAAGGCCCAGTCCACTTGTCCTGCAAGGTACAGGTTCCAGAGGGGCAATGACCTACATTTTTGGGGCAGGCTGAAACTCTACCAGAGTGGCATTCTGGTCATATCTCCTTCTGACTTGCTTCGGAACACCTGAACGAGTTTCCTGAAACGGGCAGTTTGGTTCCTGGAGGTCAGCATGTAGCTAAATACAGTCTGGAGAGATTTCCTGGGAGCTTCCCCATGCCTTCCTTGACCAAACTAAGAGGTCCTCTCCGAGGTTGCCCATTAGGGGTGGGCGGAATTTGCATAGTCGCGCTACGCAAAGCTCCGGGAAACAGTAAAAAATCTCAGCGAGCAGGCAAAAGTTCTGCGGACATGTGGAATTGCTTGTTCCACCCGTTCGCAATGCTTTTTTAATGTTTGTGAATGCTGTTTGTGTGCTCAGGGAGCAATATCTTGCGAACACGCATTTTGAAAGTGCGAACAAGCAAAAAGTCTGTGAAGCCGCGGATCGCAGATTTTTTGGCAATTCCGCGATCTCCGCAGAACGTGAAATTACACAAATTCCGCAAAATCTGGAAGCAGAATGGAATTTACCACCCAGGCCTAGTGCTCATACAGAAGCTCAAAGGAACTGAAACTTGGAGACTTCTGTGGTACTTCCATGTATGCAAAGAGAAAGCATGGCAAGAGGACGTCCCACTTACACCTCATGTGTTCTGTTAGACTCTTGATCATGCCCTTCAAGGTTTGGATGAATCTCTCCACCAAATTGTTACCTTGTGGGTGATAAGGAGTGGTGAACTTGTAGGTTGCACCACACTTCTTCCACAGGAATGTCATATACTCGGATATGAAATTGGTCCCATGGTCAGAAACCACCTAACTGGGGAACCCAACACGAGAAAGGATCCCCACTAAAGCCTGGCCCACCAAAGGTACTGTTGTTGTCCTGAGAGGGATAGTCTCTGGGAACCGGGCTGCATGGTCCACCAAGACCAGGATGTACCTGTTATCCATGGCTGTCCTGGGATCCAGTGGCCCCACAATGTCCATCCCAACCCTTTCAAATGGGGTTTCAACAACTGCAAAAGGTTGAAGATGAGCTTTACCCTACCTCCCACTCTTGCCACATGTCTGGCAAGTTTGGCAAGACCTACAATGTCCATCTGACTGCCTCTGCATTTGGTGCCAAAAGAAGTTGGTGACAAGCTTGTCAAATGTCATTTCCTGCCCCAAATGTCCTGGCAAAGACACTTCTTGAGCCAGTAGGAAGTTCATGAAGCGCTGGGGTACCACCAGCACTAGGCTTGGGCATTAAATTGGGTTCCGCTTGCGGAATTTGGGTAATGTTGCGTTCCGTGGAGAACGCAAAATTGCCCAAAATTCTCCGTTACGCAACTTCGCGAAATTTTTTGCATGTATGCATTTTCAAAATGCATGTTCGTGAGATATTTCCCCCGAGCACGCAAACAGCAATTGCGAACAGGAAAAAAGCATAGTGAACATGCAATTCTGCGTGTTCACTGAATTTCTGCCTGTTCGTGGAGATTTTTTATCATTTCGCGGAGATTTGCGTAACGCAATTAAACAAATTCCGCCCACCCCTAACCAGCACACGGGCTGACCCAGGCTCAGTGACCATAGGGTCGCTGTACGGGACGAATATATGTCGAAATCCCGCATACAATCATCCCGCATACCATCATCCCGCATTTTTCATCCCGCATATACTATAAGGCCGCAAACTAAAAGAACTAAAACTTTTAGAACGAATATGCCTTTAGCACGCATGCCTTTACAACGTAAAAGCATGCATGTTAAAGGTATACTCATTGTAAAAGTTTTAAAGGTAAGTGAAAGTACACTACTCTACCATACACTACCAAACACTACCCTACACTACAGTCCTTTTACTACATTTACACTACCCAGCATGACCCCCCAACACTACCATTAAGCACTTTACTTCCCTACACAAACACTACAACAGTACCTTAATACACTACCCCCAGCATGACCCTACACAACACTACAATACTACACTAAACCACTACACCCCAGCATTACCCTACACTACACAAACACTACACCACTACCCTAAACCCTAAAACACAACCCCCAGCATGACCCTACACTACACAAACACTACAACACTACCCTAAACCCTAAAACACTACCACCAGCATGACCCTACACTATGCAAACACTACAACACTACCCTAAACCCTAAAACACTACCCCCAGCATGACCCTACACTACGCAAACACTACAACACAACCCTAAACCCTAAAACACTACCCCCAGCATGACCCTACACTACGCAAACACTACAACACTACCCTAAACTCTAAAACACTACCCCCCAGCATGACCCTACATTACGCAAACAATACAACACAACCCTAAACCCTAAAACACTACCCCCAGCATGACCCTTTACTACGCAAACACTACAACACTACCCTAAACCCTAAAACACTACCCCCAGCATGACCCTACACTACGCAATCACTACAACACTACCCTAAACCCTAAAACACTACCCCCAGCATGACCTTACACTACGCAAACACTACAACACTACCCTAAACCCTAAAACACTACCCCCAGCATGACCCTACACTACGCAAACACTACAACACTACCCTACCCCCTAAAACACTACCCCCAACCCCTATTACACTTTCCCCAGCATGACCCTACACTAAACAACCACCACAACTCAACACTACACTACACAATCACTACCCCAGCACGACCCCCACCCTTAAAAATTAACCAAAACCCACTTACCTCTCTCATCGTCATGGTTTACAACACAAATACATTTACCATACATGCCTTTACAACGTAATTCGTTGTAAAGGCATGCGTGATAAAAGCACATGCGTTATAAAAAAATGCGGTATAGTGGTATGCGGGCTAAAAGCAATTGCGAGATTATAGTATGCGGGCTAATGGTATGCGGGATAAAAAATGCGGGATAAGGGTTGATTACCGTACGGGACATCATTCTCCCAGTAAATCCAGTCTGATCCACACTGATCATCAGCTGCCTTGTTTGCAGACTGCTGCCACAAACCCTCTGGAGAAGGGCATGTCTGGCTGCTACCCAGGCCCTCAGCGCCTTCTGTAGCTCCTCCTTCCTGGTGAGGCCACTGACTTGAACCTTTAGGTTTCGACTTCTTGACAGTGTGGGTTTTCAACCTTCCCTCCACAAAGGCCACCTCTAGGGATGCAATTGATGATGCTGCTGTATTAGGCATAACATAGTAGGAAGTTAAAGTTCCAAAACTTTAGGATCACAAAAATAGACTCGAAAAAAAACAGTGTGTGGCACGTTATGGTCTGCGATATATATGGTAATAGTGCAAACCAATCACTCTAAGTTAAGTGCAAACGCAAGTCCTATCCTCACCGCTGACAACCAATGTTAGAAATTAGGATCTCTAGTTGGCAAAACTTTGCACTTTTGTCCAAGTAGGTACCCTTCCGTCTAGTCAGGATAAGGGAGTTACACTCTTAAAATTACCCCTATTCACCCCCTTGTTAGCTTCGCATGAGTAGTCAGATTTATCTTTGAGGCAGTGTGTAAAGCATTTGCACATAACCAACAGTAATACAGTGAAGACACTACAAAAGGAACCCGGACCAGTTTAGAAAAATATATAATATTTTTATATATCCAAAACAAGACCAAAAATGATACAAAAATCCACCATAATGTTCTCAGAAATCTTCAATAATCAAAAATAGACTTAAAATATAGCTCCTTAAAGTCGATAGCTCTGTCTGGGCTATCACAGCATCGTAAACAACAAATCCAAACAGTTCTGGCTGACCGCGGCATCGCGGGCCAGCTACGGTTTCGGTAAGACCTGCAAAACAGTACCTTTAGAAATGTATGGCATTAGCAAACTCTTGATGAGCCCCAAAAGGCTGGCGTCCGCTGACATCGGTTCTGGATGTTGGTTCAGGAGTTGTCGTGCCCTTGAAGTCACAAGCGTTGCAGATCAAACTCCTTGCGGTTGAAGTCAGGAGCGCCGGTGTCTGCAGGAGTCGGGGCTGCGGTGCATCGTGCAGTGGTGCGGTGAGTGAGTGGTGCCCTCAGGTCACAGTGCAGGCAGAGGCTCAGTGACGTTCGACCAGCAGGATCGGGGACACCAGGGTTGCGGTATAAAGCAGCAGCGTCATTGTTGCTGAAGCACTGTCATTGGTTGACAAACTAGAGTCGATTATGCCAGCATCGGTGGGCCAATGCTGCGGTGCGGGATGAGGACAGTGCATCAGGTAACTTGCGAGCAGTGCATTCGTCGTGAAGTGAGGCAGTATGAAGTGCGGTGCCCACAGGTCGCTGTGCAAGCAGCTGCTCATGGTGGCGTCATGTGGTTATGTCCGGGAGACCAGGGTTGTGGTGCAAAGTGCGGCGGTGCCCTCTGCAGTGCCTTCAGGACATGGAGTCAGCAGCAACGTCTTAGATGTCGTCTGGTTGCTTTTTCAAGAACTTGAAGTCTTTGATGTTCCCGAGACTTCTTTAACAGGGGGAAAGCTCTACCTCAAGCCCTTGGAGAAACTCAAAAAAAGGAAGTTGCAGAAAGTTCAGTCCAGTCCTTTCACTGCCCAAGACAAAAGCAGCCACTGCAGACAAACACAGCAAAGCACACAGCAAAGTGGTAGTCTCATCACAGCTTCTCTAGCTCTTATTCTTGGCAGTCTTCTTTGTTCCAAAAGAGTTCTAAAGTTCTGGCGCATGGGCCCTAATATTTATACTCCAAATTACTTATTCCTCTAAGGCAGAGATTGTCTGTACTTAGTCCAACTCAGTTTGGCCAGCAGGAGGTAGAGACAACATGACTATGCCTCCTTTTCACGCATGCTGTCACCCAGCATGCACTTACAATGCATTTGTTACAATGACCGCGTGGTAACAACGCATACCATTACTCCACAAGTCAGAACTACGAATTGCAGAGGGGAGTGCTGGATGTTTGAATAGTATAATGTACTATTCCAACTCCAGAGTATGTGAACAGTAGGGAAGGTGTTGATTTTAAATCCAACACCTTCTACCCCTTCCGCAACTCGTTCTTTTGACTTGTGGGATAATGGTATGCATTGTTACAATGCCTTCATTGTAGCGATTGCGTTGTAATTGCATGCGGGGTGACGGCTTTGTTGTGAGGGCTGTTTACCAGACTTCAAAAACAATAGAGCCACCCAATAATCCCCTAGGGACTGGGTATCGTCAATAACAATAGCAAAGAGTGTCCCTAAAGGAATCATTTATACAACAACTTCAATATTCGATCGTGTCATATCCATGAACACTTAGTTTGTGATAGTCACAGGAGCTTAAATGATAACAGCAGTTTATCAAAAAAGAGCAAGTTCTTTAATAATACATAGATTTTTTGTCAATTGATTTCTGGCAACAGAAACTACCAATCATTTCAAACAGTATTGAGTGGTAGGGAGAACACCTTTCGCATTATACATGGGTTTTACAAATAGCCATGTTCAGATGTTCATTGCACGTCTTCAATAGGTGTACAAAACCAAATTAAATGATTTGAGCAAAAACGGTGTTCATACGTCGACGTTTCGGTCCCTAGTGGTCGCATGGATCCTTGGGACCATCTTCAGGACAAATAGTTGCACAATAACATCTAATATACAAAAACAACAATACTCAATGTCAATGCTACAAAACCTGTGACACAAAGAAAAGACTGTACAGTGTGCTCACACTAGAAGGACAATAATGATCTATACAACACTAAACAGACCATAGATAAAAAGTCACCTAAGTTCACTTAATAATCAATACAAATACCAATCGACATATACTTACAAATTTCAATTGTCAAATGAATCACACTATGCAAGATGGACCAACCAATCAGCCATCTGTGGGACAAGGTGCAAAAACCAACATGAATATCTAATGGGCGTCTATGCAGCTAATCTCTACCATCACCAACACCACATGTGAGATATAACTGATTGATAGTCACTCACGTGTGCTGTTTTTTTTTTAAATGTGATCTGGAAAATGAAGTCAAATGCCATATTAAAATATGCACCCCCTAAGACTAATTATGAGTCGACTATACAACTATACAACTAATCACTACCATCACCAACACCACGTGTAAGGTATAACTGCCTGGTGTTCACTCACGTGTGTTGGTCTCAAATGTGACCTGTAAAATGAAAGTCAAATTAGACAAAACGCCACCACACTGACGTGAGTGACTATCAATCAGTTATATCTCACATGTGGTGTTGGTGATGTTTACCAGACAGCATTGTCTGTAGCCGACCAGGCCCACTCCCGTCAAAGTAAATCGCCTCCCACTACTTTAAATGCAGCCCAGGTCTATTCAGTCCAGCCCTGACTCATCCAGACTCCCTGGAGCCACTGCCCATCTCCAACCCCTGTCACTCCAAAGCCAGACAGTCAATACACATCCTAGGAGAGGCACACAAGGTGGCTGAGTAAGAAATACCTACTGTCTAAAAGTGGTAATTTCAAACACAGAATGTAAAAATCACTAAAAGATGCATCATTAGATTCTGAGTTCAGGCATACTAAACTCTATTTTCCTATCTGGTCCCAACAGGATGTTATATTTATAAGATGTTTTAAATTAACTCCCATGCTTACCTATGGGCCAAATAGCCTTGCAATAGTGAAAAACAAAATTGGCAGTATTTCATTATGAGGACATGCCACACACATTAGGGCACGTCCTACGTTTCACATACACTGCACCCTGCCCACAAGGGTAAGTGGCATAACCAGTGCTGCAAGCCCACTAGCAGCATTTGAATTACAGGCCCTGGGCACACACAGTACAGTGCAGTACTGAGGACTGACTAGTAAATCCAATAACCAATCATGTAATCACCAATCCATTACATCAATTTACAGCAGGATCACTTGCACTTTAACAGTGAATAGCAGTGAGAAAGTGCACAGAGACACTAAACCAGCAAATCAGAGTCAAAACCGGGAGGTCAGATGCCAAGTCTAACAGAAACCTTATTATTTCAATTTTGAGTTGGAAGCAGTTAATATATAATTCAAAGTTTCAATAATTGAAGGACTCATTTTAATAGCTATTCAAGGCCCAATTGAATGATAAAATTAGAATGTAACTATTTATGTTGAGGTAAGTACTTTTCGAAAACTTACCTCGTCCTACCTAAACATCAAGAAGCCTTTCTCTAAGTATTTTATTGTCACCTGGCTGCTGATGGCTCCTCTGTGGTAAGATGTGGATTGCTCAGAGACAGAAGAAAGAGGGTGTGGTTGTGGGGAGGTTTTGGCCTCCGCTTGTTAAATTAGCCTGGGGGCTGTGCACATGTACTAGCTACAATTCAAATAGGCCTACCCTGTCACAAGCAGTGACACCTGACACCAGACCTGTCCTTGACCCTCTAGACAACTTGGCTACAAACCCTTTAAAAAGGGGAACTGCCCAAGAACTGATTTTGAGTTACCACAGGGGAGGGTGTGCCCATTATCATAGGTGCACCTCTAGCACCTCTAGGTGTGCCCAGGAAGCTCTGACTTGGGAAGAACATTCTTGCCATTTTGGGTTTAGGTAAAGAGGATACGGTGGCATAGTTTACAGTAAAATATACAGAACATTTTGTAAAAGTGCCTAACATCACCTCTGGGAACTCTGATTGGCTAGGGTGTGGCCAGTGCGTGCCCCCACCCTCAGGTTAGCAGAGGGCATAATATGGCATCCCCAGTACCCTCCTCAAAACAATCATTAACTGGATAAAAATGTGAAGGACGGAGCTGCTGTCTGAAGAACCTGAAGGAAGACTGAAAGTGCTTGTCTTGAATTAAGGTATTTACAAAAAGGGGTGGTGAGGGACAGAGTCTCTGAATTAAGCAGAAAGCTCTCACCCAGTCAAGAGATCAGGGCTAGATCCAACACCGTTTTTTAGCTCACTGCACCATCCCAGTTTCAGAACCTGGCTGTATGCAAATTAGTCTGTTCCTGTCCCAGTGCATGATGGGAACAGGGCAAACCAAACTACAAAAGCCAATTCTTACACTGGGAAGGAAACAAGCTCCCGGGGACCGGTTTCTGGCATTACAGCCGTCTGAGCTGGGATGGGGCAGTGAGATAAATAACGGTGATGGATCAAGCCCTGATCTTTGGACTGGGTAAGAGTGGTCTGTTTAACTCAGACACTCTGTTCATCACCACCCCCCTTTTTGTAAATTGTCTTGAATTAAGGACCCCAGGCGTGACTCCAAGGGTCAGTTTATTGACATCCTGTTTGAGCTACAGGGTTACAACAATCTTTCAGAGGTCTTTTTTTGCTTTACAGCTGACCAGTCCCAACTGGACTTGACTTGACCCCCTCTGCTGGTATCTGTGGGAGTGAGACCTAGCCCTCAAGTACACTCCCCAAGTTCTAGGCCACCTGGCTGTGGGAAGAGAGTATGTTTCCATGCCTAACTGAAAGCTTCACCAGACTCAACACAGAGAATTCATGCTTACGAACTTTGTTAATGGCTTTACCATATTCAACACCAAGCAGAACTTTATCAAAGGCTCCCCCTGACTCAATGCCAAGCAGCACCTGATCGCCGGCATCATTGTACTAGATACAGAGGAGCATTCAAGCAAAGTTGAGAATCTTAGTCAATTGCTTTACCATGAACATATCAGTGCAGCCTCTGACTGCCTTCTAAACTTCATGCATCAGCTCTGTAGTCATTGTTGAGCCCTTCCTCAGATCCACTCAGCTGACTGACTCCACAGAACACTTTCTACCTCCGTAAAAGTTTTCCTTTGTAACTGGGAGGAACCTGGTCATTGTATATTTCCTGCACTTCTGCAAGGTCAACCCTAAATCTTCCTTTGTCCCAGTCCAGCACAGAAAGATGCCTGTAGTTAGTGCTTTTGGGTTTTGGCAATGCCACTTTTGCCATAGTACCTCAAACCTTCCTTTGTAACCTTGTAATCTTAAGGAACAGTACACACCAAAGATTTTCCCTGGCAGTTCTAACACCATCTATTAGGGAACAAAAGATACGATTAGCCTGACGACGGGAGAAGGATTTTCGAAGGGTACAGAGAAGGAGATCTTGAAAAGAAGATTTCATAGACTAAATAGCTACATATTAAAAAAATCCTGAACATCAATATTATATCAAATAGGCTTATAATTACATAAGCGGTATTCTGTAAAAATGTATTGAAGTTGTCTGCACGCCAAAAGGATTCGAGGTAATCTAGTTATCTTCACTAATGACCAGACCACTTTAAGGTGTGAATGTTAATCTGTATACCAAAAATCAAGTGTGGATAAATCTCAAAAGTGCACACTTCAATTATTACCTCAACAAATAGTTTTGCCATGCAGTGATCCTCTATTTCTAGTACTTGTTAAATTTGAAGTGTGTTTCACTCAATTAGACCTGGCATATATTAGCATGGTTTCCCCTCTCTGTTTTCCTTTAGCTTCCTGTTTTTAGCTGTGTCCTGCATTTTGTTTCTGGTGTTAGTGCTCTGGGCACTTTACCACTGCTAACCAGTGCTAAAGTGCAAGTGCTCACTTCCTAAAATGTAACGAAATTTGGTTCCTCCGTGATTGGCCAATTTGATTTACTAGTAGGACCCTTGGTCAGTGCACTGTATGTGCCCAGGGCCTGTATATCAAATGCTTCTAGTGGGTTTGTAGCACTGATTGTGCCACCCACGAGTAGCCCTGCAAATATGCCTCAGACCTGCCATGGCAGTGACTGTGTGTGCAGTATTACACTGTCATTTCGACCAGGCAAGTGTACCTATTTGCCAGGCTTAGACCTTCCATTTTATTACATGTAAGGCACTCCTAAGGTAGGCTAAAGGTATCATGTAGTAAATGAAGTAATGAGGCTAATAAAAGAATATAAGGCATTTATTATGCACTACAGAGAATAACTGGTGTTCCCATCAGAAAGCAGGGAGCTAACTGACTAGGCAGAACACAGTAGAAAATGACATCAGGAAAATGGAATGTTAGACTTAAAGGGGTACAGCAAAACATAAGTGCAGAGAATACAACATATCCTCTTCCCTTCGTATGGAAGAAGCAAAAGTAAAAAAAAATAATAATAATAAGCACATGCTCTTCGTTACAGAGAGAGACCTTATTTGCAAACAAAATCATGTAAGTAACCTGGAGGTCTTCTCGCTCTCTGAGCTCTACCAACACCAACTTCCTTAGAAGGAACATCACCACCACACTCAGCCTTTTTGTACAGTGCCACACGCCTCAAGTTCCAACTCTCACCGTTGAATAGAGTTACAAACCTTTTATGGACAGACCTGACTTTAAATGGTCCCCTGAACTTCGTCAACCCGACCCCAACTCGACCAGGTTTGACTTTCACCCAATCATTCACTGCAAATTTACAACCTCCATCCGGTTCACTCACAACATCAGGATTGTCAGGACCAACGTTTAGAAACTCTTTCATCCATGCAGCGACCAGCTTGGTACCAGCTGAACGTCCCCTCATGACACTAAAAGGAATCATCCCAGTTACACTATTTTCAGTAGTTCTGTAGGCCCAAACCAGGTCATTAACCAATCCTCTCACATCTGTCCTAGAAGAAATTGCCATCTGAATCGCACCTTTAACCATCCGGTTCGCCCTCTCGACTATTCCATTCCCCTGGGGGTTGTAAAGTGAGGTCCTTGAATGTGCAATGCCGCACTTTCTCAAGAAATTAGCCATCTCCAGGGAAGTTAATTGCGTCCCATTATCGGTGATAATTCTTGTAGGAAAACCTTCCTCTCTAAAAATGTCACTCAACACAGTAATAGTGTTGTTCGTAGTGATCTCCTTCATGAATTTAACCACTAACCACTTTGAAGAAATATCAACTACTACCAACCCAAACCTCATATCTTGACTCGACTGGTAAAACGGGCCAATGAAATCAAGACATATGGTGTGCCATGGACACCCCGGGTCAACTATTGAGCCACAACCAGCATGACTACCGACTTTAAGCCTCTTCTCGCTCTCTAAGCAGTCTGTACATTTTTCCACCCACTGAGAGATTTCTAAGTCCATCCCGGGCCACCAAAAATTCTCCCTAACTCTCCTCTTGGTGAGGGACTGTCCTAGATGACCCTCGTGGGCTAACTTAAATAGAGTAAACCTCACTTCCTGTGGGGGAATACATTTATCTTCCATTAAAATCAAGAAACCATCTTTGTCCAAGACAGACAGTTGTTCGAGAACCTTCAAATATGGGCGAAGTGCGGGGGATAAGCAACCCTCTCTCCTTGGACCCTTCACGATCAAGTCCTTTACTTCTCTCAACACCACGTCCTTAGCCATGGAGGTATTCCACAAACTCCTACTAATTGCTCCAGCACACATATCCACTACCTCATCCACAGCAGCCACAGACCCTTCTGAATTGAGTGATTCTACTCCCAACTTGTCTACCATCTCCCAAGGTAGTGGAAGTCTAGAGAGTCCATCAGCTTGGCAGTTCCTCCAACCTGGGATATACTCAACAGTGTACAGATACTCTTGAATCCTAGCAGCGAGTCTAGCTAACCTCGCAGAACCCTTGCCGGCTCCACCAGGTGAAAGGATTTTAACCAAGGGTTTGTGGTCTGTCAACAGCGTAAACTTGAACCCCCACAAGTACATCCTGTAATACTCACAACCCCACGCTGCGGCTAGAGCCTCCCACACGATTATAGAGTAATTCCTCTCAGTCGTTGTGAGCGTCCTTGAAGCAAAAGCTACAGTCTTGAGCCCAGACTCATGTACTTGAGCCAATACCGCACCAACACCCACAGCACTCGCATCCACGGTCAAGACTGACTTACGGTTGGTATCGAATGGTGTTAAGATACCTGCATCACAAATTTCAACTTTGATCTTTTTAAAACACTCATCTTGTTCCACACCCCAAACAAACTTGCATCCTTTCCTCAACAACACCTTAATCTTTTCAGTCTTCTCTGCAAAATCTCTTACAAACTTAGCATAGTACTCAATGAGGCCGAGAAACTACCTCAACTGATCTTTGTCGCCCGGAGCTGGTGCATTCCTGATAGAGTCTAATAAATCTCTCTTGGGTTTTACCCCGTCAACAGATAGAGTATATCCAAGGTATTCAACTTCCTCCACTGCAAATTTACATTTCTCTTTTTTTAGAGTTAATCCAGCTTGTTCCATCCTCTCCAAAACAGTTTTTAAAATCACATTGTGTTCTTCAACAGTCTCCCCAATTATTAGAACATCGTCCGGGAAATACACAACGTTGTTCACCCCCTTCAGTACAGCCCCCATCATTCTTTGAAACACTCCAGCTGCAGAGACAAGTCCGAAAGGCATACGTGTGAATTGATATATTCCCTCAGTTGTTATGAAAGCTGTCAACGCTTTGGAGTCTTGATGTAACTTTATTTGGTGATAAGCGCTGCGGAGATCCAGCTTAGAGAAGTACTTTCCCCCTTTTAGTGACAAAACTAACTCGTTGATGTTTGGTAACGGGAAGTTGTCTACTATAATGTTCTGGTTCAGGGTGCGAAGGTCCACACAAAAACGACATTTTCCGTCAGATTTGGTTGTAATAACTACGGGAGAAATCCAGGGTGACGTTTCGATCTGTTCTATTACTCCCTGGTCCAGCATCTCCTTCAACATTTTCTTCACTTCCTCACGTGCAATAAATGGAACCTTCCTCACCCTGTGTTGCATAGGCACAGCATCATCACGCAGTACAATCTTATGCACATAACCTCTCAACTCTCCAATGTGCTCATCAAACAAACCATTCATCCCTTCAACAATTGAATCCGTGGTTATGCTATCTACAACCATCACCTGTTGTGCTGCCCTGGGATTAATGATTATACCGAGGTCATACTGTTGCCCCCATCCCAAAATCGCAGGACCTGATCTGGCTACATACACCTTCCCTTTAGCGGAACGGTCCTTAAATTATATTACACATACCATAAATCCAATTACATCTATACTCTCACCTTGATAACCACAAGGACTAATATCACTAGGCAATAGTTGCACGTCCTTCCAATATTCCAAGCACATATCCTTGGGGATAATAGTCCACAATGACCCCGGATCGACCATCAACTGGATTTCTATTTCATCAATAAGAAATTGAGCTTTGGGCCTGTATCGCCTACCGGGCTCAACCTTCGCTCACACCATCCTCACCCAAACACAATATTTTGTTGGCACCCTCGACACCAACAATGTCTCTCACTATTTCCCTGTTTTCCACAACAGCCACTTTATCTGCATTTGCTCCCCTACACATCTTGGAGAAATGTCCCTTCCTCCCACACTTTCTACAGACTTTATCAATAGCAAAGCATCTCCTGAAATCTGAGTTATGAAAAGTGCTCCCGCACCTACTGCACATCCTCCCTTGAAATCTGTTCTTGTCATTGCCTGAAAACCCATTGTTAAATCTCCTCGGACCTCTCTCACTCAAGGGCAGGGTTCCGTGTATTTAAACGCTGGGACATATACTTTTGTGATTTACATGTCCTGGAGCTCCAGTATCTGCCAAATGGGAACTGGTAGATAATTGGAGTTTGGTGTCTCTGCACTCACAATTTAAAAACACATCTTTTAGTGAAATTGTTTTTTTAAATTGCACCTCTCAAAATTACACATTTAGAAAGTTGGTATTTTTCTTACTTCAGCCATTCTATGCCTCTGCCTGTCTCTAAATGCATGTCTGAGTCAGGATGACAGTTGTGTTGTTTGTACATCCACTCAAGACATTCACACCGAGGGAGTTGAGGTGTACTCTGCATATCCTGATGGCCCGTTACCAGGCTGATGTGTCTTCGTTAGCTAGTGTGGTGGGAGGAGCTGAGGCTGACACCTGAATAGGACTGTGCCTGTCCTCACACAAAAAACTCTTCACCCCCTGCAGTGTGTCTGAAGCCAGGGCAGGGAGTGCCAGGGTCTTGTACACTATTAGGATATTCCTTTTAAGTTTGCCTTCTCCAAAGGCTGAAATGGGTATAAGTACTGGACCTATGACACCCTATACTCAGAACACTTCGGGGTTGAAGACATGCTGCCAGGAAGAAGAGCTGGATAGCTATCAGGAGGGACTGCCACTTTGCTGTTTGCTTTGTTGTGTTGCTCTGCTGCTTAGTGCTTCTGTACAGGGAGTGAAAGGACTAGACCTTTCTTTCTTTCTACTTCCTGCTTCCAAGGTTCTCCAAGAGCTTGAGTTGAGCTGACCTCCTGTTAAGATGTCTCAGGACCATCAAAGACTTCACCTGCAACTCCTGGGCCCTTCTGTTGAGGAGGCCTTCTTGTCAAGTGGTGGCAATTCCAGTTGGTGCCATTTGAAGTGAGTTTGGAGGTCTAATCAGCAGAAAGTAAGGCATCGACGTTGATCGAATTCAGAACCTGCGCTTTTCTGCAACTGTGACGTCATGCTGCTGTCTGTACCGGAGTCATGGTCCCACCCAATGCACCGACCGTGGCTGGTACTGCAGGCTCTGACGACAACGCAGCACCTCCGAAGCTCCACCACTACACGAGTCTTGAGCCCCAAACCACCAAAGTCTGTGGTGCACCGCTCTGATGCCTGTGGCCTGACCCCAGTTTTGTAGTGATTTTACTATGTTAGTGTATGTGTGTGTGAGTGCGCGTGTGTGTGTGGTTTGTGTGTGTTTACAAATACTTTTGATGTTGCCTCTAGGATATGCCTGACTACTCCGTACCAAGCTACCAAGGTGGTTAGTAGAGTTTACCTTAGGTGTGTAACTTACTTACCCTGACTAGAGTGGTGGCTTCTGCCTAGCATAAGTGCATACCCTAGCCAACCAGAAACCCCATTTCTTACAAACTCCTTCAGTCGTTTTTTCGGGTTAAAAGACAGGTTTAATGAGAGGTGTGTTATTATTCTCTTTATGGTTCAAGGTATAAAAGAAATTGCCCAAAGCCAGCAAAGCAACATCCCACCAGTTCTCGTGGAAGGAACCCTCAAAACCTGTTTCAGGATCTTCTTTTGTCAAGAAATGAACACACATTCTAATGATTTCACCAGAAAATTGGCCTGCAGTACGCCAACCGCTAGCAATAAACATCACAAGATCAAACAAGTAGGCTAGGGCATGGTCCTCTTCTACATCATATGACGCAAGTTTTCCTCTCAGTTCTAGTACTAGCACCCATTGCACAACATTTCCACCCCCATTTCGGAGAGCTCCAGGGTGTGCGTCCATATAAAATCTTCCTGAAAATGTCTTGTCTGTTACCTTTTCGTAAACCAATGAATGAAATTGAAACCAGGCAAGATGGGCACCCGAACCCTGAACATAAGATTTGCCCGACGAGCTATGACACACTGAAACATTTAAATGCCACTTTATATCAAAAGTCAGACTACCACCTTCAACTAAAACCTTCAAAGTCAAATATCTGCTAGCTCACTATGGTTACTGATTGTAGCAAAACTAAAACTTGAACTTCGATGTCTAACCTACAAAGCTCTGAACTTCAATAAGCCTTCTCATCTGTCCCATTTACTCCCATTCTGGGATAGGCACAGTTGGCTTAGGAGCAGGAACTCTCAGTCCTTAGAAGAACCCAGATTCAGAATGTCCCAAACAATCTTTATCAGGAGCAGCAACTACGTTCTGGTACTCTCTTCCAGAGGAACAAAGGACATAGTAGGCATATAACGTGCAATTCGTCCAACCATATTTTGCCCCCCACAAAAGGCACCATACAAAGTGGCTGGTCTTCACTGCGTAGCCTTTATTAATTCTCTTAGATAACGCCTTCTTTATTTGTTGATGCATTGTCAACATTAGACCAACTTTATTAAACAATCCAACACACATTGATAAATATAGATTCGTGCAGTATTCGTTTGACCGCCGTTTACAATTGTATTTACAATTCAGTATCTCCAGATCCACCCTGGATGTGGGTTGTACCAGCAGGACACAACCCATCTCCATTGCTTCCATTCCATTCCAGGTGACCACCAGTCGTCTACCCCCTAGACGCAGCCACCTGGTACTGCTTTGCGCCTTTCCTTGCGCCCCAGCTTTCCCCAAATTGCTTCTTCCAAGTACTGGAATCTCGGGTAGGGCCGGAGAGTCCAGGACCACCAGCAGGACGGCCCCCTCTCCCGCCAGCCCGGAGCCCCATTGACTGCCCTCCTTGTTCCAGGATGAGCCAGTGCCCGCCAAAAAGGAGTCCTCAACATTTTTCTTGGCCGGGACCCCGCCCCCGACAGATCTACCTTTAATCACAGGGATGGGTGGGTGGGCAACTTTCTTCTATCTATGACCCGCGGCTCTTATCCTTTTCCTTGGGGGAGGGGATCGCCTGCGCCCCCTAGGTGACGCACTGATGGCTCTCCCTACCTTCTCGTTTTTCCTTTTAACCCCTCCCACTACCCTTGACCACATGCCTAATGGCCCAGCCTCTTTCTTGCCGCCTCTTGCCCGTAATGCCACTAAAGGCCCCCCTCCCCTAGGCGCGGGGGGGCCTCTCATAACCGTCTCTCAAGTTTTTCAGAGGACATTTAAAAACTTGTGTCTATAATTACACTTGAATTAGTTGTATTCTGTTATCCTGCCCAACTCCTTGCATTCTCTGTCAATTCAAATGTTTGTAACATGTAACAGTTGGTTGTTTGTGAAGTACCTAATTATTTAACCAGTACATGAGACTTAGACATAACTGTTAAATAAATAAGTAAATATTATCTATCTTGAAAATAAACCACTGCTTATGGACAGCAGGGTTATATTATTTAATTAATTAGGGATGTTAGTGCTTAGAACATTCTGTTCACAATGCAAATAGCATATAGGGTCCTTCGTCTGACCCTACAGAAAATGTTAAAATTTGAGCTTTTTGATGTCACATTCTAAGTTGTGCAAGTGCCGGCGCTCTAACGTTTGATTTTGGTTTTGGGGAATGAATGCATAGATTATTTTTGACCTGTACGCATAAGATATCATTCATTATATAACTTTTTTTAACAGTATATTTTCTAAAGTCCCCGCCTACATAAATGTTAACTGATTTGCACATGACAAGCCAAGGTCAATGACATTTTTTCTGTATTTGCTTCTTGTGTACATTGATCACACACCCAGATCTAATTCAAGGCAAGTGAAAGAATGGTGATAAGGGACCTTTACACACTTTGTCATGATCTCTTTACTTAGGGATCACACAAAGGTAAACTTACACTTTTCTGTAAGCTGAAGATTGTTTGGTATTCACAAAGGGGTTCACGATTAGTATCTTTATGAGTGAGTAGTCTCCGCATATAAAAAGATAGGTTTTTATGTGCGTAGACTATGCACTAGTAAAGATACTACTTGTAAATCCCTTTGTGAATACCTATCGTAAACGTGCCCAAAAGTGTAAATGTACAGTTGTGAATCAAGCCCTGAGTAGAGAGATCATGTGTTGAACTAATGACTCATTCCAAATCATTTCTTAAAATCTAGACCAGATCTCACCCCAGTCTCCATAGTTACATAGGTGCCCTGCTTTTGAGAGTTGAATCAGTGTCCAGTACCAAAAGCTACAATGTCATCTTTACTCTTCTTCCAAATTAATAAATCATCGCCACTCTTTTACTTCTCCGTAAAGTCAATTTTATAGCATGCAGCACTGTATAGTCTTCAAATAAGCAAGCATAACACTTCCTTTCCCAGCAACCGATAACGCCCATCTAATAGAGCCATTCTAAAATCATATAGCTCTGACACTGTAAAGTTATATGCTGTGACACTTTATGAAAACCCCTAAACCACACAAAACAACAAATATAACATTTATCCGTTTGTAAACTCGTCACAAAATGTCTACCCTATTAAATTACGTTTATCTCTATTGTTTGTAAAAGTAACATTCGGTTTTAAGAGGTAAATTGTTTGTTTATTTGAAGAGAACAGCAACACTAGAAGAGGAAAATAGGTTCTTGGTAGCACAGCAAAGGCACTGTCCAAGTTAAGATTCCCTGGGCCCATCTGCTTCTAATTTGTGGCATGCATTTAAAGAAAAATATGCACGTTCTACTACTTTGTACAGTAGCCTAGCCAAGCACACATGTTCAGAATTGAAACAGAAATAAACAGCGACAGAGCCAACTTCCTACACCTTTCCCGCGGTATCGTGTTCAGCAATCAGAGCAGCTTTGTTTACCTCTGCAAATCTAGCATTCGATTGCCCCATTAGGCCGGAAGCTCTGCTCGAGAGTTCCTGGTCGCGGATGGGTTGACGTAAGGTAAACAGGAAGAGGCCTGCTCTTAGCATGCTGTTGGGATGGAAAGAAAGTTGAACTGAAAAGCTCCCTGGGCACTCGCTGGGTCCTCGAGTAGAAGGCAAGGGACAAAGGCCTTCACTGTCCGTGTATGATAAGTCTAATGGAGCTCTTTGTGCCGGAAAACGACTTAGGCTCAGCTCCTGCTCAGGACTTTCTGAGTATAGTGACGTGCGACAGTGTTTGCTGATCTGCAGCCCTTAACAGTCAGACCAGTTTAGTCCTGGTGGGTTCAGTGTGTTGGAAGTCTCCATGTTAAAGTGAGATCATATGAAAAGTAGTCAAGTAACAGAGTATTAAAATAAATGTATTATGGGGAAGGAGCCCGAAAAGCGTCAAGATGTCAATTTGCTGCTGGGGTCCTATGCCGAGCTCCTGTTTTGTGACCCATGAGGCAGCACCAAAGCCCTTCAAAGTAGTGGTGTAATGAAACTTGAGTGGGCCCCCCTGCAAAGTACATGGAGGGGCCCATCCTGCACTGGACCCAGTCAGCAGCTCTCAGGCGGGGGCAAGCCGCCCATGCAGAGTGCCTAAGGGGCCCCCTGGAGTACGGGGAAACCTTGCACCGGGAGGGCTGCGGAGCCTATTGTTACGCCAATGTTCCCACTCCTGCGATCAACCAAGAGATATATAACATGGTGTAACCCAAAATGATTGGGCCGCCCCGGCAGAATGTGATGAGGGGCTCCTGAGTCTCCCGTATCTCACATATATTCATCTGCTTTGGCTTAAATGGAACCCCCTGAAGGTTTGGGGGCCCCGGAAGTGTTGGGCCCCACCCAGTACAGCAAGGGCTGCAGAGGCCTCGGTTATGCCCTTGTCTTAGATGAGCAGTTCTCTGCAGATGAAGCTGTTAACTGTTTCTGAGTGGGCCCCCACCCACTCTCCAAAGTGGCACTGCAGGCTCAGCCTGAGAAACTAAAAAGTAATTTGGTTTCTCTTCAGAACTGTACCAGCTCAGAGTCACAGTAAACAGATGTAGGAAAGTGCCCCTTTTTGCATGGTTATTCCCCCACTTTATGCCTGATATCTGATGCACCCTGACTTTATGTGCCCTGGGTCCCTGCCAATCAGGCTCCCAGGGCCTGTGTTCTCTCCACAAGCTGTACCTTTGTACCCACAATTGGCACATGACTGGCCGCACGTAAGCCCCTAGTAAAAAGTACCATGGGTACCAAGGGCACTGTGACCTGGGAAGGCCTCTAAGGGCTGCAGCACCTATTGTTCCACCCTTAGAGGCCCTGTACTTTAACACCCACACACTGCCATTGCAGGCTGCGTGTTTTGATGCAAAGAAAAGTGAAGAGTGGACATGGCACACATCTCTGTGTGCCATGTCCACAACCTACTGCCTGAGGCCTAGGTAAGCCACCCCTCTTGCAGGGTGCTCAAGCCTCAGGTGAGGGTACAGTGGCATGACCCTGAACCCCTACAGTGTCTACGTCCAGTCTTAAACATTAAAAGTGTAGTAAAGCCAAAAAGAGTATATGGTCTGGGAGTTGGTCATTATGAACACAGCTACATAAAGATTTACTAACACCTGGGAAGTTTGATTGTCTGCACATTAAACCCACACTGATGCCAGTGTGGGAATTAATATAACATGCACTCGAAGGGCATCTTAGAAATCCCCCCTGAAAAACGACAAGCCCTCGTTTGGTTCCTGACTAGCTGCCTGCCATTTGCTGCCACCAGGCAGTTCTCTAGACCCCTGGGTAGAGGGCCTCCACTCTCTGGGTCCAGAAACAAAGCCCATCCTGGGTAGAAGTGCCTTACCTCCTCCCCCAGGATAGGCTGGGTCCACAAAGGGGTAGCTTCAAAGGCCTGCTGCCTGTGTAAGCTGTCCTTGCCTTTCGCTGCCACCAGCAACTGGCACCCACCAATTCTGACCCCCACTTTGAGCGGCAGAATCGGTGGGAAAACCAAGCTAAAAGAGGTGTGCCCACCTTTGCCAACCCCACCCCTCTCAGGTGGGGAGCAGAGATGAAGCACACATCTCAGTCCCCTCCATCTTGAAGATGAGGGGACCCAACCAAGCAGGAAGAGTTTAATGCCCTCCTCCCACTAGAGGGTGGCACCTTAGGGGGTGTACCCACCCCAAGGAAGGGACACATTGGTCCTGACCTGCACACCCCTTTTAACACCCCTAAACCTAGTATTTAGGTCCCCCCTTAACCTTGCCTCCTCAGATTCAAGGAAGAAGGACTGAAGAGCCATGCTGACCCAGGAAGAAGAAGACAACTACTGCTTTGGCCCCAGCTCCACCGGCCTTTTCACTTCTGACCTGCTGACGGCAAAGAACCCGGCATGTTCAGCAGTGCACCAGAGCCCGTAGGACCTGACCTGCACTCGCATTACAGACTCGGGCCCCTGTGAGCACCGGATTAGCTCAACAAAGACTCCAAGACCAGAATCCAGATTCCAGCAACTCTGTAAGTCTACACTACTATACACTACTCTGTACCCAAGGCCCATGGCCTGAGTTTGAGTGGCCCAACACCACAAGGTTATGTCAAATCCCTACGAATACTTGTTTACAAATAATGTTTTACTTATATTGTGCTGAATCGGGTCTACTAAAATATTACTGACTACTAAGTCAGGTAAAAGACATATAAATGGTTGTGCTCTGTAATTCATATATAACGTCATCAATACTGGTAGGCAATATAGTTTTAGTCCTTATTCTGGAAAATCACATTTACAGAATTTAAAACATAACATCATTTTAGGGCTTCTCTTTACTTATAAGAATTGTTTTCAACCCAAATGAACCATTCAGGCAAGTTTAGGATAATGAAAGACTGGGCAAAAAACATATATCACTAACATATACCTTGCAGTTTGTATGCAGCCCTTTCATAACAGTTAATAGCTCAATGTTCTATATTAGGATTTTGACTTATAAACGACAAGTAACAAAAGGAGCTCTCTTACAATGTTGGGTAATAAATCTTCAAACCCTCCGCAGAGCGATGCAAAGCAAACACAGACACCAGCAGCCACAACACAGAGGAAATGTATTTGCACCTTTCTTCATTTATTGGCATGCCAAGGCAGACGCACATCCCAGTGACACGTCTTGGAACAAGCTTCTTCTGTCCCACATAGATTTTCAGGCCATCATCTATAGGGAAGAACGAGCTGTCATCAGTAAAATCCTTAGATGTGGACCAGGCCAAATACGGCTATATATACAAATAGAATTGTTATGCAGGCACAAGACGTAGAGCAAAATATACCTATTGCTGTAGAAGGACACAAGGGAACAGAAGACAAGTTTAAGCTAAACTAGCAAGAATCAGAGGCTTTTGACAGTTGTTAACCCAGGACTTGTCAGAGAGGGCAATAAAGGTCTTTGGGTCAGGCTGTAACAGATTTGTAAAGGATGGGGGATTTTAGAAGCACAGAGCAAGCAGTTTGGTCAGAGACAGACATAGTTAGCTCAGTGGGTCTGAGATAGTATGGGGGAGAATGTGGGATTGATTTGGCTGATGCAAACATATAGATATATATTTTTCCTCACATAAAAATGCAGGAACCCACTGACCTATTTACATTATATGCACTTTGTTATCTTCATGGTACACTTTCTTAGAAGCAGGCAATTTAACCCTCTGCACTATCTTTGGATGAGTCAATACTTCCCCTAGACAAACCTCTGGTCTCTTTCCAGGAAGATGATGAATTACCGGTGTTATCTTGACATTTTAATTGATGCCTGAAAATTGCTAGAGGCCAGGAACATGGCAGCATGTACCTTTAAAATGATAAATACAAAAATGACACTCCCACCACAAGTCAGCGCCTGGTGTGGTGACACTGATCGCACCAACCTAGAGCTGGCACTGGGTGGAATGATGACAGGGACATCGGCTTGATGAGCAACTAGACAATTATCAGTGCAACCACACATGGGCACTGAGAAGTTGGCCCATGATGAGAACGCAGATGGGCCAGAGGATGAGCTAAAGGAAGAGAAACTTACCCTCCTTGTGGCGGAGATCTCAATTCCTGCAGACCCAGGGGTCTGGTTGATGCTGCACATTGGAGTTACCTAGCCCCCAACAAGTTGTGTTGAGCTCCCCTGCTGTATGCATGACCCATATTCTTGCACACCTGAGAGGCACAGTTGAGGTTGTTGCAGGGAACACTTGTGATGAGGTTCCTTGAAACTTGAATAGTATGACAAGCGGAAGAAGAATCAAGTAGGATGTTTTGAGCTTCCTTGCATTGCATGAGACCAGAACTCAAATCCACAAAGGCCCTGTAAAGTGATATGAAAGATGAGACTGACACCATTAATTCTGCCCTAAAGGAAGTGGATGAGAAATTAAGGGGTCTTCCAGACAGGATCGCAACCATGGAACAAAGAGTTGCTGGAATAGATAGCCAGCTGAAAATTCTTGGGAGCTATATAAAGGATCTGACTGTTTGCTTGGTCGTGGTCACTGTTTTGAGGCTAAGACTGTAGGTGGACTGGTCCCCTTTGATGAAGACTGAGATTTTGGGCAACCTGAGAAGAGGTTTGCATATCAGAGTTTTCGAGATACTTCCTAAAAGTGACTTATGAATGAGCTTCATAACACCTATGCAGCCCTACTGGGGATGCAGTAGGTTTCAACAAATGATATTATGGTAAAATATTTGGACTTCCCCCTTAATGTGAACCGTTCTGAGCAAGGTTATGGTACCTCTGTAACAGTTATGCTCAAGTATAAAGCAAGACCAACGTTTGACTTCAGCAGCAAGACAACAGGGGGCAAATTGGTGCAGTTTCTACACTGGAGGCTACAGATATTGGTTAACAAGAAAGAATTATGAAGCACCAAAACATACAAATAAGAAAGAAACAGCATCCAATAAAAATCTGACATCAATTTATAAACATTGGTTGTATTTGTATCTTTTAATAGGCATCTCAATGTCAAAGCTCCACTGAAAGTGCTAGAGATATGAATTTTTAAAGGAACAATAAATCACTGCTTTTTAATTCAACGCAATAAATCATTGTAATGGAGTGAGCTCACAGTCAAAGTTAGCAAACTTTGGAAACCTTCAATGAAGTTGTAAACTATTACTCCTGTCAGCTTTAGTTGACCAACTCCAGTAGGCTGCGAACCATAGAGGCCAAGGATGCTTGGTTGAGCAGTTACCTCGCAGTCAAAGCAATCTGCATTCCAGTTTCTGGTTCTGTGGGTGAACCACCATAGACTTCGAAGTAGTATTGCTGATGCAAAGGATACAAAATGCTGAAGATGCTGGAGGATGCTAAGAATGCTCCACGATGTCCAGTTGAAATTCAGGCAAAAACCAGTTACCGCTAGTCCCTGGTTACAGTAAAAGCAGCAGTTTCTTTACACTGGCAATAACTTCTTCGCTGAGCGACCAAAAGGCACTTCAAAAACTCTCCCGGGTCGAGCAGGCTCTGGTGCAGCTTTTGAGGGTCTGGGCTCAGTTTCCAGGGTGTACATCATCAGTCTGCTGCTGTCAAGTGTTCCTGGCTACCAACTCATCAAGGCAGGATTCCTCAGCTTTTGAAACACAGCAGCTGTAACAAGAAGCCAGCCAACAGACTGTTGAACCACTTCTTCTGTCTGAGGCTCAGGACGACTTCTCCTTGATCAGGGGACCACAGGCAGCAGGTCAGCCCAGTCTTAGAGCAACCTCTCCTTGCTTCTCCAGGGAACAGCGTGCACTCTTTCTTTGGTCCACTCCAGCACAGATGTGATTTGAAGTCTGAATACCAGGGGTGCCACTGTAGTGGCCACCAGGGAATGAGGCCACTACTAATATGCTACGAGGTCCCCTCCCGCCTACTGACAACTTCCTATGAAGTGTGGCATCCAGCTAGCCCAGAATGCACCATTCTGTCCACCCTCAAGATGGCAGTACCCTTCTCTTGGTGTGCCTACCTGCGGACTATACAGTCACAGAAAAAATGGTTTGGCAACAGCTACCTCCTCTCTGTCCACAGCGCCGATCTGTACGCAGGAACAAAAGAGTACCTCCTCTTGTGCATGTCCACCATTTACCCTACAGAGCTGGATTCCCCTGTGAAGCTCAACTTTGTTCTCACGACCTATTTTGGCCTTCTTGCCCGGGAGAGATCACACCTCTTTTATTGGCAGGCTCTTTGCATTTCTTCTTGAGAGTCATTCACACATCCCCCTAGGGGAGCAGGAAGCCGTCTGTTGGTCAGCAACCATTAACAGTTGCTGGAAAACATTGGGCAACAAAATTGCCACTTACTAAAGTTGCCATTTGTTCAAACGTTACATTAAATTTGGCGTGACCATCAAGCAGAGTTTAAAACAGCAGTTCAAATTTAGTAGCCCCATTCTGAAATTAGCACTGCTGAGTTGTCAGTGTGTGACACTGCTCACCAATTGGGCTACTAGCCTTTCCACAGTAAAAACAACATTGCAAGGTTTTTACTGTCACAACAGGTAAAGTTAAGAAACACATGTTCAACTTTTTAATATTATGCACCCTGCCTTTGGGCTTAGTTGGCCTGCCTGTGCTGTGACCTATAAATATTAAAATGTAAGATTTGGGCTTTTCTATTACTTTAAATGGCATAGTTGAGTTAGCAGTCAAAAACTGCTCTACCAGCCCTCAATGCTGTGGGGGGCGGCTGGGTGGGGCAGTCTTACTTTTCTCTGTCTAACTAATGGTGGCAAAATAAGTGCTGCTGTCAATGAGAGGCACTTTAACTTACAGGCCGTGTGTACCTTTTGTACAATATACTAGGGACATATATTTTAGTTAACATACAGCAATTGTGAGAGTACTAATCAGACATATACCTTTTAAGGGTCAGAGCACTGGCACTGGGGCCTGTTTTCCAGGACTCAGTGCACCAACATAGTTGGAAAAACCTTCAGTATCCCCCAAAAACTTGGTGATGATCTTGCAAAACGAGGCATTTCCTTAAAGTAGGTTCCACAGTGAAGGTGCAGGTGGAATGGCGGAGGAAGAAATATATTCAGCATTCTGCTACAGCTTTTCTAAGCAGTTTGGATTCTTCTCCAGTCTGATGTGTGCTGTGGATCACTGCGGGTAAACTTGCTAGGTCTGCCTGCAAGGGCCATGGAGGTTTATTTCCTTCAGAGGAACATGGGCTGTGGTGAGGATGGCATTTTAAAAGTAAATTAGTTATGTGCTGATATCTTTTGCCCTCTGCTTTTCCTTTCCCAACATTTCCAAAGGAAATGCAGAGGAAATGGTAATGTTCATTTCACTCTCAGCTTGCCCGCTTTATACTTGTTTTTTGCCCTGCGATCTGTCCTTAAGTTGGATGGGATTGTCTGATATGGTGTGCATTAATCGCAGTTCTGTGATTGTTTTGATTTCTTATATCCCTTTCACATTTGTTGGAGCTCAATGAAACAGATTTAAACCTAAAATACATTCATCAACCAAATTGTTAAATTCCTTAAATAGATTCTCAAAATGCTAGCAGAAAGGAAGGATTGGGTGGCATTCATGCAATATAGCATTTCTTTACAGAACAGATTTATAAAATATTAAAACAAATGAAGGTTAAGATAAGATACATTTCATGGGTAATTCTGATGAAAATTCACAATTTTCAAAAGTCACAGGAGTACACTTTCGATTTTTGGATTGTGTCTACACGTTTTAATATTTATTTACAATTATCCTGCCCTATATACTTAAGATGCAAGTGATCTGTGACAATAAATGTCAACCAACACTCCTGACTGCAATTGGCCACTTTCATGATACAACCCTGTGAAGTTTGGCATAACTAGAGATGTTCCAGATGTTGCTATTTCAAACTGAGTACTGCATGGCCCCTTAAAAATATATTGGCTGAAATGGCCAGTTGCATAGTAACTAGTCTCCCCATAAATGTGTTCCGTGATCTAGACACTAATCACAGGAATACTGAAGGTAATACTGGATTCTTATATGAGGGAAGACTTCTATCACACTATGAATCCAGTGCCTTGTTAAATAGAGCTTATTTTCAGTGAGAAAACCTGGTCTTCACACCCACTATCAATGATTCAAAGCAGAGAAATAAGCTTCTATTGTTTACGTCATACTGATAACAATAAAGTGCAGAAAACCATCATGCAATTCTCAAACACATTTATTTATCAGATCAAAGAGTGATTTGATAAAGTGAATACAAGTTAGAAGTTTAACATTTTTTCAAATACTCTTAGAAGTTATAGGGTTACAAATGCCAATGTTTTTCTGTGGGTATTGACAAAAGTAGCTACTGGAGGACACATTTGCACAAAAAAAGTAAAAAGTATTAAAGCAACTGATACCTTTTTCTGACCTTACCCAGGATCAAGATTTGCTTTTTTTGCTGCTACATATATTGAGTATGCTATTAAGCAGAGGGCTACTGTTCTTATTTGATATTTTAGGAATGTAATGTGGTTATATGCATTTTATCTTGATTTTTATGGTAGATCTTCATGCTTTTTCATTGTAGAACTGACTGTCCTCAATATGATTTTCTGCTGAGATAACCCCGGGGGCATAGCAGACCCCTAATAAGTTTCCTTTTATGACTTCTTTTGAGGTTTTGTTCCATTAGTTTTATTCGAGCTTCGTGGCATTCTATGTAACGATTGATGTTGCATGAATATTTAATCTATTGCTATGATCTGCTATTGAGATACTGTTCTGCTATGTGCACTTTTATGGCTCAAATGAGCTAAAATAAAGTTGATGGATTAGACTGTTACACTCAAATGTTTTCAATCTTCAAGTCCACTTCTGAGCCCTTGCCAGATATCCCCTGGCTGTAGTGAGATATCCTCAGAAGAGAAAGACCTCTCTACTTCTACTTTTGTCCACAACCGAAGTCCGAACCCTATGACCTGCAAAGCTCATCTGTGAGCGTCTTTTCTTTATCCAAAGGGGTGACCGATTTTTCTTCCTCCTTCTTAGTTTTACAGTCAAGCATCTCAATTTCGTCAGATGCTGGGTACCTTCCACATAAAGATTCCGGAGTGCTAGGAACAGCTTCTAGGGAACTATCTAACGTAAAGTAGTGTGTGGCAGGCTGGACAACTCACTCTGTCCAGGGCTCATGGGCAGTCCAGCCCATTGGACAGCAAGCTGTTCATCAGGTTCTCCTTCTTTTTCTTTACATCCCTGAGAAAATGGGCTAGCTGGGCCAACCCTTGATAAGCAATTGCAAGCTTGGGTACAGGGGGAAGTTGGATGCAAGGTATCAGTCTGTCCCATGTAGATACAGAAAGAATGACCTATACTTATGGTCACCTTATTATTAATCTCTCCCATCAAAACAACATGTTTTGCCTAATACCCTCAATATATACCTTTTCCATGGGAATGATTCCCGTTTAACATTACGTTTCAGGGGCTGGGCCTCAACATCTGTTTTAAGGTTAATCTCCTCTTGTGCCTGTGTTTCCACTTCATATTTCAATCTTCTCAAATAGTAGGAGGGGAAACAAAAATGGTGTCACTGCAGCACTCAGCTGGAGACTGGATTCCTTCCTGCCTTATTGGCTCCAAACCTTAGAATGAGTATTTGTGAAGGAAAGTAGAGTGTAACTAGTCGTTGGTAATTCTATTGCACGCATCCAACTTTTCTTTTTGTCATAATAACTAACACCAAGGCCAGATTTATCAAGACTTTGCATCAGCGCAAAGTAATGCAATATCAATTAAAGTAGTGCAAGGTCTTAGTTTACTATTAACTTTCCAGAACAAAAGGGATTTTTTGGTGCAAAGGTGCCCTTTTCATTGCTCTTCTTCGTGCCACTTTGCATCAATAGGGTGCCACATAGATGATACTTAGATGGATCAGAACAAGTACCCATAGATTTTGACACAAAGCCCAATCTAATAGGTTAATTCAACTGGGCTTTGCCTGAAAAAAATAAATCCTCCTTGAAACAGGCACAAAGTTGATGAAAAGTAAGGCATTCTCAAAATATTCCTCCTATTCCAAAAGTGATCAGTTAACTGTACAAACTACCTCTTATGACTGGTTAATTTAGTTGTAATTTAGATTCTCAAGCAAATCTAGTAATTGCATGTCAGGAGTTTTGTGAAGCCATCAAAGTTCCTACTTCATAGTTGTTAACCTATTGTTGACTGCATATCGACGGTCGGGCCGGCTCATAAGGCAATCCGGTGCTTCCAGAAGTGCTTTTCTATTAGGTCAGTGTATTGGCCATTTTTATGGCTCTTGGTGGACTTATTGTACGTTCTGATGGGCTAGTTTTTACTATTTAACTGATATTACAACAAACATTGCCTGCAACAGGCACACATGCATGCAGTCTCCCACATCTTAAAAATCCCTTATACAGCATTTCATTACAAGGTCAAAACTGCCCTTATTTACAAGTAAACTGGTTCGCTAATGAGGGCCACTTCTATTTTTATTTTGGAACCCTGACTGACCTCTATCTTTGTCTGACTGTATGCATATATCTTTGGCCTCTGCTTTAGTGCTCTACTTGGACATTTAAACTTATAGAAAGTCATGTGAATTTAACAATAGTACTTATTGCAAACTTGACAAACCATTTCCCAAAGATGTTGTGCTTTATTGGTGTCCCCCACAAGTAATAAAGTATCTTTCTTGCTAGATATAGTCAACATATTCAGTAATTTCAACCTGAGATCAATCGCTGAAAGCTATGGTACAGAGCAGCCAGGCTACACTAAAAGGGCATGTGTAAAATATTGGGAATTACCAATACAGTCAAAAAGTTGAAGCATGATAGAATTTCCACTCTAATTTATACAATATAGAAACATTTAATTTAATAAGCAAAGTTACACTGAAATGACAAAAATCATATAAGGGGAACCAGAGATGCAAGTTTAAAGATGTAACAGGAAATAGCACCAGCAAGTGCAACCCACCAGTGGTGTTCGATGGTCTCAGGGGACCTGGGCCTAGGTGTGATATGATGCCAAATGTGCTGGAGTACGGGTCAGATATACCACTTAGATTGACCTCACTAGGACCTGTCAGTAGGGAAGTCTGAACTCTGAAAAGGGACTTCTCCTCATGGAAGTCACCTGACATACACCTGGCATTATCAACTAGTGGGTGGGGGTTATTTATCGGCACTCCCTAACCAATAGGGTAAGGCTCCCTGTCTAGCAGGATAAGACTGTTTGGGCTCAACAGAATGTGCACAGGCCCTCGCTGCATATTCTATTGAGCTCAGAGTAATCAACTCTGTTCATTCAGGTGAGCCTGCTTCTGTGGATTGGAAGTGCACACCTCTTTCATACGCTTCCTTGTTTGAGTACAGGCTGGAAATTCAGTCAGGCAAGAGGTAACTTTTTAAAAAGAGGCTTTTTATTAGGATTTATTAAAGTTTAACAATTGAATTTGCCTTTTGCTCACTATTTAAAATAGTTATTTATTTATTTTTCTAGCTGGAACAGACAGGTACAGTTAGGCCTTCAAAAGGTACTGTTTTAGTATTTTAATCTGTAATTTGGTTTTCTAGATAAGACAGCTAGGCCACAGTGAAAATAACTGTTAGGGCCTTGTCACTATAGAGACATAGTAAAATTATTATTCTACATGTCCTGCTTTTAAAAAACATGCACCCTACCTTGTGAACTTCAAGGTTTATATATGGGTGACTTTCAAATATTTAACAGGTAGGGTTTTACCTGTTAAAAAGGGGAAACAGCCATTACAATACAGTCTCTCCCCGAAAGTATCATTGCAATGCAGACTTTACCACGCACAGGTCTTTACCAAGCATGTCTTTACTCTTAATAATGGTAAGTATAGTTAAGTATATGTTAATATATTATTATTTTAAAACAAATAGGCAAATATTCATTAATTGGCCTGATTTAGAACTCAGCAGATGGTAGGCCCTTAGTTTTTAATTTCTTTTAAAAGTTTTTAATTTAAATATAAATAAAATGACAACGCATATTTATTTAAAATATTTAAAACATTCTTTTTAGGACTAAGACCTAGGTGTAATTAAACCAAACAAACAAACCTGGTATTTGTAAGTGCAAACAAATCACCCGTAAGGGTCTGAAGGCACTGGGGGCGATCGAGGAGATTAAGCTAGCTATTGCCCAGAGACACATGGTGCTGGGCTGAGCTGCCGCCGGTGATCGAACCGTGAGCCACGTGCTCCAGAGTCAGTCGCCCTGGGCACTGTGCCACACCTCTCCCTTAATGTAATATGTGGGTAAGTGCATTACTGTTCAGATATTCATCAATACTTATGTATTGATTGTGTTAATTCATTTAAAAGCATTTAATTCCAATGCAAATGTTTTAAATATGCAAAATGATTTTGAGGGATGTAAGAGCTGTAGGACAATGGGTGGGGAAGGGTATTAATACTCAAATATGAGTTAAAATACTTGTGTTTTCATAGTTGAACAAATTTTAATTATTTAAATTACAATGCATATTTTTTATAATATGCAAAACCATTTTTTAGGAGCTGGATGTAAGGGATCAAGTGGTAATGGGTTGGTAAGTGTTTTAATAATACTCGGGTTATAATTAAAATACTTACATCTTAATGATTTAAAATTCAAAAATAAAAATGTTTAAAAATCAGAAAAAAGCAAAAATATGATACATATTTTTTAAAACAAAATGAATACTAAATATAATTTAAACAACATATAATAATGAAATAATATAATATAAACACTTAGAAAACATATTAAAGATAAGTAAATGAACACGATACAATTAATTCCATCTTATTATTTTTTTTAGCACAATAGCATAAATTACATATATAGAAAATACTTAGGGGCTTATTACGATGTAGGGCAGACAAAGTTTACAAACATCCCTGAAGGGATGTTGAGTCAGACCCCATTGCGGAGCACCAGGGGGGAAAGGGCCCTGCCACGGGCCCTGAAGACACTTTCCAGCAGCCTTTGCATGTCAGAAAGGCCGGCATGAAATGGTTGTCGAAAACTGACATCATAATCCAGACGGCGAAGCCAAGCCTGGCTGTGCCATCATTAGCGGATTATGGCATCGGAGGTGCCACAGACAGTCTCTCTGCTCGATGCCTCTGCCCTCTGCATCATAATGCGGTGGGCGGACTGTATGTAGAGATGGCCGTTAGTTGCAATCCGACCGACATTGTACTCGACCTCTTAATGTTTTTAAGAAATCATATTTTATTTTTATATAAAGATATATTTATTGGATAATTTATTAACATTTAAAAAAACTATTTCAATGGTTTCCTAAACATTCCTGTGGGAGAATTTTTCCTTTTTTTTTTTTATAGTTTTCAGGTTGGCGTTCCTGATTGTGGAACTGTTTCTACAGTCAGGCGTGTGTCTCTGTCAAGATTAAATGCACGAAAAATCTGCTGTCAGCCGAGAACAATTTAATTTACATAAAAGTACTTATAGGTTAGGAAATATATTGTAAGGGGAGTTATAGGGAGGTAGTTATGTATTAAATACAAGAGTATTGCATGTATTTTGTGATTTAACTTCTTTTACACCCTTGCACAAAGAATTATTAAAAAATAATTTTAAAAATATTTATTTTTCCTGTACTCAAACAGAAAAAAGACAATCTTATTTTTCCATCTGATTTTTTATAGTTTTTTCATTTTTTACCAAGAATATACTGACTAAAGAGAAAGAAGAAAGAGTACCTGGAGTGCTCTGCTCCTATTTTAAAGGAGTAGATTAAAAAAGAATTGGGTGCTTGGACATTTTGGTTTACATTATTGTCTTTCAATTTTAATTAATTATTCAGGTTGTGGATTTTGAATGAAAAATGTCAATTTGATTTTACAAACTTTTCAAAATAGGTTAGTAATGCCTTTTATTAATTAATGCTAATAATGTAATATGTATGCAACATTGTCAAAGTAGTCTGAAACTCCCAACATTGAAAACTGTTTGGCCAATAGTCTTTCAGATATATTATCTGTCAATGATTGTGTCTGTTTCATTTCCTGAAAACGTTATTCTTTTTTCCAAAATTTAAGAAAATAATAAAGGTTAGAGTAAGTTTTATCAGTAGATCGGGTAAAAAAATTATGGCAACCCGAAATAGTATTGTTTAATTTTCACCTCCCTCTAAGCAGGTTGAGTAGCAGTTCACCCATTCAATTGCAAATTGTGGTTTAGTCCTGTGACCCAATCTGGTTAAATATCCAATCCATAGCTCTTCAAAGGTATTTAAAAGTGGTGCCAATTTCTCTTCATTTTATATAAAATAGTCTTATTGTACATTTGATATAAAGAAGTCATCTACATATTCAGGAGGTTAAAAGCACAAAGCTGTTGCTAAGAATGTTTTTTTATTTTTATCTACTAGATATGGGAAAAATTTTAAAATCTCCCTGAATTTGTGTTCTTAAATAAATCTTCATAATAATGTTTACCATTTGTAATTTAAAGTCAATTATTATTTTTACTAGACTTTTCTTTATAGATTTAGATTTAATTGCTGATAAATAATCAGAATATGTTGAGGATTGCTTGTTCAGTAGTAAAACATATATTAGTGGGACAGTAGTGTTATTTATGTTAATGTTAATTGGGGCTTGTTTACAAGCCACTTGCACCAGTGCGTCACTTTCTATGATGCTCCAGCGATGCAGAGTTTAGACCCATATCTATGCAGCCAAGCAAAGCCACTTTGCATGTCTTTTCATGGCCTCGTAAATATAGTGTAAGTCAATGCAGCACAAGTTGTTGCGCTGCCTTACACTGCATCAAGGGGAACGTTCGATGGGCATTGCAGTGTGTTTGCCCATGCAAACACCCACGGGTTTTGGTACAATCCCAAGATATACAATGATATGTAAACCTTGGAATGGGTCAAAACTGCATGCCTCCTTAGGTGTTTTCCTCTTTCTATGTGTGCTGCATTTTGCAACACACATAGAAAGATGAAAAAGCCCCCATGGATTGTTTTTGTGCAGAAAGGTGTCCCAAGAAAGAAACTAGACCCTTACCCGCAGAGAAGAGATGAGTTTTTATTGCCTTCATAAATGTAAAGTAGTTATCCAGACTGCGAATGTGAAGGGAGACGCAATTCCAAAGCTTGGCTGCTAGATAGCGGAACATCGTCCCCCGGCACCTAGATGTTTCACCTGCAGGACCAGAGCCAAGCATGAACCCATAGAGCACAGATGGCGCAAAAGTGTATAAGGTACCAACACGTCGGACAGAAAACAAGGGGAAGAGAACTTTAAGATTTTGAAGGCCATCGAGAGAGCTTTAAATTCCATGCGCTTTGCCACATGCAGCCAGTGTAATCGTCGGATTACCCCCAAAATGGGGCATCTTCTCGGGAGACCCAAAAGGGCTCTGGCAGCCACATTTTGTACCTTTTGTAGGTGCATGACCTCAGCTTTATTCACCCCCAAAAAAAGGGAATTAGCATAGTCAATCCTTGACCGTATGGCCACCTGGACAATCAGTTGTCTGGTGGACGGGTCAAAATAGCACAGAAGGGGTTTCAGTCCCCATAGAAGGCTGAAGCATGTGCCTGCAATTTTCTTAGTGTGGTCCTAAAAACTAAGGGTTGAATCCATCCATACACCTAGGGTTTTCACCACCGACTTCCAGTGGGTACACTCTGTACATTGTTAGACCACCAGTTCTCACTCCAAAGCTTGAAGTTTTTACCCACCAACAACACCTCCGATTTATTAGCATTAAGCTGGAGGCAGTTGGCGGTCATCCACTGCGCGACCGCCGCCAAACCGCTCCTAAATTTAGGGGCATCCTGCTTGAAATTGCCGGAGAGAACCACCACCAACTGCTTGTCATCGGCGTAAGAAACAATGGAGAGACCCCTGTCCCTGGCTATCACTACCAGAGGTTGGACGTACAGATTTAAAAGTATGGGACTCAGGGCAGAGCCCTGTGGCACACCTTGTCCAACAGACTGGACACATGAAAGGAAGGGTGGAGCAGACACCTGAAAATTCCTTTCAGAGAGGAAAGATCTGAAACATTCCAAGGCAGCACCACTGATTCCTGCCTCATCCAGACGATTTAAAAGAATCTGGTGGGATACAGTATCGAACAGAGATCTAACCGATCAGTGCTGCGGTGTGACCCGCATCTAGAATGGTCCGCAGATGTTCGGTCACAGCAAGGAACGTAGCCTCCCTACGGTGCCCTGGGCGGAGCCATTCTGTGTGGGATCCAGGATGCAGTTGGAATTCAGAAAAGCTGAAAGGATGGTGTTAATGTGTGCCTCAGCGATTTTAGCTGCCCAAGGTAACAGAGAGATTGGGCAGAAATGTTCTAATTTTGCTGGGTCCAGTGATGGCTTTTTGAGAAGGGAATCAACCATAGCCTGTTTCCATTGCCTTGGAACCGTTGCTGTGGAGAAAAAAGTATTAATCAACTGGCACAGAGGCGCTGCAACCACAGACAGAGATTTTAAAAAATGGTCTGGCTTGAGAGGATCTACAGGGGACTCAGATTTGATTTTGCTGCAAAGCAGACGGAGCTCATCCTGGTCAAAAAGAGGAAATGCTGTCAGAGTGTGATCGGTGGGAGGCCTGGATACAGGTCTAAGAGTGACAGGAACCTGAGGAAAGGAATTATATATCGTCTCCACGTTTTTAACAAAAAAGGTGGTGAGATCCTCACAGTGCTGCTTGGGCATGATTACACAGGCTGTAGGGGTTTTCCTGAGTTTAAAATTAAGTATTTTACAAACGTACTTGGTTGGATTGCTACTAGACTGAATTTCCTTAGTAAAGTAAGCAGCACACTCAGCCTGTATGGCCCGATGATACCTTTTGATGGCAGACTAATAGCGTCTCTTAGTAGGCGGATCATAATCTCTTCTTCACGCCTGCTCCTGTTTTTTACAAGCTTTACGCATAGCAGCCAGTCTGTCAGAAAACCAAGGGTTGGCATGAGAGGTATGATACCACTTGGCCAGAATAAGAGAATCCAGAACTTGGAGAATCCAGTCGCAAAAGATTGTATATGCGGCATCTGGATCCGTAGGTAACTTGGGCAGTTCTAAGGCAAGAAGAGCGCGAAATTGCTCGAGGTTCAATTTACGCCAAAGAGGCCTAAATAAGGATTTCTGAGCACCTTTATTTGGGGTTACTGGAACTGGTATCTGGGTGAATGTAATGGGTGTAGATTCAAAGTTATCATCTACCACCACAATTTCACTATTTTCAAGGGTTACTATGTTATGAAGGGCTGCATAAATCAGTAGACACTTTTGAGGGTGCTTGTTCTCATTCAGTTCATGATCAAAGAATTCTGTTAGTTCAGGTGGAATGTTAATATCAGAATATGTTTTAAGGGTACTTAGTTGGGATTACTCACTTGTTTTTGTTGTTTAAACATCCTTCTTAAATTTGACATTTTGGACATATTCCTTGTAACATTCATTGGGATGTATGGGCCACCTACCGCAGTACTGAGCCACAGGGTTCATTGGAGGTAGCATCAAGTGTCTTTAAGTGCTGGATATTCTGTTCCTTCTTACAAGTTTTTTCGATCGGGCCGCCATAGGACCACGTCTGCCCCCACCAGCAGCCCACTACACTAGCGGTCCAAAGACTGACGTATTACGAGTTGACCATAGGGCTTGTGGTGTGGAGGCAGGGATCCTGCAACAGTGGTGAGTTTTTTCTCACAAATATATTGATTCCTGTGTGTGCATTTCGATGGCAGACTTATCGGATGCACACATATGCATGATATATGTGGGAAAATACCATGTACCCATTACCGGGGTTAAGCTCATATTTTGGCAGTCCTGCCAATGGGTATATGGTACGAAACTGACTCACCTGAAGATCGCCGCAAACAGGATCATAATCCTCAGGGTGAAGATCCTGCTGTAATGGGATGAACTGGAGAAAGAGATCAATGGCAGAATCTGCCTGGTAGAACAAGAAAGGGGTGAGTCCGAACTCCAAATCCTTCATCACAGCCACCTTGAAGCAGGCAATCGGACGCCGAGGATAATTCATATTACGCACGGCGGTGCAGCTCCCTTGTACTACCCTATGGCGGCTGCCTTTTCCCAACCGTGAACCTGGTGGTCAGTGGTCTGCTGGCGGTCTCGGCGGACCAGTGGCTGTCTTCCCAAAGCCGATCCACCCAGCTCCTAATACGGTGGTCAGACCTCCGTGCTCACCACACTCGGACCGCCACTGCCTACATGGTGGTCCACAGGAGCACCAAACTCATAGTAAGGCACATTATCTAAGCTCACACTCTGTTGCAGAGGCATAGTAGTTATTGTCAGTGGTCTTCAATATCACCCAGATTATTGAGAAATAGTGCAAACACCTCCAATCACTCCTGTCCTCAGAAAGTCTCTCCTGACAATAAATTAAACAAAAACATTTTAGTAGTTTATTGTCCCACTTTTACTGCACACATTCTGCTTAACATACGTTCTCTCTTTTTAGGTGTTATGGAGTTATATTCATAAAATGTTTTTGATGTTCTCAAATATTGTTTTGAAATACAGACAATCTTGTTAGTTTACAAAACCTGTTTTTTGGAAATGGAAAACAACTGAGATGATTTCCATTGAAATAAATGGAAAATGTGCTTAGGGTGTATATACAACATAAATTTGATGGTCGGTGTTTTTTTTGTTGATGAGGGAAAATATTGTAAATTATTACATCTTTTTAAAAGGCAGAGTTTTCTGAAAAAATAAAATTCTTTTGCTGGTAAACTATTGAATTATCTCTAGAAAAATATTTCATAGATGAATTTGTAATTCTAAAGAAAAATCTAGTTATTATTTTTTCAAGGTCTAGTGTAACAATTTCCTGGATAACAGAGTTCTGCACTGGCTTTTTTACTTGCATTTTCTAAAAATATTGGCAACGTACTGTGACAAAATAAAACATGAGTTTTGAAATACAAGTTGTTGTTACACCTAATAAGGATTAAAATGTGAAGATCTGTAGTATGCATGAAAAACAAAAAGTTATTGTTACACAGTGCAATGTTTTAATGACCTTTGTCTATATGCCCAGGATCTTTTTTTCAGGAAAAGTAAATCTACCCCATTCAGTGTCTGTCACCGTTTCTGAGGTGGCACTGACTGGAGTTAGGAATAGTTCATCAGCCCTTTTCAGTGTCCAGCACTATACCGTAATAATTTAATTTTGGGAAAATATGAATTAAATACATCAAATTATAAAATTAAAAAAATTATCACAATTTTTAACATGGAAGTATTAAATGTTATTTTTTTAAATAGAAGGAATCATACACTTCATTCGACTTACTTATTCTGGGTTTTTTATTTGCTACAAAGTAAGTGAATGTCAGCAGAGCAAAATAAAACTGCAAGAATGTAATTTATTATATTTTTAATGAAATATTAATTGGTATTACTTTAAATACAATCTATATCCCTTCAACTAAACTTACTTTGAAATGTAGGTCAGTGCACCACTGATCCCAAAATAAGTAGAACTGCGTTTATAATCTTGTAAAGAGTTTGCTAAAATGTAAAATAAAATACACTTTGGAATCATTTTTGTAATGCGATGAAAGGTATGACTAAGGGCTCGATTCCGATCTTGCTAGGAAAGCCCTCCATACAACTCAGATCCTGGAGGCTTTCCTGCAAGTCTGACCGAACGAGTATGATGCAGCCGTATGCTGATGGACTCAGTTTGCTTAGACTCCCATTGAACTATATAGGATCCTGTATGCCAACACATACACAGGCTTCCATAGCAAAAAAGGGGTGGGTGGGGAAAGCGTACACCCTGTGGCGGGCACTCCATGTTGCCCGACACACTGGACTTGCTTTGTCTGGGGGGGCCCAAGCTCACTCCCGGGACCGATTCAGAGGGCTCCGAGAGAAGAGGGGCCTGCTATGCGCCCCTAATTCAGATTTTGACAGCCGTTTCCTCTCGCTGAGTCGATACATCTGTCCGAATCGGTCAGCATACTCGCTCATTTGGAATCCGGCTCCATTGTGCGGCAAGATTCAGCTCCGAACAAGTCAAACAGACAGGATCGGGTTCGGAAACGATACGGTCGACGCGGACAAGATCATTGCATCGTACTCGGTCGTTCGGAACAGTGGATGATTCGATCGGAAACATAGGCTCCAAATCAGATTTGCACATTGCGGAACCCTCGTGGAGGCCTTCCTAGTGAGGTCGGAATCAAGCCCCAAATCTTTATTTTTAGTACTTGTTATGTTTGACTTTTTTAGCTTCTTCACTGTGAATGTATATCATCTTGGTTAGGTACAGAGGTATAGTCTTACTAGTGATCCCTTGCGAAGCTTTGTAAATATTTTTTAAACTTTTGTGTTACCTTGCGTTGTTATGCGTGACACCAGAACAAAATAAAGGGAAGTCGTTTGCATTACTGGTGGTGCTTTGTGCGTAGCAAAGGTTTAGGAAATCTCCCCACTTCTTCTTTCATTATTGGTACGTTTCCTTGAGTATTTTAATGTGAAATTACTAAATAATACATTTTACAGTTACTAGTATTTTTTAAAGTATTTTAGGAATTTAAATGTAAACTATAAAAAATTGCATCAGAAACACATACGTGGTAATAATATGCACCGTAAAGGTATTTGTGTCAAAGGTAGTTTCAATGTTATCAACTATAAATGAACGGTAAAGGGATGCGTTAAAAATTAGGCATTGGAACTGATGTGTGGTAAAGGTATGTGTTGTAATGTCATACATTGATGAAAAACCTTTCTATTAACAGGTCACACTGAAGGTTTTAAACTGCATCAGTCAGGCTACAATTATGGGTCCGAAACCATGTTTCCTTTATCACACTAGTGGATGGCACAATGAGTGCTGTGGGCCACACGTGCTTTTTAACTTTTCATGGTACAGAGGTATTTCTGCACCATATGCTATGACCTTAAAGATAAGGTAAATACAATTTAAACAAGCCAATTAGAGAATAGCCAATCTTTACGTCTTTTAGGGGTCTGAGGACATACACTGGGCACTGGACAGCCGTGCCTCAGTCTAAATCCCCACACTAAAATCCACCAAAAAATGGGAGCACTATGTCACACTCATGCATAATGCAAATGTGTCAGTTGCACACAGATGATAGATGTGTAACCTATTTTTCTGGACTTTCCTCACACACTGACGCTGGGCCTAATGCTTTTAAGTGTGTGTACTGTACCTCCAAAGCAGAAGCCCTTTCCCTTACTCTGACTTACTGAAGGAGGGAATAAATGGAATCATAAACTGGGTACAGGATCATTAATAAATAGTGGCTAGCCTGTGTTGAAAGCAACTGGAAACTTTATTTTTAAAACTTTACAACTTATTTCATTGTTTATTTTTTTTAAACTTTATTTCTGATTTTCAGAAAGAAAAAAAAAGTGCATTCCATAGTGCATGCAGCATGTACAAATTACAGTGTCTTCTGTACTCACTTTGCATTATTATAATACCCTGAAGTCAGTGTAAGCAACCTTTTAACACACAATCAACATTCACTGTGCCCTGTAGGCTGGCTTACTGTTTTGACCAGCTGGTTCTTATAACATTTTGTAATGTTTCAAACAATTTATAATTCCATCGTATTAAAACACCCACGCTATCCCGACCAGACACCGCCACGAGCATATTTTACAGCGTTCTCCAATGCTAGTGTTAGTTTTACTCAACTGAATCCCACTCTATCTTGTTCTACGTGGGTAGTATCTTCTGCTGCTTTTTTCATACACTTGGTATGACCCCATATATCTTTAGGTTGGCTCTTGACTGGCATTAATGCATTATAGTTCTCTGATTGTGTAGAACAGTAAGGCAGGTCTGTGTGCCATTCTGCCAATGTGGGTAAGGGGCCACGCATCCACCTCATTGCAATCCTTGCTTCGCAAGTAATAGGCCGATGGACCCAACCTGCGCACTGCTTTGGGTATGTCTCTATCAAACCCCAAGACGGCAACCAGCGGTGTCTCTTTTATTGCCAGTTCCAGCATTCCCTTCAACGCAATGAACACCTCACCCCAAAATGAACCAATCCAAGAGCATTTCCAGGCCAGGTGCATAAAATTGGCATTTGCAGCTGTACATCTCTTGCACCTATCGTCTGCACTTAATCCATATTTATATAGAAGTGCCGTGGTGTCATAAATTCTGTGGAGCTATTTAAAATGAATTAATCTATGCCGACCATTCTGCGAAAGTGATTAAGTATTGCTAAAGCAGTGAGACCACTGTGCCTCTCTGGTTTCCATGCCTAATTCTTCAGCTGTATTTCATTGTTTACGTAACTAATAACTTTATATTTACTGTCTATTAAATCTGAGCTAAATTTGTCAGGAGATCATTATGTAATAAAGGCAGATATATACTGGTAAACGCCTTTTTGCACTTTTCGCTCACACCAAAATGTTCTAGGTTTAAGGGGAATTACAATATCTCCACAGATCTATTTAGCAAAGTGTCAACTCCTGCAGACTCGATCAGTTATGCTGGGAGAATATATAAACGGAATTTCCAGGCTCTTAGAGTACAAAACAGCGAGTACCCTGAAAATTAACAACAAACAGGTTTTCTAGACTTGCGTGCCTGCAATGTCACAACATATCATCTAACTTGAAATGCACATATTTCTTTGGAATGTTTAGAAGCCTAAAGGGAGCTTTGATATGGAAATACGAGGCCGTGTTGTTCTCTTTAATTGAGCTGGAAAATTGTCCAAAACTGATATGGCGTCCATTTTAAGAAGACAGAGTGAAGAGGGTAACATTCACTAACTCTGCCTTAATGCTGTCCAAATCACGTTTGCACTGTTTTGCTGCTCTTGTCGAAATGAACTCAGCAACCCCTTTTGCTGTAGCCAATTATAGAAAAATACTTTTGCAACAGGACAAAGAAAGAAAAAATACATTGCAGAACCGTAGATAAACAAAACTGACATGCATTTAGTTTACCCCATATTTTGCCCTGGTGAACAATGTTATTATACACTAGATAATTAACTCATTGGCACAGGTGAATTATTTAGAGGAAACCAAACATTTTATTAAAAGACCTTACAACTCAATGGGCATATCTCGACCTCATCATTCAGAGGGCCACCTGGCATAGAATAGATCTATCAGGCCTGCAACTAACACACGGGGCCTTTATATACAGTCTTTCACTGAATAAAAACGTGCAGTCAATTGTAGATTCCCAAAGAGTGCATGTTGAGTGATAAATGTGTATATATATACATATATATATATATATATATATATATATATATATATATATATATATATATATATATATATATATATATATATATATATATTAGGTAGTTATAGTTAGGATTTTTTTAATGCAAAATCTCAAAATTCTATTTGGAATAACTTTGGCACCGGTTGACGAATCTGCCTGAAAATTCCCTCAAATTTGCCCCGCGGAGCTCCGGTCCTTCCTTGAAAGTTTGGGGGGAATTCGTCAAGCGGGGGCCAAGATAATAGGGGGGTCCCAAAACGTGTTTTCCCCTTGTTAATTTCCATAGGGCGGTCAAACTCACTTTTAGCCCGAACGGCTGAATGGATTTCCAGCAAAATTGTAGGGACTGGTAGCCCGATGTGCCTTTGCTATGTCTCAAGATATGTGCTCCAGTGGATTTTGAGTAATTTAGATTCAAAAAAATATATATATCTATAGGCGCGCCCCGGTACGCGCACTGGGGAGCGCACCGGGCGTGCAACGCGACTTGCGCATGTAAAGCTGATTGGTTCACGGGTGTCTGTAAACATTCGAAACAGTCCGGAGCGGCCGCCATCTTGTGTCTCGGTAGGATCGAGACACAAGAGGTGGCAACAGAAAAAGGGGCAAATGACTATAAGGGGCAGGGTAGACCCCCCCCTGACACCCTAGGTTTGATGTGGGGGCTATAATAGGGTCCCGCGGGGCAAAAAAAAAACCAACAAAAAAAAACGATTTGCACAGGGGGAGCGCCCGGTACGCGCACCGGGGAGCGGACCGGGGAGCGAAGCATGGGGAAAACCCAGTTTATTCACTGTGTCACCTCTACAACCCTTTCTTGCGTCAATACGTCCCTTTTGCATACATTACACCTGACGTAGGAATAATGTGGCGCAGGGGCTTACAAAGTGACGCATCTACCTAGATGCGTCACTTTGTAAATATGACTGAATAAGGTGCATTTTTTACAGCACTGGTGCGTCACAAAAAGTGACGCTCCAGTGGCATTAAAGTGACGCATGGCCTCATAAATGAGGCCTTCAGTCTTCTACTCATGCGTCATATTAAATTTATGACGTATTATGTTGGAAGTTCTTACAGATACTTCAGTATTTCAGACGTATCTGTAAGCGCAAAAGTGATGCATTGCTGGAGTGTGTCTCAAAAATGAAGCAACTCCAGCAATGCATCCTTTCACATGGGGCCAGGCCCCATGTGAAAGGGCCTGCACGCCTGCTGTGAAACAGGCGTAATATTTGGAAGCAACAGCATCATAAAAGTGACGCAGTGATATCTCATAGATTTCACTGTGTCACCTCTATGACCCTTTCTTGCGTCAATACGTCCCTTTTGCATACATTACACCTGACGTAGGTATAATGTGGCGCAGGGGCTAACAAAGTGATACATCTACCTAGATGCGTCACTTTGTAAATATGACTGAATAAGGTGCATTATTTACAGCACTGGTGCGTCACAAAAAGTGACGCACCGGTGGCGTTAAAGTGACGCATGGCCTCATAAATGAGGCCTTCAGTCTTCTACTCATGCGTCATATTAAATTTATGACGTATTATGTCGGAAGTTCTTACAGATACGTCAGTATTTCAGACGTATCTGTAAGCGCAAAAGTGATGCATTGCTGGAGTGTGTCTCAAAAAAGATGCAACTCCAGCAATGCATCATTTCACATGGGGCCAGGCCCCATGTGAAAGGGCCTGCACGCCTGCTGTGAAACAGGCGTAAGATTTGGACGCAACAGCGTCATAAAAGTGACGCAGTGATATCTCATAGATTTCACTGCGTCACCTCTATGACCCTTTCTTGCGTCAATACGTCCCTTTTTCATACATTACACCTGACGTAGGTATAATGTGGCGCAGGGGCTAACAAAGTTACACATCTACCTAGATGCGTCACTTTGTAAATATGACTGAATAAGGTGCATTATTTACAGCACTGGTGCGTCAAAAAAAGTGACGCACCGGTGGCATTAAAGTGACGCATGGCCTCATAAATGAGGCCTTCAGTCTTCTACTCATGCGTCATATTAAATTTATGACGTATTATGTCGGACGTTCTTATAGATACGTCAGTATTTCAGACGTATCTGTAAGCGCAAAAGTGATGCATTGCTGGAGTGTGTCTCAAAAATGATGCAACTCCAGCAATGCATCCTTTCACATAGGGGCCAGGCCCCATGTGAAAGGGCCTGCACGCCTGCTGTTAAACAGGCGTAAGATTTGGACGCAACAGCGTCATAAAAGTGACGCAGTGATATCTCATAGATTTCACTGCGTCACCTCTACGACCCTTTTTTGCGTCAATACGTCCCTTTTGCATACATTACACCTGACGTAGGTATAATGTGGCGCAGGGGCTAACAAAGTGACACATCTACCTAGATGCGTCACTTTGTAAATATGACTGAATAAGGTGCATTATTTACAACACTGGTGCGTCACAAAAAGTGATGCACCAGTGGTGTTAAAGTGACTCATGGCCTCATAAATGAGGCCTTCAGTCTTCTACTCATGCGTCATATTAAATTTATGACGTATTATGTTGGAAGTTCTTACAGATACGTCAGTATTTCAGACGTATCTGTAAGCGCAAAAGTGATGCATTGCTGGAGTGTGTCTCAAAAATGAAGCAACTCCAGCAATGCATCCTTTCACATGGGGCCAGGCCCCATGTGAAAGGGCCTGCACGCCTGCTGTGAAACAGGCATAATATTTGGATGCAACAGCGTCATAAAAGTGACGCAGTGATATCTCATAGATTTCACTGCGTCACCTCTACGACCCTTTCTTGCGTTAATACGTCCCTTTTGCATACATTACACCTGACGTAGGAATATTGTGGCGCAGGGGCTTACAAAGTGACGCATCTACCTAGATGCATCACTTTGTAAATATGACTGAATAAGGTGCATTTTTTACAGCACTGGTGCATCACAAAAAGTGACGCTCCGGTGGCGTTAAAGTGACGCATGGCCTCATAAATGAGGCCTTCAGTCTTCAACTCCAGCAATGCATCTTTTCTTACCCTTCCACGCCCCCATTCCTTTTCAACATTTTCTTTGAATATCCACATTCCCCATATTCACTCTACTTCTCCTTACTTTCCTTCCCAACACTCACCTTCTTTCAGTCCCCCTACTTCACTTCCTTTCTCCTCTCATACCTTTCTGTTCTTTCTTACTCATTTTCCTTTCCATTATCAATGCACTCCACTTCACTTACTCTTTTTCATTTTTTTAAGAATATAGCTCTTTGATGAGAATTGGAGGTAGTTCTGAAAAGAACTTTTTTTTTCTTCTTTTTTTTAAGAACAGAAACAAAAACAGGGAATGGAAACTGCTCAACAGGAGCAAAAAAAACCAAAAGAAATTAGGGCTGGGAACGGCAGTGATGGTTCTCCAATGCTCGAACCATGAGCAGGACACTTTGCTCCCCATAGGTAAGGAGTTGATCGCAGTATCTGCATTTCAGGACACCTTTGTTGAATGCAGGTTGAATATTTGGAACCAGCTCCTGTGATCGCCCCCTCACAGTAGTAGTTGCTCCTCCGGTGGATGTAGAGGCCCCATCACTGGGAACCTCTTGTGCCAGAGCTCTGACACTTTCCCGGGCAAAATTCTGGGGGTGCCTCCTCTCCACATGGCGTATCATTGTGAAGTTCCCAAAAGAATATTTCTTTTTGGGGTCACCCCGTGACAGGACTTTTTTGCAGATCCTGCACTCCACTTTTGGAGCATTCACCTTTTTCTGGTCAGCTGGTATTGAAAAAAAATTCCAAATGAAATGCTCCTTTACCTTTGGCTGAGGACGCTCTTCATGGATGAATTCAGGCTCATCTTCACTGCTGGATGGTCTGGCAGCCATGATTAACCCAGAAAGATGCAAGAGCAAAAAGACAGGTCTTTCAGTGACAAAAGTGAAAGAAGAAGTGAAGGAAATGGGTGGGGATTTCATTCTTTGTAAAAAAAACTGTTAGCAACCAATGAAAAGTGTTATTTTAAGGTCACATGACTTGACGCGCTGACGCTGCGCGCACCGGAACGCTTCCGGGGGCGCATACGCGGTGCGAACGTCGGCGCTTCCGGGGCGCTTACGCGGCGCGAACGTAGGTGCTTCCGGGGCGCTCACGCGGCGCGAACGTAGGCGCTTCCGGGGGCGCTTACGCGGCGCGCCGAAGTGACGTTTTGATAGTTTCACGGAAATGCAAAATCATTTTCATTTCCTTATTAAAAAAAAACTGCTTTTATATGTATGGTACTAAATGTCTTGCATTATTATTTACTTTTCATTCATATTTTTTTTCGCGAACGAAAGTATCGCTCTGGGTGCGCTTTCCGGAGAGCTTACCGAAGCGCGCACCCAGAGCGCCTCAGGAAAAAATGATTAAAAAAAAAAAAATTATAATAATAATATTTAATACTTACACAAAACAGCAAATTTATAAAAAAATCGTAGGTTAGAAACTCGATATAGAAAGGAATTTGCATTTAAAAAACCTATGAAATTCACTGAAAAAACCATAGGTTTCACACCAGTTATAGTTAGGAATTAGCATTTAAAAAACCTATTAAATTCACTGAAAAAACCATAGGTTTCACACCAGTTATAGTTAGCTGGAAATTTTACTGACATAAAACCATTGAAATTCCACGTTATAGTTAGTTGACTATAACTTGCACGCCTGCAATGCACTGCTGATGACTTCACATATTACATCACTCATGACATGGTCAGTGACATCACTCATGACATCACTGATGACACCATCCTTGTGACAGAGTGACAGACCTCCTTTCAGTGTAATGTAAGCCTTGAAACACATATTCAAAAATAGAAATTAACATTTTCAAAAAAATTGAGATACCCATACCAGTTACAACAAACAATTCAGTAATTCCACCATCTATATACACATCCACTCATTCACCAACAGTTCTATATAGTCACTCATACATATACTCACTCATCATATGTAGTGATACACCTATACATCCTGTTACACACCGACAGTCATCCAAAAGTTACTCACACACATACTCACACATGCAAATAAACTATTGAACATCCATTTATTTGCATATAGAACTATACACACACTACCACTTTACTTCTATGGAAATTTACACATACTTACTCTCTTAAACAATCACTTATAGAAACACATACTTATTTAAAGAGGAACTCTTACAATCTCTCGCTCTGACATATACTCACTTATATACATCAATACTCACATATACTATATTAAAACATATGTAGTTACTGATAAAGACACTAGTGAGACAGTCATTCACTCACTAACACACACATATACACACTCATCCACCCATACAGTCCTGCACATATGCTGTCTTCAAAACACATACAAACAGTGAGTCAGTCACCAACCCATGCAGCCACTTATATACAAAGTGAAACACTGATACATATATTTCAATATTTAAAAGTTACTCGCTAATATATGTATTCACTAAGATACACTTACTAAGGCAGTTAACAAATCATTTTTTTAGAAAAAAAACATCCATTTAGACACTTACTTAAACATTTATTCTTCCATCGACCTTTTTCATATACATATAGAAAACATATTTATTATTCAGAAAGACACACATTCACTGGATGGTGTCATCAGTGATGTCATGAGTGATATCACTGACCATGTCATGAGTGATGTAATATGTGACGTCATCAGCAGTGCATTGCAGGCGCGCAAGTTATAGTGAGTCCAACTAACTATAACGTGGAATTTCAATGGTTTTATGTCAGTAAAATTTCCAGCTAACTATAACTGGTGTGAAACCTATGGTTTTTTCAGTGAATTTAATAAGTTTTTTAAATGCTAATTCCTAACGATAACTGGAGTGAAACCTATGGTTTTTTCAGTGAATATATATATATATATATATATATATATATATATATATATATATATATATATATATATATATATATATATATATATATATATATATATATATATATATATATATATATATATATATATGTGTGTGTGTGTGTGTGTGTGTGTGTGTGTGTGTGTGTAAAACAGTGAGAATGTAAAAAATGTATACATGTGCAGGGCAGAAAGTAGGCCGGTGCATCTTATTGCTAATAAAATCTGTAATATGAATATCTGACATATATATTCCAGATATGCAAGCATATGAGAAACATCATGAACCAACCAAACATTTTACATGATAAAGAAACAATGGAAAACTATTTAATATAACCGCTCGTTAGGCAAAGCGTAATTCCACAACAAGCTGAAGCCATATTTATGTATTAAACTGCACACCTTATCTAACTGCATTCATGACTATAATAATGAATTTACTCTCACTTAAAATGACGACTGTGCAATTTTACTATTAAATAAATCTATGCCCAAGGATGTATTCTGGGTGCTTCTTGCCGTGGACACCGACACAAGTGTGGGTACAAGGGTATCCAGGGGCCGCTGGGTCTCAATTGGTACAGAGCCGAATGTTTAACAAAGTATTCTTGGGCCCCCAAACTACAGTAATCCCACATTTTCCTGGTAAAAACTTAGGAGGCGAAGAGAAAAGGGAGGCCTAGCTGCTCCGGCTCTTCAGTTGTATGCATGGGCATTTCAACTTTCCCATTCTCGCATGCTATTGAAAAATGCCTACCAACACAGGGGCGGGGAGTATGTTCCGGGCTATGCTTAGTGGGGCTATGCTATCATACAAGGGTTTTTTGTTTAAATTTGGTGATTCCAAATTCTTTAAAAAGATAAAGTTAAAGGTTTTACAGGGCCTAGCTAGAACAAGGGCTAAGTTGAGGAGCTCGGTAGCGCTAGGGTACTTTTCAAGTATGGCTCCTTTGTGGCATACACCGGGGGGCCCGGGATGGCTTAAAGATAGACTGGTCTTACCCTTGAGAGAAGCAGGGGTGGAGGTCTGGGGAGATCTGTTTGTTGAGGGGGCCTTATTTCATGGGAATCTCTTAGGGATAGGGTTGGTTCTGGCCTCTCGAGATTTAAGTACACAGATGGCTAATTGGGCCCAGTCGCAGTTAGCCACCCAGAGCAAATACCCAGTTTGAGGAGGTAACCATCTAGAGTTCCAGCTTGTCAATAAAGTCCCTGCAAAAAAGGAAGTCTCTTTCTGGTACCGTGCAATATTAGAGGAGTTGGATGGTGAATTTCAACTGGCCAATAAGCTTTGGGGCAGCTCCCTTCTGGACCAGGATAATGAACATCTGCGGTTAAACTCCTGGAATACTTTGTGGGAGGTGGTCACAACAGCCTGGCTCCAAAGGAATCATCTTTTCACCCTACATAGGGCTTATTATTCACCACAGAGACTTTAAAAAATTTCAAATGGTCCTCCAGTACAATGCATGAGGTGTGGGGCAATAGCTGCTTCCGATATTCATGTGTTTTTCGACTGTCCAGCCCTGTCTTCCTTTTGGGATTCCATAAGCAAATTATTGACAACATCTCTTGGCTGTTTTATCAAAATTAATCCTTCGTTGGTTATATTTGGTTTGATGGAAGGTATAACAGGCCCGGCTAAACAACTTCTTTTCAATGCTATCCTGTTGGGCAGAAGAGAAATCTGTAAAAAATGGAAGGAATCTTCATCACCTTCTTTTCTGCCTGGGAGGCATCAGTCTTGCAGTTCTCTAGACTGGATATCATGAGATATCATGAGATCAGGCAATCAAAATAAACAAGCTTTTTGGAATCTTCTGAAATGGGGGCAATTTTGAGATGACGGATGTTTTTTTTTTCCCCTGTCCTGTCCTGTGATTACGCTGCCCTACTATCTCACAGATCCATCCGGAGTATTTAGTTTACGCCCTGATGTGGATGGTTTGGTTGCGTCCAGTATGGTAGCTCCCCAATTTATTATATATACCTTGGAAGTGTGCCTACTGGGCTTACTACAGTGTACCAAGAAAACAAGGCTGTGACACGCTTCACAGACCTGGCCCTTATCCTACCAAAAAGCATGCTTATCCGCAAGTGCAGAGACAAATCCCCCCACTTCTGCCTGAATGCTCTCCATGGTAGCTTGGGAACAGGCAGGGAGTAAAGCCTTACAATGGGGCCGATTCACAGAACTAATCTGAGATAAAATCCTAAACTTACTACTATTGGTATTCACAGAAGGCATTTAGTAGTAGTAAAGTTGGGACTCCTAACATTACTGCTACTAAACTGGGATAAAATCCTAAATCTACTATTATTATTATTATTAACAATCTTTATTTGGCATATGAAAATACTATAAAAGAGACAACATATTAAAAAACAGAAGAATGTTACAGGTACAAGTTTAAAAATAACAACAATTCATCCATTGGTCCAGAGATTCGGCTAAGACCTTTACGGTCTTTCCCCCCTTACCATTGAAGATCTTGACTCCCTGTTGAATAAAACTAAATCAGGCTCCCCGCTGGACCCCTGTCCTTTAAAAGTATTGAAGGATTTAGGGATACCCTGCTACCACCATTATTGGAGGTGATGAATGGCGCTATCCTTCAGGGTATCTTTCCGGAAGCTTGGAAAAAGGCGATAGTTAAGCCCCTTCTTAAAAAGCCCACCCTGGACCCAAAAAATCTCAAAAACTTTAGACCTATCTCCCTGCTCCCAGCCCCTGCCAAGATGTTGGAATCTCACCTTAACTCACATCTCACCGCCTTCCTTGATTCCTCTGGTTACCTGGACCAGTCCCAACATGGGTTCAGGAAATCACACAGTACGGAATCAGCACTTACTGTGGTGATGAATAATATCCAAACTAAGGTTGACCAAGGACAGTCCACTCTGCTAGTCCTTCGAGATCTGACGGCAGCCTTTGATACCCTGTCTCCCTCGACTTTAACAGCTCGTCTGAGGGAGATAGGGCTGCAGGTCCCAGCGCTCAGCCTGCTGTCCTCCTTTTTAGAACTTAGGGAGCAGAGGGTCAAGCTTGGAGAGTTACTCTCCCCTGCCAATCCATTGCAATGTGGGGTTCCTCAAGGGTCGGCGGTAAGTCCGACCCTGTTTAACATCTGTGTGGCCCCACTTGCTAAGTTAGTAAAATCGCAGGGGATGGAGGTGGTATCATACGCAGATGATACACAGATCATGGTGTCCCTGGCCCATTCGGTCAGCACCGCTGCGTTCAGCTTCAGGAACTGCATGCAATCAGTTTCCGAATGGATGATTCAAAATTCCCTGAAGCTGAATGGCGATAAAACTGAGGTGCTGATCTTTGGTAAGGACCAGGCGGTCTGGTCCAGTGAGTGGTGGCCTCCTTCGTTGGGAGCCTGTCCTATACCATCACACTCTGCCAGGAATCTTGGTGTTATTTTTGACACCTCGCTGACTGTGAACCTCCAGGTAAACAGGACTGTGGCTACCTGCTGGGGAGTCATCAAGATTCTTAGGAGAATCGTTCACTATCTCTCCCCTCAGGCACGTAATCAGACTGTAGTCGCGTTGGTGTCCTCCCGACTGGATTACTGCAACGCTTTGTATGCAGATATCAATAAGGGCCTTATTCAACGCCTTCAGAGCGTACAGAACGCGGCGGCGAGATTTGTGTTGGACGTCCCCAATTCTTTTTCTGCCACTTTAGCCAGGAAAAATCTCCATTGGCTCCCGATTCAGCACAGAATTGTGTTTAAAATTCTATGTCTGGCTTTTGGAGCACTATTGGCAGGACCCTCGGATGCTTTAGGCTCCCTGCTAACTTGCTATACCCCCAGCAGGAGCCTTTGTTCCTCCAACATGAATCTTCTGTGTATCCCGCGCATCAAGAAAGTCAGATGGGGAGGTAGGGCCTTTGCCACCGTGGCCCCCGGTCTGTGGAATGCCCTCCCCGCTGACATTAAGGCGCAACCCTCATTGTCCCTTTTTAGGAAAGCATTAAAAACGTGGTGTTTCATCAAGGCCTATCAGTAAGCTTGCTCTGTGGATATTATAGCTATTTGGATTAGGCGCCTTGACGCCCATTGGGCTAAGTAGCGCATTATAAGTCGGATTTCATTCATTCATTCATTCAGATAGGGATCAGCATACTACCAATACAATAAATAGATACAAATGTACACATCACATATAGGATATCCCTCGGTAATCTAATTCATTTTTTTAAACTCGGTTTGAGCCTACAGACATCAAAGCTAAAAAGATGATCAAATATAAGACTTGGGAACCATTATTCAAACAATATAACAGGATAGCAAGCGGGGGGGGGGGGTCTATAATCCACTGCTGCCCCTTGTAGCCCTTAATCTAAAAGCAGCCCTTAAAACATATGTAATACAAAACAACATCAAAGTGTCTGGTGCCAGTTTTAAAATGTACTACTTTTGGTATTCACAGAAGGCATTTAGCAGTAGTAAAGTTAGGAGCCCTCTCTGGCTGACCTTACATTCATGCACACTTTGCATGTTCTGTAATTCAGCCTGCGTGGAGAACATGCCCATGCCCCCATTCCCTGGCTGAGCGCTGAACCAAGGAGATCAGACCAATGACAAAGCTGCATTGCAGTGTTGTGATTGGTCAGGGAAGCCTAAGTGTGCTTCGTGGTTGCTGTTCAGCTGGAGAGCCACAGAAGATGAGACAGAGCAGAGACACAGGACGTGGTAACAAGGTAAGTGTTTTTTTGTTTATTTATTACATTCCCCTTCCTCCTACAAACCCCCTCATCGTCCTCCACCCCTGCCACCCCCGATCCGTGCTAGCCAGCACTGATCAGTGTCAAAGTGTAAGTGTTCCCTGAGTAAATTATGAGCATTATTGGTTATCCATGATTGGCATATTTTATTTACTGGTAAGTCCCTAGTAGAGTGCACTGAGTGTGCCAGACCTACCACTGTAGTGTCTGCACGCGCAGTTTTAAACTGCCATGTGGACCTGGCAAGTACACCCACTAGCCAAGTCCAAACCTCCCCTTTGCTTACATGTGAGGCACCCCTCAGGTAGGCCCCAAGTACACCCATGGGCAGGGTGCATTGTATGAGAAAGGTGAAATGTAGGACAAGTTCTGGTGTGTTTTACATGTCCTTATTGTAAAATAATGTGTATTTTGTTTTTCACCATCACCATCAATGCTGATGGTATTCCCCTCCTGTGCTGGACCTGATTTATTCCCATTGTTCATGACGAGCTCAGCTTGTCATGAGTGTACGAGAGGTGTACCTCATGATGAGCTGAGCTCGTCATGAGCATCAAAGGTGCTATTGAAAGGCTGGCTTTTTCGTAGGGTATCATTGGAGCTACACTGTAACATTTATACATGTGTCACCTTCCATTGGGAACAGATAGAGATTTGGAGTTTAGGCTCTCTGAACTCAGAATATAATATTACATCTTTTAGAAAAGAGGGCATTTTCTTGTTTACCCATCCTGTGTGCCTCGGCCTGTTTGTGTTTGCAATGTCTGGTTTTGGAGTGCCAGTCCCAATGGGAGTTGAGGTCTGTCCTCCCCTGCCTGGATGACTCATAGCTAGACTGAATAGAACTGGTCTGCATTTAGAGTGGTGGGAGGAGTTTTCACTAGCACCTGAATAGGCTACGTCTCCTTTGCACAATGCTGTCTCCACCTCCTGTAGTGAAGCTGGACCAGGGAGGATAGAAATGATTTTACTGAACAAGAGAGACTTTCTGAACAAAGACTTCAAAGGGAAAAGGGGTATAAGTATTAAATCTAAAACCTCAGAACTTTAGTAGACATGGGGCAGTAATAGCCATGCTGTGTGTTCTTTGTTAAGTTAGCCTGCAGTTGCTGCTTCTGTCTGTGGGCAGTGGAAAGGACTGGACTTTTGCTTGTTGCGGTATCCTGTTTGAGAAGATTCTCCAAGGGGTCGAAGTTGAGCTTGCCTCCTGTTCTGAAGTCTCAGGCACACAAAGACTTCACCTGCTACTTGTTAAACAGCACCTGGACTCCTCTTCTGGACTCCTGATTGCCAAAGGAATGGAATCTTGTGGTTGATGCTGTAACCCAAGAAAAACAACACTCCTGCTCACAATGACGACACCAATGATGCTGTGACCTGCCCTGAGTCCGTGGGCATCACTCTTAAAGTGCACAACGCACCGCCCTCCTGCACCGCAGCTCTGATGCCAGCCAACACCCATCGATGCCTGCAAGTTATCGCTCTCTCTGATGCCAGCGCTCGCACGGCCAAAGGTTGCCACTAGCACCTGCAACTCGACATCGCGAGGCCAATAACTGACATGGGTGACTTCCTGAACTCATCGACACCGCACTGCTGAACTGAACTGACGCCTTGCACCTAACGCTGCATCACCTTCCCTGCCAGACCGGACTCGACACCTTGCCTCCTCACTGACTTGACGTCTTGCCTCCCCTGCAGCAGTAGGAATCATGCCTTGCCTTGGCCAATGACGCCTCACCTCCACAATGCTTTGCACTGTGTTTTTACTTGAATTTCCAAGGTACTTTTGCTTGGGGGTCTGTGTGACTCTGTGGCTGGCCCACTCACCTCGCGGTCAGCACCATAGTTTGGAACTGTACCTGTCACAACGTCGTAATGGCCCCAGTTGGAGCTATATGTTTTTATGATCTGTATTTTTGCAGTAATCCTTTTAAAAATGACTTTTTCTACTGTGTATGTTGGATTTTTGTCGATTTGGTCTTGTTTTGTTTAGATAAAGGTATCTTATTTTGTTATTCTGGTGTGGTGCCTATTTGTAAGGTTTTTACTGTGTTTCTGTGTGTACTTTACACATTGCCTTTCTGATTAACCCAATATACCATGGGGGTGAGCATAGGTTATCTAAAGTGTGTAACTCTCTTATCCTGACTAGAAGCAAGGGTGCGTACCTCTGCCAACTACAGACTCTATTTCTAACAGAGGGGAAGAAAAAAACTGAGGGTTGTAAGGGGCATTCTGGGCTAAAAGTGCTTAGTGCTTTGTGCGTTAGTGTAACGCGGAACAGACCTAAGTTAGGGAGCTTGGTGTGTAACTATAGCAGCGTCAACTTGGTGTTGGGCTAAGACCAGACTGCAGTACTGCTGATGGCTGTAAAAGACCCTCGGTGTAACAGAAAGGATTTTGGGATTTGTGTGGCAAATGGGTTTAGTTGTTGTGCCCTTCCAGCATCTTGAAGGTGAGTGTGAGTAACCTGACAGCCTTGCATGATGCTTGCACCACATTCTCTCTTATTTGTGCGATTACTGCTGGGCGACAAGATCTACAGGTTGGACGTAGAATATTTTGTCTGTGCTGTAGCATGGCCAGACACACATTTAGTAGATGGAGCAGAGTTTCATAGGCCTGCCCACAAAACCGGCACTGGTTATTTGGCCAGGACTGCTTCCAGGAAGGGACTAGGTCCTTGGCTGGAAAGACGCCAAGGCAGACAAGCACCAGGTCATGTTTTCTGGCTGCAGAGAAGTGAGTGGACAAATACTGCAATGGGCCCCAGTTCACATACGATGGCATGACTACCCAAGCATGCTCTTTGCACACAAAGGTGGCCTTACCTGAAGTGTTTGAATGAAGCTTGACTGCTGTGTTGGTGATTCGTTTGAAGGCACTGTGTTCCATAGGGTTATGCCTAGCGTCCTTTATTTGCAGCACTTTGATTGAATGACTGATTTCCGAGAACCACAAGTTCTTTGCTTTTCGATTTACCGCCAGCATTGGTGTGAGAGCCAGTTATCATCAGCCATTCTCAACCTTCAGCACAGTTTGACTAAGGCCCCATCCCTTGCTGGGCTCTGATGGAGCAGGCCGAACTTGAGCCTATTTCAGCTTGCAAGATGTGCAGTGGTATCACAAAGAGTTTTCTGAGGGGGTTTGAATGAGGGGGAATATAAGGGTTTGAATGCAAACAAAAGTGTGTTTGCTGTGGCTCGTTTGGATGCTAGATGCATTTTGAAGTTTATTTAAGAATCGAAGTAGACACCGAGATACTTGTAAGAATTCACCATGCTCAATGGCTGCATTTTGTTCTGTTTACTTGAGAAGCACAGTATCTTGGTTTAGCCACAATTAAATTCCAGTCACATGTAATCAGTGTATTCCAGTAGGTGATCAATTGGACTCTGCAGGCCGATTGGTGTGTTGCTGAGCAATAAGATGTCATCTGTGTTTTGCAAGCTTCTAAGCTGTTCCTTACCCAGTGTGGGGAGTGGTTTGAGACTTCGGCCAGATGGCTATCTAAGTCAGTCATGTAGATGTTAAATAAGCAGGAGGCCAGATTGCACCCCTTTTTAGGCCATTGTTGGTGGGAATTCTTTGGGTAATACTTTGGTCATCCCCGATCTTGATTTGGACCCTAGTGTTGTCATAAAGGTTTATAACTATGTCCAGTAGTTTTGACGGCACCCCCCAGTGAGACATTTTTTCCCACAGCTCAGCCCTCAGCACCTTGTTCAAGGCCGCCTTGAGATCGGTGAAGCAGCAGGTATCGAGCTCACTGGATTTGGCTTCAACTTATTCAGCAAGCCGTGTCTCTGCCAACAGGTAGGTGATTGTGCTCATATCAGCTCTGAAGCCGGTTTGAAGTTTTGGCATGATGTGTAAACGGTCGACCTAGTCCTCTAGTTCAATGAGCATGTTGGAGGCATAGATCTTGGCTTCAACGTCAATTAAGGCGATTGTATTGTATTTTGCGTGAATCAGTTTTGTTCTACTATACACTTAGCATCAACTAACGTCACCTGTGACTAGACGTGTCCATATACATTCCTGACACATTTTATAGCGGCTAACTATCGATACAGTGGATTTGTTTTACCGTCAACCGTTTAATTTACTGTGCTGTTCATTAATAGGTTGCATCAGTCATGCTACTTATGCTGAGCACACTGCTGTGCTCTCTTTACAATCTCTATGTAAATGCTAAAATGGCAATAACATTTTTTAAACTGGAAATATAAAACTAGGTTTCCAAAGTTAGGATATGTTGCTGTATAATATCGAAATACAATTGAAAGAGAAAGATGATCATCTTTGGCTTGAGAATTATATTATTAAAGTGTTTTTTGTCAAATGTAAAATTCATGACACAACCTTTTTTCGGAAGTAAAAGTGTAATTCTAACAAAAACATACAGACTCCTTGTAAAAAGCCCCCACCTTTGTCTTAAGCTGTCTTTTTATTTAACTGTGACTCTCTCTTTCTACCTCAATCACTTGCCAGCTTTATATCTACCTCTCTCTACTACTCTACCATACCTTACTCTTCCATTTCTGTTGCTATTTTTCTGTCTCTTTCACTCTACCTTCTGTTGCCACTGTCTGTGTAATTTTAGGTCACCTGAGGTGCCGGGTTTTTAGGAACCCGGTGGTGCCAGGGGATAACACCCACGGACCTCTGAGTTCTCCCTGTTCCGGACCACAGAAACCAAGAGTCTTCTAGGTGAAGTCAGAGATCGAGTTTTATTGGCTGCACCCAAGTAACATGTGTCCTAGAAGTACGACAGCACAGATCATAAGTTCTCAGGAGACTGTTCGTTTTTACAGAACCAGCCTTCTCCTTTTATACAAAAATAACAGCTGCAGGCAAGAATTCTTCAGTTTACAATACAGTCATATACATATTTCCAAAATAAAGCAGAAAGCACAGTCATGTCGGCCAACCCATATTTTAGATGTCCAGTTTGTGATAGATGGCCCAGCTACTACCCAGAACTACCATCAGATATCGATGAAACCCCAATAAAACCGGGCACCTCCTCATCGTAAAACTGGCCATAAACAAGGGACATGGACAGGGGTATGTGTGTAGAAAACATGGTCTGTATGTAGTGAATGGTTTATGGCATGTTGTGCCTTGATGCTATCTTACTCGGCCACTGGGCGAGGGACTGCCCGAACAGGTTTGGCTGGAGGCAGTGGAGTCAGCTCGGCCAGGTCATGGGGAAGTCAGCTAAGGTGGACGTGTCCTTTCACATCAAGCTCGGCCTCAATCAATTGACTATATGAGGGCAAGCCATAAGATGAATGCCGTTCACAAAATGGAGTCCGGGGGTTCAGAACGGAAACCATGATTTATGGGTGTTAGCATCACTCAATCACGACGCAAATGCATAGGGAAAATGTCCTAATCATTACCGGTCTGTCGACACCAAATTCGTCATGGTACGATGATATTTTGTGACACGAGGGTTGGGCCTCGGTAACATATTACAGCAGGGTCCTGAATTTCGGAACCACAGACCCTCCTTTTGCCCTCATATTAGGCAATAACTCATGCTAATCTGAGTCCAAATCTGTATTCATGAAGTCATGGAGATGCTGCTGTAGCATCATTCTGTTGCTCAATTCGTCCCTTGACACAGGCTTCCTTACACATGAAGTAGCACAGAGGCTACATATTGCAGGAGCGCACTGCACAAACAGGCAGAACATAAACAGAATGGCTAAGATCATCCCAATGAAGATCAGAGTTTTCCATCCCCTGGCAGATATCAGTGTCAGGGTTCCCCGGCCGCTGGTAGATCACTGCCTGCAGTCCGAGTTCTGTATGGGCTCGAAAACTACAATCCCCATGATCCTTAGCGTGGCGTGCTGGAATGACGCTATGCGCCCGGAAGGGAATATCCTGGCATTCTCGGAGAGAAACGCTGCCGATTATTCCTCCTGGCGAGCACGAGTGATTGCTCGTGTTTTCTGTTTCCAGTCGGCATTTGTCGCGGTGGGCTGAGCTAAGCTCACATCATTGGTTCCCCGGACCTGTGGATTACATTGGAGGGGCTTAGGAAGCGCCCGTATCGAGAGTGGAGAGTCCGTGTCATCATCATCGGTGTTTCACCGGACCTGTGGATTACCTTGGAGGGGCTTAGGAAGCGCCCGCATCGAGAGTGGAGAACGTTGTTTCAGGTTTTCCTCTGGTCTGGGGGGTGCTTGTATTGCGTGCATTCCCGGTGAAAACTGCTTACTATCTCCTGCTCTAAACTAACTATTAGGAGTGTGTACCTCCTATCCTGGCCGGACACCTTGGCTCAGGTGCCGCATGTTGCTATAGGGAGTTCCGTCCCTGTTTGTGCTTGCAGAGACGTATCTGCATAGACGCTGTGTTTACTGCGTTTTTGTTTTGTGCTGGGTATCTTTTTCTTTACTGGTTGATTACCAGGAACATACTTGGTGAACTCCATTTAGGTGATATATGAAAGGTGTAGGGGTTTGACTCTTACGCTTCCTGCGCTTACCCTTGACTTTGCTTTTCATATATAATTACCTCGGAGGGGAAATCTTTACAGAAACTGTATTGAAGTTACTGGAAAAGAGTGATAGTTACTTATTATTTATCCTGGGGCTTTCTGGTCTTCTTCATTCCCATTTGTGGTAGGTGTACCTACATATCCTCTTTTCATTTGACTACTGTCCCCAGAAAGGAAAAGACAGTGGCTTATTTATGTTTTGCTTTGTTGTGTCTTTAAGTAGGAGAACCAGGGGATTTAGAAGACGCCCATTCTATTACTCTTTGCTTCAGCATACCTGTAGGATATTTCAGGTGAGGAAAAGCGTAGCTTATCGTGTAGATAAGTTATCAGTTGAGGGTTACAGTTCCACTCATTCCATGCTTTATATATTTACAGGTTTCCAGTTCCAGTCGCCCAGCTGTTCCCCTCCGGACCTATCTTTTTCCCCCGCTTGATCTCCTTAATAGTCTGCGAACCTGATAGCCAGACTTGGGATGATCTAGAGGAGGGCCCCCTTTATAGCATCAATCCAATCCTGAGGAGCAACCACGAAAGACCTGACAGAATAATCGGCCTAAGAGTTCTGATCCTCCTGGTTGGATTGATCCAAGGGATGGCCACCTTAGATGACGTGCTGGCAGCACTAGGCTTAGTGCAGGTAGAATTAGCCACCTCCCGTCAGGAAACAGCCGCGTTGCAGGCACGGATGGACGCCTTACAGCGGAACCCTTTCGATGCAGGGGCCCCTGCCCCTCAACCTGCCTCAGTAGTGGTAGAAATGCCTTCCCCTGTTCCGTTGGCTCCCCCTGAAAGATTTCTGGGAGATAGAAAAAAGGTGCAGGTATTCATGACCCAGGTGATGCTACATTTCACCTGTAAACCCAAATGTTTCTTAACTAACCAAGCCAGGGTTTCTTTTCTGATTTCATACCTGGGTGGAGAGGCAGCTCAGTGGGCGGTCCCTATAGTCAAGAGTAACGACGCAATCCTTTATGATTGGGATTTGTTTCGTACCGAATTTGAAAAGACCTTTGACCGGAGAGCAGAAACCTTTTCCGCTGATAAGGAATTGCTTGTCCTCAAACAAGGCACTTCCGATTTAGTCACATATTTGGACCACTTTAGGAGGTTGATAGCGGAAACCGATTGGCCTGAGGCAAAGCAAATGGTCCTGTTCTACCAAGGACTCACAGAAAACCTAAAAGATGTCATAGCCCAGGTTGAACCCCAACCTACGACGTGTGCTGCTTTTATTGATTTGGCCTTGCGTTTGGATCACAGGTTACGTGAAAGAAAAGGAGAGCAAGGAAGAAAAGACAGACCACTACTATTGGGTGACAAACCGACCAGTGGGGAAAAGCATGAGGGAAAGACAGAACCAATGGAAATCGGAGTGGTACGAGCGTCCCTAACCTCGAGCGAAAGAGATCATCGTCGCAAATTTGGGCTCTGTCTTTATTGTGGGAAAAAGGACACTTCCTACGCGAATGCCCAGTAAAGCCTAAGGGAGGTCGCTATCGTACAGGACAAGGAGCGGTGTCCACAGTTGACAAGGGGTCGGAAAACTCCAACGCTTGAGTTTAGAGGAAGGGAGGAACTCGAGCACGCACTTCATCCCTTCAGTAACAGAAGAGGACTTTGTGGGAAACCATCTATTTTTTCTGGATATGGAACTGTGGATAGACCAAACACCCAAGTCCATCAGAGCCATGGTAGACTCAGGAGCGACAGGTTGTTTTATGGATCTGGCGGAAGCTCGTAGACTGGGGGTGACTCCTGTCACAAAATCTGTCCCTGAAGCTGTTTTTGCGGTAGACGGTCATGAACTAGAATCCGGCCCTATCAACCAACATACACCTGAATACGAGTTGTGGTACGGGGGTTACCACATGGAACGTCTTTCGTTCAATCTCATTCATGCCCCTAATTATGGAGTGATTTTGGGACTCCCATGGTTGAAGAAACATGAACCCACCATTAGGTGGACGGATCAGTCTTTGGATTTCATCTCTCCTTATTGTCAAGAACAATGCCTCAGAGAGAATCCTCGACCTTCCATGGTTCTGGCCATTACCCACCTTGTTTCTACAGCAGCAGAAAAGGAGGTAGAATTACCTAGTTGTTACCAGGAATATGGGGAGGTTTTCAGTAAGGCGAAAGCAGAAGTGCTCCCTCCTCATAGAGAATATGACTGCCGTATCGAGTTAACGCCTGGGTCTGTCATTCCATGTGGCAGGATATATGCTTTATCGCAACCCGAAACTGAACATCTCCGGGAATACTTGGATAACCTCCTTAAATTGGGATTCATCAGACCTTCCAGGTCTCCAGCGGCTTCCCCGCTTTTCTTCATCCCAAAAGCTAATGGGGAATTACGCTGTTGCATTGACTACAGGGCATTGAATGCCATAACTATAAAGAACCAATACCCACTCCCCTTGATACCAGTATTATTGGAGCAAGTGCGATCAGCCAATATCTATACAAAATTGGACCTGAGAGGGGCATACCATTTAGTGCGCATGCGAAGCGGCGACGAATGGAAGACCGCCTTCAAGACGAGGTATGGGCTCTTTGAGTACCTGGTGATGCCCTTTGGGCTCTGTAACGCCCCTGCCTCTTTCCAATTCTTCCTGAATGAGGTTTTAAGAGACTTCCTAGACGTCTTTGTAGTAGTCTACATAGATGACATCTTGATCTATTCCAACGATGAACCAGAACACCAAAGACATGTGTGTCAGGTGCTTCAGGCCTTACAACAAAACCAACTGTACTTCAAATTAACAAAGTGCGAATTCCATGTTACCACTGTCGAATTCTTAGGAGTCATGCTCACACCATCAGGTCAAGTGATGGCAGAAAGAAAAGTACGTGCCATTGTGGAGTGGCCTAAACCCAACAGCGTCAAAGACATTCAAAAACTCCTGGGATTCGCAAACTTCTATAGGCGGTTCATTTCACACTTTTCTGACATGGTAACCCCACTCACTAAGTTGACCAGGAAGAACACTCCCTTTGTGTGGGGCATCGCCGAACAAACCGCCTTTGACCGATTGAAAACCGCGTTCACTTCTGCACCGGTACTAACCCATGCTGATCCAAAACTCCCCTTTGTGGTGGAAGCTGATGCTTCAGAACTAGCAGTCGGGGCAGTCCTCTCACAAAGGAATGAGAGTACAGGTCATTTACATCCCATTGCTTTCATGTCTCGCAAATTGAACAACGCTGAACACAACTACACCATTGCGGAAAAAGAACTGTTAGCAATTAAGGACGCCTTCACTGAATGGAGGCATTGGTTGATGGGCGCCTCTCAGCGAATCACGGTGTACACTGACCACCGTAACCTGCAGTTCATGCGAGCAGCACGCCATCTCACCCCCAGACAACTTCGATGGATGCTTTTTTTTTCTGAATTTCATTTCGTGGTTACATTTCGTCCGGGATGTGACAACCGGAAGGCAGATGCTCTCACGCGTCAGGAAAACAACCCCGTGGTAACGTCATCACCAGAGACAAGCATCATTGAACCCAAGAAGGTGGTGGGAGTGATACACACCGAGGAGTTTCTCCACAAGGTCAAGAGGGGTGTACAAACCTTTGCCTGGAAAACATAGATCCGTCTTCATCCGGAGTGGAGAATCCGTCAAGGGTTGCCAAGAAAAGGCCCACAGTTGCTCCTTCCCACGTTAGCCCTGAGACAACAGGCTTTCAAATGGTGTCACGATCTGCCGTGTGCTGGACACACTGGAGGGAAGAAAACCCTGGAGAAAATGCTACGCACCTACTGGTGGCCCACCATCCGCCCTGATGTGTTTGCTTGGGTACAACGGTGTGCCATTTGTTCGCAGGCCAAGAGCGATCGTCGCCCTGCACAAGGGCTTTTGCAAACCATGCCCACTCCTGTGAGTCCTTGGGAGAGCTTTTCTGTGGATTTTGTAGTGGGTCTCCCTAAAGATCACGGTATGACAGCTATTATAGTAGTAGTAGTGGACTACTTAACTAAAATGGGTCACTTCATTGCCTGTAAAGGGGTTCCCACAGCTAGCCAGCTTGCCCATTTACTGCTCCTTCATATAATCAGGTTGCATGGACTTCCCAGGGTCATAGTTTCAGACAGAGGAGCCCAGTTCACCGCTAAGTTTTGGAAGGTCTGGTGTGACAGGTTAGGCATTGCTTCTTCCTTATCCACCAGCTTTCATCCTCAAACGGACGGGCAAACCGAAAGGTTAAATCAGACCCTCAAACAATACCTGAGATGTTTTGTAGATACCACTACTGAGGCATGGGTTGACTGGTTATGGACAGCTGAGGTAGCATATAATGATGCTGCCCATTCCTCTACTTCTTACACCCCGTTTTTCTGTACCTACGGGTTTCGCCCTAGGTTTGCCCCATTGAGTGTTCCATCCGTTGTGGCTCAGATTCCTCAGTTGCAGTCTCGATTGGTGTAGTTACGGAAAACAGTACTGTTAGCAAGAAAAAATCTTGAGAAAGCAAAACAGAAATATAAGGCACAGGCCGATAAACACAGAGTATAGCAAAGGGGATTGGGTATGGTTGTCCACTCGAAATATCCGTTTCCGCAAGTACAGTGTCTTCAACCCTAGGTTTATTGGCCCTTACCAAGTGATTCGCCACGTCAACCCTGTGGCTGTGAAACTGAGACTTCCAGCACATTTCAGAATACATCCAGTGTTCCATGTATCGCTGCTCAAACCGGCGAAGTGTCCCCGTACTACCACCCCTGCGCCTGTGAGAGTACAACAGGATGTGGAGTACGAAGTACGGTGCATCTTGGATGCCCGTAGAGTGCGGGGCAAGCTCCAGTACTTGGTGTCATGGAAAGGGTATGGACCGGAGGAGGACTCCTGGGAGCCTGTGGGTGCTGTACATGCACCTAGACTGGTGCGGAAGTTCCACCTGTCCCATCCTGGCAAACCTGGTGGCAGTCAGTGAATTTCGCAAGAGGGGGTGTCCTGTCAGGATTCCCCGGCCGCTGGTAGATCACTGCCTGCAGTCCGAGTTCTGTATGGGCTCGAAAACTACAATCCCCATGATCCTTAGCGTGGCACGCTGGAATGACGCTATGCGCCCGGAAGGGAATATCCTGGCATTCTCGGAGAGAAACGCTGCCGATTATTCCTCCTGGCGAGCACGAGTGATTGCTCGTGTTTTCTGTTTCCAGTCGGCATTTGTCGCGGTGGGCTGAGGTAAGCTCACATCATTGGTTCCCCGGACCTGTGGATTACATTGGAGGGGCTTAGGAAGCGCCCGTATCGAGAGTGGAGAGTCCGTGTCATCATCATCGGTGTTTCACCGGACCTGTGGATTACCTTGGAGGGGCTTAGGAAGCGCCCGCATCGAGAGTGGAGAACGTTGTTTCAGGTTTTCCTCTGGTCTGGGGGGTGCTTGTATTGCGTGCATTCCCGGTGAAAACTGCTTACTATCTCCTGCTCTAAACTAACTATTAGGAGTGTGTACCTCCTATCCTGGCCGGACACCTTGGCTCAGGTGCTGCATGTTGCTATAGGGAGTTCCGTCCCTGTTTGTGCTTGCAGAGACGTATCTGCATAGACGCTGTGTTTACTGCGTTTTTGTTTTGTGCTGGGTATCTTTTTCTTTACTGGTTGATTACCAGGAACATACTTGGTGAATTCCATTTAGGTGATATATGAAAGGTGTAGGGGCTTGACTCTTACGCTTCCTGCGCTTACCCTTGACTTTGCTTTTCATATATAATTACCTCGGAGGGGAAATCTTTACAGAAACTGTATTGAAGTTACTGGAAAAGAGTGATAGTTACTTATTATTTATCCTGGGGCTTTCTGGTCTTCTTCATTCCCATTTTTGGTAGGTGTACCTACATATCCTCTTTTCATTTGACTACTGTCCCCAGAAAGGAAAAGACAGTGGCTTATTTATGTTTTCCTTTGTTGTGTCTTTAAGTAGGAGAACCAGGGGATTTAGAAGACGCCCATTCTATTACTCTTTGCTTCAGCATACCTGTAGGATATTTCAGGTGAGGAAAAGCGTAGCTTATTGTGTAGATAAGTTATCAGTTGAGGGTTACAGTTCCACTCATTCCATGCTTTATATATTTACAGGTTTCCAGTTCCAGTCACCCAGCTGTTCCCCTCCGGACCTATCTTTTTCCCCCGCTTGATCTCCTTAATAGTCTGCGAACCTGATAGCCAGACTTGGGATGATCTAGAGGAGGGCCCCCTTTATAGAATCAATCCAATCCTGAGGAGCAACCACGAAAGACCTGACAATCAGTTCCCAGAACCACCCCAGCAAGGACCAATCCCCTTTATCCACGTGAAGGGAATCAGAGATTTTGTGCAGTTTGGAGATGGCCTGGTACACTGTCGGAGCATTATCAGGGATGAAAATGCAACAACTGGATTGGATCACTCTACATACACCACCACGGTCTGCAAGTATGACATCTAGGGCAACCCTGTTCTGAAGAGTCATAAGTCGGTCCGACTGGAGCTCAGCTGTTAAGTTACTAAGGGCACCGGCCGTTTCAGTCACGGCGGATTCAACTACCCTCGTTAACTGGCGAATGTTCCTGCTGTTCACCATAGGCCCCCAAAACGGCAGAAAACCCTTTGCGAAGTCTCCAAACTCTTGACCCGCAGTGTCGTCTTGACTCAGGACACCCCTAACTGTCCTTGTCCGATGGTAATCTGCCCCGTCCGTGTAGGTGGGTGGCAGCAGGAACGAGATAAAACATGTGCCCGAGAAGTCAGGGGGCAACCACGTGTATGCTCTGTCATGGCAGATGAAGTATGTACCCTTAGCCGCTAAAAATGGTGGGGAAGTCCGGGAGGCAAACACATACGTTTCTGTGCATACGCTCTTTCCCAACTGTGCTTTGGGATCCCTGCCAATACCTTGCAGACATAGGTGACCTTGGTGGGGTACTATCCAAACCGGGGAGGATTTCTTTGTTTTCTTGTTCTCACTCAAGGAAATCCCATACTTAGTGATGTTCCATCTACTGTACGGGGTAAACTCATCTTTGGGAATCGTTCGATATGTGTCGATATCCCTGCTCATATTCCTTATTCCTGCCACTAGTGCCTTGTTGCTGGAATTGCTCCCTGTGGGACGCGGGGGATATGGTTCTATGGAAAACAGGAACATCGTCTGGAAAGCCCACAGAGAACCATAGTAACTGAATGGCAGGACGAAGTAAGGGATGCCCTTATCTGTTGTGTGTGGCATAAGTCCACATATCCAACAATTTGAGGTGTTCATTATAGACTGGTGCTGGTGTAGGAGCTGGAGTTATTTACAAATTCTAGTCTTCTGGCGGACTCGTGTTCTGGTAGGGGGTGAAAGAAGTGCGGAGAAACAGTAGGAGGAGGTGTGGGCTGAGCTTTATTTACAAAGGAAACTCGAAATGTGAATAAAGTATAGCCAACCATGAACATCATTATGCTACACAACATAAAAATACATATTATCAAGAATCTTTTTCTGGCCATCACAGTGCATATTTTCTTTTTAAAGTTCGTGGATCTAGCAGGTCTCTCTACTCTTGGAAACTCCATCCTCTAGTTGCTGCCCGCGGTGGGAGATTGAGTCTGCCAAAGAGTGCTTTCTGTTCAGCCCAGGGTAATTCCCTCGGACCAACCAGAACCGTTGACCTAAACGTCTCCAGCTGCACTCCCCAGACTGTCAACCGCGACCCTAGCAGCAGAACCGGATGGCGGTTCGAAAATCAAAAATGAGCAAGTTCCCTGGGCGAGAGAGCTGTAAAATCAAAAATAGTTCTTGGGGGGGTCTTATTAGTTTGTTTTCACTAGTTCGTATTGTCTGGGCCTTAGATTATACCGCTGTTTCCCAGGTACGGTGTGGTCTTCAAACAATGTTTCAGGTTCTGTAGTGTCCAACTGCATTGACGGTGGCACAAATCCTTGCAGAATGTGATCACTCTACTTTTCGGTACCTGTTCCTTTCAATCATGCATCGCTGAAGGGTGCAAAGCGTGGTACGGACTCAGTCTCAGAGTCAGTAATTCCCTCCTGGACCCACCGGTCATATGGAAGAGGCAGGGGGATCCGTTTACAATGGATCCCGTGGATCCAGTTCTTCTTTCCTTCCACCCGAACGGCTGATCTCGTGGAAAGAAGGACGAGGTATGGGCCGGTCCACCTGGGCTGTTCGTTTCTTGTTTTCTGAAAGTTTTTCACCAATACCCAGGTGCCAGGTTCAATTGCGTGACCTGGATCATCAGATGCTGGCGGAGAGGAACTGTGAACCTGTTGGTGTAAAACACGCAATTTAGTTGTCAATTCGCACAAATAGTCAAGCAGTATAGGGTGCTCTATCTCGCTCAGTTTCTTCGGCCTCGGCACTCCCCATATGTTTGCTGGGCGCCCGAACACGATTTTGTGGGGGCTAAGTCCCAGTCTAGAGTGGACAGCCATTCTGGTAGACAGGAGTGCTAAAGGCAGGGCGTCAGGCCATTTAAGACCTGTGCTGGCTTGGATCTTGGCCAATTTTAACTTTAACGTGCCGTTGTAGCACTCTACTAATCCAGCTGATTGGGGGTGATTTGCAGCGTGGAACTTCTGATGTATGCCTAGACATTCACACACTCTCTTCATCACTTGTCCCACGAATTCACTTCCATTATCACTCCAGACCATTCTGGGCATACCAAATCTAGGGAAGAATTCTTTGACAAGGGCTTTGGCAGTTGACAAGGCAGTGTTGTCCTTAAGGGGATACGCTTCCACCCACCTGGAGAAGGCGCAAACAACCACAAGCACGTATTTCAGATTGTTGCATCTTTCCATGTGGATGAAATCGAGCTGCAGAACCTCGAACGGATACATTGGAGGCGCAAAATGGCCAGCTGGAGTTGGGGTTCCCCTACCGGGATTGTACTTCAAACACACCATACAGTTCCTGACCAAATTCTCTGCGCATTTCGGGATACCACTATTCTGCCATACTGGGGCCAACAACTTACAGATTCCTTTCGCACTAATGTGAGCCATTCCATGGGCCATTTTCACCACTGCAAGCACATATGCATCGGGTAACAGCCATCGTTGATGCTCTGACAATTCGATCCAACAACCATTCGCATCCAATCAACCCTTGCTTTCTCTCCATTCATTCACCTCTTTTTCAGTGGCATCAGATTGTATGGACTTCACACTGTCGATAGTGTCCTCACACATACCCACATCGGCAATCCATCTCGCAGGACCTACAACATACATTCGACTCATCGTGTCCCTTGCAGTCTCTTTCGCAACTACATCTGCAAATGCATTCCCACAACCAACGTCATCTTGAATCTTTCTGTGTGCACTGCATTTCACAATTGCAACTTGTAGTGGCAAGGTCAGTGACTCGAGAAGCTCGTTCACTAGCTGGCCATGTTGGATTCTTGCACCATGTGACGTCAGGAACCCACGTTCACGCCACAATTTTCCAAAACTGTGGGCCACGCCAAAGGCGTATTGGCTATCAGTATACACATTCACTCGCTTTCCTTTTGCCAACACACACGCTCTTGTAAGTGCAACTAACTCGGCTGCTTGCGCGGAATTGTGGGGAATGTGCGCGGCCTCTACAATCGTGTGCAATGTTGTTACAGCATATGCTGCAGTCGTATCACCATTTGGCAACTTGAAGCATGAACCATCAACCCATAAAGTATCATTACATTCAGGAAGGGGAGTGTCCTGCAAGTCTACTCTCCCTTTTGTCTCTTCTTCTGTCCTAAAGCAGCAATCATGTCTTTCAACCTCATCTGTCTCTGCCGGAATAGGCAATAACGTAGCGGGGTTGAGTGTATCACACCTTTTTATGTGTATGTGACTCGCTAATAGTGTCAGCTCATAACTGGACGGTCGAGCACTAGTTAAGTGCTGTGTCTTCGTTCTGTTTAGTAAAATGTCTACTGCATGTGGGACCATGACGATCAGAGTATTATTCATCACTAACCCAGCAGACTGTCGAATACAGACAGCTGCTGCAGCAGTGGCCCTCAAGCAACTTGGTAACGCCTTAGCTACAGGATCTAGAGTCGCTGAGAAATACGCGCATGGGCGCTGTTTGTCCCCAAAGTATTGTGTCAGAACTGATAATGCGCAACCTTCCTTCTCATGGACATATAATGTAAAAGGCTTACCGTAGTCGGGGTTGCCCAACACAGGAGCCGAACACAATGCATCACGCAACTCGTGGAAACTTGTCTGACAATCTTCAGACCAAGGCATAGGATCGGGTGTGTCTTTACAGATTAGTGCCAGCAAAGGTTTAGCCAATAGTGAAAAATTCGGTATCCATTGTCTACAGTACGATGTAATGCCCAAGAAAGCACGCACTTCTCTTTGTGTCCTTGGGACACTCAATCTTGCAATTGCCTGTATTCTTTCTGGGGTCAGTCTCCTTCCCTCCTTCGATAAGATGTGACCTAAGTAGGTCACTTCTTGTCGACAAAATTGTAATTTCGAAAGAGAGACTTTGTGCTTCATGTCACATAAATGACGCAACAACGACAATGTGGCTTGCTTGCAAATTTCTTCAGTATCTGCAGCAATCAGCAGATCGTCTACATACTGAATCAGAGTCGCACCATCAGGTAGAACAATTGTGTCAAGTTGTGTTTTCAGAGCCTGACTGAATATCGATGGACTTTCACAATAGCCCTGAGAAGCGCGTTTGAAGCGGAAGCTTCGTCCTCCTAAATTGAAGCCAAAAATATCTCTGCTCTCCTCAGCAATCGGGATGATGAAGAAGGCGTTCTTCAAGTCAATCACAGAGAACCAAGTGGCTGAAGCTGGAACCATAGTCAATAAGGCAGTAATATCAGGAACAACTGGAAACTGCGGTACAACAATCTTATTCACTTCTCTGAGATCAATCACAAATCTGTACACAGGGGGCTGTGAAGGATCAGTACGCTTTAAGACTGGCAAAACAGAACTGTTACAAATGTTGCCTGTTGTCTCTTCAATTACATCTTTCTCGATCAGATCGTAAATGATAGCTAACAACGCTTTTTCACATTCGCTAGAGATCTTGTATTGGGGAATACGTGGCAACCTAACATTGGCTTTCAATGTTATGACATACGGCGCTATCTTCAAAAGACCCACATCATTAGAACCAGTAGCCCAAAGTACATCTGGAAGAGATGACAATTCTGCTGGGATATTTTCCTTTGCCATATACATTGGAGAAATCACTTTCTTACCTAAGGTAAGTTGTACTCCCGAAGGAGAACAGTACAAAGTCGCATATAATCTCTTTAACAAATCCAAACCTAACAAATTTTCACCACAACCTGTTGTAAGAATGAGGGGTGCTTCTAATTCACATGGGCCAACAGAAAGGGACATAGGACTAGAGATCGGGTTTCTAACCGGGGCGCCAGAAAAACCTACTGAAACATTCATTTCGCCAGACAAAGGTGCGCCAGGAAGTTTTGAGTGCATAATCGAACTTTTTGTAGCACCAGTATCCAGCAGAAAAGGTTCTGACACTCCTGATGTAATCACCTCAACATAAGGTTCATTCTGATCTACTGGAACTGAAACAACTCCCTCTCTTTGTCCATGGCTGTCCTAGCAATTATTACCCTCATTCTCGTTTTCTGCGTAATAGTCATCAGCGTAGTACTGAGCTGACCTAGAAGACGCATTATTCTGTTGATCAAAACTATTCATAGAATTCTGAGGCGGGAAAGAAGTAGCATTCTGGGGGAAAGTTCCACGGCCCCTACCCCTAGGAGCCTGTTGAACACCTCTACCTCTTGCACTGGAAACACCATTTAGACGTCGCGCCAGAGCTGGACAATTGTTCTTGAAATGACCCTCTTCCTTGCAGTATGCACACTGATTCGGACCATACGGTAAACGCTGATGAGAAAACTCGTTTCCTTGCGAGTTTCTCGAATACTGCTGTGGTTCCTGATAATTGGGCTGACTAGGAGTGCGAGGCGGGTAGGCTTGCTGGAGAAGAACTTTAGTTTTTAAATCTTTTGTCTTTTTGTCTGCTTTATCTAGCTCGTCTTTGCGCCTATTTTCGTAGTACTGGGCTGTGGCTAAAATCTGCGCTGACGTGGAAACAGCCCAAGCACTCTCTGAATCTTTCAATTTATTACACAGTTCAGGAAGCAAGTTATGTACAAATTTGTCTACAAACAATCTCTGGCCACCCTCGGTAGCCATATCCTGACCACTATGATCGACGAAAGTCTCTTCGAACCTTGTGAAAAAGTCAGACACATTCTCATCTTTCTTCTGCTTGCACGCAGACAACTTGTCCCAATTTACACGCAATCAGGCATTAAAGTCTTCATGTACGTGATAATTCTACCAGGAAGTTCAGCTACTAAAGGCTCAGGTTTGGACCCACCAACTTGTCTAGCTTCTGCAGCAGTAATATTAGCCCATGTGTCACCTAATTCTTGGTCATGGTCTGTATGACGAATCTTACTCCACAAGGGCTGTGGAACAACATTCCCAAACAACATGTCTACATCTGCTAAATTCATTATACATGAGCTGGCAGTCTGTGATAACTCCTTATAATACTCTGCAGGATTTTTACGAGGATCAGGTAATGTCTGCTTAAGTGCTAAAACTTCGGATCTTTTCCAGGGGACATGTACCCATACACGCTGGAAATGCGGCAGAATTGGCAGATTTGCATTTGCGTCACCTTCCCTCCAGACTGGAGGAACTTTTCTCATGGGGTACTGTCGCACCTTTTTCCTACATGACATTTCATCCTCATATAGTGATCTAGACACGTTTCCTTTACTCCTATAAGATAACAACAAATTTATTGCTTTTTCAACATCGGCACCTACAATCATGCCTTCATAGAATTTGAATCGCATACGGAATAATTCCTGCATTTTGCGTTTGGGATCATTTGTCTCCAAGTCTTCGCAAAGATATACACACATCTCTTCGAACACATATCTCTGAGTGGGTGCATCCCACTGTCGGAAGACTTCCATAACAGACTGAACATCGTATCTAACAGTGTCAGTAACCCATTTGCGTGCTAACTCATTCAGCACTTCTCTTTCCTCGTAATCAGGCAGTTGACTACGCAACTGTCTACGTCCTGTTTTAGGGGTCGTTTTAGGCGACCCAAAGAAAGGCGAGAACAGACCAGTGACGGTACTTGCCACTCTTTGTCGAACAGAAGGAGAAGCTTGCGGAGAGGCAGATGTGCCGGAAAAGACAGGCTGATGAAAAGAGGAAGTCGAGGCAATAGCAGAGGAAGTCGAGGCAGTGGCAGAAGTAGTATCATGAAAAACAGTTGGAGCCGTAGGTAGAGTCGTAGGAACAGTAGAGGTAGTATGTAGCAAAGGCGGCGGCCCTTGAGAAGGCTGCGCCGGAGAAGTAGGAACCAGCTGAAGAGGAGCTGGTGCTTGTGCAAGAGCTGCATTTCGTGCGCCGGGGCGCGGTATAACAAAACGCTTTGGGGGTCCAGTAATACTCGATGTATATGGGGGTGGTGAATTCAATAAATGGGACATTAATGGATCTTTCTCGGATGTTCCCTTCGAACCTTGTCCTTCATGTGGCAACATCGGGTAGCATTTATCTACTGCTAATTTCTTGCTTCTGAGCATTTGCTCACTTTCCTGCTCTTCCTCATTATCCCTGTATGCAATGGCAGCTTGCACCATTGACATACCTCTTTTATTTTTCTTAGCTAGTTTCATTTCTTTCTGTTTGGCTTCTTTGCGCCATAAGCGAAAGAGTCAAACATCGCCGGCCGGGCTTTCTTCTTAAAGAGTTTGACCTCGAGGTTATCTAAAATTTCTGCGTCAAAGCTACCATATTGGGGCCATTTTAAAACACCATCCTTGCGGGTGTATCTGATCCATATTTCATTATACGTGATAGGGCCTACTCCGTGCTTCACATAGAGTTCATATGTTGGAGTTCCAATCGGAGGAACCGGACACGAATCCTCTAATCGGGAGTCCTTACTACAACCAAGACAAAACAACTTTCCAAGTCTGCTAAGATCAGGCATCTTTGCTCACTAGTCTAGCTTCAAACTTCAAGGGATTATCGATTTACGATATTCTCGTGAATACACGAATCCCTCGGTTTTGGCGCTTGCAAGTTCCAAACAAGGTGTATCTCAAGGATACCAAAACTAAGAACAAAACTAAGGACTGGGAGACGCTCCACTTATACTTAACTGAAGTATTGAAGATCGATGACGTCACTAGAAGACTCGTCTATCGTTTCGCTCTACCAAGGATCACTGGGTCCAAAACAGGGCGATAGTCAGGGCAGCAGTCCTTCGTAGCCGTCGGGACGCGGGGAACTCGCAGCAAAGACCTTCGGAACCACGTCGACATACAGGGGTCGCTGAAGTGGCTGGCCGTCCTCTGGAATTTTCACACGAAGCTCCCCACGAACATCTGGCTTGGACCGTCACCGCTTGATACCGCCCCGAGTTGGGCGCCAACTGAGGTGCCGGGTTTTTAGGAACCCGGTGGTGCCAGGGGATAACACCCACGGACCTCTGAGTTCTCCCTGTTCCGGACCACAGAAACCAAGAGTCTTCTAGGTGAAGTCAGAGATCGAGTTTTATTGGCTGCAACCAAGTAACATGTGTCCTAGAAGTACGACAGCCCAGAACTACCATCAGATATCGATGAAACCCCAATAAAACCGGGCACCTCCTCGTCGTAAAACTGGCCATAAACAAGGGACATGGACAGGGGTATGTGTGTAGAAAACATGGTCTGTATGTAGTGAATGGTTTATGGCATGTTGTGCCTTGATGCTATCTTACTCGGCCACTGGGCGAGGGACTGCCCGAACAGGTTTGGCTGGAGGCAGTGGAGTCAGCTCGGCCAGGTCATGGGGAAGTCAGCTAAGGTGGACGTGTCCTTTCACATCAAGCTCGGCCTCAATCAATTGACTATATGAGGGCAAGCCATAAGATGGATGCCGTTCACAAAATGGAGTCCGGGGGTTCAGAACGGAAACCATGGTTTAAGGGTGTTAGCATCACTCAATCACGACGCAAATGCATAGGGATAATGTCCTAATCATTACCGGTCTGTCGACACCAAATTCGTCATGGTACAATGATATTTTGTGACACGAGGGTTGGGCCTCGGTAACATATTACAGTAGGGTCCAGAATTTCGGAACCACACACCATTTCTGAAACTCTGTGATTCTTGATGTCTTTGTTTATTTTCCTCGCTCTTTTTGTGGTACTCTACCTCTTTTTTTGCTTTTGTATACTCATTTGCCATCTCCATCCTGATCTATCTCACTCACTCTCTATATTTCTTTGTAAATGTATGTCTTTTATTTCCCACTCCTGTCTTTAACTCTATCCGCTGTCTTCCAGTCACAACTTCCCTCTCTTTATCCCTGTTTTTACCTTGCTGTCTCTGTAACACACTCTCTGGGCCCGATTCACAAAATTGAGAAAAATCGTAATTTTAAGACTTTCGGTATTCACAGAAGGCATTTAGGAGTCCTAAAGTTAGGAGTCCTAACTATACTACTACTACTAAATTGAGAAAAATCGTAATTTTAGGACTTTGGGTATTCACAGAAGGCATTTAGGAGTCCTAAAGTTAGGAGTCCTAACTTTACTACTACTAAATTGAGAAAAATCCTAATTTTAAGACTTTCGGTATTCACCAAATGCATTTAGGAGTCCTAAAGTTAATAGTCCTAACTTCTGTGAATACAGAAATGAGTACGTTCATTCTGTGAATACCAAAAGTAGTAAGTGCATTCTGTGAATACCAAAAGTAGTAAGTGCATTCTGTGAATGCCAAAAGTAGTAAGTTCATTCTGTGAATCGGGCCCACAGTGTCTACCAGGGTCTCAATTTCACTCACCTCACTTCCTCTCTCTTTGTTGATCCCTCTCACATATCAATGTAACATATTATTCCTTACTCTTCCTCAATTAGTCTTCTCTCTTCCTATCTTTATGTCTCTCTTTCGACTCATATTCTCTATATCGACTATTCTCTGATGATTTCTTTCTCTCTTGATCCCGTTCTCAGTCTTTCATCCTGTGTAACTGACTCTGTCTCCTTGTTTCTTCCTGTATTTGACTCCATTTCACCATATCTCCCGTTCTCTCTCGGCAACTCACTCTGTTTCTTTCCCAAACAATGTTCAAAATGGAATAAAGAAGAAACCGAGAACAGAAAATAAATGGGAAAATACCTAGGCATAAACACTAAACTGGGAAACTAAATATATGATAAGTAAACACCACCACAAAAGGAATCAAAGTTATATTGAGACTTCATTCACAAGAATATACATAAATTAGCAATTACACTTCAAAGAAATAATTACAAAGGAGATTTGAAAAAAATGACTACCAACGTTTTTTTTTTTTAAAGTTAAGAAAAAAGACAGCAACATGTAAGAAAAAATACAATGGGAAAGAACAGCACAATATAAACAGAAATACAGAGAGAAACAGACCAGCAAGCACAATACAATAAAGAACAGCAATGCACTATTTAACAAGTGATGGAAACACATACCAACAACACCCCAAAATAAATGAAAGAAGAAAAGCTCAATCAAATGCAAGACAAAAAGGCTAAATTCAACAAACAAAGGCCAAGGTATTTATGAGAATAGTAACAGAAAACATCTTTAAGAAGGAAAAGAAACCAAAGCTGGAAGGAAAGCAACGGAAGCTCAAACATTAAATCGAATGAGTAGTTAAGCAAAAATTCATCATTAAATAAAGGCTGTTCATATTGTTCACTAAACTGATCAATGGTTTAAAGAAAAGTACAAGAAAAACGTTTTAACTGTTTGCCAGATATATGGAGGTAAATGAACACACCCTCACGCTCAGTCATATTTGGAGTGTAACATTATTGAGGGTGTCACTCTAAAACATAGATGGACAGAGTTATAAAAAAACATGAAATTTCAATGGCAAAGAAAAAGTTCGTACAGAGAAAAAATGTGGAAGTTCTACAACTTATTGTTGAAACACATTTTCAGAAACCAGTGTTTCAATCAAAATGCTGAGCATGGTGTAATATAAGGTTCAAAAACATTTCAAAAACGTAGGCAGTTTTTAAACATATACACAATGGGCAGTTTCAAACAAAAAATAACATTTTGCAAAGGCGAGAACCCTGCTCATAAGAAAACTTAGATATTGCATGAGCAATGGCGAGCACATTTTTTTTTTGATAGAGTGATTAATAGCCCATTCCAACATATCTGGATGATTTATGTTCATCACACATCTGGTGTATAGATTGCACCATGCAAAGGCTCCAGCCTTATTTCTTGATCAGCTAAATGATGCACTTCTAAATGGATATGCTGCTGAAGTTGAAATGTTAACTCATGGTGTTCAGTTAATTAATGCTTCAAGTTTGCAAGCTAAGGAAAATACAAACCCAGGAACCAGAGCAGAATAGGCAGTTGATTTAAGTGATCCTTCATTCCAGCTCAGATTCCAAAAACACATTACTAAAAACCTACCTACACATCTGTGTATGCAATCGTCACACCTAGCACGAAGAACAAACCAGAACAATTTTTCATAATAAAAAAGATTGAAAAGAATGACAAAAGTCATTGGTTTAAATTGGTCCTGTACCGTGTGGAAGAAGATAGGTTTGATATGAGCAGCAAAGCATTATGCGTATGCTGTCCTTGCAACTTAAATTGCAATTGTATGCCGATGAGAAACATCCTGAATGGTATGGGCATTTAACCTGTGACAAAATAGCTTAGTTAACTCAATGTCTAGGAAAGTGTAACTATACAGACAGTATATCTCTTTATCCATAATCTGCTGCTAAACACCTCAAAATTCCCCCAAATGAATGATTAAATACATTAAAAGAAAAGTTTGTGTGCTTACCTTTTGATGAGAAAGAAAACATAGAGACACTTGGAATTTGCCACAAGGTAGCTGAACCAAATTTTGTTCTGGAAATGGTGCGCTAGGTAGCATTATTTGTCCTTGGGAATTAAGGAGATCTCTAATATTTAAAGGCAAATTACAAATATTGAGCAGTCATAGATATATAGAGTACTTTGTCTGCAGTTGCAACAAAAGACACTCAAACAAAGAGGACTGTTTGAAAAAAAAGAAGATATAAGAAGAGATATTCGAGCACTATACATTCCCTCCTTTGCGTACTAGAGAAAATGGGAGATGTGATTGAAATGTAACAGCTGAGACAAGAAGAAGGTGAACTTCTAAGTGTATTGGTAAAATGCCGGAGAATCACAAAATGATAGTCCTGTCAAATATTCAGCTTTAGAGTTTTGGCAAGTTTGTTATATTCTGATGAACCATGAGATCAGAGGAACATGGGATATATTTTCCATATCCATTTGAATTTTGATGATGAATGTAATCTACTTAGTAGCCCACATGTAAAAATGTGAATGTACTGTTTGAGAATATGGGCCCGATTTAGATCTTGGTGGTCTTGCCAGCGTCCTGCCGCAGAGGTGATCACTTGTACTCTGCCAAGTCAACGGTCTTTTACCTGCCGTATTTAGATGCATGAAGGCTGCCTCTCCCTCTACGTCAACAGAGTGTTTTCCGCTGAGGTCACTGCACGCTGCTGCCGAAGCGGTGGATTCCAATGCGGACGAATACTACTCAGTCTCCCTCAGGGTGAAGTGTTCTAACTGAGCAGATTTAGATTTCACAGTTGTGCTGACAGTCTACTGGCTGAAGTTCCCAGATGGAATGAGTAATTTGGGGTACTCGCTCAACAATGTACAATCACTGTGGCCATTGGATGGATGCTAGCAGAACACGCCTGATGTCCATTGAGCAAATGGAAACACCTGATACTACACTATAAAAGACCATGATCTTTTGTCATTCAAGCTCCACAATGACATTTTGTACAATAGGCTTTGCCAGTCAAGCAAGGGTTCGTTTTTCATTCTCCCTGTCTCCATGTCTCCTGTCCCTTTACCCCATTTCACTTAGTAACTTGTGGTCAGTTATTTAATTTATTCTTATTTTTTGCACAATGACAGGGCCCAAAAATGTACTCAAGAAGAATAGTCTGTCATGGTGGGTGAAAATCTAAGAGTAGAGCCACTTTATTTTGGAGCCCATGCCCAAAATACACCCCTATCTCAGAAAAGGCAAATGTGGTTCAGAAATGAATGCTGTAGCAAACAACCTGCACACACAAAACGAAATTGAGAAGAGGTGAATGACCTGTGGGGGTGGGTTCATTCCCTGGCCTTCAGGCAACACATTAAGGACACATAGTAGGGGACTGGTGGTGGTTCTCCCAGGCCGCCAATTCCATTCATGCCCAGGGAGGAGAAGATCTTGCAGATCCTACATCCTGACGGCTTGACAAGAATACCTGGTGGAGTGGTGTCTGGTAAGTTACACTTTGAAAAGTCTCATTAAACCTCAATGTTTTGTTTCTTCTCAACTCGGTTGATGCCAATGTGTCCTGCACATATTTTCCTAGCAAACAAACCACTAATTATCAGTATCAGATAATTTAGAATTAATGCATGAATGTATTGTGTCGCACCCTCACCGAGAAAGAAACTGTGTCTATCATGAGATCCATCCACTCTGGAGCCCCAGCAGCACCATGCCCCCACTACATTTTCAACCTCGGCAATCACCCCATCATCAAAGAACTCACCAAGGTCCTCAACTCCTCGATCACCACGGCACACTTCTCATACAAATGGAAACATGCCAACGTGAAGCCGTAGCTGAATAAACCATCTGCCGACCCAGAAAGTCCTAAGAACTACTGACATATTTCTCAGCTCCCCTTTCCAGCCAAACTTATCGAAAAAGCTATCAACATACATCTAGAGAACCACAACCTGCTGAACCCCTCCCAAGCTGACTTCAGAGCAAACCACAGCACTGATACAGCTCTAGACCCAAACACAGATGACATCAGAATGCTGCTAGACCAAGGAGAAACATCAGCCCTCATCCTCCTCGACCTCTCATTAAGCTTTACCATCGTATCCCACCACACACTGATCAACAGACTGGACCATATTGGAAACCCAGGAGCATCCCACAAGTGGAACCCATCCTACCTCACATGAAGAAGGAAGATCATCCTCCTTTCATACTCCTCGTTCCCTAAGAACATCACCTGCCTTGGACCTCAAGGCTCTTTTCTCAGCCCAAAACTCTTGAACGTATTCATGACAACCCTAGCTAAAATAGTCGGGAGCCACGAGCTCAACATCATCTCCTACGCCGACACCACCCAACTCATCCTCTCCCTGATAAATGACTCTGCAACCATCAAAGACAAGTTCCAAAGATACACAAAGGATGAGGCCATCTGAATGAACAACTATCTCAAACTCAACACAGACAAGACAGAAGTACTCATCTTTGGGAAAGGAAAGGAAAGGAAAGGAAAGGACAACCTGTGGAACAACAAATGGTGGCCACCTGAGCTGGGAACTACCCCCAAGCCCACAAATACTCTGTAACCTTGGCATCATCCTCGACAGCCAGCTGTCCATGAAGAAGCAATGTAAAGTAATGTAATGTAAAAGCGAACTTATATAGCTCAGCTATCACTCCAAGGAGCATCTTGGTGCTGATACAGAAAACCAGAGATGGAAGAAAAACTGGTTTACTGCTCCCACGGGAATAAGTAAGGCATTCAAATCAGAGTTTTACACAGTATGTCAGGTGCACTATAAATCCAGGTTTTAAGTGACTTCCTAAACACAGACTCAGATGCAAACTGGCGGAGCTGAGGTGGAAGTTGATTCCATGCCTTTGACCCTATGGCCGCCAGTGATTTTTCTCCCTTTGACACCAATCTGAAAGTTGGAATGGTCAACAGATTTGCATTGGATGATCTTATGCTACGGGAGGGAACGTAGCGCTTAACACCAGTTTGAAGATATTTGGGACCTCGTGAATGAAAGGCCATAAAAGTGATGATTAGGACCTTAAACAAAACACGCTTATTAATTGGCAGCCAGTGCAGAATGTCTAATGCAGCAAAGGCAGAAGATTTCTTAGGCCACTTCAGTACCAGCCTAGCAGCCTCATGCTGGACCATCTGAAGCTTGTGCATGACTTCTTTGTTGGTTCCTGCATAAAGGCTGTTACAATAGTCCAGCCTGGATGTAATAAGGGCAACAGCAACAAATTGCCTGGCTGATTATGGAATCATGTGGAAGAAATTCTTCAGAATTTTTTAATATAGAAACATGTGCCCGCAACTGCCAGGGATTGTTGTTTGAAGGATAGGGTGGTATCAAAATGTATTCCTAAATTCCTAGCTGCATTTATTGTATTGGGAGGGGGGGTGGCATTTTCTGGCCACCAGAGTTTAGGCACAAAGGGGTTCTGGTGGCCAAAAAGCAGGATCTCTGTTTTTTCTGAGTTACACCTCAGATGGTTATTATTCATCCATTTGAAGGTTCTGAGAGGCAATTTCTGAGATTTTCTTCCGACTCTGTAGTGTCATTATCCAGGACCAGAATAAGCTGTGTATCATCTACATATGAGATGGTATGGGCCTTAAAGGACGACATTAGCTTAATCGGGGGGACATATATACAATGAAAAGGGTCGGGCTCAGGCTCGATCCCTGAGGGACCCCTGATATAAGTGTTTTTTCTTCTGAGTTAAATTGTCCTAGGTGATCACTTTGCGCCGATCTTGCAGAACGCTCTCAATCCACTCTAGGACATTACCAGATATGCCAGATTATGTAAGACGGTCTAAAAGAATGGCATGGGAGACCGTGTCGAAGGCCGCGGACAGGTCTAATTGTTAGGGTTTGTGCACAGCAAAGAGCATGTCCCCTCTCATTGCATTAGTGGTCTCTGTAATAGTTCTCTTTAAACATACTACTGAAAGCCTTTCTTGTTATCTCAGCCCCTCCTTAAGACTTCTGTGTATGTTGCTCAATGTATTCACAAGTTTGGACATTGCTGTCTTGTTTGCACATTGGGCCTTGCTTTTACCAAGGCTTATTTAGAAAACATTGGACCTTGCTTTTACCAAGGCTTATTTAGAACACTCCTCCCTATGCCATGTGTTACTTCAACTCATTATCATAATAAATGAAGCTCTGCACACCTGCTTGTGAGAACCACACCCAGTTCTCCGAACCACACCCTGCTCTTCGTACCACACCCAGCCCTGTTTATAAAAGGCAGCCCCTGAGCCTCACCAAGTGCTTGTGCTGGTCTACCTCCCACTTACCTGAGAACAGATCCTTCAGCGCTGGCACCCCTGCTCTCTCCAGACCTTTATTGACTTCAACGGGCACAGCTTCTGGCTCTTCCTTCTAAGGTTTTCCACTACTTCTTGCCTCAGCCCCCCTTCTGTCAACTGCAATCGACCTGCAAAAGAGAAAGAGGTCAAGGTTAGACTGATCAGTATTCCTTTTCAGCAACAAGTAAGTGCAAAACCTTTTATTACCTGAAAGAACTTTATCGGCGATTTCTGGATTCATGTAAAGACAATTTGGAACAAGATATCGCCCACGAACTTTGTGGTTCAAACCCTTTGTTACAAGAATACTTTGTGGAACTTTGTGAAATAAACATTGTTTACCATGGACTTTTTTAAAAATCAAACAGAGGAAACCATTGACAGCAAGGAAACAGTAAATAAAGGACTTGCACAAATTACCTGCTGTATTTAGATGTAAAAGTACAGTATTTGTTTTATAAAAAGTCTGGAAATGTGTGAAAAGTGAGTTTGCTATTAAGAATTTAGGCTTTAGTTATATTAAGGTGAATGTTAGACGTTGGTAATTCTGATAATGATATTCATTTGATTTTACAGAAGTTTTACAGTAATAGAAAGCAAATCCCAGAACAGTAACACATTTCAAACCTGGAAGCTTGAGACCAGAATCCAAGAGGTACTTTTAGAAGAGAATTTCTAATAAGATTAAGGTTTAGTCAGGAACACATTTAGGGATAGGTTGCACTTATCTGTTCTTTGTTTATGTTTCATTAGGCACCAGTTTCTACAGATTTTAGCAGCTCTTCTACAGTGGAAACGCAAGAGCGGTGTTGTCTCTCTTTTTTTATTTCATCCACTTCCCCCCTTCCCTTGAGCTTCTGGTTCTTAGTACACTGTTTTAAAACTAGTGTGCTGGAACAAGCAGTTTCAGGGTGGGGTCGGACTGTCTTCAACCCCCATCAGAACTGAACAGAAACTCAGGTGAGCTGGGTTTTGACACTAATAGCACCAGAACTGCTTTCTTTCCCTGATCCAGGGCTACTTGTAGGGTTTCCGGGGTATACAAGAGGGTGGACTCTGTCGAGGGTTGGGCTCTAAAACCTGATTGATTAAAGTGCCATACATTTGTTTCCTCTAGAAAAGTAGTGATTTGTCTATTAACACATTTTTCAGTTAACTTACACAGAGTAGGTAAGAGCAAAATAGGTCGTAGGTTAGAGAGGATCTTAGGATCTGCCAATTGCTTTTTCTGGAGAGGTTTTACCGCCGCAGGTTTCCATTCTATTGGGATCTTGGCTGTAAGAAGAGAAGAGATTAATATATTATTAATAATGGTGTTTACAATGTCAATGAGGGCATGAAGTAGAGTGGTGGATCAAGGGTCAAAAGGAGAGCCTGATTTCATGGACAAGATCGCCAGACATGCATCCTCCAGCCTGATAGGCTGGAAAGTTTTCATACAGGCTATATCTGTGCCTGCAGTGGTTCCCTTATCTATGATAGATGGAGTAGGAGAGGTGAAGTTTTTTTATAAGTGTCAGAACTTTTTCTTCAAAGTAGTCTGCTATGCTGTTACAAAGGCTCTGGAATGGAGTAATCTCTTGAAGTAGGCTATTCAGATTTGTAAACAAATTGACTATTTTGAAGATCTCCTTCTGCTTGTTATTTGTACTTTTAATGGCCTCCTTGTAATAAGTTTTTTTTGAGGTTTTGATCAAAACATGATATTTTCTGCATGTGGTTTTGTAGATGTTGAGGTCATTACTATCGTAATTTCGGCACCATCTACCTTCTAGCACCCTTACTTGACCTTGCAGTTCTTTAAAAAAATGTTTCTTTTTTGGTGGCCTATGAGATGAAATTGAAGGTGCCGACTAATCTCTTAGTGCGAGCATCCATTGGCCCAGGAACTGGTTCTCAATTATAGGGTCTCCAATCATATTGGGTCTACCCACGAGAGATTTTGGGAGGAGGTCTGGGAGCCCTATAATTGCCTTCCAACTGGCTTTATCCTGTAGTAGAGTTTTTGTTTTTTCTTTCATTGGGGGCCTGTCCTTTATCAGGAGTTCAAAGGGGATTAGTTTATGGTCAGATCATGTTTGCACGACAGGGGACTGCACTTTGAGAGTATCCAAGTTAGAACATATGCATTCAAAGATAAGGCCTGCGCTGTGTGTATCAGATAACGAGAGTTGTTGTAGGCCAAAAACATCCATTATCTCCTTGAAGCAAGTTGCTCCAGGATCCTTATGGGAGTCCAGATGTAGATTAATGTAGCCTAGCAGCGTAAAATTGGAAAACCTAAGAGCAAGGGTACTGACCACCTCTCCAATGCTTTCTAAAAACTTTTTGTGCTATTCCAGATGGTGGTAAACTGGTACGCCTGCAAAGGTGAAGGAGTCATGAAGCTGAAAGCAAAAACTGATGCTTTTTGCTCCTCTCAGTTCAGGTACCTGATCTATTGTGCATCTAAGAGTATTGCGATAGATAATTGCGAGACCATCTCCACGTTGCTCTGGTCTGTCTGCCCTTTGAATAAGATAGCCAGGGGGGAGGGTGTTCACAATGTCTGGATTGCACCAGGCTTTTAACGATGTCTTGGTTCAAAGAGGCAGTGCAGGTCATCATCAACTATAAGGTCAAAAATGTGAAGTGCGTGTTTGCACATTGATCTTGCATTTATAAGGCCCTCACATAGACTTCTATGTGAACCCTTCTCTAAAGGTATAGGTGCTTTAGTAAAATTAAAAGCCTTTTTACAGTTGTCACAGCTGATTGGTCCCTCCCATTTAGCAGCATTTAGGGACTGATAGCATTTAGATGGAACATTATTTAAAGATAATATAAGATCCCTTGAGAGAGGCTGTTTTAGACATGGAGAGGCAGCATGTCTGACCCTGGGCCCGGTCCCGGTGGGGATGGGCGCTGACAGGCTTCCCTTTGGCGCGCCATCCTCTGCTTTGTCGGCACCATCTGTGCTTAAAAAAGGTGACTGAGATCCGCCCTAGTCAGGAGACCATACCGCCACCTTTACCAAAATGGCCCCCTCTAGTGTGCCACAGGAAGTGAGTATCACTCACAGTGGGTCGCGTTTTGTAACCTCCCTCCACACAAACAGCACAAGCTGTGATGGACCGGGCAGAGAAAACGGTGCCCAGCAAGTCAGCGCTGTCTTCTCCACTTGCTTCCTCACCCTCCGAATGCTCATGAAGGTTTTCAGATGGCTCCCACCCAACACAGGCGAGCTATCACACAAGCTCTCGTCACCAGCAGCCTCGACTATTGCAACTTCCTCTAAGTAGGAATCACCGCCCAACTCTTGAGAAAACTGCAGACCATCCAGAACACAGCAGCCAGACTCATACTTAGCCTTCCTAATCAGACGCATATTATTTCTCACCTCAGGACACTCCACAGGCTACCAATCACAAAGAGATGCTGGTTCAAGCTGCTCACCCAAGCTTACTGAGCACTACACAATGAAGGACCAGCGTAACTCAACAAACGTGTGAACTTTCACCAAACCACCAGGGAGCTTTGTTCCAGATTCCTCTCCCTGGCAGCCACCCAACGCATCCGCCGAGCTAACAGCCGAGGCCACTTCTTCACCCACTTAGTGGCTCAGACCTAAAACACACTCCCCCTACACTCCAGATGTTCAGGAAAGACCTCAGGACCTGGATGTTTAACCAACAGGTACAGGAAGCATGATCCAGAAGCATGTTCTCACAGTGCCTCAAGACCCTCACTGGTTTAGCAGCCGTGATTTACAATTCCTGATTGATTGATCTAAGATTACAGGTGTCAATCTCCATTACATGTCCGTGATTGTATGGGGCCTGTCAGTGTTGTAATTCCAAATAACCCATTACCCATATGTGTATCAAAATGTAAATGTCTGGCCCAATTCCACTGTATATTTTTTATAGGTATGTTCCAGTAACAATTTTCCGAGTGTTGGGAAGTTGCCTTTGGAATGACTAGAACTAGCATGATGCCCTGTTTCTCTTTCTCAAAAGAATATTGCTATGTCAAGTTGCTCATTATCTCTATCCTAACAGATTTTAATATATGGCAAAGTCTCTTTAGTGATCAAGCCCTATTCACTGCTCTCTTCTGAATAAGTTTCCAGTTGTTTTTTTAATGTTATCCTGTTCTTCTAAACCAATTGTATTGATGTCATGAGGTATACTAAGCAAACTGTGTTTACACAAAAAATGTCAGGTAAGCGAATTACTATGTTAAATATATGTGGTGCTTGCAAAAATTTACATTGCACAGTTTACATGATGACTAATGCCAAACAGCCATACAATTAGTGGAAAGGTCTGTTTTGCAGTCATTTAGGCCTGGGAATTGTCAACTACATATTTCACCTCTCCACTGTGTTGTCCTGAATGTTTGGAAGATGTTAGGTATACTATCACTTCATGAACATTTCAGGACATCTTAGTACTGCTGGTTTGAACTTGCACTGTTTAAAATTGATAAAAGTTAGGTTAATTTGTGCAATACCACTGGAAGCTATCATCACAATATTCTCTACGTATTTTGTGTTCCAGGTATCTATATAGTCTGTCTCTAAAGATGTGAATGCACAATACACATTTTTACTAGTAAGAATGTTCTCCATTTATCAATAGGTCACACAGTCCGAGCACATGAGCAGGTTCCAGCCATTGAAGAAACCTCCACTCCAGCCCAGGATAAAGCCTACAGTGAGGACAGCACACATGGTGATATGGTGAAACTTGAGGAGCTTGGTACATCTGGTAAGCCTGGGAAGACAGCTCCAGTGATACTCTCTGCTCCTGCACCAACAACTCCCACCCCATTTGTGAAACCTAAGCAACCTGAAGACTCCACTTTCTGTGTTCCTTCCACTGTGACACCAGTTATGTGCACTCCAGTAGTGGTTAATGTTGTGACCACACCACCACCAGCTTCAGCTTGCCCAGGAACCATTTGTATGGGACACACTGGTAGTAGGGTTAAGGGTTTTGGGAGGGTGTCTGTGGGCCAGCATACTAAGTCCACTGAGATCACTAACTTCCAAACCACCATCACACAAGTCTTGGGAGCCTACCATCAGTCCTAAGACAGGATGGTGCAGGCTTTCACCGAGTACCAGGAGATGCAGCAGCTGCAGAAGGAGCACAACCAGCAGACGGAGGCTCATAACTCAAATATAAGCTCCCTGTTTGGCGTGCTGCAATACATTTACACCAACAAGTGCAGGGCTTTCCCAGCACCGTCTACCCCTTTCTGACATCCTACAACATCTGAGTCATCTATATTGCCTTATCCACAGCCACAGAGAAAGAGGCCTTACCACCAGAAGAACGACCCTCAGCCTCCATAGACCTTGCAGCTGTGGATTGCCCCAACATCCCCTGCCACAGGGGTTTTCCATGCAGATCACCGGGAGGTGAGGGTAGCAAGACCTTTGCCACAGACAGCAAGAAATCTCAACAAAAATTTCCTCCAGTGTGTACCTACCATTCACTCTGTGGACTAATGCTGGACACATTTGCCTTTCTGATGCCAATAGTATATTCGACATTCAACTTCAACAATTGTGGCTCTCTAACTATGGTTTCCTTCACCTTAACTTCCTTCTTCATGTTTTGCTTTGCTTTTGTTATGTTCACCCTCTTTAATTTCATTACATTTAGTTCAATACATTTCCAAGTCAAAAAGTAATAGACTTGCGTTGTAAATCTAAACTCTACCATGCCCTGACAATGACAAAAAAATCAAACAATTGTGTACACATAGATGATTTGCAAGTAGGTAATGTTTATTTCAGGTTCCCAACATGACTCAGAAAAATGTCATATCATTCAATCATTAACTACTATTTTTATCCCATTTGACCAATACTTGTCCTTCAACATTTGAGCTAATAATCCATACATCAGTCTAATACTCAGTGCTAGTTTGCACATTTCTAGTTCAAGGCCTTGCAATATGCAGGAAGGGGATATGCCTAAAACAATAAGATAGCATAAGCTATAGCCAGATCTCCTAGCTCACATGAGGAATCCCACTTCAAATACTCCAAAAGATAAAACCATGACATCACTTCATTTTGTAGACAGAGGATCATTACAAACCACTGTTCCAGTGTCTAGTGGAATGTCACAACCAGGTTCTAGTGGTATGACACACGTAGTATGTCCCACAATGATGTGTCACACCAACATCTACATACACTTTACACACAATGAAGATTTTACCAATGTGAAGGAAGACTGTCATGATTTAGCTCCACTACCACGTGTTTTGAGCAAATGATAGCACACATATTGCTTTAGTGCCAATACACAATAGCAATCAAGTTCAAATGGTCCAATGTAATCTTTATATCTCCCATTCAATCACAGTGCAAGTAACCTTGGTGCAAGATTTGTACCAAGTTTGTATCTGTCTTCCCCAGTATCAACCCAGGTTCCCTTTTTATTTGGAAAGAACACCATATACCAGCAAATGTGACAACTCTGAAATTTCCAAATAAAGATGACATGGTGAGGGAATCTCAAACAGATAAAAAAAATGATTACCAATCACACAGAACATGATGGGCAGATTACAAAGTGAACTTTTGGAGGACATAGTTTCACAAAACAATCAGGAATAATCAATGTAACTGAACACAATTGTCAATGTGTCCTAACTTTGATCAACAAACACCTTTGACCTGGTTTTCCCGGCACATCATTAGTTGGTGTAATGGCGAAGGACATGCCATGTAAAAATATAATTACAGTCAGTCAGTCAATAAAGCTTTATTTCCGCAGTTTTCAACCATAAAAGCAGAGTACAAAACACAGTATCAAATCTAAGAGTTTAAACTATTGATCAAATGGATAATATAAAGCTTTACATAAGACCAGGTTAAAAGTGCGAGTGGAGTCCAAATACAAATATGACATATTAAAAAATATTAAAATGCCAATTACAGTAAAAATGGAGAAGGAAGCATATAACGAACACCAATTGACAAGGATATTTAAGAGAAAGGGATACTTACCATTCATAGCAGTTGGTATACAGCAACTTAACTACAGGGACTTTCTAGAACCTTAATCCTAGCTCTGCGAGTGCCCCACATTGAAAACAGAAACCTTGAGGTGGCAAAGGCAATCAATGGGGTAAAATCATATTTCAGGATCCTGTATACTGCTAAATAGTTGCTGAGACCCAAGTTGTTACATAATTGCCGAATCCACCTTACTCTGACTTTCTTATAAAGGGAGCAGAATAACACAACATGGAGGTCCAATTTCTCCTTTTCTGTGCAGCCCGGACAGCCCAAATGAGTGGTAAAAGTGCCTCCATTTGTTAGTTGAAGCCCTTAATGGGAGCGTTCCATGCCTGAATTGCAGGTAAAGTTTCTTTGCCATAAAGGGCTACATGTTGTCCAGATTCTGCTCAAATTTGTACATATATTTGACCTCCAAAAAGCGATTGGTTAGAGCACCCAGTAGAATGTTCTGTGTTAGACATGCCAAATTATATTCCTTTAATGCCAGGGAGAGTGATTCCTTGGAAATAAGGGGGCATGAATCCTCCGGTGAGTTCCAGAGGTTAGGTCACCCAATTTTAGAGCAAAGGTGTCTGATGTGCTGGAGCCATGGTAGCTTCCCCGCTCCCAAAGTGGACAGGACATTCTTTAGTTCCTCCCTGTAAGTAACAAGTTCGGGGGTGCTCCAGAGCCATCGCCAAAAAAGGAGAGGACGGTTGGCGATTATATCCTTTATGGGGTCAACTCCCAGATCGATCCTCAAAGGGATAAGTGGTGTACCCTTCAGGAGCCCCAAAAGGCATCTAAAGAAGTTGCTCTCTGTCAAAACCAGTGAGTTATCGGACCATTGGCCCCACAGTTCAACCCCATAAAGGGCTCTCCCCCTGGCTTGGGTCTTATAGATTTCCACGGGGGCCCACCATTTTCACACTGCATTTGTTATGGACCTTAAGGATACCACCGGAAGATTGTGACAATTTAAGATTTGCTTTTGTTACTTGGGGCCTCCAGTCCATTTGGTCATTAATATTAACCCCCAGATATTCAAAAGTGGACGTTCTCTCCAAGGCTATCCCATTCATTTGGGGATGAGAACAATTGAGAGACTTTGAGTGAAAAACTATATATTTAGTCTTAGAGAGATTAATCTCAAGGTTTCTTTACAAAAGTTGCAAAACTCTATCAAAGTCCTTTGCAATCCCATAGGGGATTTGGATAATAAGAGCGTGTTCGCCAGCCAGTGGGAATCTAAGTCTTTTGTGGCCAGTAAATCGGCAATCAAGCCATTGAGGAAGAGAGAGTGTGGGGGCCAGGACACAGCCCTGCCTAACCCCTTTTTCCACTGGAATGGAGGCTGTTAATTCCCCTTTGTTCCCAAAGTGTACCCTTGCAAATGTATCTTTATGCAGGAATTCGATCTGGCCGCATGGGTATGATGGCACACCCATGGCTCTCAAAGATATACTTACACTCTTGAGAAGAAGTTGTCAATGTCATCTAAACAAAAGTCAACTTCTTCCTCTTCACCACTATCATCTACTTTTAGGATCTGCAGCCGGAGCCTCTTAATGGTCTCCATCCTCTGCGATGTAAGAGATCTTCCAAAAGTGATTTAGCACACCTTCACGTGTGAGTAGAGGAGGACTCCACCAGTTTTGTCCAGACAACGAAACCAGCCCTCTAGGAGCTAAAAAGCCCATTCCACTGGCTGCCATGTTCTTCCATGGGCCTCACTGAAGCAGACTACCCCTTGGGTTTTGGATTCATCAGCACTGCAAACAGCCATGGTCGGTTAGGATAAGCTGAGTCTCCTAGATGAAAGACAAAAAAAGGGCCACAATAATGTAACACAATTCCAGATTATATATCTAGAAATACTCCAAACAATATATTGAAAGTTTGTACTGACCAACAAGCAATGCCCTCTAATGGTTAAGTTTAGACATTTTTTGGGCATGGAGCTGTTTCATAGTACAAACGAATAATGGGCAGACAAGGTAATAAGACAACTTGCACATTGATTGAATGGAAATTGTTTTGATTCTGATGGACCTGTTGTCTGGCATGTGGTTGCACTAGGGCATTATGTTTGCCATCAATGGCACCAACCACATGCGGCAGGTGACTTAAACCATAGAAGTCACCAATCACATTGGCTAAATGCTGCTGCGATAGAGACTAAATAAAACTGTTGATGTGTTTCATCATTGAAGATAGAACTTTGTGTAGCACACCACTGAAAGGTAGTTACAACATACCACCAGATACTGCCACATTGTAGTGAAAGGATCCTGTGGCTACAAAATGAAGAACTGACATGAGTTTGACAATTGGTATAATAGATGTAGGATTTCTCGTGTGAGGCTGAAGATCTGGCTCTAGCTGATGACATAAATCTAATATAGTTTGCCTATTTAACATAAACTTCTTGTTCTATCTTCTTTTTCCATGGTGGCAAGGTCGGGTAATGGGAGGTGCACCAGAGGCTGTTGTCTCCTCTTTCTCCAATGGTCAGATATCTATATTGGAAAAACATTTGATTTTTTTTCATATCATCTACAGCAGCATATTTGATGAGTAACACAAAAGTCATGTATTTTGACAAAATGTATATGTTTTAACACATAATATGAACTAGAATTTGCCTCTTGTCTGTTATCCATCACAAATTACATGTATGGCCTTGATATGAATCTTAAAAATAAATGTGGAAATAATCCATTTTAAAAATATTACTTACACACATAAAAAAAAATTCCTTTCCAAAAATACCATCAACTGAGGTGTACACAATACCACACTAATATTGCGTTTCAGCACAGTAACACACTACACATAAATCTTTCTTTAAAAAAATTAGTGTCTTTCGAAGTGTGATTATATGAATAAACTAGCCCCCATTTGGTGTGGTGGTGATGCACTCGCAGTCACTAACAAACTAGTTTGAGGTCCTAAGATGGCGGATGCTTGACCTCATCGAAAGGACATTTGGAATCAGAAGGCGACTGCAGAAGTCAACTACACAGTGGGCGGTAAACTCCACGACGGACACAGCCATAGACTAACGTTGGTGAATGTAATAGTAGAAGGCTACTGGCTGTGTCCTCTGCTGAATATTGCGCACATCACATATATGAGCTCTGCAGTTTTAAGAAAAGCTGATTTACCTCCTAAAACTGCTGCTAACATTCCACTTTTGCTGCTGTTTCTCACCTTTGGGAGCAACCATGATAGGTTCAACAAGAGAGAGGGCCCATGCCTTAATGCCATAGGAGCTGGAGTTGCCGACAAAAGAGGCCCTTTCCCTGTATGGTCAGTGTTATTGCCCACTAGAGGAACAGGAGCTTTTCTGAAATACATATGTGAATCTGTCTCACTGGCTCTTTTCTATTTACACAGGCAACAATGTCCCTTTGAGTTCCAGAGTAAAGTGTAGTGATTGATGTTAATTGTCACATAATATGGTCCTAACATGGGCCAATGATGTTACGGATTTGTAAGCACACTCCAATGTCAAATAAATGGATGACTGACAAAATATTGAATACAAGAATATTGATTTACCAGAATATCGAAGTAAAAATATAGAATGACAGAATTTCGACTCCCAATCTACAAATAGGTAAGTGCAAAAATATAGAATAAAAAATATCAATGTTAAAAATATAGAATGCTAAAATATCGAATTTTTTAAATGTCTTAAAAATAATATAACATTAATTAAATAATAAATATAATTAAGTAAAACATACTCAAAATTAAGTAAAAAAGGTTGAAAGTAATAAAGAATATCATCTTAAAAAATAATAAACATACATTTTTTATATATATATATATATATATATATATATATATATATATTCACTGAAAAAACCATAGGTTTCACACCAGTTATAGTTAGCTGGAAATTTTACTGATATAAAACCATTGAAATTCCCACGTTATAGTTAGTCGGACTCACTATAACTTGCGCGTGCAATGCACTGCTGATGACATCACATATTACATCACTCATGACATGGTCAGTGACATCACTCATGACACCATCCTTGTGACATAGTGACAGACCTCCTTTCACTATAATGTAACCCTTGAGACACATATTCAAAAATAGAAACTGAAATTTTTTAAAAAATGGAGATACCTATATCAGTTACAACAAGCAATTCAGTAATTCCACTATCTATATACACATCCACTCATTCACCAATAGTTCTATATAGTCACTCATACATATACTCACTCATCATATGAAGTGATACACCTATACATCCTGTTACACACCGACATTCATCCAAAAGTTACTCACACACATATTCACACGTGCAAATAAACTATTGGACATCCATTTATTTGAATATAGAGTTATACACACACTTCCACCTTACTTCTATTTAAAATTACACATATTTATTCTCTTAAACAATCACTTATAGAAACACATACTTATTTAAACAGGAACTCTTACAATCTCTTACTCTCACATATACTCACTTATATACATCAATATTCATATATACTAGATTAAAACATATGTAGTTACTGATAAAGACACTAGTGAGACAGTCATTCACTCACTAACAAACACATATAGACACTCATCCACCCATACAGTCCTGTACATATGTTGTCTTCAAAACACATACAAACAAAGAGTCAGTCACTCATGCATCTATGTGCTAAGTAATACCCCCACCAAACCATATAGACACTCATACTGATACTAATAAAAATATCTAATAACCCATATACATACACATGAGTGGATGTGTATTAGATGGTGATATTACTGAATTGGTTGTTGTAACTGGTATGGGTATATCCACTTTTTTGAAAATATTAGTTTCTATTTTTGAATATGTGTTTCATGGGTTACATTACACTGAAAGGAGGTCTGTCACTGTGTCACAAGGATGGTGTCATCAGTGATGTCATGAGTGATGTCACTGACCATGTCATGAGTGATGTAATATGTGATGTCATCAGCAGTGCATTGCACGCGCAAGTTATAGTGAGTCCGACTAACTATAACGTGGGAATTTCAATGGTTTTATATCAGTAAAATTTCCAGCTAACTATAACTGGTGTGAAACCTATGGTTTTTTCAGTGAATTTAATAGGTTTTTTAAATGCTAATTCCTAACTATAACTGGTGTGAAACCTATGGTTTTTTCAGTGAATTTCATAGGTTTTTTAAATGCTAATTCCTAACTATAACTGGTGTGAAACCTATGGTTTTTTCAGTGAATTTCATAGGTTTTTTAAATGCTAATTCCTTTGTATATCGAGTTTCTAACCTTTTTTTTTTTTACAATTTGCTGTTTTTTTTTAAGTATTCATTTTTTCTTATAATTTTTTTCTTTTGCGCTCTGGGTGCGCGCTCCGGGAAGCTTTCAGCTAAGCTCTCCTGTAAGCTTCTCCGAGAGCTCATCTGAAAGCGCACCCAGAGCGCAACTGTCGTTCGTGAAAAAAAAATATGAATGAAAAGTTAATAATAATGCAAAACATTTCGTACCATACAAATAAAATTAGTTTTTTTTAATATGGAAAATGATTATGCATTTCTATAAAAGATTGATGACGTCACTTCGGCGCGCAACGTAAGTGCCCTCGGAAGCGCATACGTGCGCGGCGCATAAACGCACGGAAAAGCGCCTACGATCGCGCCACGTTTGCGCCCCGGAAGCGCCTACGATCGCGCTGCGTAAACGCACCCGGAAGTGCTCCGGAGCGCGCAGCGTAAACGCGTCGGGTCATGTGACCCTCAAATAACACTTTTCATTGGTTGCTAACAGTTTTTTTTTACAATGAATGAAATCCCCACCCATTTCCTTCACTTCTTCTTTCACTTTTGTGACTGAAAGACCTGCCTTTTTTGCTGCTCCATATTCCTGGATTCATCATGGCTGCCAGACCATCCAGCAGTGAAGATGACTTCATTGATGAAGAGCCTCCTACCCCAAAGGTGAAGGAACATTTCATTTGGAAATTTTTTAAGTTTCCAGAAGGCCAGAAGAAGGTGAATGCACCAAAAGTAGAGTGCAGGATCTGCAAACAGGTCCTGTCACGGGGTAACCCCCAAAAAAAATACTCTTTTGGGAACTTTACGATGATCCGACATGTGGAGAGGAGGCACCCCCAGAATTTTGCCCGGGAAAGTGTCAGGGCTCTGGCACAGGAGGTTCCCAGAGATGGGGCCTCTACATCAACAGGAGGAGCAACTTCTTCTGGAAGAGAACAATCTCAGGGGCAGGTAGCAAACATTCAACCTGCATTCAACCATGGGGTCGTCAAATGCAGATACTGCAATCAACTCCTCACCTATGGGGAGCAAAGTGTCCTGCTCATGGTTCGGGCATTGGAGAACCATCACTGCCCTTCCCACCCCTAATTTTTTTCTTTTCTTTTTGCTCCTGTTGAGCAGTTTCTATTCCCTGTTTTTGTTCCTCTTCAGTTAAAAGAAGAAAACCAAAAGTTCTTTTCAGAACTACCTCCAATTCTCATCAAAGAGCTATAATCTTAAAAAATGAAGAGTAAGTGAAATATAGTGCATTGATAATTGAAAGGAGAATGAGTAAGAAAGAACAGAAAGGTATGAGAGGTGAAAGGAAGTGAAGTAGGAGGAATGAAAGAAGGTGAGTGTTAGAAAAGAAAGTTATGACACAGTGAATAAACTGGAGTATTTCTGACATATCTGTAAACACAAAAGTAACGCATTGCAGGAGTGCGTCACAAAAGTGACGCAACTCCAGTAATGTGTCCTTTCACATGGAAAAAGCACCATGTGAAAGGTTTGCTGTGAAGCAGGCGCAAGATTTTGGCGCAACTGCATCCTAAAAGTGACGCACTGCGTCATTATTACCAAGCTTTTTGCAAGGAACACCCCCTCTGCATGCATTATACCTGACACTATTTTTTAAAAAGTGACGCATCTAGGTACATGGGTCACTTTTTAAAACTCTGCGCCATATTGTATCTGCATCAGGTATATTGTATGCAGAGGGGCAATCCCGCGCAAAAAGCTTGGTAATAACAACGTACTGAAATCTATGAGATTTCCCTGCGTCACTTTTAGGATGCTATTGCGTCAAAATTTTGCGCCGGCCTCGCATCACTTTTATGTTTACACATATGTCAGAAATACTGACGTATCTGTAGCTCCTTGCAACATGATTCGTCATACATTAAATATGACACATCTGGAATGTCATAAGGACTGTGGACAGAAAAGTGACGCATCACACCAGCAGTGTAATAAAATGTGCCTCGTTGCACTATATTTAAAGGATGCAACAGCATCCTAAAAGTGACGCAGTGAAATCTCAAACATTTCACTGCGTCGCTATTACAAAGCTTTTAGTGGGAGAACACCCCCTCTGCATGCATTATACCTCACGCAGATATAATGTGGCGCTTGATTTTAAAAAGTGACCCATCTACCTAGATACCTCACTTTTTAAATATAACGCAACGCGGCACATTTTTTTACACTACTGGTGCAATGCGTCACTTTTCTGTGCGCACTCCTTATGACATTCCAAGTAACGCATTGCTGGAGTGCGTCACAAAAGTGACGCAACTCCAGTAATGTGTCCTTTCAAATGGGGAAAGCAGCATATGAAAGGTCTTGCCTCAGTCTAACACCTGCTGTAAAGCAGGCACAAGATTTTGACGCAACAGCATCCTAAAACTGACGCAGTGAAATCTGAAAGATTTCACTGCGTCGCTATTACAAAGCTTTTTGCGGGAGAACACCCCCTCTGCATGCATTATACCTGACGCTATTTTTAAAAAGTGACGCATCTAGGTACATGGGTCACTTTTTAAAACTCTGCGCCATATTGTATCTGCAACATGATTCGTCATACATTAAATATGACACATCTGGAATGTCATAAGGAGTGCGCACAGAAAAGTGACGCATAACACCAGCAGTGTAATAAAATGTACCTCGTTGCACTATATTTAAAAAGTGACGCATCTAGATAGATGCGTCACTTTTTAAATATTGCATAACAATGCGCATTTTTTTACACCGCTGGTGCGTCACAAAAATTGACGCACAGGAAGCGCAAAACTAACAGCGCAAGGCCTTCATAAATATAATCCTGGATTTTCCCCGTGCTTCGCCGGTGCGCGTACCATGCGCTTCCCCCGCGCAAAACGAAAAAAAAATTTTAATGCCCTGCAGGACCCTATTTTAGTCCCTACATCAAACCTAGGGGGTCAGAGGGGGTCTACTCTTCCCCCTTATGGTCATTTGCCCCTTTTTTTTTCAAACCCCTTGTGTCTCGATTTTACCGAGACACAAGATGGCGGCCGCTCCGGACTGTTTAGAATGTTTACAGACAACTGAGAGCCAATCAGCTTCCTGCGCGCAAGTCGCGTGCCGCGCCTGGAGCGCACTCGGGTGCGCGCACGGGAGAGCGCCTATAGATATATATATTTTTTTGAACCTAAATTACTCAAAATCCACTGGAGCACATATCTTGAGACATAGCAAAGGCACATCGGGCTACCAGTCCCTACAATTTTGCCAAGTTTGGTGGAAATCCATTCAGCCGTTCGGGCTAAAAGTGAAATCGACCGCCCTATGGAAATTAACATGGGGAAAACGCGTTTTGGGACCCCCCTTTTATCTCGGCCCCCGCTTGACGAATCCCCCCCAAACTTTCAGGGAAGGACCGGACCGCCATGAGACCATTTTCCTGAAAATTTCAGGCAGATTCGTCAACCGGCGCCAAAGTTATTCAAAATAGAATGTTGAGATTTAACATTGAAAATTATCCTAACTATAACTACCTACTGGCGACCGCCAGTAGGTAATATATATATATATATATATATATATATATATATATATATATATATATATATATATATATATATATATATATATATATATATTCATTTAACAAGTAATTATTATTTATAATTTTAAAATGTTAAAAACATATCTTAAAATATAATTACATATATATATAAACCAATAGTGAAAACGTTGCATAATGTAGGGGATTCAATTACTATTCCCACTCAAGCGAGTTGTACAGTAGGGAAAGTATTGAATAGCAGGAAAGTAAAAATTACTATTCCCACTCCACCGAGTGCAACAGTAGGGAAAGTGTTTGATAGCGGGTGGGTAAAAATTACTATTCCCACTCCAGTGAGTGCAACAGTAGGGAAAGTGTTGGATAGCGGATGGTTAAAAATGACTATTCCCACTCCAGTGAGTGCAACCCTAGGGAATGTGTTGGATAGCGGGTGGGTAAAAATTACTATCCCCACTCCAAACAGTGCAACAGTAGGGAAAGTGTTGGATATGGGTTGGTAAAAATTACTATTCCCACTCCAGTGAGTGCAACTGTAGGGAAAGTGTTGGATAGCTGGTTGTTAAAAATTACTATTACCGCTTCAGTGAGTGCAACATTAGGGAAGGTGTTGGATAGCAGGTGGGTAAAAATTACTATTCCCACTCCAAACAGTCGAAAAGTAGGGAAAGAGCTGGATAGCGTATGGGGTTAAAAATAACATACTTATCAATTAAAACATGTTTGTAATTAAATAATGAATTATCATATTTAACAATAAAGTAATTAAAAATATCAATAAATAAAAATTATTAATAAGTTTAGTAAATTTCTTCCCACCCTATTCCTCTATAAACCAACAACCGGCTACGGAACAAAATTACACAAAAATGAATTAACATATAATTAATTAATTCAAATAAAATCTTAATTAATATATTATAATTAAATTACTTCTCACCCTGTTCCCCTATAAACCCACAACCCTCTACGGAACTTAAATACACAAAAATATTTTACCATAAAATTCATTACTTTAAAAAAATTCCAACATACATTACAAACATAATGTATATTTTTAACACATATACTAACACTTAAAACACACAAAATCGACATTTTAACAACTATATTATGATTTACGATATTAATAAGTTCAATATTATTAAAAAAAATATTTCTTACCTGCATTTCGATATTCGGCACCACTATATTTTTGTAAGTCGATATTTTGACAATTCTATAATTAAAAATTTGATATTTTGGCAACTCAGTATTTAAAATTCAATATTTAGACTGTTCATCCAAATGGACAACACCATCTATATGAGTTGTGTGTTTAAAACCCAAGACTGACATTGATGTGCATGTAGAGATCTATGCATGTGTGTGTTTGTGATAAGTTGCCAAATAACTTCATGGTAAATGGTAAACACATTGGATACTCTTTACATCTGGAGATATGTGTGTACTGTGTAAAAAAATATTTAAAATGATATTAGCTAAGAGTACAGTCTCAGAGATCACTAGCCTAGATCGAGGCTCTCAAAATGTAGTTTGGAAGCAACCAATAGCTCCTAGACCCTTTCATAGTAACACACAGCCTTGAGGTCACCGACTGGATTGGCACATGGTGACCCTTGTAATGTAAAAGTTGAGGAAAGGCGGTGGTCATGTGACATCATGATTAGGGTGCAGATAGCAAGGCCTGTCATTCAGCAGTGCTCATTCAGAATTATGGGCCAGACTAGGAGCTGAGTCAAAGGGTAATGCAACTGAAGTACTGAGGTACAGAGGTAAAGAACATATTTATTTTGCAAGTCAAAATTTGAGGAGTGCTTAAAATAGACCCCAAATGCTTTTAAATGGACAACAGTTGAAGGGGAGAGTTCTCTTAACTCTTGAGCTAACACTTCTTTTCATTTCTAGGAATATCATGTCCAAACTTTAGGCTCCCTTTTTACAGTGGCCACTATTCACTGTGCCATAATTATTAATGTTTAGCCTTCAGTAGTTCTCAATCTTTTGCATTCATTAGAAGTAGATTGCATCACAGATTATACAGGGGCCCCTGGTCTAGATGATGTCACATGCCTGGATGTGTCTGTTTAGACCATGACCTGGGATGAGCATGGGAAGCAGGTCACTATTAAAGTAAAGTGTATATGATGATATTGGTTTAGGTCAGCATGTGACAATGCATATGTTGTAGGCTAACATATGAGTTATGCTACTGATAGCTGCAGAAATTTTTTCTGACAGTAATACCGATAAGCAAAAAGTCCTGATACCATTATTTATTCCTTCCTATCATGTATCGATATAGGTCAATGCCCATTAAAAGTGCAACATATAGAAGACCATTGGCAAGAAGATGTTTACCCTACAAACCATGTAGCGTCAATTGCAGCTAAAAGTGGCATGACCTAAGACGCTGGACCCATAACATCGCTGTAGTCCAGCTCGGGCATACCTCCCAAAGTATGAGGGGTGCCTGCCACACCCTAACTCCCCCAATGGCCCTCATTCTTGCTGTGATCTATCTGGAGTTTGATGTTCAGTTTAGAGCCCAACTGCAGCAATAAATGGGTAAGTTCATATCAGAGTTGCACATGTTAAATAACCCACTTTTTACTACAGCCAGGATTTTTGCCATTCACATTCAGGGTGACCCATGTCTAATGCTCAAGGAGTTCTTTAAGGTGTAATTTTTGTATAAGGTGTATGATGATGTTTATTTGGCTATTGATTTTGGATACTTCTCCCACCTGATTTCTCTCCACAACCAATGGACAGTTCTGAGAAAAAATATGGCTACCGAAACTCAACATATGAATAATGCTGTGGATGTCAACAGGGACAGTTGTGTCAAACAGGCAAATAGTCTTTATTGTGTCAGGTGTGGAGCTCTTTCACTGATGTAATGATGCCATGTTAGCCCTATTACAGGTGACATAACATACTAGCCACTTATGATGCAGTAGATGTACCAATCATCACACTGGTAATTTGGGATTCTACACAAACTAGGGTGAGCACGTCATCCAAAATGACTGCTGACCACTGAATTAATAGCTGCATATTTATTTCAAGACATATCCAAATTGTGTTCAGCATCAGAAATAGTGTTTCAAACATGGTAAACAGTGACAAATAAGCATGATGTCTTACTGCTCCAATTGTTGATGAACCCAGCCGAAACAAGTAGAAGACCCCCAAACAGCCAAAAAGCAAAACTACAAAATTGAGGACTTAGAAATTCTCAGGCAAATTTCCAAAATCACTCCGCGCGAGCTCTGCAGCTAGGCCCTAACTCCCCTTTGCCACCATGGATTTGCTTCAAACCTCTGGCAATCAAAAGTATCTATACCCAGCATTGCTCCAAGACCCCAAAACCCACCCCCAAACACCAGGAAGCCCCCCAAACAGGCCCCCGAAAACGCTAAAGTGAGCGAAATGCCTGAAAATTAAAAAACTTTTTCACCTCCGATTTGGTCCTAAACACTTGATTCCGATATTAGACCTTCCGAGCTATGCCCCCAAACAACTGCAGCCACCCCCCTCAAAAGCAGAACACCCCCAAACAGGCAAACCACTTTTATCCGGTATTAAACCTTCCCAGCAATGCCCCCAGAGCTGTCAACCCAGGCGAAAACAAGTAGAAGACCCCCAAACAGCCAAAAAGCAAAACTTAAAAAATGGGAACTTAGACATTTTCAGGCAAATTTCCAAAATCACTCCACGCGCGCTCGGCAGCTAGGCCCTAACTCCCCTTTGCCACCATGGATTTTCTTCAAACCACTTGTAATCAAAACTACCCATACCCAGCGTTGCTCCAAGACCCCAAAACCCACCCACAAACACCAGGAAGCCCCCCGAACAGGCATCCGAAAACGCTAAAGTGAGTGAAATGCCTGAAAATTGAAAAAGTCTTTCACCTCCGATTTGGTCCTAAACACTTGATTCCGATATTAGACCTTCCGAGCTATGCCCCCAAACAACTGCAGCCACCCCCCTCAAAAGCAGAACACCCCCAAACAGGCAAAAAGCAAAAATGGGCCTACCTTCAATTCAGTCCAAATACGCTGTGCAGCTAGGTCATAACTCAAATTTTCCACCATGGATTTCTTGAAAAACAAATGCAATCACCATTAGACTGTGCCAGCAGTGCTCCCAGACCCCAAAACCCACCCACAGAAGCCTAGAAGCCCCCCAAACAGCCCCCCAAAAACATGCAATACTGGTATATTCAAAAGATGGCAAATTGCGCTGTTCACAAAACATTGCTGTTTTCAGCACTTCCACTACTTTGATCCTCTTGAAACTCACCTGGACAGTCACCTGTTCCAGCGATTCACAAGAATCTCAGCAAGGCAGAACAAAATCGAACCACTGCGCTCTTTGAAGAAGAAGAAGAAGGAAGGTCTACGACTAGTTTTCACTTAGTTTTCATCCAAACACATGCGCCCGCAAAACACCCAAAACGGCCAAAATTCCTCCAATTCTGGACCAAATAACACCAAACCCCCCTAAAACATTGCCAACATCATTATGAACGAGCCAATGTTAGAAATGGGATCCCTGGCCGGCCAGGGCTTGCGCCAAAGTCAGTCAGAGACCACCACTTCCACATCAGGACAAGGGAGTTACGCGCCAAGATAACCCCTGCTCACCCCCTTGGTAACGTAGCACGAGCAGTAAGGCTAAACTCAGAGGCAATGTGAGTTAAGTGTTTGCTCATGCACCCCCAGCAACAACACCCAAGGCCCACCACAAAGGAAACTCCACACAAGGTTATGTATAAACAAAAAATAGCCTTTGTATTACACCAAAACACATTAGATAAAAACACACACTTCACAATGTAGCAACAGGCACGGGCAGAATTTACAGGGGATATGTACATGACAGGGCCACCTGTACCACTGTCATGAATCAGCACTTTTATAACTAGAAATACTGTTAGAATTAGCACTTTCAACATAGAGTATAAATCACTTTAGCACACAACCAGTAACTACTGGTAACCGGTAAGTACCACATACGCACCCTAACCATCCTTAGGAGAATATTACGCAGGGAACCTGGACCTCACAGGGAACACCTGTAGTAGGAGAAAACAACCAACGAAATATGACCGTACATTTAGGGGTATAGGCCTGGGAACGAAAACACATGATGCATAAACATACATTCAGCGGTGTAAGAACAAGGCACATGATGCATAAAACACATTCAGAAGTGCAGCACAGGAGAACACATGATGCATAAACAACACATTCAGAGTTGTAAGAACAAGACACATGTTGCATCAACACATTCAGAGGTGCAGCACAGGAGAATTCGCAGAAATTACCTTAGCACAGAACTTACATCAAAGTCCAGGTTGCGCCACTGCACCAAAACCTAAACGTAGCAGCTGGCCACTACTTGCTGGGCAGCTGAGGACAGGGAAAAAACAGGGCCTAAACGCGGAGGGAAATGGATAGGGGGAGTCTGGAGGAGGAGTATAAAGGAGCATGATTGAGTTGTGAACTTGTGAACCTCAGGAATGCAGACTGAGGCACCTTCAAATCAATAAGGAATATAAGATGAAGACAGTGCTGCTCATGGACTTGGTGTGATAAGGTGATTATAGTTTTGTTGTGGTAAAAGTTGCAAAAGAAAGAAAGACACACAGGAATAAAAGTGAATAAGGACGAAAAAAAGGAAGTCATTTTCAGGGCTCAGCGTCAGGGAAGTAGAACTCGTCCTCCAACTCCATGATTTGAGACGGGAATAGGTCAGGTAACAGAGAAGAACTTTCGTCACCTAAGTCGGTGTCCTCTTCTTCCTGCGTTCATTCACGTACTTTGTAATCTGGTGGTATCAAGTGCTGATTCATCTTGATCAGTGTTAACCTCTCCACATTTTTGGCAGAGAGCCGGCACCTTTTTGAAGTTACAATGGCACCAGCAGCACTGAAAACACGTTCAGGTGACACACTTGCGAGTGGGGAAGACAAATAATTTAGAGCTAGGTTGGCGATCAGTGGCCATAGAGTTATTTTCCTGTACTAATACAGCAATGGGTTCGTATGAACAAAGACCTGTGTTAGCTCATCCAGATAGGCCTGCCCCATCAACTCAAGGTTCTCTACAGTTGCTCCACTTTGCGTACCATCTGTGGCCTTCTCAGCACGGGAACGAACAAACCCTTGATGAGTTAGCCAATCCGCTTCCGACAATATTATGGCTGGGCCTGGTGCAGGTGAGGATGATGATAGGGTTGCTGCTGGTGTCGTTAACAGCTGTGAGGGAAAGTGACTCCCTTCGGCCACAGATTCAGTAGTGGAACTTGACGCTGGATCGCCTGCTAATTCAGTTGGACTTCTGACGGCTCCTTGAATTCTCTGCCGATCTTTTTCGAACCGTCTGGCTGACACAGCTATCCAATATTTGTACTTTGAAGCATCTGCCTCATCAAAAGGAATGAATGCTTTGCTGGCCACTGCCTTTTTGTACTGTGGATCCAGAATAGTGGCACAAATGTAATGTTGTTCTGTATGTATCTTTTGAAGCCTTTCATTGGCAACTAGGCTCCTTAATAAGTTCTCCCTGCTGACTTCACGCGTGAAGACCTCAAAAGGACGAAGCATGTCTGTCAGGCTTTTAACTAGCTGCCATTACTCCGACTCTAGCCTCAAGTCATTAATAGTAGAACCTACTGTAAAGATATAGTCATTGATTACCACGCACTGCTCAAACAGACGCTCAAGCATGTAAAAGGTTGAGTTCCAACGTGTTGCCACCTCCTGGATGAGTCCTTTGACTGGCACTTTACGTTTATGTTGAATGGTCCTCAGCTCCTTCCGGGCCCTAAAAGAATGGCTGAAATGTGTGCAGATTCTTCGGCAGGGGTCAGTAACTTCTTGACCTGGTTTTCATTTTTCAAGAAATCTTGAACAACCAGGTTTATACAGTGCGCCAAACACGGCACTCTGAAATAGTCACCGTCCTGCATGGCCCTAACTATATTACTGCCATTATCCGTGGAAACATAACCAACTATGCGATTTCTTGGTTGCAGCCATTCAGAGACCTTACTGTTAAACTCATCCAAAATGTTTTTTGCAGTATGACTTTTCTTCATGGCAAACATGGCTAATGTTGCATGTTTCCGAGAAGCTTGAAAAACTGTGTCCAGGTCAGCAACTGCACTATACTTGTCTCTGACCCCTGCAAAAGACCCTGCAAAAGAGACCCAGTGTGCAGTGATGCACATGTAATCAAGGGCTTGGCAACTGGTCCACATGTCTGTTGTCAAGTGTATAGTGTGAACAGCACTCTTCTGCAAAGCTGCCCCATTCACCTCCAGCACATCTTGATGTAGTGCTGGAACCGCAACTCTGGCAAAATAGGACCGGCTAGGAACCTTCCATTTAGGGCAGACTGTTGCCACTAATTCTAGAAACTCCACCCCTTCCACAAAAGAAAAAGGGAGAAGGTCCAGCGCTAGCATTTTAGCCAGCTTCGCATTATACAGACGTACCGTTGGGTGGTTGCGTTCAAATGGCGCCTCCGACCAGAACATTCTGCTAATGGTGGGCTGGATCATTTTACGTGATGATGATGATGATGACCTCTTCAAACCAGTTAGGCCCATTGATGTAGTTTTTCGCATTGGTGTCTCTCCAACACTCTTAGTGTGCTTCCTAGATGTTGCAGGGGTAGAGGGTGTGGGCGATACCACTGCAGTGCTGCTGCCAGTGGTACTTGGTGTACCAGATAAAATGTCTGTCGCTTCTTCACTTCCCCCCTGCACAATCAGATTCTCGTCATCATCAGATTCAGTATCAAGGGATACATTTGGATTTTTTTTGCTTTTGGCTTCCTTGATCTTCCTCATGTGTGCTTCCCACTGGATAGGCTGGTATAACTTGAGATGACCTCTCTGGTCTCCAGTACCATAGTTGGTACCAAGCTTACCCCAACTAACTGATGCTTTACAAATCAAACAATGACCACGTTTCCCGCCTTTGCGCTAACAGTAAAGAAGTCCCAAACTGGGGACTGGTGATGTTTGCTGGTGGTGGAGGTGCTACTTTGACTTTCAATGCCAGATGAAGTGGAGGATGGGCGTGACTGAATTTGTTTCTGTTGTTCACTTACAGCACCACTACTTGAGGTCGAGCTGGATGGAGGTCCATGCCGGCCCCTCTGACTAAAAAAGCATGAAAGCTGTAGGTTGTGTTGGTGTTGTAGTTAATGCTGGTGGTACCAGTGCCACGCCGCCCATATCCGGCTCAGCAGCCATTCGGGCTAGGGTTAAAATGCTTGTCTGCTGCATGCCTGCTGGGGCTGGAGTGACGACTGTGATGACTGGGTCATCGTCAGACTGTTCATGAGCAGCAGAACATACCACTTCTTGTTCGTCGTCATCACCCATAAGTGGAAGCTTTGCGGGAGCCTTCCTTTTAGGCTTAGCTTCCTTTGTCGGCTCATCATGGGGTGACTCACTCTCAGACCGCATTGGTGGGTTCCAATCAACATCACCATCATCAGAAGGAAGGGGGCTTGAAGAAGAACTTCTAGTATCCCTCCTTGACCTTTTTCTTGCTGGGGATATGGAAGACAATGGATAATCATCATCAGAAGGAGTGGCTAAGTCGAATACCTCCTCTTGAATAGCAATTTCCTGATGTGCCCCTACTTCTGGAGGAGCAAGCGTTGTAGGCAGTTGTGCCGCTCCATGAACCTCTAGTCGCACCTCTCCATGCACCTGTCCATGCGCCTCTCCTTGCGATTCTCCTTGCGGCTGTACTTGCGCCTCTACTTGCGCCTCTCCTTGTGGCTGTACTTGCGCCTCTCCTTGCCCATGTACTTGCGCTTGTACTACTTGCACCTGTGGTTGTGGCGGTGGTTGTTGAACACTCGTCAGCTGAGTTACACCCGGCGTTGATTGGATGGTACTTTCTTGTGATGAGCCAACATCACTGGTCGATGGTGACTGAGAAAGTAAAGTGGCTACCTCAGCAGCACTCATGGTCTTGGATCTAGCTTGGCGTGGTGGCACTGAGCCCAAAGTAGCAGAGGTGCTTCTTCCAGCTTGGTCCCCGGCGGACCCCGCTGCTGCTGCAGGCATAGTTTTTTTTCCCAAAAAAGGTGTGGCTGGGCCCACCAGTCTCCTTGGTAGGTGGTGCCACTTGCTTCTTCTGCTCCTTCTTACTGGCAGTGGCACTGGCAACTTTTTTCGCTGAGGCGCTACAACCAACTTTCTTTGGGGCCATCTTCTTGAGATGTCAGAACAGCAGGCCGCAGTTGCACGAGTTGCAGAGTTGTCTTGTCTGTGGCCACACGTGACGTCACGTGACGTTGTGCTGCACACACCGCTGCAGGACTTCTTCTTGGCACTGGTGGTTCTCTTGTGCACCTAAAAGCAATGGAAGCCAGAGGAACATCAGTTATACACCCAAAAAAGTCGAAAAACACTCAAAAATCACCACAATCCCATGCCATCCATGCCCTCAATGATGTTTAAATTCAAGACACCCCAGAGAAAGACTAGGCCCATGCACCACTGAGTAGCCCTGGCCATAATGGTGGTTGAAAGCAAGGCAAAGTGGGTGCAGGCCTGAGCACACTGCCTTTCTTCAAAATGGCCCCTTGACCCCCACCACATGGCCAGGCCTCAAGATGGCCCCCACCCACATGGCCAGGCCACAACACCACCCCAAAAAGTCGAAAAACACTCAAAAAATCACCACAATCCCATGCCATCCGTGCCCTCAATGATGTTTAAATTCAAGACACCCCTGAGAAAGACTAGGCCCATGCACCCCTGAGTAGCCCTGGGCATAATGGTTGAAAGCAAGGCAAAGTGGGTGCAGGCCTGAGCACAATGCCTGCCTTCAATATGGCCCCTTGAACCCCCACCACATGGCCAGGCCCTGCCTGTACCAGGCCTCAAGATGGCCCCCACCCACATGGCCAGGCCACAACACCACCCAAAAAAGTCAAAAAACACTCATAAATCACCACAATCCCATGCCATCTGTGCCCTCAATGATGTTTAAATTCAAGATACCCCAGAGAAAGACTAGCCCATACACCACTGATTAGCCCTGGGCATAATGGTTGAAAGCAAGGCAAAGTGGGTGCAGGCCTGAGCACACTGCCTGCCTTCAAAATGGCCCCTTGACCCCTACCACATGGCCAGGCCCTGCCTGTACTAGGCCTCAAGATGGCCCCCACCCACATGGCCAGGCCACAACACCACCCAAAAAAGTCAAAAAACACTCATAAATCACCACAATCCCATGCCATCTGTGCCCTCAATGATGTTTAAATTCAAGACACCCCTGAGAAAGACTAGGCCCATGCACCACTGAGTATCCCTGGGCATAATGGTTGAAAGCAAGGCAAAGTGGGTGCAGGCCTGAGCACACTGCTTGCCTTCAAAATGGCCCCTTGACCCCCACCACATCGCCAGGCCCTGCCTGTACCAGGCCTCAAGATGGCCCCCACCCACATGGCCAGGCCACAACACCACCCCAAAAAGTCGAAAAAAACCACTCAACAATCACCACAATCCTATGCCATCCATGACCTCAATGATGTTTAAATTCAAGACACCCCAGAGAAAGACTAGGCCCATGCACCACTGAGTAGCCCTGGGCATAATGGTTGAAAGCAAGGCAAAGTGGGTGCAGGCCTGAGCACACGGCCTGCCTTCAAAATGGCCCCTTGACCCCCACAACATGGCCAGGCCGTGCCTGTACCAGGCCTCAAGATGGCCCCCACCCACATTGCCAGACCACAACACCACCCCAAAAAGTCATAAAACACACAAAAATCACCACACTCCCATGCCATCCATGCCCTCAATGAAGTTTAAATTCAAGACTCCCCACAGAAAGACTAGGCCAATGCACCACTGAGTACCCCTGGGCCTACTGGCTAGTGATGCTTTACAGGCACCCCAAAATTAAAACAAAAAAACAACATATAACAGTGAGCTATATTCCATGACATAAATAAGAATTAAGTTTAAAAAAAATCACAGAAACAGTTGTATCATGCACCCATGACTAACCCTGGGCCTTCTGGATACGGTGTCTAGCTACCCACCACAATATATATTTTCTTAAAGTTGTGAAAAAAGTTTTAGAACTGGAGTTGCCTCAACTTCAATGCCCAAAAACAAGTAACAGCAACTTACTTGTAAAATTTCAAGTCCAAAAGTGATCCAAACTCCAAAGTCCAAAAAGTCCTCAAATACAAATATCCACCATCAGCCAGAAAAAGTAATCCTTCCAGCTCAACAGCCAAATGAAAAGTGATCAGAACATGGACAACACACTGGGAGGAGCCTGCTGGACAGGAACAGGAAGTTGGAGACTCTGGGGCACTTCCTTCCTCCCACCCCCCACCAAAAAATGGACTCCTGAACCAAAAAGTGCAGCCAAATGTCAATCTCAGGAGTTATTCTGATCAAAATCATCATTTTCACAAGGTTTATGCTTCCTGCGGTGGATTTCTTGTGCAGAATTGCAATTTTTGCAATTTCGGGAACGCGATCTGTTCAAACATCCCGCCGGAAGTCAGCTGCGCGCCGTCGCGGGTGTTTATGACGTACTCGCGTTGTCAAACTCTCGTCGTGCAAGATGTCAAGCCGCAATGACGTAATTGCTTTCGAAAAACTCTCGCGCGATCACGTAGCAAGATCGAAAATGGTGCAGCACACGCAAAACCGGGAGAAAAACAACATGGCAGGCTCAGAGTCAACGCCGCACGCGCGATATTGTATTTTACAAGCGCGACCAAGCAAAATAATTCACAGCTTGCGAATTTGCGGATTATTGAGTAAATTCACGCGATTCGCGAATTGTGAAATCGTCAAAAATCCGCAAATTCGCCCGCGAAACGGATTTTACGCCCACGCTTACAGGTTACCAGTGTGTAGATACCGATTAGATAGTAGTTTCATTCGCTCAGCATGTACAGGCATGTACAGGCATGTGACACATAATAATGTGCAAATAGAAAAAGGCCTCTTACACTATCTGAGCAGTCGTAGACCTTCTTTTAAAATGTTAGCACTAGCAGTTACCACTACCAATCCATTGAACATAACTTAGAGTGAGTGGGAATCAGTTAGCGAGACTTATTCACTGCCAATCTTTAAAGAATGTGCAGTCTAAAGGTGAAAATACTGTGAACTAATATTTTACAGTGACCTAGTACACCACTAAGTCAAAGAGAAGCAACTTTAGGATCTCTGGGATTAGATATCATTTCAAAATACTCCACGTACCTGAACAGCTATTGCAATCACATGTTGTCACATCGTAAGTATAGCACATAGGAAGCGTGTGATAGAGGGTGCCTACTCTTTGAGAAATCCAAAATAAATGTTTGGCTTACTTTAGGCCAGCTACAGAATACAACCAAGCATTGAAATATTTTGCAGGAATTGAGACAATGGCAATTGTGTATCCCAAGAACAGCAGACATCGCGAAGGCAGACAAGATGGATACATTCTATACTCAAAGAGGTACAGCATTAGAAACTGTATTTTTCTATGCAAAAATACAATACTAAGATATTAGAGAACAGTTAATCTAGAAATGAAGAAATTAGCCACTTTCCCTTTTAAGCTGTAAAGGTAGCTTGTTGAAACTTTCAAACCAAGCTTAGTCTACCCTTGTTGACTAACCTGTGGAACTATATAAAAAAGCAATTTTACTTCATGGCTTTGTAGCAGCTTTTGCAGGGAGTAAATAACAGAGGATGGGCTGTTGGAAGGGCAAAACCTTATGAGGCAGTGTTGGAAATGGCCCTTTTTGCAGGGTTATCCCCAAACTTTTAGCTTCTTCCTCCCTTGTTTTTCCTGACCTGTGATTGTTGGCAAAAGGACTCAGGGCACTTTACCACTGCTGACCAGTGGTAAAGTGGATATGCTCTCTGTGTAAATTGTTGTTGTAATTGGTTACCCATGATTGGCATATTTGTATCACCAAGAAGTCCCTAGTAAAGTGCATCGTACCTTTTGCGAGCCGCTTCCACCGAAACCTGTGCACCGGAATCCACGCAAGGTATTGCATCCCTCCCCATACAGACCGGAGTCACCACAACACGCCCGTTACATCCAGGGGGGTTTTTACATCGCCTCCCCAGAGTCTCAGGAGTGGCGCATCACTTGCTTTTCAAGGCTACAGCTTTCACTTGGAACTATTGTCGCATCTAAACGTACTGTTGGCTAAAACGTGACGCAACTGTGGATTATTTTAACGCAACCTTAAGAACTCATTTGAAACAATATTCTTGAACTGTGTATGTTGGATTTTTGTCATTTTGGTCTTGTGTAATTTAGATTAAATACCTTTATTTTTCTAAACTGTTGTGGAGTCAGTTTGTGGTGTTTTCACTATGTTACTGTGAGTGTTGTTACAAATACTTTGCACATTGCCTTCAATAAGCCTGACTGCTCGTGCCAAGCTACCAAGGGGGTGAGCAGGGGTATCTGAAGAGTGTTTCCTCCTCACCCTGACTAGAAGCAAGGGTCCCTATTTGGACAGTGGTACCTTCCTCTGCCAACTAGAGACCCCCAGTTCTACCAGGCAGCATTTGAAGCAGCAGTGGCCCGTCCGTATGGGCTGAGGGGCCATGCCCCCCACCTTTTTCAATCTAGAAGAGTGTATGTCAGGTTAAACGAAGTTCAGTCTGATAGTCATTCTTTATGTTCATATCAGGCAGCCAGGAGCTAGACATGGGCTAAATGTGCATGCTCCTGACTACCTTAGCTGAACTTTGCCAGGCTGAGGATTTCATAGCCCTGTGAGTGTGACCTCCTCAGTCTAGCAAAAGTGTCTTGATGCCCTCCCACTCGTGATGAGTGGGAGCATCACCAATTGCCTCAGACCTGGGCACTTCAGTTTGAAGCTCTGTAGTGCCCAGGACCAAGTGTCAATCAGTGACACCTAGTTACAGAGTGGGGTGTGGTGGGAAGACACTGACACTATTCCTCTCTGTGACGAGTGAGCGACTGCTACCTTCTCTCCTTGGCTGATCCTAGATCAGCCAAAAAGAGAAGACAACATTCCCAGCCCTCCTGGAACCTCAGAGGCTTGGGACTGCTGCCTTCCCTCAGTGGCTGAACTTAGGTCAACCAATGAGGGAAGGCAGCAATTGCAAGCCTCCAGTGACCTCCGAGGTTTTCCTCTCAGAGAGCTGCAGTTAAGGTTTTTTTAATGTTTGGTTTATGCGTGCGTGTGTGTCATATTATCTCAATGCCCAACATTTCACCGTATTGGGAGACTTGAATCTTCATCTAGAGGATGAATCTAATGTCGTCGGTATGAACCTGTTAGAGGATCTTGCCGCTTTTAACATGACGCTGCGTAATAAGGGTCCTACCCACAAAGCTGGCCACTTGTTAGATCCTGTCATATCTAATATGCCGGAACTTAAATGGTTAAAAACCGACCCTATTCTCTGGTCAGACCATTTCCTAATACTCTTTAGCATCTCCCTTAGAGTACCCACACGCCTGGTCCCGGCTCGACCACGGGCTCTCATGAGAAACTGGAAAAAGCTAGACATGGTTGAGCTTCACTCTGCCCTGAAGAAAAAAATCCCTGTCTTAGACAGTGATATGGAAAATAAAGCACTTGTGACCCAAAAATGGCTGGAGAATGTGATCGATGCCTGCTTGCCTCTAACTCGTTGTGGAGGGAACATGCACCGCCCACCTGCTCCTTGGTATACCGAGCGTCTTAGACAGGAAAAATCAAAGTGTAAGGCGCTCGAAAGGCAATGGAGCAAACAATATGATCCTAGGAAAAGAGAGATCTACCGTAAAACTAGGAATATTTACCACTCTGCATGTACAAAAGCCAAAGCCTATTATGTGACTGAGACTATTAACGCAGCCTCTAACAGAGCCCGTACTCTTTTCAATACGGTCAAAGAATTAGCCGGAGGAAATTCTTTGGCTGCGGCAGGTCCTCTTAATACCCAGCAATGCCAAGACTTGGCCACGTTCTTTGTGGAGAAAATTGAGACTATCATCTCAAACATTAACACAACCTCGACAATTATGGACGAGCAAGTAGACACTTCTCCAGTTTTGACAGGAGGGCTTCGGCTTGAATCTTGGCCCCTTAACACTCTAGACATTATGAAATCTCTATCACGTTCCATCAAGTCAGGTTCTCGTTGTGACCCCATTCCTATTAGTATTATGAGTCAGTTGGATGACTCTTCCTTGGCCACTATTGCGGAGACACTTAATGCCTCTATCCAACTCGCCAAAGTTCCATCTGCATGGAAACATGTCATGGTGAGCCCCCTACTCAAAAAACTGACAGCTGACCCGGAGGTTTTGGCAAACTATCGGCCCATCTCCCTGCTTCCCGCATTCTCAAAAAATCTGGAGAAGCATATTCATGGTGCTCTCACTATGTTTACTGAAAATAACGGTCTACTGCATTTCTCTCAGTCGGGCTTCAGGGCGGGGCATTCCACTGAGTCTGCCCTTCTTGGAGTTACTGAGAAGATTAGGGAGTTTCTTGATGACGGCCAAACGATCGCACTTGTCTTGCTCGATCTAAGTGCAGCCTTCGATACCATCTCTCACTCCAGACTACTTGCTAGGCTGGGGGAGAATGGTATCGGAGGTATGGCGCTGAAATGGATTGAATCCTATCTGAGCCATCGCACCTTTCAGATCTCGTCATCTCAGGCCCATTCGGACATCTTCAGCTCGCCTCACGGTGTGCCACAAGGCTCAATCTTGAGTCCGTTATTTTTCAATTTGTACCTCCGCCCCCTGGCTGACCTAGCAGAGAGAGCTGGCCTAGCACTGATGACTTATGCTGATGATTCGCAGATTGTTTTTTCCTTATCTAAATCTGATCCTCTATCTCCATCTGCTCTTAAACTAGGCCTCCATGAAGTCTTCAGCTGGATGTCTAAAAACCAGCTGAAGCTCAATGGGGAGAAAACAGAGATCCTCCTTCTTGGTAAAAACAGAGATCTCTGGAATGACTCTCACTGGCCGTCTTCCCTGGGTGTTGTTCCTACCCCAGCTACCCAGGTTAGAAACCTGGGGGTCTACATCGATGATTCCCTATCGATGAAGCAACAGGTTAGTAGAGTAACGGGCACTTGTTTTGTCATCCTCAAGTGGTTGCGTAAGATCCTATGGATGCTGCCTCCTGCGACCCAGAAGACCATGGTCAATGCACTAATTACATCCCGTCTTGACTACGGTAACATCCTTTGCACAGAAAGAGAGAGTTCTCCCAGTTAATTTTAGGTCCAGAGGGGGAGACAAAGACAAGCAAAAAGTACAAGTTACCTCTGTAGGGACCTATATTACTTTAACATTGAATACATCTAAGCTATTTTTATAACAAGATGCCAAAGAGGAGAATAGAAACTTCAAAATATTATCAAAACATATATTTTATTTTTATTTTCCTTTTTTCAGATAAATATATTTGAAAACATTTGTGCGACTGTGCATATCATCATATATCATATTCAACAAAAATTCATGACTATTACACAAGTATTTTTGAAGAGGTCCATAAAGTGCAAATGCAGACAATAAAGCATAAGAACAAATGTGCCCTCTAACAACTTATGATCCTAACATTCATACATACATGCTCGCATACCAATAATACCATTTCTCTTCTTAAAATACATACCTAACAACATAAATACATAGACTAAATCTCACAAGACATAGAAAAAAGAAGACAACCCGAAGGTGTACTTGATGGAATACAATAAGAACTTAGATGGAGCAGTTCTGCCAGTTAACTTATTGGTCTAGATGGAATTGACCAATTCATATCCAAACAGTGGATGTTGGGCCGACGTACGTTTCGGTGAATGTCACCTTCCTCAGGGCCAAGGACAACATATAAAAAAAAAATATATACAAATTCTCTACTTATTTTTAAAAGAACGAGGGCATGGCACAGTTTTCTATTGGGCAACTGATCAGTGAATAGATTATACTGAAGAGCAGGCTCTGGCTGTTATATTAGACGTATACTTAATTGCACAGAGTTTTTCCAATGTTGAGAATTCATTAGGGGTGGAGGATAGAGGGCCTCTGTATGACATGCATTCCTTCTGATCACTATTTCTTTGTAGTGTTCGAATATTTGGGTGGTGCAGATCGGCCAGCCTCTATATCTGATTAAGAGAGGGCTGGTGCTGTGACCGGGGGTTCCTGGGACAAAGCCCGAAGTCCTTAAGTAGAGAATTTGTATATATTTTTTTTTTATACTTGTGTAGTAGTCATGAATTTTTGTTGAATATGATATATGATGATATGCACAGTCGCACAAATGTTTTCAAATATATTTATCTGAAAAAAGGAAAATAAAAATAAAATATATGTTTTGATAATATTTTGAAGTTTCTATTCTCCTCTTTGGCATCTTGTTATAAAAATAGCTTAGATTTATTCAATGTTAAAGTAATATAGGTCCCTACAGAGGTAACTTGTACTTTTTACGGTAACATCCTTTACCTGGGTTCCAACCAAGCTGTCGTGAGACGTCTTCAACTGGTCCAAAACTCCGCGGCCAGGTTGTTGTGTAAAATCCCCAGAACAGCGAGGATTTCTAAGCATCTTAGGGATATGCATTGGCTCAGGGTGGAAAACCGGGTTAGGTTTAAAGCCCTGAGTTATATGTTTAGAATGAAAGCGGGTACTGCTCCCAAGTACCTACAGGAGTTGGTTAGGCCGTACCTCCCTAAACGCAACCTCCGTTCCCTCAATGCAGCAAAATTCACAGTGCCTAGATTTAAACTGGCTAGAGTTGGAGGAAGGTCCTTTTCCTATCTGGGCCCGACCCTTTGGAACTCCCTCCCCCTCTGCATCCGGAAGGAAGATAACTTCGCCGCGTTTAAGAAAAGCATTAAGACATGGCTTTTCGATAAGTAGGGGGCCTTCTGTCCTCTGCCATCTGTGTACAGCTCTGTCTCCATAAGCCCCGGCGCCGGGAAACCCTTTGTGGGTATCTGTGTGCCTTATAAATGTAAATAAATAAATAAATAAATAATAAATATGTATGAGAGCATGCTTGAGAATGTAAGCAAATACGTTGACTATTATTTACAAGAACATGTGAAGAACTTATCCTCCTACATCCTAGACACTGGAGATTTGTTGAGGAAATTGTCAACGTTTAAATGGGAACCGGGCTATCTACTTGTCTCTATGGATGTAACATCCTTGTATACTAGTATTGTGCACAGAGACGGTACTAGAGCCATCCAATACTATTTGAACACAAGACCTACCATTCAAAAAGAACATTCTAAAATGATCATTGATATGATTAATTTATGTCTTAACAACAATGTGTTTCTATTTTCCAACCAGCTTTTCCAGCAAATTAGGGGCGTAGCTATGGGGGCGTGTTTCTCCCCTAGCTACGCCTGCCTACACATGGGATATTGGGAGGAGCAGGTCTTGGCCATAGACTACAGTGATATTCTCAACACCAAAATAAAGAGGTGGTTAAGATATATTGACGACCTCCTCTTTGTTTGGGATGGGTCCGCTAGTGAGGCTGCAGAATTCATACAACAACTAAATGTGAATAACTTAAACCTACAGTTCACCAGTAGCATCACTGCAGTGGCAGTCAGCTTTTTGGATGTTGAGATAGTAGTAGTCAATGGCAGCTTGGAAACTAGACTTTTTCGGAAACCGACAGCAGGGAATTCCGTTCTTCATGCTGCTAGTCAGCATCCAGCCCACCTAATACGAAGCATACCATATGGTGAGATGCTCCGTATTAGGAGAATTTGCAGCAATGATGAGGAATGCCATAAAGCCCAGAAAGAATGCAAGATCAGGTTCCTCGGCCGAGGGTACAATGATGAAATTCTGGCCAAAGCTATTAACAGAGCCAATTCTAAGGATAGGCAGCAGTTACTGTTTCCCACCATGGACAGTACACCAATCCAAGCCACAGATAATGAGACACGCATCATCTTTGGCTTTAGTACTCAACATAAGGCCATTCACAGGATTGTGAAAAACAACTGGTCACTCGTTACTTGTGATCCGGTTGTTGGCCACTTAATGAAAAGTACCCCTAGTATCACATATAGGAAGGCCAGATCTATGAGTGACAGTCTTGTCTCTAGCAGTCCTGAGATTAGAGCTAATACATCATGGCTTGACAACAGTAGGGGTTTCTTGAAATGCTTTACTTGTAAAGCCTGCAAGAATGGCATGAGTAAGAAAGAATACACTACCCCATTTAGCCCTGATCCCATTCAGATTCGACAAAAACTCAATTGCAGAACTGAATACGCTGTATACATACTAGAATGTCCCTGTGGCCTCAGGTACGTGGGAAGTACCTGGCCACAGGTGCACAAGCGCATTCTGCAACATCTCAGAGCCATCGTGAATGCTGATGCCGCGTACCCCGTTGCGCGGCACTTCGATGAATGTCATGGCAGGAATTCCAGTGGGCTCAAGTACTATGTAATAGACACAGTGCCACCCCAAAGAAGGGGTGGGGATCGAGAAGCCCAATTGCGCAAGCTAGAGACAAGATATATTATACAGTTGGATACCAAAATACCGAATGGCCTTAATGCTAGTGAGGATTGTTACACCTACCTATGATTAGACTCTGATAACTGAACATGACTGATTTTGTATGAAATAGTGTAAATTACTAACTTAACTTTTTATCATTGCCTATTTATTATGAAAAGATGCCGTCCATATTAGATTTTAGCACACTTATTTATTTTGTTTAATTCACTGGTAGCACTCCTTTTCACTTATAACAATGTATTTTACACATTGTTATTTATTTATTTATATGCCATTGTATAGACATATTTATGTATTTATTATGATCTGCGTAATTTTGCACACAATTTTGAATTCGCCCACTTGGGCTTAATTTGTCCTTCCGGTCACATTTGAAGTTGTGACGGAATTGGTTTTAGCCTCCCTGTAAATATGCGTTTTAAAGTGTTGGATACATTGCTACTAGACAATAACCAACCATAGATTTGTGACGCTTTTGTTCTATGAACACAGGGGAGCTAGTGTTTTGGCATTTGCAATGACAGTGAATATTTATATTTTTAAAACATTTTAGAAAAATATTTATTATGTTTTATTATTATTCTTAATTGTCAAATGCCATTGTACCAAGTGTATTAATGATGTGCAATAAGTTTTCAATTGTGATATTAACGATTGTAACGCACTTTAGTTCGTGATAAGACACTTAGTCACAAAGTATTTTCTTTATGTCTATGATTTTCAATGGCACAGTGCACTTTAAATTTGCTGTTCCGCCTCTTTGACACTGTCATGTGATCAAGGCCTCGCCAGGCCGAAACACGTCATGGCAGAATGGTGAAGGGTTTGAAATACATCTTCACGCACAAGAACTTGGGTTTGCCTCGTCTTTCCGTATTACTGGATGCTGGGACGACAACATACCGAATGTATGAATATATGTGCATTTGTCATTGAGTGTTGTGAATGTGTGTAGGTGCATGTGTGAATGCATCGGTGTGAGTGAGGTGTATGTGTGCGTTGATGTCCACCACACACCACTCTGGTAAAATGACCAGCCGTCACTGATTTGAAGCAGCTAGAATCCGATCCAAAACTCCTCATTTCAACTCGAATTGTCAATGTTGGAACAGGAGACTGCAGAGAAAGCAAGATTCACTGCGAAATTTACAAAGGTCAGCCAGTGCTGCAGTGTAGAAAAGGCTTATCCAATTGATGAACTACTCATTCAGAATGAAGGACAAAAAAGCCATGAATAAGATATATATAGACATGTAACAATCAACTGAATAAATAGTTGCCTTGTAATCCATTGTTGAAAAAAACTATAAACAAGCTATATACATTAAAGTGATTAGAGTGATTGATAATAGATTTCTCAATCAAACATCAAATAACAATTACTTAAAATGTACCCTTAATTTTTAATAAGGGCGTGATCAAGCAGGTATAGGCAAACATTTGGGTATTTAGGCAATAACATAAACACATCAGAATACAAGGTTAAAAGACATTCTGTACCATGTGTTCACCTCAGTCAACCGTATCACAATCAATACACCCACCTGTAGGAGAGTAGGGTCTGCTTCCTATGGTCACCCCCACTTTTTGCTGTGATTCTCTGGTTTTTCGATTTTAATGTAGCTGTGGGCCTGCTAATCAGACCCACAGCCTAGCTGTTCTCTCTCTAAATTGATACCATGCACTTTAGGTGCATACCAGATTGGTTACTGGGTCTACCAGGGGCTGCAGCATGTATTGTGCCACCACTGGTTTGCCTTCCAAACTGACACCACAGGTCTGTTCACACAGCCTGGGTAAGGTGGTGTAATCACCCCTTATTTAGATATAGTATACATATATCTACCTTTACAGATAGACACATATACACCTATTAGCCACTTCTATGGTAGGCCTCAACAGTCCTGGAGGCAGAGTGCTTGGTTTTATGTAAGAGGGTGCCCTAGCATGAACTGAGCCCCTCTGAAGCTTTCGGAACCATCTCCTTATAGCTGTTGTATGATATGGCCAAACCATATACTCTTAAGTGCATTATAATCCTCGCGGTTAATGCTAACTTTGGTTTGGCTATATCAAAACATTTTGTGAAGGTGTCAAACACTTTGGAATACTACCCCCCTCCATGTAGTTGTAGTTTACTGCTTTACCCGGTTAAAGTGAAACAGAGCCTCAGCATCACAAAATGGATGCTGCTGCCACAAACACGAGTCTGACCTCCTGTTCCTGGGGGAAACTCCAGCAAAGGCGGCCTGGACAATAGGTTTCCTGTCCAGGGAGGTGCCAGCACATCGCTAGACAGGGTTTTTTGTGTACTGGGGCAGGGAGGGCTGCATTCAGTGAATGCATCTAGACACTGACTGGGGCACACAAGGTGCTCCATGGATAGCCCGGTTCAAACCAGTTGCTGGGGCACTCCAGCCCCAGCTCTGGCATGAAACTGGACAAAGGGAAAGGGGTGTAACCACCCCCTTCTCAGGTCCACCCATAGGAGGGACCTAGTCAGGTAGTCCTGCCCCCTTTCTAAGTATAAGTATAGGAGCTGTGTCCCCAGGACTTTAGATTAGCCTGGACGAATCTTTGTAAGTCATATCTTGGACCTTCGACATTCCATTCTGACTGGAAGATGGAAGACATCTCCCTTGAGGTCAAGGAGTGACTACCCTGTGCAAACAGGCACCAACAGCAACTTTGCTGGTCTGCAGTTTCAAGGCTCCTGTCGGAACCCGAAGACTCTGCGACTCAAGACCTGGACTGTCATACTTCTTTGACCCGGACCCACATCCACAGCAAAGCTGAGATCCCTGGCAGACACGAGAGACGTGGGACCAGATATCTTGGACATCCTGCATTTTGCTACCGGCCCTCCTTTCCTGAAGCCTCAGTAAGTTGTGCATTGGGGTATGAGAAGCCTCAACCCGAGCACCATTTGCTTTGAAGCTCAGGCCCCCACACTCCACGAGTGTCCCGTAGGGCCCGCCTTTGCATTTGAGCTTGACATTTCTTCCTGGCTCTTTGCCCGTTGGCTAGTGAGCCCCCTGAAGATGCCATCTTGAATTTAACTTGCTATCCTGGTTGCTCCAGGCTTGCTCCAGCTTTCCTGAAACGGAGAAGCGCCACAGACCTTGCTGATCTGCAACAGAGCCAATCTTGACATCCTGCATGGGTTGCGGTTGCCAAGGCGTGTTGGGTGCAATCCGGATACCAACGCTGCAGTCATCCAGATCCATTGTGGGACAGCTGGAATCCAGCTCCTGGTCATCGTGGATGCCTCCTGGACCTTGTGGCTGAAGAGACAAACTCACCTTCTTCACCTGCAAAGCACCCAAAATGGCCTGGTTCCTTCCTGGTCACTGGCTAGTGACCCAGACTCTGTCCCCTCTGCTTTCAGGTTCTTCACATCTCTGATCCACCCTTGGATTTACCCGGACACTTTTCCTCTGGTCGCCTGCAGCACTTCTTTGCAGCTCTCCATAGAAAACAACGACGAAACCCGACACGAAAAGACATCTATGCACCCGGCTTCCCTGGGTGAGGTAACATGAGTACTCCAGTGCTCCCGTGGGTCTTGACTCTTGAAGTGTCCTAGTTTAAAAGGGTTCCATACTAGTCCATCCGGAAGTGTCCTTAAACTGTAACTTTGTAACTTTTGCGAACTCCATAGAAAGTCAATGGGAACCCGTGCCTGTGTTTAGACACTGCACGCGGCTCCAGTGGGTCTGCGACTTCCGAACCTTTGGTTGTTTAGTGTAGCCCCAGCGATTCTACAAGCCCTAGGCCTGCTTTCTAATTCTGTCATGGTACTTATACCACTTTCTTAGTATATGGTTTGTGAGGCCCCTAGGGCATAACGTATACTGTGCAACTTATCGTATATTAACTGTGTGACTTGTATTGTATTTTTACCTCTGACCTCATAAAGAGTGCAGAGGGGTTGTGTTTAGATTAAATACATACATATTTGATATATACCTTGTGTGGTGTACTTTCATTTGGTATTCAAGGGATTATATATGGTAAAACAACTTGCTTAACTCGCCTACTCAAGCCTGAAGACTACTGGTTCACTAGGATAGATTTCTATAAGGTTGGCTTTACAACCACCATCAATAAGGGTCGATTAGACTGGTGCAAGGTGCCCACTAGAACTAGTGGACATCATATGCCAGGCTAACTTCTCACACCACCTGCACCAACCAATCAATTGTCAGCTTTCCATTTAGTACTCCCCACCACAAAAGAACCACGGTAACTGGCCCTGACTGATGACACTGGAATAATCCACAGGGCATATTTACAATATTTAGGCATAGAGCAGCACCGCAAGCCTTCTAGCTGTGCTGCCTACGTCAAAATAAAAGGGCAGGAATGTGCCTTATCTACAAGATGCGCCACATTACTGTCCTTTCTGCTGGCGCTGGTGCACAAACTGCAGCTGAGTGCCAATGCAGTCATCTGTGATGTTGCCTTGATTGTTTTTCTGCAGGACGGCACACCTTCCTCAAAGGAAGCGTTTTCTTCGTTCCATTTGTGCCGCAAAGTGCATCATAACTGGAAAGAGGAAAAAACAAGGAAAAATGGCAACATTTCTCCTAGTTCCGCCTGCTTTGGGAAGGCTTTCATGTTGGCGCTTCCCCAGATTTACGCTTTGGGGCACTGTCTAAAACCATGGGTGTTGCGTGTGATCACCCACACCAACACCGATGGAAGGACCCTTCCACGCAGAGTAAAGCATTGCCTTACTCCATATTTACAAAGCTGTGAAAAGCCACTTAGAGTGACTTTGCATGGCTGTGCAAATATGGGCTGGCACACTGTGCCTTCGGAGCATCACAAAAGTCAGAGGCGTAAAAGTGCTTCAGTGGCATTGTAAATATTCCCCTATCTGAGGTGAACTGGGCCTCTGCCCTCCACAACAATATCACACAGGCCACATATCAGATGACATCAATAACTTTAATAACTGCATTACTGCCAAGGGAGAAAAGAAGTCAAACAAGAACACTGAAAGCAGGCCAACTAGTACATTGAAGAACACAGAGTGACCTAGTAGCACTTCAAACAACTGGGATGGAGGTGGAGATGAAGCCAGGAAGAATCAGACAAGGAAGTTTTCAAACCCATCCACAGACTAGCAAATCTGGGAAACCCAACAGACATCTTTGCTATTATCAACTGCTAGCAACATCACTCCACCACAAGAGCTTAGCAAGGACCACTCAGACGTCTCCTGCAACAAAATCATATTTTATTTATTTTTATTTATTTATAAAGTTTTATATAGCGCGAACAGGATCCAAGAGGGATATAAGAGGGTTTACAATTTGATGTCAGGAAGGACATAAATGCAATTTTCACATCAAGTAGGAAAGAAAAAAAAATACAAATGATCACAGATTTCAGGACAATTGCACGCAGGAGGGTAAAACAATAAACATGTGTTAGCGGGCAACAATGGGGGGTCACAGTATGCAGTAAAGAAGAGCCATATCAAATGGAGGTACAATGGTAGTAGGAACAATGTCAACGGGCACATGAGCCTATCCCTCTTAGGGTAAGAATTTGTGAATTAGTAATCTTTGGCTTCCAATTTGAATGCCGTCGTTGAAGAGATTCTGCTTACTTCCGGTGGAAGAGAGTTCCATATCTTTGGGGCAGCGCCGGAGAAGGCTCAGTGACAACTTCTCTTTTTGTTAAGGATGAGTGGTTATAAGAGGAAGGTAGAGGTGCTTCTTGAGGCTCTTACACCACAGGATAGTTTAAGTTTTTGTGCAAGGTACAAGGGAGTATTGAAGTGAAGTGCTTTGTGCATCAGAACAGCAATCTTTAAGTGAATTTGTGTTTCGTAGGGCAGCCGTTTGAGAGATTATAGGACTGGGGATATATGTTTGTTTCATTTGGTGTCTGTAATCAGTTTAGCCGCAGCGTTCAGGGATGCCCTTAGTGGAGCCAGATTCAGAAAAGGGGGTGGTGATGGACAGAGTATCTGAATTAAACAGAACACTCATACCCAGTCAACAGATCAGGGCTTGATCCATCACCGTTTTTTAGCTCACTGCACCATCCCAGCTCAGAACCTGGCTATATGCAAATTAGTCTGTCCCTGGCCCAGTGCATCATGGGAACAGGGCAGACCAAACTACCAAGCCAATTCTTATACTGGGAAGGAAACAAGCTTCCGGGGACCGGTTTCTGGCATTACAGCCGTCTTCGGCCCGGCTTGCTTGAATCCTGATGGTGCAATGAGCAAGGGACTCACATCTGAGTATACCCTTCCACGCTTATGGTGGACAAAACGATTCAGAAAAGGGGGTGGTGATGGACAGAGTATCTGAATTAAACAGAACACTCATACCCAGTCAACAGATCAGGGCTTGATCCATCACCGTTTTTTAGCTCACTGCACCATCCCAGCTCAGAACCTGGCTATATGCAAATTAGTCTGTCCCTGGCCCTGTGCATCATGGGAACAGGGCAGACCAAACTACCAAGCCAATTCTTATACTGGGAAGGAAACAAGCTTCCGGGGACCGGTTTCTGGCATTACAGCCGTCTTCGGCCCGGCTTGCTTGAATCCTGATGGTGCAATGAGCAAGGGACTCACATCTGAGTATACCCTTCCACGCTTATGGTGGACAAAATGATTCAGAAAAGGGGGTGGTGATGGACAGAGTATCTGAATTAAACAGAACACTCATACCCAGTCAACAGATCAGGGCTTGATCCATCACCGTTTTTTAGCTCACTGCACCATCCCAGCTCAGAACCTGGCTATATGCAAATTAGTCTGTCCCTGGCCCAGTGCATCATGGGAACAGGGCAGACCAAACTACCAAGCCAATTCTTATACTGGGAAGGAAACAAGCTTCCGGGGACCGGTTTCTGGCATTACAGCCGTCTTCGGCCCAGCTTGCTTGAATCCTGATGGTGCAATGAGCAAGGGACTCACATCTGAGTATACCCTTCCACGCTTATGGTGGACAAAACGATTCAGAAAAGGGGGTGGTGATGGACAGAGTATCTGAATTAAACAGAACACTCATACCCAGTCAACAGATCAGGGCTTGATCCATCACCGTTTTTTAGCTCACTGCACCATCCCAGCTCAGAACCTGGCTATATGCAAATTAGTCTGTCCCTGGCCCTGTGCATCATGGGAACAGGGCAGACCAAACTACCAAGCCAATTCTTATACTGGGAAGGAAACAAGCTTCCGGGGACCGGTTTCTGGCATTACAGCCGTCTTCGGCCCGGCTTGCTTGAATTCTGATGGTGCCATGAGCAAGGGACTCACTTCTGAGTATACCCTTCCACGCTTATGGTGGACAAAACGATTCAGAAAAGGGGGTGGTGATGGACGGAGTATCTGAATTAAACAGAACACTCATACCCAGTCAACAGAGCAGGGCTTGATCCATCACCATTTTTTAGCTCACTGCACCATCCCAGCTAAGAACCTGGCTATATGCAAATTAGTCTGTCCCTGGCCCAGTGCATCATGGGAACAGGGCAGACCAAACTACCAAGCCAATTCTTATACTGGGAAGCAAACAAGCTTCCCGGGACCGGTTTCTGGCATTACAGCCGTCTTCGGCCCGGCTTGCTTGAATCCTGATGGTGCAATGAGCAAGGGACTCACATCTGAGTATACCTTTATGGTGGACAAAACAATTCAGAAAAGGGGGTGGTGATGGACAGAGTATCTGAATTAAACAGAACACTCATACCCAGTCAACAGATCAGGGCTTGATCCATCACCGTTTTTTAGCTCACTGCACCATCCCAGCTCAGAACCTGGCTATATGCAAATTAGTCTGTCCCTGGCCCAGTGCATCTTGGGAACAGGGCAGACTAAACTACCAAGCCAATTCTGATACTGGGAAGGAAACAAGCTTCCGGGGACCGGTTTCTGGCATTACAGCCGTCTTCGGCCCAGCTTGCTTGAATCCTGATGGTGCAATGAGCAAGGGACTCACATCTGAGTATACCCTTCCACGCTTATGGTGGACAAAACGATTCAGAAAAGAGGGTGGTGATGGACAGAGTATCTGAATTAAACAGAACACTCATACCCAGTCAACAGATCAGGGCTTGATCCATCACCGTTTTTTAGCTCACTGCACCATCCCAGCTCAGAACCTGGCTATATGCAAATTAGTCTGTCCCTGGCCCAGTGCATCATGGGAACAGGGCAGACCAAACTACCAAGCCAATTCTTATACTGGGAAGGAAACAAGCTTCTGGGGACCGGTTTCTGGCATTACAGCCGTCTTCGGCCCGGCTTGCTTGAATCCTGATGGTGCAATGAGAAAGGGACTCACATCTGAGTATACCCTTCCACACTTATGGTGGACAAAACGATTCAGAAAAGGGGGTGGTGATGGACAGAGTATCTGAATTAAACAGAACACTCATACCCAGTCAACAGATCAGGGCTTGATCCATCACCGTTTTTTAGCTCACTGCACCATCCCAGCTCAGAACCTGGCTATATGTAAATTAGTCTGTCCCTGGCCTGTGCATCATGGGAACAGGGCAGACCAAACTACCAAGCCAATTCTTATACTGGGAAGGAAACAAGCTTCCGGGGACCGGTTTCTGGCATTACAGCCGTCTTCGGCCCGGCTTGCTTGAATCCTGATGGTGCAATGAGCAAGGGACTCACATCTGAGTATACCCTTCCACGCTTATGGTGGACAAAATGATTCAGAAAAGGGGGTGGTGATGGACAGAGTATCTGAATTAAACAGAACACTCATACCCAGTCAACAGATCAGGGCTTGATCCATCACCGTTTTTTAGCTCACTGCACCATCCCAGCTCAGAACCTGGCTATATGCAAATTAGTCTGTCCCTGGCCCAGTGCATCATGGGAACAGGGCAGACCAAACTACCAAGCCAATTCTTATACTGGGAAGGAAACAAGCTTCCGGGGACCGGTTTCTGGCATTACAGCGGTCTTCGGCCCGGCTTGCTTGAATTCTGATGGTGCCATGAGCAAGGGACTCACTTCTGAGTATACCCTTCCACGCTTATGGTGGACAAAACGATTCAGAAAAGGGGGTGGTGATGGACAGAGTATCTGAATTAAACAGAACACTCATACCCAGTCAACAGAGCAGGGCTTGATCCATCATCATTTTTTAGCTCACTGCACCATCCCAGCTCAGAACCTGGCTATATGCAAATTAGTCTGTCCCTGGCCCAGTGCATCATGGGAACAGGGCAGACCAAACTACAAAGCCAATTCTTATACTGGGAAGGAAACAAGCTTCCGGGGACCGGTTTCTGGCATTACAGCCGTCTTCGGCCCGGCTTACTTGAATCCTGATGGTGCAATGAGCAAGGGACTCACATCTGAGTATACCCTTATGGTGGACAACACAATTCAGAAAAGGGGGTGGTGATGGACAGAGTATCTGAATTAAACAGAACACTCATACCCAGTCAACAGATCAGGGCTTGATCCATCACCGTTTTTTAGCTCACTGCACCATCCCAGCTCAGAACCTGGCTATATGCAAATTAGTCTGTCCCTGGCCCAGTGCATCTTGGGAACAGGGCAGACCAAACTACCAAGCCAATTCTTATACTGGGAAGGAAACAAGCTTCCGGGGACCGGTTTCTGGCATTACAGCCGTCTTCGGCCCAGCTTGCTTGAATCCTGATGGTGCAATGAGCAAGGGACTCACATCTGAGTATACCCTTCCACGCTTATGGTGGACAAAACGATTCAGAAAAGAGGGTGGTGATGGACAGAGTATCTGAATTAAACAGAACACTCATACCCAGTCAACAGATCAGGGCTTGATCCATCACCGTTTTTTAGCTCACTGCACCATCCCAGCTCAGAACCTGGCTATATGCAAATTAGTCTGTCCCTGGCCCAGTGCATCATGGGAACAGGGCAGACCAAACTACCAAGCCAATTCTTATACTGGGAAGGAAACAAGCTTCCGGGGACCGGTTTCTGGCATTACAGCCGTCTTCGGCCCGGCTGGCTTGAATCCTGATGGTGCAATGAGCAAGGGACTCACATCTGAGTATACCCTTCCACGCTTATGGTGGACAACACGATTCAGAAAAGGGGGTGGTGATGGACAGAGTATCTGAATTAAACAGAACACTCATACCCAGTCAACAGATCGGGACTTGATCCATCACCATTTTTTAGCTCACTGCACCATCCCAGCTCAGAACCTGGCTATATGCAAATTAGTCTGTCCCTGGCCCAGTGCATCATGGGAACAGGGCAGACCAAACTACCAAGCCAATTCTTATACTGGGAAGGAAACAAGCTTCCGGGGACCGGTTTCTGGCATTACACCGTCTTCGGCCCGGCTTGCTTGAATCCTGATGGTGCAATGAGCAAGGGACTCACATCTGAGTATACCCTTCCACGCTTATGGTGGACAAAACGATTCAGAAAAGGGGGTGGTGATGGACAGAGTATCTGAATTAAACAGAACACTCATACCCAGTCAACAGATCAGGGCTTGATCCATCACCGTTTTTTAGCTCACTGCACCATCCCAGCTCAGAACCTGGCTATATGCAAATTAGTCTGTCCCTGGCCCAGTGCATCATGGGAACAGGGCAGACTAAACTACCAAGCCAATTCTTATACTGGGAAGGAAACAAGCTTCATCACCACCCCCTTTTCTGAATCCTTAGTGGAGCCAGGGCATATTTGGGAAGGCCACAGATGGTAGCACAGCCGTAGTCTAACCTCGGCAAGACAAGCGCTTGGACCACCTGCTTGAAATCATTTAGAGGAAGGAAAGGATTGATATTTCTCAGTGACCTCATCAAGTGGTTTGCTCCTTTACATACATTGCTGATATGATTTTTCATATTCAGGTGCTTGTCCATGGTGATTCCGAGAGACTTGGCTGAGTCTATGATGAGAGGAGTGCAGTTGAAAGCAGTTAGGTGACTCAGCCAGAGGTCTAGCTTGGGGATGTGGTTCAGAGGGGAGAGGAGCAGGAATTCAGTTTTGGAAGTGTTGAGCAGGAGATGGTTCTCCGTTAACCAGTTTTGAGTAGACGTTAGGGTAATGTTGAGTGAGATGATGTTTTCCGGGGATGAGATTTTCAGATATAGTTGCATGTCGTTCGCATAAATGTGGAAGAAGAACATCCATGGAGATTAGTGAGTTAGCAAGAGGTTCCAAGAAAAGGTTGAAGGGGATAGGAGATAAAGCGGACCCTTGGGGGACCCCCATGAGTACAGGAGAGGGCTGGGAGAGAGAGTGGTTTGCCCTAAGTCTTTGTGATCTGTGATATAGGAAGGATAAAAACCATTGTAGCACCTGATCAGAAAAACCCATTCTGTTTTGCAGGATGTATAGGCGGTTGTCATGATTAACTGTGTCGAATGCGGAGGAAAGGTCACGGAGGATCGGGAGGCAGGATTCGTTTTGGTCAAGCATTTTTAAAATGTCATCCATAACGTGAATGAGAGCCGATTCGGTGCTGAGCCCCTTCCTAAAGCCGGATTGATGCTAATCTAGGAGTTGGTAATTCTCTATGTGAACACAAAGTTGGGTTTGTACACATTTTTCTAGGAGTTCCTTTAGGGTGGGGATGTTGGGAATGGGGCGGAATTTATTGAGATCAGATTTGTCAGCGTAAGTTTTTTTTTTAGTATAGGTGAAACCTGAGCTGCTTTTAGGCAGTTGGGGATCGTGCTGTGTGATAGAGAAGCATTTACAACCCTTGTCCAGGTGGGGATGAGTGCATTCTTGATTTCTTTGAAGATGGAGGGGGGCAAGGGGTCACCGAAGTGGTTGGAAGGATTGATATTCTGAAGAATCTTGTTGGTGTAAATTTCACTAAATGAAGTAAAGGTGCCCCATGACGCATTGTTCTTGGTGTTCGTTGTGGTCGATTTACGCTTTTCAAAGGAGGCAATGGGTGAGGCGGCACTGGAAGAAGGTAATAGAGCCTTCTTAGAGGGAAGGTTAGTGGAAATAAATCTTGATTTCTCAGTGAAGAATGCGACCAGTTTGTCACATGACGGTGGGTTGCCACCATGATCTGAGTGGTTAGGACCAACGACTGATTGCTGTTTCACAAATTCGAAAAAAGTTTCTTGGGGTGGTTTGTTGCTTGATCCAGTTGGTGTCTGTAGTAGCCAGCTGTAGCAATCTTGATTTGTTTGTTGTAGAGGCTCCTGGCATCTCGCCAGGAATGTTCAACTGCCCTAAGGTTAAATTGTTAATTGTTAATTGTATTGTGTTAAATTTTCATTATACCATGGTTCGGATTTTTTTGTTGAGGCATATTTTTGTTGGAGTAGAGCAATGGTATCCATGATGTTGGAGATGGTCGAATTGTAGGGTCGGCGAGTGATTGCACCTCGACCAGGTCAGGTTGGGAGGAGAGGGCAGATTTACAGTGTGCAGCTAGTTTGTCAGAGTTTATTGATCTGAGGACCCTTTTCCATATCTTTGATTTCAATGACTGAGCCTTTCTCATCAACAAGAGAATGCTGTGGTGGTTGGACCAGTCACACGGGGTAATGTAATCTAGGGTGATAGTCTGCCCTTTAGAGAAGATGAGGTCTAGAGTTTCTCCTTTAATATGAGTTGGTCGCTCACAGTGCAAGATACAGTGGATTGTTGGGGTTAGACCAGCGAAGGTTGAAATCAGTTTTGGGACACAGCTGAGTAGACATTGCTAGAGATGATTTCCATTAGTTGAGTCCCGGAGGGTGGTAAAAGGTGTGACGTTAGCAAACCGGTAGGTTCATACTTGAGATGCTGAGACAGGGGTATTCACAGGAGGAAGGCGTAGAGGACTCTTAGTGAGAAATCAAGAGTGTGTTCTTGTGAATACAGGCTAGGCCACCATCCACCTACAGAGCTCTGTCTAGCCTAATTATGTCATGAGTGGGAGGACTAGGAGGTCTAAGATAGGAGTGGAAGTGGGATTTAGCCAAGTTTCAGTGAGGATGATAATGTCTAAATCATTGTGTTGGATGAGGTCGAGGATATCTGAGGCGTGTTTTACTGGCTGATCTGAAATTAAGTAGAACATATTTAAGTCATAGTGGATTAGGGGGAAAGGAGTCTGGGTGACGTTCATACGGGTGAGGTTGTCAGTATTGCTGCATCTAAGATTGCGAGGAGGTTCTCTGTTCGGGGTAGAAAAGATGGAATGTATTTGTCTTGGCGGGAACATGTTAGATTTGGACCAAGTAGAGCCCGAGTTGTGAGGGTCATGGAGATCAATAGATGCCAGGTGGGACTTACATACTCTGTGGCTGGCGGGGGCATTGGGTAGGGGAATGAATTTTGAGATGGAGGAGGGTAAAGGCTGACATATGTGATCACTATCCCTAGTGGACTCTCTAGGCCAATTCGCAGAGGTAAGGAGAGAGCTGATCATGGGGAAAACATCATTTGAGAGGGCTTTCAGGCCATGTTGCTCAGAGGAGAGAAGGTGTAATTGTAGAGATATATCATCAAGGCGCGCAGTCAAGTCTGAGTGCTGTGCGAGGGGTGGAGGGTGTGGGGGAAAGCGAGCGGCGACGGGGGGCCTCGTGAAAGCCTGTTGAGGCCTGTGAGGGGATCATTGCCCAGACTCTATTCTAGCATGTGGCAAAGTTATAGGGATGGGGGAGCAGACATCATCTGTTAATGGAGAAGACTGTAGGAATTGAGGGAACCTTTCAGCTCGAAAGTCATCCTGTATCGGACTGACAGTCGGTGAGGAGATTGAGCCCATAGAACCGCAAACCAGCGGAGAGGGTGTCCTAGAGGGTTGCCATAATCCGACTGGGGACAAGGTGGCTATGAGATCAGCTAAAGGAGGTGTGGGTTTTAGGGAGAGTGGGGTACTCACAACTGTTAAGGGGGGAGTACTGGTAAAACCCAGCGAAGACGTGGTGGTTGAGTATGGGTCAGTGGAGTTGCCGTAAACCGCTTTTCTGAGAGTGGGGTAAATATTGGGCATCTTAGCTAGGTTGATATTACAGGCTTGGATCAGGATGATACCATTATTATGGAAGGTGATAGCAGTAGTGGCATTGAAGTGGACGTTGGTAGTTTGAGGCCATGTGAGGTTTTCTTAGATCCTGTTATTCGAAGCATGGAGTAGAGCACAGTTCGCAAGAAAGCCAATTTTCTGGTATAGAAGATGAGGTCATTAACCAGAGAACCTTTGTTGGTGCAGAAGTAGTGGTCTGAGATTAGGGTTTATGGTCTAACTTTAAGTATGTGATGTTTGTATTTATTTGCAGCATTCTTGGTCAGTTGGGTAATTGATGATGAAGGCGTTGGAACCATTGGGGACGTGACTTATCTCCATTGTGAAAAATAATCCTAGTGGAGATGGGAGCCCAGAGAGGAGAATCAGGAGGTGAGAGAACACAACATCACTCCTGGGTCTCTCAGTGGAAAGGTGAGTGGGGTAATGGTAGCACATTGGGAGGCGCAGAGATCTTGCTCTGCAGGGTCAGTTACTATGGCCCCCTAATTCAGCGTGGTTGTGGCATCCCGTAACTCGTCTCGGCTCTAAAGACTGGCACTGGACCACACACAGGGCGATGGGAGGCCCATCTAGGATGATATAGGCGGGGAGCAGAAAGAGGTCTGCTCTGCAACCTGGGCACAAGGCTTCAAATTTAGTATGAAAAGTACCAGATAGACGCCATTTTAAGGACAGGCAGTAAGGCCCCAGGTCTTCTGCAATCGTAGCCATCTACACCCGTTTTACTCCACAACCGGGCCACATCAACCTTCCAACAAGCCTTCGGACACCAGACAAAAGCGACACTCTGACAACATGGAGCCTTATCACTACAGAGTAAACCACTGTGATCATGAATACCACCCACACTGGGTCACCGTTGGACCCTGCCCCATCACGCCTTTGACAAAGGTTCATCCCCTATCAGCAAAAGACTCAACCGCATTCTAAACACCTCTATTGACATAGACACATCCAGAAACCTGGAAACATGAAGCTGTCAATGCCCTCCTGAAGAAACCCTTAGCAGACCCATCCAGACTCTCGGACTACAGATCTATTTCCCTCCTTCCTTACCCAGCCAAGTTCTTAGAGAATGCCATCAATAGATACCTCGCCAATTATCTCATCAACTACCAGCACCTCAACACTATACAATCAGGCTTAATACCTAACCACAGCACAGAGATAGGCCTTAGAGCAGAAACAGGTGATATCCTGATGATTACAAACAAAGGAGAGACTGCAGTCCTCATCTTACTTGACCTCTCTGCAGCCTTCATTACAGTCTCCCATCCCATCATGATCAAAAGACTTGACAAGGTTAACATCCATGGACCTGCCCTTGTATGAATACGTTATTTTCTTATCATCAGAGCACAGTCAACTTGCCATCCTACTCCTCAGGAGTCGGAAGCTTATTTTCAGAGTCCTGCATGGTTCATTGCTCACTTCAACCCTTATGAACATTTACATGATGCCTCTAGACTTCATACATGTACACAATATCAACATTCTCACCTACGCTTGCAAAACACAACTGATTTGTGCGCTCTCGTACAAAACACCCAACACCAGAAATAACTTACATTTTTGCATCATGACCTAGGTGGCTACCTGGATGAAGTCCATCTGCCTGAAGCTCAACTGGGATAAGGTCAAATTGGTAATTTTTCAAAAAGTACACCCTCGCCGTGAGACTCCGCCTGGTGGCCTGTATTCCTAGGACCAAACCCCTGCACAGAAGGAAGAAACCTTGGGTTCATTGTCACTAGCAAGGAGCACATGTCTACCCAGGTCAACACTGTCACCTCGGTCATCTTCCACACCCTGAGAATGCTGAAAAAAACAATGAAGTCGTTACCTAACCACACCAGGAAAACCGTCACCCAGGCCCTCATCACCAGTAAATTAGACTACGGGAACACCCTCTATATAGTAATCACCAACAAACTCACAATGACATGCCAGACCATCCAAAAAGAAGAAACCAGACTGGTCCTTAACCTCCGACAATGGTCTCAAATCACACCTCACCTAAGGAAACTGCATTGGCTCACTATACATCAGCGCACAGAGTTCAAGCTCCTCACCCACACATGCACAGTACCACACAACAAAGGCCCAGCCTACCTGAATGGCTGCTTGCAGTTCCACCAATCCTCCAGGCACCTCACCTAGACTCTTATTGGCTCACATATCATGCATACGTAAAAGTAGGTCTAGAGGTCCTATCTTCTTAAACCGCCCCCAAAGCATGGAACAACATTCAGTGCTACATTAGGGCCTCCTCTTTGATTCCTGAATTCCGCAAGAAGCTGAAGACCTCACTCTTCAAGAAGGCCGCTCGAGGCAAGTCCCGCATCCTGAAAAGTGCCATGATACCCTTGTGGGTGACATATCATGGGTGATATAGCACTATCAACATACCATAACAAAAAAAGTTTCAAAAACATCACAATTAGAGGAAGTGATTCGCTTCTGTAATAACTGTACAGTTATTCTGATTAGAAACCTGACCCTGCAGTCAAGTTTAGTGAAGGGAGAATTGGGTAATTTATTTAAATTGATCACATACACTAACAGAGTTGCATGTGAGTTCATTTTAATACAAGTTGATCATGTGGAAGAAGCACAACAGTTATCAAATCTAGTATGAGGTATCTATTATTTGAAGGTCTGTACATGCATCGGAAGCAATTTCCACTAGGCCTTGCATAAGAGCAACTATTTGGTTACATCAGGCAGGTATCATTTTGTGAGTTCCCAACAGGAGTAAATGAAGCATTTATTGTTGTAGACTTACATTTACATCTGAAAATGCCTTTGGGAATAGAGTCCATCAATCAATTGGGAAATTGTGAAGTGGGCTTTTCACCAGTGAGGCTCTCAAGGCGCTGGGGGACGGGGGTAATGCTCTGTGTCAGCCGAAAAGCCAGGTCTTGAGGCTCTTCCAGCAGGCGTGCAGAGTAGGAGAGCATCTGTTGTTGACCTGTAGCTCGCCTCAAATCGAAATAACAGGGTGTCAGAATCTCTAGTACTGGTCCAGAGGTAATCCCTCGAATATGATAGTGGATGTACGAGTTTACCCTGAACCATGGTTAAAACGGCAGGAGGCAAGTAGAGATCTCTGTAGTCACACTTACATCGTGGAGTTACTCCTCCCGTTGACTGCTTGCCTGCTCTCGCCGTGTAGGTAGGTAGGTTTCCGTAGTCCAGTTTGCTTGTTATGAGTGCGTGGGTGGCTTCGGGGGGATCCACTTGAAGGTCTTGCAAAGGATGCAGTGGGTGTTGAGGCAGGTGGAGGTGATGGCGTTGTTCTGGTGGGTCATGGTGAGGGAGAAGTAGAGCATGATGCTGAGGTTCTGGGCGTGGTCGGTGTGGGTGAGGGGTTGCCCTTCAGGCACCCCTTGGCCCTGAGGCAACAGGTGTCCCTGTAGGGCCCCCTTTGTTTCCTCACCACCACAGTTTTCATGGCTTCCTCACCGGTGTGAAAACTGCGGCAGTGAGGAAACTCCTGAAATGCTTGCAGTGCCACTGCGACATCACCAGCATTTTAGGGTCTTTGACCAAGGAGGATTGTGGCGGTCCTGTGGCAATCCCACTTCCGTAGTCATAATATAGCGGGTGGACCCTTGGTTTGGTGGTCCAGGGACCGTCACCACAGGTTTGGCAGTCTGATGGACTGCCGAACTCGTAATTAGGACCTTAATCTATTAAATATCTACATGATCACTTAAAAAATTTTGGGGGGAAAATAACATGTGATAAATGTGAAATGCATTCCAAATATTTATATAAACTACATAAAACAGAGTTGAAAATTTAGTTTTCTTTCAATTTCGTTCAGATTGCTGGCACATACTGTTTTGTACTTTAAGCCTAAGCATGCCTTTTTTGTCTGTAAAATAGCAATTTCCCATTTTATTTGTATTTATTTTGATAAATAATTTATAAATTATTAAAGACATGCTATTTTTGGGTATTATTAATTTTCATAAAAATAGACAAAAAAACTATTTCATAATTTTTATTTTTGAAGTTTTTTTATATTTTTGCTTTGTAAGTATTTATTGAAAATGCTGTTTATGTTTATTAAACAGTTTTATTTGTTACTTTTTTAAATATTTTGGAACAGTAAACAATTTCAGTGCACTTTTTAACTTTTTACATGATGAATGTCAGTTATTATTCACACGCATTTGGTTAAGGGCAAGCCACACATGATTGAAAGTTACCATAGAAAATCATTTGTTATTGTAATTGTATTTAAATAGCAATTACTACCACTGACAAGGCGTTCTAGCACTTTCTGCTGTGTAGCACTCTGCTCCGGAATCCAAGATTAGTAGCTGTTCTAGAGGTTATTGTTAGTTATTTGTATTAGTCATGGGCACTATAGGAGAACATTTCATGCATTTGCTTCAGTGTTTTTGTGGTGGATAAAATTAGTAGGGTGTGTGTGTGATAATTAGTGGGGGAGGAGGTTTGTGAAATCGTCCAGCTCGGTTAGTGGGATTAGTAAATGAGCTAGAGAAGAAAGGGCATTGCTAGGTTGGAACATAATACTTCCAAGGGAGGACAGGCTGTGATCTTTGAGTTGAGGTGTGGACAATGCACATTATTTAGAATATTTTATTTATTTTAAAGGTTTTATATAGCACTTGCTAGACCCGGAGGATCAGAGCGCTTTACATGAGTATCAGACCATAGTTGCAGGTTACATCGTTACAAAGGTTACACAGTTGTTAGAGCTTGGCAAACATAGTTACATGTGAGGTCGAGACAAACAAAAAGGACATATACGTAAGGGAAAAAGCAGGCAAGGGGAGAGATTCAGGGGAGGGAGTAGGAGCAGGGGAAGTAGACAGACAATGGAGAACGGAAAGAGGAGGGGACGGTGAGAGACACACCATGGAAAGAGGAGAGGGAGGGTGACGAGGACACAAACCGGTAGACGAATCATAGCAGCGTTCAAAGTCCAGTAAGCTGTGATCCCAGGGGTAGTGGTATAATGTCCCCATCTCTGTTGCGAGAGACTCCCTATATGCAGTGGACTCTCTCAGAGGGGTCTCTGAGACTCCAAAGCCTACATACTGGATGCTTCCCCAAAAAGGGAAGAGGGAGTGTTTTCGCAACGAGTGCCATACCATACCTCTACTAAAGGTTTTATATAGCACTTGCTAGACCCGGAGGATCAGAGCGCTTTACATGAGTATCAGACCATAGTTGCAGGTTACATCGTTACAAAGGTTACACAGTTGTTAGAGCTTGGCAAACATAGTTACATGTGAGGTCGAGACAAACAAAAAGGACATATACGTAAGGGACAGAGCAGGCAAGGGGAGAGATTCAGGGGAGGGAGTAGGAGCAGGGGAAGTAGACAGACAATGGAGAACGGAAAGAGGAGGGGACGGTGAGAGACACAGCATGGAAAGAGGAGAGGGAGGGTGACGAGGACACAAACCGGTAGACGAATCAAAGCTGCGTTCAAAGTCCAGTAAGCTGTGATCCCAGGGGTAGTGGTATAATGTCCCCATCTCTGTTGCGAGAGACTCCCTATATGCAGTGGACTCTCTCAGAGGGGTCTCTGAGACTCCAAAGCCTACATACTGGATGCTTCCCCAAAAAGGGAATAGGGAGTGTTTTCGCAACGGGTGCCATACCATACCTCTACTGAGTGGCTCCCTTGGTGCTGTGGACTCTCTCAGCGGGTTCGCTGAGACTCCAGAGTATAAATATTGGATCATTCCCCAACAAGGGGAGAGGAGTGCTTAGTCAAATGCCACAAAAGGACAGTGGGCTAGGCGGTGTAGCAGGCAAGGGGAGATATTGAGGTGAGAGGGGATAGGCGCAAAGGAAGTAGGCAAAGAAAGAAAGAGTACTAAATGGGAACAGACAGCATCAGTTAGGGGGACAGACTGTTTGCTCTCTGTGGCCATGAGTTTGCCCCATCTTTAAGGTAAAAACCTAGCACAGGCCATTCCAGAAGCTTTGCCATCCAGGACATGAAGCACACACTTTGTAATTCGAATTATTTTTCACAATTCACAGAAGTTTATAGTACGCTGCACATCAGCAATCCAGATGTTTTCATATTAATTTCTTGGTTGCAGAGGATGATGCTCAGAACTAACAGTATTTAACCCATTCATCATCAAGGGGAGATAGTTCAGAATCTTGAGGCTGAGGGAGAAGATCATGAACCCAATGAAGGCCAACTCGTGGACCGCAGGGTTCTCTGTAGGGGACACTATGTTAGAGGGAGCAGGCATAGGTTCTCCAGGATGTTCAGAATGATGATAAAGTGGCACAAGACGTGGTAAGTGATGGTGCGCACTGTGCCTCCCGTTTCTGAGGCCAGCGCATCTGAGATTGTTATTCCCTAGTTTCCAGGGAGAGGGTAGGAGTGCTGGAGGGTCCAGTGAGTTTTCCGATTATTAGTGGTTAGGGGCGGGCAGCCCCCATCTTGGGGATAGGCCCCCGGTAATGGTGGTGTGATGGGGTGTACTGCGCCTCCTGTTTCTGAGGCCAGCGTGACTAGGCTAAGTTATTGTTTGGTTCGGAGACAAGTAGAATCCTGGCAAAGGTGGAAATAATTTAGGGGGTTGTTCTGTAGGAGGAAATAGATTAGGGATCATATGCCGCTATTGTAGGGTCAGACGGATGGTAGTGAGCAGTCTGACATGGATGCCTGGTAGTTGAAATGATGCTAGGTACCCATCACTATAGTTGTCTCCATCCCAAAAAAACATAGGTGGAGAGTAAAAGAACAGATGTGGAGCATAATAGCAGCCTTTACAAACGACCGGATAACCGGGTTTGCAAGTATAATGCATGAGGTAGTGCAAGTTATCAATCAATCAAATATCTTTATTTAGATATAACACAGATATCTTTAAAAGAGAATACAAATTCACATTATGTGCCAAATGTTAAAAAGAATACAGAAAACGCGATCGGTTATGACAATCGTAACATTTTAAAATAGAATATAAAAACACAGATGTGTAATGAACCAGAGGGAGGGTAGGTTAACACATAATATACAAGACTCTTCACCCCTTTTATGTTACTCCCATAGTCAGTGGTATCTTACATATAAAAACAACCCAATATTCTTAGGGATACTGCTCATGCTCTTTTCATTTTATCCTCCTTAGAAATTGGGGTATGTTGTAAGGTGTTTTAATTGGTTAAAAGGGATAAGGGGGAAGCTTTATAGGACCTCTTTTGCTTAAAATTACAGTATGCATACTAAATGAAATTTGCTAGTCTTATGTTTAAGACTATATTTTCAGGGTTCAAAGCCACAATAATGGCTTGCCTGCAGGTCCGGGCACCCAACCTATTCAATTCAGCTTTTAGTTTGCACCTGCGTTGGGAATTAAAGAGTGGGCAAAGGCAGACCACATGCAACAGAGTTTCAGCCGTTTTACCACACCCTCTGCAAGTTGGATCTTCCACCATGCGTCGTCAGGAAGGCAGATCTTGCAGAAAACGCCAGTCACCCATTCTAATAGCTATAAGGCTATGCTTTAGGTACAGTGAGTATGTACAAGACAGGTAGGTGGCGGGGGCTAGCCGTCTATACAAATTTAAGAGAGCCCAGGTGTGGCTACGTTTCGCAAAAAATGCTTTATCTGTGATAAGTGATCTCATTCTCACACATTTTTTAATGGCCATTTTAAATGCTGTCTGACTGGGTTTAAGGTCCCATAGGTCACTCGCTGACATTTGATGGATGGCGTCCTTAAAGAGGCGACCAAACGTTCCATCTGAATTTTTCTGGATGATTTCTAGCCAGACTAAAGATTCTAATGTGCCTGGGTTCGCTTGTCTCAGTTTATGACAGAGGTTTAAGTAAGTCCCGACGTTGGAAACCTCATAGTTTGGTAACCCCATCTCTAAACTTATCTGTGCTGCAGATGCAGAATTTGACAGCTGGAGAACTCTTTTATATATTCTGGTCTTATGTTAATTTAAAGCAATGTTCAATATACCCCTGAATATCTCTATGCCGTATGATAGGGTAGGGCCTATTTTCGCTCTCATGACTTCCAAGAGAGGCGTAAGTGTTGTGTCGTGTTTATATCTAGGACCCTAATTCGATATTCCCGATTTATGCCCATATGAGGTTATAATCAATAATATCCTGATAAAGGTATAAGAATCAGATCCATATTCAGTAATAACCCATGCAGTCCAAAGCACAACACGGCTACTCCCATCGACTCCTAGAAAGCACAACGCGTTCATTAACCCCTTCCATGCTCATGACAAGGTCAGCTCGTCATGAGGCACAGTGGAGCTGTGCTTATGACGAGCTGACCTTGTCATGAAACTATAGTATTCAACCGTTTTCAGCACAGGAGGGGAAAACCCCTAGCAGCCAAGGTGTTAAACAAGCCAAGCCTCCAGCAGCCCGGGAAATCCCCCCGCTTTTGTTTTGATTTGAACAAGAACTCCTGAAGTCCAGAAAGAACTGTTATTTCTTAGTGACGTCTTATGTCTAACCTTACGTCAAACCCGGCACCTTCCAGGTATAAAATATCAGCAGTTGCCTTAAGCAAACACACAGTGGTTTGGAGCAGAGCAGCCATCTACTTGCCCGAGAGCCCAGCTGATGCAAGAGCCCACGGAAGCCGCCCCTCCCGTTTGACGTACTGAGAGAGACGCTGTCTTTTTCTCCAGTCGAGAAAATCTAGCTCCGGTGTTTCCAGCCTAGCTGGGATATGGAGTCCTGAGGAAAGGGATACCAGACCGCCCACATTCTATTACCACGGTACGGAGCTGACTAAACCCTTAGGAGAATTCTTGATGCAGATTCTTGGCAAAATAATTTTAACCAACTTAACTCAAACTCCTACTTACTCATCCGTTCCCAAGTATTAGGCTTAGGTCAGGTACACCGGGGTAGGCTTAGTTAGTCGCACCAGTTGAGTACATTAGTTAATGTATTTATGTATGTATATTTTTTATCCATTTTAAAGTATCATATGGCTAAGAAACCATATCAATGCTTTTACAGTATTATTTTCTAATACTACTTTTACTGTACGCACTTTACTTTACTTTAAGTATTGCAATTGTGGCAATTAATTTCTCTTGCGCTTAACATAAGGTTTGACAAAATAACAAAGAACAGTAGAATCACGATACAACAGTAGCGAAAATCATTTCCAGAGTAGGGAAGACAATAAAAATGGAAAGTAAAAGGGTAATGGCGTAGGGTAGGGGGGGTAAGGGCGAGATAGGACAGAGAAATGTAGGAATGTCTGTCTAAAGTCAGGCTGGGTAGGTGAGGGCAGAGGGGAAAGTCCATAGCCCATCTCCTCTACAGCTATCGTGTAACTCCACCGGGCATCGGGAAAAAGGCTAGGGGCCAGATGTAGGAGCTCTAATACCGGTCGGAAACGGCCGATTTCGGACGTTTCCGACCGGTATTAGGGTTTTCAAATGTAGGGGGCTGAAAAATACAGAATCGGTATATTTACCAATTCGGTAAAATTACCGATTCGGTAAATTACAGAATCTGTAAATATACTGATTCTGTAATTACAAATGTAGGTGGCACAGTTTACAGTGCCACAGGCCCTTAAGAGTCGGTATTTTACCACACAATCCTATTGTGTGGTAAAATACCGAATTCAGGTGTGCATGCACATTTGTGCATGCACACCTGTGCAATGTGACACACAGACATGCCACATTGCACACAAGCCTGTAATTGGGGTGCTAGAGGGTGTCAAAGTGACACCCCCTGCACCCTTGCAGGATTCGGTATTTACTGATTCTGTAAATACAGAATCGGTATTTCCCATTGATTCCTATGGGCTTCAAAGCCCATAGGAATGAATGGGAAATACCGATTCTGTATTTACAGAATCGGTAAATACCGAATTTTACATATTCGGTAATTCAGATTTTAAAATTACCTACATCTGCCCCCTTCCCATTTACAGACTCTTAAATACCGAATCGGTAAAATTCGGTATTTAAGAGTCTGTAAATGGGAATTAACTACATCTAGCCCTTAGTCTCAACTGTCAGGAGAAAGATCACAGGTTCAATGGTTAGGTGAGTAGACCGGATGGGGATTAGGTTCGAGTTCTGTTCAGAGTCCCGTTTTTGTCCCCGGGTAGTAGCACAGCGTGGAAAGGACCACTGTGGCAGCCATCCTAGGGTCAGGTAAGGGATTGAGTCTTTGGTGTGGTACTCAGCCGGCACCCATTTTGATCTTTCTCTGAGGGTGGGAGCTGTGTTGTGCAATGGTGCAGCATAAGGACAGGGCGAGTGCCTGATTGCCTCCCCTAGAAGGGAGTATTTCTGAATTGAACATGCCCGGGGGAGAGACAGCCACCATATTAGGATTAGGCGGGGTGCCTCCGTGATCCAGCTAGGTTGCTTAAAAAGAGAATCCAGGGCTTTCTTTGAAATCGTGTTGTTGCTACTGATTCAGTCTCATTAGCAGCCTCAGCATTGTAGATTCTAAGGGGGCCCAATAGTGAGAGGGATATTGCTTTAGCTCCCTGGTGAGAAACTACAATAGGCGCCATTTTGGGGACTGGAACGTTACCAAAAGTCTCTACGGATAATACAAATTACATTGCCCTAATAGTCATAGAAGACAGTGTTGGGAGCCCCCCAACCTCCCCGGGCACTTCAAATGAAGCTCTCAGCGCTCTCGGCGATATCACCAATGACCCTGCTCACTGTCTTACAACTCACAGTGAGTGTCAGCAGTGGTGGGCGGGATCCTCCGAGGATCGCTGTTATTTTCACCTCGGGTCGGGATACTCCGACAGAGGAGGCACACATGGAATAGGAAGTAAGGAGAGAGTCATTTAAAGAAAAAGGAGAGGCAACAATCTCAAGTTTCAAGTCAAGGTCAACATTTTTCGGACAGGGATTTAGGAACAGAGGGCCTAATTTACAATATTTTGATGCACAGCAACACATCAAGCCTTCCTGCTGCGGTGCCGTGCGTCAAAAGAAAAGGGCAGGAATGTGCTGTATCTACAAGATACTCTGCATTCTGTCCTTTTCCCCTGCGCTGGCACACAATGGGCTGCCATGCACTAACGCAGGTACCCTTCCTTGCTCCATAGTGCAATGGTGTCTATGTTGTAAGGTGTTGTGCCTCCCTTACACCTCCCCTGGGAGGCATAGGAATCTGACAAATTCCCGGGTGTATGACACAGGTTCCATGGCTGTTGGGTGAGAACACCCACAGCAACACCCATATTACAACCCTTTCACACAGAGTATGAAAGTGGGCCATATTCACAATGCCATGAAAAGCCAAGCAGGGTTGCTTTACGTGGCCTTGTAAATATGGCCAGGCACACTGAGTCGCCGGTGCGTCCAAAAAAGTGATGCACTGGTGGCAGAATGGGCTAGTAAATATGTCCCAAAGAGTATACTTTTTAGGTAGCATGCACTCTGACATAAAGTAATGGCTGGACGCATATGAAGGGAAATGCACTTTCCTTGAATGAGAGTTTAACCTGGAAATAAAATCAATGTGAGAGAATATATGGAGTAAGTAATGCAAACACCGAAAATTGGATATTATGAATGCTAAGTAGGGGATGCCTTCTAATGTTTACCCTTGACGTTTGTCTCATAGTATTAATTCCAAAGCAATGTAGGTTGCCCATACAGGATGTGGGTGAAGCCATCTTCCCAGACAGTGTAAGTGTAGTTATGCATGTTCAGTAATTTGATGTTTGAAGGTAGTGGCATAACTATTTCAACTGAATGTTTCTTCTTGTGTATGTTTAACGTCTTTGGTGTGTACATGAATTTATTTGTGTGCTGGAGCTGTGACTATAGCTTAGCACAGTTCTGCCTAAGTATAGAGTAAAGGGTATTCTGGTGTTTACTGGGCAGAGAAGTATACTGCACAGAATAACTATGTGATCCTTTTGGGCTGAGCAAAAGACAAAGTAAAGAGGTTGGATTTTCTGGTATTAGATGGAGAGCACGGCTCCTACACTACAGAATACATCCAAACTGTACCATAATACTGTAATAATTTTACACTTAGGAGGTAATGATTGTAGACACAGTTCACATCCTCACCTTTTTTTCCAATGAGGAATGAGGGTGCTTCTTCACGTCATGTGTTGTAATACACATGCTGTTTTTGCCCTGTTTTTAAAGAGGCTCTTCACTACTGACTTTGGAGGCTGCCAAAAGCAACATCCATCATGGGCTGTCTGGTCACTTTGCTGATTGCCAACGCAGCACCTTGTACTGTGGCATTCTAAGATACAGACATTCGACTCTGTTTCACGGAGATGATGTCTATTTGATTGATGTTGGTAATGCTGTTTTTGTGTAATTTGTAAGGTGCTGTGAGACGACACGGAGTCACCTTCACTAACATCTCAAAGCCGAACTCTCTTCTAAGACTTAGGGGTAGATGTATCAACATTCCCCTTTGCGATTTCTAAATAGCGATTTTTAAGGTATCGCTATTTAGAAATCGCAAAATGGGATGTATGTAAAAAATCACTATTTTTTAGCGATTTCCTAATCTTCCTTATTTGCGAATTCGCAATTTGCGAATTCGCAAATAAGGAATAATTTCCCATTCATTCCTACGGGCCAGGAGGCCCATAGGAATGATTGTGAAATACATCTCAATTTGCGCATTCACAATTTGCTAATCGCAAAATGAGAATAATTTCAAGGGTGGAGGGGTGTCTCAAGGACACCCTGCAGCACCCCTGAAATTAACATGTGTGTGCATATGGCGCACATACATGCCCTATGGGCATGTATGTGCGTCACATGCCACCTTAAAAAATGCCAAATTGTGCATTTTTAAAAGAATTCGCAACTTACCATCAACTACAAGTTAGTGGTAATTTGCGATTTCTTAACCAAAATTCGCAATTAGAAAATGCTACCTACATAGCATATAAGGAATCGCAAAATTGCGATTTGCTAAATGCTATAGCAAAATAAGTTATCGCAAATTTTTGTGATTCCTTATTTTGCTATTTTTTGATGCATGCCAAAACATTCAAAAAGACCGTTTGCGATTCGCAAACGCCGGAATTCTGCGAATTCCGGCCTTTGCGAATCGCAAATGGCTTGATACATCCAGGCCTTAGTCGTTGATTTATCTTTCAACGACAAATTAAATTGTTTTTTGAATCGCCAATTTCAGGAAATTAAAATCATATTCAAGAACATTAGAGACGTATTTAAAAATAATTCTTTCAAAGACTGTTTTGTTTACTTTTAAATCACTTGAGTTGTCAGGACAGTGCCTGGGAAGGTGGGAGGTAAAAAAAGGACAAAGATAATTCAACAGAGTGATGAACATTAAACGAAAATGCCGCCTTAATACTGTTTATAGACAATCCTTGCAAAATGAACGTACAGCAAACTACCACTCATTGTTGCTTTGTCACCCACAACAAGTACTTTGCTCTACAATCACAACAAACAGAATAAGAATGAAAATAACTTTTAACCCCACTTTGGCCTGACATTGGAGAGGAAGGACATGCCTTTGTGAATTGCACTACTGACAGTGTATCTGATGTAGAGGGACAAAGTGCAAAAGTTCAACCCTCTGGATATTGTCCAGCACATGCTGCTGTAAACAGCCCATAGATTCTCTGCCACGGAGGTAGCTGCAGACATATTTTGTATGGAATGTTGCATGGAATGCTGTCACAGTGGACTTTTAGAGAGGCTTTATCGTTAATTTCGGAGTGCCTATGTTGTACAGAGAGTGAAAGTTGCTAGGTTTAAGTACACCACTACATTGACAACAGATTACCTCATCTGCTTGCTAACAATCTACATACCTGAGACTCAGTGGGCCTTATTTATGAAACGTGCTGCATCTCTGCAGGGAAACAGCGATGCTGCACTTTTCAGTGCTCCCTCCTTGCAACACCATGTATGCGCCGTATTTACTGTACGGCGCTCCATGTCAAAAGAATTTACAGATATGTCGGTATTCCTCATGTAGCTGTTGGAGCAAAAGTGGCGCATTGCTCGGGTGTGTCTGAAAACAGACGCATCTACAGCAATGTGTCCTTTCACATGTGGCAAGTCCCATATGAAAGGTCCTGCATCAGTCTCACTCCTGCTGGGAGGCAGGCAGAAGGAATGTCTGACATAATATCGACAGACAGAATATCTACATACAAAAATATCGACACAAAAATATCGAAATCAAAAATATCGTAATCATATCTTCATAAAGGTAAGTACAAAAATATCGAAACATTAATATCGTAGTACAAAAATATCGAAATTAAAAATATCGATTTTTTAAATGTATTAATAATAATGTAAAAATAATTTTAAAATACATATACTTTTACAAATATTAAATAAAAATATTAAAACATAATTAAAAAATTAAAACTAATACATATACATTTAAAATAAATTAAACACTTAATAATTTAATGTAATTTTATTTTTTTAATTTCATTTAATTGATTTAATTTACATTTATTTTATTTTTACCCTGTACCCCTGTACCCCAAAAACCCAAAACTGACCCTGAACCCTAAAAATATCCCTGTACCCCAAAAACCCAAAACTGACCCTGAACCCTAAAAATACCCCTTTACCCAAAAACCCAAAACTGACCCTGAACCCTAAAAATACCCCTTTACCCAAAAACTGAAAACTGACCCTGAACCCAAAAAATACCCCTTTACCCAAGAACTGAAAACTGACCCTGAACCCAAAAAATACCCCTTTACCCAAGAACTGAAAACTGACCCTGAACCCTAAAAATACCCCTTTACCCAAAAACTGAAAACTGACCCTGAACCCTAAAAATACCCCTTTACCCAAAAACTGAAAACTGACCCTGAACCCTAAAAATACCCCTTTACCCAAAAACCCAAAACTGACCCTGAACCCTTAAAATACCCCTTTACCCAAAAACCCAAAACTGACCCTGAACCCTAAAAATACTCCTTTACCCAAAATTAATTAATATTATTTGATTACCAATTAATTATTAATTAACAATAATAATAAAGTAAATATATTAGCACATTAGCTGTAATTAATTTAATTTAATAATTAATATTATTTTTTCCCAATTAATTAATTAAGAATAACAAAAAATTATATATAGAAAAAATTACTCTAATTAATGTAATTAACTAATTAATATTAATTAATTACCAACTAATTAATAATTAAATATATGTACAAAATTATATTAATTAATTAACTAATTACCAATTAATTATTAATTAAAAATATTTACAAACATATATTAATTAATTAATTATTATTAAATTACTTCCCACCCTATTCCCCTATAAACCCATAACCCGCTACAGAACATGTTTATCAATTAATCAATTAATTAAAATTAATTAAAAATTAATTCTCAATTAATTAATTAATAATTACTACTAATTAATAATTAATTTAACATAATTAAATTACTTCCCACCCTATTCCCCTATAAACCCACAACCTCTACAGTACTAAAAGACAATATTTAATTAAATTACATTAAAAATAAATAATAAAACATAATAAATACAATATAATAAACACAAAATTTATTTAAAAATTGATATTAGTAACATCGAAATTATTTATTTCGATATTATTGACATCGATATTTAAAACTTCGATATTACTAATATCATACTAATATCGATATTAAGACTGTCGATATTACTTACCTTCTATATTATGTCCCATCGATATTTAAACTTCGATATAATTGTATATCGAAATTTAAAACTCGATATTTTGTCTGTGTACCGGCAGAAGGGTTTGACACAGTGGCGTCCTACAAGTGTCAGAGTGAAATCTCATAGATTTCACTGCAACACTTCGACAAGCATTTTTGCGGGGAACGCCCACCCTGCATACATTATACCTGACCCAGGTATAATGTAGTACAGGAGTTTACAAAGTGACACATCTGCTTAGATGCGTCATTTTATAAATACGTTGCACTGTGGCGCATATTTTACCCCGTCGGTGCGTCACAAAAAGTTGCGCAATGGCAGCACAAGGGGCTCATTAATAGGCGCAGTAGGTCCACAATGACCAGCTGTCACTACTTATATGAGCACTTATTTGTTCTGTGGCTCAGGCACTAAAAGTGATCATTCTCCAGGGTTACCCTCTTCTAGTTGCCTGCTTTGTGCATCTTCAGCAGCATTAGCCACTGTGCAATCTCAGAATGAGACCTAGACATATGTCAGCTTCCCAACTCTCACTAGAAGGTGAAATTAAAGCCAATCTTTCCAGCTATGAGAGAGTAATGGAAAGCGTTGAAGAAGATGGCTTATTTTTTTTTTACGAAATGAAGATATAACAGATTTGTTAGTGTGTTGGCATTTACTTGGTATTCAGTTTATCAGTAGCATTCACAGTGTTTACACCTGTACTGGAAAGTTTTCTGTAATACAGCATCACTGTAAATTTATGTTTATGATGCCACTGAAGATACCAAACATTAGTAAGAAAAATCATGACCATTAAAGGATTTCACTGAGCAGGATTACTCACACTGCATGGGTGTTGTACTAGATTCTGCTGCTCTACCAAGTTCAGGAAATCCAGGTATCCCACAGGGCAGAGAGAGGCGAGGCCAGGGCAAGCTCCAGGGCTCCCATGCGGTCTTTAGACAAGAGCTGGATGGTGCCCCACAGAACGGGCAGGTGCACCCACATCGAGAAAAAAAAATGTGCAAACGGGTGCATTGTAAATTAAACATCAAGAGAAATATACAATAAAAGGTAAAGACGCAAATCGAAAATCCATCGGAATGAGAGACATTGCCACAGCCCAAATCGGGCCACATAAACCTTGCAGGGTTACGTAAAAAATTGCATTCTGTGTGTGCTGTGCCCAAGAAGAGCAGTAGTACAGCGAAAGGAGAAATATTTTGTGGGATGACCACCTGGTTGCGCAACTGGATCTCCCCAGTCTCTAAAAACATTTTTTGGCAATTCCATCACCCTAAGGGCCTGATTATGGCCGTACTTGCGGTGGCTGTCTGACCACCACTATCACTGTGGACCCACCTGCAGTATTCTGACAGTGGCAGTCGGGCCACCACAGGACCAATGCGTCCACCGGGATCCTAGATCCCCTGGCAGAGCAGTCAGGAGCATGAATATGCAGGCGGTGCCACTGCAGCACCGCCGAGCATATTCGGAGTTGCTTGTCCATCACTCATTTCATGGTGGTGAGCCCACCATGAAAAGGATGCTGGAGAGGCAAATTTGGGGGCCCTACCAGGGCCCCCTGTCACTCCTTGGTCTGGGGGGCATGCACGGATGTACATGATGTGCCCTAGTGGAACTGCATCCCCGTTCCTGCACGGCGTGGCATGTACAACATGGTGCAGGAACATGCAGTCAGTTCTCTCAGTGTGGTGGTCTGCATGTTAGGCTCTCCTATGAGATACCACAGCAGTGTGACCGCCGCTGTACTGCCCACCCTACCTGGACTACACTCTTAATCTGGCGGGCAGGTGCAGGAGGGGCTTGATGGTCCTCCTATTGACACGGCAGTTGTTGGGCTGACAGGAGGACTAAAAAAGTCATCCTGGGATCCGTTTTTCTACTTCTTGAGGGTCTTTGGATTCAGAGGTGCAGTAATGCAAGGCTCTTTGTTTGTGTGTTCTCCATGGTTGCTAGGCAGCCTTGTTAATAAAGAAGTATGAATGGACAACAGAATGCACATTAATTCATGGGCTGCTATTATAGGAAGGGGATTCCTGCTGAAATGCTATATTATTATAAGTGTTTTGTTCTGTCAATGGATTATAAGATGATGTCCTTGGCAAATCCTTTATGACTGCCTTTCTATTATTGTGCTTCTCATGTTTGTATGAAGCACATGGGGGTTTCTTAGAGATGGGGCCTGCTGGTATGCAACATTTAAGGGTTGACTACCCAGGAGACCATGCCATCATTGGAGAAGTGTGGCTCACTGGTTAGAGGAGGCAGACCTGGAAGCAGAGGTCAGCCTGGGACCAGGGTTCAATTCCCGGCTCGGTGGGGTCTTGAGTCCTAAAAAATGTCCATGGACTCGACAATTCTCGCTCCGGTGCCTACTCAATTCATGGGTTCACACTCTGCGACTCTGGGCAATAGCTTGCTTAATCTCCACAACGGCCCCTCGTGGTGGGATGCCTGGCTTTCACCTTGTGGATACCCTGTCGGGGTTATCTCACAGGGGAATACCAGGACGGGTTCCCTAAGCAAGCGCTTAGAGACCGGTTGGTGATTTGCGCTATATAAATTCCTGTACATTTACATTTACATCTTGTGCAACCCCCATATTTGTGAGGCCCTTTAGAGGATGTCATCAAAGGCATTTCCACCTACCACATGTACATAGTTGTGAATTTGTGAGTAGTATTTAGATTTGTTTCTAAGAGATATTTTTAATTCCAAAAAGTTAAAACATTGACTGGACATCACTGTATTAAGTAGTGTTTGTTAAGTTGTGATTGCTGAGTCACTAGTCCAGAGCAACTTCCCTGATTTAGCGTTGGGCTGCTCTCCCTCACTATCAGTCAAGTGAAAAAAAGATCTTGTTTTTTTCTTAGTTTGACAAAGTAAGCATCTAACCCAGTTACAATTAGAAGCCACTGCATTTTAACTGCCCTGGGAATCTGGTACCCAGGTATCTCACAAAGTGGCTTATAATAAAAAAGATTGTATTTCACATTTGACTTCACTATATGTGATGCCTTTGTTCAAGTAAGTTACATCACTGTAAAATAAAATCAAAGTTTATTTTTAATCTTTTTTTCATTATGCCAGGTGCAAGAACATAAAATTCTTATACATCTTTTTTTAATAGCAACATATTTTACATTTTCTCAGCTAAAGTACATTTAAAACATCACAATTACAACTTATTTAAACACAAATGCACATTGACTGTATATATTGTATTGTGATTGCATTGATGTAACACTTCCTTCCCCTAATGAGGCCTTTGAAGCATTGTTTTGGCAAGTAATACACTACTGACTCAGAGGGCGCTAATACCATGTTAATAAGTAGAGAGGGGTCCAGAAATACATATCACTTTTACAGTTGCAAACTCTACGGTTCGGAGTATGTGACAGCAAAAATGCTTTTTGAAATGTACTAATCACATTTTAGAAATCAGTAAAGTTTTACTGCGTCATAAATTGAGATTGCAACCCCATATTGTTTATTTGGAAGGGGCATGTGATAGGTACGTTGATTAGAATAGAATGAACCATAGACACCACTGAGTTTAAAACTTGATTGTTGTGATCTTTTACTTTCTACTGTCATATATGTTCTCTTTGCCTGTATTGTGTAGACAGCTGTCTATATGGGTCCTGTGTGGTTGAAAGTCCTCTATATAGATTAGAAAAAAACTGTGGCTTGGCTAAAACAATGAACCTTAGATCTGTGCACAGTGAATGACAATACATTTCTTTATAGGCACAATACTATTTTTCTGATGACAGATTATTACATTTCTGCTCCTGTCTTTCTCCCATCTCTAATTGTTCTATCAGTGTATGACTACAGGGGAGTGTCTCCCTGATCTGACCAGTAGTAGTTTGAACCATACTAAGTTAAGGGTAAGTGTATCATACACATGTCTGTATGAATATGTACACCTAAGCATGCTCATGAGTGGTGTGTGTTTTAAGAGGGGTTTTGCAGTGATATTGCACTTGATTCAATATTTCTCCAAGATTGGCTCAACAGAGATTTCAGGGGGGTTTTCAGCTGCTAATATTCGATGAAACAAGAAGAATGTATTACAGTATATTCAAGGTGCGGTTGAGTTTTCAATCTCTACAAGAAAAAAGTCTATTATGACTCTTTTTGTCTCCCTGTGATGCATCCATGTTTTTCACAGGTTTGTCTCTCACTGAAGTGATCCGAAATGGTGAGCTCTAGACCTGATTTCACTGTATGAGATGTATGTCTAAGGAAGGGCTCATCATAGCCCTGACGAAGGCCGGAGAGCCTGATTGGTCTTTATGCATGTTGATACATGTTGGTGTAATTCAAAAGGTGAATGAGCCATCATCATCAATCATCAAAAACTTTATTTTGGTTGTTTAAACCAGAAAAACACATAAAATAAAAAATAAATTCAAGTCTCTAATCATTATCTAATCCCACAATCTTATATATAATGTGCCAAATAGAATTTGAGTAGTTTGTAACTGAATAAACAATGCTGGTCCTGGTGTCAGTCTTGCATATTCGCAGAGCACTACTCCTATTGGTAATCTCAAATAGTTGGCATAAAGGGATAATCCAGCGGGCCCGCTGCTTGGCATAGGCAGTGCATAAAACAATATATGCTCATTATTTTCTTCAACCTGACATCCCATAGGGCAGAGTTTAAAAGAATAATTGGTACAGCTCTTCTAGGAGGAAGTAAAAGATGCAGTAGGTAAAATCACAATCCTGAATTTAATAAAAGGAAACCTCTCAGAGGGAACAGGTATGTATCAGTGAGACTGCCCAAGGAGACTGTGGAGATTTTAGAACCCAAAACTACATACCAGTAATAGTATTTGACCGCGGACACTTCTTGACTTGGCAGATCTATGAATACCATACTCAAGCTTAGTCTTAACATGAAGCACCCAGGAGGATTTGTGTCCTCAGGTAATCAGTGATATAATGAGTGAGGCCACTGACCATGTCATGAGTGATGTGATATGTGAAGTCATAAGCAGTGCATTGCCGGGGTGTAAGTTATAGTTATCTGAACTAACTATAACGGGGGAATTTCTCTGGTTTTGTATGAGTGAAATGTCCAACTAACTATAACGTCCCTGACACCTGTGGTTTTTTTCAGTGAATTTCAAAGGTTTTTCAAATGCTAGTTTCTAACTATGCCTACAAATGTAGGACATGTGAAGATAGAAGAAAAACGCAGAGAAAGAAGCAAAAGAAAATGCAGAAAGAAGCAATAGAAGTCCACAGAGAAAAGTGCAAAGACATGTGAAGAAAGAACCAACAGAGGAGCAGAAAGAGGCATTGTTGCAAAATCATCCTGTGACCAACAACTTTTTCAGATGGGTACTGGTGGTAACTGACTCTGACTAACCAGGCCTAGTGCCAGTGCTATGCTAAAAGACACTTAGAATACAGTGAAAACACCTACATACACTAGGGAACACTGTGCGTTGAGGTACCCCTATGATTAGCATGACCTCCTCTGTAAGGCCCAAGTACATAATAGGGCAGGGGGATTAAAACTACCTCTTAAAACGCGCTACAGGGCGCATTTGCACAATGGTGTAGAGAGGGGAGGCCTGAGGTGACATATGCGCAAACACGTCCTGGTGGTTTTAAGTTGGGAGATTAAGTCCCTTTGAATCCTGATGGTCCCTGGGGTCCAACTAGCTAACCAGGTACCTCCAGTAAGCGCCACAGAGCTGTGTTGCAGAGAGGTGTAAAAAGGTGTGTGGCCTGGCCCATCTCTCTGCAACGCAGCACAGTGGCACTTACTGGAGGTACCTGGTGGGGTTGTTGGCCTCCATGGACCTTCAGGATTAAAGAGGAATTAATTCCCCAACTTAAAATGCACCACAGAGCGTGTTTGCACACATGTCACCTCAGGCCCCGCCCCCTCCCTTCACCACTGTGCAAACGCGCCCCGTGGCGCATTTTAAGTTGGGAGATTAAGTCCCCTTGAATCCTGAGGGTCCTTGGGATCCAACTAGTCCACAAGGTACCTCCAGTAAGCGCCACAGAGCTGCGTTGCAGAGTGGTGTAAAAAAGGGGCGTGGCCTCTGAAGACCTTTCTGCAACGCAGCTCCCTGGCACATTCTGGAGGTACCTGGTAGGGTAGTTGGACCCCAGGGACCCTCAGGATTCAAGGGGACTTAATCTCAAAACGATTAGCTCTTGTACTATGACACTGCCTGATATTAACGTGTTTTTCAGATTCATATTACCCCCTGATATGTGGAGAACTGTTCATAAAGGTAATGATCGTACAGCTTTTGGTGCTGAATGGAAAGATTTAGAACGAATGGATGAAGAAACGGAACCTGCACAGATACCATGTCTGTTAATTTTATATCTCCCCGCAGCTATTATAGTAAAGTTAAAGATGATTATTCCTCCTAAAAAGACAAATCGGTTTCTGACTTCTTTACACGCTTTGAGGAGGCATTCCACGATTTTAGTGGCCAGTCATGACAGATGACACGGGCAGGCATCTGTTTGTCGATAAATATGTCGCCAACCTGTTGCCAGGAATAGCTAGTCACCTGAAAGCCAGTGAAAGTTCATAGACTACCTCCTCTCCGGTTTCCCTTTTAACTATGCTCAGTATTATGAACGACAGGAGTTAGAAGGGAAGGGCAGTGAGGATAAAAAGTTAAAAACAAAGGTTATGTTGGCTCAGGCTTATGGTCCACCTTCTAGAGGCAATGGTAGAGGTGGACGTGGATCTTATGGTTCGCCCTTCCCTTCTTATACTCATTGACCAGTGTGCATACTGTAGGAAATTTGGACATTGGGCTTCCGATTGCCCGGCACTGCGTGCTCAGCAGTATCCACGTGGATGGGGACAAATGCAAAATCGTTCAGGACATTCAGGGCCTAGAGGTAGCATGGATGATCGTGCTAGGTTTGATTCTAATATGCGTGGACAGAATGGGTTTAACACTTATGACAGACAAAGTAAATATCTAATGTCCGATTATATGCAGTCCGATTTCAAAGATTCTGCCTATGCATGTGATTGCCTAGGTTGGGGAAGGAATCAATTGAAGTTCCAGTAGATCAGAAGGGTCCCTATGTTACAGCACATGTTTTGGGTTCTACTGATCAGTTTCTGGTTGATACAGGAGCTACTCGTAGCGCCTTATCTAAACACTTGGTTCCAAGGTCTCCCCTGTCTGGCTTAACTATTACATCGATAGGTTTCGATGGAACACCTTCCCTTAGCCCACTGTCACAACTACTTGCATTCCATGTTGATACATTTACCGCTCCATGTCCATTTTTGCTTTCTCCAAACACACCAGACAATATTGTGGGTCTTGATATGCTCAAATATTTCAGGGCTGTGATACGATGTTCTCCGTAAGGAGAACGTGTCATTTTGAATGACAACTACCCCGTGATTGAGAGATCCTGTATTCTTAAAGAGGACATTGCATTAGCTTCACTCCCTAGTACTTTGTGGGCTACTATAGATACCGATGTAGGGCAAATGGTTATTCCGCCAGTACATATTAGTGTCAAGGAAGGCACTTTATTGCCACAATTGCCTCAATATAAAATTTCTCAAGAAGGCGAAGAAGCACGTATATGCATTGTCCATGATTTGATTAAGGTGGGGGTTGTGGAAGAAGTCCCTTATAATGTTTGCAACAGTCCTATTCTTTCCATTTTGAAAAAAGACATTGACACTGGGATTTACAGATATATTTGTAGAATTCCTCAAGGCTACACTGAGAGTCCTAGCATTTACAGTCAAGCACTGAAACGACAACTTGATTCTTTTACGTTGCCTGAAGGAGTGGCTTTCATACAATATGTCGATGATATCTTGTTGGCAGCCGATACACCTGAGCAGTGTGAAAAATGTACTTTGTCTCTACTTTCTTTTCTTGCTACACACCACCATAAAGTGTCACAGAAGAAATTGCAAAATTGTAGACCGAAGGTTACCTTCTTAGGTCACCTTCTGTCTAAGGAGGGGCATGCACTTACACCAGATCGCATACAAGCAATTTTAGCCACACCAGTGCCTTCTACTCAGAAAGATGTCCGTGCATTCATTGGTTTGACCTCGTTCTGCAGGCAATGGATATTAGGTTTTTCACACATTGTTAAACCCTTGCTAGCGTTTTTGACTAAAGACACTCCAATGCCCCTTCCATGGACAGATGAATGCCAGGATGATTTTCGTCAGCTACGACAAGCTCTTTGTTCTGTACCAGTGTTAGGCACTCCAGATTACATGCAGGCTTTTACACTCTATGTACACGAGTAAGATGGGTGTGCATTGCCAGTTTTAGTACAGACACACGGTGACAAGCAGTGTCCCTGTGCATATTTTTCAGCGGCTCTTGACCCTGTTGCTCGTGTATTGCCTGGGTGCTTCCGTTCAGTGGCAGCAACAGCTGTGTCCATACGTCACAGTGAAGGGATAGTTCTGTCACCTAAACTGTTGGTGCTAGTACCCCATCCGGTCGATGCCCTTTTGAATCAGACCAAAAACCAACACTTAACTAGTGCTCATTTGACAGGATACAAATTGACATTGTTGGCCCCTCACATTACACTGAAGAGATGTGCGACACTGAACCCAGCTACTTTGTTGCCATATCCAGCGACTCAGACTCAGTCACAGGAATCTCATGATTGTATCTTCCTTACTGAGGAACAGATAAAGGGTTGCGTTGATTTGCAAGATACACCCCTTTTAGATGTAGATGGGAACTGTGGGTCGATGGGTCCTGTTTGAAGTTACCAGATGGCACGACTTAAGCTGCATATGCAATTACGACACTTGAGACAGTAGTGGAGACAGCTCGTATACCACAAAAGTCGGCTCAAGCAGCTGAGTTAATAGCTTTGACACGAGCGTATGCACTGATTTCTGTGTGAATATCTATACAGATAGCTGCTATACTTTTGGAGTGGCTCATGATTTTGGCCTACTCTGGAGGGAAAGAGGCTTTCTTACATCCCACTGGATGCAGATAATGCACGGAGAATTAGTGCATAATCTTTTGACTGCACTCACATATCCGAAGAAAATAGCTATTGTGAAGTATAGCACGCACAAGAAAGTGATTGATAAGACAGGACAAGGTAACACCTTTGCAGATTGCTTAGCTCGTGAGACTGCGATGCAATGAAGTACTACACCTATGTACGTAGTGAAATTACAAGCCGAGCGTTGGCATGATGCTAGACAAGAAGTATTAGATATACAGAGATCTGCCTCTGTGGAAGAACTTGAGCAATGGTCTAAAGAAGGAATGTTAGATGATAAGGGCTGTTGGCACAACAAAGAGATGAATACGTGGAAATTGCCTGCTTTTTATTTACAGCCTATGATTCAAATGGAACATGGGCCGGCACACGTTGGAGCTCTAGCGATAACGAAATTGCTTAAGCAAGTTTGGGAGCATCCATAGATTGTCGGTACAGCTTAAAGGATAGTACAATCATGTTTGAGCTGTTGTCAAACAATCTGTTGTCAGTACAATCCTGGAAAAGGGACACAAACTCCTACAGGAGGGTTTGCTACACCAACTGCACCTTTTGAAGTTTTGCAAATGGATTACATCCAACTTGAACGTTGCAATAACTTAATGTATGTTCTAGTGGTGGTATGTGCCTTCAGTAAATGGATAGAGGCATACCCTACAAAGGATAATACAGCCCTTACTACAGTAAAGGTGCTTTCAAAAGCGTTTTTCCCTAGATATGGTGTTTGCAAACTTTTATGGAGTGACAACGGATCTCATTTTATTGGGAAAGTTGTTGAGCATGTCCTGAAAGGATTTGGGATCAAACAGAAATTCCATGCAGTTTTCCACCCACAATCAGCAGGATTGGTGGAGAGGTATAACGCTACGTTGAACTTGAAGTTAGAGAAAATACTTGCTTCCACGTCCTTGAAATGGCCAGATGCACTACCCTTGGCATTGTTGTCCATAAGATCAGTGCCGCATTCACAATCTGAGCTTACTCCATATGAGTGTTATTTGGAAGACCGATGAATATTTAGGGAGTTCCAAAGCCACGCCCCGTACATGAGGTACTATGTGTTCTGATGAATGATTATTTGGCACAGTTGATTGGTAGTTTGATCTCTATTCTTCTTCCTGATAGATCTGCAGGTGAGGCCCACAAACTTCGACCTGGAGACCATGTGATGGTCAAGGCCTTGGAGAGTTCGAACAGCTTGGAACCGAAGTGGCGAGGACAGGAGCAGGTACTCCTTGCAACGAGGACAGCGGTTCAAGTGACAAACAGAAAAAATAGGGTCCATAGCACTCACTGTAAACGAGTGTCGCCTGCCAAGGTGGACCCTGCTGTGTTGACTGATCATCAAGAGATTCTGGAAACGGAGAAGGGCCACGCTATTTCACCTGACGAATCTGAGGGAGTCTTCCCGGACCACACAATCCCTGGAGTATCGCGATACCAACTGAGACCGAGGAAAGAATCTGCCTTGTTGAAACAGACTGGTTGAGCTGCCGTCCTGGGTTGGTGAAACGGAGCACCGATGTGGCAAGGGGGGGATCAGCCCTGCGTAGTGACACCCGTCTTGACCCTTGGTGAAGAAATCAATGGCTGCCTAGGTCTTTAGAGCTCCAACGATTGCTTTCAACAACAAACAAATCATGTCTGCAGAGAGATCAACTGTTGCTGTTGATAAAATGAATAACAAAAAGAGCATTTGTGCTGTAGGGTTTGTTGTTGCTATGGTGGCTATAGCAGTAATAACTTGGTTTGTAGAGAAAGTGGCTCCTGCTCGACAATTGCTGATTGCCACTACTCCTGTACCAGTTGAGCATCATTACTTTACGCTTCCCTACCATGAGCAGAAGCATCGACAATCCTATCTAAATAACACATTAATTCAGATGTTGCATCACACGCATAATGCCACAAATACCACCGACTGTTGGGTGTGTGGGATGATACCTGCTCACCAGTAGGAAAGGGGGAACACCTTTTATTCCTCTTCCTCTCTCGCACAATGGTTCTTGTCATGCTTGGTTTGCACTCCTGATTGCTTCAAAGAAAGCGGCAGTTGGAAGGATTAACTATCATCTTAATAAAGAGTGTTACCCTGATGAAGATGGTTACCCGTAAGCTAAAGGAACTAAATGGGAATGGGAAGAGTATTGACCGGATAATATTTCTGTACCATATGTTTTAACGAACACAAGAACTATAAAGAACACTGGACCATTTGTAATTTCTGTGACAAGAGCCAAAGCAGATTTATGTATAGGAAGTGTTGGGATAATTCCAGTGGGAAGGAGTGAGTGTACTGTGACATTAACTATTGAAGATGCCAATAATAGTAGTTTCACATCGTCACATAATACATATTTTGTATGTGGTAATAAGTGATATTACCAACTTCCAATTGGATGGTCCGGAGTATGTTATGTGTCCTTTCTGTTACCCCCTGTGTTCCTGGCACCTCCATCATATCACTGTGATTTTTAGCTATATATTGATATCTCTAAGAACAGATACAAAAGAACAATAAGTATAGATGAGGTTGAACAGACTGACACCACTTTGCAACAATATGTCGACTTTAATTTGGGCTTGTTTTTCTTTGAGGATGCTCCATTGAACATTAGCAAGATAAGGCGATTGACTCATGTTGTGGATGCTGTTACCAATCAGATAGCTATGGTACTTGGGAACATTACAGAAGAGCTGCAAGTTGCAAGGATTTTAGCACTCCAAAATCGTATGGTTCTTGACGTGGTACTAGCTGATCGAAGTGGTCCATGTCGCATCATCGGCAGCAGCTGGATCACTCACCTTCAGTATTTGACGCGATATCCAAACTGCATAAAATTGCTGCAGAGATTCACCCAGAGACTGGTACAAGGACTTTCTGGAGCTGGTTCTGGACACTATTTGTCACTTGGGGCTGGAAGCTACTGACTATGCTATGTATAATACTGGTGATACTCTTTACATGACGTATATGTATACAATGCGATCCCATGCTATGCTCCATGTGCATTACTGCTTGTACTCCTGCTAAGCAAAATGTTGCAGAAATAAAAGCCCAACAAATGCTGAATAAAGAAATTACTGAAATTATGCAAATTAATATAAAGGATGCATATTTAGATTAACCCAAATAAAGAAATGTCTTCAGCTAATGATAAAAGGGTCGTCTGTTGTAATTTGGCAACAATCGGGGTTAGCATTTAGCTGAAGTCATCTTGGATTTGGCAGCCATTTTGTATGCCATGTGCTACCACGGGCACACCATGTGCTTTGTCCTACCTTTCTGTTGTCTGCCCTTGTATTCTGCCTAGTGACAAATTATATTTAGCCTCTTCTACTTTGCACATGCTCAGTTGAGCTTGCAGCTGTCTATGCAGCTGTCATTAGTCTGTAACTGTCAGCATGTGTTTACTAGAATTAGCAACTGCTAGCTCCTCCCACTTGTTGATTGTGCATTTTCTGTATGACCTTATATGTACCTAACACCTTCTTTCTGCTCTTATACCGCCTTCTTTTGAGCCCCTGTGTGGGTATACAAGGTCCATGTTTTTACTGTTCTGGGTGCCACTTTATACACTACCGAAGGGTGTTGTGTGAATGTAGTTCCACCTCTTGAGGTTAATAAAGTACTATGTTTTGTATTACAGTTTCCGTGCCAACTTCTTCCTAATGGTCTAAGGACTTTGTACAAAGAAGGGCGAACCCCTAGTACTGGTAGGCCTAGCTGAGGCTCACCACATCACTAGTATTGAAGGGGAATTAGTTCCCCATCTTACAACGCTCCAGGGGGCGTGTTTGCAGAGTGCTGCAGGGAGGGAGCAGGGCCTCCCGCGCTATGCAGTCTTTTTTTTAATTAATTTTTTAAAGAAGGGAAGCTATGTGGTCCTCCTTTGTTTCCTATTTTATTGGCCATGGGGACCCCAACCTGTGCACCCTGTCAAATTCAAGCGGCTGGTGAAAGGTGAGGTTAGTTGCCTGCGAGAACTATGACACTAAAGAAGGATACACAGGAGCTGAAGGTTTCCTCTGAGCCTTCCGGTATGCCAAATATGCAGAGGTTCCCCCTTCGATTCCTGTCTTCCAACTTGGATAGCCTCCTTGTCATTTGATCTGAGGAAACCGAAAGATTCCTAAGAGTTTTGCAGATTTTTGTCTCAGAGTCTTCTAGGCGGCTGATCCGTGTTTCCGTTTCAGCAAGTCTGGAATTGGTAACTCGAATATCTTGTCTAATGGCAACGATTTCCTCCTTCGTGGATTTTGCAAGGTCATGCACTTCCGCAAGTTGATTTAGAATTATGTCTATTGTATCGTTGATATCTTTCCTGCCCTTGATAGGTGAAATCGGTGGCGGTGGTTCGGCCTTAAGCCTCTTAAGGTTTTTTGTTTCCTTCTCACTCATGATGTCACTTGTGATGAGGTGCTCGAAATTAGGAGTCTCCTACTACACTTTTCTGAGAGGGATGTCCAATAGGCACTCCAGAGGGCTGATGAGATCGTGGAGGATAGGCAGCGCTCCGGGGCAAAATGTTTAACACATTTTAATGTGATTATACACATTAATTGCAGAAAGAAATAAAAAATAAATCATGGTCCTTGGCATTTTTATTTAAATTGTAATAAACCTGACTAATTATTAATAGTACTACTTGAATACTGCTTTATGTGGTATGTATTTCAAAATGCAATTTGTGAATTGGGTGCACAATGTGTAATATATACTAGTTGTAGCATTAGATTGTCACATATTATGTAATAAGTATGTCCATACCCATGAAATGACCAAAGATAAATATCTAAAAATAAATAATATATATTGAGAGTGCTAATTATAAAGTGCATATATAGCACATATAATTGAGAGCGCTAATTATAAAGGATAAAATGCCTCATACTAAGGGATGTTGTGCAAACTGCGACGATTCCCCATAAAGACTCTTTCAATTGTATCTTGGGCTTGCTTTAGGAGTCTTATCTGTTTTTCGAAACTGTGACATTTTTTACAGTTGCAGAAACGTTGGCAGCATGCATGCTTACTATTTAGGATGACATATTTTATTGTTCTTAGTTATAGATTCAGCCATAACATTGTGGATGCTCACTGTATTAGCTGACATGTTTTCATTGTTTATAGTTATAGGAGCAATAAATCAACATGTGAATGGAGATGACTCATTCATCACCATGTTTTTCTAGTCTTGTTGATGTTCCAGTGTCTGTGAGTGCTATTTTATGTTAGAAGCATAAGCTAAGGTCGGCGATCAGATACAAGACAAATTCAGGTATCTGAAGATAGGGTACAGGGACTTCGTGCTAGGACTATTAAGCCACAGGTCATGTCGCTTTGGGGTCCCAACCAACGTCAGTAGGAGGCAAAGCTGAAAGCAGTGCAGAGAAGTGGCCTCCAGCCTAGCACTGTTTTTTGTACCTGGGCAAAGTTGTGCTGTAGAATAGCTTTTTTGTTAATTAAACAAGCATGCTGAGCGATCGATCTGAAGAAACTCAAACAATGGGCTTGGTATTTATTGCTTGAGCTAAAATTTAGCATGGCACCTAGAAATAGTTTTTGGGCGTTAAGATGCTAACAACTCATTAGCCATATGTGAAATGTTCTTGCTGTTTTCTCTGACCATAATATGCATTGCTGTATTCATTTTTGGATTCTGTGTGGTCACCATTCAAATTGTATGACTAGGATTATGAATAATATTTTAAAGTATCTCTCCTGTTTCTAATTGCTATTTTTAGTGTGTTATTCATAGACGAAAGAGGTGTTGGTGTTCCACTGTGTTCCTGAGCTAACCTTAGAAACAGCTCATCACCAGAAACACGTCCTGCTCCGTATTACTCTGCGGGTCGTTTATGGGTTTATGACTTTATGACTACTGTCCTGAGAACATCCTGCCCTTGTGCAGTTTTTATCTTTGGTCATCCCAATTACTTTGTCATTCTGTAATTGGGCCCCCCAGATATGTTATGAATGTGAAGGTGTGTCTGGATATGTGCGAGTTGGGTTTGAATGCGTTGTTGTGATGCTGCTGTTTGTCAATTCCCGGGACTTTATGATTTGATTAAATGTATTGTTTTTCTCATTTGTGCTGATTTGTGACATAACTATGCTGAAAAATTTTATTTATGAAAAGAATTTATAGATTTGTATAGTTATGAAAACGTATTTGATTTCAGGTTTGTTGTAATAATTTTTTCTGATTGGGTTCCCACATTGGTCTTGGTACTCACAGTGTTCATTTGGATTAACTCCGGTGTATAAATAACTTTGGTCATGAAGGAGATTTTCTTTCTGGTTTGAATTTTTTTTTCCCATCTTCTCCCTGACCTTGTCCTGTACCTTTAGAGGGGGTCGCCTTTTTTTTGCATTGTTTATGGGTTACAGTCCATTGAATTCCTAATTTGTATTGGTGCGTCCATTCCTTGCACCAGGGGCATAGAAATCCTAACCCCGTTGCTTTTGGGATAATGGGGATTGATTGTACGAAAGAGATCTGTGAATTTATAAAGGTACCCAGTCTTCAGACTTGTTCCTTTTTTTTTCGTCATGGAACTCCTCTGTGACTTGGATCACTGAATAGCATTTCTATACTGTGGGTTTACAATGACCTACATTTTCATGACCTTGACATTGACCTGTGACTTACAGCAATGTAAAGGAGAATACAAATCAATATAATTTGACTGTAAAGTATAAGCAATATTATAGAGTCCACAAATATCAGAGAGCACAGAGCAAGGAGTCTTGAAACTTCTTGTTTTCAATTTTTCTGTATTCGAAGTCAAATGTGCAAACACATACACCCGCCCAACCAACGCGTTTCATCCAACATGGACTTCATCAGGGCTTCATCAGGGGTGTAAAAACAACTAAAAGAGTCTCTTTTAGTTTCCAATATATAAGCCAAGTTACCAAAACCTTAATTCAAAGACAAGATAGACATGGCAAAAAAGAAAGAAAGAGGATATTTCATCTCCTATTTTCCTAACATATATCGTTCTAGTGTTCATCTTTCAACCACAGAGTTCCTGGCAGTATCATCTCGAACCAAAAAGGTCCCAGGCCCATCGTCTGTACACCCCTAAGATATCAGCATGTGGAGCAAATTTTATCCTTTGTACGCAAAAACAACCACATTCTGTGGAAATCCAGCAAGGTCTTTATTTCACAGGATTATAGCAAGGAGACAGTTAATGTGAGGAAGGCCTTCCTTGCTCTGTAACCAAGGCTGCGGTTACTGAGCCACCAGTTCGGATTCATCGTACCGGCAACATTTTGTGTGGTCATGCAAGGTACTCCTCAGATATTCATGGATCCGCAGAGACTCAAAAGACTCTTAGATGGCCCAGATGACCGGACTCTGCAGCTGCTCCTAAATGAGTATCCTTTTGCCTTGCACAGGTTTCTAATCTCATGCGTCAAAAGAGTTTCCCTATGCTCCTGCTGTACGCAGTCTGCGCTGTACTTCACATAATCACTATGAGCACTACTCTGTTATTAAGTTGTTCTGTTGCAAATATCGGTCCTAAGTGCTGACGGTGGTGTGGGGAGGGGATGCCCTGCCTCACTGATATCCTGGTATTTCAGGCAGAATATATTGGTCTGTTTCATTCCTTATTCTGTACTAAATGTTACTTGCGCAACCAATGCAGATGTTACTCTTGTTAGAATTGTTACTCTTGTTAGAATCCACTAACTGTTGATCACACCTTCAACTCTATCTAGAATAAATGTAACTGGCACACATACTGTCATTAGACCTATTAGCCTATGTTCGGTGTTTAGAGATGAAATTATTGAGGTTTGTGGTTACGAGAGTATACTGTCTCAAGTGTGCCACGAAGTGCCGTGCTTACACCACGAGTATATTTCAGAGATGAAATTATAGAGGTGTGTGGTAAAGGACGCACACTGTCTCAAGTGTGTCACAAAGTGCCGTGCTTACATCACGGGGGTATCTCACCAAAGTGTGATGGTTTATGACTGCACTACTTCCGGCAACCAATGTTTAATGATGTTTCACTTGTTGATCTAGTTTCCAAATACCACTATGGTTTCTGTTCAGTGCCATGGGAGGGACGCCGTTTCCCCTCGTCACCATGGCTACTGCTTTCATTCGGGGTGGGATGGGTGGGTTGGGAGGGGAGGGGCGTGGGGGAGGGTTGGGAGGGAGGGTAAGGCAGGGTAAGAGTTTGGATTTTCTTTTCTTTCTTATGTATGTCATCATTATTTGCTGCATACCAAGGTCCGTCTGTCCACACTGTCAGAACTCGAGAAGCTTTCTCTATTGCTCCACAAGTACAGCTGTTTTCATGCCTACTGATATTATGCGTTTGCAGGTCCATGTGTTGTTATTTCAATTGTTCAAACATAGCTACATTTTATTCTGTATTTGCTGCAGGTTCTATGATCACTCTGATTGTCCATCGCCATTGGGAGGGTCCTTAGCTGTAACCCACTGGGTCCCTGGTCTCCTGATTGTCATGTCTTTATCCTGGACGCGTATTCTTATTTTGTCCAATATACTGGGTAAGTTTTTGTGTATGACTGGATTTGATCTTCCGTTACTTCTCTATGCCACTCCCCATGATTGACATATCGCTTGGCATAGCAAAGGTGGACAACCTGAAAATACTCTCACATAATGTCAAAGGTCTTGATCAACCTGTTAAGCGTAAGAAAATCCTAGATTACCTCCGCAGACAAAGAGGTGATATTGTCCTATTGCAGGAAACTAAAATTGATGCTAAACAATTTAATACACTTAGGTACTTATTCTATGTTGAAGTGGCAGGGTCTGAGGCAATAGGCAAGAAAAATGGTGTATTAACACTGAAAACAAAAAAATCAAAAGTTGATTTGCTCTCCTCCACGGCTGACACTAATGGGAGGTGGGTCACGACTAAGTTGCTTAAAGATGATACTGAATTCTATCTCACAAATGTTTACGCTCCTAACACATGTGATTATGAACTATACCTGACTCAGCTGTGCATATTATCGCAGGAGATTTCAATCTACCCTTTGACCCAACTCTTGGTAGGGACTCCCGATGTGCTTTCCATGGCAATAAGTCTCACAAAGCCTTTATTAACCTCTGTGCTCGGTTTAGCTTAGTGGACTCATGGAGGTTGCAAAACCCTGATGAGAGACTACACATTTTACTCACCTCCACACGACTCGTACTCTCGTATTGATTATCTATTTATCACAAAAAATGTCATTCCCAGAATAGAAGAGACGACAATAGAACCAAGGGTTTTATCTGACCATTCGTGCATCTCACTGTCCATTTCTAATGTGAAACCATCTACCCGTCAATCTCTTTGGCGGCTTAACGAGGAGGTACTTGAAAAGGAGCAACATCAGTCTGCCATTGAATCGGCCATCAAAATGTACCTGGAGCATAACAAGAGGGGGGATACCACTGATCTGACCCTTTGGGAAGCCTTAAAAAGTGCTGTCAGAGGGGTTATTATTAAAATAAGATGGGCCATGAACAAGGATCATAACAAGGCCCTAGAAGAACTAGAACTAGAAAGAGAAATATCGGCCCTAGAGAACAAACACCTGCTTGATAGGAATGGGGATACACTGAATAAGTTGGCGAACAAGAAATACAAATACAATAAAATAATAAGTGAAAGAGCGGGGGTTTAGCTGAATAGGAGTAAACAATTTAAACTATGTGAATCTAACAAGGCGGGCAAGAGCCTAGCGGCATATCTCAAATTTAAGGTGCAGAAAAACACGATAAACTCCATTCAAGACCAAGCTCGGGTGGCCACTCAGATCCTGTCAAGATCACAGATATATTTAATGACTTTTATGAGCGTCTTTATGAAAAGAATAAAGAGGTGGAGGAAACCAAAATCCAGGACTACTTAGGGGGATGCGACCTGCCGTCTCTATCCCTTGCTGACCAAGCCGACCTTAATAATCCAATCTCGATCTTAGAGATTGAAAAAGCTATCAAATCATTAAAATGCGGAATGGCCCCCGGATGGGTTCAGTGCTAGATTCTACAAGTGCTTCTCTTCTCACTTATCACATCCACTCCTACACCTGTTTCAGGAGCTCAACGACACAGGGGAAGTGAAAAGCACACTATCTGAAGCTATCATTGCCGTCCTGCCGAAGGATGGGAAAGACCCAACACTACATAAAAACTATAGGCCTATTTCCCTTATCAACCTTGATTGCAAGCTATTCGCCATGATCCTGGCCAACCGCCTCCAGAAAGTTCTGCCCAAACTTATCCACCCCTCTCAGGCAGGTTTCCTGAAATATAGATTATCCAGTGACAATACCAGGACATTAGCGCATGTCCTTGAAAAAGCGAAGCTCATTACCACCCCCATTGTGGCAATCACGCTCAATGCCGAAAAGGCGTTCGATAAAGTACACTGGAAATATCAGGAGGCAGTGTTAAATAAATTTATCCTAGGAACGTCCTTCACGAGGATGGTCATGTCCCTTTATTCCTGCCCCTCAGCCAGGGTTAGAGCGGGGGGCTCGTTCTCCACATCATTCCGATTACAGCAAGGAACCAGGCAAGAGTGCCCCCTCTCCCCTTCATTATTCCTATTTGCAATCAAACTATTCCTTTACCACATACAAAATAATGAGGGTATCTCGGGAATCCCCTTTAATGAATGTACGGTAAAACTAACTATCTATGCGGATGACGTTCTGGTTGTCTCGGAAAAAGCTGAGGAGGCTATACCTGCTCTCATGTCTACTATTAACGAGTTTTCGAAGGTATCGGGATATAAATTAAACAAGGATAAAACGGAGGTTAAATTGCTGAATACTCTGGGCAATAAAGAGGTCTTGGGGGACTCTGGTCTAACTTGGCAGCCGAACTGCTTCAAGTATCTGGGGTTGGACTTTGATAAGGACTTAAAGGCACATGTAGGTAAATTGGATTTACCGATTCATAAATACCGAATTTTACCGATTCGGTGTTCATGAATCGGTAAATCTAATGTAGGTAATTATTTGGTAACAAATACAGAATCGGTAGGACTCGGTATTTACCGATTCGGTAATTACCAAATCGGTATTTGCCATTGATTCCTATGGGCCTTGAAGCCCATAGGAATCAATGGCAAATACTGATTCGGTAATTACCGAATCGGTAAAAATACCGAATTGCCAAGGGGGATAGGGTGTCACTTTGACACCCTGTTGCACCCCTGTTTCTGTCTTGTGTGCCATGTGACACACATATATGCCCTTAGGGCCCTTAGGGCATGTATGTGTGTCACATGGCACAGGTGTACATGCACAGATGTGCATGTACACAGGAATTCGTTATTTACCATGCAATAGTATTACATGGTAAATAACTAATTCTTAGGGGCCTGTGGCACTGTTTGCAGTGCCTAAACATTTGTAGGTATCAAGGACCCCCTGATAAGGATGAGACTCCTGGGTCAGGGACAACAATTTTTTGTGAAGGTAAAAACCCAGGCAGGCTAGAAGTACAAAAGCAGGCTGAATATGGAAACAACATTCAAAGAACATAAAGAAGTTATAAAAATGATTACTGCAATGGACTGAAATGATATCAAAAGGGATACTCTTTAATAAAAAAGATAAATGTACACATAAAGTTAATAAATTACTCAATAGACATATTAAATCATGAAGTTCATGTGTTTGTTTTCAGAATATATAAAAAGACTTCACAACGTATAAAAATGATTCTTTTTCTTCAGTAGTATTCTCTATTTGTAGAGAATATGGCTGTATGTCGTATGTCAACGCGTTTCGACAAAAGCATTTGTCTTCATCAGGACAAAATGGATGATCAGCCAATTTTTCTAGACAAAAAAATACAATGATGACATTTAAATAAATTTAAGATCACAGTGCATTGCTCTCATAAACCATAAAATTATTTTTAAATTGATAAAAATTTCTCAGCCTGGCTAATGTAATGATGCAAAACATATTTGAGAAAAGTAGTTGGAACAAACATACATACATATTTCATCTTTCCCAATTATCACAAACAGGACTCTATCCTTAACATTTCGATTACAGACATGTGTCTAAACTTCATAGAGATTGGTGTATCATTCATATAATTTAATATCCTAAAGAAGGTCACCCTACCTATTGTAAAGAACTTTTTAGACCAAGACCTATTTCATTGTTCCCTATGTATTCTATCTAGCATTTCATTCGGGTTAGTCTGAACACACAAAGGGAAGTCTAGATATAAAAGGAGGCCTATTTTAAATTATGTTCAGTTTACGTTACTTAATAGAATTACATAATAACAGATTCAGAGTGGTAAGGGGTAGGCGGTTGGCGGGGGAGACCCAGTCAATTGTCCAGGGAATTTAAGAAGGATACAGTTCCATTTTTATCAGAGTTTCTATAACATTAATGGCTCACTAATCTCATAGAGATCACAACTGATATCTAATAGGAAAACAGACAAAAGGCAAAATTGTTACATTTTATTAGGCTGTGCCCTTTGAAATGAATTTTCTTACCTAAAATAATTTATAACCAGAAGGATATGAAATAGTTGTATGGAGTAAGGCACCTTTTCTTCTTTTTAATATCCGGAATCGGTATGTGATAACTACACAGAAAAAAGGAACAAATTGGTGTTTAAGTTCCTGTTGTGATTAACCTAGGATGCATATGATCCTTTCTCTTTTAATTTATTGATTATATCAGGTACCAGTCTCACCTGTCTAAGCAGTGTTCACTGCCTCCATCTTACTACCACCTATCAATACTTTTCTTCATCTCTTTAGGAGCGGGGGAAGGAAATCTCAAGCGTTCAAGTCCTTTTCTGTCGTCATGTAGCAGTTGGTAAACAGAGGTATTTTATGGCTAAAAATGAAATTATAATCATAAATTAGTGCGCTCTTAAAAAGGACTCTAATGGTCTATGGATCTTGATTAAGTTGTTAGTATATACGTTTGTTTCTTACATTTGTCATTTATCCAAGAAGACGTGATCATGGAACGCTGTTGGTAGTCGTTTAAACGAGACGCGGCAATTGGAGCCTTTGTTTATTTTAAAATTGCTCGTATTTCTCGGGGGATGTTGTTGGCGACTCTGATGCCTGAACTGTTCAGAGAACGGCCCCTAAAAACAAAGAAGGATACCAACAAGGGAACCAGAATTAGCGGGTATTGAACGGATTTAAAGGTTAGATAAGACGGCTAGAAGTTTAGCTAGTTACAAGCGGGTTTAACAAAAAAGACGCGAGGGGTCTTACAGAAAACTCCATGCGGATGAAAACAGAATGCGTAGTTACGTTCAAACTACGGTATTACACGGATTTAAGGATTAAATGAAAAACGGCTAGAAGTTTAGCAGGTTACAAGCGGGTTTAACAAAAAGACACGAGAGGTCTTAACAGAAAACTCCATGCGGTTAAATGCAGAATGCGTAGTTACGTTCAAACTAATGCGGAGTTTTCGCGTAGTGGGCTAAGTTCTTACCTTCGCTACGGTTCTGCGGCGCCTCGACCTTCCTCAACTGCTCCCTTCGGCAAAAATGATTAACTCTAATGCAAACACCGGCACTCTTTTATTTCCTGAATAGGCTACGCCCCCCCTTACACTTCCTGGATATGTACCGCCCATTTAAAGCGATACAGTGTCTGTGATTGACCTAGCTCCGAGTTTTAGGGAAGAATTGCTAATATGTAGCAAAAAGTCAATAATTTGGGGTTTAAACAGAAAAAGACACAGCAATAGCTTTCTGCCACAAAGCCACTCATAGAGGACATTTTAGCATAAACTTATTAGTTCATCCACCGGACTCCTGCTTTTGTTGTTAAGGTTATGTTAATATTATATTATCGCATTCTCCCAAGGTAATTCATGGTTCAGTCCATGATTAAAAGTACCGAGGGTAAAGATCCAAAAGACCTCTCTTTTTTTACGAATTTTTTTTCCACCTTAATTCTTTTGCAGCTGTATTCTTTCTAAAATACGCCATTTCAGTTCTTCCGGTTTATGATTGTATTCTAGAAAATGGTTTACTAGAGGTGCAGTGGTTTTCCTAGTCTTAATAGCTGATCTGTGTTCCGTTAATCTGGTTTTTATCGTGCGGGACGTCTCGCCCACGTATCCAAGATTACAAGGGCAGACAAGTAAATACACAACGTTCTTGGTGTTGCAGGTCCAGAGTTCATTGGCTTTAATTTTTGTTTTGTTAAACTCCATTGTTTCACCTGTAATAATGGTACCGCAGGATTGACAGGAACCACAACGAGAGGTGCCTTTGATAGCATTTGTTCCATCAATTGATTTTTGGATAAAGGGGGCATTCCTAATGATGCCCTTGTGGCGGGAGTGAACAACTTGATCTTTTAGGTTCTTGTTTCGCTTGTGGGCGAACATGGGTTTCTGTAATTTTTGTTCATTATCATCAACATTTAGTAGGTGCCAATTCGAGTTGATTATCTGCCTGACCATGGAGTCCATAGTGGAGTGTTTAGTGATACACACTAATTTCAGATCTGCCTTCTGTTTTTGTGAGTGTAGCAGAGTGTCCCGATCATAGAATCGGGCTCTCTTGTACGCTCCTCTAACTAACCTATGCGGATATCCTCTTTCAATGAACTTGCGCTTCATAATTTCAGCTTGGGTGTCAAAGTCTTGTATGTTGGTACAGTTCCGCCTTACTCTCAAGAACTGAGAGAAGGGGATACTGTCTTTTTGACAACGGGGATGGTAGCTATTGAAATGTAAAAGGGTGTTGCGAGCAGTGGGCTTTGTATACAGGTCCACTTCAAGCAACCCTTCTTTATTTCTGATGTTTATGTCGAGGAACTCAACTTTTGATTCACTAGTGTGTGCAGTGAATTTAAGATTTTCGTCCGTTAAATTCAACCACAGAAGAAATTCATCCAGAGTCTGTTTCCCATCGGTCCACAAAAAGAAAATATCATCAATGTAGCGATACCAATGGGAAACAGACTCAAAAAATGGTGCGATCTCATTGTAGATGAACTTACTTTCAAACAGAATCATGTAAATGTTAGCTATTGATGGGGCCATTGAAGCCCCCATACTTACGCCCTTTATTTGCAGAAATAATTCTTCGCCAAACTCAAAGAAATTTTCTTTCAGCACCAAAGTCAAGCAATCTTTGACGAATGACTTGGAGCAAGGAATTTTGTGCTGATCGATAAACCACATTGTGGCATCTATTGCTTCTGTTTGAGGTATATTACTGTATAGAGATTCCACGTCTAAAGTTACAAGGATATCGTTGCCTTCATTAAAAGCTAAATTCTCCACTTTTGCGATCATGTCTCCAGTGTCTTTAACATATGATTTTGATAGTGAGATATAAGGGCGTAATATTTGATCCAAATATTTTGACAAGGCTTCCAAAGGAGTACCAATCGTAGAGACAATTGGTCGATATGGTGGATTTCTTTGGTCCTTATGGATCTTAGGTAGACCATAAATACAGGAAACCTTTTTCTCTGATTTATTCAGGAAGTCAAACTCTTTTTTCTTTATTATACCTTCATTCAACGCTTTTGTAGTTAGCCTGTTTATCGTTTTCACTATTTTCTCGGTGGGGTTAGTTTTGATTTTTTTATAAAATGAAGGATCATTAAGCATTTTATTCATATTCTCTTCATATATGTTACAGTCCACTAGGACTATCCCTCCACCCTTGTCGCTGCTTTTAATTACAATAGTATCATTGTTTTTCAATCTTACAAGGGATTCGTGTTCTTCTCTAGAGATATTGTACCTAGGTTTTGGTATGAATTTTAAAGCTTGATCCAGTCGTTTCAAGACGACTTTTTCAAATATGCCCACTTCTGGTCCTACCTGCTGTAGAGAGGGGGTGAATGTTGACGGCAAGGCCACAATGTTGTTGCTCATATTATCTAGATCCAATGGGTCATTTTGTAGGAAAACTTTTTTAATCCTTTTTTTCTTAGAAAAGAGTGGATATCTTGATAGAGTTCAAAGACATTCACTCTTGCGTGGGGGACGAAAGATAGACCTTTGGAGAGGAGGGACACATCAGAGGACTCAAGATTATAGGAAGAGAGATTAAAGATAGGGATTACATCCCGTTCCTCCAATATTGCTTGTTCCTCGTCTCTAGATACTGTTGAGGTTCCTGGGCATATTGGTTGGCTTGATAATTGCCCCTTGTTTGGTTCTGGAACCAAACTTTCTGACGGCCTCCTCTCCCCCCCCGGTGGCCTAAAAAAGGTTGACGCATATTCCTTTGCCCATTTCTGGGATTAAAGGGTCTATCATCTTGATATCCCATACTATCTTCACCCTCAGAATCTGAGTTCGATGCTGAGGAATGAGAGAAATTATTTATCCTATGTTGGAGCGTGTGATTGTTTGTTCCAGGTTGTGACTCAGCTTTGTAAAAACCGTCCACAATGTAGGGGTATGTTTTCTCTACTGAATAGAATCTCTTATCTTTCACAAACTTGTCTTCCTTCCTTTTCTTTAAATATTCAGAAAATGATTGAATGTCTTTTTTAATTGTTTCTAATTGTTTCTCTGCTTCTTCTGCAGTTGTGGCTTTTTTCAATTAATCTTCAAGTTCTACTATTTCTTTTTTTATATCGGCCGCTAACCCTTTAGATGTGGAGATGATCAGCATCATCAGATCCCGTGAACACCGACTGGCGATCATACTCCACTTCATTAGAAAATCTTTTATATCCACAAAAAGGCCAGGAATGTTACGAATCCTCAGCCCCATGGGGATTATACAATTTTTAAGGTAATTCAGCATAAATTCCCCATGTGCCTCTACTCTAATTAACTTTTTTTGCAAGTTTATCAATCTATTATAGTCACTATTATTTTGTGGATTCCCTGTTTGGTTAGTACCAAATTCTACATTGGTACCTACAAGGGTTGCGAAGTCGTCGTCTGAGAAGCCAAAGGTTTGGAAGTTAGACATTATTTTAAAGGGTGACCTTAAGAGATACAGAGAATTGTTACACCAAATTCTAGGAGTGAACAACAGTACTTAAGTCTAGGTATAGAGGGATAATACTCAAACAAACGATAGTTCCCAACTACAAAAATTGAATAAAGGAGAAAGGCCCCACACGGATGACCGTGGGTAAAAACTTGTAGGTATCAAGGACCCCCTGATAAGGATGAGACTCCTGGGTCAGGGACAACAATTTTTTGTGAAGGTAAAAACCCAGGCAGGCTAGAAGTACAAAAGCAGGCTGAATATGGAAACAACATTCAAAGAACATAAAGAAGTTATAAAAATGATTACTGCAATGGACTGAAATGATATCAAAAGGGATACTCTTTAATAAAAAAGATAAATGTACACATAAAGTTAATAAATTACTCAATAGACATATTAAATCATGAAGTTCATGTGTTTGTTTTCAGAATATATAAAAAGACTTCACAACGTATAAAAATGATTCTTTTTCTTCAGTAGTATTCTCTATTTGTAGAGAATATGGCTGTATGTCGTATGTCAACGCGTTTCGACAAAAGCATTTGTCTTCATCAGGACAAAATGGATGATCAGACAATTTTTCTAGACAAAAAAATACAATGATGACATTTAAATAAATTTAAGATCACAGTGCATTGCTCTCATAAACCATAAAATTATTTTTAAATTGATAAAAATTTCTCAGCCTGGCTAATGTAATGATGCAAAACATATTTGAGAAAAGTAGTTGGAACAAACATACATACATATTTCATCTTTCCCAATTATCACAAACAGGACTCTATCCTTAACATTTCGATTACAGACATGTGTCTAAACTTCATAGAGATTGGTGTATCATTCATATAATTTAATATCCTAAAGAAGGTCACCCTACCTATTGTAAAGAACTTTTTAGACCAAGACCTATTTCATTGTTTCCTATGTATTCTATCTAGCATTTCATTCGGGTTAGTCTGAACACACAAAGGGAAGTCTAGATATAAAAGGAGGCCTATTTTAAATTATGTTCAGTTTACGTTACTTAATAGAATTACATAATAACAGATTCAGAGTGGTAAGGGGTAGGCGGTTGGCGGGGGAGACCCAGTCAATTGTCCAGGGAATTTAAGAAGGATACAGTTCCATTTTTATCAGAGTTTCTATAACATTAATGGCTCACTAATCTCATAGAGATCACAACTGATATCTAATAGGAAAACAGACAAAAGGCAAAATTGTTACATTTTATTAGGCTGTGCCCTTTGTAATGAATTTTCTTACCTAAAATAATTTATAACCAGAAGGATATGAAATAGTTGTATGGAGTAAGGCACCTTTTCTTCTTTTTAATATCCGGAATCGGTATGTGATAACTACACAGAAAAAAGGAACAAATTGGTGTTTAAGTTCCTGTTGTGATTAACCTAGGATGCATATGATCCTTTCTCTTTTAATTTATTGATTATATCAGGTACCAGTCTCACCTGTCTAAGCAGTGTTCACTGCCTCCATCTTACTACCACCTATCAATACTTTTCTTCATCTCTTTAGGAGCGGGGGAAGGAAATCTCAAGCGTTCAAGTCCTTTTCTGTCGTCATGTAGCAGTTGGTAAACAGAGGTATTTTATGGCTAAAAATGAAATTATAATCATAAATTAGTGCGCTCTGAAAAAGGACTCTAATGGTCTATGGATCTTGATTAAGTTGTTAGTATATACTTTTGTTTCTTACATTTGTCATTTATCCAAGAAGACGTGATCATGGAACGCTGTTGGTAGTCGTTTAAACGAGACGCGGCAATTGAAGCCTTTGTTTATTTTAAAATTGCTCGTATTTCTCGGGGGATGTTGTTGGCGACTCTGATGCCTGAACTGTTCAGAGAACGGCCCCTAAAAACAAAGAAGGATACCAACAAGGGAACCAGAATTAGCGGGTATTGAACGGATTTAAAGGTTAGATAAGACGGCTAGAAGTTTAGCTAGTTACAAGCGGGTTTAACAAAAAAGACGCGAGGGGTCTTACAGAAAACTCCATGCAAACTGCATTCCTCTACAAACAAGGTGCACAATGGCTAATTGAAGACTCGGCCTACACCCCGCTATGGTTGGGTATTGAGAAATGCCTCGTTGATAATGTCCCCCTTCCTGCACTGCTAACTATGGATCTCTCCCACCTTCCTCATTCTAAATACGTTTTATTAAATACAAGACATGTTCTCTTAAGGCTTGATCAATCCCACAAAAGCTACTTGAAAATGAAAAAGACTACCTTGGTAGCCTTGTGGCGGAACCCCTTACTTTAGATTGAATGGAAACCCCTCCAATGGGAATATTAGTCCAAGAAAGGCGTTAGTGACCTATATGATGGGATACACCCTCTACCGCTTTCCTCGTTCCAGTCCCTAAATAACGTAGCACTGACAGATTTTTATGATTTTTTTAAATTGAAAGCCCTATTATCAACAGGCTCTCTTAAGCCCTATGACCCCTGGCTTAAGACTCATATGCCACGTATCATGGCGGCTGGTAATTTTGTCTCGAAACTACATAAACTCCTCCTCCCTTTACCTAGGAAGGCACACAGGAAGAGCAAGACTAGGTGGGAGTCGGAACCCAATTCCACAGGCTTGATGTTTGACTGGGATACTATTCACACCACTGCTTTCTCAAACAAAGTCTCTCCGATATTGTCCCAAAACAAATACATGCTACTAAACAGAACGTACTGGACACTGGATAGGCTTTTTAAGCTTCACCTGAGAGAGAGCCCCAAGTGCTGGAACTGTGACTCAGCTGTAGGTGACCTGGCCCATATGCTTTTTAACTGTCCTTCCTTGAAAGTATACTGGGGGAAAATCTTTGATTGTATAGAGCATATTTTCGGTTTCAATCAATCAATCAGTCAGATTTATAGAGCGCACTACTTACCCGTTAGGGTCTCAAGGCGCTGGGAGGGGAGGGATCTGCTACTGTTCAAAAAGCCAGGTCTTGAGTAGCTTCCTGAAGGAGAGATGGTCCTGGGTCAGCCGTAGGTGGATGGGGAGGGAATTCCATGTCTTGGCCGCCAGGTAGGAGAAGGATCTACCTCCGGCGGTGGCTCTGCGAATGCGTGGGATGGTGGCAAGGGCGAAGCTGGTCGATCGCAGCTGGCGGGTGGGCGTGTAGAAAGTGAGGCGGTTGTTGAGGTACTTGGGGCCTAGGTCGAGGAAAAACTTGTGTGCGTGATTCTTTTGCTGACGGGGAGCCAGTGCAGGTCTCTCAGGTGGGCGGAGATGTGGTTGTGGCGGGGATGTCCAGGATGAGTCGTGCGGAGGCGTTCTGTATGCTCTGGAGTCTTTTCTGTAGTTTGGCCGTGGTTCCAGCGTAGAGGGCGTTCCCGTAGTCCAGTCAGCTGGTGACGAGGGCCTGGGTGACAGTCTTCCTGGTTTCGGTGGGATCCATCGGAAGATCTTTCGGAGCATGCGTAGGGTGTTGAAACAGGATGACGAGACGGCGTTGACTTGTTTGGTCATCGAGAGAGAGGAGTCCAGGATGAAGCCCAGGTTTCGTGCGTGGTCCGTCGGCTTGGGGGTGGTGCCCAGAGCAGGGGGCCAACCAGGAGTCGTCCCAGGCGGAGGGGGATGATCCCAGGATGAGGACTTCCATCTTGTCTGAGTTCAGTTTCAGGCTGCTGTTCTTCATCCACTTGGCGACATCTTTCATTCCTTTGTGTAGGCTGGCTCTGGCAGTGGCGGGGTCGTTGGTGAGGGAGAGGATCAGCTGGGTGTCGTCGGCGTAGGAAATGATGTTCAGGTTATGTTGGCGTGCGATGGCTGTGTGGGGGCTCATGTAGACGTTGAAGAGGGTGGGGCTGAGCGAGGATCCTTGAGGTACGCCGCAGATGACTTGGGTGGCCGTGGATAGGAACGGTGGGAGGCGGACTCTCTGGGTTCTTCTTCGAGGCACAAGATGATCCACTCCAGTGCCTTCTCTTGGATTCCGGTGTTGCTGAGACGCTGTATCAGTGTGCGGTGGCATACTGTGTTGAATGCTACAGAGAGGTCCAGGAGGATGAGAGTAGCTGTTTCCCCGTTGTCGAGCAGGGATCTGATGTCGTCAGTGGCTGCGATGAGGGCGGTCTCGGTGCTGTGGTTAGCTCTGAGACCAGACTGTGAGGGGTCAAGGGATCCGTTTGTTTCGAGGACGGCGGTGAGCTGTTTGTTGACGGTCTTCTCGACGACTTTGGCAGGAAAAGGGAGGAGCGAGATGGGGAGGAAATTCTTGAGGTCGGTGGGGTCCGCTGTCAGTTTCTTCAGGAGGGCGCTGAGCTCGGCACACTTCCAGCTCCCTGGGAAGGTGGCATTGGTGAAGGAGATGTTGATGATGTCCCGGAGTTGGGGTGCGATGATGGAGCCTTGTTGAAGACGTGGTGGGGGCCGGGGTCGGTAGGGGAGCCGGAGTGGATGGTGTTCATCGTGCGGGTGGTGTCTTCGGTGCTGACTGGGCTCCAGTTGCAGAGGGTGGTGGTGGGGGGCATTGTTTCGGTGGTTGGGTGCGTGGCCTGTGTGCCGAAGCTGTTGTGTATGTCGGCGATCTTGCCATGGAAGAATGAGGCGAGTGAGTCACAGAGGTCTTGCGAGGGTGTGATGTCATTGTTTCCGGCGCTGGGGTTGGAGAGCTCTTTGACAATGCTGAAGAGTTCCTTGCTGTTGTGGGTGTTGTTGTCCAGTCGTTCTTTGAATGTTGTCCTTTTGGTGGTGCGGATCCACTGGTGGTATATGCGGGTGGCGTTCTTGAGGGCTGTCATGTTTTCTGTAGTCTGGTCGTGTCGCCAGGCTTTTTCGAGGGTGCGGCAGTTTTTCTTGGAGCTTTTGAGTTCGTTGGTGAACCACAAGGCTCTCTTGCTGCCGGGTCTGCTGGGTGGGTTCTTCAGAGGTGTGAGGTCGTTGGCGCAGTTGGTGAGCCACTGTGTGAAGTTGCGGGCTGCTTCGTTGCGGTCCGTCGTGTTGGCGGGAGGGTTCTGGCTGAGGGAGGTGGTGAGTTGGTCCGCGGTGATCTGGCTCCAGCTCCTGTGGGAAGCCTGTTGCGGGTGGTGGTGGGTCGTGGTTCTCCTGAAGTTGAAGTGGACGCAGCTGTGATCAGTCCAATGAAGTCCGGTGGAGTGGCTGAAGGAGATGTGCTTGCTGGAGGTGAAGACGGGGTCAAGCGTGTGGCCGGCGTAATGGGTGGGGGTGTTCACCAGTTTCTTGAGTCCGAGAATGGCGAGGTTGTCCAGCAGGGTGGTGGTGTTGCTGTCATTGTTGTTCTCCAGGTGGAAGTTGAGGTCCCCTAGGAGAATGTAGTGTGAGGGGGTGAGGGCGTTTGGGCTGATAAAGTCCGCGATGGCTTCGCTGAATTGTGTGCGTGGTCCCGGTGGTCTGTAGATGAGAGTGCCTCTGAGGGTGGTCTTGGGGTCGGTGTGTATCTGGAAGTGAAGGTTTTCAGCGGCGGTGAGGGTGTCGTCGGAGCTGGTCGTGATGCGGATGGTTCTTCTGTGGATGATGGCGATGACCCCTCCGGTCTGGTTGATGCGGTCCCTCCGAGTGATCTTGTATCCGTCCGGGATGGCTATGGGGATGTCGGAGGCTGAGGAGGCGTTCATCCAGGTTTCCGTGAGGAAGGCAACGTCTTGTGATGTTGTGTCGAGCAGGTTCCAGAGTTCGAGGGCGTGTCTGTGGACGGAGCGGGTGTTGAGCAGGATGCACTTGAGGTGGTTGTTGCTGGTGCCTGGCCTTTCGGGTGCGGTGCAGGTCCGGAGGCAGGTGTAATTGCAGGCTTGGCAGGTGAAGGGTCCGTAGGTGCGTTTCGGGGTGGCTCGGTAGCAGGCGGCGTTCCGGCCAGCGTTGAGTGCGTTGAGGGTGGCGGCGTTGCAGGTCCGTTGTGTGGCTGGCAGCGTCGGGGCCTGGGGGTCCTGGCCCGGGGTGCGGACGGGCGCAGACGGGCTTGACTTTGGCGCGCCTTTGGCGCGCAATCGGCGTGCCCGCTGCACGTCCCCGCTGTGCGTACGCGCGGTCCCTGCCATATATGGCGAAGTGGGAGGGAGGAGCAGCTGGGAGGTGAGAGCGGGGTGGCGAATGGGGATCGGGGATAAGGAAGGGGGGCAGGGTGCAGAGGAGCGGCGGCGGAGAGCGGGGGGGACAAGGGCGGGAAAAGCTGACACCACGGGAAAAACAGAGGTGGGAAAGGCAGTCACAGGAGGCGGCGAGGGGAGGGGGGGGACAAGGGCGGGAAAAAAGCTGAAACGGCGGGAAAAACAGCGGCAGAAAAGGCAGTCACAGGAGGCGGTGAGGGGGCAGGCCTGAGGGCGGGAGCCCAGGCAGCAGGAGTGGCTGCAAGAAGGGCAGCAGTGGTGACCAGGGCACACGGGGGCCGTGCGGTGAGTGGAGTGACCGGGTCAAGGGTCAAACCTGCTAGGGAATTCGTTTATGTCTTACTGGGTGTCCTAGACCCGAACCTAGTTAACGCACATGACCGCCAATTGCTTGACCTACTGCTCACCCTAGCCTGTAAGGTAGTTTTATGTAAATGGAAGCGTGCCTCTGAGGTGTCCTTTAAGATGTGGCAGGAGTGGTTATCCTTTCTAAGGGGAGCTGACAACCCTGCGCTACATTCCTCCCTATGGCGCGCATCCCATAAGAAGCTTTGGAAATCTCTTGATGCATCATCATTTTCATTTGACCCTCCGTGATGTGCTATGGTTATGTGTACTATTCTGTAGTAAAGTGGTGCTTATGTACTATGTATTTTGGAGTGTAAATCGGTGTAACACGTGGGGGAGCACCCTCCCCAAAGGAAATCATTGTCGAATGAGTACACGGGATGTTGGATGCAACTGGTAATTCGAGACCCAAGGACCTGGACAAGGACATTGTATATGTTGTAGTGTAGTTCCTTTTTTCCCAATAGGCCCTGCGCATTGGAATAACATAAACAGTAGTATGGACGTAGAAGTGCGGATCTTCCAGGTCTCCACTGACTATGCTAAACTTAATTGGGTTTGTTACCAACTAGCTCAGAGGTCACTGGAAACTTTCTTGACTGAATAGGAAGTGATCAGCTTCCCTGGTACAGACAAGAAGGGATTCAGTTTTCCAACAACCGTATAAACATGACAACTTTGCTCCTTAGAATAAGAGTCAATCACTAGAGTCGTGTGAAACAATAGACAGTTATTTTACTCAGTCAGTTATGCAGATTACTTTCACTAAGATGCAGAGAAATAGAGAGACCGGCGTTTTCAATAAAAAGGTATTATTTATTGAACAGTCTTTCTTCTCATGCAAGAGAAATGAATTGCCACAATTGCAAGACTAGTTATTATAAAAAGTGCGTACAGTAAAATGAGGATTGCGAAATAATACTGTAAAAGCATTGATATGGTTTCTTAGCCATACAATGTTTAAAATGAATATAATATATACATTCATATATACATTTAGCTAACGTACTCAACTGGTGCTTCTTACTACGCCTACCCCAGTGTACCTGACCTAAGCCTAATACTTGGGAGGGAGTAAGTAAGTGGCAGTTTTAGTTAAGTTGGTTTTGCCAAGGTTTGCTTCAAGAATTCTTCCTAAGGGTTTAGTCAACACCATACCTCTGGAATAGAATGTTGGAGGTCTTGTATCTCCTTCCAGGACTCGATATCCGAGTTACTCGCAAGAGTAGGCTGGAAACGCCGGAGCTGGATTTTCTCAGCAGGAGAAAAGACAGCGTCTCTCTCAGCGCGTCGAGGAGGAGGAGGGGCAGCGTCCATGGGCAGCTTGTATCTGCTGGGTTCTGCAGGGGACAGCTGTTCTGCTCCTATGTTCACCACACCATCACTATCATCGATGTCATTGAGGCAGCGTTTGCTTAAGGCAATGTTGGTAATATTTATACCTGAAAGGTGCCTTGTTTGACGTAAGTTTTTGGACATAAGACGTCAATAAAGATGTCACTAGGAAGTGATTGTCTCTCAGTGCTCATTAGAGTGCTATTACTAATCAAAACATAGCAAGCGGGGCTTTCCCTGGTTGCTGAGTTTTTATCTTGTTGAAGAACTCAGAGTGTAATTTAGGAATCTTAGATAGTGGCTTCTGCTGTGTCATTTGCTCTAATGATCTGTAGAGGAAGCTGCAGAGGAAGAGATTCTGAAATGTGGCTCTGATCGTGTTAGGCCAGAGACGAGTTTCTGAAATATCATTCTTGATCGTTTATGCCATTATAGGGGAATAAATGGATTACAGCCGTATAGGGGCATAAGGTCACAGTATTGATCGGGGTCCTAGATTAGAACGCGACACCCACTCCACGAATTTATGTCCATCAATTTACTAAAAAACTATAGCAAAAGATGCATGTGTAACATTACCCACCCCAAAATACATATTTGCATTTGAAATGGCGTATTTGCAATACATGGAATTATTTGTACTGTAAGCATAGAAATCATTCAAAATTATAGCATATGCAATCAGTGAACGATTTTGCGAAAAAATTACACATGAAATATCTCTTAATACAGAAAAGAAAGGCGAGATAATTTCATCACATATAAATGTAATTGCTGTAACATGTGCTAGAGGCTGATGTAAAGTTATTATGTCTCTAGAATTACCTAAAAATAGAAGCTTCTGTTCTTTATGAATAGGTCTACTTTAAGCAAAGAATTTTTGTGCCAGAAAAAGGTAAATATTTTTAAAAAGTGTTCAATTCAAAAAAATTCTTGTTGAACAGGGGAATAGAGTTCCAACGCTTTTCAGCTGTTTTTGTTGATCAAAACTGAAGGCCGAATTCAGAGTTCATGGGAACGCTGTGTGTGGGGAATGCTTTTCTAAAGTTATTGTTTCTGTTCGGGGGAGAACATCATATCAGACAGGCTCTCAAAAAATTGGTCTACAAAATCAGGTGACAGTTCGACCAAGTTCGATAGTGCTGTAACTTGGCAGGTGTGAGAATGATTGCTATCATCAAAGTCTGGATCAGCAATGCTCACAGAAGGTCGTACCTGGGTGATGTTGCTTTTATTTTTCGCTCCACTGTCACCACCAAGTCGTAGCACAGGAGTCTCAACCAATGGCGTCATCAGGATTGGTAGCCGCTGGGGACAACACAATGCGTGAGCCGTTATAGGACTTAGCAAAGTATCGATATCCATTGGTACTGCTGATGGAAGTGCAAGACAGATGTCCAACACGCACTCATCTCCGCATAGCATACATCGAAGCACAGGTTAGATGCAGGTCTGCCATATCGGTCTGAATGAAAGAAACCAGGTCATGTTCAGATCTCTCAGCCTGGCCAATCCAAGGACTCTAGTTATTCGGTCCCGGTAGCGTATTGCTAGGATCGTTTCTTCCATCCTTGTAGGAGTCATGTCCGAGTTTTGGCTTGCCATATCGGAGCAGGAGGGTCAAAAATAAAATGCCTGCTACAAGTCCCAAAATCAGGGGTATGCTGCCAAAGACTGAATGGACAAAATTAGGAATGATTCCTAGAATTGCTTTGAATGGTGTTAACAGTCCCGTAAAAATCGTCTTAAATATGCCTGGGATGCCTGTGGCACTAGACATGTTAAGGAGTTGGCTAAGCATTTCTGTGAAATGCACGGGGCAATTTGTTGATAAAAGGTCATGAATCTCTGATGTTGTCCTTGCAACTAGGAGATCATACGCCTCTTTTGATGACGTGATGGGCACTGTTGTCTGAAAAAGCACAGACTTCATTCTGCTTAAAGTATCAATTCGTATAGAAGAGAAATTCAAACGAGGCCATATGGGAGACTCAGTGTCTCCAGGGCCGTTTGGAAACAATGCTTGCATACAGCATTTGACCATGGAAGTTACGCTTACGAGATATGCTTTCCCTGGCAAAAGGCCACAGCAGCTGCGATCCGTTCTTAGAATGTAACTCCTGTTCGACAGCTGCTTAAAGAAAGGCTCTATCTGCGTTGCAGGTGTGACATGTTGGTGGCATGAAAGGTTGTTAGAATTTCCTTCACAGGCTCCGTGTAATTTAATACCCTGGCACAAAAGTATACCGCTTAGTGAATGTTTACAGTTTTCACCACTAAGAAATACATTTTTGTTGCTGTCACTAAAGCATGTGTGTGTGTATGGTAATTTCAATGTATCCTTTTTCCCAATCGTTCATACTGGCCAGTAGGTATGTATTCAAGGCAATTTTTAAATCGGAAAGTTGTTATCGGAATTGTGATAATCCCGTGTATTATCCATTCAATTACAGGACTTTCTGACATTGTCAATGGTAATCTCTCAAGTTTTTCGATGCTCAGGATTGTATAGTCTGCTCCTTTCTGTGCCAAGCTGATTTGTTTATCAGTAAGGTTAAAGATGGAAAACAATGACGTTGTGTTGATTAAACGCCAAGGCACATAGCCTGAACGAAGATTTTGCAGCGTCCAGCCTAACTGTACAATAGAACGCAATTGTGACTGGCCATGCTGTAACATTAGCAAGTCTTTAACTATTATATCTATGGCAGATGATACAATACTGTCCAGTGAATATATTCTGGAGGACAGAGTCATTAACCCATTTTCCACAACAGAAAGTGATTTTTCCAAATGAATACGATCAATTTCTTGTATTTTTTCAGCTGTTTCAATTTGTGTGACTTTCCAAGCCTCGTTGTATGCCGCATATGATGCTGGCCGCTATGAAGCGTTTTTGACGCCGTTTGCGTGGTCCCAGAATGAAATCGCGCAAATCAGCACCATCTTTAAGTAAAGATAAGTGTTGCTTCATTTCAGCCAGTGTGGATGATTCTAGCCATTCAAGGCACAGCTTCCCTACACTGTATGTTGTTACTATCCTTGGATGTTGTCTCTGGGAGTATCTAGGGTCTTGGCTGGTCATTGTTAACCCCTGTGTTTTATTCAGGAATCTATCTTGACAGTTGTTTGTGTCAGTAGGCCAGATTAACCACTTTTTCCAATCAGGATGTGTTCTGTTTAGATGTAAAATTTTTGATACGTCTATCTCAATATCTGTTGTTGCATTATCAGGTATTGGCTTTGGAATAGACGGTTTGTTAAGGTCTTTAATCTTAGCTAGGCCAAGACAGGTTGTTTGGTGAATTGTTTCATTTAAAAACATTATTTGTTCTGGGATCATGCAGTCTCGAAATAGTGCTTCTATGCCTTGTACCTGCCAATCTTTTGTACCCCAGATTGTTTTTGTTTCAGTGTTATTTTTCCAATAATCAAAACCAAATGTCATCATTTTTACATAAAATGCTTCTGAATATATTAATTTAGTATTTGTCAGCATTGTTTTCAACCCTGCTTTATCTAACAGTTTATAATAGAACGTTTCTGCATCACTGGTGTTAAACCCTGAGAAGTACTGAAATCTCTCATAGAATGTCTTAGAACTGCTTTTAGGTGGAGTAGCACAATGTTCCCATTGGTTATACTTAATAACATTTCTAGGTTGTGCAGATTTATGCAAGTAATGATCACCATAGTGTGTGTAGCAGAACATCTGTTCATAACTAGACGAACCTTGTAAATAATCATGTTCTGTGAATCTTGCTGACATTAGTAAATCAGACATCATATTATTAATACTTTCAAAGTCCCAATCATCAGAGAATGTACTAGGTTTTACAAAGTCACTTAAGGAAACCTTGAATTGATGAGGATATTTCAGGATTTCGACCGGACCATATATTTCATAGTCAGTTTTGTCCCATACTACCCCGCTGGGTATTGGAATGGCTGTGACATTTACTGTTGACAGTTCTCTTTTCTTTACGTGGGATGATCTGTGTGGTTTGAGGACTAAGTTGATGTTCTGACTTGCTGTGTCTATTGAACTGTAATAAACTTTCCTAAAATTAAAACTAAAATTAGGCATAGTAGGAGTATAAATACCCCCGAAATAATCCAATGCTCAATTAATGGTGCATCCAGATATACTTCTTTGATTTGATGAAAGAGTTCTGTTGCTTTTTCTTTAAAAGTCTTTGTTTCTGGCATCACATCTGGGTTGCTTTGATCCTCAGAAAAGTTATCGAAGTTGATGAAGTAGCCAGAGGCGGTTCTGTCAATTGTTGGAATTGTTCTTTCAATTTGTCTTTCGGTAGCACTTTCTGATGCCACATCATTGTAGACTGGTGTTTCTTGACGAACTGTTTCAATTTGTGTTTCAAGAGGCACGAGTTCCATGGCATTATTGCGTAGTCCCTCTCTGTGCACTGCAGGCTTATCGAATGTGATTAGTCTTTCAGTTTGAACCTCTTGGATTGTTGCAAGTTTGGGTATTCTGTTGTTTCTCGGGAGTCCACTGGGACTACTGTTGATTATAGGCCACATGCTTGTGGTTTTATCAGGTCGATTGATACAACTCTGTTCTCCTTTTTACCAGCAAGGGGCGGTAGTACTACTGATCTTGTTCCTTTGATAGCTAAGACAGGTACTGCTTTTCTATAAGAAGGCCCAAATTCCTTCTTCACCGCTATTTTTCTCCGACTAGATCCCCAATCTTTGGAATCCAGACAGGCCTTGCTGGGGCTGGTGGTACCTCGTCAGTGGTAGCTGGCTGTTGCTTTAACTTTATGTTGCTTAAGGATTTTCTTGTTTCATTCAAGTCCTGTAAAACAGCCAAACGATCTTTGATGTCAAAGTCTGTTTTCTTATCTTTTACCACTGATACCTGACTATCTAAGTCCTGAATGTGCATTCTATTTCAGAACAATAGTTTATATGGGCTGAAACCTTTTAGAGAATTTCTTGGCAAGTTGTTTAGGCTTAACTGGACACTTATTAAATGTTTGACCCACCCATCACCCGAACCTAATACCTTCGCTGTTATAGATTGCTTTATGTCCCGGTTTTTTCTTTCTACCGCACTGTTCCCTTCGGGGTGTGACGGACAAGAATACCGCAAGCCAACGCCCATGCTGGCCATGGCCTCCTTATGAGCTCGAGAGCTGAAAGCAGGACCCTGGTCAGAATGGAACATGGCAATTGCGTATGTTCCGATAAAGACTCGCAGATCTTTTATAACCGTTCTGGCGTCAGCCGAGCGCTGGGGCCACATTTTTAAGTGGATTTAGCCTTAATGATTAATAGGACGCTGGATGGCAAGTAGACAGCATTACGCTGTTTCTAATTGGTAACCGGGCAACAGACTGGACCAGTTCACTACTGCGATCCCTGTCACAGTCGGGACAGTTCTTTACATATATTTGATGTTGCACGCTCATTCCCGGCCACCAGTATACTGATTGTAATTCAGTCAGAGATTCCTTGATCTTTTTGTGCCTAGGACCTTCACCCATGTGTGCGTCTGCTATTAAGAACTTTCTCCGGTTCATGTTTGGAATTACCCTATCCCCCACTCCAGGGATTCGAGCAAAAGGAACGGAGTTTGCATCAATTACGTATGCATAATTGAGTGGATAGTTCACGGGTAGTGCTGCACAGTCGCCTTTTACGGACGTTTTTTAATGCCAGCATGGTTTCCCCGTCTATGTATTTTTCTGAACGCTTTTTTGTGGCTACGGAAGCCGGTTTAGTTGCTTCCGCTGTGGCTGTATTAGCCAATGAATTCCCTGCAACGTGAACGCCATCACGTTGATGACTCAGAGTGTGTATCACGTGAGTCTTTTGTAGTTCTTTCTGTAAAAGAGCTACCTGTTACAAAGCATTTTATGCTTGATTGTGGCACTTGTGTCATCTTTGTAATCATTTTCAATCCAGCTCTGTAACTTGTTATTGTAAGAGTTGACGCAAAAATGCAAATCGCACACATTTAGTGTCGGGAATTCACATTCTGCATTTTCAAGCGCCATCTTTAAACATCTGATTTCAGCTCTCTGAGCCCAACAGTTTCTAACTGATTCAGTTTTTGTTATTTTCGGTCTGAATTTACCGCACAGCCAGCGACCTTTATCAATCGCGCAGGCTGCATCGTAGGATTTGCTCTCTACGTTGAAATGCTGTACAAATCTATCTGTATAGATTATACAGGCGTACTGTGGGAGAGGCAGAAGTTCGATTGGCAGAGGATATTCTTCTTCATAAGTCAATTCATTCCGTTTTTGGAATTGCGGGGCGAAATAGTATTTCACATCTTCCGCTCCAAGAGAATCTATACACTGTATCCATTTCGGATCCAGTGACACTGTGGGCAGATTTACTGGGGTGAATAGCGCCTCGAAGGCGGATTCCGCTGTGAGGATATTGATCCTTCTACCATGTGCTAGTTCTCGTTCATTCGCTAATGCAGTTTCTACTGCTTTCACAGTATTTTCTGTTGGACTGAATGTTTTTTCCGCTTGTGTATACAAGTGTGATTTAATTGAAATTGGTACCTTTTCTCCCTCATTAGAGGTCAGGTACGTGAATCCGCATCTTCCTGGGATGATTCGGATTACAAGATCACATGTGTTGTCACGTGTATCTAATTTTGTTTTTGCTAACATGTCTGTTTACAGTGATCTCAAAGTTTCTGTGTGTTTTTGAGTCCAGGTGATTGGTTTAAAATCAGGTTTAATTAGTTCGTAGAGAGGTTTAACTCTCTCGCATAATTTAGAATGTAAGTTCTACCGAAATTCAGAAAGCCTAGAATCGATTGTAAGTTCTTCAGCGTTTTTGGAGCTTGGAGTACAGCGCACTTCTCTAAGAAGTTGTCCGCTAGGCTTTTCCCTTCACTTGATAATTCGTATCCTAAAAATATTACTGTCAGATGGGAAATTCTTGTCTTTTTAAAGTTGAATTTATAACCCTCTGCTGCAAACCCAAGTATAATGGTGTTCACTCTTTTCAAGTGAGTCTCCAAGTCGTCGTCTGTGAGATAGATATCATCTACGTAAGATAATGCCTCATCATCATACATTTGTAGTAACTCTGTTACTCTGGCTGAGAATAGTCCTGGGCTGTTCTTGAATCCGTGTGGGAGCCAACAGAAATTTTTCTGTGACCCCATTACTGAGAAAGCGGTCAAGTATCTGCTTTCTGGTGCAATGTTTTGACAAAAGAAACCATTAGATTTGTCTAATGTCGTTTTATATTTTTTCCTAACTATGTTGTTCATTAGTGCAGCACTGTGCGAATTTTGTACTGCAAATGTTTTGCAACATGAGTTAAGGTGTCTGTAATCCAAAACTAGACGATATGAATTGTCTGGCTTGGAGACAGGAAACAAAGGATTGTTCATTTGAGAGGTGCATGTTTCAATCACCCCCTTGTATTCAAGTTGACCTAAAATCTCCCTGACTTGTTTTTCAGCTTCTTGCTTAATGGGATACTGCCTTTGTGCAGTTGGTTGACTTTTTAACTTGATTTTGTGAGGAGGAGAGTCCTCATCCCATCCTACATGATTTTTATATAATGCTGGTGCCTGGGCTACTGCCCATTTCCTTGCATAAGTATATTTTTTGTGAATCAGAATGTGATTCGAGAAGGCAGGCATAATCATTTCTTCGCCACAAGGGCACTCCCTGACAAACTCTGGGGGCCAATCTTTTTCAGCTAACAGAATGTCATAGCCTTTTGAGAGTTTATCCCAAAATAGACCTCTTATTTTCCTAGTCTTATCACACTCTATACGCAATGTTATTTCGTATATCTTATGGGGCTCGCTAACTCTGGTGTCGGCAGTTTCTACTTGAATGTATTCATTCGTGTCCACTGTCTCCAGATGACTCATCAGGATCTTGCGAGCTATGGTGATTTCTGCTGCACTGTCTAGCATTGTCTGTGCCCACTCCCCGTTTTTCAACTGTGTCCTCAGTATTCTCGGTATGTTTGATTACTCTAATACTGGCTACCTTCTTTCTTGGAAATTGAGATTTTTTACTCTTAGCAGGTTCCTTGTCTTTGGACTTGGTGTACTCTCCTGGATCTTACCGTCCTCTTCTTTCCGATTTCAGCGAAAAAGATCGAGAGGGACGTGTATCAATACTTTGATATCTATCAGGCTTTTCAAATTATCCCTATTTCTAAGGTTATATCTCATCTCAGAGGGCTCCCTCTGGGGAGACTGGTGTTCTCGAGTCGGAGCTCTTTCCCTCCATCGAGGAGACCATCCTCTGGACTGGAAAACTTTTTCCTTGGGAGTGGATTGTTTATTTCCATCCCAGCTCTTTTTAGGAGTGTTTGAATTATTTTTAATAAATAATGTTACTAACTCTCTATATGCCTTTGTTAATTCTCTTATTTTAACTAAGAGTTCTTCACTTGACATTTTATCAATGTCTGGATGTGGTGTGTAGCTGGCTTGAACCGGCCACGTTGCTCCTGGTCTACCTTGTGGACCGAGCCTGGTAATATGATCATTATGTTTTAGTGCGCCTTTAAACCAGAGCAGATGCTCTTGGAATTTTAATGGGATTTAAAACTCCTCGAAAGGAGCGTATTCTTCCCGTGGATCCCCTACTATGTAGTAGTGGAACTCGTGTGTTGCGGCGTTTGCCGCTGGAAATTTTATCCAAGAATAGAATACCTCTGTCTGCCGATATTCGTGTGCCTCTATCACGAAGACGACTGTGCCACCTTCTGTGGTCAGTCCATTGTCTATAAGTTTGACGTTATAGATTTTCTTAAATGTGCCGGGATGATTATTGCACCCGGTTCAGTAGTCCCTGTACCATCGGGACCCTGCTGAGTCGCATTTACTGCGGCATCATCGTCTGACATTTTATTGTCAGGAAGGTTTTGCAGAGCAGGTCTCCAAGGAGACAAAGATTAGGTGCACAATATTTTGGAACACTGTATCCTTCAACTTTGAATAAACCAGAGCTTTACATAGGAATCTCTTCCTACTATGTTCGGGCGGATTTTAACCTTTCACCCACTCCAGACGTCTATTGGAGTATTTACGGTAGAAAGGGGTCTGTGCGAAAAATGCACGACTGACTTACTCTAACGTCTTGCGTTAGTTTTATCGCCTTACCAAACGTTGGGCGCCATGTAGTGTAGTTCCTATTTTCCCAATAGGCCCTGCGCATTGGAATAACATAAACAGAGGTATGGACGTAGAAGTGCGGATCTTCCAGGTCTCCACTGACTATGCTAAACTTAATTGGGTTTGTTACCAACTAGCTCAGAGGTCACTGGAAATTTTCTTGACTGAATAGGAAGTGATCAGTTTCCCTGGTACAGACAAGAAGGGATTCAGTTTTCCAACAACCGCATAAACATGACAACTTTGCTCCTTAGAATGAGAGTCAATCTCTAGAGTCCTGTGAAACAATAGACAGTTTTTTTACTCAGTCAGTTGTGCAGATTACTTTCACCAAGATGTAGAGAAATAGAGAGATGGGCGTTTTCAATAAAAAGGTATTATTTATTGAACAGTCTTTCTTCTCATGCAAGAGAAATGAATTGCCACAATTGCAAGACTAGTTATTATAAAAAGTACGTACAGTAAAATGAGGATTGCGAAATAATACTGTAAAAGCATTGATATGGTTTCTTAGCCATACAATGTTTAAAATGAATAAAATATATACATTCATATATACATTTAGCTAACGTACTCAACTGGTGCTTCTAACTACGCCTACCCCAGTGTACCTGACCTAAGGCTAATACTTGGGAGGAAGTAAGTAAGTAGCAGTTTTAGTTAAGTTGGTTTTGCCAAGGTTTGCTTCAAGAATTCTCTCTAAGGGTTTAGTCAACACCATACCTTTGGAATAGAATGTTGGAGGTCTTGTATCTCCTTCCAGGACTCGATATCCCAGTTACTCGCAAGAGTAGGCTGGAAACGCCGGAGCTGGATTTTCTCGGCAGGAGAAAAGACAGCGTCTCTCTCAGCGCGTCGAAGAGGAGGAGGGGCAGCGTCCGTGGGCAGCTTGTATCTGCTGGGCTCTGCAGGGGACAGCTGTTCTGCTCCTATGTTCACCACACCATCGCTATCATCGATGTCATTGAGGCAGCGTTTGCTTAAGGCAACGTTGGTAATATTTATACCTGAAAGGTGCCTTGTTTGACAAAAGTTTTTGGACATAAGACGTCAATAAAGATGTCACTAGGAAGTTATCGTCTCTCAGTGCTCATTAGAGTACTATTACTAATCAAAACATAGCAAGCCGGGCTTTCCCAGGTTGCTGAGTTTTTATCTTGTTGAAGAACTCAGAGTGTAATCCAGGAATCTTAGATAGTGGCTTCTGCTGTGTCATTTGCTCTAATGAGCTGCAGAAGAAGCTGCAGAGGAAGAGATTCTGAAATGTGGCTCTGATCGTGTTAGGCCAGAGACGAGTTTCTGAAATATCATTCTTGATCGTTTATGCCATTATGGGGGAATAAATGGATTATAGCCGTATATGGGCATAAGGTCACAGTATTGATCGGGGTCCTAGATTAGAATGCGACACCCACTCCACGAATTTATGTCCATCAATTTACAAAAAAACTATAGCAAAAGATGCATGTGTAACATTACCCACCCCAAAATACATATTTGCATTTGAAATGGCGTATTTGCAATACAAGTAATTATTTGTACTGTACGTCTTTAAGCATAGAAATCATTCAAAATTATAGCATATGCAATCAGTGAACGATTTAGCGAAAAAATTACACATGAAACATCTCTTAATACAGAAAAGAAAGGCGAGATAATTTCATCACATATAAATGTAATTGCTGTAACATGTGCTAGAGGCTGATGTAAAGTTATTATGTCTCTAGAATTACCTAAAAAAAAAAATCTTCTGTTCTTTATGAATAGGTCTACTTTAAGCAACGAATTTTTGTGCCAGAAAAAGGTAAATATTTTTTAAAAGTGTTCAATTCAAAAAAATTCTTGTTGAACAGGGGAATAGAGTTCCAACGCTTTTCAGCAGTTTTTGTTGATCAAAACTGAAGGCCGAATTGAGAGTTCATGGGAACGCTATGTGTCGGAATGCTTTTCTAAAGTTATTGTTTCTGTTCGGGGAGAACATCATATCAGACAGGCTCTCAAAAAATTGGTCTACAAAATCAGGTGACAGTTCGACCAAGTTCGATAGTGCTGTAACTTGGCAGGTGTGAGAATGATTGCTATCATCAAAGTCTGGATCAGCAATGCTCACAGAAGGTCGTACCTGGGTGATGTTGCTTTTATTTTTCGCTCCACTGTCACCAACTAGTCGTAGCACAGGAGTCTCAACGAATGCCGTCATCAGGATTGGTAGCCGCTGGGGACAACACAATGCGTGAGCCGTTATAGGACTTAGCAAAGTATCGATATCCATTGGTACTGCTGATGGAAGTGCAAGACAGATGTCCAACACGCACTTATCTCCGCATAGCATACATCGAAGCACAGGTTAGATGCAGGTCTGCCATATCGGTCTGAATGAAAGAAACCAGGTCATGTTCAGATCTCTCAGCCTGGCCAATCCAAGGACTCTAGTTATTCGGTCCCGTTAGCGTATTGCTAGGATCGTTTCTTCCATCCTTGTAGGAGTCATGTCTGAGTTTTGGCTTGCCATATCGGAGCAGGAGGGTCAAAAATAAAATGCCTGCTACAAGTCCCAAAATCAGGGGTATGCTGCCAAAGACTGAATGGACAAAATTAGGAATGATTCCTAGAATTGCTTTGAATGGTGTTAACAGTCCCGTAAAAATCGTCTTAAATATGCCTGGGATGCCTGTGGCACTAGACATGTTAAGGAGTTGGCTAAGCATTTCTGTGAAATGCACGGGGCAATTTGTTGATAAAAGGTCATGAATCTCTGATGTTGTCCTTGCAACTAGGAGATCATACGTCTCTTTTGATGACATGATGGGCACTGTTGTCTGAAAAAGCACAGACTTCATTCTGCTTAAAGTATCAATTCGTATAGAAGAGAAATTCAAACAAGGCCATATGGGAGTCTCAGTGTCTCCAGGGCCGTTTGGAAACAATCTTGCATACAGCATTTGACCATGGAAGTTACGCTTACGAGATATGCTTTCCCTGGCAAAAGGCCACAGCAGCTGCGATCCGTTCTTAGAATGTAACTCCTGTTCGAGAGCTGCTTAAAGAAAGGCTCTATCTGCGTTGCAGGTGTGACATGTTGGTGGCATGAAAGGTTGTTAGAATTTCCTTCACAGGCTCCATGTAATTTAATACCCTGGCACAAAAGTATACCGCTTAGTGAATGTTTACAGTTTTCACCACTAAGAAATACATTTTTGTTGCTGTCACTAAAGCATGTGTGTGTGTATGGTAATTTCCATGTTGACTTAATGTATCCTTTTTCCCAATCGTTCATACTGGCCAGTAGGTATGTATTCAAGGCAATTTTTAAATCGGAAAGTTGTTATCGGAATTGTGATAATCCCGTGTATTATCCATTCAATTACAGGACTTTCTGACATTGTCAATGGTAATCTCTCAAGTTTTTCGATGCTCAGGATTGTATAGTCTGCTCCTTTCTGTGCCAAGCTGATTTGTTTATCAGTAAGGTTAAAGATGGAAAACAATGACGTTGTGTTGATTAAACGCCAAGGCACATAGCCTGAACGAAGATTTTGCAGCGTCCAGCCTAACTGTACAATAGAAGGCAATTGTGACTGGCCATGCTGTAACATTAGCAAGTCTTTAACTATTATATCTATGGCAGATGATACAATACTGTCCAGTGAATATATTCTGGAGGACAGAGTCATTAACCCATTTTCCACAACAGAAAGTGATTTTTCCAAATTAAATACGATCAATTTCTTGTATTTTTTCAGCTGTTTCAATCTGTGTGACTTTCCAAGCCTCGTTGTATGCCGCATATGATGCTGGCCGCTATGAAGCGTTTTTGACGCCGTTTGCGTGGTCCCAGAATGAAATCGCGCAAATCAGCACCATCTTTAAGTAAAGATAAGTGTTGCTTCATTTCAGCCAGTGTGGATGATTCTAGCCATTCAAGGCACAGCTTCCCTACACTGTATGTTGTTACTATCCTTGGATGTTGTCTCTGGGAGTATCTAGGGTCTTGGCTGGTCATTGTTAACCCCTATGTTTTATTCAGGAATCTATCTTGACAGTTGTTTGTGTCAGTAGGCCAGATTAACCACTTTTTCCAATCAGGATGTGTTCTGTTTAGATGTAAAATTTTTGATACGTCTATCTCAATATCTGTTGTTGCATTATCAGGTATTGGCTTTGGAATAGACGGTTTGTTAAGGTCTTTAATCTTAGCTAGGCCAAGACAGGTTGTTCGGTGAATTGTTTCATTTAAAAACATTATTTGTTCTGGGATCATGCAGGCTCGAAATAGTGCTTCTATGCCTTGTACCTGCCAATCTTTTGTACCCCAGATTGTTTTTGTTTCAATGTTATTTTTCCAATAATCAAAACCAAATGTCATCATTTTTTCATAAAATGCTTCTGAATATATTAATTTAGTATTTGTCAGCATTGTTTTCAACCCTGCTTTATCTAACAGTTTATAATAGAACTTTTCTGCATCACTGGTGTTAAACCCTGAGAAGTACTGAAATCTCTCATAGAATGTCTTAGAACTGCTTTTAGGTGGAGTAGCACAATGTTCCCATTGGTTATACTTAAAAACATTTCTAGGTTGTGCAGATTTATGCAAGTAATGATCACCATAGTGTGTGTAGCAGAACATCTGTTCATAACTAGACGAACCTTGTAAATAATCATGTTCTGTGAATCTTGCTGACATTAGTAAATCAGACATCATATTATTAATACTTTCAAAGTCCCAATCATCAGAGAATGTACTAGGTTTTACAAAGTCACTTAAGGAAACCTTGAATTGATGAGGATATTTCAGGATTTCGACCGGACCATATATTTCATAGTCAGTTTTGTCCCGTACTACCCCGCCGGGTATTGGAATGGCTGTGACATTTACTGTTGACAGTTCTCTTTTCTTCACGTGGGATGATCTGTGTGGTTTGAGGACTAAGTTGATGTTCTGACTTGCTGTGTCCATTGAACTGTAATAAACTTCCCTAAAATTAAAACTAAAATTAGGCATAGTAGGAGTATAAATACCCCCGAAATAATCCAATGCTCAATTAATGGTGCATCCAGATATACTTCTTTGATTTGATGAAAGAGTTCTGTTGCTTTTTCTTTAAAAGTCTTTGTTTCTGGCATCACTTCTGGGTTGCTTTGATCCTCAGAAAAGTTATCGAAGTTGATGAAGTAGCCAGAGGCAGTTCTGTCAATTGTTGTTTTTGTTCTTTCAATTTGTCTTTCGGTAGCACTTTCTGATGCCACATCATTGTAGACTGGTGTTTCTTGACGAACTGTTTCAATTTGTGTTTCAAGAGGCACGAGTTCCATGGCATTATTGCGTAGTCCCTCTCTGTGCACTGCAGGCTTATCGAATGTGATTAGTCTTTCAGTTTGAACCTCTTGGATTGTTGCAAGTTTGGGTATTCTGTTGTTTCTCGGGAGTCCACTGGGCCTACTGTTGATTATAGGCCACATGCTTGTGGTTTTACCAGGTCGATTGATACAACTCTGTTCTCCTTTTTACCAGCAAGGGGCGGTAGTACTACTGATCTTGTTCCTTTGATAGCTAAGACAGGTACTGCTTTTCTATAAGAAGGCCCAAATTCCTTCTTCACCGCTATTTTTTCTCTGACCATATCCCCAATCTTTGGAATCCAGACAGGCCTTGCTGGGGCTGGTGGTACCTCGTCAGTGGTAGCTGGCTGTTGCTTTAACTTTATGTTGCTTAAGGATTTTCTTGTTTCATTCAAGTCCTGTAAAACAGCCAAACGATCTTTGATGTCAAAGTCTGTTTTCTTATCTTTTACCACTGATACCTGACTATCTAAGTCCTGAATGTGCATTCTATTTCCGAACAATAGTTCATATGGGCTGAAACCTTTTAGAGAATTTCTTGGCAAGTTGTTTAGGCTTAACTGGACACTTATTAAATGTTTGACCCACCCATCACCCGAACCTAATACCTTCGCTGTTATAGATTGCTTTATGTCCCTTTTTTTCTTTCTACCGCACTGTTCCCTTCGGGGTGTGACAGACAAGAATACCGCAAGCCAAAGCCAATGCTGGCCATGGCCTCCTTATGAGCTCGAGAGCTGAAAGCAGGACCCTGGTCAGAATGGAACATGGCAATTGCGTATGTGCCGATAAAGACTCGCAGATCTTTTATAACCGTTCTGGTGTCAGCCGAGCGCTGGGGCCACATTTTTTAAGTGGATTTAGCCTTAATGATTAATAGGACGCTGGATGGCAAGTAGACAGCATTTCGCTGTTTCTAATTGGTAGCCGGGCAACAGACTTGACCAGTTCACTACTGCGATCCCTGTCACAGTCGGGACAGTTCTTTACATATATTTGATGTTGCACGCTCATTCCCGGCCACCAGTATACTGATTGTAATTCAGTCAGAGATTCCTTGATCTTTTTGTGCCTAGGACCTTCACCCATGTGTGCGTCTGCTATTAATAACTTTCTCCGGTTCATGTTTGGAATTACCCTATCCCCCACTCCAGGGATTCGAGCAAAAGGAACGGAGTTTGCATCAATTACGTATGCATAATTGAGTGGATAGTTCACGGGTAGTGCTGCACAGTCGCCTTTCACGGACGTTTTTACTGCCAGCATGGTTTCCCCGTCTATGTATTTTTCTGAACGCTTTTTTGTGGCTACGGAGCCGGTTTAGTTGCTTCCGCTGTGGCTGTATTAGCCAATGAATTCCCTGCAACGTGAACGCCATCACGTTGATGACTCAGAGTGTGTATCACGTGAGTCTTTTGTAGTTCTTTCTGTAAAAGAGATACCTGTTTCCAAAGCATTTTATGCTTGATTGTGGCACTTGTGTCATCTTTGTAATCATTTTCAATCCAGCTCTGTAACTTGTTATTGTAAGAATTGACGCAAAAATGCGAATCGCACACAATTAGTGTCGGGAATTCACGTTCTGCATTTTCAAGCGCCATCTTTAAACATCTGATTTCAGCTCTCTGAGCCGAACAGTTTCTAACTGATTCAGTTTTTGTTATTTTCGGTCTGAATTTACTGCACAGCCAGCAAACTTTATCAATCGCGCAGGCTGCCTCGTAGGATTTGCTCTCTACGTTGAAATGCTGTACAAATCTATCTGTATAGATTATACAGGCATACTGTGGGAGAGGCAGAAGTTCGATTGGCAGAGGATATTCTTCTTCATAAGTCAATTCATTCAGTTTTTGGAATTGCGGGGAAAAATAGTATTTCACATCTTCCGCTCCAAGAGAATCTATACACTGTATCCATTTCGGATCCAGTGACACTGTGGCCAGATTTACTGGGGTGAATAGCGCCTCGAAGGCGGATTCCACTGTGAGGATATTGATCCTTCTACCATGTGCTAGTTCTCGTTCATTCGCTAATGCAGTTTCTACTGCTTTCACAGTATTTTCTGTTGGACTGAATGTTTTTTCCGCTTGTGTATACAAGTGTGATTTAATTGAAATTGGTACCTTTTCTCCCTCATTAGAGGTCAGGTACGTGAATCTGCATCTTCCTGGGATGATTCGGATTACAAGATCGCGTGTGTTGTCACGTGTATCTAATTTTGTTTTTGCTAACATGTCTGTTTACAGTGATCTCAAAGTTTCTGTGTGTTTTTGAGTCCAGGTGATTGGTTTAAAATCAGGTTTAATTAGTTCGTAGAGAGGTTTAACTCTCTCTGCATAATTTAGAATGTAAGTTCTACCGAAATTCAGAAAGCCTAGAATCGATTGTAAGTTCTTCAGCGTTTTTGGAGCTTGGAGTACAGCGCACTTCTCTAAGAAGTTGTCCGCTAGGCTTTTCCCTTCACTTGATACTTGTATCCTGAAAATATTACTGTCAGATGGGCAATTCTTGACTTTTTAAAGTTGAATTTATAACTAACCCTGGGCGTAGTTCGTGGAGTCGGACTCCGCGGAGCTACGCGAAGACGTAGTTGCACTCCGCGAACTACGCGTAGCTCCGCAAGCATGCGGAGTTGCTTGCTGGGCCCGTTCGCGCGCCGTTTTTCGTCTTCGGGAGCGCGGTGCGCGTGTTCGGGGCGTTGCCTGCATGCTCGGGATGGCTAGCACGCTAAATTACCCCAGAGGTTTGTCCCGCCTGCTTGCGTTCCCTTATTTCCTGTTCCGGGTCACAATTAACGTGGTCGCGTTGTGCAAGACATGTTCGGGAACTCATCTTCTCGTTCGCACTACAAAAGTGCGTGATCGCGCTAAATATCGCGCGAACCTACCCATGCGGTCGCGATGGGCGCAGCCATCTTGGATCACACACTCTGGCTATGGTTTTGGGCCTACTTTTGCATCCTGTTAAAATCTCTTTAATCCTTGTCTTTTTACCCACTTTTTCTAACTTTCTTTAGTTATTACCTATTTCTCTCTGTGCCTAGGTTTATATTTTTCATTTTATTTCTACTTTTACAACTTTTCTATTGCTTTTTACTTCCTTCTTGTTCTTTTACCTTGCTTCTTCTTTCCCCTACCTTTTTGTCTTGAACTTTTAGTTTTCTTCTACCCTCCACCCAGAACCATGGTCAAGGGCGCCAGCAGCAGCGGCGGCTCAAAGGGCAAGGCGCTAGTGCCCCAAAAAACTAGGCTGCCTTGCGGCAGAATGCGCCCCCTAGGGGTGAGGCCCCGCCAACTTTTTGGGGAGGAGGAGGTGGCTGCCCTGGTTTTTTTTATCCAGCGCTACCTCCCCTTGATGTTGGCAGCAGGTGGCAGGCCCGGCTCCGGCTACCAGCATATTGAGGAGCGTCTCCGGCGGTGGGTGAAGGTGCGCCGGGCAGTCTTCCGCTGCTCCGGTATCCGGCGTACCCACCACCAGCTGACCCACCGTTGGGCAGACATTTTGGACCGGGAGCAGGACCTGTTGGACCTGCTTGGCGTCGAGGTCGTGGGTCTTGGTGAGTGGCTACCCAAAAAAAAAAAGTGTGTGTATAATATATCTCTATAGTAGTATAAGTATTGTTGTTGTATCTTTGTAAATCTTGGCTGAATAAGTAACGCGATGACTGGTGCTCCTAGTTACATTTCCGATGTATTCCGTTATTATATCTACTGTAATTGTATGACACTGGTCTATGCTGCGCTTCTTCATCTTCACTGACTCTTGCGTGTTCAATTTGGCGCTAGCTTTTGCTGTTTATTGGTGTGAGATTTTCTTTATTGTAGAGAACTGAAGTTAGTTAATGCTATTAATAGAGTCTTGTCCTTCCTTTGTCCGTCAGTGAAATAGCCGTTGATGGATAATTGTACGTGTTTGCAATGCATATTGTATCTTTTTTTCACGGCCTTCTCTTCTGCATGAATAATACTCCTCTGGCAATGAATGCAAAAGTTACTTTGTTCTTCTTACCTCAGCCAGGGCCGGATTTAGGCATGTTCAAGCTGTGCAACTGCACAGGGCCACCAAACGCCAGGGGCCACCCCACCAATATATATCCTTAATTTAATAATCCCCAGAGGATGGATACATATTTGCGTGGCGGCCCCTGGCAGGGATTTGGTGCCTCCGGCTCTGTTCCACTTCCAAACACCCTGACTCCCCCCTCTTCACTGGCCTCCGTGCTCCGCCCCGACCTCCTCTTCCGGGCCCCCCACCTACGCTCCCTGGCCAGGAGTCCAGGACCACCATGAGCCTATAGCCGCCCCTGCCTCAGCCCTCCATAGAACTAATGTAGTTTGTATATTGAGTGGGTAGGGCAGCAGTAGCATTCAGTCAGTAGCAAAACAAAATATGATGCCATGAACGTACAATTTCGTGTTAGTTAGTATGCACAAAGTTAAGCATGTCTCCTCCTTGCGATCTATGCATTTTGCTGGCAAAAAATGAAAAAGAAATGGCTACTTACAGATAATTGATTGATTACCCCATTCTTGAATCTGTGGTGTTGTTCAGGTCTTACTGCCTCTGTGTTACTTAGTAATCTGCAATCAGAATGTTTATGGAACATTTGATTTGTTTTCACCAAGTACACTAGTCGGTGAATCATGCAAGGCAGTAGTCATTTGGTAGACCAATGTTTGTTTCTTTTAATGTTGTAGCAGTGGTTTTTGAAATGCTTGCTGTCTATGTTTCACAGCACTCAATGTTTTCTCTTTCTTTATTATTTCTTACATGAACCACAGAACCCAGGGGCAAGCAGAAGGCTGGGACCGAGTCGGCGGGTGAACGTGATTGTGAACCACAGGCACAGAGCTCCTCTACTGAGGATCCTGCTGCTGTCCCTAGTAAGTCCAACAGTGTTTTCTTTTGGAACAATGATATTTCCCTAACTTTCTAACGGAGCTTTTTTTCCAACCGATTAATGACATTTCACCTAACTGTTTAGTTAAGGTATCAATCTTTTCAAAAAATCTGTGATCGAATAGCGGAAGGCACAGGGTCCACTCCTGTCTTATGCTTTTTCCTCTGTAATGTCTCTTCTTTGGCAATTGACACCAACCAAGTATGCATGCAGATGTTGGTCTACTATTTTGTAAGCGTTAGTAGTTTAGTACCACTACTACTCTTGCAGGTATTCTTCTATGCAGTGACATACATAACTATGTATGCACCCCAAAATTGGATGTTGTTGTTGATAGGCAGGTTGGACCTTACTTACTTACAGTCTTACACCTCAGTCACAGAACTCAGAGGAACCCACAATTCAATGAACGACAACCTATATGGGCTCAGTCATTGGTCAATTATTCAATTACCCCTTTCCTGAACCCCAATATGAAGATGCCAAATGCTTTTATTACACAATCCATAACCTAAGTAACCCCCTTTTTCTCACTCTCTCGTGTAAGTCTACAAGACAACAGACACTGAAAATATACTTCCGAGTCAATGTGGTACTTCAAAACCTTTATTTTGTTAGAAGTAACTAAGTAAGTAACATCAATGTTTTTAAGTTGTTCTGTCAAATACGTCAAGGGCAGGGCCACCAGAAGAAATCCAGAGTTAAAAAAGGCTCAATAAAAAGTATTCTACATTTGTACAGCTACCAGTGCACGATAGGGAAAGGTGGGAAATGTCGGAGACCCCTCACCATTGAACGTATACTGGTTGCATATGCCTCTTGTTGGTAAGCTCTGCAAATCTTTGCTTCGTAGAAGTAAATCTTCTCATCTGCCGAAAGATAATGACAAAAGTGGTGCACGTTAGACAGTATGAAAACATTACATACATTTATTCAACTTTTTAGCTGTCATGCTAAAAAAAAAAGGTGTAACCTGAGGCTGTAAGGAAACTGGATTCCACAATCCACATTCAAAAAGTAAATACGGGCCTCTATTTTCCAAACTCTTCAGGTGTATGCTTTGAACTATCATGTGGCCTCAAAGGCGTCTTCTCGTACTGCGCAACAAGCTGTGAGGTAGCATGCGCAAAACTGTAGACATGTCATTGATGTACAAACTGGTTAGGTTACATGGTTCAGTCTAACTTTCCAAGGACTAGAGTAGCAGTATAGATGAGATGAGCTTGGGTACCATACCATACCAAATAAATGCTGATATGTGTAGTGTGTTACTTACTCTGCTGTACTAGGCAATGTGGACTACTAGTGATTACGTTGTACTTAACTGTTTTGCAGAACTCCGTTCTTGGTGAACAAGTACAATGGGGGCTGTGCATCCATCTAAAAAGGTGTACTTAATTACTTATTTTTATTTTTGCAGAACCGGTACCATCCACCAGTGCCGACGGGGGCAGCGGCGCTGCAACGCCGTCAGCAGAGGCGATCCCGGAGGGGAATGGAGGACCACCAGAGGCACCTACAGCAGCACCGGCAGCAGCGGGGGAGGAGACAACAACGGTGGGCGATGGTAAGTTACATTCAATAGTGATCCGCATTACTTGGTGGGTGGGGAAAACTTCCTCACTGTACTCTGATATTTATAATGAACTTGAAGTTCTACTGGACAATATATGACGCCACTGTTCTCATTACCAAGCTTAGCAAAAGCATTACCACCGGCCAGAATTGATAAAATTAGTTATACATGCCTCTTCTATGTGACTACAACTCAGCTGTGAAAGGTTGGTGGCAGACTAAAAAAGTCTTATCCACAACATTACATGACCGCGATGGATTAACATGAGATTGATTTTAAGTATGATGAAAGGTGCAAGGAAAAAGCTCTAATCATAAAATATAGAAGGATACTATGGAATCAGCAATGCAGGTGTTTGAGAGCAGTTGGATGCGTGGGTTGTTGTGGAAGCATAGAAAGTGGAAAACACAGCTGCCTGCGTGGGTGGGAGACACATCCAATATTGGTGGTTAGTGGATAGTGGATACTAGTGTTGGCAGCGGTGTTTTGGTTAAACACAAAGGCAAGGGAAGGAGGGGACGACTGGATGCATTCCGGGTCGTTGCTGGCGAAACACAAACCACCTAACGTTTGTTGGTGATATAAAGAATGATAGTCTCTAGAGTAGACATTTACTAGTACTAGCTGGCCACTGTTAATTTAATGTTAGTTTGAGACTGTCACTTTTCCCGGAAGCACAGAGTATATGATATAAAAAAACGAGATATGAAAAAGACAGGTGTTCGTATGTGACCGTTGAAGTACACCCATGCTATGTTACTAGGGCAGGCATAATGCCGTGCCAAAAAGGCAGACAAATGAATTATATAAGGCGTAGAATGTTCAAGATAGATAAAACAACATTTTAGGTACTCAACTTGCTTGCTATTGCTTCTGTACTGTGCCGCCCACTATGTGTTGGATCCATTTTGTGTTCTTTATTTGCTGGGATTTTTGATTACAACAATTCTGTCTCTTTCTTTATAGATACTCCTTCTAAACCAACGAGGAAGGAGCTAGCAGTCCGGGCCCGTCAGCGGAAACTGCAGGCCATCGTTGAGGCCTACCGCCGGCTGGTGGCTCAGGCCGAGGAGGAGGAGGAGGAGGCGGCGGCAGCAGCTGCTGCCTCTTCCAATGCCCCGGCCCCCAAGCCTGCAGGAGTACGTCGGCGTGGTCAGGCAGCCGCCCGCCGCCAGATTTTCCCCGCATCGTCCACCCCCCCACAACAACATGGCTGCCAATGTAGGTGCCGCCAGTTCCAGCGAAAAATTCTCCTCCGGGTAGCCAGGCTGGAGGCTCAAAGCAGTCAGACTAAAAAACAGATAGAGGAGCGTGTAAAGATCCTGGTGGATCAACACTTAAAAGCCCGCCGGCTATGAGATGGACCCTGTTTGCCCCTTTTTCAATCCTTTTGTTGGTGGGTGGGAATTGGGTGTTGGGTTTTTACTTTTTTTTACATGACATTGAGCGTGGGAATTTGGTTGGGGTTAGGGGAGGCGGGTAGGGGGACAGCTTGGTGTAGGATTTATATATATTTTATTTTTGTATCATCTTTAGTTATATATTACATTATGTTAAAATAAACGAGACACAAAGTTATGTTAAAAAGAAAACATTTGAAGTTCATTTGCGTTTCTTGTGGGGTTGGAGGGGGGAGTGTTTCACCAAATAATGTACGTTGTGCAACCTCGCAAGGTTTAATTTGGCCATGCAGGTCGGCGGACAGTGCTTTTTAATAATAAAATATATTGCCCACATCTTTAACATGCAAACAGATAGATGCAGTAAACCCTCACCGAGTTATATTTGTAGTATTAGAAGAACGACCAGTCTGTCTTGCGTTATACCTCACTGCAAACTTATCTTACCTGTGATTGCTGATGAGATGATGATGATTTATCATGAAGTGTGGCACTGCAAGGGCTGCATTTGATTTCCAAGACAATGGCGAAGAATCTGTGGTTCAGAATCAGAACTTCTGTGATAGTAGTAGACAGACCCTGCCAGTAGCGACAAAAAGAAAGAGACAGTCATTTGCGTGACAGACAATGTGGGGGTAGTATAAGTAAGTACAGTACATTGCATGGGTGACCCAATATTGCAACTGCTAAACTGAAACAAAACAATGGTTTTGGGGACTGGAAACAAAGTGCAAGAGAAGATAAGAAGTTCAACTTTACTTGTAGTACTCACGGCAACGTCAAACTTTTCTAAATCATAATGCTTTACACTTTAAACCCAAAAAATTACGCCAATTCATTAGATGCATTCGTTGTTTGATGTTAATGGTAAATTATTTGGCGTTATACACAGAGCTTGAGTTGGGAAGCCGCAGAAGATCCTGGCCATGCCTTGTTGACATTTCACTATTGTTGCTTTGACCACATCTGCCCCAGCAAGCGCGTGATCAAATTGTTGGTGTATATTTAATGTAAGAAACATCACACCTCAATGTAACCACGCAGCCCGGGGGAAGAGGGTTAGGGATTGTTTAATGGATGGGTACGGGGGTTTTGGGAAAGGTTTGAGAAAGAAAAACAGTACGCATGGAGATTGGAGACAACAAAAGCAAAACAATGAAGACGATGATTTATGATGTTGATCCGCTAGCTAATGATTGTAAGCAATGGACGTAAGAAAAGGACACGCTGAATATGATTCTTGGTTTCCCGCAATCCAATTGCTTGATGATGAGGATCTGTGGTAAGGATGAGAGTTGATGCTCATACTATAAAGCAGTGGGTGACCCGTGAAAGATGTCCAGCCTGAAAAAGAAAAGGCAAATACAAAAGAATGTGAATGACCTAAACAAATTGTAATACAGTGAAGATAAAAAAAACAATACAAGAGGAGTAGTCGTATGAGAGGACTTTCAGACTGAGGCGGCTTGGATACAATTTGTATAAGTCTACTAGTTGCATATCATTTTTAATCTAGAAGTACAAAAAAAGACAGGAGCCAGCACACAACAACAGGCCCACGACGACACCGGTTTGGCCGTTATACAAACTGCATTTCCCTAAAAATTTCAGAGCCACAGAAAGGTGAATGAAATTGAAAAAGCAACCTAGCATTTACAAAATTAATCAACAAAATCAATGCGTCATTCTCAGTCATCAATCATACCACTATTGTACTCTACCACAGCACTGTGCACAAACATGTAGTAGCCTGGGTCTACTGTGCTGTGACTCTTATTTGTATTTATTTATTACCTTGTATTCCACTCCAAGAAACATCGTGCATCAATCAGCTCAGATCCAACTGCCTGACAGCAAAGATATGGTGGTCACCATCATTATCATCAGCAACTCAGTCTGTAGTGAGTGACTACGATAAATTAAGTCCTGACTGCATCTGTACTAGTAGGAACACAAGTGCGTAAATAATTTCTATTATTAGTAAATAACATGGAAGAATTGGCTATCACGTGAGTCTGAACTGAAGTTACTAGTATACTTCAACTCCATGCACATTAGCTCAGAGTCAGCCAAAAAATACATCCAATGCAATGCATGGCATCATTCATTTTTATACCTGTTTTGCTCTTCTTCTCTTTCACTGTCAGAAGATTGATCACAGATGCTGCCGAGCCTTTGTAATGCGAGTCATCACAACAAGTTGACTTCAGTTGTGGATGCCTGCTCAAGTTTCTTTTGACACAGAAGAGTCGTCTCTGAATGCCTGCAGACAGAGGTGGTAGCCTTAACAGTAAGACTCAGCAAGGCAGTTATTATGAGTTGCAGATTTCAAATGAAATAGAGGATGGCTGTAGTCATGTACGGTTCACTTATTATGGAGGGACTGTTAGAGGCTACATTATTGTTATTGTACTATACTCCATCTACAACATCAAATGTATGGCTGCCAAGATGGAATTGTATTGACTTGAGTGGGAGTCAAGAAGATGCAGCAAGACTCTGAGGAGTGCAGTCAACATGGAACATAAATGCACAGGCGTGCAACTCCAGGAGGTAACTAAAAAAGATACAGCGAAAATAAATGCACAGGTGTGCAACTCCAGTAGGTACATTAAAAGAATGAGTGGTGGGGATGGATTTGGTTGAGCTTTTTATTTTAAGATTAGCAGTTTTGCACCAGAAAGTCATTTTTAATAAGAAAATAAATAACACAAATAAAAGAAGGGAAAAAGTCACAATTTAACAGCCTATTGGTCAGGGAAGAGGTGCTCGTCCTCAAACTCTGCGGGTCCCGACAGCAGTAGGTCATGTAACCCAGCAGTGATGAATTCTTCGGGCTCGCTTTCTTCATCCTGCTCTGATTCACGTACAGTATAGTCTGGTGGTATGAAGTGTTGATTCATTTTTATCATTGTCAGCCTCTCGACGCTTTTGGGGGAGAGACTGGTCCTTTTCGATGTCACAATGGCACCAGCAGCACTGAAAACCCGCTCAGAGGCGACACTGGCTACAGGACAAGCCAAATACTTTATCGCCAGCCTGCTCAGCACTGGCCACTGTCTCCTTCTTTCATACCAATAGACCAATGGGCTTTGCTCCATGAACACCTCTGTTGTGTCATCCAGATAGGCCTGAACCATCCGCTCAGTGTTCATTGGTGCTCGGCTTTGCTGCTCCTCTTTCCCCTTTGCAACAGCAACGGACTTACCCATCCCCTTCTGTAGAAAAAAAGCAGTTATGCTTTTGGTTGTGTCTGCTGAATCAGATCGTGTAGGTGCTGCTTTTGGTACTGTTGGTGCCTGCTGGGAAGCAGACGCACCGCTCTCATGCTGTGATGAACTTGCCTGAGTTGCCTCAGGAGGATGGCCTGGAGTACTTTGACTGTCCTGGGCTGGCACTGTCAGGCCTTTAAGTAACAGCCGTTCAGTTTCGAAATCATTAGCTTCCACAGCTATGGAACTTTTGTAATTGGCAACATCCCCATCTGAAAAAGGAATGACTGCGCTACTGCTGACAAACAATTTGTACCGTGGATCCAAGATTGTTGCAGTTATGTAATTTGGATCTGACACAATCATTTTAAGCCTTGCATTTACAGATAAGCGGTTGCGTAAGGCCTTGGCCAAGGTACATGCATCAACTTTTTCTTCGTCACCTTCGTATGTTTCACAGACCTCCTTCAGCTGTTGCTCGAGCATGTACAACAATGGGATGGCTTGGCCCATAGTACAGTCCTCCCTGCTAACTGCACGTGTGAACACCTCAAAAGGTTGTAGCATCTCTGTCAAGCATTTAATGATGTCCCACTGCCACATCTCAACGGTCAGGCTTTTAAGATTAACAGTAGGATCCACTAATCTTCTTGACATTACATAAGCATTCAGTGGTATGTACTGCTCAAAGAGACGCTCAAGCATGAAATAAGTCGAGTTCCAACGTGTTGGGACCTCCTGGATCAGTGCTTTGACTGGCAAATTATGCTCCCGCTGAATGACGCGTAGCAGCTTCCGCGCTTTGAAAGAATGGTTAAAATGCGTGCATATTCTTCTGCAGATGGTCAGTATGGTGCTGACTTGGAGTTCATTTTTCAGAAAGTCTTGCACGACTAAGTTAATGCAGTGTGCCAAACAGGGTACCCTGAAATACTGTCCATCTTTCATTGCCCTCACTACATTACTGCCATTGTCGGTGGCAACAAAACCAATCTTAAGGCCTCTTGGTTTCAGCCATTCAAAGACCTTGCTGTTAAAGTCAGACAAAATGTTGTCAGCAGTATGATTTTTCTCCATACCAAACATGGCTACAGTTGCATGTTTGCGAGTGTCATTGAAAATCCCAGCAACGTCAAGAAGGCCTGATGTTAACTTGTCTTTCACACCTGCAAAAGAGATCCAGTGTGCGGTGATGCACATGTAATCTGCTGTGGCTTCGCGACTGCTCCACATGTCGGTTGTCAGGTGGATACAATGGACAACACTCTGTTGTAAGGCTTTCCCAATCAATCCCAGCACGTCGTGGTGTAGTGCTGGAATAGCAACTCTTGCAAAATAGTAGCGACTGGGAACGTCCCATTTTGGGGCGAGTGTTGCCACTAATTGCCGAAATCCCACTGCCTCAACAAATGAAAATGGGAGAAGGTCCAGTGCCAACATTTTTGCAAGTTTCGCATTGTACAAACGTGCTGTTGGGTGGTTCCGCTCGTACTTTCCCTCCTGCCTAAACATGCCAGTAATGGTAAGCTGCTTGGTAATTCTTTCTGTTCTGCTAGACGGACCACCTTTCAACGCAGACTTTTCACTCCTTGCCCTTGGTATCTCCGGCTGACTCTGGTGCCACTGAGAAGTTGCTGATGCTGAGGATTTGGACTGCACCACTCCAGTGCTGGCGACAGGGCTCATTTGTGTACCACTCCCAGATAGAAGGTCATCGTCTCCCTCTTCTTCCATGAGTGGACCTTGTAGTACTGTATCCTCCCCACCAACACCAGTGCTTACATCTTTTAAGCTTGCAAGGTGGTTCTCCCATACAATTGTGTGTGTTTTTTTCATATGGGTCGTTGGGCCTCCAGTACCATAGTTTGTACCAATCTTACCACGACTAACATTGGTGTGACAAATGGTGCATATAGCAATGTTCTCCTGATGTGGGTGAACCGTAAAAAAATCCCAGACTGGGGAGCTAAACTTTTGTCTCCTGCCATAGGAAGAGGAGGACCCACTTCCAATCCCGGATGAACTGGAGCCTTTTTGTTGAATTTCCCTATGTGACAGTTCAGTACTAGTACTGCCACTACCTCCTTCTGTTGAGGTGGTGCTTGCGCTGGATGTCGCACGCTGCCGGGCCTTCGCTGATGCAAAAATGGGAGCTGGTGTTACTTTGGGCGCTGAGTGTGTAGGAGTTACATGTGCTATCTGCTCATCACTAATCGCAGCCCTTCTGGATAGGGTGAAAATGCTGGTCTCTACATCCTTTGCACCAGGAATAACGCTTGTGATGATGACATTGTCAGTGTCAGACCCGTCTTTATCACCATCAGTATCCTGTTCACCTACATCGAACTCCGGAAGTTCAAGCCTTGACGGATCCTTCCTTTTTCCCAGCCTGGTCTTAGGATGCCTCTCCTTTGAATGCTCAGTTCTTCGTTGTGGATGCCATTCCTTATCAAGGTCATCTGAAGGGATGCTATGCGAAGAACTCGATGCACTGCCACTAACCCTCCTTTCCTTTGGTAAATTTAAAGACAGTAGATCACCTCCAGAAGTGGCTTCCTCTTCTTCTTGCTCGGAATGAGGCTCTACGTCCTGAACTGCCCCGACATCGGGAGGAACAACTTCCACTATTGCGTGTGGAGACGGTGGTTGTTGTTCTTGAGGAAGTACTATAGCGTGCTGTGGTTCTTCAACAACTACTATTGTGGGATTTGGTTGTTGTTGTTGAACAACTATTGCGGGCGGTGGTTGTGGTTTTTTAACAACTATTGCGGGAAGTGGTTGTGGTTGTTGAACATCTACTGCTGGCGGCGGTTGTTGAGCAGTTTCATCTTGCGTGGATTGTGTTCTACTTTGTGACAGCGATAAGTTAAGTTCAGGCTCAGTATCACTGCTTTGTAACACTAGGCTGGCTACCTCTTCGACCCTCATGTGCTTGGCCCTGGGTTGGTGGCTTGCCCCCGCTAATGCGGATGTGCTGGCTCCAGCTTGCACCACGGACACCGCTGCTGCAGGCGTACGTTTTGGGGGCCCAAAAAAGGTTTGGGGGTCCATACCAGCCTTAAGTGACACTTCCTTCTTCTGTACCTTCTTCTCAGCAACTTTCTTGGTGGTGGAGGACCTGGTACCTGCTTTCTTAGGGCCCATCTTCTTCTGATGTCAGCACACAGCAGCACTCAGTAGCACAAATTGCAGAGATGTGTGGTCAGATGAGTCACACACCACACGTGGCGTACAATTGAAGGACGTCCGTCTGGCAGTTGAACGGGCGATGGATGAAAACAACCCGCACCTCCTCAGTCTTTTTCTGTGCACCTACAAGCAAAGAAGACAGAACACGTCAGTGAAACAAGCAGCAAGCCAGCACATGAACAATTGAAAGACACACAGGCCAATGTATAAAACACAAAAAAGAAGACTAATACTACCAGCACCACAGCCCCCAGCCACATGAAGTCCAGAAAGAACCAATAATAAAGTCAAGCAGGCCTATCATATACCAATATGGACAGAAAAAGGAGGATGCCTGCTACACATGAGTCATGACAGGTTAATGCAAGGAAAATCAAAATACCCCATGGCTAAGAGTTTGTAAAACTTCACTGCAAAAACACATACAAGCCATAAAATTATTACACACACAAAAAAGTTACCTACCCCCCTGCCCAGACAACAAACTTGGAAATGCAATGGCATACACACATGCCGTAATGATGGTAATTAAATAGACCAAATAGAAACAGCTACATAAAGCAGCCCCGCTAACTAGTAACTACCACCTCTGGGACTCTGGCCTACTATCAGATCAGACCAAAAGCAGGGAGGCCAATGATAAATGCACAAAGGAAGTACCTACAAAATGGCCGCCACCACATGGCCTGTCCAGGAAGACAAAACTACAACCAAATAACAGATAAATGAGGACTTTTTTGTAGCACAGGGGACACATTAAACATTTTCGAGGAACTTTTATGCAACTCGGGACATATTGTTCGCGAGAATGCAAAATCGGCGTGTTCGGCAACGCGAATCGAGTGAAAAGTCGTTATCGCGTTCCCGAGCCAGTACATTGAGCGCGCGAACAAGACAAAAAAGGTAAGGTCGCGTTCTCACACGGTGCGACGTTACAAAAACTACCCGAGCTGTATTCCTAGGGTTACCTAATGGCAGGGAGTGCCATAATAGCTACACACAAGCAACCAAAAAACTAAAAGTACCACCATTACAAAAAATGTGAACCAATCCAAAACAATACACGGTGTAATTAAAGTTACACCACAAAAATAGTTGATTAACTTGAATGCACCTATGGCTGTGAGTGGTAGTACCTACAAAAGCCTTGGATGGCTATGGCAAAAGAAGAGAGCCAGGGAAGGACACAGAAAATGGCCGCCTCCATAGGGCCAGGAGGACAGGGACACCCAAAAACAACATGGAAAAGGGATGCACCCAAAATGGCCTCCACCACATGGCAAAATCAGTCACAAAGGAAGCATACACAAAATGGCCGCCACCACATGGCCTGCCCACCAACAACAACATAGCAGAATCATCACAAAGGAAGTAAGTACACACAAAATGGCCCTCAACACTACATGAAAAGAAAGAGAGGACAGACAATAAATGCCTATGCCAAAGGGACAATGCTTAGCTTCACAAAATGGACACACCAGACACCACCCCCCAAATTGGTCACCCCAACCATAAACAAGAAATCATTACATAGAGGACAGAAAGGAACTGGGAGTGGCCCATGCTCCAGGAAGACAAAACTACAAGCAAATAACACAAAAATGAGGACTTTTTTGTAGCACAGGGGACACATTAAACATTTTCGAGGAACTTTTATGCAACTCGGGACATATTGTTCGCGAGAATGCAAAATCGGCGTGTTTGGCAACGCGAATCGAGTGAAAAGTCGTTATCGCGTTCCCGAGCCAGTACATTGAGCGCGCGAACAAGACAAAAAAGGTAAGGTCGCGTTCTCACACGGTGCGACGTTACAAAAACTACCCGAGCTGTATTCCTAGGGTTACCTAATGGCAGGGAGTGCCATAATAGCTACACACAAGCAACCAAAAAACTAAAAGTACCACCATTACAAAAAATGTGAACCAATCCAAAGCCATACACGGTGTAATTAAAGTTACACCACAAAAATAGTTGATTAACTTGAATGCACCTATGGCTGTGAGTGGTAGTACCTACAAAAGCCTTGGATGGCTATGGCAAAAGAAGAGAACCAGGGAAGGACACAGAAAATGGCCGCCTCCATAGGGCCAGGAGGACAGGGACACCCAAAAACAACATGGAAAAGGGATGCACCCAAAATGGCCTCCACCACATGGCAAAATCAGTCACAAAGGAAGCATACACAAAATGGCCGCCACCACATGGCCTGCCCACCAACAACAACATAGCAGAATCATCACAAAGGAAGTAAGTACACACAAAATGGCCCTCACCACTACATGAAAAGAAAGAGAGGACAGACAATAAATGCCTATGCCAAAGGGACAATGCTTAGCTTCACAAAATGGACACACCAGACACCACCCCCCAAATTGGTCACCCCAACCATAAACAAGAAATCATTACATAGAGGACAGAAAGGAACTGGGAGTGGCCCATGCTCCAGGAAGACAAAACTACAACCAAATAACACAAAAATGAGGACTTTTTTGTAGCACAGGGGACACATTAAACATTTTCGAGGAACTTTTATGCAACTCGGGACATATTGTTCGCGAGAATGCAAAATCGGCGTGTTCGGCAACGCGAATCGAGTGAAAAGTCGTTATCGCGTTCCCGAGCCAGTACATTGAGCGCGCGAACAAGACAAAAAAGGTAAGGTCGCGTTCTCACACGGTGCAACGTTACAAAAACTACCCGAGCTGTATTCCTAGGGTTACCTAATGGCAGGGAGTGCCATAATAGCTACACACAAGCAACCAAAAAACTAAAAGTACCACCATTACAAAAAATGTGAACCAATCCAAAGCCATACACGGTGTAATTAAAGTTACACCACAAAAATAGTTGATTAACTTGAATGCACCTATGGCTGTGAGTGGTAGTACCTACAAAAGCCTTGGATGGCTATGGCAAAAGAAGAGAGCCAGGGAAGGACACAGAAAATGGCCGCCTCCATAGGGCCAGGAGGACAGGGACACCCAAAAACAACATGGAAAAGGGATGCACCCAAAATGGCCTCCACCACATGGCAAAATCAGTCACAAAGGAAGCATACACAAAATGGCCGCCACCCGATGGCCTGCCCACCAACAACAACATAGCAGAATCATCACAAGGGAAGTAAGTACACACAAAATGGCCCTCACCACTACATGAAAAGAAAGAGAGGACAGACAATAAATGCCTATGCCAAAGGGACAATGCTTAGCTTCACAAAATGGACACACCAGACACCACCCCCCAAATTGGTCACCCCAACCATAAACAAGAAATCATTACATAGAGGACAGAAAGGAACTGGGAGTGGCCCATGCTCCAGGAAGACAAAACTACAACCAAATAACACAAAAATGAGGACTTTTTTGTAGCACAGGGGACACATTAAACATTTTCGAGGCACTTTTATGCAACTCGGGACATATTGTTCGCGAGAATGCAAAATCGGCGTGTTCGGCAACGCGAATCGAGTGAAAAGTCGTTATCGCGTTCCCGAGCCAGTACATTGAGCGCGCGAACAAGACAAAAAAGGTAAGGTCGCGTTCTCACACGGTGCGACGTTACAAAAACTACCCGAGCTGTATTCCTAGGGTTACCTAATGGCAGAAATTGACAGACACCCGAAACCTAACATACCCCACACATAAACATAAGATTTTCTAAATCAAACCAGTCCATCCATGATTTCCTAATTAGAGGTACACCAGAAAAACAGTTGATTACCTTTCATGACCCTATGACTAGTACCTCTGGCCTACTGGAAGAGTAGGCCACAAGTTTGGAGGCCTATGGCAAGACCAAAGTGGCTGGGAAACATAAAATGGCCGCCAACAACACATGGCCAGGCCAACCACAGAAAGTTATTACAATGAACTCAAACATGCCTACACACTAACTACATGGAGTACTAGGGTCAGCTATTGGCTTAAAAAAATAAAAAACTTTTTCATTACACAAACAGAAATACCACAGCAGACATTGCTATTGCATAATGATGACCATAATCCAATGCCAGCCATGATGTTTGTTTACAAACTTGAATAAAATTTTAAACACAGAATTATGATTTTACCCATGGGTACCTCTCTATGTAGCCTGGATGAAATTTAAAAAGAAATACAAGTTGGGACCTCATAAAAGTAGGCACCCATCAATAATTTAAATCAAGGAATGAATACTGTAGTTAAAATTTTTTAAATCAAACAAACACAAGTCTACAACATCATACTCACTCATACATTACTGAACTTACTTGAAAAAGAGAATTCAAAATCCAAAAGTCCTCAGTAAGATTCAAAAAAAGCAGTAATGCAGCCAACACACACAGAAAGTGATCCTGCCAGCTCAAAATCCAAATGAAAGTGACCACCTCATGGACAAAGCACTGGGAGGAGCCTGGTGGACAGGAACAGGAAGTTGTAAACTCCAGAGCCCTTCCTCCTTAATATTCAAAAATAGAGTAGAAACAGAAAGAGGACTCCTTCCCCCCAAAAAATACATCCAAAGGTACAACTTTGAGGGGTTTTTCACTTGTTTGCTAACCAAAATGGTAATTTATTATTATGGTTTAACTTTTAACATGCTCGCGAGTTATTCTGTGCAAGATTGCAGGTTCTGCGTGTTCGGCAACTCGATCTTACCAACAAACATACTCGCGCGTCCTTATGGCTTTATCGCGCTTCCAATGACGTTATCGCGTTCGCACAGCTGCACGGAAGGGTTTACAAACATGGTGGCAGACGCGACTGGGAAAAAGCGAACGCAGAACCAAGGTAAGCCATTGCCGCGCACGCGATAATGTTATTTAGCGCGCGACAATGTTATTTAGCGCGCGACAACTACGCTCCGCACCGGATAGCGGAGTTATCGGCAGCTACGCGAACTCCGCGGAACGCGGAGTTGCCAAAACTCCGCAAACTCCGCAAACGGAGCGTAGTTCTTCGCCCAGGGTTATTTATAACCCTCTGCTGCAAACCCAAGTATAATGGTGTTCACTCTTTTCAAGTGAGTATCCAAGTCGTCGTCTGTGAGATAGATATCATCTACGTAAGATAATGCCTCATCATCAGACATTTGTAGTAACTCTGTTACTCTGGCTGAGAATAGTCCTGGGCTGTTCTTGAATCCCTGTGGAAGCCAACAGAAATTTTTCTGTGACCCCATTACTGAGAAAGCGGTCAAGTATCTGCTTTCTGGTGCAATGTTTTGACAAAAGAAACCATTAGATTTGTCTAATGTCGTTTTATATTTTTTCCTAACTATGTTGTTCATTAGTGCAGCACTATGCGAATTTTGTACTGCAAATGTTTTGCAACATGAGTTAAGGTGTCTGTAATCCAAAACTAGACGATATGAATTGTATGGCTTGGAGACAGGAAAGAAAGGATTGTTCATTTGAGAGGTGCATGTTTCAATCACCCCCTTGTATTCAAGTTGATCTAAAATCTCCCTGACTTGTTTTTAGCTTCTTGCTTAATGGGATACTGCCTTTGTGCAGTTGATTGACTTTTTAACTGGATTTTGTGAGGAGGAGAGTCCTCATCCCATCCTACATGATTTTTATATAATGCTGGTGCCTGGGCTACTGCCCATTTCCTTGCATAAGTATATTTTTTGTGAATCAGAATGTGATTCGAGAAGGCAGGCATAATCATTTCTTCGCCACAAAGGCACTCCCTGACAAACTCTGGGGGCCAATCTTTTTCAGCTAACAGAATGTCATAGCCTTTTGAGAGTTTATCCCAAAATAGACCCCTTATTTTCCTAGTCTTATCACCTTCTATACGCAATGTTATTTCGTATCTCTTATGGGGCTCGCTAACTCTGGTGTCGGCAGTTTCTACTTGAATGTATTCATTCATGTCCACTGTCTCCAGATGACTCATCAGCATCTTGCGAGCTATGGTGATTTCTGCTGCCCTGTCTAGCATTGTCTGTGCCCACTCCCCGTTTTTCAACTGTGTCTTCAGTATTCTCGGTATGTTTGATTACTCTAATACTGGCTACCTTCTTTCTTGGAAATTGAGATTTTTTACTCTTAGCAGGTTCCTTGTCTTTGGACTTGGTGTACTCTCCTGGGTCTGACCGTCCTCTTCTTTCCGATTTCTGCGAAAAAGATCGAGAGGGACGTGTATCAATACTTTGATATCTATCAGGCTTCATCAAATTATCCCTATTTCTAAGGTTATATCTCATCTCAGAGGGCTCCCTCTGGGGAGACTTGTGTTCTCGAGTCGGAGCTCTTTCCCTCCATCGAGGAGACCTTCCTCTGGACTGAAAAACTTTTTCCTTGGGAGTGGATTGTTTATTTCCATCCCAGCTCTTTTTAGGAGTGTTTGAATTATTTTTAATAAATTATTTTACTAACTCTCTATATGCCTTTGTTAATTCTCTTATTTTAACTAAGAGTTCTTCACTTGACATTTTATCAATGTCTGGATGTGGTGTGTAGCTGGCTAGACCCGGCCACGTTGCTCCTGGTCTACCTTGTGGACCGAGCCTGGTAATATGATCATTATGTTTTAGGGCGCCTTTAAACCAGAGCAGATGCTCTTGGAATTTTAATGGGATTTCAATCTCCTCGAAAGGAGCGTACTCTTCCGGTGGATCCCCTACTATGTAGTAGTGGAACTCGTGTGTTGCGGCGTTTGCCGCTGGAAATTTTATCCAAGAATAGAATACCTCTGTCTGCCGATATTCGTGTGCCTCTATCACGAAGACGACTGTGCCACCTTGTGTGGTCAATCCATTGTCTATAGGTTTTGACGTTATAGATTTTCTTAAATGTGCCGGGATGATTATGTCACCCGGTTCAGTAGTCCCTGTACCATCGGGACCCTGCTGAGTCGCATTTACTGCGGCATCATCGTCTGACATTTTATTGTCAGGAAGGTTTTGCAGAGCAGGTCTCCAAGGAGACAAAGATTAGGTGCACAATATTTTGGAACACTGTATCCTTCAACGTTGAATAAACCAGAGCTTTACCTAGGAATCTCTTCCTACTATGTTCGGGCGGATTTTAACCTTTCACCCACTCCAGACGTCTATTGGAGTATTTACGGTAGAAAGGGGTCTGTGTGAAAAATGCACGACTGAGTTACTCTAACGTCTTGCGTTAGTTTTATCGCCTTACCAAACGTTGGGCGCCATGTAGTGTAGTTTCTATTTTCCCAATAGGCCCTGCGCATTGGAATAACATAAACAGTAGTATGGACGTAGAAGTGCGGATCTTCCAGGTCTCCACTGACTATGCTAAACTTAATTGGGTTTGTTACCAACTAGCTCAGAGGTCACTGGAAATTTTCTTGACTGAATAGGAAGTGATCAGTTTCCCTGGTACAGACAAGAAGGGATTTAGTTTTCCAACAACCGCATAAACATGACAACTTTGCTCCTTAGAATAAGAGTCAATCTCTAGAGTCGTGTGAAACAATAGACAGTTTTTTTACTCAGTCAGTTGTGCAGATTACTTTCACCAAGATGCAGAGAAATAGAGAGACGGGCGTTTTCAATAAAAAGGTATTATTTATTGAACAGTCTTTCTTCTCATGCAAGAGAAATAAATTGCCACAATTGAAAGACTAGTTATTATAAAAAGTGCGTACAGTAAAATGAGGATTGCGAAATAATACTGTAAAAGCATTGATATGGTTTCTTAGCCATGCAATGTTTAAAATGAATAAAATGTATACATTCATATATACATTTAGCTAACGTACTCAACTGGTGCTTCTAACTACGCCTACCCCAGTGTACCTGACCTAAGCCTAATACTTGGGAGGAAGTAAGTAAGTAGCAGTTTTAGTTAAGTTGGTTTTGCCAAGGTTTGCTTCAAGAATTCTCTCTAAGGGTTTAGTCAACACCATACCTCTGGAATAGAATGTTGGAGGTCTTGTATCTCCTTCCAGGACTCGATATCCCAGTTACTCGCAAGAGTAGGCTGGAAACGCCGGAGCTGAATTTTCTCGGCAGGAGAAAAGACAGCGTCTCTCTCAGCGCGTCGAGGAGGAGGAGGGGCAGCGTCCGTGGGAAGCTTGTATCTGCTGGGCTCTGCAGGGGACAGCTGTTCTGCTCCTATGTTCACCACACCATCGCTATCATCGATGTCATTGAGGCAGCGTTTGCTTAAGGCAACGTTGGTAATATTTATACCTGAAAGGTGCCTTGTTTGACGTAAGTTTTTGGACATAAGACGTCAATAAAGATGTCACTCGGAAGTGATCGTCTCTCAGTGCTTATTAGAGTTCTATTACTAATCAAAACATAGCAAGCGGGGCTTTCCCAGGTTGCTGAGTTTTTATCTTGCTGAAGAACTCGGAGTGTAATCCAGGAATCTTAGATAGTGGCTTCTGCTGTGTCATTTGCTCTAATGAGCTGCAGAGGAAGCTGCAGAGGAAGAGATTCTGAAATGTGGCTCTGATCGTGTTAGGCCAGAGACGAGTTTCTGAAATATCATTCTTGATCGTTTATGCCATTATAGGGGAATAAATGGATTATAGCCGTAGAGGGGCATAAGGTCACAGTATTGATCGGGGTCCTAGATTAGAACGCGACAATGTGGCATTCGCTTTAGATCCGGACTTCTTAAATTCGGACATCATGGCATGAATTTTTTATGTAACAACACGAAACTGTGTATTACCCTGCCTGTTATGATTTTGTTATGGTCTTGTATGTAACTCATTTCATGTATTAGTGATTTTGTGTCTTTTATTTGCTTTTTCTTTCTTTTTTTCTCCTTTCTTCTCTTTGTTTTTCAATAAAAATGATTTGAATACAAAAAAAAATGTATTACACATTTAATGTGAGGGGTAATGTGTTGTAAATGTATATCCATTAGTTCTAGTTTAATATAATGTATTTAAACTAAATTCATACACACTTTACATTAAAATATTTTTTAAACAATAAACTTTAATTACTTTTCCTATATTTCCTTTTGGAAGAAATATAGGGGAAGTCACTAAAACTAAATTTATGGTCATAAAAGGAGTTGAAAGAAGCTCAATATAAGTCTATACCTGAAACTCTCATTCCAGAAATGCAGAATAGCAAAAACGCATAGATTTACACCTAGGTGTTGGACTGTGTCCGCACATGAGTAGATCTACTCGTGTAACTTTATCTTTGTAAATCAGCCTCTTACTGAATGAATAAATCTGCCCCCCAGCTTGGATACATGATGGGAGTTAGTGCTCTATAGAAGTCTTTTATAATCCTGCACCCACTTATAAGCACTCATCAGATAACAAGCTGTTGTAGAAACACATGCATCTGCTCAGCTGGTCAAAGCTTCATTTGGAAACCCTTTTTTTTTATTAGCTTCCTTTCCTGCCAGTCTGCATAGCTATTAGTCGGTTACTCAATTTTGACATCATTGAAAATCACTCAAAATACTTACTTTATATTTTTTCCCAAAAATAAACACAAAATACCAATAGAAGGCTAAAAGTCAGTAAAAATGGAAAACATTGAGCATTATACTATAACATCACGCCTTTATCTTTTCCCTAAAAATCTTAACTAATTTATTGATTGTATTCTTATTTAAAATACACAGAACCTCATTTAGAGCATGGGGAAGCAGGAGCACAAGAATATTTTAGCAGTCCTCCCACCTACCAATCTTGCAGTTCCCGCCCACCACTTAGAGGAGGGTACCGGCTGGCGTAATGGTGGAGTCTCAGCAGGCTCTGATAACATGAACTCCACCAGTTAAAAAAATAAACACCTTGCCATCAATGCCTCATACCACTCAATGCTCAGTTTTAGAGAACAATACCTTAGACGAGCTCAAATCTGGTTCTCCATTATAATAGTTGCACATCAGTTGAAATGCTTTTCCTAGGCCTGCTTTTCACATTGTTTGCTGGCTCTGACAGCAGGCATTGCAACATCACAGCACAACGGTTATAAGCTATTGTAGAAGAGCAGCTGTGTTGTTTTGTTATTATTGATGATTAGTGATGTCACAACCAGACTATAGTAAACAAAAGTTAGATATTGGTATAAAAATATTAAAGATTTACTAGTGTTATAAGTGTAATAAATACTTTTTTTATTACAAAAAAATGACAGTATTTCTTTTGCAGATAACTCCTTCACTGAAAATAATGTTATCATTGTGCATGTGTATCTTTCTTGCCTGTGGAGGGGCCCAGAATGCATCTTTTTCCACACTCAGTTTATCCTGTAGCTAACACACTTCAACAGAGAGATAACACGCCCCTCAAATGAACTCACAGAGCCTTTCTGAGCGCGCTCTCTTTTTGGCAGAAGTGTGATAACACTTCGAGCCTCTGATTACATGCAGTTCATGTCATCACTCATTGAACAACTGCCTCTGTTTTTCAATGGGTTTTGTGACACTTGGTAATCTCAGACTGTGTAGCCCAGCAATGTTGGATTTATTAGGTCTACCTTCTGTCTATATCGGTTTGGTGGAGGGTGCGTGCATTCAGCTCTCTGTAATACATGCAAGCAACTTATTAAGTACATGTTTATGTCTGGATATAATTAATTTAGGTTTTGTACATTGGTATTGCTTATAATGTGTTGTTAATTTTGTTGTATGTCTAAGTATTGTTTTTATGAATATCAACGTTTTATGTATATTTCATGGTTATATTTTAACGATTAAAGAAATCTGACTGACTGACACGTGGTAATTGTGTCTGAAGCTAATAAAAAAGTACATTGTGCTTCAAAATATCATTGAAGGTAATTTTGGAAGAGATGCTGGGTCAGGTGTTCTTGTCTGAAGTTAATTTTCATATATTTCATTTTATGCAATATACCTACAGGGACATAACACACACACAGAACCGTCTGGCCTCACGGTGAGAGTCCCCAAGAAGCACCTCTCACTTTGTCGGTGATTTGATTGACAGAATTGCTGGCTCAGCAGTGAGCTCAGCCAGGCTGGAAAAGAAACAAATGAACAGCTTTTACTATTACTTTTCCGTCAGATTCTTGGTGTGCCTTTGATTGATGGGGTCTACTGGGGTCATATTGCACAGAGCAAGAAAAAGGGAGCACAGAACTGAGCAGTGCTGGGAGTAGGGAATGTGTGCATCTCCAGTGATAGGCACAGAAGCTACCGCTGCTGGGAAGGGTATACACCTGTTACAACGCATTTGTTACAACGCACTACCATTACAACGCGACTTTTACAACGCATACCATTACAACGCATTGCGCTGGGGGGCGCTCTAGGATAGGGAATAAGTATAATTTACTATCCAACACCTTCCCTAGGGTCCACGGGGACTGGAGTTAGAATAGTAAATTATACTTACCACTATCCAGCACCTCAAAGCGCTATGCGTTGTAATGGTATGCGTTGTAATGGTCGCGTTGTAATGGTAGGTAGTTGTAACGGTATGCGTTGTAACATGGTACATCCCTGGGAAGTGATAGAAGAACAAACATTCACACTACGAACACGCTGGTGATTAGATTTGGGCAGGTAGAGCTGGGCTGAATCAAACACACCCACAATACAAGCGGGGGCATTTTGCTATCAGCAGTGCAGCAGGTGCAGTGCCATCAGGGCGGGCCCATGGGATATAGGGACCACTGTAAATCAATGTAGCTTGCCGTTTACTACCGAAATGAGGAGGAGGATAGTGTTTAAATTTTTGCCTACTTCGGTACCCAATAGCACCCCTGCTTCTCCTTAACCCCTTCGCTGCTAGACATTCCCCCCTCCCCCCTTTGCTAAGCCTTTTTTTTGGCTTTTCGAGGCAGTTCGTGCTTAGGCCCTTGTAACTTTTTGATCACATAAGGTACCCACACCAAATTTGCGTCCTTTTTTTCCAACATCATGGGGATTTTAAAGCTACCCAGGGTTTGTTGATTCCCCTGGATGGGACCCAGAAATTAGCCAAAATACAAATGTGAGTTTTGGGGGGAAAAATTGGAAAAAAGTACTGAAGATTATAGTATGTGTTTTTTCCATGCAAATTGTACCAACAAAGGGTTTGTGGTGCTGAAATTACCATCTTCCCAGCTTTCAGGGACAGACTGCCTTTTGTCAGAAAACCAAAATGTTTTGCACAGTTTTGGCATTTTACTGGGACATAACCTATTTTGTGCTTTTAACTTCTATCCAGTTAATGGTAGAAATGGACATGAAAGCAAAAATGGATCCTGCAAAGCTATACATTTAAAAAAATAGACAAAATTCTGAATTTAGCAAGGGGTCATTTGTGTAGATCCTTCAAAAGGAAGTTGAAAAAAAACAGCCATTTGTGCCAACATTTTCACTTGTAACTTCTTCTAAGTATGACATATTTTTTAAACCAATATACCGTTACATCGGCTGGAATCTTCTGGTTTTGAGGATACATAGGACTTGTTGGTTCACCAAGAACCCTACAAACCCGTAGCTAATAACCGAGCAGCATCTTGCAATGTTTTTTTATTGTATGCTGGGTATTTAGCAATTCATTTGGGGAAATATAAACAGTGAAAAATCGGAATGAAAGAAACCTATGTATATCTGAAATTGTACAAAGTATACAGTTTAGAAACAGTAGCTATTTGCACATCAGCGAAATTGGGGTTACACATACTAGCATGTGAGTTATGGGACATTTTTGAAGTGATTTTCTTTACACATTGTCCTAAATTTGGAAGGCAGAAATGCATCGAAAGACAATAGGTAATAAAAGTTGCTCTACAATTCTGTGTTCCCCTAAGTCTTCTGATAACAATGGTACCTCACTTGTGTGGGTAGGCCTACTGCCTGGGACAGGAAACTGCCCAAAATGCAATATGGACACTCCTCATTTTCACAGTGAAAACGGACCCTTTTTTTTTGCAAAGTGACCAGCTGTATATTTTCAACACTCGCTCTGCTGGCACCTAGGGAAACCTAACAAACCTATGCATTTTTTAAAAATAGGCATCCAGAAGAATCCAGGATGGGGTGACTTGTGTGGCTCTCACCAGCTTATCCCTTGTAAACCTCAAACTTTGTAAAAATAAAACATTTTCCTCACATTTATGAGATGGAAAGTAATGAAATTTGCGTGGATCCACAAAATTCCACCCACCACGCATTCTCCAAAATCACCTACCACAAAATATTCTGGTTTTGCAAGGGGGCAACTGGGTTTTTAGCCCCGGGCTCAGCAGCCACCTAGGGAAACATACCAAACCCACACATTTCTGAAAACTAAACACCCTGGGAGTCCAGTGAGGTATGGCTTGCATGGATCCCCCAACTTTTTCTTACCAAGAATCCCCTGCAAACCTCAAATTTAATTATAAAAATCATTTTCTCCACACATTTTTATGTGGGATCACTGTGGCGGCAAAAATGTCCTACCACCTAGCGTTCCCCTTGATCCCCCGATTAAAAAGATACGTCACTTGTGTGGCTGTCCAAGGCAGAATCCGCGAAAACCTTTTTTTTTTTTAAATGTTGCTCTTAGAATTCATGGTGGTATACCTTTAATCCATATGTTTTTGGCTCTTCCCAGTCACAGGCCTTTAGCCCTCCCTCAAAAGTGAGGTGTCATTTTACACTGCATAGGGTAGATGTTACACAAATTACCCTTTCACCCTTTGGGCAATCCATAACAATTTCAGGCGGCCAATCTTGTTCAGCTAAAAGTATATCATAGCAAAAGTAAGTTCTCCCGAAAGAGAACTTTAACTTTCTTGGGGTTGTCCACCTCCATTTGGAGTGTCATCTTATATAACCTATGTGGGACACTTACCCTCATGTCAGGTGTTTCCACCGTGATATGCTCATTGAACTCTGTTGTCACCAGAAATTCCATCAGGTTCTGGCAAGCTATTGTTACTTCTGCTTTGCTGTCTATCATCGTCAGAGCCCATTCCCTGTTAAGTAGTTAAGTCCTCAGAATTCTGGGCATGTCTAACTTTGAGACCTGCTACTTTCCTCTTTTTAAATTGAGGTTTAGATGGTGGCTTGTCTTTTTTAGAAGGGTAGCTTTAAGCGCATGGCGTGTCTCTGGACATTGTACGCTCTTCTTGTCTGTGTTCTCACCGTCCTTCTCTCTCTGAGTTTCTTGGTGAACCCTGAAAGGAACAAAAGGAGCGTGTATCAGTATCCTGATACCTGACAGGTTTTTTAATGTTATCTCCATTCCTAAGGTTGTATCTCCTTTCGGAGTTCTCCTGCTGAGGAGACCCAGTCCTAGACGGAGATCTATTTTCTCTAATCTATTGGTTTTTATTGTTATTATCCAATTTCTTCTTAGAATAATAAGGTGCTTGCTTGGTGTTATCCTTTTCAGGACCACACATTTGTTGAGGTCTTTTTTCTCTAGCTCCCAACCTATCCTGCCTAATTCAGCATAGGTGTCAGTAATAATTTTAGGTAATTCACATACCTGTTACAAAGGAATGAAATCCCTCAGGCATAGGCGTATTGCCACTGCTGCTGCACCCACTTTGATATTAGGTATCATAACTGATACTTGGGCAAAATGACCTAATAATTCATCCCTAAGTTCAGAGCAGGATCTGCTCCATGCTCAGTCTGTATTTGTCTAAATACGTCTGGTACTACTGCTAATGAAGGTATACCATGAGTTCTGGAATATATGGTGGTGAAAACTGTACCCCAAGTGGTACAATCCTCTATCTGGGGAGCTACCCCCATTGGCAAACAGATTGTTAGCATTCTGTGTTTTTCTTGAGGGCTTGTGTGTGAAAATACTGCCTCTAGCTGTGTTATTTTCTGAGCTAACCAGAATGGAATTTGTTCCTGTTTAGTGGGCATTCTACCCATAACTGCGTATAGTGTTTGTGGAGTAATTTTAGTTCTTGAACATTGCATTTGACTTGTTTGTGTAGCTCTTGTTGGCTGAAGTGTGAGTGTTCTCATCACAAAATGTGTCATGTTCCTATAGGTTTTTTAAATTTCTTTGTGAGTCTGCTACTGGCATTGTGTCAATGTCTGGTTGCGGTGTGTAAGCCGCAAGAACAGGCCAAGTGGCTCTGTCTCTTCCGAGCGGACATAGTCTTACTTTGTTCCTTGTATGGGGGAGGGCGCCTTTAAACCAGTTTACATGCTCCTTGTAGATGAGCGGAATTTCAATGTCCTCATACAGAGTGTTTTCCTCTGGTATTACATCTTCAGTGGAAGAATGAAATGTGTTTGATTGTGCATCTGCTTGTGGTAATTTAACACTTGAATAGAATACCTCTGTTCTATATGAGTCATAAGCCGCAATCACAAACATTACTTTCCTACCCCTAGCTGTGACTCCATAGTCTGTTAGCTATTGAGTAAGGTCATTTCTGATATTTTCTGAAATGACAGTTTCCCCTTCTTACTGTACTAAAACGCGGTGTGCTGGCACAGCGTCTTCTTCTGTCACTGTTGAAAAAAAATGTCAAGGAAGAGTTTCAAGGAAACTGAGATAAGGTTTTATGCACAATAGGAACTGTTTGTCCTTCAAGCTCGATAAACCTACAGCCAATACATACGATATTTTGCCTACTCAGACGTCTCTGGAAAAATGTGAGCAGGGGTCTCTGAGAATAGCACAACTTAACTACTCAGATTTGACTGTTAAATAAGTACCAAACAAAAGTTGGTGGTGCCATGTTTTGTAGTTCCTCTAAATCTTTATACGATTTGCGCCTTTAGACAACTTATACTGTAGGATTGGAGCCAGACTAATTCTGTACACCCCTACCGGATAAGTCAGCCTGTATACCAGCTAGCTCACAGTGCCACTAGAAACTCCTCTTACCAAGGAGAGACTAGTTCTTGGCAACTATTGAACATGACAAGCGGATCCCTGAGGACCGTAGAAACAGTGTACTACTTTTCGCTCAGTCACTCATGCTCACTTCGTCTCAGAAGGATACACAGAATAAACTGTGGGGACGTTTCTCAATAAGCATTTATTGAACCAGTGTCATTCTTGTGTAAAATAGGTTCGCCGAAACAACCATTAGACAGTAATAGATATAAACAATTATAAGTACTAATAGGGTACAAGGATGGTAGATTTCTACCATTGTGCTAAAACAATGAATACAGGGAAGTATATAAAATACATGACAGTCGTAAAATGCGTACTCCTACTATGCATCTTTAACTAGATGTACCTAAGTATACCTAGCATATATATGGGTGTAAGAATCCCTCCAGGATAAAGTCAACCGAATTACCTTAAGTGAGAGACTGTGGGACTCTGTCTTGGTCTCGATACAATTCATGTATCGCTAGAAAATGTATTGTTGGTGTATATGTTTTTAACATTGAAGAGTTGTACCTTATAGTTGTTTTTTTTATATATATATTTTCAGGTTATCCGCTGTGACTCCTGAAGAAGGCGTTTTCCGCCGAAACGCGCGTCGAGTTCTTTTTTATTATTGTACTTAAGACACCATCTATGATTTAGGGTGTCCTTTTTATTAAACTGTGTTTATTCCCTTTTTAAAAAAAATTTCTGGTGTATTAAATATATTTGTGTTGAGTATTATATGTAAATGTCATGATATTTGTCAAATCACATCATATAGTCTGAATTCTGTTCAGGTTCTTATATGATTTTTAATATGTTAATTAAAAGTATATTTATTTTATAAATTAATTTTTGAATATTCCTTTCACTATTGGGTCGGATTAATTGTTTACCTACCAGTTAGACTGCCTAGGATTGTTTTCACATAATTGGTCTCGAGATGGACACCCCGCTAGGGATGTTAGACCACTATGAGCTAGAGTGTCTGCGTGCAGGAGCCCCAGTGTCTCGCGTCAGTGTGTCGGCATGGAAGTCCTTTTCTCCTCTGCCTCTCTCAGCAAGATATCGTGTATATATACCCAAAGTGGTACCCCCTGGGGATATACCTTGCTGTGTCATGCCGGACTAGGATGACGGAAGGAATGACCCTTATACATTGTTAATATGCAGGAGTGGGTAGGCCTGCTGTCCTGCTGTTATTCCAAGAATCCTCATGAATAATGAATGAGGCTTAAGTTTTTCCGGAGAAAACCCCAAGTCTTCCTTGGACATTACCGAACTAGGTAAAAGTTCAGTACTAAGAACCTACCTATATGGAACATAACAATATGAGTAGTATCTTTAGAATTGCAGAGGTTCTGCACTTAGGGGAGAGTCTCTGTACTCTGGGTGGAGAAAGAATAATTACTCACACCTGCTGACAATTAAGGCCACCTGTAACCCATTCACTGTGAATCACATGAAAGCAGCCCATATCCGAGGCTCTGTTTTCTCCACACACATACATCACCTGCCTGCTCTGAGACTTGCCATCTGCAAGGCTTAGGAGGGAAAAGAACCTCACTGAGGAGTAGACCTAGATGATTGAAAGATTTGTTGAGGGAAAGGAAAAAAAAAACTTAATCTTCCTCCATTCCTCAGCAGTGCAGTACAGGGGCAATCCTATGGAAGCAATTAGCTAATGCAGTCAGTGCATTGGCGAGTACCTCTGGACCAACACAGACATAAATAAAAGTGGCAGGATGAGAAGGGGTGGGTGAGGGAGAAGTTCACCAGGATTGAGGTGGCCACACTTCTCCCTGGTAAATAAACTGGACCTCATCTCTGTCTCACACCTCTTGAGAAGGACGTCCTCTCCACCATGCATCCCCACATGCTGCATGGGCTTCCTTTGAATGATGACCTTAATATGGCGCCAGGTAATATGTGATGGTTAAACAATGACTTTTTTGAAAAAATATGAACACCAAATGTGACTTTGGAAGCCACTTCAAATTTGTGGAAATATTCAGGGTGAATTGTACACACATGTTTAATTTTTTCTAAATGTAAAATGTAAATGTACAGGAATTTATATAGCGCAAATCACCAACTGGTCTCTAAGAGCTTGCTTAGGGAACCCGTCCTGGTATTCCCCTGTGAGATAACCCCGGCAGGGTATCCGCAAGGTGAAAGCCAGGCATCTCACCGCGAGGGGCTGTTGTGGAGATTAAGCAAGCTATTGCCCAGAGTGTGAACCCATGAATCAAGTAGGCACCGGAGCGAGAATTGTCAAGTCCATGGACATTTTAGGACTCAATACCCAGCCGAGCCGGGAATTGAACCCTGGTCCCGGGCTGACCTCTGCTTCCAGGTCTGCCTCCTCTAACCAGTGAGCCACACTTCTCCTTCACTCTACAAGTCTCAGAATCCTATGTACTTGAAATTCTTACTTCTAATTTCTTGTTCAATTCCTGTTGAATTCAAATGTAGTTTTGTAACTGACACATGAAATTGTGCATGAATCTGGACCCATCATAGTTGTATTGTAAATCCAAATAAGTAACTATGTAAAGAAATTAGATAATCATCCTTTACTGTATTTGTCTGTTGACGTCTTCTTTTAATTTCCACATACAGACAGAACAGATCCACCCACTGGAGCAGAGGTTCCTGAACTAGCAGGAAGGTAAAGTCATGGGGAAGATCAACCTATGCCATCGGCACAACCTGATATGTAGATATCGGACATTCTATAAATATTTTACATAAACACCCTCATTAGTCTCATACATGTAAATATACTAGTATATGTTGTTTTTAACATGTGTCAAGTACAAATAAAATATTTTACACTGCTATCCTTTTAGGCCCTTTAACGTTGCCCAGGTATTCACATACTATAGTTACAGCTCCTCCACGGTGATACATGGTCAGGCACCAAACACTGGGCTGATGGTAGACCCTGGTAAGCTCACTGACAATAAACTTTACTGAAAGCTCACAGTCTACTAATTGGATGATTTTAGCAGTGTGTTGTGTGTTTCCAATGTCCCTGTTGTCACCCATCTCCATATGCTCAGATATGGTTCACAAGAGTATACTACTTCATAACATTTTGGCTAATATAAGGATGACTCGAAATTTATATTTAAATAATGAAGTAGGTACCACATTTCTTATATTGTCTCATCTAGAGAGGAGTAGCACTTAATGTGTTGATAGTGTATTCTATTGCCACATACATATCAAAACATACACAGCATCCTTTCAATAGAAATGTGGATATGTGCGGGGCATTACAGCTGGTGGACATTCTGCCTGCAGCAGTCAGACCCAATAGCATCTGTTTGTCAGTTAAGTGTGCCATTGAGTGTTGTAAACCTTTATTTTCCAAATAGTTCACAATAAGCAAATCACTGTGAAAGTAAATTTGCAGATATTGCCACTTTTTCAAAGCATCTAATGATATTGTCCGATATGTTCTCAACATAATAAGTGATGTCTGTGTTTATTTTCCATCTTCACATATAAATCATCCTGAATATTAATAAAGGGTTCACTTCCTTCTGAAGCTACTCGATGAAGGACCATGTCTTCTGACATACAATCAAGGGCCCAGGTTCAGCAGCTGACATGACTGGGATCTCAATACCACAGAGAACTGTGGCTGGAGTTGGTGAGTGTGATTATGCATTGCACATCTTAATTGAACACCTCTATGCTACAGCATGATCTATCACATGTAGCTTTACACATACTAGATCAAATATGGAACTTCAGATATATGCAAAGAAAAATGGTTATAACCCTTGTGTTAGAGCACAACATACTATTTCAAATACTTACCATGTTTCAACTTCTGTCTTTCAGGTGCTAAAGAATATGAGGCGCTTGATGAAGCTGAACCATCAACCAGTGCAGGGCTGCGGGCAATATGAGAAGAGAACCCAATCCTCCTCCAAGCAGAAATGTCAGTAGCCACTATTACTCAAGGGCAGGATAGTAAGGAAGAAGAAGATGAGCAAAAGCTGGTTACAGAGGAAGACCTGGATGGGGAGGAATGCATTGTTTGCCCCCTGGCCAAAAGGCTGAAGGAAACATCAGGTCTGGCCAGCATTATCTCTTCTCTTCTGAGGATTGATCATTCCCAGCAGTAACTCAACCAGCCACAGAGTTCACCACCCCCAACACAACATTCACCTCCTCACAGCCCTCACATCCAAGGTTAATGTGTTGCTTCTCCTACACAGTCCTCCCATGACAGTGCATCCCAGGCCACTCTCAAGCATCTGAAGGACCTAACATCACTGGTGAGGAGCAGGTATCCCTTAGGCATGAATCTCCTCCGCACAGTTTCCAATGTGACACCCCTCAGTGTGCTGGTGGACCTTATGGTCATATCAGAGGGCGTCCCATGTGGAGGGGCTGGCAGATGCTCATGTTGGCCAGTGGAAGGAATATTTTCTTCAACAATAAGCGGATGTGAGGCAGGACATTCATGCAATAGGGGCTACTCTGTCTGACATATCAGACTCACTACTGGAAATCCCTCAGATGATTGACAGACCCATGTCTTGGACAGGATTGAGAAATCTTGCCAAGACATGTCAAGGATGAAACATGGCCTAATATCAATATATAGAGAAGAGAGTACAAGACACTCTGCCTCGGTGATGAAGATTATGGAGGGCATGTTGAAAATGTTTCAAAGTTTTCCTTCACAGTCAACACATGGAGGGAACCCAACTCACACATACATGCACCCCGCCCAACCCAGCAACTTGTGACACTACTTGCACAGGTACCTCCCTCACATACACAGGCAACCCCCAATTCACATGCCCTCCTTACACAGCCATGTCCCTCACCTGTACAGTCATGTCCTTCAACTGTACAGGCACTCTCCTCACCTGGACAGACAACTACCAACGTACAGGCATCCCTGCCCCCTGCACAGGCCCCCTCACCCCTGTACAGACAAACCCAGCTGAGCAATGCAGTCCACACCCTTATCTGGTGAGATATTGCTGTACTACAGTAAAGTGGTTGTGGTCCAGCGCTGGGGCAAGATGTGTTGTAAGTGGTGAGAGAATGATTTAGTTTACCATTTGCATCTCAAACATCCACTCCTTGCCACATATCTCACTTGGTACCTGAAAGTATCCATGAGCAGTGACATATAAGATAGGTATAGACCTGTGTGTGTAATTAATTCAGCATCACACACACAGTACAAAATTACTTACTCCTTAGTTGGACGCATGAAGAAGTCTCTTTCTGAGCATGGATAATCCAGGTAGGTCGTTACACAGGTATACTTGTACCATTGTGTATGTATGACAGATATATACACCTGAGTAGCATCATACACAATTAGAAGATATTTTCAATACCTGTATATTTATATGTTCCATGTTAGAAATACTAAACACAACTCTACACAGATGATTACCATTATGCATTCAGTTATGGTACCTCACATATGCAATATGGATATAGAAGAAATATGTTACTATGGCATCTTGCTAGCCCTTACGATACAACATAGATGAACAGTAGATCATGGCCAACAAAGGTTTGTACATTCCTAGCCTCACTATTGTGGCACCACACCTACTATGTCTTAAACACTGACATGAAATTCCTATTGTAATTAACAGTACATTATTATGTGTAGTTGAGTATTACTTTTTCCAAAATATTGCCAGTGAGTGGACTAATGTGTTTCCAACACTGCCTGTCACCCCTATGTCACATATGTTCGTAAGAGCCATTGTCATCTGACGTCCTCCAGCAAGTCACATATTAATAATGGGGAAGGTGTGATTGTTTGTTATATGGGTAACCCAAAATTCTAAAGTTGACTCTTAATGATGAGCTCATCTGTTTCCCATATACCTGTAGGTTTCCATCTTGAACACAGTGCCAATCCCTTCCTCACTGACTCTATGCATAGACATAAATCATTGTGACACTTGGTGTTGACAGTTATCTGATGTCCACTGTCTCGGGAGATCTCAAACTTGTAGTGTTATTTACTCCCCTAAGCTAATGGAGTTCTTTGAGACTTTGTCCATACTAATCACTAACATGTGTAAGAATGTGTTGCATGGCCTATGTTTTGACTCTTGCAAAGAGCTGACTACATTATATGTGGCTTACAGAGTAGTCTCAGAATGGAATTTATGGACAATGTATAATGCCGACCAATCATCATTGACAGCTGACTGTGAAATCACATAAAGGCAATAAATCAATTAGTTGCTAAAGAGCAAAAAGTGCCCACCAGCAGGTCACACACCTGCATACCCTGCCCTCTGTTTTAGACAATTGTCCAGTTCCCTGGATTCAGACCAAGGGGGGGATTGAGAGGTATGTGTAAGCCATGACATAGTGCAATGTTGTGCAAAACACAAAAGGCTACTATTTTCTTGCACACAACTTCAGCGGAGTAAACAGCACCTCCTTGTACGATCAAGTCATCTGAATTGTCACTTTAAGAGACCAAATGTGTGCTCTATGATGGCTTATGTACATAGGTGTGCCCTATTGTACCTTGGCTGAGGTACAGTGATTGCACATCTGTATGGCTGAGGAGATGAGGGGAGAGTTCATAAGCTGAATCACCTAAGGAGGAAAATTAAGAAATATTTGTACATGTCCCTCTTACATCTTTAGAGTTCACCATGTCTGAAAAGGTACATTCAGTGTCTGTTGGGGTTGTGTATGTGCCACAAGGGTTTTGTATATTCTAAATCGTTTTGTATATTCAAACAACATTTCTGCATACCAAACTTGAAACCCCATGTTGCCAAAATCTCCCATTGCCGGCTGCTGGGCAAGAGGTGACCTGCAGAATATGTAGCTGCGATGTGTACTGCCTGAGAACACTGCATGCACATCAATAAAGTAGATACTGACATCACATACACCCTGCTTGTTAATGGAGTGTCAGCAGCATCTGTTGGCGAGGTGGCTGAAGTACCACAAGGGTGCACCTACCGCATGTGGGAACCGGGAATAGAGATAGAAATTCCTAGCAGCTCTTTGCCTTCCTGCCAGGAATATGTACGTGGAGATGCACTCTCCTATTTATGCACCTCAGTACCTGACTTGAGGAATGGAGAGCTGCTAGGCGCTTGACATAGGCCGGAATCGTGTGGGAGTACCATTTCTAATGGTCAAGATCTTGCTGACACTCAGAAACCATGTCCAAAATGACATCAGGAGGAAATGGAATCTGGTGGTGATATCTTGGCTGGATATCCCAACTTGACCAGAGGTTTTGACATGTATAATAACATTCACAATTGGGCTGTTTGTGGAAGACATTACATGGCACATAACTAATAGTTCAATGTCCAACTGTAGTAGGGATGATGTATTATTCAAACGTGTGATCTTCTGGGTGCCCTGTTCAAGGGTCACATGTATAGGCTCTGGCATTTTTTTTTGCATGATATTTCTAGACTGTTGTAGTGGTGCGTGTTTTTGCCGTCACATTTACACCTCCAATGCACTTCCTACATATATACATGTGTAGCTGCCCAGTGCCTATGTATGGCTCATTTCTATTTTAAGTGAGGTATTTTGTGCTATGTTGGTTGTTCAACGAGATGTCACAGATCCCATGATGTGTGTATCTGGGCATATGTGTTGGGGCATGCACCAATGAAGGCACTCTTTTTTCGCTGGCTAGTGTTCCGCCCCTATGGTGGAGTCTCAGACCGAGTGGGAAATTCCCCACTCCCCCGAGTGGTGGGATTCCACACTCAGTGGAGATTCTGCTCTGGGTGCAGAACCTCTATCCTGAGTGCGTAACCTCCATAGTCATAAAAATACTAATTGTAAGTCTCTTTGTCAATTTTTAGTAAAATTAGACTTTTGGTCTAAACATAAATTTTTGCTCGAACTTTACCTTTGTGAATTGGGATCTTAGAGGTTTGGCACCAAAACCAACAGCTTCACTGAAAGTGTGACATCGATGTATCCGGTTTAGAGGGACCCTCTCCGGCAACACACTTGGACCTTGCCCCACTGGATGGTTTTGACTTCCTATTCAGAGAATAAGTATGAAGGAAAAACTTTGACCAAGATGTTCCACTTGATGTTCTGAACCCCCATTCATTAAACCTAGGCAAACACAATATATGGTTTTTCAATAGCACTTTCTTTTTTGCTAGGGTTTTTTTGTCCTAAAACTTTCCAGTTCCCCCTTTCCTGTTTGAACAATCAGAGTGTCTTTATGCTCATAAAATTGTCTCTATGTTTCTAAATAAAACTGATTTCAGAATTTTATTGTGAAGTGGTCTTTACTTTAAAATTGTTGGTACTAAGTTAACATTCACTTCTCAATGGATTGACTACTTCTTGTGTCATCGCTACTAGGAGTAGGGTAAAGTTTCTCTCAGACCTTTCTTGAACTAATCAGACTGCGTTGATTAAGTTGGTGGAGGTCACTCCTTTCCAAATTAATCTTTTTTAATCAGAAGGGCGTCTGGCTCCCCTAAACCACTGACCTATTTAGATGCAGTCTCTTTCCTCTCTTAGAGGATTGAACCGTTCCCCCACTATAAAAAAACTCTCGGAGCTCAAAGGGAATACATAAGGTCTGATCCTGTCAACCCCATTTGGCATCTCCAAATCAAAAGAGATAGTGTTGCCCTATAAATGAATGAATATCAGCTTTAGTCATGGTGAGGGCACGCTATTTCCACTATGCAGTGTGTCACTTTTTTAAATATGAAGCACCCTGTCCTGTGGGCTTATAAAACACCCTTTAGTGGTGACATTAAGATGTGAAAATAGGACTTCCCACGGGACACAGGCATTTATCGTTTTCATGTGTCACTACAGTACTTTTCAACTGCAACCCAGTCAGCGCACACTGCCACAGGATCGGCCTAGGGCAGAGACCAAGAGATGGGGAGCTAATCTCAGGCAAGGGGGTGCTGCAGAGTTCCTTGTGAGTCCAGCTTTTAGGCAGCAATACAAATGTCAAGATAACTCTTGTGAATAATGTCCCTGCTGGAGAGAGTGATTTGGAGTATTGTCTGGTGGCAGTTTTGACAAGCCATGAAGTAGCACAGAGGAATACAATGCCTGCTGCAGAGAACAGATCTGTATTTTATGTAAATAGTTGAGTGAATTAGTAAAGTCAGCCTTTACCAGCACTATTAAACAAATTAAATGTGAGAGTGGGGCTATGAGATATGAGGGGTACTTTCACGAGGTGGTGGTGAGGGAATCTGAGTAGGAGGTCAATGAGGAGGGTGGGGCGTCCCCAAAATAAATTGCAGCACCAGGCGCCTCAAGCACTAAAGTTGGGCTTGCACTGCAGTCCAAAAATGACACCACTGGGGCGATATCTGCATCAGCTACCATAGCCTTATAGGAAAGTTGGTTGAAACTAATTTTGACAGTAGTATTATAGTTCTAACAGTTAAGCCTCTAAAATATAGGGAATGTAAGGAATGAGAGGGTGGTTTGAGCTCTCGTCATCCGTTTCCTAGAAAACAACAACACAATTAATTACTAACAAGTAAATGTGACAAGTCTTTCAATTAAAACAGGGTCTTCAACAAGGATATTGACAATATGTTAGGAACCTTGAAATCCATGTATGTCGCGGAAGAGGCAGACCATGGAATTAACAAAATTGCAAGGCCAGGCCTCCCATACCTCCCTGGGTGTCATGCTTCATCACTGGCTTTACATGACCACGCATCATTAGACATGCAGAACAAGAAGTATTTCTTTCCTTCGGTTACATCCAACTTTTTCTATTGTAATTCTGTAATTGTCACATGTGAGGGAAAAAATCCCTTCCAGAACATGGGTTTGTGCTTAGATCCATAGCCAAAGACACACAGATGATGGATGGAATGCAGAGCAAATCAAACATTCACCCCCAGTCAAGAGTGCTCCGTTAAATCCATCGTTCTTTTGCTCACCATGCCACCCCAGTTTAGACCCAGCCATAAACAAATTAGTCTAGACCCTGTGACTTACAGGAACAGTTCATCCAGGACTGCAAGGCCAGGTCCTCCCTTGACCGGAAACAAGCATCCTGGGACCAGTTACGGGGCATCACCCCTCATCAACCAGGCTAGCTTGAATCCAGTGGCACAGTGAGTCCAGGACCCACGTCTGGGCATACCTGGCACACTTAGGGGGAGAAAGCAAAAGACGCACAGTTGATGGACGAAATGCAAAGCAAATCAAACGTTCACCCTAAGTTAAGAGATCTGGGTTAAACCCATTATGTCACATGTGAGGGAAAATCCACTGCCAGCACATGGGATTGTGCTGATATCCATAGCTAGGCATGCAACAACCTGTGGTCATTTTGAAGGTTTAGAGTATAAGTTCCTTGTGATCCAGTACATCCTTGCAGGCAATCGTGATACATAGTTGTTGTAGCCTGGTTATTTTTGCCTGAGTTCATGGTAAACCTTGACTGTATGTGAATGTTTTCAAAACAATGAAGTGCTGAAATAAATACAGAGAACAATCCTGCTCTGGAATTAAGAGTTCGCCCCCCCTCCCAGCAGAAATGAATCCTCAGAACAAGACACGCAGCTAGTGTCGGTGATTAATCTCTTGGGGAAGGGAACAGGAAAAGGAGAGATGACGTCTTACAAGTTCCACTATTCTACTAGATGCTCTGGTTATCATGTGCTCCCAGTTCTATGTTCGATGCCTTTAACCCAGGAATGTCGGTGGTTCATTTTCCTATATGCAAGAAACACAAAGTTACAGGGCAAACACTAAGGGGCAGATTTACAATAAGTGGCGGATCCCTACATATCAGGAGGGATGCGCCACTTATTGTGCGCCATACCTCTGCCACCATTGATGCGCCACATTTACAATGCGGCGCACCAATGGGCAAAAACGGCACAGATACGTGACGCATCTGTGCCGTAAAAGCGGTGCATTGCTGGAGTTGCGTCGCAAGCGCGATGCAGCTCCAGCAAAGCTCCTGGGGCCCTATCTTGTTAATGCTGCGTCATTCCTGACGCCTGCTTCAAGCAGGCACAGGGTTTTGACGCAGCATGGGCCCCAAAGTGACTGAGTGAAATCTTGTAGATTTTTAGGAGGCACTCCTGCGCAGGAATGCCTTCATCTCCCAGATGCGTCACGTTGTAAGTACCCCGCACCATGGTGCTTCTTTTGCGCCGCCACTGAGTCACAAAAGTGACGCAACTGCGGCGTAAAGGGGCGCAAGGGGCTTGTAAATCTGCCCCAGAATATATACTTTCATTGAACATTAACTCATATTTAGAATTCAATCTATTTGCTTGGCACATAGACACTGTGATGTTTCAACACTCACCAAAGATTAAACTGCATTTAGCTGTAGTTTCGTGTTCTGTCTATATGTCAGCATAGAGAGGTGTGGTGGCATGTTTTAGAGGCTTTCTTGTCAGTAGACATCTTTCATCAGTCCATGAAATGTTTGAGCAATAATTATTTCTGCCTTGTAGTCCAAGGCTTTTCCTTTAGTAAAACAACATACCTCTTTCTTGTATTCCTTGTGATGTAATAACTGTTATAATGTTCCGTGGGTGTTTTTCAAATAATCAACGTGTAGTCTTTGGGATTTCAAGATTAGTGTATTAACCTGTCCTATGCTGGTATTGTTTCAGACTTATTGGGCAAATTCTGCAATGTTAAACTTGTCTTTATTCCTTTTTTTTTTTCCAGGGACTGAGTGGGCAGGGTGCCTCACGGAAGTGGGACGGACTTGGCAGAAGAGTTGAAAAACGGGTATCAAGGAAAGAAGTTGACAGCTGGACTCAGGAAACAGGTAAGTCTACGTCCTTGGGAGCCCCAGTGTTCACAGGTCCGAATATTCAAACCAAAGCAAGGCTTTGCCAACTGGGAGCGGTATTTTTAAACCTACACCCAGGATTGCTGCAAAAGTCTCATGTGGCCCTATATTTACACAAGACCTCGGGCAGCTGATGTAAAACAGGCTAACGCCTGCAGACAGTAGAGAGCCCTTTACAAGGCACATTTGGTGTAGCCGAGCCTTTAAAAAGAATGGAGACATGAGCAGTCAAATCTCCCTTTTGGTTAGGGTTGCTAGAGAGCCCAATTGCAAGATGGCTGCTCATCTGTGTAACTCTGCTGGCCGGAGCCATCAATCTGACTTTTATCCATTATAATCGAGGGTATCGCGGCTTTCAAACTCGACAGTGCACTCCTATTACCCAGCTGCACCAGGGATCTGGTCTGGTTTTTGTCTTGGCCTAAGGAGAGTGCTCCCTGCAGCCATTGATCTCTAAGCTGAGTGGTGGACCTGATGAGTAAGGGCCTGTGAGCGCTACACACCCGCTGAGGCGACTGAACTTTGGCGGCTGGTGATTGCGATTTTCACGGGCATACAGTCACATTGGCGGAGCGTATAGATGGCTGAGGATATCAAACTATTGGGCGAGGGCTACGGGACTTCAATGTGTGCAGCAGTGGGGTGAGTGCCCCATTGGACCTGACGCTTCCGGATAAAAACGGCGTGCCTTCAGGAGGATCCACAGGCCTCGCTGACACTTGCCACTGCATTTGGGATTGCACCAGACCTGAGGTCTGTTGGCTCTGGCTCTGGGGGCCTGCCATTGCAGGCCATTGCAGTAAGTGGGGCAGCAGTGCTGACAGACATGGTTGCGCAGGCCATGTTGCGACATCTGACGGTTGCGAGGGGTAATGTGGCAGTGTGACACGCTGCTTCTGGCCTGATTGGGAGACTGCACCTCAATTCTGGAGCCTGCCAACCTCTATGCCTTATTGCAACTTCTGGGCCCTGCTGGTAGTGTGCAAGTAACAGTATCAGCTCTATGAGGCAGTACAGACGAGTAAGTCCTGCTCAGTAGCAGCGCTCAGCTATTTCCACCCTAGAGCTGCTGTTTTGTGCCGACAGCACCTAAGAGCCTAAGCCAAGTATAGACTGGGATATGACTAGTAAATCACAACGGGCACGATTCACAAAAGTAATCTGAGACAAAATCCTAACTTTATGACTTTTGGTATTCACAAAAGGCATTTAGTAGTAGTAAAATTAGGATTATTAACTTTACTACTACTTGTCCCCAGCTGCCCCCGTGCTGATGCTGGAGCCGCTTTTAATATTTTCCTACTCATACACCTGCTGTGAGTGACTGACTCTGGCATGCTTGTACCCCCAGAGCTCCGGGGTGAGGCAGGCTGTGTACATGGAAAGCGGCCTACTGCTGGGTACTCGTAGCCGAGGATTAGACACAGCAATTGGCTCGCTATGTGAGACTACGTTGAAAACCTGAGGAATTGGACAGAGACTTGTTCGTGTCAGCGTGTGGATTGAAAGCGGGGGGATAGGCAGGGCCTTGGTGAGTAGCAGTGTCCAGCAACTGTTGGCTCGGATATCAACTTAGGGAAGGTGGATGCTGCTCTCAGTGAGATACTGTATGAAAGATTGGAAAAGCAGATGCAAAGCAACCCAAAATGTCCTTTTTAAAATCGATGTTAGACTTGCTTGATGGAGCCCAATGTAAGCAGTCCTGTCCTCCAGTGCCTTAACGGGATATTTGTATGGCACGTCATCCTTAGCCAGGCTTGGCCCACGGGGGTTAATAAAAGGTGAGGAATGGCACGTGGTTCCTCTCCTGATCAGATAATAAGACTGTGGTGCCATTTATTCTGCCCCTGTGCATCCATAGGCCTGATCGCTACAGCCCTGAATGACACTGGCGACGTGAGGGTTGCAACCCACACCCCGCTGACCTACTCTGACTGTCTCCTGATGAACTCTGATGGCGCGGCAGCACAGCGGGAAGTGCGGAGACCAGGCTGCATCGCGTGCACTAAAAGGGCGGTGTCTCATCTTAAGCTGCGCCCCGAGGAGGTGAAAGGCCAATGTCTGCAGCGCGATGAGTGAAGCCAGCTTTGCCCAGTGAGACGCTACCTGGGCCTCTGCTTGGTCACTGATGTGCGTCAAGGAAGCTCCTCGGCCAGCCCCGCCCGTGCAGAGAAAAAGGGGGAGAATGTTCTTCACCGGCGCACGCATGGCTGTGCTGCTCCAACCGACTCCACCTAGACTGCAGTCCTGCTACTGATACCTGGTCCCTGCACACAACCTAGAAAGGGCCAGGGCAGAAGAAAAAAAGATAAGGAAAGAGGAACAGGCAATCAACAAAGCTCTATATTGTGCACAAGGGAGCGAGAGAGAGAAAAAAAATATATATACATATATATATATATATATATATATCATGTGATCAAGCGCTCTGTGAAGCGTGAAACGCGTCATGGCGATTTTTTGAACCCAGCACGAAATAAAGACTCAACTTTTGCACCGATCTTGGGCCCGTATCTGTTTCTGCAGTCTGTGAAATTCTGCGCAAGGGACTCAGACATCCTTATATATATATATATATATATTCACTGAAAAAACCATAGGTTTTAGGCCATATATAGTTAGGGATTAGCATTTACAAAACCTTAATTTACTCGCACAAAACCATAGAAATTCGCATATATAGTTAGATGCAATAACTATATATCGCGCACCCGCAACCCACTGCTGATGATGTCACATATTACATCATTCATGACATGGTCAGTGACATCACTGATGACATCACTGATGACATCTCAAATGACATCACTGATGACATCTCAAATGACATCACTGATAACATCACTGATGACATCTCAAATGACATCACTGATGACATCTCAAATGACAACATCCAGTGACTGTATGTTTCTGTAAAGTTAAAATATGTCTTACATATTGAAGAATGAGTGGATGTATAAGTGTTCGGATGAAGGATTTAGTAGGTGCATGACTGACTGTATGAGGGAATAATTAAATGTGTCTCACTGAGTGCATGGGTTAGTGACTAAACTGTCTTAATATGTGCATCATTATTTCTGTAGTTCTGTAAACTGCTGCATGTGTTGATCAGTAGCTATATGAGTAACTATATGGGTTATTGATTGGTTGCCCAAATATTTGTATGGGAGAGTGAGTGTGTGTGTGGGGGTGGCTGGGAGGTGTGTGACTCTGTGCATAGATGTGTGAGCAGTTGATTCACTAGATGTATGGGTTCAAAAGTGCATGTTGAAACAGCTGTATGGGCGGTTGACTGTCTGCATGAGTGTATTGGTGAGTGATTGGATTTCTCAGTGCTACATGTCAAAGTAAGTACATATGTAAAACACAGTACATGTAAGAGTTGACATATATAAATAACTGTGCATAAGAGCCAGTGAATGTGTGAGTGGCTGTATGGATCATTGTGAACTTGCATCAGTGCTTGTATAAGAGAGTAAATATGTGTTAGTATATGTTTGATTAAGTAAGGTGTGTATAACTGTATAGTTGAGGAAATGGAGGTGTGATTGATTCTTTGCATGACTGACTAGGTGTGTGAGTAACTCCATGTATGAGTGACAGTCTGTGAGAGTCTGTTTACACTGATTGTATCTAAGGTTATATTAGAGTCTGAAGAGGTTGATCGTATTATCACATGAATGATATCATCAGTGATGTGATCAGTAATGACAAATGAGATGTTATCAGTGATTTTATCAGTGATGTCATTTGAGATGTCATCAGTGATGTCATCAGTGATGTCATTTGAGATGTCATCAGTGATGTCATTTGAGATGTCATCAGTGATGTCATCAGTGATGTCACTGACCATGTCATGAATGATGTAATATGTGACATCATCAGCAGTGGGTTGCGGGTGCGCGATATATAGTTATTGCATCTAACTATATATGCGAATTTCTATGGTTTTGTGCGAGTAAATTAAGGTTTTGTAAATGCTAATCCCTAACTATATATGGCCTAAAACCTATGGTTTTTTCAGTGAATTTCAATGTTTTTTTAATAGCAAATATCTATAGCTGTAACATATATTCTTATTCTAATTCACAAATATATTTTATATATTTTTTTTTAAGCAAAGGACACAGATATGTTTACAGTTTATCACTAACAATGTTCCAGGCTAATGTATTTTCACGAGAAATTAACAACTGTCCTGCAAGTAAAATATTCCTATTTCGTGAAAAAGGGCGTTTCTTCGTCCCATGAGGGAGCCATTGAGCAAAAGAGACTCAACCTGCTGTCTTAGTCGCTGATAGGCCTGATTATCGGATTTTTATCGATCACTTTATGTTACAACAGTAGAAAACAAAACAGCCCTTGCCCATTTATTTTTACAGCATTCCTGCATATTATACCCTACCCCCAAACAGTATTTTGCATGTTACCATAGTAGTAGTTTATGGAACACTTATGTCAGCACATAGGTTAAAAATTTCACCACAATGTGTTGCTAATGAGTGACATTCAGCATTATACTTCAAATTATAAATATAATTTCTATTGATGACTGCTACCCCCACAAAAAAACAGACGTATGTACTTTTTTAATTAAATTTTATTAAAACAATAACTGGAACTATAACTAAAATATAACACTACAATAAATAACTAGAACTATAAGTAACAAAACAATATAATAAACAACATATGATATGCAGTCCAAAATAAGTATTGTAGTTAATCTGCAAAACAAAAAGAAAATTAGTGTTTAAATTTAGATTGAAGTGACTAAATGAGATCAAACATCACAAGTCAAAGTAAAACTTGACAATATTTATATTTTTTAAAATCTTCGCAGTGTGCCTGAAATGCTTCCACTGGCATTGTACATGCAGACTTTGATCCTCGCCCTCATCCTCCTCGACCTCTCCGCAGCATTCGACACAGTCTGCCATAGCACCCTTCTACAGCGACTCAAAAACATCGGAATCCAAGGAAAAGCCCTGGAATGGATCACCTCGTTCCTCTCCGGAAGAACCCAGAGAGACCGCCTCCCACCATTCAAATCAGAGGCCACTGAAGTCATCTGCGGCGTACCTCAAGGGTCCTCACTCAGTCCCACCCTCTTCAACGTCTACATGAGCCCCCTGGCGGCCATCGCACGCCAACACAACCTCAACATCATCTCCTACGCCGACGACACTCAACTGATCCTATCACTCACCAGAGACCCGAACACGGCCAAAACCAACCTACACGAAGAATGAAAGAAGTAGCCGAATGGATGAAGCACAGCCGTCTAAAACTGAACTCAGACAAAACAGAAGTCCTCATCTTAGGTACCTCCCCCTCCGCCTGGGACGACTCTTGGTGGCCAGAGGCCCTCGGAAAAGCACCCACCCCGACGGACCACGCACGAAACCTGGGCGTCATCCTGGATTCCTCACTCTCGATGAACAGACAAGTCAACGCCGTTACTTCATCTTGCTTCAACATTCTTCGCATGCTCAAAAAAACATTTCGCTGGATCCCTACCGAAACCAGAAAAACAGTCACCCACGCTCTGGTCACGAGCCGACTAGACTACGGAAACACCCTCTACGCCGGCACCACCGCAAAACTCCAGAAAAAACTTCAACGCATCCAGAACGCCTCAGCCAGGCTCATACTAGACATCCCGCGTAAAGAACACATCTCTGATCACCTGAAAAACCTCCACTGGCTCCCCGTCAATAAGAGGATCACTTTCCGGCTCCTAACCCACGCACACAAAGCACTCTACGAAATCGGACCCGAATGCCTCAACACACGACTATCCTTCTACACCCCCTCCCACCAGCTACGGTCCTCCAACCAAGCCCTTGCCAATGTACCTCGCATCAACAAAACCACCATGGGAGGTAGATCCTTCTCCTACCTAGCAGCTAAAACTTGGAACTCACTTCCCACTCACCTTCGCCTTACTCAGAACCACCTAGCATTCAGAAAGCAACTCAAAACATGGATATTCGACAAGTAACTCCCCACCCTTCTACAAGCGCCTTGAGACCCTCTGGGTATGTAGCGCGCTATACAAATCTTTTGACTTGACTTGACTTGACTTGACTATTTATTGAATGTTTTGAAAATAATTTTCACAAGTCTTAAAAAAGGTGAATGCAAGAAAAGTTACTTGCCGCATATGCAAGACTGCTTTCAAGAGGAGACCCCAATAAAAAGGACTTGTGTGGAACTGCAAGTATGCTGAAGCAGTTGCAGACTAAGAATCCGATCAACTTTGCAAGGGAAGAGTTAAGGAGATTGAGAGCGGCTCCTTCTGCTTCATGAGAAGGCCCGAGTACCAGTGGAGCAACACCGTCAACCTCTAGAGCACAGCCTAATATTTGTCCCCAATTTGAAACCCTTTAAGAGAAAAAGTAAGAAGGTTGGGAGCTTTGTATGCCATCCTAATATCTAATTATCCATAGTTATACAGAGATCCGCCCTGTGTCAGACTCATAAGTATAAGTGTATGTACCTGTTTTTCTCCCCACTGATTGATTGATTGGCTGGACATTTATTCTTCAAGGAATACTTCTCTAGAGGTATTCTTTGTTTGTAAATAACGTGGAATAGAAATATTCTGTCTAGTCTTTGCAAGTAGTGAAGGGTGGGTAATGCGGACCTTTGTCTCCCGTTGTAATCTGTCATACCCATCTACTCCCCACTGATTGAGAAACTAGTTCCACCCGGACCATTTATTAGAGGTACATCATCTGGCTCAACCGGAGAGTACCCCTAATAAAGAAGACATATGTAAAAAACGAAGTAATCACTGAATCCTGTTAAACAGAAACTTTAGCATTAAATACACTTGAAAAGAAAGGGAAAGAAATCAAACAAAATCCGTAGGCCACTGATGAGTTTTTGACTTCGCTAGAAATAAGAAACATGAAAGTAGTGAAAAAAGCCAAGCTTGACCTTACGGCAGCCACGAGGTAGCTAGGCTCCGCCACCCCCCCACTGCTCCAAGCATGTCAGTCCCACCGCTTGCCACGCCCATTAACGGTAACATGAAATAGATATAAATCAGCAGATACCTACCCCCATTCCGGAAACTCCCGAAGTGCAACAGGGCCACGGTTACGCCCATCCGGAAGATGAGGCCTCGACACGTGCAGGGCGGGGCCCAGCTAACCGCCATCAGCCGTGGCGTGGATGGGCCGAAATGTACTGGTCTCCCGATTCCCTTCTTCTTCCGCCTTGCAGGCCACGGGGGGGGATGTATTGCCTCTGCCTCCGACCCCCCCCCCTCTTATCGCCTGGTCCGGACATCACGGATATCAACGCCAGGTGTCGGCATGGGGTGCGCTGGGAGGGAGAGGCAGCGCAAACGAGCCTCTCCCACCCCTCAGCTGCACCCCCAACGCTCCACTCACCCATCAAAAGGGTCGTCGCGTAAGGTGCACCAGGAGAGGAGCCGAGGCCGACGGTATCCTCTTCTTTTTTCAATAATGGCTGGGACAACACTGGGGGGGGATGTCTTGCACATGCCACGACCCCCCCCCCCCCCGGGCCAGGAGAGGAGCCGACGCCGACGGGATCCCTCTTCTTTCTTTAATGGCTGCGACAACACTGGGGGGAGGGATGTCTTGCACATGCCGGCGCCGGCCTCAGTCTTCAAATGACCAAAATCCAGCAAGACTACCAACTTGATCAGTTCCGGTGGAACACCAGTATGACTCGGTAGGAGAGATTGTTGCCTCCCACCCCACTTTGACTGATGGTTCATGTCGGCAGTCCCCTCTGCTACCCTTCAATGAAAACTTTTGGACTGCCGAAAGAGGTCCCGGTCCAACCACGAGTTGGTGGAGACATTTTGACTATACTTGGACCTTCCTGACCTCACCCAAAATGGCGCCGGTACAAATAAAACTCTCAACTCCTTGTTGTGCCCCGATTGCTCAGCCTTAATATCATGAGATATGTATGCAGTTTTTAGCATATGAATTGATATGGGATAAGACTGATTACACGTTCGAACAATGAATTGATATTAAGTTCTAATACATCATTGATTACTGTATTTATTATTGAAGGTTGGAATTGTCGATACTAATGGTACTTGCTCACAATAAATTATCGATATGATTTTGTTGCACTTGTCGCACATTTTACTATGAAATCAACGACCACTGACTCTGTTATGTTTTCCACAAATAAATACCCCCCCCCCCCCAATTTACAGTTCCAGCCGGCTCCGTGGCCGGCCCACGGGGTTGTAGGCCCGTATTTGGGCACCAACATTTTTATTAAAGTTTTTTGAAAAAGCAAACGTAGTTGTAAGCCGTAGATTGGTAAGTTTCGAAGAAATAGCCACTGTTTCCGATTTTTTTTTTTTTTTATTAAAAAAGCAGGTGAAATCAAGCAGCTCAATTAGTTAAGGGTTAAAAAGTATAGTACGCAGAAACATTGAAAATATGAATGGTCCAGGTTTGTTGTATGTGTTTTTCATTTTTGTACAGCATAAAGCAATCGATAAAGATCCTGGTATTTACCCTCTACTTTAAATGCTACCTGTATCAGGGAAGTTGTTTTAAATGCCCCTAAGCCACCCCGAAGGAATGTCACCTGGCCCCCCTAGTTCGAATGAAAACGACCCCCTACCACTAAAGGTTATCTCTCTTCCTCAAAAATGACAAAAATTACTTTCTAGGACGTTTTGGACATTGATGATTTTCATATTATCTATTTATTAAAGTAATACTCATCTCTCCGCATGAAATTAATTTTCAACATGCTACACAAGTCAATCTCATCTTCCCAAAGTTCTTTTGCAGATTTGGGACCGTTTCCCTTGCCTCTGACTCACTTATTGCTAATTCATTGATGGATGTTTTTGCCGAAAGGGGATTATCCACCAAATCTCGAAATTGTGCTTTAGAATAATTAAGAGGGTGCCACCTCTCCATGTGCCGATGCATGGTATGATTACCATAGCTATATTTTTTTTCGGTCCCTCTCGAGAGTTTTTTTTTTGCAGATGAGGCGGGTAACGAACCTGGCATTAACTTTCTTTTCATGAGAAGGAAAAGAAAAAAATTGCCAGATAAAATTCACTTTCACATGGGACGTTCTTGGCATTTCTTTCAGAAACTTTTACATCACTGTGTCATTTCTTTGTCTATCCTGGTTAAAGCAATATCATATAAATAGTTGTTTAACAAGTTTTTTTTAAACGTGTTTACTTTGTTGGAGCTTTTTATATATTTATAAGTTATTAAAATGTTATAATCCTACTACTTTGTTGGAGTGCTATATATTTTTAATGTGACACATAATTGTGAAGACTTTGATGTACAAAAAGGCATCCCTGGAATCTTCCGCTTCAGGCTAGGTCCCACACACCCTTACAGTGAGAATCCCCTCCCCAATCACAATACAGGATCGTTATCAGATAGTAGGAACGCGTGTGGTGTGACGTATCTCATGAGATGGCGACCTTGATCTACTGTAACTCCTTTGAACAGGGGTGATTCTTTACAGTTGAGGCCATAAACTGCATCCGCAGGGCTACGTGATAGCCTGGGACCGGCCTGGACAATCAGACACAAAGGAAGAGGAATGTCAGAGGGTGCGGTAGTGAATAGGGTGAAAGGGTGGTGTCGGGCGGGCACAGGGTGTGATTCTCAGGGAAGAGCAGCACAGATGGGGGGAGGTTTATGGCCCATGCATAAGACAGAGAGCAGGGGTGACCAGTGCGTGGGGGAGATGCTTGCGAGGGTGGGGAGCCATGCTGAGGATCGGCGGCGTGCAGAGAGTGGGTCTGGTCAAGGCATCTAAAATGGCTGCCGTGCACGACAAAAGTGTGGCATTGGAAAACAAGCAAGATGGCGCACACAATGTTTATCAATACAGATTAATTTATAACAATTATTTTTAACAATATATTTACTCGCAGTGTCAAAATGGCGATCAACACTTCCTAATTTCCTTTGAATCGAACGTTAACAGAAGTCAAGCGGCAAAAAAAACAAAAAAAAATGCTCACGCGCAACCGCTGGAAGACAAGTATCAACATATATGAGCCTCCTCAACCACCCTCAGAAAACATAGGGGGTCAGGATACGTCTCCCATACCCCCTTATACCCAATACTCACATTGCTTTTCCTCCATCTAGTAATTTAATTAAATCGAAACACAAAATGGCGAATTCACGTTTGCGACCCGGTTCGCGAACCGAGAAGCGCTTCTACCGCAAAAAATCAAATTTTTATTATTTGCCCCACGGGACCCTTTAATAACCCCAACATCATTCCTAGGGGGTCAAGAGGGGTCTACCTTGCCCCCTTTCATTAAATTCCCCCTTCGTTTTTCTCCTCCTCTTGTCTCTCGATCCTACCGAGAGACAAGATGGTGGCCGCACCGGACTGTTTAGAATGTTGACAGACACCGGAGAGCCAATCAGCTTCGCTACGCAAAGCTCCGTTACGCGAAAAGTACGCGATCTGGAGCGCTATCTGGGACGCTGTCACAGATATATCTGTTTTTTTAAACGTTAATTTCTCAAAATCCACTGGAGCACATATATTGAGACCCAGCAAAGGCACATCGGGCTAACAGTCCCTATAATTTTGCCAAGTTTTGTATAAATCCATTCAGCCGTTTGAGCTAAAAGTGAGGCCTAAGGCCCTATGGAAAAATGAATGGGAAAAAACGCATTTTGGGACCCCCCTTTTTTCTCGGCCCCCCCTTGACGGAACCCCCTAAAGTTTCAGGGGCTGCTCAGAAAATGTGTCATTTTCCTGAAAATTTCAGCTGATTCCGTCCACAAACGCCAAAGTTATTAGACATAGAATTTTCAAAAGTTCCATAGAGAAAAAATCCTAACTATATATACCTACTGGCGACAGCCAGTAGGTAATATATATATATATATATATATACATATATACATATATATATATATATATATATATATATATATATATATATATATATATATATATATATATATATATATATATATATATATATATATATATATATATATATATATATATATATATATATATATATATATCAAAGATAAACATACTGGGAATGAGAAGAAATCAATACAAAGGATAAGGAAATCACCAAGTATAAAAAGCAAAAGTAGAGCAAAAGCAGAGACACCAGAAAAGGGAAAATTTATTGTACAAAAGAGGAAGTAAAAACACAGCCAGCCATCACCTACAGTGCTGGGAGGGCGAAAAATAAAATAAAACATAACATAACACAGTAGATTAGCGGCCACAAAAGACGCCACATGGCAGATGAGAACTAAACCCCGCCCCAACAGAGGATCCCATTACAGCATGCCCTCACAGGTGTACTGCCGCCGTTCAGTGAGCTGGAGGACCCAGTGACAGAGCCTCCATGGTGGAAGATCTGGATTGAGAGGCTAAACAACTACTTGATCACAACAAGAGAGAACGACGGAACGGTCAAGTTAGTCCTTCACTACGCCAGGGAGGAAATTCTCAAGCTATTTATGCATCTGACCAACATGGCATTGCCGCAGCCTATGACGCCACCGTGTAAGCACTAGATGCGCACTTCGACCCACAGCTCAAGCTAGGCCGGCCAGAATCAAGACCGAAAGAGTCGATGCCCTTCTCATGAGAACAAGGAATGAAGCATACAGGAAACCAAGGCCCCAAACGACCAAAGCACAGTGGGCCTGCGGTGAGCGCCATGAGCACCCAGCTGGAGAGTGCCCCGCGAAGGCTGGACCTGTGCCAATTGCGGGATTCCTAACCACTTCGCAGCAGTATGCTGGAAGAAGAACCTAGGAAAGGAAAACAGAGGGCAGAAGCTGCTATCTAGAGCGGTGCTCCGCTGTCCATCACAAACCTATCGTAATGCAAAGAACCGAAAGGAGCCAGTCAGGTGTACTACGGGCTGTAATACTCATCCCTGGATGAAGAAGAGAACTCAAATGTCACAGGAGAGCTCAACCCACGTGCTTCGTCAAGATGTCCGGGTCTGAAGTCAAGGGTATCTTCGACACAGGATCCTCAGTCAATGTAATGGGCATTCAGCAGTACCACCGTCTCCAACCCAGACCGCCTCTCACACCATCCAGGACCAAAATTTTTGTATATGGAAGCCAATCCCCACTGCCCTTAAGAGGGAAGATGTCAGTACCAGTAAAAGCAGAAGAACAAGAAGTCATGACGACGATCCACGTCATAGACCGTGAAGCAGACGCCCTGATCGGCAGGCACACCACCAAGAATCTAGGACTGGTGTACTTCACCAGGAGCAATCAGACACACCAGGTCGATTACATCCTGGACCAGTTTCCCGACAAACTATTCCAGGGGCTAGGCCGCTACAGGTGCTCGCCCATCAAGCTGCACATCAACAAAACGGTGGACCCAGTGGTGTAAAAGACAGCGACGGACCTCATTCCACCTCTGGCTCTTGGTTGAGAAGGAGCTTGAAAAGCTATAAAAGGCAAGGCGTGATTGCAAACATCTCATGCCTGATGCCGTTGGAGTAGGTACACAGACATAATATCGAAATTTAAATATCGATATACAATTATATCGAAGTTTAAATATCGATGTAACACAATACCGAAGGTAAGTAATATCGACACTATTTAATATCGATATCAGTAATATCGAAGTTAAATATATCGATGTGTAGTAATATCGATGTAAATAATTTCGATGTTACTAATATCGATTTTCTAATAATGTTTTTGTATATTATAATGTATATAATATGTTTTTAAGTATTTATTTATGTAATATAATTAAATTTAGCATTTTAGTTCAGTTGTGGGTTTATAGGGGAATAGGGTGGGAAGTAATTTAATTATGTTAAAATAAGTATTAATTAGTAGGAATGAATAAATAATTTTAATTAATTGGTAATTAATTTTAATTAATTGGAATGAATTTATAATTAAATTTATAATTAATAGATTAATTGATAAATATGTTATGTAGCGGGTTGTGGGTTTATAGGGGAATAGGGTGGGAAGTAATTTAATTATGTTTAAATAAGTATTAATTAGTAGGAATGAATAATTAATTTTAGTTAATTGGTAATTACTTTTAATTAATTGGTAATAAATTATAATTAATAGATTAATTGATAAATATGTTATGTAGCGGGTTGTGGGTTTATAGGGGAATAGGGTGGGAAGTAATTTAATTATGTTAAATTAAGTATTAATTAGTAGGAGTTATAAAATAATTTTAATTAATTGGTAATTAATTTTAATTAATTGATTAATCGATAAATATTGATTAATTGATAAATATGTTCTGTAGTGGGTTGTGAGTTTATAGGGGAATAGGGTGGGAAGTAATTTAATTATGTTAAATTAAGTATTAATTTGTAGGAATTATTAAATAATTTTAATTAATTGGTAATTATTTTTAAATAATTGGTAATTATTTATTTAATAGTTTATTTTTTGATTAATAAATGTTATTTTTTATTTATAAGTATGTTATTTTAACTCCTACGCTATCCAACACTTTCCCTACTGTTGCACTCTCTGGAGTGGGAATAGTAATTTTAACCCCTACGCTATCCAACATTTTCCCTACTGTTGCACTCTCTGGAGTTGGAATACTAATTTTTAACCCTACGCTATCCAACACTTTCCCTACTGTTGCACTCTCTGGAGTGGGAATAGTAATTTTTACCCTTACGCTATCCAACACTTTCCCTACTGTTGCACTCTCTGGAGTGGGAATAGTAATTATTACCCTTACGCTATCCAACACTTTCCCTACTGTTGCACTCTTTGGAGTGGGAATAGTCATTTTTACCCCTACGCTATCCATCACTTTCCCTACTGTTGCACTCTCTGGAGTGGGAATAGTAATTTCTACCCCTACGCTATCCAAAACTTTCCCTACTGTTGCACTCTCTGGAGTGGGAATAGTAATTTTTACCCCTACGCTATCCAACACTTTCCCTACTGTTGCACTCTCTGGAGTGGGAATAGTAATGTTTACCCCTACGCTATCCAACACTTTCCCTACTGTTGCACTCTCTGAAGTGGGAATAGTCATTTAAACCCCTAAGCTATCCAACACTTTCCCTACTGTTGCACTCTTTGGAGTTGGAATAGTAATTTTTACCCCTATGCTAGCCAACACTTTCCATACTGTTGCACTCTCTGGAGTGGGAATAGTAATTTTTACCCCTACACTATCCAACACTTTCCCTACTGTTGCACTCTTTGGAGTGGGAATGGTAATTTTTACCCCTACGCTATCCACCACTTTCCCTACTGTTGCACTCTCTGGAGTGGGAATAGTAATTTTTACCACTACGCTATCCAACACTTTCTCTACTGTTGCACTCTCTGGAGTGGGAATAGTATTTTTAACCCCTACGCTATCCAACACTTTCCCTACTGTTGCACTCTCTGGAGTTGGAATAGTAATTTTTGCCCCCACGCTATCCAACACTTTCCTTACTGTTGCACTCTCTGGAGTGGGAATAGTACTTTTAACCCCTACGCTATCCAACACTTTCCCTACTGTTGCACTCTCTGGAGTGGGAATAGCAATTTTAACCCCTACGCTATCCAACATTTTCCCTACTGTTGCACTCTCTGGAGTTGGAATACTAATTTTTAACCCTACGCTATCCAACACTTTCCCTACTGTTGCACTCTCTGGAGTGGGAATAGTAATTTTTACCCTTACGCTATCCAACACTTTCCATACTGTTGCACTCTCTGGAGTGGGAATAGTAATTTTTACCCTTACGCTATCCACCATTTTCCCTACTGTTGCACTCTCTGGAGTGGAAATAGTAATTTTTACCACTACGCTATCCAACACTTTCTCTACTGTTGCACTCTCTGGAGTGGGAATAGTATTTGTAACCCCTACGCTATCCAACACTTTCCCTACTGTTGCACTCTCTGGAGTTGGAATAGTAATTTTTGCCCCCACGCGATCCAACACTTTCCCTACTGTTGCACTCTCTGGAGTGGGAATAGTACTTTTAACCCCTACGCTATCCAACACTTTCCCTACTGTTGCACTCTCTGGAGTGGGAATAGTAATTTTTACCCCTACACTATCCAACACTTTCCCTACTGTTGCACTCTTTGGAGTGGGAATAGTAATTTTTACCACTACGCTATCCAACACTTTCTCTACTGTTGCACTCTCTGGAGTGGGAATAGTATTTTTAACCCCTACGCTATCCAACACTTTCCCTACTGATGCACTCTCTGGAGTTGGAATAGTAATTTTTGCCCCCACGCTATCCAACACCTTCCCTACTGTTGCACTCTCTGGAGTGGGAATACTACTTTTAACCCCTACGCTATCAAACACTTTCCCTACTGTTGCACTCTCTGGAGTGGGAGTAGTAATTTTAAACCCTACGCTATCCAACACTTTCCCTACTGTTGCGCTCTCTGGAGTTGGAATAGTAATTTGTACTCATACGCTATCTATGTTTATAATTTTATTATTATTAATTTTATGTTGTTATTAATTGTTATTTATAATATTAATTCATCTTTATAAAATTATTTATATATATTTAATGGATGTCTTTTTTTGTACTTTTATGTTGGTATTAATTGTAATTTATATTAATATTGTATGTATATACATTTATTTTTATATTATTATATTTTTATATATTTATAAGTTATTAAAATAATTAATTTAGACTTATTATTAATGAAAAATATACTATGTATTATATATTTATTAATAATTATTCTTTTTTACATTAATTGTTAATATTTTATAATATAATATATTTTTAAACATGTTTATTACATTCATAATTATTATTTTGTTAATATGACAATTTTATTTAATTAAAAGATAACGATATTTAACAAAAAACGATATATTTTACATTCGATATTTTTTTTCCGATATTTTGGTACTTACCTTTTTAAAGATAGCATCCCGATATTTTGTCCTTCGATATTTTTGTTGCGATATATTTGTATATCGATAATGTGTTTGTCGATAATTAGTCAGACTTTCGTTGGAGCATGGGAAGCGAACCTTACACCTCTCCTTAATGATGATCAATGCCAGTATTGTTGTGTGCAGGCACGTGCGCTTTCACCTAACGATCAACTACGTCTGATGCATTTTTAAATTCATACATACATTATACCGCATGGCGGAAAGGTTGTATAGAGCGGGAATGATTGAAGATGCAGGCTGCGTGTGCTGTGCGATACCCTGCAACAATTTTATACACCTTACGTGGGACTGTCTACCTGTGCGTTGATTCTCGGAGGTGGTTTTTAAGGCTATGAAGGCAATTACAAGTAACACACTAGAATGCACCCCGCATGTTGCACTCTTGCGCTATGTGAAGGATGTGATGACAAAGGGGTCCAGGCTCACTGCAATGCTTATTTTACTCTCTGAGCACTGAGTGACTATGAGATCGGGCCAACAAGTATGGCAGACTGCCTCAAAGATGCAGCATTTTGCCCAGACTAGTTAAATGTGTACTGTAAATTGATGCATGCGTATGCTCGCTCACCCCAAGGACATATGGTCTCCCCTGGAGGTGTACCTTCATGCCAAAGCTGAACTAGAGGAAGCCAGGACAGCTGATTGCATGAAGGATCCAGAGAGACATACCACGCACTAGAATAGAGTAGAGTGCTTGATGGGCCAGGGAATAGTGTAAATATAGTCAACTGACTTAAGCTTGGATTGCGCTGCTGTGGTATAGAGACAGAATATCGAGCTGTAAATATCGACTTGCACTATTATCGAGTTGGCATTATCGAGACACAGAAATATCGACTGCAAGAATTTTGTGGTCAAGAATATCGAGTTTAAGGTAAGCAATAAATTAAAAATATCTAAGTCATTAATATTGTTTGCAAAAATATAGTTGTTAAAATATCATTTTTTTAGTTAGTGTTATGTATTTTAGTATGTACTTTAAATGTATAGAATCTATTTTTTTGTCTAAGTATTGCTTTTTTTTGTATAATATATGTGTTATATCTTTCTGTTGGTATTCATTTTTTGTTAATTATATTTTGCGTTTTAGTTCCGTAGCGAGTTGTGGGTTTATAGGGGTATAGGGTGGGAAGTAATTTAATTATAATAAATTAAATATTGATTTGTATATATTTAATTTATATCTTATAGTGTTAATTGTGGGAATTAGTTTATTATTAAATAATTAATGATTGGCTTTACATTTTTATTTATTAATTAATTGGTAAATATTTTAATTGTGTCATTATTTTAGGAGCGGGTTGTGGGTTTATAGGGGAATAGGGTGGGAAGTAATTTTATTATAAATAAATTATTCTTTTTTATTAATTAATATTTCTTTACTTAATATTTTATATTTTTAAGTGTGTGTAATTAATGTATTAACAATTATTTAAAATGTGCTTGTTAATTGTTATTATTTAATGAAGTCATTGTTAATTATTTACGTTATAGGGGAATAGGGTGGGAGGTAATTTATTTATAATGCCAATTAATTACTTGAAATGTTAATATGGCACTTGTGTAATTAATTTGATGTGTGAGCTGTGGGGGTTATAGTGGCAAATGGTGGGAAGTACATTTTTTAAAATTAATTAAAGATGTGTTGTTAATTGATATTACTATATTATTGTACAATTAGTTATGGAAATTGTGTAATTATTTTTAGGTGTGTGTTGTGGTGTTTATTTGGGTAGAGTGAGGAAAGTAATTTAGTTTAAATTAATTATTAATTACTTTATGATTAATATTCTTTATTACATGATAAATATTTTTGGTAATTGTTTATTTTTATTTTGTTTGTGGATTGTGGATCTATAGGGGTAACATTTGATTAGTACATTAATTTGTATCTCTTTTAATGTGTTTTTTAATTAATATTTTTTTATTTAGATCTGTGTTGTAATTTGTGTGGTGTTCTAGGTTAGAAAAAAACATATTACATTTATTTAATAATTAATGTTTTTGATATAAATAATTTCTATTACAACAAATTTATGTTTGTAAATTATTTTAACATTTTTAAAAATTAAACTTGGTATGTACTTTTTATATTTTTCCAACATTATATTATGCTTCTATCTTTTGTATTTTTTTTATATTTTTACATGTGTTTTGTGTTTTTTGTTTTTTATTACCTTTTGTATTGTAGTTGATATATATATATATTTTTTTTTCTTTGAATTGTCTTCAGTGGTAGTAGTAATTGTTACCCCTCCGCTATCGAGCACTTAGTAAATTATTCCGATCCGCTATCCAATACTTTCCCTACTGCTGCATTTGCAGGAGTGGGAATAGTAATTTATACCCCTCCACTATCCAACACTTTCCCTACTGTTGCACTCACTGGAGTGGGAATAGCACCTTTTCCCCTCTACTATCCAACACTATCCCTACTTTTGCACTCACTGGAGTGGAAATAGTAATTGTATCCCCTCTGCTATCCAACACTTTCCCTACTGTTGCACTAGCTGGAGTGGGAATATAAGTTTTCACTCCTCCACTACCCAACATATTCCCTACTGTTGCACTTGTTGGAGTGGGAATAGTAATTTTTACCACTCTGCTGTCCAACACTTTCCCTAATGACGTCTAGCAGGAGTGGGTAAAGTAATTTACATCCCTCCGCTATCCAATACTTTCCTTACTGTTGCACTCACTGAAGTGGGAATAGTAATTATTTCCCCATCAATATCCAACACTTTCCCTACTGTTGCACCGCTGGAGTGGGAATAGTATTTTTTCTCCTCTGCTAACCAACATATTCCCTACTGTTGCTCTTGTTGGAGTGGGAATAGTAATGTTTACCCCTCTGCTATCCAACACTTTCCCTACTGTTGTTCACGCAGGAGTCGAAACAGTAATTTTTCCCCTCTGCTATACAACACTTTCCCTACTGTTGGGCTCGCTGAAGTGGGAATAGCAATTTTTTCTCTTTCGCTATCCAACACTTTCCCTACTATTGTATTCACTGAAGTGGGAAGACAAATTTTTACCTCTCCGCTATCCAACACTTTCCCTACTGTTGCACTTGTTTGAGTTGGAATAGTAAAGTCTAACCCTTCGCTATCCAACACTATCCCTTCTGTTGCACTCGCTGGAGTGGTTATAGTAATTTTTACCTCTCCGCTATCCAACACTTTGCCTACTGTTGTACTCACTGGAGTGGGAATAGTAATTTATATCCCTCCGCTCTCCATAATTTTCTCTACTGTTGCACTCAATGTATTGCAAAATGTAGGTTTAAAAAATATTAAACATTTTAATATTTTAATTTATAATATATTTTTTTAATTAATGTCTATGTTACAGCTGTATGTATATATATATTTATAATTTTACATTATTTTGTACATCAACATTTTTTTACAACAATATTTTTTTGCAATATTTTTATATTCACATTTATAAATATATATGAGGTCGATATTTTTGATGACGATATTTATGTCCTGATATTTGTGTAGGTCGATATTCTGTCAGTGATACTGCATTGCCATCGCTGCCACATTTTGCTGCTTGCTGAGTGATTGCCCCTCCACTTTCCCACAAACCTCCCCCTTCTTTGTTGGCACATGGTACAAAACAAATATATTACGTATTACTTGATGATGCGTACATGTAATGTCATATTCAATTGGAACCACTGTTGTTGAGTACTGTGTTGTCTAAGTTTCCCTGAAATTTTATAAAAAGAAGAAAAAAACTTAAAAAACAAATCTCCAATTTAGTTTAGGAGTGATCTGTAGAGTGAATGTGGCTTGAATCTGCACTGGAACATTTATACTAAACGCACACTGCATGATTTATGACAGACGTTTTTGAGAGCTATACTTGAATGAGTAGAAACTCATGTTTACTTTGCACATATTGTTTATCTAAATGGGAAATAGGAAGGATCTGAGCCCCTTTCAAACTCTGAATTTTCTGATAAAGTCCATGTCATATTGAGGTACCAATATAGGCTAGCAAAGAGAATATTTGATATTAATGTGCACTTTACAATTCTGATGAGTATGTGTGATATTGTAGTTAAAGCTAAAATGCTTGAACATAATATTGAACCAGAAATATTGTTCGCATAAAACATAAGTTAGTTACTCACCAGTGAAAGAAGTAAGGTATTCCAAACTAGCATAGCCATAGTTTCATAAAAGATATTTATGTTTCAGTTTTCATGAATCACGTAGATATATTGAAGGTATGTAGATTAAAATAGGAAGTATTAGATACTGCAGCAGAGCTTGGCTACACAGTGTCTCTCTTTTCTCTATTACCACATTTACTTTTCACTGGGTTCACTGTTAACCAGCATTATATGCAAATGATAACTAATGCCCAGCCAAGCGCAAGCAATGCTTATGCCAAAATTCAGGAAATTTGTGATTCAACTTTAACATGAATTTCAAGAAAGAATGTAATTATTCGTGAATTAACAAGTGGACAGCATTCAAGTGGTGCAAGAGCAAAAGGAGCCTTGAAGATTAGGTTATGCAGATAATGGTTTTAAGAATGAGGACAGAAAGGCCTGTATTCAGACAGCTAGAACATGAAACCAAATTCAGTGGATCACATGAGGAGTAATCCATGAATAATCATTCAGTGCTGCATGCTAAATGTAAAAATGGAAATACTGAAATGATTATCCCAAGGTTTATGTTTTTCAGGGATTGGAACATAATGGGGCCAATTACGATGTCGGTCAGAAAGCCTCCGACCTCTAGTCAGAACCTTTAAACCGCGGTTGGTGGCTTTCCGACCGACACCGTCGGTTTGCACTCCGACCACCGAATCACGATGTCGATGGTCAGAGCGTTAACCGTCCAGGTATTCTGACGCAGTTCTGACCGGCTCTCCGAATCTTCCGGCCGGTTAAACCCCCACCGTAATCCCTATGGATGGCATTTACACCATTGGGATTACAATGATGGTTCCCCACAGCCTTTCCGTGCCACCCTTTCCGACATGGAAAGGCTGTCAGAATATGACTTTGAGGGCCTCTAGCAGGGCCTCCTTGCCTCCGCAGCTTACGATTGGTGAATGAGGTGGTACCTAGGGTGCTCCCTGTAAGCCCATGCACTGTGTAGCAGGCATCACAGGGTGCCTGCCAAAGGGTGCAGTGTTTTACACACACACCCATTTCTTTACAGGAGCCTTCATTACACCCGGTTTACTGCTGTAACACAAGCTCCTACAGAAGAAACGTGAGTATCCGACTGAACAGTGTTTGTTTGCATTGTAATCTGCCGGTCAGTACCGCCGACCGGAGGTCAGTCGGTCCAGAGATGGTGTCGGTCAGAGGCAACTCTGACCGACATGTTATAAGCCACAATATGTGTTCCTTGATCATCGACATATCCCAGAAAAGTATTCAACTTTTTGTGTATATCTTGCTGCATCCCAGGGGCACTTGCTGTAGGATGTATGCGCACTTATGCAAAACTTGCAAAGAGGAAGATTGAGTGTTGAGCCTGAGAAGAGAGTTATTGTGCAGTCTGAGGCGCAGGGTTTCCAAACTCTATTTCCTTTCCCTCCTATGCATACAGATCTGGTGCACATTGTTTGTGTCGTTTAGATAAGTTTCTCACGTCAGATCAAACTTCGGCAATTTCTGTTATTGGTCATTGTTGCTGGGCTAATATGCTTTAAAATGCACCTATCCTTGTTTATTTTCCCAAAATTCTGAAAAGGGAGATGCTTCATTATTGGGGACACGCTTCATTATTCATGAAATGCTGCATTGCAGGCAAGGACTACTCGCCCCAGGTACCAGCGGGGCTCAGAGTGTCAAGGCAGCCCCTCCCTCCATTATCAGGTCTTCAAAAGCTTTCCGCGAGTCCCGCTTCGCGGGACACGCTTCATCATTCACGAAAGGCTGCAGGGGGCTGATTGCAAGCAAAGACTACTCGCCCCAGGTACCAGCGGGGCTCGGAATGTTGAGGCAGCCCCTCCCTTCACCACCAGGAGTACCATAACAAGTGGCGCCGGGAGAAGCCCGGGACAAGGGAGGGGCCGTCTGCGGCCGTCCTAGGCAGACCGAGGCAGGGCTGGACCCCCCCCTCTAACGAGTGACTTTGTTGTACATCAGAACTTAATAAGGTACTGTGATCACTTATCGGTTGTATAATTCATTAAAGGACCATTTCTGAGTGTGCTCTACCAGCCCCTTCCTTCTTAAAATATCGCCATATCAGAATGGGGAAAAGAAAGGCTATGGAGGGGGTGGGAGCCCCTGTCACTACAATTAAAAAAAGGAAGAAGTCTAAGAAATTATCACATGCCGCTACTAACTGTGTAATGTCAAGTATCGAAACAATAGTGTTGAAGATTGTGAGAATATCTTATTGACTGCTACTGCCTCAAGTAATGTGGATACTTCTGACCCTTTGGTGGAAAGTCTATTGCGTAGAACAAGTAAAGTCATCCCAGCTATCTTCACTAAAAACTTAAAACCTAAGTGTTTACTGGATAATATATACTCTAACTCCCATAACCCCATAGAGGTAAATGTTATAGAGGCACATAAAGGGGTAAATGTTAATGCCATCACTGAAAGGCCAAATGAGAACACAGATAGGTCCCCGTGCCACCTAGAAAAGGAAGTGGGTATTACTTGTACCAATCGATTTGCGGTGTTGGAAGGGGGGTCAAGGGAAATAGGTGAGGTTTTAACGCAAAAGGTTGGGGGAGGATATGAAGGATAGGAATAGTCCAGATGGATGTTCTAGAGGCTTGAACTTTAATCATAGGCTAATGGGAAAAGTAAAAAGCCTGGAATAGAGCAAATAATGACGGACCTTACAAAATGGAAGGCTCCACATAAAGTAATCTCCCCACATGCAGTGCCAGTACCTAACCCTGTTAAAGCTCCCATTCCACGATTGACCCCAATAATCCAGACTGCAGAGGTGGCATCATCTAAACGTACACAACAAACTGCCCCATTGTCAGTTGGCAAAACCACAGGAGATTTACGCATTCTGCATCCAGCCCAATCACCTCTTGCTAAAAGAACAGCTAGGCACAACACCTCAAGCTCAATTCCCATAGTAGCAAAACAGAGGGACCTAACATTACACCGCAGGGACCTGCAGGGCATGACACTCATTATGGAGATAGGGATAGACTATCCACTGGGATCACAGCAGCAAAATTCCCCTGTGGCACTGTTTACATGACTGGGGTTACTAAGCGGGAGGCTACCAGTAATTATGAGAACAGTGATTCCTTACGCAACAAGGCCATTCATTGGCTTCGTTATGTTAGAGTGTGCAGGTCAGTTATTAGGGAGGACATGATCAATGTTAAAAGACTTTCCTTGCCCAGATTGTGTTTGGTAATCAAACAATTGCTGATGACTTAGTAGCCTTGGAGTACAGGACTTGCCCCCCCAGGAATTGCAATATTCAAATTAGATCAACACCACTATGGATTAATTATAGGCCCGAGGATCAATCAGGCCTTAACCATATAGATTGACCACCAAAGGGTGATCGTTTGAATAGTGCAACTCAAAAATATGATACACAAAATCCTGAGCATCAGATCATCTGCTCTGCAAACATTGTAGACAAGGAGGGCAGGGCGATTAATGATGAGGCTACTCCACCTGGGGATGGAAGTTCTAATGAAGTGCCCATCATTGATAGGTCCCTAACCACAGCTGTAGGAGGAATAGCTTCAGATATAATCACCAGCAACACTAATCCAAACACGAAAACAATTAAACTGATTTCTTGGAATATAGCGGGCCTCCAGAAAAATATGTTAAACCCTGAATGGAGCGAATTCGAAGATATGTTTGATATCTGCATGTTTCAAGAAACATGGAGCATATCCCCCCAATATAAATGTGGATATTCTACCCACTTTATTCCGGCCGTCAGTACAGGGAGAGGTCGACCTTCGGGGGGTTTATATGTTTGGATCAAAGTAGCGCTTAACCTGGTGGTTACTGTTCACTCTTTGCCATCGCAGGATATACTGTATATCTCTGTTAAGGGCAACCATTCAATAAGCTCTTTTGATCTGTTTAATGTGTACGCCCGAGGGTCCCCGGGAGGTAAAACCTCATCCATCATTGCCTTACTTGAGGGAGCATTGGCAGATATTCCTTTACTGTCCAGTGTCATCATAGGGGGAGACTTTAACTGTACCTACGAACCCTTAAGTGCTGATGATATTGTGGACATGAATGAAGACGATTGTAAAAAGTCTATCCCGCCTTTGACCCTAGCTCCAATCAAAAAGTGGACTCCAAGAGCGATCCAAATTAAAAGGCCCTAACAATAGAATATAACTTACGTGCCCTGAACAGTAGGACAATCTCGAACCCTAATGGTGCGAATACCTACAATAAACTTAGTTTGCCATCCCGAATTGATTATATTCTGCTTGACATTGGCTCTTGGAACAGACTAATTGATATGGAAATCATACAGTCGCAGGATAGCGATCACAACCCGCTTTGTATGGAAATAAAATAGGGTTTGGATAGGGAATCCGCAGATGATCCATTAATGATAACAAAATAATTAGTCCCATCCAACTCCAATCGCAGGCTTAAATGGAACAAGGTGTTGTGTCAAGAAGACAGCCTACTTTGTATCAAAGATCTGGTGGAATTAGAAACCAGGGAACATGTATCTAAAATCTGTGTCCACCATACCAATCAAAAATTCTGCCTTACAGACTCCTACAATACCCTAATGAAGAAAATTGGCTCCTTTTTCACAATAAAAATACAGGGGGATCAAAAAGGAAGAATCCAATAAAAGCCAGCAATCCATGGTACACGGTACAATGTAGGGAAAGGAGAAGGGCCATAGCAAATGCTATTAGAAAAAAGGATACCACAGCTGTACGGTTGGCTAGAAAGGAATACAATTTGTGTATCAAAAGTGCCAAGAGGGATTGGGAGGAGGAATATTGGCAGGAACTAAAGGCCGCCACCAGCTTAAAAAACGCAACTCTGTTTTTTAACCTGATAAACAAATTAGACAGAAGAGGTATGGAGCCCCTAGCCAACCACATAACTGAACAGTAATGGCATTCACACTTCAAAAATTTGTATTGTGGTGAAGATGAGGCAGGCCCATTGGGTAGGGCACAAAATAACCATATTAATGAGGGGTCTGGATCCGTAGAACCCTTTACAACCCGGAAAGTTCTTGATGCTATTAGGAATGTAACCCCTGCAAAAGCGACAGGCCCGGATGGGCTACCAGGTGATTTATATATACATGATCCCAAGTTATGGTCGGATTTTATTGCCCCCCTCATGAATTTAATCCTCAGTGGTCATTCTGTACCCGACTCTTGGAAGGATGCGGAAGTGGTCACCATACATATGAAAGGTGATAGGGAGGACCCTGCCAACTACAGGCCGATTAGTTAAATCGACGCTATGCAGAAAGTAGTTGGCAGGGTCATTGTAAATAGAATGGACAGATGGTAAGAGGAGGGGAATATACTTTTCCACTTCCAGGCGGGCTTTCGTAAAAAAGTGGGTACAATGGACCAGGTTTTTAGGTTCTGGGAAATGTATTGGAAAACAGTAACTATTATGAAGGGGAATCTCTATTTGGCCTTTATAGACCTCAAAAGTGCATTTGACTTGGTACCTCGTGACAAACTTTGGAGGGTGTTTGCAAGATATGGCGTTCCCTTGTTACCTCCTGGAGATTATAGTTAAACTCCATGAGGATAGCGATTAGATGGGGGAGACAGGGTCAGCTAACGGGGAGGGTGTCTGTGAACAGGGGGGTACGCCAGGGCTGCGTGATGGCCCCTACATTGTTCTCCCGCTTTATCAATGGGGTGGCAGACCATCTGAGGGAGTGCAGTGCCGACGCCCCAGTCCTGGCAGGGGAGAAAACACCAACTCTCCTCTTCGCGGATGACACCCTCCTGTTGGCCAAAACCATATCTGGACTACAAAAATTACTGGATAGATTTAGCCTGTTCTGCCACAAACGTGGGTTGACCATTAACACAACCAAAACCAAGCTGATAATGTTGCCCCCCTCCAAAAAAGCAAAGAAAATTAACATCATTCTTAATGGGACATCTGTTGAGGTGGTTGAGGATTTTGACTACCTGGGAATCAGAATCAACAGCAGAGTGAAGTGGGATTCCTTTGTGGCCAAGATGCTGCTAAACCTCAAGAGAGTCTCAGGTGCCATTCTAAGGAGCCAGCGAATGTCAGTCAGCAGACTTATCGCCCCGGCTTTTGCTGTTTATGAGGGGAGGGCGTTGCCCTCTGCGACCTATGGGGCTGAACTCTGGGGATGTGAAAATGTCCCAGAATTGGTAAGAGCAGAGAACCAATTTATTAGGGACTTAGTTTCCCTTACTACTTCAACTCCACTGAAACCCCTCCCCTTTCCATGAAATGGGCAAATGCTCCATCCTAGATATAGTTAACCTTCGCCCCTTGCTGTTTTGGGTGCGCCTGAGGAGGACCCCAGAGCTAGCAAACTATGCCTTGGTGATGGATGAACTAATTGCCTTGAACTGTGTGAATAAAATACAGTGGGTAAATAAACTGAGACAAATGGTTTTGAAACTGGGCTTGGCTGAATTCTGGACCTCTCAGTCCCCCCCCCCCCCACCCCCCCAAGCAAGTAATCAAGAAAATTTATTGGGACTGGGTAGATGCGATGGAACAGAAGAACTTGAAATGTGGATCACTAACCACGCAGTTCTTAGAACACAAGCCAAGCAGAAAGTTGGAACCGTTTTTGGACTTTATTAGAATACCAAGAGACAGATCGGTCTTCCTAAAAATGAGGTATGGGACATTACCCCTCAATAAATTCACAGAAAGATGGAAAGGATCAAGGGTCTCAAACAGAAGTTGCCCTTGTTGCCCGTGTAAATCAGAATCCTTACCCCATTTTTTGTTTGTCTGTATGGCTTATAAGAGGGCTAGGCTGAGATGGTTGAAACCAGTTTGTATAAAGTTGGGGGTCAGAGATTTCCGGGTTGCCCTACGTATCCTTACAACTAATACAACATCCCTTCTTATTGTATGTGGAGTGGCAAAATATCTATCATGCGCCTGGCTTATCCGCACTAGGATGTTAAATGCTAACAAAGTATAGATTTTATATATACTGTCACCAATTCATATTTATTTTAATACTGCTGTACTTCAGTATTGTCATCAAATTGTTCTTATCATTGTAAATAATATTTTATTGTCTTTTATTACATGAATTGTACATTTTTATCAAATATGCTTTTCTTATTTTTGAATAGAATGTATGTACTTTTATGATATGACAATATCGAATAAAGTATTACAACAACAACAACAACGAAAAGAGAGAACTCTTCAACCTCCTGTGAATCAACCTTTAGGTTTTGTCAAATTTAGAGCAATGTTTCCTAAACCAAGTGCTTTATTAAATTACATCCACACATCTAATTTTTTAACCAAACAATCTGAATTGGACGTGTTGAGAACACTAGTAAATACCTCACTCTGGGGTAATAGAATGTATCCGGTTTTGTAAATACCTCAACCTATTTTGCACAATTTGTCATCAGGAGTGATGTGGGTGATTATGTGTATGTCCCCTATACATTATATAAGCTACTTTGGGAAGCCTAAAAGTCTAACGTGTGTAATGCACACAAGCAAAACAATGGCAAAAATTGTAATTTCAGGCGACAAAGCCTTTCCCCAAAATCCAGTTGGACCATACAACAGTAAGACCCATTCTTTTTTAAACTCACGTTTATACACTGTTTTCTCAATACAAGCTATCGGAAAGGCGAGCATGTGATTGAAACTGTTACTTTGAGCGAAACTAATGAATGAGAAGACAGCAGAAGCTTCTCACGAAAACAAATGAGAAAAGTCCTTGAAGACTTGATACTGAAATACGACAAGAGCTGACTCCACTACTTTCAATGTCTTTATGATGCCAGTTCTGTAAATGAGGCTAAGCTTACTACACAATGCAGGACATGTGTAATTGTATAACACTGAATACAATGGCTTGTGGGTCCCAGAAAAGCTTGCAATTTTAGTATTAAATCATTTTTATTGAAGGAGTGTCACACAATAAGCATACACAAAATATCAGTGACGTTACTTGAAATAGCTTAACCAAAGCAGAATACACAAGATAGACTGCGTCCGACAGCAACCACGGACCGAAGCCAGTGCAATATCTGAGGGTTGTATGTCAATACAATGCAGGCTTTTACCCCGCGTGCCATTACAGCGTGGGCTTTACAACGCAAGTCGTTACCACGACTTGCGCTGTAGGGTGCTGGACTTTGGAATAGTAAGATTTACTATTTCAACACCAGCCTACGTACAGTAGGGAAGGTGTTGGAATAGTAAATCTACTATTCCTTAGCCTAGAGCGCCTTCCAGCACAAGTCATGGTAACGACTTGCGTTGTAAGGCCCGCGTTTTAATGGTAGTGCGGTGTAAAAACCACGTGGTAATGGATGTTCCCCATATCTGAGTGCGTACAACCCCCTCATGAAAGAAGTCAAACAGAAAAAAAAAAGATGAACAAAGAAAAGGAAAAACAACTACTCCCTCCCCTACCTTCCCTAACCCGCCCCTCCCCTCTGGTCCCAGTCCACCATATTGAGCAGAGTTCTTCCCGCCAACTTATTCTCCACCATCCGTGTCAGAGAGACGTAACAGTCTAAGGTACCGTGGGCAGGTAACCTCACGAAACTCAGAAGACAACAGGGACAAAAAGGGCTGCATAATTCCGTATATTTTGCTCCCTCCCCAGCCGCTGTTAGAGAGAGTTTTTCCATGCCAAGCACCATCCATAGATGATGGCGCAATCCATGCAGTGTAGGAACAAGCTCCGTCCGCTAGTGAGCTACAATATTCTGCAGTGCTGAGCCTAGCGCAATCGCAATCAGGCGACCTCTACGGGAGCGCAGCGGATACCTCAGGAGAAGACAAATTTGGATTAATGTGCACTTCTGGTTCATATAAAAACATTATTGACAATTTAAGGATGACAAATATCGGTGCATATTAAGGCATGAATGAGCAGTGCTGAGTTTGTGGTAAAGCACTGGCATTGACACAAAAATAAAAGATTCTACTTTCTCAGGGTTAATATGTGTGCCACATCTGTCCTTGTATAATTGCAGTTTTGTACATGTACCAGTGATTTGCCCCAGATCACACAATTTGTTAAAGAAAAGAGGCCTGGCGCTAATTATGTCCATGAAAGCAGTGGCTGGGGTCTGGTATTCAATCCTGGTGGATAGGCGAAACTGTCTATTAATTGATAAAATATTTCAAAATATTTAAGGCCTGATTTAGAGTTTGGTAGTTTGGTTACTCTATCACAGACATGACAGATTTCTTGTTTGCATAAATATACGTGCCACAGGCTATATTGCACTTGTAATAAGGCGGATATCCATCACGTTGTGTAGGGTTCTCATTTCTGCCAAACTCCAAATCAGGTTCTAAGTCAGAATTAACTACCTTTGGGCCATTATAGTGGACTATGGTCAATAACTAAGGACGTTATATTGAAGTAATATGCTGTGGTTAAAAAAGTAATATGCTTTAAACTGAAAATATTTTTCATACTTTTTGTGTAAAACGTTCATCTATTTTCATTTTGTGCACCTGAATACAAAATAAAACTTTAAAATGTAACTTTAAAGCACGGAAATATAACATAGGTCTCTAGGTTTGTCTATGGACAATTTAATAACTAGACTGTAGCTCTTGTCTTGCCAAATATATTATATTTTCACCAGTTGATAACTCATGTCAATTCTAATTCTAATTAAATGAATATTATTATCGTAAATTAGCAACAATAGAGATTTACATACTGATTCAAAAATGTTAAGGTTTTATACCTCCAGAGGGAATATGACCTTCATGATTCGCAAAGATATCACCACTTACGTCTCCTCCACACCCTACGCTCATACGTACATCGCAGTACATCAATACCGGAATACTCCCCCATGGAGGATAGACTACTCCTTGGCCCCATCCTAGAGAAGCCTACATCCACCAACTACCGCAAGCTCATAAATAATTTGCCAGACCCTTTGACATTGCTTAGGGTTGCATGGGCCCAAGACCTTTGCAGCCTGGACGACGATGGACTAGCAGGATGCCATACAGAGTCCGCACGATATAGAAATCCGCTCAAGGTTTAGACTGGTGCAGTTAAAGATACTTCACAGTATCTACTACCCTCGCGCACACCTATATGCTTGGGGCAGGAGTCAGTCGGACCTTTGCTTGAGGGGCTGTTAACAGGAGGGTACCTTATACCATATATTGTGAGAGTTTCCGGAGGTTGTTCCCTTCTGGACCAGGTCACTGACACCATGTCTGTAGTAGTGGACGAAACCGTTCAGTTGGAGCCAAAGTGCCTGTTGTTAATGATTAAAGGGGGCTCAGACTGGTCCATATGCATGGAGATTTGGCTAGCATTAGCAGTGGTGGTGGCAAAACGGAACATGGCCAGGTGGTGGGGTCACAGGCACCTCAGCAATTGGAGGAGTGGAGGTGGGATCTTGATTGGTGTCAAAGGGCCGAAGTAACTATATACAGGAGTATTGAATGCGCTAAGAAACGGAAGAAAGTCTGGGGGCCTTGTTTGAAATACAGGAGGACAGAATAGGAATTGGGGAAGTAACTACGAGAATTGAGTATCTTACTTGGGTCTTCATATGCTTTACTTTGTTATACTCAATGCTTTTCCCTGACATGCTTTTCAGATATTGTCTGCTATTGTTTGGTTTTAACATCAATCAATGTTAATAAAAATAATTTTTTTAAAATACGTACAGGTTTATTTTTGGCCTGACATATCTGTGAGGCAAGTTAGCCTACTATCCCCCCTTATAAATCAGTCTACTACTACTACTACTACTACAACTATTACTACCACTAATAATGATAATAAAATTAATAATTATGGGACTTGCTCCTCTCTCCAGGATCACCCCGTACCTTTTTGCGCTCACCCTCCTAGTTTTTCTGAATTCATTTGTGTTGGCTCTATGACTCCATACACTTTACCACTGCTAACCAGTGCTAAAGTGTTTGTGCTAACATGCTAACGTTGGTTTTCTTGACATTTTGCAATTTAATTTTGCTCATAAGTCCCTAGTAAAGTGGTTATACATGCGCCGAGGGCCTGTAAATTAAATGCTACTAGAGGACCTGCAGCCTTAATTGTGTCACCCACTCAAGTAGCCCTTTAAACTTGTCTCAGGCCTGCAATTGCAGTCTCTGTGTCTAATATTCAACTGCCATGTCAACCTGGCACAGTAAGCCCTTTTTCAGACTCAAACCTTCCTTTTTAATAAACAAATATGTCACCCCTAGGCTAGGCCCTAAACAGCCAGCAGAGCAGGGTGTAATGTATTTTAAAATGTAGGCAATGTAATTAAAAGTTTTACATGACCTAATAGTGAAAAGAGCTTAGGTGTGCTTGGATGAGCCACCACTGGCAGGATGGGAGGGTGGAGTTAGGCACAGCTCCACTTACTCCTGAAGAGGCCGTGTCCTGCCTTCACACAAAGGACTCCATACCTCCTGCATACTCCCTGTAGTTAGTCTTGTGCCAGGATGTAATATATTGTAATGTAAGCTGAACTTATAAAGGGCACTGTCACCCTATGGGTATCCTGGAGCTGAGATTACCATATGTTCCCCTGTGCAAAAATCCACCCATACCAGATGAACGTAGTTAGGACTACAGCTGAGTTAAACTATCCCCTAGGGAAGTTTTCAGCTTTTTTCTGAAATCCAACAGAATCTCAGTCTGTCTGAGATCAGTCGGAAGTTCATTCCATAGCTGCAAAGCTGCAGAACTGAATGCTCTGCCAACAATCCTATTTTTTTTAAATCAGGTAGTGCTCACTAATTTTGCTGTTGCTGAGCGAAGATTTATAGATGGAGTATACCAGGTGAATGTGCTCTGCAGTGGTCCAGGTCCCATTCCCTGTACTGCCTTAAAGAAAATGCAGAGTGATTTGAATTGTATTTTCTGCAGAATCGGTAACCAGTGGAGATCCTACAGAGATAAGGACGGAGAGGACCTCCACTGTCTTTTTAGAACTAACTTGGCAGCAATTATTTGGATTCTCTGACGTTTCTTCATCAGAGAATGTGGTGATCCAAGTAGCAGAGTGTTGCAGTAATCTAACCTGCTCAAAATGACACTCCTCACTACCTGTGCTCTGGCAGCAGTTGGCAGTAATGGAAGTATTTTGCAAAGGGCTCAGAGCAGAGATAAAAAAGTGCTTACTGTTTTATTTACTTGTGCATCTAGCTGTAGAGTATTATCAACCAACACCCCCAGATTACACACTAGCTTGGATGAAGTTAGTGGTTTTTCTGAAGGAGTGAGCCAGATGTCGACTGGGAGTGGACAAGATATTTTGTTCGCTGTATAATACACAATTTTTGTTTTGTTTCCATTAAATTGTAAGGAGTTTTCCCTAAGCCAGTTAGTAGTTCTCTGCGTACACTCATGGAAACTGTCCAATGGCACCGCTTGATTCCCTTCCATTGAGAAGACAAGTTGCGTATCATCTGCGTAATTCACTAATTCTATTCCATAAGAATTAATAATGAGAATAAGTGGGCACAGGTATAATATCGGGTTTATTGCAGATCCCTGGGGGACCCAATGCTGGATAGAACTATTTTTAGAAACAAAGGGTGACATAGTCACTGCCTGCTGTCTACTCAACAGGTACGACCGAAACCAGTTCAGCGCTGTGCCCTTTATTCCAGCATCTATAAGTCTCTTTAGAAGAACATTATGATTGATCCTATCGAATGCGGCTGACATATCCAGTTACACCAGTATTACCAATTGGCTGGTGTCAGCTCGCATTCTAAGTTCATCTAGGACTGTCACTAAGGCTGTTTCCATTCTATGTGCAGGGCGAAACCCAAATTGAACCTCATCTAGCAAGTGATTGTCTTCTAGATATTGTGAAACGGTTTGGCTAACTAACCGCTTCAAAATTTTTACCGGGTAGGGCAGCAAGGACCTAGGCATATAGTTAGATGGACAAAAGGGATCAAGTGTAGCTTTTTTCAAACGGGTGGTTCCATTGCCTGCTTCCAACAATCTGGAACCGTTCCATCACTTAAGTATTGACAAGAAATTTGGTGGAGCTGAGAAAAGAGCTCTTGATTAAATACTCTCCACATCCTGTGTGGAAGAGGGTCCATAGGCGACCCAGAGGAAACACTAAGGCTAGTTTATTAAAAAAAGTCTCTGTGGGAATCTGGAATTGATCCAGAGTTTCCTGTTTCTTTTTGTCTACTCCCTCTTCCTGCTTCCCCATGGTCATTAATTCAGAAGATCCGTTTGCATTGCCCATCCTAGTCTCCTGGTTTATTTCAAGACTGTCACTGATTTTATTAATCTTCTCTTCAAAGAACACAGCAAGGCCATCACATAGATATTGCATGGCTACAGTCTTATTTTTCACGCACTCAGGTTTGCAGAGGCCATTCACTATATTGAATAAAGCTCTTGCACTATTAGGTGCCTGCAGAATAGTTTTTGTATAGTACGCAGCTTTAGCCTTAGCAATTGTTTCATTGCATGTGCCCAAAACTATTTTCATGGCTATTTTATCCTTCTCCTCATAGAATATCCTTCACTTTCTTTCCGCCTGTTTTTTTCTTTGCATTTTTAGCTCCTCATTGTACCATGGGGCTTATAGTTTGTCTCTATTGTTTAACTTTTCTACTGGTGCCAGTTGCTCAAGAGTATAGTTTATCTGACCACAGAAATTAAGATAATATCCTTCCATCGATTTATTGGCATCAAAAGAAATATTTTCAGTAAATAGCGAGGAATGTTTAGTTTTCAGCAGTTTAGCCCATTCCCTTCCCTGTGGATTGTTACCAGAATGCACAGTTTTGTTGCTTACTCTGGGAAGCCTTAGCAGAAATTGGATTAAAAAATTATCAATCCAACATAGAGGCAGTATCTCCTCCACCCCTACCTCCATGTGATTTGCAAATATTAGGTCTAAAACATGGCCTCCCTGGTGTGTTGGGTGTGACACTAATTGTTGCATATTTAGATTCTCACATGCTTGCAGTAACTCTTTCAAGGCTGGGCCTAGATTCCCATTTTCCCAGAGTTTCAAGTCTCTCAAAATGACCATTTTTAAATGGGTGAGTGACATATTATAAAAAATTTCAATCAATGCTTGATACTGGGGGTTCAGTCCTCCTGGGGGCCTCCAGACTATGCCAGAATACAGTTGTCCTTTAGCATCCTTGAGGGAGAGCCCTAAGTGTATTGTACCCTTCAGTACCCTACACTTCATAAAAATTGATAGGGGCAAAATTCTACTTATCTTTATAAATCACTCCCAACCCCTTCCTCTCCCAATTGACTGTGGTTTATGAAATGCTTTATAGCCTGGGGGGCAGGCTAAGCCCAGCTCGACCTCAGAGTCAGATTGTGTCCATGTTTCGGTTAAGAACAGTGCATCCAAGTTATCACATTCTAACAGGATAAAAATCTCCTGGTGATGCTTTATCAAGGATCTGACATTGATTAAACCACATTTAATATTATCTGATGTTTGGGGTGTCCCTCCTTTTCTCAGTTCCTGACCTTTGGAACTCAGTTCTCCATGCTCACCTATAGAAATTAGTTGTTACTTAGTATAAGGAAGGATGACATTCCCAGTGGGGCGGCAAGAAACCTGTCCACTTCAAAGGTAAACCTCTAGAATATTTTCGTACTTCAAAGGAGGCACTAGGTATAAATATTTGATCTCAGACACCAACTCTTCAGTACACTTCTGGACCTGTGAATATTCTGCCAGGAAAATGGACTGCTGTGCTGCTGAAAGGATTCCTGTTCTGCATTACTACTGCACTGATGGACTGCTATACGCTGTACTAACCTGCTGCCTGCTGCCCTCTTGCCTGAGTGAGAAGGGCTGGACCTGCAACGTGTACTCAGGACCACCAGAGTAACTGGAAGGGCTAGTCTCGTGTAACCAGTACCTGGACTCTGCAACTTTAAGTCTTAATCTGCCAAGTAGTGCCACTCTAGTCCTAGACCCTTGGAAGTGGGCCTGAAGGTATTCTGCCAGACCATCTATGGGTCCATCAAAATAGATGCATTTCCTCTACTGCAAGGATTCTTCCAGCGCAAGGACTCCACATCAACCGGCAGTCCGGAACCTCTTTAGAACCACTGGTGCGTTAATCATCCCTAACGCAGGCCCTTGTAGCACAAGCCGCTAGTCAACGGCAGCCTCGATGAAGGACTTCACATTGCATGCTTCCTTCGTCAATGGCCTCCTTGATGACCACACAGCACCTCACATCGCAGCCTCATAACACCACAGAACCAACGCTTTGCGATGCATTTCTGACCTGGACTGCACTGCTCTGCAACCAGGATTTAAGGTACTCTTGTTCAGCAGGAATAACTGGATCCCTATTACCAACCTGCACTCCACTGTAGTCAGCCTGAACATTTGACCTTGTCCTGGTCTAGCATGGCCAGAAATCCGCAGTTAGCACTTTGCGTTTTTTGTTGCTATTTTCATTTCAGACTTTAGACCTTCATATCTCCGCTTTTACTGATTATATTTTTATGATTTTGGTCTTGTTTTATTTCTTGAGTGGTATTTTCATGTTATTACTGTTTGAAGTGTTGCACAAATTTCTTACACTTTGCCACTAAGTTAAGCCTGACTGCTCTGTGCCAAGTTACCAGAGGGCTAAGCACAGGTTAATTTGGGGTTTGCGTGTGACTTCACCCTCAAAAACATTGTGATTACTTGAGAAGAGTTTCACCCCCCCTAAACTAGTAACTCAGTTTCTTACAGGTGATGAGCCAGGGTGCCATATGTCAAACCCTGTTGCTTTAACTGCTCCAAGTGGGGGGACATGGTCTACATAAAGAAACCACCCACTGGTGGGAGCTCTGCAAGAGTTGCCAGAGTGGTTTTAGGATGAGATAGTTCCCGGGGCAGGTGATAGAACATGCCATAGTCTATGTTAGTTCAGAGATTGATTCAGAGAGTAGACATGTGATCCCTGAGAGTGGGAGTCGTCACTTCCATCACGTTAAGATGAATGGGGTCTGCCACTGCTCTGAGGGACACCAGAGCCAGCCAGACCATGGTAGTGGAGAGTTTGGTTTCTCCAGAGTAGTACACCGGCTAGATGTGTAGAGCAACTCAGGCTCATGGGCAGGACATTTTCTGTCCTAAGCCTCTGATATCCCTGAAGTTAGTAGGGAGTTGATCCCCGGAGGAGTCATAGTTAGTCCCCAGATTCTGGGGAATGAGTTACTACCATTGTAAAGAGTCCTGGGAGGGTTGGCTGCCCAGGGAATCCTGGATGGTCTGAATGTTTGTGGTGCAACTCCTAAATGGAGGATACAGAGGTCCAGATGGAGGAGCAGATTGAGGAAGGACTCACCCCTGACCCCTGCTCAGCCTCATGGGACTCTGAATTCAGTGGCCAGTATCATATTACTGCCCCTCTTCTGGTGGGGAGGAGAGTGAAAGAAAAAAGGTGCATAGCACCCAGGGCTGTTGCCTCCCACTTTTAGAAATCCGAAAGGTCAGAGTACCTGGGATAGCCTGCTGCCTGGCTCAGGGCACTGACAGCTGTCAGTGGCCTCTGATGGTTTCTGTACTTATGGGCTGCGTTTTCCTTGGGTTGGATACAGAAGTCTTATCCAAGGGTTGGAATGGGTCACTTTGTTGGTCTTGTCAGTCTATTGGGGTGCACATCTCAGCAAGTTAAGATTAGGTGCTGCACAGATATGGTCCACAGAGTAAAACCAGGTGCTCATGAATGTTTGGGGCCACAATCTCCTCACGTTCCTCTGCCCAGCAACACGTTAACTATATACAACAGACCCTCAATTTTATAAAATGCAATCGAGCTGTGATAGTTAACTCATGCTAGGCCACATACTTTGTTATTGCATGCTGGGATTCATCTCTCTTGTGCTCTCTGCACTCACAGTAGATGCTTAACTTTTCCTAAATAAAAAAGCGCTAGGTACGTCCCACCGAAACACCTGCCAGGGAGCAACTATAAGCAACCAGCTAGTTCCTCCGATTACGCTTTCAAGTTTCATGCTAATCAAGCACTTGGCTTCCCACAGGGCGGTTTTAACCCTGGGTAGAGCCCAGCGAAAGAACTCCAGAACAGGAGATTCATGCTATTTGTAGCTTGCGGGCACACCCAAGAGTGACACACAAGCTGAAAGACATAACACATGACATTGGGGTATCGTGTTAAAGTGGGTAACAAAAATAGTATATCATGCCCACTACAAGGTGGGGTGACGATTAATAATTGCCTTATTCACCACCAATGTAGGACACTTTTCATCTATCTTATCAGGAGACTGCCTCTGTTTAAGACTCAACCTTTCACCTCTATGAAGGAATTTCCCTAAACTCAGTAGGTATGATTTACAACAATGGAACATCCACATATGTTACACCTTGCATGCAGATTGCGATATCATTAAACATGTGACCTTGCTTTGTCTTTCCAGTAATTGAATACCTTAAATGTAGGGGGCAAAAGTATCCACAGCTCAACAAAAGTCAAAACCTTATGTATACAAAGCCCTCTGATGTGGCACAATACAAAATGGTATGTCCAGTACTTCCATTTCATTTCTCTTCCATGTACAACTTCCTTGTAAACAATAAGAAGGATCTAGGATGCGTGGCACTATTACACATCTATATTTTTGGTCTTCACACAGAATCCCCCTGACCATAGACTCCTGACCTGAGGAAGACCTTCACCTAAAACTCACAGGCCCCACACAAAGGTCAAAATGTGTCGGCGTACACATTGCAGTGGCCAGGATATTGCCATTTAAAAACAAATTAAAGTTATAGACTCATGAAGGCTAAGTGAGGAAAGATGCCTCAATAACCTACCAAATGCAAAAACCACAGTTGATGGACAGAATGCAGAACAATGTCATACATTCACCCCAGTACAGAGATCTGGTCCCAAATCTATCGTTTTTTTGCACTCCACACCACCCTAGTTCAGACATGGCCATATGCAAATCAGTCTGACCCTGTGCCTCATGGGAACAGTTCAGCCCGAACTGCCAAGCCATGCCTTCTCTGGACCGGAAACAAGCTTCTGAGGACCGGTTTCTGGCATTCCAGCCGTCTTCAGCCTGGCTTGCTTGAATCCAGTGGTGTGGAGTGCATGGGACTCACGTCTGAGCATACCCATCCCACTCGGGGTGACAAATGCAAAAACCACAGGTGATGGACAGAATGCAGAACAATGTCATACATTCACCCCAGTACAGAGATCTGGGCCCAAATCCATCGATTTTTTGCACTCCACACCACCCCAGTTCAGACATGGCCATATGCAAATCAGTCTGACCATGTGCCTCATGGGAACAGTCCAGCTCGAACTGCCAAGCCATGCCTTTCCTGGACCGGAAACAAGCTTCCGAGCACCGGTTTCTGGCATTCCAGTCGTCTTCAGCCCGGCTTGCTTGAATGCAGTGGTGTGGAGTGCATGGGACTCACGTCTGAGCATACCAATCCCACTCGGGGTGACAAATGCAAAAACCACAGTTGATGGACAGAATGCAGAACAATGTCATACATTCACCCCAGTACAGAGATATGGGCCCAAATCCATCGTTTCTTTGCACTCCACACCACCCCAGTTCAGACATGGCCATATGCAAATCAGTCTGACCCTGTGCCTCATGGGAACAGTCCAGCCCGAACTGCCAAACCATGCCTTCCCTGGACCGGAAACAAGCTTCCGAGGACCAGTTTCTGGCATTCCAGCCGTTTTCAGCCCGGCTTGCTTGAATCCAGTGGTGTGGAGTGCATGAGACTCACGTCTGAGCATACCCATATACCAAGCATATTCCGACCACCAAAAGGGCCATCGGGTATCTTTTGAACCCCATCTTTCTTCTGCGGGTCAGACTATGTCCCCAGTCAAAAGAAATAGATAACCTTGAATGATTCACAAAACACTTTATAATGTATTTGTGACATTATATGTTACATTAATGTAATGTTGTCATGTCGAATTGTGTATGTTGTGTTTCAACTACATGTGACGTGATTTGTAAGTAATAAAGCATCTTTATGTATGGTATATATGTTTATTGCAGAAAACGTATGATTTTGCAAATGTTGTTGTGAAGTTAAATCACCCAGAAAAGAATCATTCCATTTTGCCTCTAACTTTAGCGAGACTATCTTTGTGCCAAGCTATCAGAGCATTAGCATAGGTTAATGTAGTGACTTGTGTGGTGCACATTGACAGGGATTGTGGCTGTTGCTTGAGCAGGGTTAAGCTCCCACTCAACCAACAACCCAAATTCTCACAAGAATAGTAATAACTTATTTTGCTTTAGTGCTTAATACTGCAGTTCTTTCCTTTTCAAAGGTTTTAATTGATTGATGATACTTTTGGAGGGACGTGATGTGTCAGCCATCAGGATACCTTGCTCAAGATACCCTATTGCACAAAGGCATTGCAGTCATAGGGCCAACCACAAAGAGGCCTTGCTTACCAGACTCCATCAGCAAAATCCAGCTGTCTTAGTTCTAAGGTATGAGGAGACATGTTTAGTTTTAAAAAATAAATACCTTGAGTGCTGCTGCACTTCCTTCAGCCCTTACAGCATGCTCTATTGATGGTGGTGGTACCCCTGTACATTTTGGGGCACCACAGAACAGACCAGAATGTAAATAAGCCCCCCACGTGGGGTATTATGGGATGGTTCTTCAGCAGAGCTCTGTATATTTAGGCCCAGGTTTATCAATTCTTTGCATTGCCCTTGCATCGTACAAGGTGATGCAAAGGCTTCAGTAATATTTACAAATCCAGGCAAGGGGCAATTTGCTCCACCTTGCATAGCTTTATGAAAAAATGTAACGTCATGCAGCTGCTTGTGATGTGTTATATTGAATTTCAAGTTGGGAGATGTTCCATGGGTGAAGCATGGGTGTTCCTAAGCATCTTCCCATGGATTTGGAAGCATTGCCAGATTTAATAAATGTAGTAAACCATGGATTGTGTCAGAATGCTATGCCTTCCTCAGTGAGGTGTAACAAAGAGAAATATCTTTATTTCTTTTTATTTCCTTTTTCATTGTGTTCTACATTCTTCAGACATCGGCAGTACACAAAGAAAGTGGAAAATTGAATAATTGATTTTACAGAATGAGGCCGTGGACCACATTATTTTGGTGCCCTTGTGCTACAGACTTCGTCTCTTTGCTTTATTTTTAATTCTTGGTAGTGTATGGAATCACTCTTGCACGGCCAAGTCAGCTCTGCGGTCTCCCTCCCGACTGCACTCCTATCCCTGTATCAGAGTAGGGCATTCTTCTTCCTCTTACCCCGCCCGTGTATAGTGCAGGCCGGGTGCGGCTGTCTTGGTCCTCTGCCCACCCAGACATGGGTCCTGGGATGGAGAGGGTGAAGGGCATTGCTCCAGGACTCTAGCCAGGTCTTGAGCTCAAATGTCCATGGACTCGATAATTCTCACTTCGGTGCCTGGCCTAATCATGGGTTCACACTCTGCAACTCCGGGCATTAAGCTTGCTTAATCTCCACAACGCCCCCCCCCCCGCGGCGGGATGCCTGGCTTTCACCTTGGGGATGCCCTGTGGGGGCTATCTCACAGGGAAAAGCCAGGACGGGTTCCCAAGGCAAGCGCGGAGATACCCCTTCAGGGGTCGATTCTGGCGCTATATAAGAAACATAATAATAATAATAATAATAATAGCCTCCCGGGGAGCAGAATAAAGAGCTTTGCGGAGCTCCAGCAGTCTGTTTTCCTTGTCCTGGGGGATGGGGTCCCCAGGACATAAATACTTGTGTCGGAACCCAGGAAATGAGAAACACTGCTCTGGAACAAACTGGAAAGAAATACCCATTTAAAACAAAGAATTGATAAATCCAAGGAATGTTAGTCCCACGCACAATTTATTCAGGCTACTTAGTGTTCCTCTGATGTAAGTTGTTCTACAAAGTGATTCAATCATGACCAGACCTCTCAGTGAAATAGACCCTTCCAATACTCTGTTATTTTTCCATTGTGGCATTAATCACTGTGTGCAAGAGATTAATGATCTGTGAAGATTTAATGAATTGTCAGGAGATATTAATGACTGTGCCTCTTGTGTTTATTAACGTTTGGAGATTATAAAATGGCTTGCATCAACTCAGGCATTTTTCTTCTTGACTGACCCAGATTGCAATGCTTTGCTGACCACAGACTCTGGTGCTCATTACATGCATTAGCTCCTTTTATATCATTAAAGCACAACGGGAAGATGCACACACGACATTCTGTCTGTGCTATGTCTTTCTTTTTATTGTTCTTTAAGTAATCTGAATGGATAAATCAGTCTTAGCTATTAAGTTCCTTTTTCCTGGCAAAAATGTTAATTCGTAAATTATGGCCATATTTATCTAAGAGTAAGGCACGCGCCGCAGGAAGGGATCTCGCTGTGCTGCATTACAGGGAAAGGGCAGGGATGCGTCGTATTGGGGAAACAACACTTACAACGCAACTTTTACAACGCACTACCTTTACAACAAAACTTTTACAACGCAACATCCATTAAAACGCATACCATTACAACGCAACCATTACAACGCATGTCACTACGACGCATACAACTACTACGCATGCCATTACAATGCAGTCATTACAACGCATACCATTACAACGCATACCTACACTATCCAACACTTACCCTACTGTTGCACCCTCTGGAGTTAGAATAGTAATTTTTACCCCTACACTATCCAATACTTACCATACATGCTATGTAATGGTATGCATTTTAATAGTATGCGTTGTAAATGTAGTATGCGTTGTAGTGGAATGCGTTGTAAAGGTAGCTTCAAAGAATTTGTTGTAATGGCATGCGTTGTAATGGAATGCGTTGTAATGGATGTTGTGGTGTAAAAAATACATTGTAAAGGTAGGCGTTGTAAAGTATGCGTTGTACCGATAAACATCCGTCGTATTTATCATAATATGGCACATTCCAGCTTATCCCAGTGCCCGCACACAAATCCTGCACAAAAACAATCCCTGAGATATTTTCCTCTGCCTATGTTTGCTGCATAATGCAGTACACATAGAAAGAGGCAGTACCTAGGAGAAATTAAAATATTTCTTCACGTTACGCCGCACCTGGAAAGGTGTAGCATTTGGGCGCATTCCCCGGTCTATCATAAAGGTAACTCTGGGAATGCACCATAATCCATTAGTGCTGCATGCCTACATCCGCACAACACACAAGTGAACTGGCTGAGTTGTGTTGGGGTACAGAAAAAGGGCAGGAATGCACCGTATTTGTCACAATGCAGCGCATTCCTCCTTTTTCCCAGTGCTAGTGCACAGTGTGCTGCCTAGCGCCAACACAGGCACCCCTGCACCATGGCGAAAGGGTGCTTACATTGTTAGCCGGATTGTTTTTGTGCAGAAAGGGGCACCGTCCTGCACAAAAACTATCCCCTGAGGCATTTTCCTCTTTCTATGTATGCTGCATAAAGCCAGATTTACCAGTAATGGAACATCTGGGTATGCGTCAAACATCCGTGCAACCCCCACGGAGGGCTTCCCTGAGGCAGAGTAACCCTACGCAGCGATTTGTGTTGCGTTACTCCAGATTTATCAAGCTACTCAGGGCTATGCAAAGTGGCCTTGTGTGGCTTTATAAATCATATTTCATGGTTGGGTCTAGCATGCACTCAGTTGCGTGGAGCAAAAACGACATAGTCCTTTAATAAATATGACCCTATTTGTGAACCACCTTCAAAGGTGAAGAACAACATATCCTCTACAGTTCACATAGTATACTAACTTCCAGGAAGAGTTTTATGTATTGCAAAGAAATGGTGTTGGAAGGGCAGCGGGTTGTGTCCAAGCAAGGAACAATAACCGCATTTTGATGGGCGAAGCCTTCAGGGTTAATCATTAGGTGAGGTTCCCATTTGTAACACATTTCCATTTAACTTGATGTTCATATTAGTTTAATTATAATATTTTATAGAGTCACCTAGATCCATGCCGGTTTCAGAGCACTGCACAGCACAAAGGGTAGAATCAATACAATGTAGTTGGGTAAACAAAGGTCGGCATCACATTTAACGGCGTATCACCTCTTCATCTCCTTCATCCTCCATCCACTTCTTGCCATACTGAATTTGAGGCTACATCTATTCTTATCAGCCTTTCTTTCCCCAAGTTTCTACTGTTTCTCAATGCAGAGCCTAACAATTCTGCCACTTTTCTCACAAATGTAGCACCCTCTCTGCACATTTTCTGTTGATTTGTTGTGCCAATGTCGTATTGTCTTTCTTGTTTTTTGAAGTCTTGGGGCTACTGCTTGGTTGGGCATGCTGGCGGGGATACAGTTTTTTGATGTGGAGCGATGGCCTCCAGGACAGATTTGCAGGATGTGCTAAGGAACACCCATGTATGTTTAGGCCAGCAAACTGGTGAGCCATGTAGAGGCCCTTTAGGTATGGAAAGCAATTCAGACCGGTAGCAGACTCTGAGACCCGAGATCGGAGATGTGCCGAGTCGCGCCGCAAGCAGACTGCAAGTGGACCGAGCTGCAGCGGCAGAGCAGTTTTTGACGAGCAATCAACCCCCGACCCCCCGACTCCTGGCTTGGCCCCCGGCTCTATCCTGACGCCGGTGCAAGATCTGCCTGGCCGGAGCCGCACTAGTCATTGCTGACACCGCGTGGAGCACCCAAGGGAGGAGTCGAGCTGAGTCAGCGGTCGTGTGCGGCCAGCGGTGGCTGAGGGCTGCGGAGGGCTGTAGAGCGAGGGAGCCGGAGAGAGCCTGTCGGCCTGTCGGCCAGTGAGCCCGCGTTTTGGAGCTTTGGAGTTCTAGGAACTTTTTGAGCCACAGTGCTGCCTGGCTTGGCCTAAGCTGCTCCCCCCAGATTGACACGACCCCCAACTGGCTTGCCATTTGACCAGGTAGGCGCAGCACTAGAAGTAGCGCCATCGGGGAATCCCGGACCCCCGCACAAGCAGCTTTGGGGCATGGGGGTGGGGGTGTGGGGGGGGGGAGGGGGCGCAGGCAGCAGTGAGAGGCCTGCAGTAGGAAGACGAAGGAGGCAACGCGGGCAGAGGCTAAATGCAAGAGTTGAGAGCCTAATCCAAGCCCCCACACTGCACACTCCCAGGACCGCCCTCACACCTGTTCATTGTATTGCGTTGGATTCCTCCCGCCAGGAGGGAGGTATAATCGCCGAACATCAAGACTGGAGGGGGTACACAAACTGCTACACAATGAGCACAGCACTGCCCGAATAAACAGTGGGAAAAAAATAATTAATAATAAAAACAAATAATAATAATAATAAATAAAATAAACAACCAATCTCCAGCAATTCTTCCAGCTGGCGACGGAATCTATTCAAACTAAGGAAGCCCAGTTTAAAGCTCTGCAAGGGAAGGCCCTGGCTGGGCATTAAACAAACCAGGATTAAAACCAGACGCACTTACCCTCATTTACGCCCTCCGTCTTGAGTAAATACGCTCATATTAACCTGCTGGTAATACCAAACGGCTTAGGAATTTAGTCCGTTCCTACATAACCGGCGGAGTCACGGAGAGTCGCCTACAAGTGCGAAGAGTCCAGCTCAGGTGTTAGGCTAAGCACAGGGCTGCTCAAATGAGATCGGGGACAACCGACAAGCAGCAACAGGCAGAAAAACAAACGAAAAATCCAAAAACTCAAAAAATCTAACGAAGAGGATTCACTCTTCAACCAATCAGCAAAGGTAAAAGGCTCAAGGGAGAGGCTGGTTTCGGCACCAATGCCAACAATAATAATGCCAAGCCTGAAAATCATAACAGGGATCCACAAATTCTTTTTTCTAAGGATTCTATGGCAGCATTATACGCTCCAGCAGTTGAAGCCGCCCAGTTGCCAAGCCCAATTCTCCCCAAAAAACCAAGAGCCAACCCCTTTCGGACCCCAGCAGACTCGATCAAAGCACCACAAAGGGATTTATTTCCACACAAAAAACATGGTATGGTTAGACGCGGGAAAGCTAGTAACTACAACAGCTCAGGTACATCAGACGTCGCCCATAATTTCAGCCACCACACTCACAAATAAATTTGAAGTGATTGTTAAATCCTTTAACTCAAACACATTCGAGATAGCAGACAATGCTGTACTAGAGGGGGGAACTGAGATCTCAATGGAAAGGAGAGCTCGGATTAACCTAATCAGCAGTTCAGTAGCCTACAATACAGCATTGGATGGCCACATAACTGCAACGGGACCGAAGGTGCGAAAATATTTAGCATGCCCCAACGAAGAAGGTCTCTTCAACTCAAAAGGGATATATGACATATAAGAAAAACCAATAAAATCTCCAGCACAGGCAGGCACCACGAAAGAAGGTCCCGCCAAATCATTTGTTAAACGACTCTAAATTGGTAGAAATCCTGGAAATATTGGAATCTAAGAGTCAGGAAAAAGAACCTCAAAGAAACGACTCACAACCAGACTTAAGTAACAAAACCCTACAGTGCAGATTCAAAATAGCCACATCTACACCTTTAAGTCCTTCAGGCAAGTCAGTTTACCAGCGCCCTGTACTAGTGGAGGACCTCCAAAGCTCCACAAAAGCAAACCAACAAAATCACTCACCACCAATAACCATTTATTCAGTTAGCAGGATTGAGCTTGGGTCAGAGGCATCGGTGAAGCATAATGAATATCATTCTAACACACATTGGACTTAAACCCTGATTCATTCCCTGGAATAAGTCATAAGGGTTTTGAACTTCCAATCAGACAAAATGGACGTTCAAAATGACCTCGTAAACCTCATCGCCAGCCAAATTTCGGGCATAAACACTAAAATGGATCTAATAATATCTCTATTAACATGTAGGAGAAAGATGGACCAGGCAATAGACAACAATAGACAACCTTCCAACTGTGGCTGCGGCTCAATCATAGAGAAGCTGGCAACCCTCCCTGAAATCCTAAAGGACATCTTAGGGGTAGTAAAACAATCCTGCAATAGCAAGCAGCTTAAACAACCCCAAAAAACCGCCAACCAACTGGAGAAAAAAAATTATACCAAACTAACAACAGCGGAAACTAGTAATGCTAACGACACAGAGAGAGTGGAGCCGCAGGTCCAACTGGATTTAACAGACCCCAAACAGACGCCCCACAAACCCTTTTGAAGCCAGCGGGGGTAGCAAATCCCACAAAACTGGAAAGAAAGCGCGCAAGGAAGGCCCGGCTTAAACATAATAAACAGTTAAGCTCAGTTTTGGAGTAAAGTTTCCCGCTATTCACAATAAAATCATCCCAAAGGGAAAAGAACTACTACTCCCCTTGCGGGGCAACACAACTGGACATAGAACACACTAAAGTCCCTCAGGCCTCCCGTGAAACACAACAAACCTCCTCTCCCATACTTCAAAAGAAAGACCAACTTCTTCAAAAGGGCAGAGGATCTTCTCCAGAGGGCATAGTAGGCCAGGAACCCAAGCAGGAAGTGCAGCAACAAGAAAGCAATGAAGCAATAGAAAAAGGATAGGGGCTTGAAAAAAATAATTACATTGTCAGGCAAAAGTGAATCCAGGTGTAAAAGTGAACCAACCATAGATACACAGGTCAAGTCTAACGAGGAAACGAAAAAAGGACCAGAAGTGGAAAAGCTGAAACCTTCCCCAACTAAGATGTCCCAGGTATCCACATCCCCCATGGCTCAAAATGGTATCTACCCAATAGAGGTCACAATAAGCGGAACAGTCAGATATCGCAAGCTCCAACATTCGGATTCCGGGCCGGTGCAAACAGGGAACAACCCAATTAGCAAACCCGGCCCGATGGAACGAACAACGGAGGAGGCAAACGCTGACCCGAGGGAGTGCGAACCACGACCCGCAAAGGGCTCTCCACAAACAAGCCCTGAGACAGGAAGCAAGGAAAATGTATATTCCCGCTTCAGCGTCTAAAACCAATCAGAGGGATCTTAATTGAAACTGTCATTCATTCCAGAATATAAGACCAAAGGAATACAAGATACATTAAATAGAGGGAACCTGTTGAGGCTATTTAAAGAAATCCCAGAATTAAAAGGAATTAATTCTTGAGAACTTGTAGCCGTAGCATTTAAACAAAGCCTAAGGACGGGAGCCGAAGAGACCCTGACAACCTGGTCCTCAAAGGACCTGGTGGATAGAATATACTCAATGAGTATAAGGTTCGGAGCCTGGGGAATTATGCTGAAGACTCATAAATGTCCAAGATAACCACATCCCCTCTTTAAAAATCTAAAAGATTGGGACGCACCGGTGAAAAATAATAACACATGTGTGCGAGGTGTACGTTTGAGTTCCCCTGCCATGCCGTCTAATGAGTACAGGTCAAACATAACAGGAAGCATTAGAAACCCGGAGGGAACATCTCAGGAGATCAGGGATTTGGTCCTGGGTGTCAAAAACATCAAACAATAAGTATACCTAATGAAGAAAAGAAAAATGTAACAGGAGAAAGGAGGCCGGTCTCCAGCTCGGAAGAAGTCCTTTCTGTTAACATTGCGTTCTGTTCATGGAACGTCCATGGTTTTAAAGACATGGGGCAGGACCACGAAACAGTAACTTTCCTCACTCATCAAGATATCATCCTGCTCCAGGAAACCTGGAACCTGTCTCCAATTTCCATCCCAGGATTTATAGAATTCCACATCCTAGTTGAAAGATTCTCAAGCTTTGGGCACCCAAGAGGGGGCCTTTCAACTTTCGTAACACAAAAACTGGGCTGGTCAACTGAAGAATTGGATACGGGGGCCGCATGGGTCCAAGTGACCAAACTAAGTGGTAGAGATTCGCCCGAAGAACGTAAGTGACAACTTTTAGTCATTAATGTCTACATCCATCCCGAAAGGAAAAAGCAGAATGAAAAATACACAATACTTACGAATTTAATAAAAGCAATGCAGAAAAGCCATCAGCATTGCCAAATGTTTATTTCTGGTGACTTCAATTGCAATCTAATAGCCAGTACCCTGCATGAAAGAAAAAGGTAGGATAATCAGGGAGCTAGAATGCTAATGAAAGAACTGGAACCTCTCGGCCTGACAATCCTGAACAGGAAAATGCCGGGCAACATCCCTGCGGCAGTCACATTTCTGAGTGGAAAAGCTTCTTCAACTATTGATTTTGTTATCATTAGCAACAACTTGCTCTCACAAGTCAACACCTTCAAAGTTACATCAAGAGTCGAAAGTGATCATCTTCCTCTTACCGTGAGAATGAACTTCAAACTAAAGCTCGCCCAAAACATCAAGTCCACAGCACAATACCCTGAAAAGTTCAATCTTCAAAAACTTAAATGGCTGGGAGTGGCCCCACAAATTATACAGGAGACAGCTAGGGCGATTTCTGGTCACTCAGGTCACGCAAACAAAAGCCGGCTGCGTCAAAACCTGGGAACAGCTGGTCGAGTTATTAGTCCAAAGATTCCCAGCCACGAGGGGCTGCACCTCAAGGACAGTTACCAAAAGAGAGCCCTGGTTCAACCACGAGCTAAGAGAACAAAAAAGAGGGCTAGCAAGAGAGGTGCGATCAGCAGTAAAAGCCGGTAGGAAAACAAAAAAGCAGAAGCTGTGCCAACTGAGGAGCACTTACAGGAGGAACCTGAGGAGCACAAAATTAGCGCATAAGAGGGGCATCTGGTCACAATTATTTACCGCAAGCAAAAAGCCCAATAGCAGGGACTTCTGGGGCATTGTAAATAAATTGTCATCTGGTCCAATATTACAGCAAGAAGCGGGAATCGGTCAGGAAACGTGGGTTCACCACGTGAAAACCTTGTACAGCAACACAGTAACAGGCGCTGCAGACGGGCCTAGTGGGCAGTATCTTGAACAAGTTGGCTCCCGACCCTGATCACGCGGAAGGCAGCTCAGTAAGTTCAGAGGTATTTAGCCATGACCTAACCAACGCAAAGGAATTAGGAGGTTTTATATCAAAACTCAAGACCGAGGGAGCGGCATGTCCTAATGGCCTTCCAAACGCTATCTTTAAGAGTGCCAAAATCAGCCTCTTCCTCTCAGGTCCGTCTAGAATTCGGTCTTCAACACCAAAAATTCCGGGGAATGGGCGGCTAAGTCAAACTGTGTCATAAATTTCCTTCCTCTAACCCAGACACCATGAACAGATTATGCTGGGACGAAATCAGGGACCAGATGAACTCTGAAACACCGATCTCATGGGGCAGCTTCCTGAAAGCACCTTTGGACGTGCTGGAACTACAAACTGCATGGGAAAACAGGGATGACAAAGAAATTTTCAGCAAAGCAGCAAATGTTGCAGCAAAAAGGAAACGGGTGGACTGTCATCAATTCGTATAAAACCCTAAGGCTGCAAGTTTATTTATCTGCTCATTTCAGCTTGCAGCTAAAATTTTTTTTTATAAAATTCAGAATGGGTGTGCACGACTCAAAGGACACGTATCCATACTTTTGGTCATCCCACCTTACCCCAGTCTTCAATGAGATCTACATACGATCCAATGTCCCGGTTTCCTGGAAAGGGAACATTATCCACCCCATATTTAAAAAGGGCGACCATCGCAAACCGGGCAACTACAGATTGATCTCATTGATAGACGTGGAGGCCAAGCTTTATGCTTCTTGCCTGTTAGTCCAGCTCCAAGACTGGATGGAGGAGAAGAACAAAATCCCCAAGTTCCAGACGGGTTTCATGCAAGGTATGGACACCATAACCAACCTGGCCATTCTAGCACTTTTAATTGAAAAGGCGCAAAAAAGAAATTGCGATTATTCGCATGCTTTGTAGACATCAAATCCGCTTTTGATCGAGTAAACAGGGGTCATTTTTGGAAGACACTCAAGGCCTGGGGTTTGCCAAGTGCAATGCTTAACGCCATAACCACCTTATACTTGGATACCTGGGCCAGAGTTAAGCTGGGCGACGGATATAGCACAACCCCAAGTATCCACACGCAGCGAGGCCTGAAACAAGGATGCTTTCTAGCTCCTAGCCTTTTTAACTTGTTTCTTTCAGACATCGCATCGCACCTTGAAAAAGCTGATTGCCAACCACCGAACATGGCCAATGTGTCTGTCGCCATTTTACAATACGCAGACGATATTGTTTTGCTGAGCCAAACCCCAAACGGCTTGCAGAGATCCATAAACAATCTAGCAACCTACTTGGATCAGGAACAACTTGAGTTAAATAAAGAAAAAACAAAAATCATTGGTTTAGTGGATCATAAAAAAACAAAATTCAAATGGTGGGCAAACGGGGCAATAGTGGAAGAGCAGCGCTCATATAAATATCTTGGCGTTATAATTGGGCAAAGTGCCTCTTATAAAGACCATAAACTGCCACTAAAAGCTAAAGCCCAATCATTAACTTACATGTACAGACTTCTACGTAAAGAAATTGACTGCCCAAACTATATTCATCTGCTAAAAATGATGGCCGCACAAATCCAGCCTAGCCTATCGTATGGTTTAGCCACCTGGTGCGGTAAGGAAGCGAACATACTAAACGAGCTCCAGACAAGGATTTACAAGGCCGTCTTGGAGCTGCCAAAATCAGCCTCTCCCTCTCAGGTCCGTCTAGAATTCGGTCTTCAACACCAAAAATTCCAGGGAATGAGCGGCTAGACACCATGAACAGATTATGCTGGGACGAAATCAGGGACCAGATGAACTCTGAAACACTGATCTCATGGGGCAGCTTCCTGAAAGCACCTTTGGACGTGCTGGAACTACAAACTGCATGGGAAAACGGGGATGACAAAGAAAGTTTCAGCAAAGCAGCAAATGCTGAAGCAAAAGGGAAACGGGTGGACTGTCATCAATTCGTATAAAACCCTAAGGCCGCAAGTTTATTTATCTCCTCATTTCAGCTTGCAGCGAAATTTTTTTTTATAAACTTCAGAATGGGTGTGCTCGACTCAAAGGACATGTATCCAACCTAGAAAAAAGCCTTTTCTATCTGAGAACTGTCGACTATGCGGTTATAAATCAGAATCCTTAATCCACTTACTTTGTGCCTGCCCAGTAGTTCTGGTCCAGAGGAGACAGCATTTAAAATGTATTTTTAATGCCCTGAACATTCGCTCAAGCAGGCAAGCGGTAATATGCTGGCTGGAGGGCGCGTCCATCATCTTGCCGGGGGGTCAAATATATGACAATGGTCAGACGACTCTTACACCAAGCTGACGGAGAGCAACTAAATTAAGTTGGAACAAAGTCACCTCCTTACAATCAATCCATCACAATAATCAAGCGGACAGCATGCTAATCCATGTCCAGTTGCCGGCCGCAAACAGACAGCAAAGACCACCATAGTCTTGAACATTGGGGTAGCACCAATATATTTGTCTCTTTTGAGGGGTCCCTATACTTTTATTTATGCCATTTAATTTTAAACTGTACCCCCCCATCATAGTGTAATGCGCCGCTTACATAGGCAGCCCGCTTTTCGTGCTTTCTATCCAGAATTTTGGGAGCGTTTATACTAAATAAGTTAAAGAATAAACAGGGTTTTAAGCTAGGAGATTGTCTCTGTGAGTAGGAATATCTGGAAATTAATTTTTCATGAAAAGCAACTGCACCTTTCTTATAATATCAGTATTGAGTGAAAACCAGGTGTATTTTATAAACGTAATGTAATTTCTATTATGATTTTTATGTATATTTTGGGGGGGGGGGATTGTAATGATTTTTAACTAATCAATTCAGAGACCCCTGCTCCTTTGAAAGATATGAAGAAGAAGAAATGTTGGTGGTTCCTTGTTTTGGCAAGTGGTGTTATTCATAAGTTTTTCTATTCTTGGCACACAGTGGGGTCCTGAGGGCTTTAGAAGTCTACTCCAGTGGTGGATTGCGACTTAAGGCAATAATGGCAGAAGGTAAAATCAGTGCCCAACGCGAACATGTTTAATGTATCTGACCCATTGCGGTCCATGTCAAATTGCGCCTAGGTCCCGGACTACGATGATCAGTGACTAGTATTGCCACTTTATGCTTCTTGGCTCTATTCCTGCTTACATCTTTAATAATTCATATTTTAGTTTCCCGTAAATTAATATATGTAATTTCGATGGCTTTTTGTTTGTTGAGTTTTACTCTATTTTTCTAATTGGGTTTGGGATTTTATTGGTTTGCATTTCAACTTTATTACTGTACTGTTACTGCATTAATACTTTTTCCAAATTGCCCTAAATAAAGCCTGCCTGGTCTCTGCAATAGTTACTAGGTGGTTGAGCTAAAGGTTGTGATTGTTCCTTGAGGCGTGTATTTGGAGAATCAACCTAGAAATAGTGGAGAATGGTCCCACGAATACCATAAATCAACAATTCTAAAATGTCCTCTCATTGCAGTTATCAAGGTCTATTAAGGAGGGAATGGAAAGACTGAGACAGAGCTTGTGTCCCACATTTTCAAACTATACCACATTAGCAAAACAGGGATTTGAAGATTCCTCATTCTCTAGTAATTGATATGCTGCTGCCTAATCTGACAGGTCTAACAGAAGACTTGTGAAGTTAGTTCCTGAGGACAAAAAAGCAGAACGTGCCAAGAAAAGAACTTATATGGGGCTTAGTCTGTCCTTTAGAGCAGAAAATTACTCAGTGTTTGCCTCATATTTCTTGGTTAAGGATTTTAAGTCTCTAGCTTCAAGTATTCAGAAAAGAGAAGACTTCTCTCAGCTCCAGGGTCAAAAGGAAATCCAAGTAAAATATCTCTACAGATGTAGCTTTAGATAACGTAAAGGCTTTGACTACGGTTTCAAGCGGGTAGTGACCGCTCAATGAATTATGAATCTCAGAGGATGGGATGTGAATGCAGCTCATAGGGATTATTTGAAGGGGGTTCCCTTTCCTGGTAATAATGTAATTTATTTCAAGAAAAATTGGGGTCAGTATTTAATTCTTCTTTAGAAATAACTATACCCAAACGTTCCTTGGTAAGTTAAGACCTTTTGAGAAAAGTATGAAATGTTTTGATTGAAGTTGGCATAGACAGGCGTTTTCATTTATTAATTCCAGTTTTAAGCACAACACTTCACAGATAAATAATTCTTCTTCTTCTGTTCTGGGAACCAAGGGAAATTCACACTAGCATTCTGGACTATTCCTCAGTGTTTGGGAATTTAGACACTGTAGAGCAGGGGTCTCAACCTTTTCTCTAGTAAGACCTACTTATGCTCGATGAGAACCTTTCTGAGCTTCTGATATATTTGTTTAATTGAGACCACATCAGGCAGGATTACATTTGTGCCGTCGTTATTCACCCGTCATATTATGATTTCACTGCTTGGCCTGCTGCTGTGTTTCTGACAAATGCAAAAACCAATGTTGATGGACAGAATGCAGAACAATGTCATACATTCACCCCAGTACAGAGATCTGGGCCTAAATCCATCGTTATTTTGCACTTCACACCACCCCAGTTCAGACATGGCCATATGCAAATCAGTCTGACCCTGTGCCTCATGGGAACAGTCCAGCCCGAACTGCCAAGCCATGCCTTCCCTGGACCGGAAACAAGCTTCAGAGGACCGGTTTCTGGCATTCCAGCCGTCTTCAGCCCAGCTTGCTTGAATCCAGTGGTGTGGAGTGCATGGGACTCACGTCTGAGCATACCCATCCCACTCGGGGTGACAAATGCAAAAACCACAGTTGATGGACAGAATGCAGAACAATGTCATACATTCACCCCAGTACAGAGACTTGGGCCTAAATCCATCGTTTTTTTGCACTCCACACCACCCCAGTTGAGACATATGTTTCTGACAGGCAGAATATTTTTTCATATGTGTCAATGCAGGTTTGTATATTCTGACTACACAAGTGTTAATTGTGCACACGTGCATGACATGTGAAAACATACCTAATACCAGTACTTTCCCATTGCTGGAGTCCAGACCATATGTGGCCAGTCCAGTCAATGTGTAAGTACTGCAAAATGGACTTACTTGGATTTGTGTACAAATAGGGTTGTTGTTTTCAGAGTCAATATGCTGCTGTGTAGGGGGTCCTAGAGGAAGGGTTCCACGTTAGAGACTGAAGGTATGAAAAGGAAATGGCTGAGTATGCATCCCAATTTCTTCAAATCTACCGATTCACAGCAAGAGGTCTTCTTGCCACTGTCGACTCGATGGAACGCCAACTCGTAATTACTACGGTGGTGTACTTGTCTGTACCACCCTCTGAAAGCTGCTTTCTCCCTACCACCAGTGCAGTGCTCTGCAAATGGCTGCCCGCATCAGTTGGACTTGGCCAGTCTTTCCTTCAACAGACCGTCAACATCCTAATTCAGCAGGTGTACCACCAACTGTGCATCAGGGAATCTAACACTGCATCGACGGTGGTTTCTTTATCGTCAAACACGTAATCAGGCCCCTAATCAAATTGCCATGCCTCTGCTTGGGTAACACATAGTAGCTGTAGCGTAATATTCCTGGCGCCAATTTCATGAGTCTCCCCAATGGCGCATGAATTATCACTCAAATATTAGCTTTAAATATTACATACCGTGGATTTGTAAAGCACATGTGCATGTTGAAGGGTATATTGGAGATGAAATGACATATGTTTATCCTTACCCAACTCAGTGGTCGGAATGTATGTATTGGAAATTCGATTGGAAAATTCAGTTGAAATTCTACAATTGTTCTCCAAATTCCAGCTTATGAGTCTTGAAAATAGCTAAGCCTGGGCAGAGTTCATGGAGTTCCGATACGCGGAACTTCGCAAAGGGCAAAACAACCTCCAATCATCGCGAACCGCACCAGGCACAGCGCAAGCAGGCGCTGTTTCCTTTCTACCGCTTGAGTAGATTTTTTACGCGAGCTGCAGCTTTCTCAGCGCAAACAGACAGTTTCTCAACACGACCAGTTGCAGGCACACTCGACCTCTTGCACTGAGAAATCCAACTGCCCAAGTTGAGAAATCTAGTCGGGAGGTAGGTTTTCCATGCTCGCCAACTTGACGCTGTTGATCCCGAAATGGGGAAAAACTCTGCTCCGCTATGCACAGTGAAGTTTGTCGGAACTCTGCAAGCTCTGCTGAGTGTGAAAAACTCCATGAACTCCATGAGCAGAGCACAGTTCACCATCAAGGGTTAGAAAATACACACATTTTTATATTTTCAACATTGGTATATATGTATTATTTCAACCAAGCAAAACATTCTAATTTAGTAACCGAAGTTGAATACTGGAAAGCTACTTACTGGTAGCTGGAGAACTACCAGTAGCACATGGGCTACTCATTGGTGAAGCCTGCTGCATTGGAAGATTTGGCTCTGTTGCAAGCGCTGTTGCGTATGACAAGCTCAAACAAATGGGGTTGGAAATTGTGCCAAGAAAGTGCAACTTACAGAAACTGACAATTAAGTCGTATCAACCCCAGTAGAGGGTAAGGGTAGAAGAGGGCTGTTTGCAGGAGGGATACACTGATTATGCTTTTGTTGTAGGGGGCCAATATAGCAGCACTACTGCAAAAATGTCCAGAGAAAAAATACAGCTCCCAACAGTCCAAAACTGGCCCCCACCCTTCTGACCCACTGGAAAAATGCCCGGTGCCCACTATGGTTAGTCCTTGAGCCCTGAGCCTTAATCTGATGTGGTGCAGCAGCTAGGGCATCTGACTTTGGAGCTCAGGCTTCATGGTTCGATCCCCGGCTCCGGCGGCAGCTCAGCACCATGTGACTCTGAGCAATAGCTCACTTAATTTCCACAATGGCCCCCAGCACCTTGAGACCCGTAAGGGTGAGTAGTTCATGCTTTATAAATACGGATTTACATATTTACAGTGGGAGTTCTTCTATAGAACAGGTGGATCAAAATGTCTCCTATCTGGATGATCTCCACCATATGCTAAGATTCTAAAGGCCACACAATGGCAAGTCAGACACTACAATATTTCAGTTTTTAAATCATTGTTAATGCTTTCTCTAACCTCATTTTCCATTGCAGAGGCAGATTGGCTATGCTCTGTGGTCTTTCAACGGTGTCACCAAGTGTCACCAAGAGTAACCGCTCTGCATGTGAAATGGGATGAGTACTACTGCACACACCTACAATGACTCCTGGGCTAAGTTAATCTCTCCTTAAAATAAAGGTAGCCACCATGCTTTAGGAGTCGATTTCCTCTTTGAATTTTCATATAGGTGGCTTGTCTTCCTGGTGCCATTGTGCATATGTCTGTAAAAGAAGGGAGAAATATATTGTTTTTGTGTTATATTTTTTTTAAGTGAACGTTCCTTCTGCCAAAAAAATGTTAGCTTTTCATGTTTGCTTATCTATATTTAAGAATACATGTTTTTCAATGTTTAGCTGTAATTATGTACTTTTCTAATTTGAAATTGCTTATTGATTACAACCTGCAAAACAATTGTTCATAGTTGTTTATTGAGTTTTCTAAGAACATGTTGTTTATTACGTTGTTGGGTTTAGCTTTGCCAGCTATGGTCTTCTAATATGGTTTGTTCTTGATTCCTGTTAAAGATAAAGAAGCATTTCATAAAGTTAAAGGGGTATGTCTCACGTTAGTAAGGTTCCTTTGTTTGCTTGTTTGTTCTTTGCTGGTGCAGTTCAGTATGTTCAGCTGTTTTTGCTGATTTCGTTTTCTCCCTTCTGGATGATGTTGGGTGGGCCGAAAAGGAAAATTGGCTTTTTAATTATTTATGTTTGTCTGACTTTTTGTTTTCTGTAAAGGAATATTTTCGTTAGTTTTGGTTGCAATAGTATGTTTTTCAACTATTTCACATGTGAAAGGTCTTTTGCTTGTTGAACAAGTGCTTGAGAAGATGTTTTGTAGACCATTTGAGGAATTTGAGTGTATTGATATTAGATGAAGTTTATTGAAGCTGTGTAAAAAAATAAGGATAATTACTTTATGTATTCACTTTTTTTTGTTTAAATTTAATAAAGCAAGAGGTGACCAGCACCTTTCACGAGGCAAGCACCATGTGGAGTCAGAACATTAATTATGCTCCCCACAACTGACCAGCACCTACCCCACAGCAAGCACCCTGTGGAGTTATAATAGTACGTTTTTACCCACCACTGATCAGCGCCTCCCTGAGGTAATCTCCCTGTGGAGTTCGAATAGTAAGTTTGCCCCCCCCACCGCTGACCAGCATTAGAATAGTTATTTTGCCCCCAACACTGACCAACACTTTTCCTGAGGCAAGCACCCTGCGGAATTACAATAGTGATTTTGTCGCCTCCACTGACAATCCCCTTCCTGAGGCAAGCACCCTGTGGAGTCAGAATAGAGTGCTTGCCCCTCAACACTGACCAGCACCTTCCCTGAGGCAAACCCTGAGGCAAACACCAGGCGGAGTCAGAATAGTAATCCCTACCCCCCCCCCCCCCCCGGGGTAATCACCCTGTGGAGTTTGAATAGTAAGTTTGCCCCATCATTGACCAGCACTTTCCCTGAGGCTAGCTCCCTGTGTAGTTAGTATATTAATTATACCCTTTCCTGAGGCAAGTACATGATGGAGTAAGAATAGTACTTTTGCCCTCACCACTGACCGACACCTTCTCTGAGGCAAACACCCAGGCGGCGTTAGAATAGCAATTTTCCCCGTGACACTGACCAAAACCTTCCCTGAGGCAAACACCCTGTGCAGTTCGAATAGTTATTTTGCCTTTTAGTACTTGTCAGCATCTTCCACAAAATATAATATTTGTTTTCAAATCTCAATTTTTGGGGTTGAAAAAATACCATAGAGTAAACTTACTGATGGATTCCAAATTTGATAGCAGTATGTCTGTTTAATGTATGTGAATTTATTAAACAAATAATATTGAAATATTAATTGGGGAGTTTTTGTTAACCTTTATAATAAATCTGATGTATCTTTGACAGTAGATGAGTATTGTTTTGCTCTGTCTCTATGTCGAAGATTTACTAATTTAATATATTAGAAATTGCCATCTTATATTTTCCAAACAATTATTTTGAATGTAATGTCTTTTGTTTAAAACTTAAACTTTTACTTACTACAGTCAATAGATGGCAGTATCTGAAGTTGAAGTTCTCACAATTCTTCTCCTACTCAAGATGCATGTGGTTACCCTGGAAGTCAGTGTACCACTGACCACAAAATGTTGGTCAGCTCAATTTATAAGTGTATTTGGTGCTAACGAATATTTAAAAGAAAATATGTTTTGAAATCCATTCTACTGCGTGAGGTAGAACCTGACAGAACATGTATTTATATGTTGTGTCTAGAATGTTGTTTTTAACGCATCCATTCAGAATGGCAGCCATTTTGAGTAGATGGGGGTTAGGTCGTTGCAGTTTGAATTATGGAAGGACACCACTTTTTTGAATGGTAGATGATAGCTAGGATGTTGTAGAGGCAATAGTGGAAATACATCACGTTTGTATGTTTTGAATGTATATGCTTGTTTTGCTAAAGAATGCACGCTGTTTTAAAAAGAATTGGATCCATATGTTTCAATATTTACATTTATTTAAAAAACAGAACTTGGGAAGTATTATTTTGTGAATATTTCTTTTTTACTTTTTTTGCACATATCTTCTGTATACATTTAACATACTATAATCAAATATGCGTTGTAATGGTATCCACTATATTGAGTTGTGTTGTAATAGTTGGATGTGTAATGGCACGTTTTATGTATCTCTATTAACATGCATTGTAATGACTTGTGTTGTAAAAATATGCGTAGTAATAGTAGTCGTGTTGTGAAAGTATGCATTGCAATAGTATGTGTTGTAACATCAGATCTTCCCCTATACCTCTGAGTTTCAGAATTAAGGAGAAATGCATGGGCCACCATTTATTTGCTGGTACTGATACAGGAAGGAGCGTTAGTAAAAAGGGATTACACACCAATGTTAAAATATGCAGACCTCACATAGGCAATCCATGGAGTTTGCAACCATCTGTCCAAAGGGGACAATACAAAATAATATCTCTGGTCAGGGCCAATTTCAAAACCAGAAGGACTGGGCAAGTCCTAATTAGGTCCATGACATAGGGGACTCCTAGTTCATTATGCAGGATCAAATGTGCTGACACAATCAGAAGCAGATGACAGGTTCATGAATGCTAGGTACAGGGGAGATTGCTTAGCCACCATATAGTTTCACAGGACTAAACTTCGGTTTAGGCATTGCTCACAACTCAAAATGCATGCAGCAGGAGTAATAAATCCTTGTCTAGCCAAATACTCACTTCGATGAAAGTAGACAAGTATTTAATTTCTGCCACTAACAACACAAAGGAAGAATACAACATTCACCACCAACTACACAGTCCCCCCGAGGTAGGGGCCTAGTGTTTTTTAGGCTGTTCACAGGGTCCCACTCATTCCTCACTCCTAGGGATATTGGTTATTCCTCATTCACTATAGGCAACACCCAGGGCTAGCCCCATTAGTAGTCTGTGGCTCAATAGTCCTCTCTGACTCTATTTTAAAGTCAACAGTGTTTCAGTGCAGCAGCAAAACAAGCAAGAAAGTTCCCCAGGGCTGATTTGCCCAAATATTAGCAGGTGCTTGGATTGAGAGTAGCTGAAGAGGTGGGTTTCGCCGCATGGCCCAGGTGGGCTAAATTCAGTGGCCGCAGAGTTCCTCACATGTAGTCGCACCACTGAAGCATCGGATGTTCTTTCTTGTTCTTCTTTGCAGGGTAAGTGTCTGATCCAATCCACAGGTAGAGGGGGTGATGCACAATCCCGAAAGAGGTCTCTTGCCCTAGTGACAGTGATGGTGCTCCAACAACAGCCTCACCTCTCCTGTAGGGAGGTTGTAAATTAGGTTGCATGGCTTACTGCACCCAGTGATCCCCTCTTGCATTCAGGGCAACCATAGCTTCCCTTTACACAAGCTCCGGCATGCTCACCACAGCAAAGTCTTACGTGGTGGCTTCTCCTGTGATATGGGGTCACATCTCACCACTGCTCATAGGCTACACACCTCCCAAAACAGCAATCTTCATGCAGTGGCCCCTTTTGGCATACAGGGTCCCGGATCAGCATGACTCAAGGGCTACAGCCCTCACAGCATTGCAATCTTCATGCAGTGGCCCATTCTGGCATACAGATGCGTGGTTTATCACTATGTGCAGACTCCAGTCCAATCACTGAAGTTCCCAGGCTTGGGTCATTGCGGCCCTCCTTTAGCGTAGGGTTGCTGACTAAGTCCTGCACACGGTCAACAACCTGATTAATACAGCAGCTGTTTCCTTCACACCTTGAAAAAGGAGTCCACTCAGCAGGGGTCTCCACTGGACCTCGCTCCAGCTAATGCTTTCCTCTTCCTCACAGTGCACACTGGTCTTGGCAAGCACGCAGGTGCTTGAAACTCTAGGGCAGGTGGTCTTGGGTTCCCTAAATGATGTCCCCTCACCCAATAGGGAGACTTACAGGCCTTCGCCCCCAGTCCTGGTCACCGGTAGAAGTCTTGCAGAACTTCCCCTCTTCACACAGTCTGTCAGGCTACTTGGCAGATGACAATGTTGGGGTCTCAAGTTCCCTTTCTTATAGTCCATTTACAGACACCAATTGTGATGTAGAGTTTGAGTCTTGGAAGATTATATTGGAGGTCTGCTTCTTTTAAAGTGCCTACTCCTCTTTCCTCTCTTCCTCTTGAAAGCAGTCTGTCCCAGCAAGAGTGACTTCAAAGCTTATAGCCCCACAACATAGACCATGGGAGGGACTAGAGTGAACACCTTGATGTCAGCCATAGTGACATTTGCATTAAAAGGTTAGCCTCAGGCCCCAGCTCCAGTCTTTATATGATTTGCATATTAGCCCCGTCTCCTTACTGAAATGTGCCCAGGCCCCTCTCATGTGACCTCTCACAGAATTAAAGAACACCCTTTGAAGTATACCAGGGAAGCCTGGCTCTGTCCTCTCCAGAGTGTGTCCAACTCTGCATACAGGAATGCAGTAATACAAAAAACTCTATAGGGGGGGATTTCTCTACTGCTTCTCTTCATGTTTCACTATGCAGGCCTTGGCATCCTGAAATGGAACCCACAGTCTGCCATATATTGTACTATTCACAGGCACACATACACTCCGTGCATGTATACTGCATACACACAATACAGCACTTTATCCTTCATGTACTGGACAACTCATAGGTCCACATACATCCAGCATATGCATTTAATATGCACCCACTTCGCAGCACTGTATCTTTCAAGTACTGTACCACTCATACGCAGCAATACATTCAGCACATGCATTTGCTATGCACACTCTGCACTTTTTTTGTATTGTACCACTCACAGGTAACCCACAACCTACCACATTCATTTATCTGCGTGTACTGCACAATAATACATCATATTTCATGTTGTGTCCCGCTTACAGGCTCATACACATGCGGCACTTGAATCAACCATGCATTCATTGCACAGTACTGCATTATCCCTGTAGGACACCACTCGAGGGCACACATAAACCCAGGATGTAGTAACATCTCACCACTATAAGGGTAGCTCATTGGGTGCCCCTCCTGGTCCAATGACATGCAATCAGTGAAAGAAAGCTATGTCATGGGCACAAACATGATCCATGTTTGCCTATGACAACATATATCATCATTAGGGATCCAGACAACAGTACAGTTGAATACTCAGGGAAGGGGTGCACATCCATTACCATGCAGATTACCCTTCTGTCCTAACAAACTCCGCTCCCATATCCGAACACTCTGAACCAACTCTTAACCTGGAGAGGTTGGGTGGTCAGATCAGTCAAACCGGTTTGAAAGACCATCAGTATCCCCATGGCTGAATCCCGCTATGAACTCCACCACAACTCTAACCTTGTGAAGATATGGACCATCTCAACAATTTGGTACTCTCTGTCTTCATAGCCATCATCCATTGCAGTGGCTTATAATCTATTTGCACCATAAACATAGGGACATATTTACAAGATTTGCGGCCCAGGGAAGCAACTCACCTTGTTCCACTGCCCTGAGTCACAGGGAAAAGGCAGGAATGCACTATATGCATCTAATATGGTGCATTCCTGTCCTTTCCCCTTCCACTGGTACTGCTTTGGCAGCCTATCACCAACACTGGCACCCTTGCACTATGGTGCAAGGGTGCCTATGTTGAAGGCAGGATTGTTCTGGTGCAGCAAGGGGCACGTTCCTGCACAAAAACAATCCTGAGAGGCTTTTTCTTCTTTAGATTTGTGCTGCAGTCAATCCCATACTCAGTGTGAAGAGGTTGAAAAATCATCCCAGCACCTCTCTACATTCTCTCTGCTGCTCAGGTGTTAATTCACACACTAAATGAACCCCTTCAACAGTGCCATCCTTCATGTCACTATGCAGCAAGTCAGAAAGAGGCTTACTGTCTTTCTCTACTTCCTCTGCCTTAGCCATGACATTCACTTTGTACTCTCTCTGGAGGTAAGGTAGGATCTTTCCTCCCATTGATACTAACTTCCTGCACAAATCCCATTGTGTTAGTGTGAATGTACTTCAGAGCAGATGGGACCCTCTCCCATATGTCCAAGGCAACAAGATTTAGTGCAACTAGACCTTCTCAGGTCCCTTCACCCATGTGTAACATGCTTGCCAGAACAGGGTCAGGGTCTTTCACCTGACAATATGTATTTAAGTATCTCACCTGGTAGCACTTGTAGTAAGTCACCACCTTGGACTTGGAAGAACTTCCCTTTTCTCCCTTCTCATTGGGCTGTTTCTTGGACACACCATCTTCGCCACAGCGGACATTCTGATGCGGTGCTAAAAATAATTACGCGTGCGCGGTTCGGACGGACCCCAACCAATCTCCGCACACGCCCACTGTGACGTCGGACGGCCAAGAGCCGTCCAACGTATCAAAGAGGTTAAGTCCCATGAGAATTAACCTGGCCCTTACTCTCTGGTTTGGAACCGGTCTGTAGAGAAATGTGCCCAGGCCCCTTCCTTGTGACCTCTCACTCAACCAACTAGCACTTTCTAAAGTGTACAGGGGAGCCTGACTCTCTCCTCCACAGTGTGTGTACCACCCAGCTTGCAGGAATGCAGCAATACAAAAATATGTCGGGGGGATTTCTTTACCTCTTCTCCTCATGTTTCACCATGCAGGCCTGGGTATCCAAAAACAGAACCCATAGTTTGCCATTGTTCCATTCAAAGGCACACATACACCCAGGGTATGTATAGGACATACACACACTGCACAGTACTATAACCTTTCTGTACTGTACCATTCGTAGGCACACATACATTCAGCACATGCAAGTAACATGAATATAGCATGTCACAATGCATGCTATCACATTGCGTGCGTTACAATGCGGTCATTACAATGACCGATTTGTTAGTATGTGATACCTTTACGTCGCAAGTCATTAGAACGATTTGCTGTAGGGGGCGCGCTGGACTTAGGAATAGTATTATTTACTATTCCTACTTCAGTGTGCGCAACGATAGAGAAGGTGTTGGAATGCATTTCCATTACCTTAGCACCCCCTACAGCAAGTCGTGCTAATGACTTGTGATGTAAAAGTATTGCATACTAACAACGCGGTCTCTGTAACGACTGCATTGTAATAGCCCTGTGATGTAATGACAGCGTTGTAAACGCTGTTTCCAAAGGTGGGCAGTCAACATATCGAAAATTAAATATTGACCCACACTAATATCGAGTTGATAATATCGAAGGGGCAGAATATTGATTGACAGAATATCGATGGACAGAATATTGACCCTAAGGTAAGTAATATTGATATTTTTTTATATAGATGTAAGTAATATCGAACTTAGTAATATCGATATCAAATAAACCGATATTACTAATATAGATGTTATTCTGTATTTAATATGTATGTGTTCTATTTGTTTTCAAATCTATGTATAACATTTTTATATGTTAATAATGTTTTTTTGAGTCAATTTTGTGTTTTAGTACTGTAGCGGGTTGTGGGTTTATAGGGGATTAGGTTGGGAAGTAATTTAATTATATTGAAATAATTATACATTTTTAGGAATTATAAATTCATTGTAATTAATATTTGTGTTTCAGTTCTGTAGCGGGTTGTGGGTTTATAGCGGAATAGGGTGGGAAGTTATTTAATTGTAATTAAGTAATAATTTTTCATTTATTGGTATTTCTAATTATATTATTGTTAATTATGTATTAATTGGTAGTTAATTTGTATTAATTGGTAATGAATTTGTAATAATTGATTAATTGATAATTATGTTAATTTTATTCTTTATTACTGGAGTGTGTTGTGTGTTTATAAGGGAATAGTGTTGGAAGTAATTGAAATCTAATTAAGTAATTATTAAATTTGTTGTTGGGTATTGAAAATTAATTTATAGAACATTAATTATTAATTGGTAATTACTTATTATTAAATATAATTTATTGATATTGTTAATTAATATAGTAATACATAAATATTAATTGGTAATTAATGTTTAATATTTTTTTATATATTATTTGTGGGCTAAATAATTATTTAATTGTTCAATATTTTTTAATTGGTGATTACTTTTTATTAATTCATATGACTAATATTTTATTGTTCAATATATATTATTAGGTAATCAATATTTCATTATTATTAATTGGTATTTATTATTAATTTATTGTTAATTAATTACTCATTGGTAAGTATGTTTTTAATAATTATTTCATAGTTAAATCATTAATTATTCAAAAATATATTTTATTTATAAGTATGTTATTTTTAAGTTCTACGCTATCCAACACTTTCCATACTGTTGCACTTTCTGGAGTGGGAATAGTAATTTTTACCCCTATGCTATCCAACAAGTTCTCTACTGTTGCACTCTTTGGAGTGGGAATAATAATTTTTACCTCTACGCTATCCAACACTTTTCCTACTGTTGCACTGTTTGGAATGGGAATAGTAATTTTTACCCTTACGCTGTCCAACACTTTTCTTACTGTTGCACTACCAGGAGTGGGAATAGTAATGTATACCCCTACACTAGCCAACACTTTTCATACTGTTGCACTGTTTGGAGTGGGAATAATTATTTTTACCCCTACGCTATCCAACACTTTCCCTACTGTTGCACTCTTTGGAGTGGGAATAGTAATTTTTACCCCTACGATATCCAACACTTCCCTACTGTTGCACTCTCTGGAGTTGGAATAGTAATTTTGACCCCTCTTCTACCCAGCACTTTCCCTACTGTTGCACTGTTTGGAGTGGGAATAGTAATTTTTAACCCAACACTATCCAAAACTTTCCCTACTGTTACACTCCCTGGAGTGGGAATAGTCATTTTAAGCCCTATGCTATCCTACATTTTCCTTACTGTTGTTCTTTTTTGGAGTTGGAATAGTAGTTTTATTCCTTCCGCTATTTAATATTTTTTGTATTATTTTAGCTAATGCACTATATAATTAATGTTAAAAATATTAAAGTAAATTATTTTTTTTTTATTTGTTATACATAATTATACAAATAATATTTATGTTATTGTTTAATGTGTATAGATGTATTTGCAATTCATATTTTTTATAATTTATAAGTTATTAAAATATTTTTTTAAATATAAGTATATATATAAATTATATATTATATATTATATGTATATGTTTAATTAATGTTTTATTAAATGATAAATATTACTTATTAATTTTAAACATTATAAAATATTTTTAACTATGTTTATTTTATTTATAAGTATTTTTCAGTTAATTTTACATCTTTCTTTTAACAACAATATTTTTTTCTCGATATTCTTTTTTCTTACCATGTTGTAGATAGGATTTCGATATTCTTGACATCGATATTCTTGCTCCGACATTTTAGTAGGTCGTTTTTTTTACCTTATATATTTTGTCAGTGATCCGTTTCCAAATTAACATGCACACACTTCATGTATTGTACCACTGAAGTCAAATATATACCTAGCACATGGATTCAACCTGCATGCAAGGCACATCACTGTATCCTTCATTTTTTGTAGCACTCTTAGGCACACATACATGCAACACAATCATCCACTATGCATGCACTGTACAGTACTGTATTATCCCTGTATTAGCTTTTGCCATGAAAATTGAACCATTTTGGTGATGTGGGTAGCTAAAATATTCGAGGCCCGGACCTGCCGTCACCCAGGGGAACCTTCTAAACCCAGGCAGGCAAGTCTGAAATCTAGACTCCCAGAAGAGTTCAGAGTGTCTGACTTGTATTGATTCCACTATGATTCCTTGCTAACGCCCTATAAACCTCAAATACACTCTAAAATTGTATATTTTCCTCATGGTTCTATGAGGCTAAGTTCCACAATATGTAGGAATCCCAAAAAATCTTACCAGCCAATATTCTCACACTGCTCTCATTATAAACCTGTGTGGCCCAGCCTATTGCCTTCAACGTAAGCTGCACTAAGCAGTACCTACACAAAGACCACATTGATTTCATAAGGTCCTAGGTTTAATCCATTCCTCTCAAAGGCGATAGGCCCACAAATACAATTGGGTTACTCATTTTATCTGGAGTGGTGGACATTTTGTAGATCACTGCAGATAACAGAAGTTTACCTCACATAAAAGAGAAGAAAATGTAATATTTTAGACCATGTTGAAAGTTTGTGGGCATTCTGACTAAAAATACATAATTTCATTACATTTCTGTTAAAAAGAAAGTTTTGAAATCTGTGAAGCTCGACAATATCCTACCAAGAGAACTCCAACATTTCTTTCAATAAAACTAATGACTTAGTTTATGAAATGAAAGTCAAAGTATTCCAGCAGGCAGCATCCTGGGCTGTGGCCTGCAAGGGGTAACTCAAAGTTGAATACTTCATTGTTGAGCCCCTGCTAAAGCTGTTAATTTTGCCACCAAGAACTCAGAACCACCCTGCAGCTTGTAGCTACAGATTGCTTTAAAGGGAAGATAGATTTTCCGCCTCATCATGGTACAAAGTTTTATATTTTAACCTAGTCAATTTTTAGGAAGTCAAAATTCTTCCTGGATGCAAAAATATAAATTATAGCTGGGCGGAGCTTGATGTAGCCAGATATCTTTGACTGTTGTTAAGCGTTTGCAAAAAACTCTGACTGGGACAGATCTGGTTTCCTGATCTACCTAGAGTGAAACTTCACTTGCCAATCCTTAGTCATTCCGGAGATGAAAAAGATTCTAACATTTGTAAGTGATGGAACATGTTATCATAGTCAGTCCTTTAGACAGGCTTCTAAGCACCAGGGCGTGCACCGCAAAAATGCAAACAGGAGGCCAACCACTTGACTATTGGAAAGCAGTTAATTGTCTTCTTCTAGCTGGAGTTAGAGGTCAGTCATCTTGTTCCAGCAGTGTCTTATTCTTCAGATGGAATTATTATATTATATTGAGGAACATTCTCAGGGGCGGGGTGGGGGAGTGAGGTGCCAGATTTATTCATCTAAAGCTGTTTCTTGCCCCTGATGTGATAAGAGACAGGTTATCTGGGATGGGAATTAATAGGATAAGAACTCCCTGGAATCTCTAAGTCAAAAGTGGTAGTGCTAAAGATGCCTTTTGTTCTACCAACTAATCCTGCCCACATACTGCTGGCTAATCCCTGATCAGCAGTTAATATCCATTCGCTCTTCCTGGTCCCAGAGGTAGATTGTTGGCTTCTGAGTCAGAGTAGTTAACGCCTCCATCCAAGAATATGTGTATTCCAGCTCTGGAGTTGTGATGAATAGAAGAACTGGTTTTAAGCCAGTTCTGTCTCAGGAACCCTAAAGTACATTTTTACAACGTTACTTTCATATTTACAATATTAAAAATATAATTTCACTAATTAATCAGATTTTGAATATCAAGTAGGAAATAACTTTGAAGTATTTTCTAGTGTTTTCTCCAGCAGGATAATTAATAAATATTTCAATCCCATTTAGGACTGTTCAGGGAAAGGTCTAGCAAGATCTACACAGTGAAACACCTTTTAGGTTTCATTTGATTGTGAGAGAATACTAACCCCAATAAGTAGGGTGCCCTATGTGTTTCATATTAATGCTCTCGCCTGTAGTCCTGCATTGCATAGTTTAGGGATAACATATGAATATAGTATAACACAGTTTATCAATATGGCAAAACACTTTTTCTTGCAGTTCATTTAGGCTACAGCTCAGTCAGAACATAGTAGTGCTCCTGGGAGACATATGGTTCTATTATATATATATTACAAACTGCAACTAACATTTAACTTCCTTCCCATTGTTTCATTTCTGTGCTTTCTACAATGGTCTTACAGTCCACTGAAATAGACAAATTGGGTGTAAATCAGGTTTAGGAGTGTCAAGAGGTCAAGAGTCCTAATACCAGCATACATTGGGTACAGAAAAAGTCAAAAACTCCAGGGTTATCATGGAGAATAGCACATGTTTACAAGTTTGATGAGTGCGTTACTGAGTTACATGAACTACTTGCAGAAGTGTGGCTCACTGGTTAGAGGAGGCAGACCTGGAAGCAGAGGTCAGCCCGGGACCAGGGTTCAATTCCTGGCTCGGTGGGGTCGTGAGTCCTAAAATGTCCATGGACTCGACAATCTTGCTCCGGTGCCTACTCGATTCACTGGTTCACACTCTGCGACTCTGGGCAATAGCTTGCTTAATCTCCACAACGGTCCCTCGCGGCGGGATGCTTGGCTTTCACCTTGCGGATACCCTGCCGGGGTTATCTCACAGGGGAATACCAGGACGGGTTCCCTAAGCAAGCGCTTAGAGACCGGTTGGTGATTTGCGCTATATAAATTCCTGTACATTTACATTTACAATCATGTCTAACTGAGGGGTTGTTTCATAATAATCTCTCCTGAGTGTAGAAAGTATACCTGCTGTGATTCAAAGCACTTTGGAACGACATGATGTTGTGTGACACTGGTTAGTAGTGCACTACTTGGTACACAGTAGAACAGTCCTTTGTGTATCCTGCTAGATTTCCATACACTTCACTTTTTTCAGAATGTGAGCCTTGAACTTCAGTCTGATCTCCATTGGCAATGAGTGCTTTAATCTCATTGAACGCAAAGAGATAACATTCTGTCAAAAAACATTATTAGTGATGGCTCTTACAACCTCAACGTGCACACATTTTTTCAGTTTATTTAAGTCAGAAATTGTGTCTTTAATTTGAGTGGGTTTAATTTACAACACAAGTACAAGATACTCTTTGTTCAACCCTGATACCAGTTGCATAAGCATCAGGTAATCATCCTAACAACATTAGAGTAAAGAACATAAAACAATACTATTCCAAAATCAATTTAGAAAAAAATAAAAATAAGTAATGAGGAGTAAGACATCAAATGTATTAAAATTGTATATGGGGAATCAAAGATATAGGGTCAAATTCATGAACACTATTTTGTAATAAGTTTATTGATACTGCAGTAGCAATTCATATGTGCTATAAAATGCAATTCACTAATCTACATGTAGAGTCCTCTGCCTCCTTCACTACAAACATTTCTGTGCAAAGATTCTGGACATGTAGGTGTCTGTTTTAGTAGTTAATGTGTGAGGGACCAAGAGGAGCTGTTCGAAAATGGAGAATACTTACTCCTAAATAGGAGGGGTAAGGAGGGATTTTGGAAGGGGCATTCATATATGAACAGAAATGAACAGAAGAGTAAGTCCATTTCCATTCACAAACTGCACTTATAAAGTTACTACAGCCAAAAGGTCCCAAACATTAATAAATGTGCTCCATCTCAGCCTTTGAGTATTGCCACATAGCCACTCACAGGTATTGCAAATCACTCTCATAGAAAATGCAGGAACTTAATATTGCAAATCATTTATATATGTGTATTATTATATTAATAAATAATTAACTTTTTTTTTAAACATTAAATTAATTGTTTAAACGTTTAATTTTTCAAAACTGATACGGAAACACACAGCTGTTTATTGAATTTATTATCTATTAATTCAATATCTAAATGCGAGTAAGGGTGTGTTTTTAAAATTTTGATTCATGCTTAATACTTGTAAGTGTTATTAATATATTTAATAAACATTTCTTTGCTGAGTTGAGCATTTCATGTTATCAGTTAAAGGTTGTCTTGTATTCTCTCTCTTCTTTATTATTTATATTTCTCTTATTCATATTTCCCTTCCTTACTTTCCATTTCCATATAGTACCTGATTTAAGGATAGTATTCTTACATTTTCTTCTCTTTGTTCCTCCCCTCTCCTTTGCCCCCATTTGGTATTTCCCTACTGTTGGTACAAAGGCTGCTGTAGAATGTTGATATTGGATCTATATGAGGGAACTCTAAGGGTGTTGAGAGACAAAGCTGTATGTGTGGTGGACAGAGGAGTTCCAATAAATACCAGAATTTTCCTTGGTATAGCTTCTTCTTTAGAACGCTGGCGACGACTGGTCTGAGCAAGAGAGCCGGATGGATAATCCGCCCTTCGGGTTTATTCCACCTCAGCTGCTTATCGTTCCTGTTTCAGCTTGCAGCCACAGAGTACATTGTTTGTTTTTCTTAGAAGGAGGCTCTCTCCTTGGAGCATTTACTAGTGCTTAACCACGCCTCTTGGTGGTATGCCTCCTAAGCTCTATTCTTTCTTCTATGACACCTCGTTCTACTGTGATCCTTGACTGCTTGTCGAGCACCCTTTTTTCTGGTACTGCTGCCTTTAACTCCAGTCAGGTGCAACACATTTAGCACTTGTCAGTTCCTTCTGCAGTACCACCTTTTTTTCCTCAGCATGCCATGGAAGGCGGCACTCTGTCTCCTGTGAGACTCTTCAATTCCTTCTGGTGTGGCACTCTGTCTCCTGAAAGACTCATCAGTTCCTTCTGGTGTGGCACAGCGGATGCGCTAGAGGAAATTAGAGGAAACAAAGGTCCCACTGTAAGCAGAACGCCTGGTAAAGGGTTGCCTGTGTATTTGCACATGATTTTATAACACTATTTTTAACTTACTTTTATGATCAGATTCTTGAATGGAACACTTGGTATAGGGTTCCCCGTGTATTTGCACATCACTTTATAATGCTGCTTTCTTAAATTTACTTTCACAATCAGTTTAAAAAAAATTACATGTCTAACTGCGCACGTTGCACTTTACTCCCTACACCTATCTTGCATAGTTTTCCCCAGTCCTTAGGGTTCTACTTCCGGTAGGGCGCATCACGGAGGTTAGCAGTCTAGCTGCTCAACCGTCACTACAAAACCCGATGCATCCACAGACACGTAGCGGGTGTGCCGTTGGCACGCCAAAGTCAAGCCTGTATGTGCCCATCCGCCCCAGAATGGGCCCAGGGGCCAGAACCCCTGCCTGCCCATCTCCAGATTGTTTTTATTACACAAGTGAAGAGCTCAAACAATTATATAGAAACCCCGAATCCACCTGCGCCCACTCCATCTCACTTACTGAGAATCAGAATAGGTGCACACACTGTTTGTATGGATATCCCCATCTGATTCCCCTTCATTACCTATGGGAAAACCTCTTAAAGTATTCCTGCTTAATTGTATGCTCTGCCAAAATGCGCAACAGAGATCTCAATGCTTTTAAAAGATTCTAAACCTGCTGTTTCTCACAGAGACCTAGCTTACCCCAAGTTCAGATACTGACATAGTACAAGCACTCCCCCCAGGCTATCAGATTAAGCACTCAGACAGGTTAACGGTCAAGGGGGGCGGGATTGCAATCGTTTACAAGTACCTGATGACCTGCCACCTGCTAGGTATTCTCCTATTGGATTGTGAGAATGTTCATTGCTCAATTGAATTCTCTCCCACCCTCACACTATCAGACATCCTTATATATCGCACCCTGGGGCTCTGAGTCATTTCTGACCCTTTGACCCTGCTTGCAGGCAGGTTGCCCCCACACCGCCACTCTTCACCTGCTGACCCGCTCGCATTGCCGATTCCTGTGCCCTTCTGCCGCCATCTTCCCCCCGCCCCCACAGCTCCCTACCCGGCCTTCCCGCCACTGCCTCCCTGCCCTCCAGCACACACATTGGACTCCCCGCTCCCACCTTCCAGCTGCTCCTCCCTCCCAAGCCTCCTCAAATGCAGGCCAAGAAGAGACCGCACGCAGAGGACGTGCACATCGGACGTGCGCAGTGTTGCACCCCTGGCACTCCGAAGTCGCACCTAAGGCATGCCCGTCTGTGCCCGCCTGTGCCTGAACCGAGCCCAGCGCCAGAACCCCTGGACCCGGTGAACGTCACAACACCAGAATCCACTTCACCTTCAAGAAGCCAACCACGCACCATCGCACCCAACAGCTGCCTCGCCGCTACAGGAGCAAAGTCACCGAAGACCAGCTGCTCACCTTCTTCGCCAGGAACCCACCCACCTACCCCGCCGCAGCCCTCAACCTCAGACAGTGGATCGATGACTGCGTCAACACCCTCGCCCTGCTCAAGAAACCCTCCAACAGCCACACCAGCAAAAGAGCCACATGGTTCACCAACGAGCTCCATGCCTCCAAACGCGCATGCCGAAATCTGGAGAAGACATGACTCCACGAACGCACACCAGACAAACCACGCAGCCCACAAGGACGCTACCAGCAGACATCACCACCTCATCAGATTGGCCAAGAGGTCCTCGTTCAAAGACCGCTTGGATAACAACCCACACGACAGCAAAGAGCTCCTCAGCATCGTAAAGGAACTCTCCAACCCCAGCGCCTACGACATCCTGCCCTCACAAGAACTGCTGTCCCCCGCATCCAACGAATGACCTCCGGTGGCAGATCCTTCTTCTACCTCGCCGCCAAGACCTGGAACACCCTCCCTACCCACATACGGCAGACCCAAGACCTACTCACCTTCAGAAGACTCCTCAAGACCTGGCTTTTTGAGCTGTAGCAGCACTCCCCCCCCCCCCTCCCTTCAGCGCCTTGGGACCCTCACGGGTAAGTAGAGGCGTTCTACAAGTACTTTGATTGATTGATTGTCAATCTGTGCTAGAAACAGTGACCAATCTTTCTAGCATCCCAGCCAAATTTACCATCCTTGGAGACCTTAATCTCCACTTTGATGACCCTTTGGATCAGTCTGCAACTGACCTAGCCTTAGACCTTGCGTCCTACCAATTACTTCAGAAGGTCCCGCAAGCAACACACATTAAAGGGCACCTTCATGACCTGATTTTTTCAAATCTTGAGGAACAAAAAGGGATATCCCCCTTCCCCTTTTCATGGTCGGACCACTTCTTAGCCCCTTTTCTCTGCCCCCCCCCCCCCAAAAAATGGGTTTTCATAATCCGTTAACACATACTAAGATATGCCCCTGGCCCAAACTCTCCGTAGAACACTGGATTCTTGAACTAGATAACACCGCACCCAACACCAACACCAATCCAGTCGTAGCCTACAGAAACTTCTCTCCTTGAAAACAGTGCTTAAAAAAAAAACCTCTGGAAGAAAGCCGGACCTAATAAACACGCATGGTTTACTCTCACGCTTCGCATCCTGAAACAACACTCTAAAAAATTAGAGCGGATATGGAGGAAAGATTTCGCACCCGACAAGAAAGTAGAGTATAAGGCAGCCATAGCAATCTATAAGGCAGAAATGAAATAGCTCAGGCCTCATATTATGAGGAAAATATTTCACTATCAGCAAATTCCTCCAGAGATTTGTTCCTCATTATCAAAAAATTGCTCAAACTCCCTGATCCCCCGGTAGTACCAGACCTCTTGAGATGGTGCTGCAATGAACTGGCAGACTTCTTCTTTACTAAAGTTCAAAACATCCTGAAGCATATCTCCCTTCCAGGCACCACATCCACACTTAAACCTATAGACTGGGAGCAGCTTGAGAATAAGCCCCTCCTCGACATTTATACCTCTCTTACCCAGGAATCTCTCCTACCCATTCTATCCTCTGTTAATGAGGTGGTGATCACTTGTTCTGACACCACTTAAGATCTTTAAAAGGGTACTACCCACAGTTATCCCTTCCATCACACACCTGATCAATGCTTCACTAGCAATGGGACAGTCCCCCTGAATGCAATGTAAAAAAGCAATGGTCAAACCACTGCTAAAAAAGCCTCATCTGGATCCGGCTGAACTGGGCAATTACCGCCCCATTTCGCTTCACCCTGGCATTAACAAATTGGTGAAAAAACACATCAACAACATACTTTTGGTGTTCCTTGAACTCCATATTCATCTCCATCCCTCACAAATAGGTTTCCGTCCCCACCAAGGCACCGAAACAGCCTTGTTAGCGGTGGTAGAAAAATCAAGAGAGATACTCGACCTTGGAGGGTCCTCCGCCATAATCCTCCTCGACCTAAGGGCAGCCTTCGACACGGTGAACCATCATACTCTGGTTCACCGCCTCAAGATGGTGGGGGTGACAGGAACAGCCCTTTCATGGCTTCAACCATTCCTGGAAGACAGATACTCATATGGAAGCCGCACAGCGGCCGCCCGCAGCAGACGCGCGGCTGGCATGCCGAAGGCGCTCCAAAGTCAAGCCCCTTCTGCGCATGTCCGTGCCTGGACCTCGCCCTGTGCCAGAACCCCTGGACCCTGAAGCCGCCACAACACCAGACTGCACTAAGACTCCAGGACCCTCCACGCACTCAATCCCGGAAGAGATCACCCCTGCTACCGAGCCACCCCGAAGGGCACCCAGGGCCATTCACCTGCCGGAACTGCAGCTTCTCCAGCATCCGGCCCGTCAAACCATCAACCAGAGAACACAACCACCTCCGATGCATCCTCCTCAACATCCGCTCCATTCGCAAGCAAGCCATCAAACTCTGGGACCTCCTAGACTCAACCAACCCCGACGTCGCCTTCTTGGCGGAGACCTGGCTGGACACCACCCCAGCACCAGACATCGCCGTAGCCATCCCAGAAGGCTACAAGATCTCCTGCAGAGACCGCACCAATGGAGTGGGAGGGGGAATCGCCATCATCCACAAGGACACCCTCAGAGTCTTGACCAGCACCGGCGACACCCTCACCACCGCCGAGCACATGCACTTCCAGATCCACACCGACCCCAACACCACCCTCAGAGGAACACTCATCTACAGACCACCAAGGACCACGGCCACAGTTCAGCGACTCCATCGCCGGCCTCATCAGCACCCAGGCCATCGCCTCCACGGACTACATCCTCCTCGGAGACCTTAACTTCCACTTCGAGAACAATGACGCCAACTCCACCGCCCTGATCGACAACCTCGCCAACCTTGGACTGAAACAGCTTGTGACGACATCCACCCACGCCGCTGGACACACACTGGACCCCATCTTCTCCGCAAGTCCCCACGTCTCCTTCAACCACACCACCGATCCCCACTGGGCAGACCACAGATGCGTCCACTTCACCTTCAGGTAACCCACCACACACCACAGCACCCAACAGATGCCATGCTGCTGCTGGGGCAAGGTCACCGAGGATCAACTGACCACCGCCCTCACCCTGGGACCACCCGCCGACCCCACCGACCCCGACACCACCGCCATCAACCGCAAACAGTGGATCACCGACTGCGCCAACACCCTCGCCCCACTCAAGACCTACGCCACCAATCACACCAACAAGAAAGCCGCCTGGTTCACCGAAGACCTCCGGACCTCCAAGCGCACCTGTCGGAAGCTGGAGAAGAGCTGGCTCTGCGACCGAAAACCAGACAGCCACACAGCCCACAAGAACGCCACCCGCAGAAACCACCAACTCATCAGGAACGCCAAGAGGACCGCCTTCAAGGACCACCTAGACAACAACCCACACAACAGCAAAGATCTCTTCAACATCGTGAAAGAACTCTCCAACCCCAGCGCCAACACCAATGACATTCCACCATCACAAGACCTGTGCGACTCACTGGCCACCTTCTTTCACCGCAAGATCACCGACATCCACAACAGCTTCTACGACATCCACAACAGCCTCAACACCACCACCCCCACCCCCACCTCCACCGCCGTGACCACCACCCCTGCGACCACCACGTGCACCAGCCGCCTGACCACCTGGTCCAATGTCAGCAACGGTGACACCGTCAAGACCATGAACTCCATCCACTCTGGGTCCCCATCTGACCCATGCCCTCACCACGTTTTCAACAAAGCCAGCACAGCCATTGCCCACCACCTCCGGAAAACAATCAACATCTCCTTCGAGACATCAACCTTCCCAGAGAGCTGGAAGCACGCCGAGATCAACTCCCTACTGAAGAAACCTAAGGCAGACCCCAATGAACTCAAAAACTACAGGCCCATCTCCCTGCTCCCTTTCCCGGCGAAAGTCACAGAGTAGATCGTCAACAGGCAGCTGACCCGCTACCTCGAAGACAACAATATCCTGGACTCATCCCAGTCCGGCTTCCGCAGCAACCACAGCACAGAGACCGCCCTCATCGCCGCCACCAATGACATCAGGATCCTTATGGACAAAGGAGAAACAGCCGCCCTCATCCTTCTGGACCTATCAGCAGCCTTTGACAGGGTCTGCCACCGCACCCTAACAGCACGCCTCCATGATGCCGGAATCCAAGAGAAGGCCCTGGCCTGGATCACATCCTTCCTCTCTGGCAGAACCAAAGGAGTCCGCCTCCCACCCTTCCTCTCTAAGACCACCGAGATCTGCGGCGTTCCTCAGGGATCATCCCTCAGCCCGACGCTGTTCAATATCTACATGGCTCCACTCACCCACATCGCATGACAACATAGCCTCAACATCATCTCCTACGCCGACCACACCCAGCTGATCATCTCCCTCACCGAAGTCCCCCACACCGCCAAAGCCAACCTCCACAGAGGAATGAAGGCCGTCGCAGAATGGATGAAGGACAGCAGGTTGAAGCTGAATTCAGACAAGATGGAGGTCCTCATCCTCGGCTCAACCCCTCGGCCTGGGACGACTCCTGGTGGCCAACATCGCTAGGAACAGCCCCAGAACCCACCAACCACGCACGCAACCTAGTGGTCATCCTCGACTCCGCCCTCACCATGACCAAGCAGGTCAACGCCCTCTCCCCTTCCTGCTTCAACACCCTCCGAATGCTCCGCAGGATCTTCAAATGGATCCCCTCCGACACGAGAAGAACCGTCACCCAGGCTCTCGTCACCAGCAGACTGGACTACGGGAACGGCCTCTATGCAGGAACAACAACCAAGCTCCTGCGATGGCTGCAATGCATCCAGAACGCCTCGGCACGACTGATCCTCGACATCCCCCGACGCAGCCACATCACACCCCACCTGAGCGGCCTGCACTGGCTCCCGGTCAACAAGAGGATCCCCTTCAAACTCCTCATCCACACACACAAAGCCCTACACAATGCCGGACCAGCATACCTCAACGACCGACTCAGCTTCTACACCCCCACCCGCAGACTCCGCTCTGCCACCCTCGCCCTCGCCACAGTTCCACGCATCCAGAAAACCCCCGCCGGCGGCAGATCCTTCTTCTACCTCACCACCAAGACTTGGAACACACTCCCTACCGGCCAACGACATACCCAGGACCTGCTGGCCTTCAGAAGACTTCTCAAGACCTGGCTCTTGGATCAGTAGCACTCCTCCCCCCCAGCGCCTTGAGTCCCTCACAGGTGTGTGTAGCACACTTTACAAATGTAATCATTGATTGATCTTTGAGGATATGAAGAAGTATTTACAACGTCTTCTCCTCAACATCGCTATACTATGAAAGCAAACTGTGAAATCGTATTTTGTCGTGCATGCCGAACATAACCAAACATTACGCTTATGCATGTGTGTGGTAAAAAAACATACTTAAGCTGAAAGAGTGCTTGTACGGTTTCAAGTCTTCCGACACCAGCTACCATAAAATAATTATCTATCCCTGCTCGATGGTACATAAAAGCGGTGCGTGCTCTACTTACATTTCAATCTGGCTCACAGAGTGGCGGGCGGGAGTCCCTCTCAATGGAAAAACACGAACGGAAATGTAACGCAGACGGGCACTTTTAATTTCTGGGGACCGGAAGATAAACATCTAATGACTGGAAGTGAAAACATTCACTTGTTCCTACATGGCGGCCATCTTTAAATGTCTCATTTTCGAGATATGAGCCTTACAATAATATGTTCTTTGTTTTGCTACTATTACTCCTCACGATTAGATTAAATATCAGCACAGCGACTGTCATGGGATGTTTTCTTTATTTATAAAGGGACTTTTTGCTGTACTTAGTCCGACTGTCTCACTGGTTAATTTACCTATACCGTATTTTGCAGAGTAATCAGTTGAGACAGTGACATTCTTAAAGGTGTCTATTATTGCTTATAGAAGCAATCAGTATTGTAAATATGACTCCCTACGATTTCTAAATCTTATTCATTATCTATTTTGGGAATTTTATTCATAAATGGTGTTATTACCGATATTGCACCAGAAACACTAGTTTTAGTTGTTCCAATAGACCTATGCTGGTGAACTAAAGTATACACATTTGCTATATAATCACCATCTCATATACCAATAATGCAACAATAGTATTTTCAAAACCAATTCGAATTACTCTAGTATGAAAACATGTACATTTAGTTACCAGTCAATGTATCATACCCCAATAGTACAGTATGATGTTTATGAGCCTCTGGCTTTCTTTTTTATACAGCGCTCACAGTATAAAATGGAAAGTGGTACTTGCTATAACACCGCGCTTACAGTATCAAATAGTTCCATCTGTCATGCGTTATTTCAATAATAATGTAGAGAAACAACATCTACTATATTAACATTATCACTGGCATTCTAATGATGTTCATACATTAGACCTTTTAAACTTTGCAGATGTCACAATAGATATCCCGTATGGTTGAATTATATCAACCACAATTATCGTCTCATGTAAACAATCGTTTAAAACATTGTATAGTTAATTTTCAATACATCTATGGTAGAGACAGCAGGCCTGCCTCCTCTTTAAACTATATGTACTAACGTGTGCCATTCGGTAACTGAGTTTAGACCCTGCTTGATACTGTGAGATAGGCACCTTCAATGATAATAATAATAATCCACATTTGTAAAGCGCACAATCTCCCGTAAGGGTCTCTAGGCGCCTTCGGGAAGATTAAGTAAGCTATTGCCCAGAGTCACATGGTGCTGGGCTAATCTGCCGTCGGTGATCGAACCGTGATCCCCAGATTCCGGAGTCAGTCGCCCTAGCCGCGGCGCCACACCTCTTCCATATTCTCGTGTAGTGTGAGGATTTTGTTAACATTACTCTTCCTTATTGTTGGCTTAACCACCTGTAATACGTTGTACTTTCTTTATTATTGTTCACGTGCGCTCCTCGCGCTCATGTTGTCATTTTATGTCTTTGACTACATGCGTACACTTGCTGTTATGTGCGCATGCAGTCTAGTGATGCTTTGAATATGTTTTTAATTAAAAGTGTATTCTCGTGGTTGCCGCCTTTGCCTCTGTAGTGTGAACGGTAAAACAAATCAGTTTGCCGTTTGGATTGGAGAGAGGAAGGATGCACTCCCGTGGTGTTGATGTCTATAACTTGAAATAAACTTCAATAAACATTTCTACGAGTTTCCTGAAGTTTCATTAATGGTTAAATTGCAACTTTACAATTGGCGACGATTAATTGCAATTTCAATCAACATTACAAAGTTTGTGGCTTCTCATTATCATGGAAGAAGACCTTCGCGCTCAACAACAGTTACTCACTGTCCGATGATTTCAATTTAATATCCTCCACTTTGTTGAAGAGAGCAGATTTCTTCGGATTCATCATGACTCAAAACGGATGTTTCCCTTCAGCGCAAAGTGTCTATCCGTGAATCACCTCTCATAGGGTCCGTCCGTCTTTTTGTATAAGCCGCCCTTATTGGCTTACAAAGACGTAACCACTCCCCTCTTTTTAATAAACCCAACTGATTGGTTTTCGGCATCTCCTCGTTGTTATTGACTATCGGAGTGCGATCTCCGCTTTTGAACGAAGATTTTCATAGAAATACGAACTGTAAGTTTTAAAATACGATATTTTTACGCTTGGTATTTACTTAGAGACCTTAATAGTTTACAAGCTTTAATTCCTTATCAGCATTAGGATTTAATAATAAACTTGACTGTTTGAAAATAAATTTAAAATCTTCTGTTAGATGGCTAATCAACAGATGTTTCAATTGTATAATTTTTTACCACAACAAGGTAAATCAAAGGAACCATGGAAGCTATGGTTCAAATCATTTGAAAATTATTTAGTAGCCATAGATGCATAAGATTATTTTTTCAAAAGCGCAAGCTAGCCATCTTGTATAACTTTCTGGGTTGTGCTGGTCACAAGACTTTTAACAACTTACCAATCACTATTCCACCCTCTGGAGAGGGAGATGGTTGGAATGTTTATTCAGATGCTACTGAGAGATTAAACAGAAAGTTTTTGGAACAACCGAGCGTAATGTTAGAAAGATTCAACTTCAGGAAGAGAAAACAGAATTCAGATGAATCTGTGGACTAGTAAATTTCGGTACTGATGAACTTAGCGTCGGAGTGTAACTTTGTAGCATATTTAGACTTCCATATAAGAGATCAGTTTGTCTTCTGCTGTTTTCACAAAAAGATACAGGAAAGGATACTCAGTTGTAGAGACCCAACATTATCCGAAGTCATTGTCATAGCGAAAGGAATAGAAAGATCCATCATTTCTTCAAGTTGTTTAAATAATGAAAAAGTTTCTCCTGTTAATATGATTGAACAAGACTCTTCCATTAACAATATTTCTTACAGGTCTAGATATGCTAAACCTTTTCAATATAAAGAGACCAGGGCTTCAACGTACTGTTACAGGTGTGGGTCAAAATCACACTTAGGTGATAGTCCTCTTTGTTTGGCATTAGGTAAAAAATGCACTAAATGTGGGAAAATTGGTCATTTTTATAATGTGTGCAAAAGTAAAAGAATTGTTAGAGTCTGCACATTAGATGCTAAAGAAATGTCAAGTGAAGAGAGTCTTGATCATAATCAAACTCTTTCTAATGACATGGAAAGATTAATGCTCTCTGTTGATATTGATAATTTAACTATTTCTGATGACAAAGCCAAAGAACCTCTATGTCAAGTTATTATAGGTAATGTAAAACTTGAAATGATGGCTGATTCTGGATCCCCTGTTACTATTATTTCGGATACACTGTTTGAGGAGCAATGGTCTTTGAAGAATTTGGAAATCATTCCCAAAGCTTATGGGGGTCATAATATTCTAATGTCTGGTTATGTTACTGAATTTGTTTCATGTTTGGAGCCAAAAATCTATACTAAGATGTATGTGGCTCATGAAGGTAAGCACATTATTGGTTGGCAAGACCTAGCGAAAAAGGGTCTAAAATTAGTTCCAGGGTCAGATAATCTGATTCAAATCAATACTGATATTTCTGTTGCTTCCGTTTCTTATTCAACAGGGCATAATTTGTCAAGTTTTGCAACAAAAATATTTAATGAATTTCCGGTAGTTGTTACCACACGTATTGGAAAGATTACAAAGGTGGAACATATTATAAAGTTAAAAGAAAATGATATTCCCATTTCTCATAAGGCCAGGCCCATTCCTTTTAGTGTAAGAAGTGATTTAAAAGTGTTACTTGACAAGTTAGTTGCAGAGGGTATCATTATAGCTAGTGAATCTTCGGAATGGGTAAGTCCAATTGTAATTGTGGGAAAAAAGGATAATTCAATTAGTTTATCTGCTGATTTACGCTCACTCAACAAGAATATAATCGCGGATTGTCATCCCTTGCCAAAAATTCAAGACTTATTGTCCAATATTTCTGGAGCCACTTGTTTTTCTATCCTTGACTTAAAGTCAGCTTATCATCAGATTCCTTTAGCTACATCTTCCACTGACCTTACCACGTTTATTACACCATTCGGGGCATATAAATACCTTAGGTTACCTTTTGGTCTAGCCTCTGCGGCTAGTGTGTTTCAGAGGTTTATGGATCACATTTTAGCAGGTATTGAGTCAGTACAGGCTTATCAAGATGACGTGTTGATTCACTCCAAATATAGAAGTGATCACTTGTTAACTTTGAGAAAAGTTCTTCAAAAATTCAAGGAATTTGGAGTCACTCTGGGCTCTGATAAGTGCAAATTTATGGTGGATTCACTTGATTACTTAGGTCACACCATATCAGCCTCTGGTATTAGTCCTACATTTTCACTGACAAAGGCTATTGATGAAGTTGTGGTGCCTCAGAATAAAGATCTACTTATATCATTTCTAGGTATGACAGAATACTACTCAAGATGTATCTCTAATTATGCTCAGGTTGTTCAACCTCTGCGTGTGTTATTAAAAAAAAATACACATTTTTCATGGAATGATGAAGCACAGAACGCTTTTGAACTAGTTAAAAAGCTTATTCTTCAAGCTCCTGCTTTAGCCCCATTTTCTCCTAGACACAAGTATGTCCTATCTGTTGACGCAAGTCAAAAGGGTTTAGGGGCAGTACTGTGTCAATGGGTCAACGGGAAAGAGAACACAGTGGTATTTTCTTCTAGATCTCTCTCTGTTGCAGAGTCCAATTACAGTACAATAGAGAGAGAAGCTTTAGCATGTACATGGGCTGTGGAAAAATGTAGAACTTTCATTTGGGGTACACAATTTGAAATTTTCTCAGACCACAAACCTTTGATTCATTTATTGTCTGGTAATGGCACAGGTAAGGCGTCATCAAGATTAGTAAGTTTATTGTCACGTTTACATGAGTATAATTTTATTATAAAATATATACCAGGTGGTCGCAATACAAGAGCAGACTGTCTTTCAAGGTTATCTTTAGTGGATAATTCTTTATCATCAAGATTGCCACAGTTGAAGATGTTATCACCAACTTACCTCATGTGACTCAAGATGATTGGCTTAAAGCCTTTCAAGAAGATGCTACCCTTCAGTCTGTCAAAAATATGATTGTATCTGGGTGGCCTAAAGAACGCTCATTACTTTCTCCTTTAAAATCCTTTGCACAGGTCAATCAGGAACTTTCTTTAGTTGAAGGTTTAGTCATGCATGGTGATTTAGCAGTACCATCCGAATCCTTACGCAAAAGAATTTTTGATATTGCACATGAGGGGCATTTAGGCATGGGTGCGACTGCCAGGAGGTTAAAAGAACATTTTTGGTGGCCAGGTTTAGAGTCAAATGTCACCAATTGGATAAATGCTTGTAGTACATGTCTTTTATCTGATAAACACTGGAAAACTGTAAAACTTCCCTTACATAGTGTGCCAACACCTGAAGAGGCTTTGGATGAAGTTGGCATTAGACTTTGCAGGTCCATTTGACCTACTCTCAACTGACAAAAAGTACATTTTAGTTTTGGTAGATTATTATTCAAAGTGGGTGGAATTTGAATTTTGTTCTTCCCCCACTTCTTCCTCTGTGATCAACTTTTTACCCAGAATCTTTTTATCTGAGGGTTTTCCTAAAGAGTTCGTCACAGATAATGGCTCACATTTCACTTAAAACATTAAGGAGAACTTTTTGTTTACTCATGACATTAAGCATTTAAAGGTTGCTTTATATTCTCCTGCAGCAAATGGTTTAGTAGAAAGTATGAATAGGGTTCTTAAAGAAGGAATACAGACGGCTATATCTGAAAGAGTACCTTTAGATGTATTTTTAAAGAAGAAGATTTGGCCATATCTTATTACTCCACATACAACGTCTGGTGTTTCTCCTTTTAGGCTTCTTAGAAAGAGATATCCAAATGGTACCCTTTGTCCTTCATGGATCAAAACATTGAGAAAGACGGATAGTTCCTGTTTGGTTTGAAAAAATAAGGAAAACATGCTTAAAATTTTTTCCATTAAACAAGCTGTGCAAAAGAGGAATTTTGACAGTAAGAATTACAATGTTATTAGTGAATTTAAAATTGGAGACTGGGTAATGATTAAATCTCCAATAAGAGTTAAGAAAGGTTTGTCAAAATGTTCTCTTCCTGTACAAGTTTTGAAAATTTCTAAAGGATCTTTATTTCTTGGTCAGAAAGGTTGGTGGAGTAAGAGAATGTTAGTAAAATTAACATCTGATCAAGCTAGTAAGATTATTTCAAAGAAAAAAATTCTTTATGATGATTTCCATTGTTCACACTTTTTGGATGATTTGTGCATGCAAGATGAGGTTTCTAATTGTAATGATATTCAAAATCAACATCCTCAGCATCAAGAGTTAGATGACTCTGTTACAAATTCAATGGTGGCGGATAATTCTTTACCTGATGATGTTATACTTTCTCATACTGAAACAGGAAGACCAACAAGGAATTGTTCTTTTCCTTCAAGATACAAAGATTTTTATTTATCTCAATTTTGTTTTTCTTTTTGTTTATGAAAGGGGAAGGGTGATGTAATACGTTGTTTTTTCTTTATTAATGTTCACATGTGCGCTCCTCGCGCTCATGTTGTCATTTTATGTCTTTGACTGCATGCGCACACTTGCTGTTATGTGCGCATGCAGTCTAGTGATTCTTTGAATATGTTTTCAATTAAAAGTGTATTCTCGTGGTTGCAGCCTTTGCCTCTGTAGTATGAACGGTAAAACAAATCAGTTTGCCGTTTGGACTGCAGAGAGGAAGGATGCACTCCCGTGGTGTTGATGTCTTTAACTTGAAATAAACTTCAACATTTCTACGAGTTTCCTGAAGTTTCATTAATGTTTAAATTGCAACTTTACACCACCTCAATCACCCACCAGGTCATATCCTTGTCTGTGTGTTTAGTCTTCCTCAGCGTGTCATGGATTGCCACTCCGATCAACACATTATTGCTGTTCCCGCCTACTGTTTACTGCTGCCAAGCAACCTCTCACCGTTGCAGCCTCCATTAGTGTATCCCGTTGTATCCTGCTCCAGTACGATGCGCCGCCTATTTTCCACAGCGTGTCGCTGATGGTCTCTGTGACACACACACTATTGCTGTTACCGCCTCCTAGCATATCTTGCTCATATTTCTGCTGCGGTGATGCACACACCCTCCAAGCTTGCTCCATTAGCCCTGTTGCAGCTCTGACGCCATCAGCACCTGCTGTTCCCTTTAGTGTCACAAAAGCAAAACAGGGTTTGGTCCTATTTATTTTCCTGTCCTTTTCAGTGATACGCTCACCCTCCTTGTGTATCAGCTAATACTCAGTGATAACCACACTTTATCTTCTTATGTGAAGCATTTCTTGGTTCCTGTGCTCCAATGATATCATCCTTCGTTCACTTACAGGCAATAATTTCTTCCCATTTTTGTCTGTCACTTTATCCTATGGTGATACACTCACCAAGCCTATGCTGTAAGCTTCATTCCTTATTCTGGACACATTCTTCCTGTACCACTTATATAAATGCTCTATTTTGTTATCTCCACCATTCGGTTGACCTCTATGCTATATCGTTTTCCCTTATTCTTGCTGTTTCAATTTGCAATTATGGCTGCTAGCATTCCTCAACCTATACCTTTTCTAAATGAAATGGGAGAGGCTACCACACCATAGAAAGATCGGGTTAAGATTTTTAAGTCCTATTTAATAGCCATGGGGGAATTCAGCCCATTAGAAAGCAACATATACTGCTACATAATCTGGGTACTCCTGGCAGAAACGAGTTGATACTTTACCTGACTCTGTACAAGATTGTAATGCAGATGATGATGATGACGATGATGATGCGTATGAAGTCTCCCTTACTAGATAAAAAAAACACTTTGGAGATAAAATAAGATTGTCCTAGAATGTCACAAATTTCTCAGCAGAATTCAGGTTAAACAAGAAAGCATCACTAGCTATGTAGCCATTTTAAGAGGATTAGGTGAACTATGCGAGTTTGGTGAACTAAATGATTCTCTCATACAAGATGAACTTCTGTGTTGTGCTAACAACCCCAAAGTGTAGCATGGGGTCAGGCCTTTGTATTCAATGCATTGTGCATCGGCCACGGGTTTATTCAATAAATCCTTCAAATTGGGTCCCCTGGTGTATGCGAAAATCGGTTTATTCTCGAATAGACCCCTGAAGTCAGGTTCTCTGCTCAAGAGTGTCCAATGTTTCAGTATGATGTTCCGAAACCGAGTACTCGTGGAATATTTAGAAACAACCACCATTCGGTTTTTGATTTCTTTTCTTTTGACTGACAATAAGTCTTGTCTGCTGAATGTCTCACATCAGGTTTTAGCTGATTCTAATATCTCTTGTGGATATCCACGGTTACTGAATATGGTTATCATTTCATCAATTTGTTGGTCACACTCGAGGGGTGATGATACAATGCGTTTTACTCTGAGTAGTTGTGAGAATAGTAAATTGTTTTTTAGGACCGGTCTATGAAAAACTGCTGTAGTGTAAAATGCTGTTGCGATCAGTTTCTTTGCGAAACAGGTTAGTAGAAATTTTACCATCAGTGAGGTGAATTTGGACATCCAAAAAATTGATTTGCCGTTGATTAAATTCCCATGTAAATTGTATGCGTGCATCTACGTCATGCAGTTGATATAGAAAGTGTTCAAGTGTGCTTGCGGTTCCAGACCACAGAATGAAAGTGTAAACAATGAATCAGAGGAAAATCCTTCCGTGTTCCAACCAAGCATGTGTGTTAACGATGTGTCGTTCTTCAAAATATCGCATAAACAAATTCGCATAAGATGAAGCTGCGCAAATGCCCATGGAAGTGCCATTTAATTGTAGATACCAATTATCGTTCCATTTAAAATAGCTGTGATTGAGCGAAAACATTAGCAGTTCCACCATGAATACTTGTAATTTTGGTTCAATGGTGGAGTCCAACAGCGCTTGCTCAATTGCTTATATACCTAGGCTGTGGGGAATTGATGTATATAGTGATTTAACGTCCACTGTACAGAGCCATAGTTCCTCTTCTGGACAAATTTGGATGGAGTTGATCTCAGTCAAAAAATCTGTAGTGTCTCGGATGTAAGATTTGGTATTAATCACTAGAGGTTGTAGATGTTTGTCTATGGACTTCCCAGATGCTTCATGGATACTGCCTTTCGTCGAGACTATAGGCCTGAATGGTGGCTTCTGTAAGTTCTTATGTATTTTCGGCAGCATTTGTAATGATGGTGACCTCGAGTTGTCCTGAATCAAATAACGTTTGACTCTTTCAGTGATGGTGCCCATCTCTAGTGCTTGCTGGGTTATGTTCAAAAGCATGATAGCAAATTCCTGAGTAGGATTGTGGTTGAGTTGAGCGTAAGTATTGGAATCGGAAACGTGAATCATCACTTGTTCATGATAGTATTCACTGTCCATAATAACTAATGCACCGCCTTTATCAGCGTTCTGACAGATTATGGACGGATTTTTGGCTAGGCTGCTCAGTATGCTTCTATCTTTAGCTGTAAGGTTGCAATGTTTCGAAGTCTGTTGAAATTTCAGTGAATTGATTTCTTGTTTGATGAGGTTTTCAAAAGTGTCAATTATTTTGTGGCTCACAGGTGCCAGAAAATTGCTGCGTGGTCGTAATCCTTGGAGGATGTCATCTTCTTGGGTAGCAATCTGCACCAGGTTCTCAAAATAATGTCTTAATCTGATGTTTCTCACCAATTTGAAGAGACTTACTTCTAGCCTTCTAGCTCTAGAGTGTTAGTCGTGGTGGTGGGTACAAAGGATTGTCCCTTCTGAAGGGTTTTTATCTCATGTTGTGATAGTTCATGTGAGGAGATATTAATGACCAGATTGTTAAAATCCATTATTTTCTCCTGCTGCCCTTCTTGTTCTTGATTTCCGTGGGGACTTTCGGTGTGTCTGCGGTTTTTGCCCCGCCTGGGTCGTCGAGAATAAACTGATTTTTGCATACACCACGGGACCCAACTTGAAGGATTTATTGAATAAACCTGTGGCCGATCCACAATGCATTGAATACAAAGGCCTGACACCATGCTACAATTGTAGCAACTTCTACAACTCGATTCCCGGCAACTTCATTAACCACCCTATGAAAGGGACACAAATAAAATTAAAGGTGAACGCTACGTGTAACACCCCGAACGTCATTTATATGCTCAAATGTCCTTGTGGATTATGCTATGTGGGCCACACTGAACGGAAAATTTGCACCCGCATATTAGAGCATAAGAGTAACATCCGAACCAAGAACCTGAAATCTACTGTGGCCACTCATTTCACACAACAAAGACACAACATATCGCAATTGAAATTCCTTGTTTTGGAGTTAATCAAACAGACAGACGGTGTTAACAATAAAAACAGACTATTACAGAGAGAGAACCACTGGATTCGGTATCTCTGCACGATGCAGCCTAATGGGCTAAATCACAGAATGGAATTTCTATGTCATCTTTGATCACCCTTCTTTGTTCATGCTATACTTGAAAATAATCGTTTTGGCCTTTGTGTTGATTTTTGTTGTTTTGTATTAGTACTTTTTACTCTTTTTCTGAATTGGTTTGGAATTTTTTTGTGTTGGGTTTTCACTTGACTACTGTTTGTAAGATGCATTAATATTTTTTACATTGTCTCTAAGTTGAGGCTGACTGCTTAGTGCCAAACTCCCAAAAGGTTAAGCACAGCTTATTGAGTGATTTTTGTGGCTCACCCTAACAAGGACTGTGCTTATTATCCAAGTGTGGATCTCACCCACCTAATTAATAAGTTATGATAATCTCAATGTCTTACAGTAAAGCACTATGTGGAATGTGCCACCAATGTATTGGCTTGGCAGGCCAGTTAAATTCTACAATCACCCAGGGATGTGTTCCCCACAGTATTGGTATAGTTACCCAGCTGGAGCATTTTTATTTTTCCTTGGGTCTTTTTCAAAACATCATTTGATATGCCCAGGATAAACATAGTGCCCTATTTAGATCTTTAGCGGACGCATTACCTATAGTTTTTTTATTTCAGTGGATGGGACAGCCGTCACCTTGTGACAGAGTAAGCCATCTGCCAAGATCTAAATCAGGTCCTTAGTTTTATCCATATTCAGGTATCAGACATCCACTGCTGAATGGTCTTAAAAAATGTAATTTACCATGCCCTAATAGGTAAATGGAGAAAATTATCTGTGTAGCTGTCATAACTCTGAAGCAACACACTAAGTGGCATCTTTATGAAGGGGTGTGCGCCATGCTTGCACCATGCAACGTAGTGCAAGTGTGACGCAAACACAAATATAAATGCAATTTATAAGGACACACAAAGCCACTTTGTGTGGCTTTGAGTGACTTCAGAAATCAGGAGTAACACAACGCATCGCAAATAGCTGCCTTCCCTTTCTCTGCCCTGGGAAGGCATTCCATGGGCATTGCGTGGATGCGAGTCGCATGGTTTTTTACACTTTCCTAGAATTACCAGAACTGGTAAGCCTGGAAATGCACCGAAAAGTAACACCTTGCAAAGGGAGGCGCAACAAGGAGAAATATCTCTATTTCTAGAAAGAGGAATATACCTCCCAGGTGCCCCTTCCTGTACAAAAACAACCTTGTATGCAACTCAGGCACCTTTGCACCATGGTGCAAGGATGCCTGCATTGGCGCTAGGTTGCCAAAGGGCACCATCGCAGGGGAAGGGACAGGAATGTGCCATATTGCCTTAAAGATGGTGCATTCCTGTCATTTCTCCGGTATGCAGTGCAGTGCAGCAAGGTGACTTGGTGCGCTGAGTGGCGACTTCAAAAATGTACCCCTATATTGCAGTAAGTCATGCGAAGACTGGATACATATGATTACCAGGATAAAAGAAAGTCAAGAATCCTGCAGCACCCTAAACTTCACGATATGAGCTGTGGTCAATGTCTCATTGATCCTGACCGTAGTTACAGACCAGCAGTAGCTGCCCATCCCCTGGCAAAGTAGAGGGTGGACCGGAAGGAGGAGGGGAGTGGAGAGGGGGTAAGGTTTCGGGACAAAATGTATAAATAAAAAACCTTACCCTGATGCTACCACCCCCTTACCGCATTGTGCTCTTTCTGCTTTTGGCCCTGAGCCAGGCTCCAAGCCTGCCCTGCTAGTCAATCCTGAAGCTGCTCTCGCATGACAGCAGCTTTACGATTGGCCTGAGCACCAGCTACTTGTGCTCGCAGGCTGACTGGGAGCCTGTGCCTGCTCTGTGCAGCCCTAGCAACGCGTCTGGAGAGAGCTACGCTTAGCATGAGGGTTTGCCCGGCCTGAGACACCCGGCCAATCACCTCATGTGCAGTGAAGGGAGTGCCCACCACATCCCCACCAGCAGCGTCATCCCTTGGACAGTCCCCCAAGACACCCCACACTTCATGCACTCTTTGTATATTAATGCCCTAATTGAAGGTGTTGAAAGCCACTGATACGGCTGGCAGCATCAAGAGAGTTGGATCTTCCCTATCCCTGATGCTTGTTTGCACTTTTAGTGGTACCATTGGTGTGCCTCTATTCAGTCTAAAGCTGCATACTGTTCATGTAACCTGTGATGTTTTGACAATTACAACTGATTTCATTTGGGGTTACCTGCAATTGGCTAGAAGTTGTCAAGGTTAAGCAGGTTCAAGAATTACTTTTTTTAAATAACGATGTTGTGCAGGATTATGTCAGTTCTTTGAGACTGGAGCCAATTCTGAGAGTTCCATTGACAATTCCTTCAAAAAACGACGTGAGAGAACAGAATTTGATTGCGCAGGAGTTGCTTGGAATCTTATTGGGGGTTCACTCTCTAAATGATGTTACATAATGCTTTCATCTGGGCAGACATCCTTAAACGCTGGCTTATGAGCTGGCTTTAAACGGCACTGGATCACCTCTCTTGGAGTTACTTCCATTGATCTTGACTCACTGGTGAACCACTTATTTGCATTTCATCTCAGGTAGTGATAAAATATATTTGCCTGCAAACAGATTCCCAGGGCTCCTGCTAAAAGTAAGAGTCTTAATAATTGTTTCTAGTATTTTTGGCAAGGCCCTAAGGGCGCATAGTTTCAAACGTGTTAATTTCAGATTTTTATTGGCAAGCCATTTTTCAACAAGGTCTGGCGGCTATGGTATTAGGTAGAAGCGGAGTATGTAGGAGATCAAACAGCAAAGATTTGATGTTCCTGGCTCACACGTTGTTTGGCAGATTGAATCAAAAGATAATTACATATAATTGACCACATCAAAAGATAATTAGGATGCACCAAAGGACTGCTGTATAGCAGGTTCCTTAAAAAGATAATTTAAGTACAGTATGAACAGAAACTATTGCTGCTCTATGGGATCTAGAGAAAAGTGTTTATCTGTAGTTAACATTGCATTTGTAGTTATACAAATAAGTCCGAGTTGCTCTTTTTTGGCTGTGCTGAAGACCCTAGCTGGAAATCGTGGTGGCCTTCCGACATGTTCCCCCCTGAGAAACCAGTTGCCCAAGTAAAAAATCTGGGTGTGGTATTCGACGACAGTCTTTCCTTTCGTCCCCACATCACGGGCCTGGCGGGAAAATGTTTTGGTATCCTGAGGATGGTGAGGAAATTTCTCCCACTGCTTTCCCTTCAATATCGCAAGAACATTGTGCAAGCACTCGTGGGTTCGCGTCTAGATTACGCTAACGCACTCTTCGCTGGTCTGCCTAAATATCTGGTATCCAGATTGCAAGTGGTCCAAAACTCGGCGGCCAGAGCCATCTTTGGCCTTCCACGGAGAGCCAGTGCCTCTCTACTGCGTGGAAAACTGCATTGGCTGTCTATTCCCAGCAGAATTAGTTTCAAAGTCCTTACGTTGGCGTTTAAAGCCCTCCACTGCATCGGCCCAGCGTACCTCAGGAAGCGGATTGTTCGCTACGTTCCTCGGAGGAGTTTAAGATCTGCTGACCTGGCTAAAGTGGAGATACCAGTGATCAAACGCGTGCGGATGGGAGGCCGGTCTTTCCAGTTTATGGCGGCCAGGTTGTGGAATGAGCTCCCTCTATCACTCCGCAAGGCTAATAATCTTCTGGCCTTTAGAAAGGAGCTCAAGACGCTCCTATTCTCCACCTAACCAGTGGGCCTACAGTGTTTATGCCGCTGGGTTTTTTCTTGGTTGTGTTCAGGACTCTCTGCCAAAGCGCCGGGACACCCGTTCTGGGTAGCCGTGCGCTCAAGAAATACAGTTCTAACATAACATAACATATACTGTGTTCAAGGCATAATTCAGATACCAGAAAAATACTGGCATTAAAAAGGATAAAATTCCTATATTGCCTCTATATTTTACCATGATTTAGTCATTTTAGGGTAATGGTTAGACTGCTGTTAAAAGAAATGTAACATTATAAGTCTGATTCACAATACTTTATTCTAATTAAAACTATATAAATATTATTCAGAGGTGATTGTGACCGTGTGATTATAGTTATGATCTAGTTACCATAAGAAATTGATTTTTAATTTGCTTATAACTTTGGCACTGTTTAACAAAACTTCACAAACCCTTTGCCAAAAACATTCATGCTCCTCCGCTCATTTTTGGGGTAATCTGTCAAGCGGGCCAAGAAATAGGGGGTGGGGAGGGTCTCAATACATGAAATTCCCATTTATTTTTTCATAGTAAGATTGAGCCTCAATACAGTGGAAACTACAGACTGGAATTACACCAAGGGGCATATGTACAAGCCCCTATCAAGTCGTTAAAAGTGACGTTGTGATGGCGATAGGGGCCTAGCCTTATTTACAAGGCAGCGTTAAGTCACTTAATGCCGCCTTGTAAATAAGGCCCCCTTTAATGCATTGCTTAGCGTGAAAGGGGTGGCCAGTGGGTGTTGCGGTTGGTGTTCCACTGCAATACCCATTGATTTTGAAGCAGCTCCCTATGTACAAGGGTAGCGTACATACGAGGCAGCGCCAAAATGTAGACCAGGGAAATCCTGGTCCTAAGTTGGCGAAACAAGGAGAAATGAATTTTTTCCAGATGTGCTGCCTTGTGCAATGCACATGGAAATAACAAAATGCCATTAGTTGTTTATGTACAGGAAAGTCCCCCTTGTACATAAACATTTTTTTAAATGCCTTTTTGTGACTTTCATATGTGCTGCATTAAGCAGTACACATAAAAGTGACAAAATGGCACTTTAGGATTTTTTATGTGCAGGAAACGACACCTTCCTACTCATAAATAATCCTACCGCTGCACGCAGACACCCTTGCACAATCATGCAAGGGTTGGCACTACATTGCTAAATGTAGCGCCATCGCAAGGGGAAACGTAAGGCTGCACCATAACCTTGTAAATATGGGGCAGCCTTGTGTTTCAGTAGTGGCGAAGTGAGGCGTAGACCAATGACGCCTAATGCCTCACTCAGCCACTTCATTGTACATATACCCCTAAATGTGTAGAAAGCTAGATCTTGGTCCAGTGTGCTTTTTGTGATTTGTTTTAAATCTGTTTAGTAGTAGAGAAATTAAGGGTCATACACTTTGTATATTCGAATGATTGGGTTTGTGGGACTCTCATCAAACAACTTCCCAAATAAAGCTATCTGACTGTCCGATTAGCTGAGGGGACTTTTTTTCTCTTCAGGTATCCTGTGTACTTGGATGAGCGCTCTGACAGCCCGGCTTCAACATGAAAAGAAATGTTGTGGCGATCTTTACAGGACCCCTGTCCTGAAAATGTTTGTATAACCCTTTTAGGGAGTGACTTTGTATAACCCTTGTGGGGAGAGACCCCACCCCCTGGAGCTAGAGTAAAATATAAGGCTGAGACTTCTAACAAACTGTTTCAGTTCACAAACAAATAACTTCACACTATCTTATTGTGACTGCAGACAGCCTAGGTGCTGGGGAGGGAGGCAGGAAATTCCAGACGCTTTTGTGAGGGGAAAACTTCAGATGTTTCCTCCCCTTCAAAGCTGTTATCAGACATGACAATAGGACCCTCAGACCCACTCTACAGTTCCCTTTGGACCTGTGGAATGACTCCTAGAATATTGCCCTGAAGTCTGTGTCCTTCTGTGTACTTAAGAGGACTACCCTGCTGCACCAAGAGAACTGTTGGGCTGCCTGAAGCCTGATCTGTTCCCTCAAATGACTGCCCTCTTTCTTGAGACCTTTTTTACCGCTTGAACCCGAGACTTCCTAAGTGACTCCAAGGGCTAACTGGCTGGCCTCCTGATCAGAGCCTCAGGAACAGAAAAGACTCCAACCAACTTCAACATGCAACTGGACCCAGCTTGAGTGAGTCCTGACCCTTCAAGTGGTCCAACGTCTGTTCTGGACCCTTGACAGTGGAGCTAACAATGGCCAAATCGTGCACTGAGACCAGCACCTACCTACTTGCTGATCCATCCATAGTGCGGTGCTGATTGGCCTGTGTTAGACCTGACATCATTGGCTTGAGTCTCTCCTCCATTTTTTCTGTTTGCCTCCTCTGTTTACGATGTTTTTTGCTGGTATATCGCTCTGGGCACTGTGCCACTGCTGATCAGTGCCGCGGTGCAAGTGCTCCCTATGTTAAATTACTGTATTGATTGAATTCCATGTTTGGCTTATTTGGTTTACTATCAGTCCCTCGTCTAGTGCACGCAGAGTGCCGGGGCTTGTAAATACAAATGCCGCTAGTGGGCTTGCAGCACGTGTTGTGCCACCCACACGAGCGGCCTAGTAAAAGTATGTCTACGGGTCTGTCATTGCGAGACCTACGTGCAGTCTCGTACTGTCACGCGGGCTGCGCAAGTACGCCTACTTGCCAGTCCCCCAAACCTTACCTTAACTTCATATTAGTCACCCCAATGGTGGGCCCAAAGGCAGGGTGCATTGTAAGTATAAGGAAGGGCAAGCCTGACCAAGTGGGCATGTCCTAATAGTGAACTACCGCCATATTCGTAATTCACTATCGCAAGGTCGCCTGCTCTCCATTAGTTAGAATGGGCCGGCGGGATTATTAATGGTATGATCCTAGCTGGCTCGGGGAGCATGGTGCAATGTCGAGTTTGGTATCCCTGAACTCGGAGTTTGATAACGCATCCGTTTGGGTGGATGGTTTTTGGACTCTGGGTTTGAAAATAGCACTTTAAGAAAGTGACTATTTTCTTGTCTAACTATTTCTGGTTTCTGCTGGTTTGGTGTGTGTGTGACAGGAGCTGGGTGCTCCAGAGTTCTGAATGAGTCAGTGGAGGATGAGTGGTGCATCTGCATTGAGAGTAGGGGAAGAGTAGCTCTTGATAGCCGGCCCTGCCCGATACAATGCTGGCTCCACCTCCTGCCGAGCGTCGGATAGCTCTGCTCCTGCCAGTGACAATACTGGCTCCACCTCCTGCTGGGCGTCCGAGGACCCAACCCTGCACCGTGAATCGGCCAGGTGTCACCACCTGGCTACACCCCCCACAGACCCGGAATGAGGGGGAGTTCCCTTGCATGGACATCGGGATCAAAGCCAAAAAGGGGTATAAGAGAAGGACCCCTGAACCAAGACTTTAGATCAATTCTGACAAGGAACCCTGAACCAAGGACAAGAAGCCTGCTGATCCAAGGACTTGCCTACCCCTTCTGCCAGCGTGCTGTTTGCTGGGGGGAATCCTGCAGTCACTTCTTTATTTTTGCTGAGGAACCAGGAGAGAGGAACTGAGTATGTACTCTTGAACTTTGCCAAGAAAATCTCCAAGGGCTGGAAGAGTGCCAGCCTCCTGTTGAAGTCACAGGGCTAAAGGACTTCACCGTTTGCTGAAAGTGCTTGTTGCTGGAACCTGAAGGTCCAGCACCTCTGAAAGAATCCAGCAATCTCGACGCCGACGGACAACGCCGACTCCAGCTCGACATCGTGAGTAACGGCTCCAGTGTCCTGCTTCCTCGACGCCGGCCGCCGGGCCCGATCGACGCCAGTAGCAACGCCAGTGAGTAGTGAGTTCGGCTCCAGCTCCAAGTGACCTCGTGTCTACACCGCTGCTGATCGCATCGACTTTGAGCCCCCTCAACGCCGTGAGCGCTGCTCACTCTTGCAACATCATCATCGACATCAACGACTGCTGAGGCCTGATCGACACCGAAGACACAACGCTGGATTGCTCGATGCTGCTGATCATCGTGTGCTTCACTTTCCCAAGGTACTGTGTTGTTGGGGGTCCGTGTGAATCCGGGCTCGACGTAGCGCTCCCCGCGGTCGACGCCGAACCTTTGGATTAACTTTACCTTGACGTCGTGTGACTCCTGTGTGGGTTACATTGTTGCCAAGAACTGTAATTTAAAGAAGAAGAGTTGCTTTTGTTACTGAAGACTTTGTGCTAAGAAGAAACTACGCTTGAACTATTATTTTTCCTTCCAAGAGTATATATTAAGATTGTGGTATATTTTTGTCGTTATTTAGTCTTGTGCTAAGCCTTATATAAACATTCGTATTTTTATAATACTACTGTGTCGTGTCCATTTGTAGTGTATTCACTTTATTACTGTATGTGGTCATAAATGCTTAACGCACTGCCTCTGAGATAAGCCTATCTGCTTTGCCAAGCTACCGAGGGGGTGAGCAGGGGTTATCTAAGTGTGTGATCCCCTTGCCCTGACTAGAGGAGGTGAGTCCCTATTTGTCATAAGTGTATACCTCTGCCAACTAGAGACCGCCGAGTCTAACAGCCTGACTTTGCGGCAGCTCCCATTACATTCTGCCCTGAAGCAGCAAATTCTGTTCTGTAGCGCCTCGCAGAAGGGAAATCAGGCCTTGTTGAGGCCTCCACTGCTGTAGCCTATAGCTTCTGTAAAAGAGAATAGCTCCGAATGTAGAAATTGAAATCTACACCGTGACTTCGTCCAGTGGAATCCCAACAACGATGACTCCTTCTCGGACACTGCCGGCTACCTTACCCTTGAATTGAAAAATTCTTGTTAATCTGAAGTTAAGCAGAGATCAAGCCAAATCCACTATTGTGAATCCGAACTGAACTGTGCTCCATTGCGGTCGGCAATTACTTTTGACTTTTTACCTGGTGTTGCGTTTCTAGATGTCCTCGGCTAGCACTTTGGTCTATTAGGGGTTATTTTTTAAATAAAACGTTAAAAAATCATACCTCCAGTTTTACTGATAGGATTTTGGTGACAAATAATTAATTGAAATCTACTCTATTTTTCTAAATTAGTGTGAGTTTTTCTAGTATTGTGTGTTCACTTTATTACTGTGTAAAAGCAGCTTAAAACGTGGATATTTGACAAATAATCCTCCTCCCCTTCCTTAGCGCCTTGAAACCCTCTGGGTATGTAGTGCGCTATACAAATTTTATGACTTGACTTGACTTGAAATCCTAACCACATTGCCTCAAAGCTAAGCCTGACTGCTTTTGTGCCAAGCCACAAGTGTTAAACATAGGCTAATTTATTAATTTTTTGTGGTTTATCCTGACAAGAAAGGGTTTCAACCCCATCAAGCAACAACACAATTTCTCTGAAAGAGCTATTCACACATACACCTGGAAACTTGAGAGTTATGCTACATAAAATGACAACGTTCAACAGTAATTGTATGTTTACCTATTGCAAAATGATTCGGAAATCATGGTAAAATGATTAGCAGATATATTTTTTTTCTATAATGTTTAGTAGCATGATCAACATTATTTACTCGAGGTATCATGATTCCTTTATAAAATGTTTCAAGTTCACCCAATAGAGTTGGGGGCATATTATCTAGGGACGGCGACAAATAACGCAAAGCGCGCTTAGCGCTTTTTTATTGATCGCTGTCCTTCGCTGGAATTTATCACCCTGGTAACACGTTGCGTTACTCCAGGGCGATAAAAATGTCAGCGATAGAGGGGAAATCGCCGTTTTGCAGGGAACCTTGCTGGTTAACCTTGCTGATACGACCCACAGGGTTGTATTTGCATAATCCACTCCAATGTTAGGGATAGGTAAGTCTGCATTTTAGCAGAAATTAATTTTTGGAGAAAACAGCGGTTTTCTCCAAAAACTAACATCTGCTAAAATGCTGGGGCAGCCTTGTAAATATATATTGATGTGCACATCAGCGATATTTTTCAAGGTTGTACTGCCCAGTGACGACCACTCTGCATCTCATTAGATATACAAAGCGAGGCGTCATTAACAAGGCTGCTAACATGCGCTAATGCATGTTAGCACTGCCTTGTTAATAGGGTGAAAACATTATCTCCGCTTTTAAAGCCAAAAAGCGGAGATAAGGCCATTGATAATATGAGGGACACTGGATTAAACATTAAGGACAGAGGCCTCCATAAATTGTCTTGAGAGGGGGCCCCTGCTCCTTGAGCTGGCCCCCGATGTCATGCCCAACCCACGTAGATTGACAGGGAGCTTTTTACCCTAGTCGGCACTCTGCCTCCAGACACTATTCTGTCTGTAGACTAGCCATCAAAACCCCCTCCATTCTGACCCCTCACTGCCTTTGGTTTTTTTATCCTGGGGCTATGGGCCAGTCTTAGAATTTAGATAAACAGAAGGGTGCTCAGAAGTCCAGTAAGCAGGTCCTGCCTGCACGTGTGCTCCACAGAGGAAAGCAGGAAGTCATTCAGACTCCTCCCCATCCCTTCCCAACACCCATCCTCATTATATGGCACTAATCCCAGCCCAGTGACACTCCAACCAAGATGAACCGGCCCTCTCTGACCCTGCACACCTCTACAGTGAGCTGCAGTACTGACCCCTCGTGGCCACAGGTCACACAGCACTGTGCACTGTCCACGCCCTACGATATTCACAGGAGCCCTGGCTCTGCATATAGGGGCCAGTGATCCTCTCCTGGATGGCACACTTACCTTTGAAGCCCTCACTTCTCCAAAAACACAATCTTTCGTCTGCATACATTAAACTTTTTTCATGAATAAACATGTGGAATGGTTATTACAACCTTCCGTCTGAGCAAAAATGCCAAATCAGATACCATGACAAATAAAGCAAGCATTCCTTTGGCAAGTGTAATCTTGAAAAATATTTTCTGGAGTTGTGACTTTAGATTTTTGTTGTTAAATCTGTAATATTTTAAATAAAATCGGTAGAGAAGCTAGTGCAGCTGTGCCTCACACACCTTGTGTGATTGAAATGGCATGAGCCTTTTAAAGAATCAGTTTCAGGCACACAAACACCTGAATCCCGGCTAAAAAAAAGATGAGCTGGAAAATTGACACCTCGATTTTGTGCGGAGCCAAATGCCGTCGGCAGTTACTAGCAAATCTGTTCCACCCCCGAGCAATATTTGTTGCTGTTTTGAATGCCTGTTTGCAAAGCATGTGCCTTCCCTCTTCTGCTGCCTCATCCTGTGGCTCATTTTCCTAACCAGTTGCATGTGTACTAAAAGAGAATCTTTGCGGTGCATACCAATATTACATTACTGCAAGTTGTGAGGCATTTTTGGATGGCAAAGTGTACTTCTGTTTCCATATTTTACAGTAGTCAGCTCTTAATTTGTGGTTATAAGTGCTGGGGCCCAAACTATTTCCTATAAGCTCCCCACATTCACCAAAATGCCACTGGTAGTTAGAGTAACGTTATATTTCATTTGACTACAATGACATCACAGTAAATGATATCAAATGACCTTTGACCCGTTGTAACCCTCGACATAGCTGTCTGTTTTTCAACGGTCAGTCTATTTCTCTCCTGTTGTTGTCACTTCCTCACCCCTCCTTTCTGATCGCCTATCTCAACTGTCTTTCCCACACCTCTCCTTGACCAGTACTGTCTATTTTCACCTCTGTCTCCCACCTGTCTCCCACCTCTCTAACTCTTTAGTCTTTTTCTTTCTCGCCTGTATCTATTTGAATAGTACCTCCTCATGGGTGTCAGTTCATCAAAATGCCACATGCACTTTGACCTTAATGACATCACAGGAAGTGAAGTCATATGACCCATGCTGCTGTTTTTTCCCCAAGGAACTTATGTCATATGACCTTCACCATGATGATACCGTAAGCATGTTAGATGGCACCTATGCTAATTTGATTCGTGAAATTTCTGGGAAGTAAACCTAACACTCTATTGTAGTAAGCAGGCAAGACAAATAGCCAGGTCTCTACTAACGAGAATGTGGTGAAAATATGTATTTTAAAGCACAATTAAATTTTCGAATCCTTTTATGGTGTGCCAAGCTAATGAAAACTGATGCTCTCTAGGAATATATATAAAAAAAATTCAAAATGTGCCATGGACGCCACCATTTATCAACAATCGGCTCCATTGTATCAGGGACAACATTTTGCCATGGATACCCCATATGCCATGACTGCACCCTATATCCCAGGGCCAGAATGTTTCCATTTATGCCATCTATAAATCATAGGTGACCCTTCTTGTAAAAAAGTACCTCAGTATATCATGACAGCTTTCTGTCATGGTTGCTCTCCTCTTATAAGTCAGGCTACCCGCGTTTGTGCCAAGAAATACCTCCAATGTACTAGCACAGGCAACACTTCTAGTACACCGCTAACAGATTTTACCCATGGGAGCTTATTATTCCAAGGATTACCTCCAATGTGCTGCCTGTATTTTGTCATAGGTGTGTCAGACTACAAATCTACAAATGCCTCAACTATGCCAGCACAATTACTTTACCACAGGCTGTCTCTATGAGACAGGAATTACCTTTAGTACACGAGGGTCTAAGACAGTTTTGCAAGCGTAACACCACGTTCTGCCATTCAATTTAATTCACTCACTCACACATACTGTCGCCAGGCCCGGACTGGCCGTAGCGGGCACCGGGCAATCCCCCAGTGCGCCGCAAGGTTGGGGGTCGTTTTTGTGCCCCTGGGGGCCGATTTTGTTACAGGGCCGTTTTTGCAGCATGAAACAAAATCGGCCAAAAACCGACCCTGGCAAAGAGCTCGGAGGCACCCCCAACCCCCGGGGGGGGGGAGGGGGAGGGGGGAGGGGGCAGGGCCGGGCACTTTACCAGGGCCAGACTGCCTGTCGCTCACATAAATACACTCTCACACACAAGCACACACACAACATACTATTAAGTGCATTTTTTACTTACCTTAGCTGCTAACAAAGTTTTATTTTAGGTAATTGTGCTACATTTTTGATTACACTAGTAATGAATAATTAAATATTATTCACTGGTAGTGGGAAATGCAACAGAAATGAAGAGTCTATAGTCGCGCCCAGCGGCAGACAGAACGGATCGGAGGCAGGGGCAGGGACAGGAGTGAGGGCGGACTGGGGGAAGCAGGTATTTATAAATAAAATAAGAATGAAAAACTTTCCTTCTCACCGCTTCTTAGCTGCATCTCTCCTCCGTAGTCTTTCCTCGCTGGCCTGAAAAGGAAGCACACCCAGGCTCCCAGTCAGCCAACCACAATGCTGCCTGGGAGCCTGGGCATGTTCTCCACGCAGGCTGTAATGCAGCCTGCATGGAGAATATGTGAAGTGCGCAAGACTGTATGGCCGCCCCGAAAGCGCCGTCCAAGTAGTCATTGCGCAATTAGGAGGCTGCTACCACTCCTTCCCTGCTCCGGCCCAATCACGCAAAGCTGCTAGAGGTAGGACAAAATAAAATGATAATAACGTAAGTTACTGTCATTTTATTTTCTCTTTGTTTCACTGCAAAAAACAAGTGGTGTGACGCTCCTTCACCTTAGCAGAGGGGCGGCCACTAGTCTCCCCTGTGTTCCTGTGACCCAGCGAGCAACCTAGGTTCACAGCTGCAACACCTGACAACACCTAAATGACATCCATGATCTCCCTGCATCTTATTTTTTCTAACCTGTCTAACATTTTTGATCATTTTCTCTTTCTCTCTGATCCCTTTGACTCTTAGTTGTCTGTCACTTGCTGATCATTTTTCTCACACCCCTTTTGTCTCTATTAGCTATTGCTTTCTCTATCAATATTTCACTTTACTTATAAGCATCCCCTCTCACCAGTTTTCTCCTCTCTCAGCTGTGTTCTTGTCACCTGTCTATGAGCTTATCACCTTTCACTCTTTTTTAAACCTATGTATATCTCCTACACCTGTTACCTCTCTTTGATGTCTCTTGTATCCCTCTGTCTGCCTCTAACTCAATTACACTACATATGGCAGGAAGTTACATCTTTGTTTTCAGCTTTAACCTTTTGGAATTTGGCATAAACCTTTTCAATAGTTTGAGAAAATATTTGTATATTATATGTTTCGGTTGCAACACTAATTGGAGGCCTTTGCTCCTCTATCCCTGGAATTATTCTTAACCTTGCTGGCATCAGTTAAAAGAGGGTCGCCTAGGGATCCAGCACCTTCAAACATCCTGAAATTGATAGCACCAATAATTGCCCCTACTATTAGTGATCTAATAAATGCTTCACTTTCTACAGGTATAGTTCCCACTAATTGGAAAAGGGCTATGGTGAAATCACTACTAAACAAACCCAATCTGGATCCTGCGGACCTGGGCAATTACCGCACCATTTCCCTTCTTCCAGAAATCGTCAAGATCATAGAAAAATATGTAAACCACACTCTCTCTATCTTTCTGGAATCTCACAACTTGCTTCATCCCTCCCAATCAGGATTCAGCCTGCGACAAAGCACTGAAACTGCTCTGGTAGCCGAGGTGGAAGAAGGTAGAAAGATCCTAGATTCAGGGGGTCCTCAGCCATCAAACTCCTTGACCAGAGCTCAGCATTTGACACGGTGAACCATCAGACACTGGTTCACCGTCTCAGGAGCATAGGAGTAACCGATATTGCGCTTCAATGGCTGCATTCCTTTCTGGAGGGGAGATTCTTCCAGGTATTTGACCACGACATTGTCTCAAACCCTATCTTTTTACAAGGTGGAGTCCCTCAGGGCTCATCGTTGAGCCTGACTCTTTTCAATGTTTATATGGTCCCGTTGGCAGATATTTTGGCCCCCTTCTGAATCCACATGGTAACCTATGCCGACAATACTCAACTGGTCGTAGCATTGAACCATCCAGATCAGAGGTCCAACACTTCACGTCTTGAAGAGGTTTTCTAAGTGGATTGGCAGGTCCCACCTTAAGCTTACCGGGAGCTCATGATCCTGTGCAATGCTCCAAGTTTTAAATCCAGCACCATGTGGCCAGTGTATGGGCCCGGCAGCGGTCCCCAAGACCAAGATAAAGAGTCTGGGCATCTGGCTAGATCAGAACTTGACCTTCAAGGTGCAGGCCAGGAAGACGGCGGCCACTTGTTATGGGATACACACATTGGCCCGCAAAGTGTTTCCTTGCCTCCTCTTTCAAGCAAAAAAAGTACTAGCCCAATCTCTTATACTATCCAGGATTGACTATGGCAACGCTTTAATTCTGGATGCCCCAAACGCTGCAGTAGTCCCAAACTTCCAGGTTGTACAAAACTGTGCAGCCAGACTGCTGATAGGAATGTCCAATTGCCATTCTGCAAAACCTGCACTACACTCTCTCCATTGGCTTCCGGTGCTGGAAAGAATTAGCTTTAAAGCCCTCTGCGTTGTCCATATATCCATGCAAGGGAATGGACCACCGATAAACTCATCCATGATGCGCCCCAACAAGGCTAATAGGAAACTGCGCTTTGACAAGCTCTATTTGGTTGAGGTTCCTAAGATCAAGAAGGTGAGAAGCGGTGGCCAAACTCTGGAATTCTTTACCTCTGCATCTCCTCAGGGAACCTAACCACCTTGTCTTTCAGAAACAACTGAAGACGATACTCTTACCCTCTTTAGTGCTCTCTCCCTTTAGTTCTGCTCAGCGCTGGGATGCTTCTGGGTAGCCATGCGCTATACAAATGTTTTTTTCATTTCATTTCATTCATTTTATTTCAATACTCTAGCAAAAGTCTTGTGAGCGAGATTTCAAAAATAGTGTATATTGATTGGCGCAGTGAGCGTTTTTTCCCTTAGATTATCTTGATCCCACATGACTTAGACTCTAACAGGAGCGAGCACTCTGATTGGCTGCCAGTAGCATGAGAAAAAAAACGCTGGCAACCATTACCGGACTCGGGCACTCAGCGCCCTGGCCTTAAGTAAAAAAAATGACTTGAGGGGGGAGTGTACGGATACTGTTCAAAGTGTAGCTTCAGGGGGGTGAAGAATAAAAACTTTTTTTTTGTGATACATACTTAGGTGCAGGTCCTATATATATATATATATATATACCAACCTCAGGGACTAATGCCCTCACTTATAGATCTTCTCAGAGACTTATGCACCCGTATATATATATATATATATATATATATATATATATATATATATATACATATATATATATATATATATATATATATATATATATATATATATATATACGGGTGCATAAGTCTCTGAGAAGATCTATAAGTGAGGGCATTAGTCCCTGAGGTTGGTCTGTGAGTGGGTGCATGAGTCTATGTGGGTCTATGAGTGATTGGGTGAGTCTCTCAGTGGTCTATGAGTGGGTTCATGAGCGTCTTAGTGGCTCTGTGAATGAGCATATGATTGCCTTTGAGAGTCTGTGAGGGGGTGCATGAGACGCTGAGTGGATCTGTAAGTGGGTGCATGAGTCTTTGCTTGAGCCATTGAATGGGTGCATCAGTGTATGAGCTGGACTGTGAATGGGTGCATGAGTCTCTGAATGGGTTTGTGAGTGGATGCATGAGTCTCTGAGTGGGTCTGTGAGTGGGCATCTGAGTGGGTCTGTGAGAGGCTGTATGAGTCTCTGAGTGGGTCTGTGGGCACGTGCATGAGTGTCTAAATGGATCTGTGAGTGGGTGCATGAGTGCCTGAATAGATCTATGAGTGAGTGCATGAGTCCCTGAGTGGGTCTGTGTGGTGGGTGCATGAGTCTGTGTGGGTCTATGAGTGACTGGGTGAGTCTCTGAGTGGGTGCATGAGTGTCAAACTAGGCCTGTGAGTGGGCATATGAGTGCCACAGTGAGTCTGTGAGTAGATGCATGAGTGTTTGAGTGGTTCTGTAAGGGGATGCATCAGTGCCTGAGTAGGTTACCATCTAAGCTGTGAAGTGTGGGCTTTCTAAAGGGGGTAACAGGGGCCTCTGTGCCTAAAGCGTTTCAGGGGCCTGTGATAAGCTTGTAATCATTCTCACTGCTTCAACCACGATTCAACTCTGTGGCTCTCTGGTTACAAACACAGACCTCTACAATGCATTAACTACTAGAGGTTTCATTAAGTACAATAGTCCATTTCCTACATTTTGACTGCATCCCTGAGGGAGAGCATTCATTGAATAGGGGGGTGTTATGTAGTCCCCTGCCTGGGGCGATTCAAGCCCAGAGACCCAATCCCCTGGGGCTCAGACTTCATAATAATTATTATTTAAAGGAGAGGGTTGCTGCATGGCCCGGTGAGCCCATTCCCTAGGGCCCGGCCTTAAAAATTACTTATTTGTAATAGGGAACAGCGACTCCTCCCCAGGCTGATTTTGGTCCGGGGAACCATTCCCTGGAGCCTGGTAGTTTTCCAGTTGGGGATTGATGTCATGCCCCATGCCCGGGCATGGTCTTAATGCAATGGGGGGCCATGCAGCCCCCCTCCCCAAGCCTATTTTGGCCTTGGGGACCCGATACCTAGGACCCAGCCATGTTTCCTGGGTGCCCTCAGGGTCCTAGTGTGCTATGGAAGCTCTGAGGGGGAACTTCAAGGCCCCTGCAGTCCTCACTGGCTCTCCGCCTTCTGCAGGAACCAAAATTGCTGCTGCACAGAGGGAGCTGCTGAAAGGCAGCTCCTTCTATGCAGGCGTAATCCTTCTGTCTGTTTCACTGCCAGCTTAATATTGAGCATGGAAACAGATGAAACCTCTGCTTCCAGCAAGCAAGAGCATTGTTTCAGTTCTCGCTTGCTGGAAGTGGAGTGTTTGCTCTGACTTCGTGGGTACTATCAAAGCTCCTGCCAACTTAGAGCAAACAACTGTGTCCCATGGGTCAGCACCCCGAGACATAGCAAGTGCAGACCCTGGGGCATGGCGGCCCCAGGGCTATATATGGCTTCATGACCCTTCTGTCAGAACAGGCCGGCCCGGGGAGGTGGTGGCCATGGGCCGAATATGGCCTGGGAGGGGGGCCATGCAGCCCCTCTCTGAGTTTTAAAATGTATATTTTACCCCAACGAGGTAGTCGTACATAGGGCCCAGGGGATCTGAAAGACCCACCATACAAAAATGTTGTCCTGATAAGGTGGTAGTCGCGTGGTCCCGGTGGTCTGCCATGCCCTTCCATTTCTTTGTATTGTGCCATAGAAAGCTGGAAATACCCGGGGGTCCACGTGGGCCCCAACATTTTACGGTTCAACATTGCCCCATGTAGGTGGCAGTCCCTGGGGTCTTGTGGAGTCTGCGTGCCCCCCCCCTCCCCTTAATACAGCAATAAGCACCAGGAAGGTGCAGGTCCCCAGGGTAATACTAAGCTCTAAGAGGATTGCCCCATGAAACCCCTCCTTTTTGTCAAAAAGCCTGCATTCCCGGGACCTGGCCCACCCGGGGGCTATTATGGAAACAAGGGAAACAAGCAAAGGAGCCCACATATTTCCTGGACTCATGGATATGTCCCAATTTCAGCCAAATATATTTTACAAAATGCTTTTTGAGTCTTTCAGTGTCCCTGGGGTACCCCATGACAAGAGCTCGGGTGTCAGGGTAGCCCTACCCTGTCCTTTTTAAATTCTTTGTTCAGTGACTCGGCTGAAATTGAGTCTCAAGATGGCTGCCAACACTTAGCAGGCAATCAGTTCTCCGCATGAGATCAGATGGGTTCAAGGAGCAATCACTCTTCAAGATATACAAATTTGGATTTCATTTAATATCTCCAAAACAACGGATAAACACCAAATAGCAAAAATTACTTCTTCTGGACCATGAACTACATTTGTGCCAAATTTTATTTAATTCTATCCAGCATTTTGGGCTGTATACCTCTTCAAAATCCCTATAGGAATAACATTGGAAAACCCTTTTTTCGACCCCCCCTTTTTTCTCAGCCCCCACTTAACAGATTTCCCCAAAACTTCCCAAACAGAGCAAGAATCACAAGTTCACTTTTTTAGGAACATTTCGTGATGAGTTGTAGAACAGTGCCAAAGATATAGGTAAGTCAAAAAAAGCTTTTTTATAGGAACATTGTCCTAAATATAACTGCCAACTGGCAACCGCCAGCAGGTACACATATATATATAAATACACACACACACATATATATATATATATATATATATATATATATATTTATATATTTTCGAAAGGGCTGACAGCTTGCATCCACGCCGCAACCACACAAAGAGACTCGCACTCCAGGGTCTGTGTTTAAAGATGTTTAATGGCGACGCGTTTCGACCAAACGGTCTTCTTCCAAAGCCAACCAAAATAAAATGTGTTCACCATTTTATGCACAAAGTGTTTCACATACTTTTCAAGAAATAAAGGTAGGACTGCTCCATTATCAAGAACTACAATTAGTAAGAACTACCATGGAGGTAGACGACAGACTCTGCCACAAACGTTTTTCAATACATAGGTTAAATTATACTTTGACATATTTGCTGGATAACAATGCAAATTAATGAAATTTAAATTAAATTAAATTAAATTCAGTCACTGTATTGTAAATTGTAATTATGCACAATGCAGTGTATAGTAAAATTCCTATTTGCAAATTTAGCAAACATAGTCTCATCGTTGTTGAAGAAAACCAAGCATGTCAAATTGGTTACTAACAAGTTTAAGTATGCACCGTTCGCGGCTAATATGGTAATATTACGTTTACCTGGCATTGTAAATCACATCATCACGGCCAAGTGGCCTCATTTTCAACAACATAAAAGAATTAAACGTCACGGCCAAGTGGCCAAATCAAAATGCCAATATTCCCCCAAATTGGTTGTCTGGGTAGTTCATAACAGATCAGGCAGCCCGACCTACTCTCCAACTAAGGTAAGAACAGGAAATGTCTCAATGATATGACGGGAGTACCCGACATTATATAAGAAACATACCAACTCAACTTAACAATAAAAAATAAAAATAAATGGTGAGGAACTGAAATACTTCTTTCAGCCCTGTGATTATAGTGAAAGTGAACCCTGTGTTGTCTAAGACCTACCTAGCCAGGTATGACATGAACAAGCACAATGGTGTGAGTGTGAAAATAATTAAAATCATTGGTATTTGCACCAGTACCCACATTCGGACAGGGGACAGATCAATATATATAATAGGTTCGTAACACAATACAGAACCAGACATTTCAGACAGATTGGGATTGGTAAAGAGGCTCTGCGCCCATAAATTCTGGGGGTACAGATATTGTTTACCAACCTGTGTCAGAGAGAGCCCTCTCTGAGCAGGTTTAGTGAGGGAGGGGAAGACAAACACATGTACCAGAAAAGGGAAAACAGGGTAGCAGGGGGGGCAGGATCCTTTAAGAACTAGTGCATAGTAGGAATGGATATACCGGCTCAACATATGGTCTTAGCCAATATGCACATACAGTTCTTCATCTTCGTTCAGACCAAAGGGGTTCGTAGAATCAAGGTGAATGATATAGCGGGATTCCAGGATACGTAGTTGTTTGAGACGGTTTCCCCCTCTGGGGTTTGCTGGGATCCTGTCAATGCCAAAAAAGGAAAACTGGTTAACATCACTGTTATGAACTCGAAGCCAGTGTCTAGCAGTTGCATAGGACAGATCAACATTTCTGATAGCACGCATGTGCTCAAGGATCCTCTTCTTTATAGGGAAGATGGTACTGCCTACATAGAGTTTTGAGCATGGACACACAATTACATACACACAGTGATCGGTGTTACAGTTCATGAATTTACTGATACTCTCAGTTCTTCCAGTGGGTAGTACATAGGATTTCACATTGCGACTGGTTACACAGGCTTTGCATTTTCCACATTTATAAAAGCCTTTTTGCTCTTTAAGCCACTGTTTGCTCTTCACTGGGCTCTCAAAGTTACTTATATATATATATATATTATTTACTGGCGGTCTCCAGTAGATAGTTATAGTTAGGACCTATTATCCATAGGAAAATCGCAAACTTCTATTGCCAATAACTTTGGCGTCGATTGATGAATCTTTTAGAAATTTTCCAAACTTTTGGCCAGCTCAGTTCCACTCATTCCATAAAAATTTGGGGGTGATTTGTCCAGCAGGGGCTGAGAAAAAAGGGGAGTCTCAAAATTTGTTTTCCCTATGCAATTTTCCATAGGACCTTTAGCCACGGCTACAGCCCGAACAGCTGAACGGAATTACACCAAATTTGGCAAAGAGGTAGTCCTCAGTTCCGACTTGTGCCTTTGACCTATCTGGTGTCAATCTGTTCAGTAGTTTTCAAGAAAATTGCAGTTAAAGTCATTTATATATCTGTGGGTGTGGAGGATCTGTACATTGTGCAAGGATTGGCCTCGTAGGATAAACGCACCGTCCCGATCACACACTCAATTCTAATTAGCTGTCAAGCGGTTGTAAACATTCGAGAGCAGGAACTGTTGGTAGCCATGTTGTGTCTCAGTAGAAGCAAGGCTGAGGTATATTGGCAAAACGTGAACAGGGGCAAGTTAGACACCCCCCAACTGCTTAGGCTTGCTTAGGGGGTGACATAGGGACCCGTGTGGCCAAAAAAGTAAGATTGTACTTTCTTTTAAAAAAAGATGTCGCAGTATGTGCGTAGGAATTGCGCATTTCACGGCCGAAAAAAAAGAAGCTTGTATTTTTTAGATATACATCAAGCTTATGTGTTTAGATCTTGGGTGGCTCTAAAAAGAGCCCTTCTGTTTATTGAGAGATTTTAGTACCTGCAAGTAAGTACCTATGCAGAGTCTAAAGTTCAAGGGGAAGACTCTGTTCTCGTCATCTGCAAAATGTACACCATCTGTCCTATAGATGCCATGCATATTGAAACGCAGATTATTGTGGTATATGGACCCCATTCTATAGTCTTGGAGAAAAGCAGAAACAAATTTATTCAAATGTTTTCTAGCTTTCTCAATCTGTGGAGAAAGTTGATTGGACAAGTTCCATTTTTACCTTTGGCATATGTTAGAATAAACAAAGGCCGTTTGGGGGAAAAGTGACCTCAATTCTCCAAAGTTTTTTCAAAGTGCATAGATCATTGCCACCGCTGTGCACAGTTATGAGGTCAGGGTGTTGGAGATGTAAAAAGGATTTCACCAATAGCATCAATTGGTGCCACTTTAACCCTCTCTGTTCAATCCATTAAATACGTTTGGTAAAGCTAGGTCTTTGTGAATGCCTTTCTGTTCAGCGTACCTTTGGCTCCAGAAAATATAACTGTGTCCCACAATCTACACTCTAAGCAAGTTGAAGGAAGGTCTGGATGCACTCAGATGGTCTCTGTAAATGAAGTGCCAGTTTGAAAAGTAATATTTTTGTAAAGTGGTGGATAAGATGTAGTTGAGAAAAAAAGAAGAAGGGAAATGATTGGTTGTTTGACAATATTCTACAATAAAAACTCGGGTGCAGGTTTCTGTTTTTTTCAAAGCTTGATTCTTATTGGTTAACAGAAATTGATAGAAAGGAACATTACATAAGATAAGCTGGTATATTGAGAAGTCAAGCACACTTTCTGTTTTGATTAGTAACATTGTGTGATGAACTTTTGACCTGTGTGCTCAGTTAACTGTTTCATGAAGTGTTTCTATGGTAACAGGCAGAAGGCAGAATGGGGGTTGGGTTCAAATGTATGTCGTTTGGAAAGGATTGAAATGTCTAACCAATAGAAATGTGTGTTTGGTTTTGTATTAATGTGGTAATGAATTTGATTTGATGTTCAGGTGTATTTGTGTTGAAAATGAGAGGGAAACTGCAATTCTATGGTGAGAGGTGTTGAAAACAGAGATTTTGAATAAGAAAATCTGCTATGTGACTGACATACTTTTTATTCTACAAAACAATTCGAAAGGTGAGTTATTTATTTGTGAGGGAATGTATGTGGTGCATTTTGGTTTTAATTAGAGTAATGTGTTTGTTCTGCTAAAGTGAAGGTAATATTTTTCTTTCCCTATAATTTTATTGTGAGTATGTGTGCATTTAGAAAGCATTCGGAGATAAGCATTTGTTTATTTTATGTGTTTGCACACAGATAACTATGCTGTTCTCTTGTTTTGGTAGAATTAGAAACCAGTTATTTTTATTTATTTGCAAAAATGACTGAAGTTTGTAGATGAAATGTAGTACTCATTCTAGACTACGAAATGTGTTTTAGTAAAATAGGAGGGATAGTGTTGTTTGTCTAGAATCACACAGGGGTATATTATCAACAACGGTGATAAAATGATCGTTGCTTTAGTGGCAGGAAACTGCTGCTAAAGAGGGGACAATGGGATTGATAGTATGCTCTTGTGAATTCCTATAGCAGACCATGTTTTGGTGTTAACCTGGATTGCTATAGAAATTCACAAGGGCATATTATCAAGCCCATTATCGTCGCTTTAGTGGCAGTTTCCTGTTGCTAAAGCGGCGATAATGTAATTGCCGTTCTTGATAATATGACCCACAGTGTGTCTTCTGTCCATTTAGGATTTACTCTGAGAGAAGCATTTTGGCACTCCGGGGCATATTATGAAGCAGGACGTTACAAATGCTCGTAGCTTTAGAGGCAGAAAGCTGCGGCTATAATAGGCTTAATAATATGGACTTGTGAATTCTAATAGAAACCTATGTTCTAGTGTAAACATGGGCTTCTATTGGAATTCTTGACGGCATATTATCAAGGCCATTATCGCCGCTTTTTCTGCACTTTTCTGTCGCTAAAACAGCAATAATTTTTCACGCTCTGATTGATAATATGCCCCTTCATATGTGACCCCCTGAGCAGGACTAGGGTGTCAGGGTTTGTGTAACCTGCTTCCCCTGACTTGCCTGGTGTTACTGCGCCACCTCCGCCATCTGGAACGAGGGAAACGCGCCCCATACCGAGCTACCGCCGCGCCAGGAGTCACCAGCGGCAGCGGAGCGGTCTCGGTACCCCTGGGGGACCTGCAACAGCGCACGCTGTGCGCGTCATCTTCTAGCGCCAGGAGGCGCCTTAAAAGTCGGGTCCACCCGGCCATTGTGTGTTCCTGCTTCCCCTGACTTGCCTGGTGTTACTGCGCCACCTCCGCCATCTGGAACGAGGGAAACGCGCCCCATACCGAGCTACCGCCGCGCCAGGAGTCACCAGCGGCAGCGGAGCGGTCTCGGTACCCCTGGGGGACCTGCAACAGCGCACGCTGTGCGCGTCATCTTCTAGCGCCAGGAGGCGCCTTAAAAGTCGGGTCCACCCGGCCATTGTGTGTTCCTGCTTCCCCTGACTTGCCTGGTGTTACTGCGCCACCTCCGCCATCTGGAACGAGGGAAACGCGCCCCATACCGAGCTACCGCCGCGCCAGGAGTCACCAGCGGCAGCGGAGCGGTCTCGGTACCCCTGGGGGACCTGCAACAGCGCACGCTGTGCGCGTCATCTTCTAGCGCCAGGAGGCGCCTTAAAAGTCGGGTCCACCCGGCCATTGTGTGTTCCTGCTTCCCCTGACTTGCCTGGTGTTACTGCGCCACCTCCGCCATCTGGAACGAGGGAAACGCGCCCCATACCGAGCTACCGCCGCGCCAGGAGTCACCAGCGGCAGCGGAGCGGTCTCGGTACCCCTGGGGGACCTGCAACAGCGCACGCTGTGCGCGTCATCTTCTAGCGCCAGGAGGCGCCTTAAAAGTCGGGTCCACCCGGCCATTGTGTGTTCCTGCTTCCCCTGACTTGCCTGGTGTTACTGCGCCACCTCCGCCATCTGGAACGAGGGAAACGCACCCCATACCGAGCTACCGCCGCGCCAGGAGTCACCAGCGGCAGCGGAGCGGTCTCGGTACCCCTGGGGGACCTGCAACAGCGCACGCTGTGCGCGTCATCTTCTAGCGCCAGGAGGCGCCTTAAAAGTCGGGTCCACCCGGCCATTGTGTGTTCCTGCTTCCCCTGACTTGCCTGGTGTTACTGCGCCACCTCCGCCATCTGGAACGAGGGAAACGCGCCCCATACCGAGCTACCGCCGCGCCAGGAGTCACCAGCGGCAGCGGAGCGGTCTCGGTACCCCTGGGGGACCTGCAACAGCGCACGCTGTGCGCGTCATCTTCTAGCGCCAGGAGGCGCCTTAAAAGTCGGGTCCACCCGGCCATTGTGTGTTCCTGCTTCCCCTGACTTGCCTGGTGTTACTGCGCCACCTCCGCCATCTGGAACGAGGGAAACGCGCCCCATACCGAGCTACCGCCGCGCCAGGAGTCACCAGCGGCAGCGGAGCGGTCTCGGTACCCCTGGGGGACCTGCAACAGCGCACGCTGTGCGCGTCATCTTCTAGCGCCAGGAGGCGCCTTAAAAGTCGGGTCCACCCGGCCATTGTGTGTTCCTGCTTCCCCTGACTTGCCTGGTGTTACTGCGCCACCTCCGCCATCTGGAACGAGGGAAACGCGCCCCATACCGAGCTACCGCCGCGCCAGGAGTCACCAGCGGCAGCGGAGCGGTCTCGGTACCCCTGGGGGACCTGCAACAGCGCACGCTGTGCGCGTCATCTTCTAGCGCCAGGAGGCGCCTTAAAAGTCGGGTCCACCCGGCCATTGTGTGTTCCTGCTTCCCCTGACTTGCCTGGTGTTACTGCGCCACCTCCGCCATCTGGAACGAGGGAAACGCACCCCATACCGAGCTACCGCCGCGCCAGGAGTCACCAGCGGCAGCGGAGCGGTCTCGGTACCCCTGGGGGACCTGCAACAGCGCACGCTGTGCGCGTCATCTTCTAGCGCCAGGAGGCGCCTTAAAAGTCGGGTCCACCCGCAACGCGGGACGCGAGCGGGACGCCGGGCGAAGCCCGGGCCAAGGGCGGGCCCGTTCTAGCCCGTGAAAGACTGGACTGGGCCATCCCTCTTACTCTCACCCTCTAAATTGACTAGTGGCAAGGTAAAATATTTCTACATCTACTGTGTGACTGGCCTATTGTTTGTTATCCATTGTTAGGGCCTTGTTGCCACCCATTGTTTAATCATCATGTCCAAACAAAAAACGCCTGTCACTCCGGCTAATACCATGCATAACTACTTAGTTCAGGTAGTGACAAAAATTAATAATAATCGGAGGTCCTCCCTAGGTATGGGGGACTCGCCACCTTGTGCCCAAATCAATCAATCAGGGGTGTCTCAGCCTGTAATTGATGATCTTATTGTCACCGACCCTAGTGAAGTCCTAATTGAGCACTTAGAAATTAATGGTTCAATGATTTCTACGGACCATCAATCTGACCCCTTTACAGATCTGATCAACTTAGAAGACCAAGATAAATCTGTAACAATTGAGGAGTCAGTTATAGAAACCAATACCTCCCCAACACCTGTCCCCGCTCCAAGAGCAAAAAAAGGGTTCACTAAGGCGCCACCTAGAAGAGGTGGCTTACGCTCTTCTAAAAACAAACCTGTAACTCCACCTAGACGAGCAAAAAGAAAGAAAGAGGATGGGATAAGGGAGGAAGAGTATGAAAATGAAGAAGGGGAGGATACCCTTTTAATTAAGCTCATGGGCACACTAGAGTCCAAACTACTAGGTTTAATGAAACCCCTCATATCAAAGGTTGACCAACTAGTTACCAAGGTCAACAAGCTAGAGTCACTGTTAAGGAAAACCAACGAGGGGGTGGGTGAAATACCAAATCTAGTTGCTTCAAAAATTGAACAAATGGAGACTGTGGGAAAAGCACCAGGGGTGACCATGAATGCTGGCTTACAAGCTTCTTCAGACCATGTCCAACACGCCAGCCTTAGGAATGATAATACCTCCGACATGACCCTAGCTTCTGAGGCAGCCCAATTAGTGGGCAACAGCTTTCCTGAGACCCTAAACCCAGAATCTGCCCCAGTTGAATTAATTGTTGAAGCCTCGCCCCTTATTTTAGTACTAGCTAACACACCCATGCTGAAAACTGGTCAGATTGAGTCTCCTGATTCCCTAAGAAACAAGGCTCTCCAGTGGTTGAGTAGTAACATGCATATATCCCCCTGGGGCAAGGAAAAACTATCAGACGATCTGCTTACAGCAAGAAGAGTTAGGTGGATAGGTACTAAGCCAAAGAAATTCCAAGGGGATTGTGTGGTCCTGAACTTTAAGGGCCCCGATGTTCTGCCCGATGTCCTACGGAACATTCTCCCTCCACAACGTAGGACAGCTGAAATAGTTCCACTGACACTGGATTTCTTCTATAGTAGAAGAGGTCTAGTAGCAAAGCCGAGTATACTAAGAACTAAATGGACAGTAGTGGGAAATAGAAGGGCCAGAACCAATCCAGCATGTGAGTGGGGGCTAAGCTTGGATAATCAATATTCTGTGTTAACGGATCTAAATGAGTGTGATTGACTCGCATATGTCTCTCCTGCTACCCTGAATATGTGGTTGGGCCAAGGCCGTGTTAAGATTTCCATGTTAGATGAATCTATACCAGCCCCAGATGAATTTAGTACTTCCTGCTCGGAAGAACAAAATAGAGCCCAGGTGGAACAGGGAAAATCATTGGAGGAAGTTGAGTTGTTATCGAGATTGAATAAAAATGTAATACTAGGAGTAGATCCTGCAGAAACATTAATTATTCCTGATATTGTCCAGACGTACTCTCAGCAGGCTAAACCGAAATTATCAATCATTTCATGGAACATAGCCGGAATAGCTAATAAGTTAAATATTCCCGACTGGGTTGATTTTATTAACCAGTACGATATCATCATGTTCCAAGAAACTTGGTCGCCTATACCAATTTTCAGGCAAGGGTATTTAAACTTCTTTGTCCCGGCAATTAGCAATAGAGTGGGACGTCCCTCGGGGGGCCTGTTAATTTGGGTACGCCAATCTTTGAATTGTTCGGTTAAGCAAAGGTCTATACCCTCTAACGATATTTTGGCACTTGATATTACCTGGCAAAATGGTCATCAACTAGCCCTGTTTAACTTGTATTCAAGGGGAGTAGCCAGGGGTAAATCATCAGAGACCCTATCGTGCCTAGAGAACAATATTGAACAGCTACCAGACCCCACTTACATAATAATAGGCGGGGATTTTAACACTACCTTCGAGCCCTTGGGTGAGGAGGATAAAGTCCTGGCTGAAGATGAGGATACCAAGTGGGGTATACCCCAACTAGATATCCCTGTAATTAAGACTTGGAGCACGGTAGCAATACAACTGAAAAGCTTTTGTCTCTCAAGAGGACTTAGAGCAGCGAATGGCCGGACAGTGTCAGATTCTAGGGGGAAAAATACCTTTGATAATGGTAGATCGGCCAGCAGGATAGATTATATACTCCTGGATGTAAGGCTCTGGGATAAATTGGAAGATATGGAAGTGAAGGCTAAGATTGAAAGTGACCACAATCCATTGTGCCTGACACTACATACCTACCATGACACATTTGAGTATCCTAGAGAGGATCATATGGTCACACAGGACCTAGTAAGTTCTAATAACTCCCGTTACTTGAAGTGGAGTATGCTCCTAGAAGATCTCGCTAAAATAGAGACTCTAAAGGAAGTAGTGGTGGGTGAAGTTGCTAAGATTAAGTCCCATTTTGGACAGACCAATTTTATCGACTACATGATGACTGCCCATGAGATACTTTTTACCACAATCCAAAGTTTTTTCCGTAAAAACATCTCCACAAGTAAAATGAAGAAAGCACAAGAAACCAGGGGGTGGTATGATAAGAATTGCAGGGCAGCTCGAGATAACCTTGGGAAGGAATTAAGACTAGGAAGGCCTGAAGCAGTAAGGCTGGCGAGAAATCAGTATAGGCAGGTTCAAAAATCGGCTAAGAAGCGTTGGGACGAGGATTGTTGGCAAGAACTTAAGGAGATTTGTGCCTCCAAGGATTCAAAGCGCTTCTGGGCCTCAGTAAAATGGGCAAAGGGTGGCATAGCACCCCAGCCTGTTAATAATGTCGCAAAGAGCAGTTGGATAGAATATTTTCAACCACAGTATGCCCGTAATCCTATGTTTAATAATGTCAGCCTTCCTCCACAAGTCTACTACAAAACACCACTATTTGTTGAGAGGGATGTGAGTGTTGTATTAGACTGTATAGCAGGGGGGAAAGCACCAGGTATGGATGGTATTCCGGCTGATATTTTTCTATCTGACCGGAAGTCCTGGTGCACCTACTTTACAATGTTGGCCAATGCAGTGGCTATGGGAGGGAAAGTGCCTGCCTCATGGAAGGGAGCAGAAATAATTCCCATATATAAAAAAGGTGACCGTTCCCTGGCTAAAAACTACAGACCCATTAGTTTAATCGACACAGCTCAAAAGTTAATGGGTCGACTAGTCCAAAATAAACTGCAGCAATGGATCGACGCAAATAACATCTTGTCACCTTACCAAGCTGGGTTTAGGCCCCTAACTAGTAGCGTCGACCAAGTTCTCCATTTTTTAACAATTTACTGGAGAAATGTCACCTTGAAGAAGGGGACATTGTATGCAGTTTTTGTAGATCTAAAAGCCGCTTTCGACTTAGTCCCCAGGGAAAAACTTTGGCAGACCTTGGCGGATGCAGGCATAAAACAGGAATTGCTCACACTCCTTGTTCGCCTACATGAAAACAATTTCGCAAAGATACGATGGGGCAAACAAGGAGAGGTAACTGATTCCTTCCCGGTTGAACGTGGGGTGAGGCAAGGGTGTGTCCTAGCGCCAACCCTCTTCTCCATTTATATAAATGGTATTGTTGAACATCTAGAGAAGATTGCTAGTGACGCCCCTGTAATAGCCGGCTCTCGTGTACCAGTTCTCATGTTTGCGGACGATACATTATTACTTTCCCGCACCCCTAGTGGGTTACAAAAAGTAGTTGATGCCTTTGGTGTATATTGTGATGATAAGGGCCTAGAACTAAATACTACCAAAACAAAATTCATGTGCCTTAATCAACAGTCCTCCTTTAAGGGTGTAATAAAATACAAAGGAACACCCCTAGAAAGAGTGGACTCTTTTTCATACCTAGGTATCACTCTGCAAGAAAACATGAGCTGGAAACATCACATAACTACAACCCTTCTAAAAGTTAGACAGTTAGCAGGTGCCATCTCGCTAAAACACCGTACCTCTCTGACAAAGCCTCTGAACTGTGTCATGGAAATTTACTCTATGAAAGTCCTGGGGGCTTGTTTATATGGTTCTGAATTATGGGGTTTCTCAAACTTGACCGATCTGGGCCGAGCGGAAAATAGGTTCCTAAGAGGGGTCACAATGGTCCCCCAAAGTACCCCAATAATTCCGTTAAAATTAGACCTGGGCAGAAAATCAGTTGTGGATATAGCGAGGCTTCGGCCCCTCCTGTACTGGAGGCGAATTATGGTGACCCCAGAGTTAGGCCACTATGCTGCTGCATTGATGGATGTCATCAAATTCGATCGTTTCCATACTATCCCATGGCTAAGGGAGTTGCGGGGTCTACTTACAGAATTGAAATTGGACCACCTATGGGACAACAAAGATCCAACTTGCTTCCCCTCTAAGGAAAAGCTAAAAGATCTTTATTGGGAGATGATATATCTTGCAATGTTTAGTGACAGTACAAGTGCAAAGCTAACATCTCGCTTTTTAAACTTAAAAATGTATCCATCATACGAATGTTTTTGGGACCTAATTGAAAAACCGTATGATAGAAAACTTTATTTTCAATTTCGCATTGGTACATTACCTCTAAATGCGTTTAAGAAGCATTGGTCCCAGACATGGGATGAACATTGTCACCATTGTAATGAGGAAATTGAACACATCTCCCATTTTTTGTTTTGTTGCCCACTGTATCTGGCCCCCAGACGTAAGTGGTTAAAACCGGTCTGCTTAAAGTTGGGAACCCGAAGCCAATCCGAAGCCCTCAGGATACTTGAATCAGATTGTACAACATTATATGTGGTTGGTGTAGCAAAGTATCTGGCATGGTCGTGGTTAATTCGTACCCGATCATTATTGGCTACTGTATTATAATGAAATTATGTATATCCATAAACTGTTTTATTGCGACAAACTGTACGTTTTTTAACCTATGAAATGTGTCTTTTAAATTGTAATAATGTGTTGTAATTTTATGACCTTTTACTACGTCTTATTCGACATCAAATGTTTAATATGTATTTTTAGAAGTATTTTTATAAGTAGTATTTATTGTATAGGGCTAGGTGAATGCTTTTATGACAAAATGTCGAATAAAGCTTATAAATTGAATTGTAACCTGCCCCGTTTACACATGTTCCACACATATTTCACTGACTTCCTCAACCTCTCTTCTACCAAGGCTGCCAACAGTTCCTGATTTCGAATGTTTATAACCACTTGACAGCCACTTAGAATTCAGCTCGTCATCGGGACGGTGCGCTTATCCTACGAGGCCAATCCTCGCACAATCCGCGGATCCTTCGTGCCCATAGATATATAAATTACTTTAACCGTAATTTTCAAATAAACTACTCAACAGATTGACTTCAGATATGCCAAAGGCATAAGTCGGAACTGAGGACTACCTCTCTGCCAAATTTGCTGTAATTCCGTTCAGCCGTTCGGGCACTACCAAAAACCCTAAACCCTAAACTTGGGACTGTAGTAGTATTTGTAGTGTACGACAAGAATCTATTGATAAATTACGCAATTTCTAACAAGCATATTGTAAAAAAAGTGTTAAACAAACGATTAAGCTGTTGCAAGAACTGTACCCTTGTAGAGTAAGAAAGCATACTGGTTTCAAGGTCATTCTATAGCTGATCTTTCAAGGAAAGTATGTCAAAGTGTTTTTCACCATTTTAGGATGTTGGCATTACATCATACTCAATGAGGAAATTAGTGAGGAGATTGTATTATGAAAAAGTCCAGCACTAAAGTTAAGTGAGTTGAACAGTGCTCTTTTGCGAGGGTTAGTATCAGATGTGAAAAAGGTTTGTGATGATATTGAGTTTTGTTACTTTGGTCTTTAAGAAGAGAGTGAGGAAACTCAAACATTAAGAGAAGAAAATGTTGCAGAGAATGTTGAACATAGTTTTACCAAACATTTTGAAAATGGAATTGCAAAGTTTAAGGTGATTTCAGGTGAAAGGCCACATTTTTCTAGTATTTATTGTCACCGAACTCACTACAAAAATCAGACTAGGAGTGTGGATCTGTATTTAAAAAGTGAAAAAGAAAATAATGATAAGTGGTAGGAAATTGCAACTTATTTGTTGGTAGAGAATTGTTTTGATATGTGTTCTGATCAGCGTATTTATAAATATTGTTATAACAAGTTAGATGAGAATAGAATTCCTGCTAGAGCTGTTCATAATAATTTAGAGTTAGTTGCTATTACTCCACAACTGACAGATCTCAATACCTATGGGTCTATTCTCATTCAGTGTGTGCACCCGTTTCAGGCTATTGTTCGTATGGAGCCTAAAACAGGTAAATTGCCTCCTTCAGATTAACAAAGAGGATTAAAAGAAAGAGTGGTGTATTTACCGTTAGATTTAAAGAAAAATATTGAAACTATTGGTGTAGACAGTATAGAAAGTGAACCTCTAGTTTTTCTTGTTAATGGTGTGCCAACTAAGAATAAGAAATTCTGGCAGGAGTTAGTGGATGTTAGGAAAGTGCGAAAGGCAACAGTGTATTTGATAAAAAACAATGCATACTAAAAGAATGTTCATATAGGAGAAGAAGAAATACTTTTAGAAGAATATACTGAAATGTCAAGTGGACAAATTGAAAAAGTGGACATGTTAAGATGTGAAGACATCTATGCACATTATAGTGTGCATCCGCTTCATTCAATAGAAGTGATGGGAAACACACTTGATTTGTTCCAAATGAAAAAGGCAAAAGAAAATCCCATGAGTGTATGGGAAGAGCGCTTGGAAGCTCATTGTTTTCCACAGTTGTTCACAACTGGAAAAGGAGGATGATATGATGAACGTCCTGTGCAGATTCCTGCATCTGAAGATCGGACAAAAATATTATATGCAGAAGATCCAAGATTTCGACAATGTATCCCTTATATATGTCATCTTTTATTTAAAAGTGACTTGTCTGGACTTTCATATGCAGTCAACCATAGTCTAAAATCTTGAATACAGCTGCAAAATGTATCTGCAAAAGATTTTATGGATAAAGTGCACCAGAGAGATGATCATCTAGAATCTTAGCTCATTAATCTGATGGCCTGTCAGCTTGGGACTAATGAATATTTATATTGGTACCGTCGTCATGGAGAACTGAAATGTATGCTACGGAACTTAGGAACTCCAACAAGGTTTCTTACCCTAAGCTGTGCTGAGTACGCTTGGGATGATTTGCTAGAATTTCTTCGAGAGGCAAATTCAAATATAAAAAACATTGAATACAAGACACCTGGAGAATTGTGCTCTTTGGATCCTGTTAATGTATGCAGGTATTTCAATCATAGATTTGAGGCTATGAAGTCTTTTATCTGCCATTAAAAAATATGCTCCTCTTGGAGAAGTTGTAGATTTCTTTTTGAGAAAGTAGTATCAAGTAAGAAGTGCTCCTCATATACATATGCTGTTATGGATTAAAGACGCTCCCAAATTTGGAACAGATGCGGATTATACTGTTTTGAGTTTTATTGAAGAATATGCAACATGTGCTGTACCCAAAAGTACATAAGAAAACAACTTAAAAGCACAAGTGTTATGATTTCAAAGCCACCGATGTGGAAAATACTGTCGACAAAAGTACAACTCTAAGGACAAGTTCTACACCAAATGTCGTTTTGGATTTCCACGTCTTGTAATATCGAAAGAAAGAGTGAATAGTTTTATGTCATCTTTGCGACATACTATCACAAGAAAGTCTCCAAAAATACCTACAACTTAAGAAGAAATGAAGTGTCAAAATACATAAATGACTACAACCCAGTCATTTTGTCCATGTGGAATGCTAAAATGGATATTCAATATGTTGCGGACAATTCCATTGCCGTTGCTCGATATGTGACATCTTATATTACAAAATCAGAAAAGACAGAATTGAAATATGGCCGGGATGCCTGTCACCCCCTCCCAACACAATCCCCAAGGATGGGAAGACGGACGCAGTTCTGAACTTTTGGAAGGCGGGAGGGAGTTACCCTCCCGGACGTATTTATTAAAATATGAAACAAAATTAAAACATAAAATAAAAGTTTCATATCATGTACAATTTTCATTTATCACATTTCGATGAAGACATGTCCATTGGCTAACCTTAACAAATCTCTAATACAAAGGTTTCCTAGCCGAGTCTAACATCCTGCAAATGCATACTTTCTAAATTAAAATTGTACATCCTAGCATTACGGGCCAACGGCAAGGTCGCAACCGGTGTCAGATCCCTACTACCAAAACTCTCGCCCTCACGGTGTGAGTGGCGGCCGCGCAGAGGACTGTACCCTCTGTGCCAACTCCAATTTCCCTTGTCTTGTTGGGGGCCCCCCATTTTAACTTGACGCCATCTTAAAGGTCGTCCAAGGACCTGTGTGAGGTGTCTGTAAGAAGGCAGCGTGGACTCCCCCCCACCCCACACTGTCTATCACATCCGCCGTCGCGGATATCCGGGCCCCGGGAAATTCGTAGGAGGGTCATATAGCCGCCTCCTCCCCTGGAAGGGGCATATGGCCGTCTTCCCCTAGGCGACCCATACTTAGTGGGTGCCGCCTCCCAGTGGGAGGGGCCAATGGCCGCCTCCCCCCGGGCGCTCCCATCCATAGTGGGTGGCGCCCCCCTCTAGGGACCTTGAAATTACTGCTCACCGATCATGACCTTACCGCCCGACCAAAAAATAAATACGACATTTGATTACCTACTAGGGAAAAAACATCATCCTGTCTACTTGCAATATTTGTCTATACTACAAGAGAAAACAGTACCTTCAGACAGACAACATCTCATTAAACTAGACCTTCATATACCGCAATACAGAGGGAAGAAGATGTTAATCAGAGAAAAAGACTTTATTGCAAAACTAACATTGCCATAAGGGGCTGGTGGGTGGGTCGAAATTGCTCCTTGTTCCGTCGAGGGCTCACGTGCAACGAGTGGGTGCAGCTTCCAAGCACAGGAACAAGAGGATGCTTCTTCGGATTCCCGCTCTCTTTATTCCTCTTCGGGAGGGCGTGAACCCTCCGCCGGTACGCCTACTGGGCGTGGCCATCGGTGTAGGTGTCTAGGACAACCCCTCTTGGGCGGGAAAAGGTGCGCCCCGGCTACGCCACTTTGGGCATACCAGCCGTGACACGCCCCCCGCCCAAAATGGTTTCTCGGGAGGATCCGGGCCCCCAACCATACGTTCGGGGGGACCGAGTGGTCCCCCCTTTCCATATGGACGGGATGCCTGTCACCCCCTCCCAACAGAATCCCCAAGGATGGGAAGACGGACGCAGTTCTGAACTTTTGGAAGGCGGGAGGGAGTTACCCTCCCGGCCGTATTTATTAAAATATGAAACAAAATTAAAACATAAAATAAAAGTTTCATATCATGTACAATTTTCATTTATTACATTTCGATGAAGACATGTCCATTGGCTAACCTTAACAAATCTCTAATACAAAGGTTTCCTAGCCGAGTCTAACATCCTGCAAATGCATACTTTCTAAATTAAAATTGTACATCCTAGCATTACGGGCCAACGGCAAGGTCGCAACCGGTGTCAGATCCCTACTACCAAAACTCTCGCCCTCACGGTGTGAGTGGCGGCCGCGCAGAGGACTGTACCCTCTGTGCCAACTCCAATTTCCCTTGTCTTGTTGGGGGCCCCCCATTTTAACTCGACGCCATCTTAAAGGTCGTCCGAGGACCCGTGTGAGGTGTCTGTAAGAAGGCAGCGTGGACTCCACCCCCACCCCACACTGTCTATCAGCTGCGTGAGTCGCTTCACCTGCTTTGAATATGTCCCCGGCCCGCCTCACGTATGAGTGGCCCACGACCCACACCACTCTCTCTTTAGCCGGTGATCTCTGACCGCTGGTCCCCTGGTGCCGGGTCGACTGCAAATTCCGCCCGCATAACATGCTCGCGAAACTGTAAATCAAACAGAAGACAAGAAGCGTGAGTGCATGTAACTTGACTTCACAACATGTGCAATCGCACATACCTTTTAAAACAATTCGAGGACCATCGTCCTAAGTGTTTCACCTCTTCAACACTCTGACCCCTGGCTGTAGCCTCAGTAGCAGCCCCTATCCTAAAGGAGTGGGTCCCAAAATCGCACGGGTCCAAGCCCGCCGCTGCGATTGCCATTGTTAGCACCCTCTGAAACTGAAACCTCGTCAGTGGGGAGGCATCAATGTGTCTCAGCAGACTCCCCCCCCATGTATCCGCCCTCAGCGCCAAATATTCCTCAACGCACTTTACCGGGCACATGGGGGACCCTCGCATGCGCTGGACAACAACACTGTCTCCCATAGCTCTCTGGTCAGTCTTGGACTTAGCTATTGTGACTCCCATTGAATCACCCCTAATTAGGATGTGATCCCAACACAGACCTCCCTCCACATCTTTCTTATTCTTTGCGACCAGTTCGCTCACCTGCATAGCCCCATGGAACGCTAATGCGAAAGCGGCCCGGAACAGAACTGCTTCGAATTGGGAGGAACATGTTGTGGGTAGTATCGACATAAGCAGGGACAACCTTTCTAACCCAATCGGGCGCCTCTCGTCTACTCTACGACCTTCCAGGCGTTGCCAGCCACGAAGGGCTTTCTTTACCAAAAAGGACGATGTCGGGTCCTTGATGCCATGCGCCTGCGCCATGAAGGAAATGGCCGCCCGGTGCCTATTGGCCGTTGCTACTGATCGGCCTTCCCTGTGTAATGCTACCAGAAACTTTAGGAAGCAATCCTCCTGACCCCATTTCTCATCCCCTGCCGGACCCAAAAATGCACAATAGGAACGAAACGCTCCTTCGTATGCCTTCCTCGTCCTGGGGGCTAAGCTTGCTGCCACGAGGTCTTGTAATCCGGGGCACCGAGTGGCCAGAGTGCTTCGGGGAATGGTGCCACCGCTAGGTCCGCAGAAGGTAGATAACCCCTGAACGCCTGCATATGTGAACGAGAGTGCATCAGCAGCATGATTCAGTACACCCAGCACATGTTTCGCCCTGAATTGCACATTCAGTCTCATGCAAAGTAGTACAATTTCCTTCAACAATCTCAATATCCACTTGCAGCGTGCTGCCTGATTATTTATACATTCAACAACAGTCATATTGTTGGACCAAAATACCACAGAGCGATCTCTGAACTCATCCGGCCATGCCATCAGAGCCACAAAAATAGGGAATAGCTCGAGGAACCCAATGTTATTAGTGAGACCGCTGGTGTGCCACCACGTCGGCCATGTTTGCGCCGACCATCGATTACCAAAGATGGCGCCAAATCCCACGCTCCCCGCCGAGTCAGTCCACAAACCTAACTCGTCCGAAGACGCTGGTGGCTTGTTCCATACCACTCGGCCGTTGAAGTCCACCAGAAATGCCAACCAGATGCGCATGTCCTGGCGAACCTCTGCAGACAGTCTCGTGCGGTGGTGTCCTTCCTTGAGACCAACCATGGCTTGTGCAAAAGAGCGGGAAAAGGGGCGGGCCATTGGTATCACTCTTAGGGCAAAGTTAAGCTGACCCACTGCTTGTTGTAACTGATGCAGGGTCACTTTCTCCTTACTAAGGCACAGTTCCAGGGAAGCCCTGAATTTCGCTACTTTCCCTACTGGCAAACGGAAACATCCCTCCACAGAATCGAGTTCAATTCCCAGAAACTCCAGTGAAGTAGATGGTCCCACCGTCTTACCTGGTGCCAATGGCACTCCGAATTCCTTCATGAGGATGCAAAAATCCTGTAACGCCTGTGCACATTTAGTGTCGCCGGCTGCCCCCAAGAACAGAAAATCATCTAAGTAATGCATAACATGGCTATGCCCAGTGGCTTCGGTGAATGCCCATTCCAAAAAACAGCTGAATTTCTCAAAATAAGCACAAGAGATGGAGCAACCCATTGGCATACATCTATCCATGTAGTAACGTCCTTGGAACACAAAGCCTAACAGATGCTGATCCCGTGGGTGTACCGGGAGCAACTGGAACGCCGACTCGATATCTGACTTCGCCATCAGCGCTCCGGGCCCCAGGCGATTCAACATGGTGACGGCATCATCGAAGGATGCGTACCGCACCGAACAAGCTCCCGGGTCAATCGCATTGTTCACCGAGAGACCCTTCAGAGCCGACAAGTTATGGATCAGCCTAAATTCCCCTGGGTCTTTCTTGGGGACCACTCCTAACGGGGAACAGATGAAATTTGTTACTGGCGGGTGCCCATATGGGCCTGCAACCCGGCCCAGGGTAATCTCTTTTGCAATCTTCCTCTCCACCACCGCTGGATTATGCTGAGCCGATAGTTGGTTTCTACACAGTGGTTCCCCATGAAAATCCTTCGCCGGGATGCGGAAACCATATAAGAATCCATTCCTCAACACCCCAGCGGAGACATGATCAGGGTATTCGTTTAGCCAGGGGATCATTGCCATGATATCAACCGGGGTAGGTAACGGTACACAGTGGTCCCCCTCAGTCTTGTTTGGACCCACCTCTACCTCCCGACCCGCCATTCTTGGATCTGCACGAACTCTCGGGGTGCGAGGAATTCCCGCAACCTGCACACGCATGTCTGAACTTACATGTCCCTTGCGGTCTGGTGCAGTTGCCCCTGTTAAAGCTCCAACAAACCCCTCTCTTTCCCCCATTCCCACCAGTCCTTGCTTGGTGGTCGCCACCGGGGCCCGCTCGAAAGGGCACCGCGGGCTGTCGGCGGGAAAACCCCAACCCATTCCCGCCTGGCGAGGACGTCTTCGTCGCGCCCGGCAGGAGCTACTTCTGCCAAGAAATCGAGTCGAGACAATCCCACGTCAGCGATGAATCGTACTCTTTGGCCTTACGGAATTTCATATCGTAACCCATCCATTCATTGCCCTCATACGTTTCATAAAAATCCATTATTCGTGCCTGATAGCAAGATAATTCAGGCAAAACCTCGGGCTGACGTTCCCCAATAATTGCAGTAAACATCGCAAAGGCCTTGGCCCAATTTGTGATTGTCTCATCAACCCTGAATCCCGACATCTTGGCTCGCCAGACACTAGGGTGCCACAAATCTTTCTGCGTCTTAGCATACTCCATCTCGCGATGGTCAGTCAGCAGAGAAAACATATTTACATACTTGTCAGCCCATATCAATTCTTTCGTGGCCAACGGGATATGTTGAACCACTCTCTCCCGTCTTGAAGGCAAAGAGCCCTCCCCCGCAATTGGCAATGCCTGCTTACCCGGCTCGGTTGTCGTTCCCGCTGTTTTCTCGATGCCAGCTGCTGGTCCTTCCGGGGTCACCTGTGGGGGGACAAGAGGGAGATTCGCCTTTGCGGCATCTCGCGACTGCCGCAACTGCTGTATTAGTAACCTGGTCTCTTCGGCCGTGTCTCCAGGTGCCGTAGCACCCCCTGTTTTTCCGCCGAGCCATGCGGCCAACTGGGCGGCCAATTCAGGAGGCATGTCCTCCTCCTTGGCGGGCGTAATCACAACCGGAATCGGCTGACCAGCGTCCGGGATTGGTACCGGGGCCTCGACTAGAATGGCAGGGCTCGCCGGGGGTACCTCGGGGACCGGAACCTCCCACCCTGCCGGCCGATTCCTGACCCGTTTACCCCTACCCTCGGGGACAACTCCCGGCAATGCCGGGCCTATTACCTTCTTTGGTTTACCCGGATTGTTCATCGCAGCCATCTGCTTCTTCATGTTCGCCATATCTCGGCCAAGCGCCGGGACCATAACAACGTTTCGTTCGATCTTCGCCATTCTGCTTACCAGCATGCGAAGCACCTGGTCAGTGTCGGACTTCTTTCCTGCCTTCTTGCCAGACATTGTTTTCGAATATTCGATCCAAGTTGAGAACACGATCCTGGAACCTTAGCCTCGAAGTCGCTGAAAGAGAAACACAAGAATTACAAGTTCTCAAAATTGCTCCTTGTTCCGTCGAGGGCTCACGTGCAACGAGTGGGTGCAGCTTCAAGCACAGGAACAAGAGGATGCTTCTTCGGATTCCCGCTCTCTTTATTCCTCTTCGGGAGGGCGTGAACCCTCCGCCGGTACGCCTACTGGGCGTGGCCATCGGTGTAGGTGTCTAGGACAACCCCTCTTGGGCGGGAAAAGGCGCGCCCCGGCTACGCCGCTTTGGGCATACCAGCCGTGACACGCCCCCCGCCCAAAATGGTTTCCCGGGAGGATCCGGGCCCCCAACCATACGTTCGGGGGGACCGAGTGGTCGCCCCTTTCCAGAAATGTGGGAAGAGATTTCCTACGAGAAAACTCTAAGTTTGAAATTATACAGTTTCAGTTTGCAGATGTTATCGCATCGAGAAATCAGAGAATATTATTGCTCAGATCAGTTATCATCGGCAAGTCTATACTCCAAATCTAGAAGAATCCTTTATGTGAGTCTAGGTCTTGCAGCAATGCGAAATCGGGTACTGAAATCTGTTCAAGAAATTGAATATTTAGCAGAAAAAGATCCAGAAAGTACAGATATTTTGAAAACGAATGTGTTGGACACATATTACCCAAACAGAAGTCATCATCTTGAGAACATGTGTCTCTATAAAGTGCTGCAAAACTACACTTGTAAACGGAATACTACAGAGAACATCAATGATGGCAAATATGGAGTCAATGGTTCTAAAGGATGTTTGGTGAAAGAAACAAAAGGAAATTTGATTAATCACAGGAAGCTGAGTTGTAACACTGCTGATAAAAGGGAATTTTACTATTTAGCTCTTTTAAAAATATTCAAACGATGGCGATCAGAACTGGAATTACTTGGAGATTTCCAGAGCTATGAAGATTCCTTTAATGCTTGAAAAGATAGCATACAATGCACTGCTTTTGCAAATTATGTGAAAATGTTGAACAATGAAATTGATCAAGAAGCTACAGTTCTCAAGACAGTCAAAATTCTGCTGCACAGAGTCAAGATCCACTAGGACAAACAGTTGTTGAAAACGAAACAGCAATAGCCATGAATGAGGTGGAAACAGCAATGTATCAAGCTCAAGTGATGTCATTTGAGATGTCATCAGTGATGTAATCAGTGATGTCACTGACCATGTCATGAATGATGTAATATGTGACATCATCAGCAGTGGATTGCAGGTGCGCGAGTTGTAACAGGGACTTTCAATGGCTTTATACAAGTGAAATGTCCAGCTAACTATAACACCCCTGAAACCTATGTTTTTTTCAGTGAATATATATATATATATATATATATACCAACCCGCCCTGCGCAGCATCGCCCAGAGGTGCTTTTCAATAACTATGCATGCTTGGCCTGGTAGTCACAGAACATGGAGTGACTTTCCAGTGATGTCCACGATAGGCATTCACCATTTGGTGGCGGAGAGGCGTACAACCAATCAGCATAGGGCAAGATACTTTATCTGTGATACCCGCCCTACACCTGAAGCAACACACCACTGGCGCTGAGGAAGGCTCAAGTTACTGCCGAAATGCATCCGCCGATAGTGGTGGTGGAACTGCTCTTTTTGCCTCTATGATGGAATAAAGGTGTTTCCTCATGTTCCCCTGCGGTGGCCTCGCACTTTGTCTTCGGAGGAGGTGGGAATTGGATATGTATATATATATATATATGTCAGAAAACTGGTATAATCCTATTTGTAGAAACCAGAGTCGAGGCCCCAATTGTGTTCTCAGTGCTCAAGGTTTATTTGGCAAAAAGATAAACAGCCCCAACGCGTTTCGAGGTAAGCCTACCTCTTGGTCACGGGTGGAGTAACATCATTTCACCATTCTTTTAAAGTAAACAACGAGATGCATTTCGTCATGCATCACGTGCCCATAGACATTGAAGAGATACTGCAATCAGGCTACAATGTATCAGTGAGTTTGTTTTCACAGTAGTTTCGTTTGTTAACTACTATCCCAACAATATATACAATATGCATATTGGCTTTGCAGCTAAGTATACCGGCAACTATTAACATCGTGTATCACATTTATCTAAATGAAAAAATAAATGTCAGAAAATATATCAATGCCTGTTCAGTATAAGTTGTTTCAAAGAAAATCTCAGCCCAAGTGGGCTTTTAACCTCCACAATATTGTTCATAATGTTGAGTCCTAATTCTGCCCAAGTGGGCGTGCAGTCCTTTCCTGAAAAAAACGAAACAAACCAATTTCAGCCTGTGTATTCTCATCATGTACTGTGCAAGTAACTTAAACAAGTGCTATTAAAAAATATTTTTTAACTTTCTTTAAAAGATTCTACATTGCTACAAAGACGCGACAGAAATCACTTAATTCCTTAAAATTACTCATACAAGTGTACTGCTAGTTCTTCTCCAAGGTTGTGCCCAATCGGTTGAATGGTGTTATATTTAATTATATATTTGGACTCCAGTTTCCGTAACTCTAGCCATCTGTTTCCACCTCTCTCTTTATTTTCCACACAGTCTAGCACTGTAAATGTCAGCAGATTGGGGTTCTGATTATGTACTGCCGCAAAGTGCCTTGCTACTGGGTATTGGTGGTTCAGGCTCTTTATTGCTCTTAGATGTTCTAATACTCTGAGTTTAGCCTGCTTCGTGGTGCACCCAATGTAAAATTTGTCGCATGGACAGTGTAGTGCATAAATAGCATGGTCAGTCGTGCAGCTAAGATGTTTGGTGATCTTGTGTGCCTCCTGGTCTTTGGAAATCACTATTGATTTACAATTTTTGCTAGTCTTACATGCTTTGCAACGTTTACGAGGAAAAAATCCTTGTATTGCATTTGTTTTGGGACATTCTCTGATTAATGTCGTGCTCAGTGTGTCCCTTAATGATTTTGCTTTCATGTAAGTTACTGATGGTGTTTCATGTATGGCCTCCCACAGATCTTTATCCAATTTCAGTATATCCCAAAATTTCTGTAAACTCTGTCTCACTTCCCAGGACTGACTGTCATACCGGGTTATGAATCGGATTTTGTCATCTGTAGGACGTTCTTTAGGGATCAGAAGTTCCTTTCTTTCCTTTTGATCCACCTCTCTTTCTGCCTGGTTGATGATTTCATTGGAATATCCCCTTTCACGAAATCTTGCTATCATAAGTGCTTTTTCCTTTTCATAGTGTGGCCCTGTACTACAATTTCGTTTAGCTCTAGTCAACTCTCCCAAAGGAATGCTTCTTATAAGTGTAACAGGGTGACAACTTTCAGCGTGTAGGAGACTATTTCCAGCTGATTTTTTGCGGAATAAGGAGCTTGTTAAAACTCCATCCCTCACCTCAAGATTGACATCCAGGAATTCCAATTGAGTCTTGCTCATGCAGCTAGTAAATTTCAAATTGAGACCATTGTTATTGATGATCTTTTCAAATTCCTGAGCTTGTTCGCGGGTGCCCTTCCAGACACAAAAGATGTCATCAATAAAACGGAGCCAGAGGACGGCGTGGGTACTAAAGTGGGAGATGTTACTCACCACTTGCTCCTCCCACCAGCCCATGAAAAGGCCAGCAAAGCTGGGGGCAAAGCAAGTACCCATCGCCGTCCCCCGTATCTGTCTGTACATTTTTTTATCAAATATGAAAAAATTATTTTCAAGACATATCTGCATCATATGCAGTATCATGTTAGTGTGGCCCCAGTGGGAGATAGATCGTTCCTTAAGAAAGTGTCTACATGCTTCTAGCCCCAGATTTTGGGGAATGCTTGTGTACAAGCTGACGACATCAAAACTGATCATCCAGTAATCAGAGTTCCATGTAAAGTTGTTAATTTTTCTGAGGAAGTCAGATGTATCCTTAATATAGGATGGTAGAGACTGGACTAGTGGTTGTAAAAAGTGGTCGATGTACCTTGAGGTTTTTTCTAATAAACTACCCACTGAGGAGACAATCGGTCTCCCCGGAGGTTTCACCAAATCCTTATGCAACTTGGGCAGTAGGTACAGTGCTGGCACCATGGGGTATTTACACAACAGGTATTTATACTCCTCATCTTCAATGATACCACTAACTTTCCATTCAACAAGTTTATCAAAAAACATTTGCTTCATGTTATTGTATTCTAGTCTTGTGGTCAAAACATAGTTTTCCTGGTCATTAAGTTGCCTGTACCCTTCCTCCAAATACATCTCCACAGGCCACAGTACAACGTTACCACCTTTGTCACTGTTCCTGATAATTATATCAGTCCAGCTTTCCATCTCTTTCAATGCTAGGAATTGGTTATTAGTTAGATTAAGTTTGAGTTTGGGTCTTCTTTTCTCAATTTTACGCATTTCATCTAATACCCCTTGTTCAAAACTATCGATATAAATATTAGCAATATTAGGTACAAATATCGACTTAGGTCTGAACCCGCTGGCACTGCACATATTAGTCCTTTCAGATTCCATCAAATTAAGCAGAGGATCTACATTCACATTTTCACAACCTGCTAATTCCTGAAAGGCTTGTAGTGTTTCTGCGTCATTCGGGGTTAACATGCTAGGTTTATCAACAGTATTGTCCTTTTTTAGTCTAATTTTACTCGCAAACCATTTTTTTAATTTAAGCTTGCGAGTGAACTTGAACAGATCAATACGTGAGTTAGTAAAGTTAAATCTTGCGGTGGGACAAAATGACAAACCACGTGAAAGTACTTGCATTTGGGCAGCCGTTAATGTACGTTTAGAAAGATTTACCACTGTTTTCTTCATCACTTCTTCGCAATCTTTCCTCTGGTGCGCGTTCCCACTGGACTGGCCACCTCGTGTGAGCTTCCTCCTCTGATGGCCCTGTTTCCTCCTCTGCCGCCTCTTCCACGATTCCTTGGGGGCGTGCCCATCTGGCGACCTTGTGCCATTAGAGCCACTTCCTTTAAAATTCGGTCTTTTGGTTGGACCGATTCCAGCTGCTCAGAGGTGTCGCTTTCCTCAGATTCACTTTCATGTGTCTCCAGGGTTTTATCACCTTGTAATCCTCCCGTCTGATCAGCTCCCTCTGGGCTCTTGGTAGCTCGTTTAGATTTCCCTTTCGTGTTGGCAGAGTCTCTTAGGGCATCGAATTTCTTGGCAAAGGTCAGAATCTGTCCCTTTTTGTAATCCACCTCATCACGAATAAATTTTCTTTGCTTTTTTTCTTTGATTTCTTGTTCGATTTTTTCTAAACGCTTATTTATTTTGGCCATCTCCGTTGCAAAATCAGTTTCTGTACATATTTCTTTCAACTTGCACGTTATGCTTTCAATCTCTTCATTCAATCGACCACATTCCTTTTCAGCATCTGTTATCAGCATTTTCAGCATATTTGTCGAGCAGTTATGATTGTTTTCCATCCAATCATTGATTAAAGCAGGGTCCGGTTTCTGAAAAGTGGGTACAATAAAGATACGTAATCCACGGGGAATGCGGTTACATTCTACGTATTTTGTGAGAGCTGCCGCATCCCACCACTTCGAAAGTTCACGTTTTAGTGCTTTCCCCAGGGCATCCCAGAGTTTCTTACTTTCGTCCGCTATTGACACGGTTGGTGCACTTTCCTTCACAGTATTTTCCTTGCTGGTCCCAGCGTGGGAAAACAATTTATCTGCCGCGTCTTTTCTCCTGCTGTTTCTCAGCTCCGCCATTCTCACCTATGCAGCGTGCCCCCCGGCGTACGGCTGTGAGCACTGAAAGCGATCCGTCTTGCCTGTTGCAGAGCCCTGGCGTGTTATCACGGCTGCTGCGTCTGCCTGTAACTGAAACTGACTTTCCGGTGGACTCGTGGAGTTAGGAAAAATGCAGTCTTTTCTTCCGATTCACTTAACCAATGTCCATCAGCTGCGGTGATAACACAATCTTACCGCAACGATTTCAAGCAGTTCCCGTATCCAGGCGAATTAGTTTCAGGCGGGCAGAAGCGTTTAAATTTAAACACAACACGAAAAAGCGGCGTGCTTCTGCCTCTTGCACAGCGGGCGCTCGACAGGATCGCCAATCCTTAAATAAGTCAGAAAACTGGTATAATCCTATTTGTAGAAACCAGAGTCGAGGCCCCAATTGTGTTCTCAGTGCTCAAGGTTTATTTGGCAAAAAGATAAACAGCCCCAACGCGTTTCGAGGTAAGCCTACCTCTTGGTCACGGGTGGAGTAACATCATTTCACCATTCTTTTAAAGTAAACAACGAGATGCATTTCGTCATGCATCACGTGCCCATAGACATTGAAGAGATACTGCAATCAGGCTACAATGTATCAGTGAGTTTGTTTTCACAGTAGTTTCGTTTGTTAACTACTATCCCAACAATATATACAATATGCATATTGGCTTTGCAGCTAAGTATACCGGCAACTATTAACATCGTGTATCACATTTATCTAAATGAAAAAATAAATGTCAGAAAATATATCAATGCCTGTTCAGTATAAGTTGTTTCAAAGAAAATCTCAAAGATTTCAGGAAAGGACTGCACGCCCACTTGGGCAGAATTAGGACTCAACATTATGAACAATATTGTGGAGGTTAAAAGCCCACTTGGGCTGAGATTTTCTTTGAAGCCTGATTGCAGTATCTCTTCAATGTCTATGGGCACGTGATGCATGACGAAATGCATCTCGTTGTTTACTTTAAAAGAATGGTGAAATGATGTTACTCCACCCGTGACCAAGAGGTAGGCTTACCTCGAAACGCGTTGGGGATGTTTATCTTTTTGCCAAATAAACCTTGAGCACTGAGAACACAATTGGGGCCTCGACTCTGGTTTCTACAAATAGGATTATACCAGTTTTCTGACTTATTTAAGGATTGGCGATCCTGTCGAGCGCCCGCCGTGCAAGAGGCAGAAGCACGCCGCTTTTTCGTGTTGTATATATATATATATATATATGTATATATATATATATATATATATATATATATATATATATATATATATATATAGATATATATAGATATATATAGATATATATATGTATATATATATCCCCTGGAAAACTCGAACCACTTCCTGATTTCCGCAGCAGCAGACAGGCGAGGAAAGAGACACAGACCTCCGAGGTATTTCAAGTGGGCAAGATGATTTTATTGCAAGTGACCCAAACACAACGCATTTCAAGCCCGTAAGCCCTTGATCACGTGTCATAAGTGAAAACACCATCTACTATTTTAAAGTGAGTTATGCCCCTCCCAGATCTTAACGTCACAGGTCATGTGATCATAGGCACAGAAAACATACTCGTGTGGCTACTCCCATCATTGTATGGTTCTACATAGAGGCAGATTAATATAGTATGACACACACAATTTATATATATATATGCTCAAGAAATAATTGAAAAACATGTAAAGTGCTGAGTGTCAAAATATTTGTAAAATAATAAATACAAATCATTTTAAAAGGTCTCATTGGATAAATTCAAGACTACCAACATGGTGATAGCCATAACGTTTTCATATTACCGGTTAAATTCGATTATTCTTTTGAATTACGTGTGCTAGAAAATATATGCTTAATATTGTCTCTATTCTAACATCATTTCATCTTTGTACACGTATAAACCACCGGTGGGGAGGCATTGTGCAAAAGTGCATATCTTAACAACTAAAGTGCAAGTGTAGATAGTATACATTTCTCAATTTATCCAATGTATATTATAGGTCCAGCCATCTGTACACGAGAAAACTGACTGTATTTCTAGTTCATACAGTGGTAATAACCATATTTAGATCCTAAAAACATTTGAATATATGTAAAAAATATATAAATACACTATGAGAAATCAATACGAGAGAAAGACAAATGCATACAAATTTTAACAATTAATATTTTTACAATATATTTACAAATGGACGTATTTCATAATATTATTTACAGGAAACTCAACTAGTGAACAGGGGGAAACCCAATGTAGCAGTAATATGTGATTTATAAAAAGCTGCGCATATCTTCAGTCGTATTCAAAACAGTTGGGCCATTTACAATCTAGCTCTAGAATATATTTTGTTTCGAGCTGACGGAGTTGGCGCTCTCTGTTGCCACCTCTCCTTTTTCTAGCTACAGCGTCTATTACATAATAAGACAAGCAATTGATGTTATTAGCATGTACTCTCTTAAAATGTCTAGCAACAGGATATGTTGCATCACTGTGAAGAATGGCCCTGATATGCTGCAATATCCTGACGTGCACCTGTAGCTTCGTGCTACCCACGTAGCTAAGCCCACAGGTGCACGCCAGGACATATACATCATATTCAGTTTTGCCATTATAATTTCCCATTATTAAACTGGGAGTAGTCCTGAATGGTGTAAAGTATGTTGACATATTGCACCCAAATTTGCAAGCACGACACGACGCACACTTAGTGAAACCTTTCTTGGGTGCCAACCAAGTAGTTACCTTTTTGATTTCGGGTGATACTCGATCTAATATAGTGCCCATGGTGCTACTTCTTCTAAATGTAATCACAGGTTTTGCTGCAATTCTACTTTGAAGAATATTGTCAGTTAACACCACTGGCCAATGTTTGTTGACTATCGCTCTTATCTGTTGTTCATCTCTATTGTAGGTAGTGATTAATCTAGGAGTGTCGGTTCTAGTAGAGGTAACGGCAGTACTGGATATATCAGAGCTATCATTATCAGGAGCAAAAAGGCTTGTTCTAGATCTAGTTTTAGCCTTTTCAATTGCTTCCTGTAGGATTTGTTGAGAGTACCCCCTGATTTTAAGTCTAGCAACCAGCTCTTCCTGGCATTTGTTAAACTCATCCTCGTTGCTACAGATTCGTTTTCTACGTAGGATTTCTCCATACGGAATACTTGCAATGAGGTGTTTCGGATATATAGGTAGGTAGTTTTAGTTAGGGCCTAGTTTCCACAGGAAATCCGCAACATTCTATTGGGAATAACTTTGGCGCCGGTGGATGAATCTTCGTGAATTTCTCAAAGAAGATGGCCCGCTCCGCTCCTTCCCTGAAAGTTTTGTGGTGATTCGTCAAGTGGGGGCTGAGAAAAAAGGGGGTCCCAAAACGTGTTTTCCCCATGTTATTTTCCATAGGACGATTAGACACGGCTACAGCCCTAATGGCTGAATGGAATTACAAGAAATTTGGCAACATGTTAGTGTCTGATTCGCAGATCACCCTTTTCTTTAAATTGTGTAAATCCCTCCAGTAGTTGTTGAGAAAATTAAATTTGAAAAAATGTATATATCTATAAGCGCGCACCCTGTGCGCACCCGTGCGCGCAACATTGTGCGCGAGCGGAATTCTGATTTGCTATTAGACGTCTGTCAACATTCAAATCAGTGGAAACCAGGAAGTGTTGGCTGCCATTTTGTCAGTGCGAGGCAGCAAAGAGGGCAACATAAAGGTGAATAACCTGAAAAGGAGGCAGGGTAAAGAGTCCCTGACCCCCTAGGCTTTCTCAGGGGGTCCCTGTAGAACCCCAAAGGCCCCCCCATTTTTTTTCAATCGTGAGGTGCGCGCACGGTGCTTGCACCTCCCGAGGCAAAACAGAGTGAAAATTAAAAGTGCAGAACGTGAAAAGGGGGAAGGGTAGAGTCTCCCTGACCCTCTAGGCCTTCTCAGGGGGTCCCTAAAGGACCACGAAGGGTAAAAAAAAAAAAATCTTTTTTTTAAAAACGCGAGGTGCGCGCACGGTGCTCGCACCCTTCAGCTGCCATTTTGTGTAGTTTCAGAAGAGAGTGAAAAACGAAAGTGGAAAACGAGAAAAGGGGGAAGGGTAGAGTCTCCCTGACCCCCTAGCCTTCTCCCTTTACTCCCTTTACCCTGGTCTACTTCTCCCTCTCCGTCTCTTACTCCCCTTCCCTGTGTACGTCCCCTGCTCCCCTTTTCTCACTCCCCCTCCCACCTTACTACACTCCCCTACCCTCAGTCCCCTTGTTTCAGTTACTCATTGACTCCCCTTTCCTCACTCATCATACTCCCCTTTCCTCACTCATTCTCTCAGTCCCTTCCTCCCCTTCACTCAATCATTTCAGTCATTCATTTATACACTACACATTCATTCAAAAAAAGACTGACACAGTGTATAAGAAATACAGCTCTTCTTGGAAAAGTGAAGTTAGTTCTGAAAATAATTTTTTTTTTGTTTTGTTCTTTTATATCTTTTTTTCTTTTTTGAAAGTTTTATATTTTTTTGTGTTTTTTGTTCAAGAACAGGAAACAGGAAATGAAAAATTGTTCAACGGGAACAAAGTAATGAAATAAAAAAAATTATCTCCTCTGGGAGCACTGGTGCTGCACAATTTTAATTTCGATAAAGTTGAGCTCACGGTAGCAAAGTTTCTCATTGCACATATTGCACCTCATGTGCACTGTGCTCAGGAACGGGCGTATATCCAATGCTGATGTAGATGGTGAGGAATAAGGTGCTATACCAAAAACACAAGGGGGAGGTAGAGCAAATAAGGATTGGATTCCTGCTCCACAAAGGTACTTTAATAAACAAAGAGAATCCAACACAGAAGTGGGGTGAAGTGTTCAACAGATGTTGAAGCACTCAGTGTTTTGTAAAATACCCCTCACACACCAAAAGGCCCCTTGGTGTCATGCTTCATCATCGGGGTCTTCGCACCCCTCTAACGGGATGCGGCGTGCTGCGACCAACGACTACGCAGGAGCACTTATAGTAAATGACTATATGTGGTGCATGTGTGTGGGGTGTATTTACAAGTGAGTGTTGGGATGTGGTGAAAATTTAAAAAGTACCTGGCACATGAGTATAAAGGAAAACATTTTATTCTGAACTCTGGCTGGTACTATTAAAAGGGTGCAGTGTGAGGTTGGATCTGTTATATTAAAGAACAGGACCTCTGGTGTGCGTCAACATGTTTCGGAGGCAAGCTCCTTCTTCAGGACGGGGGCACAACTTCCCCACCTTACTCACGTATTTCTAAATAAATGTTATGTTATGTTATGTTAATAACTTTATTAGGCGCACAGCTGCCCCAGCGAAGGGGCGTCCTGGTGCCTGATCAAGTGCCACAACACAACAAATCGATGCTGGAAAGAGAGGGGATCAGTCAGCAGTAGCGAACAGATGAGTTTTTATGGCGCGTCTGAAGAGAGTCAGGCTGTTCAGGGCACGAATATGGACAGGGAGAGAGTTCAACAATCCTGCCGCCAGAACTCGAAAGGAACGACCTCCCATCCTACTCAGTCTGAACCTGGTCTTAATCGCCAGATGAAGAGATTCCGACCTGAGAGCCCGCGTGGGAACATAGGGGGAAACAAGACCCGCAAGGGCTGGAGGAGAGGAGAGTTTCAAGATCTTAAATGTTAGACAAAGAGCCTTGAATTTAATTCTCTGTCTGACCGGCAGCCAGTGAAGAGAGGTCAAGACTGCAGAGACAGAACAACGTCTCGGAAGGCCAACAATGGCCCGCGCCGTGGCATTCTGCACCCTTTGCAGCCTAGTAGCCTCCGCCTGATTCACTCCAAGCAGCAGTGCACTCCCATAGTCCAGCCGAGAAAGGATGGAGGCTTGGACCACCAGTTGCCGAGTAGGGGGGTCGAAGAATTTGAGGACTGGTCTTAGTCCTCGCAGAATACCATAACAGGTAGCTGCAATCTTCTTTGTGTGGCTGGTAAAGGAGAGTGTAGGATCCAGCCAAACCCCCAAGTTCTTAACTTCGGCAGCTGGGATGAGAGTCACCCCCAATTCTGGAGGCCACCACTGATCTCCCCAGAGTTTTGCCTGCTTCCCAGAATCAGGACCTCGTTTTTTTTGGCATTTAACTGTAAGCAGTTAATGCGCATCCAGTTTGCCACGGCTATGAGTCCTGTGCAGAATCTGGGAGCAGTCACCTCAGGGTCCCCACTGAGTGTCACCGCCAGCTGCGTGTCATCGGCATACGATGTCATGGTTAAGCCACATTGTCTAACGACTGCAGCCAGCGGTTTCACATATAAGTTGAACAAAGTGGGGCTCAGTGCAGAGCCCTGAGGGACTCCCAGTCCCAATGGATGGAAGGAGGACTGACCAGGTGGAATGGCCACTTTAAAAAACCGGTCCGAAAGGAAAGAGCGAAACCATTGGAGAGCCGTCCCCTCAATTCCCACTTCCTCCAAACGCCGCATCAAAATGTCATGAGACACCGTGTCAAACGCGGCGCTCAGGTCTAACAAGAGGAGCGCCACTGTCTGCCCCGCATCCAGCACCGAACGCAGATGCTCAGTCATAAAGAGCAGAGCAGTTTCGGTGCTGTGTTGTGCACGAAAACCATTCTGGCTCTCGTCTAGAATATTATTTCGAGAGAGGTGGGCAGACAAGATGGAGTTCACGTGTGCCTCAGTGACCTTGGCGGTAGAGCGGCAGGTGGGAGATGGGACGATAGTTCTCAGGTAGCAGGGGATCAAGATTAGGCTTCTTCAAAATGGGGCTGACCACTGCTTGCTTCCAGGAGGAAGGGACCACGCCCTCAGTGAGTGAAAGATTAATCAAATCCAGTATAGGCTCACGACAAAGGGGCGGGAGAAGTGTAAATAGCTCTGGCTTCAGCGGATCTAAGGGAGAGCCAGATTTAATTTTGAGGCTCAGAGTGTCAAAAGCCTCGACAGACATAGCAGGCAGGGAGGACAGAGTTTTGTGGACCGTAGCCATCACACCAATAGGCTCAACCCCGGGCACGGATGGCATAAATCCTCGGTAGATTGCCTGCACCTTCTCCACGAAAAAGGATGCCAAACTTTCACAGTGAGAGTCCGTGCAGATTTCTAGCGAGGTGACCCGTTTCCCCATCAGGTCTTTGAGAACCATAAAAATTAATTTAGATGGGTTAGGGCTGCTCAGAAACTCAGAAGCATAGTATGCGGCCCGGGTTTGGCAGATTGCCCTATGGTAGATCTTAAGCTGGGCAAAATACAGCGATTTTAACGTGGGATCAAAGGATTTCCTCCAAGCCCTCTCAGCTTGCCGGCATGTTCTCTTGAGCTCGGCAAGAGTATCATTATACCATGGGCTGCGCGTTTTGGCGTGACATTTCGACCAGTGCATTGGTATAAGAGAGCCAAGGGCGGTTAGGACCCAGTTACAGAACTGCTCATATCCCTGTTCCACATTCGGCAGATTGCCCAGGGGCTGCGCCTCCAAGATCTTAACAAACTCCTCCAGTTTGAGCTTACGCCAGTTTCTTTTAAGGATCAGTCTGTCCACAGGTTTAAATTGTGGGTCATCTAGAGGGCATGACACTTTAACCAACAGATGATCGGTCCAACCTACCACCATCGGGCCAGATGCCCTAGCCCGAACCAGGGTGGTAAAGAAGGGATCAAGGATGTGACCTCCTATGTGGGTGGGGGAGGTAACTAGTTGGTTCAGTTGCATGGCTTCAAGGTCCGCTAGCAAAGAACTGATGGGTGAGGATGACGTCTGGTCAAGATGTATATTAAGGTCACCTACGATGTTAAAGTTAGCACATCTAGGAGCTAACGAGCTAACCACATCAGCAAGAGCGGCCTTGAAGACAGTGTCGTTCCCTGGTGGGCGGTAGATAAGCATGCCGCTAAGAGTGAACTGATGACTGAAAGTGACCTTAAAAGAAGCGCTCTCGCACATCGGTAGATCTAGAGCTTTCCAATCAACCGGAAAGCAAGATTTTGTCGCCATGGCTATGCCACCTCCCCTAGACGTGTGGTTCAGAGTAAACACTGTATAGGTGGAAGGAAATGCCAGATTTATTATAGCAGTGTCAGCGTCCTGCAGCCAAGGCTCAGTGAGAAAGATGAGGTCAGGAGAATCCTTATCAATCATGTCCAGTAGGGACAGATGGTGCTTGACCAATGAGCTCACGTTCAGGCTCCATATGCTGAGTACTCGCTCAGTGCTGTCAGTACGAGTACTTAGGGCAATCCTTTCAACAGAGCGCACCACAGTGGGGGTATCCAGAGAAAAACTGCCACAGACACAGTCATAAGGCCCCGAAAGTGGGAACAACGAATCATGACCACACGCCGGAAGACCGTCTCTAATGGAAAGGAGATCGGCGCGATTGTACCTGATCGTCGCGGTATTATGCATGGTGATATGGTGGCTGGAAGCCAGAGTCCATAGCCCGCACCCGCTACCTCGACGCGGACGAGCGCAGACGGGCAGGACTCTGGCACGACTCCGGCTAAGCGACGGCGTCCCACTGCGCGTTCCCGCTGCGCGGGAGAGGACGACTTTAAATAGGCGTCTCAATGAGCAGCTCGAGCGTCGGGACGCTCCAAGATGGCGCCCGCGAAAAATATCACTCACCCAATCCAAGATGGCGCCCACAGGAATCCAACCCTGGGACCCGGACCCGCCAAATGGCGGTGCGTGTTCCACAAATTATATGCGAGTAAGGGGACAGGTGCCCAGACAGAGCGGTGAGTTAAAAACAGGGTAGAAATCAAATAAGGAGAACCAAAATACACTGAAGGTCAAGTTAAAAACGCAGCGCACTGGCAGCGCGACCTGCGCTAATGCAGCACCTGATCAGAAAGGAAAACGCACGAGTCCGCCTTAAATAGGCGTCTCAATGAGCAGCTCGCGCGTCGGGACGCTCCAAGATGGCGCCCGCGAAAAATATCACTCACCCAATCCAAGATGGCGCCCACAGGAATCCAACCCCGGGACCCGGACCCGCCAAATGGCGGTGCGTGTTCCACAAATTATATGCGAGTAAGGGGACAGGTGCCCAGACAGAGCGGTGAGTTAAAAACAGGGGAGAAATCAAATAAGGAGAACCAAAATACACTGAAGGTCAAGTGAAAAACGCAGCGCACTGGCAGCGCGACCTGCGCTAATGCAGCACCTGAACAGCGATCACAGTGTATTTACAAACAAAGTGAAGTATTAGGCTAAGTGTGCCTACAGCGGTCTGCTACAAGTACAATGACCTGTAGAAAGACAAAAAGAAAAATAAACTAATGGTTACCCATGTAACGGGTAGTTCAAGCAGGTGCAGTCACCTGGAACCTCACCATTTGCTTGTAATAAGCCCTGTAAACGAAAAGGTACTGACATCACATACAACACAGAACACATAAACACTAGGAGTTACTGGCAAAAGTTGTCATACTTATGAAGCTTGCTTGCTTGCTTCATGAGCAGTAGGAACGTCAGGGGTGTTGCTTGTTTGCAATCTGTAGTGAGGAATGATGAAGGTGTAAAAGTACGTTTCAGGTTCTATACTCACAGGATCGGGACACAGTAATCACCGTCTTACCCCCACACGCTGCTCCGCTGGTTTGAGGTGATTGCAGGGTTTGCACTATTTATACCCTGTATTTAATTGAACGGAAATGTTAACATGTCCAAACATGAGTGTTCCGCTATTTGTAGTTAATTACTTGCCCATGTTTGGAGCGTCCGATTTTTAACCATACATATTGCAGCTTGTGTGTCAGAACGGACTTGCGATGGACCAGCGTCGCTGCGCGCGAGTATTCGTCTAGTGCGCATGCGCATTGTTCAGGTAGTAGTCCGTCGCGCATGCGTGTTGCAGTTCAGCGATCGCTCCCGGTGGCAGTGGTTTTTTGCGCATGCGTACTGGCACACAGTGCATTATTCGTGAAGCAGTGTCTCATTTTTTGATTTTTTGATTCTTAGGCATATGTGAAGGAATCATATAAACAATCTAACCTAACACTGTTATCTAGGCTGTGGTGGGGGCAATACTGGCGGTTACAGTTATTAGAAAAACGGTCAATGAGGCTCATTAATTTGATCTGTATATACACATTTCTGCATCTGGCTGGAACTTTTTGGGGCAGCATTTTAGTTGGATAGTTGACCCCAGGGCACCTCATCGTTTAATCCAATTAACTGGGTGCCAAGTCGGAATACCCATCTTTGTTCTTTTAGGAAGAGGCCGTCCTCAGAAGATAGTTGCTCAATGATTGTCCATTTTAAATCATTCACACAGTGTTGTGCTGTGAGGTAATGTGTGGCCATTTTAGTAGTGCTTTTCTTACAGCGCACGTTGCTTTTGTTCTCATTCATTCGTGTCTTTATTGCCCTTGTGGTCATGCCCACGTATTCAAGATTGCAGGGGCATTTGATAAGGTAGACCACGTTCTTAGAGTTACAATTGGTAAACCGCATTTGTTCCCAAGTGGTTCCATTGCGGAAAGTTAGTCTAGTGCTCTTCTGAGTGAGATGGCAACTGCTACAGTTCCAGCAGGGGAAATGGCCTTGAATTCCTATGGATGGTTGTATGGCCATGGATATTGGTTTAGGTCTGGTATGCACCAACATGTCTCTGAGATTGCGTCCTCTTCGGTGAGCGAACATTGGTTTTTCCAGATTCAGGTTACCACGTGTTAGTATCCTCCAATGCTTGTTGACGATTTTAGATACTTCGTTGGACATGGTGTTGAAGGTCACACAGATTGGTCGTCTGTCTCCATTTGGTTCTTTTTGTCGCTCTTCCAGTAGTGCCTCTCTGTTGTTATTTTTAGCTCTCTTCATCGCTTTGTCAATGATTCTGATCGGGTATTCTCATTGTTTCAGTTTTTCTTTCAGATCATTGGCCTGAAGTTTGAAGTCTGACACATCTGTGCAGTTACGCCATAGGCGTAAAAATTGACCGTATGGTATGTTTTCTCGCAGGTGCCTGGGGTGAAAACTATCATATCTTAGTAGGCAATTCCTGGATGTCGGCTTGAAATGGGTGGTAGTTTTTAAACGTCATCCTTCTGTTCAATTAAATACAGGGTATAAATAGCGCAAACCCTGCGATCACCTCAAACCAGCGGAGCAGCGTCTGGGGGTAAGACGGTGATTACTGTGTCCCGATCCTGTGAGTATAGAACCTGAAACAACCATTTGAACCTATTTCCTAAGTAAGTGAGAATGTACTTTTTTACCTTCATCATTCCTCACTACAGATTGCAAACAAGCAACACCCCTGAAGTTCCTATTGCTCATGAAGCAAGCAAGCAAGCTTCATAAGTATGACAACTATTGCCAGTAACTCCTAGTGTTTATGTGTTCTGTGTTGTATGTGATGTCAGTAAATTCCTCGTTATAGTTAGTTGTACTAACTATACTTCGCGCACCCGCAATCCACTTCTGATGATGTCACATATTAGATCTTTCATGTCATGGTCAGTGACATCACTGAGGACATCTCAAATGATGTCACTGATGACATCACTGATGACATCTCAATTGACATCACTGATCACATCACTGATGATATCATTCATGTGATAATACGATGCACCTCTTCACACTCTAATATAACCTTTGATACACCCAGTATTAAACACAGACTACCATTCTTGAAACCATTGACACACCAATACCAGTTACTACATATGCACACACTGAGTGTTAGGTCTATACACACATCTAATCATTTACCCATAGAATCACTCATACATACAGTCAGTGATCAATACAACAGTATCATCTGCACTCAAACACCTATACAGACACTCACACTCTGCCACTCATCCATGGAGTTACTCACACATCTCGTCAGACATGCAAATAATAAATCACAGTTTCATCTCCTCAACTATACAGTTATACACACAACACCTTACTTATTCAAACATATACAAACACATACTTACTTTGTTATACAATTACTGATACAATTACACAATGATCCATACAGCCACTCGCACAATAAGTGGCTCTTATGTATAGTCATTTATGTATGCCAGCTACCCACACACACACTCAGTCTCCCATACAAATACTCGAGCAACCAATCAATAACACATATAGCCACTCATATAGCTACTGATCAACACGTGCAGTAGCTTACACAACAACAGACATACTGATGCACACATTCAGACAGTTTAGTCACTAACCCATGCATTCAGTAAGACATATTTAAACAATCACTCATACATTCAGTCATGTACCTTCTAAATCCTTCATCCAGACACTTATTTAAACTTTATAGAAACACACATTCACTGGATGATGTCATCAGTGATGTCATCAGTGATGTCATTTGAGATGTCATCATTGATGTCATCAGTGATGTCACTGACCATGTCATGAATGATGTAATATGTGACATCATCAGCAGTGGCTTGCGGGTGCGCGAAATATAACTAACTATATAGGAGCAATTTCAATGGTTTTTTAAATGCGAATTCCTAACTATATATGACCTGAAACCTATGGTTTTTTCAGTGAAGTTGCAAGGTTTTTTAAATGCTACAGTTAATTTGCAAGGTTTTTTAAATGCTAATACCTAACTATATTTGACCTGAAACCTATGTTTTTTTTAGTGAATTTGCAAGGTTTTTTAAATGCTAATACCTAACTATGTAAGGCTTAAAACCTATGTTTTTTTTTTCAGTGAATATATCTATTTAATATAATATATATATAATTTTTATTTTCAAGTTTTTTTTATATGATTACAGGGTCTGCGCTCCGTGAGCGCTCTGAGCTCTTACCCCAACAAATTTTTTTACGCTTCTAAAACATAATATCTACGTTTTTAACGTAGATTTTAAAGGTAGACAATATCTGCTTTAATGTAGAAAATGTTTTTTTAAACTTTTAACAACAGTATATTACTTTTTAAAGTAGTAACAAATCTCGCGAGGGTAGGTCACACATGCACACAACGTAAGAGCTCCGTCCGCACACCGTGAAAGCTTCGAGCTCTTACCCCCGAAAGTTTTATAAACTTTAAATCGTTATATCTACGTATTCATTGCACAATATGAAGGTACACATTATCTGGGATAATGAAGAACATGTTAATTTAAACTTTTAAAGACCATATATAACTTTATTTAAGCAATTATAAATCTCCCGAGGGTGCGTCCTACGTAAACGCATCGTAAGATTACCTTAGCGCTCCGTAAATAGAGCGTAAAGGCATCGTAAGCTTACATAAGCGCTCCGTAAACGCTCCGTAAGCGCTCCGTAAGCTTACGTCCAACCATGTGACCTCAAACCAAAAGATTTAATTGGTTTAAAATACTTCCTACTCCAATTGTTGAAAAGCCCCTCCCATGTTCATCATTCTTCTTTGGCTTTCAGAGAAGCAACACCTTTTTTTCTACAACTCCTAGCTACAGACAAATACTTCCATATGGCTGAACATCCAGAGTCTGACCATTCTTCTAATGAAGACTTTGTTGAAGAGGACCCTCGCCCAAGTAAGAAGAAGGAGTACATAGTCTGGAAATTTTTCAGCTTTCCAGAACATCAAAAGAAGGAAAATGCACCACTGGTCACCTGCAAGATCTGTGACACAGTGTTATCAAGAGGAAATCCAAATAAGAAATATTCATTTGGAACCCACACCATGGAACGCCATGTAAAAAATATACACCCCAACAATTGGAGTAGAGCTGTGGTGCAAAGATCTCAGGAGGAGGACTCTTCTCCTAGTACATCTACAGCAATAACCGGAGTACCACCAATGCCATCTTCAATGGTGGCGAACATTCAGCCAGAACTGAAAAATTTAATGATGCAATGCATACATTGCAGTAAATTAGTAGCCTTCGGACAACAATCCATTGAAGACATTTTACAGAAGAACAGGAACCACAGATGCAGCAAAAAAAAAAATTTCTTTCAAATTCATAGTTTGTTCCTGTTGAACAATTATTTTGTGTAAAAAGTTCATTTTCTACGTTTTTCAAGCAAAACAAAAAAAAGCCAGTTCTTTTTAGAACTACCTCTACTGGTTAAAGAAAGAACTACATTTCTATGTTTGTATGTAAAAGTTTGTCATAGTGAATGTCAAAGTGCAAAACTATAAGGATGTGGTACAGCATAAACCTATAAGGTGTTTACCTATAGTATACGGTACTACTTCCAAAGCACTGAAATGTAACATGTTACAAATCAATGGGCCAGATGCACGTAATCTCGATTTACCTACTCATAAATACAGAGGGCCCGACATAGGTAATCCCAGATTACCACTTCTTAAATACCGAATCATACCAATTCGGTATTTAAGAACTGGCAATGGGGATGTAGGTATTTTTACCAAATTAATTACCGATTCGGTAAAATTCGGTAATTACCGATTCGATAATTACCGAATCTGTATTTGCCTTTGATTCCTATGGACCTTGAAGCCCATAGGAATCAATGGCAAATATCGATTCGCAATCAGTAAATACCGAATCCTGCCAGGGGGAACAGGGTGCCACTTTGACACCCTGTAGCACCCCTGTTTTTGGCTTGTGTGCAATGTGACATACATACATGCCCTTAGGGCATGTAGGTGTGCCACATGGCACAGGTGTACATGCACAGATGTGCATGTACACAGGAATTCCTTATTTACCACCCAATTGTATTGGGTGGTAAATATAGCAAGTTACGCCTCACAGACCTTACAAAACTCAGCCACCAGTCTCATCCTCAACCTACCAGCCTGCATGCATAGCACGTTACACCTCACAGACCTTACAAAACTCAGCCACCAGCCTCATCCTCAACCCGCCAGCCTGCATGCGCAGCACATTACACCTCACAGACCTTACATACCTCAGCCACCAGTCTCATCCTCAACCCACCAGCCTACATGCATAGCAGGTTACACCTCACAGACCTTACAAAACTCAGCCACCAGCCTCATCCTCAACCTACCAGCCTGCATGCATAGCAACACAGATCTTCCAAAACTCAGCCGCCAGCCTCATCCTCAACCCACCAGCCTGGCTGTATTGCATGTATCACCTCACAGACCTTACAAAACTCAGACACCAGCCTCATCCTTAGCCCACGACGCTACATGCCTCGCATTTTACACCTCAGAGACCTTACAAAACTCAGCCACCAGCCTTGCCCTCAACCTAGTAGCCTGCATGCACATCACATTACACCTCCAGACCGTACAAAACTCAGCCACCAGCCTCATCCTCAACCTACCAGCCTGCATGAATAGCACGTTACACCTCACAGACCTTACAAAACTCAGCCACCCGCCTCATCCTCAGCCCACCAGCCTGCCTGCATAGCACGTTACACTTCACAGACCGTACAAAACTCAGCCACCAGCCTCATCCTCAACTCACCAGCCTGCATGCATAGCACGTTACACCTCACATGCTGTACAAAACTCATCCACCAGCCTCATCCTCAACTTCTCAGCCTGCATGCATAGCACGTTACACTCCACAAACCTTAAAAAACTCAGCCGCTAGTCTCATCAGCAACCCACTAGCCTGCATGTATAACACGTTACACCTCACAGACCTTCTAAAACTTGGCCACCATCCTCGTTCTCAACCTACCAGCCTGCATGCATAGCAGGTTACACCTCACAGACGGTATACAATTCAGCCACCACTCTCATCCTCGACCTACCAGCCTGCATTTATAGCACGTTACACCTCACAAACATTACAAAACTCAGCCACCAGCCTCATAATCAGCCCACCAGTCTGCCTGCATAGCACGTTAGACCTCATAGACCTTACAAAACTCAGCCATCATCCTCATCCTCAGCCCACCAGCCTGCCTGCATAGCACGTTAGACATCACAGGCTGTACAAAACCCAGCCACCAGCCTCATCCTCAACTTCTCAGCCTGCATGCATAGCACGGTACACTTCACAAACCTTAAAAAACTCAGCCGCCAGTCTCATCAGCAACCCACCAGCCTGCATGCATAGCACAATACACCTCACAGACCTTACAAAACTCAGCCGCCAGTCTTATTCTCATCCTACCAGCCTGCATGTATAGCATGTTAGACCTCAAAGACCTTACAAAACTCAGACACCAGTCTCATCCTCAACCCACCAGCCTGCATGCATAGCACTTTACACCTCATAGACCTTACAAAAATCAACCACCATCCTCATCCCCAACGTACCAGACTGCATGCATAGCTCGTTATTCCTCACTGACCCTACAAAACTTAGCCACAAGCCTTATCCACAAGCCACCAGCCTGCATGCATGCATAGCACGTTACACCTCACTGACCTTACAAAACTCAGCCACCAGTCTCGTCCTAAAGCCACCAGCCTGCCTTCATAGCACGTTACACCTCACAGACCTTCCAAAACTCAGCCAAAAGTCTCATCCTAAACCTACCAGTCTGTCTGCAAAGCACGTTACACCTTACAAAACTCAGTTACCAACCTCATCCTCAACCTACCAGCCTGCATGCCTAGCACTTTACACATCACAGACGGATCACTGAAATAATATCGAGGGACAAAATATCGACTTGCAAAAATATCGTGGACAAAATATCGACAGTCAAAATATCGAGTTTGTATCTACAAACAGGTAAGTACAAAAACATCGAGTACAAAATATCGTTTACAATAATATAGTTGTAAAAAATATCGACTTTATTAAAAACAGTGTTAAATTAAATTAATATTAAAATTTAATTACTAAAATATACTTAAAAATACTTACATTAACTTATAATAATGAAATAATAAATGAAAATAATAAAAAAATGTACAATCTTATTTGTTAAAACATATATATATAGTAACATACTATAATTAAATAAGATACTGAAAACTGACCCTGAACCCTAAAAATACCCCTTTACCCAAAAACCCAAAACTGACCCTAAACCCTAAAAATACCCCTTTACCCAAAAACCCAAAACTGACCCTGAACCCTAAAAATACCCCTTTACCCAAAAACTGAAAACTGACCCTGAACCCTAAAAACACCCCTTTACCCAAAAACTGAAACTGACCCTGAACCCTAAAAATACTCCTTTACCCAAAAACTGAAAACTGACCCTGAACCCTAAAAATATCCCTTTACCCAAAAACTGAAAACTGACCCTGAACCCTAAAAATACCCCTTTACCCAAAAACTGAAAACTGACCCTGAACCCTAAAAATACTCCTTTACCCAAAAGTAATTAATATTATTTAATTACCAATTAATTATTAATTACAATAACAATAAAGTAAATATATTAGCACATTAGCTGTAATTAATTTAATGTAATAATTAATATTATTTTTTCCCAAATAATTAATTAACAATAACTAAAAATTATATATATAAATAAATTACTCTAATTAATGCAATTAACTAATTAATATTATTTAATTACCAATGAATTACTAATTATACATATGTACAAAATTATATTAATTAATTAACTAATTAATATTAGTTAATTACCAATTAATTCTTAATTAAAAATATTTACAAACATATATTAATTAATTAATTATTATTAAATTACTCCCCATCCTTATCCCCTATTAACCCAACATCCCGCTCCTAAACATTAACTACAATTTATATTACTATTAATAAAAATTTATTATTTTTTTAACCTTTTTATCTACATATTATTGAAATTTTTTACTTTGACGATTTATATATATTTTGTCGATATTTTTGTACTCGATATTTTTTTATCATTATTTTAATCGATATTTTGACCAACGATATTTTTGTTATCGATATTTTATTATTATCGATATTTTTAACTCGATATTTTGTCCATTCGATATTTTGGAGTCGATATTTTGTCTGTGCACCATCACAGACCTTACAAAACCCAGCCACCAGCCTCATCCTCAAACTACCAGCCTGCATGCATATCACTTTCCACCTCACACACCTAACAAACTCAGCCACCAGCCTTGTCCTCAGCCTATCAGCCTGCATGCATAGCTCAATCGATACACCTCACAGACCTTAAAAAACCCAGCCACCAGCCTTTCCTCCAGCCACCAGCCTGCATGCATAGCACCTTACACCTCACTGACCTTACAAAACTCAGCCACCAGCCTCGTCCTCAACCTACCAGCCTGCATGCATAGCACGTTACACCTCACAGAGACTTCTAAGCCTCAGCCACCAGCCTCGTCCTCGACCTACCAGCCTGCATACAGCGCACGTTACACTTCACATACCTGCCGAAACTCAGCCACCAGTCTCCTCCTCAACCTACCAGCCTAAATGCATAGAACGTTACACCTCACAGACTTTACAAAACTCAGCCACCAGCCTCATCCTCAACTCACCAGCCTGCCTGCGTAGCACATTACACCTCACAGACCTTACATAACTCAGCCACCAGTCTCATCCTCAACCCACCAACCTGCATGCATAGCAGGTTACACCTCACAGACCTTACAAAACTCACCCACCAGCCTCAACCTCAACCTACCAGCCTGCATGCATAGCACGTTACACTTCACAGACATTCCACAACTCGGGCACCAGCCTCATCCTCAACCCACCAGAATGTCTGCATTGCATGCTATACCTCACAGACCTTACAAAACTCAGACACCAGCCTCACCCTCAGCCCACCAGCCTACATGCCTCGCATTTTACACCTCAGAGACCTTACAAAACTCAGCCACCAGCCTCGTCCTCAACCTGGCAGACTGCATGCATAGCACGTTACACCTCACAGACCTTACAAAACATAGCTGCCAACCTTGTACTCAACCCAACAGCCTGCATGAATAGCACGTTACACCTCAGAGACCTTACAAAACTCAGCCACCAGCCTCATCTTCAACACACCAGCCTGCTTTCATAGCACGTTACACCTCAAAGACCTTACAAAACAGAGCCACCAGCCTCGTTCTCATCCTACCAGCCTTCATGCATTGCAAGTTACACCTCACAGACCTTATAAAACTCAGGCTCCAGCCTTGTCCTCAACCTACCAGCCTGCATGAATAGCACGTTACACCACACAGACCTTACACAACTCTGCCACTCGCCATGTGCTCAACCTACCAGCCTGCATGCATAGCACGGAACACCTAACAGACCTTACAAAACTCAGCCACCAGCCTCAATCTCAACCCACCAGCCTGCATGCATAGAACAATACGCCTCACAGACCTTACAAAACTCAGCCACGATCCCCATCCTCAACACACCAACCTGCTTGCTTAGCATGTTAGGCCTCACAGACTTTACAAAACTCAGCCACCAGCCTGGTCCTCAACGCACCAGCCTGCATCCATAGCACGTTACACCTCACAGACCTTCTAAAACTCGGCCACCATCCTCGTTCTCAACCTACCAGCCTGCATGCATAGCAGGTTACACCTCACAGACGGTATACAATTCAGCCACCACTCTCATCCTCGACCTACCAGCCTGCATTTATAGCACGTTACACCTCACAGACATTACAAAACTCAGCCACCAGCCTCATTATCAGCCCACCAGTCTGCCTGCATAGCACGTTAGACCTCATAGACCTTACAAAACTCAGCCATCAGCCTCATCCTCAGCCTACCAGCCTGCCTGCATAGCACGTTAGACATCACAGGCCGTACAAAACACAGCCACCAGCCTCATCCTCAACTCACCAACCTGCATGCATAGCACATTACACCTCACAGACTGTACAAAACTCAGCCACCAGCCTCATCCTCAACCTATCAGCCTGCATGCATGGCACGTTACACTACACAAACCTTACAAAACTCAGCCGCCAGTCTCATCCACAACCTACCAGCCTGCATTTATAGCACGTTACACCACACAAACCTTACAGAACTCAGCCACCAGTCTCATCCGCAACCTACCAGCCTGCATTTATAGCACAATACACCTCACAGACCTTACAAAACTCAGCCGCCAGTCTCATTCTCAACCTACCAGCCTGCATGCATAGCATGTTAGACCTCACAGAACTTACAATACTCAGACACCAACCTCATGCTCAACCTACCAGCCTGCCTTCATAGCAGTTTACACAGCACAGACCTTACAAACCTCAGCCACCAGCCTCATCCTCAACTCCCCAGCCTGCATGCATAGCATGTTACACCACACAGACCTAACAAAACTCAGCCAAAAGCCTCATCCTCAACCTACCAGTCTGCTGCAGGCATAGCACGTTACACATCCCAGACCTCAAAAAACTCAGCCACCAGCCTCTTCCTCAACCCACCAGCCTGCATGCATAGCACCTTACACCTCACTGACCTTACAAAACTCAGACACCAGCCTCATCCTCAGCCCACCAGCCTACATGCCTTGCATTTTACACATCAGAGAACTTACAAAACTCAGCCACCAACCTCGTCCTCAACCTGCCAGACTGCATGCATAACAGGTTACACCTCACAGACCTTACAAAACATAGCTGCCAGCCTTGTCTTCAACCCAACAGCCTGCATGAATAGCACGTTACACCTCAAAGACCTTACAAAACTCGGCCACCAGCCTCATCCTCTACACACCAGCCTGCTTTCATAGCACGTTACACCTCAAAGACTTTACAAAACAGAGCCTCCAGCCTTGTCCCCAACCTACCAGCCTGCATGCATAGCACGGTACACCTCACAGACCTTACAAAACTCAGCCACCAGCCATGTGCTCAACCTACCAGCCTGCATGCATAGCACGGAACACCTAACAGACCTTACAAAACTCAGCAACCAGCCTCATACTCAACCCACCAGCCTGCATGCATAGAACAATACGCCTCACAGACCTTACAAAACTCAGCCACGATCCTCATCCTCAACACACCAACCTGCTTGCTTAGCATGTTAGGCCTCAGAGACTTTACAAAACTCAGCCACCAGCCTCATCCTCAACCTACCAGCCTGCATGCATAGCACATTGAACCTCACAGACCTTCCAAAACTCGGCCACCAGCCTCATCCTCAACCCACCAGCCTGCCTGCATTGCATGTTACACCTCACAGATCTTCCAAATCTCAGACACCAGCCTCATCATCAGCCCACCAGCCTACATGCCTCGCATTTTACACCTCAGGGACCTTACAAAACTCAGCCACCAGCCTCATCCTCAACCCACCAGCCTGCATCTATAGCACGTTACACCTCACAGACCTTCTAAAACTCGGCCACCATCCTCGTTCTCAACCTACCAGCGTGCATGTATAGCAGGTTACACCTCACAGACGGTATACAATTCAGCCACCACTCTCATCCTCGACCTACCAGCCTGCATTTATTGCCCGTTACACCTCACAGACATTACAAAACTCAGCCACCAGCCTCATCATCAGCCCACCAGTCTGCCTGCATAACACGTTACACTACACAAACCTTACAAAACTCAGCCGCCACTCTCATCCGCAACCTACCAGCCTGCATTTATAGCACGTTACACCACACAAACCTTACAAAACTCAGCCACCAGTCTCATCCGCAACCTACCAGCCTGCATTTATAGCACAATACACCTCACAGACCTTACAAAACTCAGCCGCCAGTCTCATTCTCAACCTACCAGCCTGCTTGCATAGCATATTAGACCTCACAGACCTTACAATACTCAGACACCAACCTCATCCTCAACCTACCAGCCTGAATGCTTAGCACTTTGCACAGCACAGACCTTACAAAACTCAGCCACCAGCCTCATCCTCAACTCCCCAGCCTACATGCATAGCATGTTACACCACACAGACCTAACAAAACTCAGCCAAAGGCCTCATCCTCAACCTACCAGTCTGCTGCAGGCATAGCACGTTACACATCCCAGACCTTTAAAAACTTACCCACCAGCCTCTTCCTCAACCCACCAGCCTGCATGCATAGCACCTTACACCTCACTGACCTTACAAAACTCAGCCACCAGCTTCGTCCTCAACCTACCAGCCTGCATGCATAGCACGTTACACCTCACTGAGACTTCCAAACCTCAGGCACCAGCCTCGTTCTCAAACTACCAGCCTGCATACAGAGCACATTACACCTCACATACCTTGCAAAACTCAGCCACCAGTCTCGTCCTCAACCTACCAGCCTGCATGCATAGCACGTTACGCCTCACAGACCTTACAAAACTCAGCCACCAGCCTCATCCTCAACCGACCAGCCTGCATGCGTAGCACATTACACCTCACAGACCTTACATAACTCAGCCACCAGTCTCATCCTCAACCGACCAGCCAGCCTGCATGCATAGCATGTTACACCTCAAAGAAAGTATACAATTCAGCCACTAGTCTCATCCTCAACCTACCAGCCTGCATAAATAGCACTTTACACCTCAAAGACATTACAAAACTCAGCCACCAGCTTCATCCTCAACCCACCAGCCTGCATGCGTAGCACATTACACCTCACAGACCTTACATAACTCAGCCACCAGTCTCATCCTCAACCGACCAGCCTGCATGCATAGCACTTTAAACCTCACAAACCGTACAAAACTCAGCCACCAGCCTCATCCTCAACTCATCAGCCTGCCTATATTGCATGTTACACCTCACAGACCGTACAAAATTCAGACACCAGCCTCGTCCTCAGCCCACCAGCCTACATGCCTCGCATTTTACACCTCACAGACCTTACAAAACTAAGCCACCAGCCTGGTCCTCAACCTACCAGCCTGCATGCACAGCACATTACACCTCCAGACCTTACAAAACTCAGCCACCATCCTCATCCTCAACCTACCAGCCTGCATGAATAGCACGTTACACCTCACAGACCTTACAAAACTCAGGCACCAGCCTCATCCTCAACCTGCCAGGCTGCTTGCATAGCACGTTACACCTCACAGACCTTACAAAATATAGCTGCCAGCCTTATCCTCAACCCGACAGCCTGCATGAATAGCACGTTACACCTCAGAGACCTCACAAAACTCAGCCACCAGCCTCATCCTCAACACACCAGCCTGCTTTCATAGCGCGTTACACCTCAAAGACATTACAAAGCAGAGCCACCAGCCTTCTCCTCATCCTACCAGCCTTCATGCATAGCAAGTTACACCTCACAGACCATATAAAACTCAACCGCCAGCATTGTCCTCAACCTACCGCCCGCATGCATAGCAGGGTACACCTCACAGACCTTACAAAACTCAGTCACCATGCCATGTCCTCAACGTACCAGCCTGCATGCACAGCACAGAACACCTAACAGACCTTACAAAACTCAGCCACCAGCCTCATCCCCAACCCACCAGCCTGCATGCATAGCACTGAACACCTCACAGACCTCACAAAAACTCAGCCCCCAACCTCTTCTTCAACCTACAAGCCTGCTTGCATAGCATGTTACACCTCACAGACCGTACAAACCTCAGCCACCAACCTCTTCCTCAACCTATCAGCCTACATGCATAGAACAATACGCCTCACAGACCTCACAAAACTCAGCCATGAGCCTCTTCCTCAACCCACCAGCCTGCATGCATAGCACCTTACACCTCACTGACCTTACAAAACTCAGCCACCAGCCTTGTCCTCAACATACCAGCCTGCATGCATAGCACGTTACACCTCACAGAGACTTCCAAACCTCAGCCACCAGCCTCATCCTCAACCTACCAACCTGCATACAGAGCATGTTACACCTCACATACCTTCCAAAACTCAGCCACCAGTCTCGTTCTCAACCTACCAGCCTGCATGCATAGCACGTTACACCTCACAGACCATATAAAACTCAACCTCCAGCATTGTCCTCAACCTACCAGCCGGCATGCATAGCACAGTACACCTCACAGACCGTACAAAACTCAGCCACCATGCCATGTCCTCAACCTACCAGCCTGCATGCATAGCACAGAACACCTAACAGACCTTACAAAACTCAACCACCAGCCTCATCCCCAACCCACCAGCCTGCATGCATAGCACTGAACACCTCACAGACCTTACAAAAACTCAGCCCCCAACCTCTTCCTCAACCTACCAGCCTGCTTGCATAGCATGTTACACCTCACAGACCGTACAAAACTCAGCCACCAACCTCTTCCTCAACCTATCAGCCTGCATGCATAGAACAATAAGCCTCACAGACATCACAAAACTCAGCCACGAGCCTCTTCCTCAACCCACCAGCCTGCATGCATAGCACCTTACACCTCACTGACCTTACAAAACTCAGCCACCAGCCTCGTCCTCAACCTACCAGCCTGCATGCATAGCACTTTACACCTCACAGAGACTTCTAAACCTCAGCCACCAGCCTCATCCTCAACCTACCAGCCTGCATACAGAGCATGTTATACCTCACATACCTTCCAAAACTCAGCCACCAGTCTCGTTCTCAACCTACCAGCCTGCATGCATAGCACGTTATGACTCACAGACCTTACAAAACTCAGCCACCAGCCTCATCCTCAACCCACAAGCCTGCATGCGTAGCACATTACACCTCACAGACCTTACATAACTCAGCCACCAGTCTCATCCTCAATCCACCAGCCTGAATGCATAGCAGGTTAAACCTCACAGACCTTACAAAACTAAGCCACCAGCCTACATGGACAGCACATTACACCTCCAGACCATACAAAACTCAGCCACCAGCCTCATCCTCAACCTACCAGCCTGCATGAATAGCACGTTACACCTCACAGACCTTACAAAACTCAGCCACCAGCCTCATTCTCAACCTGCCAGACTGCATACATAGCACGTTACACCACACAAACCTTACAAAACTCAGCCACCAGTCTCATCCGCAACCTACCAGCCAGCATTTATAGCACAATACACCTCACAGACCTTACAAAACTCAGCCACCAGCCTCATCCTCATCCTCAACACACCAGCCTGCTTTCATAGCACGTTACACCTCAAACACATTACAAAGCAGAGCCACCAGCCTCGCCCTCATCCTACCAGCCTGCATGCATAGCACGTTACGACTCACAGACCTTACAAAACTCAGCCACCAGCCTCATCCTCATCCTCAACACACCAGCCTGCTTCCATAGCACGTTACACCTCAAACACATTACAAAGCAGAGCCACCAGCCTCGCCCTCATCCTACCAGCCTTCATGCATAGCAAGTTACACCTCACAGACCATATAAAACTCAACCTCCAGCATTGTCCTCAACCTACCAGCCGGCATGCATAGCACGGTACACCTCACAGACATTACAAAACTCAGCCACCATGCCATGTCCTCAACCTACCAGCCTGCATGCATAGCACAGAACACCTAACAGACCTTACAAAACTCAACCACCAGCCTCATCCCCAACCCACCAGCCTGCATGCATAGCACCTTACACCTCACTGACCTTACAAAACTCAACCACCAGCCTCGTCCTCAACCTACCAGCCTGCATGCATAGCACATTACATCTCACAGAGACTTCCAAACCTCAGCCACCAGCCTCATCCTCAACCTACCAGCCTGCATACAGAGCATGTTACACCTCACATACCTTCCAAAACTCAGCCACCAGTCTCGTTCTCAACCTACCAGCCTGCATGCATAGCACGTTATGACTCACAGACCTTACAAAACTCAGCCACCAGCCTCATCCTCAACCCACAAGCCTGCATGCGTAGCACATTACACCTCACAGACCTTACATAACTCAGCCACCAGTCTCATCCTCAATCCACCAGCCTGCATGCATAGCAGGTTAAACCTCACAGACCTTACAAAACTAAGCCACCAGCCTCATCCTCAACCCACCAGCCTGCCTACATTGCATGTTACACCTCACAGACCTTACAAAATTCAGACACCAGCCTCATCCTCAGCCCACCAGCCTACATGCCTCACATTTTACACCTCAGAGACCTTACAAAACTCAGCCACCAGCCTCATCCTGAACCTACCAGCCTGCATGAATAGCACGTTACACCTCACAGACCTTACAAAACTCAGCCACCAGCCTCATTCTCAACCTGCCAGACTGCATACATAGCACGTTACACCTCACAGACCTTACAAAACATAGCTGCCAGCCTTATCCTCAACCCGACAGCCTGCATGAATAGCACATTACACCTCAGAGACCTTACAAAACTCAGCCACCAGCCTCATCCTCAACACATCAGCCTGCTTTCATAGCACGTTACACCTCAAAGACCTTACAAAACAGAGCCACCAGCCTTGCCCTCATCCTACCAGCCTTCATGCATAGCAAGCTACACCTCAGAGACCATATAAAACCCAGCCTACAGACTTTTCCTCAACCTACCGGCCCGCATGCATAGCACGGTACAACTCACAGACTTTACAAAACTCAGCCACCAGCCTCATCCTCAACCTACCAGCCTCCATACATAGCACGTTACACCTAACATACCTTCCAAAACTCGGCCATCAGACTCATCCTCAACCTACCAGCCAGCCTGCATGCATAGCATGTTACACCTCAAAGAAAGTATACAATTCAGCCACCAGTCTCATCCTCAACCTACCAGCCTGCATAAATAGCACTTTACACCTCAAAGACATTACAAAACTCAGCCACCAGCCTCATCCTCAACCCACCAGCCTGCATGCGTAGCACATTACACCTCACAGACCTTACATAACTCAGCCACCAGTCTCATCCTCAACCGACCAGCCTGCATGCATAGCAGGTTAAACCTCACAAACCGTACAAAACTCAGCCACCAGCCTCATCCTCAACTCATCAGCCTGCCTATATTGCATGTTACACCTCACAGACCGTACAAAATTCAGACACCAGCCTCGTCCTCAGCCCACCAGCCTACATGCCTCGCATTTTACACCTCACAGACCTTACAAAACTAAGCCACCAGCCTGGTCCTCAGCCTACCAGCCTGCATGCACAGCACATTACACCTCCAGACCTTACAAAACTCAGCCACCATCCTCATCCTCAACCTACCAACCTGCATGAATAGCACGTTACACCTCACAGACCTTACAAAACTCAGCCACTAGCCTCATCCTCAACCTGCCAGACTGCTTGCATAGCACGTTACACCTCACAGACCTTACAAAATATAGCTGCTAGCCTTATCCTCAACCCAACAGTCTGCATGAATAGCATGTTACACCTCAGAGACCTTACAAAACTCAGCCACCAGCCTCATCCTCAACACACCAGCCTGCTTTCATAGCACGTTACACCTCAAAGACATTACAAAGCAGAGCCACCAGCCTCGCCCTCATCCTACCAGCCTTCATGCATAGCAAGTTACACCTCACAGACCATATAAAACTCAACCTCCAGCATTGTCCTCAACCTACCACACGCATGCATAGCACGGTACACCTCAGAGACCTTACAAAACTCAGCCACCATGCCATGTCCTCAACCTACCAGCCTGCATGCATAGCACAGAACACCTAACAGACCTTACAAAACTTAGCCACCAGCCTCATCCCCAACCCACCAGCCTGCATGCATAGCACTGAACACCTCACAGACTTTACAAAACTCAGCCACCAGCCTCATCCTCAACCTGCCAGACTGCTTGCATAGCACGTTACACCTCACAGACCTTACAAAATATAGCTGCTAGCCTTATCCTCAACCCAACAGCCTGCATGAATAGCATGTTACACCTCAGAGACCTTACAAAACTCAGCCACCAGCCTCATCCTCAACACACCAGCCTGCATTCATATCACGTTACACCTCAAAGACATTACAAAGCAGAGCCACCAGCCTCGCCCTCATCCTACCAGCCTTCATGCACAGCAAGTTACACCTCACAGACCATATAAAAGTCAACCTCCAGCATTGTCCTCAACCTACAGCCTGCATGCATAGCACGGTACACCTCACAGACCTTACAAAACTCAGCCACCATGCCATGTCCTCAACCTACCAGCCTGCATGCATAGCACAGAACACCTCACAGACCTTACAAAAACTCAGCCCCCAACCTCTTCCTCAACCTATCAGCCTGCATGCATAGAACAATACGCCTCACAGACCTCACAAAACTTAGCCACAAGCCTCTTCCTCAACCTACCAGCCTGCTAGCATAGCATGTTACACCTCACAGACCGTACAAAACTCAGCCACCAACCTCTTCCTCAACCTATCAGCCTGCATGCATAGAACAATACGCCTCACAGACCTCACAAAACTTAGCCACAAGCCTCTTCCTCAACCCACCAGCCTGCTTGCATAGCACCTTACACCTCACTGACCATACTAAAGTCAGCCACCAGCTTCGTCCTCAACCTACCAGCCTTCTTTCATAGCACGTTACACCTCAAAGACATTACAAAGCAGAGCCACCAGCCTCGCCCTCATCCTACCAGCCTTCATGCATAGCAAGTTACACCTCACAGACCATATAAAACTCAACCTCAAGCATTGTCCTCAACCTTCCAGCCCGCATGCATAGCACGGTACACCTCACAGACCTTACAAAACTCAGCCACCATGCCATGTCCTCAACCTACCAGCCTGTATGCGTAGCACAGAACACATAACAGACCTTACAAAACTCAGCCACCAGCCTCATCCCCAACCCACCAGCCTGCATGCATAGCACTGAACACCTCACAGACCTTACAAAAACTCAGCCCCAACCTCTTCCTCAACCTACCAGCCTGCTTGCATAGCATGGTACACCTCACAGACCGTACAAAACTCAGCCACCAACCTCTTCCTCAACCTATCAGCCTGCATGCATAGAACAATAAGCCTCACAGACCTCACAAAACTCAGCCACAAGCCTCTTCCTCAACCCACCACCCTGCATGCATAGCACCTTACACCTCACTGACCTTACAAAACTCAGCCACCAGCCTCGTCCTCAACCTACCAGCCTGCATGTATAGCACGTTACACCTCACAGAGACTTCCAAACCTCAGCCACCAGCCTCATCCTCAACCTACCAGCCTGCATACAGAGCATGTTACACCTCACATACCTTCCAAAACTCAGCCACCAGCCTCATCCTCATCCTCAACACACCAGCCTGCTTTCATAGCACGTTACACCTCAAACACATTACAAAGCAGAGCCACCAGCCTCGCCCTCATCCTACCAGCCTGCATGCATAGCACGTTACGACTCACAGACCTTACAAAACTCAGCCACCAGCCTCATCCTCATCCTCAACACACCAGCCTGCTTCCATAGCACGTTACACCTCAAACACATTACAAAGCAGAGCCACCAGCCTCGCCCTCATCCTACCAGCCTTCATGCATAGCAAGTTACACCTCACAGACCATATAAAACTCAACCTCCAGCATTGTCCTCAACCTACCAGCCGGCATGCATAGCACGGTACACCTCACAGACATTACAAAACTCAGCCACCATGCCATGTCCTCAACCTACCAGCCTGCATGCATAGCACAGAACACCTAACAGACCTTACAAAACTCAACCACCAGCCTCATCCCCAACCCACCAGCCTGCATGCATAGCACTGAACACCTCACAGACCTTACAAAAACTCAACCCCCAACCTCTTCCTCAACCTACCAGCCTGCTTGCATAGCATGTTACACCTCACAGACCGTACAAAACTCAGCCACCAACCTCTTCCTCAACCTATCAGCCTGCATGCATAGAACAATAAGCCTCACAGACATCACAAAACTCAGCCACCCACCTCAACCCACCAGCCTGCATGCATAGCACCTTACACCTCACTGACCTTACAAAACTCAACCACCAGCCTCGTCCTCAACCTACCAGCCTGCATGCATAGCACATTACATCTCACAGAGACTTCCAAACCTCAGCCACCAGCCTCATCCTCAACCTACCAGCCTGCATACAGAGCATGTTACACCTCACATACCTTCCAAAACTCAGCCACCAGTCTCGTTCTCAACCTACCAGCCTGCATGCATAGCACGTTATGACTCACAGACCTTACAAAACTCAGCCACCAGCCTCATCCTCAACCCACAAGCCTGCATGCGTAGCACATTACACCTCACAGACCTTACATAACTCAGCCACCAGTCTCATCCTCAATCCACCAGCCTGCATGCATAGCAGGTTAAACCTCACAGACCTTACAAAACTAAGCCACCAGCCTCATCCTCAACCCACCAGCCTGCCTACATTGCATGTTACACCTCACAGACCTTACAAAATTCAGACACCAGCCTCATCCTCAGCCCACCAGCCTACATGCCTCACATTTTACACCTCAGAGACCTTACAAAACTCAGCCACCAGCCTCATCCTGAACCTACCAGCCTGCATGAATAGCACGTTACACCTCACAGACCTTACAAAACTCAGCCACCAGCCTCATTCTCAACCTGCCAGACTGCATACATAGCACGTTACACCTCACAGACCTTACAAAACATAGCTGCCAGCCTTATCCTCAACCCGACAGCCTGCATGAATAGCACATTACACCTCAGAGACCTTACAAAACTCAGCCACCAGCCTCATCCTCAACACCTCAGCCTGCTTTCATAGCACGTTACACCTCAAAGACCTTACAAAACAGAGCCACCAGCCTTGCCCTCATCCTACCAGCCTTCATGCATAGCAAGCTACACCTCAGAGACCATATAAAACCCAGCCTACAGACTTTTCCTCAACCTACCGGCCCGCATGCATAGCACGGTACAACTCACAGACTTTACAAAACTCAGCCACCAGCCTCATCCTCAACCTACCAGCCTCCATACATAGCACGTTACACCTAACATACCTTCCAAAACTCGGCCATCAGACTCATCCTCAACCTACCAGCCAGCCTGCATGCATAGCATGTTACACCTCAAAGAAAGTATACAATTCAGCCACCAGTCTCATCCTCAACCTACCAGCCTGCATAAATAGCACTTTACACCTCAAAGACATTACAAAACTCAGCCACCAGCCTCATCCTCAACCCACCAGCCTGCATGCGTAGCACATTACACCTCACAGACCTTACATAACTCAGCCACCAGTCTCATCCTCAACCGACCAGCCTGCATGCATAGCAGGTTAAACCTCACAAACCGTACAAAACTCAGCCACCAGCCTCATCCTCAACTCATCAGCCTGCCTATATTGCATGTTACACCTCACAGACCGTACAAAATTCAGACACCAGCCTCGTCCTCAGCCCACCAGCCTACATGCCTCGCATTTTACACCTCACAGACCTTACAAAACTAAGCCACCAGCCTGGTCCTCAGCCTACCAGCCTGCATGCACAGCACATTACACCTCCAGACCTTACAAAACTCAGCCACCATCCTCATCCTCAACCTACCAACCTGCATGAATAGCACGTTACACCTCACAGACCTTACAAAACTCAGCCACTAGCCTCATCCTCAATCTGCCAGACTGCTTGCATAGCACGTTACACCTCACAGACCTTACAAAATATAGCTGCTAGCCTTATCCTCAACCCAACAGTCTGCATGAATAGCATGTTACACCTCAGAGACCTTACAAAACTCAGCCACCAGCCTCATCCTCAACACACCAGCCTGCTTTCATAGCACGTTACACCTCAAAGACATTACAAAGCAGAGCCACCAGCCTCGCCCTCATCCTACCAGCCTTCATGCATAGCAAGTTACACCTCACAGACCATATAAAACTCAACCTCCAGCATTGTCCTCAACCTACCACACGCATGCATAGCACGGTACACCTCAGAGACCTTACAAAACTCAGCCACCATGCCATGTCCTCAACCTACCAGCCTGCATGCATAGCACAGAACACCTAACAGACCTTACAAAACTTAGCCACCAGCCTCATCCCCAACCCACCAGCCTGCATGCATAGCACTGAACACCTCACAGACTTTACAAAACTCAGCCACCAGCCTCATCCTCAACCTGCCAGACTGCTTGCATAGCACGTTACACCTCACAGACCTTACAAAATATAGCTGCTAGCCTTATCCTCAACCCAACAGCCTGCATGAATAGCATGTTACACCTCAGAGACCTTACAAAACTCAGCCACCAGCCTCATCCTCAACACACCAGCCTGCTTTCATATCACGTTACACCTCAAAGACATTACAAAGCAGAGCCACCAGCCTCGCCCTCATCCTACCAGCCTTCATGCACAGCAAGTTACACCTCACAGACCATATAAAAGTCAACCTCCAGCATTGTCCTCAACCTACAGCCTGCATGCATAGCACGGTACACCTCACAGACCTTACAAAAACTCAGCCACCATGCCATGTCCTCAACCTACCAGCCTGCATGCATAGCACAGAACACCTCACAGACCTTACAAAAACTCAGCCCCCAACCTCTTCCTCAACCTATCAGCCTGCATGCATAGAACAATACGCCTCACAGACCTCACAAAACTTAGCCACAAGCCTCTTCCTCAACCTACCAGCCTGCTAGCATAGCATGTTACACCTCACAGACCGTACAAAACTCAGCCACCAACCTCTTCCTCAACCTATCAGCCTGCATGCAAAGAACAATACGCCTCACAGACCTCACAAAACTTAGCCACAAGCCTCTTCCTCAACCCACCAGCCTGCTTGCATAGCACCTTACACCTCACTGACCATACTAAAGTCAGCCACCAGCTTCGTCCTCAACCTACCAGCCTTCTTTCATAGCACGTTACACCTCAAAGACATTACAAAGCAGAGCCACCAGCCTCGCCCTCATCCTACCAGCCTTCATGCATAGCAAGTTACACCTCACAGACCATATAAAACTCAACCTCAAGCATTGTCCTCAACCTTCCAGCCCGCATGCATAGCACGGTACACCTCACAGACCTTACAAAACTCAGCCACCATGCCATGTCCTCAACCTACCAGCCTGTATGCGTAGCACAGAACACATAACAGACCTTACAAAACTCAGCCACCAGCCTCATCCCCAACCCACCAGCCTGCATGCATAGCACTGAACACCTCACAGACCTTACAAAAACTCAGCCCCAACCTCTTCCTCAACCTACCAGCCTGCTTGCATAGCATGGTACACCTCACAGACCGTACAAAACTCAGCCACCAACCTCTTCCTCAACCTATCAGCCTGCATGCATAGAACAATAAGCCTCACAGACCTCACAAAACTCAGCCACAAGCCTCTTCCTCAACCCACCACCCTGCATGCATAGCACCTTACACCTCACTGACCTTACAAAACTCAGCCACCAGCCTCGTCCTCAACCTACCAGCCTGCATGCATAGCACGTTACACCTCACAGAGACTTCCAAACCTCAGCCACCAGCCTCATCCTCAACCTACCAGCCTGCATACAGAGCATGTTACACCTCACATACCTTCCAAAACTCAGCCACCAGTCTCGTTCTCAACCTACCAGCCTGCATGCATAGCACGTTACGACTCACAGACCTTACAAAACTGAGCCACCAGCCACCAGCCTCGTCCTCAACCCACCAGCCTGCATGCGTAGCACATTACACCTCACAGACCTTACATAACTCAGCCACCAGCCTCGTCCTCAACCTACCAGCCTGCATGCATAGCACGTTACACCTCACAGAGACTTCCAAACCTCAGCCACCAGCCTCATCCTCAACCTACCAGCCTGCATACAGAGCATGTTACACCTCACATACCTTCCAAAACTCAGCCACCAGTCTCGTTCTCAACCTACCAGCCTGCATGCATAGAACGTTACGACTCACAGACCTTACAAAACTGAGCCACCAGCCACCAGCCTCATCCTCAACCCACCAGCCTGCATGCGTAGCACATTACACCTCACAGACCTTACAAAACTTAGCCACCAGCCTCATCCCCAACCCACCAGCCTGCATGCATAGCACTGAACACCTCACAGACCTTACAAAAACTCAGCCCCCAACCTCTTCCTCAACCTATCAGCCTGCATGCATAGAACAATGCGCCTTACAGACCTCACAAAACTTAGCCACAAGCCTCTTCCTCAACCTACCAGCCTGCTAGCATAGCATGTTACACCTCACAGACCGTACAAAACTCAGCCACCAACCTCTTCCTCAACCTATCAGCCTGCATGCATAGAACAATACGCCTCACAGACCTCACAAAACTTAGCCACAAGCCTCTTCCTCAACCCACCAGCCTGCATGCATAGCACCTTACACCTCACTGACCTTACAAAACTCAGCCACCAGCTTCGTCCTCAACCTACCAGCCTTCTTTCATAGCACGTTACACCTCAAAGACATTACAAAGCAGAGCCACCAGCCTCGCCCTCATCCTACCAGCCTTCATGCATAGCAAGTTACACCTCACAGACTATATGAAACTCAACCTCCAGCATTGTCCTCAACCTTCCAGCCCGCATGCATAGCACGGTACACCTCACAGACCTTACAAAACTCAGCCACCATGCCATGTCCTCAACCTACCAGCCTGCATGCGTAGCACAGAACACCTAACAGACCTTACAAAACTCAGCCACCAGCCTCATCCCCAACCCACCAGCCTGCATGCATAGCACTGAACACCTCACAGACCTTACAAAAACTCAGCCCCAACCTCTTCCTCAACCTACCAGCCTGCTTGCATAGCCTGGTACACCTCACAGACCGTACAAAACTCAGCCACCAACCTCTTCCTCAACCTATCAGACTGCATGCATAGAACAATAAGCCTCACAGACCTCACAAAACTCAGCCACGAGCCTCTTCCTCAACCCACCACCCTGCATGCATAGCACCTTACACCTCAATGACCTTACAAAACTCAGCCACCAGCCTCATCCTCAACCTACCAGCCTGCATGCATAGCACGTTACACCTCACAGAGACTTCCAAACCTCAGCCACCAGCTTCATCCTCAACCTACCAGCCTGCATACAGAGCATGTTACACCTCACATACCTTCCAAAACTCAGCCACCAGTCTCGTTCTCAACCTACCAGCCTGCATCCATAGCACGTTACGACTCACAGACCTTACAAAACTCAGCCACCAGCCTCATCCTCAACCCACCAGCCTGCAGGCGTAGCACATTACACCTCACAGACCTTACAAAACTAAGCCACCAGCCTCATCCTCAACCCACCAGCCTGCCTATATTGCATGTTACACCTCACAGACCTTACAAAATTCAGACAACAGCCTCATCCTCAGCCCACCAGCCTACATGCCTCGCATTTTACACCTCAGAGACCTTACAAAACTCAGCCACCAGCCTCGTCCTCAACCTACCAGCCTGCATGCACAGCACATTACACCTCCAGACCATACAAAACTCAGCCACCAGCCTCATCCTCAACCTACCAGCCTGCACAGATAGCACGTTACACCTCACACACCTTACAAAACATAGCTGCCAGCCTTATCCTCAACCCGACAGCCTGCATGAATAGCAGGTTACACCTCAGAGAACCTTACAAAACTCAGCCACCAGCCTCATTCTCAACCTGCCAGACTGCATACATAGCATGTTACACCTCACAGACCTTACAAAACATAGCTGCCAGCCTTATTCTCAACCCGACAGCCTGCATGCATAGCATGTTAGACCTCAAAGACCTTACAAAGCAGAGCCACCAGCCTCGCCCTCATCCTACCAGCCTTCATGCATAGCAAGTTACACCTCACAGACCATATAAAACTCAACCTCAAGCATTGTCCTCAACCTTCCAGCCCGCATGCATAGCACGGTACACCTCACAGACCTTACAAAACTCAGCCACCATGCCATGTCCTCAACCTACCAGCCTGCATGCGTAGCACAGAACACATAACAGACCTTACAAAACTCAGCCACCAGCCTCATCCCCAACCCACCAGCCTGCATGCATAGCACTGAACACCTCACAGACCTTACAAAAACTCAGCCCCAACCTCTTCCTCAACCTACCAGCCTGCTTGCATAGCATGGTACACCTCACAGACCGTACAAAACTCAGCCACCAACCTCTTCCTCAACCTATCAGCCTGCATGCATAGAACAATAAGCCTCACAGACCTCACAAAACTCAGCCACAAGCCTCTTCCTCAACCCACCACCCTGCATGCATAGCACCTTACACCTCACTGACCTTACAAAACTCAGCCACCAGCCTCGTCCTCAACCTACCAGCCTGCATGCATAGCACGTTACACCTCACAGAGACTTCCAAACCTCAGCCACCAGCCTCATCCTCAACCTACCAGCCTGCATACAGAGCATGTTACACCTCACATACCTTCCAAAACTCAGCCACCAGTCTCGTTCTCAACCTACCAGCCTGCATGCATAGCACGTTACGACTCACAGACCTTACAAAACTGAGCCACCAGCCACCAGCCTCATCCTCAACCCACCAGCCTGCATGCGTAGCACATTACACCTCACAGACCTTACATAACTCAGCCACCAGCCTCGTCCTCAACCTACCAGCCTGCATGCATAGCAGGTTAAACCTCACAGACCTTCCAAACTAAGCCACCAGCCTCATCCTCAACCCACCAGCCTGCCTACATTGCATGTTACACCTCACAGACCTTACAAAATTCAGACACCAGCCTCATCCTCAGCCCACCAGCCTACATGCCTCGCATTTTACACCTCAGAGACCTTACAAAACTCAGCCACCAGCCTCGTCCTCAACACACCAGCCTGCTTTCATAGCACGTTACACCTCAAAGACATTACAAAGCAGAGCCACCAGCCTCGCCCTCATCCTACCAGCCTTCATGCATAGCAAGTTACACCTCACAGAGCATATAAAACTCAACCTCCAGCATTGTCCTCAACCTACCACCCGCATGCTTTGCAGGGTACACCTCAGAGACCTTACAAAACTCAGCCACCATGCCATGTCCTCAACCTACCAGCCTGCATGCATCGCACAGAACACCTAACAGACCTTACAAAATTTAGCCACCAGCCTCATCCCCAACCCACCAGCCTGCATGCATAGCACTGAACACCTCACAGACTTTACAAAACTCAGCCACCAGCCTCATCCTCAACCTGCCAGACTGCTTGCATAGCACGTTACACCTCACAGACCTTACAAAATATAGCTGCTAGCCTTATCCTCAACCCAACAGCCTGCATGAATAGCACGTTACACCTCAGAGACCTTACAAAACATAGCTGCCAGCCTTATTCTCAACCCGACAGCCTGCATGCATAGCATGTTAGACCTCAAAGACCTTACAAAGCAGAGCCACCAGCCTTGCCCTCATCCTACCAGCCTTCATGCATAGCAAGCTACACCTCACAGACCATATAAAACCCAGCCTCCAGACTTTTCCTCAACCTACCAGCCCGCATGCATAGCACGGTACACCTCACAGACTTTACAAAACTCAGCCACCAGACTCATCCTCAACCTACCAGCCTCCATACATAGCACGTTACACCTAACATACCTTCTAAGACTCGGCCATCAGACTCATCCTCAACCTACCAGCCTGCATACATAGCACTTTACACCTCAAAGACATCACAAAACTCAGCCACCAGCCTCATCCTCAGCCCACCAGCCTGCCTTCATAGCACGTTAGAACTCATAGACCTTACAAAACTCAGCCACCAGCCTCATCCTCAACTCACCAGCCTGCATGCATAGCACGTTACACCTCACAGACTGGACAAAACTCAGCCAACAGCCTCATCCTCAACCCACCAGCCTGCATGCATAGCACGATATTCCTCACAGACCTTACAAAACTCAGCCGCCAGTCTCATTCACAACCTACCAGCCTGCTTGCATAGCAGGTTAGACCACACAGACCTTACAAAACTCAGACACCAGTCTCATCCTCAACCCACCAGCCTGCATGCATAGGACTTTACACCTCACAGACCTTACAAAAACAGTCACCATCCTCATCCCCAACGCACCAGACTGCATGCATAGCTCGTTATTCCTCACTGACCTTACAAAACTTAGCCACAAGCCTCATCCGCAAACCACCAGCCTGCATGCATAGCACGTTACACCTCACTGACCTTACAAAACTCAGCCACCAGCCTCGTCCTCAAGCCACCAGCCTGCCTGCATAGCACGTTACACCTCACATACCTTCCAAAACTCAGCCAACAGTCTCATCCTCAACGTACCAGTCTGTCTGCATAGCACGTTACACCTCACAAACATAAGTGTGGCTCAATGGTTAGAGCAGGCAGACCTCAATGCAGAGCTCTGGCTAGGGACCAGGGTTCGATTCCTGCCCCGGCGGGTCTCGGGCTCATTAATTCCCCATACCGGATATTCTCGCCTCAGTGCCTATTCTGATCATGGGTCCCACGCTGCAACTCTGGGCAATAGCTTGCTTAGTCTCCACAGCGGCCCCCACAACGCGAGAGATGCCTGGTCTGCACCATGGGGGTGCCCAGGAGTGGACACTTCACAGGGAAAGCCAGGAAGAGTTCCCTTGCGGTATTCATACAAGCGCCGGGAAACCCACTGCGGGTAGCTGTGCGCTATACAAGTACAAAAACATTTACATTTAACATTTACATTTACAAAACTCAGTTACCAGCCTCATCCTCAACCTACCAGGCTGTATGCCTAGCACTTTACACTGTTCCCATGAGGCACAGGGTCAGACTGATTTGCATATAGCCATGTCAGAACTGGGGTGGCAGAGTGGGCTAAAGAACGGTGATGGATTAAACCCAGATCTTTTGACTGGGTGTGAGTGTTTGATTGATTCATATGCTCCGTCCATCACCACCCCCTTTTTGTCCCGTAGCACTTCACACATCACAGACCTTACAAAACTCAGCCACCAGCCTAATCTTCAACTCCCCAGTCTGCATGCATAGCACGTTACACCATACAGAACTAACAAAACTCAGCCACCAGTCTCATCCTCAACCTACCAGTCTGCTGCATGATTAGCACTTTACACATCACAGACCTTACACAACTCAGCCACCAGCCTCATCTTCAAACTACCAGCCTGCATGCATATCAATTTCCACCTCACGGACCTAACAAAACACAGCCACCAGCCTCGTCATCAACCTTTCAGCCTGCATGCATAGCTCAATCAATATGCCTCACAGACCTTAAAAAACTCAGCCACCAGCCTCTTCCTCAACCCACCAGCCTGCATGCATAGCACGTTACACCTCACAGAGACTTCTAAACCTCAGCCACCAGGCTCATCCTCAACCTACCAGCCTGCATACAGAGCTCGTTACACCCCATATACCTTCCAAAACTCAGTCACCAGTCTCGTCCTCAACCTACCTGCCTGCAAGCATAGCACGTTACACCTCACAGACCCCACAAAACTCAGCCACCAGCCTCATCCTTAACCCACCAGTCTGCATTCGTAGCACAATACCCCTCACAGACCTTACATACCTCAGCCAGCAATCTCATCCTCAACCCACCAGCCTGCATGCATATCAGGTTACACCTCACAGACCTTACAAAACTCAGCCACGAGCCTCATCCTCAACACACCAACCTGCATGCCTAGCACGTTATGCCTCAAAGACTTTCCAAAACTCAGCCACCAGCCTCATCCTCAACCTACCAGCCTGCATCCATAGCACGTTACACCTCACAGTCCTGCTAAAACTCAGCCACCATCCTCGTCCTCAACCTACCAGCATGCATAGCACGTTACACCTAAGTATGGGCGGACAATCCGTTCTGCTCGCGGATTTTGCGGATTTTCGGTAAATTCGCAATCCGCGAGATTCGTGAATTTCCCGCAAAATCCGCAAATCCGCGAGCAGCGGATTTTATGGCTTGCTCGCACTGTTCGCGTGAGTTCGCTGCTTCCCAGTTCAACTTCGCGCCCCGCGAATAAGCGCTAAATTGCAGAAATACGATCTTAGCAAAACTGAAACTACTTACCAGGTTCAAAAGTTCAAGCTCATCATTAGTAGCCATTTCCTGTAGTGCTTCCTGAGGGGCCCCTCCAGAGTTCAGTTGCCTACTTGCAACTATTATGTGACCCTGCTCTGACCCTCAGAATACTTACATATATGCCACAAAGGTCCTGAATTACAGCTAAGGGAGACAAGCAGGAGCCAGGCTGGAAGTTCAAATCCAGTGACACATTAATCAGCCCCTAATTCATTATTGTCAGTTGGGGCAGGGCAGGTGTTGTAACTAATTTTGCAACAATGAAAGCACTTAGCAAGTGCAAAAGATCACTAATCAGGAAGCACTAAGGAAGCAGGTGCCAGCTAAAAAAATATTCTGTGACACATTAATCAGCCCCAAATTAATTCAGGTCACTTGAGGCAGGGAAGGTGTACTTTGCTTTGCCACAATAATGTACACTGGACAACCAGAGGGTGCTGTGATGAAACAGAGGGTGGCATGGGTGAGCCAGAGGGTGGCATGGGAAAACCAGAGAGTGGCAGTGGTGACAGAGGGTGGCAGTGATGAAGAAGAGTGTCCCAAACAGGCTGGACACGTAGAAACAACAAGTTCGCAAAACTTGCGACCCGACAGGTAAGTTCGCGTTTGCGAAATTGTACAAAAACCCTCGCGACCTGGCAGAAACCCGCGCGAACACAAAAAAAAAATCCGCAAATTCGCGAGAATTCGCGGATTTTGCGGATTGCGAGTTCGCAAATCCGCAAAATTCGCGAACGCGAGATTCGCAAAATTCGCCCATGCTTAGTTACACCTCACAGACTGTACAAAACTCAGCCGCCTCTCTCATCCGCAATCCACCAGCCTGCATGTATAGCACGATACACCTCACAGACATTACAAAACTCAGCCACCAGCCTCATCCTCAACCTACCAGCCTGCATGAATAGCACATTACACCTCACAGACCGTACAAAACTCAGCCACCAGCCTCATCCTCAACCTGCCAGACTGCATGCATAGCATGTTACACCTCACAGACCTTACAAAACTCAGCCACCAGGCTCGTCCTCAACCTACCAGCCTGCATACAGAGCTCGTTACACCCCACATACCTTCCAAAACTCAGTCACCAGTCTCGTCCTCAACCTACCTGCCTGCAAGCATAGCACGTTACACCTCACAGACCCCACAAAACTCAGCCACCAGCCTCATCCTTAACCCACCAGTCTGCATTCGTAGCACAATACACCTCACAGACCTTACATACCTCAGCCAGCAATCTCATCCTCAACCCACCAGCCTGCATGCATATCAGGTTACACCTCACAGACCTTACAAAACTCAGCCACGAGCCTCATCCTCAACCTACCAGCCTGCATCCATAGCACGTTACACCTCACAGTCCTGCTAAAACTCAGCCACCATCCTCGTCCTCAACCTACCAGCATGCATAGCACGTTACACCTAAGTATGGGCGGAAAATCCGTTCTGCTCGCGGATTTTGCGGATTTTCGGTAAATTCGCAATCCGCGAGATTCGTGAATTTCCCGCAAAATCCGCAAATCCGCGAGCAGCGGATTTTATGGCTTGCTCGCACTGTTCGCGTGAGTTCGCGGCTTCCCAGTTCAACTTCGCGCCCCGCGAATAAGCGCTAAATTGCAGAAATACGATCTTAGCAAAACTGAAACTACTTACCAGGTTCAAAAGTTCAAGCTCATCATTAGTAGCCATTTCCTGTAGTGCTTCCTGAGGGGCCCCTCCAGAGTTCAGTTGCCTACTTGCAACTATTATGTGACCCTGCTCTGACCCTCAGAATAGTTACACATATGCCACAAAGGTCCTGAATTACAGCTAAGGGAGACAAGCAGGAGCCAGGCTGGAAGTTCAAATCCAGTGACACATTAATCAGCCCCTAATTCATTATTGTCAGTTGGGGCAGGGAAGGTGTTGTAACTCATTTTGCAACAATGAAAGCACTTAGCAAGTGCAAAAGATCACTAATCAGGAAGCACTAAGGAAGCAGGTGCCAGCTAAAAAAATATTCTGTGACACATTAATCAGACCCAAATTAATTCAGGTCACTTGAGGCAGGGAAGGTGTACTTTGCTTTGCCACAATAATGTACACTGGACAACCAGAGGGTGCTGTGATGAAAAAGAGGGTGGCATGGGTGAGCCAGAGGGTGGCATGGGAAAACCAGAGAGTGGCAGTGGTGACAGAGGGTGGCAGTGATGAAGAAGAGTGTCCCAAACAGGCTGGACACGTAGAAACAACAAGTTCGCAAAACTTGCGACCCGACAGGTAAGTTCGCGTTTGCGAAATTGTACAAAAACCCTCGCGACCTGGCAGAAACCCGCGCGAACACACAAAAAAAATCTGCAAATTCGCAAAAATTCCCGGATTTTGCGGATTGCGAGTTCGCAAATCTGCAAAATTCGCGAACGCGAGATTCGCAAAATTCGCCCATGCTTAGTTACACCTCACAGACTGTACAAAACTCAGCCGCCTCTCTCATCCGCAATCCACCAGCCTGCATGTATAGCACGATACACCTCACAGACATTACAAAACTCAGCCACCAGCCTCATCCTCAACCTACCAGCCTGCATGAATAGCACATTACACCTCACAGACCTTACAAAACTCAGCCACCAGCCTCATCCTCAACCTGCCAGACTGCATGCATAGCATGTTACACCTCACAGACCTTACAAAACATAGCTGCCAGCCTTATCCTCTACCCGACAGCCTGCATGAATAGCACGTTACACCTCAGAGACCTTACAAAACTCAGCCACCAGCCTCATCCTCAACCTGCCAGACTGCATGCATAGCATGTTACACCTCACAGACCTTACAAAACATAGCTGCCAGCCTTATCCTCTACCCGACAGCCTGCATGAATAGCACGTTACACCTCACAGACCTCACAAAACTCAGCCACCAGCCTCATCCTTAACCCACCAGTCTGCATTCGTAGCACAATACACCTCACAGACCTTACATACCTCAGCCAGCAATCTCATCCTCAACCCACCAGCCTACATGCATATCAAGTTACACCTCACAGACCTTACGAAACTCAGCCACGAGCCTCATCCTCAACACACCAACCTGCATGCCTAGCACGTTATGCCTCAAAGACTTTCCAAAACTCAGACACCAGCCTCATCCTCAACCTACCAGCCTGCATGCATAGCACGTTACACCTCACAGACCTTCCAAAACTCGGCCACCAGCCTCATCCTCATCCCACCAGCCTGCCTGCATTGCATGTTAAACCTCACAGACCTTAAAAAACTCAGACACCAACCTCATCCTCAGCCCTCCAGCCTACATGCCTCGCATTTTACACCTCAGAAACCTTACAAAACTCAGCCACCAGCCTCATACTCAACCCACCAGCCTGCATCCATAGCACGTTACACCTCGCAGTCCTGCTAAAACTCAGCCACCATCCTCGTCCTCAACCTACCAGCATGCATGGCACGTTACACCTCACAGACTGTACAAAACTCAGCCGCCTCTCTCATGCGCAATCCACAAGCCTGCATGTATAGCACGATACACCTCACAGACCTTACAAAACTCAGCCACCAGCCTCATCCTCAACCTGCCAGACTGCATGCATAGCATGTTACACCTCACAGACCTTACAAAACTCAGCCACCAGCCTCATCCTCAACCTGCCAGACTGCATGCATAGCATGTTACACCTCACAGACCTTACAAAACATAGCTGCCAGCCTTATCCTCTACCCGACAGCCTGCATGAATAGCACATTACACCTCAGAGACCTTACAAAACTCAGCCACCAACCTCACAGAAAGTATACATTTCAGCCACCAGTCTCATCCTCAACCTACCAGCCTGCATACATAGCACGTTACACCTCACAGACCACACAAAACTCAGCCACCAGCCTCATCCTCAACCCACCAGCCTGCATGCATACCACAATATACCTCACAGACCTTACAAAACTCAGCCGCCAGTCTCATCCGCAATCCACCAGCCTGTATGTATAGCACGATACACCTCACAGACATTACAAAACTCAGCCGCCAGTCTCATTCTCAACCCACCAGCCTGCATGCATAGGACTTTACACCTCACAGACCTTACAAAAAACAGTCACCATCCTCATCCCCAGCGCACCAGACTGCATGCTTAGCTCGTTATTCCTCACTGACCTTACAAAACTTAGCAACAAGCCTCATCCGCAAGCCACCAGCCTGCATGCATAGCACGTTACACCACACAAACCTTACAAACCTCAGCCCCCAGCCTCGTCCTTAAGCCACCAGCCTGCCTGCATAGCACGTTACACCTCACAGACCTTCCAAAACTCTGCCACCAGCCTCATCCTCAACGTCACCAGCCTGTCTGCATTGTATTTTACACCTCACAGACCTTACAAAACTCACACACCAGCCTCATTCCTAGCCCACCAGCCTACATGCCTCGCACTTTACACCTCAGAGACCTTACAAAACTCAGCCACCAGCATCGTCCTCAACCTACCAGCCTGCATGCACAGCACATTACACCTCCAGACCTTACAAATCTCATCCACCAGCCTCATCCTCAACCTACCAACCTACATGAATAGCACGTTACACCTCACAGACCTTACAAAACTCAGCCACCAGCCTCATCCTCAACCTGCCAGACTGCATGCTTAGCACGTTACACCTCAGAGACCTTACAAAACATAGCTGCCAGACTTATCCTCAACCCGACAGCCTGCATGAATAGCACGTTACACCTCAGAGACCTTACAAAACTCAGCCACCAGCCTCATCCTCAAAACACCAGCCTGCTTTCATAGCGCGTTACACCTCAAAGAACTTACAAAACAGAGCCACCAGCCTCGTCCTCATCCTAACAGCCTTCATGCATAACAAGTTACACCTCAGAGACCTTACAAAACTCAGCCTCCATCTTTGTCCCGAACCTACCAGCCTGCATGCATAGCACGGAACCCCTAACAGACCTTACAAAACTCAGCCACCAGCCTCATCCTCAACCCACCAGCCTACATGCATAGCACGGAACACCTCACATACCTTAACAAAACTCAGCCCCCAACCTCTTCCTCAACCTACCAGCCTGCTTGCATGGCACGTTACACCTCACAGACCGTACAAAACTCAGCCACCAACCTCTTCCTCAACCTATCAGCCTGTCAGCCTGCATGCATAGAACAATACGCCTCACAGACCTTACAAAACTTAGACACGAGCCTCATCCTCAACACACCAACCGGCATGCATAGCATGTTACACCTCACAGACTTTACAAAACTCGTCCACCAGCCTCATCCTCAACTCACCAGCCTGCCTGCATTGCATGTTACACCTTACAGATCTTACAAAACTCGTCCACCAGCCTCATCCTCAGCCCACCAGCCTACATGCCTCGCATTTTACACCTCGGAGAACATACAAAACTCCACCAACAGCCTCGTCCTCAACCCACCAGCCTGCATCCATAGCACTTTGCACCTCCCAGACCTTCTAAAACTCAGCCACCATCCGCGTCCTCAACCTACCAGCTAGCATGCATAGCACGTTACACCTCACAGACGGTATACAATTCAGCCACCTGTCTCATCCTCAACCTACCAGCCTGCACTTATAGCACGTTACTCCTCACAGACAATACAAAACTGAGCCAACAGCCTCATCCTCAGCGCAAGAGTCTACCTGCATAACAAGTTAGACCTCATAAACCTTACAAAACTCAGCAACCAGCCTCATCCTCAGCCCACCAGCCTGCCTGCATAGCACGTTGCACATAACAGACCGTACAAAACTCAGCCTCCAGCCTCATCCCCAGCTCACCAGCCTGCATGCATAGCACGTTACACCTCACAGACTGTACACAACTCAGCCACCAGCCTCATCCTCAACCTCTCAGCCTGCATGCATAGCATGTTACACCACATAGAACCCACCAAAACTCAGCCACCAGCCTCATCCTCAACCTACCAATCTGCTGCATGCATAGCACGTTACATATCACAGACCTTACAAAACGCAGCCACCAGCCTCATCCTCAAACTACCAACCTGTCAGCCTGCATGCATAGCACGTTTCACTTCACAAACCTTACAAAACTCAGCCGGGAGTCTCATCCGCAACCCAACAGCCTGTATGCATAGCTCATTACACCTCACACACCTTACATAACTCAGCCACCAGTCTCATCCTCAACCCACCAGCCTGCATGCATAGCAGGTTACACCTTACAGACCTTACAAAACTCAGCCACCAGCCTCATCCTCAACCTACCAGCCTGCATGCATAGCACTTTACACATCACAGACCTTACATAACTCAGCCACCAGTCTCATCCTCAACCCACCAGCCTGCATGCATAGCCGGTTACACCTCACAGACCTTACAAAACTCAGCCACCAGCCTCATCCTCAACCCACCAGCCTGCATGCGTAGCACGTTACACCTCACAGACCTTCCAAAACTCAGCCACCAGCCTCGTCCTCAACCCACCAGCCTGCCTGCATTGCATATTACACCTCACAATCTTACAAAACTCAGACACCAGCCTCATCCTCAGCCCACCAGCCTACATGCCTCGCATTTTACACCGCAGAGACCTTACAAAACTCAGCCACCAGCCTCGTCCTCAACCTACCAGCCTGCATGTAGAGCACATTACACCTCCAGACCTTACAAAACTCAGCCACCAACCTCATTCTCAACCTACCAGACTGCATGAATAGCACGTTACAACTCACAGACCTTACAAAACTCAGCCACCAGCCTCATCCTCAACCTGCCAGACTGCATGCATAGCACGTTACACCTCGCAGACCTTACAAAACAAAGCTGCCAGCCTTATCCTCAACCCGACAGCCTGCATGAGTAGCACGTTACACCTCAGAGACCTTACAAAACTCAGCCACCAGCCTCATCCTCAGCACACGAGCCTGCTTTCATAGCACATTACACCTCAAAGACCTTTCAAAGCAGAGCCACTGGCCTTGTCCTCACCTTCATGCATAGCAAGTTACACCTAAAACTCAGCCTCCAGGCTTGTCCTCAATCTACCAGCCTGCATGCATAGCACGGTACACCTCACAAACCTTACAAAACTCAGCCACCAACCATGTCCTCAACCTACCAGCCTGCATGCATAGCAGGTTACACCTCAAACACCTTACAAAGCATAGCCACCAGTCTCGCCCTAATCCTACTAGCCTTCATGCATAGCAAGTTACACCTCACAGACCATATAAAACTCAGCCTCCAGCCTTGTCCTCAACCTACCAGCCCGCATGCACAGCATGGTACACCTCACAGACCGTACAAAACTCAGTCACCAACCTCTTCCTCAACCTATCAGCCTGCATGCATAGGACAAAACGCCTCACAGACGTCACAAAACTCAGCCACGAGCATTCTCCTCAACACACCAACCTGCATGCCTAGCACGTTACACCTCACAGACCTTCCAAAACTCAGCCACCAGCCTCATCCTCAACCTGCCAGACTGCATGCTTAGCATGTTACACCTCACAGACCTTTCAAAACATAGCTGCCAGCCTTATCCTCAACCCGACAGCCAGCATGAATAGCACGTTACACTTCAAAGACCTTACAAAACTCAGCCACCAGCCTCATCCTCAACCCACCAGCCTGCTTCCATAGCACGTTACAAAACAGAGCCAGCAGTCTCGTCCTCATGCTACCAGCCTTCAGGCATAGCAAGTTACACCTCACAGACCTTATAAAACTCAGCCTCCAGCCTTATCCTCAACCTACCAGCCTGCATGCATAGCACGGTACACCTCAGAGACCTTACAAAACTCAGCCACCAGCCATGTCCTCAACCTACCTACCAGCCTGCATGCATAGCACGGAACACCTAACAGACCATACAAAAATCAGCCACCAGCCTCATCCTCAACCCACAAGCCCGCATGCATAGCACAGAACACCTCACAGATCTTACAAAACTCAGCCGCCAGTCTCATTCTCAACCTACCAGCCTGCATGCATAGCATGTTAGACCTCACAGAACTTACAAAGCTCAGACACCAGTCTCATCCTCAACCGACCAGCCTGCATGCATAGGACTTTACACCTCACAGACCTTACAAAAATCAGTCACCATCCTCATCCCCAACGCACCAGACTGCATGCATAGCTCGTTATGCCTCACTGACCTTACAAAACTCAGCCACCAGCCTCATCCTCAAGCCACCAGCCTGCATGCATAACATGTTACACCACACAGACCTAACAAAACTCAGCCACCAGCCTCGTCCTCAAGCCACCAGCCTGCATGCATAGCATGTTACACCACAGAGACCTAACGAAACTCAGCCACCAGCCTCATCCTCAACTTACCAGCCTGCTGCATGCATAGCAAGTTACACATCACCGACCGTACAAAACTCAGCCACCAGCCTCATCCTCAAACTACCAGCTGGCATGCATATCACTTTCCACCTCACAGACCTAACAAAACTCAGCCACCAGCCTCTTCCTCTACCCACCAGCCTGCATGCATAGCACCTTACACCTCACTGATCTTACAAAACTCAGCCACCAGCCTCGTCCTCAACCTACCAGCCTGCATGCATAGCACGTTACACCTCACAGAGATTTCTAAATCTTAGCCACCAGCCTCGTCCTCAACCTACCAGCCTGCATACAGAGCACGTTACACCTCACATACCTTCCAAAACTCAGCCACCAGTCTCGTCCTCAACCTACCTGCCTGCATGCATAGCACGTTACACCTCACATGACTTACAAAAGTCAGCCACCAGCCTCATCCGCAACCCACCAGCCTGCATGCGTAGCACATTACACCTCACATCTTACATACCTCAGCCACCAGCCTCATCCTCAACCTACCAGCCTGCATGCATAGCACGTTACACCTCACAGACCTTCCAAAACTCTGCCACCAGCCTCATCCTCAACCCACCAGCCTGTCTGCATTCCATGTTACACCTCAGAGACCTTACAAAACTCAGACACCAGCCTGCATGCACAGCACATTACACCTCCAGACCTTACAAAACTCAGCCACCAGCCTCATCCTCAACCTACCAACCTGCATGAATAGCACGTTACATCTCACAGACCTTACAAAACTCACCCACCAGCCTTATCCTCAACCTGCCAGACTGCATGCATAGCACGTTACACCTCACAGACCTTACAAAACATAGCTGCCAGCCTTATCCTCAACCCGACAGCCTGCATGAATAGCACGTTACACCTCAGAGACCTTACAAAACTCAGCCACTAGCCTCATCCTCAACAAACCAGCCTGCTTTCATAGCACGTTACACCTCAAAAACCTTACAAAACAGAGCCACCAGCCTCGTCCTCATCCTACCAGCCTTCATGCATAACAAGTTACTCCTCACAGACCTTATAATACTCAGCCTCCAGCCTTGTCCTCAACCTACCAGCCTTCTGCATGCATTGCACAGAACACCTAACAGAGCATAAGAGGATCATTATTATCTACAAGATGCATGGCCCAATCCGCATCCACACCACCCAGGTAAGAAATAATAAAAGAAACTTTAGAAGTATCACTAATAAAAACCTGTGGTTTGCACAAGAAATGAAGCTGACATTGACTCATAAAAGTCGCAAACCTATGAGAATCTCCGGTGAACCGTTCTGGGTTAGCCAAGGGAACAGGAGTGGGAGTAACCACTGTTAACTGCACTGGCTGATCGGACTCAGAGGACGCATGAGTTCAAGAAGACACTGAACCAAACATTGTTGCACCAAATTTAGGTGCTGCCAAAACAGGGCGGTGCCCCTCATCTGAGGAATCCCTCCAAGTAGTAAAACCAGATTTTGTTTTATCTAATTCTGATCGTAACAACTGGTTCTCCGAACGTCATTCCTGCATTTCAGAATTTAACCTTTGAACCAACTGAGTCAACTGTTCCACATACATTCTAGAGAACCTTCTTGGTTTGCAGCAATTAAAGGAAACAGTTTGTGGCTTCGCTTTCTGTTGAGGTTTCACCACGATCCTGCGTTGGTTGTTTCCTTTCATTGCTGCAAACCCCCAACTCCCGCTCGAACAAACTCAAGCACCAAGGATATAAACTCTTGAATGCCTGGATTTATTCGCTAGGGAAAAGGGGAAGTGGATTGAGAAACAAAGAGAAAAAAAAACCAACACAGGAGCTCTTCTGACTTCTACTTTGTTTCTCAGTTAAGTGTGCCGGGCTTTCAATAACTGTAGTACAATTACAACAATGATCAATATACCAGATTATCTCATTATCTCCATCAGTTATCAAGGATTGTTCACATTCAACATAACTTTCGAATTTTCAGCCCTGGCTTACACTTCAACAACAATTACAAGTTCTTTTTCTCTTGAAAAAACCTTAAATGAAATAAACATTTATGACAGTCTGTTCTAAACACGTTGAGACCTCGTAATCTCCTGAGGCGGAAGCCGGGAGACCTCTTGATTTTAAAATTGTATTTGCGTGTTATCACTTTGCCTATCTTCTGTATTTTAAAACCTCACTTACCCCTCTTGCCATCACTGAAGCAGGCGCTAGAAACGCCGAACAGCGACCCCTTCGCTGCAACATAGGAACCTGTAACCAAACAATTCTGTCGCCATTGACGGCGAGGTAGAGAGGCCACGCCCACTCCGAGGCCACGCCCACCCGCCCTCCACAGCATAAAAACGCTGCTTTCAGCGCCACGTAGTCAGACCTCGTAATCTCTTGAGGCGGAAGCCGGGAGACCTCTTGATTTTAAAATTGTATTTGCGTGTTATCACTTTGCCTATCTTCTGTACTTTAAAACCTCACTTACCCCTCTTGCCATCACTGAAGCAGGCGCTAGAAACGCCGAACAGCGACCCCTTCGCTGCAACATAGGAACCTGTAACCAAACAATTCTGTCGCCATTGACGGCGAGGTAGAGAGGCCACGCCCACTCCGAGGCCACGCCCACCCGCCCCTTTTCCTCCCATAAAAGATGTGCAATTACCGGACGCGCAGCGGACGGGCGCAGCGGGCGTGCCGTCAGCGCGCCGAAGGCGCGCCAAAGGCAAGCCCGTCTGGGCCCGTCCGGGCCCAGACGGCCCTAGGACCAGACACTATGCCCAATTCACAGTCCCACATATCCTATCCCCCGGATACTCTCCGTCTCTGGAACACAAAGAAAAATCCTCAGTGTGAATTCATCCTTAAGGATGACACCCCGTTCACAGGATGTCCCCTCTGCGACACCCCCGAAGCCACAGAACCTAGCCACACGCTTCGACTGGGCCTCCTGAATTGCAGGTCGTTAGTAAAGCACTCGCACGAGATAAACCTCCTCACTCAAACCCTCTCGCTAGACGCCCTATTTTTGACCGAAACGTGGCTGACCCCCAGCAACGACTCGGACTTGGTCAATGCAACCCCCCCGGCTACCAAATCTGCTGCCTTAACAGACCAGTCGGAAGAGGTGGCGGGCTCGCCATTCTCTATAAAGACCATCTCAGCTGCAGGATCAACGGCGGCACGGTCAAGGACTGTGAAAACTGTAATTTCACCCTCCAGATCTCCCCCACCACCTCACTATCGGGTCTTCTGGTATACCGACCACCAGGCTCGATAGGTGACTTCTCAAGCACTCTGATGGATCACATCCTTTTAAAAACAATATCAACGCCCAACTTTCTTCTTCTAGGGGACTTGAACCTACACTTTCTAGACCCGGCAGACAACACTGCCGCTAATCTCCTAGCAGACCTCATGTCAGCTGACCTCCTGCTCCTGAACTCGAAACCCACTCACGAGAAAGGACATCTCCTAGACCCAGTCTTCACCAACATTAGGAATCTCCAAACCCAAGACCCTACCCCCCTTCCATGGACTGACCACTTTCTGGTCCCTATGCACTGGTCCTTTCAGCCCGCCTCGGTTCCTAAACAGAAAACTAGGATACAAACCAGACGCTGGCACAAGTTAAGACCAGAAGAATGGGAAGTGAAGCTTAGGGAATCTGATGGCCCCCTCTCAACTGACCCTAACACCGCCGATAGAGAATTTAACAGCTGGCTCACCAACCCCCTAGACAGCCTCATCCCACTAACATGCTCTCTTAAGCACGTAAAAAGGATTAACCATGCTCCTTGGTACACTCCGCCCCTGAACATTCTTAGGAAGGAGTGCAAAAAGACGGAGCGGACATGGAGAAAAAACAAATCGGCGACGGACAAAAACGCTTATCTAACAGCCATGAAGGCTTATAAACAAGCCCTCCACAGCGCAAAAAGCTCCTTCTATGAGGAAAGAATAAAGAATTCCTCATGCTCTGCCAAAGAGACCTTTTCCATCCTTAAAGAGCTCCTCCATGTCCCAGCCCCCCCGCAGACACCCTTGGACCCCAAAGCAGCCGAGGAAAAATGTGTCAACCTGGCTAATTTCTTCGACAATAAAATTAAGAAAATCCTTTCCTCCCTACCTGCCACCAATCATGCCACCTCTGGAATAGCCAAGGATCGTGCCCTCATGTCAGGAAACCCCCCTGACAAACCCGAACCCCCTCGCTTAGCTTCATTCGGACCAGTCACAGAAGAAGAAGTGGCAACTACTCTAGCAGCCACGAAAAGTGGGGCCCCCAGCGACTTAGTTCCCATACGGTTCACTAAAAACATCGCTCCGACCATTACAGCTAGACTCACGGCCCTCATTAACACCTCGTTTGCCCAAGGAGAAGTCCCACAAAGCTGGAAGGAGGCCGTTGTTAAAGGACTTCTGAAGAAGCCGTCGCTAGACCCCGCGGACTTATCCAACTACAGACCCATCTCGCTCCTCCCTTGGATAGGTAAGGTCGCGGAGAAGCTTGCAAATAAAAAGCTGTCCCACTTCCTAGAAGCAAACCATCTCTTAAGAAACTCCCAAACAGGCTTCAGACCAGGTCAGGGCACGGACACCGCCCTCCTGGCGGCCGTAGAAAAAGCGAGGGAAATCATTGACACAGGAGGATCAGTGGCAGTGGTCCTCCTAGACCTTAGCGCGGCATTCGACACTGTCAGCCACCAGGTCCTAGTCCAGCGCCTAGATAACACTGGCATTCGAGACAGTGCGCTGAGATGGCTCACATCCTTTCTCTCCCGACGCTCCTTCCAAGTTTGGGAAGGAGAAAGCCGCTCCCCCTCAATCCCCCTCCGGTGTGGAGTGCCTCAGGGCTCCTCACTAAGCCCCACGCTTTTCAACGTGTATATGGCCCCACTGGAGGAGCTGGTCGCCCCATTCGGAGTCTCGATCGTCAGCTACGCTGACGACACTCAGCTGGTGGTGACCCTTTCACACCCCAAGCTAAAGCCCTCCAACCTGCGAGACTGCCTCTCCACCGTCCATCAATGGATGAGCGACTCTGACCTAAAGCTTAACGGGTCAAAAACAGAGATCCTGCTCCTCGGTCACAAAGCCGCGAGTCTCCCCCCTAACATCTGGCCCGCCTGTATGGGTGACCCCCCCTCCCCTAAGACAGAGGTTAAGAGTCTGGGAGTGTGGCTGGAGACAGATCTCACCTTCAGGACGCAGGCCAGGAAAACAGCCGGCATCTGCTATGGGCTACTTAGATCATGCAGAAAGGTGCTCCCCCTACTACCACTCCAGTCCCGTCTCCTGTTAATTCAAGGCTTAGTGCTAGCAAGGCTAGATTATAGCAACGCTATTTACCTCGGGGCGCCGGAAGCCACCTTCCAAATACTGCAAAAAACCCAAAATGCCGCAGCTCGTCTGCTCACAAACACCCCAGCAAGAACATCTGCCAAACCTGCTCTGAGAAAACTTCACTGGCTCCCCGTGAGGGAAAGAGTCGCCTTCAAGGCCCTCTGCCTAGCACACAAAGTCCTGCACAACGTTGGTCCCCCCATTCTGAGTACTTGGATCACTCCATACAGACCGCCGAGAGCGCTCCGGTCTGAACAGGGAAACCTTATCGTTGTCCCTAGGGTGAAGAAAACCCGCATCGGCGGCCGCAGATTTTCGGTAAATACGGCCAGAAAATGGAACGCTCTCCCCCCGAACCTCAGAGCTGAACCAAATCTCCTACGATTTAGGAAATCCCTCAAAACCCTCCTTGTCCCCTGATTCATTCGAAGCTTCCCTGTGCCCCCCCCCTTAGGAGTCTGAGGTTTCAGCGCTGGGATACTCGAGGGTGACTACGCGCACTATAAAAACCCAAAATAAATAAAAAATTAAAAAATAAATAAATAATTAGTGTCCAAGAATTAGTGTATTAGTAAAAACTTTAGATTTTTCAACAACTTGCCATACCTGTATTGTTGTTGTTATTTTCTGAATTTGGGTACAGGTCTGAAAGACAAATTAAAACAACAATAAGAGAAAGATACCACACACTAAAGCAGATTAGATATAGTTAACACCTCTTGTCTTGTTCAATGCTTGTTGTTTCAATCCCAACTTCTGATTTACATTAACAAAGTTCACATCAAACAATAACCTAGTTAGGTTTCTTTCTCAAAAGCTCCAAAGCTTGTTATTCATATTGTCCAAGTCTCTCAACCTCGATCGATTTTCAAGTGTCAAAATAATAAGATTATACACCTTGAAATTATCTCTTTCACGATGAATCTTTTTAAAATGACCAATAGAGCTCCAGTTGGCGATGACACGCTGACTGTGCAGGGAAGAGGAAATGAAAATCAGTTCAGGAAGAAGTGTTTCTCAGCGTGCCGTCGGGAAGGGGAAAAGCAGCAGATGCCGTCTGGAGCGCTCGGGAAGGGGAAAAGCAACAGATGCCGTCCTTAGCGCTCGCGATGATCAGGTAAGTTGCCAGGCAGGACCCAGCAAACAGGAAACCAACCGGGAAGGAAAGTGCCGGGGCGGGAAGGAGTGCTGAAAGCCAATCCGGAAGGGCACAGGACCTCAGAAACCAAAGACGCGAGCCGAAGTCTTTCAGGGATACGCATGATGAGTCTCTGACGAAGCGAAGCATCGGCTTGAACACAGAGCCGACTTTTATAGTTGTTGGCATGAAAATGAGCCTGTGCTGCACGTGCAGAGCTCCAGACAGTTTACACGTGCCAACTCCAATACGTATTCGGAAATCCTGCAGTGCCTTCTTCTTCTTAGTAAATAAACAAACATTGGCAAATGCACATGCAACAACAACAAGAAACCCTTGCATTTCCTTTAAAACACAATCGTTTTGCTTTTTAAAATGTTTGGAACAACGAAGTTTTCATAGTTTCAAGCTTTCCTTGAGTAACAAGACCCTAATTGAATATTAACCCTTAACAGGTAGGTTGAGGATGAGGCTGGTGGCTGAGTTTTGTAAGGTCTGTGAGGTGTAACGTGCTATTCATGCAGGCTGGTAGGTTGAGGATGAGGCGGGTGGCTGAGTTTTGTAAGGTAGGCTGGTGGGCTGAGGATGAGGCTGGTGTCTGAGTTTTGTAAGATTGTGAGGTGTAAGATGCAATGCAGGCAGGCTGTAGGGTTGAGGATGAGGCTGGTGGCAGAGTTTTGGAAGGTCTGTGAGGTGTAACGTGCCATGCATGTGAGAGAGCGCAAATTTGAATGAAAATTATGTATGGGGCATATTTACAAGCACATTGAATAACGTAGGAATGAAACGTATATCGTAATGTGAAGTGACACTTATAGCATATAGATAACCGATGTAATTAACGTAAATATAGGAAACGTAACTATATTCACTTTAGAACATGTATTAGATTTAGAAGGCCCGTATATATAGTGGGCTAATATAGAGATGATGTAGAAATGCTTACGAAATGTAGAACGTGCAAGGTAGAATTCATGTACGTGTGAAACTTTAAACGGAGAAGTGACGAGAAATGTAACGTGGAGAAGTGCGCAGAAAGTATACATACGATGATGTAACGAATAAGCATATAAGGTTATACTCTACGTAGCTATATTCTATGTAAAATGTATTCAAGTATAATCAAGACTTTGCTAAAAACGAATATATAAATGTGTGTTAAAGGTTGTACTGTGTAGAAGGCTTTTTGTGAAAATGCTAGAAAGGTTTAGGTCATTTGTGATTCTAACCTGGCTGACTAAGGGTTAGCTGGAGCACAGTCCGATGTATATAATTTAGCGGACTTACAGGAGTCGTAAATAGCTTGATGTGGACGTGAGAGCCAAGAAGTCTAGCACTTGTTAGATTTAAGGTGACAACGCTGGACGAGGTTTATGGCCTGAACGTGATGAGAAGCGTTTGGAATTTGAGAGTTGTTTTGAGAAGTCCATTCACAGGACCTAGAAGGGTCAACATCATAGTCGTAGTTTAAAGTTCTGTTGACGATGTTGACTTGTGCTCTGAAATGTCAATTATAAATATTGAATGAAGTCACCAATAAGAAGATGAAGATGACATCTAAAGAAGAAAGGTCAACTTAACGGACGACGAAAGAGATGAAGCAATGGAAGAAGCTAGAAGCTGACATCATCGGGGAAAGTCCGTGGTGGGCGTCAAGGGGCGTTCCACCCACACTGTGATTGTGTATTTTAGGGACAGCACCCCGGGGAGGAGGTAGCAATTGGCAATTGGAGATTAGGAACAGTAAGGGAATTGCTCAAGAGAGAAGGCAACGGTAGATGACTTGAGCAGATGCGCTGAGAGAGATCAGAGCGCCAAAGAGCAGTAGGCCGAGGACCCTTAGAGAGCGGATGGGTAGGCAGAGAGGGTACTGCTTCTTAAACTTAAGTTACCTTTAGAGGCGAAGAGAGTTTGATCTTCTTTGGAAGTCAAACTGCTGACACCTTTTTAGGTTAGGAACTAACGAAGTAGGGATGTCACTTAGCATAGAGTAGGGGCAGATTTAACGTGATATTTTTTTTCTCTTTCTGTAGATGACGCCAAGGAACCACTTCACATCGAAGCTTTAAATTGCTGAATGTGGAATTGATTTTGTATTCTTTTGTATACTTTGATCCCGAGAGGATTGTATTTGCATTTAACTTTGATTTTTTATATAAAACTTTCAAACTTTATCAGTTGTAAGTGGTTCTTCTGAGTGGCGTCCGTTAATGGGGTTTGTCTAAACCTATACAGGGGTGGTCTTTTACTCAATGACAGATACTAGCGGTCCAAAATAGATGAATGAGATAAGTTATTAAATTGATCATAAATTGATATCAAAATCTCATTCCCCGCAGTTGGTAGCAGAGGATGGTTATCTTCTTGAGGAAGACGACCTAGGCCAGGTTTAGTTTACCCCAAGGTCCCTAGTCATCGACGACCAGAAGAAGAATTGCAGTCGAAGACGGTGCTGACGGTGCGACGAGAGAAAAGCAGCAGAGTCGGTCGAGAGTGAGTATAAGGGTCATGCGTTGTAAGATTGCGGTGTTTTATGTTGTTCCTGTGTTGTAATGTCAAGCGGAGTTGAATGCCTGTAGTGTGATTGAGGGAAGGTTGTGAGCGCGCGCAACCGGATGAAATCTTAAGTTCCAAGAAAGGACTTAAGTGGTTCGGGTGTATCGAACACCCAGAGTAATTTGTCTACCATTGAAAGGGAGTCATGAGGTACCATTGATTTCCCGACAGACCGATGATAGGGGGAGCGTATGAGTGAGTGAATGAGTAACGGACGCTGGTCGTACGTTTACTGTGTGTAAGTAACCTATCAGTTGAGGCGATCGTCTGACCGTAAGAGGGAAGACGTTTCGTCAGTTGAGGTGACAATTACAGTTAGACTGTGGCCGTACAGTCAGAGAAAAGTGATCGCTTGGACGGAAGTAGTCATTTTTCAGTGTATGAATGAAAACGCATATGAAATCGTGAGACGAGTTGAGAAAGAAGGAGAATTGCTGCAAGAGGAAACGAGTGACGTCAGCATAGAACCGCGCTGAGATTGGTTAGTTTGTCAGACGTCAGCGGAGAGTCGCACTGAGATAGGCCGATTAGCGAGAGCCGCGTAGGGATTGGTTGTTGGTTGTCAGTGGGACATAAACAAGGAAGAGTAAAGGGAAAATTGTAAAACATCAAAAATGAAGTGTTTTAAGAGTTTAAGAGCACTCTTTAGGAGAAATAGAAGAAACTTATATGCCGGAGAGGAAGCTCCACCAGAAGGCACACCAGCTTATTATATGGCAGTGAATGTAGGCTTGCACTCGATATTATGGATTTCCGAGTGGAATAAGCTAACTGAAGGGAATAAGGAACTGACGTTTCCGAGATTTGGAACGTTTAAACTAGATGTGTTGAACGAACTAAAAGCGGTAATGCTTGCAACGAGACCTCTACCGAGGCCAACACAGTTCGAAGCACTTAGTGTATGGTTTAGAACAGCACACGAAAAGAGCGTAAAGAGGCGCCAAGAAAGAGTGAGAAGATCGGTAAAAGCAGTGCAGGATGCTAAATGGGATGAGGAAGCTAAGAAATGGAGGGTGCAAAAGATAGAAGCAGACAAACTGTTCACCATGATAGAAGCCACGGGAGAAAGGAAATCTCTAGAAGAAGAAGAGGAAAGCGAGTCAGAAGAGGAACTGATAGAGAGGCTATTAACAGATAGACCACCTCCGTACAGCGGAGGGGCCGCAAGTCCTATTTTACCACAAGAGGACGGAGCTAGATGGGGGGAATATAAATCGATCCCAGTAACGGATTGGGATGCCAAGAAAGAGGAGGAAGTACCTCAATCTAGTTCCGAACAGAGAGTAGTGGGAAGATTCGTGGTCCAGAAAATGCCAGAAACACAACATGCAAGGTCTTACCAAATGCCAGATGCTCTACAAGTACCGGTTACCATAGGCCCTATTGTGTCAATCTACAACCCAGAAGGGGTCCAGCAGGAGGAACAGGCACGATGGGACAGGGATAGATCAGAGATGGAGAATAGGGATCAGAGGCAGATATTAGCACCGATGAGTCGGAGTACCCCATTAGATGCGGCAACAGGTCCCTGGGTAGAACAAGGGCGTCAAAGAGGGCCAATGGACTTAAGGGGACCAAAACCGAAGACCTTTAAGGAATTAAGGGAATACCTGAAGGATTGGGATACTGCCGAAGAGATTAGGAATAAAAGTGTAGAAACAGGAGCTGAATGGAGAGACCAAGATAACAGGATCCTCTCTCATTGTGGAGCTGGCGAAAGCAGCCCGGAGTGGGAGAGAGGGAGTCAAGAGAGCAGAGGAATTAATTGTCCTACTATCAGCGGAAATAGGCAAATGTGCGATGACAGGAGTACAGGGTGTGGCGAAGTGCCTCGCGTCACCTTTAGCGAAGGAGAACAAAGGACGCAGGAGTATCGTAATACTTTCAGGTGCACTCACCATACCCCGGGTGAAACAGTGCAACATTGGAATCACGGAAACATGGAGAGTCGCGAAGCGTCTCGACATGCATCCGGCGATAATAGACAAATTCATGAGAACATAGGGAGTCGCGAAACGTCTCGCCATACTTCTGGTGATCAGGATCGAGATCGTGGGAGCATGGGGAGCCATGAAGGACCTTATCGTTTATTGAGCGACACCAGACAGCAAGCGAGTTACAGTGATGTTGAACAGAACGGCGGATCCTATCTCGTATCTGGAGAAACCGAGCCAAAAAGGCGCAATGTAGGGATGGGGGATGGAGTAATGTTCCACCACACCCCACGGGAAGATGGAAAAGCTTGGGATCTAGAGAGGTGGGAACAAAGAGATGGAAGGAAAACTCCTCATAACTCACCTGTGTTCAGGCGTAGGGCGCATAGTGGAGGTGAGAGGGGTATGAACGAACCACCTAGGACTGACATACTGAGAGCTGAAATAAAAGCAAAACGGCTCGATGTAATGAGTTTGAAGTCAGACCTAGATGAAATAATTGACGGCACAGTGAAAATAGAGAGATTAGAATTGTACGCACCAGATGAAATATTGTTTATCTCCAAGGATGTTACTCGGAGAGCGAGGTCAGCTCATGAAAATTTATCGAATTTAGCAAATAGATATATGATAGACCTATCACGAACTAAAGCTTTACAGGGTAGCCATAGGTTAACTTGCTCGGATCAGGATCTGGATGAGCGTAGAACGATCGCGCTGAAGGTACACATAAGGGAATTGATTCAGAGTATTAGAATATGGAGAGATCTGGATAGATGGGAGGAAAGATGGTCTAAGAAGGGATCCGTAAGAAGGAGTTCACTTACAAGGTCCCCGGATACAGACCTAATGCGAATGGAAGCATTCCCTTTGCGAGAAATCGCGAACGGAAATTACGTTCACGTACCATGGAGTAGGGGGGATTTGGCGGCATTTACCAATTCCTTCCCAAAGCTTAGAGAAAATCCCGTCGAGTGGTACAAGCAGGTAGAAAGATTTGTGAAGATCTCGAAGGTGCTGTGGATCGATTTGAACCCATTGTTCGATATCGTAGTACCCGGAGATTTGTGGACGGCATGCAAGCTTAGTGTTGAATGGCCTACTTGTGAGCCTCCGAGAGACACACGGACGAATGGTCCATCAGTCAGAGTCATGGAGAAATACGAAAGAGTAATAACATGGCTAAAGGAGAAAGTGCCAGTGCAGGACATAGATTGGGTTAAGATAGATCGAACAACTCAAGAGCCCAAAGAGACAGTTCACGAGTTCTATGAGAGGCTACTGAAAGCATTTAAACAATACAGTGGGTTAGATGTAATGGATCCTAAGGACATAGGACAGTTTGTGTCGAAGTTTGTTCTAGGATTAAGACCAGACATAAGCTTGATGATACAACAGCATCTGATTTGTTGGCAGAACAAACCTTTAGATGAAATTCTTAGGTATGCAAGGTACTGTAGCGATGAGATAGATTCAAAGGCAAAGAAACTCAAGGAAAAGTTAATGCTGGTACAAATGCAAGCAGCTGGAAAGGGTGGACAGCGGCAAGTTGGCAACAGGGAATAGGAACGCAAGCAAAGAAGCAGAATAATCAGAGCAGAGATGAGGAAGAAAGACCGAGACCGAGAATGGATATCGCGACACTGAAAAAGACAACGAGGTGTCATCAGTGTAACGAAGTGGGACATTGGAGACGCGAGTGTCCTTACAATGTTGAGACAGGGGAATTAGAACAAGAGGAGGAAGAGGTACAGAATAACGTGGTTAAGGGAGCCGCAGCCCCGAAGGGAAAGTTTATCAAAGGGGGGACTCAGACTCCTCGAGCCCCGTTTCCTCAACCGCCTCGCATCACAAACGGAGGGAAAACCTATAGACAAATGCCATTGTTTGTAGGAGGAGAGGAATGCTATTACGTTGATCCTCTTACAGGGCAACGAGTGAATAGGGAGGAAGACTGTACTCTAGGAGCAGCCCTGGAAGTAGATCAGAGAGGACCATACGTAGAGGCTGAAGTAGCTGGATGTCCTACAACCTTTTTGGTAGATACGGGTGCCACTCGATCTACTCTGAGATCAGCGGTAGTCCCAGGTTTGCCAATATCGGGAGAGACGATTCAGGTGGTAGGAGTCGCAAACAAGAGGATGACGAATCCTCTGACAGAACCAGTGTCAGTAAAAATAGGGAATTACAGTGACGAACATCAGTTTGTGATCTGTGATTCTAGCCCTGTGTGTTTGCTAGGAAGAGATCTATTGTGTAAACTGAATTGCACAATACATTGTACACCTGAAGGAGTAGAAGTGCAGACGAATGATGAGGATGCTGATTTTAAAATTGTAAACTCGCAAGAGTGCGTGGAACTATATCCTACCTTAACAGTGGAGGAACTTCCACAGGATTTGAGAGAGAAAGTGTCAGCTGAGGTGTGGGATTTTACTGGAGAAGAAATAGGACTGATTAAGGGAGTAGAACCAGTAAAAATCTTGGTAAGAGCCAATGCTGAGTATCCAAGAACCCCACAATACAAGTTGACTCCAGAGACGATTGCAGGAATAAAGCCTGTGATCGAATCCATGATTAAACAGGGAATACTGAAGGAGATCGTGGGAAGTCCATGTAACTCCCCGATTATGGGTTTGCAGAAGCCTAGTGGAAAATACAGAATAGTGCAGGATCTTCGGAAGATTAATAATATTGTTGTCTCATGTTGTCCAGTGGTACCGAATCCATCAGTGATATTATTTCAGATACCGTTCCAAGCTGAATGGTTTACAGTGATAGATTTATGCCAGGCTTTCTTTTCGATACCTTTAGATGAAGAGAGCCAGTATCTTTTCGCTTTTAAGCTGGAAGATCGCGTCTTAACATGGTGTCGTATCCCTCAGGGGTATACAGAAAGCCCATCGATCTTTAACCAGTTATTAAAACGAAATCTTGAAAGTCTAGTACTGCCCAAGAATTCGGTTCTAGTCCAGTACATAGACGACCTCCTAGTTGCGTCAGAAACTGAGGAAGCTTGCAGGAAAGACACCATAACCTTGTTAAATCACTTGGCTGAGAATGGACACAAGGTGTCTCCAGGTAAATTGCAATATTGTAAGACTGAAGTGCAATACTTGGGCCATAGGATTGAAAAGGGAAAGCGGAAGGTGTCTCCAGACAGAATAGAGGCGATCATGAAAATGAATGCGCCTACAACACAAAGAGAAGTCAGGATGTTTCTAGGTATGGTCGGTTACTGTCGGCAGTGGATAGCCAACTTTTCGCTGAAGGCAAAACCGTTATTACAACTGACGCACAAAGGAGTAAGTGATCCGGTACCATGGGACAAAGATTGTTTGATGGCATTTTTGCAGCTGAGGGAGGACTTATGTCGTGCCCCGGCTTTAGGAATGCCTGATTACACAAAACCGTTCTTGCTTTACTGCTGCGAAAGAGAGGGATGCGCTTTAGCAGTTTTAGCTCAGATCCACGGAGATGCGCGTAGACCAGTGGCGTATTTCTCGGCTACATTAGATCCAGTAGCCGCAGGGTTGCCCGGATGTCTCAAATCCGTAGCTGCAACGGGTGTCAGCATTGAACGATCTGAAAGCGTAGTCATGGGTCATCAGTTAGAGGTGTATGTACCACATTCTGTAGAATTGTTAATGACCAGGACTAAGACTCAGCATCTGTAGGAAGGTGGCTACCTGACTATGGTTACCCCAGATTTTTTGCCCTGTGTTTAGCTGGTTTTCGACTTAGTTGGCCTGGTTCCCTGCTAATCAGGGCCCCAGGCTATCTGCTCTCTCTGTAAAATGGATTCCATGTACCCTAGGTGCATAACTAGATTGGCTTGGGTCACCTTATCAGCCCCTGTACAGAGCACTATAGGTGCCCAGGGCATAGGTGCATCCAAGGCCTACCAGGGGCTGCAGCATATCTTTTGCCACCCCTGGCTGGCTATCTAAATTGACACAACTGGCTGATCACTCAGCTGGGGCAAGTGGGTGTAATCACCCCTTGCTTAGATATAGTATACCTATATCTAAACCTATATCTGGACACATATATAGCCTGTAAGCCACTCCTATGGAAGGCCTCATCAATCCTGGAGGCAGAGTGCGTGGTTTTATGTGAGATGGTGCTCTGGCATGAGCTGAGCCTGTCTGCAGCTGTCGGGAACAACTCCCTAAGCTGATCCGGGATAATGCCAAACCATATACTATTAAGTGCATTATAATCCTCGCGGTTATATAGCAACTTTGGTTTGGCTTTATCAAAACATGTCGTGTAAGGTGTCATACGAATTGGAATACTATCCCCTCGCCAGTTCTGGCGACGGGGATAGCATTCCACCCTTCTAGAGGGAGAAGACATGTTACTTTACTGAAACGCGGTTGATTTAAAATGAGCCTCAGATCCACAAAATGGATGCCCCTGCCACAGACACGGGTCTGACCTCCTGCTGCTGACCGAAACCCGGCAGAGGAGGCCTGGACAAAGAGTTTCCTGTCACAGGGCGGTGTCAAACCACCCCAGACAGGAGATAGTGGATTGGAGTAGGGAGGTTTCAATGAAACCAGACACTGCCTGGGGAGCACAAGGCTGCCCCTTGCAGGATCCGGCCAAACCGGTTCTGGGGCCTCCCAGCCCCTGTCCCAGCGCGGCCAGGATCAAAGGAGAGGGGTGTAACCACCCCCTTCCTGGGTCCCACCCATAGGAGGGGACCTAGCAGGATGTCCAACCCCCTAGATTCGAATAAGAGGGGGAGCAGTCCCAACGGACCTCAGATCATCCTGAAGAAACATAAGAAACGAAATCTGGACCCTTCGACTTTCTACACGACGTGAGAAGACTGAAGAATCTCCCTTGTGGTCAAGGAGTGACCACCCTGTGCAAACAGGCACCATCCAGCCCTCGACCCTTGCTTTGTTGCAGTTCCCGCCGGAACTCGAGCGACAGAGATCGACGAGATCAAGCTTGCCTGCCTTCTACCTGCCCGATCCACAGTCCCTGCAGAGCTGAGACCCGTGGAGGCGACCGGAAGCGTGGGGCACGCCATCTTGAAAAGGCCACGAGACGCTGACCGTGCGGCCCACGAGTGACCCTCGAAGCTGTACACCGGGGTTTGAGAAGCCCCAGCCCCGAGCTCCACTTGCACCAAAGCTCACCCCTCCACACTCGACGAGTGCTGCGTGGGGCCCTTCTGCTTGTGTGCGCTCGACGCGTTGGCCCGGTCACTTGCCAGCTGGCTTGTGGCCCCTGTGCCGACGAACTTCGAAATACGACTTGCTTTTCTGGTTGCTCCAGATCTGCACCAGCTCCTGTGAAAAGGAGCACCCACTCTGACCCTCCTGGTTCGAGTGATAAGCAATCTCCCGGTTCCGCGTGGATTGCTTTTGCCAAGTGCTGTTTGCTACAATCTTCAAGCCGACGGTGCTGACGGCGAGAGCCTACGTGGGACAGATCGTGACCTGCTCCTGGACGTCGCAGATGCCCCAGAGCCCACGTGACAGTGGAGAGAAGCCTATCGACAACTGCCTGATTGCGCCCGACATTGCCTGGTTCCGTCCTGGTTCCACCCTGGTCACTGCTGAGTGACCCAGACTCTGTCCCCTCTGCTTTCAGGTACTTTTCTACATCGATCCACCCTTGGATCGCACCGGACACTTCTGCTTCACAGCGCCTGCAGCTGCAACAGCTCCAAGCACCCAGAACCTGCGTGACAGAACCCGACGCCACTTCGACCCTGTGCACCCACGGCCTGTGGGTGAGGTAACTTTGCAACGCCGGTGTCTTTACACTGGTACACACCTCTAGGGTCTGTGTCTAAAGTTTTGTGTTCCTAGGTTCAGCGGAAGTATCTTTTTATTCACTTTAATTGACTTTTACGCACCATTGACAGTGCATTGGTGCGCGCTGCACTTTCCGTGCTGCATCCGTCTCCTGTGGGCTACTCCCGACTTCTTCATTGCTTGTCCTGACTGCTCCCAGCGAATCTCTAGGCCCTAGGCCTAACCATTGTTCGTAAAGTGTTACTTATACCACTTTTTTGATATATGGTCTGAGTGGCCACCCGCCCTCATCCATAAACGTGCAACTTTATATGTGTAACAGTGCTTTTGATTTAACGCTTGTGCCCCTTTCCTCATAAAGAGTACTGGGGAGTAATTTAGAAATAAATACATATATTTTTATAATATATACTTGTGTGGTGTCCTTTCATTTGATTACAGGATTGTATGTGGTAAAACAAGCTCGCTTAACACGACCTCTTAAGTTAAGCCTTTAAGGCTGCTTAGTCCATGCTACCACTAGGATAGCTTGTCTACAAGGTTGACTTACAACCTGACATCTTTGGGGTTTGCTTGGACTGATAACCAGTGGTTCCAGAATTGGAAACACTACCTATCAGGCCAACTTCTCACATTGGTGTGCAGCGGTGCGGATTTGAGCTTGCTGTTTGTTTTACCATTGCAATCTTTATCAAATTGAAAGATCACATCAAGTACCTCTAGGTACATATAAATCAAAAGCTTAGCATATTAAGTTCTACTGAACTTAGTAGTTGTAGATTAAAGGGATTAGCACACCCTGACTACAACTCACTAGCAAGGTACAGTAGGAAACCACTTAGTGTAGGTAAGTGCATCACTTACACCTCACTAGCAGTCATGTCTGATACAGGTAGAGCCTCAGGCTCTGCTCCTGTAATAGTTGATCCTATAGGGACAACATCCAGATATGACAACCTTAGCCACAAAGACCTGAGTGCCTTGTGCACAGCCAGGGGGCTAAAAAGGGGCAGAGGCCCTACCATTCCTTCCCTAATAGCTATCCTAGAAAAGGATGACTTAGATAAGGTGAGTCAGGCTCCCTTAGATTCAGGTGAAGGGATACACTCCCCTGAGAATGAGAATCTTCCAGAAGAAGAGGAGGAAGAGGAAGAGGAAGGCTCTGATTTAGAAGAGCCTGAAGATCAGGATCAGAGGGGAAACCAGGTACAGGTTGCCAGGCTTAACCAGGCCAACCTGGACCTACATGAGAATGGAGAGGGCCAGCACCACTCTAGATCTCATAACCACATTCTCCCAGGTAACAGGAGGGTGAGATCTCAATCAAGGGACTCTCATCTTTCTAGTGCCTCAAGAGAATCTCAAAGAGGGATGACTCCCTCCCAGAGAAAAGAGCATAGGGCCAGGATGAGGGCTGTCCAACTCCAAATAGAAAGGGAAGAGGTAGCCTTGGCTCAAGCTAAACTTGCTTTAGCAAGAGAAAGAAAATTGTGTGGCTTAGATGCCACTGGTGGCAGCAAAATTCCTAAAGACAGGTCCTATGATAGTAGAAACCTGACTAAGATTGTGCCCCCCTATCAGGAAGGGGATGACATCCACAAATGGATGACTGCTCTGGAGAGAGCCTGCATGGTACAGCAGGTTCCTGAGGAACAGTGGGCAGCAATCTTATGGTACTCCTTTTCAGAGAAAGGGAGAGATAGGCTCCTCACTGTCAGACATGAGGATGCCAGCAATTACAAAGTCCTGAAGAGTGTTCTAATAGATGGGTTTGGCTTAACCACTGAACAGTACAGGTTAAAGTTCAGAGACACCCAGAAGACACAGACTCAGGACTGGACTGATTTTGTTGATTGTGCAACTAAGGCTCTGGAGGGTTGGCTAAATGGCAGCAAAGTACATGACTTCACAGGATTGTATAATTTGATTATGAGGGAGCAGATCCTAAGTAATTGTCAGAACCAGCTCTTACACCAGCACCTGGTGGACTCAGATTTGACCTCTCCCCAAGAATTGGGAAAGAGGGCAGATAAGTGGGTCAGAACCAGGATTAGGCCTAAGAATCAGGACAATAACCAGAAGAAGGAGTCTACCAAGCCTCAAGATAAGGGTGGGGATAAAAGTAAAGAAAACACTTCCCCAGGGCCCCAAAACTCCAAGAAGGGGGGTGGGTCCCAAGACACTTCATCAACTGACAAAAAGCCTTATTGTCATGCCTGTAAACAGGTTGGGCATTACAAAACATACAGCTGTTGTCCCAAGAATGGCAATAAAGAAAACATACCTCCAAAGCCAGCTCCAACACCTCCTGTTACTGTCAGCAGTAATCCCCCAGGAAGTGGGAGCACACCCAGGAATCTGGGTGGGTTTACTTTTGGAGCCCAAGGGGACCCTGGCCTAGCCAGGTCCCCATCCCCAAATGCTCTTGTTTATGAGACTGGCATGGGGTTTGCCAACTTCTCTGTTTGCCCAAATACCTTGAGCAAATATAGACAAGAACCCATCATCAATGGTTTGAAAGTTGAAGCCTTTAGAGACACAGGGGCTAGCATCACCATGGTGGCTGACTGTATAGTCCCCTCTAAGCAACTTTTACCTGGTGCCACATACCAGGTAACAAACATTGATGGCATCCAAACAAATCATCCCATGGCAGTAGTAAGTCTCAGCTGGGGAGGTGTCATTGGCCCAAAGAGAGTGGCAGTGTCACCAAACTTGCCTGTAGACTGTCTACTGGGTAATGATTTGGAAATCTCAGCCTGGGCTGAGGTTGAACAGAAAATCCATTCTAGAATGGTAAATTCCAATGGAAAGGTTAGTGGGGCTGTACTGGCTATAGCCCCAATTCAAGATGTCCTTCCTGAAAAGGTTGGTAGGGCTGAGCAACTCTCTGCCCCATCTTTACCAGAAGCTCTTCCAAGACAGAATAGCAAAGCTGTTATGATAACAGCAGAAACCCAAACTGAGTCTCCTCCTGAAAAGGTTGGTGGGGCTGTGATGGCCACAGCCCAAACTCAAACAGATATGTGTGTTGTGAAGCCTGAAATGATGGATCACTCCACCCAAACTGAGAGCATGGAGGAGGAAGAGAAATCTCCCCCTCACCAGACAGTAGGACAGGATCAGCCTCCTCAGGGAACTGATCTTACCCCTGATGAAGGAACTGCCCCAGAGGTTGTTAGGCCTGGCCTGACAGAGCCTCTGATGGCAGTGGACCCTTCTCAGGTGGGATCCAGTCTGGAGCAGGTAACCTGCCCCTCTCTACCTTGCCTCAGTCAGCCCAGGGCTGCAGAGGACAAGAAGGACAGTGAGACCCAGAGGGCCCCCAGTCAAATAAAGCACCCCCATCAACAGATTAGGGGCACCAAAACTAGTAGGCCTAGTAAGGTGAAAACTTTAAAAACTCCTGAGGGAGCCCCCTTAAAAACAGTTAGGGACCTCCCACAGATGGATTCTGTTGGGCACAGCCAAACCTGGGACCCAAAGGGCCCAAACCTGAACTGTCCCTCCAGCAAGCCAAACAGAGGGACCCAGCCTCCAGCTTTAGGTAGCCAGAGGTTGACCCTGAGAGCTCAGTGCAACTCAGTTGAAGAAAGAAAGGCACACATGGTGGAAGATAATTGGAGGAAGCTGAGTCCTAAATTAGTGGAACCTCACTTCAAAACTCCATATCCAAACCAGCCTTCTAACTTGCAAAGACACACCCAAGGTAGTGATTCCCTATGGTGGAGACCCTCTGATACCCCAAGGGTGAGGGACTGCTTAGTGGACCATGAGACAGGGGGTACCCATGCTAGTGCAGGTACTTCCTTATATGGCCACTCAGGCAATATAGGCTTACCTGGCCAAGGATAGCCTTATCTCCTTTCGTTTGGGGGGGGGTTATGTAGGAAGGTGGCTACCTGACTATGGTTACCCCAGATTTTTTGCCCTGTGTTTAGCTGGTTTTCGACTTAGTTGGCCTGGTTCCCTGCTAATCAGGGCCCCAGGCTATCTGCTCTCTCTGTAAAATGGATTCCATGTACCCTAGGTGCATAACTAGATTGGCTTGGGTCACCTTATCAGCCCCTGTACAGAGCACTATAGGTGCCCAGGGCATAGGTGCATCCAAGGCCTACCAGGGGCTGCAGCATATCTTTTGCCACCCCTGGCTGGCTATCTAAATTGACACAACTGGCTGATCACTCAGCTGGGGCAAGTGGGTGTAATCACCCCTTGCTTAGATATAGTATACCTATATCTAAACCTATATCTGGACACATATATAGCCTGTAAGCCACTCCTATGGAAGGCCTCATCAATCCTGGAGGCAGAGTGCGTGGTTTTATGTGAGATGGTGCTCTGGCATGAGCTGAGCCTGTCTGCAGCTGTCGGGAACAACTCCCTAAGCTGATCCGGGATAATGCCAAACCATATACTATTAAGTGCATTATAATCCTCGCGGTTATATAGCAACTTTGGTTTGGCTTTATCAAAACATGTCGTGTAAGGTGTCATACGAATTGGAATACTATCCCCTCGCCAGTTCTGGCGACGGGGATAGCATTCCACCCTTCTAGAGGGAGAAGACATGTTACTTTACTGAAACGCGGTTGATTTAAAATGAGCCTCAGATCCACAAAATGGATGCCCCTGCCACAGACACGGGTCTGACCTCCTGCTGCTGACCGAAACCCGGCAGAGGAGGCCTGGACAAAGAGTTTCCTGTCACAGGGCGGTGTCAAACCACCCCAGACAGGAGATAGTGGATTGGAGTAGGGAGGTTTCAATGAAACCAGACACTGCCTGGGGAGCACAAGGCTGCCCCTTGCAGGATCCGGCCAAACCGGTTCTGGGGCCTCCCAGCCCCTGTCCCAGCGCGGCCAGGATCAAAGGAGAGGGGTGTAACCACCCCCTTCCTGGGTCCCACCCATAGGAGGGGACCTAGCAGGATGTCCAACCCCCTAGATTCGAATAAGAGGGGGAGCAGTCCCAACGGACCTCAGATCATCCTGAAGAAACATAAGAAACGAAATCTGGACCCTTCGACTTTCTACACGACGTGAGAAGACTGAAGAATCTCCCTTGTGGTCAAGGAGTGACCACCCTGTGCAAACAGGCACCATCCAGCCCTCGACCCTTGCTTTGTTGCAGTTCCCGCCGGAACTCGAGCGACAGAGATCGACGAGATCAAGCTTGCCTGCCTTCTACCTGCCCGATCCACAGTCCCTGCAGAGCTGAGACCCGTGGAGGCGACCGGAAGCGTGGGGCACGCCATCTTGAAAAGGCCACGAGACGCTGACCGTGCGGCCCACGAGTGACCCTCGAAGCTGTACACCGGGGTTTGAGAAGCCCCAGCCCCGAGCTCCACTTGCACCAAAGCTCACCCCTCCACACTCGACGAGTGCTGCGTGGGGCCCTTCTGCTTGTGTGCGCTCGACGCGTTGGCCCGGTCACTTGCCAGCTGGCTTGTGGCCCCTGTGCCGACGAACTTCGAAATACGACTTGCTTTTCTGGTTGCTCCAGATCTGCACCAGCTCCTGTGAAAAGGAGCACCCACTCTGACCCTCCTGGTTCGAGTGATAAGCAATCTCCCGGTTCCGCGTGGATTGCTTTTGCCAAGTGCTGTTTGCTACAATCTTCAAGCCGACGGTGCTGACGGCGAGAGCCTACGTGGGACAGATCGTGACCTGCTCCTGGACGTCGCAGATGCCCCAGAGCCCACGTGACAGCGGAGAGAAGCCTATCGACAACTGCCTGATTGCGCCCGACATTGCCTGGTTCCGTCCTGGTTCCACCCTGGTCACTGCTGAGTGACCCAGACTCTGTCCCCTCTGCTTTCAGGTACTTTTCTACATCGATCCACCCTTGGATCGCACCGGACACTTCTGCTTCACAGCGCCTGCAGCTGCAACAGCTCCAAGCACCCAGAACCTGCGTGACAGAACCCGACGCCACTTCGACCCTGTGCACCCACGGCCTGTGGGTGAGGTAACTTTGCAACGCCGGTGTCTTTACACTGGTACACACCTCTAGGGTCTGTGTCTAAAGTTTTGTGTTCCTAGGTTCAGCGGAAGTATCTTTTTATTCACTTTAATTGACTTTTACGCACCATTGACAGTGCATTGGTGCGCGCTGCACTTTCCGTGCTGCATCCGTCTCCTGTGGGCTACTCCCGACTTCTTCATTGCTTGTCCTGACTGCTCCCAGCGAATCTCTAGGCCCTAGGCCTAACCATTGTTCGTAAAGTGTTACTTATACCACTTTTTTGATATATGGTCTGAGTGGCCACCCGCCCTCATCCATAAACGTGCAACTTTATATGTGTAACAGTGCTTTTGATTTAACGCTTGTGCCCCTTTCCTCATAAAGAGTACTGGGGAGTAATTTAGAAATAAATACATATATTTTTATAATATATACTTGTGTGGTGTCCTTTCATTTGATTACAGGATTGTATGTGGTAAAACAAGCTCGCTTAACACGACCTCTTAAGTTAAGCCTTTAAGGCTGCTTAGTCCATGCTACCACTAGGATAGCTTGTCTACAAGGTTGACTTACAACCTGACATCTTTGGGGTTTGCTTGGACTGATAACCAGTGGTTCCAGAATTGGAAACACTACCTATCAGGCCAACTTCTCACAGCATCTGACAAATAGCAGGCTCACACGCTACGAGCAAGTCATACTGGCTGCCGAGAATGTGACCCTAAAAAGATGCTCCGTCTTGAATCCTGCAACTTTGATGCCACTTCCGAATGAGGTGGATGATGCAAATTGTACAGATCATGACTGCCTTGATGTGACTGAACTATGCACCAAACCGAGACCCGATATTGTGGATGAGCCATTGACTGACCCAGATGAAATTTTCTTTGTTGATGGTTCATGTGTAAGAGACAATATCGGTCAGCTGAGAGCAGCTTATGCAGTTTGCACAATTACGAGGGTAATAGAAGCCGCTTGCCTGGAAGGAGTACACTCCGCTCAGGTAGCTGAAATTGTTGCTTTGACTCGTGCTTGCTTAGCGGGCGACAAACTTCGAGTCACCATATACACCGATAGCCAGTATGGTTTCGGGGTAGTTCACGATTACGGGCAGTTATGGTCTCAAAGAGGTTACATGACCTCCTCGGGTTCTCCCATTAGGAATGGAGAATTCGTGAGACTTTTGTTAGAAGCATTACAAGGTCCAACAGCCATAACAGTGGTTAAATGCGCTGCGCATACAAAGAATGTTGACTTTGTGTCACTAGGAAACCGCTATGCAGATGAGGTAGCGCGTTACTGCGCAGAACAGGGATATTCTCACACTGATGTAAAAGTGGGGGGAATCCAGGAAAGAACTGAATTGACAATGTTGTTAGACACTGTAGATACGTGGGATGAATTAAGAGGTGTTCAGGAAAATGCACCAGATGATGAGAAAAAGAGTTGGGAAACAGCTGGTTGCTCTAGAAGTGAGATGAATTTCTGGATATCTGCAGATGGGAGAGCAGTTTTACCGAATGAACTTGTTAATCCAATGGCAAGGAAATTGCATGGATCAGCACACATAGGAAGAGATGCTATGGTGAGAGTATTTAGACAGACGTGGTTTAATCCCAAATTTAGAGTAGCGGCAGAAGCTGTGTGTCAGCGATGTACGATCTGTCAGCAACTAAATGTGGGCAAGAGAACACCAGTTACGTTGAGTCACATTGGGAGGTCTGGGGGGCCTTTCAATAGGATGCAACTTGATTTTATAGAAATGCCTAAATGCAACAGACTCAGATACGTTTTAGTGATTGTTTGCATATTTTCTAGATGGGTTGAGGCTTACCCTACACGTAGGTGCGATACACTTACAGTAGCAAAATTGTTACTTAGAGAGTTGATACCGAGGTTTGGGGTGCCATCCTCTTTGGAATCGGACAGAGGAACTCATTTCAACAGCGAAATAGTGAAGATGCTATGTTCAGCTTTGAATATCGATCAGAAGTTACACTGCAGCTATCGACCAGAAGCTTCAGGGATCGTAGAGCAAATCAACAGCACGATAAAGTCCAGACTTGCCAAAGTTTGTTCAGCAACATCCCTGAGTTGGCCAGACGCACTTCCAGTGGTTCTTATGAGCATACGTAGCACACCGGATAGGAAAACAGGTCTCTCTCCTCATGAAGTGCTAATGGGGAGAGCCATGAGATTGCCATCGGTTCCGACTGCAGCTCTAGTGAACATCACAGACGATTTGATCTTGGACTACTGTAAGGGACTATCTGATGCCGTTAATTCTGTGTCCCTCCAGGTCCAGGCTGCAGAGGTTCCATCAGCACAAGACTTGTGCCATGACCTGAGTCCGGGAGACTGGGTCCTGGTGAAGAAGCATGTCAGGAAGAACTGCTTAGACGTGCGCTGGAGAGGACCGTTTCAAGTTATACTTGTGACAAATACTGCAGTAAAGTGTGGAGGTCTGCCAAACTGGATACATGCCTCACACACCCGAAGAGTGCCAACACCTCTAGAAGAAACAGCTCCTCTCTCGGATGAGAATCCAGCGGAAAGCGGAGAAGCCATAGAGGGGGAAAGCCAAGCTGTGGAGGTGAGCGAAGAGGCTGAGATCGAGACGGAACAGGTCGACGAAGGTCAGGACATCAGTGAGACCGAAGTCGCCTCAGGAGAAGAAAGTAATTGGGAGTCCGACACAGATATTGAACAAACTGAGAGTGACCAAGAGACAGGTCCAAGAACAAGGAGCAGAAGGACAAAGAGAGACGAAGCCAGTTGGCCGGAGAGAAAGAAAAGGCCAAGCTCAGAAGAAAAGCAAGAAAGAACTCTTGTTCCGATTGCAGAAGAATCAGACCAGGAGGAGGAAACTACAGACTCAGGAACTGAAAGTCCAAGGAGATCGAGGAGGGTACGTGTGCCCTGCAGAAGGTACGCCACCCCAGAGTGGACTTATCTAGCAGATGTCTTGGGGACAGAAATCTGGGAGAGTGAAGAGAGTGAAAGTAATCGATCACGATCCATTTGTGGCAGTGGAGATATGGATGTTGACGCCTGGACTCGAGACTGAGGGATTATTGACTTTCACACTTCCCATACCCCCATATTTGAGTCAAATTCAAGATCTAGTACTAAATAGATTACAATTTCCAACTTTTGGCCAGCAAATGCCAGAAGAAGAAGAAAAAGTCATTCGTTTTGAATTATTAGAAATTGTTGTGAAGGCTGCAGGTGCGAGAATAATTGTTGATGCATAAAAGACTTTGTGTATAAGCTATAAAGAAGAAGATAACCTAGCGCCGAGTGGAAAGAAGAATAAAATTAGGGATTACATTTAGAGGACGGAGAAGGGTTAGGGTTGCCTGTTGCAAAGAGAAAAAGACATTGTTGCGAAAAAAGAGACTTTGTAGATAAAGAGCATTTTACAGACTGTGAAAGAAAATAAAGCAAACAAAGACTTGCAAAGAAAAACTTTTCGCAAAAGAAGGAGCTACGCTGTTTTGATAACATGGAGAACGGCAACCCAAACCGAAAAGCTAGATGTATAGTAGGTACACTTATAGCAATAGTAATATTTCTCATAATTACAGTAGTGACAATATCATACATAATAGGACATGAAACAGATAAAGAAACAGCAAATGTACAGCCTATAAAGACTTTGAGACCTGCTCTTGTGGGAAAGAACAAAGAGGGCAACGTTATACGTGAAAAGGCGTTATTGGCAGATGAAGCTCGTAGGTTACACATAGACGAATCACAGGGAAACTTTAGGTCAAACGCATATGCTAAATTATTGTACGAGTATATTGATACCATGGAGGCCAAAGATTGCTACGTTTGTATGCAACTGCCGGCTTCTGTAGACGAAGGCATTAGATATCATCATCTTCCATTGACTTATGGGATAACATGTAGTTTACTGCTTAGTATATTTTATGGTAGGGAAGGATTTGAGTACTACTTTTCAAATTATGATTCGGTACTGCCTGAAGTTCCGAATTATAAGCAAATGAATAAGTGGGACTATTATAAAAAGGAGGATAGACTAGCTAAATTCTTTCTTCCTTGGGATACACTAGATACATCATATGCACGCAGAAATAACCTAACTTGCAAAGTGTCCGAGGTAGAGAAGAAGTTTATAGGACAAGTAGATGATAGATACAGAAGGCAGAAGATTTTAAAATTGTCAGGACAATGGAAAACGGATTGGACCGAAGAAGAGAAGGCACATAAAAAGAAAGGTAGCAATGGTCCAATAGCATTGGATAGAACGCAGAAAGGAAAGTTATGTTTAACTCGAAGCAAGACATATTATGAGAGTGTATTTGTAGGTGAAGTGAATTGCGAACATGCTTTTCGTTTAGAGTACTATACGAAAGATTTCATGAAGGGGATGCAAGCGATTCCGAATGTATATTTTGTATGTGGAAGAAATGCCTATGTAAAACTACCTGACAATTGGTATGGTTCGTGTTACTTGGCAATTGTCTTCCCCAAAATATATCATGCAAAGGATGTAGCGATAATAGAAGGAAAGGCTTCGAGGAGAGCGAAAAGGGAAGTAGGAGACGCAGAAGTAGTAGGAGATGTATTTGGAGCAATGTTTCCTATGTTAGGTTTAATACTTAACGACGTTAAGATCAGGAGACTGGCTACAGTTGTGGATAGATTATCTGCAAATACTGCAAGGTCATTAATGTTAGTAGAAGGTGAGATGCAGTCGATTAGAGCAATGGTTCTTCAGAACCGACTTGCTTTAGATGTACTGCTAGCAAAAGAAGGCGGAGTTTGTAAGGCTTTGAAGGTCCAGGAATGTTGTACTTATATTCCTGATAATTCAAAACCACTTGAGAAAGTCATACGGAACATTACACAGATTCATCAAGAGATCGAAGATTTATCAAAAATAAATGTTTGGGAAAAAGTTGGTCATGGAGTAGGAAAGGTTGGGAGTTGGTTTGCCAACCTTGGGAAAAGCATAGTATGGTACATAATAAAGCCTGTATTGATAGTATTAATTTGTATAATCACATTGTTAGGTTTAGTAAAATTGTATAAATGGTATAGGTCGAACCAGTTACAACGAACAATGAGAGAGCAAGAAAGGAGATTAGCTGCTTTACAAGATCAACAGTATAAAAGTTTAAGAGCTCTCGAGACGATGAAAAGAGGGAATATCGTAACTAGTTCGGTTTAGAAATGTTATTCAAATTGCGATTAGTGATGACTCCTAGAAGTCATCAAAGGGGGGACTGAGAGAGCGCAAATTTGAATGAAAATTATGTATGGGGCATATTTACAAGCACATTGAATAACGTAGGAATGAAACGTATATCGTAATGTGAAGTGACACTTATAGCATATAGATAACCGATGTAATTAACGTAAATATAGGAAACGTAACTATATTCACTTTAGAACATGTATTAGATTTAGAAGGCCCGTATATATAGTGGGCTAATATAGAGATGATGTAGAAATGCTTACGAAATGTAGAACGTGCAAGGTAGAATTCATGTACGTGTGAAACTTTAAACGGAGAAGTGACGAGAAATGTAACGTGGAGAAGTGCGCAGAAAGTATACATACGATGATGTAACGAATAAGCATATAAGGTTATACTCTACGTAGCTATATTCTATGTAAAATGTATTCAAGTATAATCAAGACTTTGCTAAAAACGAATATATAAATGTGTGTTAAAGGTTGTACTGTGTAGAAGGCTTTTTGTGAAAATGCTAGAAAGGTTTAGGTCATTTGTGATTCTAACCTGGCTGACTAAGGGTTAGCTGGAGCACAGTCCGATGTATATAATTTAGCGGACTTACAGGAGTCGTAAATAGCTTGATGTGGACGTGAGAGCCAAGAAGTCTAGCACTTGTTAGATTTAAGGTGACAACGCTGGACGAGGTTTATGGCCTGAACGTGATGAGAAGCGTTTGGAATTTGAGAGTTGTTTTGAGAAGTCCATTCACAGGACCTAGAAGGGTCAACATCATAGTCGTAGTTTAAAGTTCTGTTGACGATGTTGACTTGTGCTCTGAAATGTCAATTATAAATATTGAATGAAGTCACCAATAAGAAGATGAAGATGACATCTAAAGAAGAAAGGTCAACTTAACGGACGACGAAAGAGATGAAGCAATGGAAGAAGCTAGAAGCTGACATCATCGGGGAAAGTCCGTGGTGGGCGTCAAGGGGCGTTCCACCCACACTGTGATTGTGTATTTTAGGGACAGCACCCCGGGGAGGAGGTAGCAATTGGCAATTGGAGATTAGGAACAGTAAGGGAATTGCTCAAGAGAGAAGGCAACGGTAGATGACTTGAGCAGATGCGCTGAGAGAGATCAGAGCGCCAAAGAGCAGTAGGCCGAGGACCCTTAGAGAGCGGATGGGTAGGCAGAGAGGGTACTGCTTCTTAAACTTAAGTTACCTTTAGAGGCGAAGAGAGTTTGATCTTCTTTGGAAGTCAAACTGCTGACACCTTTTTAGGTTAGGAACTAACGAAGTAGGGATGTCACTTAGCATAGAGTAGGGGCAGATTTAACGTGATATTTTTTTTCTCTTTCTGTAGATGACGCCAAGGAACCACTTCACATCGAAGCTTTAAATTGCTGAATGTGGAATTGATTTTGTATTCTTTTGTATACTTTGATCCCGAGAGGATTGTATTTGCATTTAACTTTGATTTTTTATATAAAACTTTCAAACTTTATCAGTTGTAAGTGGTTCTTCTGAGTGGCGTCCGTTAATGGGGTTTGTCTAAACCTATACAGGGGTGGTCTTTTACTCAATGACAGATACTAGCGGTCCAAAATAGATGAATGAGATAAGTTATTAAATTGATCATAAATTGATATCAAAATCTCATTCCCCGCACATGCAGGCTGGTAGGTTGAGGATGAGGCTGGTGGCTGAGTTTTGTAAGGTCTGTGAGGTGTAACCTGCTATGCATGCAGGCTGGTGGGTTGAGGATGAGACTGGTGGCTTAGTTATGTAAGGTCTGTGAGGAGTAATATGCTACGCATGCAGGCTGGTGGGTTGAGGATGAGGCTGGTGGCTGAGTTTTGTAAGGTCTGTGAAGTGTAACATGCTATGCATGCAGGCTGGTAGGTTGAGGATTGTAGCTGAGTTGTGTAAGGTCTGTGAGGTGTAATGTGCTACGCATGTAGGCTGGTGGGTTGAGGACGAGGCTGGTGGCTGAGTTTTTTAAGGTCTGTGAGGCATATTGATTGAGCTATGTATGCAGGCTGATAGGTTGAGGACGAGGCTGGTGGCTGAGTTTTGTTAGGTCTGTGAGGTGGAAAGTGTTATGCATGCAGGCTGGTAGTTTGAGGATGAAGCTGGTGGCTGAGTTTTGTAAGGTCTGTGATGTGTAACGTGCTATGCATGCAGCAGACTGGTAGGTTGAGGATGAGGCTGGTGCCTGAGTTTTGGTAGGTCAATGTGGTGTAACATGCTATGCATGCATGCTGGGGAGTTGAGGATGGGGCTGGTGGCTGAGTTTTGTAACGTCTGTGATGTGTAACGTGCCCGGCATGCAGGCTGATCGGTTGAGCATGAAGCTGGTAACTGAGTTTTGTAAGGTCTGTGAGGTGGAAAGTGTTATGCATGCAGGCTGGTAGTTTGAGGATGAAGCTGGTGGCTGAGTTTTGTAAGGTCTGTGATGTGTAACCTGCTATGCATGCAGCAGACTGGTAGGTTGAGAGGGAGGCTGGTGTGTAACGTGCCCGGCATGCAGGCTGATCGGTTGAGCATGAAGCTGGTAACTGAGTTTTGTCAGGTCTGTGAGGTGTAACGTGCTATGCAGACAGACTGGTAGGTTGAGGATGAGACTGTTGGCTGAGTTTTGGAAGGTCTGTGAGGTGTAACGTGCTATGTAGGCAGGCTGGTGGCTTGAGGACGAGGCTGGTGGCTAAGTTTCGTAAGGTCAGTAAGGAATAAGGAGCTATGCATGCAGTCTGGTGCGTTGGGGATGAGGAGGGTGGCTGACTTTTATAAGGTATGTGAGGTGTAACATGCAATGCATGCAGGCTGGTGGGTTGAGGATGAGACTGGTGTCTGAGTTTTGTATGGTCTCTGAGGTCTAACATGCTATGCATGCAGGCTGTCGGGTTGAGGGTAAGGCTGGCAGCTATGTTTTGTAAGGTCTGTGAGGTATAAAATGCTATGCATGCAGGCTGGTAGGTTGAGAATGAGACTGGCGGCTGAGTTTTGTAAGGTCTGTGAGGTGTATTGTGCTATGCATGCAGGTTGGTGGGTTGCGGATGAGACTCCCGGCTGAGTTTTGTAAGGTTTGTGAAGTGTAACGTGCTATGCATGCAGGCTGACAGGTTGAGGATGAGGCTGGTGGCTGAGTTTTGTACAGTCTGTGAGGTGTAACTTGCTATGCATGCAGGTTGGTGAGTTGAGGATGAGGCTGGTGGCTGAGTTTTGTACGGTCTGTGATGTGCAATGTGCTATGCAGGCAGGCTGGTGGGCTGAGGATGAGGCTGGTTGCTGAGTTTTGTAAGGTCTATGAGGTCTAACGTGCTATGCAGGCAGACTGTTGGGCTGAGGATGAGGCTGGTGGCTGAGTTTTCTGTCTGTTAGGTGTAACGTGCTATAAATGCAGGCTGGTAGGTTGAGGATGAGACTGGTGGCTGAATTTTATACCGTCTGTGAGGTGTGACGTGCTATGCATGCTGGCTGGTAGGTTGAGGACGCGGATGGTGGCTGAGTTTTAGAAGGTCTGTGAGGTGTAAAGTGCTATGGATGCAGGCTGGTGGGTTGAGGACGAGGCTACTGGCTGAGTTTTGTTTTCTCTGAGGTGAAAAATGAGAGGATTGTAGGCTGGTGGGCTGAGGATGAGGCTGGTGTCTGAGTTTTGTAAGATCTGTGAGGTGTAACATGCAATGTAGGCAGGCTGGTGGGTTGAGGATGAGACTGGTGGCCGAGATTTGGAAGGTCTGTGAGATGTAACGAACTATGCAAGCAGGCTGGTAGGTTGAGGATGAGGCTGGTGGCTGAGTTTTGTAAGGTCTTTGAGGCGTATTGTTCTATGCATGCAGGCTGATAGGTTGAGGAAGAGGTTGGTGGCTGAATTTTGTACGGTCTGTGAGGTGTAGCGTGCCATGCAAGCAGGCTGGTAGGTTGAGGAAGAGGTTGGGGGCTGAGTTTTTTTAAGGTCTGTGAGTTGTTCCGTGCTATGCATGCAGGCTGGTGGGTTGAGGATGAGGCTAGAGGCTGAGTTTTGTAAGGTCTGTTAGGTGTTCCGTGCTATGCATTCAGACTGGTAGGTTGAGGACATGGCTGGTGGCTAAATTTTGTAAGGTCTGTGAGTTGTACCGTGCTATGCATGCAGGCTGGTAGGTTGAGGACAAGGCTGGAGGCTGTGTATTATAAGGTCTGTGAGGTGTAACTTGTCATGCATGAAGGCTGGTAGGATGAGGAAGAGGCTGGTGGCTCAGTTTTGTAAGGTTTTTGAGGTGTAACGTGCTATGAAAGCAGGCTGGTTTGTTGAGGATGAGGCTGGTGGCTGAGTTTTGTAAGGTCTCTGAGGTGTAACGTGCTATTCATGCAGGCTGTCATGTTGAGGATAAGGCTGGCAGCTGCCATGTCCTCAACCTACCAGTCTGAATGCATAGCACGGAACACCTAACAGACCTTACAAAACTCAGCCACCAGCCTCATCCTCAACCCACCAGCCTGCATGCATAGCACGGAACTTCTCACAGACCTTAAAAAACTCAGTCCCCAACCTCTTCCTCAACTTACCAGCCTGCTTGCATGGCACTCTACACCTCACAGACCTTACAAAACTCAGCCACCAGCCATGTCCTCAACCTACCAGCCTACATGCATAGCACGTTACACCTCAAACACCTTACAATTCAGAACCACCATCCTGGCCCTTATCCTACCAGGTTTCATGCATAGCAAGTTACACCTCACAGACCATATAAAACTCAGCCTCCAGCCTTGTCCCCAACCTACCAGCCCGCATGCACAGCACGGCACACCTCAAAGACCTTAAAAAACGTAGCCACCAGCCATTTCCTCAACCGACCAGCCTGCATGCATAGCACAGAACACCTAAAAGACCTTACAAAACTCAGCCACCAGCCTCGTCCTAAACCCACCAGCCTGCATGCATAGCACATAGCACGGAACACCTCACAGACCTTACAAAAACTCAGCCCCCAACCTCTTCCTCAACCTACCAGCCTGCTTGCATAGCACGTTACACCTCACAGACCGTACAAAACTCAGTCACTAACCTCTTCCGAAACCTATCAGCCTGCATGCATAGAACAATACGCCCCACAGACGTCACAAAACTCAGCCACGAGCCACGAGCCTCATCCTCAACACACCAACCTGCATGCCTAGCATGTTATGCCTCACAGACTTTACAAAACTCAGCCACCAGCCTCATCCTCAACACACCAGCCTGCTTTCATAGCACATTACACCTCAAAGACCTTACAAAGCAAAGCCTCTGGCCTCGTCCTCACCTTCATGCATAGCAAGTTACACCTCAAAGACCTTATAAAACTCAACCTCCAGCCTTGTCCTCAACCAACCAGCCTGCATGCATAGCACGGTACACTTCACAGACCTTACACAACTCAGCCACCTGCCATGTCCTCAACCTACCAGCCTGCATGCATAGCACAGAACACCTAACAGACCTTAGAAAACTCAGCCACCAGCCACCAGCCTCGTCCTCAACCCACCAGCCTGCATGCAGAGCACGGAACTCCTCCCAGACCTTACAAAAACTCAGCCCCCAACCTCTTCCTCAACCTACCAGCCTGCTAACATAGCACGTTACACCTCACAGACCATACAAAACTCAGTCACCAACCTCTTCCTCAACCTATCAGCCTGCATGCATAGAACAATACGCCTCACAGACGTCACAAAACTCAGCCACGAGCCTCATCCTCAACACACCAACCTGCATGCCTAGCACGTTACACCTCACAGACCTTCCAAAACTCAGCCACCAGCCTCATCCTCAACCTGTCAGACTGCATGCATAGCATTTTACACCTCACAGACCTTACAAAACCTAGCTGCCAGCCTTATCCTCAACCCGACAGCCTGCATGAATAGCACGTTACACCTCAGAGACCTTACAAAACTCAGCCACCAGCCTCATCCTCAACCTGCCAGACTGCATGCATAGCATGTTACACCTCACAGACCTTAGAAAACATAGCTGCCAGCCTTATCCTCAACCCGACAGCCTGCATGAATAGCACGTTACACCTCAAAGACCTTACAAAACAGAGCCAGCAGTCTCGTCCTCATGCTACCAGCCTTCAGGCATAGCAAGTTACACCTCACAGACCTTATAAAACTCAGCCTCCAGCCTTGTCCCCAACCTACCAGCCTGCATGCATAGCACGGTACACCTCAGAGACTTTACAAAACTCAGCCACCAGCCATGGCCTCAACCTACCAGCCTGTATGCATAGCACGGAACACCTAACAGACCTTACAAAAATCAGCCACCAGCCTCATCCTCAACCCACCAGCCCGCATGCATAGCACAGAACACCTCACAGATCTTACAAAACGCAGCCGCCAGTCTCATTCTAAACCTACCAGCCTGCATGCATAGCATGTTAGACCTCACAGACCTTACAAAGCTTAGACACCAGTCTCATCCTCAACCCACCAGCCTGCATGCATAGGACTTTACAACTCACAGACCTTACAAAAATCAGTCACCATCCGCATCCCCAACGCACCAGACTGCATGCATAGCTCGTTATTCCTCACTGACCTTACAAAACTCAGCCACCAGCCTCGTCCTCAAGCCACCAGCCTGCATGCATAGCATGTTACACCACAGAGACCTAACAAAACTCAGCGACCAGCCTCATCCTCAACTTACCAGCCTGTTGCATGCATAGCACGTTACACATCACCGACCTTACAAAACTCAGCCACCAGCCTCGTCCTCAACCTATGAGCCTGCACGCATAGCTCAATCAATACACCTGACAGACCTTAAAAAACTCAGCCACCAGCCTCGTCCTCAACCCACCAGCCTGCATGCATAGCACCTTACACCTCACTGATCTTACAAAACTCAGCCAGCAGCCTCGTCCTCAACCTACCAGCCTGCAAGCATAGCACGTTACACCTCAAAGAGACTTCTAAATCTCAGCCACCAGCCTCGTCCTCAACCTACCAGCCTGCGTGCGTAGCACGTTACACCTCACAGACCTAACATACCTCAGCCACCAGCCTCATCCTCAACCTACCAGCCTGCATGCATAGCACGTTAAACCTCACAGACCTTCCAAAACTCTGCCACCAGCCTCATCCTCAACCCACCAGCCTGTCTGCATTGCATGTTACACCTCAGAGACCTTACAAAACTCAGACACCAGCCTCATCCTCAGCCCGCCAGCCTGCATGCACAGCACATTACACCTCCAGACCTTACAAAACTCAGCCACCAGCCTCATCCTCAACCTACCAACCTGCATGAATAGCACGTTACATCTCACAGACCTTACAAAACTCACCCACCAGCCATGTCCTCAACCTACCAGCCTGCATGCATAGCACGGAACACCTAACAGACCTTACAAAACTCAGCCACCAGCCTCATCCTCAACCCACCAGCCTGAATGCATAGCACGGAACACCTCACAGACCTTAAAAAAACTCAGCCACCAGCCATGTCCTCAACCTACCAGCCTGTTTGCATAGCACTTTACACCTCACAGACCGTACAAAACTCAGCCACCAACCTCTTACTCAACCTATCAGCCTGCATGCATAGAACAATACGCCTCACAGAGTTTACAAAACTCAGCCACCAGCCTCACCCTCAACCTACCAGCCTGCATGCATAGCACGTTACACCTCACAGACCTTCCAAAACTCAGCCACCAGCCTCATCCTCAACCCACCAGCCTGCCTGCATTGCATGTTACACCTCAAAGATCTTACAAAACTCAGACACCAACCTCATCCTCAGCTCACCAGCCTACATGCCTCGCATCTTACACCTCAGAGACCTTACAAAACTCAGCCACCAGCCTCGTCCTCAACCCACCAGCCTGCATCCATAGCACTTTACACCTCACAGACCTTCTAAAACTCAGCCACCATCCGCGTCCTCAGCCTACCAGCCTGCATGCATAGCACGTTACACCTCACAGACGGTATACAATTAAGCCACCAGTCTCATCCACAACCTACAATCCTGCATTTATAGCATGTTACACCTCACAGACATTACACAACTCAGCCACCAGCCTCATCCTCAGCCCAACAGTCTGCCTGCAAAGCACATTAAACCTCATAGACCTTACAAAACTCAGCCACCAGCCTCATCCTCATTCACCAGCCTGCCTACATAGCACGTTACACATCACAGACCATACAAAACTCAGCCACCAGCCTCATCCTCAACTCACCAGCCTGCATGCATAGCACGTTACACCTCACAGACTGTACAAAACTCAGCCACCAGCCTCATCCTCAACCTATCAGCCTGCATGCATAGCCCATTACACTTCACAAACCTTACAAAACTCAGCCGACAATCTCATCCGCAACCCACCAGCTTGCATGCAAAGCACAATACACCTCACAGACCTTACAAAACTCAGCCGCCAGTCTCATTCTCAACCTACCAGCCTGTATGCATAGCATGTTAGACCTTACAGACCTTACAAAACTCAGACACCAGTCTCATCCTCAACCCACCAGCCTGAATGCATAGCATGTTACACCTCACGGACCTTACAAAAATCAGCCACCATCCTCATCCCCAACGCACCAGACTGCATGCATAGCTCGTTATTCCTCACTGACCTTACAAAACTTAGCCACCAGCCTCGTCCTCAAGCCACCAGCCTGCCTGCATAGCACGTAACACCTCACAGACCTTACAAAACTCAGTTACCAGCCTCATCCTCAACCTACCAGCCTGCATGCACAGCACATTACACCTCCAGACCTTACAAAACTCAGCCGCCAGTCTCATTCTCAACCTCCCAGCCTGTATGCATAGCATGTTAGACCTTACAGACCTTACAAAACTCAGACACCAGTCTCATCCTCAACCCACCAGCCTGCATGCATAGCATGTTACACCTCACGGACCTTACAAAAATCAGCCACCATCCTCATCCCCAACGCACCAGACTGCATGCATAGCTCGTTATTCCTCACTGACCTTACAAAACTTAGCCACCAGCCTCGTCCTCAAGCCACCAGCCTGCCTGCATAGCACGTTACACCTCACAGACCTTCCAAAACTCAGCCAACAGTCTCATCCTCAGCCTTCCAGTCTGTCTGCATAGCACGTTACACCTCCAGACCTTACAAAACTCAGCCACCAGCCTCATTCTCAACCTACCAGCCTGCATGAATAGCACATTACACCTCACAGACCTTACAAAACTCAGCCACCAGCCATGTCCTCAACCTACCAGCCTGCATGCATAGCACGGAACACCTAACAGACCGTACAAAACTCAGCCACCAGCCTCATCCTCAACCCACCAGCCTGCATGCATAGCACGGAACACCTCACAGACCTTACAAAACTCAGCCACGAGCCTCATCATCAACACACAGACTTTCATGAATAGCACAATACACCTCACAGACTTTACAAAACTTAGCCACCAGCCTCATCCTCAACCTACCAGCCTGCATGCATAGAACGTTACACCTCACAGACCTTCCACAACTCGGCCACCAGCCTCATCCTCAACCCACCAGCCTGCCTGCATTGCATTTTACACCTCACAGATCTTACAAAACTCAGCCACCAGCCTCATCCTCAACACACCAGCCTGCTTTCATAGCAGGTTACACCTCAAAGACCTTACAAAACTGAGCCACCAGCCTCGTCCTCATCCTACCAGCCTTCATGCATAACAAGTTACACCTCACAGACCTTATAAAACTCAGCCTACAGCCTTGTCCTCAACCTACCAGCGTGCATGCATAGCACGTTACACCATAAAGACCTTACAAAACTCAGCCACCAGCCTCATCCTAATCCCATCAGCCTTCATGCAGAGCACGTTACACCTAACAGACCTTTCAAAACTCAGCCACCAGCCTTGTCCTCAACCTACCAGCCTTCATGCATCGCACAGTACACCTCATAGACCTTACAAATAGCCACCAGCCTCAACCTCACCCCACCAGCCTGCATGCATAGCACATTACACCTCACAGACCTTAAATAAATCAGCCTGCATGCATAGCACGTTACACCTCACTGACCTTACAAAACTCAGCCATCAGCCTCATCCTCAACCTACCAGCCTGCATACATAGCGCGTTACACCTCACAGACCTTACAAAACACAGCCACTACCCTCATCCTCAACCTGCCAGCCTGCATGCTTAGCACATTACACCTCACAGACCTTACAAAACTCAGCCACCAGCCTCGTCCTCTACCTACAAGCCTTCATGCATAGCAAGTTACACCGCACAGATTGTACAAAACTCAGCCACCAGCCTCACCCTCAACGTACCCGCCTGCATGAGCAGCATGTTATACCTCACAGACCCTAAAAAACCCAGCCACCTGCCTCATCCTCAACCCACCAGCCTACATGCATACAAGTTACATCTGAAAGAGCTCCACTGACTCCTGATATGCAAATAAGCATCAGCCTTATGTACCTCAACAACAGCATAAACATCCACAAACCTACCAGACATCTCTGTTAAGCCATATTCCTGCTTGCACCCGTCCTCCTTCATACACAGAACCAGATCCAGAGTTTGCGCCTCATCCCATCTCTTGGATAAAGCCTGGGGCGATCCGCCCTTGTACGCCAGAGCCTCTTCCGCAGTACTTGAATACCCCAAGAAGCTGAATCCAGCCTCTTCACCTACCCCCGATCCTGGCTCGGCCCTTGTAACTCCAGCTTCTGTGGCAGGATACCCTCCATGGTTACCTGTGTGCTGTACAAGTACAAATAACATAACTAACATAACATGGCATAACACAACACAACATAACACAATACAACACAACATAACATTCTGTTATGCTCGGCACAACACAACATAACATAGCACAGCACAATATAGCACAATGCAACATAACATAACATTATTTTATGCATGGCGCAGCACAGCATAACATAGCTTAGCACAATATAACATAACACAACTTAACTAACATAATTTTGCATGTGCAGGAATATGCATTTGATAATGGCAATAAGGTGAACAGGAGCAGTCCCTGTGGCATGGAAGTGGCAGCTGCCCCCAATTCTAGTCTTATTTTCCATGGCAAACCCCTGCAGTCATGTGGGAAGCAGGGTGGTTACAAGAGATTATTTATTACCCCAAGAGGATAATGATGAACACTGTCTGCAGCTCCCAGCCAGCTACTGGCAAGCCCATGCTCCTGAACCACGGGTGAAGCGGGGAGGTTGCCCACGCATAATTTACAAGGTTTTACCCCCTCTCTGGAAGAGCAGCTAGGGCACCAGCTTCTAATTTTAATATTTACCCAGTCTACCACCAAGTATCCTGTATTTGCGGACATTAAGGTCTTTAGCAGTAGTCACAACATCTCTGCACCAGCACACAAGACAGTGATTCAGCACTCAATTCCAAAGTTGTTAAATGTATATTGTGAAACTTGAGTCGATTGTACACAATGTGTAACTTCAAGCAATAACAACAACTAGAGAGAGAGGGAAGAGACACTCTCGGTCCCCCAGGTAATAGTTATAAACAACAGAAGAGTGTCCACAAAGGGATAGTTGTGTCCATCACAGAAAAGAAGAGAAAGTCAAATCAACCTGAGCAGGAATTTCTCAGGGATTTCTTGGAAGCCCTCACTCACCACCCTGAGTGGTGACATGCTTCATCATCGGGCCCACCAGGAGAAGCCGAATGCCTCCCTGGTGTGCTGCAACGCCAAGTTACTGCGGAGCGGGATTTTTTGTGACAGTGGTGTAAAAAAGTGAGTTATAAAAAATACCAAACAGCTTTACCAAACAAAAAACTTTATTCCGTGGTTAGCTGGGTATTGGTTAAAAGGTATGTGCAGGGAAATTTACCAACTAATGTGTTGGGTGTTTTCCCCTTTACAGTGGGGTCAACATGTTTCTGCCCTTTAGGTGTATGGATATTACTGGGCATTCGTCAGGACCATGTAATTGTGTACCTCGGTGGTGTGGGCGCGCTAAGGCCCACCCTAGCCAGAGGACGTGACAGTTAAAAAGGAATTATGAGTAAAAAAGGTGCAAAAAACAAACCAGAAAAATTGTTCGAACAATTTTGATGAACCTGTGGTCTGAAAGAAATGACAAACACACATGGAAGACAATACAAACAATGTTAATGAATGGACTGGAGCGTCTTTTGCAAACACTGATCTCAAAGTTCTGTGCTTGGACTAAGGAAGAATTTGCGTGCCCGTGGTGAGAAATAAAAGTATTTTAAGCCTGAAGCTGTGGGAGCCAGGCTGTCTCGGGGCATGCAATTTTAGCGCAAGTGTTGCGATCGCAAATCAGACTTCATGCCACTCGTGCTGGTGCGATCAATGTGCCCAAATGAAGGGCCGGTGTCTATGTTGGACCCTAATGGTTCAACCCAATTTTAGTAACAAATAAATTAACTTAAAATAAAGTAAAAATGGCGAGCTTCTCACTTGTATGTTAAAAGATCCACACTTCATGAGTCTCGGGAGGGGGGTGGTGGCGACAATGGCACACCCTACAAAGGTAAATAGAGGAACAGGGACCTACTAAGCGATTGGAATGATGTACAGATTACTTAGCTGAGCGTGGGCCGGAATGGTGCCAGGTGGTCAAAGAAGAAAAATTCTTACGCCCGCAACGCCAAACAACCACTAGGCACCTAACGATCTCCTCAAACCGGACCCCGTGGATGGATGTCCGGAGATCGAATGCCATTGAAATACTCTCTCCGCGGTAAAGCGCGGGGCTGAGGGCGTTACCGTGGCCGATTGTAGGCGTGCCGGGGGGTGTGTGTGGAGACGTGCACGTCTCAATGCCCAATCGTAGTAGAAGACAGGAGCGAGGCTTGGGATGCAAGCGCTCGCGTTGTTGTAGAGGCTTGGAAGGTGTAACAAAGCGCATGCGCCTCAGTGTCCCAACAGAGTCAAGAATCAGACCGAGGCTTGTAATACAAACACACGCGTTGTCATGGTGAGTGTTTAGACAGTTTCTATCTGACTCTACTGTCCTTCTAAATAATTTGTGCATGGAGGGGAACTGCGATGATAGCAATTCTTGTCAATCTAGAGTGCTGTCCACAGGCCCGCGGACAACTCTAAATTTTTTGTGGTATTGTCCTTATCCATCATGACTGGGTTTACTTCGTCTTCGTCTTCGAAACTCTGAATCAAGCCCATTGTTTTTTTTACTTCTGTCATGAGATTGGAATGAAGCCTCTTAAATAAACTATGTAGGTCACTTCATAAGGAGCCCTAAGCAATTGTTTACATTTTGATGAATTCATCCTAAATATTAGATGCCCCTATGTAACTGTAATACCACTTTTCCATTTCTGGTTTTTACTTTTACAAATCATTGTTTTCAAGTGTTTTAGTCTGATTTGCTTACTTTGACTGAACCAGAATGAATAATTCCTAAATGCACAGATTTGCTGCAGAAAAAGAGATGTTCTCATAACATGGTTTCTTTTGTTACACCTATATCTGGCTCCTGTACATTACCAAAGCTTTGAGAGTAACAGTGAGTATATAGCTTTAGAAGAGTAAACAGCTTTACCCAGTCTTGCAAAGGTTCTGATCTTCATTTTTAGTCGCATCTGCAGGTGAATGTGAAGAAGTAAGAGCATTTTTAGAACACTAGACAGCACTATGAAGGGCCTCCCAAGTTGCCATGTCTTGGCCCACGGTGTAATGGAGTGGCATTCTGTGCCAAGTCTTTCAAAAGAACTCAGAATCCTTCAAATGTTTGGGACTTTTACATTTAAACGTTAGTGCCTGCCTCTCAGCCAGTCTCAGCACTACGGGCCTCATGTTGCAAAATCACACGGTTTCTGACCACACAAATACGTATCGTTATGCTCAAAACACTTTTTTATGAGTTAGAGATATCTTTAGACTAGTAAAATGACGTTTGCAAATGTTTATGAATTGCAGATAGGAGGGTTCATGAAAGGGGTTTCCTCTCTCCCTTTCCCAATTCAGAAAGGAATTGATTGATAATGTGTGACTGCAAATCTGGTTGCAAACCATTGATGAGCTAATAGCTCCTAGTTGGGGTGGCAACTAAATTGCAAAGGGGAAGGTGTCTCTTTAGGACGGATGCCTCATGGTGGGAGAGCTTTTCCAAAAACTGCACGCCAATTGAGCAGTATCTCCACTATTTAGACTGCGACCAGACAAATATAGATGCTGTTCTCCTGTTTTCACAGCTGTTGGACAAACAGGACGAATCTCTACTTTTCAGCCAGCAGCCACATAAATATTTAAGTTTTCCTGCTATTCGCACAGCTGCCAGATGCCCAGTGCAGAATATCTGCTATTTAACCAGCTGCAGGGTAAGAAGTGAAGTGTTTCTGCTATGTTCAAGGCTGCCAGCCACACAGTGCAGAATCTCTACTGTTTATCCGGCGAGTGAGTAAATAGTGAACTTTTCAGCTAATTGCATGGTGCCAGCGGGACAGACCAAAATCTCTACAATTTAGTCAGCAGTCAAGTAAATAGTCAGCAGTCATGTAAATATTTAGGTTTCCTGCTATTTGTACCTCTACCAGAAAGATAGTGTGGAGTCTCTACTATTTAACTAGTTGCCGGTTAAATTGTGAATTTGCTCAACTGTTAAGCACGTGGGCAGGTAAATTGTGACGTTTCTCTGCTATTTGCGCGGTCGTCTGCAAAACAGTCAGACTATTAGTTAGCTAGTGGCCGGGTAAATAGTGAATTTGTCTTTACTATTTACAAGGTTGCCAGCCAAATTGTAAATCATTTCTACTATTTAGCCATTGATTGAGTAAATAGAAGAAAATAAATTGCTATTTACCTGAAGGCCTGGTAAATAGATGCTTACATTTATTAATTATTGGGAAGCAGGAGGGACATGCCTGTGGGCACTGGTAGGCCTGATTATTAAGAAGTTCAGATTGTGCAGTTTAGTATTGATCATAGCCCAAGGGTGTTCGGCCGTTTATACAACAGTTGTTTGCTATTTAAGGATGTGTGTTTGTCGCAAAACAGCTGGGATCATCACGTTCAATGCAGCTGATAATTCTTACCAATTTGTTTGGTTATTTTGAATTTGGTCTTCTTCTGGGGAGATGATTTTCTCTGAGGCTTGTAAAAAGTCTCATGCACTTGATTCAAGGGGATCTTCATCTGTTATTTGATAGGCGATTGGCTCTGGGGTCTGGTTGGGTGACAGGGAGTGTTTCGTTAGCACCATAGTATTTAAGTCTACTTGGACCGTAGTTCATTTTCATTTACAGTTTGCGTGGTTTTGTTAGTCATTAGCTCTGATATCCTGAGGGCTGGGCATCCCTGGCTTTTGATGGACCATGTAAGGGAAGCCTTTGCCTTGTAGCATCTGTATAAGCTAATAATACTAAAGAGTGAGTATAGAGATCTATTTAGCTGTTAGTCCTACTGGCTTTCAATTTATCATGACCCTTTGAGTGGCTCCATGTCACTGTGTATCATGGAGCCTGAAATGTATTAGATTTTGGGGGATTTTCTCCTGCAGGGGTATTAATAGAGGTTTTATTAGTTTTGTCGGTCTCCAAAGGGTTTAGCTTTGCGTGAGAGGATTCTATAAATATTGGGACAGATGTATGAAAAATCTGATTAGTGGTTTCCTAATTGCGTAAAATAGCACCTCGCAATTAGGAAATTGTTAATCAGAATGCTCGATAGTAGTTGCAGCAACAATTTGAGAATCAGTATTTGTTTGGTGCGCTACTTAGGTAATCGCATTCTGCAACTTCATAAATTGTGAATTCTGTCAGAATTAGTATCCATCGTATTTTGTCATAGCCTAATGACCTCACAACTGAAAAGTGATGCTCAATTGGAAACAGCATAGTGTGCATGCTGGAGATTGTGGACAGTATCCAACAATTTCGACCTTTGTGTGTTTGGCATCCACCCATAAAGATATCGAATGTCAAGAAAGGGCACAGAGGAGGAGGCTGGGGCATGGAAAAGCAAAATATAATATTCAAGAAAAGAACTGGAACTATTGACAGAGCAGTGTGCTGGGCACCATCATAAACCTTTTGGGAAATCATCCCTCACAGTACTTTTATCACAAAAGAATTAAATATGGAATTCAATACAGAAAAAGTCAACTCTGTTGGTGTGATGCAGAGATCCATTGAGGGAAATCAGAAAACAATGGCAAGATCTCGGATCATGGACAAACGAGAAGGTTGCAAACTGTCTAATCGAGGCTAGAGCTACTGGAGGAGATCTGCCACTGCCCAAACCAACTGCGATAGACGCACTGGTAAAAACTACTCTGAAATCAGAATCAGTCATGGATTCAGTAAAATTGATGCATCTGACATTCCGGGAGCCTCTCTAGGGAAGTATAAGATAGCATTGTTGCATACAAAAATATATGTGGTTAGGCAATGTTAAAACACTTATACATTATACAACCTTTTTAATTCTTATGTATATATACATAGGGAATGGAATCCACATAACAGTGTACATTAAAAAAGGAGTGATTGTTCATAGTGTATCATTGTAGATGTAGTGAAAACACATTAACACATTAGCTTGAGTACAACAAATTTATTAATCATGATTCCATTTTCTAACCGATATCCAGGCTCATGGAAGTGATGTGCCAGAAGCCGAGGGACTTGTGAAATCTCACGGATCAATTAATCTTCATAGCCAGGGCACAGCACTCTTAGCAGAATATATAAATGACAGAGTCACAGAGCATACACATTTAGTGCAAGAAGTGTGTGGAAGAGACACACAGCGTGTCACCCAGGAAACTGTAGGGAGGCTAAGACAACTCCGGTCGATGTGGATCTCGCACTCGCCAGGTTGCCAACACAATCCTAACAAATTCTAGGAACTGCTCATAGTGATGAAAATGTGCAACTCTTTGGAGTTTTGAAGGCCTCAATGCTTAAGGTTCAGTACCTGGAATGAAAAGACAAACATGAAGAAAATCATTACATTTGGGTTTCAAAACATTCAATATACTCCTGCTTAAACCCAGATTTCCTTGAAGTAAAAACTAGACATTATATTTGTCATTTGTTATGTTTGGTATGTTTAGGTTAACAACACACATGGTATACCTTTTATGTTATATTATTATAAGGCATACATACACCTTTTGTACCTTATCATTTACGTTTTGTGTCATAGAGTAATGTTACATTACTTTGCTTACATAAGTTACCATATCTGAATGTAAAGCAAGACTATGGTTTGCCAACTACCAAGCATTTGGATTATTAAGGTAAAATGATTTGGCACAACGGCCCCAACAACGCTAGGATGCCTGGCTTCACCTTGGGGGTGCCCAGGAGTGGGCACTTCACAAGTAAAAGCCAGGAAGGGTTCCACAGCGGTATGCATACAAGCGCCTGAGATACCTCTTCAGGGGTCGATTCGGTGGCTATACAAATACTACTACATTTCCATTTACATTACATAAGGTACTATATCTGAATGTAAAGCGAGACTATGGTTTGCCAAATACCAAGCATTTGTATTATTATGCTAAAATGATTTGGCACATTCAGAACTTACCCTTAGTGAGGCGTCCACGGGCTTGGGCTGTTCTTGAGTCATCATCTTGTTGAGGTGCTGATGGCTCTTTGCCATCTTCATCAGACTCTGACAGCCAGACTTCCAATTCTTTCTGAGTCACTATATTGTGAAGAATTGCACATGTTGACATCATTTTACAACTGATTTCTGGAGAATATTGTAAAACATCACAACACCAATGGAGACATCAGGCATTACTTTTTAAAAGTCCAAAGGTCCTCTTGTACTTCTATGTGCAACATTGTGCCGACGCTCAATCGTAAAGAAGAGTTCAGACAGCAGTCATTATTCATGGGCGTAAGGCATAACCGCTATTGTATTGTCGTTCTAATGGAATAACAAAACTCCCAAGCTCTGGGTTACAACTGGTGGACTTGCTGAAAGGTTGTTAATTTTTCTTCAATTTTTACTGTTGGGTGCTGCTGGGCATGAGCGTTTACACAGATTGTTTCCCTGACTGGTGCAGTCAGTGTGCTAATCTTGCCGGTGGTTTGGGGCACTCCTTCCCTCAAAGAGCTTGGAGACTTGTACAGGTGAGGGCTATCGATATGTGGGGGATGAAGAGAGGGCTCTTCTCCAGATGTAGCTAGCGTTATTTGATGGACTGGTGAGGACTGAGGACAGTACTGGCATAGTTTGATGAAGGTTTCACACACTTATTTCTTTAGTTTTCTGGGCTTCATAATAGGGAATCCCTGCAGATTCCCTATTATATCACCGGGGTTCAATTCCCGCCTTGGCAGGTCTTGGGCTCAATTTCCGCAGACCTGATAATTCTCGCCTTGGTGCCTATTCTAATCATGGGTCCCACTCTGCAACTCTGGGCAATAGCTTGCTTAATCTCCACAACGGCCCCAACAACGCTAGGATGCCTGGCTTCACCTTGGGGGTGCCCAGGGGTGGGCACTTCACAGGGAAAAGCCAGGAAGGGTTCCACAGCGGTATGCATAAAAGCGCCTGAGATACCCCTTCTTGGGTCGATTCGGTGCGCTATACAAATACTACTACATTTACATTTACATTACATAAGGTACCATATCTGAATGTAAAGCGAGACTATGGTTTGCCAACTACAAAGCATTTGTATTATTATGCTAAAATGATTTGGCACATTCATAACTTACCCTTAGTGAGGCGTCTGCGGCCTTGGGCTGTTCTTGAGTCATCATCTTGTTGAGGTGCTGATGGCTCTTTGCCCTCTTCATCAGACTCTGACTCAGACATCCAGACTTCCAATTCTTTCTGAGTCACTATATTGTGAAGAATTGCACATGTTGACATCATTTTACAACTGATTTCTGGAGAATATTGTAAAACATCACCACACCAATGGAGACATCAGGCAATACTTTTTAAAAGTCCAAAGGTCCTCTTGTACTACTATGTGCAACATTGAGCCGACGCTCAATCGTAAAGAAGAGTTCACACAGCAGTCATTATCTATGGGCGTAAGGCATAACCGCTATTGTATTGTCATTCTAATGGAATAGCAAAACTCCCAAGCTCTGAGTTACAACTGGTGGGCTTGCTGAAAGGTTGTTGATTTTTATTCCATTTTAACTGTTGGGTGCTGCTGGGCATGAGTGTTCACACAGATTGTTTCCCTGACTTGTGCAGTCAGTGTGCTAATCTTGCCGGTGGTTTGGGGCACTCCTTCCCTCAAAGAGCTTGGAGACTTCTACATGTGAGGGCTATCGATATGTGGGGGATGAAGAGAGGGCTCTTCTCCAGATGTAGCTAGCGTTATTTGATGGACTGGTGAGGACTGAGGACAGTGCTGGCATAGTTTGAGGAAGGTTTCTCTCACTCATTTCTTTAGTTTTCCGGCCTTTATAATAGGGAATCCCTGCAGATTCCCTATTATATTACCAGGGTTTAATTCCTGCCTCGGCAGGTCTTGGGCTCAATTTCCGCAGACCTGATAATTCTCGCCTTGGTGCCTATTCTAATCATGGGTCCCACTCTGCAACTCTGCGCAATAGCTTGCTTAATCTCAACAACGGCCCCAACAACGCTAGGATGCCTGGCTTCACCTTGGGGGTACCCAGGAGTGGGCACTTCACAGGGAAAAGCCAGGAAGGGTTCCACAGCGGTATGCATACAAGCGCCTGAGATACCCCTTCAGGGGTCGATTCGGTGCGCTGTACAAATACTACTACATTTACATTTACATTACATTAGGTACCAAATCTGAATGTAAAGCGAGACTATGGTTTGCCAACTACAAAGCATTTGTATTATTATGCTAAAATGATTTGGCACATTCATAACTTACCCTTAGTGAGGCGTCTGCGGCCTTGGGCTGTTCTTGAGTCATCATCTTGTTGAGGTGCTGATGGCTCTTTGCCCTTTTCATCAGACTCTGACTCAGACATCCAGACTTCCATTTCTTTCTGAGTCACTATATTGTGAAGAATTGCACATGTTGACATAATTTTACAACTGATTTCTGGAGAATATTGTAAAACATCACCACACCAATGGAGAGATCAGGCATTACTTTTTAAAAGTTCAAAGGTCCTCTTGTACTTCTATGTGCAACATTGTGCCGACGCTCAATCGTAAAGAAGAGTGTAGCAGTCATTATCCATGGGCGTAAGGCATAACCCCTATTGTATTGTTGTTCTAATGGAATAACAAAACTCCCAAGCTCTGGGTTACAACTGGTGGGCTTGCTGAAAGGTTGTTGATTTTTCTTCCATTTTAACTGTTGGGTGCTGCCGGGCATGAGTGTTCACACAGATTGTTTCCCTGACGGGTGCAGTCAGTATGCTAATCTTGCCGATGGTTTGGGGCACTCCTTCCCTCAAAGAGCTTGGAGACTTGTACAAGTGAGGGCTATCGATATGTGGGGGATGAAGAGAGGGCTCTTCTCCAGATGTAGCTAGCGTTATTTGATGGACTGGTGAGGACTGAGGACAGTGCTGGTATAGTTTGATGAAGGTTTCTCACACTCATTTCTTTAGTTTTCTGGGCTTTATAATAGGGAATCCCTGCAGATTCCCTATTATATTACCAGGGTTCAATTCCCGCCTCGGTAGGTCTTGGGCTCAATTTCGCAGACCTGATAATTCTTGCCTCGGTGCCTATTCTAATCATGGGTCCCACTCTGCAACTCTGGGCAATAGCTTGCTTAATCTCAACAACGGCCCCAACAACGCAAGGATGCCTGGCTTCACCTTGGGGGTGCCCAGGAGTGGGCACTTCACAGGGAAAAGCCAGGAAGGGTTCCACAGCGGTATGCGTACAAGCGCCTGAGATACCCCTTCAGAGGTCGATTCGGTGCGCTATACAAATACTACTAAATTTACATTTACATTACATAAGGTACCATATCAGAATGTAAAGTGAGACTATGGTTAGCCAACTACAAAGCATTTGTATTATTATGCTAAAATGATTTGGCTCATTCATAACTTACCCTTAGTGAGGCGTCTGCGGCCTTGGGCTGTTCTTGAGTCATCATCTTGTTGAGGTGCTGATGGCTCTTTGCCCTTTTCATCAGACTCTGACTCAGACATCCAGACTTCCAATTCTTTCTGAGTCACTATATTGTGAAGAATTGCACATGTTGACATAATTTTACAACTGATTTCTGGAGAATATTGTAAAACATCACCACACCAATGGAGACATCAGGCATTACTTTTTAAAAGTTCAAAGGTCCTCTTGTACTTCTATGTGCAACATTGTGCCGACGCTCAATCGTAAAGAAGAGTTTAGACAGCAGTCATTATCCATGGGCGTAAGGCATAACAGCTATTGTATTGTCGTTCTAATGGAATAACAAAACTCCCAAGCTCTGGTTTACAACTGGTGGGCTTGCTGAAAGGTTGTTGATTTTTCTTCCATTTTAACTGTTGGGTGCTGCTGGGCATGAGTGTTCACACAGATTGTTTTCCTGACGGGTTCAGTCAGTGTGCTAATCTTGCCGGTGGTTTGGGACACTCCTTCCCTTAAAGAGCTTGGAGACTTGTACAAGTGAGGCCTATCGATATTTGGGGGATGAAGAGAGGGCTCTTCTCCAGATGTAGCTAGCGTTATTTGATGGACTGGTGAGGACTGAGGACAGTGCTGGCATAGTTTGATGAAGGTTTCTCACACTCATTTCTTTAGTTTTCCGGCCTTTATAATAGGGAATCCCTGCAGATTCCCTATTATATTACCAGGGTTTAATTCCTGCCTCGGCAGGTCTTGGGCTCAATTTCCGCAGACCTGATAATTCTCGCCTTGGTGCCTATTCTAATCATGGGTCTCACTCTGCAACTCTGCGCAATAGCTTGCTTAATCTCAACAACGGCCCCAACAACGCTAGGATGCCTGGCTTCACCTTGGGGGTGCCCAGGAGTGGGCGCACTTCACAGGGAAAAGCCAGGAAGGGTTCCACAGCGGTATGCATACAAGCGCCTGAGATACCCCTTCAGGGGTCGATTCGGTGCGCTGTACAAATACTACTACATTTACATTTACATTACATAAGGTACCAAATCTGAATGTAAAGCGAGACTATGGTTAGCCAACTACAAAGCATTTGTATTATTATGCTAAAATGATTTGGCTCATTCATAACTTACCCTTAGTGAGGCGTCTGCGGCCTTGGGCTGTTCTTGAGTCATCATCTTGTTGAGGTGCTGATGGCTCTTTGCCCTTTTCATCAGACTCTGATTCAGACATCCAGACTTCCAATTCTTTCTGAGTCACTGTATTGTGAAGAATTGCACATGTTGACATAATTTTACAACTGATTTCTGGAGAATATTGTAAAACATCACCACACCAATGGAGACATCAGGCATTACTTTTTAAAAGTTCAAAGGTCCTCTTGTACTACTATGTGCAACATTGTGCCGACGCTCAATCGTAAAGAAGAGTGTAGCAGTCATTATCCATGGGCGTAAGGCATAACCCCTATTGTATTGTTGTTCTAATGGAATAACAAAACTCCCAAGCTCTGGGTTACAACTGGTGGGCTTGCTGAAAGGTTGTTGATTTTTCTTCCATTTTAACTGTTGGGTGCTGCTGGGCATGAGTGTTCACACAGATTGTTTACCTGACGGGTGCAGTCAGTATGCTAATCTTGCCGGTGGTTTGGAGCACTCCTTCCCTCAAAGAGCTTGGAGACTTGTACAAGTGAGGGCTATCGATATGTGGGGGATGAAGAGAGGGCTCTTCTCCAGATGTAGCTAGCGTTATTTGATGGACTGGTGAGGACTGAGGAGAGTGCTGGCATAATTTGATGAAGGTTTCTCACACTCATTTCTTTAGTTTTCTGTGCTTTATAATAGGGAATCTCTGCAGATTCCCTATTATATTACCAGGGTTCAATTCCCGCCTCGGTAGGTCTTGGGCTCAATTTCGCAGACCTGAAATTCTTGCCTCAGTGCCTATTCTAATCATGGGTCCCACTCTGCATCTCTGGGCAATAGCTTGCTTAATCTCAACAACGGCCCCAACAACGCTAGGATGCCTGGCTTCACCTTGGGGGTGCCCAGGAGTGGGCACTTCACAGGGAAAAGCCAGGAAGGGTTCCACAGCGGTATGCGTACAAGCGCCTGAGATACCCCTTCAGAGGTCGATTCGGTGCGCTATACAAATACTACTACATTTACATTTACATTACATAAGGTACTATATCTGAATGTAAAGCGAGACTATAGTTTGCGAACTACAAAGCATTTGTATTATTATGCTAAAATGATTTGGCACATTCATAACTTACCCTTAGTGAGGCGTCTGCGGCCTGGGGCTGTTCTTGAGCCATCATCTTGTTGAGGTGCTGATGGCTCTTTGCCCTTTTCATCAGACTCTGACTCAGACATCCAGACTTCCAATTCTTTCTGAGTCACTATATTGTGAAGAATTGCACATGTTGACATCATTTTACAACTGATTTCTGGAGAATATTGTGAAACATCACCACACCAATGGAGACATCAGGCAATACTTTTTAAAAGTCCAAAGGTCCTCTTGTACTTCTATGTGCAACATTGTGCTGACGCTCAATCGTAAAGAAGAGTTCAGACAGCAGTCATTATCCATGGGCTGAAGGCAAAACCGCTATTGTATTGTCGTTCTAATGGAATAACAAAACTCCCAAGCTCTAGGTTACAACTGGTGGACTTGCTGAAAGGTTGTTGACTTTTCATCCATTTTAACTATTGGGTGCTGCTGGGAAAGAGTGTTCAAACAGATTGCTTTCCTGACTGGTGAAGTCAGTGTGCTAATCTTGCCGGTGGTTTGGGGCACTCCTTCCGTCAAAGAGCTTGGAGACTGGTACATGTGAGGGCTATCTATATGTGGGGGATGAAGAGAGGGCTCTTCTCCAGATGTAGCTAGTGTTATTTAATGGACTGGTGAGGACTGAGGACAGTGCTGGCATAGTTTGATGAAAGTTTCTCACACTCATTTCTTTAGTTTTCTGGGCTTTATAATAGGGAATCCCTGCAGATCCTCATAGTTTGCGATGGACATAGTAACAGGAGGCCCACTTGGCTCTTTTTTTTAAGTTGAGCTTTCTCTTCCTTCCTATTTGGGGTCTTGTTGCTTGTGTTCAGGTTAAAAGTTTTGTTTTAATGTCAATACTTTTCTACTTTTTTGAAATCATCCTGTAGTTGCTGTTGGAGTTTGGATGAGGAATGTGTCCGTTCAATATCATTCTCTTCTGAAGTTGTTAAATCACATCTTTCAATGTGATTAGTATATGAAGGGGGTTGTGGCTCAGTTTCTAATTTTTTAGTTCCTTTGAAAGGGAGGAAATACTATTTCGTTTTTGGGTTAAAGTTGGGTGCAGTTTGATTTCATATCAAACTGGTATTTTTTTGCTTTTTAGTCATTTGTCTCTTATGCTGTTCTTTTTTTAAATACAAGGCTTAAGTTCTTCTTTTAATATATCATTGTGCAGCAGGTTTCCTTGATTTTGCGCTGCAGCAAAATCCTCATTCTTTTGTCTGTGTATATTTGCTTTTTTGTCGTTGTGTTTGCAGATTCATTTGCCAAAGGCAATAAGTCCATTGTTGAGGTGGGTGATGGATCTTCCCCTAAAAGCCAGAGATTTTCATAGAGTTTCGATCATTTTTTTTTTTTCCGATGCACTGTAGGTATATTGTTAGAGAGTGATCAGGTTGCAGGTGTGAAATTAGAATGCCCCTTTTGGCAATTGTTGATTTTTTTTATTGTAATGCAGTCAAACACATTCTAGTATTTTATTATGACCGTTATGGTTTTTCTACTTTCTCCTCTCAATGCAGTAAAAAATTCTATTTTTTTATTGATTCTTCAGAAAAAAATTGGGACATTCTGGAGATATGTCAGGAGTTTGAAAATGTTGCCTTATTCAAGTAATTATGTTCCCTTTAAGGTTGTATTGCGGTTCTAATAGAATAAAAAAAAAGACTTAAGCTATGGGTTACAGCTGGTAGATTTGCTGAAAGGGTGTTGACTTTTCTCCTATTTCACCTATTGGGTGTTCCTTGGCCTGAGTGCTCACACAGATACCTTCCCTGTCATGTGCTGTCAGTGTGATAATCTTGCTGGTGGTTTGGGATACTCCCTATCTCAAAGAACTCGGAGACATGTACGAGTCAGGCTCTTCCATGTGCGGGAGATGAAGAGAGGGCTCTTCCCGAGATTTAGCTAGTGTTATATTTTGGACTGGTGAGGACTGAGAACAGTGCTGGCGTATAATTTGATGAATGTGTTATCATTATGTTAAATGCACCTGTACACCATGAGGGCTATCAGTTAGATATCTACATCTGCTCAGCTGGGCGAAATGATGGCTGCAGGGAATGGGGGAGCGAGGACAAAGCTGAGAAGTTTCCAGTAGACCTTCCATGGTCAGACAGGACACAACAGGCGAGTTGGGGAGGCCAAGCAGTTTTAAACACAGACAGCAAGGTAGCAGGGAGGGACACGGAGATGGGGTGGTTCAGAGGGGAGTTATTCACATAGCTGCTGCCATTGGACTCAACTGACAGCATCCACTCCAGATTCTCAGAGACTACAGGAGACATGGTAACCCAAGCAACTGGGCAGATCAAGAGGAAAGTAAAGCATCTTGCTATGTATCTACACAAAGCATGCAGCGGAGGGGGCCAATTAACAGCTTGTCCTGGAATATAAATGGACTTGGGAACAAAACAAAGAGATGCATAGAGGTTCAGTATCTAAAACCCTAGTGACATGAAGGGGCAATGTGACAAGAAACACACCAGAAGGGAAACAAATGTGAGACACTGAAAAGGGGGTTATAAAGTGCCTGCGCATTTGGGACACACATCTCACTCAAAGGGAGTAGGACTGCTAATCAAGAAGTCAACTCTCATCATACTTGTGTCGACGTCCAAGGGTGATAAGTTGAAGAGTCGGGCTGCTAAGACGGCATGTACATCACCCTTTGCTCCCTATAGATCCCACCTAAACTCCTTGCATAGACCTTGAAGACACTGGGCACCCTACTATTGCTCTTACCTGACTGGGAACTAATTTTAGGGAACTTCAATCTAGTGGTGAGTGATGGGGAGGATAGAAACCCACAATGACAGGGACGGGCAAGGGAGATTCCTTTGGTGGGATTCCGTTGTGTCAAAGGTCTATCTAACATCTAGACAAGCAGCACCCCTGGGCATGAGAAAAGACTTTCCACTCCAGAGCTTGCAACAGTTTATCAAATAATGATTATTATATTGGAAGAGTCACTGCACTAGACTGATTACGAATGGGATCTCAAATCACTTACAGATCTGGGCCAAGCTGCAGGACACATATGTGGATAGAGACAGGGCCTGGACTCAAGACATATGGTACCTCAAAGATATAAGCATTACTCAGGAGTTGAGAAAAGGTACTGTCCACTACTTTGAAGAAAACTTGTACATTGTGGTCCTGAGGGACTTCAAAAGTATGTAAATAAGAAAGTAAGTCATTACTGAGGGTACAACAGCAAGAGGAAGGGGACCTGGCTGATAATAAAGAGAGAACCACCGCCTTGGTCTCGCAGTACCGACTAAATGAGGTAGGCAATAGACCAGGGTGGTTCCTGTATGGCTGAGCAAGAAAGGGATAGAAATTTGGTATAGGAAATACGGCGGAAGAAGGAGCCGCCCGTCAAGAGGCAAACAGAAAGAGTGGAAGAAATCGCAAGTTTCGATCAAGACCTACATCGGTCAATCATGAGCAAGATACAAAGTGACACAGGAGGCTTCCTCAAACATATGCACCTCCTGGTCCCGATGGCAGAGGAAACAAATTAACTAGATGAAGACATAGTATAATGTGAGACAGTTAGGACCATCAAAGACATTCATCTGGGAAAGCTCCAGGGCTGAATACATTTCCAATAGAACTATATAAAAGTATGGCTTGGCGCCGCACAAGAGTCAGATGTTCCCTGAAGCCAATGAAATAAGCCAGATACCCTATGACCAGCAGTTAACTATGATAGTGGCAGTCCTGAAAGACAGGAAACCATCAGATAGTTGTGCCTTTCTATAGGACTATATTAATGCTTAATACTAGCGAAAGTACTGGGCACCCGACTAAGGCAGGTCATCTTGAAACTGGAGCACCTGGACCAGTTGGGCTTCATGCCTCATGGGGCACTAGGCTGTACCTCAAACACCTATATGTCAACCTTACTAGAGTCAGAAATCACCAAGAAGATAAGCCATGCTATAACTTTACACCGCAAAAGTCTTCAACACGCTGAAGTTTTGGAAAGGGTGGGTCAGAGGTCAAGATCTTCTACACTCTGGCTAGGACATACCTACCGGAAAGTGTTGGAAAGAGAGGGTCAGAGGTCAAGGTCTTCAACACTCTGACGAGGACATACCTAGCAGAAGCATTGGAAAGAGTGGGTCGGAGTTCAAGGTCTTCGACACTCCAGCGAGGACATACCTACCAGAAAGGGTTGGAAAGAGCGGATCAGAGGTTAAGGTCTTTGACACTCTGGCGAAGACATACCTACTGGAAGCGTTGGGAAGAGCAGGTCAGAGGTCAAGGTCTACGACACTCCCGCGAAGACATACCTACTGGAAGCGTTGGAAAGAGCGGGTCAGATGTCAAGGTCTTCCACACTCCAGCGAGGACATACCTACCGGAAGCGTTGGAAAGAGTGGGTCAGAGGTCAAGGTCTTCGACACTCCGGCAAGGACACACCTACTGGAAGCATTGGAAAGAGTGGGTCAGAGGTCAAGGTCTTCGACACTCCGGCGAGGACACACCTACCGGAAGCGTTGGAAAGAGTGGGTCAGAGGTCAAGGTCTTCGACACTCCGGCGAGGACTTACCTACTGGAAGCGTTGGAAAGAGTGGGTCAGTGGTCAAGGTCTTCCACACTTCCGCGAGGACATACCTACCGGAAGCGTTGGAAAGAGTGGGCCAGAGGTCAAGGTCTTCGATACTCCGGCAAGGACATACCTCCCGGAAAGTGTGGGACACTCCGGTGAGGACATATTTATCTGACGCGTGGGAAAGAGTGGGTCACAGGTCCAGGTCTTCGACACTCTGGCGAGGACACACCTACCTGAAGCGTGGGAAAGAGTGGGTCAAAGGTCAAGGTCTTTGACACTCCAGAGAGGATATATCTACCAGACACGTGGGAAAGAGTAGGTCAAAGGTGAAGGTCTTCGACACTCCGGCGGGGACATACCGTCCTGTCATGTGGGAAAAAAGGGGTCAAATGGCAAGATCTTCAACACTCCGGCGAGGACATACCTACCTGATGTGTGGGAAAAAGGGGGTGAAAGATCAAAGTCTGCAAAACTCCGACGAGTTCATACCTACCGAACGCATGGGAAAGAGGGGGTCAAAGGTCAAGATCATCAACACTCCGGCAAGGACATACCTACCTGACGTGTAGCAAAGTGTGGGTCATAGGTCAAGGTCTTCAACACTCCGGCGAGGACATACCTACCTGACGCGTGGTAAAGAGGGGGGTCAAAGGTCAAGGTCTTTAACACTCCGGTGAGGACATACCTACCTGATGTGTGGAAAAAGGGGGTCAAAGGTCAAGGACTTCCACACTCCGGCGAGGAGATATCTACCTGACGCGTGGGAAAGAGTGGGTCAAAGGTCAAGGTCTTCGACACTGCGGCAAGAACATATCTACCTGTCGCATTATAAAGAGTGGGAAAATGGTCAAGTTCTTCGACACTCCGGCAAGGACGTACCTACCTGACGTGTGGGAAAGAGTGGGTCAAAGGTCACGATCTTCGACACTCCGGCAAGGAGATTCCTACAGGAAAGTGTGCTAAAGAGTGGGCAAAGGTCAATGTCTTTGACACTCAGGTGAGGACATTCCTACCGGAAAGTGTGGGAAAGAGTGGGTCAAAGGTCAAGGGCTTCAACTCTCCGGCGAGGACATACCTACCTCACGTGTGGGAAAGAGAGGATCAAAGGACAAGGTCTTCAACACTCTGGATAGTACATATCTACCTGATGCGTGGTAAAGAGGGGTAAAATGTCAAGGTCTTCAACATTCCGGCGAGGACATACCTACCTGACGTGTGGGAAAGAGGGGGTCAAAGGTCAAGGTCTGCAATACTCCGGGGAGTACATACCTACCGGACGCATGGGAAAGAGGAGGGTCAAAGGTCAAGGCGTTCAACACTCCAGTGAGTACATACCTGCCTGACGCTTGGGAAAGAGGGGATCAAAGGTCAAGGTCTCCAACACTCCGGTGAGGACATAACTACCTGACGTGTGGGAAAGAGGGGGTCAAAGGTCAAGGTCTTCAACACTTCGGCGAGGACATAGCTACCTGATGCTTGGGAAAGAGGGGGTCAAAGGTCAAAGTCTACAACACTCAGGCGAGGACATACCTACTTGATGCGTGGGAAAGAGGGGTTCAAAAGTGAAGGTATTCAACACTCCGGCGAGGACATACCTACCTGATGCAAAGGAAAAAGGGGATCAAAGGTCAAGGACTTCAACATTCCGGTGAGGACATACCTTTCAGACGCGTGGGAAAGAGTGGATCAAAGGTCAAGTTCTTCGACACTCCGGTGAGGACATACCTACCTGACGCGTGGGAAAGAGTTGGTCAAAGGTCAAAATCTTCGACACTCCGGCGAGGACATTCCTACCGGAAAGTGTGGGAAAGAGTGGGTCAAAGGTCAAGGTCTTTGCAGCTCCGGCGAGGACATCACTACCGGAAAGTGTGTGAAAGAGTGCGTCAAAGGTCAAGGGCTTCAACACCCTGGCGAGGACCTACCTACATGATGCATGGGAAAGAGGGGGTCAAAAGTCAAGGTCCTCAACATTCCGGCGAGGACATACCTACCTGACGCATGGGAAAGAGGGGGTGAAAGGACAAGTTCTTCAACACTCCGGTGAGGGCATCGCTACCTGATGCTTGGGAAAGAGTGGGTCAAAGGTCAAGGTCTTCAACACTCCAGCTTAGATATACCGACCTGACGTGTGGTAAAAAAAGGGGTCAAATGGCAAGCTCTTCAACACTCCGGCGAGGACAGGCCTACCTGACGCGTGGGAAAGAGGGTGTCAAAGATCAAGGTCTTCAATACTCCAGCGAGGACACACCTGCCTGACTCGTAGGAAAGTGGGGGTCAAAGGTCAAGGTCTTCAAAACTCCGGTGAGGACATACCTACCTGACTCGTGGGAAAGAGGGTGTGAAAGGTCAAAGTCTGCAATACTCCGGCGAGTTCATACCTACCAGACGCATGGGAAAGAGGGGGGTCAAAGGTCAAGATCTTCAACACTCCGACGAGGACATACCTACCTGACGCGTGGGAAAGAGGGGGTCAAAGGTCAAGGTCTTCAACAATCCGGCGAGGACATACCTACCTGACGTGTGGCAAAGAGTGGGTCAAAGATAAAGGTCGTTAACACTCCGGCAAGGATATACCTACCTGACTCATGGGAAAGAGAGTATCAAAGGTCAAGGTCTTCCACACTCCGGCGAGGAAATACCTGCCTGACGCGTGGGAAAGAGGGTGTCAAAGGTCAAGGTCTTTAACATGCAGGCGAGGACATACCTTCCGGACACGTGGGAAAGAGGGGTCAAAGGTCAAGGTCTTCCACACTCCGGCGAGGAGATATCTACCTGACGCGTGGGAAAGTGTGGGTCAAAGGTCAAGGTCTTCGACACTGTGGCAAGAACATAACTACCTGATGCGTTGGAAAGAGTGGGAAAAAGTTCAAGTTCTTCGACACTCCGGCAAGGACATACCTACCTGACGTGTGGGAAAGAGTGGGTCAAAGGTCACGATCTTCGACACTCCGGCAAGGACATTCCTACCAAAAAGTGTGGTAAAGAGTGGGTCAAAGATCAATGTCTTTGACACTCCGGTGAGGACATTCCTACCGGAAAGTGTGGGAAGGAGTGGGTCAAAGGTCAAGGGCTTCAACACTCTGGCGAGGACAGTCCTACCTGATGCATGATAGAGGGGGTAAAATGTCAAGGTCTTCAACATTCCGGCGAGGACATACCTACCTGATGCAAAGGAAAAAGGGGGTCAAAGGTCAAGGACTTCAACATTCCGGTGAGGACATACCTTTCAGACGCGTGGGAAAGAGTGGGTCAAAGGTCAAGTTCTTCGACACTCCGGTGAGGACATACCTACCTGACGCGTGGGAAAGAGTTGGTCAAAGGTCAAAATCTTCGACACTTCGGCGAGGACATTCCTACCGGAAAGTGTGGGAAAGAGTGGGTCAAAGGTCAAGGTCTTTGCAGCTCCGGCGAGGACATCTCTACCGGAAAGTGTGTGAAAGAGTGCGTCAAAGGTCAAGGGCTTCAACACCTTGGCGAGGACCTACCTACATGATGCATGGGAAAGAGGGGGTCAAAAGTCAAGGTCCTCAACATTCCGCCGAGGACAGACCTACCTGACGCATGGGAAAGAGGGGATGAAAGGACAAGTTCTTCAACACTCCGGCGAGGGCATCGCTACCTGATGCTTGGGAAAGAGTAGGTCAAAGGTCAAGGTCTTCAACACTCCAGCTTAGATATACCGACCTGACGTGTGGTAAAAAAAGGGGTCAAATGGCAAGCTCTTCAACACTCTGGCGAGGACAGGCCTACCTGACGCGTGGGAAAGAGGGTGTCAAAGATCAAGGTCTTCAATACTCCAGCGAGGACACACCTGCCTGACTCATAGGAAAGTGGGGGTCAAAGGTCAAGGGCTTCAACACTCTGGAGAGGACATTCCTACCTGATGCATGATAGAGGGGGTAAAATGTCAAGGTCTTCAACATTCCGGCGAGGACATACCTACCTGACGTGTGGAAAAGAGGGGGTCAAAGGTCAAGGTCTGCAATACTCCAGCTTAGATATACCGACCTGACGTGTGGTAAAAACTGGGTCAAATGGCAAGCTCTTCAACACTCCGGCAAGGACATGCCTACCTGACGCGTGGGAAAGAGGGTGTCAAAGATCAAGGTCTTCAATACTCCGGCGAGGACGCACCTGCCTGACTCGTAGGAAAGTGGGGGTCAACTGTCAAGGTCTTCAACACTTCGGCGAGGACATACCTACCTGACGCGTGGGAAGGAGGGGGTCAAAGGTCAAGTTCTTCGAAACTCCGGTGAGGACATACCTACCTGACTCATGGGAAAGAGGGTGTGAAAGGTCAAAGTCTGTAATACTCCGGTAAGTTCATACCTACCAGACGCATGGGAAAGAGGGGGGTCAAAGGTCAAGATCTTCAACACTCCGGCGAGGACATACCTACCTGACGTGTGGCAAGTAGTGGGTCAAAGAACAAGGTCTTTAACACTCCGGCAAGAATATACCTACCTGACTCATGGGAAAGAAAGTATCAAAGGTAAAGGTCTTCCACACTCCGGCGAGGAAATACCTGCCTGACGCGTGGGAAAGAGGGTGTCAAAGGTCAAGGTCTTTATCATGCCGGCGAGGACATACCTTCCGGACACGTGGGAAAGAGGGGTCAAAGGTCAAGGTCTTCAACATTCCGGCGAGGACATACCTACCTGATGTGTGGGAAAGAGGGGTCAAATGTCAAGGTCTTCAAAACTCCGGAGAGGACATACCTACCTGATGCGTGGGAAAGAGGGGGTCAAAGGTCAAGGTCTTCAACACTTTGGAGAGGACACATCTACCTAATGCATGGGAAACAGGGGGTCAAATGTCAAGGTCTTCCACACTCCGGTCGGGACATACCTACCTGACGTGTGGGAAAGAGGGGGTCAAAGGTCAAGGTCTTCAACACTCCTGCAAGCACATAGCTATCTGACGCTTGGGACAGACGGGGTCAAAGGTCAAGGTCTTCAACACTCCGGCGAGGACATACATCAGTACTTGGCTTTCCTCTGCTTGCGACCAGGTCGCCCCTCTTAAAAAGGTCAAATCGGTTCACCCTCACGACGCTCACAGGTGGTTTACCAGCGACCTTAAATCCCTTAAATTAGAGCTCAGGCGCTCGGAGCGTCATTGGCGACGCAACTACAGCCCTACCCTCCATCTCAAATACAAAGCCTTCCTCAATAATTATAAAAAAAGCCATTTTAGCAGCCAAATCCAAATACTTTACTGAGAGAGTGGCCCTCTCGGCCAACAAATCCCGTGAGATTTTCTCACTAGTTCATAGTCTTGCCACCTCTGATCGTGCCTGCCTCTCCCCTGCCCCATCCCAGTCTCTCTGTCTTTCTTTGAATGACTATTTCATCAATAAGATCATTACCATTAAGGCCAACATTCCCACTCTGCCTCAACCTGAACTTTCTGATTATCCTCCCCTATCTTCTTCCGTTCTGGATCATTTTGAACCCATTTCATCTGAGCTCTTCCTCGACCTGCTTGTCAAGGTCAAGTCCGGCTCTCCTGCGGATTGTGCTCCCGCACGGATTCTCAGAACTCTCTACACTAGCTGCCCCGCCCCCCCCTCACTTTCCTCAACTCTTCTTTGGCTTTGGGCTGTGTTCCTTCCCCGTTTAAATCTGCTATAGTTTTCCCTATTCTGAAAAAAGCTGGCCTTGACCCTTCTCTTCCATCCAATTTCAGGCCGATCTCCCTTCTTCATTATTTAGGGAAGATTCTCGAAAGCCACGTAACATCTTGCCTCTCTACCTACATTGAGGAGAACCATCTTTTGGCCTCCCACCAGGCGGGCTTTCGTCCCGGTCATTCCACTGAGGGCGTGGTCCTCGCGGTCCTGGATGAACTTAAGGGGAAAGCCGACAGCAACCTCCCCCAAGCCTTGGTCCTTTTGGATCTGTCCGCTGCGTTTGACACGGTCGATCATGCCATCCTTCTCGACAGTGTCAGCGCAGCGGGCATCCAAGTCACTGCTTTTTCCTGGAGCGCGTCCTTCCTTCAAGGCAGATCGCAGGCAGTTCACCTCTCTGGTTTTTCTGCTCCCCCTCGCCCTGTCACCTGTGGGGTCCCTCAAGGCTCTTCCCTTTCCCCACTTCTCTTTAATCTTTATATCCGCCCCCTCATCTCTTCTCTTCTCGAGCTGGGGGTCTCTGTGTACAACTACGCAGATGACCTCCAGCTCGTCTTCGATCTTTCATCCCCAGCTGACTCTCTCCCTAAGTTTTGTTCCACCCTTGTTTTTATTTCCCAGTGGATGAGCTTCAATCATTTGAAGCTCAATACGGGCAAGACAGAGCTTGTCCTCACTGGTGGTTCTTCTAACCCTTGGTCCCCAGCTCACTGGCCCCTTTCTTTCGGTCCTCCCCCCTCCCCAGTTTCCTCTGTTCGGACTTTGGGCATCAAGATCAGCAACGATCTGACCATGCATGCCCAAATCAGTTCCGTTGTGTCTTCTTGTTTTTCCTCCCTTCGTCTAATCCGCAAGATCTCCCGTTTTTTTTCTGTTGACGCTCTCAAGACCATCATCACGGCCCTTATTACATCCCGCTTGGATTACGGAAATGGCTTGTACGTAGGTATTCCTGCCTACGAAACTCGCCGCCTCCAGGCTATCCAAAACCAGGCGGCCCGTCTTATCCTTCGCCTTCCCAAATCCTCTCACATCACCCCGCCCTCAAGTCCCTCCACTGGCTTCCGGTCCGTCTTAGATCTCACTTCAAACTAGCTTGCTTGGCCTTCCGGGCGCACGCCCGCTCTGCCCCACACTTCATCAACTCTCTTATCACTTCTCACGCCCCCAGCCGCATCCTTCGCTCTTCATCACTTTCTCTCCTTCACGTCCCTCGCTTCCGCAAATCACGCACCGGGGGTACTCGATTCTCTGTGCTGGCCCCCCAGATCTGGAATAGTCTCCCTCTTTCTATTCGCTCCATCCCTATTTTTTCTCACTTTCGCAAAGCTCTTAAAACTTTTCTTTTTCTTCTAGCATTCCCTGGCTAAATCTCTTGGGTCCTTCTGTAGACACTGATGTGTTTCTCAGCGCCAGGAAGCCGCTTGGCCGCAGAGCGCTTTATTAAGTCTCTTTTTCATTTCATTTCATTTCATTACCTACCTGACGCGTGGGAAAAAGGGGGTCATAGGTCAAGGTCTTTAACACTCCGGCGAGGACATACTTACCTGCTGCATGGAAAAGAGGGGGTCAAAGGTCAAGGTGTGCAACACTCTGGCAAGGACATACCTACCTGATGAGTAGGAAAAATGCAGTCAAAGGTCAAGATCTTCAAAACTCCAGTAAGTACATATCTACCTGATGCTTGGGTAAGAGGGGATCAAAGGTCAATGTCTTCAACACTCCAGTGAGAACATAACTACCTGACGTGTGGGAAAGAGGGGGTCAAAGGTCAAGGTCTTCAACACTCCGGCGAGGACATAGCTACTTGATGCTTGGGAAAGAGGGGGTCAAAGTCTTCAACACTCAGGCGAAGACATACCTACCTGACGCGTGGGAAAGAGGGGTTCAAAAGTCAAGGTTTTCAACACTCCGGCGAGGACATACCTACCTGACGCAAAGAAAATAGGGGGTCAACGGTCAAGGTCTTCAACATTCCGGTGAGGACATACCTACCGGACGCATGGGAAAGAGAGGTCAAAGGTCAAGGTGTTCAACACTCCAGTGAGTACATACCTACCTGACACTTGGGAAAGAGGGGATCAAAGGTCAAGGTCTTCAGCACTCTGGTGAGGACATAACTACCTGACGTGTGGGAAAGAGGGGGTCAACGGTCAAGGTCTTTAACACTCTGGCGAGGACATAGTTACCTGATGCTTGAGAAAGAGGGGGTCAAAGTTCAAAGTCTTCAAACTCAGGCGAGGGCATACCTACCTGACGCGTGGGAAAGATGGTGTCAAAGATCAAGGTCTTCAATACTCCGGCGAGGACACATGCCTGACTCGTAGGAAAGTGGGGGTCAAAGGTAATGGTCTTCAACAATCCGGCGAGGACATACCTACCTGACGCGTGGGAAAGAGGGTCAAAGGTCAAGTTCTTCAACACGCCTGAGAGAACATAATAGGTATGCTCTGATAGCAGAGGCATGGGAAAGAGTGGGTCAAAGTCTTCGAGACTTCGGCAAGGACATACCTACCTGACACGTGCGTGGGAAGGAGGGGGTCAAAGGTCATGGTCTTCGAAACTCCGGCGAGGACATACCTACCTGACTCGTGGGAAATAGGGGGTCAAAGGTCAAGGTCTTCAACACTCTGGAGAGGAGATATCTACCTGATGCGTGGGAAAGAGGGGGTAAAATGTCAAGGTCTTCAACATTCCAGTGGGGACATACCTACCTGACATGTGGGAAAAAGGGTGTGAAACTTCAAAATCTGCAATACTCCGGTGAGTTCATACCTACCGGACGCATGGGAAAGAGGGGGTCAAAGGTCAAGATCTACAGCACTCCAGCGAGGACATACCAACCTGACGCGTGGGAACGAGGGGGTCAAAGGTCAAGGCCTTCAACACTCCGGCGAGTGGCAAAGAGTGGGTCAAAGATCAAGGTCTTTAACACTCCGGCAAGGATATACCTACCTGACTCAATTAAAAGAGAGTATCAAAGGTCAAGGTCTTCCAAACTCCGGTGAGGAAATACCTGCCTGACGCGTGGGAAAGAGGGTGTCAAAGGTCAAGGTCTTTAACATGCCGGCAAGGACATACCTACCTGACTCAATTAAAAGAGAGTATCAAAGGTCAAGGTCTTCCACACTCCGGTGAGGAAATACCTACCTGACGTGTGGGAAAGAGGGGTCAAAGGTCAAGGTCTTCAAAACTCCGGAGAGGACATACCTACCTGATGCGTGGGAAAGAGGGGGTCAAAGGTCAAGGTCTTCAACACTACGGCGAGTTTATACCTACTGGACGCATGGGAAAGAGGGAGTCAAAGGTCAAGGTGTTCAACACTCCGGCGAGTACATATATGCCTGTTGGTGGGAAAAAGGGGGTCAATGGTAGAGGTCTTCAACAATTCGGCGAGGACATAACTACCTGATGTGTGGGAAATCGGGGTCAACGGTCAAGGTCTTCAAAACTCCAGAGAGGACATACCTACCTGATGCGTGGGAAAGAGGGGGTCAAAGGTCAAGGCCTTCAAAACTCTGGAGAGGACATATCTACCTGATGCATGGGAAAGAGGTGGTCAAATGTCAAGGTCTTCCACACTCCGGTCGGGAGATACCTACCTGACGTGTGGGAAAGAGGGGGTCAAAGGTCAAGGTCTGCAATACTCTGGCGAGTTTATACCTACTGGATGCATGGGAAAGAGGGAGTCAAAGGTCAAGGTGTTCAACACTCCGGCGAGTACATACATGCCTGTTGGTGGGAAAAAGGGGGTCAAAGGTAGAGGTCTTCAACAATTCGGCGAGGACATAACTACCTGAAGTGTGGGAAAGAGGGTGTCAAAGGTCAAGGTCTTCAACACTCCTGTAAGGACATAGCTACCTGAGGCTTGGGAAAGACAGGGTCAAAGGTCAAGGTCTTCAACAGTCCGGCGAGGACATACATGCCTGTTGGTGGGAAAAAGGGGGTCAAAGGTAGAGGTCTTCAACAATTCGGCGAGGACATAACTACCTGAAGTGTGGGAAAGAGGGTGTCAAAGGTCAAGGTCTTCAACACTCCTGTAAGGACATAGCTACCTGAGGCTTGGGAAAGACAGGGTCAAAGGTCAAGGTCTTCAACAGTCCGGCGAGGACATACCTACCTGACGAGTGGAAAAAGGGGGTCAAAGGTCAAGGTCTTTAACACTCCGGCAAGGACATACTTACCTGCCGCGTGGAAAAGAGGGGGTCAAAGGTCAAGGTCTTCAACACTCTGGCGAGGACATACCTACCTGAGGCTTGGGAAAGACAAGGTCAAAGGTCAAGGTATTTAACACTCCGGCGAGGACATACTTACCTGTCGCGTGGAAAAGAGGGGGTCAAAGGTCAAGGTCTTCAACACTCTGGTGAGGACATACCTACCTGATGCATGGGAAAGAGGGGGTCAAACGTCAAGGTCCTCAACATTACGGTGAGGAAATACCTACCTGACGCGTGGGAAAGAGGTGGTGAAAGGACAAGGTCTTCAACACTCCGGGGAGGTCATCGCTACCTGACACTTGGGACAGAAGGGGTCAAATGCAAGGTCTTCAACACTCCGGTGAGGACATACCTACCTGACGCTTGGGAAAGTGGGTGTCAAAGATCACGGTCTTCAATACTCCGGTGAGGACACACCTGCCTGACTCCTAGGAAAGTGGGGGTGAAAGGTCAAGGTCTTCAACATTCCGGCGAGGACATACCTACCTGACGCGTGGGCAAGAGAGGGTCATAGGTCAAGGTCTTCGACACTCCTGGGCAAACTTACCTATCACAGTCATGGGAAAGAGTGGGTTTAAAGGCTTCGACACTTCGGTGAGGACATACGTACCTGACGCGTGGGAAAGAGAGGGTCCAAGGTCAAGGTCTTCAACACTCCAGCGAGGACATACCTACCTGACATATGGTTAAGAGGGGGTCAAAGGTCAATGTCTTCAACACTCCGGCGGGAACATACCTACCTGATGTGTGAAAAAAGGGGGCAAAGGTCAAGCTCTTCCACACTCCGGCGAGGCCATACCTACCTGTTGCGTGGGAAAGAGGGTGTCAACGGTCAAGGTCTTTTACACTCCGGCGAGGACATACCTAACTGGCGCGTGGGAAAGAGGGGTCAAAAGTCAAGGTCTTCAATACTCCTGCAAGGACATACCTACCTGACACGTGGGAAAGAGAGGGTTCAAAGGTCAAGGTCTTCGACAGTCCGGCGAGGACATACCTACCTGTAGTGTGGGAAAGAGGGGATCAAAGGTCAAGGTCTTCTACACTCTGGAGAGGACATATCTACCTGATGCGTGGGAAAGAGGGGGTAAAATGTCAAGGTCTTCCTCACTCGTGGCGACGACATACCTACCTGACGTGTGGGAAAGAGGGGGTCAAAGGTCAAGGTCTGCAATACTCCAGTGAGTTCATACCTACCTGAAGCATGGGAAAGAGGGAGTCAAAGGTCAAGGTGTTCAACACTCCAGCGAGTACATACCTGCCTGTTGGTGGGAAAGATGGGTTCAAAAGTCAAGGTTTTCAACACTCCGGCGAGGACATACCTACCTGATGCAAAGGAAAAAGGGGATCGAAGGTCAAGGTCTTCAACATTCCGGGCAGGACATACCTTTCAGACGGGTGGGAAAGAGTGGGTCAAAGGACAAGTTCTTCGACACTCCGGCAAGGACATTCATACCAGAAAGTGTGGGAAAGAGTGGGTCAAAGGTCAAGGTCTTTGCAGCTCCGGCGAGGACATCACTACCGGAAAGTGTGTGAAAGAGTGTGTCAAAGGTGAAGGGCTTCAGCACCCTGGCGAGGACATACCTACCTGATGCATGGAAAAAGGGGTCAAAGGTCAAGGTCCTCAACATTCCGGTGAGGACATACCTACCTGACGCATGGGAAAGAGGGGGTGAAAGGACAAGGTCTTCAACACTCCAGCGAGGGCATCGCTACCTGATGCTTGGGAAAGAGTGGGTCAAAGCTCAAGGCCTTCAACACTCCAGCGAGGATATACCGACCTGACATGTGGTAAAGAAGGGGTCAAATGGCACGGTCTTCAACACTCTGGCGAGGACATGCCTACCTGACGCGTGGGAAAGAGGGTGTCAAAGATCAAGGTCTTCAATACTCCGGCGAGGACACACCTGCTTGACTTGTAGGAAAGCGGGGGTCAAAGGTCAAGGTCTTCAACACTCCGGCGAGGACATACCTACCTGATGCGTGGGAAAGAGAGGGTCAAATGGCAAGGTCATCAACACTCCAGCGAGGACATTCCTACCTGACGCGTGGGGAAGAGGGTGTCAAAGATCAAGGTCTTCAATACTCTGGCGAGGACACATGCCTGACTCGTAGGAAAGTGGGAGTAAAAGGTCAAGGTCTTCAACACTCCGGCGAGGACATGCCTACCTGACACGTGGGAAAGAGAGGGTCAAAGGTCAAGTACTTCTACACTCCTGCGAGAACATAATAGGTGTGCTATGATAGCAGAGGCATGGGAAAGAGTGGGTCAAAGGCTACGACACTTCGACGAGGACATACCTACCTGACACGTGGGAAGGAGGGGGGTCAAAGGTCAAGGTCTTCGAAACTCGGGCGAGGACATACCTACCTGACGCGTGGGAAAGAGGGGGTCAAAGGTCAAGGTCCTCAACATTCCGGTGAGGACATACCTACCTGACGCATGGGAAAGAGGGGGTGAAAGGACAAGGTCTTCAACACTCCGGCGAGGGCATCGCTACCTGATGCTTGGGAAAGAGTGGGTCAAAGCTCAAGGCCTTCAACACTCCAGCGAGGATATACCGACCTGACATGTGGTAAAGAAGGGGTCAAATGGCACGGTCTTCAACACTCTGGCGAGGACATGCCTACCTGACGCGTGGGAAAGAGGGTGTCAAAGATCAAGGTCTTCAATACTCCGGCGAGGACACACCTGCTTGACTTGTAGGAAAGCGGGGGTCAAAGGTCAAGGTCTTCAACACTCCGGCGAGGACATACCTACCTGATGCGTGGGAAAGAGAGGGTCAAATGGCAAGGTCATCAACACTCCAGCGAGGACATTCCTACCTGACGCGTGGGGAAGAGGGTGTCAAAGATCAAGGTCTTCAATACTCTGGCGAGGACACATGCCTGACTCGTAGGAAAGTGGGAGTAAAAGGTCAAGGTCTTCAACACTCCGGCGAGGACATGCCTACCTGACACGTGGGAAAGAGAGGGTCAAAGGTCAAGTACTTCTACACTCCTGCGAGAACATAATAGGTGTGCTATGATAGCAGAGGCATGGGAAAGAGTGGGTCAAAGGCTACGACACTTCGACGAGGACATACCTACCTGACACGTGGGAAGGAGGGGGGTCAAAGGTCAAGGTCTTCGAAACTCGGGCGAGGACATACCTACCTGACGCGTGGGAAAGAGGGGGTCAAAGGTCAAGGTCTTCAACACTCTGGAGAGGAGATATCTACCTGATCAGTGGGAAAGAGGGGGTAAAATGTCACGGTCTTCAACACTCCGGCGAGGACATACCTACCTGACTTGTGGCAAAGAGTGGGTCAAAGATCAAGTTCTTCTACACTCCTGCGAGAACATAATAGGTATGCTCTGATAGCAGAGGCATGGGAAAGAGTGGGTCAAAGGCTACGACACTTCGGCGAGGACATACCTACCTGACGCGTGGGAAGGAGGGGGGTCAAAGGTCAAGGTCTTTGAAACTCGGGCGAGGACATACCTACCTGACGCGTGGGAAAGAGGGGGTCAAAGGTCAAGGTCTTCAACACTCTGGAGAGGAGATATCTGCCTGACGCATGGGAAAGAGGGTGTCAAAGGTCAAGGTCTTTAACATGCCGGCGAGGACATACCTTCCGGACACGTGGGAAAGAGGGGTCAAAAGTCAATGTCTTCCACACTCCGGCGAGGAAATACCTGCCTGACGCGTGGGAAAGAGGGTGTCAAAGGTCAAGGTCTTTAACATGCCGGCGAGGACATACCTTCCGGACACGTGGGAAAGAGGGGTCAAAGGTCAAGGTCTTCATTATTCCGGCGAGGACATACCTACCTGACGTGTGGGAAAGAGTGGGTCAAAGGTCAAGGTCTGCAATACTCCGGGAAGTTTATACCTACCGGACGCATGGGAAAGAGGGAGTCAAAGGTGAAGGTTTTCAACACTCCGGCGAGTACATACATGCCTGTTGGTGGGAAAAAGGGGGTCAAAGGTAGAGGTCTTCAACAATTCGGCGAGGACATAACTACCTGAAGTGTGGGAAAGAGGGGGTCAAAGGTCAAGGTCTTCAACACTCCTAGAAGAACATAGCTACCTGACGCTTGGGAAAGACGGGGTCAAAGGTCAAGTTCTTCAACACTCCGGCGAGGACATACCTACCTGACGCATGGGAAAAAGGGGGTCAAAGGTCAAGGTCTTTAACACTCCGGCAAGGATGTACTTGCCTGCCGCGTGGAAAAGAGAGGGTCAAAGGTCAAGGTCTTCAACACTCTGGCGAGGACATACCTACCTAAAACTTGGGAAAGAAGGTGTCAAATGCAAGGTATTCAACACTCCGGTGAGGACATACCTACCTCACGCGTGGGAAAGTGGGTGTCAAAGATCAAGGTCTTCAATACTCCGGCGAGGACACACCTGCCTGACTCCTAGGAAAGTGGGGGTGAAAGGTCAAGGTCTTCAACATTCCGGCGAGGACATACCTACCGGACGCGTGGGCAAGAGAGGGTCAAAGGTCAAGGTCTTTGACACTCCTGGGCGAATTTACCTATCACAGTCATGGGAAAGAGTGTGTTCAAAGGCTTCGACACTTCGGCAAGGACATACGTACCTGACGCGTGGGAAGGAGGGGGTCAAAGGTCAAGGTCTTCAACACTCTGGAGTGGAGATATCTACCTGATTCGTGGGAAAGAGGAGGTAAAATGTCAAGGTTGTCAACACTCCAGTGAGGACATACCTACCTGACGTGTGGGAGAAAGAGGGTGAAAGATCAAAGTCGGCAATACTCCGGCGAGTTCATACCTACCGGACGCAAGGATAAGAGGGGGTCAAAGGTCAAGATCTTCAACACTCCGGCGAGGACATACCTGATGCGTGGGAAATAGAGGGTCAAAGGTCAAGGTCTTTAACACTCCGGCGAGGACATACCTTCCTGACGTTTGGGAAAGAGTGGGTCAAAGGTCAAGGTCTTCAACACTCCGGCAAGGACATACCTACCTGACGTGTAGCAAAGAGTGGGTCAAAGATCAAGGTCTTTAACACTCCGGCGAGGACATACCTACCTGACATGTGGTAAAGTGGGGGTCAAAGGTCAACGTCTTCAACACTCCGGGGAGGACATACCTACCTGTGTGGAAAAAGGGGGTCCAAGGTCAAGCTCTTCCACACTCCGGCGAGGACATACTTACCTGTTGCGTCAGAAAGAGGGTGTCAAAGGTCAGGTCTTCAACACTCTGGCGAGGACATACCTAACTGGCGCGTGGGAAAGAGGGGTCAACCGTCAAGGTCTTCAATACTCCTGCAAGGACATACCTACCTGACACGTTTGACAGAGACGGGTCAAAGGTCAAGGTCTTCTACACTCCGGCGAGAACATACCTACCTGTAGCGTGCAAAAGAGGGGGTCAAAGGTCAAAGTCTTCCACACTCTGGAGAGGACATATCTACCTGATGCGTGGGAAAGAGGGGGCAAAATGTCAAGGTCTTCCACACTCGTGGCGGCGACATACCTACCTGACGTGTGGGAAAGAGGGGGACAAAGGCCAAGGTCTGCAATACTCCAGCGAGTTCATACCTACCTGAAGCATGGGATAGAGGGAGTCAAAGGTCAAGGTGTTCAACACTCCTTCGAGTACATACCTGCCTGTTGGTGGGTAAGAGGGGGTCAAAGGTCAAGGTCTTCAACACTCCTGCGAGGACATAGATACCTGACGCTTGGGAAAGACGGGGTCAATGGTCAAAGTCTTCAACACTCTGGCGAGGATATACCTAACTGACGTGTGGGAAAGAGTGGGTCAAACATTAAGGTCTTTGCAACTCCAGCGAGGACATTACTACCTGTTAGTGTGTGAAAGAGTGCATCAAAGGTCAAGGGCTTCAACACTCCAGCGAGGATATGCCTACCTGACTCATGGGAAAGAGAGTATCATAAGGTCAACGTCTTCCACACTCCGGCGAGGAAATACCTGCCTGACGCGTGGGAAAGAGGGTGTCAAAGGTCAAGGTCTTTAACATGCCGGCGAGGACATACCTTCCGGACACGTGGGAAAGATGGGTCAAAGGTCAAGGTCCTCAACATTCCGGCGAGGACATACCTACCTGACGTGTGGGAAAGAGGGGTCAACAGTCAAGGTCTTTAAAACTCCGGAGAGGACATACCTACCTGATGCGTGGGAAAGAGGGGGTCAAAGGTCAAGGTCTTCAACACTCTGGAGAGGACATATCTACCTGATGCATGGGAAAGAGGTGGTCAAATATCAAGGTCTTCCACCCTCCGGTCGGGACATACCTACCTGACGTGTGGGAAAGAGGGGGTCAAAGGTCAAGGTCTGCAATACTCCGGCGAGATTATACCTACCGGACACATGGGATAAAGGGAGTCCAAGATCAAGGTGTTTAACACTCCGGCGAGTACATACATGCATTTTGGTGGGAAAAAGGGGTCAAAGGTAGAGGTCTTCAACAATTCGGCGAGGACATAACTATCTGACGTGTGGAAAAGAGGGGTCAAAGGTCAAGGTCTTCAAAACTCCAGAGAGGACATACCTACCTGATGCGTGGGAAAGAGGGGGTCAAAGGTCAAGGTCTTCAACACTCTGGAGAGGGCATATCTACCTGATGCATGGGAAAGAGGGGGTCAAATGTCAAGGTCTTCCACACTCCGGTCGGGACATACCTACCAGACGTGTGGGAAAGAGGGGGTCAAATGTCAAGGTCTGAAATACTCCGGCGAGTTTATACCTACCGGACGCATGGGAAAGAGGGAGTCAAAGGTCAAGGTGTCCAACACTCCGGCGAGTACATACATGCCTGTTGGTGGGAAAAAGGGGTCAAAGGTAGAGGTCTTCAACAATTCGGCGAGGACATAACTACCTGAAGTGTGGGAAAGAGGGGGTCAAAGGTCAAGGTCTTCAACACTCCTGCAAGGACATAGCTACCTGACGCTTGGGAAAGACGGGGTCAAAGGTCAAGGTCTTTAACACTCTGGTGAGGATATACCTACCTGATGCGTGGGAAAAAGGGGGTCAAAGGTCAAGGTCTTTAACACTCCGGCAAGGACATACTTACCTGCCGTGTGGAAAAGAGGGGGTCTAAGGTCAATGTCTTCAACACTCTGGCGAGGACATACCTACCTGACGCGTGGGAAAAAGGCGGTCAAAGGTCAAGGTCTTCAACACTCTGGCGAGGACATACCTACCTGATGCATGGGAAAGAGGGGGTCAAACGTCAAGGTCCTCAACATTACGGTGAGGAAATACCTACCAGGCACGTGGGAAAGAGGGGGTGAAAGGACAAGGTCTTCAACACTCCAGCGAATGCATCGCTACCTGACACTTGGGAAAGAAGGGGTCAAATGCACGGTCTTCAACACCCAGTTGAGAACATACCTACCTGACGCGTGGGAAAGTGGGTGTCAAAGATCAAGGTCTTCAATACTCCGGCGAGGACACACCTGCCTGACTCCTAGGAAAGTGGGGGTGTAAGGTCAAGGTCTTCAACATTCCGGTGAGGAAATACCTACCTGACACATGGGAAAAAGGGGGTCAAAGGTCAAGGTCTTTAACACTCCGGTGAGGACATACTTACCTGCCGCGTGGAAAAGAGGGGGTCAAATGTCAATGTCTTCAACACTCTGGTGAGGACATACCTACCTGACGCGTGGGAAAAAGGCAGTCAAAGGTCAAGGTCTTCAACATTCTGGCGAGGACATACCTACCTGATGCGTGGGAAAAAGGGGGTCAAAGGTCAAGGTCTTTAACACTCCGGCGAGGACATACTTACCTGCCGCCTGGAAAAGAGGGGGTCAAAGGTCAATGTCTTCAACATTCTGGCGAGGACATACCTACCTGACGCGTGGGAAATAGGCGGTCAAAGGTCAAGGTCTTCAACACTCTGGCGAGGACATACCTACCTGATGCATGGGAAAGAGGGGGTCAAACGTCAAGGTCCTCAACATTACGGTGAGAAAATACCTACCTGACGTGTGGGAAAGAGGGGGTGAAAGGACAAGGTCTTCAACACTCCGGCGAGGGCATCGCTACCTGACACTTGGGAAAGAAGGGGTCCAATGCAAGGTATTCAACACTCCGGTGAGGACATACCTACCTGACGCGTGGGAAAGTGGGTGTTCAAGATCAAGGTCTTCATTACTCCGGCGAGGACACACCTGCCTGACTCCTAGGAAAGTGGGGGTGAAAGGTCAAGGTCTTCAACATTCCGGCGAGGACATACCTACCGGAGGCGTGGGCAAGAGAGGGTCAAAGGTCAAGGTCTTCGGCACTCCTGGGCGAACTTAGCTATCACAATCATGGGAAAGAGTGGGTTCAAACGCTTCAACACTTCGGCGAGGACATACGTACCTGACACGTTGGAAAGAGAGGGTCCAAGGTCAAGGTCTTCAACACTCCAGCGAGGACATACCTACCTGACATGTGGTAAAGAGGGGGTCAAAGGTCAACATCTTCAGCACTCCAGCAAGGACATACCTACCTGATATGTGAAAAAAAGGGGTCAAAGGTCAAGCTCTTCCACACTCCGGCGAGGACATACCTACCTGTTGCGTGGGAAAGAGGGTTTCAAAAAGGTCAAGGTCTTCAACACTCAGGCGAGGACATACCTAACTGGCACGTGGGAAAGAGGGGTCAAAAGTCAAGGTCTTCAATACTCCTGCAAGGACATACCTAACTGACACGTGGGAAAGAGAGGGGTCAAAGGTCAAGGTCTTCGACACGCCGGGGAGGACATACCTACCTGTAGCGTGGGAAAGAGGGGGTCAGAGGTCAAGGTCTTCTACACTCTGGAGAGGACATATCTACCTGATGCGTGGGAAAGAGGGGGTCAAAGGTCAAGGTCTTCAACACTCTGGTGAGGATATACCTACCTGATGCGTGGGAAAAAGGGGGTCAAAGGTCAAGGTCTTTAACACTCCGGCAAGGACATACTTACCTGCCGCGTGGAAAAGAGGGGGTCTAAGGTCAATGTCTTCAACACTCTGGCGAGGACATACCTACCTGACGCGTGGGAAAAAGGCGGTCAAAGGTCAAGGTCTTCAACACTCTGGCGAGGACATACCTACCTGATGCATGGGAAAGAGGGGGTCAAACGTCAAGGTCCTCAACATTACGGTGAGGAAATACCTACCAGACACGTGGGAAAGAGGGGGTGAAAGGACAAGGTCTTCAACACTCCAGCGAATGCATCGCTACCTGACACTTGGGAAAGAAGGGGTCAAATGCAAGGTCTTCAACACCCAGTTGAGAACATACCTACCTGACGCGTGGGAAAGTGGGTGTCAAAGATCAAGGTCTTCAATACTCCGGCGAGGACACACCTGCCTGACTCCTAGGAAAGTGGGGGTGTAAGGTCAAGGTCTTCAACATTCCAGTGAGGAAATACCTATCTGACACATGGGAAAAAGGGGGTCAAAGGTCAAGGTCTTTAACACTCCGGTGAGGACATACTTACCTGCCGCGTGGAAAAGAGGGGGTCAAATGTCAATGTCTTCAACACTCTGGTGAGGACATACCTACCTGACGCGTGGGAAAAAGGCAGTCAAAGGTCAAGGTTTTCAACACTCTGGTGAGGACATACCTACCTGATGCGTGGAAAAAGGGGTCAAAGGTCAAGGTCTTTAACACTCCGGCGAGGACATACTTACCTGCCGCCTGGAAAAGAGGGGGTCAAAGGTCAATGTCTTCAACATTCTGGCGAGGACATACCTACCTGACGCTTGGGAAATAGGCGGTCAAAGGTCAAGGTCTTTAACACTCTGGCCAGGACATACCTACCTGATGCATGGGAAAGAGGGGGTCAAACGTCAAGGTCCTCAACATTACGGTGAGAAAATACCTACCTGACGCGTGGGAAAGAGGGAGTGAAAGGACAAGGTCTTCAACACTCCGGCGAGTGCATCGCTACCTGACACTTGGGAAAGAAGGGGTCCAATGCAAGGTCTTCAACACTCCGGTGAGGACATACCTACCTGACGCGTGGGAAAGTGGGTGTTCAAGATCAAGGTTTTCATTATTCCGGCGAGGACACACCTGCCTGACTTCTAGGAAAGTGGGGGTGAAAGGTCAAGGTCTTGAACATTCCGGCGAGGACATACCTACCTGAGGCGTGGGCAAGAGAGGGTCAAAGGTCAAGGTCTTCGACACTCCTGGGCGAACTTACCTATCACAATCATGGGAAAGAGTGGGTTCAAACGCTTCAACACTTCGGCGAGGACATACGTACCTGACGCGTTGGAAAGAGAGGGTCCAAGGTCAAGGTCTTCAACTCTCCAGCGAGGACATACCTACCTGACATGTGGTAAAGAGGGGGTCAAAGGTCAACATCTTCAGCACTCCAGCGAGGACATACCTACCTGATATGTGAAAAAAGGGGGTCAAAGGTCAAGCTCTTCCACACTCCGGCGAGGACATACCTACCTGTTGTGTGGGAAAGAGGGTGTCAAAAAGGTCAAGGTCTTCAACACTCAGGCGAGGACATACCTAACTGGCACGTGGGAAAGAGGGGTCAAAAGTCAAGGTCTTCAATACTCCTGCAAGGACATACCTAGCTGACACGTGGGAAAGAGAGGGGTCAAAGGTCAAGGTCTTCGACACGCCGGCGAGGACATACCTACCTGTAGCGTGGGAAAGAGGGGGTCAGAGGTCAAGGTCTTCTACACTCTGGAGAGGACATATCTACCTGATGCGTGGGAAAGAGGGGGTAAAATGTCAAGGTCTTCCACACTCGTGGAGGCGACATACCTACCTGACGTGTGGGAAAGAGGGGGTCAAAGGTCAAGGTCTGCAATACTCCAGCGAGTTCATACCTACCTGAAGCATGGGAAAGAGGGAGTCAAAGGTCAAAGTCTTCAACACTCTGGCGAGGATATACCTACCTGACGCATGGGAAAGAGTGGGTCAAAGGTCAAGATCTTTGCAACTCCGGCGAGGACATTACTACCGGTAAGTGTGGGAAAGAGTGGGTCAAAGGTCAAGAGCTTCAGCACTCCGGCGAAGACATACCTACCTGATGCATGGGAAAGAGCGGGTAAAATGTCAAGGTCTTCAACTCTCCGGCGAGGAAATACCTACCTGACGTGTGGGAAAGAGGGGGTCAAAGGTCAAGGTCTTCAACACTCTGGAGAGGACATATCTACCTGATGCGTGGGAAAGAGGGGTAAATTGCCAAGGTCTTCAACATTCCGGCGAGGACATACCTACCTGACGTGTGGGAAAGAGGGGGTCAAAGGTCGAGGTCTGCAATACTCCGACGGGTACATACTCACCGGACGCATGGGAAAGAGAGGTCAAATGTCAAGGTGTTCAACACTCTAGTGAGTACAAACCTACCTGATCAATCAATCAGTCAATCAATCAGGAGTTTGTTAAAGCGCAACTTCTCACCCGTAAGGATCTCAAGGCGCTAGGGGTGGGGGGGTGCAGGTTCCATTCCATCATGGAGGGGGTCTGTCGAAGAGCCAGGTTTTGAGGTTTCTTGCGAAGATGGGGAGCAATGTTGTCTGTCTGAGGTGACGCTTGGGAAAGAAGGGATCAAAGGTCAAGATCTTCAACACTCTGGTGAGGTCATAACTACCTGACGTGTGCGAAAGAGGGGGGTCAAAGGTCAAGGTCTTTAACACTATGGCGAGGACATAGTTACCAGATGCTTGGGAAAGAGGGGGTAAAAGTTCAAAGTCTTCAACACTCAGGCGAGGACATACCTACCTGAAGCGTGGGAAAGAGGGGTTCAAAAGTCAAGGTTTTCAACAATCCGGCGAGGACATACCTACCTGATGCAAAGGAAAAAGGGGGTCGAAGGCCCAGGTCTTCAACATTCCGGTGAGGACATACCTTTCAGACGCGTGGGAAAGAGTTGGTCAGAGGTCAAGTTCTTCGACACTCCGGTGAGGACATACCTACCTGACGCGTGGGAAAGAGTGGGTCAAAGGTCAAGATCTTCGACACGCCGGCGTGGACATTCCTACCAGAAAGTGTGGCAAAGAGTGGGTCAAAAGTCAAGGTCTTTGCAGCTCTGGCGAGGACATCACTACCGGAAAGTGTGTGAAAGAGTGCGTCAAAGGTCAAGAGCATCAACACCCTGGCGAGGACATACCTACCTGATGCATGGGAAAGAGGGGGTCAAAGGTCAAGGTCCTCAACATTCCGGAGAGGACATACCTACCTGACGCATGGGAAAGAGGGGGTGAAAGGACAAGGTCTTCAACACTCCGGCGAGGGCATCGCTACCTGATGCTTGGGAAAGAGTGGGTCAAAGGTCAAGGTCTTCAACACTCCAGCGAGGATATACCGACCTGACGTGTGGTAAAGAAGGGGTCAAATGGCAAGGTCTTCAACACTCTGGCGAGGACATATCTACCTGATGCGTGGGAAAAAGGGTGTCAAAGATCAAGGTCTTCAATACTCCGGCGAGGACACACCTGCCTGACTCGTAAGAAAGTGGGGGTCAAAGGTCAAGGTCTTCAACACTCCGGCGAGGACATACCTACCTGATGCGTTGGAAGGAGGGGGTCAAAGGTCAAGGTCTTCAACACTCTGGAGAGGAGATATCTACCTGATGCGTGGGAAAGAGGGGGTAAAATGTCAAGGTCTTCAACATTCCAGCGGGGACATACCTACCTGACGTGTGGCAAAGACTGGGTCAAAGATCAAGGTCTTTAGCACTCCGGCAAGGATATACCTACCTGACTAATGGGAAAGAGAGTATCAAAAGTCAAGGTCTTCCACACTCCGGCGAGGAAATACCTGCCTGACGTGTGGGAAAGTGGGTGTCAATGGTCAAGGTCTTTATCATGCCGGCGAGGATATACCTTCCGGACACGTGGGAAAGAGGGGTCAAAGGTCAAGGTCTTCAACATTCCGGCGAGGACATACCTACCTGACGTGTGGGAAAGAGGGGCCAAAGTTCAAGGTCTTCAAGCTCCGGAGAGGACATACCGACCTGATGCGTCGGAAAGAGGGGGTCAAATGTCAAGGTCTTCAACACTCTGGAGAGGACATATCTACCTGATGCATGGGAAAGAGGGGGTCAAATGTCAAGGTCTTCCACACTCCGGTCGGGACATACCTACCTGACGTGAAATAACACAATGCACCTCTCGACCAACGACCTCGTCGACCACTATAACTCGGGGGTAGTCTCCATACTTGACAATCTAGCTCCTCTAAGGCTCAAAAGAAGCCGAGCCACTCCATCCAGAACCTGGTTCACTGCGGACCTCAACGCAGAAAGAAGAAACCTGAGAACCAAAGAAAGAAAGTGGAGAAACAACCCAACCGCCATTCTCCTCCCTCAACTAAAATCAGCCCGTAGGAAGTACAACAACCATATCAAAAACAAGAAATCCAGCTTCTTCCGCGTGGCATTGGTCAAATCCAAAAACAGACCCAAAGAACTCTACAACATAATCAGACAACAAACAACAAAGCCCCTGCCCTCAACCTTACAGGCTTCCAAAGAACTCTGTGACAACTTTGCCAACTTCTTCAACGATAAAGTCCTAAAAATCGAATTATCTCTAGACATCAACAACCCACACCTCCAGAAGAGCTACTCGGCCTCCCCAGTGGCACTCCCACCCGACTCCTTTCCCTCCCCCTGGCTAAGCTTTCGCCCCATCCAGGAAACTGAGATAATCAAGTTGATTTCGACTTCCAAACCTTCAGCACACATTTCAGACCCCATTCCCCCATCTTTAATAAAAAAAATGAAGCTTACCTTAGCGCCCATCTGGGGAAGAATCATAAACAGCTCCTTACAAAACGGTGTGGTCCCCGATTGTCTAAAAATGGAACAAGTCACTCCTCTTCTGAAAAAACCCGGTCTCGACTCAACTGACTTGAACAATTTCAGACCGATATCCAACCTCCCTCTACTCGCGAAGACACTTAAACGTTGTGTACTCCTGCAACTGACGCAACATCTGGACAACATCAACCTCCTGGACTCCCTCCAATCTGACTTCGGACAAGGCCGCAGCACTGAAACCGCGATGCTGAATATCATAGACGACATCCATGGATCTCTTGACGCTGACAAGTGCTGCCTCCTCATACTCCTTGATCTCTCAGCAGCGTTCAACACGGTGGACCACAAGCTCCTCATCAGGACTCTTCAAGAAAGAGCCGGCCTTGGCGAAGTAGTTCTCAAGTGGTTTTCCTCCTTTTTACATAACCATTCGCAATTAATAAAAATCAAGAACTTCACCTCCGATACCCAGCAAGTCAACAAGGGTGTCCCTCAAGGATCAGTGCTCTCCCCCCAAGCTCTTTATCATCTACATGGAACCACTAGCCAAGCTACTCAGGAACGCCAACATCCACTTCCACCTCTACGCGGATGACATGCAGATTTACCTGGAAACCTCCTCTCTCAAAGACATCCACAGACTCAATGATGTCCTAAATGAAGTTCAAGACTGGCTGACAAAGAATCACCTGAAACTCAACCCCGACAAGACAGAAACACTCCTCATCTCAAACAAAGAAGATAACCCTCAAATCACCGAGTGGCTAAAGTCGATCGATGCTCTCAAAGGTAACCTCACGCTAGCCGACTCTGTTAAATCCCTGGGCATCAACCTAGACCCCAAACTAACCCTGACAAACCACATCAAGAACTCAGCAAAAAGCGCATTCTTCAACCTCAGACTTTTGAACAAAATTAAACCTTACATTCCCAACAAGGACCTCAAACTAGCCACGCAATCTCTAGTTTTATCAAGACTGGACTATGGGAACTCAATCCTAACAGGCATCCCCAAATCGCACCTGGCACCACTAAAAACAACACTACACGCGGCAGCAAGAATGATCACAGGCTGCAAAAAATATGACCACATCTCCCCGGCACTCAAAGAAACTCGAATGGCTCCCTGCGGAAATGCGAAGTACCTTCAGAACGGCCTGCCTAACCCACAAGGCCCTCCACACCGGCAAACCGGAATACCTGGCTAACAAGCTCAAAAAAGCAGGCCAAGCCAGAAATCTGAGAAGCTCTAACTCCCTGCTGCTCATCCTACCAAAAACCAGAAGAAAGAGAACTGCGGACTGCTCTTTCTCAGGAAATGCCCCCAAAATATGGAACGCCATCCCCCCGCACATCAGAACTCTACCGTCCTATGCAGAATTCAAGAGCCAACTTAAATCCTTGTGCCTTATGCGCTCCCTTGGTTGTGGATAACTTGGAGCTGCAAACACCCCAGAATCCTTGCGGTACTGTTGAATCCAGCACCAAGAAGCCCTGCTGTCCGAACTTTTCTTCTTTCCAAATTGTCTCTCGCCGATTGCTTTTATTGGGTTTGTCTCATGCTGTTCTCTTTTTCTTGTCCTCTACTGTGAAGCGCTCTGATACCTTCGGGTCTTGTTAGCGCTATAGAAAACTTCTAAATAAATAATAATACAATAAATACGTGTGGGAAAGAGGGAGACAAATGTCAAGGTCTTCAACACTCCTGCGAGAACATAATAGGTATGCTCTGATAGCAGAGGCATGGGAAAGAGTGGGTCAAAGGCTTCGACACTTCGGCGAGGACATACCTACCTGACGCGTGGGAAGGAGGGGGTCAAAGGTCAAGGTCTTCAAAACTCTGCCGAGGACATACCTACCTGACGCGTGGGAAAGAGGGGGTCAAAGGTCAAGGTCTTCAACACTCTGGAGAGGAGATATCTACCTGATGCGTGGGAAAGAGGGGGTCAAATGGCAAGGTCTTCAACACTCCGGCGAGGACATTCCTACCTGACGCGTGGGGAAGAGGGTGTCAAAGATCAAGGTCTTCAATACTCTGGCGAGGACACATGCCTGACTCGTAGGAAAGTGGGGGTCAAAGGTCAAGGTTTTAAACACTCCGGCGAGGACATACCTACCTGAAGCGTGGGAAAGAGAGGGTCAAAGGTCAAGTTCTTCAACACTCCTGCGAGAACATAATAGGTATGCTCTGATATCAGAGGCATGGGAAAGAGTGGGTCAAAGGCTTCGACACTTCAGCGAGGACATACCTACCTGACGCGTGGGAAAGAGGGGGTCAAAGGTCAAGGTCTTCAACACTCCAGCGAGGACATACCTACCTGACGTGTGGGAAAGAGTGGGTCAAAGGTCAAGGTCTTCGAAACTCTGACGAGGACATACCTACCTGATGCGTGGGAAAGAGGGGGTCAAAGTTCAAGGTCGTCAACACTCTGGAGAGGAGATATCTACCTGATGCGTGGGAAAGAGGGGGTCAAATGGCAAGGTCTTCAACACTCCGGCGAGGACATTCCTACCTGACGCGTGGGGAAGAGGGTGTCAAAGATCAAGGTCTTCAATACTCTGGCGAGGACACATGCCTGACTCGTAGGAAAGTGGGGGTCAAAGGTCAAGGTTTTAAACACTCCGGCGAGGACATACCTACCTGAAGCGTGGGAAAGAGAGGGTCAAAGGTCAAGTTCTTCAACACTCCTGCGAGAACATAATAGGTATGCTCTGATATCAGAGGCATGGGAAAGAGTGGGTCAAAGGCTTCGACACTTCAGCGAGGACATACCTACCTGACGCGTGGGAAAGAGGGGGTCAAAGGTCAAGGTCTTCAACACTCCAGCGAGGACATACCTACCTGACGTGTGGGAAAGAGTGGGTCAAAGGTCAAGGTCTTCGAAACTCTGCCGAGGACACACCTACCTGACGCGTGGGAAAAAGGGGGTCAAAGGTCAAGGTCGTCAACACTCTGGAGAGGAGATATCTACCTGATGCGTGGGAAAGAGGGGGTCAAATGGCAAGGTCTTCAACACTCCGGCGAGGACATTCCTACCTGACGCGTGGGGAAGAGGGGGTCAAAGGTCAAGGTCTGCAATACTCCGGCGAGATTATACCTACCGGACACATGGGATAAAGGGAGTCCAAGATCAAGGTGTTTAACACTCCGGCGAGTACATACATGCATTTTCGTGGGAAAAAGGGGTCAAAGGTAGAGGTCTTCAACAATTCGGCGAGGACATAACTACCTGACGTGTGGAAAAGAGGGGTCAAAGGTCAAGGTCTTCAAAACTCCAGAGAGGACATACCTACCTGATGCGTGGGAAAGAGGGGGTCAAAGGTCTAGGTCGTCAACACTCTGGAGAGGAGATATCTACCTGATGCGTGGGAAAGAGGGGGTCAAATGGCAAGGTCTTCAACACTCCAGCGAGGACATTCCTACCTGACGCGTGGGGAAGAGGGTGTCAAAGATCAAGGTCTTCAATACTCTGGCGAGGACACATGCCTGACTCGTAGGAAAGTGGGGGTCAAAGGTCAAGGTTTTAAACACTCCGGCGAGGACATACCTACCTGAAGCGTGGGAAAGAGAGGGTCAAAGGTCAAGTTCTTCAACACTCCTGCGAGAACATAATAGGTATGCTCTGATATCAGAGGCATGGGAAAGAGTGGGTCAAAGGCTTCGACACTTCAGCGAGGGCATACCTACCTGACGCGTGGGAAAGAGGGGGTCAAAGGTCAAGGTCTTCAACACTCCAGCGAGGACATACCTACCTGACGTGTGGGAAAGAGTGGGTCAAAGGTCAAGGTCTTCGAAACTCTGCCGAGGACATACCTACCTGATGCGTGGGAAAGAGGGGGTCAAAGGTCAAGGTCGTCAACACTCTGGAGAGGAGATATCTACCTGATGCGTGGGAAAGAGGGGGTCAAATGGCAAGGTCTTCAACACTCCGGCGAGGACATTCCTACCTGACGCGTGGGGAAGAGGGTGTCAAAGATCAAGGTCTTCAATACTCTGGCGAGGACACATGCCTGACTCGTAGGAAAGTGGGGGTCAAAGGTCAAGGTTTTAAACACTCCGGCGAGGACATACCTACCTGAAGCGTGGGAAAGAGAGGGTCAAAGGTCAAGTTCTTCAACACTCCTGCGAGAACATAATAGGTATGCTCTGATATCAGAGGCATGGGAAAGAGTGGGTCAAAGGCTTCGACACTTCAGCGAGGACATACCCACCTGACGCGTGGGAAAGAGGGGGTCAAAGGTCAAGGTCTTCAACACTCCAGCGAGGACATACCTACCTGAAGTGTGGGAAAGAGTGGGTCAAAGGTCAAGGTCTTCGAAACTCTGCCGAGGACATACCTACCTGACGCGTGGGAAAAAGGGGGTCAAAGGTCAAGGTCGTCAACACTCTGGAGAGGAGATATCTACCTGATGCGTGGGAAAGAGGGGGTCAAATGGCAAGGTCTTCAACACTCCGGCGAGGACATTCCTACCTGACGCGTGGGGAAGAGGGTGTCAAAGATCAAGGTCTTCAATACTCTGGCGAGGACACATGCCTGACTCGTAGGAAAGTGGGGGTCAAAGGTCAAGGTTTTAAACACTCCGGCGAGGACATACCTACCTGAAGCGTGGGAAAGAGAGGGTCAAAGGTCAAGTTCTTCAACACTCCTGCGAGAACATAATAGGTATGCTCTGATATCAGAGGCATGGGAAAGAGTGGGTCAAAGGCTTCGACACTTCAGCGAGGACATACCTACCTGACGCGTGGGAAAGAGGGGGTCAAAGGTCAAGGTCTTCAACACTCCAGCGAGGACATACCTACCCGACGTGTGGGAAAGAGTAGGTCAAAGGTCAAGGTCTTCAACACTCCGACGAGGGCATACCTACCTGACGTGTGGCAAAGAGTGGGTCAAAGAGCAAGGTATTTAACACTCCGGCAGGAATATACCTACCTGACTCATGGGAGAGTATCAAAAGTCAAGGTCTTCCACACTCCGGCGAGGAAATACCTGCCTGATGCGTGGGAAAGAGGGTGTCAAAGGTCAAGGTCTTTAACATGCCGGCGAGGACATACCTTCCGGACACATGGGAAAGAGGGGTCAAAGGTCAAGGTCTTCAACATTCTGGCGAGGACATACCTACCTGACGTGTGGGAAAGAGGGGTCAAAGGTCAAGGTCTTCAAAACTCCGGAGAGGACATACCTACCTGATGCGTGGGAAAGAGGGGTTCAAAGGTCAAGGTCTCCAACACTCTGGAGAGGACATATCTACCTGATGCATGGGAAAGAGGGGGTCAAATGTCAAGGTATTCCACACTCTGGTTGGGACATACTTACCTGACGTGTGGGAAAGAGGGGGTCAAAGGTCAAGGTCTGCAATACTCAGGCGAGTTTATACCTACCGGACGCATGGGAAAGAGGGAGTTAAAGGTCAAGTTTTTCAACACTCCGGCGAGTACATACATGCCTGTTGGTGGGAAAAAGGGTGTCAAAGGTCGAGGTGTTTAACAATTCGGCGAGGACATAACTACCTGAAGTGTGGGAAAGAGGGGTTCCAAGGTAAAGGTCTTCAATACTCCGGCGAGGACATATCTACGTGACACGTGGGAAAAAGGGGGTCAAAGGTCAAGGTCTTCAACACTCTGGCGAGGACATACTTACCTGCCGCGTGGAAAAGCGGGGGTCAAAGGTCAAGGTCTTCAACACTCTGGCGAGGACATACCTACCTGACGCGTGGGAAAAAGGCGGTCAAAGGTCAAGGTCTTCAACAGTCTGGCGCGGACATACCTACCTGACGCGTGGGAAAGAGGGGGTGAAAGGACAAGGTCTTCAACACTCCGGCGAGGGCATCGCTACCTGACACTTGGGAAAGAAGGTGTAAAATGCAAGGTCTTCAACACTCCGGTGAGGACATACCTACCTGACGCGTGGGAAAGTGGGTGTCAAAGATCAAGGTCTTCAATACTCCAGCAAGGACACACCTGCTTGACTCCTAGGAAAGTGGGGTGAAAGGTCAAGGTCTTCAACATTCCGGCGAGGACATACCTACCGGACGCGTGGGCAAGAGAGGGTCAAAGGTCAAGGTCTTTGACACTCCTGGGCGAACTTACCTATCACAGTCATGGGAAAGAGTGGGTTCAAAGACTTTGACACTTCGGCGAGGACATACGTACTTGACGCGTGGGAAGGAGGGGGTCAAAGGTCAAGGTCTTCGACACTCCAGCGAGGACATACCTACCTGACGCAGGGGAAAGAGGGGGTCAAAGGTCAAGGTCTCCAGCACTCTGGAGAGGAGATATCTACCTGATTCGTGGGAAAGAGGGGCTAAAATGTCTAGGTCATCAACACTCCAGTGAGGACATACCTACCTGACGTGTGGGAAAAAGGGGGTGAAAGATCAAAGTCTGCAATACTCCGGCGAGTTCACACCTACCGGACGCATGGAAAAGAGGGGATCAAAGGTCAAGATCTTCAACACTCCGGCGAGGACATACCTACCTGACTCGTGGGAAATTGGGGGTTAAAGGTCAAGGTCTTTAACACTCCGGCGAGGACATACCTACCTGACGTTTGGGAAAGAGTGGGTCAAAGGTCAAGGACTTCAGCACTCCGGCAAGGACATACCTACCTGACTTATGGGAAAGAGAGGTTCAAAGGTCAAGGTCTTCAACACTCCAGCGAGGATATACCTACCTGACATGCGGTAAAGAGGGGGTCAAAGGTCAACGTCTTCATTACTCCGGCGAGGACATACCTACCTGATGTGTGGAAAAAGGGGGTCAAAGGTCAAGCTCTCCCACACTCCGGCGAGGACATACCTACCTGACGCGTGGGGAAGAGTGGGTCAAAGGTCAAGGTCTTTGCAACTCCAGCGAGGACATTACTACCGGTAAGTGTGTGAAAGAGTGCGTCAAAGGTCAAGGGCTTCAACACTCCGGCGAGGACATACCTACATGATGCATGGGAAAGAGGGGGTGAAAGGCCAAGGTCCTCAACATTCTGGCGAGGACATACCTAACTGGCGCGTGGGAAAGAGGGGTCAACTGTCAAGGTTTTCAATACTCCTGCAAGGACATACCTACTTGACACGTAGGAAAGAGACGGGTCAAAGGTCAAGGTCTTCGAAGCTCTGGCGAGGACATACCTACCTGTAGTGTGGGAAAGAGGCGGTCAAAGGTCAAGGTCTTCTACACTCTGTAAAGGACATATCTACCTGATGCGTGGGACAGAGGGGGTAAAATGTCAAGGTCTTCCACACTTGTGGCGGCGACATACCTACCTGACATGTGGGAAAGAGGTGGTCAAAGGTCAAGGTCTGCAATACTCCAGCGAGTTCATACCTACCTGAAGCATGGGAAAGAGGGAGTCAAAGGTCAAGGTGCTCAACACTCCAGCGAGTACATACATGCCTGTTTGCGGGAAAGAGGGGGTCAAGGGTCAAGGTCTTCAACACTCCTGCGAGGACATAAATACCTGACGCTTGGGAAAGACGGGGTCAAAGGTCAAAGTCTTCAACACTCTGGCGAGGATATACCTACGTAACGCGTGGGGAAGAGTGGGTCAAAAATCAAGGTCTTTGCAACTTCGGCGAGGACATTACTACCGGTAAGTGTGTGAAAGAGTGCGTCAAAGGTCAAGGGCTTCAACACTTCGGCGAGGACATACCTACTTGATGCATGGGAAAGAGGGGCGAATGGCCAAGGTCCTCAACATTCTAGCGAGGACATACCTACCTGACGCGTGGGAAAAAGGGGGTGAAAGGACAAGGTCTTCAACACTCCGGCAAGGGCATAGCTACCTGACGCTTGGGAAAGAGTGGGTCAAAGGTCCAGGTCTTTAACACTCCAGCGAGGACATACCGACCTGACGCGTGTGAAAGAAGGGGTCAAATGGCAAGGTCTTCAACACTCCGGCAAGGACAAACCTACCTAACAAGTGTGAAAGAGGTTGTCAAAGATCAAGGTCTACAATACTCCGGTGAGGACACACCTGCCTGACTCGTAGGAAAGTGGGGTCAAAGGTCTAGGTCTTCAACACTCCAGCGAGGACATACCTACCTGACGCGTGAGAAAGAGAGGGCCAAAGGTCAAGGCTTTCGACACTCCTGCGAGAACATACCTAGCTGTGGCATGGGAAAGAGTGAGTCAAAGGCTTCGACACTTCGGCGAGGACATACCTACCTGATACGTGGGAAGGAGGGGGTCAAAGGTTAAGGTCTTCGACACTCCGACGAGGACATACCTACCTGACGTGTGGGAAAGAGGGGGTAAAATGTCAAGGTCTTAAACACTCCAGCGAGGACATAACTACCTGACGTGAGGGAAAAAAAGGGTGAAAGGTCAAAGTCTGCAATACTCCGGTGAGTTCATACCTAGCGGACGGATGGGAAAGAGGGGGTCAAAGGTCAAGATCTTCAACAGTTCGGGGAGGACATACCGACCTGACGTGTGGGAAAGAAGGGGTCAGATGGCAAGGTCTTCAACACTCCGGCAAGGACAAACCTACCTAACACGTGGGAAATAGGGTGTCAAAGATCAAGGTCTACAATACTCCGGCGAGGACAAACCTGCCTGACTTGTAGGAATGTGGGGGTCAAAGGTTAAGGTCTTCAACACTCCAGCAAGGACATACCTACCTGACGCGTGAGAAAGAGAGGGTCAAAGGCCAAGGTCTTCGACACTCCTGCAAGAACATACCTTGCTGAGGCATGGGAAAGAGTGGGTCAAAGGCTTCAACACTTCGGCGAGGACATACCTACCTGATACGTGGGAAGGAGGGGGTCAAAGGTTAAGGTCTTCGACACTCCGGCAAGGACATACCTACCTGACGTGTGGGAAAGAGGGGGTAAAATGTCAAGGTCTTGAACACTCCAGCGAGGAAATAACTACCTGACGTGAGGGAAAAAAAGGGTGAAAGGTCAAAGTCTGCAATACTCCGGTGAGTTCATAACTAGCGGACGCATGGGAAAGAGGGGGTCAAAGGTCAAGATCTTCAAAAGTCCGGCGAGGACATATTTACCAGACATGTGGGAAAGAGTGGTTCAAAGGTCAAGGTCTTCAACACTCCGGCAAGGAAATACATACCTGACGTGTGGCAAAGAGTGGGTCAAAGATCAAGGTCCTTAACACTCCGGCGAGGACATACCTACCTGACCCATGGGAAAGAGAGGGTCAAAGGTCAAGGTCTTCAACACTCCGGTGAGGACATACCTACCTGACGCATGGTAAAGAGCGGGTCAAAGGTCAAGGTCTTCAACACTCCGGTGAGGATATACCTACCTGATGTGTGGGAAAAAGGGGGTCAACGGTCAAGGTCTTTAACACTCCAGCGAGCTCATACATACCTGACGCGTGGGAAAGAGGGGTCAAAGGTCAATGTCTTCAACACTCCGGCGAGGACATACCTACCTGACACGTGGGAAAGAGAGGGGTTAAAGGTCAAGGTCTTTGACACTCCGGCGAGGACCTACCTACCTGACGCGTGGAAAAGAGGGGGTTTACAGTCAAGGTCTTCAACACTCCGGAGAGGACATATCTACCTGATGCGTGGGAAAGAGGGGGTAAAATGTCAAGGTCTTCCACACTCAGGCGGAGACATACCTACCTGACGTGTGGGAAAGAGGGGGTCAAAGGTCAAGGTCTTCAACACTCCGGTGAGGACATAGCTACCATACGCATGGGAAAGAGGGGGTCAAAGTTCAAGGTCTTCAACACTCCGGTGAGGACATAGCTACCTGACGCATGGGATAGAGAGGGGCAAAGGTCAAGTTCTTCAACACTCCGGCGAGGAGATAGCTACCTGACACATGGGAAAGTTGGGGTCAAAGGTCAAGGTCTTTAACACTCCGGCAAGGACGTAGCTACCTGACGCATGGGAAAGAGGGGGGTCAAAGGTCACGGCCTTCAACACTCCAGGGAGGACATACCTACCTGACGCGTGAGAAAGAGGGGTCAAAGGTCAAGGTCTTTAACACTTTGGCGAGGACATACCTAACTGACGTGTGAGAAAGAGGGGGTCAAAGGTCAAGGTCTTCAACACTCCGGCGAGGACATACCTACCTGACGCGTGGGAAAGAGGGGGTCAAAGGTCAAGATATTCAACAGTAGGGTGAGGACATACCTACCAGAAAGCTTGGGAAAGAGGGGGTCAAAGGACAAGGTCTTCAACATTCCGGAGAAGACATACCTTCCTGATGCGTGAGAAAGAGGGGGTCAAAGTTCAAGGTCTTTAACATTCCAGACAGGACATACCTACCTGAAGCGTGGGAAATAGTGGGTTCAAAGGTCAAGGTCTTCAACACTTTGGCGTGAACGTAGCTACCTTACACGTGGGAAAGAGGGGGTCAAAGGCCAAGGTCTTCAACACTCCGGCGAGGACAAAGCTACCTGACGCGAGGGAAAGAGGGGGTCAAAGGTCAAGGTCTTCAACACTCCGGCGAGGACATAGCTACCTGACGCATGGGAAAGAGGGGGTCAACGGTCAAGGTCTTCAACACTCCGGCGAGGACATACCTACCTGACGCGCAGGAAAGAGGGGATTTAAGCGTCAAGGTCTTCAACACTCCAGTGAGGACATAGCTACCTGAAGCATGTAAAAGAGGGGGTCAAAGTTAAAGGTCTTCAACAATCCGGCAGGACATAGCTACCTGACGCATGGGAAAGAGGGGGTCAAAGGTCAAGGTTTTCAACACTCCGGTGAGGACATAGCTACCTGACACATGGGAAAGAGGGGGTCAAATGTCAAGATCTTCAACACTCCGGCGAGGAGATAGCTACCTGACACATGGGAAAGTTGGGGTCAAAGGTCAAGGTCTTTAACACTCCGGCAAGGACGTAGCTACCTGACGCATGGGAAAGAGGGGGGTCAAAGGTCACAGCCTTCAACACTCCAGGGAGGACATACCTACCTGACGCGTGAGAAAGAGGGGTCAAAGGTCAAGGTCTTTAACACTCTGGCGAGGACATACCTAACTGACGTGTGAGAAAGAGGGGGTCAAAGGTCAAGGTCTTCAACACTCCGGCGAGGACATACCTACCTGACGCGTGGGAAAGAGGGGGTCAAAGGTCAAGATATTCAACATTAGGGTGAGGACATACCTACCAGAAAGCTTGGGAAAGAGGGGGTCAAAGGACAAGGTCTTCAACATTCCGGAGAAGACATACCTTCCTGATGCGTGAGAAAGAGGGGGTCAAAGTTCAAGGTCTTTAACATTCCAGACAGGACATACCTACCTGAAGCGTGGGAAATAGGGGGTTCAAAGGTCAAGGTCTTCAACACTTTGGCGTGAACGTAGCTACCTTACACGTGGGAAAGAGGGGGTCAAGGGCCAAGGTCTTCAACACTCCGGCGAGGACAAAGCTACCTGACGCGAGGGAAAGAGGGGGTTCAAAGGTCAAGGTCTTCAACACTCCGGCGAGGACATAGCTACCTGACGCATGGGAAAGAGGGGGTCAACGGTCAAGGTCTTCAACACTCCGGCGAGGACATACCTACCTGACGCGCAGGAAAGAGGGGATTTAAGCGTAAAGGTCTTCAACACTCCAGTGAGGACATAGCTACCTGAAGCATGTAAAAGAGGGGGTCAAAGTTAAAGGTCTTCAACAATCCGGCAGGACATAGCTACCTGACGCATGGGAAAGAGGGGGTCAAAGGTCAAGGTTTTCAACACTCCGGTGAGGACATAGCTACCTGACACATGGGAAAGAGGGGGTCAAATGTCAATATCTTCAACACTCTGGCGAGGACTTAGCTACCTGACACATTGGAAAGAGGGGGTCAACGGTCAAGGTCTTTAATACTCTGGTGAGGACGTAGCTACCTGACGAGTGGGAAAGAGGGCATCAAAGGTCACGGTCTTCAACACTCTGGGGAGGACATACCTACCTGGCGCATGGGAAAGAGGGGTCAAAGGTCAAGGTCTTCAGCACTCCAACGAGGACATACCTAACTGACGCATGAGAAAGAGGGGGTCAAAGGTCACGGTCTTCAACACTCCGCCAAGGACATACCTACCTGACGAGTGGGAAAGAGTGGGGTCAAAGGTCAAGGTCTTCAACATACCTGAGAGAACATAGATTTCTGACAGGTGGGAAATAGGGGGGTCAAAGGTCAAGGTATTCAACATTCCGGGGAAGACATACCTACCTGATGCATGGGAAAGAGGGGGGTCAAAGTTCCAGGTATTCAACATTCCAGAAAGGACACACCTACCTGAAGCGTGGGAAATAAGGGGTTCAAATGTCAAGGTCTTCAACACTCCGGGCATGAACGTAGCTACCTGACAAGTGGAAAAGAGGGGGTCAAAGGCCAAGGTCTTCAACACTCCGGCGAGGACATAGCTACCTGACGCGTGGGAAAGAGGGGGTCAAAGGTCAAGGTCTTCAACACTCCAGCGAGGACATAGCTACCCGACTCGTGGGAAAGAGGGGTCAAATGTCAAGGTCTTCAACACTCCGGAGAGGACATACCTACCTGACGTGTAGGAAAGAGGGGGTCAAAGGCCAAGGTCTTCAACACTCCGGCGAGGACATAGCTACCTGACGCGTGGGAAAGAGGGGGGCAAAGGTCAAGGTCTTCAACACTCCAGCGAGGACCTAGCTACCCCACGCGTGGGAAAGAGGGGTCAAATGTCAAGGTCTCCAACACTCCGGAGAGGACATACCTACCTGACGTGTGGGAAAGAGGGGGTCAAAGGTCAAGGTCTTCCACACTCCGGGAGGACATAGCTACCATAAGCATGGGAAAGAGGGGGTCAAAGTTCAAGGTCTTCAACACTCCGGTGAGGACATAGCTACCTGACACATGGGAAAGAGGGGGTCAAAGGTCAAGGACTTCAACACTCCGGTGAGGCCATAGCTACCTGACGCATGGGAAAGAGGGGGTCAAAGGTCAAGTTCTTCAACACTCCGGCGAGGACATAGCTACCTGACACATGGGAAAGTTGGGGTCAAAGATCAAGGTCTTTAACACTCCGGCGAGGACGTAGCTACCTGATGCATGGGAAAGAGGGGGGTCAAAGGTCACGGCCTTCAATACTCCAGGGAGGACATACCTACCTGACGCGTGAGAAAGAGAGGTCAAAGGTCAAGGTCTTCAACACTCTGGCGAGGACATACCTAACTGACGTGTGAGAAAGAGGGGGTCAAAGGTCAAGGTCTTCAACACTCCAGCGAGGACATATCTACTGGAAAATGTGGGAAAGAGGGGGACAAAGGTCAAGGTCTTCAACACTCCGGCGCCGACATACCTACCGGAAAGCATGGGAAAGAGGGGGTAAAAGGTCAAGGTCTTCAACACTCTGGCAAGGAGATACCTACCAAACGCGTGGGAAAGAGGGGGTCGAAGGTGAAGGTCTTCTACAATCCGGCGAGGATATAGCTACCTGATGCTTGGGAAAGAGGGGTTCAAAGGTAAAGGTCTTCAACACTCAGGTGAGGACATATCTACCGGAAAGTGTTGGAAAGAGGGGGTCAAAGGTCAAGGTCTTCAACACTCCAGCGATGATATACGTACCAGGACGTGTTGGAAAGAGGGGTTCAAAGGTCAAGGTCTTCAACACTCCAGAGAGGACATGCCTACTGTATGTGTGGGAAAGAGGGAGTTAAAGGTCAAGGTCTTTAACACTCTGGAGAGGACATACCTACCTGATGCATGAGAAAGAGGTGGGTCAAAGGTCAAGGTCTTCAACATGCCAGAGAGGACATGCCTATCTGACGGCTGGTAAAGAAGGGGGGTCAAAGGTCAAGGTCTTCAACATTCCGGAGAGGACATAACTACCTGACGCTTTTGAAAGAGGGGGTCAAAGTTCAAGGCCTTCAACACTCTGGCGAGGACATACCTACTTGACGTGTTGGAAAGAGTGGGTTTACGGTCAAGTGCGTGAGTGACTAATGAAATAGAGGCATGGGTGACCTAGTGGCAAACAACGAAGATGACATACTTGCAATGAGCAAAGAGGTTAAGAACATACTGGGTTGCCTATCTAATAAGGTTGAAGAAATCAAGGCGCTCTGGGAAAATTGAAAGATTTGGAAGACGGATCACGTTTAGATAATGTGCTGATCCGGAATGTTTCGGAACAGAGGAATGTAATGACATAATCCTGTACTATAATGCTCTTTTCCAAAAATGTACTCAAAGTGGGCCCACCGCATGAGATTCCCATAATCCAGGCACATCGAGTAAGAGCACTATGGGAAGCACCTGGTGTCTACTTCAGCAACATTATAGTTAACCGGGGTCCTCCCACCTAAAGGACATTGTTAATATGAGAAGTCAAAAAATTAGATCTGCTAATTTTTCGAGAAGATACTCTTGTTATTATTATTATTATGCAATTTGTATCGCGCAAACTAAACCCGAAGGTGTCAAGGCGCCTATTAAAAAAGATCAAAAATGCAAAGCACCACTACAGGTACGCGCGTACAAAAAGATGGGTCTTCAGGGCAGATCTAAAAGATTGTAAAGTGGGGAGAGACCTTAGTTCAAGAGGGAGAGCATTCCACGACTTTGGGGCCAGATTGGAAAAAGCTTTACCCCCCCATCTGGTTTTCCGGATACGCGGAACAGAGAGAAGAAGTCTGTTTGAGGAGCGAAGGTTCCTGCCAGGATTGTAATGGGACAAAATAGATCCAATGCCAGTAGGACTATTTTTAGCTAAAGCCTTGTAGACCATACACATAGTCTTAAAAAGGATACGGTCCACAACAGGAAGCCAATGAAGCTGCTTCCGGGCCGAGGTGGCAGAGGCACGTCGGGGTAGATCCAAAACGAATCTGGCTGCTGCATTCTGGACCACCTGCAAGCGCTGTAGCTGACTTTTATTCAGTCCAGCATACAGCGCATTGCAATAGTCCAGACGAGAGCCCAAGAGGGCAACGGCAAGTTGCTTTCTTGCCTGCAAAGAGAGATAGTGCCTGATTTTCCTTAGTATATGGATGATACCCCAACAGGTCGATACAGTCCTGTTGACCTGTTGGCACATACTAAGGATAGGATCGATCATAACCCCAAGGTTTTTGGCTGAGGAAGTAGGATCAGGACAGGCACCCAGTGAATCCGGCCACCACTCAGCTGACCAGATCTCTTCCTTTCCTCCAAACACCATCACCTCAGTCTTCTCCCCATTCAGTTTCAATGAATTGTGAATCATCCATCGGCCGGCTGCCTCCATACAAGATCTAAAGTTGGCGGCAGTCGACGTAACTGACCTCTTCTAGGATGTTTCACATGTGGCCATGAACAAATGACACATGTTATCGAGTGAGTCACATCCATGCAGTTCTCCTGCCTGGGAACAGGAGGGTCGAAGAGTGGGGGACGGTCAGAGGAGTGTGGACAGAAATTGATGTTGGAAGTGTTTTGTATTCACTTTGACTGATGATCCACACTGTTTTATCCTAATCTATGAAAACAAAGAGAAAAAAGAAAGCTGAAGGCAGAAATCCCAATTCTACTGTGTGATGGAGGGGACGTGCAGCCAGCCTTGCCGAACTCAGAAGGGGAGTCACTGACATTGGAATTGTACTACTGGATAGCTTGAAATACTATTCTGCATTGCAATGAGCCATTCCTAAAAGTAGATACAGTGATTCTGGGAAACAGAGGCTATGCAACAGCTTTGTATGGACCCGAGACAATGGCAGAACTAAAGTGTGATACCAAGTCCATGATTCAATCACGGAAGGAGACCGCTAGATAATTGTATGGGAGAAGGCATTAGTGAATCAAACCCTGATATGGGACAGTGTGGCACAGACTGATGTGCAGAAAACGCAGAGATCTGAGGGATGAGACTAGATATGAATCTAAAAATTGGGAGCTTGTGCCAAGATGGGAGGCTGATACACCGGGGTTGTCTTTTGGGAGGACTGCCAGATAGCTGAGATGGAGGTATTTTTCTAGCTCCTGACACACCATACTATGTCTACTCATATAGTAGTGGGAGCATAGGTTGCAAAGGCCCTCCTGCTGAAAGATCACCCTGCTGTCAGAACCCCGGGCCTTTACAAATAAACCATCTAACTTGCTTATAGCTGCTCAACAATTACTGAAATGCCATAGAGAAGCTAAAGAGGGTGGTGGGAGTATGCACTTAGCACCCTCGAGAAATAGTGATCTGGGTTAGCTTTTGCCTGGTCCAGTCGCTCTTTCTACATACATCCCACTAAACAAATTCTAGGTTGTGTAAGATGGGGTAAAATAGGGTCACATCTCTATGCCAGAGGATGCCGCCGATTGGGAACCTTTCTTCATGCACAATGGGGCTGCCCAATGCTAACTGGCTACTGTAGGCTGCATGGGTGTGCCAGAGCGATGTCAATGGATCCCAGGCAAAACTGTCTCCCAGGCTAGAGGTACTCAACATTTGGAGAGATTGAACACACCCCACACACACAGAACTCTCCCCACCGTTGGGTTAATAACAGCAAAAAGGAATGTGGGCAAGAAATAAGGATGTGATATGCCTCAAAATGTGACCTCTGGGTAAACAGACATAGATGGGTGCATGTTGGTGGAACAGCATGTCTATGAGTGGAGAAGCCACACCTATAAGTGGGAAAGCATATGGCAGCAATGAAGAATGCACAAGGGACAATAGTGGTCTGGCCCTTGTGTGAGGCAAGAAAGGAAACCACTGACAGGATAGTGGAGAATGGAAACGACAATTTGGAGCTGCCAGAGCAAAAAAGGTTTGGTGTGCTAATCTTGCTGGGTGCTTGAGGTACTCCTGTCCTCAAGAAGCTTGAGGACATGCACAAGCGAGTCCCATCCATGTGCAGGGGATGGGGAGAGGGCTCTTCCACAAATCTAGTTAGCACAATTTGATGGACTGATGGAGAGGGAGTAGAGCTGGGGTGTTTTGATGGTGATTTGTGGCACTATTTTTGTAGTTTTCATGTGTCATAAAAAGGATGCTTTGCAGTACCTGACAGATTGGAATGGATTTAGTTATAGAAGGTCCCTGTCACTCTATTTTTCTGTTGATTTGGGGTCTTGTTGGTTGTGTTCATGATAAAAGTTAAATGCTCAACAAGTAGATCTTGATGGAGGTGGGTGGTGATTGGGGTGATCCAATCTCACTCTCCTCTGAAGGTGGATCACAGGTTTCAACATGATCAGTGTATGAATGTGATTGTTTCTTTAAATATATGACTTAAATGTTTTTTGTCAATTTTTTATTGTGCGGCTAGTGTCCTTGACTTTCTGTCTGTTGCGTGTTGCCATTGTATTCGCAGATTTGTTTGCCTAAGGCAATAGATTCTTTGTTGAGGTGGGTGGTGAATCTACCACTACAAGCTCAGGATTTTTCACAGGGTTCGATAGTTTTTTTTTGTCTCATGCTGTAGGCACTATTGGGCAGTGAGTCATCGCAATACTTGTGAACATTAGTCTGCACAGAGGGTTATGTTAGGTGAACTGTAGCTTGGTATCTCTATCCGGTTTGTTGCTGTTGCAAATTGTGTCACACCAATGTCTCTCAAATGTTGCCTTTGCACAAGATGGTAGTGGTCTCAGAGAGTCTTCAAATTCCTTAATTTGCTCTGATTTTGTCAATTTTGAATCGGCGCAATGCTGCAGTTTTACCAATTTAGAGTCAATTGTTGGAGTGGAATTTGGCTGGCTGTGTGGGAGATTCAGTTTAAATGCCCAACACTGATTGGAATATTGATGGAACATTCCCAATGTTTTAAGTATTGGGGGCAGGGACATGCCCATGGCTCTGGTTGGTGTTATCTTGTGGCCAAATTATTAAGGAGTCTAGATTTTGCAGAATGTTCTGCCCTTAATGCAGGGGCTAGTTGCCTTTCAAACAATTAGATGTCCTCTGGAAGAACTCTAGAGAACTATAATGACAGGAGAAAGGGAAATACTGTAAGTTAACTCTAGTTAGTCACATTAACAAAAGTAAATTCAACGTTTAACAAGAGTAAATACAACAGCTGCCCTGATTTAACTAAATACGTTTCTCATGGTGTGGACTGACAAGTTCAGTTTTTTCGCTCAAACATACACAGTAATTCAGGTTCTAAGCCAAAGAAGAACACTGGTCCAGTTATGGACCCTGCAATGTGCCAGCCTGTGTCTGGCCAATGATAGCTGCTTCCATCCGAGAAATCATAGGCCGGAGGTGGCCACTTTCCCCAGGAAGGCAAATGCAGTCTCATTCTTTGTGTAGGACAGGAATGGCCATGTCGGTATCGTATCAGTCTGTCTCATACGATCTTACATTCTTTTCAAGTTAACCTAGTGTATGACAATGAACCTTTAAACAGAAGTGCTGCTTGTTTAACCACTGAGGGCCAGGTGTACAAAGCTTTTGCGAGGTGGCAAACTTCCCCAATCACAGAATACGACTACGACCTCCAAATAACAATTTTTAATGTACAAAGGCCAAATTTGAAATTCAGTAATCGATTCCTTAATTGCAAAATGGGTTTGCGAATCGGTATTAGTAAGGGGCGTGTTTAGTGCGTCCATTCCTAATACCGAATCACAGTGGTATGGTGAATGTTTTGCAACCGACATAAGCTTGCCAAACATTCAAATTTTTCCGCGTACTTCAAGTAGGTGGTAACACATTTACAAATGGAAAGGGGCCCCTCGTAAATCATTCCCCTGTGAGAATATTTGCAAAAACATTTATTAAGAGCAGGCAATGGTCCCATGCACCACTGCCTACTCTTAAAAAATTACAAGAAAGCTTTTTTTTCTTTTTGAAACAAATCCCATTTTCATACCTGTAATGGACACTTGTAACTGCCACAACTACATGAAAAGTTCCCGCTAAAATGATTTCCCATATCTCACAGACAGTGCAATCTGCCAACAGACAAATTGCATCGTGTCTCTCACATCATTCAAGAAATACAGTGGACTCTCACAAGTAAGAGTTTACTTTCCAACATCGAATATCATTACAACTTGCTTCACATTTACTCATAAGTTAACTTTATAACTAAGTGATAAAGTTCTAGCAAGTAGTGTAACATTAAAGAACAATCTTATAGTAGGGCAAATTAAAATCTCCTATAACATCATATTGTTACTTATGTTAACATAACAGCCCATTAAACTTCTATCTTATCATATGCTGGGACAAAATCCTGATCTTTAAAATCAACAAAACATCTACAGATCAAATTAGTAAATTGAATCAGAAGAAAATAGCAACCTGCAATCTTGCGCTAAGGAAAGGAGTAAGATGCTGGTATCTTAAATCACGTCCAAAAATGTTGTTACTGCTAATGCTGAATAGGTCACTGTCACTGTGTGAAATGCATCATTCACACTATGACATCACCAAACATCTATCAAGCTTCAGACTAGCGGTGCATGTGCACTAATCTCATGACAACGAGGGAATTCTGGTGCAAGAAAGTTCACCTACTTCTAATCAATAATTGGACAGATTTTCTCTCCATATCTGGTATCAATTTATAAATCACTGTGCACTACTCAAATTAATTTAGGACAAACCTTTAATACATGTGTCTTAAACCATTAGAGTTGAGGAACCTGCCACCCGCCAGACTTTATCAGCCGTCGGTACCTTATGCAGCATGATGGGGTGAATAACAATTTCTGCTTGTCTCCCTCCGCCCATGGTGGTGTTATGTCATCCTTAAAATTATCTTGGTGGTCCTGGGGTAGTGTTATCACGTGGTTATATAATGTTTGGTTAAAACACTGGAAGGCCTGTACTATCAAAGCATTCTCCATAATGGGTTCTCCGTTGTATGTACACAGGGATCGAACCACCATTCTTGGTTGCACCCCTTTCAGTATCAGCAAGAGGACACTTCCCTCCCCACATAAGTCCCGGCCCAGGTATGTTTCCCAAGGTAGATCATTTCTCTAAATTCTGCGAACAGGAAATCAATTGGGCAAGTGCAGAGGTGCTGGGAGAGATATTGTATCATTGTTTAGCTACATTTAACGGTGTACAAACAGAATATCGAGGACAAAACGTTGAGGTGCACAAATACCAAGTTCGAAATATCAGGGGTCAGAAATATCGACAGTAAAAATATAGCTAAGAATATAAAATTCAGGTAAATAATATCAATTTCACAAATACCAAAGTCTTCAATATCGTTTGCAAAAATACAGTTGTTAAAAATATCGTTTTTAATATGGTTATGTATTTTAGTGTACATTTTATATGCATGTGATGTATGTTGTGAATAACAATTGTTTGTATTTTTTATATTTGTAGTAGTTATAAAAAAAAGATCTACATTTTGCACTTTTATTTCTGTGGCGAGTTGTGGGTTCATGGGGGCATAGGGTGGGAGGTAATTTAATTATAATAAATGTATTATTATTATTATTTTAATATGAATTTTAATCTGAATTTTGTGCTTATAATTCCATAGTGGGTTGTGGGCTTATAGGGGTATAGGGTGGGAAGAAATGTAATTATATTAAATGTATTAATTTGTTTAATATGAATTTTTTGCGCTTTTAGTTCTGTAGCTGGGTTGTGGGTTTATGGGGGAATAGGGTGGGAAGTAATTTAATTATTTAAAATGTATTGATTAATTTGTATTTATTAATATTTGTTTTATTGATAGTTTTGCAGTGTTAAATGTGAATATCCATTTATTATTAATTCATTATTATTTTATTGTCCATAATTATTATTTTTTTATACAATGTTTTAGCCTGTTCCCTCATCTTACTTCGCCCTCCCACCCCTAACTCCTCGTTATCCCCTTATTAGCTTTATATCACTCCACCCTCTCTCCTTTCCCCCATCTCCTCCAACCTTTAGACCATCATGCTTCATCTTAGTCCCAATCCCACGTCTGACTCCAACCCTGCTCTCTCCTCCCTACACCCCTCCCTCACCAAAAATGGCCCTAACCCTTGGTCCATTCTCTACCCTCCCAATCATTCTAAAAATGCTTAGAAAAATTTCAAACATAAATAATTAATCCGGCATCCTGAAACCCTAATTGTGGATAACTACCCCAGCCTCATGTCCCCTATAATAACCAACTACATTTTCTATTCTAAGCGCCCCTCCAAATGGAAGAGCACTGTAGGAGAGTAGGGTCTGCTTTCCGATGGTCACCCCAGATTTTTGCTTTTTGCTTCACTGGTTTTCGACATAATGTGGCTGTGGGCCTGCTAATAAGACCCACAGCCTGCTGTTCTCTCTCTAAATCCATGTACTTTAATTGCATACCCAATTGGACATTGGGTCACCTTATCAGCCCCTGCACAGTGTACTACAGGTACCCAGGGCATAGGTGTATCCAAGGCCTACCAGGGGCTGCAGCATATCTTTTGCCACCCCTGGCTGGCTATCCAAACTGACACAACTGGCTGATTACTCAGCTGGGGCAAGGTTGTGTAATCACCCCTTGCTTATATATAGTATACCTATATCTAAATCTATATATGGACACATTTATACCTATAAGTCACTCCTCTGGCAGGCCTTAACAATACTGGAGGCAGAGTGCTTGGTTTTATGTGAGATGGTGCTCTAGCATGAGCTGAGCCTGTCTGCAGCTGTCGGGACCAACTCCCTTAGCTGTTCCAGGATATTGCCATACCATATACTCTTAAGTGCATTATATTCCTCGCTGTTACTTGCTAACTTTGGTTTGGCTTTATCAAAACATGTCGTGTAAGGTGTCATACGCTTTGGAATACTACCCCCTCGCCAGTCCTGGTGATGGGGTATCATGCCACCCTTCTAGAGGGAGAAGACATTTTACTTTGCTTAAACGCGGTTAAATCTAACCAAATCCCCAGCATCACAAAATGGATGCTGCTGCCACAGACACAAGTCTGGCCTCCTGCTGCTGACTGAAACTCCGGCAGGGGAGGCCTGGACAATTGGTATCCTGTCACAGGGAGGTTTTACACCACCCCAGACAGGAGATAGTGGATTGTAGCAGGGAGGGTTAAATGAAACTAGACACTGCCTGGGGAGCACAAGGCTTCCCATGCACAGTCCAGTTCAAACCGGTGCTGGGACACTCCAGTCCCAGCTCTGGCGTGAAACTGGACAAAAGGAAAGGGGTGTAATCACCCCCTTCCTAGGTCCCACCCATAGGAGGGACCTAGCAGGTAATCAAGCCCCTTGATTTGGAATAAAGGTAGGAGCTGTGCCCAGGAGGATTAGATTATCCTGAACGAAACTTTGATACAGAACTCTGGACCCTTCGACATCCCACTCGACGTGGAAGACTGAAGAATCTCCCTTCTGGTCAAGGAATGACCAACCTGTGCAAATAGGCACCATCCAGCACCCAACGGTTTGCTTTGTTGCAGTTCCCGCCAGAACTTGAGCAACAGAGATCAACAAGACTCAGCTTTCCTGACTTCTAACAGCCCGATCCACAGTCCCAGTGAATCTGAGACCCGTGGAGGCGACGTGAAGCGTGGAGCCAGCCATCTTGAAAAGACTGCAAAGTGCTGACCGTGCAGCTTTCAAGGCACCCTCGAAGCTGTGCTTTTGGGTTTGAAAAGCCCGAGCCCCGAGCAGCTTGTGCACTGAAGATCTCTCCCCTCCACACTCATCGAGTGCTGCGTGGGGCCCTTTTGCATTTTCCTGCTCGATGTGTTGGTCTGGTCGCTTGCCCATTGGCGAGTGGCCCTTGAACCCACAAACCTTAAAATTTACACTGCTAGTCTAGTTGCTCCACACTGGCCCTCACTCCCCTGAAAAGGAGCCATCGCTCTGACCTTGCTGGTCCGAGTAAGAATCGATCTTTGAGTCCTGCGTGGATTGCATTTGCCAAGGTCTGTTAACTCCGATCCGGAAGCCGACTCCGCCGACACGAGAGCCTTTGTGGGACAGCTCGTGCTCTACTTCTGGTCATCCTCGATGCCCCAGAGTCCACGTGGCAGCAGAGAGAAGCTTCACAATAACCACATTATTGCCCCCAACATCGCCTGGTTCCTTCCTGGTTCCATCCTGGTCACTGGCTAGTGACCCAGACTCTGTCCCATCTGCTCTCAGGTACTCTACATCTTCGATCCACCCTTGGATCCAACCGGACTCTTCTCTCCTGGCCGCCTGCAGCATCTTCATCACCAGGCTCCATAGAACTCCACGACGAAACCCAACACACTTTGGCATCTATGCTCCCGCTTCCTGTGGGTGAGGTAACAAACTAACACCGGTGCTCCTGTAGTGGTTTACATCTCTAGTGTCCTAGTTGGAAGACTTCCAAAACAGAAACTCTATAACATTTACGCGCCATTGACTTTGTATTGGTGCATGCGTGTGCTTTAGGCACTGCACCCGTGTCCCACGGGCCTCTCCTGACTTCATCACTGTTAGTCCCGAGTAGTCCCAGCGATTCACAACGCCCTAGGCCTTACCAATGTTCGAGAGGTGGTACTTATACCACTATTTTAGTATATGGTTTGAGTGGCCACAGGGCCTATCCAAAATTGTGCCACTTTTGAATGTTTAACTGTGCTTTTGTTTAAACGCTTGTGCCTCTGCACTCATAAAGAGTACAGAGGATTATTCTAGTAATAAATACATATATTTTTAAAATATATAACTTGTGTGGTGTCCTTTCATTTGGTATTACAGGATTGCATATGGTAAAACAGCTGGCTTCACATGCCCTCTTGAGTTTAGCCTAATTCTGCTTAGTCCATGCCACCCCTAGGATAGCTTGTCTATAAGGTTGACTTTACATCCACCACCATAAGGGATTGTTTGGACTGATACAGGGTGCCCACAGAAAAGTGGACATCGTACATCAGGCCAACTTCTCACAAGCACCTTCCTACGCTACCTCCCAGTTACTAAATCTAACAATATTCCTCACGGTTTCAAACTATCAACTACTCCCTCCCATTTTTCCCCTTTTGAAATGGACATCTCCATCTTCAAACTGGAAATATCTTCATACAAGCCTCTGAATACCACCTCAACATCTTCGAGCATCATTTCAGCACTCTGTCCCACCAGTTGCCCTTACCTACTCCTCTCCTCTCTACTCCCCATTCCCCAGACATGTTCCTGTGCTCCCCTGCCTCCACGACAAATTCCCTTCTTCCCCTAGACATCTATAACCTCAAGGATATATCCTAAATTATAGTGACCCCTGCCTGCTTGCAGGCCGGGTCGCTCCCCTGCTGCTGCACACCTCAACCGGTGTGTCAGCGCCTCACTAGCTGCCGCTGCCACTCCACCGTGAGTTTCTGTTCTTGTCCCCCTGCATTTGTATCTCTCCTTTGTGCCTGTATTTGTGCCAATATTGATTTGTTGTGCCTCTGTACTGTACCGTTGCCCTTGCTTCGGCCCGTTCTCCCCCCACCCGCCTCTCCTCTTCGTGTTCTACTCAGCCCGTTCCCCGCCGCTTCCCCCCTGAAGCCCTGCCCCCTCATAGCCCATTCCCCGCCCCGCTCCTGCCTCCCAACTGCTCCTCCCTCCCTCCCCGCCTCAAATGGCAGCCACTGCGTCACAGCAGGAGGGACCCCTGTCCCTGCTTGCAGGCTAGGTCGCTTCCCTGCTGCCGCACAACTCCACCAGTGTGTCAGCGCCTCCCTCACTGCCGCTGCCGCTGCCACTCCACTGTGAGTTCGTCCCCACTGTCTGCCGTGCCCCGCTGGTCTAGTATTCTGTTCTTGTCTCCCTTCATTTGTATCTAACCTTTGTGCATGTATTTATTTTTTGTGCCTCTGTACTGCACCGTTGCCCTCGATTCGGCCCGTTCAACCCTCCCCCTCTTCTCTTCGGGTTCCCCTCAGCCCGTTCCCTGCCGCTGCTCTGACGTAAATAATTAATTTACTCTCTTAATTTCTATGCAGGTAAGTACTTAATCAATAATAACTCAATCGGAATGAAAAAAGACAGAGTCCGTGGTGTTAGAGTTTCTAAGGGTTTTATTCCTCATAAAGGAATCAGGATATCATGTTCTGACCACCACAGGGGTGTCAGAAGGGATAGAGCGCTCCCGTTTATTGCCAGTACATAGCTTATATACTTGATTTATACCATAAAGAATAATGTAAGAGGCGTAACAGCTGAGAGAAGACAAGATAACAGTATACACGTGGTACTAGTACATCATCAAGAGGCGTAAACTAGGCGTGAACCAGAGGTGTGTGCTAGAAACGTCACTGATAGGTGACGCAAGTGGGTGGCACCAAGGGGTGGTGCTAACAGAATGTTGCAATGTCAGCAGAAATCGGAAGCTTGGATGCGCGCGCAGCTGCATGACGTGTGATTGACGGGGTGCAGGGGACTTGACATTTACACTGACGGAAAGAGACAGAAGTCTGGCATGTCAGATCAACTTGTACTTCTATCATATCTGATATCTGATGTTTAGGAACTATACTATCTGGGCGGAAAGGTCTCTAGGGCAGAAGCTGTTCTATGCTAACTGTGGATGCGTGTATAAGCGCCTGAGTGTCTACATGTGAAGCGTGGGGCACGGGGCCTTCCATGGAAGCATGGCAACAGAGGCTATGAATTACTTGCATTAAGACAGGTCGGCCCTTTGGCTCTGCAGCTGGGGAGGATGTTTACAGGATCTAGTAGGCAGGAATGTATTCTCGGGGAGCGGAACAGATAACTCGAAGGTTATAGTCAGTCTTGGCAGAAAAGCAGGCTGAGCTGAGCGCGAGGGGCCGCGCTGAAAGTAGGACAGAGTTCACGGGTACAGAGGTAGCCTGGGCAGAGTCAGGAGCCACAAAAGAGGTTCAGATGGCAGGAATTCAGGGCCTACTCTTGCTAGAGCAGGAAGAATATGAGAAGTGTACTACAAAAAGACGGTGGCATAGCATACTTAGGAACGGACTACATAATCCATTCATGGTGGATCTGAAAGAGGACAAGTTAACGGTGGACGCAAATGTATTTGCGTCTTCATAGCTGGCACAGGAGGGAAGTTACATGCACTTTAAGCTGGTACATGGAGTCGGTGGGGTACGCGCTAGGGAACACAACATGGCCAAAATTTAATTTTCCTCATTCCCTCCTTGTTCCCTACGGACCCTTCATGAAATATCGATCCTCATGAATCGATCAGTCTGTTCTTGTAACATCATTTGTTCTTCTTTCTTTCGGTTACGTTTTGAATGAAAACTGGAATGTTCAATACAGGAAGTGGCACACAGTCCACAAATCGCTGGCCCACACTGTAGGCACAGTCAGCAACTGAATACTAGGACTAGGCCAATGCCTAGGAAGGATAGGATCTTCCATCCCCAAGCTGTTAACGTTGTCCAGAACCAACCGGACCAAGTCCAGGTGCCTGGATTCTGATGTATCTGATTTGCAATATTATGAAGACGGGTAATAGCTTGATATACTGATGGTGCGTTTTGTGGAATGAAAACACAGCAACTTGACCCGATGACCTTACAGGCTCCACCTCTATCTGCCAAGATGACGTCAATTACAAGACGATTCTGAAGGACAACAACCCGCATAGCGGACTGCTCTTCTGTTAAGTTACCTAAGGCGGAGGCAGTTTCATTTACTACTGCTTCAAGTGTTCTAGTTAATCTGCGTATTAATTTACTATTCTGGACAGGTCCTAAAAAGAAAAAGAATCCTTTATTAAAATCAGTGTACTGTTCCCATGCCGTTTCTGTGTAGTCGACAAGTGGGACATCTCTTCTGGGTCTATTCTTTACTAGATTGCTATTTCTATGATAATCAGGAGGAGCTAGAAAAACAGGTGGCAGAAGGAATGCAATGTAGCAGGTACCATCCCAATCTGGAGGTAGACGTATGTATGCGGTATGACCACAAACAAAGTAGGAATGACTGATAGCTTTGAAAGACGATTTTCCATGATCACTGAATTCGACCACAGTAGTGCATTTACTATGACCTAAGTGTACTGAACCTTTCTTCTTGATACATAATTCACCCATGACTGGCAGTACTGACATAATAGGTAGAACTGGTGTGGCTTCGGATTCGACAGTAAGAATCATAAGGCTAATTGTATAATTACCTAATCCATACACTTCATTTTCTAGATCAGTTCCTATTCTAGTGGGAAGTCCCTCCTTATCTGGGTAACAGACGTCTAGTAGGACCAAGTTCAGGTTTCCCCAAACCCAACCCCCATCGAAAACAGCAATGTCGGGATCTAAAGAATTAATTATTTTAAACCATGCTCCGCAGGAGCCATTGTGAGTGAACGGATACGGAAAGAGAGGCAGAGCTCCCTTGTAATTCTGGTAGGGAGGGAGTCGGCCACATATCCAGCAATTTGTAGCATTGTTAGTTTGATGAGAATGATGTAACATACTAATGAATGTATTGTTGCGCAGCTGATGTAAATAATTAATTTACTCTCTTAATTTCTATGCAGATAAGTACTTAATCAATAATAACTCAATCGAAATGAAGGAAAACAGAGTCCGTGGTGTAAGAGTTTCTAAGGGTTTTATTCCTCATAAAGGAATCAGGATATCATGTTCTGACCACCACACAGGATGTCAGAAGGGATAGATGAGCGCGCTGTCGTTTATTGACAATACATAGCTTATATACTTGATTTACATCATAATGTTCAATGTAAGAGGCGTAACAGCTGAGAGAAGACAAGATAACAGTATACACGTGGTGCTAGTACATCATCAAGAGGCGTAAACTAGGCGTGAACTAGGGTGTGTGCTAGAAACGTCACTGATAGGTGACGCAAGTGGGTGGCACCAAGGGGTGGTGCTAACAGAATGTTGCAATGTCAGCAGAAATCGGAAGCTTGGATGCGCGCGCAGCTGCATGACGTGTGATAGACGGGGTGCAGGGAACTTGACATTTACACTGGCGGAAAGAGACAGAAGTCTGGCATGTCAGATCAACTTGTGCTTCTATCATATCTGATATCTGATGTTTAGGAACTAAGCTATCTGGGCAGAAAGGTCTCTAGAGCAGAAGCTATTCTATACTTGCTGTGAGTGCGTGTATAAGCGCCTGAGTGTCTGTATGAGAAGCGTGGGGGCATGGGGCCTTCCATGGAAGCATGGCAACAGAGGCTATGAATTACTTGCATAAAGACAGGTCGGCCCTTTAGCCCTGTAGCTGAGGAAGGATGTTTACTGAAGCTAGCAGGCTGGAATGTATCTTCGGGGAGGAAAACAGATAACTCGAAGATTATAGTCAATCTTGGCAGGCAGCAGGCTGAGCTGAGCACGGAGGGCCGCGCTAGAAGTAAGTCAGAGTTCACGGGTACGGGGGCTGCTTGGGCAGAGGCCCTCGCAGTCAGAAGCCAGAAAAGAGGCTCGGTGGCAGAGATTCAGGGCCTACTTTCAGCCAGGCTGAAAAACGTAGGAGTACACTTCAAAAAGACGTTGGCATAGCATACTTAGGAACGGACCATCAAACCCATTCATGGTGGGTCTGAAAGAGGACAAGTTAACGTTGGACGCAAATGTATTTGCGTCTTCATAGCTGGTACAGGAGGGAAGTTACATGCACTTTTAACTCGTACATGGAGTCGATGGGGTACTCGCTAGGGAACACAACATGACCATAAAATTTATATTACCTCATTCCCTCCTTGTTCCCTACGGACCCTTCATGATATATCGATCCTCATAAATCGATCAGTTTGTTCTTGTAACATTATATGTTCGTCTTTCTTTCTTTGACTGTTTGAGAGGCAACTGGAATGCTCAATGCAGGATGTGGCACACAGTCCACATATCGCTGGCCCACACTGCAGGCACAGGCAACAACTGAATACTATAACAAGGCCAATGCCTAGGAAGGATAAGATCTTCCATCCCCAAGCTGTTAACGTAGTCCAGAACCAACCGGACCAAGTCCAGGTGCCTGGATTCTGATGTATCTGATTTGCAATTTTATGTAAACGGGTGATAGCTTGATAGACAGATGGTGCGTTTTGTGGAATGAAAACACAGCAACTTGACCCGATGACCTTACAGGCTCCACCTCTATCTGCCAAGATGACGTCAATCACAAGGCGATTTTGAAGGACAACAGTCCGTATAGCAGACTGCTCCTCTGTTAAGTTACCTAGAGCGGAGGCAGTTTCGTTCACTACTGCTTCGAGTGTTCTCGTTAATCTGCGTATTAATTTACTGTTTTGGACAGGCCCTAGGAAGAAAAAGAATCCTTTATTGAAATCAGTGTACTGTTCCCATGCCGTTTCTGTGTAGTCGACAAGGGGAATATCTCTTTTGGGTCTATTCGGTGCTAGATTCGTATTTCTATGGTAATCAGGGGGAGCTAGAAAAACAGGTGGCAGGAGGAAGGCAATGTAACAGGTACCATCCCAATCTGGAGGCAAACGTATGTATGCGGTATGACCACAAACAAAGTAGGAATGACTGATAGCTTTAAAGGACGATTTACCATGGTCACTGAACTCGACCACAGTAGTGCATTTACTATGACCTACGTGTACTGAACCTTTCTTGCTAACACATAATTCACCTGTGACTGGTAGTACTAACATATGGGGCAGAACTGGAGCAGTTTCAGATTCAACAGTGAGGATCATAAGGCTAATTGTGTAATTACCTAATCCATATACTTCATTTTCTAGATCAGTTCCTATTCGAGTGGGAAGTCCCTCTTTATCAGGATAACAGACGTTGAGCAGGACTAAGTTCAAGTTTCCCCAAACCCAGCCCCCATCGAAAACAGCAATATCAGGATCTAAAGAATTAATTATTTTAAACCATGCTCCACAGGAGCCATTGTGAGTGAATGGGTACGGAAAGAGAGGCAGAGCTCCCTTGTAATTCTGGTAGGGAGGGAGTCGGCCACATATCCAACAGTCTGTAGCATTATTTGTCTGATGGGAATGGTGTAACATACTAATGAATGTATTGTTGCGCAGCGCAAGTCTGTAAGAGAGTTCATGTGCGGGAAGTTCACTAAAAGTGTGTTCAGCAGAGACATTGTAAGCAGATTGTTCACGCCTGAAAATAGGCCAGTACATAGGAAGCAGAATGCTGGCAATAATAATTAGAATACTCAGAATAAACATGATTATTAGTGTCACTATGCAGTGACTACGAAGTGATTTGCAATATGTTCTTCTCTTTTCCTCTCTCTCTCTAACTCGATCTAGGGGATACATGTCAGAAACTATTTAACCGATTCACCTAGGGGAGGACTTAAACAATTAAACTGTCTGACTTGCTAGATCGAAGCTTCATACGGTAAAGTTCTTGAGGAGTCTTTTCTCTTTTAGGCACAGTAACGTCTTGTGCTTCAACACAGTCTTTGGTGGGGGTGGACGAGTCAGAGTCCTGTTTCAGTCCGTTTTTTAGTTCATTGCATAGTTTGATGTGACTCGTGTGGACCCACCCCTTTCTCCCCTCGATTTTCACGGCGGTCCTGGTGGTAAGCAGAACGGTCTTTGGAGACTTCCAGCGGGGCTCCAGCGGACTTTTCCGGTCGAAATTCCGGACGAGTACCAGGTCCCCTGGACGGACCTCATGCGCCTTTACATCGGTGTTGTCAGGGAAGGCTGCGGCAACCTGTGAACGACATGATTGGAGTGCAGACATCAAGGAGGCAAGGTAATCTGTCAACATGTTACAATCAATATCAGTGATCTTTTTCGGAACGGGCGTCCCCCACATATTCGGCGGTCTGCCAAAGACCACTTCGTACGGGGATAGCCCTGATCTCGAGTGGGCGACCATTCTCATGTAGAATAGTGCCACGGGCAGGGCGACTATCCAGTCGACCCCTTTTTCCTGACAGATCTTGGCAAGACGGATTTTTAGTGTCTGATTATGCCTTTCTACAAGGCCAGCTGCTTCGGGATGTCGGACACAGTGGAACCTCCACTGATATCCTAGCAAGAGGGAAACTTGTCTCATCAGCTCGGACGAGAACGGCTGTCCGTTATCTGAATACACGACACGGGGCAAACCGTACCGTGGGAAGAATTCACGAACCAACTGTCTGGCAGTGGTCGGAGCAGTGTAGTCTGGGACTGGGTATGCTTCGGTCCAGCGGGACAGAGCACAAACAATTACAAGGACATACTTAAATCCTCTACAGCTATTCATCTGGATATAATCCATCTGGAGGACTTCAAAAGGGTGATCGGGAGGATGAAATCCACCTTGCTCAACAGGGACACTTTTACCTGGATTGAACTGACAACAGATCATGCAAGTACGCACTTTCTGTTTTGCTGCTGCTCGTAAGTGTTTGTTGTACCAGAGATTCTGTAAACTGTCTAACATGGCTTTCTCTCCAAGATGGGCAGGACTATGTGCTGTATTTATCATGACTTGAACCATTGAGTCGGGGAGAAACCATGTAGATTTTCCCTTCGTCACCCAACCTTGATCTGTCTGAATCCCTCCTAGTTCAGTCCATTTCTTTATCTCCTCTGGAGTAGCATGTGTCTGGATATCAATTACATCTAGGGCGGGATCTCTAACTGCCATACACTGGGTCTGGACTATTGTCTTTGTCACATCAGTAGTCTGGGTGTGAGTCAGTGCTGTATGTTTTGCTGTCTGGTCTGCCAGGTCGTTACCCTGGGAAACAGAATCTGTGACTTTAGTATGTGCCTTACACTTCATGACTGATATGCCCGAGGGCAAATGTATTGCTTCTAACAGTGCTTGAATGAGGGGGCCATGTTGGATCTTGGCCCCATGGGAAGTCAGAAAACCTCGTTCTTGCCAGAGGACTCCGAAGTCGTGTACAACTCCGAAGGCATAGCGGGAATCTGTGTATATGTTAACATTTCTGTTCTTGGCTAGAATACAGGCTCGAGTCAGAGCGATGAGCTCTGCCGCTTGAGCAGACAGTGTGTCAATACGATGTGTTTCTTTAATTTCGGTTTCAGTGGTCACGGCGTACGCGGCCACTAATTCTCCTGTACTTGTTCTCATGCATGAACCATCCACATAAAGTGTCAGGTCTGGATTTGTCAATGGGACATCTGTTAAGTCTCGTCTAGGCTTAGTTACTGCATTAATTATTTCTATACAATCATGCGGAGCTGGATCTGTCATAACTGTAGGTAACAGTGTTGCTGGGTTCAGGATGCTGCAACGTCTGATTTCTATGTGTGGCTGGAATAGTGTTAATTCATAACCTGTCAGTCGTGCTATAGTTAAGTGTTGAGTCTGGGTTCTGTTTAACAAAACCTCTACAGAATGTGGTACTTGAACTGTTAACTGATGACCTAAAACAATTGAATCACTTTGTCTTATTGCTAACGCTGTTGCTGCTACTGACTTTAAGCACGCAGGGAGTGCTTGAGCTACTGAATCCAATGTACTAGAAAAATAAGCACAAGGCTTATGTGAACCTGCTTGGTCTTGAGTGAGGACAGACAACGCTGTGCCATCACGTTCTGTAACAAAAAGTGTAAACGGTTTGCTGTAACATGGTGTCGCTAAAACTGGTGCTTGGCATAAAACTTTCTTTAATTCTTCAAAAGCTTGTGTGTGTTCCTGAGTCCAAGGGAGGACAGTCGAAGTCGCTGCCTCCTGTGTCGTTAACTGGATGAGTGGTTTAGCTAGAAATGCATACTGGGGAATCCATTGTCTGCAGTACGAGGTGAGGCCTATGAAGGCCCGCACTTCCTTTTGTGTCTTGGGTTGCGGCATGTTCACAATTAACTGAATGCGATCGGGAGTGAGCTGTCTCCCCACTTTGGACAGCAAGTGACCCAAGTACACAACTTGCTGAACACAGAATTGTAGCTTCGAAGGAGACACCTTGTGTCCCTTGTCGGCCAGGAAATGTAAAACTGTCAGTGATGCTTTTTCACATTCGGGCTCACTTCGTGCGGTGATCAGCAGATCATCGACGTATTGTAGTAAAGCGGTGTTAACTGGCATTTGAATACAATCTAGTTGTCTTTTCAGTGCTTGACTATAGATGCTGGGGCTTTCTGTGAATCCTTGAGGTGCGCGCGAAAATTTGAAACTGCGTCCATTTAAACAGAATCCGAAGAGATATTGGCTCTCTGGATCAATAGGCACGCTGAAGAAGGCGTTCTTGAGATCAATTACAGTAAAGAACGTTGCTTCTGAATCAATAGCAGTCAAGAGAGATGATATATCGGGGACCACAGGATACTGTGGGATAATGCATTTATTCAATTCTCGAAGATCAATCACCAGCCGATATACTGGCGGTGCATTGGGATCAGTACGTTTAAGAATCGGAATGATGGGTGAGTTACAGATATTGGAGTCGGTCTCGACGACCACTCCTTGGGCAATGAGCTCTTCAATGATTTTCAGTAAAGCCGCTACAGCATCGGGTGGTAACTTGTATTGTCTGATTCTGGGTAATACAACACCTGCCTTGAGGGTAACGCGGTATGGTGTAATGTGCATACATCCTACATCAGTTGGGCCTTTTGCCCACAAGTAATCAGGTACATTTTTCAATCTGACGTCAAACTCACGAAGGACGTAATGACCCTTGAAATCCCGCAGAAAGAGTCTAACCCCCTCCGGGGAGCAGCATATTATAGCTCCTAGAGCCTTCAGTGTTTTAATTCCTAACAGATTTTCCGGACATGATTTTGTTAGTAACAGGTCTGTAACGCGTGATAATGGACCCACAGCCAGGGGAACTGGTTCTGATACTTCATTTACAATAGGTTGTCCTGAAAAACCAAGGGAAACATTTTGTGAGCCTGAGAGGGGTGCCCCTGGAACTTCGTCATGACTTATTGTAGTGCGACTTGCCCCTGTGTCAATTAAAAACTTTCTATCTTTCCCCAATACTTGACTGTGTACATAAGGACCTTCTTGATCTACAGGAATCTCGATAAGAGGCAAGCCACCTTCCCTCTCTAGGCTGTTTCATGTATATCGGGAATATTCGGGGTAAGCAGACTGGGCATACTGGTACATCTGTTGTGAGACTTGCTGAGTTGCAGCAATGGGCTGTGGCTGTGGTACTGCTACGGTCTGTGCTGTCTGTGCAGATGCATGCATGGGCTGTGTATTCTGTGTAGACTGATGCTGGTTATGGTCTTGTCTAGGCGGATGCGGTCTCTCTTTAGTTTTACCTGTCGCTATGTTATGTTTCAGAACTGCACATTCGTGTACGTAGTGACCTGGCTGCTTGCAATAATTGCATGTCCCTTTAACAGGAGCTGCAGCGTGACTTGTCTGGGTCGTACCTTTCCTGTGACTGTCGGATGGGACCGTCTGGGCTACTAACATTTTCATTTTCGTGTCTTTCATGCGCTTCTGTTCCTGATCTTGTTCTTCCCTAATTCTATTCTGGTGATATTGTAACATTTGTAACATCTGGGATGGCGTATTTGCTTGCCATGTACTCTCGACTTTATACACTCTATTTTTAACTAACGGTAGGGAATTCTCGACTAACTTTGATACAAAAAGATGTGGGTACGACTCGCTACTTGGCTGGAGGCCACTATTGATAATAAAACATTTCTCGAATCTTGAATAAAAGTCGCTAGTATCTTCATCATGTTTCTGTTTACAGGACGAGATTGCATCCCAATCCTCCTTTCTAGTTGTCAATAATCTGGGCAGGACCTGTACTATCAAACCTGGTAATGCTTTAGTTTTGTCCCCAAGGCCTAACCCTGGAACCCGTTTTTTCTCTTCGTCTTCTATTTCTGCCCAGGCAATCTTTGTGTCTCCCACCTCCCATTCCTTTTCCTTTAATTTCTCGAATATACCCGTAGGCAATAATACTTTCAACATTTTCATGATATCATCATATGTGTAGTCCCCCATTAATAACATGTCTTTAAGCTCTCTATGGAAACCTGCAGGGTCTTTATCATGGCATGGTACTAATTTCTTCATTTCTAACAGTTCTAATTTAGTCAGAGGCGTGTGCACATACACGCGTTTCAAAACCTTGTCCTCACCCATAACAGGGTGTACTTCTCGTAAGGGGTTCTGACTTTCAATACCACCCCCGCACTGCATATGGTACATTTTCCTTTCTGGAGGTGGGGCGGGGACATATTCAGGACTTACAAAGGTATCATATCTGCGTCGTTGTTCTAGAATTATTTGAACTAATTTAGTGCTTAGGCCTCTCCATCTATCCATCAGTAGTGCTTCTAGTGTCTCATGTAAGGGACCTGGATCGGAATAATGTTTTCTGTACTTAATGAGAAGGTGCTGAATCATATATACCCCTGCTAATTTCTGTTCGTCGGGGGAGAGGTTCAGAAATGTCTGTGCTACGGTGTCATCATTATATATGTCTGCATTTTCGGCCCATGATACCGCTGATCGGGCTAATTCTTGTTCATCCATAGAATTGAGTACATGGTACCCCACTCGATCTCGAAGCCGTTTATCAGTTTCCTGGAACTGATGCTCAGCAGAATTCGGATTCGTTAAGGCAGAGAAGAAAACTCTCTTGCTTTCTGGACGGATACCCTTCCTAAGATAAGTTCCCTTACCTACATATGCTATAGTGCTTGTAGTCGGTTCTAGTTCTTCAGATTCTTCTTCCTCCTCGGAGGGAGCCTTTTCTTTCTCTTTCTCGTGTACTGCTATCACTGCTTTCTTAATCTTTTTATACATGGCCTCTATGCAATTTTGTCTGTCATGTTTTCCATCAGCTATATTTTGACCCCACTTGTTCAATGCATCTAATTCACTCTGATCTGTTCCGGGCCTGTCTCGTTCTCTTATTAGACAATTTATGAAAAATCGTAGTATCAGTGCTTGCATGTTAACTTTCTGTTTCTCCAGGGCATCCTTAATACTGTCGGGGTCCTTTCCCGTTTGAACGAACTCATATATTCTATCTAGGCGCTCCTTCATTCCTGCATAACATAACAAACTATCAGTAGCAGATCTTAACCGTAAAGACGCTAATATCATTAAGTCGTCCTGTCCAGGTTCTGGATCATATCTACAAACTGACATATTTTCTTTTAGTGCATCAAGACGGGATGAATTAGAAGAACGGGGGGATCTGTGCGTAAGAGGACTCTGCATACCTCTGAGATTTAATCTGTGAGTCGGTGGCGGGGTCTGGAGACCCGCGGTCGCACCTCCTGAAGCGGAAACTTGGGCATTATCTCTGTGTGTAGTCAGTATCTGAATTTGTCTTTTAGTAGGATCTGATTGAAGTGGTTTCGGCAGATCAGTTTTAGGTGAGGGAAGTGGCGGAGCTGGCGGAACGGAACTAGTCTTTTTCGGTGTCGGCTGAGAGTGATCTTGGGGGGCAGTACCACCCCCGGCCCTGTCAGTAGGCAGGGCACGAACAGGCAGATTGGTGTAAGCTGGCGCTACATCTTCGAGATATGAATTTAGGAATATGTCTTTAGTAGTCTTATGCATTACTTTAGTTGGAACTAATGGTGACGGCAAATTTTTCGGTATTTCTGAAATGGCGTCAGGGGTACCATCGGCCAAAAGATACATGTTGTTCACTTTGCCATTTTGGATACGATCTATTTGTTCTACTTTTACTCGAATTCCCTCAGTAACTAATTCGTTTTCTTGGGCCTTTTCTGATTCTTTAAGCCTGTCTTCTCTACGGAGTGCTCTATCAGCACGCTTACGTGATTCCTTACGCCAAAATTCTATGGCGTCTTTCTGAGATTGTCTAGCTTTCTTTTTCCGTAATATTTCTTCTACCTTTATGATGCACTCGGCATCCCATGTTCCGTTAACTGGCCATCGGTATCTTTCCTCTAGGTGCTTGGTATAATCTGTCCATAACTCTAGATACAAGATGGCGTCTATGCCATGCTTATTATACATGAAATTACCTGGAGTGTCCCTAGGGGGGATTGGAATCTCTTCCTCTAACATCCCTTTCCTAGTTCCTATCTGCTTTAATTTGTTAAAAAACGGCATTGTGCCTACTTGATACTGAAATGCTTGATCCTTAATACTTAATTTCGCCTGTAACTATTTAAACAAAAAAACACAATAATGCACAAAAACAATCACATTCATACCACGACATTAATCACATGAAACATTTAAAGACATAGCTAACTTCCCCCTACTCTGAATGTACCGCTCAACGATACAGATACACTGCTGTAACAGTGCAGAAATTCGGAATACTTTATATACTGCTAAACAGTACAGATACACTGCCTAAAAACAGTGCAGACCGGACTTGCGTACCCAAACCCGTCTAGATACGACCCAGCAATGGTACTCACCGGGAAGCACGGAAAACAGAAGGCCTCGGAAAACTCGACTGGACTCGACTCGGAACTTCGGAAAACTTCGGAAAACTTCGGAAAACTTCGGAAAACTTCGGAAAACTTCGGAAAACTGGTGGGCCTCTTCACACCTCGGACCTTGCTTCCTTCGGCTGGGCTCTGGTCGGGATCCTCCGCACTCCTCAACGCCTCGTCTGGGCACTGATCGCAGTCTTCGTCACCTCCGTGTGTCAGAGGGGGATGCAGGAAATCCTGCCAGTACACGTGTGGTCCGTCTAACTGATGGCAGGGGACACGGATTGCAACGCACCTTCCGGCGCGTGAGGTGGGGGAGGGGTCCCTATTCGGGCGCCAAAATGATGTAAATAATTAATTTACTCTCTTAATTTCTATGCAGATAAGTACTTAATCAATAATAACTCAATCGAAATGAAGGAAAACAGAGTCCGTGGTGTAAGAGTTTCTAAGGGTTTTATTCCTCATAAAGGAATCAGGATATCATGTTCTGACCACCACACAGGATGTCAGAAGGGATAGATGAGCGCGCTGTCGTTTATTGACAATACATAGCTTATATACTTGATTTACATCATAATGTTCAATGTAAGAGGCGTAACAGCTGAGAGAAGACAAGATAACAGTATACACGTGGTGCTAGTACATCATCAAGAGGCGTAAACTAGGCGTGAACTAGGGTGTGTGCTAGAAACGTCACTGATAGGTGACGCAAGTGGGTGGCACCAAGGGGTGGTGCTAACAGAATGTTGCAATGTCAGCAGAAATCGGAAGCTTGGATGCGCGCGCAGCTGCATGACGTGTGATAGACGGGGTGCAGGGAACTTGACATTTACACTGGCGGAAAGAGACAGAAGTCTGGCATGTCAGATCAACTTGTGCTTCTATCATATCTGATATCTGATGTTTAGGAACTAAGCTATCTGGGCAGAAAGGTCTCTAGAGCAGAAGCTATTCTATACTTGCTGTGAGTGCGTGTATAAGCGCCTGAGTGTCTGTATGAGAAGCGTGGGGGCATGGGGCCTTCCATGGAAGCATGGCAACAGAGGCTATGAATTACTTGCATAAAGACAGGTCGGCCCTTTAGCCCTGTAGCTGAGGAAGGATGTTTACTGAAGCTAGCAGGCTGGAATGTATCTTCGGGGAGGAAAACAGATAACTCGAAGATTATAGTCAATCTTGGCAGGCAGCAGGCTGAGCTGAGCACGGAGGGCCGCGCTAGAAGTAAGTCAGAGTTCACGGGTACGGGGGCTGCTTGGGCAGAGGCCCTCGCAGTCAGAAGCCAGAAAAGAGGCTCGGTGGCAGAGATTCAGGGCCTACTTTCAGCCAGGCTGAAAAACGTAGGAGTACACTTCAAAAAGACGTTGGCATAGCATACTTAGGAACGGACCATCAAACCCATTCATGGTGGGTCTGAAAGAGGACAAGTTAACGTTGGACGCAAATGTATTTGCGTCTTCATAGCTGGTACAGGAGGGAAGTTACATGCACTTTTAATTCGTACATGGAGTCGATGGGGTACTCGCTAGGGAACACAACATGACCATAAAATTTATATTACCTCACAGCGCAAGTCTGTAGGAAAGCTCATGAGGAGGTAACTCACTAAAAGTGTGTTCAGCAGAGACATTGTAAGCAGATTGTTCACGCTTGAAAATAGGATAATAGATAGGTAACAAGATGCTAGCAATAATAATTAAAATGCTGATAATAAACATAATTATTAGTGTCACTATGCAGTGACTACGAAGTGATTTGCAATATGTACGTTTCTTTGCTTCTCTCTCTCTATCTCGATCTAGGGGATACATGTCAGAAACTATTTAACCGATTCACCTAGGGGAGGACTTAAACAATTAAACTGTCTGACTTGCTAGATCGTAATTTCATGCGATATTGTTCTTGAGGAGTCTTTTCTCGTTGCGATTCGGTAAAGTCTTTGGTAACACAGTCTTTGGTGGGGGTGGACGAGTCTGGGTCAGGTTTCAGTCCAGCAAATTTCTTTATATGGCTCGTGTGTACCCACCCCTTTCTTCCCTCGATTTTCACCGCCGTCCTTGTTGTTAGAAGAACGGTCTTCGGAGACTTCCAGCGGGGCTCCAACGGACTTTTCCTGTCGAAGTTGCGGACGAGGACAGTATCACCGGGACGGACGTCATGTGGCTTTACGTCAGTGTTGTCAGGGAAGGCTGCGGCAACCTGTGAACGACATGATTGGAGTGCAGACATCAAGGAGGCAAGGTAATCTGTCAACATATTAGAATCAACATCGGTAATCTTTTTAGGAATGGGCGTCCCCCACATATTCGGTGGTCTTCCAAAGACCACCTCGTACGGAGATAGCCCTGATCTCAAATGGGCGACCATTCTCATATAGAATAGTGCCACTGGCAGGGCGACTATCCAGTCGACCCCTTTTTCCTGACATATTTTAGCAAGGCGGATCTTTAGTGTCTGGTTATGCCTCTCAACAAGGCCTGCGGCTTCTGGGTGTCGGACACAATGGAACTTCCACTGGTATCCCAGTAACAAGGAAACTTCTTTCATTAAGGCAGACGAGAAAGGCTGGCCGTTATCTGAGTACACGACACGAGGCAGGCCGTATCGTGGGAAAAATTCACGAACCAACTGTTTGGCAGTGGTCGGAGCAGTGTAATCTGGGACTGGGTATGCTTCGGCCCAGCGGGACAGAGCACAGACAACTACGAGAACATATTTAAATCCTCGACAACGGTCCATCTGGATATAATCCATCTGGAGGACTTCAAAAGGGTGATCGGGAGGATGAAATCCACCTTGCTCTACAGGGACGCTTTTACCTGGATTGAACTGACAACAGATCATGCAAGTACGCACTTTCTGTTTTGCTGCTGCTCGTAAGTGTTTATTGTTCCAGAGATTTTGTAAACTGTCTAACATTGCTTTCTCTCCTAGATGGGCAGGACTATGTGCTGTATTTATCATGACTTGAACCATAGAGTCAGGGAGAAACCATGTAGATTTTCCCTTCGTCATCCAACCTTGATCTGTCTGGATCCCTCCTAGTTCAATCCATTTCTTTATTTCTTCTGGAGTAGCATGTGTCTGAATGTCGATAACATCTAGTGTGGGATCCCTGACTGTCATACAGTTTGTCGGATCTGTTGTTTTTGTCGTATCATTTGTCTGAGTGTGAGTCAGTGCTGTATGTTTTGCTGTCTGATCTGCCAGGTCGTTACCCTGGGAAACAGAATCTGTGGCTTTAGTGTGTGCTTTACACTTCATGACGGATATGGCTGAAGGCAGATGTATTGCTTCTAACAGTGCTTGAATGAAAGGACCATGTTGTATCTTTGTACCATGAGAGGTCAGAAAACCTCTTTCTTGCCACAGCATGCCGAAGTCGTGTACGACTCCGAACGCATAGCGGGAATCTGTGTATATGTTAACATTTCTGTTCTTGGCTAGAATACAGGCTCGGGTCAGAGCGATGAGCTCTGCTGCTTGAGCAGACAGTGTATAAATACGGTGTGTTTCTTTAACTTCAGTTTCAGTGGTCACAGCATACGCGGCCACTAACTCTCCTGTACTTGTTCTCATGCATGAACCATCTACATAAAGTGTCAGGTCTGGATTTGTCAATGGAACATCTGTTAAATCTCGTCTGGGTTTTGTTACTGCATTAATGATCTCTATACAATCATGTGGAGCTGGATCTGTCATAACTGTAGGTAACAGTGTTGCTGGGTTCAGGATACTGCAGCGTCTGATTTCTATGTGTGGCTGGAATAGTGTCAATTCGTAACCTGTCAGTCGTGCTATAGTCAAGTGTTGAGTCTGGGTTCTGTTTAACAGAACCTCTACAGAATGTGGAACTTGTACTGTTAACTGATGACCTAAAACAATTGAGTCGCTTTGTCTGATTGCTAACGCTGTTGCTGCTACTGACTTTAAACATGCAGGGAGTGCCTGTGCTACTGAATCCAATGTACTTGAAAAATAAGCGCAAGGCTTATGTGAACCTGCTTGATCTTGAGTGAGGACAGACAACGCTGTACCGTCACGTTCTGTAACAAAAAGTGTAAACGGTTTGCTGTAACATGGTGTCGCTAAAACTGGTGCTTGGCATAAAGCTTTCTTTAATTCCTCAAAGGCTTGTGTGTGTTCCTGAGTCCAAGGGAGGGCAATGGAAGTTGCAACCTCCTGTGTCGTTAACTGGATGAGTGGTTTAGCTAGAAATGCATATTGAGGAATCCATTGTCTGCAGTACGAGGTGAGGCCTATGAAGGCCCGCACTTCCTTTTGTGTCTGGGGTCGCGGCATATTTACAATTAACTGAATGCGATCGGGAGTGAGCTGTCTCCCCACTTTGGACAGCAAGTGACCCAAGTACACAACTTGCTGAACACAGAATTGTAGCTTCGAAGGAGACACCTTGTGTCCCTTGTCGGCCAGGAAATGCAAAACTGTCAGAGATGCTTGTTCACATTCGGGCTCACTTCGTGCGGTGATCAGTAGATCATCGACGTATTGCAGTAAAGCGGTATTAACTGGCATTTGGATACAATCTAGTTGTCTTTTCAGTGCTTCACTATAGATGCTGGGGCTTTCTGTAAATCCTTGAGGTGCGCGGGAAAATTTGAAACTTCGTCCATTTAAACTGAATCCGAAGAGATATTGGCTCTCCGGGTCAATGGGTACACTGAAGAAAGCGTTCTTGAGATCGATTACAGTAAAGAACGTTGCTTCTGAATCAATAGTAGTCAATAGGGAGGAGATGTCGGGGACCACAGGATACTGTGGTACAATACATTTGTTCAGTTCTCGAAGATCAATCACCAGCCGATATACTGGCGGTGCATTGCGGTCTGTACGTTTAAGAATTGGAATGATCGGTGAATTACAGATATTGGAGTCGGTCTCTACGACCACTCCCTGGGCAATAAGCTCTTCAATGATTTTCAGTAAAGCCACCACAGCATCGGGTGGTAACTTGTATTGTCTGATTCTGGGTAAAACAACTCCTGTCTTGAGTGTGACACGATATGGAGTGATATGCATACAACCTACATCAGCTGGGCCTTTTGCCCATAAGTGATCTGGTACATTTTTCAATCTGACATCAAAATCACGTAAAACATAATGACCCTTGAAATCCCATAGAAAGAGTCTGACTCCCTCCGGGGAACAGCATATTATAGCTCCTAGAGCCTTCAGTGTTTTAATTCCTAACAGATTTTCTGGACATGATTTCGTAAGTAACAAATCTGTAACTCGAGATAATGGACCCACAGCTAGTGGTACTGGTTCTGATACTTCATTTACAATAGGCTGTCCTGAAAAACCAAGGGAAACATTCTGTGAGCCTGAGAGGGGTGCCCCTGGAACTTCATTGTGACTGATTGTGGTGCGACTTGCCCCTGTGTCAATAAAATTTTTTCTGTCTTTTCCTAATACGTGACTGTGTACATAAGGACCTTCTTGATCTACAGGAATTTCAATAAGAGGCAAATCACTTTCCCTCCCTAGGCTGTTTCATGTATAACGGGGATAATCTGGATATGCCGACTGGGCATACTGGTACATCTGTTGTGATACTTGCCGAGTTGCGGCAATGGGCTGTGTCTGGGCATGTTGTGGCTGCGGTACTGCTACTGTCTGTACTGTGTGGGACTGATCATGCATAGGCTGTGTATTCTGCATTGGCTGTTCGTTCTGTGAGGTCTGTTGATGACCCTGTTCATGTCTAGGCGGACGCGGTCTTTCTTTAGTTTTACCTGTCTCGATGTTGTGTTTCAGGACTGGACATTCATGTACGTAGTGACCTGGCTGCTTGCAATAATTACATGTCCCTTTAACGGGAGCGGCAGAATGATTGGTCTGGGCCCCACCTTTTCTATGACCGTCGGCTGGAATCGTCTGAGCTACTAACATTTTCATTTTCGTGTCTTTCATACGTTTCTGTTCCTGATCTTGTTCTTCCCTAATTCTGTTCTGGTGATATTGTAACATTTGTAACATCTGGGATGGCGTATTTGCTTGCCAAGTACTTTCAACTTTGTACACTCTATTTTTGACTAATGGTAGGGCATTCTCTACTAATTTTGTTACAAAAAGGTGTGGATATGACTCACTGCTAACTTTTAGGCCACTATTTATGATGAAACATTTCTCGAATCTTGAATAAAAGTCACTAGTATCTTCATCTTGTTTCTGTTTACAGGACGAGATTGCGTCCCAATCTTCCTTTCTAGTTGTCAATAATCTTGGCAAAACCTGTACTATTAAACCTGGTAATGCTTTAGTCTTGTCCCCAAGGCCTACCCCTGGGACTCGTTTGCTTTCTTCGTCTTCTATTTCTGCCCATGCTATCTTTGACTCTCCCACCTCCCAATCCTTTTCCTTTAATTTCTCGTAAATGCCCGTGGGCAACAGTACTTTTAACATTTTCATAATATCATCATACGTGTAATCTCCCATCAGTAACATGTCTTTAAGCTCTCTATGAAAACCTGCAGGGTCTTTATCATGGCACGGAACTAATTTCTTCATTTCTAACAGTTCTAACTTAGTCAGTGGTGTGTGAACATACACACGCTTCAAGCGTTGGTCCGCACCCATAACTGGGTGTACTTCTCGTAAGGGGTTCTGACTTTCAATGCCACCACCGCATTGCATGTGGTACGTTTTCCTTTCTGGAGGCGGGGCGGGAACATATTCAGAGTTTATGAAGGTGTTATACTTACATCGTTGTTCTAGAATTATTTGTATTAATTTGGTACTAAAACCTCTCCATCTATCCATGAGTAGGGCTTCTAATGTCTCGTGTAAGGGACCTGGATCAGAATGATGGTTTCTGAACTTGATGAGGAGGTGCTGAATCATGTATACACCTGCTATTTTCTGCTCTTCAGGGGAAAGGTTCAAGAATGTCTGTACTAACGTATCATCATTAGACATGTCTGGGTTTTCGGCCCACAACACGGCTGACCGGGCTAGTTCCTGTTCATCCATAGAATTGAGTACATGGTACCCCACTCGGTCTCGAAGCCTTTTATCAGTTTCCTGGAACTGATGTTCAGAAGAATTCGGATTTGTTAAAGCAGAGAAAAGAACTCTCTTGCTCTCCGGACGGATGCCTTTCCTAAGGTAATTTCCCTTACCTACGTACGCTATAGTATCTGTAGACCTTCCTGGTGCTTCATGGTCTTCTTCCTCCTCGGAGGAAGCTTTATCATTCACTTCCTGGTGTGCAGTTAATACTGCCTTTCTAATTTTCTGGGACATACTGGCTATGCAATTCCCTCTATCATGCTTTCCTTCGGCTATATTTTGACCCCACTTGTTTAATGCGTCTAGTTCACTTTGATCTGTCTCGGGCCTGTCTCGTTCTCTTATTACACAATTTATGAAAAATCGTAATATCTGTGCTTGAATGTCAACTTTCTGTTTATGCATGGCATCTTTGACACTGTCAGGGTCTTTCCCTGTCTGTATAAACTCATATAGTCTGTCGAGGCGTTCCTGCATTCCTACATAGCATAGCAAGCTATCGGTGGCAGATCTTAATCGTAGTGATGCTAATATCATTAAATCGTCTTTTCCGGGTACTGGATCATATCTGCAAACTGACATCTTCTCTTTAAATGCGTCAAGCCGGGATAAGTGGGGAGACTGGAAAGGATTCTGCGTGTCCCTTAAATTTAATCTATGTGTCGGTGGCGGGGTCTGTAGACCCGCTGTCGCACCTCCTGAGGCGGATGCTTGAGCATTATCTCTCCGCGGAGTCTGGATCTGAGTCTGAATTTGTCGTTTAGTAAGATCAGGTAGGACTGGTTTCGGTAGGTCTGTTTTGAGTGCGGGAAGTGGCGGAGCTGGCGGAACAGAGGAGGTCTGTCGTGGTACCGGCGGGACATTATCTGGGGGCGCAGTGCCACCCCCATCCCTGTCAGTAGGCAGGGCACGAACAGGCAGATTGGTATAAGCTGGTGCTACATCCTCTAGATATGAATTTAGGAATATGTCTTTAGTAGTTTTATGCATTACTTTAGTTGGAACTAATGGTGTCGGTAAGTTTTTCAGTGTTTCTGATTGGGCTTCAGATGTGCCATCTGCTGCAAGATACATACCGTTTACAAGATTATTTCGGGCACGGTCTATTTGTTCTGTTTTTACTCGAATCCCTTCAGTAACTAATTCGTTTTCTTGTTCTTTATCTGATTCTTTAAGTCTGTCTTCTCTACGGAGTGCTTTGTCAGCACGCTTACGTGATTCCTTACGCCAAAATTCTATGGCGTCTTTCTGAGATTGTCTAGCTTTCTTTTTCCATAATGCTTCTTCTACCCTCATGATGCACTCGGCATCCCACGTTCCGGTAACAGGCCATCTGTGTCTTTCGTCTAGGTGTTTGGTGTAATCGGCCCATAAGTCTAGATATAATATGGCATCTATGCCATGTTTCTGATACATAAAATTGCCTGGAGTGTCCCTAGGGGGGATAGGAATTTCTTCCTCCAGTAACCCTTTCCTAGTTCCTATCTGTTTTAACTTGTTGAAAAACGGCATCCTGCTTACTTATTACTGAATGCTAGATCCTTATACCTTAATACTCTTGACAGCTATATTATACGATAAACACAATAATACACGTTTAAACAGTCACATTCATACCACAACATTAATCACATAAAAACATTGAAGACATAGATGACTACCCCCCTATACTGGATGTACTGCTCAACAGTACAGATACACTGGTGTAACAGTGCAGAAATTCGGAATACTTGATATACTGCTAAACAGTACAGATACACTGCCTAAAAACAGTGCAGACCGGACTTGCGTACCCAAACCCGTCTAGATGCGACCCAGCAATGGTACTCACCGGGAAGCACGGAAACAGAAGGCCTCGGAAAACTCGACTGGACTCGACTCGGAACTTCGGAAAACTTCGGAAAATTTCGGAAAACTTCGGAAAACTTCGGAAAACTGGTGGGCCTCTTCACACCTCGGACCTTGCTTCTTTCGGCTAGGCTCTGGTCGGGATCCTCCGCACTCCTCACCGCCTCGTCTGGGCACTGATCGCAGTCTTCGTCACCTCCGTGGGTCAGAGGGAGATGCAGGAAATCCTGCCAGTACACGTGTGTTCCATCTAACTGATGGCAGGGGACACAGCTTGCAACGCGCCAACCGGCGCGTGAGGTGGGGGAGGGGTCCCTATTCGGGCGCCAAAATGACGTAAATAATTAATTTACTCTCTTAATTTCTATGCAGGTAAGTACTTAATCAATAATAACTCAATCGGAATGAAAAAAGACAGAGTCCGTGGTGTTAGAGTTTCTAAGGGTTTTATTCCTCATAAAGGAATCAGGATATCATGTTCTGACCACCACAGGGGTGTCAGAAGGGATAGAGCGCTCCCGTTTATTGCCAGTACATAGCTTATATACTTGATTTATACCATAAAGAATAATGTAAGAGTCGTAACAGCTGAGAGAAGACAAGATAACAGTATACACGTGGTACTAGTACATCATCAAGAGGCGTAAACTAGGCGTGAACCAGAGGTGTGTGCTAGAAACGTCACTGATAGGTGACGCAAGTGGGTGGCACCAAGGGGTGGTGCTAACAGAATGTTGCAATGTCAGCAGAAATCGGAAGCTTGGATGCGCGCGCAGCTGCATGACGTGTGATTGACGGGGTGCAGGGGACTTGACATTTACACTGACGGAAAGAGACAGAAGTCTGGCATGTCAGATCAACTTGTACTTCTATCATATCTGATATCTGATGTTTAGGAACTATACTATCTGGGCGGAAAGGTCTCTAGGGCAGAAGCTGTTCTATGCTAACTGTGGATGCGTGTATAAGCGCCTGAGTGTCTACATGTGAAGCGTGGGGCACGGGGCCTTCCATGGAAGCATGGCAACAGAGGCTATGAATTACTTGCATTAAGACAGGTCGGCCCTTTGGCTCTGCAGCTGGGGAGGATGTTTACAGGATCTAGTAGGCAGGAATGTATTCTCGGGGAGCGGAACAGATAACTCGAAGGTTATAGTCAGTCTTGGCAGAAAAGCAGGCTGAGCTGAGCGCGAGGGGCCACGCTGAAAGTAGGACAGAGTTCACGGGTACAGAGGTAGCCTGGGCAGAGTCAGGAGCCACAAAAGAGGTTCAGATGGCAGGAATTCAGGGCCTACTCTTGCTAGAGCAGGAAGAATATGAGAAGTGTACTACAAAAAGACGGTGGCATAGCATACTTAGGAACGGACTACATAATCCATTCATGGTGGATCTGAAAGAGGACAAGTTAACGGTGGACGCAAATGTATTTGCGTCTTCATAGCTGGCACAGGAGGGAAGTTACATGCACTTTAAGCTGGTACATGGAGTCGGTGGGGTACGCGCTAGGGAACACAACATGGCCAAAATTTAATTTTCCTCAGCTCCCCTGCGGCCCGCCCCCTCAAAGCCCATTTGCCGCTCTGCTCCCGCCTCCCAGCTGCTCCTCCCTCCCTCACCACCTCAAATGGCAGCAGCTGCGCGACCGCGCAGTGGATGCGCACAGCGGGTGTGCCGGAAGCGTGCCTGAGGCAAGCCCGTCTGCGCCCGTCTGCGCCCGTCCGTGCCTGGACCGCGCCCAGTGCCAGACCCTCTGGCCTCACAAACGCCTCAACACCAGACTCCGCTACGACGCCAGCACCCTACATACACTCAACGCCGGCCGAAACCACACCTGCTTCCAGGCTGCCCGGAAACAGACCCACGGACCCTTCTCTTGCCTCATGTACAGCTTCACCTGTGACAGAGCCACCAAACATCCAAGGACAAGACCCAATCACCTTCGCTGCATACTCCTCAACACCCGCTCCGCATGCAAACATGCAATCGAGCTCAGGGATCTGCTCGACGCCTCTGCCCCAGACGTGTCCTTCCTGACCGAGACCTGGTAGAAAGACTCCTCTGCTCCCGTTCCCAGTGAAGGTCATCCAGAAAATCGTCAACATGCAACTGGCCTGCCTTCTCGAAGACAACAACATCTTGGACCCGTCCCAGTCTGGATTCAGACGAAACCACAGCACCGAGACAGCTCGCATCGCTGCCACAGAAGACATCAGGTGCCAACTAGACAACGGCGAAACATCAACCCTCATCCTCCTGGACCTGACAGCCGCCTTCGACACGGTCTGCCATCGCACTCTAAAGACATGCTTCCAAGAAGCCAGAATCCAAGAGAAGTCCCTCAACTGGACCACGTCCTTCCTCTCCGGCAGAACCCAGAGTGTCCGCCTCCCACCCTTCCGATCCGAAGCAACCAATATCATCTGCGGCGTCCCCCAGGGTTCATCCCTCAGCCCCACACTGTTCAACGTCTACATGGCCCCCCTCGCACAAGTGGCCCGCAACCACGACCTCAACATCATCTCCTATGCCGATAACACCCAGCTCATCCTCACCCTCACAAAGTACCCACACACTGCCCAAACCAACCTTCACGAGGGAATGAAGGCCGTCACCGACTGGATGAGGACCATCGTCTGAAGCTGAACTCGACAAGACGGAGGTCCTCATCCTCGGACCCGCCCCCTCAGCCTAGGACGACTCCTGGTGGTCAACCACACTGGGAACAGCACCAACACCCACCGACCATGCACGGAACGTGGGATTCATCCTTGACTCCTCCCTCTCCATGTCTAATAAGGTCAACACCGTCTCGTCCTCCTGCTACAACACCCTCCGCATGCTCCGCAGGATCTACAGGTGGATCCCAACCAAAACAAGTAGAACGGTGAAACAGGCCCTCGTCAGCAGCAGACTGGACTACGGCAACCCACTCTACACAGGAATCCCAGCCAAACACCTACGACGACTACAACGCATCCAAAACGTCTCCACCCGACTGATCGTCAACGTCCCCCACTGCAGCCACATCATCCTCCACCTGAGAGACCTACACTGGCTCCTCGTCGACAAGAAGAACACCTTCAAGCTCCTCACCCACGCACACAAAGCACTCCACAAAACTGAACCAGTATACCTGAACAGCAGACTCAGCTTCTATACCCCCACCTGCCAGCTCCGCTCTGCCAACCTTGCCCTCGCCGCTGTCCCCCACATCCAACGAACAACCTCCGGCGGCATATCCTTCTCCTACCTCGCCACCAAGACCTGGAACACCCTCCCTACCCACCTATGGCAGACCCAAGACCTACCAGCCTGCAGAAGACTCCTCAAGCAGTAGCGCCCCCCCCCCCCCCCCTCCCCTCAGCGCCTTGAGACCCTCACGGGTAAGTAGCAGGCTTTACAAGTACTCTGATTGATAGATTGATTGATTGATTCTATGACTTCCTATCCACCACCTAACCCCGAACTCCCCAAAATATCTCAAACTCACTCACCATCCCCGAAACTCCCATGCAACCATTACCTTCTGACCCTAAGCACCACTGCTAACCCCTCTCCTTCCCCCCAAGCTCCCCTCATAGCCCGCACCACCATACCCCCTCCTGCCCCTACACCCCCTCTCTGAATTTCCCACCACCCCCAACTCTGATGTTATCTCTCCACTCACCCCTTACACCCTCTCTTCTACTATTCCATCCCCAAACACCTACAGCTATCACATCCCTCTCCATGCCTGTCCCTCCATCACACTCCCAGATCACCCTTCTCTCCCACCAGACCTCCCCCATTCCCACAGCTTCAGCACCCCGCTCACCACCCCTCAGACCTCTCACCATCTCCCAACACCAGACATCCACCCGACCAACTATGAACACACCTCCTCCACTCCTCCTCCACTCCTCCTGCCCCAACTACCTCTTTAACTATCCCGTCCTTCCCCAAGTAACGCCCCCCGTCTGCCAGAACTCCCCTCCCCCCACAGACCTCCTCACTCCAACAATGTCAGCACCGTTCTCACCCCCCCAGACCTCCGACCCTCTCCGAACACCAGAACACCTCCCCCGTCCAACTCAGAACACACCTCTTGACTCAACTACATCCCACCTCACTCTTTTAACTCAGACACTTTGCAACACTGACTGCAATATTGCTTACTTGGTATCTGAAGTCGCCCAGCTTAGAGAGGATTTCAAAGACTTGAATGCCCTTAACCCCCAAACCCGCCGCTTCTGGTCCACTTCACCATACAGCTGGTCCTCAAAAACCAACTAATCCCAAACCTTGGAAAACGACACCACTACACAATCATACACATAGACCTCTTCGCACCTTAATTGACCACTCCACCACTAACCTATCGGACATCTGCAACTCCTACCCGCCAATAACCTCACTTAAGGATATGGACATTCCTCACTCCAACATCCCTGTTATTATGGGGACCAGCAGAATATCCTCCTCTCCCACCTTCCCCAGGTCCCCTTCTCAACTTTCCGACATCCACTCGTGCCCCCCCCCCCAAAAAAAAATAACCCTAAGCCCTTGGCCTGCATGTTTGTGAACTGCCGTTCGGCGGTTCAACATGCGACCAACATTTCCAAAACTATCCTTAGTGAAGATATAGACGTCGCCTTCCTCACGGAAACCTGGCTCAATGATCATTTAACACCCATACTTGACTTACTCTCCCCAACTCCCTTGGTTACTCTATCATCAGAAAAGACAGACCAAAGAGAATAGGAGGTGGATTAACAATAATCTTTAAAAGCGAACTCTAGCTCTCCCTAGTCAAAAACACAGACTTTCCCCCAATTCGTCTACACAACATCTATCACCCTCCGGGTAAACCTCTTCCCTTTGCTGAGGGATTATCTGACCTTTCTTACTCAATCATCATTTTCTTGCTCTATAAATCTCTTCCTAGGAGACTTAAACCTTCACTGGAACGTACACGAGGACCCTATTATCAAACATCTCAATAACCTTCTTGAGATTAATGACTTCAAACAACTCTGCCATTTCCCAACCCACTCTAAAGCGGCTACTCTTGATGCCAACATTGCAAACGATTTGGCATCCCTATCCAACATTATCCCTGTCAATTGGTCTGACCACCACCTCATACTGTTCATGATCTCCCCCTTAGCCCTGCCCCCTACCTAAAAACAACAAAACCAAAATTTCTACTAGAAACCTTAATCTTATCGCCCCTGGGGTGCTGGAGGCCAAACTCCAAGCTCAACTTAGTTGCACCCCTCCCTCTCTTAATGCAAATGAGCTCACTGATCACTATAATAAAACTGTCTCAGAGGTTTTTTATCAACTGGCACCATCCAAACTAAAATCTCAAAAAAATATCCCTTCCAAATCATGGTTTAACTCAGCCCTCACCAATGAAAGACGTGCTACCAGACTGGCTGAAATAACTTGGAGACAACACCTTCCCCCTCCAATCTCATCCTCCTTCGAACCATAAGATCTACTTTCAAGAAACACATTTTCTTTGAACAGGCATCCTTCTTTTGTTCACAACTCGCCCATGCCAAAAATAAACCCAGAGAACTGTTCAACCTTGTTAGAAACCAAACCTCCCCCGCCCCCTCCACTTGACGACCTCCTCAAGTCAAGTCAAGTCAAGTCGAGGATTTGTATAGCGCACTACTCACCCAGAGGGTCTCAAGGCGCTTGAGGGGGGGGGGGGGGGGTCGTTACTTATCGAATAGCCAAGTTTTGAGTTGTTTTCTGAAGGAGAGGTGGTTCTGTGTAAGGCGGAGGGGGGTGGGGAGGGAGTTCCAGGTTTTGGCCGCTAAGTAGGAGAATGATCTTCCTTCCATGGTGGTTCTTCGGATGCGTGGAATCGCGGCGAGGGCTTGATTGGATGATCATATTTGGCGGGTGGGGATGTAGAAGGTCAGGCGCGTGTTGAGGTATTAGGGTTCCAGGTCGTAGAGGGCTTTGTGTGCGTGGGTGAGTAGTCGGAACGTTATTCTCTTGTTGACGGGGAGCCAGTGAAGGTCTCTCAGGTGACCGGATATGTGATTGTGGCGGGGTATGTCTAGGATGAGTCGGGCGGAGGCGTTCTGAATGCATTGGAGTTTATTCTGTAATTTGGCTGTGGTTCCGGCGTAGAGGGTGTTTCCGTAGTCCAGTCGGCTTGTGACGAGTGCTTGGGTGACCGTCTTTCTTGTTTCGGTGGGGATCCAGCGGAAGATCTTTCTGAGCATACGTAGGATGTTAAAGCATGATGATGAGACGGTGTTGACTTGTCTGGTCATCGAGAGGGAGAAGTCTAGAATGAATCCCAGGTTGCGGGCGTGGTCCATTGGCTTGGGTGCGCTGCCCAGGGCCGGTGGCCACCATAAGTTGTCCCATGCGGAGGGGGATGATCCTAGGATGAGGACGTCCGTCTTGTCAGAATTCAGTTTTAAGCGGCTGTTCTTCATCCACTCGGCTACGTCTTTCATCCCTTCGTGTAGGTTAGTTTTGGCGGTGTTTGGGCCTTTTGTGAGGGAGAGGATCCGCTGTGTGTCGTCGGCATAGGAGATGATGTTGAGGTTGTGCTGGCATGTGATGGAAGCGAGGGGGCTCATGTAGACGTTGAAAAGGGTGGGGCTGAGTGAAGATCCTTGAGGTACCCCGCAGATGGCTTTGGTGGCCTCTGACCTGAAAGGGGGGAGGCGGACTCTCCGAGTTCTTCCGGCGAGGAACGAGATGATCCAATCCAGTGCTTTTCCTTGTATCCCGGCGTTTCTGAGGCGTTGTACAAGGGTGCTATGACAGACCGTGTCAAACGCTGCGGAGAGGTCCAGGAGGATGAGGGCAGCTGTTTCTCCGTTGTCGAGTAGTGTTCGGATGTCGTCTGTGGCTGCAATGAGGGCAGTCTCGGTGCTGTTTTTGGCTCGGAAGCCGGACTGTGAGGGGTCGAGGGAGTCGTTGGACTCGAGGAATGTGGCAAGCTGACTGTTGAAGGCCTTCTCTATGACTTTGGCAGGGAAAGGGAGGAGCGAGATGGGGCGGTAGTTCTTCAGTTCAGTGGGGTCTGCTGTGCGTTTCTTCAGTAGGGGACAGAGTTCGGCATGTTTCCAGCTTTCCGGGAAGGTAGCGGTGTTGAGGGAGCAGTTGATGATATCCCAGAGATGAGGTGCGATGATGGAATTGGCCTTGTTGAAGATGTGGTGGGGGCAAGGGTCGGTTGGTGATCCGGAGTGAATGGAGTTCATCAAGCGGATAGTGTCTTCGGTGCTGATTGGGTCCCAGGCGCCAAGGGTGGTGGTGGGGGGCTTCAGTTCGGTGGTGGTAAGGGGGGTGGACTGGTCGCCGAAGCTGTTGTGTATGTCAGCGATTTTGCTGTGGAAGAATGAGGCTTGTGAGTTGCAGAGGTCTTGAGAGGGAGTAATGTGATTGGAGCCGGCGCTGGGTTTGGTCAGTTCTTTGACAAATGCTAAAGAGTTCCTTGCTGTTGTGGGCGTTGTTGTCGAGTCGCTCCTTGAATGCTGATTTCTTGGTGGATCGGATCAGCTTGTGGTGTTTTCAAGGTGGCGTCCTTGAGGGCGGTCATGTTGTCTGTGGTTGCGTTTTTTCGCCAGGCTTTCTCAAGGGTGCGGCAGTTCTTTTTGGAGTTCTTGAGGTCGTCATTGAACCAGGAGGCTTTTTTACTTCCTGGTTTATTGTGATGGTTTTTCAAGGGTGCTAAATTGTGGGCGCAGTGGGTGATCCTTTGTGCAAGTTTGATGGCTGCTTGGTTTGGGTCCGATGGTTTGGCAGGATGGTTATTGTTTAGCGATGTGGTGAGCTGGTCGGTGGTGATTTTGTTTCAGTTTCTGCAGGGGACTTGTTGTGGGTGGTGGTGGGTCGTGGTCTTTCTGAAGTTGAAGTGGACGCAGCTGTGGTCCGTCCAGTGGAGTCCTGTGGCGTGAGAGGAGATGTGCTTGCTGGAGGAGAAGATTGGGTCGAGCGTGTGTCCAGCGTGGTGGGTGGGGGTGTTTACCAGTTGTTTAAGTCCGAGATTGGCGAGGTTGTCCAGCAGAGTGGTGGTGTTGCTGTTGTTGTTCTGTTCCAGGTGGAAGTTGAGGTCACCTAGGAGAATGTAGTCCTCAGAGGGGAGGGCGTGTGGGCGGATAAAGTCAGTGATTTCTACGCTGAATTGAGTGCGGGGTCCTGGTGGCCTGTAGATGAGGGTGCCTCTGAGTGTGGTCTTGGGGTCGGTGTGTATCTGGAAGTGGAGGTGTTCGGCGGCGGTGAGAGTGTCGTTGGCGCTAGTAGTGATGCAGATGGTGTTCTTGTGGACAATGGCGATGCCTCCTCCTGTTTGGTTGATGCGGTCCTTTCGGATGATCTTGTAGCCGTCCGGCATGGCAATGGCAATGTCGGGTGCTGATGAGGTGTTCATCCAGGTTTCTGTCAGGAAGGCAACGTCTGGCGTTGTAGTGTCCAGTAGGTTCCATAGTTCAATGGCGTGTTTGTGGACTGAGCGGGTGTTGAGCAGGATGCACTTCAGGTGGTTATTGTTGGAGCTCTGTTTGGTGTTTGTGGATATAGTGTGGGTCCTGATGCAGTTCAATTTGCAGGAATGGCAGGTGAAGGGTCTATGGGTGCGTCCTGGGGTGGCTTGGTGGCAGTCGGGGAGCCGGCCGGCGATGAGTGCAGAGAGGGTTGCGGCGTCGTATGTTATGCGGGTGGAGTGGTTTTTGCGGGGGCCAGGGGGTCTGGCGCTGGGCGCGGTCCAGGCGCGGACAGGCATAGACGGGCTTACCTTTGGCGCACCTTCGGCGCGCCCCGCGCTGCACCCAACACCAACTTTCAATAACCACTCCTGAAACCTACCCTGACAAAATACAGTTAAACAATAATACCTCCAGCAGAATTTCCACTCCGTTTCCGAACTAGAAGTCTTTAACATCCTGTCCCAATTAAAACCATCCTCTCACACAAAAGACCCCCCGTCTACCCTCATTCAAGACCTAGCACATTATTGTAACTTATTCGACCAAACTGATCAACTCCTCCCTTTCCTCTGGGTGCGTCCCGGTCTACCTCTAATTCGGACCGGTCAACCCCATTCCTAAAAACCCTAAGGCTGACCCAATGACCCTAATAACCTCCACCCCATCTGAAACCTCCCCATTCTTTCAAAAGCCCTTGAAAAATGTGCCCTTCTTCAATTGGATAAATGCATTGACACTTACAACCTACTCGACCATCTACAATGCAGTTTCCGTAAAGGGGACAGCACTGAAACTGCATTGCTAAATATAGTTGATGACATCCACCATGCCCTGGTTAATGGTGAGACCTGCCTATTCATTTTCCTAGACCTCTCTGCGGCATTCGATTCAGTTAACCATTTAACCATACTCAATACACTTAAACTTCGTTTCGGTCTTAAAGGCAGTGTCCTGAACTGGTTCACCTCCTATTTCCAACACAGAACCCAGCAAATCAAAATCCAAAACTGTCTCTCTAGCCCCACTCCTGTCTCCCTTGGTGTCCCCCGAGGATCTATGCTCTATCCTGCTCTATTAAACTTATTTATTAAACCCCTTACCCTCCTTTTACCCTCCTACTTAAAAAAAAACGGTATTAACTATCACCTGTATGCCGATGATAGCCAACTGTACTATAAAATAAAATCCCACTTAGATGTCCTACACCTTAACACTGCTTTGGCTAATATACAAACCTGGTTCTACTGAAATCATCTCAAACTAAAACCAAACAAACTGAAATCATTATTTTCTCTCCTAAAAACAACCCACTCCCCATCCAAACATGGATCTCTGACCTTAATGCCCTAAACTGTTTGCTCTCCTTATCCGAATCAGTAAAATCCCTTAGCATCACCAGTGGCAGTAAGTTAACCCTCAATTCCCATATAAAAAAATCAGGAAACGGAGCACTTCTCACGCTCCACATCTCAAAAAACATCAAACCTTTCATTCCACCGGGAGATTTAAAATCTGTTGTCCAATCTCTAGTCCTCTCGAAAATTGACTATGGCAACGCCCTACTCTCTGGATCACTCAAAGTCCACCTTGCCCCCCTCAAATCTGTTCTCAATCCAGCGGTCAGGCTTACAACTGACTGTAAACGCTCTGACCACATCTCGCCTACTCTTAAGACCCTTAAATGGCTTTCTATCGAAGGCAGGTCCTCCAATAAAATAGCCTGCATTACGTACAAACCCCTTCAACAAAGCACCCCGCTTCACCTCTCAAACAAACTCAATAAAGCTGGCAGTGCCAGACCGATGAGAAGCACCAACGGTCTCCTCCTCGTCCCCCCTCTGTTAAAAAAGAAAGCTGTGCAATCTCGCTCCTTCTCTGGTAAGGCTCCCAGCCTCTGGACTGCCCTCTGTAGAGATCTATGACTCAACCCTTCATAAGCCAGTTTAAAAAAAGACCTTAAAATGCACCTGCTCACCAAATATTAGGGTCCTTAATCCTTCCATCACTATACCTGTTATACTCTTACTTCTTGAAACCCCGTCTTCCCCCTCTTTTCACTCCTCCTGTGTCGACCCCACCTATTCACCCCCTTCCCTACCCATCTTCACCTTTTCTTCCACCCTACCACCCCTTTCCGAACACTTCCCCTCACCGCCTTTCTCTCACTCGCACAACCCTTCCTTATTCACAAAAAATGAGTCCACCTCCTTTATACTGTGTAATAACTTGTAATTACTCTATTCACTTTTTTTGTAACTTGCTACTTCTTTGCATTTTTTTAAGTCAAGCTATCTTACTCAATGTGGTTCTCAAAGTCCATCATGTCTGAATGCTTCTTTTGGACACCATTGTTTTGTATTAGATGTACTATTTAAATAAATTAATAAATAAAATAAATATTACATTTCAATTAATTAATTATTAAATCATTATGGTAATTATGTCTTTTATTTTAGGTGTGTGTTGTGGTGTTTGTAGATATAAATGGTGGGAAGTAATTTAATTTAAATTCATGAATTAATATTTGATTGTTAATTAAATGTAATTAATTTGTAAAATAATTATGGTAACTGCCTAATTAATTTTAAGTGTGGTGTTTGTAGGCGTAAATGGTGGGAAGTAATTTGTTTTTAAATGATATATAGTTGTTAGTTAATTTTAATAGTTTCATATTTTGGGTAACTTTTGAATATTTTATGTTACAATTATTTTTAAAAGGGGTAAAGGGTGGGTAATAAATACAGTTTAATAATTTAATTATTAGTTTTTCATAGTAATTGATTACAATTTTAAGATAATTTCTAAATGTGTTTTATTATTTGGTAGTTTAGTTTAGTTTGTGTTGTGCAAGTTATAGTGTTAAAGTGTGTGTTGTAGATTAATGTTTAAAAAAATGAATTAGTAAGAATTCTTTAATTGTTTATTAATTATGTAAAATATGTAAATACATTTAATTAAGAAATGTGAAGTGTTTTATTATTAGTATGATGTTATAGGTTAGGAAATGATATAAATAGATTTATTTTGTCATTAGTTGATTTTATTGTAAGTATTTTAAAATAAATATGTGTTGGTAAATGTATTTGTGTTGTAAATAGATGTCCAGAGCCAGTTGTACAATTAAGTTACTTTATTCAGGCTGGATTTCAGGTCATAGTCATTAAGATGGAAACACAGAAGATATACCGAAGACCCACCAGGAGTGACCACCTTGTCACTCAGCCTGCCTGGTGCCAACTGCCAGTAGAGACCAGGGCAAGCCCCCAACACTCCATGATGTCACCAAAGATTCTAGTGATGACATCATGTGGGTGACAATGAAACCCACAGACAGAAAAGAGACAGGCTAAATATAACAATTTGTTATTTTATGTGTATAGTATTTGTAAGCTTTAGTTATATGTAAATACTATTGTTATATGTGTTCTTTTTATATGTTTTGAACATTAATTTAGAATATTGATTATTAATTGTTATTACATTTTTGATTTTTTACTATATATATATTATTTTAGGTGTTTCACAGTGAATAGTAATTTCTTTTACTACTGTATGCAGCACTTTCCCTACTGTTGCATTAATTGGAGTGGTAATAGTAATTTCTACCCCTCCGCTATCCAGCACTTTCCCTACTGTTGCACACGCTGGAATGGGAATAGTAATTTTTACCACTCTGCTATCCAACACTTTCCCTACTCTTGCACTCTCTGGAGTGGGAATAGTAAATTGTACCCCTCCGCTATCAAACACTTACCCTACTGTTGCATTCACTAGAGTGGGAATAGTAATTTTTACCCCTCTGCTATCCAGCACTTTCCCTACTGTTGCACTCACTGGAGTGGGAATAGTAAATTTTACCCCTCCGCTATCAAACACTTTCCCTACTGTTGCACTCACTGGAGTGGGAATAGTAATTTTTACCCCTCCGCTATCCATCACTTTCCCTACTGTTGCACACACTGGAGTGGGAATAGTAATTTTTACCCCTACGCTATCCAGCACTTTTTCTACTGTTGCATTCACTGAAGTTGGAAATTTTATTTTAAAGACTTTAAAATAGTTTAATGTTTTAATTTATAATATAATGTTTTTTATTAGATTTTATGGTATTGGTGTTTTTGTATATATATATATATATATATTTATTTATACATTTTTATAATAAAAAATAGTTTACAAATTGTTTTAAAATAAATATATATAATACATTTTATATACGTATGTTTAAATTTAATTTATTTGTTATATTTATTCAAATGTACATTAAATCCAATACATTTTTCAAGTCAATTTTATTTTTTATGTATTTAATATTATTTTTATATATATTAAAATCGATATTTTATACAGTTATATTTTTCTCATCTATATATTTTTTTTATTTGTACTTACGATTATAAATATAGGATGTCGATATTTTCGACATCAATATTAAAAACTCGATTTTTGGATATGAGGATGTTTTGGGGGAAGACATTTTGTCAGTTAACCGTTTTAACTCCCTCTTAAGACTCCGATGCCAGGTCCACGTGGATTTAAGGACTTCGTATGCTCTGAGATTGCTGTCCATCATATGTAAACTTTAAATGTTTCCAAAAATGTTTGATAAGAAGCAACTGACTCTACATTCTGTTCAAAATATTCAACTATGACCCGTTCCCTTTGCTCTGAATGCTGGGTCCCTTAATGCTGATGATGGAAGCACCCAAGGTTCATGTCTTTACAGTGAGTCAGATAAAATAATGGCAAGTACAACGGATGAGTGGTCGGAGAATTTGCAGGGTTAGTTCTCAAGGGAGTGGACCCAGAGGACCTCCTTGGGGGAATGCAGCAAGAAATCAGCCCTCAAATGTGTTTTGTGGGCAGTGGAGCACTATGAGTATGCCTTTGCTTCCCCCCGCAGCTTACATGATAAATCCACTAAACCATCATGCTCAAGGATTTATTGCAAGGCATACGCTGCACTGGCACTGGGGGCACTAGTCATGTCTTTGTGTCTGATATAGAGTTCTGAATTAAGAACTAGGTTAAAGTTTTAACCCCCAAATAACACATGTCACCATGTCTACGATAATGCTGCATAACGTCCTCAAAAAACTTTAGAAGTCAAAGTTAGGTGAGTAGGAGTTTTTGACTATGATAGAAAAGTCACAAAGTAAGCCAGCTAGATAAATGAATCTGCCCAATAATTAAATGAGAAAGGAAATGTTTGATGGATTAAAACTACAACTCTAGCCATGTAGGAGCTATAGGAAGCAAAGTAATGTGTGGTTCCCCACTGATGCACAAAGTTAGCCCTGTCCCAAGGTATCAGGGGCATTGCTTGAAGAAAAGTCACTTCTGCCCGTGTCTTTCTAAATATGCGAGTATCAATCTGCATTTTTAGGTTTTCCAATATCTTGTACATTATATCTCATACACCAAATTATATTTGCCACCCTTTAAAAGGAAAAAACATAGCACACATTAATCAACCTGATGCGAATATCCATCAACAGTGGTGTCATGAAGGTCAAGTAGTTCCAGACAGCTCGTCCTCAGTGAATTCCGCCAAACCAAAATTGTGAATGAAGCCAAACTCCTTTGCTCCCACCTCCTGTACTGATAGCCCAACCATCAGTGACAACTGAAAAACTCAGCAACTCAGTTCAGAACAGCAAATTTGTGCTCAGCACAGAAAACTAGAACATTAGAGCCAGCTACAGGCACACAGCTCAGTGCAGCACAACTGTGATTTGAAATTAAATACTTGGGGCATATTTACAAGCCCCTTGCGCAACTGGAATATCACGTTTTTAATGCTCTGGTGGCGCACAGTGCAGGCCAATATCTACAAGTCCCTGTAAAGCTTCTTTGCATGCCTTTTTCTTGGCTTTGTAGATAAGATGAAAGACCACACAGCACAAGTCGCTGCGTTGCCATATAATCTAGAAGGGAGGCGTTCCTATGCAACGCCCTTGGATTTTGACACAGCCCCAGATTTACACCATAGCGTGAATCTGCGGCAGTGCCAAAATACATATGCCTCCCCAGAGCAGATATAGCGAGAAGAAATGTTTACATTTCTCCTAATTTTTCCTCTTTCCATGTGTGCTGCATTCGGCAGCACACATAGAAAGAGGATAACACCTCTTGTGATTGTGTTTATGCAGGAAGGTGTCCCTTGCTGCACAAATATAATCATGCCAACAACACAGACACCTTGCACCATGATGCAACGGTGCCTGCGTTGGCGCACATCTGCAATTTATGATTTGGCACTGGCTAAAAGAATTGGAATGCACTGTATCTTGTAAATGCAGTACATTTCTGTCCTTTTCAATTGACATAGGGCCACACATCAATACTTTGTAAATATGGCTGTTGAATTTTCCAACAAAAGACTAAGGCAGGGTGGAACATCAGGTTGCCTTCTGTTATTGTGCGGACCACCTATAAGTGTATAGCTAAGACACGCTGCACTCCATCACTGTCAGCACATCAGAGCTAAGTGTCCACTCCAGGGGACATCGTTTGTGAAGGAATAGTTAAGGTTAGGCGGGACCGGGGGCCATTCCTCGTAGGAATGCAATCGCTGATCGGCCACCAGAAAAAAAAAAAAATAATAACTTCACCACTGCAGTGGATTTTGGTGAAAGCAATCAATCTCAGCAAAGGTGGTCAAATCCGAGAGACAGCATTCCACACATGCAATGCACATTTGTTACTGCAATAACTATATGAAAAGACCTCAGTCTCATAAAATTATATCCCATATCCCACATACCATGAAATCTGCCAACATAGAAATGTGCCAGACATTGTATCATCTCTCTAAAATCAGAGAAAAAATACAGTGGACTTTCACAAGTAAGAAATTACTTTCCAGCAACGATTAGCATTAAAACGTGCAGCACATTTTCACAAACATAAACTTTCTAGCTATTTAAAAAGTTCAGGCAAGTAGTGTCACATCAGAAAGTCATTTTACATCAGCCCTGATTAAAATCTTCTAAAACATGCAATTTTCATTCATTTAAACATAACAGCCAACTGAACTTCTATCTCATCTTGTGCTGGGACATACTCCTGATTAATAAAATTGATGTAAAACTTACCAATAAAATTTGTCAAGTGAATTGGCACAAAGCAGCATCCTTCAACCTTACTCCATGAATAGCAGCGAGACACTGGTGACTGAATGACATCAACAGGTCTTTTGACTGCTTATGCTGAACAGGTCACAATGCGGAACACTTCATTCACACTATGACATCGCCAAACTTCACAGAGCTTCAGGCGAGCAGTGCAGGGTCCCTAATGCCATGGCATCAAGGGAGCACTGGTACAAGATAGTTCACCTATTGCTAATAAATTATTGGGCAGATTTTTTTATCATATTTGTTGTCAATTTATAAATCACTGTCCACTACTACATTCAATTTAGAATGGACCTCAAATAAATGCCTCCGATACTTAATATCAAATTCAAAATAATTTAGTAAAATGAAGACCAGTTGATAAAAACAAAGAGATTTTAAGGGACTCATTTATAAACTTTTGATTCATGGCAGCGCTGTAGGCCTTTCTGCTGCACTGCTGTGTGTCAAAAGAAAATGGCAGGAATGTGCTGTATCTATAAGATACAGCGCATTCCTGTCCTACTCCCCTGCGCCAGTGCACAAGCAGCAGCCGTGCTCCAACACTGAAACCCTTGCGTCATGTTGCCAGGGTCCCTGCATTTAGGGTATGATTATTTTTGTACATGAAGGGACACCTTCCTGCAAAAAAACGATAACTCATCTCATTTGCCTCTTTCTATGTGTGCTGCAGAATGCATCAAGCATAGAAAGTGGAAAAAAACCAGGAGGAGTCAAAGTATTTCTCCTTGCTGCGCCACTCCCACGCCTCCCATGCGTAGTATTGTGACGCAATCCCAGGTTTGCGATTCCTCGGTTGCGTACCTAAAGCGAGTTGCTTGTACTCAACCCTCTTAAAATAACTCGTAATGTACTAACTAACATGTCTTGTCTTATTAATATTGCACTACACGACATTTTTAGTATCTAGGGGAAGCTCGTTATGTCGTTTCACTAATCATAATTCGCTTGCACTAAAATGGCCGCTGCTACGCGGGATTTTCTATTGTGCATGCATCTGCCACACTCACGTGACATGACCTATCTCTCTGCTTGGAGGGAAACTTTTGCTTTTGGCACTAGAATTAAGATGGCTGCTCTGTGTCTTAACGAGCAAGAAGCTTGCATCACTGCTTTTGCTAAGCTGTTCGTTCTGCCTAATACTTAATTCTATAGTTGAAATAAAATAATGGGAATAGTGTAGAGATAAGTGGTATACAGAACATACAGTTATTTATGTGTTCTAAAAATGTTTCTTTTCAATTTTTACATGTATTGCATTTCTGGGCCTGAGATGTGTTTGAAATTCCATTTTGAAAAACCACACTGCACATGCGCACAAGAGTCCAAGAAACCTCGACTCATGACATTGAATGGAAGCCAAGACTTGGCTTGCTAGAAGATGCGCCTGGGAAACTGACCCTTCAACCCTAGAAGAGAAAGCTGAATTGTACAAATGTTAATACATTGTATTTGTTATTGATACATTCACTGCCGGGTGGAATAAAAGTACATGGGAAAATAAAATGATGGGAGGGAAGGTTAATTTAAATACAGAATGGAAGTTACCTCATATTATTATGGTGTGATGACCTCTCCTCGTCTTTTGTCCTGTCAAAATTGGTGATTCACACATTTGCAACATTAGGGGTGGTACACTGCCTTGGAAAATGGTATAACTAGGGTAGGCTTAGCTAGTTAGATTGTCTGACTTGTCCGAATAGCTGACCTGTCACTGACCCAACAATAGAGCAGAGGTGCTGGCGGAGCACTCTGTCGCTAACCCAATCGGGGTTCTAGGAAGGAGTTCTATAACCCAATCGGGGTCTGACTGTTGGCTGCAGAGAAGGTGTGACGCAGGCGTTGCTCTTTAGCTGTGGGTGCCAGTCTTAGCCTGTGGTGGTCTTGTCCTGAATCAATTTGACCCGTACCTGTCCTGATTCTGGTCTGCACATGTTCCTACCTGCTGACACCTGCAATCTTGGGGTTCTGTTCTTTATCCCAGCCCGTGGCCAGGGTTGGTCTTTACACCATTCTAGGTAACTAGGTAACTATGAAGTGTGGGTTTGTCATTGTACTGTTTTACCTTTTCTACCCACCTATGTGCATATTTCGTTTCAATCTTCATCCTTCTAACTGATCGAGCAATTATTGATTTATTATGGTTTCAGACATTTAAGAATTTACATTAGATAAAGAACTTAAACCTTTCCCGAGTTTGTGGTTATTTATGAAACGTGAATGTTATTTACTGCCTATTATTCTAACATCTTTGATCCCTTAGGATTCTAGGTACTGGTGGCTTGGATTGGTAGGTCAGTGGTATAGGTCCTTCAAAGGAATATTATAATATCTGGTTAGAAGCTTAGGTTCACCTGTTCAAATTGTGTATGTGATTTTTATGGGCCCAGGTGAGTATGGTAAAACAGGTAGGTGAGCCCGCGCTCTATCAGTATTACTTTGGTAGCAGAGCTATGGTTAGGGTTTAGTTAAGATAGGTAGTTAGTTGTAGTCAGTTGGTTAATTGAATTGCGTTTGTATATTTGAATTTATATTGATTTTTATATATTTACCAAACTTGTTCGTACCTGATATATGTTTGTTTTGGAATCCCAGAGTGCAGAATAGCAGGTGGTAAATGAAAGACACAATGCAGTGAGGTCACTTGCCTGTGAAAATAAGTGCATGGTTATGTAAAACCAGAAGCACTATTTAGGGACTTTCTGTATAAATGTTTGAATAAATGATAGCAAAGAGTTCGCTAGTAAAACTTTGGTGTGGTATCACCTAGAAAGGTTCACACTGAAGAAGTAACAGGTTCTTCTGAGCTTGATTGGCAGCAAAGGGGTTCGAAACTTCGGCCTTATATTACCTAGAAAGGGTAAGCTCAAGGGAGTAACAGGTTCGCCGATGCTTGTGTGAAAGGTAGACGGAAGGGATCTACTTGTAGTATGTGAAGCGGAAGCGGAAGGGATTTACTCGTAGTGTGTGCAATCATCTTTTCTTTGAATTAGTCACCCAGGCACAGTGGCAAATGTTTTACATTGTTAATTAATGAAATGTGCATTTAAAGTGAAAATAAATTTGAGAAACTTGTTGGTATTGGTGAAACTTTTTGTAAACAATCGAGTGTCATCAAGAAGTAAAGCGGTATAAAAATATATGTGGCATTTAGACCCAGCAATAATAGGAAATAGACCAGATAGGAGGTACTTAGGCTTTGCGCTATAACAATACATAAGAGCAAGACCGCATATCATGTATGGAGATAAAAGAAAAATGTCATTTATCAAGAGAATTAAGAACTTTTTAAAGAAAGATAAAGTCATTAAAACCAGAGAAGGGATTAGTATTCCACCACCAAATACACCCACATCACACATAATGGTTGAAAGGGGCTACCACATTTGTGTGTGGTTAGAGAACTGGATGGAATATACTAAAGAAGACAGAATTTTGGCATTTCCAGAAAATGGTACCTTCAATGGTAGAAATTTGCATAATTTAAGGACTCAAATGAATGAATTAGAACCCAGACCTAGATTGACCCAGTACAACGCATTAGAAGAATGGAAAACGGAGGCTTTTAAGCGAGATAGACCCAGAAGTGACAGAAATTGGAGTAAATTTTATCCCAGATTTCCCAAAGAAACCAGAGATAAGAAAATAAAGAAATGGAGACAATCTATGTTAGTAGAAGGATTATATCCTGCATTTGCATTAGAAGAACCATCAGGAAGTAAATGTTTAGAGAAAACGAAAAATCTAATGACTAGTGTTGAACCAGAAATGATTACCTGGAGGATTTATTAATGAAAAATCCGCCACCTTATAATGAGGAGCCAAACCAAGTTAATCCTAGGACTCCGTTCTTAAAGCCACCTTTGGTTCCGCAAGTAATACATGAGACTTCATTAGAAAAGGTGTTACAGAAAAGGGAAAGAGAAGCAATAAATAAACAGAGAAATGAATTAATTCAGAAAACTACACAGTTAAATACAAGTCCCGAAGCCTTAACAATTCCAGTGACTATAGGTCCTGTTGTTCCCTTGTATGGAGATAAACAGACTAGTCCTAAACCTCCTGTACTGACTACACCTGTTGTACAGCCAAGAAAAAAAAACAATAATAGTGGATGATCAAGTACGTGAATGTGAGTCGTAAATTTCTCTGATGGATTTACCTATAAGAGAACCGGTAAGTAGCTCAGTCAGGAAAACTACTTCCGCAAGTTCTAGAGAGGTACGAATGGAAACATCTTCAGGTACAAGAAGTGCTACAGTAGTTACCCGAGAAGAAATTGAGAGATGGTCCCGAGAAATAGAAAAGCCAAAATCACAGCCAAAAGCATTAAATATTTTTAAATTAAGAGTTGAATTGGACAAATTATTTGCTGGAAACGTGGGGTTAGATAGATTAAATACATTGAATGAAGATGAATTGTTTTTTATATGCACTCAAAATACAAAAGCATTCCATGAAAAGTTAACGAATTTGGCAAATGAAATGGGAATTGATATTGGTAAATCTAAAGTGTTGCAGAAACCTTATCTAGCTGAATTTTCCGACAAAGATTTAGAAAACCTGAATGTGTCAGTTTGTAAATTGCAAATAAAAGAGCTATTATCACTATTGGAAAAATGGGGTGATTTAGAAAGGTGGAAAGTTAGATGGACAAAGAAAAAGGATGCAAACAGATAGATGCGGTACCCTCACTGAGTTATATTTGTCCTACTAGTACTGTCAGTCACTCCTCCTAGTGCATTATAGCTCCCAGCAAACTTATCTTACCTGTGATGGATGAGGATTAAGTTTGGCACAGCAATGGCTGCATGGTTTCTCAGGAGAATGGAGAAGATGCCATGGTTGTGGTGGTAGTAGTAGACACTGGCACTAGCATTTGCAAACAAAAAAAAGAGACAGCCACTTGCCTGAGCGAGACTATTGGGAGTAGTAGAAAAGGACAGTACAGAAGAAGACTGCCAAACAAACATTATTGCAACTGCTAAAGTAAAAGAAAACATAATGGTGGTGGGGACAGCCTAGCACAAGAAGTTCAACTGTAGTTGTGTCGAAGGAGGGACTTAACACCATCACAATTCATAAACTTTACTGCTGTGAATCCAATCGATGCCAGCAATTGATTATATGATAGACTGAGCATGGGTGGGCAAGCAGAAGAAGATCCTTACCCTGCCTTGAAATTGAATTAGTATTGCTTTCACCACATCTGCCCCAACAAGCGTGTGATCAATTGTTGCTGTACATTTAATGTAGTCACATCACACCTCAATATAAAATCACACAGCCCGGGGGAAGAGGGTTAGGGTTTGATGAATGGATGGGAAGAGGGTTTGGGGAAAGGTTTGACAAAGAAAAACAGTACGCATGGACATAACAAAAGTAAAACAATCTTTGAAGATGACGATGATCCACTATCCAATAAATCTATAAAGGGAGAAAAAGGAAATGCATGTCTGATGAAGATAACGTGATGGTTAATGCGTAGTACTTAACTACTACTACAACAATTAGACAATACAGAAAAGTAGTATTATATGAAATTTGCCTTGCCTGTATGCCCTAAGAGAAACCCTAATTACCTGCTGTACCGGGCTGATAGCTAGCAAAGAAAATTAAACAATAGTTGTAGGGATCAATTAGCAAACAAACAACAACACACAGTCATAAAATGATTGAAGAGAAAAAAGGAATCAAATTATTTGAAAGACCAATGATGATATGATACTAAAGTTACTGTATTATCCAGGTCCAATTATGGAGTTGTATCTCGTCACTCATCTTTGTCCTCCCTTCCATGGACACTCTGCATATCATTCTTGGGTGCCACTGGCTGGTTGATGAGCTTCGGCTTGAAAACAAAACAGAAGATGGCTATAGTAACGAACGTTTAACTTGTTATGGAGGGACAATTAGAGGCAACATTAATGTATTATTCTCCATCTGCATCCAATGTCTGGCTTGATGGAAATGTATATTGGGCGAGTCAGGAAGATGGAGCAGGACTCTGAAGAGTGGAATGGACAGTTAAATGCACAGACGTGCAACTCCAATAGGTAAATAAAAATAGAAGACGGTGGTGATGGATTTTTTGTGGTTTAATTTGAATCAGAAAGACAGATACACACACAAATAAATGAAGGAAGAAAGTAACAATTTGAAAGCCTAGTTGTTATGGAAGGGAAGAGGAGCTCGTCCCCAAACTCTGGTGCTTCGGACAGAAGTAGGTCATGTAACCCACTGCTTATGTCTTCGGAGTCGCTCTCCTCTTCCTGCTGTAATTCACCTATTTTGTAGTCCTCTGGTATGAAGTGCTGATTCATTTTGATCATGGTTAACCTCTCCAGGCTTTTGGGCAAGAGACTGGTCCTTTTCACAGTTACAATGGCACCAGCAGCACTAAAACACGCTCAGAAGAGACACTTGCGACTGGGCAAGCCAGATACTTTATCGCCAGCCTGCTGAGTACTGGCCATTGGCTTCTTTTCCCATATCGATACACCGATGGGCTTTGCTCCATGAAGACCTCTGTTGTGTCATCCAGATAGGCCTGGACTATCTGCTCAATGGGACAGACACATTGGTTGTTATGCTACCTACCACTAACCCAACTGTCCCTGCTGCAGCGGGCCAACCTGTATAAGCCTCTTCAGTTGGAGGAAATATGAGAAGCTAGCTCTCAAATCGCTTGGATCAAAATGCCGGGCACAGACTGGCTGCCGATTGAGTATTATGCCACTTTCTCTGCTCAAACCACTCCACAACTACCAGAGGTGTTTATTGAGGGTAGGACACCCCCAGGACTCGGTTTGGGAAACCCAGATTGTAATCTTAACCAAGCCTGGTAGAGACCCACTGGACATCTGTGAGAAGTTGGCCTGATATGTAGTGTTTCCAATTCTGGAACCACTGGGTATCAGTCCAAACAAACCCCAAAGATGTCAGGTTGTAAGTCAACCTTGTTAGACAAGCTATCCTAGTGGTAGCATGGACTAAGCAGCCTTAAAGGCTTAACTTAAGAGGTCGTGTTAAGCGAGCTGTTTTACCACATACAATCCTGTAATCAAATGAAAGGACACCACACAAGTATATATTATAAAAATATATGTATTTATTTCTAAATTACTCCCCAGTACTCTTTATGAGGAAAGGGGCACAAGCGTTAAATCAAAAAGCACTGTTACACATATAAAGTTGCACGATTATGGATGAGGGCGGGTGGCCACTCAGACCATATATTAAAAAAGTGGTATAAGTAACACTTATCGAACAATGGTTAGGCCTAGGGCCTAGAGATTCGCTGGGAGCAGTCAGGACTAGCAATGATGAAGTCGGGAGTAGCCCACAGGAGACGGGTGCAGCACGGAAAGTGCGGCGCGCACCAATGCACTGTCAATGGTGCGTAAAAGTCAGATAAAGTGAATTAAAAGATACTTCCGCTGAACCTAGGAACACAAAACTTTAGACACAGACCCTAGAGGTGTGTACCAGTGTATAGACACCGGCGTTGCAATGTTACCTCACCCACAGGCCTTGGGTGCACAGGGTCGAAGTGGCGTCGGGTTCTGTCACGCAGGTTCTTGGTGCTTGAAGCTGTTGCAGCTGCAGGCGCTGTGAAGCAGAAGTGTCCGGTGCGATCCAAGGGTGGATCAAAGTAGAAAAGTACCTGAAAGCAGAGGGGACAGAGTCTGGGTCACTCAGCAGTGACCAGGGTGGAACCAGGACGGAACCAGGCAATGTCGGGCGCAATCAGGCGGTTGTCGATAGGCTTCTCTCCGCTGTCACGTGGGCTCTGGGGCATCTGCGACGTCCAGGTGCAGGTCACGATCTGTCCCACGTAGGCTCTCGCCGTCAGCACCGTCGGCTTCAAGATTGCAGCAAACAGCACTTGGCAAAAGCAATCCACGCGGAACCGGGAGATTGCTTATCACTCGAACCAGGAGGGTCAGAGTGGGTGCTCCTTTTCACAGGAGCTGGTGCAGATCTGGAGCAACCAGAAAAGCGAGTCGTATTTCAAGTTTCGTCGGCACAGGGGCCACAAGCCAGCTGGCAAGTGACCGGGCCAACGCGTCAAGCGCACACAAGCAGAAGGGTCCCACGCAGCACTCGTCGAGTGTGGAGGGGTGAGCTTTGGTGCAAGTGGAGCTCGGGGCTGGGGCTTCTCAAACCCCGGTGCACAGCTTCGAGGGTCACTCGTGGGCTGCACGGTCAGCGTCTCGTGGCCTTTTCAAGATGGCGTGCCCCACGCTTCCGGTCGCCTCCACGGGTCTCAGCTCTGCAGGGACTGTGGATCGGGCAGGTAGAAGGCAGGCAAGCTTGATCTCGTCGATCTCTGTCGCTCGAGTTCCGGCGGGAACTGCAACAAAGCAAGGGTCAAGGGCTGGATGGTGCCTGTTTGCACAGGGTGGTCAATCCTTGACCACAAGGGAGATTCTTCAGTCTTCTCACGTCGTGTAGAAAGTCGAAGGGTCCAGAATTCGTTTCTTATGTTTCTTCAGGATGATCTGAGTTCCATTGGGACTGCTCCCCCTCTTATTCGAATCTCGGGGGTTGGACATCCTGCTAGGTCCCCTCCTATGGGTGGGACCCAGGAAGGGGGTGGTTACACCCCTCTCCTTTGATCCTGGCCGCGCTGGGACAGGGGCTGGGAGGCCCCAGAACCGGTTTGGCCGGATTATGCAAGGGGCAGCCTTGTGCTCCCCAAGCAGTGTCTGGTTTCTTTGAAACCTCCCTACTCCAATCCACTATCTCCTGTCTGGGGTGGTTTGACACCGCCCTGTGACAGGAAACTCTTTGTCCAGGCCTCCTCTGCCGGGTTTCGGTCAGCAGCAGGAGGCCAGACCCGTGTCTGTGGCAGGGGCATCCATTTTGTGGATCTGAGGCTCATTTTAAATCAACCGCGTTTCAGTAAAGTAACATGTCTTCTCCCTCTAGAAGGGTGGAATGCTACCCCCGTCGCCAGAACTGGCGAGGGGGTAGTATTCCAATTCGTATGACACCTTACACGACATGTTTTGATAAAGCCAAACCAAAGTTGCTATATAACCGCGAGGATTATAAGGCGCTTAAGAGTATATGGTATGGCATTATCCCGGATCAGCTTAGGGAGTTGTTCCCGACAGCTGCAGACAGGCTCAGCTCATGCCAGAGCACCATCTCACATAAAACCACGCACTCTGCCTCCAGGATTGATGAGGCCTTCCATAGGAGTGGCTTACAGGCTATATATGTGTCCAGATATAGGTTTAGATATAGGTATACTATATCTAAGCAAGGGGTGATTACACCCACTTGCCCCAGCTGAGTGATCAGCCAGTTGTGTCAATTTAGATAGCCAGCCAGGGGTGGCAAAAGATATGCTGCAGCCCCTGGTAGGCCTTGGATGCACCTATGCCCTGGGCACCTATAGTGCTCTGTACAGGGGCTGATAAGGTGACCCAAGCCAATCTAGTTATGCACCTAGGGTACATGGAATCCATTTTACAGAGAGAGCAGATAGCCTGGGGCCCTGATTAGCAGGGAACCAGGCCAACTAAGTCGAAAACCAGCTAAACACAGGGCAAAAAATCTGGGGTAACCATAGTCAGGTAGCCACCTTCCTACATAACCCCCCCCCCAAACGAAAGGAGATAAGGCTATCCTTGGCCAGGTAAGCCTTTATTGCCTGAGTGGCCATATAAGGAAGTACCTGCACTAGCATGGGTACCCCCTGTCTCATGGTCCACTAAGCAGTCCCTCACCCTAGGGGTATTAGAGGGTCTCCACCATAGGGAATCACTACCTTGGGTGTGTTTATGCAAAGTTAAAGGCTGGTTTGGATATGGAGTATTGAAGTGAGGCTCCACTATTTTTAGGCTCAACTTCCTCCAATTATCTTCCACCATGTGCGCCTTTCTTTCTTCAACTGAGTTGCACTGAGCTCTCAGGGTCAACCTCTGGCTACCTAAAGCTGGAGGCTGGGTCCCTCTGTTTGGCTTGCTGGAGGGACAGTTCAGGTTTGGGCCCTTTGGGTCCCAGGTTTGGCTGTGCCCAACAGAATCCATCTGTGGGAGGTCCCTAACTGTTTTTAAGGGGGCTCCCTCAGGAGTTTTTAAAGTTTTCACCTTACTAGGCCTACTAGTTTTGGTGCCCCTAATCTGTTTATGGGGGTGCTTTATTTGACAGGGGGCCCTCTGGGTCTCACTGTCCTTCTTGTCCTCTGCAGCCCTGGGCTGACTAAGGCAAGGTAGAGAGGGGCAGGTTACCTGCTCCAGACTGGATCCCACCTGAGAAGGGTCCACTGCCATCAGAGGCTCTGTCAGGCCAGGCCTAACAACCTCTGGGGCAGTTCCTTCATCAGGGGTAAGATCAGGTCCCTGAGGAGGCTGATCCTGTCCTAATGTCTGGTGAGGGGGAGATTTCTCTTCCTCCTCCATGCTCTCAGTTTGGGTGGAGTGATCCATCATTTCAGGCTTCACAACACACATATCTGTTTGAGTTTGGGCTGTGGCCATCACAGCCCCACCAACCTTTTCAGGAGGAGACTCAGTTTGGGTTTCTGCTGTTATCATAACAGCTTTGCTATTCTGGTTTGGAAGAGCTTCTGGTAAAGATGGGGCAGAGAGTTGCTCAGCCCTACCAACCTTTTCAGGAAGGACATCTTGAATTGGGGCTATAGCCAGTACAGCCCCACTAACCTTTCCATTGGAATTTACCATTCTAGAATGGATTTCCTGTTCAACCTCAGCCCAGGCTGAGATTTCCAAATCATTACCCAGTAGACAGTCTACAGGCAAGTTTGGTGACACTGCCACTCTCTTTGGGCCAATGACACCTCCCCAGCTGAGACTTACTACTGCCATGGGATGATTTGTTTGGATGCCATCAATGTTTGTTACCTGGTATGTGGCACCTGGTAAAAGTTGCTTAGAGGGGACTATACAGTCAGCCACCATGGTGATGCTAGCCCCTGTGTCTCTAAAAGCTTCAACTTTCAAACCATTGATGATGGGTTCTTGTCTATATTTGCTCAAGGTATTTGGGCAAACAGAGAAGTTGGCAAACCCCATGCCAGTCTCATAGACAAGATCATTTGGGGATGGAGACCTGGATAGGCCAGGGTCCCCTTGGGCTCCAAAAGTAAACCCACCCATATTCCTGGGTGTGCTCCCACTTCCTGGGGGATTACTGCTGACAGTAACAGGAGGTGTTGGAGCTGGCTTTGGAGGTATGTTTTCTTTATTGCCATTCTTGGGACAACAGCTGTCTGTTTTGTAATGCCCAACCTGTTTACAGGCATGGCAATAAGGCTTTTTCTCTGTTGAAGAAGTGTCTTGGGACCCACCCCCCCTTCTTGGAGTTTTGGGGCCCTGGGGAAGTGTTTTCTTTACTTTTATCCCCACCCTTATCTTGAGGCTTGGTAGACTCCTTCTTCTGGTTATTGTCCTGATTCTTAGGCCTAATCCTGGTTCTGACCCACTTATCTGCCCTCTTTCCCAATTCTTGGGGAGAGGTCAAATCTGAGTCCACCAGGTGCTGGTGTAAGAGCTGGTTCTGACAATTACTAAGGATCTGCTCCCTCATAATCAAATTATACAATCCTGTGAAGTCATGTACTTTGCTGCCATTCAGCCAACCCTCCAGAGCCTTAGTTGCACAATCAACAAAATCAGTCCAGTCCTGAGTCTGTGTCTTCTGGGTATCTCTGAACTTTAACCTGTACTGTTCAGTGGTTAAGCCAAACCCATCTATCAGAACACTCTTCAGGACTTTGTAATTGCTGGCATCCTCATGTCTGACAGTGAGGAGCCTATCCCTCCCTTTCTCTGAAAAGGAGTACCATAAGATTGCTGCCCACTGTTCCTCAGGAACCTGCTGTACCATGCAGGCTCTCTCCAGAGCAGTCATCCATTTGTGGATGTCATCCCCTTCCTGATAGGGGGGCACAATCTTTGTCAGGTTTCTACTATCATAGGACCTGGGTTTCTCTTTAGGAATTTTGCTGCCACCAGTGGCATCTAAGCCACTTAATTTCTGTTCCCTAGCCAAGGTAAGTTTAGCTTGAGCCAAGGTAAGTTTAGCTTGAGCCAGAGCTACCTCCTCCCTCTCTATCTGGAGTTGGACAGCCCTCATTCTGGCCCTATGCTCTTTTCTCTGGGAGGAAGTCATCCCTCTTTGAGATTCTCTTGAGGCACTAGAAAGATGAGAGTCCCCTGATAGAGATCTCACCCTCCTGTTGCCTGGGAGAATTTGGTTATGAGATCTGGAGTGGTGCTGGCCCTCTCCATTCTCATGTAGGTCCAAGTTGGCCTGGTTAAGCCTGGCAACCTGTACCTGGTTTCCCTCCTGATCCTGATCTCCAGTCTCTTCGGAGGCGTGGGTTCGAATCCCACCGCTGCCACCAATGTGAGAAGTTGGCCTGATATGTAGTGTTTCCAATTCTGGAACCACTGGGTATCAGTCCAAACAAACCCCAAAGATGTCAGGTTGTAAGTCAACCTTGTTAGACAAGCTATCCTAGTGGTAGCATGGACTAAGCAGCCTTAAAGGCTTAACTTAAGAGGTCGTGTTAAGCGAGCTGTTTTACCACATACAATCCTGTAATCAAATGAAAGGACACCACACAAGTATATATTATAAAAATATATGTATTTATTTCTAAATTACTCCCCAGTACTCTTTATGAGGAAAGGGGCACAAGCGTTAAATCAAAAAACACTGTTACACATATAAAGTTGCACGATTATGGATGAGGGCGGGTGGCCACTCAGACCATATATTAAAAAAGTGGTATAAGTAACACTTATCGAACAATGGTTAGGCCTAGGGCCTAGAGATTCGCTGGGAGCAGTCAGGACTAGCAATGATGAAGTCGGGAGTAGCCCACAGGAGACGGGTGCAGCACGGAAAGTGCGGCGCGCACCAATGCACTGTCAATGGTGCGTAAAAGTCAGATAAAGTGAATTAAAAGATACTTCCGCTGAACCTAGGAACACAAAACTTTAGACACAGACCCTAGAGGTGTGTACCAGTGTATAGACACCGGCGTTGCAATGTTACCTCACCCACAGGCCGTGGGTGCACAGGGTCGAAGTGGCGTCGGGTTCTGTCACGCAGGTTCTTGGTGCTTGAAGCTGTTGCAGCTGCAGGCGCGATGAAGCAGAAGTGTCCGGTGCGATCCAAGGGTGGATCGAAGTAGAAAAGTACCTGAAAGCAGAGGGGACAGAGTCTGGGTCACTCAGCAGTGACCAGGGTGGAACCAGGACGGAACCAGGCAATGTCTGGCGCAATCAGGCGGTTGTCGATAGGCTTCTCTCCGCTGTCACGTGGGCTCTGGGGCATCTGCGATGTCCAGGAGCAGGTCACGATCTGTCCCACGTAGGCTCTCGCCGTCAGCACCGTCGGCTTCAAGATTGCAGCAAACAGCACTTGGCAAAAGCAATCCACGCGGAACCGGGAGATTGCTTATCACTCGAACCAGGAGGGTCAGAGTGGGTGCTCCTTTTCACAGGAGCTGGTGCAGATCTGGAGCAACCAGAAAAGCGAGTCGTATTTCAAGTTTCGTCGGCACAGGGGCCACAAGCCAGCTGGCAAGTGACCGGGCCAACGCGTCGAGCGCACACAAGCAGAAGGGTCCCACGCAGCACTCGTCGAGTGTGGAGGGGTGAGCTTTGCTGCAAGTGGAGCTCGGGGCTGGGGCTTCTCAAACCCCGGTGCACAGCTTCGAGGGTCACTCGTGGGCTGCACGGTCAGCGTCTCGTGGCCTTTTCAAGATGGCGTGCCCCACGCTTCCGGTTGCCTCCACGGGTCTCAGCTCTGCAGGGACTGTGGATCGGGCAGGTAGAAGGCAGGCAAGCTTGATCTCGTCGATCTCTGTCGCTCGAGTTCCGGCGGGAACTGCAACAAAGCAAGGGTCGAGGGCTGGATGGTGCCTGTTTGCACAGGGTGGTCACTCCTTGACCACAAGGGAGATTCTTCAGTCTTCTCACGTCGTGTAGAAAGTCGAAGGGTCCAGAATTCGTTTCTTATGTTTCTTCAGGATGATCTGAGTTCCATTGGGACTGCTCCCCCTCTTATTCGAATCTCGGGGGTTGGACATCCTGCTAGGTCCCCTCCTATGGGTGGGACCCAGGAAGGGGGTGGTTACACCCCTCTCCTTTGATCCTGGCCGCACTGGGACAGGGGCTGGGAGGCCCCAGAACCGGTTTGGCCGGATTATGCAAGGGGCAGCCTTGTGCTCCCCATGCAGTGTCTGGTTTCTTTGAAACCTCCCTACTCCAATCCACTATCTCCTGTCTGGGGTGGTTTGACACCGCCCTGTTACAGGAAACTCTTTGTCCAGGCCTCCTCTGCCGGGTTTCGGTCAGCAGCAGGAGGCCAGACCCGTGTCTGTGGCAGGGGCATCCATTTTGTGGATCTGAGGCTCATTTTAAATCAACCGCGTTTCAGTAAAGTAACATGTCTTCTCCCTCTAGAAGGGTGGAATGCTACCCCCGTCGCCAGAACTGGCGAGGGGGTAGTATTCCAATTCGTATGACACTTTACACGACATGTTTTGATAAAGCCAAACCAAAGTTGCTATATAACCGCGAGGATTATAAGGCGCTTAAGAGTATATGGTATGGCATTATCCCGGATCAGCTTAGGGAGTTGTTCCCGACAGCTGCAGACAGGCTCAGCTCATGCCAGAGCACCATCTCACATAAAACCACGCACTCTGCCTCCAGGATTGATGAGGCCTTCCATAGGAGTGGCTTACAGGCTATATATGTGTCCAGATATAGGTTTAGATATAGGTATACTATATCTAAGCAAGGGGTGATTACACCCACTTGCCCCAGCTGAGTGATCAGCCAGTTGTGTCAATTTAGATAGCCAGCCAGGGGTGGCAAAAGATATGCTGCAGCCCCTGGTAGGCCTTGGATGCACCTATGCCCTGGGCACCTATAGTGCTCTGTACAGGGGCTGATAAGGTGACCCAAGCCAATCTAGTTATGCACCTAGGGTACATGGAATCCATTTTACAGAGAGAGCAGATAGCCTGGGGCCCTGATTAGCAGGGAACCAGGCCAACTAAGTCGAAAACCAGCTAAACACAGGGCAAAAAATCTGGGGTAACCATAGTCAGGTAGCCACCTTCCTACAACATCTGTTCCTATGAACCTTTATTACTTCTGAATCTAGACTATAAAATCTTAGGCAGAATGCCAGTGAACCAACTGCTCACAATACTCAGTGCCCTACAGTATCCTAAACATCGCTATTTTCTTCAGTTGGGGTTTGTCTACAGTCTGGCATAGAGTAAACCAGAGAATGGTTATAATTGCAATTCCTCTTCAACATATTAATACATTGTATAATATACCTGTAAGGTTCGATAGCTTGTCTTGAGGTGGTCTGAAAGGGTACTGAATACTATTGTGCTCCATTCATGTTTTAGTTTCTAAATAGTTTAAAAACCGGCCTCATACACTGGAGTATGTTACTGATTGATTGTTAATTGTATATGTAATCTTTGCATTTGTTTCAATTATGCGCAATTCCGTACTCCATTTAGAACAATAATAGGTACTGGTGAGTTGCGTCAGTGTCTCATTATGCATAGATTAGATGAAGCTAGAGCTGTAACTATTCACGTACGCTTATGAGATGAGGTTTGCTCTTGATGACGCATCATGTAATATTGCATGTCGGGGAGATAGAGAGAAGTCAAAGAAACTGTATTTCCCAAATTTGCCTTTTTAAGCTTCCACGGGGACAAGAACTAATTATTAAGAAATTTGAAGTATAGAAATTTTAACTTAAACTCTTAACTTTCCATCATGTTGTAGAAGGCTTTTATTCCTCTGGGGTGCATTCCAATTCTAATAATATTTACCAGTAGAGGCGGGCATTCATCACATTAGGAACTGAGCATGCAATTTTCAGCAAGACAACATATAATTCTGATACTAGCCCTCTGTATTATTGCCCCCTTATCCGCAGGAATGCCAGAATTTCTACCAAAACGATAGGCACTGATGTTAAACTTTTCGTTAATCTGCTGCTGGACATTTGGAGTTATGACTAGTATATTTCCAAATGTCTCAATCTCCTTCACATGTTCTCTTCCTGATCTGTTAGTTGTTCGCGAGATGGATTCATTTGGAACTTGGAAAGAAGTGTCTTCACTTTGCTCAACAGTGATCTGGGAGTCCTCTTTCATTTTCGTGACATCCCTGTGTTGGGGCAATCAGCAACTTTATTTAGAGATCAGGAAGAGCTCAATAAGTAGTTTTCTCGAATATTGTTGGCTGTGGTGAATTCATGTATTTTTTTTTATTAACTTTGTTAGAGATTTGGATGTGCTTTTCTGGGAGAGGTCCAAGTAAACAAAGATCAAAGTGTCATCATGTAGACACCTGTCCCAACTTGAGGTCAGTAAAAAGTTTTTTTTTATAACAATACTGAGAGTTAGGAAGAGTGGGATGGAGGTGTTCTCTTATCTTTCAACAGATCAATCTAAGCATCAGAAGAGGCAGCAGGGAACTGCAAACTCTGACTCTGCCTAATTTAGTGTGGTTGAATATGAAGCTTCTCCTAAAGAACAGCTGGAAGGGTATATTGGAAAGGACTTGCTGAAGGACATATTACCTCATACTACATGAAATAAGGGATGTCTGAACAAACCAGGTACTTCATCAAAGACCATTATACACCAGCTCCAGAAGACTCCTCAGTGGGACTTGCCCATTTATGATCACATGTCTGAAAAGATTGATGACACATTAAATATATGTTGATTGAGATGTTGCCCATCTGGTGGGACGTATTTCATTGGTTGAGGAATCTATATGAAATTGGAAAATGATTAAGTCCTCCTTGAAAAAGCATACAGGCCTGAACTTGGCATTGTGATCTGGATTTCAAGGAACCTATGCTACAATGGTACATACTTCAAATATTAGAGAAACAAAAAACAGTTCGCTCAAATCTGCCCAACGATGTGGTTGTAACTCTGTTTGGTGCTTAAAGGATGGCACACAGACTGTGTGAAAAAACTTTGCTACTTTAAAAGGGTCTTTTTTGAGTAATTAAAGTTTTTGGTGCAGAGCTGGAAGATAAACTTCATAAAATTCTTAAAGAAAAGAAACATTTGTCTTATTTTTGACAGCAGCAGATTACTTTTTTTCAACAAACTTCTAGAAGACAGGAATCTTCCTCTAGATCATGGGTCCTCATAGTACGGCCTGGCAAGCCTAACCTTGGCGGCTCGCGGACCATGAAGACCTGGTACCTGTGTTTTAAAAAAAAAAATTGAAAGAGTGTCTGCAAACACTGCACGCGACTCTAAGAGACTCTGCTGCTCTGTGGGTGCATGGCATACTAGTGATAGCCAGAGTGGAGCTGCAGGGCGCTAGGAAGAGGTGAAATACAAAAGCCTCAGTAACATATAAATGGTCTTTTAAAGACCTGTTGAAGTGCTCAGGAATGGCTGTGTGTGTGTGTGCCCGGGAAGCTGTCTCATCCCGGGCACACAGAGGCAGGGCGAGATGACAGAGGGAGATAGAGGGAGGGAGACAGAGGAAGTGAGGGAGACAGAGGCAGACAGAGGGAGAGGGATGGAGGGAAAGGTAGGGAGACAGAGGGAGAGGGAGAGGGAGGGAGGGAGATAGACGGAGGGAGACAGACAGAGAGAGAGAGACAGAGGGAGGGAGACAGACAGAGGGAGACAGACAGAGGGAGACAGACAGAGGGAGGAGGGAGACAGAGGGAGGGAGATGGAGACAGAGGGAGGGAGGGAGGCAGACAGAGGGAAGAAAAGGGAGGGAGACAGAGGGAGAGGGAAGGAAAGGGAGGAGACAGAGAGAGTGAGACAGAGAAAGGGAGACAGAGAGAGGGAGAGGGAGAAACACAGAGGGAGAAGACAGAGGGTGACAGACAGAGGGAGGGAGACAGACAGAGGGAGGGAGACAGACAGAGGGAGAGAGACGGACAGAGGGAGGAGGGAGACAGAGGGTAGAGGGAGACAGAGGGAGGAGGGAGACAGAGGGAGGGAGACAGAGGGAGGCAGACAGAGGGGGTAGAGGGTAACAGAGGGAAACAGAGGAAGGGAGACAGAGGGGCAGGGCGGGAGGGAGTGAGTGTGGTGGTGAGCAAGGCAAGGCCTACCAGTGCAAGGGGTTCGCCCTTCTCTGCACAAGTCCTCAGACCAATAGGATAGAAGTTGGCACAGAAACTGGAATAGAAAACAAAGTATTTATTAACCTCATGAGGTGGAACTACATTCACACAACACCCTTCAGTAGTGTATGAAGTAGCACACTGAATGGAAGTAGCTTGGTCTTTTTGTAGCCACACAGGGGCTCAAAGGAAGGCGATACAAGTACAAGAGAAGGATTCAGGTACATATAAAGTCATACAGAAAATGCACAGTCAACAAGTGGGAGCAGCTAACAGTTGCTAATTCTGGTGAACACATCCTGACATTTACAGACTAGGGACAGTTGCAAGGACAGCTGCAGGTTCAACTGAGCATGTGCGAAGCAGAAGAGGCTAAATATAACCTGTCTCTAGGCAGATTTCAAAAGCAAACAACAGCAAGGAAGGACAGAGCACATGGCACGTTCGTGGTAGCACATGGCAAACAAGATGGCTGCCAGAAATACAAAATGGATTCCACAAAACGAACAAGATAACTTCTAAATACAGGATGGCTTCAGCTAATGCTAACCCAATCGCTGCAAAATTACAACAGACGACCCTTTTAGCATTAGCTGAAGACATTCACTAATCTGGGGTAATCTAGATATGCATCCTGGACATCGATGCTCATCAGTTCAGTGACCTCTTTATTTAGCATTTGTTGGGCCTTAATTTCTGCAGCATTTCCATTGGCAGGTGTACAAGCAGTGATGCAAATAGAGCAAAGCATAGGACCATAATGTATGCATCATGTAAATAGTATCACCAATAGTATACAATGCATAGTCAGTAGCTTCCAGCCCCAAGTAAAAAAGAGTGTCCACATCCAATTTGAAAAAGTCCATGTACCAGTCTCTGGATGAATCTCTGCAGCAATGTTATGTAGTTTAGAGATTGCATCATATACTGTAAACACAACAATTACTGCCAATGATGCGACATGCACCCCCTCGATCAGCCAAAATTACAACAAGCACCATGTGATTCTGGAGTGCTACAATTCTCGCAACTTGCAGCTTTTCTGTAATGTTCCCAAGTGCCATAGCTGTCTTATTAGTAACAGCTTCCACAACTCTAGACAATCGTCTTGTTTTCCTGCTGTCTAATGCAGCACCCACAAAGAAAAACAAGCCTACATTGAAATCCACATATTGTTGCAGAGTGGTGTCTGTATGGTCCACTTAATCCATACTTATTATTCTCTTATTTCTGTTTTTGGAAATATCATTGTACAGTCAGAAATCACGATGATACGATGCAGGTGCCAAAACACAGGGGGCAACAGGAAGGACATGTAGCATACGCCAGCCCAACCAACAGGTAGTTGATAATATCCCTTGTTGCCGCATCCAAAGTAGATATTATGTGAGGCTGTAAAACTGCTATTATTGGCACCTTCAATAGTCAGTACCACTGTACACTCACTCCTTCCTACTGGGATTCTCCCAACACTTCATATACATAAATCTGCTTTATCTCTGGTCACAGTAATCACAAAAGGTCCATTGTTCTTAATAGTTCTCATATTCGTTTAGAAATATGGTGTCGAAATATTGTCAGGTTGATACTCTTCCCATTCTCATTTAGTCCCTTTAGCTTGAGGATAACCATCTTTATCTTGATGGCATACGTTATTGAGGTGAAAGTTAATCCCACTTACTGAAGGCTTTCCAGAAGCAAACAAAAGCGTAAACCAAGCTTGACAAGACCATTGTGCCAGAATGGAAGTGTAATGAAAGGTGTTCCTCCCTTTTTCTGGTGAGCAGGTATCATCCCACACACCCAACAGTTGGTAGTATTTGTGGCATTATCAGTGTGATGCAGCATCTGAATGAACATATTATTTACGTAGGATTGTCGATGCTTGTGCTCATGGTAGGGAAGCGTAAAATAATGGTGCTCAACTGGCACTGGAGTAGTGGCGATCAAAAGCTGTCGAGCAGGAGCCATTTCCTCAACAAAACAATTTATTATTGCCATAACCACCATAGCGACAACAAACCCTACAGTACAAATATTCTTCTTAGCACTAGGTTTAGCAACAGCAACAGTCGATCTTTATGCAGACTTGATCAGCTCGTCGTTGAAACAATCGTTGGAGCGCTTAGCCCTGGGCAGCCGTTGGTTTCTTCATCGAGGGTCAAGATGGGTGTCACTTCGCAGGACTGATCCCCCCCTTGCCACATCGGCACTCTGTTTCACTAACCCAAGGCGGCAGCTCAACCAGTCCTTTTCGACAACGCAGGCTCTTTCCGCGGTATCAGTTGGTATTATGATGCTCCAGAAATCGTGTGGTCCGGGAAGACTTCCTCAGATTCGTCAGATGGGATCGCTTGGTTTTTCTCCGTGTCCAGAATCTCTCGATGGTAGATCAGCACAGCAGGTTCCACCAAGGTAGTCGAAACACGTTTGCAGTGTGTGCTATGGATCCATTACTTTCTGTTCGTCACTTAACCTGCTGTCCTCGTAGCCAGGAGCACTTTCTCTGGTCCTCGACACCTCGGCTCCAAGCTATTCGACCTCTCAAATATTCTGACCATAACCTGGTCTCCAGGACAAAGATCGTGAGCCTCACCTGTAGATCTTCCAGGAAGAGCTTCTCAAACCTGTTGATGAATAGAGATCAAACTGTCGGTTAACTGTGCCAAATAATCATTCATCAGAACACAAGGTACATCATGTATGGGGCGTGGCTTAGGAACTCCCAAATGTTCATCAGTCTCCTAAACACCACTTCATATGGTGTAAGTTCAGATCGTGAATGTGGCACCGATCTTATGGACAACAATGCCAGAGGTAGCGCATCTGGCCATTTCAGAGACGTGGAAGCCAGTATTTTCCCTAATTTCAGTTTCAGAGTAGTGTTGTACCTCTCCACTAATCCTGCTGATTGTGGGTGGAAGACTGCATAGAATTTCTGCTTGATCCCTAATCCTTTCACGACATATTCAACAACTTGCCCAATAAAATGAGGTCCGTTATCACTCCACCAAAGTTTGCAAACACCATATCTAGGGAGAAACTCCCTTTGAAGCACCTTCTCTGTAGTGAGAGCTTTGTAGCATATGCCTCTATCCATTTACTGAAGGCACATACCACCACTAGGACATACTTCAAGTAATTGCAGCCTTCAAGTTGGATGTAATCCATCTGCAAAACTTCAAAAGGTGCAGTCGGTGTAGCTAACCCTCCTGCAGCAGTCTGTGTCCCTTTACCAGGATTATACTGCCAACAGATCAAACAGTACTGTACTACTCTCTTAGCTGTGCTGGCGTTTTCAGGATGCTCCCAAACTCACACAAGCAATTTTGTTATCGCTAGAGCTTCAACATGTGCCAGTCCATGTGCTATGTAAACCATAGTTTATAAATAGGCTGCAGGCAGTTTCCATTTATCCACGTCTTTGTTGCGCCAACATCGTCCAATATTCCCTCTTTAGTCCATTGCTCAAGTTCTGCTACAGAAGCAGATCTCTGAATTTCTAGCACTTCTTCTATAGCATCATGCCAATGCTCAGCTTGTGACTTCACTACGTACAAGGATGTAGTGCTCCGTTGCATTGCAGTCTCACGAGCTACGCAATCTGCAAAAGCATTACCTTGTCCTATCTTATCAGTCACTTTCTTGTGTGCACTACAATTCACAATAGCTATCTTCTTTGGATATGTTAGTGCAGTCAAAAGATTATGCACTAATTCTCCGTGCATTATCTGTATCCCGTGGGATGTAAGAGAGACTCTTTCCTTCCAAAGCAGGCCAAAATATTGGGCCAATCCAAAAGCATAGTGGCTGTCTGTATAGCTGTTCACACGCAAGTCAGTGCTAAGTTCACACGCTCATGTTAAAGCTTGAGCCGACTTCTGTGGTATGCGAGCTGTCTCCACTACTGTCTCAAATGTCGTAATTGCATTTGCAGCTGAGGTCATGCCATCTGGTAACTTCGAACAGGACCCATCAACCCACAGTTCCCCATCTACATCTGAAAGGGACGCATCTTGCAAATCGACGTGACCCTTTGTCTGTTCCTCAGTAAGGAATATACAATTGTGAGATTCATGTGACTGAGTATGAGTCGCTGGATATGGCAACAAAGTAGCTGGGTTTAGAGTCGCACAGGGTAATGTGAGGGGCCAAAAGTGTTAATTCATATCCTGTCAGAAGAGCACTAGTTAAGTGCTGCGTTTTAGTCTGATTCAAAAGGGCATCTACTGCATGGGGTACTAGCACCAACAGTTTATGTGACAAAACTATCCCTTCACTCTGATGTATGGACACAGCTGTTGCTGCAACTAAATGGAAGCACCCAGGCAATTAATGAGCAACAGGATTAAGAACTGCTGAAAAATATGCACAGGGACGCTGCTTGTCACTGTTTGCCTGTACTAAAACTGACAATGCACACCCATCTTTTTCGTGTACGTGGAGTATAAAGGTCTTCGGGTAATCTGGAGTGCCTAACACTGGTGCAGAACAAAGCGCTTGACGTAACTGATGAAAAGCATTCTGACATTCATCTGTCCATGGAAGGGGCATTGGAGTGTCTTTAGTCAAAAGCGCTAGCAGGGGTTTAACAATGTGTGAAAATCCTAATATCCATTGCCTGCAGAACGAAGTCAAACCAATGAATGCACGGACATCTTTCTGGGTAGAAGGTACTGCTGTGTCTAAAATTGCTTGTATGCGATCTGGTGTAAGTGCACGACGCTCCTTAGACAGAAGGTGACCTAAATAGGTTACCTTCGGTCTACAATATTGCAATTTCTTCCGTGACTCTTTATGGTTGTGTGTAGCAAGAGAAGAAAGTAGAGACAAAGTACATTTTTCATACTGCTCAGGCGTATCTGCTGCCAGCAAGATGTCATCGACATATTGTATGAGAGCCACTCCTTCAGACAAAGTAAAGGAAACAAGTTGTCTTGCCAATGCTTGACTGTAAATGCTAGTACTCTTACTGTAACCTTGAGGAATTCTACAAAATCTATACGATTGATTATTCAAAGGGAAGCCGAACAAATATCGGCTATCAGGATGAATAGGAATCGAGAAGAAAGAATTCTTCAAACCGATTCCAGAAAATGTAGTTGCTGTTGGAGAAACTAGGGTAAGTAATGTTGTTATGTCTGAAACCACAGGGTACTGCGGTACTACAATCTTGTTGACTTCTTGCAAATTAATGATGAATTTGTAAATCCTAGTGTCAGTGTCTTTTTTCAAGATAGGAAGAATAGGACTATTGCAATCATTGTAAGGAACTTCCTCCACAACCCCCACTTTAATCAAATCATGGACAATGCCTATAAGCGCTTCTTCCCCTTCTTGAGAAATTTTATATTGCGGCAATCGTGGCAATGAAGCACCCTCCTTGACACTAATGTACACTGGTGGGATAACCATTTGCCCTACATCTGGGTCTGAAGTAGCCCACAAAGTACTAGGGAGTGAAGCTAATGCAATATCCTCTTTAACAAGACAAGATCTCTCAATCACGGGGTAGTTGTCATTCAAAATAACACGTACACCTTCAAGAGAACATCGTATCATAGCCCTGAAATATTTTAGCATATCAAGACCCACAATATTGTCTGGTGTGTTTGGAGAGAGCAAAAACGGCTATGGAGCAGTAAATTTATCAACATGGAATGCTTTGTTTTGGTCTCAGAGCGTGGGGACCAGCGTTGGCAAGCTGACACAGGACTCCAGGCCCCAGAAGCAACCGGCGGAACCAGAGCCCCTCCTCTTGACACGGGGGCATTTATCACGGCTTGCGCCTCCTGCTTCGCGGGAGATGCTTCATTTTGGTCTCAGAGCATGGGGACCAGCGGGTGCAAGCTGACACAGGACTCCAGGCCCCAGAAGCAACCAGCGGAACCAGAGCCCCTCCCCCTTGACACCGGGGGCATTTATCACGGCTTGCACCTCCCGCTTCGCGGGAGACGCTTCTTTTAGGTCTCGGAGCATGGGGACCAGCGGAGGCAAGCTGACACAGGACTCCAGGCCCCAGAAGCAACCAGCGGGACCAGAGCCCCTCCCCCTTGACACCGGGGGTGATATACCCAGCAGGTCATTTCCGCCACGCGCGCGGACGAAGCCCGGGCAAAGGGCGGGCCATCTGTGGCCATCAGGGGCCAGCAGAGGTCGGGTCGGGCCACCCCACCAAAACCTGCCATTGGGAAGCGAAAACAGACATGTCGGGGCGACCAGGAAGGGAAGGTTGCCAAGATTCCTCGGAAATCCGAATCTATTATTTCATATTTGACTTCTGCGGTGGGGGTTTTGACCAAGGAAATAGCTCATGCTGAAAAGGAACTTGGGCTTGAACCTACTAATATTAACTCAGTTATAGACCCCTCACTCATCCCTGAACACACACAGTGTATACCATTGGAACCTACTATTGTCACCATAAACACCCCCCGTCCAGCAACTCCGCTGATTGCCCCTCTAAGTCATCTACCCCCACATCTTCCTAGAAAGGTCGCAACCCCATTGGCCCCCTTGCTCATGACCACGCGCAGACGAAGATCTCATGCAAAGGGTGCCAAGAGGAAAAATGTCCATGGGAAATCTACCCATCAAGCTGCTACCCTAAAGCACCATGTTTGTGACATTGTGGAAGAATTGTTTACTAAAAGACTTGAACCAGCCCTGGAAGCAGTAGCTAAGGACATAGTGGACACTTTAAATGAATGTGTAGTGGGTCTACTAGCTAAATGTAAGAAAATTGATACCCTTCTCAAACAACACTCAAGTCAGAACGGGAAGTTGATCAACCACCCGCCTGGTAATACTAGCGATCCAGGTGGTAACAATGTTGTCAATCATAGGGAAGTTTTATGTGAGAGTACTGAGATTCATGGGGGCACTGTGGAGGGGTCCGGACACACTAGGCCTGGTTCAAACATCAACAATCAAGCATCTAGTGGGGCTCATTATAGAGCAAAATGTTTGCATCTGCCCCCAGAGGCGGCTCCTTTGGTGGCTGTTTTCACGGGGATTCCACAAGTAATGGCTGGTGAAGGTGAAACAAGTAATGACCTGATGGCTTTGGCTAGGGAATATTGTGCAGAGTTTAGTAGCGGAGGTACAGACATTACACACACTGTTATCGCGGCAAGGAGAGTGAGCTGGGTAGGGTACCATACAAAAGCTATCCCAGGGGACTGTCTTGTGGTAAATTTTAATAATTATGATAGTGCACATAGGCTGTTCTGGAATGCCTCAGACCTTACAAATGATGGCATCAGACTCCTCTCTCTGGGTTTCTTTTGTCCCCCGGGTAGACCAACAAGACCTTTTGGCAAACCTCACGCCCATCTTACCAGCAGCACACACAACAAAGATCTAGCCGAGAGCTGTCTGGAAGGGTGGTTAGAGATTCTTCTAGCTCAGTCGGTCCTATGTTACAGGATGGTTCAAATCCAGTAGCCATTAGTCTTACTAATCGTTTCTCCCCCTTGACTCCAATGGAGATGAACGATTGACTGCTGGATACTTTAGCTGAGGATAAGGGGGAACCTAGACTACAGAGGTCCCCATGTAAAATTCTCCCCCGGAATGTGGCGGGAGTCAGTTCTAAAGCCTCTGATCCTATTTGGCATAAGTTTGTCAAACAGTATGATATACTAGCTTTTCAAGAGAGCTGGGATATATCATCCAGTTTTTCATTGGATGGTTACCTCAGCTTCTCTACTCCAGCAGTACCTGGAATAGTGGGAAGACCAAAAAGGGGTCTGCTCACCCTGTTTTCATTAAATCTGGTAGGGGTATTCAAGAATGTAGAATCTGCTCCTAGGAACTCCGTTATAATCGAATGGTCCATCTCGGACCATCAGAAATTCTTACTCATTCATTTTTATAAGTCTAGGGAGGGCTCATCGTGGAATGAGCATTTGATTACTCTAGAACATTTCTTGTCAGGTTATAAACATGATTGCATTTCTGCCCCAGAGATGGTTCTCCTGGGAGATTTTAACATTCACCCCTGTTTGGGGGATTGCTACAATGACGGATATGGAGGTTCGCCTGTGGAGGGGATGCCCCATTTTGAGCACAGTAAGGAGGGAGATGCCCTCGAGAGCCTCCTCTCTAATTTAAACTTACTCGAACCAGGCCTGGGCAAAGGTGAGGTCAGAGCACCTACATTTATAGGTAGGGGTGCTAATACCATTATTGATTATATTTTTTTATCTCCTCGGGTGTTGGCTAAAACTTTGGCTTATAGGGTAGTGACTGCAATCTTTAGTGACCACAACCCGGTTCTGTTGGTAGTGGACCTTGGTAGCTTCATGTCTGGGAGGGACCTAGGAGTTGAGGCACCAAGGCGCCTGCTAACCAGGGATCAGGGTAGGCGGATTAAGTGGGACAGGGTCATTCCAAAGGCCTTTTTTGAGGAACTCGCACAGGAAAAAGTGGCTAAGATGGCCGTCTGCTTAGATGCTACTTCATCAGGGGCCGAGTTTGTGGCTGCTTATGTTGAGGTTTGCATGCAGATCTCTAAGAAGTTGGAGTCCGGCGATAGCGCACACATGGGAGGGTTCATAAATGGTTTGACAGTAAGTGTTCACTTGCCCATGGTGCTTTACTTAAAGCACTCAAACACAGACCCAGGAATAAAGCATTAGTGGCGAACCTTCGTAAGGAATATAAATCCGCACTCGCATCACGCAAGCACCAAATCAAGGAAGAGGCCTGGGATAGTCTGCAATCCACAGATGTGTTAAGGGATAGCAAGAAATTCTGGGCCATTATTAATCAGTCGTTTTTTACAGAGGATGGGAAATCGGACATGGACTGTGTAATCACGGATGAGAGCTGGCTTGAGCACTTTAAAAACATTTATGATACAGAGAATGGGGCCTTAACTCCCTGTGACACTGTTGTGGCCCGAAACACTATGCCCATCAAATTTAATACTTCTGAGGTGGAAAGGGCGATAAAAGATACAAGTAAACATAAGGCCCCGGGCCCCGATGGGGTCCCTGCAGATTTGTATATCCTGTACCCACAATTTTGGTCTAAAATTTTAACTAATGTTTTTAATGCAATACCCACCACAGGTTTCCCGTCTTCCTGGTCATCATCCATCATTGTTCCGATTTTTAAGAAGGGGATTAGAGGGGACCCCGCTTGCCACAGGCCGATCTACCTGTTGGACTCTGCTGTCAAGATTCTGGGCAGAGTCATTTTACAGAGACTGGGGGATTGGCTCGAGGGGAGCGGGATCCTCTCTAACCTGCAGTATGGTTTTAGAGCTCACAGGGGGACCATGGACCAATGTTTAAATTTGCATTTTATTATTAGTAAATACACAGTGGTGAAGGAGGGACTTTTATATTTGGGTTTCATGGATTTATCTTCTGCATTTGATTTAGTTAATCGTTCAAAACTTTGGTTTATTTTGCTGGATATGGGTCTTGATGCCTCCTTGGTAAATTTTTTAAGTGATCTCCATCAGAACTTGTCGGCTTCCGTTAGGGTAACAAGGTATGGCAGGTGTACTGAACAGTTCATCTCGGGAAGAGGGGTCAGACAAGGCTGTATTCTGGCCCCTCTTCTATTTACTATCTACATCAATGCCCTGGGCAAATCCCTGGACCTGGCCATCCTGGACGTTCCACGTTTGGGGGGATTGGGCATCCCGGCCCTCCTGTACGCGGACGATGCCGTCCTACTAGCACGTACAGGCATAGGACTGCAGAGATTGTTAGATCACTTTGGTACTTTTATGGAAGCACTGGACTTAAAAATTAACACCTCAAAATCCCATGTAATGGTGACTGGAACACGTAAAAAGAGCATGAAGGTTAAAACCTTATTTATTTATTTATTTATTTATTTATTTTTGCGATTTGTAAAGCGCGACTTATACCCGCAGGTGTCTTGGCGCCCTAGCTCAACTTCTTGTCTCAATAGGAACATTGTCTAATTTCAAAAGTGGTGCAGTGAGAAGAGTAATCATTGGTCAAAAAGCCAAGTTTTTAACAACTTTCTAAATTGCAACAATGATGAGGTAGTTCTTATCACCATTGGTAGGGTGTTCCAGAGTTTGGCCGCAGTGTTTGTAAAACATCTATCGCCCCAGGTGACCGTCCTGGTCCGTGATACAGTTAGTAAGTGCAGATCCTCGGATCTGAGTGATCTCCTGGGTTGATATAAAGTAAGCTTCTGTCTGAGAAACACCGGGCCAAGACCATGAAGTGCTTTAAAAGTAAGGCATAAAGTTTTTAATGTAATCTGATTTCTTAGTTAGCCAGTGGTAGCTCCTTATTACATGCTTAAAGGATTTGAATTTGGGGGTGCCTGACAGCAGCCTTGCTGCTGCATTTTGAATGAGTTGTAATTTGGCCACCACCTTAGATTGAGCATTCATAAATAAACAGTTGCAGTAGTAAAAAGCTGATAATACCAAGGAACTGACCACCGTTTTCCTTGCGTTATCTGGTAGAAATGGCAGGATTTTCCTCAGAAGTCTGAGTTTGTGGAAGGCAGCAGACGCTATCTGGTTAGCATGGTTAGTAAAATTCAGCTTTTCGTCAAAGACTATCCCTAAATTTCTAACCTTATGGACCGGAGTTGGTAAAGTTCCCATTGACGGAGGCCACCAAACGGAGGACCACAGTGGGAAAAGCTTTCCAAAGATAATTACCTCGGTCTTCTATGAATTTAGTCATAAGCAATTTCCAGCCATCCATTCCTTAATTGCTAACATGCCTTCCTGAAACCAAGCTGCCACCTCTTCTCCATCATTCTTGATGGCAAGCACCAACTGGGTGTCATCGGCATATGTGGTGAGGCTCATCTGGTAGTTTTTGATAATCCTAGCTAAGTCCGACACATAGATATTAAAAAGTGTCGGACTTAGGGATGAGCATTGGGGAACACCACATGGAAGAGCAAGATCCACAGATCTAAAGGATCCTAGAGTTACTGCCTGTGATCTGCCTGACAGAAAAGAGGCGAGTAGGGCACTGGCCATGGACTGAATGCCCAGTTCTTCGACACGGTCAATCAGGATAGAATGATTGACCGTGTTGAAGGCCGCGGATAAATCCAATCCTTCACATGTAATGGTACAGAAATTTCAAGGGTACCTTTCTTTTGTTACTTGGGAGTTGTATTTGATGAGAGGGGGAACTGGGGTCCCCAGTGGAAGCTTAAGAGCAATGTGGTTGCAAGATCTACCACAGCTCTTTTGAACTTCTCTAAGAGACTGGGAGCAAGACCCATGGAGGCTATGATTAGGATCTACAATCAAAGTGTATGGCAATTACCTCATACGGGTCTGACATCTGGGGCTATGTGCCATCACCCGGGATCCAAATCGTAGAAAATAAGTTTATCAGATCACTCCTGTCACTCCCACAATCATCCCCCACATTTTGCATTCACCGTGAAGTGGGCTTGGGGTATGTTTCTGACCATCTGAAAATGGCCCCGTTGTTACGATGGGTTAAAACCTGGTTGAACGAGGAGATTACGTTAAACCACCTGATACTCAAGGACTTTGTGGCCCTAGACAAAGCGAATAGAATACCCTGGCTTTCGTATGCTAGAGCGGCATGCGGTAGGCTGTGGCGTCCGGAAATGTATCTATCACCACAGGGCCTAAGGAATGAGGATGTAGGGTGGATCAAGCAAAATTTTCACAATCTGTTGGAGTTAGAGAGGGAGGAGGTCGAACTTAGGAAACCCACAGTGAGATCAATTTATGGTCTAGCAATCTCCCCAGCCATAGAACCGTACTTGAAGTATGTGACCAAGCCCTACCATCGCTTCCTTCTGGTTAGATTTAGGTTTAATCTCATTCACCTTACGTTGGGCATTTATCCTAAATGGGAGACTCCAGAAGACACTCCACCACGTAACTTGTGATTTTTTTTCCCCACAGGATACGCTCCATCTAGTGATGTTCTGTGAGCATTACTCGGTGGCCCGTAAAAAAAAATTTAAACCCAATCCTGCGGAAATTAAAATTTGTTCAGGTGAGGCCTGCCCTCCTACACCTATAAATGCTTGATTTTGTCCAGGTTACCTACAGTGTAGCCAGTTTTTTGGTAGCGGCAGGGCGCATAAACAAAAAGAGTCTTCCCTAGCTGAATTCATTTGTAGGGTGAAATCGCCCAAAACCAAACCTATTTATTTAATAATGCACTGTGGTTGGTCTTAAATTGCGGTTGGTTTATGGATATATGATACCCATTTATTCTGCTTTGTATCAAAGATTTTAAACGTTTTATTTTTGTAAATATTGAACTGTAATCATGTGTACAATCTTTATAATTTTTAACATGTGTAATAATAAATTCTGCATTGCTTTTATGGTTTTTATTAACCGAAATAAAGAAATCTTGAATCTTGAACATGGAATGCAAGTGGCTGTGATAGCGGGCTAAGGGAAGGTGTTCCATCGAAACCTATTGATGTAATAGTTAAGCCAGACAGGGGAGCCCTTGGAACCAATTAATTAGATAAGTAGCTCCTGTATCAACCAGAAACTGATCAGTAGAACCCAAAACATGTGCTGTAACATAGGGACCCTTCTGATCTACTAGAACTTCAACTGATTCCTTTCCCCATCCTAGGCAATCCTATGCATAAGCAGAATCTTTCAAATCAGACGGCACATAATTAGACATTTGATGTTGATTTTGTCTATCAAAAGTGTTAAACCCATACTATCCACGTGTATTAGCATCAAACCTAGCACAATCATCCGTGCTTCCTCTAGGCCTTGAATAGCCTAAGCGGTTTCTCATTTGTCGCCATCCACATGGATACTGCTGAGCACGCAATGCTGGACAATCAGAAGCCCAATGCCAAAGTTTCCTGCAGTACGCACATTGGTCAACAGACTAAGCATGGGCGGAAAATCCGTTTCACTCGCGGATTTTGCGGATTTTCGGTAAATTCGCAATCCGCGAGATTCGCGAATCTCCCGCAAAATCCGCAAATCCGCGAGCAGCGGATTTTGCTCGCACTGCTCGCACTGTTCGCGTGAGTTCGCGGCTTCCCAGTACAACTTCGCGCCCCGCGAATAAGTGCAAAATTGCAGAAATACGATCTGAGCAAAACTGAAACTACTTACCAGGTTCAAAAGTTCAGGCTCATCATTAGTAGCCATTTCCTGTAGTGCTTCCTGAGGGGCCCCTCCAGAGTTCAGTTGCCAGTTGCAACTATTATGTGACCCTGCTCTGAACCTCAGAATAGTTACACATATGCCATAAAGGTCCTGAATTACAGCTAAGGGAGACAAGCAGGAGCCAGGCTGGAAGTTCAAATCCATTAATCAGCCCCTAATTCATTATTGTCAGTTGGGGCAGGGCAGGTGTTGTAACTAATTTTGCAACAATGAAAGCACTTAGCAAGAGCAAAAGATCACTAATCAGGAAGCACTAAGGAAGCAGGTGCCAGCTAAAAAAATATTCTGTGACACATTAATCAGCCCCAAATTAATTCAGGTCACTTGAGGCAGGGAAGGTGTGCTTGCGTTGCCACAATAATGTACACTGACTGGACAACCAGAGGGTGCTGTGATGAAACAGAGGGTGGCATGGGTGGGCCAGAGGGTGGCATGAGTAGTCAGAGAGTGGCAGTGGTGACAGAGAGTGGCAGTGATGAAGAAGAGTGTCCCAAACAGGCTGGACACGTAGAAACAACAAGTTCGCGAAACTTGCGACCCGACAGGTAAGTTCGCAATTTGCGAAATTGTACAAAACCCTCGCGAACTGGCAGAAACCCGCGCAAACACAAAAAAAAGAAAATCCGCAAATTCGCAAGAATTCGCGGATTTTGCGGATTGCGAGTTCGCAAATCCGCAAAATTCGCGAACGCGAGATTCGCAAAATTCGCCCATGCAAATTCGAATGAGTATAAGTCTTTTTATCCTCATTACCCTTCACTTCTATCTCCTGCCGTTCATAATACTGAGCAATAGTTAAAAGAGAAACCAGAGAAGAGGTAGTCCATGAGCTCTCACTGGCCTTTAGGCAACTAGCTATTCCTGGCAACAGGTTTGCGACATATTTATCGATGAACAGATCCCTGCCTGTATCATCTGTCAATGACTGGCCACTAAAATCGTAGAATGCCTCCTCAAAATGCGTAAAGAAGTCAGAAACCGATTCATCTGCCTTTTGCTTACAAGATGCTAATACAGTCCAATCTTTCTTTTTATGAGGAATAATCGTTTTTAACTTAACTAATATGGCTGCGGGAAGAACTAAAATTAACTGACATGGTTTCTGTGCAGGTTCACTCTCTACATCCAGTCGTTCTAAATCTTTCCATAAGGCCCTAAAAGTCGCATGATCATCAACTTTGCGTACAGTTCTCCACATTTCAGGGAGTAATATCAATCTGAAAAACAGGTCAATATCAGGCAGAGTCATAGTACAAGAACTAATAGCACCCTCAACTTCCTCATAAAAAGCTGCTGGATTTTTCAGCCGATCAGGCAATGCAGTTTTAAGAGCCATAACATCCGCTCTATTCCAAGGAGTGTAAACCCAATTATGAATAATATAACCCTTTGCATCAGCGGAAGCCTTAGCATCACTTTAGGAGGAACATACAAAGGTGAGGCTTGCGGCATAGGTTTCGCATGAACTATCATAGTCTTATCTGTTCCGAAGATAGAAGCTTGTGCCACGCCGGTCTGAGCATTTTGTGCAGCTGCGTCTGCTGCCTTTTTCTCCTCTCGCAAACGGACTGTCCCAACACATAATTTAACCAAACGCCTGATTGAGTTAACCACCTGAGAAAACACAAAAAGACAATAACGCATTTGCTTACAATCATTTGCTATATTAACAGGCTCCAATTCCTCAGAATGTTTCCTAAACCATTCAACAACGTCTGCGGCAAACACCTCTGTAAAATATACTTGCTCCCTTTCCTGCCAATCCTTTATGCTATCTAAAAGTTCAGAAGCAGAAGCAGCATTATGGGCAGCTTTGCGAGCAGCAGATCTAAGCTGAGACGCACGTTCAGCAGACAACATAGAACGAGTTTCCAGTGCTTTTTCCTGGTCTGCAGGAGAGTCCTCATCTGAGTCATAAGGAGCAGAAGGAAGAGTATACTGAGGTGGAGAACGATTTAACAAGAGAGAATCATCTTGGGGTTTATTAAGAATTGGATAAAGAGGTCTACGAACAGCATATTGGCCAGTTACCTGTAAATGGCGCTCCCTATCTTCCCTCTCTTTTAGTTCTTTTATGTCTTTATTTTTCATTTCTTATGCTTTCGCATGGATGTTCTTTTGCTGTTCTTTTTCAATCAAGGCGTGTTCACGCTTCATTCGTTCACGCACTTCTTTCTCCCACATTCGTACACAGTCAAACATATCGTGCCTAGTCTTTCGCTCAAACATACATTGTTCCACATACTGAATCTTTCATAAATCAAATGACCCATGACTGACTGGCTGAGTGACTGAATTATTTTTTAAGCGCTCTTATGCCGAGGCGTCTTGGGGCTGTAGAACGGAAGGGAGTACAGAGGTGGTTAGGACATAGTGAAAAGCCAGGCTTTTAGCGCCCTCCTGATGCCCGCTCTATTATTTTCCGAGCGCAGTGCGATGGACATGCTGTTCCACAGCTTGGATGCTCGGTAGGAGAAAGAATTTCCGCCCGATCGGGTTCTCTTGGTTCTGGGTAGTTGGATTAGGTCTTGACTGCAAGATCTTAGCGTGCGCGCAGGCACATAACGAGGGAAAAGGTTGCTGAGCTCCTCAGATGTGCTCCCGTAAAGATATTTATGGACCAGACATAGGGCCTTGAACTGAATTCTGCACCTGACTGGGAGCCAGTGAAGTTCCCGTATGGCTTTTGAAGAGGGGTGTCTTTTCGGGAGGTTGAGTAAAAGTCTAGCTGCTGTATTTTGAATGGACTGGAGCCTAGCAAGCTGTTTTTCCCCCGCTCCTATGTAAAGTGCATTGCAATAGTCTACCCTAGACAATATTAAAGCTCCCACCAGTGTTTTCCTAAGAGTTAATGGTATGTAGGGAAGAATTTTCCGAAGCACCTTTATTGTGTAGAAACAAGCCGAGGTTACCTGACTTATTTGTGCAGTGCAAGTAAGGTCCTTTTCGATCATAAAGCCAAGATTTCTGACCTTTTTGGCTGGGACAGGGCTTATGCCGGCCTCTGGAGGCCACCATAGGTCACTACAAATAGATGGTTTTTGGCCAAACTCGATCACTTCGGTCTTTTCGGTGTTAAGCTTTAAGAAGTGGTCGTTCATCCAATTTTTGACGTCAGAGACATTCCCTAAAGCTCGCAGCAGTGGCTTCCACCGTCTGGGAGAGTGACACTGCTAATTGAGTGTCGTCGGCATACGACACAAGATGCAGACCGTGAGATTTTATTAGTGTCGCAAGGGGAGTGACGTACAGGTTGAATAGGGTGGGTGATAGGGCAGACCCCTGGGGCATACCACATGGGAGATAGAATTCTTCTGACTGGAGACCTCCCCAGTGGATTTTCTGTATGCGGGCGTCCAAGAAGGACTAGAGAAGAGCTAAGGCCGAATCTGTGCTACCCAGCGTCCTCATTCTATTCCGTAGGACCCCATGGTTGACGATGTCGAAAGCCGCCGTTAGATTCAATAAGATCAAGGCAGCTCTTCCCCCCTCGTCCATGGTCCTGCGGATGTCTTCTGTTGCTATGATCAAGGCGGATTCGGTGGAATGGCATGCCCTGAATCCGTGTTGTGTATGGTCTAGGAGGTGGTTGTGGTCTATGTATTTTGTAAGCTCCTGGTCATGGCTCTCTCCATGATCTTGGCTGGTAAAGGGAGGCAGGATATTGGCCGATAGTGCTTGGATTGCATGGGATCCAATGCCTCTTTTTTGAGAACAGGCCTGATACAAGCTTTCTTCCAGCTACGAGGGAAGAGGCCAGAGCTTATGACTTTGTGTTAAGCAACCGGGTTAGGACTGGGCTGATTGTTTCAGGGATTTGATGGAGTATGTAGGGAGGACTTGGGTCCAAAAGTGATCCCGATTTGGTCTGAATAAGAAGAGCGGCAACCTGAGATTCTCTTAATAGCGAGAATTGGGAGAGATTGGTGGTGTTAGGTGCCAAATCAGTTCTGTGAGTGTTTGACGTTCTGATATGTGAAGTGTGGAGGTCATCATAGACCGCCTGGACCTTTTGTTGGAAAAATTGCGCTATGTTTTCCACAAAATTCTGGTCCGAGACAAAAATGGTGTCCCGAGGGCTCTTGGCTAGATGCGCAACAGTTTTGAACAGTTCCTTCGAGGAGTTTGAGAACTCTAGATTTTTTTGTGCATAGAAGGCCGACTTTGCTTGTTCTATCTTTACCTTGTATTCAAGTAAGACTGCGGTATATTCTTTCCTGGTGTGTGAACTATAGTCGGATCGCTATATCCTTTCATAGCTCCGACATTTAAGTTTGATTAATTTCACATCAGGGGTGTACCACTGTGCTGTGGCTGAGCGTTTTCTGGGCTTCTTGATTTCCTCTGGGGCCAACTCATTCACTGCTTGGCTAAGCCATGTGTTAAAGTGGCTAGCTCTGTTATTACTGTCACATGTTTCGAGTGAGGGGGGAATCCCTGGATAGAGCAGTGTTATGTTATGTTATGTTATCAGATTCTTCTATAGCGCAACAGCTACTCCAGAAGGAGTGTCCCGGCGCTTTGGCGAAGAAGTCCTTCGGGGGTGGCAACATAACTACAAACCATAAGGAAAGGCGGGGGCCTATCTGGTGAAGAGCCAAGTTTTTAAAGCCTTTCTGAAAGACATAAGGCTGGGGATCTGTCTAAGAGAAAGGGGAAGCTCATTCCAGGCACGAGGAGCCAAGTGATGAAAAGAGCGGCCGCCTTGTCTGGCGCGTTTAATGGTCGGAACAACCATTTTAGACAAAGAGGCGGACCGTAAGGCCCTGTTAGGCTTGTAAAAAACAAGACGTTTCCTGATGTAGCCAGGGCCGAAATCATGAAGGGCTTTGAAAGTCAGCGTCAGACTTTAGAAAAGGACCCTCTTGGCTATAGGAAGCCAGTGCAGTTCCTTTAACAAGTCTGAGGCACTAGCGCGTCTGGGGAGCCCGTAGATAGCCCGGGCAGCTGAGTTTTGGACTACTTGAAGTCTCCTCACAAGGTATTTAGGGAGACCTAGGTAAAGGGCATTTGCGTAGTCTAATCTAGACCCAACAAGTGCTTGAACAATGACCCTTCGATGATTGATTGAGATCAAGGGGAGACATTTTCTGAGCATCCGAAGGATCCCGAAACATTTCCCCGAGAGACAGGATATTTGAGGCCCAAAGGTTAAATCATTGTCGACAATGATTCCTAGATTTTTTGCCTTGACACTTGCATTTGCAGGTGGAGAGTTTAGCATTGGCCAACGCAACTCTGGATCCTTACGAGTATATTTATTCCATAACGTACTGTACATTATAGAAGAAACACCATATTTAATATACCTATCCCTACTAGGCGTCCCATCTGGGGGGGCTGGTGGTGCTTCATCAAGTCTCAAACTGGTACCACTACAAAAGCAACACATCCCACAGAATATGCAGTATTATAACCAAAGTAGCACTTAAGGTACCTTTAGTACAATGTGCCATTCAAATCAATTCAAATAGAGAAAATTCTCCTCATTACCTGCCTATATAAATTGCAATTCATATATTAATCCCATACAAATACAAGTTGGCCAAAATAAATTCCAAAACTCCAAAACCACAGTAAGCGTTACTAAACTACCTTACCAATCCCAGGCTTCCAAAACCAACAGCAAGTGCTGCATAACTACTCTTACCAATCACTTGGTGTCCAGGTTTGACCTGCCAAGTTCTCAAAATCGACCAAATGTTCACTGCACGGCGAATCAACAGAAAATATATCAGTCGAGGACCAGCACCACCAGGAGGGTCAGATCAGAAAGAAAGGAAAAACACCATGGATGAAAAGACGCAGGTCTCCTCGGGCAGTGATCGTCCAAAACGAGATTCCAATCCTCCGTTTCAACCACTCCTTCGGGCATCCGAGTCGCCGATGAGCCCCGCGTGTCAAGCGCCAATTTGTGCTGGTGAGCCTCAGCAAGGCCTACCAGTGCAAGGGGTTTGCCCTTCTCTGCACAAGTCCTCAGACCAATAGGATAGAAGCTGGCACAGAAACTGGAATAGAAAACAAAGTATTTATTAACTTCATGAGGTGGAACTACATTCACACAACACCCTTCGGTAGTGTATGAAGAAGCACACTGAATGGAAGGAGCTTGGTCCTTTTATACCCACACAGGGGCTCAAAGGAAGGCGGTACAAGTACAAGAAAAGGTTTCAGGTGCATATAAGGTCATACAGAAAATGCAGAGTCAACAAGTGGGAGGAGCTAACAGTTGCTAATCCTGGTGAACACATCCTGACATTTACTGACTAGGGACAGCTGCAAGGACAGCTACAAGCTCAACTGAGCATGTGCGAAGCAGAAGAGGCTAAATATAACCTGTCTTTAGGCAGATTTCAAGAGCACACAACAGCAAGGTAGGACAGAGCACATGGTATGCACGTGGTAGCACATGGCAAACAAGATGGCTGCCAGAAATACAAAATGGATTCCACAAAAGGACAAGATAACTTCTAAATACAGGATGGCTTCTGCTAATGCTAACCCAATCGCTGCAAAATTACAACAGGAGATGGAGACAGAGGGAGGTAGGCAGACAAAGGGAGGAGAGAGACAGACAGATGGAGGAGATAGACAGACAGAGGGAGACAGAGAGAGGGAGACAGACAGAAGGAGGGAGACAGACAGAGGGAGACACACAGAAGGAGGAGGGAGGCAGAGGGAGGAGGGAGACAGAGGGAGACAGCGGAAGGGAGAGGGAGACAGAGAGAGGGAGACAGAGAGAGGGAGACAGACCGAGGTAGACAGACAGAGGGATACAGAGAGAGGGAGGAGACAGACAGAGGGAGGGTTAGAGAGGGAGGGTGACTGAGGGAGGGAGACAGAGGGAGGGAGACAGAGGGTGGGAGTCAGATGGTGGTAGACAGAGGGAGACAGACAGAGGGAGGGAGACAGACACAGGGAGAGAGACAGAGGGAGGGAGATAAAGGGAGGGAGAGGGAGGGAGACTGACGGAGGGAGACAGATGGAGGGAGGGAGAGAGACACAGGGAGAGAGACAGAGGGAGGGGGATAGAGGGAGGGAGAGGGAGGGAGACTGACGGAGGGAGACGAATGGAGGGAGGGAGAGAGAGGGAGACAGACGGAGGGAGACAGATGGTGGGATACAGAGAGTGGGTGGAGACAGAAAGAGTGAGGGTGACAGAGGGAGGGAGGGAGACAGAGGGAGCGAGACAGAGGGTGGGAGACAGAGTGAGGGAGACGGAGGGAGACAGAGGGAGGGAGACAGAGGGAGGGAGACAGAGGGAGACAGACAGAAGGAGGGAAACAGACAGAGGGAGGGAGACAGACAGAGGGAGCAGGGCGACAGAGGGAGGAGGGCGACAGAGGGAGGAGGGTGACAGAGGGTGGGAGACAGATAGAGGGAGGAGGGCAACAGAGAGAGGGAGACAGACAGAGGGAGGGAAACAGACCAAGGGAGGAGGGCGACAGAGGGAGGAGGGCGACAGAGGGTGGGAGACAGATAGAGGGAGACAGAGGGAGGGAGACGGAGGGAGGGAGACAGACAGATAGAGACAGACAGTGGGAGACTGAGTGAGGGAGAGGGAAGGAGAGAGAGGAAGACAGATTGAGGGAGAGGGAAGGAGAGAGAGGGAGACAGAGAGAAAGAGAGAGATGGAAAGAGAAAGATAGAGAGAGATGTGTGGCTCGGTGGCAAAGACGTCCGCTGCATGGACTTGTGTTCAACCTCATGGTCACAGTTTTTTTTGTTGCTCTAACCCCACCCCCTACCCCACTGACCCCGCCACTACCGGTGCGGCCCTCAGACACAAACCACACTGTAAATTTGGCCCGAGAAAAAGTTTGTGAGTACCCATGCTCTAGATCAAAGAAGATGAAGGGTATAACCTATTTAGAAGGGAATTGGCAAAAGCAAAAAAAATACAAAAAAACTGGATTCCCAAGGAAAATATGGCAGGAAGAAACAATGGTTTTCGGTAAGAGGTCAGATTAACCATTTTCTTCGACTATGGGAAGAATCTACCTCAGATATACGAGCCCTCCAAACACTGAAGAAAATACATACCATAGGGTCCAAGGGCCAATCTTCAAAGTCAAAAGTTAGACTAACGAAATGGCCAAGATGCCACAAGCTTTGCTTGAAGCAATTCAAATGTCACTAAAGACATGTCAAAGTCCTGGTACTGGAAAAGGAGCTGGGGCAGGGTTCCTACTTTATCATTTTTCTAGTCCGAAAAGTGTTAGGGGATTCTCAGAAGTGATAGACTTGAAATGCCTGAATTCATTAATTTTGTGGCTAAAAGTTTAAAATTGGATACATCTCAGCGAATATTCAGGACAGAAATCCTTCCTCAAAACTGAGCTCTGAGGCTCAGGAACTCGGTTGCAGAGTGAAATGAAGGATGCATCTACAAGGCTTTAGTCAAAGATGCAGGGCACTGTCCCATTGGCACGACTGCGTAAAATGTGAAATCAAATCACGCACATTTCTCTCACTTTTACTCGATAGAATAGGATGCAGGGATCTGAGAATTGTCAGTTTAAGCTCAGTACTGAAATTGGGAAAGCCAGAAATGCTCTAACTGAAGGGAATTGATGGAAGTTTTCATTTCTCTATACTTTTTACTTTCACAGATAAAAAAGTCATTATGTGATGCTGATATCAGACTATCTGGTGACGGTGACTTATATAAACCATCGGGCGTAAACGAGGCTTCAATCCCCGAGAGTGCTGGCTGAATACCACTTGTTATCCGGAGGGATTTATGAGAGGTCTGCAAGGAGTGTCGGTGATTCATGGGCTGAGATTCAAGTGGGATTCAGGTGAAATATTTGCAGAGCTGCAGTGGGGTCATCTGTGCACAAGTTTGCCATTATAGATTGAATAAGTGATATGATAATAAAAAAGAATTTTGGCATTTGGGTCTTAAATCTAGTTTTGTCATAAAATATTTCTAATAAATCATGTGGGTGCTGCAAAAAGTGCTATGTTATTTTTATTACGTGATGCTTGTACTTTTATCCTAGTAAAGCAGGAGGATGCTGGGAACCCATCTCCTAATTACAGTGCACAAGAAGGGATGGGCTGGGCTGGGATTGCATACTCCTGTGTTCTTTTCCTGCATCAACAGGTAGGGATCCACCTCACAAATAATGACTGGTTCTGGAACAAGTAGGACTATGAGCAATACAAATTGCCTGTGATTAATCACTACACACTGAAGGACAATATAAAAACCAACAACCATGTGTACTAACAGCAGTTTGAAAAACAGCAAGTTCAAACAGCACACTGGCTGGCTTGTGAATCGCCCAACGTTTTACAAGGAAATAACATCATACTCGATGTAGTACTTGGCATGGGGGCATGCTAGTGCACAAGTAACTCAGTAAATTAGAAGAGCATCTCTCATCTTATGAGCTCAAACCAGCATGTTTTATATTAATCCTAATGCATCTCTCACATGTGACCTATGCATACTGAAGCTTGGATTTAAGACTTGACAAACTGCTTTTACATGGCAACGCAAACTACAAGTGAAAGTGCACACACAGGACCTGTACTTCCAAGCATCATCCTTATTTTAAAGAATATTTACATACATGTATGAGAAGGTTGTGTCAGTACTTGCCAATATATAACTGAGGAATTGTAGGAGTACACATGTAGCAGTGCCATGAGACGTTTAAGTAAATATGCAGGTATATGACAGTCAATTTTAGTATCTGTCTGACTCTCTAAATATCTATGTAAGTGGCTATAAACAAACACCTCAGTGCCTGTCTTACGGAAAAGAGAACAATATAGATGTGACTACAACTATGTTTGTATCTACTGCATGCAAATGTAGTTTCTAGGTAAATGACTGATTGTATATGTGCTTTTGTACCTGTCTGATAAAACAGTGTAACACAACAACACCAAGAATTCAAAGAAGAACACTCTTTGAGAACAGCACATCACATGGAAATATTTCCACATATTCTAATGCCTTGCTAACTGAAATGTTAACTCTTAATCTACAGGTTTTTACTAACAATTACATAAAGTAGTAAGCAGCAAATATGCAAAATACTAATTCCTCATCTCATCTCATCAAAAAACTTTATTCAGTTTATTAATATAAAAACCAATGTGCAATAATACAGCATAGTCACAAAAGGAACTAAGCATAATCACATATTAACCTCTTGGCTGCTAGGCGTTTTCCCCCTCCTGTGCTGGGAATTACCATTTTGCTATTTCCATGACGAGCTCAGCTCGTCATCAGCACACGACACCCGTGGGTGATGACGAGCTGAGCTCGTCATCAGCATCGGAAGGGTTAAAAAGGTATTCCTAGCAGTAGCACCCTCAATCTATACTACCATAATAAAGGAAGAACTTTCAGCCTTTGAGGCGGGTAAACTCGGGAACCACAGCGCCGATCCACACACCCGATACACCGTTGGAATCGTCATGGTGTGTAGATGGCTATAGGCTAAATAAATTTAAAAAAACGTTATTTAAAAAATGTACAGTAAAATAAAAAGTAGTCTCTCCGAAGTAGCGCCGGCCGCGACGTGCGTGCTCACGTCAGGAGCGCGGGGAGGAGCGGCGTCCAGGAGCGCGGCGAGGAACGGCGGACATGGCACGGGGGAGGAGCGGTGACATGAGGAACAGCAGACAGGCCAGCGGCGGTGCAAGCAGCGAACAGGCTGGTGGAGCGGCGGCTGAGGTAAGGGAGCGGCGGACATGGCGCGGGGGAGTAGCGGTGACGTGAGGAGCAGCGGACAGGCCAGCGGCGGTGCGAGCAGCAGACAGGCGGGAGGAGCGGTGGCTGAGGTAAGGGAACCCATGTCGGGGCAGGCGGGGGACGGGCTGGGAGGGTTACAGGCCGGGCGGGGGCCCGGGCTCCCGGACAAGTCGGGACGGGCTGCTAGTCAATTATAAAATCATCTGTTAGAAACCGACAGAAGCTTCAGACCCTTCCCGGCTTTCCAATCATTTAGTCATTGTAGTCATATTTTTTATCAAAAATTAGGGGGGAACTGGTTAGTCTGGTTGCTCATAAGTTAAAGCCTCGAGTGTGCACATTTTTTCCTTCTTCCTATAGCAAATGAAATAAATGTTATAACAGACAAGCAGATATCACTTTTTTTCAAGGCACATAAGCAATTAAAAGCGTCCTGATAAAAAATATATTTACCACTTTTAAAAAGGAGGGCTAAAATCAGTTTCCTTAGGTCTTTATGAAAACTACAAAATAATATAAAGTGCATTGTGCTCTGTCGGGATTTGCCATCACACGGGCAATCTGGATAGTTTTCAGTCCATGTCCCACTTTTTGGGAAGGCAAACTGTACATGGTGCATGGCTAATGCCCAATCTGGTGTGATAGAATCTATGTTGGCTATTTTTGACAGCTGTCAGATAGTTAGGCTGGCCCTCATGCACACACTGTTGCAGGTATCTAGCTACCGTAGGTCTTTTACTATCATTTAGTTCTCTCACCATTTCCCTTTGTCCCATAAGTATGCTCTTAACCTCTTTTTTAGAGAAAATAAGAATTTTGGCTGTATCAGCTATGCAGATATCTGGATCCAGTTTTCTCAGACACACATCCAGATGGGACAACCATTTAATTTTCAACCAGGCATCTAGCTTGAGACAGTCTAGAATAACCTCCTTCATGAGCTTTGTCCCTATTTTACTCCATATGTTATAACATAGAATAGAAGGTCTTATGTGTAGGTCATCTTCTAGAAAAGGGTCAGCCAGTTTGGGTAGATTTTGGTATTGCCAAAAAAGTGCCAAAATCTGATTTTCTAGAGTCTGTAATTTTGCACAATTTGTGTAACCCCATAAGGGAGCACAGTAACCAGCACTTTGCAAAAATTTGGCTTTATACAGCAACAACATTTCTCTGATCGGTTTTTGGCCTAATTTACTTGAAACCCCAAAAATCTACTGTACCATCCTTGAATATTTCAATTTTGATAAGTCTAATTGGCTTTCACAAGACCCCAATGCAATAAACTGAATCCCATAATAATTCAAATCAATGGATTGTGAACCAACTGCTAACACACCTAGTCTGCAAATCAGATGAACTGCCACATTCTCATACATTCATAAGATGTTTTACTCACCTGTTATTAAACATACGAAGCGACTCACAAAACCCCTCATACATTATCTCATATAGTTCTAATATTTTCTCAAAAATATTTAATTCTCTCTTATGACATTCTCACATACACATATACACACAAACCTTTCCATAACTATTTTCTCCAAATGTAATGTAATTCACATACCTGAAATTGAGTTTGTTGATCAAATGCTATTTTTTGGTCTTATCTAATAGATACAATACTGTCAAGAAATGTAAAAGCTAAGCATGATAATGGCACACTATTCTCACACAAAGCAACCATTAATGGCACCACTTTCAACTTTGCATCCTCTGATAGTGCAGAAGGCAGGAAATAAAAACATATCTTTAATTTTTTTCTTTTGTCACCACATTCCTGAATGGCTAGCATGTGTTAACTCTCTTATGCACTTTTATAAAGAAGCCCAATATGCACACCTGCCTACTTGACAAAGATCTCCCTGTGTGAGGAAGTGGTGGGTCCCTGGAGAGGGGGGGTGGGCGGGCTCATGCCAAGAAGTACCTAAGAGGCACTTTTTAACCCGACCCTGCCTCCAAGCTACCTCCTTCCAAAAACAAATTAAAAAGCTAGCTGAGCCTGGTTGCATTGTCCTGGTGTGTTTAAATACCCCTTAAACGATGTCGGCAGTTCAAAGCCTCAAAAAATGAGCTGGAAAACCACTATATACAATGGTTTTCAGCTCGTTTTCTTGCCACAGTGTGATAAAAGCTCATCATCAGGTAACTGTTAGGCCTGGGCTGTAAATTCCGTTCCACTTGCGGAATTTGCGGAATTTGGGTAATTTCACGTTCCGCGGAGAACGCGAAATTGCCCAAAATTCTGCGTTCAGTGACTTAGCGGAATTTGTTGCTTGTTCGCGTTCTCAAAATGCTTGTTTGCAAGATATTTCCCCCGAGCACGCAAACAGCGATTGCAAACAGTAAAAAAGCTTCGCAAACAAGCAATTCCACGTGATCATGGAATTTCTGCGTGTTCGCTGAGATTTTTAACCGTTTCACGGAGATTTGCGTAACGAGATTACGCAAATTCCACCCACCCCTAGTGACCGTGTGATGAGAACCGATATTGTGTGTCACACAGTGTTTTGCAATACTTGGGCAACATTTTATTGATATTCGTGCAACATTTATGCTCTTTTCTCTCTCTTGGCCTTCTTGGCAGATTTATTTGTTAAGAAGCTCCCTAATCTCATCATGTACTGCAGTGTGCTCAATAGAAATGCTTCCAGTTGTCCACTTCGATTGCATCAAGATGCAGTCAAATGTGCCACACTTTTGCCATAAATACAGAATTTTAGCACTCTAGTTTCTCATCAGAACACTGTTATAAACTGCTGATCAACAGGGAGTTAACTGGAAGTCTGCTGCTGGTGTTGAAAGGGCATGGTTCAGTCTAATTTTCAGAATGTTTTAATGAAATAGATGAGGAACATATTTGAGAATTATCTCAACATATAAAAATATGATCTCATTTTCCATTTAAAGTATCAAAAAGAGGGGCGAGAAGCAATATTTAGAGAGGTCGTGCACCCATACTCCTGCAAGGTCAGTGTACATCAGGCACAGGCATGGATAAACCACATTAGGTGGATCAAGGGGTCCGACCAACTGGATCCTGAGGGATCAAAGTGATCAGATCAAAGTATCCTCACACGGTATGCAAACCTAATATTGATGTTTAAATATGATATACCATAATATCAATGTTTAAATATCAATGTGGCACAATATTAACCCGCAAGAATATTGTAGACCAGAATATCGACATACAGGTAAGAAATATAGATTTACCTACTATCGAAGACAGTAATATCGTTAGTAAAAATATCGTTAATAATAATATCGAAATTTATTTTAGTGTTCTGTATTTTAGTGTAGGACTATATTTCTAGTCTAATGTGCATGAGGAGGGTGCAGGTGCCATGAAAACGCCTCACTCACTGATCTCGTATACAGAATGGGAAATATCTCATAGTAGCCATAAAAGCCAGAATGGTCTCATTCATTCCATGGGATCTCATCATTAAGTACTCTCATGTGGGTTGACAGGTGAAAGATCCAACTCTGTTCTTTCTGGAATAAGAACGCTACATGCAGCGTTCTCGGTGGCAACAGTCGGGCAATGTTTTCCCTTTCCAACGTATTGTAAGTAGTGTCCTACCTGCCACATCTGGGTGGGAAACTGCGGACAAGTGCATGGCGGAGGGGATTTCTCACCCAGAAAAAACACAGTAGAACAGCTTGCACACCTAATTGATTCTCAGGCACAGGTGTTAGACTGGCAGAGCTTGGCATCCTTGAAAGGCGAGGCTCCATTTTTGCATTTTGATATCCAGAGTGGTCCGCCTGAGGGCATCTGGGGAATGTTTTTTTCCCTCAAAATGGGAGTTCATCTTTGTCGTGCAACATTAAAGGCGAATATTGCTGCGGTGTTGGGTAATGCATGTCTTGCTAGATCTTGTGGTCATGCCTATATAGCATAGTTGGCACGGGCATTGAATGAGATATATGCAATTTGTAATGTTGCAGTTCGTGTGATATCTCTGGATCCAACCGCCACATGCATCAAAGTCCGGTTTTGCGATTCCTTATTTGCGATTTTTAGGGAATCGCAAATAAGGAATTGCAAAACGGGATGCATGATTTAAATCGCATAAAATTTGCGATTCGGTAAAAATCGCAATTTTTACCGAATTGCAAATATTATGCAAAGGCCCATAGGAATCAATGGGAATTGCGAAATCGCAAATTAGAATTCGCAAAATGTTAATGCATGGGGACCCCCCCCCTGCACCCCTGAAATGCATTTGTAAGTGCATGTTTCACACACACCTGTCCTAAGGACATGTGTGTCTGTAACATGACAGTGTGTGAAAATGCAATTTTGAGCATTTTAACACATTTTCGCAAATTACCACGAGGTTCAACCTCGTGGTAATTTGCACCCCCTGATTGCGAATTCGCAATTTTAAAAGTAATCATGCATTGCTTTTAAGGAATCGCAAATTTGCGATTCCTTAAAAGCAATCGCATTTTTGGAATTCGCTAAAAATAGCGATTTTGCCAAAAATGCTTGATGCATCCCAAAAACCTATTTAGGAATCGCAAACGGCCGAATTTAGCGATTCGCACCGTTTGCACTTCCTAAATAGGTTGATGCATGTGGCTGCAAGTGTGTGCATCAAGAGTGATTTCTTTAGATGATCCATTCAGGTGACACACACCACATGAGCCACATGGGAAGTGGCCGGTCACTGTTGGAAGATCCCATAAGTTTCTATTTTCCTGTTTGGGACCCGCCCGCCCGTGACCTAGTATATACCAAGAGATCTCGTAAATTACTGGGGCGCTTGAAGGCACATCACGGTATAGGAATACCAAGAGATCCTGAACGAAGAATGTGCCAATGTTTTTGTATAATCTTCTGAATACAGTCAGAATTCGGTGTGAACCTTGTAACACATGTGATCATATCATCATCTTTTCTAATCCTAAGTTTCAACAGGGCTTCTTTATATTTATTCTGGGCCCTCTATACTACCAATGCAGGGATGTTATAAGCTTGTAGGTTTGGCTCACAGTTGAAGTTTTATTTTCATAATCCCTAGTATCGCTGTAGTTGTGATGCAGCAGGTGTACAAAATGCCCATAGAGAATTTTATTGCGGAGAGCTTTCGGATGACGACTATCAAAAAGCAATAGGCTGCAATACTTTTGTCATAAGTAAGACTGTTAACACGCTAGTTGTTACTAAGAACACTCTGGGAGGCTGCAAAAGATCATAATGAAATCAACTGACTTGCTTCTACTGTTGATGTAGAACAGGAAGATGTTTGAGATCTCACTTAAAATGTTTCCTAATTTTTCTTTCAACAGCACTAACCATAATTTCTATGACAAAATTAACCCGCTCATTGTGTTTCTTTCTAAATTAAATGCTTTCAGTTTTACCAGTATGTTTCAAACAAGGTGGCTTCAGCTTTGCCATACTTTTGTCATAAGTAATACTGTTAGCGCTCTAGTTGTTCTTTAGAACACTCTGGGATGCTGCAATAGAATATATGGGAATCAACTGATAGGGTGCTCCTTTGGAAGTAAATGTTTTACTGAGAATGTCATACTGAAAAACGTAGTGTGAATTTACAGAAAATATGATTTTAGCTTCTGGAGTACCTTCTATAACCTCAATGGGGAAAATCATGGGAAAACTATTTGCTCTCTGATGTACTCCCACCAGAAGACTTTTTCACCGGGTGATCACCTTAGAACACACCACAGCTATTAAAATTAGTATGGTACCATCAACAAATGATTTCTTCTTTTGGCCCTCAAAGCCTGTCATTCACTACAATACGTTTCAATAGGGTGCTATCATGCATGTTGGTCCGAAGATGGCTGCCAGCACTTTCTGGTTAAAGTGCTGTAAGCCAATCATACCTCACCATGATATCTATGTTTAGGCTCCACCCAGATATCCTTATTTGCTTTCCCTTACATTTCTCTACAACTACTGAATGAATTTCACCTAATAATGGAAAGCATGATCTGAGAACCAAAATCTACCTTCCTACCAAATTTGGGGTAAGTCCATCTAGCAGTTTGAGCTATAGTCGTGCAGTCCGCCTCGGTTCCATGATACAAAACTCATCTGATTAAGCTGCTGCCACTCCAAGTGCCCACGGATGGGGTGCACACAGGAACACCAGACTCTCCAAGCCCGCAGACTGATTTGGGGCTATTCGTCCCCAAGGGACCTTGCTTGCTAATTAGCGCTACAGCACTGGAACACTGCAGACTTTAAAGTGGATTCAGAATAAACTCTTCAGACTCGAATCACTGGTGGGGACTGCCCTGCATGTCTCAAACCAAAACATGCCGTATCTACTGTTGTGGCCTTCTGCTAGCCCATAGGCTTGCCATTCGCTGGCTCCAATGTTGCTTGGTTATTTCTTCTCCCCATTGGTCAATAGTAATCATGAGGCATGCCTCTTTTCTGTGTTTAGCTCACCGAAAAGCAGGGACCAAATACCCGTAACACATATGCAGGAGGCATTTTAGCCCATTGTTTCGAACGTAATTTTTCTTTTTCTTTAACCCCTTGTATGCTCATGACGAGCTGAGCGCGTCATGGCATACAGTGCTTGGGTGCTCATGACGAGCTCAGCTCGTCATGAGCCCCACCCACGGGGGGAGCGTCAGTGCTCCTCCCACGGGTGGCCGATTTCCTTCGTTTCTGCGGGGAAGGCAGGGGAAGACCTTCCCCTGCCTCCCCCGCCCGCTTCATTAATGATGTCAGCACGCGAGGCACGCTGACATCGTTGGAGGTTCCCTTTCTCCTCCGACGGGCAGGGAAGCCATTTTCTTCCTGCGCATCGGAGGAGAAACAGGTAAGTTTGGGGGCTGGAGCGGGGGGATTTAAAGTAAAGAGGCATCGGGGTAAAGGAAAGGGTTTTCCTTTCCCTCAATGCCTCTTTAGAGCATTCCTGCTGCAAGATCGTGCGATCGTGCAACAGGAATGCCCACTAGACACCAGGGAATTATTATTATTTTTTTTAAATTGGAAAAATTTGTTGGTGTGCGGAGCGCCTCCTTGGGCAAGCGGCGCGCCCCTTTAGGGGCATATATTTTAAGTTGTTGGCCACCCGGGAGGGGGCACAACTTTATTTAATTCTTTTTTTTTTTAAAAGGAAAAAAACGGGCAGTGTTTTGGAGAGTGGCCCCTTGGGCAAGGGCCACTCTTTCGGGGGCCATTTTAGGTGTTGTATTTAGTTTGGGGAGCGACCCCTTAGGCAAGGGGCGCTCCCCTTTAGGAGGCATATTTTTGAAGTTGTTGGCCACCCGGGAGGGTGCACAACTTTATTTAATTATTTTTAAAAAAGAAGAAAAATCGGGCATTGTTTTGGAGAGTGGCCCCTTGGGCAAGGGCCACTCTCACGGGGGCCATTTTAGGTGTTCTATTTAATTTTGGGGAGCGACCCCTTAGGCAAGGGTCGCTCCCCTTTAAGGACATTTTTTTTAAGTTATTGGCTACCCGGGAGGGGGCACATCTTTATTTATTTTTTGAAAAAAATATCTAAAATCGGGCTTTGTTTTGAAGAGTGGCCCCTTGGGCAAGGGCCCATCTCACGGGGCCATTTTAGGACGTCTTAAAAAAGATTTATTTACCCCTTAGGCAAGGGCCGCTCTCCTTTAGGGGGCATTTCATAAGCCTTTGGCTACCCCCGGGGGAGTCTAATTTTTCAAAAATATAAAGGATATGCTGGGGAGTGGCCCCTTCGGCATGGGTCACTCCCCTTGGGGGTCATTTTATGTAGCCCACATTTTTTTGTGTAGGGGAGCGAAAATCTAAGACTAGGGTCGCTCCCCTCTTGAGAGCAAATTTATTTTAAATTTTGGGATGTGGTGGGGAGTGGCCCCTTGAACAACTGGGTAACAGAACCTGGTGGGAGGCAGTCGAGTCACCCCATCCTGAATTTCCCTGTGTGTCTAGTTTTCAAAACTGTATAGGTTTGCTAGGTTTACCCTAGGTGCCGTCAGAACTATGGTTCAAAAAGGTAGGCACTTTGCCAAAAAAGTCCCATTTTTCACAGCAAAATTAAGGTGCGACCACGTTGCATTTTGCGCCGTTTCCTTACGCAGGCACTAGGCAGACCCACACAAGTGAGGTACCATTTTTCTCAAAAGATTTTGGGGAACGCGGGGTGAGTGGAAATTTGTTGATCCACGCAGATTCCAGAACTTTCCACCACAGAAATGTGAGGAAAATGCGTATTTTTTTCCTATTCTTTAACTTTGCAAGGGATTATGGGTAACAGAACTCGGTGGGAGGCAGTTGCGTCACCCCTCCTGAATTCCCCTGGGTATCTAGTTTTCAAAAATGCATAGGTTTGCTAGGTTTCCCTAGGTGCCGGCAGAGCTAGCATTCAAAAACTACAGGTAGGCACTTTGCCAAAAAGGGGTCATTTTTCACTGTGAAATTGAGGTGCGACCACGTTGCATTTTGCACCGTTTCCGGACGCAGGCACTAGGCAGACCCATGCAAGTGAGGTACCATTTTTCTCAGAAGACTTTGGGGAACGCCGGGTGGGAGGAAATTTGTTGATCTACACAGATTCCAGAACTTTCCACCACAGAAATGTGAGGAAAATGCTTTTTTTTCAATTTCTTTACTTTGCAAGGGGTTCTGGGTAACAGAACCTGGTGGGAGGGAGTCGAGTTACCCCATCCTGAATTCCCCTGGGTGTCTAGTTTTCAAAAATGTATAGTTTTGCTAGGTTTCCACAGGTGCCGGCAGAGATAGGCTACAAAAACTACAGGTAGGCACTTTGCCCAAAAAAGGCCCATTTTTCACTGCAAAATTGAGCTGCGACCATATTCCGTTTTGCGCCATTTCTGGATGCAGGCACTAGGCAGACCCATGCAAGTGAGGTACCATTTTTCTCAGAAGACCTTGGGGAATGCGGAGTGGGTGGACATTCATTGATCCACGCAGTTTCCAGAACTTTCCACCACAGAATTGTGAGGAAAATGCATATTTTTTTCCAATTTTTTAACTTTGAATGGTATTCTGGGTTAACAGAACCTGAATTTCCCTGGGTGTCTATGTTTAAAAAATGTATAGGTTTGCTAGGTTTCCCTAGGTGCCGGCAGAGCTATGGTTCAAAAACAACAGGTAGGCACTTTGCCAAAAAGGCCCATTTTTCACAGCAAAATTGAGGTGCGGCCACTTTGCGTTTTGTGCCATTTCCCTATGCTGTCACATGGCAGACCCATGCAAGTGAGGTACCATTTTTCTCAGAAGACTTTGGGGAACGCGGGGTGTGCACATTTGTTGATCCACGCAGATTCCAGAACTTTCCACCACAGAAATATGAGGAAGATGCATTTTGTTTTACAATTAATTAGATGTGCAAGGGATTCTGGGTAACAGACCCTGCTGGTAGGCAGTCGATTCACCCCATCCTGAATTCCCCTGGGTGTCTAGTTTTAAAAAATGCATAGGTTTTCTAGGTTTCCCTAGGTGCCGGGTGAGCTAGGGTTAAAAAAACGACAGGTAGCCACTTTGCCCAAAAAATCCAATTTTTCACTGCGAAATTGAGGTGCAACCATGTTGCAGTTTGCACCGTTTCCAGATGCAGGCACTAGGCAGACCGACGCAAGTGAGGTACCATTTTTCTCAGAAGACTTTGGGGAACGCGGGGTGGGAGGAAATTTGCTGATCCATGCTTATTCCAGAACTTTCCACCACAGAAATGTGAGGAAAATGCATTTTCTTTTGTCAATTTCTAGCTTTGCAAGGGATTCTGGGTAACAGAACCTGGTGTGAGGCAGTCGAGTCACCGCATCCTGAATTTCCCTGGGTGTGTCGTTTTCAAAAATGTATAGGTTTACTAGGTTTCACTAGGTGCCAGCAGAGCTAGGTTTCAAAAACGGCAGGTAGGCACTTTGCCGTAAAAAGTCAATTTTTCAATGCAAAATTGAGGTGCGACCACATTGCGTTTTGTGCCGTTTCCAGATGCAGGCACTAGGCAGACCCATGCAAGTGAGATACCATTTTTCTCAGAAGACTTTGGGGAACGAGTGGTGGGTGAACATTTGTTGACCCACGCAGATTCCAGAACTTTCCACCACAGAAATGTGAGGAAAATGCATTTTTTTCCAATATTTTAACTTTGCAAGAGAGTCTGGGTAACAGAACCTGGTGGGAGGCAGTCGAGTCACCCCATCCTGAATTTCCCTGGGTGTTTAGTTTTCAAAAATTTATAGGTTTGCATGGTTTCCCTAGGTACCAGCAGAGCTAGGGTTAAAAAACAAGAGGTAGGCTCTTTGCCAAAAAAGGCCCATTTTTTACTGTGAAATTGAGATGCGACCACGTTGCGTTTTACGCCGTTTCCTGATGCAGGCACTAGGCAGACCCATGCAAGTGAGATACCATTTTTCTCAGAAGACTTTGGGGAACGCAGGGTGGGTAGACATTTTTTGATCCATGCAGATTCCAGAACTTTCCACCACAAAAATGTGAGGAAAATGCATTTTTGTTGTCAATTTTTTAGCTTTGCAAGGGAATCTGGGTAACAGAACCTGGAGAAAGGCAGTCGAGTCACCCCATCCTTATTTTCTCTGGGTGTCTACTTTTAAAAAATGTATAGGTTTCCTAGGTTTCACTAGGTGCCGGCAGAGCTAGGTTTAAAAAACGGCAGGTTGGCACTTTGCCGAAAAAGGCCTGTTTTTCAATGCAAAATTGATGTGGGACCATGTTGCGTTTTGTGCCGTTTCCAGATGCAGGCACTAGGCAGACCCATGCAAGTGAAGTACCATTTTTCTCAGAAGACTTTTGGGGAACGCGTGGTGGGTGAACATTTGTTGACCCACGCAGATTCCAGAACTTTCCACCACAGAAATGTGAGGAAAATGCGTTTTTTTTCTCCAATTTCTTTACTTTGCAATGGATCCTGGGTAACAGCACCTGGTGGGAGGCAGTTGAGTCACCCCTCCTGAATTCGTGTATATTTAGCAAGGACCCCCTGAAGGTATGAATTATATAATTCCTAGGTCAGGGAAAACAATATATATGCAAAATAACAACCTAGGCAATCGTATTTTTTTCCTATTCTTTAACTTTGCAAGGGATTATGGGTAACAGAACTCGGTGGGAGGCAGTTGCGTCACCCCTCCTGAATTCCCCTGGGTGTCTAGTTTTCAAAAATGTATAGGTTTGCTAGGTTTCCCTAGGTGCTGGCAGAGCTAGGGTTCAAAAACTACTGATAGGCACTTTGCCAAAAAGGCGTCATTTTTCACTGTGAAATTTAGGTGTGACCATGTTGCGTTTTGTGCCTTTTTTCCTGTCGCAAGCACTAGGCCGACCCACGCAAGTGAGGTATCATTTTTCTCAGAAGACTTTGGGGAACGTGGGGTGGGTGGAAATGTGTTGATCCACACAGATTCCAGAACTTTACACCACAGAAATGTGAGGAAAAAGTGTTTTTTTGTCAATCTTTTAGGTTTGCAAGGGATTCTGGGTAACAGAACCTGGTGGGAGGCATTTTAGTCACCCCATCATGAATTTCCCTGGGTGTCTAGTTTTCAAAAATGTATAGGTTTGCTAGGTTTCCCTACGTGCCGGCTGAGCTAGGGTACAAAAACTACAGCTAGGCACTCTGTCAAAAAAGGGTCATTTTTCACTGCGAAAATTGAGGTGTGTCCACGTTGTGTTTTGTGCCGTTTCCTGTAGCAGGCACAAGGCCAACCCACACAAGTGAGGTACCATTTTTATCGGGAGACTTAGGGTAATTCATATATGTAAAGTAACTGTTATTTCCTGTTGAGTTTTGATGTATTTCTGCCTTCCAAATGAAAGACATTGTGTAAAAAAGAAGTCATTTTGAAAAATGACCAATATTTCTCATGCTAGTATGATTATTCCCAATTTTGAAAATGTGCAAATGTGTAATGTTTCTAAACTCTATAATTCGTACCCATTTCAGAAATACATAGGTGTGTTTCATACCGATTTTTCCAAGTATACATTTTCAAAGAATAATTGCTCTAAACCTGGTAAATAATTAAATTCAATTGCAAGTTGCTGCGCAGTTTTTGGCTCTGGATCCGTCGGGTTCTTGGTAAACCTACAAGTCCTATATATCCCCTCAACCAAGAAGGTTCAGAATATGTAACGGTATATTGCTTGCAAAGAGCAGTCATAATTATAAGAAGTTACAGGTGAAAACGTTGACATAAAAAGCTGTTTTTTTGACGAATTTTCATTTTTTCCAATATTTAACTGCTAGTTTCTATAATGAAACCTCCATGGATTCAGACAAATGACCCCATTATGAATTCAGAATATTGTCTACTTTAATTAAATGTATAGCTTTCCAGGATTCATTTTTTCTTTCATACTTATTTTTACCATTAACTAGAAGGAGGTTGGAAGCACTAGAAATAGCAAAAATAGGCTATGTCCCAGAAAAATGCCAAAACTGTGTGAAAAATATTTGTTCTCTGACAAAAGACTGCCATTCCCTAAAAGCTGGGGAAATGTTGATTTCAGCCCCACAAACCCTTTTTTGAAACCATTTGCAGGGAAAAACCCAGAGGCCTTCCTTTGCAACCCGGTTTTCCAATTTTTCAGACAAAAACAGAAATGTCACTGTATTTTGCTTAATTTCTGGGACCCCTCCAAGGGAATCCACAAACCCTGGGTACCTTTAGAATCCCTATGATATTGGAAGAAAAGGACGCAAAAATGACATGGATCCCCTATGTGGTCAAAAAGTTACAGGGGCCTAAGCACGCACTACCCCAAATAGCCAAAAAAAGGCTTCGCACAGGAGGGAAAAAGGCCTAGCAGCGAAGGGGTTAAGAGCGCTACTTGCAGTGTGGCAATGTTTTCCCTTTCCAATGTATTGTAAGCAGTGCCCCACCTGCCACATCTGGGTGGAAACTGCGGACAAGTGCATGGCTGAGGGGATTTGTCACCCAAAAAAACACAGTAGAACAGCTTGCACAACTAATTGACTCAGGCACAGGCGTTAGACTGGCAGAGCTTGGCATCCTTGAAAGGCGAGGTTCAATTTTGCAGCTACAAACAGCATCAGGAACAACAAACTGTGTACACACTAGTTAACATCTGCAAGGAAAGGGATTCACTGTCCTGGGGCACCATTCACTTCAGTGCAGTTTCCTGTATCTTGGACCCAAGGAGACAGACACTAGCCCAGAATGGGCAAAACGTAAGACACAACAAGTCTTCTGCGGCCATCTTGCGAAGGTAGATACCAAGCAGCACCTGGGATAGTTTAAGGATGTACTTTGGATTTCTTTGTATAGCATGCTTCCATCACATACACTCAATTGCACTCAATTTATCATGGTGTATTTTGTGTGGTTTCCAAAAAGACATGCCCAGCATGCAATACGCTCCTAATAAGTGAGGTCCCAAGTGCTTTAGTCATGGAAGTCTCCTCCGTGCGTGCTGCTCAGCAGAGTCCCTTGAAGTTGAGTTGCTTGTTCTCTATTCTTCATGAGTTTATCATTTGTAATGCCCATATTGTACCATGAGTACTAGTAAAACGCAAGCCTAATGCTCTCCTTGTATTAGCTGGTTAGGATGAAAGTCGGAGTGCGGAGGTCGACTGCCTTGCAAAGCCACTTCCTGTGACATGTTGAAAGAGCGGAGCAGTCAGTCCACTAAAACATACAACACAAGCTGAGTTTACGGGCCCTCTCACCATGAGCTCATACTGTCCGCTGATCCTCAATACCTTACTGGCAACAAACGCCACCTCGGCATACATACCGTCCACAGGGTGGAGGACATTCTGTCACACCCGGCCTGCTGATCCCCTCTATACCACTGCACGTTACAGCTCTTCTTGCAGCCTGGGCATTGTACCTCGCTGTCCACACAACATCGCCAGGTGCACAGTGACACAGCCTGGATCCTGCACCGTGCACTGCCCACACCATAGCTGTGCCTTGCTCTGTCACATAACCATACCACCGCCCCTCTGCACATCTGCAGCTTCATGGTCCCATAGCCTAGCTGCGCTCTCACAGAGCAAGGGCGCTACACCTGCACTGTCCCACTTGTCAGCTTTGTTGTACTCTACACTGGTACTACAGCATCCACCCCCCACCTGGGCTCTACAACATTTACACTATTTCCACAACACAGCTGTGCTGTGTCACGGTGGGGCTGCAGGCCGCATAAATCACTGTGTGTTGAACTAATGAAGTGCACCTACACTACTTTAGTAAAAATCGCTTCTCCTCCTAACAACCGCTCAAGGATGAAAGGCGGAGTCTAATACGACTATGGAATTTGGACGTAGGATTACAAAAATCAGATGCTGCATACACCCATTTAGTGTCTCTAAGTGTCAACCAGAGAGCGGAAGCTGTGAACAGCTATCACTATGTGCTTGCTTAATGCTTCATTTTTAGGTCGAGCATTCGATACCTCTTGTATATACTTTAGTTTATACTTATATGTGTATGTACTTTGTGGGCTCTGGAGGTCAGTCGTAGGACTTGTCTGCTTCTGCTTAGGGACTTTTTTTTAACTATCTCAATAGAAAACGACCAGTAGAGGTCAGTAAAGTCCTAGAATTGCTTCTGGCTTGTTCAGCTGCCTCTATTCAATTGTCTTGATAGATTACGACCAGTGGAGGTCAATAAAATAACAGAATTGTTTTCTGCTGAGGGGCTTTTTTTAACTGCTTCTATTTAACTTTCTTGATAGAAAACGACCAGCAGAGGTCAGTAAAATACCAGAAACATTTTAGAATTCTCTAGATTCCAGTCCATAGAATTGTCTTTCACGAGCACCCATAGACAATATTATTTGGATCAAATCTTGTATTTGCAGTGATATGACCACCGAAGGCCCTGATTTTATATTAAAAACAGAGCATTGGACTATACCATTTCCCGCTGAAAGTCAATATTTCTCTCCATGTGTTCCTATACCTGGCGTGTCAGGCAGTTTGGTGCTTACTTTCCCTCCATGCTAAAGAACAGTAGATGTATCAGCACTCAGGTTAATGTACTGCATAGATAAATACACATAAGGTCCCAAAGGCGAGACCGATTGCATTGCAAATGGACCCTTGCCCTCCGACCCACTCCGGCAACATTTGTGCATGCCCTGTCCTTCCCACCACTCTCCCCCATAGTTGTCACTTGTTTGTTATTCGCCCTCATTGGTAGGCATATGATCGTCGTGCTTTGGTATGTTGCACCATGCCTCCTTTGCAGTGCATGCTTCATACAAATCTTGTTTCGTTCTGTCCAGTGACCTTTTGTGTTTGCTGCCTTACTGATCCGGGCAATCCTTGAGCGCTCACTCTTTTTTTGGTGGCAGACACTTCACGCGTATAGTGTTGAGAATCTGTTCACAAAGAAATTAGGGGCAGATTTATGAGTTCTGGCACATCTCTGCAAATCAGCAGGGATGCGCAAAAACTGATGCGTCACGCAATTCCCTCCTTGCGGCACCACAGATGCGCCGCACTTACAATGCGGCGCACCATGGTGCAAGGAAGGGAAGATGCATCTTGTGGCGTACGGGCGGCGCAGTGCTGGAGTAGCGTCGCAAGTGCGACGCAACTCCTGCAATGTACAGAGGCCACCCATACATAACGTGGTGCGTCACTCCTTACGCCTGCTTCAAGCAGGTGTAAGGATTTGATGCAGCAGCCTCGTAAAACTGACTCAGTGAAATCTTGTAGATTTCACTGCGTCAGTTTTACGGGGCTTTCCTACGAGGGAACGCCCACCCTGCGACAGAACGCCCACATGAAACCTGACACAGGTTTCATGTGGCGCAGGGCTTTACAACGTGACGCATCTGCCTAGATGCGTCATGTTGTAAATAGGTCGCAGGAATGCGCCACGTTTCCGCACCGTTGCATCACACAACGGCGGCGTAAACGTGGCGCAAGTCCGTCATAAATCTGCCCCTTAGTGGGTTTTTTTTGACACAGGAGGATAGGGATCATTGGGAATAATGCTGTTGTGCCCATACTGCCATTTATGGGACTTTGTAGTGCTCAGCTCTTTCTGCTTTGTTGTAGACAGGAGCATGTAAGCGTGGCTGGAAGTGTGGGCTTAGGAGTGTAGCCCTCGTGGGGAGTGAAGGGGGCACGTTTATCTTCACCTTCATGTATCGATGCAGTGATGAGAAATAGTAGTACACCCAAACTTATCTTTTATTTGTACCATATTAATTAGCCTACCAAAGGTCATAATTGGCAGGTTTTGACACCTAAAGCTTGGTGTTTTTATAAGCTATCCCAAAAAGCATAAGGCTGGTTACTCAAGACAGCATTGATCAGGTGTCTTAATTTCATAAACGCTGGTGCCATCGGGTAGCTGACATCACAGGCGAGTATACTGAGAAGTTTCACAGACCAGTGTGTAAAACGAGCCTTTAATCTGTGTAGGAGTGATTACTGAGATATGCAGTTGGACAGATGTTACAGTCACAGAGGTTTCTGAAACTTGGTGAAAGTTTTGTATGTCCTTGCTTCTTTATTTCCTGCCATCTCCACCCGCGATGTCTAAAATGCTCCATGCTTTTCCCTGGCGCTGTTAGTGGTGATTGGTCGAATACATTTGAGTTGTTGTCATGATTGTAGCTCCTGGTTAGTCCCTTGTTCATACTTTAATTGAGGTCTAGACTTTGCAGCTAGTTTGTTTACAACCAGTCTCAGGAGTCATGCTTCTTTCATTCACTTTGAGCTATGCAGAACAGCAGACGTGCTGCTATTCAACATGGCAAACACACATTGACAAAACCAATAACTCTCTGATTGCCAAGACTGATTGGATTTGCCAGTGCTTGTTTCATTAAAGTGAGTATTTGGCTTGACAATGATTATTGGTGCTGCTGTGTGTATTGTGAGTGTTGAGCCTGTGTTCACTCCCCTGTATCGATGCCTCTCCAACGAGGGAGCATTGGAATCCTCAGACCATGCTACTTCTGAGAGTCAAGCAATGAAAGGGCACTTGGCCCAGTTGCTCAGAATCCATAGTATGTTGGGCCTCCAGACGTCAGGAGTAAGAGGCCTCAACTCCCCTGGTTGGGCCCAGTAGCTCCTGCTTGCACTGTGCCCCCCCCCCCCCCGGTAAAGGTTCTGGCCAGCATGTCATGTCATATAAAATAAACCACTCAACAAAAAAAGGCCACATTTTATCTATTTTTTATGTACATACTGTAGTGCTCAGACACACCATTTTCAAATACTTAGAGCTATGCATACATGGCTCAATAGACTACAGAAGAGAATTGCCAAATATGAATTTAATTTTCAATCATAACTGCAAAACACTTCACAAAAAACAGATTCCAGTGACATTAATCTGCCCATGGCTGTCTGCATTAAAGCGACGTCTTCCAACAGGACTATCTGCTACGTGTGCGGAATGTCTATTTTCCACTAATGACACTTCATAAATAACCATGCAGACGTCATGTCTTGAGCATCTGGAATATTTTACATGATGAATGCCCCATTATGCTATGAGAGCCTTTTGAGGAGTGTATTCCTAATATTCGGAAACATTTTGGTCGCAACATCAAAGATTAACAAGAAATGCAAATGTGTGGTACGGTAGTGATTAGCAGCATGCAACGTGTGTCTTGTTGTCTCGCTAGAGGCTCTGCCCTCTGTTTTCGTTTATGTGCTTGATGTGCTAATGTTACACATCTATGCCCTTGGGTTGACAACAGGATGCTGTGCAGCCTAAACACATGGCCTCGGAACAGTCAAACATTTCTGAAAGGTTAGTGGAATATGTCATGGGAGGTGATGGATGAAGAGGAGGAAGCAGGGATTAGGAGCTCGGTGAGGAGGAGAAACTTTGTACAGGGTAGACTCCAGCCGGTTTGGAGGAGAGAAATACTGCATACTTCATTGAATAATCAGAGGAGCGTCTGGTGTAACGACTGGGTTTGTTTTCTGGAATCCAACATATTTGGGTTCCATTCTCTTCAGAAACATGTTTAAAAATTAAAAAGACAGAACTCCACATAGCAATAATGTGACTTAAAATACATTCTTTCACTCGGGTGGCTCTTTCATTTTCACAATTAGTGCTGCTGGTCATGAAGTAAAGAAATATTGCCACTGCAACCTATACTATATATATATATATATATATATATATATATATATATATATATATATATATATATATATATATATATATATATATATATATATATATATATTCACTTAAACAACCATAGGTTTCAGGCCTTATATAGTTAGGAATTAGCATTTAAAAAGCCATTGAAATTGCTCCTATATAGTTAGTTGTACTAACTATATTTTGCGCACCCGCAATTCACTGCTGATGATGTCACATATTACATCATTCATGACATGGTCAGTGACATCACTGATGATATCACTAATGACATCTCATTTGACATCACTGATGACATCACTGATGACATCATCCAGTGACTGTGTGTGTCTGTAAAGTTTAAATATGTTTTACATATTGAAGAATGAGTGGATGTATAAGTGTCTGAATGAAGGATTTAGTAGGTGCGTGACTGACTGTATAAGTGAGTGATTAAATGTGTCTTACTACATGCATGGGTTAGTGACTAAACTGTCTGAATGTGTGTATCAGTATGTCTGTTGTTGTGTAAGCTGCTGCATGTGTTGATCAGTAGCTATATGAGTGGCTATATGGGTTATTGATTGCTTGCCCAAGTATTTGAATGGGAGACTGAGTGTGTGTGTGGGTGGCTGGGAGGTGTGTGACTCTGTGCATAGATGTGTGAGCAGTTGATTCACTAGGTGGATAGTGAAGAAGAAGACAGAGAACTGAACAACGAACTTCGATTCGAAGTCGAAGACAAAAAGCCAGGCCCGCCCGCCCACGCTCAGGACTCAAGTGTGTGTGACTGTCCGAACCGGAGTCTCCGAAGTGTGGTACAGTGAAGGATGGTTCCTTGGTGGCTTGTGCATTTTCTCCTTGTGGAAAGTTTTTTGCCACTGGGTCATCTTATGGAGACTTGACTGCTTGGGATAGCCATATGAGATGTCTATATAACGAAAAGGCTCATGATCTTGGAGTCATAAGTTGTGATTTTGCACCACAACCCATATCAGACGGAGAACATGGTCCAAATTGCTATAGAATGGCGTCCTGTGGTCAAGATATTGGAATAAAAATGTGGGTTATATCATGTAATGATAACACTGGTCGGTGGATAAAAGTGTTATACTTTATGAAGCAAGCAGCGGAAGCATTCTTTACATTTTGACTCAGCACACAAGATATGTCACTACATGTGCCTTTTCCTTCAGCCTCCCAGTACTTGCCACTGGATCGATGGACAAAACTGTAAACATCTGGAAGTTTACACAGAACGAGGATTTTGAAGGCGCTCAGGCGGATAACACATGTACGCCATCTGTTCAAGTTTGGACCGAGGATAAAGTTTCAGCATGGCTGTCTTCGGAGGGTTTTCCTGATCTTGTTCAGGTTTTCAAGCTCAACAACATAGATGGAAAAGAGCTGCTAATGCTCACAAACGAAAGTCTGAAAAATGAGCTCCATGTTGAGTCCCTGGGTCTGCGCAGTAAAGTCTTGAGGGAAATCGAGAAACTCCGGGGTCTCAAGTTGCAGGCGGCTTCCGCGGCCGTTCCAGACGAGTTCCTGTGCCCAATCACGCCCCACCCTCTTCAACGTATACATGAGCCCCCTCGCGACCATCGCACGCCAACACAACCTCAACATCATCTCCTACGCTGATGACACTCAACTGATCCTCTCACTCACCAAAGACCCAAACATCGCCAAAACCAACCTACATGAAGGAATGAAAGAGGTAGCCGAATGGATGAAGCATAGCCGTCTGAAACTGAATTCAGACAAAACAGAAGTCCTTATCTTAGGTACCTCCCCCTCTGCCTGGGACGACTCTTGGTAGCCTAAAGCCCTTGGAAAAGCACCCATCCCAACGGATCACGCACGGAACCTAGGCGTCATCCTGGATTCCTCACTCTCGATGACCAGACAAGTCAACGCCGTCTCCTCATCTTGCTTCAACATTCTTCGCATGCTCAAAAAAACATTTCGCTGGATCCCCACCGAAACTAGAAAAACGGTCACCCACGCACTGGTCACAAGCCGCCTTGACTACGGAAACACCCTTTACGCCGGTACCACCGCAAAACTACAGAAAAAACTCCAACGCATCCAGAACGCATCAGCCAGACTCATATTAGACATCCCGCGTAAAGAACACATTTCTGGTCACCTGAAAAACCTCCACTGGCTCCCCGTCAATAAGAGAATAACTTTCCGCCTCCTCACCCACGCACACAAAGCTCTCTACGAACTTGGACCCGAATGCCTCAATTCACGTCTTTCCTTCTACACCCCCTCCCGCCAGCTGCGCTCTTCCAACCAAGCCCTCACTACTGTTCCCCGCGTCAACAAAGCCACCATGGGAGGAAGATCATTCTCCTACCTAGCGGCCAAAACCTGGAACTCACTTCCAATGCACCTTCGCCTCACTCAAAACCACCTAGCATTCAGAAAGCAGCTTAAAACCTGGATATTCGAGAAGTAATTCCCCACACCTCCTCAAGCGCCTTGAGACCCTCTGGGTATGTAGCGCGCTATATAAATTTATTGACTTGACTTGACTTGACTTGTATGAGTACAAGAGTGCATGTGGAAACAGCTATATGGGCGGTTGACTGTGTGCATGGGTGTGTTGGTGAGTGAATGGATATCTCAGTGCTACATGTCCAAGTAAGTACATATGTAAAACACAGTGCATGTGAGAGTTGGCATATATAAATGACTACATGAGAGCCAGTGAATGTGCGAGTGGCTGTATGGAACATTGTGTACTTGTCTCAGTGATTGTATAAGAGAGTAAGTATGTGTTAGTATATGTTTGAATAAGTAAGGTGTTGTGTGTATAACTGTATAGTTGAGGAAATGGAAGTGTGATTGAGTATTTGCATGACTGACTAGGTGTGTGAGTAACTCCATGGATGAGTGGCAGTGTGTGAGTGTCTGTATAGGTGTATGAGTGCATATGATAGTGTAGTATTGATGAGTGACTGTATGTATGAGTGATTCTATGGGTGAATGAGTGAATGTGTGTGTAGACCTAGGAATCAGTGAGTGCGTATGTAGTAACTGGTATTGGTGTGTCAATGGTTTCAAGAATGGTAGTCTCAATTTAACACTGGGTGTATCAAAGGTTATATTAGAGTGTGAGGAGGTGCATCGTATTATCACATGAATGATATCATCAGTGATGTGATCAGTGATGTCAAATGAGATGTCATCAGTTATGTTATGTTAGTATGAATTTGTAGAGCGCACGTTCACCCCAGGGTTTCTTGGCGCTGTGTGCCGCTGAAGAACCCGTCCTGGCTTTCCCTGTGAGATGGTCCCTATTGGGCATCCCCAAGGTGAAGCCAGTCATCCCCAGCAGCGAGGGGGCCGTTGTGGAGATTAAGCAAGCTATTGCCCAGAGTTGCAGCGTGGGACCCATGGTTAGAGAGACACCGAGGCGAGATTTATCGAGCCCGCTGACATTTGTTCCGTACCCTGCCGCGTCGGGAATTGAACCCTGGTCCCGGGCCGACCTCTGCTTCTGGGTCTGCCGTCTCTAACCGGTGAGCCACACTTCTCCTGATGTCATCAGTGATGTCATTTGAGATGTCATCAGTGATGTCATCAGTGATGTCACTGACCATGTCATGAATGATGTAATAAGTGACATCATCAGCAGTGGATTGCGGGTGCGTGAAATATAGTTAGTACAACTAACTATATAGGAGCAATTTCAATGGTTTTTTTAATGCTAATTCCTAAGTATATAAGGCCTGAAACCTATGGTTTTTTAAGTGAATTTGCAAGGTTTTTAAAATGCTAATTCCTAACTTTATAAGGCCTGAAAACTATGGTTTTTTAAGTGAATTTGCAAGGTTTTTTGAATACTACTTCCTAACTATATAAGGCCCGAAACCTATGGTTTTTAAAGTGAATTTGCAAGGATTTTTAAATGCTAATTCCTAACTATATAAGGCTTGAAACCTATGGTTTTTTCTGTGAATTTGCAAAGGTTTTTTAAATGCTAATTCCTAACTATATCAGGCGTGAAACCTATATTTTTTTCAATAAATTTCAAAGTTTTTGTAAATGCTAATTCTATTAGTGGATAACGTTTATATATGTTATTATCCTTCTGGGACCACCTGAACAGCCATCTTGTTTCTCAGGAGAAGTGAGGCACAAGAGAGCACAAAACAAGAGTGGAAAACGCGAAAAGGGGGCAGGGTTGAGACCCCCTGATCCCCTAGCCCTTCTCAGGGGGTCCCAGAAGGACCACCAAGTGCAAAAAAGCTATTTTTTTAAAATCACGTGGTATGCGCATGGTACGCATACTGTACGCATACGGTGCGCGTACCCTGCAATTTTTTTGAATTTTTTATATCTTTTTTTTTGCTCTTTTGGGGCCCCCTGAGAAGGGCTAGAGGGTTGGGGGGGTCTCTTCCCTGCCCCCTTTTCGTGTTTTCCACTCTTGTTTTGGGCTGACTTGTGCCTCAGTTCTTCTGAAAAACAAGATGGTGGCCAACACTTCCTGGTTTGGACAGTTTGGAATGTTGACAGTCGATCAGAAACTCGCTCGTGCACGTAAGGGTACGCGCACGTACGCGTACGGTACACGTACCGTACGCTTACGATGCGCGTACGGTGAGCGCATATAGATATATAATTTGCTCAAATTCAATTTTCTCAACAACTACTGGAGGGATTTTCACCAAATATAGAAACGACACTACTGCATTCCTGTCCCTACCATTTTGCCAAGCTTGGTGTAATTCCGTTCAGCCGTTCGGGCTGTAGCCCTGTCTAAAGGTCCCATAGAATATGCCATTTGAAAGATTTCAAATTCAATTTTCTCAAGAACTACGGGAGGGATTTTCACCAAACATAGCAAAGGCACATCTGCATTCCAGGCCCTACCATTTTGCCAGGTTTGGTGTAATTCCATTCAGCCGTTTGGGCTGTAGCCATGTCTAAAGGTCCCTATGGAAATTAACATGGGGAAAACATGTTTTGGGACCCCCCTTTTTTCTCAGCCCCGTTTGACGAATCCCCCCGAAACTTTCAGGGAAGGAGCGGAGCGGAGCGAAGCAATTTTAAGGAAAATTACACGCAGATTCCTCAATCAGCGCCAAAGTTACTCCCAATAGAATGTTGGAGGTTTCCTATGGTAACTAGGTCCTAACTATATATACCTACTGGCGACCGCCAGTAGGTAATACATATATATATATTAATCCCATGCTGGGTAGGGCTCACTGCAGCTCGTCCCCTGCTTCAAAGACTCTCAGGTCGAGGTGGTTGCGGTGGTTCAAGGGGGACCGGAGGAGGCACCTACAAGTTGGAAAACTCCAAAGTAAGACGAACTTTCATCTTTCCTAAAGACTTCACGCGCCTCTCCTGCCAGCCCGCAATGACTCTGTGCCATCCAGTCATTTCCCTGCACAGTGGTTCCCAACATCATTCCTGCTGCATTCTGGGACCTGCAGTTCTGAGCCACACTGGAAACTGCTCACAGGTGTGGGGACTTCAATAGAAGGGCGGAGCTGACATGCATCAATTAGCACTTCTGAGAGGAACTCACATACAGCGTGTTGCTTCATTTCACGGGACGCTTTGGGCGCTGAGGAAGGCAGTTAAGCTGCCGAAATGCATTCGCAAAGTTTACAATAAAGAGGCGTCTCCTACCTGGTCCTCCTGGGAATCTGTCTCTTCTTTTCGTTTGGAAGGAGGTTTGTGTGCATCAATCCAGCGCCACCCAGGGGCGCTTTTACAGAGACCCCCATCGCGCAACAGGGAAACCAGCCCCACTGGGACTTTGGACTCTTCGAGTTCGTGTATTTTGCCAGCGTTGGCTGGACAGGCTGGTAACCCGCCATGTAAACCAAGGAGGATGGCGAGCAGTTTTGGGATTATTAATCCCATGCTGGGTAGGGCTCACTGCAGCTCGTCCCCTGCTTCAAAGACTCTCAGGTCGAGGTGGTTGCGGTGGTTCAAGGGGGACCGGAGGAGGCACCTACAAGTTGGAAAACTCCAAAGTAAGACGAACTTTCATCTTTCCTAAAGACTTCACGCGCCTCTCCTGCCAGCCCGCAATGACTCTGTGCCATCCAGTCATTTCCCTGCACAGTGGTTCCCAACATCATTCCTGCTGCATTCTGGGACCTGCAGTTCTGAGCCACACTGGAAACTGCTCACAGGTGTGGGGACTTCAATAGAAGGGCGGAGCTGACATGCATCAATTAGCACTTCTGAGAGGAACTCACATACAGCGTGTTGCTTCATTTCACGGGACGCTTTGGGCGCTGAGGAAGGCAGTTAAGCTGCCGAAATGCATTTGCAAAGTTTACAATAAAGAGGCGTCTCCTACCTGGTCCTCCTGGGAATCTGTCTCTTCTTTTCGTTTGGAAGGAGGTTTGTGTGCATATATATATATATATATATATATATATATATATATATATATATATATATATATATAGTCACTGAAAAAACCAAGGGGCATATTAGCAACAGACGGCGATAAATAGCTTTATATTTATCGCCGTCTATCGCTGTTATTTATCGCCTGGTTAGCGTGTTATTTACAACATGTATAGCCATGTATTGGGTCACTTAATAAAATCACTGCCCACTTGAAAACCTCGGAGGTCTGTGTCTCTTTCCTCGCCTGACTGCCATTGGGAGATCTCAGGAAGTGGTTTGAGGGTTTCCAGATATATACATATATATATATATATATATATATATATATATAGTCACTGAAAAAACCAAGGGGCATATTAGCAACAGACGGCGATAAATAGCTTTATATTTATCGCCGTCTATCGCTGTTATTTATCGCCTGGTTAGCGTGTTATTTACAGCATGTATAGCCTAGGTGATAAATATTCCAGCGTTAGCACAAAAATTGGCAAACATTGCTGGAAAACCAGCGATGTTCACCCAACAACAACAACAACATTGCTGATATGACCATGTGGTCGTAACCACATAATCCCCATCCCATGTAAACCATACCCTAGTATTTGTATATATAGGGATGCAGTATTTGTATATATAGGGATGCAGATCCTCTGAGGATCCAACAGTCCCCGTGGGGAAATCTGATTGGCTGCCAACACTTCAACCAGAATGTGTTGGCAGCCATCTTGGGACTTGGTTCTGGCTGAATCCCATTTTTTTTCAGCTGGCCACCACGTGTTTCTTCAATTTAACCCCCAGGTGGGCCAGCACCGGGGGTATGAGGGCTCATAGAAAATTACCCCCTTCCTGAGGCTCATTGATCCCTGGTGACTACCGAGGCTAAAGCAGGATTAATGGGGAGCTGTGCAGACTCTCCCCCTGAGCCCTAATGACCACTACCTTACCGGGTCGAAATAACACCCACAAGTCAGTCCCTCACAGTGGAATTGCTCAGACATCATCAGAGGCCCTTCCTCCTTTCTTAACCATTCTGCAAAGGGGGCTCCTGGCACAACACTGGTTGGAGAATGAAGTCCCCTTGGTTGCTGAGGGTCATTGGGAGCCAAGAACCCTTATTGTTGCCGCAAGTAAGTGCCTCACCAGGGGTTTGCTGAGAGCTCATTGGAGGCCCACCCTTTTTCTCAACTACTCTGAAAACCCCGACACCTGTTGAACTACTGGTTGGGTGATGAATTCCTCTTGACGGCTGAGGTTCAGCGGGGGCCAAGGAAACCTATTGTTACCATAAGTAAGTCCCTCACAGCTGGATGCTGAGACCTCGTCGGGGACCACATCCCCTTTCTTAACCACTCTGCAAAGGGGCCTCCTAATGCACTACTGGTTTGGGGATGAAGTCCCCTTGGCTGCTAAGGGTATTTGGGGGTTGTGGGCTAAAACAGTTAGAAGAGGGCTTGCTCATGCAAAGCGTTGTCTGTAACCGTCAATAAAGATCTTAGTTTTAGATATGATAGTATTAAGGAATGTCATTAGTGAAGCCAGATTGTCTATAATAGTAGAAAAGTAGCAGATAGACTGTGTGTGGTTGGCTTGAGTTCTAGTGATCAATATATTTAAGTTGTCAAGTTTTCAGTTGATCCCTGCCATAAAGACAGCTATTGAGCACAGGAAGTAGACTTGGAGATTCAATTTTCCGGAATGATAGTTTAGAGCAGAAGCTGTTGGGTCTTAAGTTTGGGCTTCCTAGCCTTTTAGATTAAACAGTTTTGTGGGAGGTAGTGGAATTATTAGGGACTGGGTGCATTGGGCTGCTGGAGAGCTTGTAGGGCAATTTACACATTTCTCAGATCTTATTTCAAGTCGGGTCATGCTGTCACCTGTGAAACAGCTCTGTTTTGGGGACATTGCATCTCATAGTCGGGGGATGATATTGGTGTTGCTTGCCGTGAAGCAGGGGGATGGACTACTCTGGAGGGTTCAGGAAGAGGGTGAGAGGCTGGAGAGTGATATTACCACCCAGGGAGGAGACTGGTGACCAAGACACTGACTGGAAGTCGTTAGGGTTGATGTAACGTCTGACTTCTTAAGAACTGTAATCTCGACTACAGCCTCCTCGGATACCAAGCTTATAGCTCTGTTGTTGCATTCTGATAGCCTTCCTGGACAGTAAAGGGGAATAGTGGTTTGTTGTTCTAAGGAACTGCTTCTCTGCTTTTCTGAGCTTCCCTTCTGCCTGCGTATCTCTGCCCTGCTGAGGTCAAGGACTGGACTCATCTCACTTGAACCTAGAGTGATTCCAAGCGCTTGCCTCCTGTTTTATGAAGTCTCACGGACTTAAAAGGCCTTCTGCAATCCAGCTGGTGCAGCTGAACTCTGCCATCTGTGAGTTCCTCCCTTTCCTAAGGTGCCCCCTTCAGTCCTGAGCCTCAGAAGGGGATTCTGCTGCTGTTTTTGAAAAACACAGCTCATTTCCTTAACCGTGTGAGAAATTCCACTGCATCGCCCTTCAACGCTGGTGCAGAGGCTGCTCAACTACATCAGATCCATAGCTTGCACGGCTCAATGAAGATACATTGCATTCACTCAACGATGATGGGGGATTGTAGCCAGCCTGCCTTCCATCACGGTCGGACTGAACTTTGAATTTGCACTTGTCTCGCATGACCTCAAGTAGCCTTTTGTCCACTAGTGACTTCTAAGCACAATTTTACATTTAATATTTAAAAATTCAGATGTCGACTTCGACTTATTGGAATTTTTTCATTTTGGTGTTGCTTTACTCAGATACATATTCTCTATTTATCTAAAGCTGTTTGGAGTCTTTTTGCAATGTTTTTGTGAGTTACTGTAGTTAAAGTGTTGCACAAATACTTTACACATTGCCTCTTAACACAAGCCTGACTGCTCTGTGCCAAGCTACCAGAGGGTGTGTCTCTGACTTACAAACCTGTGCCAACTAGAGGCCCCATTTCTAACAGGAATGCTTTAAAGAAAGCTCAGCCACAGCATGGTGTTTATGCCTCACAACAGTACCATCAGCAGTGTCTCCCCTTTCAAGGTGACTCCAGTGCCATCAAGAACAAGGCCCACCGCACTTGCAACAGGAACCCAGGTCCTTCTGGGTTAGAGGCTTGGATCAAGCAGGCAACGTCCAGGCCACAAAACTCAGGCCAGGAACTCCTCAGTCTCCCACCTCTCTAGTTTGCCCTTAGTGGCACACTACAAACCTGTGGGGGACAAGATGAGATATTTTTTCCAAGGGAAGCAAAATATAATGTGCAATAGGTGGTTGTTCAACGGTGCTTTGCTATGCCATTCTGTTTCAACCTGTCATATCTTCTACCTACATGAGAGCTGCTCCCTAAAGAGCACCTGCTTCAAGAGGTTTAATATCTATTATCCCAAAGGAGTCATAGGGAGGACTGCAGACTCAGAAATAAGGATTGGCTATTACTCCTGGTATTTCCTCATGCTAAATAAAGATCTCAGTACTCTGAATGCCTTCTTGCAGAAAGAAAAATTCAAAATGCTCAGTTGGAACAGATTCTGCCTGGATGGTGGTTTTAGGCCTGCAGGACTACTACTTTCATATATCCATCCTGCAATCCCATGGACGCTACTTGCATTTCAAGTTGGGACAGTAGCATTTTCAATTTGCTGTGCTCCGCTTTTGACTCACCTGTGCTCCTCAGGTGTTCACAAAAGTTATGGTGGTGCTCACATCACATATTCGGAGGAGTGGTATTAGAATGTTCTCCTACCTCAACCCATACCTCAATGGTTGTTGAAGGAAGACTACCCACAGACAGTTGTAGTCTATCTCCACATGACAGCATACTTCCTGACTTAATTGTGTAGAATTGTGTGCAATTGGAGTTGAAATAGTACATTTTAATTTTATTTTATAAAGAGCTTAAAACCAATAGGCATCACGTGCTGTCATTAAATAAGACACTATAGGGAGAGGGGATCAGCCCTAGCAATATAGTTGCAGAACTAGCCTGGAAATCAACCAGGGCATTATAATTCTGAAAATAACCAGGTTTTCTCCTTCCTGCAATGATCAAATAGGAGTTCGAGCATCTCATATTTTCTGGGAAAGTATTCCACCATCGTGCAGCTGCCACTGAGAAAGTTCGTTCCTCCCAACTAGCGTTCCGGAACCTGGAAACTATAACCTTATTCCCTCCTACCAATCTCATAAGCCCGCTGCCTGCATACCAGTTGAAAGTGGCCCTAAGATAACATGATCCCTGCTGATGGAGAGCCTCATATACAAGAACAGGGTTTTTAAGGGCACCTGCTTCCCAACTGGCAGTCAATGGAGAGTCCTAAAGACATCTCTTACAGAGATGTGTTTATGCAGTCCCAGGACCCACCAAGCAGCCGCATTTTGGATGACCTGAATCTTGTTTAACAAATACTGGTTGGCATTACAGTAGTCAAGGCTAGAAGTAAAAAGCAGATTGACCACTGACACCTTTAACTCCCCTTGGAGAAAGGGAAGAATTATCTTTAAGGTCTTATGGATCCAAAAAGAGAGAACACACTGTTCTATTCACCTGGGTGTCAAATGTCAATGTATTGTCAAAGATCGCCGGCAGATTTTTTGCCGCCGCCACCAGAATGGGCAGTAGAATGCAGGGTTCCGTGCACCATCAGTCAGCCCAGATCAAATTCTCTGCCCCGAAGACGACAATCTCTGTCTTCCCTTCATTCCTTCAAAGCCAGTTCCCATCATCCAAATACTGACTTCGGAGATACATGACCTAATCTTGTCTGCTACCCCTTCCCTATCATGGGAGATGGAAATTATGATTTGGGTATCATCAGTATAGGAAGACACCAGGAATCCAAATGAGCACACCAGCTTCACCAGAGGGGCAACATTCAGGTTAAATAAGGCAGGACTGAGGGAGAAATCCTGCGGAACTTCACAAGCTAAATATCAACCTTTTAGTGTCTAACAATTTTTATAATGGATTTATGTTGGAGTGCAATCCTTTAATTTTATTCCAAACAAATTAATTTTACTTGTATTTGCCTGTAGTAAAAATGCTTTGTGTTATTTTATTATTGTTGGTGTTTAGCAATTACAAAAAATAGTTGTATGTTTGTAAACTAATATTGCTAATTACATTTTCTTGTTGCAGATTTTTAAATTTTTATTTATGTTTTCAATTTCTATTTATTGTATATTTTTAAATTTTCAATCATGTATACTTTAAGTAAAAAAAAAATTGTATAATGTTAGGTAAATAACATTGTTCATTATTTGTTATCAATAAAAATATATGTATACATTGTATGTTGTACATTTTCTACTTTTATTTTCCATTGTTTAACATGCTTTTTAAATTGTGTAACATTTTTATATACATATTTTGAAAATTATTTTATGTATGTTTGATTAATACATTGTAAAAAATTGTACATATTTTATACTTTTAATTGACTCCTTACAACTTTTTATGTGTTTTAATAATACATTGTTTGAAATGTTTGACATGTTTAATAAATATTATTATTTTTTTTAAAATTTAGGACCTGATTGCGAGATTGGTGTTTGGCGTACTGGGTCTGCTACACCTGTACCGCCAAACCCATGGCCGGGCCACCTGCCAGATTACGAATATTTCTCATGACTGATGGGCTTCTTTTAGATTTTCCCATGGACACGGCAAAGGGACCGCCAAAAACAGTTCTTAAATGGCATAGCCTGTAAAGGCCACGACGAGTAGGAACTGGGGTGTATGCACACGGGGGCACATGTTGTGCCCCACTAAATGCAGACCATGCTCAGAGGCACCCACCATTACAGAAAATCATCTATTTTACAACAGTCTGCGCATACAGGAGGAAATTAGGAAGAGGAGGACCAACCCGCTTGGGAGAGTGCTTTCTCTGGCTACCAAGCATCACCTGGAGCCCAGAGGACTGGTGGTGGTTCTCCCCGGGCCCCCTTACAACTCTTTCCCTGGGAGGAGAAGGTCTTGCCGATCCTTCATCCTGAAGGCTTGACAGAAATTCCTGTTGGAGTGGAGACTGGTAAGTTAGGCTGTTGAATGGGTCACTAAACCTAAATGTCCTTATTACTTTTCATTTAACTGTGGATAATCTGTTTTTCAGCATCTGCAAATTTACAAACCTTCATATATTTGTATCAATCTAGTTTGTTTCTTTGTTGTGTGTTTCAATGTAATATGTCTTATTTAAGATTGTCAGTATCAACCTCCATTACATTTTCCAATATGTAATTGTCCTTGTAAGTGTTTTTATACCGAATTACAGTCTTTTATACTAAATGCCTCTCTTTTTAAACTGCATTTTTTCACTATCTACATTTAGCTTTAAATTTTGCAAGTGCTATTAATATTGAATTGAAATGACTACAACTACCACGAGGCTTTGTTTCGGTTTTGTGAAAGTAAGATTGCAAAGTTATCTTGCTCATTCTCTTTTTTTCTACATTTCCACATGTGTTAAGGTGTAATGTATTTATCAATCAATAGTCTGTGCTAAATTTAGAAATGTTGTTAGGTTTAAATTGCTATGTTATCATATCCCTGTTATGCTATAGAACTAATGTCAGGTATGTCACAAAGCAAAGGTTGTTGACTTCAAAATTGTATAGTATGCCCATTTGATACAGAATCTGAATGGTCTTTTCTTTAATTGACTCTGGAAATATAATGCAAATATGATGAATATGATGAATGTTGTATAATTCTATTTTGTATAAGAGTCAGGTGTTTTGCATGCTATGCCTTGGAATGGCTGATTTCAAATGTCTCCCCTTGACTGTGTTCTTTGGAATGTTTGGTGTATTTAATGTACACTTTCTAATTAATTCTTTTTTGTCATTTCAGATCATCTTTTACCTGCTTTTCTGATTTACTTCTGTGTCTGATTTACATTGTCTCTGATAAAACACCACTGAAACGTACAATCATAATGTTAAATATGTTTTTCCTCGTAGGTTGCTACTTTATTAGCTTCAAACACATTCATAATCCAGACTTTTAATAATTGTTTAATTTCATTCATAATGGGCCCAACACTGAAGGTACGTGGACAAACACCTGCAACTGAGGAAACCTTCACACCACACCAGGAACAAGTCTTCTGTTGGGACTCCACTCCTGCAAGTCTGGATGATGAGGAGTTGGATGGCCCATCTGGTGTGCCTGGTAGGCGGCTCCAGTGAGTCTCACTCAGCTCACACCTACACCTACCACTCCAGCTGTTACCACATCTCAGGCCATGGACACGCCCACTTCCTACTTCCTAGCAACATCACCAGAATCATGTACCCTCTAGTCCTGGCTACTGGTCAGTCGATACAACCACCACCACCTAAAGTTCAACTAGGAACCTGTGGGATGAGGCACACTCGGTTAAAGCCACTGGGTATAATAGGTAAGGGCCACCAATTCTTGGAATCCCCCCACAGTCACAAGAGCTGCATCAGTCAGAGAGCTCTAGGACATGAAGAAGTTGCAGAGGGAGCACAATGTATAGATGGAGAATCTCAACTCCAATTTGGGATCCCTGTCTGAAGTGTTGCATATCATTCACACACATATATGTGCTAAGCTTTTCCAGTACCATCTACCCCTTTCTCTGGTCCTACAACATGTGGCCCAAGTACATCTGCCACAGCCCCAGAAAGGATGTCCCTACCACAAGAAGAAATACCAGCACCCAACCCAGTCCCTGCAACTGCCGATTCCTCTTCTCTGTAGGAGGGAACGTCCATCGAGACTACCAGAACGAGAGGACAGTAAGACCTCTACTACTACCAGCAAGAGACGCCAAGCCTAAATTCCGCCAGTTTGGGACTACCATTTACTCTGTGGACTATTTTTTGGGCACATTCACCTTTCTGATGCCAGTTGTATTTTGAACATCGGACTTCAAACAATTTTTGCACTTCAACTGATTTTTTATTTTTTGGTTTGCAATTTTCATTCTCATCCTGTTTTAGTTCATTAGTCTTTGTTTAATAGAATTAAAACTCACAAAGTCTTTCCATCAAAAATGTACAATGTCAAAAAGCAACTGATTGTGTAATCATTAATGAATTGCAAGTAGGTACTGCTTCTCCCAAGTTCTCAACCATGGCAACAAAATACAAATATCAATAACTGAGCAACTAGTAATTTATCACATTTGGCAAAGATCTGTCTGTCAACATGTTCACAAACATAACAATCCATACATAACACAAATTCTCAGTGGCATTTTCACATTGGCAAGTCCAGACCTTGCCACCATGGAAGAAGGGGATACAACGAAAACAATCTGACTAATAACCTAATTATTATAGATTGATGTCATCAGATGGAATCCTACATGAATAACGCCAATAGACAAAATCATGGCAGTACTACACGTTGTGCAGAATGGATCATTACAATACACTGTGCCAGTATCTGGTGGTTTGTCACAACCATGTTTACTTGGTGAACTACAAGAGGTTTATTCTACAATTATGGGACCAATCAACAGCTTCATACACTTTACACTAAATGAGGATTTATCCAATGTGAAGGCAGATTAGTATGCTTTGGCTCCAGTATCACCTGTGGATGGAGAATTGAAGGCACACATATTGCTTTAGTGCCAACACACAACAGAAAATTAGTCCAATGAAATCTTCAAAACTTTCATTCAATCATTGTGAAAGTTGTCTTGGTAGAAGATATGTACACCCATAGTCTCTGTGTGTTTTTCCCAGGATCAACCCATGGTCCATTTGTACTTCAAAACCGCACCATTTAACTGCAAATGTCACAACTTTGAAATGTCCAAAAGACATGGTGAAGAAACCTAAAACAGATGTAAACAAAAAGATGAGAAATGAAACATAATAAACAAGACACATTACAAAGTCATCTTTTTGAGGACATATTTTCAAAAATACAGAGATAAACAATATACATGTGTCAAACCTTTGATCAACAAAGACCTGTGGCCCAGATTCCCCTGAACTTGTCCTTCCTACAAAAAATGTCCAGAAAATACTTTTTTCCTCATGACTTCACTAGTTGGTTTACCAGTTAATGTCATAACATGTAAAGAGATACTAACACTCATGTGCAGAATTAGTGGATGACATCCTGAAGGAACTCAATTCCTTCCTCTTCACCACTCGCCTTTGCGATGTAAGGGATGTTCCGTCGCAGGACTGTGTTGTGCAGCATGCAGCAGGCCATGGTGATTTGGCACACTTATGTTAATGTTAATGTTAGGTGGTGTTTTATATAGCGCTTGGCTGCTCCGGGGAGTGTCCCGGCGCTTTATGATCTACAACAGAAGCACTTAAACATGTGAGTTGAGGAGGACTCTTGTCCAGACAGCAAAATCCAGTCTCAAAGACCCTGAAAGCCCGCTCTACTAGCCGTCATGTTCTTCCATGAGCCTCATTGAAAGAGACTTTCCCTGGCGTTGGTGGATACCTTAGCAGTGCCAAAAACCATGGGAAGTTAGGAGAAGCTAAGTTTCCTAAATGGTCAAAAAAGAGAAGAGCCAAGATATGTAACACAATTCCATATTATTCACCTTGAAATTACCCAAACAGTATTATGTCAGATTGTACTTACAACAAGAAAAGCCCTCTCAGGTCCAAGTTGAGAAATGTGCAGGGGTATGCTACTTTTTCGTAGTACAAAGGAATCATGGGTTGATCAAGACACTTGTGATGTACAAATCAGGTAAGCAGACAACTTGCACATTGATTGAATGGAAGGACTTCCAATTGCAGTAGACTTGTTCCCTCGCTTGTAGTGGCACTAAGGCAATAGCTGTGCCAACAATTGTTCCAACTACATGTAGTAGGTCCCCAAACCACAGAAATTGCCCTTAACATTTGCAGAATCCTCATGTCGTGAAAACTGGATGAAGCAGTTGATATGTCTCATCTTCGAAGAAAGAACTTCTTGTAGCACACCACTGGAAGTTGATTTTGCCATTTCATCTAATAATGCCACAGCGTATTAGATCCTGTTGCCACAGTAAGAAAGTGCTGCCACAAGTTTGACACCTCAGGCTGTTGTCTCCTCACTCTCCCAGGGTTCATATACCTGCATAAAAAAAATTCACAGCATTTGAAAAAATGTACAAATTTCTTTTTAGATACACGACAAAAATTCATGTTTAGTCAAAAATGTATCTGGTTTCTTTACATATCTTACAACAACATGTCAAATGTTTTCTTATTTACAATAATTTTGCCTATTGGTTTAAAAAATAATGTTATTAATGCATTTCAAAAGTATTATTTACATATTATGTTTTATTTTGTAATAAAACAAATACTGTCAACGGAAGTGTAAACAAAATCACACAACCTTCACATTAACCCTTTGGCTGCCAGGACTCCCCCTCTGAGCCACACCCTTTTTTGACTATTTGGGATAGTTCACGCTTACGCCCCATAGATCTTTGTCCACACAAAGTATCCACACCAAATTTCATCATTTGTGTTTTGTGGAAAAATAGGATAAACGTGCTGCAGAAGAAAGCGTCTGGTTTCTTCCCTGCAAATAGTATCAATACAGGGTTTATGGATCTAAAATCACCTTCTTCCCAGCTTTCAGGAACAGGCAGAGTTTTGTCAGAAAACCAACATTTTCCACACAGGTTGGCCTTTTACTTGGACAGAGCATTTTTGTCCTATTTTTTCTCCTTTCAACCTCCTTCCAGTTAGTGGTAAAAATGGGTAAGACACCAATAATGAATCATGGAAAACTATACATTTCTGAAAAGTAGATACAATTCTGAATTCAGAAAATAGGTCATATGTGTAGAATCTTCAAGGTTTTCCTATGGAAAGTAAAAGATGAAATATAAAAGTATTGAAATGTAGTTTTAAAAAACAGCTATGTGTCCCTGCATTTCACAAGCAACTTCTTCAAACTATGGTAGATTTTTGAAAGCTATATACCATTATAATCATGGGACCCTTCTGATTGTAGGGTTATATTAGGCTTGTAGGTTTACCAAAAACCTGAGGTACCCAGAGCCATTAACTGGGTTGCAGCTTGCAAAGTTTTTTCATTGTGTACTGGGTATACAGTAATTCATTTGGTAAAATATAAAGAGTGAATCATCGGTATCAGAAAACCTGTGTATTTCGGAAATTGGGACAAGAAATGGATTTTAGAAGAAGTGGTTATTTGTGCATCTTTGAATTTGTGGGTAGCTATATTACCATGTGAATTAGAGGGTATTGATACAAATTTCTTCTTTTTTTCACACTGTCTTACATTTTGAAGGCGGAAGTGCATAGAAAACAAATACACTTGGTCTACTATTCTGTGTTTGCATAAGCCTTCAGATAAAAATAGTACCTTACTTGCGTGGCTAGGCCTAGTCTCTGCAACAGGACACTGCCCAAACGCTTTGTGGACACCACTTTTTTCAATAAAAAGTGATCCTTATTTCGCAATGTGCCTAACTCTGGATTTTGGGCACTAGGTCAGCCGTAACCTAAGGAAACCTGGAAAAACTGTACTTTTTTCAAAACTAGACACCCAAAGGAATACAGGATGGGGGGACTCTTTTCAGGTTCTGTTACCCAGAATCTCTTGCAAATCTCATACTTTGTAAAAAAACACATTTTCGTCATATTTCTGTGATGGAAAGATCTGAAATCTGGAGCGAACAACAAACGTCCACCCAGCATTTCCCCAAGTCTGCCGATAAAAATGGTACCTCACTTGTGTGGGTAGACTTAGTGCCAGTGACAAGAAACAGCGCAAAACACAACAGGGACCCTTTTTTGCAATATGCATAGCTCTGGATTTTGGGACCTAGCTCATCCGGCCCCTAGAGTAACCTAGCAAACCAATACATTTGTGAAAACTAGACACCCAGGGGAATCTAGGCTGGGGTAACTTGTGTGGCTCCCACCAAGGTCTGGTTCCCAGAATCCCTTGCAAACCTCAAACTTTGTACAAAAAAAATCCCTCACATTTATGTGATAGAATGTTCTGGAATCTGTGAGGATACACAAACTTCTACCGACTGAGCATTTCCCTAAGTCTCCCAATAAAAATGGTACCTCACTTGTGTGGGTAGGCTGAGTGCCCGTGACAGGAAACGGCCCAAAACAGAATATAGACACATCCAATTTTTCCAGTGAAAACTGCCTTTTTTTTGCAATGTGTCTAGCTGTGGATTTTGAGCCCTAGCTCAGCCGAAACCTAGAAAAACCAAGCAAACCTGTACATTTTTGAGAACTAGACACCGAGAGAAATCCAGGATGGGGTGACTTGTGCAGCTCTCACCAAAACCCCTTGCAACCCTCAAACCTTGTCCAAAAAACTCATTTTCCTCAAATTTCTGTGATGAAAACTTCTGGAATCTACGGGGAGCCACACATTTACACCCACCTAAAATTCCTCCAAATCCTCATATAAAAATGGTACCTCACTTGTGTAAGTAGGCCTAGTGCCTGCAACAGGAAATGTCCCAAAACGTTTTGTGGAGACATCAAAATTATTTATCACGAAACCTGACAATATGGTTTTGGTCCCAGGCTTGATGACCATCTAGAGGAACCTACCCAACCTAGACATATCTGAAAACTAGACACCCATAAAAGTCCAGGGAGGTGTAGCTTGCATGGATTCCCCAATATTTTCTTACCCAGAATCCTATCGAAACATCAAATTTAGATTGAAAAATAAAACATTTCTCACATTTCTGTGAGGTAAAGTTGTGGGATCAACAGGCCAACACCATTCCCCCAGGTCTTCCGATAAAAACTGTACCTCACTTGTGTGGGTGGGCCAAGAACCCGCAACAGGGAAGGGCCCAAACATATTGTGGAGACATCAAAATTATGCATTAAAAAACGACCTGGTTTTGTAAGGCGGGTACATGCGCGTTTAGTCTCAGGCTAGGCGGCCATCTAGGGAAACCAACCAAACCCAGACCTTTCTGAAAACTGGACAACCGGGGGAGTCCAGGGAGTGTCACTTGTGTGAATCCCCCATCGTTTTCTTACCCGGATTCACTAGTAAACCTCAAATTTAGCTAAAAGAAAATCATATTTTCTTCATATTTCTGTCTGGCGTCACCACACCAGCACACATTTCCTACCGCCCAGGGCTCCCCTTGGTCCCCCGAGTAAATTAATGCCTCACTTGTGTGGGTGACTAAGGGCCTGCTCTTGAGAAAGATAGCTATTGAAGGGATAGCACAGTGAGCTCTAAGTGCTATATTTTTTAACATAAGTTTTTATTCGATTCTGCATTGGAAACCCAAAAAAGTGAGGTATCATTTTCATCATGAGACCAAGGAGAACGCTGGATTGTAGGAAATTTGTGCTGATGCGTTGATTACTAATTTCACACTGCCCAGCATTCCTCTCAGTCTCTCGATAAAAATTATACCTCACTTGTGTGGGTGCCCAAAGCAGTGACAGCCTAAAAATATCTGAAAAAACTGCTCTTCTGGACCAACTTTGATTCTTCCACAGTTTTTCATTTATAAGTTTTTAGGTTCTCTGCTTTGGGCACTCACTTAAATGAGGCATTATTTTTTTCAGGAGACAAATTTGTGCTGGCGCAATGATACAACAAATGTTACACACTGAAATGTGAGATCAGTGTGAATTGTTAGCTAGATTTGAGGTTTGCAGTGGATTTTGTGTAATAAAACACTGGAGGAGCCACACAAGGCACACCGCCAGCCAAGCGACATCCACACATAACATCAGCTAAGCGCCATCCATGCACACCACCTACCAAGTGCCATCTACACACACCCCCAGCCAAGCATCATCCAAGCACATCACCAGCCAAGTGACAGTCCACGCACACTGCCAGCCAAGTGACAGTCCACTCACACTGCCAGACTGCTTTAGGCAGCTGCCGCTCTTCCAGGATGCGACGTCCTGCATTATTTCCTGGAAGCTGAGTCTGGTGGTGATGGGGTCCTTGGTAAAGGAGAGGATGAGTTGGGTGTCGTCGGCGTAGGATACTATGCTGAATCTATGCTGTTTGATGATGGTGGCAGGGAGCCATGTAGATTTTGAAGAGCATAGGGCTGAGCGAGGATCCTTGAAGTACTCCACAGTTGATCTCTGTGGGTTCAGAGAGGAAGGGTGGGGATGTTCCTTGTATGCCGGCATCACGGAGTATGGCGGTGAGAGTGTGGTGGGAGACAGTATTGAAGGCTGCAGAGAGGTCAAGTAGGATCAAAGCTGTGGAGTGGCATTGGTTGAGGAGCGTGCAGATGTCATCTGTAGCAGCGAGTAGCTCCGTCTTGGTGCTGTGGTTGCAGCAGAATCTGGATTGGGAGGGGTCAATGATGGAGTTCCCTTCAATGAATTTCATTAGTTGGACATTGACGGTCTTCTCAGTGACTTTGGCTGTGAAGGGGAGAACGAGATGGTTCGGAAGTTATTGAGGTTCGTTGGATCCCCTGAGGGTTTCTTGAGTAGGGGCTTGACTTCTGCACATTTCCAGTCATCGGGGAAAGTGCCGGTTTTGAAGGTGGCTACGATGGTGTGGCATAGTTCCGGTGCGATGGTGGTGGAGGCTCTGTAGAAGATGTGAAGGGGCGGGGTCTGTGGGGCTCCTGAGTGAATGTTTTGCATTGTTGATGCGGTGTCTTCGGTGGTGACTGGGGTCCTGGAGGAGATGGTGGGATGGCTGGTATTTCTGGAGTAGGGACTGGTTTGGGAGTCAGGTGTCTGATCATTGAAGTTGTCATAGAGGGACTTGATTTTCAAATGTAAGTAGGAGCCGAGCTTTTCTCAGAGGTATTGGGAGGGGGTAATGTCCATGGTTTCGCTGATTGGTTTGGGGAATTTATTGGATGATGCTGAAGATTACTTGGAGTTGCTGGAGTTGGCGATGATCTTGTTCTGGATGAAAGTCCTTTTGGTGGATCTAATGAGTTGGTAGTATTTCTGTCATGGTGTTCTTGTCTGTGGTGCGGTCTAACAGGTATTTGCTGTTTTTCCAATTATTCTCGAGAAGTCTGTAGGTGTGACTGGATTCCTGGAGGTCGGCGGTGAACCAGGTGGACTTTCTGGTGCACTGTCTGTCTGGGTTGCGGAGGAGCATCTGCACAGTTGGCAATCCATCTGTGAAAATTCTTTGGCTGCGAGGTTGGCTCATCTGTGACCTTGCTCTAGTTTCTTCGTAGCGAGCAGGGTGCAGGTTTGGGGGCGGTTGGTTTGTCTACGCTGAATTGTACGCAGTAGTGGTCTGTCCAGGGGGGTTGCGTGGTGTGGCTGAAGTGGATGTTGTTACCTCCTGTGAAGATTGGGATGAGGATGTGTCCTGCATTTGTGGGTGGGGATGTAGATGAGTTGTTTCAGTCCGAGGTAAGCAAGGTTGTCCAGGAGGGTGGCAAAGTTGGGGTCGCTGAGGTTGTCAAGATAGAAGTTGAGGTCTCTGAACAGTAGGTAGTCCATGGAGGAGATGGTGTGGGGCACAATGAGGTCGGCAATGGTGGTGGTTAACGCGGTTCGGGCCTGGGAGGTCTGTAGGCCAGGGTGCAACGTAGGGTCATTCTGGGGCTGGTCTGGATCAGGAATGGAGGTGTTTGATGGTGGACGGGCTGTTGCTCGTGCTGGAGGTGGTGAGTCGGAGAGAGCTCTGGTGCACAGTGGCAAGTCCTCCTCCCGGCCAGTTGTTGCAGTCCTTTCTCTGGATATTGTATTCGTTGGGGATGGCGGTGGAGATGTCGCGATGGAGGTGGGGTTGGTCGACCTTTCCATGAGGGAAAGCAACATCTGGCACCTGGGTGTAAATGAGGTCCCAGATCTCTACATCGTGTCTGTGCAGGGACCGCATGTTGAGGAGGATGCACACAGGGCTTTAGGGGTGCTGGCGTCCGGTGTGGGGCGGTTGCCATGGGGGTGCAGAGGGTGTTGAAGGTTTGCAAAATGCTTGTTATTGTTGTGCCTGATCTTTGGAGAACTGGCCATGGGAGGCGTTTGGAGTAGACAGCTGGCAGTTGTTGTTCATTCCGAGATTGATTGCGAGGAGGGCAGCTGAGTCGTAGTGGTGGGTGTTTGGAGATACAGGGTCTCTGGAACTGGTCGCGGTCAGATCACAGACGGGCGCAGACGGGCTTGCCTTTGGTACGCCAGCAATGCACCCACTGCGCACAGCTGCTGCCAATCAATAAGTTTGGGGGAGGAAAGAGCAGCTGGGAGGTGGGAACATCAGGGGGGAAAGGCTGCGGGGCAGCAGCAGCGGGAAAAGGGCGACAAATGCAGGCACGGAGGACAAAAACAAAGGGCACAGGCACAACAACAAGCAAAAAGGGCAAAAATAGACAGAATCACAGAAAATGACAAACATCAGGCACAACAATAACAAGCATTTGCAATGCAATCGGTCTCGTCTTTGGGACCTTATCTGTATTTAGCTATGCAGCACATTAGCCTGGGTGCTGACACATCTACTGTTCTTTAACATGGAGGGAAAGTAGGCACCAAACTGCATGACATGCCAGGTATGGGAACACATGGAGAGAAATATTGCCTTTCAGCGGAAAATAGTATAGTACAAACTTCTGTTTTTAATATAAAATTAGGGTCTTCAGGGGTCATATCACTGAAAATACAAGATTTGAAAAAAAATGATTGTCTACAGGTGCTCTTGGACGACAATTTCTATGGACTAGAATCTCGAGAATGCTAAAGTGATTCTGGTATTTTACTGACCTCTGCTCTGTGTTTTCTATCAATAAAGTTATATAGAGGCAGCTGAACAAGCAAAAAGCAATTCTGGTATATTACTGACCTTTAGCGCCAAGAAACCGCTTGGTAGTCGAGCGCTTTATAAATATTTTAAAATTCAAATTCAAATTTACTGGTCGTTTTCTATCAAGACAGTTAAATAGATGCAGTTGAACGAAGAAAATGTCCTACGCGGAAGCAGACATGACCTCGGGCTGATCTCCAGAGCCCACACAGTACATACACATATAAGTATATACCAATATAAGTATATGTTAGAACTGGGATTTCTGGTTGGCTAAGGCTTACGCCAAAACCAGGCAGAAACCACCATTCTAGTCAGGGCCAGGGAGTCACACGCCAAGATAACCCCTGCTCACCCCCCTGGTAGCTTGGCACGAGCAGACAGGCTTATCCCGGAGGCAATGTGTAAAGCATTTGCACACGCACACAACAGCAACAACATCCTAGGCACACCACAAAAGGAACTCCGCATAAGGTTATATAAAATAACTTTTGTATTATCAAAACAAATCAGATAGTAATCACACAATATACATGGTGCCAACTGGCACAGGCAATATTTACAAGGGATTATTTACACCAGGGCAGGGCCACATGAGCCACTGTCAGAATCAACACTTAGCAGAAATAGCACTTCTGGAGCTTAGAATAAGTGTAGCACAAAATAACAATTATAGGTCACAACCAGTAACCACGGTTAACAGGTAGGTACACACTACGCAATACTAATAACCATAGGCCTAGATCACGCATGGACACATAACCTCTCTAGTATAACATACTAGGCAAAGCAAACTTCTAAGCATGAGCACCTTTAGAAGTCTAACACAAGCATAAAGGCAAAGCACATTACTCAGCAATCACGTTTAGGCCTAACCAGTAAAAATACAGAAGGCAATCTCCTCACTAGTTTAAACACATTAGACTCTGCCTCCTAAGAATAAATCACATTTAGGGGCATAACTCACAGTGAAGTAAACTCTTACTAACATAAACCTACATAGGTAAAAACACCTCACAATCATAGTAACATCACATTGCGAAAAAATCACACTAGGCAATTACCATCATAAACATAGTAAAATCACATTGCGCAAAAATCACCTTAGGGCCTTGCGCTGTACCCACATACCAGCCTCCTGGCCAACTGGCCATCCCAAGAAGGGGCTCAATTGCCCTGTGTCCAGAATGTCAGGGCGCGCTGCCACGCAGCGCCAGTCAGGGGTGCGCCACCGGCGCAAACCTAAACCTTGCAGCTGCCCACTAATTGCTGGGCAGCTGATGACATAAACAGGGCCTTAACGTTGCAGGTGGCACTAAGTGCTGCGCAGCTGTAGAAGGCCTGGCACCTCTGTGCCATCTCTGTCCCTCACAAGGACTCTCTCTCCCTTGGCACCTAAACAGTGTTTCTGCCCACTAATTGCTGGGCAGCTGGGAAACAACAAAACTGCAACAGGGTCCTCACTGACCCTAGAACAGGACTGCGCCAACTGTTGGAGCCATCTGGCTCTGAAATCCACTGTGCACCTCGGAGCCCTCTAGGCTCTATAATCATAATGAGGCAAAACATGGGGGCAAGAACCTGGGCCCTTCAAAGAAATATAGCCCACGTTGGAGCCTTCACGGGGCTCTACACAAAATATGCCCCCGGAGGGGGCACGCACAGGCTCTGGGACAAACCTGGGGTCCTAACACCAATGTCCCCAATACGTGGGAGTGGCCCGCTCCAAGAAGGGGCCGCTTGAGGGATGAAATGCCCATCATGGGCAGCACGGGACCACGGGGCCTGGGGACCCCCTCTGGGTGCCCTCTTCAACAAAAGGAATGCCCGGTCATTGGAGCCCTCTGAGGCTCTGTTAAAACGTGGGGCGGCCCACTGCCATTTGGGCCACCCTACCTACACCCTTGTCATTGTGCCTCTCTCCAGCACCAACAACAGCCCCAGCCCTTTTTACTCACTGGGCTGTTGTCCTGGCGGGGGCTCCTCCTTCACTCGCGGTGGAGCAGCTCCTTCAGGCGGTGGTGTGCGCGGGACTCTCCCTCTACATGGGAGCCCCATACCACCGCTCACGCCGGCACTTTCACCCGGTCCTTGCTGCCTGTGGCAGATACCACGGGGACCTGCGGGTGAGCCCCCACCTATTTTCGGGGGCTCTCACTTTCGGCGTGGTGGGCAGCATCTCTGGTCTGCCTCTTCACACGGGAGACCGGCAAAACGGCCACAGGCTTCCCCCAGGCAAGGGGGAAGCGGAAATCATGCTCGCCAGGCCCCGCCCCGAGTCAGGCGGGCGCGGGACGGACATCCGGGTTTGGCGGCATTCCCCTCGGTGCCGCGGCGGTGATTTCCCGGGAACAATAATGAGGGGTGGGCACCCTCGATTGTAAAAATAATTAAATAAACGGGGTGGCACCCGTAATTAGAAATATAAAGGGGGCCTAATGCAGGGTAGGCTCCTGCTATCAAGGGCCACAGGGGGAATCCTTACGAGGGGGTTTCCCTCGATATGGGCTGCAGCGCCGCACTGCTCAGCCCCCAGGCCCTCCCTTCTCTAGGGAAAGTACATAAGTACATAAAAAGCATGCCCAGTTCAAAAATAAGGCGCAGGAAGGCTGCTGTTGGTTCTGGCAAGGGCAAAAGCAGCCAGTAAGGTTCCAGAAAAGAATAAAGCGCTCCAAGGAATTTCTCCAGCAAGTCAAGGCATCCAGGGGCTGGGCAGGGCCCAGGGAGGCAAGCTTTCCCGTGGCCCAAGCAGCAGCACGCCCCTGGTAGATTCGAGTCAGAAACAAGAACATTTTCAGAGTGTCACAGGACCCTTTTTATACTGAAAATCCTTTGTCTAGCAGGGTTCAGGCAATGTGAGAACCAGCTATAACTGGTTATGGAGAACTCCTTTCACTGGCCAGGTTAGGGACATCAGATGCACCACAGGGGGGGGGGGGGGAGCCAGCATTGTGGAGGGAAAACCCAGCCCTATTCAGGTCCCAGGTGTACCCCTCCCTCACATCAGCATGCTAATCTATCCATTCACCACCGGGGCAGACCCATCCTGACTCCTGGAACCAGGCTCACCAGCCAGCTCCAGCCAATCACACGCCAGACACAAATTACACTAACATGTCATCTTCTAGAAGTGGCACTTCCACACTAGACACATTCATGCCGCATACATCATTGCACAGCATTCACTCCCACGAGTTCGCACATACCAAACTCGACCCTGCACTCCCCACACATCAGGAACTACCATGGTCACACATATTCCCCATGCATTTCTATGGGAGGACAGGTCACTCTCACCACACACACAGAGAGCGCACACACTTTACACTGGACCACAGTGAAAAAGTGCGCAGAGACCTAAAATCACCAACACCAGGTTACAGAAACAGGCTAGGCAAAAGCAAAAAGTTTCAGGGTGAACCTGCCAAAAGGGCCGGGTCCAACACTATGTATGATGTATATCTGAATGAATGATTTGGGATACATTTTGAAGGTTTCATCAATCATCCAGGGTTGACATTGGCTAAGTTTTATTAAGTTGTCTTGCTGTAGAGAATATTAGGATTTGTTTCTCATTATTTAGGTTCTCATGTGAAAGGAAAGGATACTCACGATGTGTTATTGTTCAATGTTCAGGTATGCATATGTCTTAGTATACTATATTCTAGGGGCAGGTGGGGTATCACTGGTGACTTTTTTAGTTCATGCAATTAAACTTTTGAAAGTAGATATGTGTGGTTGTTCTCCTGTTATATGTTAGAGGACTTTCGTTAGTATATCTTTCAGGATTCTGCTTGGTGGTTCCTGGGAGCTAGTGTTTGCCTCTCTTATTACTGCAATCATTCTCTTACTATGTATGCCACATTTGGGGGATGGATATGCTCCCTTACATGAATTACATTATCTTTTGTAGTTGCCCTCCCATAGTTTTAATATTATTTATCATATTTGCAGTTTATATTTTCTGATTATGCACTTTCTTGGCTGTAGGTGTAGCCCATATGATTTAGCAACAGATTTCCTTTCTGTGAAGTGATACATTTGGTAACTCAGTCATTAAATGTGAAAATAACGTAATAGTTTAAATATATATTATATGTTAACGTGTGCATATTTGTTATACACTTGTAAAAAATGCAACTACTTCTATTAAGTATACATAATAGAAGTAGTTGCATATTTACACCTAAACACAACATACATACAAGTGTATGTTGTGTTTAGATGTTTCACATGGCTTTGTAGCTTTTTCATTGGGTGAAAAAAACATGTTTTATTTTAAACGTTAATTTGTTGGTTGCTTGTAGAGGTTGAGCTTGTTAGGTTTATTTTTACACATTATTATGGAGGGTTTATCATTTCAATGAATTATTTTTTCAATATATTTTCCTGGTTTGTTATTCTTGTTATTTTCTGGCAAGTTAACAGTTTTGAAGTCATATATTTTTTCTTTTAGGAAGTCTATTTTAAGAAATTGAAGTTGGAGAGTGTGTAAGTATTTATTTGCTATTTTAAGTTTTTAAAGGTAATACCAGTTCTGTTTTTAGTTTAAAAATAGGTTTTCCTTCCCCGGCTAAGTAGTGGTTGATTTGTATATATTTTTTCTTTAATGGTCTGATGAGAGAATATACCAGAGTTTATTTGTCTTACAGCTTTTAGTTTTTGAAATATTTAGTTATTTAATATTAGTGTGGATTTATATTGTTGATTTCATTATTTGTTTGTTTAATTTTATTTATTTTTGAGTTTGATATAGTGCTAATGAGACATGAAGGTATCCAAGTGCTTTACATACTAAGAGAATACGTTTACTCAAAATAAATATAAGGAGATTCATGTGGGTCAGGTCAGTCATAAAAGTAGTAAGAAACCACACATCATTGCGATATTGGAAGATAGTCACCAAAGGTATATAACAGTACAGCATTAAGGTAATGTTGCTGAGACAGATGGGAGACTAAATGAGTCAGAACGGCCTTGTAGGATCGGTTGAAGTAGGTAGGGAACTGTATTTCAGTGTGTGCAAGTGTTTAAGTAGTTGTTGAGCTGCAGAAATGTGAGGTCCTATTTGAAGCAGGGAATGGAAGGGTTGCAGTGGAGATATTTGGTGGGTGAGTTCCAGATCCTAGGAGCCTAGCCTGAGAAGGAGCGTGCCAGGAATTCTTCAAATTGAGAGGTATGAGATGAAGAGAGTTGGAGCTTTCAGTGACCTGCTCTCAAAATTTTGGTTTCAAGGTATTTTGGTTTTTTGTATGAAAGACTTTCTGAGTGATAGAAAGACTTTACGGAGTCAGATATTGAGAGAGAACAGATATTGAGGGAGCATCCAGATTCTTGAGCCATTCTTGAATTGAAAAGGGTTTTTTTGGGGGGGAGAAGAATGGTAGTTCCGTTTTTTGGGGGTTGAGCTTTAGGTGAAAGTTTTGTATAGCCAAGTCTGTATATTTAGGATCAGATGTACGAAGCCATTTAGCATTTAACGGGCTGAATCGTTATTTCAGTTAAGAAATTCTAAATGGCCTTTTCCTATGTACACAGGCCAAATCTTGGACGCAATTTGTGATTTCAACCCAGTGGAAATCAAAAGCTGTGACCACGATTTAGGGAGTCGTAAATAGGGATTACCTATTTGCAATTGCCAAAGCACAAGGACAAATAATTTCCTAATTGTAAAGAGTATGCGTTCACCAGAGGTGTGATAGATGGTGTGGAGTTTGGTAGGAGTGATGGTTCTAGTTGTATTTTATTGGTTGACTTAGTTTAGTTTTAATGTGTTTTTCAGTTGAGTCGTTCTATAACAAACGCTAATTTAGGTTTTATATTTGATTTATGATATATGATTTAATATATTTGTATATACATTAATTTATATAAGTATTTCCTAACATTTAGGTTGTGTTTATATGCTTGCAGTCAATAGTGATTTTTGTTGGGGGGTTGTATTGTTAATATTTTATATATAGATTATTTGGGGTGAGTATATTTTGTTGATGTAATATATTTTTGCATAATTTAAATATGTATATAACAGTATTTTTTAAAGTAATTGTTTTATGTAAAAGTGTTTTTATATGTTGCTTAATAATTATTTAATTATTTTGCCAATAATCGTTTAGTCAATATTATTGGATACAATAATTCTGATATAGTATATGTTTATTTAAAAGTGATGATATTTTTGTTTCCAAGATTTTCTTTTTGATATCAATATTTTTGACAACAACATTTGTGTTCTTGATATTTCTGCATTTTATAGTTACTTTTAGAAAGTTGATATTTTTGTAATCGATATTTGATTTGTGATATTTTTGTGTTTCGATATTATAGGTAGAAATATTATGTCAGTGATGTAATTTTATACCTGCTGTCAGCTTTGAAGTGGAAGAAGCTTCTAAAATTGTCCCCCACAGAAGCATCTGGAATTTTCTGCTTCCCTTCTCTAGTCCTAGATTGACTGGAGTCACAAAAGGCTAGTGTGAATTTCTTTATGTATGAGCTGAGGCAGCTCCTTGGAATTATAAGTGGGGCTGCGCATAGCTTTTCCTCCCTATCCTGCTAGCATAGCTTTTCCTCCCCATCCTGCTAGCATGGCCCATCCTGACAACACCCAACTACATCTAATTAAGGGACCCAGGAACAGGCTGCAGGCACCGAATGGTTAGGACATATAAATTCCTGGCATTTTCAGCAGTGTGACTTAAGGTCTGACTTTACCATTATCAAGGATTTAAAATGTCAATCCCTTAGACACTAAGCATTGTATTCCTACCTGCTCCCTAACAAAAGTCATCACTTATTAAATGTAATACAGCATCCCAATGTTAGGGCTCACTGCAGGGAAAATCAAGTTTGAAATGTTTTGCTTCCAGAAAATGTCAAACTTAAAAGTACATGTCCAGCATTTTAAATACACTGCACCGTGCCCTAGGGAGTGTGTAGGGCCTCCCATAAGGGTGATTTATATGTATTAAAAAGGAAATTTTAGGTCTGCCAAGGGGCTTATTTTGCCAGGTTGAATTGGCAGTTTACAATTTCACACGGGCTGCAAAATGGCTGGCCTGAAACATGTGTTAAGAACTGCTTAAGTGGGTTACACAATAAATGATGAATGTAAAAATAAGTGTCACATAGATATTACAAATGCCACAGCTGTATCATGGAGCACGGATGGCAAGGGAGGTACCATACAACATCATGGTCTTCATTGCTGGTTGGACCCACAGCAAGATACTTGTTGTCTCTTGTAACTTCTCCGACTGACTGACCCAGTTAATAGGGCCACAAAAGTAAACTACCTCATCAGATCCTATTTGACAGCTTAAACATTTGTCAGTTTTAACAGATGCACAGCTCTCAAACAGGCTACAGTAAAGCACTCACTATATTTCTTTCTGCAGCACTATGGGGCTTATTTACAAGCCCCGTCTGCCGCCGGTGCAACTCTTTTAATATAGGGAAAAGTGACGAACCGGAGGAGCAAGGGGCTTGTAAAAAGGCCCCTTTATTTCATAAAATGGTGTTACCAAACATGTAATAGGTACTTGGGTCTATTCACAAAAACACTCTGTAGTACGTAAAGTGGAACTGGTCTACATACTCTTGCAAGTCTTTGTCAATTAAAAGCAAAACATTCAAAATAGGACTTCAATTGGAATATTCAGGGAGAATTCACTTAGAATTCATACAAATAGATGGACTGTACCCTCATCCCACTTTTACTGTAGGAAAGCAGGACGCTTTGGGGCAGATTCACAAAGTGATCGAGTAGGTACAAAGAGCAGTAGTACTCAGAAATGTATCATCTGAACCAACAAGTAGTTGCAGAAAGCCAGCCTTTGCCCCACATTCATGAGATGGGAACTAACTTGGGGGACGCCGTAGTGTTCTCTTCTTTGCATTTGACTGCCGCACATCATAAACTAGCGCTTCACAAGGAGTCGCGTGACCTTGTGCCATCCGTCACGCCCAGCTCAGCATCCAGTGCCTGACGCTTGCCCTTTGGCAACAATGCCACTTGTGGTGTTTTTCATAACACTTTAGTCCAAGAAATGAAGCGGCCCTGAGCTTTCCAAGAAAATGTTCTTTTTTTTCCTCAATACCAAGAAAACCACCTAGAAATATTGTGGGAAGTTCTTAGAATCAAAGCTAGAAGTTTGACTCTAAAGAAAGAGACGTGCACGTTTTTCCAGGCGTGTGGTACCCAAAACATGCTTGATTGATGGCATCCTTCAATCCCTTGATCCTTCCAACAAGGACAAACTTTGGTCTTTATTAGGTGTAATGTGACACAGAAGTGGAAAACGTCTTGGAAGTTGTGAAGTTTAATCATTCCCTCAACACCTTTGAATGTAATAATATATATTTTAGGACTATTATGTCCTCATTTCAATCCTTACACAATTGGAACAAAATGAGATTCTCTAATTCAGGTTTCCAATGTATTAGGAGGAGATGTTAATGCAAAAAGTAGAGAAGCTGAAATTATGAAGTTCATCGATAGCGTGACGAGTTTGCATTATTATAGACTGCAAACCCCAATTTATAATAACTGCATCAGATGTAAGAAGAGTAGAATTACGAAAATGACCTTATGCTTTGTTCCCTTGTTGATGCTGAAGCATCATTTTAAACACTCATTCTGTAGAGGACAATAAACATATCCCATTGAATATATTTTGATAAATAGCTGAACTTTTTTCACCATTAGCAAAAGACTTAGGCCCTTATTTATGAGGCCTTGCGTCAGTTTTGCCCGCCGGTGCGTCACTTTTTGTGACGCACCAGCGGTGTAAAAAATGCGCCTCGTTGCGCCATATTTAAAAAGTGACGCATCTAGGTAGATGCGTCACTTTTCAAACCCCTGCGCCACATTATACCTGCGTCAGGTATAATGTATGCAGAGGGGGCGTTCCCCCGCAAAAAGCCTCCTAATAGTGGCGCAGTGAAATCTATGAGATTTCACTGCGTCACTTTTAGGACGCTCTTGCTTCAAAATCTTGCGCCTGCCTCACAGCAGGCGTAAGACTGACACAAGCCCTTTCACATGGGGCTTTCCCCATGTGAAAGGACGCATTGCTGGAGTTGCGTCACTTTTGTGACACACTCCAGCAATGCGTCACTTTTGCGCTTACAGATACGTCAGAAATACTGAAGTATCTGTAACTCCTTGTGACATGATGCCTCATACATTAAATATGACGCATCAGGAATGTCGCAAGGAGTGCGCAGTGAAAAGTGACGCATCGCTGTTTTCACGCAGCGATGCGTCACTTTTCATAAATGAGGCCCTTTGAGGGGCAAGCATGGGTAGGTAGTGACCATTTGCCTATGCTGGTTAACCCGGTGTGGTTTCCAGTGGGGGACCAAATTAGCACTTCTCCTGTCATTTGTAAATTCAGTAATGAATATATACTAAGGAAAAACTTAATCGGCTTGAGAGCAACAGGGTTGAGACCTGGAGAACGTTAAAGATAAGACTAAGGTACTTCATCTTAGCCAGGAACCCGTATTATATAATTGCATAAATAATTGATTAGTATCATAAACGCAAATATCACTGTGGAAGCATCAACAAGGAAGAGAGCGCAGTGAAGAATGAGGTATTCAGAATAACTTTTAATCTTTATTTAAAAACAGAATGGCTTGTACACTCATAAAAGCATTGAAAATATTAAAGCGTTATAAGAAGATGAATAGGAGGAAAAAGAGGGGAGCTGTCCATGCAGTATAGTGGTGAAAGACAGGATTAATCACTGATAAAGATGTTAAGGGATATTCGACGCTGGCTGCTGATGGTTAAACCAACTCAAAACTCACAAGGCATTCATTTAAATGCTCAGTCAAGTTTTACGTTGTGCGTGAGGCAAAATAGAAATGTATTCTACTTCTATCATAACATGGTGGGGTTGCTCAGTTAAATATTACAGTTAACAGTCGCATAAGGGAAGGGTTCTCCTTGAGGCCCTTCCCCTTTAAGGTTGTAAAAAAAAAGGTTTGCAGAAGACAAGACAGTTGTCCAGGAGACCCCTGCCTACTCTTAAAGAAAAAACAAATTTCAATTTTCCTTTTTAATGCAGTCCTATTTCATTTAAAGTAGGAAGGAAGGAAGTTTACTTCATTGAAAGGCAGTCACAGACATGTTAGTCAGCTGGCCTCAGCAGGCCTCCTTCCCTGTGAAAGCATCCAATCATAAAAAGTCAAAGTGTGACATACCTCATTAATATTCATGAGGTGAAACAGATTGCAAGTACATAGGTTGGTTCTTAAAATTTATGACCAGCATTTTCGGACCAGATATTCGCACATCTGCCCACATTTGTTGCAGGACATGTATACAGAGGAAATGCGGCTGAAAGATATATTTAGAATGAAAAAGAAATGCACTACAAAAAGATTGGAATTAAAGGGGTCAATTGCAATATACAACATAACAAGGTCATTTTAATGGGAGATGGCTCCAATCAAAGTTTAAAGGGGAAATCATATGAATACTCTTTCAATGCAGACAAAACTTACACAGCAAAGAAGAAATCGCTTACGGAAATGACTAACTATACAATGACCTAAGGGAGTACATTAATATGTTTTACATTTATCACCCATGTAGAAGACTGATGTTAATGAGTAGTAGACTCCTTTAAAAGTTATTTTAATCCAATGATGTAGAAGCAAACTTAGGTCAGGATTACCTCCTATTTTTCTTTTATTTGCAACATTTTAAAACATGAATATTCTTAATAGATTTTTCCACAAAATATTTGTAGAGCACATGCAGTACTTCATTTAAGCTGGTGGTTTCCTGTGCTCGGCGCCCTCACTTATTTGCCAGCACTGGCTCTACTGATAATCTACCACATGGTTGCGATGTCTGTCTAATTTAGGGATGAGCACAACAACAGTGTTTAATAAGTCAATATACAATAAAAAGGAATACTACTGTACTCCCACATCATTATTATAACTTTGGGTGGCTTGGAATAGTCTGAATTGTCACACTTGTAGGAGTGTGATGGTTAGTAATTGTGTTGGCACTGTCACTGACAGAGTTAGCAGGGGCAGTGGGGGTGCAGACTGCAGTGACCTCGCAAAAAGGTCCCTTGCACTTTTTGTTTACAAATTGAGCACTGACCACATGTATTAAAAGCAGTTGGCAAGAGTAAATAGATTGATTTATTCAGGAAAGCCTGAATTTGCCTTCAGGACCAGTATGAACGGAAGCTCACCTGTGAGACAGATGTTGCTTGGTTCTCATTCTGTATATAAAAACGGCATGGACGGCAGAGTGCATGACTAACTCTGTCTCTCCACCCGGCATGGAGTGAAATGAAACAATGTTAACCCAACTGAGCAGGACGATAGGCGAGACAACGTTGGATTACAAATCCGGGTGATCACCTGCCCCCGTGGCATGCATTAATTTGTATTTCTGAGAGGCTGAATTAAAAGAAACACCGTGACAACTCCCTGGCGTCCCGATCGCAAAATGGCAAAGTAGCCTATCTAGGCTAGACGCTGAGGTATCAAGTCAATTGCATCTCAGCCTGATGAGAAACTATCGGTTTCTGGGGACTACCAGCGTGATCTCAACCTACCAAGGTACTGAACTTTGATTTTTATACTAACCAGCAATACATCTTGGTCAGCGTGATGGACCTCAATCACTAGATATTGGTGCGAGATACTCTTTCACGGCCTGGACCTAGCCCATAGCTGGAGTGAATCTATTTCAAACTTCTCACATAAATATTTGACAAAAATCCAACAAAAATAATTACACTCTACAAATCAAGTTTGGTTTATCGAAGCTTATATTCTTTCAATATCCTTTGATAATGCTTCTATTTTCTTTTTTATCTCATTTGTGTTCACATTTCATTCAAGGAAAAAATCATTTCTTCATGACTAATTCTACATAATCTATTCACAGATCATAACATCAATATTATTGACATGAATATACTGTTGATGGCGATTGATGGTGGTTTGCCCAATGCATTTCCGGACATGTAGTCCCTTCCTCAGGGGACTCTGTAGGTGAAACAATGTAAAAAAAGAAAATCATTGCACATATCAAGGTATCAAAGCACCATAATTCAATAATGAAGGTTTCATAGTTTAAAGCCAACTAAAAAGATTGAGACACATCAGTTGCCATATGCATCTAGTGTTGAACTTAAATGTGCATATAAAGTTTCCTGTGTGTACCGAGTATGAGAGATTACAGAGTTATTCAATTCTATTTGGGGAATTGCTATTTTGTAGCTGAGGTGAACGTTACAAAGGTTAGATGGATGTAACAAACTAGACATTTAAGTGAAGAACTTACATAGATCTAAAAGTGAATGGAGATATAACACTACTAACTGTGGAAGTTTAAAAAACACACAATGGCATGCTGACGCAAAAAAAGAATATTAGTGATCATCCATGAGAAATTACGAGTGCGAGTGACTCTGTTCAGTGAAGCAGGAATAATAGTGCTCAAAATCATGCATGGTATAAAAGAAACGCTGACCTTCATCAAAACACGAAATGTGGGGAAACCACGTAAAGCTAAACCAGACCACGGAGTAATCTGAAAACAACAAATCGACTGTGAGCCACAAACCTTTCGTCCGGAGCTGCCAAGAGACGTGATAATTAATATAAGGAAAACGCAACATACCTGTGTATGTCGTTCTCAAATTGGAGGAGTCTGAAAATGTACAGAACCGAAAGACTACTCAATCTCATCGTATGCCTTATTAACTATGTGCGCTGGTTGAATAATGCACTAGATTATGTGGCACCTGTCAAAAAACTGCAGCCTAACCGTAATAAACCTTCTGCTCCTTGGTTCTCCGAACTACTAAGGCTCGAGAGACAACGATGCCGTAACCTAGAGAGACGTTGGCGTAGGAATTACGACAACAACGATAGAGAGAGATACAAGACAGCTTTGCACAGCTTCAGCTTCAGTAGCTTCAGACTCCGGAGCCCGGTGGGTGGCATTGCGCGCGCAGTGATTCTTCAGGCCACAGGCAAGCGATGCAAATTTTTCTCCCATTTCTAACTCCTATTCATGAAAACACTATAGAAAATACATTTCAGTAACAGGATACAACTCTGTTATCTGTCCCCTTTTAATGTAGGGCCAAGCGATGAAAGAAAATACAGAGTGACCGATCAATAAAGGAAGTTCTCAGATCTTCCAAAAATTAGCAGAAATCAGCTGCCCTTATGGTATGTCTCCACAATAAGTTGGCCGATACATGTCATATATTGATGTTATAGGGATTACAAAGGATCTACACAGACATTAATAATTTATTTCATATTTCACACAGTGTCCACAAACAGCCACATTCATCATTCTCCCGTTTTGCGAGGCCCTAATAGCGAATTATAGCGATTCGCTATTAAGGACTCGCAAAACGGGATTCATGTAGGATTAGCAAAAATTATTGCGATTCCTACTGATTCCTTATTTGCGATTAGCAAATTGCTAATCGCAAATAAGGAAAAACTCCCCATTCATTCCTATGGGCCAAAAGGCCCATAGGAATGCATGGGGAGTATTCCTTATTTGCGATTAGCAATTTGCTAATCGCAAATAAGATTGCGATTTGAAGGGTGCCAGGGGTGTCCAAAGGACACCCTGTAGCACCCCTCAAATGTACATATGAACAGGTGTTGCGCACACACATGTCCAGAGGACATGTGTGTATGCAACATGCAAAAGTAAAAAATGCACAAAAGTGCTTTTTACTAGTTTATCGCAATTTACCACGAAGTCAGATTTCGTGGTAAATTGCGACCAAATATTGCGAATTCGCAATTTCTAATAGGGTGATGAATTGCATTTAAGGTATCTGTATTAGAGATTCCTTAAATCCAATTCCTCGCAAATATGCGAGTTCGCAAATAGCAATTTTTGCATTTGGGATGATGAATCCCAAATGCAAAAATCGCACTCGCAAACTGCCAGATTCTCAGAATCTGGCCATTTGCGAGCGCAATTCAGGTTAATGAATATGGCTGAAAGTTCACAGCCCTGAGCTGGACCTTACTTTGAATACACCACCAGCCCACCATGAAGGTCGAAACGCTTTGGCGTTTTTAAGAGCGTGGCCAAGAGCTTTCATTCAATGTTTAAACTTGCGCATGTGTGGGCCTGATTCACAGAACTAACTTAAGATAAAATCATAAACTTACTACTTTTGGTATTCACAGAAGTTAGGATTTTGTCTTAAGTTTGTTTTAAGACAGACTTAAGACAGATTTAATTTAGGATTTTGTCTTAAGTCTGTCTTAAGTGTGTTTTAAGACAAACTTAAGACAAAATCCTAACTTCTGTGAATACCAAAAGTAGCAAGTTTAGGATTTTGTTTTACGTTAGTTCTGTGAATCGGGCCCATATGTGTGCATTACCAGTAAAGCAATTCATGATCTCACGTGAATAATAAGCTATGCTCTGAACACTTTTCAAAATGGGGCCAAGCAGTACTGGTTTGGACTGCAGATAAGAGGGTGTAAATTGAAATTCGCACCAGCAATATAATAGTGCAGGATATTAGACACTTAAATCTGTCTGTTTATGTTTTTTGATCAATTCTTTTTTTATGTTCAATGATTAATGTGATGTATTTTATTTTGGTCTGTACATGTATTATTTCAAATTAATGTGGTCATAAGTGGAACCCTTTCTGAAGGTGTGTAAAACAGTACATGTGCAGTCTTTGTTTTGCTTACACAAAACAAGTCAAGTCATTGATGTTTGGAAAAACAATTTTTCATTTTTTTCAAGCTAGATATTATTAGATTAATGGCATTGGGGGTAACCTTTTTATGATATAGTAAGATATGATCCTATCCCCCATTGTCCTCAACTAGTTCACTTGCAAGACCCTTAAAGGGTTCCTTGGAGTCTGCAAGTTCACCAGATAGGTGACATCACTCTTGCGCTCCACCCTCTCAAAAGGCCCTGTCCACTTGTCCTAGAGAGCGCAAGTCTCTATTGGGGCAATGACCCATGCTTTCTGGCCAAGCTGAAACTCAACCAAAGTGGCATTCCGGTTATACCAGCAATTCGTCTCTTCCTGGTTTGCTTCCAGGTTCTCCTGAGTGAGCTTCTTTAAGTGAGCAGCCTGGTTTCTGAAGGTACCTAAACACATCCTGGGTAGGTTTACTGGGAGCTTTCTCCCAGACTTCTTTCACCAGACTAAGAAGTCCCATTACAGGATGCTCATACAGCAATGCAAAGAGGCTGAACACTAAGGATTTCTGTGTTACCTCCTCGCAAGCAAAGAGAAGGTATGGCAAGAAGACGTACCACTTAAGCCTCATGGGTACTTTAAGACCCTTAATCATGCCTTTCAAAGTTCGGTTGAATTTCTCAGCCGCACCATTACTTTGGGGGTGGCAAGGAGTAGTGAACGTATAGGGTACAGCACACTCCTCCCAGAGAGACATCAGATACTTGCATATGAAGTTGGCACCCTGGTCAGATGTCGCCTCTCTGGGGAGACCCACACAAGAAAAGCTCCCCATCAACGCCTGGCTCACCACAGGGGCCATCGGGTATCGGGTGGCATAGTCCACCAAGATGAGGAGGTACCTGCTGCCTAGGGCTGTCTTGGGGTCCAGGTGTGATGGGAGACAGGGTCGAAGGTGACTGAGAGGACCAGGAGGATGAGGCCAGCTGTTCTGCCTTGGTCATGGAGGGTGTGGATGTCATCCACACCCTCCATGTTGTTGTTGTTTCTGAAGCCCGACTAGGATGGTGGTAGTTTCTATAAACTCATAGAATTCGGCATTGATGGCTTTTTCAATACCTTTGGCTGGGAAGGGGAGCAGAGAGATGGGTCTGTAGTTCTTGTAGTACATCCGGTCAGCACAGGGTTTCTTCGGCAGGGTGTTGATCTCTGCATGCTTCCAGTCTTCTGGGAAGGTAGGGAACTCAATGGAGCAGTTGATGGTGTGGATGTGAGGGAAGATGTCTTGAGGTCAGGGATCTGAGGGGGCTCCAGCGGGGATGCTCTTCATGATCCCAAGGGTGTCATCAGAGGTGAGGGTGGTCCAGTTGGACAACGTCTGCTGAGGTCTTGAGCCATTGGGTGAGGTGGCTGTGGGTGGAATGGGTGAGTCTTGGGTTACAAAGTTGTCGTAAATATCCTTGATCTTGCGGTGGAAGAATGTGATGAGGTTGTGGCAGAGGTTTCGAGAAGGGTGAATATCTGCTGTTTCTGTGCTGGGTCTGGCGAATTCTTTGACCAAGGCGAACAGTTCTTTGCTGTTGTGGCTGTTGATGTGTTCCTGGATGGCTGTTTCTATGTTGTTCTGATGAGGTGGTGGTTTGCGGTGACAGCAGTTTTGAAGGTTGCATGGTCTGCCATGATCTTGCTGCTCCTCCATCTTTTCTCGACCTGTCTGCAGGTGCGCCTGGAGTCTTGGAGGGCGGGGGAGAACCAGCTGGCTTTCTTGGAGGGCTACTTGCCTGAGTGTTTCCTGAGTGAAGCCAGTGTGTTAGCGCAGTCGGAGATCCAGCGGTGAAGGGCAAATTGCAACTCGTATTATGAATATCTTTTCTACTGGTTCGATTCAGCAGATCTTCTTTGTTTTACACATGAGGTGCAGCCACCTAGTTTTCTGCCTTGTCATTAGATGTATACATGCAGGTGTATTTGCTAAAGCATTTAGTAAGCAGCTTTTTTACTCAAAACTCAGTATTACTTCAGAAAGCGGCATCGCATGTTTATATTTCAAAAAATGTGAATTAGTATTTCAAACAGTATGTGCATTGATAAATATGATTACATTTTCGATGACATGGTTTCTTCTTACAAATGCCAATCTACGCTGTTTTGTAGACACAGACTTTGTACATAATGAGGATCCTCAAAAAGGGCAGTCTGAAGCCAGGAATACTCAAAACAGAGGTACAAAGAGATGGGAACTTGCTGTGCCTGGCTATCAACAGCCACACTGGCAGTGATCAGGAAAGCGATAAAAGACTGTCGTCCCCTAAAGGACTCTTTCACTCTGAACAATAGAGACAATAGTACCACCATCTACCAAATGTGGTGCTTCTGGAAGGCTAATCAGCCGCTCTTCTCATCAAAAGTCCTATTTTTTATTAAAAACAAATTTTATTCGGTTTCATGGTGGTACAGCAGAGGCCAGAGGTCAACACATCAGTAACTTACATATACTTGTCATATTGTGGAAATACTGTGGAACTAATATAAAAAGAATAGAGAAAGGAAATGAGCAATTAACTTTGGCTAAACTGAGCACAGAATCAGCTCTCCCCGCCACTGCATCTCTTGATCTTTTATACAGCACGCCTTCCGGATAATTATGTACAATGTATGGAGGCTACGCCATTAAATTACTTTCCTGCTGTGTGAGGGTATCTGGGGATTCTACTGCATATAAATCAATACCCCTATACTCTCCATGTTGCCATATCCTTTGGGGTTTCTGTTGGCAACCCTGTGTTTGGAACAAAGCCATTTATATTCCCATGCACCAATCTAAAGCTTTTTGCCACTTTCCTAAGGGTGGTGAAGTTTACTCTTCCAGTATTGGGTGATATTCCTTTTGGCAAGCGGGAGCCCTATGAATAATAAGTGTTGTCTGCACCTATTGCCACCTATTCCATCTGTGCTATGCAGTAGAATTATTATTGGATCAGATGGAATATTCCATGAGAGTATCCTGCCTAGCCAGGTGAATATTTTGTACCAGTAGGGTTAGAAAGTGCAACAGCTCCATACTGTGTGTAGGAAGGTGCCCATTTCTCGATCGTACCTTAGGCACATTGATGAAGTAATAAAACCCATAAGCCAAAGACGATGTCTAGTATAATAGGCTCTGTGCAGAAATTTAAACTGAATCTGATGGGAACAGGACACTATAGCAACACCGCGGGGACTCGCCAACTCCTCCGTCCAATCATCATCAGAGAGATCAAGTATGCCACCTTCCCAATGCCGTCGGAGTGCATCTAGTGCTGTACTGGTGTGTGTGACAATAGTTTGGTATATTTGTCTAATCTTATGGGCACCGATATCCCCCATTAACAGTCGTCCTTCTAAGGAGTGGAATTTAGGGTGTTCTGTCAGTGGTGCTATGTGTGTGGATAGGGCATGTCGTAGTTGAAAGTATTTGCAGAATTGGTTACGGTGGAGATGGAACTCTTCTTGTAATTGTCGGAAGGATTTGAGAACTATTCCATTCATGATGTCCTCCAGTGTAGGTATGCCAATGAGATCCCATGTACGGAACCCTGAAAGTGACCCCTTCTGGAGAAGACAAGATCCCCGCCATAGCGGAGTTTTCTGTGTTAATTGCCCTCCCTATCCCATCAGCAAAAGGCCTATTTGATTTGTAAAGAAGCATTGGTTCCTCTATCCCCAATTCATTGGCTAGGGCTCCTCCGTCTCACTTCAGGATTGTCAGCACCTCCATGTTGTGCTCATGGGCAAGTGATGGGCTTCCAAAATGGAACCTACGGGCCACCATTACTCTGGTTTACACATACACAACTAGTGCATTAGCAAAGAGGCCACATACACTAACAAGCAAAACATACAATTGGGCTGTTAGCACTAGGTACCTTTCACATCTGTAGTTGCTGTCCTGTGCCACATACATATTCTAAATGGGATTAGGTAACATAGAATATAAATCCGAATGTCAGGGCCGCATTCCTCCTTTTTAGTGAGTGAAACTACCTTTAATACAGAATAGTGAGGGATGATCATTAGATTAGACTTTCCCTATTCTGCACCACCTCCCTTGTGCAGTGTACAATCCCTCTATCAAGCTTTATCTACTATAACATCTAATCTCCGGCAGCCTATTTAATCCTCATCCATTTGCGTGAATTTACATAGCACCCACTAATTATCACCCCTTACTCATATTAATTATAATCTGCCACAACAAAACTGGAATAAATGCATGGAATGCTTTTTCATTTTCCTTTCTTGAGAGCATGTGACTAATCTCGATACCCAACAATACCAAATGATGAACCACTAAGCTTGAGATCTGGAGTTTCATGCTACTGGTAATATAGTGCTTCGATGCCTTGTCAGGGGTAACATAACAAGCCCTGCATACATGCAATTTCAAGTGCAGTTCCAATTATAGATCCCAGACGGGTCCTAGTTTTGCTCCACCACCAAACATGAACATGAACAAGGTGTCTGTGCTCTTTCTCTGCTTTAAGCACCCCGCACTGACGTCATTATGGTTTGTATACACAGCATTGATTTAGGTGTTCAACAGCGCAAGGGAAATGAGGCACACGTTTTAAATACCTGTGCTGGTTAAAATTATTTTTGTAGACAGACCCCCTGGAAGAGTAGCCTGAATGCCAGGATCCAACGTGGTTTATTAAATATGGTCGAATGCCCAGATGTGTGGTTGCTCGTTTAATGCTATCTGAACCTAGAAACACATTTCATGGTGCAGACCAGGGAAAGTGCAATACAGAAGGGGATGCTAGTGGAGAAAAAGAGAGCATTCAAAACTCATCTTATTCCAAAAAGCACAGAGAAAACTAATACTGTTCTGCAAACCCGATGCTGCTCAGAAATGGAGAAAAAAAACCACGATGAACATGGTCTTTGAGTGCCGTGCATTCATATCCATGGTGGACTGCAGCCAAAACCACTGCATGGAAAGTAAACTTTTCATGATCAAGGCTCTCAAATTCAGAGCTTTATTAGAATCCAAGCTGCGCCTGGGCGAAATACCCAGATTTATTCCACCCAGGCAGCATCAATCACCCCAGTGAGCTCAGAGTCACACTGGTGCTGAAGGCAGCGTCGGGCTTCCCTGAATGAATCGATGTCTTTTCTCTCACCGTCTGCTTTCAAACATATGTTTTCTCCAAACATTTTTTAAAGCTCAGTGGAATAATTTATTAAGAATATTCATGTTTAATATTTCCAGCATAAACGAAAAACAGTGATGGCAATGCACATCTATTTTTTGATGCCCTGCTCAGTTAGGCTAATGGAGAAAAGCAAAATGTTTTTCAAACGGATTAATTATTATTTCACTGTATTGCACTGTACACATTCAATGAGGTCCCCTCTCTAGAGGAAATAGAGGAAAACACGAAGGGCCTGATTCACAAAGGTAAACTGAGACCAAGTATAACTTTACGACTTTTGTTATTCACAAAGGGCATTTACGAGTAGTAAACATAGCCTTTTGTCTCAGTTCAACTTAAGTTTGCACTCAGTTAGACTAAAGACCAAGGGGCATATTTACAATAACTGGCGCATCCCTGCATTTCAGCAGGGATGCGCCAGTTATTGTGCATCACAGCTCCGCCATCATGGATGCGGCGCATTTACAATGCGGCGCACCATGGGAGAAAAACGGCACAGATGCGTCACGCATCTGTGCCGTAAAAGTGGTGCATTGCTGGAGTTGCGTCGCAAGCGCGACACAGCTCCAGCAATGCTCTGTGGGCCCTATCTACTTAATGCTGTGTTAATCCTTATGCCTGCTTCAGGCAGGCGCAGGGTTTTGACGCAGCATGGGCCTAAAAGTGACTGAGTGAAATCTTGGAGATTTCACTCAGTCACTTTTAGGAGGCGTTCCTGCGCCGGAACGCCCCCCCCCCCCCACTATGGAACGCCTACATGAGCGCAGGGCTTTACAACATGACTCATCTCCCAGATGCGTCACGTTGTAAGTACCCCACACCATGGCGCAGGATTTGCGCCGCCGCTGCATCACAAAAGTGACGCAACGGCGGTGTAAATAAGGCGCAAGGGGCTTGTATATCTGCCCTCAAAACTGAGACAAAAGTCTAACTATACTACCCACAAATGCCCTTTGTGAATACTGGAAGTCGCAAAACTAGACTTTCTTCTCAGTTTACCTTTGTGAATATGGCTGATGTTTTCCTCTAAATAGGAAAATAGTAGGCTCCATATGTACATGGCCTATGTAATGAGATTGTATTTCCCTGTTCAGCAGATTTAACCCCTTGTCCTCTTTTACTAGTTAACTACAATTGAAGATACATTCTATACATGAAAAGATTTACATGCAGATGTGTCATGTGATATAGTTTTGACTTTTTAGGTCAGAAGGCGCTACCTTTCATGAACAAGCCACAGCCCCACCATCCTCTCAACATATATAGCATTTCACACTATATTCATTCATGCACAGAGTGTAAGACAGTTCTGTTCAGGATGTATCGAAGATTTAATGTTACGTGGAAACGTAAGGGTGCACTTATCCATACTGAGTAATAAATGGGCAGTGTTAGACCTGGCCTCTTTTGGCATGTTTCCCCAGTCTTTTTGCGTTCCGGCCTCCTGTTTTCAATGTTATGTTGGACTTCGTTTTGCTGAATTAGTGCCTCTGTGTACTTTCTCACTGTCGTTCAGTGTTGAAGTGCAAGTGCTCCTACTGTAAATTATGTTTATAGATTGGTGTTACTTGTTTGGCTTATTTAATGTACTACTAAGTCCCTAGTATAGTGCACTGTGTGTGTCCGAGGCCTGTAAATCAAATGCTGCTAGTGGGCCTGCACACTGATTGCGCCAAAAACACAAGCAGCCTTTCAGAGGTGTCTGAGACCTGCCTCTGCAGTGTCTGTGCGCAGTTTTTACTGCCATGTCGACCTGGCAAGTGCCCCCATTTGCCAGGACTTAACCTTCCCTTTTCCTACATGTGAGGCACCCCTCAGGTAGGCCCAAGATACCCCAATGGGCAGAGTACAGTTTATGTGAAAGGTATGAATGAATGAATTTATTTATTTGCGTGGTTATTCAAAACCATTACAATAAAACAAAGTAAAAAAGAGCACTACATTTAAAAAAAATAAACATTTTAAGAGATAGTCAGTGTGATTGAAATCTGAGGGTCTACAATTCAGTGATCTTTAAATCCAAGATAGCTTTTTGGACTCAGCCAACAGTTGTACATGCTCCAATTAGTACAAGATGATATGTAGCCTCGGCGCAAGTGCTTGCCTGATCACTTAACAGGGAGTGTCCATCAGCTTCGTACAAGTCTCTTGTACAAATTTGCCAAACATGGCCATATGCTTCACTGTGTCCAGTGTATACAGTTGATGGACTGCCTCCTTTGCAGTTCGAGTGCCCAGTTGTAGCAGGATTGATCTAAGGTAAAGTCTGCGAGCTTAGCACAAGGTTGGGCAGCAAAGTAGGATATGGGCTAAAGACTCACGTTTATATTTGCAGAGCTGGCACTCCATGATCACCGTTATTGTAGGCCCCGGTGGGGTATACTTCTTAAGGGGGAGAGGGTGTACTCTGATATTCTGTGTAAGGCTTGTCTCCCCATGGCCTGCGTAAGATGAAGTTTGATGTCATACTCTGTATGTATGATGCTTTAGGATTCGTGGTAGCAGTGTACTTGACTATCTGGGGGTCCCAGTTCTCAATTGCAAGTTTCAAAAGGTCTTTGGCAGCGGCAAGACTGGCTGAACAGGGATTGCCGGGTTCCACAAAAATACTTTTTATAGCAGCCTTCATTGTGTTCTCTGGTGCCGCCGTTGTAAGATAGAAGTATTTTCTCAGAGAGGCCATCTCTTCCAGTTTTTGTTGGTTCAGGTTGAATTCTAACCGCACTAGATTATTCCTAGGTGGAATAGCTTTTTATGGGCTGTGCAGTGGATTTTTTCTAGGGATTTCGCTAGTTTCCCTGGGAATGTCTGTTGTGCGTAGTTAAAATATGGTATTAGTTTCGCCCTCAGAACTCTTTGAATAGCCGTTGTTGTGGGGCTATGTAGAGTGGCGTATACCTTGCAGAGGGTGTAAATGATGCTTTTCCCTTTCGTCTGCCTTTTGTGGAGATGGACTCCTGGGCGGCCAGTTTCACTAAACCAAACCGCCAAGTAGTTGTATTGTTGTGTACAGTCCAGAGTCAGCTGTCCGAGCTTCCATTTTGCCAGTTTTTTTAGGGTATTGCCCAAAAATTACTGCTTTGGATTTTGATGGGTTGGCAACCAGCTTATTTTTGACATTGTAAGTTGCAAGAGCTGTAAGTGCTTTGTATAAGCCTATTTTAGTATGGTCTAGGAGTACCAGGTCAAAGGCGTATTGCATTAGTTGGATCTTAGTACGCCCAATCCTAGGTGTTTCTAATGGGGCTCCAATCAAGGCTTGGCCCGTATCTGCGTTGTATAAATTAAAGAGCTTCGGAGCTAAGATGCACCCTTGCTTTAGGCCGCGGTCCGTGTCGATTTTCTCTGTAGCAGATTCGCTCGAGAGTTTGATTCTTACCCAAGTGCTTGAGTACAGTTATTGGATTGCTTGTAGTAAAGATGGGTTGATATTCCAGCGGGCCAACTTCTGCCAGAGGATGGAATGATTTACGCCTTCAAAAGCTGCCGAATAGTAAATAAAACAAGCAAAGAGCGGCAGACGTTGGCGAGGCACGGCTTGTTGTGCTAGAAATGAAGGGCAATTATATTATCTACCGTTGATGCCCCAGGTCTAAACCCAATTTGGAAGAAGGGCAGAAGGCCTTCATTACTGGCCCAATTTGATAGTTCCGCCAGAAGGGTGCTTGCATAGGCCTTGCCCTCGATATCCAAAAGGGCAATCATAGGGTAGTTTTTTGGGTCGGATTTTCGCAATTTCTTGTGTATTGGGTGCAGTAGTGATCCTCTCCAGGAGTCTGGAACGACTCCCAAGAACCGGCATTCAGCATATAACTGGGTCAGATTGTCCGTCCAGAAGTCTGTGTCGACCCTAAAGAGGGAGCCAGGCAGGCTGTTGGGACCTGGTGCCCCATTGTGTTTGATCTTTTTAAAGATTTTACGAATTAAAGTTTTGCCTGGAGGAGCTTGGTCATCCAACGTTTTTGATGTGTGTGCAGTGATGTCTAGTTCTTCACTCGCATTAAGGCCTTTGTTTAAGGAAGTTTTACTTTGATCTTCTTTGTACAATGTTTTCACATCAGCGGCCCAGGTGCATGCGTTGAGTGAGTTCTCTCTGTGGTTATCTCCTTGGGTTAGAGTATTTAGGTATTGCCGGAAATCTTGGGATTTGCAAGGTCTCAGCAAGTCAAAGATCTTCAGCCATTTCGCCTCATTGCATTTATGCTTCGCTGCCCAGACCTCCTTCGAGTGGCTTTTTACGCCTTCTTTAAGTAGCCTTTTGGCAGATGCTGAGCCGGTTTTCCGGTAAGTCCTACGTTTAGCATTTAATTGTTTGGCACTCTACTTGCTGGGACGGGTCCAAAAGTGTGTGATGAGTATGGGGGGGGGGGTTCTGCTTATTGTGTCCCCTCGGAGAAATGAGGCTAATTTGCTGGTGGACTGATCCCATTCGTCTATGGCGCCCCTGTTATTTGCGCTAAGTTGCCAGCCTGCCCATGATTTTCTCCATTTGTCAAACTTGTTAATTGGCTCAGGCCCCCATTTGATTCTTCTTAATAACTTGTGCAGTTCATCTCTGTTATATACCCCAATGCAGCGTAAGGTGTGGCGTGTATCTGCTGTGAGGTTTACCGTAGTCGTTAAGGCTGCATGATCGCTTTAGTTTCACGGATGCACTGTGTAGTTTGCCATGAGATTTTGTATTCTTTTGCTTAATAGGATATAATCTATTGTCGTTTAGTTATTATATGTGGGAACCCCAAATGCCCCTAGCTTATTCCTTAAAAACAGAGAGTGTGCTGTTAGCAGATTATAAGACTGCATTAGGGCCTTGAAAGCGACTGTAGCCCCAGAGTGGTTGCTTTGTTTTGCAGTGTCCCCTATGTTATGTGTGTTGTAGTCCCCAAGGATGATGGATTCCATAGGTGCGAACTGTAAGAGCAGAGTTTCTATCTGACTTATCAGCTGGGTCAGCTTGTCCTTGGCACCCGGCCCATGGGAGTTGTAATAAATGTTAATTAAGAATATTGAGAGTGGGCCGTTAATCGTGGAGAGGACTTTCAGGGTGCCCGCCAGAAACATTCTTGATATTGTTTTTATTTCTGTGAACTGTATTTTCAGAGAGTGCTTGATGTATTTTGAAATCCCTCCAGAGGGTCTTCTAAATATGTTCTCTAATACCTAATAGCGGGTTTGCAATATTCTGCGTTACCTCTTATTGATATTGATTTAGTTGCCCACGTTTCTTGGGTGCAGATTAGGTCGGCTCCTTCAAGAAATTCCAATGTCACTGAGTTTTACACAAGCTTTGAAAACCCTGCGACGTTCCAGGTCATGGTGTTTAATCTTCGAATACTGACCATCGAGTTGCTGTACTTGGCTGAGCCATTTTTGGCAGCTGCTGAGTGATCTCCTTGCTTGCAGGGGGGAGGGGTATTAGGGACTGGGATTTAAGGCCCGTGGCAGGCAAGATCAGTCTTTGCTGTTATTCCCCCGAATTGAGCAAGAGCGGCTGCCCTGTCCCAGACTTGTTGTTATTTTAATTAGGCTGTCATTTGTAAAATGTATTTTTGTGCCACCTTTAGTCCCATGCACGATGAACTCGGCTAGTGGCACTGAATAGGTCAAATCGTTTGTAAATGGCTTTTTTTTATATTCTGTTTCTGAGAAACTGATGGTCCCTTCGAGTCGCTGTTTTTCAAAATCATTGGGTATTTTAGAACAGGCTGGGTCATGACTTTTATGCCACGTTTTCCAATTGCTTATTGTTTCTTTTCAAGGCCTCAGCCATGGCCAGATTGGTAAAGATTGGCTCTGTGATCTCATTCGTCTCACTTGGTCCTGGGCTGAGGAAAGAAATACTCTCAATGTCCGTTGTTTTTATCTTTTATAGACCTGGAATGTTTGCACAGAGTTTTAGGAGATTGCTGCGGTTAAGGATATCCCACTTGCCCTGTGAGACATATTCAGGGTACAGCAATATTTTCAGGTCTTCGTGATTTATAAGTAGCAGATTTTGTTGGATGATTGCCTCCTGCGTGTCATGGGCCTTTGTAGAGTTTGGGGTTGTCTGTGCCAGGGTGTCCAAATCAACCTCTACCAGGGTTGCGGTGGCCACCGTCTGCTGAGCGTCAGTCTCAGTCAGAATGTCTAGTTGGCGTGAGTTTCAATTCTCTGTTATTGGTAGACTGACTCGCTTTTGCCTGAGGTGCCCTTTGGCCCGGTGCTGGCATGGTAATTTGTTTATTTATTTTTAGAGTTTCTTGGTTCATGCTGCTCGAACTTTTATCCGCCGATTTGGTCAAGGGGGGATCTTTAACTTCAGTTCCTGGTCTCTCTGTAAGTCATGGTTTCCTTCCCAGGCTTGCTATCCTTGTAAATGATTAGAGCGCCAACTTTGTTTTTGTTCCCTCGTAGCCACAGGATTTAACTGATGGTCCATGTGGCGATCCACAATGTCATCAGAGTGATTAGTTTTACCTAGTGGGACTGAGAGCGCAATATTTTTGTTTAGGTTCTGAGTCTGAGGTGGAATATTGGTCTCATGTTGAACATCAGTGTGAGCCTCGGTCTCCGGGTTTTCGAGCAACAACCACTGCCGAATGGAGCCATTGTTGTTGGATTTGTTTTTTCTACGTTTGTTCAGCTTTTTTAGTTTTTTCTTGTTTTTTGGAAAAAGATGGTGAGTGTCTGGGCTTGCCGGCTTTGGATTAATTTGGGTTCATTGGTCGTAATCAGGTTTGGGGCTGGTTTTTATTGCAGTTTCTTCAGCCCTACGTTGGGGCTCGGCCACTGCCCTTGTCGTATCTTGTGCGGGTTCTTTGTCATTAATTTGTGAGTCTTTCATAGTTATGAACTCCTTGATGTTTTGCTGGGAGTGTGAGATGTTCCATTGCCGGCTAGCTTCTTCCTTGAGATCCTCGATTAACGTATTCATTATCTGTGGAAGCTTTTCTAGGTATAGTATATAGTGCAGTATAGGACTGCAGCCACAGCCTTCTTGTTTGACTATTGATGTTGTATTGGCCTTGGCTCTGTGTATCAGAGAATTCAAATGTCCCAGTTTGGAGTCTATCCCTGAAATCAGACCAGCAACTGTTTGTAGTATGTTTATTTGAGCATCCAATTTGTCTGCATGCATTATTGCAGCATTTGCCATTGAGATCAAGGCTGCATTGATTAGTGCTAAGTGATTTTCAATTATAGGGGGCTATTGCTCTTTTTGCTCTTTTTCCGCTCCCCCTCAAGGAGGACTGGGGATCCAAGGGTCTTTTACTTGTACGCGACCACTGAGGTTTGAGGGGTTGGTTTCTGATGTTTCTGCTGTTTCACTTGTTAGGTGAGCATTGGCTCCATTGGCTCCATTAGCTCAGTTAGCCACCGGGGCCCTTTGCATGTCCCCTAATTTTTGAGTTGCTGAATTGTTTGGACTATTATGGCTTGACGTGCCTAGTGCCGTGTTTGTTTGTGATAGTCTGTCCCCCTGCACAATGATTACTTCTGGTGAAAGTGGAATGGCTAAGTGCCCTGGTGAGTGGGGTCCTGAAGTTATGTCACTGGCATCCGTTGGTGTTCTGGCAAGTCTAGTGGTTTTTCCTGAGCATGGTAAACATGCTACTCCTCCAGATTCGCCAGGTTTGTCGTCCGGAGTTGTGTGGTGCAGGAACTCTCTTATGTCTCTGTTACCATCTGTGCTGGTCATTCTCTTTGTGATGCTGAGACTGTTCCTGTTAGCCATGGGCTCGTGTGGAGTGGGAGCCCTTCCCGATGTAGTTGCAGGTGCTGGCACAGGTACTAAGAATAAATCTCCTGTTTGCTGGTCCTCCGGGGGGCCCTCTTTGGGGCTCCACCCCAGTTTGGAACTCCCTTTGCCTAGAGGGTAGAGCAGTTTTTTATTTTTGCCACCTTGCTGATTTGTGGGGGCGTGGCTTCTCTTGATGTTAGACCAGGATAGAATTTCTTGTCCTCATATTTGTGGTTCTTGTGAAGGAAAATTGATATTGTTGAGGGAGGTTAGATTTAAGCCTCCTTTTTAGATTGTTGGACTATTAAAGCTGCTAACCTATTAAGCTATTGAGCTGTTGGAGTAGTAGTTGGACGGTTGAGTTGAGGGGCTATCGTGCTATCTGGCTACACTGGTCGAGTGTCTATATCTCGAGCTCTCCGAGATAGTATAGATCATTGAAATGTTGTTGGAGCGGCTGTAGTAATTATGAGCGCCCTTTAAAAAGAAGAGTAACCCTTGAGATGAAAGTGGTACAAAGTTCGTTAACACTTGCTTAGTTCCCAAGTTATTGCACTGGGTGCCCCTGATATCTAGTGACTGTGTCTACGTGGATTTAGGCTCCAAATCGGCAACGTTAGTAAGATGACTTTTTGCTGATGTAAGTCCCCCAGAGGGCCAAGGTGTAGGTGGAGAAATTGTCGCTTTTAGGGTATTTTTAACTGACCTTACTGTGTGGTGTAATGATTAATTGCCCTGCATACGAATGCTTCCTTGCGCCTCCTGCCACATTCGAATGTTGTTTGCGGCATTAGCCGCTTTTGAAGTAATTAAAAAAATGCCTCGTGGCTCCAGCCATTTTCAAACAGTGATTAACGCTTCAGCTACACTAATGGCGTACTTCGCGGCTCCAGCCGCATTGTTGCAATGTTAATAGCCTCCGGAATGACTTGCGGCTCCCGCTGCGCTGAAACGGGGGTTGCGGCTCCAGCCGCATTTGGATGGTAGTTGGGCGTTGGAGGGGAGGCTCGCAGCTCCCGCCGCGTTTAAGCAAAAATTGTGGCTTCAGCCGTGTCAAGCAGTGTATGCTGTTTCAGCGGGCCCAAGGGAGGCACCCGCCACGCTGAAAGTGGTGTCTGCACCGGCAACATTCACCCCCCTCCGAGAAACCACCGGACCCACGGGAGAGCAAGCATCCAGCTCCCTGCAGACAAGGCTCCTGACTCTGCATGCGGCAAAGCCATAACACGCCGATAGGCTTCGGTAGCAAGGTAGGTTGAGGTCCTCTCTCCGCTGCCTCTTCGCTGCCTCATGCCTCACGCAGCTCAGCAACCTCTGCTCTGCTCCGACTCAGGAGATCTGTCGGGGACTCAACGCCGTAGGGTTCTGGCAAATCCATTTACCCAGGTATCACATGTCCTGGTGTGTGTGGCATGTCCTGATAGTGAAACATTGCCAATTTCATTTTTCGCTATTGACAGGCTATCTGTCTCATAGGCTAACATGGGAGTAGCTTTGTAACAGCTTACAAACCTAACTTTTCATTGGGACAAGATAGAGAAATAGAGTTTAGAATGTTTGAACTCAGGATTTTAAAATACATCTTGTAGTATAGAGGATTTTTATATTATGTGTTTTAAAATAACACTTTTAGAAAGTGGGTATTTATTAGCCTAACCATTTTGTGTGCCTCTGCTAGTTTGTGTATTGACTATCTGGTTTTGGAACAACAGGGGCTGGGATGTCTATTCCGTGTAGACAGTCACAAAGAGGGTTAAAGTGTGTCCTGCCTTTCCTGGGTAACTCATAGTTGGGCTGAATGGGCCTGGTCTGCTTTTAGAGTGATGGGAGGAGTTTTCACTATTACCTGAAAAGGCAGTGTCTCCACTGTGCAATGCTTTCTCCTCCCCTTGTAGTAAAGTTGCAGGGGTAAAACTGGTTTGGGCTGGTCTCAGAGACGGTTGTCACAAGAGAACAAAGAGAAATTGTTGTACAAATATTGGGGCCCTGACCCTAGAGCTTTAGAACGTATTTGGATCAAAGAGCCTGCCAAAAAGAAGAGCTGGAGAAGCTGTGAGGAGGAACTACCACTTTGCTTCAAGCTTTGTTGTGTTGGCCTGCAGTGACTGCTTTTGGCTTGGGCAGAGAAAGGACTGGACTGAACTTTCTGCAAATTATTTGTTTGAGTTTCTCAATAGGCTTGAGTTAGAGCTTGCCCCCTTTTCAGGAAGTCTCAGGATCAGAAAAGACTTCAAGTTCATCTGCTACCAGCACTGGAAACTGTGTGCATTGTGCTGCAACAGAAGAAAGAGCAAAGTGACGCCGTCAACAATGCCTCTGCCTACTCCGTGTCATAAAGGCACTGCAGAGGGTACTGCTGCACTTCACACTGCTACCCTAGTGCAACCGATGACGAGGTCTGACGTGCCACCAAGCCACTGCTTACACCGTGACTTGTGGTCACCTCACTTCGCATCACCTCACTTCACCCCTCTGACAATGGTTCACGCCGACATCAACGCTGCTGCTTGCACAGTAGTTTGAGAGAACCGCTCATAAATTACACAACGCACTGCCCTGTCCCTCACCGGACCCTTGGCCTACCGACTCCAGCGCCATCAACTCTGGTTCATCAGCCGATGGCAGCACTTCAGCAACAACGATGTTGCTGCTTACAGCATGACCTACCAGCACCATGACAAGCACTGCACTACTTCACACCGCAGCCCTGGTCTCACCGACGCCACTGGACATCTGTCACCGAGCCTCTACCTGAACTGTGACCGGAGGGCACTGCATGCCACACCCCTGCACTTCGCACCACAGCCCCAACACCCGCCGATGCCGGCACTCTCGACTTCAACCGCACGGAGTCCGATCTGCAACGCATGGAACTTCAAGGGCCCGACAAATTCAGCACCGACCTCTAATATTGACACTGCCGACGCTGGCTGTCCGGAGCTCACCACGAGGGCCCCGTAGCACTACATTTCTAAATGTACTGTTTTGCAGATCTTCCCCACACTGTAGCTGTCCGGCATCGCCGAGGTCAGCCAGAACTGTGTGGATTTGTTGTTCATGACACTGTGATAGCCTCTAATGGAGCAAACTACTTCAAGGAACTGTATTTTAAGTCTATTTTTGCTTATTGATATTTCTAAGGACGGTATAGAGGTCTTTTATAATTTTTGGCCTTGTTTGCACAGATAAAATATTGAATAGTTTTCGAAAACTGGTGTGGTGTCTTTTTGTAGTGTTTTCACTGTATTAATGCTGGTTATGTGCAAATGCTTTACCCACTGCCTCTGAGATAACCTGACTGCTCATGCCAAGCTACCAAGGTGGTGACCAGGGGATATTTTAGAAAGTGTATCCCCCTTATCCTGACAAGGAAGAAGGGCCCCTACCTTGACAGGGTAACATCCTGCCAACTAGAGACCCCCATTACTAAAATTGGTCATCAAGGGTAAGGATAGGACTTGCATTTGCAATTGGCCTGCAGTGATTAGTATACACTACTACCATATTGCAGACCATTACATACCACATACTGTTTTCTTTTTTGGTCTATTTTTGTGTCCCCATCTTTTTGAACTTAAACGTCCTACTGCATCATGTCTAGTTCAGCAGCATCATCAGTTGCTTCCCTAGACGGGCCTTTTAGGAGGAAAGGCTTGAAACCTACAACGTAAAGGAGTTGAAGGCTATTTGTAAAAACCTAAAGGTCAAAATCAGAGGCCTCACCAGGAAAGGAGAGCTACAAAAGTAGCTGAGAGCCTGAGTTGCAGCTAGATATGCTTTGGGCAGTCTGGAGAACTAATTGTGGAGGCAGAGTAGTCTATTTCTAGGGTGGATGTGCTGTTAGGGGGAGGGACTTTCCAGGCCAGGCAGCAGTGGTTTGTTTCCAGAGAAGCTGGAGGACAGAATGGAAGCTAGAAGGTATCAAATAGAGCTTGAGAGGCTCAGGGTGGAATCACAGAAGATGGATTTAGACCATGAGCGTGGTCTCAAGGAGCTGGACTTAAAAAGTGAATCCAGCACAAAGGGTGGCAGCAATTCCTCAATGCACTCGGGTGGAATAGTAAACATTACCAAGAATGCAGGAAAGGAATTTAAGAAGAGTGATGACATATATAGGTGGATTCAGGACTCTGAAGCATCTATTCAAATGAATGGGGTCCCAGAAAGGAATTGGGGAGCAGGATTGTGGCCTCATTCCTCCGAATAGGGGAGGGACACCTTTTAGCTTTGGGTAAGGGGTAAAACCTCCTTACACTGACAAAAAAGGAGACCCTTCTTACTAGATAGAGTCTCACTGCTGAAAAAGTACAGGGATCAGTTTAGGTCCAGTAAGAAAACTGATTCCCAGACATGGTTGGAGTGTGTGGATTATTTCTGCAGGTCACTGGATGGTTGGTGAAGGGCAGCAATGTAACAGATTTTTCAGGGGCTGTACAATGTGATTGTGTGGGAGTCAATGCTATGTTTTGCAGAGCTGTGCCAGCAGTGGATTGATAGTAAGGTGACTGACCCCAGGACGCTTACTAGGGAGGCGGACCACTGAGTGTGTACCAGGGTCCACAATAAGGTGTATGGGGGAGACTCTGTCAAAGGTGGGCAGGGTCCCCAGCAGAAAAGTAGGGGACAAAGAAAAAAGAAAGGAGTTATATAAAGGGCCCCAAACTAGCACCCAGAGTAAGGTTTCCCATTCCCCCAGGAAAGAAGAAACCATGGGTATCTTCAGGGACTTCTGCAGAGACAGGACCCTGCAAGGGCTTTACCTGTGAGCAGGTGGGTCACTGAAGGGGGATTCCAAGTGCCCCAAGATAACACAGCCACCCACCGGTGGACAGTCCAAGGTGTTGGCTAGTGTAGCACTTGGGGAGGTAGGGTACCCAGAGGAGGCTGTGGATTCCACAGAAATTCCCCTTGTCTCACTAGGGGACAGTGAGATGGTCCCAGGAAACCAGGTGCCTGCAACCACCAAGAAGTACAGCGCCTGGTTGACCATCAATTGGAGAAGGGTGGAGGCTCTCAGAGATACTATAGCCAGTGTGACCTCTGTCCGGTGTCACCTGGTCTATGAGGAGCAAGTAGTCCCTGGGACATTCCACCAAGTAGCTATTGTGGACAACTCAGAGCCCCAGTGTTCGGTGCCACAGGTTCTCTTTGAATGGGGGGGGGGTATCAATTCTCTTAAGGTCTCACTTGGGGATGCTTGGGTTGCCCGAGTGGGTCTGCATGACTACTCGGTCCATGGCAGCCAGTAAAGGTGGTCAGAAGGACCTGGGGCCTGAAACAGTGGCTCAGGTACCTGCCAAGAGAAAGGGCAAGGAGCGTGGAAACCCACTGCTGAGGTTCCCACAGTCTGGGAGGAGGCTGATCTTGAGGGAGATGCCGAGGCACCTATAAGAAGACAGGTGGCTGAACTGGTGGACTTCTCTGAGCAGACCCATTGGCAACAAGAAGGGGGTCCCACCAGAGAGCAGAAAGAATGCCCTTCTCTGGAGGGTTTGTGGCAGCAGTCTGCTAACCAGGTAGCTGGATCTACTGGGAGAATGGTCTCCAATACAGCGAGCCTAAGGTCGCTGAGCGTGGGTCAGCCTGTAAGCTCGTGGTACCCCAGTACTTCAGGACCTACCTACTGGGTCTGGGCCTTTGGCAGGACATCTGGGGCAGGGCAACTCCTTCGACAGGATTGTCACCCACTTCTTTTGGCACCAAATGTGAAGGCAGTCTGATGCTCATTGTAGGTCTTGCCAAACTTGCCAGGTAAGTGGTAAGAGTGGGAGGAAGTATAAGGCTCTTCTCCAACCTTTTTCGGTTGTTGGCACCCATTTTGAAAGGGTGGGGATAGACATTGTGGGGTCCCTGGAGCCCAAGACAGCATAGGGCAACACGCATATCCTGGTCTTGGTCGAACATGCTACCCAGTACCTGGAGGCTATCCCTCTCAGGACAATGGCGACAACAGTGGTGGGCTGAGTGTTAATGGGGTGTATTTATTCCCACTTTGGGTTCCCCAGAGAGGTGGTATCTGAATGTGGTACCAATTTCATATCGAAGTATATGTCAGCCCTTTGGGGGGAGTGCAGTGTAACCTACAAGTTCACCATTCCTTACCACACCATGGTCATGGGTTGGTAGAGAGATACAACCAAACCCAAAAAGGCATGATCAAGGGTCTAACAGAACCCATGAGGTGCAAGTGGGACATCCTCTTACCATGCCTTCTCTTTGCTTACAGGGAGGCACCACAGAAGTCCTTAGGGTACAGTCCCTTTAAGCTGCTGTATGGACACCCTGTTAGAGGACCTCTCAGTTTGTTGGCGGAAGGCTAGGAGACAGCTCCCAGGAAAACACCCTAGGATGTATTTAGCTACATGCTGGCCTTCAGGCACCAAAGTTTGTGCTTCAGATAATTTGCTCAGGCAAACCTAGAATCCAGCCAGGAGAAAATAAAATGCTGGTACAATCAGAATGCCTCTCTGGTAGAGTTTTAGCCTGGCCAGAAAGTGTGGTTCATTCATGGCCCAGGTAGAGCCTTGTACTCTTCAGGACAAGTGTACTATGCCTTTTGAGGTGCTGCATCACTAAAGTGATGTCACCTATATGGTAAATTTGCAGACACCCAGGAACCCTTTGAGGGTCCTAGATGTGAACCACCTCAAACTTCAATTTGAGAAGTCTGAAGTAAGCATGCACTTGGCGACAGATTATGGGGTAGAAGACAATTGAGAATGGTTGCCTTGTTGTTGCAAGACTGCACAGTATGCATGAGTTAGAACATGGTGGATATATGTTTAAATTTTTCATTTTTATGGTCTTTTGCAGTGATATAATGCAATCCTAACATCAGATTTACCAAGCCACACCAGCCCACCTAGAGCGGAACTGCCTAGGCTGCTAAAGCTAGAGTACCACAAGGTGACCCCTTGCTTTAGTCATTACATGGGTGGTGCATGGGTGTTATAATGCACCCACCCAAGTATTTTGTACACATTCACAGTTTAAATTAGGCTGGCAAACCTGGGAACGTATCTACATGGTACAACTTACCAAGCGAGGTGTAACAAAAAGAAATATCATTTTGTTTTCTGATTTTTGCCCTTTCCTAGTGTGCTGCATTCTGTAGGGCAATACACTAGAGGGATAGGTCTCTGAGGACTGTTAATGTGCAGGCACATGTCCTATCCTACCAAAACAAATCCTGCTTGTAAAGCGAGCACACTAGCACCATTGCGCAAGTGTGACTGCGTTACCACAAAGCAGTAGATTGTGCCCCAGCGCATAAATGCTCCATCTAAGGGGATTCATGCCCTCTCTCTTTCACACAGCAACACTGTATCTTGCTGTATTGCAATGCATGGACTATCATTAAACCTGCCCCTTCATGTCAATCTGTGATACAGGCAAGGCCACATTATGCTGTAGTAATGAAGTTGAGTTCCTGCAGTATGTGGTGACAAATTATTAGAGAATTGAAGTGGATGCAGCAAATGTTGCTGAACCTTAGATTTGTCCATATAATATACACATGCAAAGTGCATGTCTATTGCAATGCATTTTACTGCTGTATGAGTAGTTGATTATCAACTATAGTACAGTCATATAGGGTTTTTTCGGGGAGTTTTATATAGTGTGAATGTGACCCAAAAGTATCAGAGCACTATACATGAGCACCAATTGTGTTAACAACAGACACATTAATTTTGTTAGGCATGGGGAGATTAAGTGATTTGCCCAGAATCAAAGGATGTTGAGCTCCCCTGCTGAAAACATGAACCCAGTTCCCCTGGTTCGAGGTCGACCACTCTAGCCCTTCGGCCACATCTTCTCCCCTCAATGACATAAAACTATGGGGAATGTGTACATGCCCCTATCGCCACCACAATGTCACCTACAATGAGGCTGTGCCTTATGTACATGGGACCGAGAAGCCACTTAACATGGCTTAGTGTTGCCTTGTACATACGGCACCCTTTCATGCTATGGTTAGCTTGAAAAGGGTGGGCAGTGTCCATCACAACAGCCATTCATTTTGACGCTGCCCATATGTACAAAAGTGGCGTACATAGGAGGCAGTGGCAAAATTAAAACCATGAAAAAACTGGTCTTAAGATGGCGAAACGAGGAGAAATGCATTATTTCTACCCGTTTCTGCTTTTCCATGTGAGCCTTGTGCAGCACACATGGAAAAAGGAAAATGCCGTTGTTTGTTTATGTACAGGAATGTGTACTTTTTAAAAAAATGCCATTTTGTCACTTTCATGTGTGTTGCATGAAGCACATACCTGTCTACACATAAATATTCCTTCGTTGGCGCTAAGTTGCTAAACTTAGCGCCATCGCAGGGGGAAACTCAAGGCTGCACCATATTGTAAATATGGTGCAGGCTTGCGTTTCAGAAGTGGAGGAGGGAGGCGTTAAGCGAGGAAGGCTAACGCCTCTCTCCTCCACTTCCTTGTACATATTACCCTATATGTGAAATTGCCTCTCTTGCACGTAGATGCGATCTGACATTATCAAATGATGATATTTGTTAGACCTGACAGCCTTAAGGTAGTCTTCCCCTCAACTTTTTCCCTACCTCATCCACTTTTTCTGACCTTGGTTTCCTGGTATTAGGACTTTGTGCTCTTCCCCACTGTTAGGACTTTGCGCTCTTCCCCACTGTTGACCAGGGCTAAAGTGCCTGTGCTCTTTCTTCTAAACATGTTAACATTGGTTCATCCCCAATTGACATATTTAATGTACTTATAAGTCTCAAGTAAAGTGGTACTCCCTGTACCCAGGGCATGTAAATAAATTAAATGCTACAAGTAGGCTTGCAGCACTGATTATGCCTCCCACTTAAGTAGCCTTAACCATGTATCTGGCCTGCCACTGCAGAGTCTGTGTGTGTAGTTTACACTGCAGTATCCACTTAACCTTTTGCTATGCCCAAACCTTCCCTTTTGATACATATAAGTCACCCCTAAGGTAGGCCCGAGACAATAGAGAGGGCAGGGTGCAATGTATTTAAAAGGCAGGTCATGTACTATTAAGTTTTACCTGTCCTAGAATTTCCCCTGGCCTGCATAGTTGAGAGTTTTGGGGTGGGCATTATCAGCTATGCCGACGACACACAACTGCTACTAAAGCTCACGCCTGAGTGTAGAGAAGATGCCATCAACTTCTCGAGCTGTTTATCATCGGTATCAGCCTGGATGAACCACAACTGTCTACGCCTCAATGGCGATAAAACCGAGTTGTTGATAGTTGGGAAATCTGCTTCAGTATGGTCGCATATGTGGTATCCTATGGAACTGGGCAGTCCCCCTCGTCCTGTGGAGTCAGTACGCAATTTGGGGATAACACTGGACTCAGATCTCTCATATAAAACACACGTGAACAAAGTTACAGCTAGATGCTTCAGTATACTGAAAGCTCTCCGTAAGATTCTGGATCTTTTGCCAATTGACTCTAGAAAGACCATTGTGCATGCCTTTGTGACCCCCCACCTTGACTTCGGTAATGCTCTGCTCCTAGGGTTGAGCCAAAAAGGATTACACCAACTTCAATGTGCTCAAAATGCTGCAGCTCGCCTAGTACTCAAACTTCCTCGCAGAGCATCAGGTAAATCAGCTCTATCCAAACTCCACTGGTTACCTATAAGAGAGCGGATTAAATTTAAGTCTCTTTGTTTCGCTCATCGTATAGCTCAGGGCAAAGGTCCTGCCTATCTCCTTAACCTTCTGACAATACACCGCCCCATCAGAAACTTGAGATCAGCCGGAAGGATGATGTTCAAACTTCCTAAAATCACCAGAGCCAGGATGGGCGGACGCTCATTCAGATTTTTAGCGGCTAAATGCTGGAACGATCTCCCGCTCGATCTTCGGATGGAGCCTTCCGAAAGCATGTTCCGAAGAAAACTCAAAACCTTTTTTTTTCCCCCAGGACTAATCCCGGTGCCATTATAAATCCTTAATTGTTTTACCCCTGTCCCGCCTTTAGCTTTTTTGTGCAGTATACAGCACGGGGACACAGTGTTTTGGGTAACCAGGCACTTAATAAATGGTTTAATAATAAATGGTTTAATAATAATAATTAGTGAAACACTCCCAAATTAATTTAACAAGGCCAATCTATTCCACAGGATAACATTGGAATTACCTTATTACATTTTATAAGTGTAATTCCCAAATGGGAAGAGCTCAACTTTCGAGTTTGGCGTCTCTGGTATCACAATTTAAAATCTAAATTTATGATGAAGTTGCAATTGTGAAATGCCATTTTTTGAAAGCTTACCCCCTACAATAATAGTTAGGCCCAAATAGGTAAGTAAACTAATCCACTGAAAGGTCAACCAGCATACAAATGCCAAAACTGACAGCACTTCTGCACACCTTTGTTATACTTCGTGACCGCTGTAATCAATAGCGGTGATTTATTTTTTCAATTCATTTGTCATAACAATTTCTTTGAATTTTGAATTAAAATAGCAGTATAAAAAAGCAAAACATGAACAGCTCACAGAGATACATTGCATTTTCTCACCCCTCACAATACTTCAAACAAATCACATTAAATAACAATACACAACACTACATGAGATGCAACAAACCAACGAAGCAGTTCTGAATATGGCTGCCCAGGAGAAAATGCTATTCTCATGTACTAAATCAATTACGATAAACTCAATTCATTAATGGGCCATTCAACCTAACGGTGCTGGGCTGGTTGATATACTGGTAGTGACTGTGTTATCATTGGATTCTATCTAGCTCTGGGTCTCAGTACTTAGGGTCATATTTGGTAGGGAAGTGGCGGAGTGAGGCAATAGTCTTTCTGGCTAAATGTGCCACTCCGCCACTTCAGAAATAAAAATAAGGTGCAGCCCTGCGTTTCCCTCTGTGCTGGTGCTACACTTAGCAGCCTAGCACCAATGCAGAATGTCCGCGTGCAGGGTAAGATCCCCCTTCCTGCACATAAACAATCTTTAAATGCCGTTTTATAACTTCTATGTGTGCTCCATAATTCAGCACACATAGTTGCAAAAAAGCATTTTTAAAACATGATTATTTATTTGCAGGAAGAGGGCCCTTCCTGTACATAAACAATAATTGTCCTTTTGCTATTTTCATGTGCGCTGCACAACGCAGCACACAAGAAAACAGCAAAAACGAGGAGAAATTAAACCTTTCTCCTCATTGAGCCAGGGTAAGACCTGGTTTTCCCTGGCCTTAATTCTGACACTGCCTCCTATTAGTCTTAAAAGCTTTCTCAACGCCCTGGACCTCACACAAATATGCAACAGCCCAACCCACGAGAAAGGTTCCACCCTCGACCTCATCATCGCCAAAGAGGACGCTATTCAACTTGAGTCTATCCAACCCTGTGACTGGTCAGACCACCATATTGTCACTTTCCACATCAATGAAAAAGTCAAACTCAACGCGGTTCAATCCTCCAGACCTAAAGTCTGGAAAAGAGACCTGAAAAAACTCAACCCATACTCCTTACCCCCGAACAGCCGCGACCTCCTGCTCCCTCCTACGGGCGCTACAGATGTCCAATCCTTGACTGACCACTATCTCAATACCATGTCCTCAATAATTAATGAGGCTGCTCCCATGCAGCTAAAAAGAGTCTCCGCTAAAATCTCCAATCCATGGTACGACGGGAGTCTCAATGAAGATAGACGAGCCATGCGTATGGCAGAGCGCACCTGGAGAACAGCTCCCTCTGCACTGCACCTGAAAACCCTGAAGAAAAAGAGAAACGCCTACTTCAGGAAAATAAAGCGGTCAAAAGCAAACTTCTTCAGCCTCCAGCTCGACCAAGCAAAAAACCGTCCAAGAAAACTTTTTGAATTAATCAGAACACAAGCCAAGGATCAACCACAACCTATCAGTACTTTGTGCAAAGCACCCTCTGGTGATGACTTCGCCGCTTTCTTTACCCAAAAAACTGACAACATAAAGAATGATCTCCACACTGACGTAAGCCTCTACACCACACCTAAATGCATAACACCCACTGAACCAAAAAACAATGCAACATGGTCATCCTTTGACACCTACTCCGAAGAAGAAATAGGCAAACTGCTCAGCACCTTGAAACCATCCAATCACCTCACGGATCTCCTCCCTGCTAACGCTGTCAAAGATCTCACCCCACTGATCCTCCCACTCTGGACTAAAATTATCAACAGTTCGCTCCAAGAAGGTATCATCCCTGACTCCCTCAAAGTTGGTCAAGTCACACCCTTACTAAAGAAACCTACTGCCGACCCATCCGACCTAAACAATTACCGCCCCATTACCAATATTCCCACTCTCGCCAAACTATTGGAAAAATGCGCACAACTACAACTGACTAAACACATTGATCAGTTTGATCTCCTCAACCCTCATCAATCAGGCTTCCGAGCAGGACACAGTACTGAAACTGCTATGACTCACATAATTGACGACGCCCTTCAAATACTAGATCAAAATGATACCTGCCTCCTCATCCTTCTTGATCTCTCCTCAGCATTCGACACGGTTAAACATGAGAACTTACTCGATCTTTTGAACACAAGAATGGGTCTATCTGGAACTGTTCTCAAGTGGTTCACCTCCTTTTTACACAACAGGACGCAGAAATTCAAGAGTAACAATCAGATGTCCGCACCAGTACCTCTTTCGTTAGGCGTCCCCCAAGGATCCTCCCTATCACCAACCTTGTTCAACCTAGTTATGGAACCTCTCACCACCTTGTTACAAGCATCCAATGTACTTTTTCACATGTATGCAGATGACACCCAACTATATCTCAAACTACAATCCCCCAATGACATCTTACTCCTGAACTCAACGCTCAGAAGCACCCAATCTTGGCTTGCCGATAATCATCTCAAACTCAATGCCCTGAAAACAGAATTCCTTCTGATCTCACCTCCCGCGAAGATCTCTACCACTCAAACCTGGCTTAAACAGCTAACTGCACTCAATGTCCAACCCACCATAGTGGATTCAGCAAAATCTCTAGGCATAACCCTCGACTCCAATCTCAACATGCAGCATCATATCAGCAAGGCTACCAAGGGAGCGAACTACCAAATCAACACCTTGAGGAAACTTAAACCCTTCCTACCTGCAAAAGACTTCCAAACTGCAGTACAAGCGCTAGTAATCCCGCGAATTGAATACGGCAGCACCGCCCTCTGCGGTCTCCCGTTAACCACTACTGCACCCCTAAGAGCTTCTCTAAACGCTGCAGCGAGACTCATCACTGGGTCAAAAAAACACTCACATATCTCCCCTGACCTGAAATCCCTGAACTGGCTGCCTTTTGAAGCCAGAATACATCTGAAAATCGCCTGCATGACACACAAGGCTATACACCTGAGCTCTCCCGGATACCTCACTCAGAAACTGTCAATCTCTGGCGGCTCTAGAAACACTAGAGGAAAAAACAACCTTCTGCTAAAACCTCGAAGATTCCGGAAAGTAAAAACTTATAAACGCTCCTTTTCGGGAATGGCACCCAGGATCTGGAACTCACTCCCGCCTGAAACCAGGCTCATCTCCTCCATCACAATTTTTAAGAAAGAAGTAAAAGCTATTCTCATGGCCAAATGCACGTGACCTATGAGCTGTAAAGTCTCTTCACCGATCTGTATTATGTTGCTCGAACTCTACGATTATGTTTATTATTTGTATTATTGCTTTACCTGACTTTCTATGCGCACATTTATCTGTACTATGTTGCTCGTACTCTACGATTATGTGTTTTATTTGTATTATTGGTTCACCTGACTATCTATGCGCACATTTATCTGTAATACTTGCACTACTGATGTACCCGTTCTACTTTGCTCCCCCATGTATAATCTCACTCTACCTGATGACCTGCCACTCACTCTCTTGCTGTTATTTCTTGCATTGTAAAGCGCTCTGATATCTGCAAAGATCTTGTTCGCGCTATATAAAACTTTCAAAATAAATAAATAAAATGTATGCTTCCCTTGTAATTAGGGGGAGCATCAGAATCAATGGATGTTACAGTGGAACGTACACAGTAATACCCATTGCCCTCCCCTTTCACGCTAAGCATTAGCGTTAAAGACAGAATAATTTACTAGGCAACGTTAAGCCACATTAAGTGGCTTAACGCTTCCTTGACAATAAGGCAAAGCCCCTTTTGCCACAGAAACATCGTAAAAAGTGTCGTTCCCCTGGCAATAGGGGTTTGTAAATATGCCCCTGAGTTTTTTTGTACACCTTGATTGGTGACTTTTCAACGTATTTCGAACCCATAACCTTTTCCAGGTCACACAGCAACTTACATAAACTACGTTAAAAAAGGGAATCACTCATTAGTATACTAAATTAACTTCTGTGGTAGCTTGGTATATACATTTAAAACACAAAAACATTCAGAAAATACTCACAATCACTGGATGATGTCATCAGTGAAGTCATTTGAGATGTCATCAGTGATATCACTGACCATGTCATGAGTGATGTAATATGTGAGGTCATAAGCAGTACATTGTAGGGGCATAAGTATAGTTAGCTCAGCTAACTATAACTGCTCAATTTCTCTGGTCTTGTATGAGAGAAACTAGAGCCTAACTGTTAAAAAATGGGAATCTCTGGTTGGCTAAGGCTTGCGCCAAAGCCAGGCAGACACCACCACTCTAGTCAGGAAAAGGGAGTTACACGCCAAAGACAACCCCTGCTCACTCCCTTGGAAGCTTGGCACGAGCAGTCAGGCTTATCTCGGTGGAGATGTGTAAAGCATTTGCACAACACACACAGTGACAGCATACCAGGCACACCACAAAAGGAACTCCACACAAGGTTATATATAAAAATAGTCTTTGTATTATCAGAAAACACATTAGGGGGTAATCACACAATATACACAATATACACTGTGCCAACTGGCACTGGGCAATATTTACAGGGGAATATTTACACATGACAGGGCCACGTGGGCCACTGTCAGAATCATCACTTGGTAAAAATAGTAAAAGTCAGAACATATCATATGCTCAGAACACAACCAGTAATCCCTGGCAGACACTATACTCAGCATCAACCTGTAACATAAATCATGACAGGCACAGTATCACATAAGGCGAGAACTCTATTCTGCGCCAGCCTCATAAGTCTGAATGTAGTAGACCACAATCTCCTAGACATACCTTGCATTAGAAAATACACTTAATAACATAACCTAAAATAGGGAATAAATTACACCTAGACCACAGTAGGGAATCACAATAATACTTAAGACAGTAGGTAAAACCTAACAGGCATTAAAAGCACATCTATAAGCATAAATCAAGGTGCATACCACATACTATAAAAATTACATATCCTAGCATCCATATAACTCACACTAGGGCCTTGCGCCCTATAAACCTAATAGTCTACAGGGCCAACTGGCCATCTCTAAGGAGCTCAAATGCGCTCTGTCCAGAGTCAGGGTGCGCTGCCAATGCAGCGACAGTCAAGGGTGCGCACTTGGTGCAAACCTAAACATGGCAGCTGCCCACTACTTGCGGGGCAGCTAAGAGTTGCAAATGCAGGCCTAAACGTTGCAGCTGGCACTAAGTGCTGCGCAGCTGGGCAGGAAAGGATGGTGGCGAACGAGTGCGTCCCACTCCTGGATTAAACACCTGTCCCCTGAAATGCAAAAAGACCTAAACGATGCAGCAGCCCACTACTTGCTGGGCAGCTGGGAAGTAGAGAAAATGTGGCATGGGCTCCCAGTGGCCCTCAGGACAAAATGTGCAAAACGTGGAGCCCTCTAGGCTCTAAAAATAAACATGTGTCTGGGAGCACTCTGGCTCCTGAAATAATGTTGGCAAACGTTGGAGCCGCCTGGCTCTTTAGAACAAATTATGCCCCCAAGAACGTGGAGTGCCCTAGCATTTCCAAATAAATGTATTCATGGTGGAGCCACCTAGGCTCTGGGAACAATGGGGCAAAAATGTGGGAAAGGACATGGGCTCTTCTGGACCCTTTAAACACTGTAATCCACGTTGGAGCGGCACGCTGCCAGACGGGGCCGCTCTGACTGCGAGCATACCACGGTGCCTTGACAAGCATCACATCAACCTACATGGAGCCCCCCCAGCCCTTTGCACTCACTGGGCTGTTCTCTGGGGGCTCCGCTCTGTAGATGCGGCGGGCGGGGCTCTCTCACCCATGATAGCCTCGCTGGGGGAACCGGCGGTGTTCCCCCGCGGCGCGGCCTCTTCCGCTTGGCCTCAGAGCATGGGGAAGCCCTGAAGGATGGCCAATCCACAGCTGTACACCTGTGATGCCGCGGGAGTCCCTGCCGGCTGGGACCAATCCCAGCGCGGCCCCAGGATGACATCAGCGACTCCACTCCTCGGCTCGGTCTCAGGGCGGTGGCGGTGATCTCTCTGTGTGTAAAACGAGGGGTAGGCTGCCTCGAGTTAAAAAATAAATGTCGCAGTTGGGTGGGCACCCGCGTTAGTCTCTCATAAGCGGGGTGGGCACCCGCAGTAAGCATAAAACTAAAATGAAGACGCAGGGTGGGCACCTGTGCACTAAACTCAAACCAGCGGCCATCAAGCAGGGTGGGCACCTGCAACTAAATATAAAAATATGCCGGGTAGGAACCCACAAGGTCGGTACCATGAGGGAATCCCTACGCTGGGGATTCCTTCTTACAGGGGCCAACAAGGAGAAGGAGCACAGCGCTCCCAGGGTGTACAAAGGGCCTCCGAAAGTCTTTCTAGGGTCCTGAAGGTACAGCAGGGCAGAAAAAGAAGTCCTCCAGGCCTCCAGGGGCAGGGCCCAGGGAGGCAAGCCTTCCCCTGAGCCCCAGCAGCAGCATTCCACTGGTAGATTCAAGTCCACAAACAAGAACATTTTCACAGCCCCTCCTTTTATACAGCTAAATCCTTTGTTCTCAAAGGCGCAGGCAAGGGGAGAACCAGATACAACTGGTTCTGGAGCACTTTGTTTTGCTCAGATTCCCTCGCTATTCACAAGACAGGCCAGGGACATCAGACACACCACAGGGGGTGAAGCCAGCATTGTGGAGGGAAGGCACAGCCCTATTCAGGTCCCAGGTGCAAGTCATCCCTCCCATCTACATGCAGATCTCCCTATTCACCACCGGGCAGACTCATCCTGGCTCCTGGAGCCAACCACACCAGCCAGCCCCTGTCACTCACAAGCAATTCACATCTCACAGCACACAGAAATGCCAACTTCTAAAAGTGACACTTCCCCACTAGACACAATAAATCAGTGCACACCATCGCGCAGCATTTATCCTCACGAGTTCGCACATACCAAACTTGACCCTGCACTCCCCACATATCAGGAACTATATTGGACACACATATCCCCCATGCATTCCTATGGGTGGGCAGGCCCCTCTCAGCCCACGCACTCAGAGAGAACACACACTTTACACTGGGCCACAGTGCTAAAGTGCGCAGAGGTCTAAAATCACTACCACCATGCCAGAGGCTAAAGGCAAAAAGTCTGGGGGTGAACCTGCAAAAAAAGCACAAGTCCAACACTAACTATAACGTCTCTGTAACTTTTGTTTTTTTGCAGTGAATTTCTAAGGCTTTTTTAAGGTTTTTCAAATTCTATTTCCCACCTATAATGTTAATGTAACCCAGGATTTATTAATTAAATTGTTAAGGTTTTAAAATTGTATTTCCTATCTAAATTGGGTATATAAGGTGTATTTTCATAAGCTTGTATTTTCCTCTGTGAATTAAAAAGCGTAGATTTTTTTCTTTAAATTTTTTATTTTTGTGGCAACATCGTAATACCGGCGGTGACGTCACGAAAGTCGCATGTTTTTGAGCATGTCGTACTTAATAGCAGACACTAGTTGTTTATTAATTTAGAGTTTATATTTGAGCCGGTGTGCTGGTTTTGTGAACAAACCACTTCAATGTGCTGTTTTATAAATTCGCTGTGACTCTGTAGACAGCGCCATCTTTGATAGTCGCGAAGTGCGCATGTTTTTTCAAAACATGGGGTCAGATTATCTCCACCCTGACCACTTATGTTAATTTACACACAAATGTTCAGCCCCGGAAACCTTTACCGGGTGATAAAATGATGGGCGCTACTTAATATTAAGGTTGCATCCAGCTGATCAGAGCATTCCTATTGATACATACATTCGATATTAATCGCAAAATCGTTGTGGTTAATTGCAAAATTGAATTTCTCAAAAACTACTGGACAAATTTGCCTGCAAAAACAAAAAGCACACTCTGCGTAACAAAATCTACCTTTCTCCCAAATTTGGTGTAATCTCATCCAGCAGTTCGGACTGTAGGTTCAACAACGCGTTCCTATGGGAATTAGCATTACAAACGCACCCTTTTTTCGCACCCCTATTCCTTAATCCCCACTGCATGGATCACCCCCAACCTTCCATGATAACCAGAACCTACTTTGACACGTTTGGGGGAACATTTCATGAGGAACGGTCAAACAACGGCAAAGTTATAGCCAAGTCAAAAATGCTTTTCGTATGGAAACTAGGCCCTAACTAATCCCTGCATTCCAGGCAGGAAAAAGCGGTGTGAAGGTGAAATTCAAGGGTTTATTCAGCAAATATTATGCATTTCGACCTCTCTCTCGCTCTTTTGTTTAGGAAAATGTTTAAATAGTGTTTGTGTAGGCCATAGTATATATAATGGCCCTGTTTATTATGTCTTGCTCATAATAAATTGTTAGATTAACATAAATGTAGGCATTGTACAATATAAATTAGAGTAAGTAGAATAGGGTTAGTTATGTATTGTTATAGTGTGTGACATTTGTAAAAATAAATATTTTTCTACGTTATATTGGTGTTTCATAAGTTTAGCTAAGGAAATACACTATACAGTCATTCACAGACATAATCCATATATTTGTTCATAAGGATATTATTTTCATAGATGTTGCTGGTAGAGGAGGAAAGCCAAACATTAAGATTGTCATTAAATAATGGTGAACATGTTAAACAAATCCTAAATGATTAGCACAATTTAGTGAGCACTCTCCAGAAGATTACGATTGCATAGCAAGGATGTTGTATGATAACAATAAAAGAACAACAACAACCTCATGTCGTCAATTGAAGACTGTAGTGGCATTAAAATAGAGTGGCTTGATCATAAGCACAAACTAATGAGAAAAACTGGCCTGGACACAGTCACCAGTGTTCACCGGGAAGATATTTTTTGTAAAATAGGAAAGTGTACATCTTCATCCTCTGATGTATTTTCAGACTCCGGTTGTTGTTTTTGTGGAGGAGTATAAGGCTGAAGAGTGATGGTAGGTGTTTCCAGACCACAGACACTAGGGCGAAGATGTTTGCCCCATTTCGTCAATAACATCAGTGAATGCCAGTAAGGCTGCATGGTCATCCCTGGAAAGGGATTGCTGGTTTTGAAATACAGAAACGATGCTGGTGTTGAGGGCACTCATTGTTACTATAAAGAAGTCCATCTTGGACTCCAAAGTTTTGCCTAAGGCACCCAGTCCTCATACCAAACACTGGATTGAGGAATTGATGGTTCCTATATGTTTTACAATATCACGGGTGTTAGATACTGATGCCCGTCGTTATACCTACTATTTTGGAAAAGGAGCCATCAAATCCATAGAGCCAAGAATGGGTGTCTCGCACTGCCTCAGCCAAACCCTTATTGGAGCTGAGACACCCCTGGAATCCTTCAAGAGTGCCCACTTAGATCTCCTTCCCCTACTTGACATTTTTTGCCATACGCTGCTGGATCACTACCACTCTGCTTTTGAATTGTACTTGGTGCTCATCATGATCCGCACTAGCAATTTTGAGAAACAGGGGTGTCAAATGTAGTCTAGGAAGGCTCATTTGGTGATCCATCAAAGTCCCTTTCCTTCACCAAGGTAGAGGAGAACAGTGAATAGTGTCCAGGAGGTCTTGATGGTGTCTTCATCCATGGAGGGTAGAGGGGAGTCGAGATTAATATTGTCATTATGAACAGGCTGCTGTACAAGAGAAGTTGTTGTTTTCTCTGAAAAAAGTGATGTATTTTAGAGTTTTTAACAAGTAGTTTTATATAGAGAGTATGATTCATTACTATTTTTTGCAAGTTCTGAAACACGGAAAATTCAAATTAACATATAAACATAATAACAAATAATCACATGACAATTAGACTACATTGTAGTTGAAGCCTACATATTTTTCCCTCATGTAGTATGATTATACATTCTTATTGTGAACTATTGCACAGTTGGTATGTTAGTGAAACATGATATGTTGTTCCAGCATACATCTTGTTACTGCATATATATCTTTACTAAGTTTTAAGTACAGACATTACAGTCTTATACTCAAACCTTATTGCTACTCATCCTAACATGGGAGTACTTTATATCAGTATATAATTGGCTTTCTTTCACACAGTCGTGAGACTTTGCGCCTTCGCAGGGGGAAACGCCAGGCTGCACCACATTCTTGAGAATAGAATGCAGCCTGGTATTTCCGAAGTGGCGGCGGTGAGAGGCGTTAAGCCAAGGAAGTTAACACCTCTCACGCCACTTCCTCGTGAATATGCCCCCATGTGTTTTTACTGACTGATGTATGTACTTATGTTTTGAATGAATGAGTGAATGAAATAGCACTTCTAAAGCGTGTAGCTACCCAAAAGCATCCCAGCACTCTGGCAGTTCGTAGAGGTGAAAGGGAACATCTAGGGGAAAAGCCACGTTTTTAGCTTTTTGCAGAAGGTCAAGTGATTGGGTTCCTTCTGCAAAGGCAGAAGGAGTGAATTCCACAGTCTGGCGGCGTTATATGAAAAAAGCCTTCCACTCTTCTAGCCTTTTTTATCCTCGGAACAACTGCTAGAGACAGGTTGTCTGAACCCAGTTTCCTATTGGCCCGATAGGGCTGGACCAAGGAGAGATTAATTGGAGGGCTGCTCTCTCCAAGTGACCTGTCAGCAGGGCACAGGGCTTTGAAGTGGATTTTCTCCTGAACAGGAAGCCAATGTAAGGGCCGAAAAGCGGGTCTTTCCAAATGGCGAGACGGGATCCCCATGACCATTCTTGCTGCACAGTTCTGCACTGTCTGAAGTTTTAAAATTACAGTGCTAGGCGCGCCTAAGTATAGGACGTTTCCATAGTCAATCCATGACAAAACAAGTGCCTGAATCATCAGTTTTCTTGCCCGGAAGTGAAGAAGAGGGAGCACTTTACGGTGCATCCTTAGGATGCCGTAGCACGAAACTGCAACCTTCCTTTCCTGTACTTTAAAGCTGAGGTCCTGGTCCAGACAGACTGTCAGACTCTTTATCTCTGTCTTTGGGGCAGGGGTGGACCCATGCAGACTGGCCATTAATGTGATCAACAAGAACCATGAGCTCAGTCTTGTCAGCGTTCAGTTTCAGATAAGACAAGTTCCTCGAGGCAAGGGAGGAGGCCCATGGACACCTGGTCAGAGCCACAGCGAGCTAAGTGTCATCAGCATAGGTAACTATGTGAACCCCAAAGGGAAGCACAATCTCCCCTAGTGGAGCCATGGAGGCATTAAAAAGAGTGTGGCTCAGGGACGATCCATGAGGAACTCCACAATGAAGTGGCAGAATTTTTGAGATAGCCTCACCCTCAAACACCTGGAAAGATCTTTTCTCCAAAAAGGACTGTAGCCACAACAGGGCTGTACCAGTTACCCCAGACCTTTAAGTCGGTGAACCAAGATTTGACGGTTGATCAGTTCCTGCGCTCAAGTCTAGGAGGATCACAGCAGAGGATCGTTCTGCGTCAAGGATCTTTCTGGATTCCTCGCCTACTGATAGTAGAGCAGTTTCGGTACCTTGGCATGGTTTAAAGCCAGGCTGAGAGGGGTGGAGGAGTTAATGAGATTCCAGGTTAGTAGAGAGGGCGAGGTAAACGTATTTCTCCTCAATCTTGCTAATCCTTTGAAGACGGGAGATGGGTGGTAATTGCTCAAGCAATCAGAGTCTAAATTAAGTTTCTTCAGGAGAGATTTTACCATAGCCCTTTTCCAATGGAGAGGGACTATACCCCAGGAGAGCGAGGCATTAATCATGTCAATAAATGTTGTTGCAACTATATTGGCTACCTGCTTCAGAATATTGGGAGGAGCCAGATCACAAGGCGATCAGCTCTTTACCAGTATTAAAATAGACTGGAAGGATTCCTGGGTAATAGGGGTGATGACCTCTAAGAAGTGTCCCTGATCTGGTAGACCAAAATTCTCCTGGTGGTGAAGAAAATGATTGTCAACCGAGTGGAAGGAGGCATATATAGATTGGATTTTATGATACAGATAATCTGCGTGTTCATTGCATCGACGGCCTGACACATCCAGAGTGTCTGGAGGGAGGGGGGCTTTTAATATTTTTTTTGCCACGCGAAAGGTTTCTCGTGGAGAGTTGAAGGCCAGGGAAAACCTCTCCTCATAATACCCGGCCTGGGCCCTTTTAATTTCTGCTTTATAGGTTCTAACTGTCTCCCTATAATCCAATTTCTTGCTAGGGGAAAAATCTTTCCTCCATGCTCTTTTGAATGTTGTACAATTCTGTTTTAACTCCTGAAGTTTCGGGGAATGCCAGGCTGTCTAATTGTGCCCTCCTTTCATTTGAACCAGCTTTTTTGGAAGGACCCGATCAAGGGTACCCTTTATACAACAGTTGAAGCTTTCATTAGCGAAAGCTAGATTGGTATTCAGGGTTGGCTTTGACCTTTCCAGTTCCCAGATCCACTTGTCTACAGGGAGCTTAATCCAAGGACGGGACAAAACCTTCTGAAAGAGCTGATGTACAGCAAGTCGTCGAAATGCAGATTGAAATCTCCTAGCAAGGTAAGATTCGCCGCAGTACTGGCAAGGTTTGCAACTTCTTCTATTGGTGATTTACAAAATTGCCCATTAGGTCCAGGTGCATGATAAATGAGAATACCTGAGAAGGAAAGAGTGGGGGTGATCCCAATTGAAAAGTGGAGATTCTCACAGTCTTCTACAAAACTGCCAAATAAGTGACTAGTGAGGTTTTGTTTATAAATAATAGCAATCCAACTGCCCTTGCCTGTCGTTGGATCCAATCTCTGAATCAGATGTCCTGGGGTGAGGGCTTGCAAACATCTGGCTCTGAGGCTATATTGAGCCAAGTTTCTGTAAGGAACAACACCTCAGGGCTAAAATCTTTATAAAAAAATAGATCTGCCATTTGCCTGGGCAGAGACCTGCAATTTAATAGCAGCATATCGTAAGTCTTCTGAGTGGGAGGGGCGGAGGGAAAAAAGGGCAAGACCTTTTTTAAATTTGTTTTTATGAATTTTATTTTCCAGTTTATACATCATAAACAATAACACACAACTGGCATCAAATCAGCATATGCAAGCAGATCGACGCCCTCATTAGCGGCACTTAGGGTCATAGGAGGCATCAGGGAGGGAACGGACACATGGGGAAGAGATACAATAGCATACAATGAAAGCACAGTGAGAAAGGAGCCAGGCTCGGCGCTGCTGCAGGTGGCAAACATCATCAGGGTCCACCCCCTCATTCCTCGCCAGATTCAGACCCAAAGGACGTATCTAACCCACTGCCCCCACCATCAGTTGTGCTGTGTGCAGAGAGTTCCTCTTCTGCCAGCCCCGACGCACACATGACACGCCAGGCCATTAAGTCGTCCTGCAGCTTCTCATCCCTCCGAGTGAGTTGCATATGAGTTTCCTCGGCCAGGGACCACTCCCGTACATCTCTGAGGCAAGTGGGCCCCTCCGGGGCCCTCTGCCCCATCCATGTTATCACTACCCTGCGCCTGGCGAGCACCAACATTAATTGTTGGAATTTAAACAAAAGTTTCTTTGTCTTGGGTTTCCGAACTATCGCCAGCAGACAATGCAGTCGTTCGAGTGCCATCCGAAGGCCTGTAGCTGCGACTATTCACTCCACCACCTCTACCCAGAAGCGCCTGAGCAAAGGGCAGTCCCAGGCTAAGTGCAGGAAGCCCGCTTTCTCAGCGTTACATCTATGGCATCTGTCTCCTCTATCCCCAGAAATAGGTCTCAGGGAAACTGAGGTGAGGTAGGTGCGGTGTAAAGGGCAAGAACTTGAATGAACAATGGGAACAGCGGAAGGCAGACTCACAGAGGAAGATGGAATGGGGACCGTTCCCTCCTAAGGTCCCATTTAGCTGTCTCGCTGCTCAGCAGTATAATGAAAAATATTTTGGGGAAATAGTGCAGGGAGTCTGGCCCCTGGTCCCGGTGAGGACGGATGCAGATGGGCTTGCCTTTAGCATGCCAGTGGCGTGCCCCCACTGAGCAGTCACATCACCTGACATTTAAGAGGCTGGAAGAGAGAGCAGGGGTTCACCAACTAGACCGCTGACCCAGGACAAACTGCTCGATTGTGCGTGCAAAATGGGAAAAACACAACTTCCCCCTCGACGCTTTGAACACAGCTCCCCCAACACAATAATCAATACTAATTTTTAAAAAGTAAAGTGCTAGTGCTAAAATTCAGTTGATTTAAAATACAAGTCTAAGAGCAGTGGCCTGGCGATGCGCCAGTTAACATAAATCTGCCCCATAATGTATATTTTTTTAATTTAAAATTATAATTTAAGAATTTATTTTTACATTTTATAATTCTTAATATTTATTTTTTAATAGTGTATTTTGCAAATGTAATATTGTTCTCTGTAGAAGCTAGTTTTTTGTTAAATATATTTTAAAGTAAAATGTGTAAATAAAACATTTTTATAATAATAATTTATTGCTCACTCATATTTTAATGAAGAAGTTGAACATGTTTTAAATTTAATTATCAATGTTTTTATAAATAAATCTTGTTATTACTTGATCATTTTTAGGTTTAATTTACAAATAATAGTGCCATATATATGTTTTTTTCAGTACTAAAATGATTTGACATCTTCTGTATGCTATTTAATGACACAGTTATTCAATAATTATAATACTTATTTGATTTTTAAATATCACATTCTTTTATTAAAACATTTATTTGTTTCTAATGTGAACATGTTTTTATTGGAATTAGAAAGATATTTGGGATTGTGTTTCAGAGTTTTAAATATATTTTAGATGTATTAATTTGTGTGTTTATTTTAGTTTGATTTAGTTGAAGATTCTACTATGTACTACAATTATTTTGTAGTGTTATGTATTGTGTAAAATCATTTTGTTTTGAGGTGGGAGGAGCAAATGTTGCCTCTTTAGTGTTCAACACTTTCCCCAAGATGGTTTAGTTTGAAGTGAGAATAGTAATGAGGCACCCCGTCCATTTTTCTCAAAAAACTTCAAAATAGTCCAGAAAATGTCAAACAGGCATTTGCAATGCAATTGGTCTCGCCTTCGGGACCTTAAATGTATTTAGCTATGTAGCACATTAGCCTGGGTGCTGAAACCTCTACTGTTCTTTAACATGGATTGAAAGTAAGCACCAAACTGCGTGACACGCTTGGTATGGTAACACGTGGAGAGAACTATTGCTGGAAATAGTATAGTCCAAAGCTCTGTTTTTAATATAAAATCAGGGTCTTTAGTGGGCATATCACTGAAAATACAAGATTTGAAATAAATATTACTGTCAATGGGTGGTGACTCGTGGAAGACAATTTCTATGGACTGGAATCTAGAGAATGCTAAAGTGATTCTGGTATTTTACTGACCTCTCCTGGTCGTTTTCTATCAAGAAAGTTAAATAGAGACAGTTGTCAGAAATAGAAAAAAAAGGAAAGACCCTCAGCAGAAAGCAATTCTGGTATTTTACTGACCTCTGCTGGTCGTTTTTCATCAAGATAGTTAAATATAGGCAGTTGAACAGAAATAAAAGTCCCTAAGTGGAAGCAGACAAGTCCTAGGGCTCATTTCCAGAGCCCACAAAGTACTTACATATATAAGTATATACTAAAGTATATTCAAGAGGTCTCGAATGCTCGACCTAAAAAGCAATGCATTGTCTTCTGTTTCCTTAAACCTACCATATGGCAGGCAATTGACTCTTTCACTCTTTATCATCTGAAAATCGTTTCACCAAATCATGCTGTGTTACTGAGGCGTCATAGAAAATGTTGCATATTTCTGTTATTTCGGCGCTTCATAACAATTATAAACAATATAATGTAGGTCTCCCATCATTTAAAAGTGGTGTTGTTGTTTATAGCGTTACATGCATAACTACATTTTGAAAATTGAGCAGTTGTGCCATACCTTTTGCTTCCTTTGCACTATGGCTTCAGGCTTATAGCTCAGCAACTAATGCATCCTCAGATACATCCACACAGGAGGTTTGTGTTTTGACCACATGGTACCAAGCTTGCATCCCGACTGATTCACTCTGGGGCATTTTTAAAATTATTGCTGTTTTAGTGGCAGGAAACTGCTGCTAAAATGCGATAATGGGCCTGCTAATATGCGTTATAGAATTCCAATAGAAGCCCAGGTTAGATGTGCAGGACATCTAACTTGAGCTTCTATTGGAATTCTATAACGCATATTAGCAAACACATTATCGCCGTTTTAGAGGTAGTTTCCTGCCGCTAAAACTGCGATAAATTTAACTAGGTTCTTGCTAATATGCCCATCTGTCTTTAATCCTTCCGAGGCCCATTGAGTACCATTAGTTTAATTAACAATAGCCATCAGTACGAAAATAACATATGTGGTGAATGTATGCTATACAAACACACATCGCCATAGGCCCTCGCTATGAGTTCGGCGGAGAGAAATTCCTCATTAAATTTCATTCCACCGATCACTTTTTTTGAAGTGTGCAGGAGCACCGGACTGGATTTTACCACCAGGAAAAATAGCTTTAGGGTTCCGCGGCAACAGCATCTAGGTCGCGTCCCCTGGCTCTGGCCGACCTCCTACTCTAGCAATGTGGGAACATGCAATAAAGCCACCACCTGCCAGGACACTTCTTCACTTTACTCCCCAGCTCTTACTTTACACCCCCGTCCAGACAGTAGCCCCTACTCCTAACTACCACTGGGTCAGAGCAGGTGGTATATGGGCACATGTGGTAAACGGGAGCATTAAATCCAGTGTATGGGGTATTGCATGCTGTTTTACGCCTGAAAAAACTGGATCTACACTGTCAGTCTCTGTTCTTTTGGAGTTTATCTTGTAATTGAATGGTAAGGGCTGGGTGATACTAAAGGATACTGGTGATTATGGATCTGAAGGTTGCACCCTGTCAGTACTGTGCAGCTTGTATAATGAGGTCTTTCTGTGGGCAACATTCAATTTCTCTGCACTGCCTTTAAAACCATAATTCCTGATCATTACCCTGGCACAGCGTTTCTTTTCATGCCACCACACAGTCAAATGACTATAATTGGCCCTGTTTCTTGCACACAAATTTTACATACAAGATAAAAAAAAATTCCTTTTACTGAGAAACAGAAGGTCTTTCCTTACTCATCTTCATGAACATTGCATCAAAGCTCTTCTAGAGTGTGGCCAAAAACCCATTGACCAACGAGAGAAAGCAGCAGCCCCGGCCCATGCAGGTAAGAGCGGGGAGGGAGTGAGGCTGAGTGGGGGGATTTCGACGGACACTGACGGGGGAAACTTAAATAAATAATTAATTTTCCCTCGTCGTCGTCTATCGAAATCCCCCTCCCACAGGGCCCCACCGCTCTTACCTACATGGGCCACAGCAGGAGAGCAGCCTATTCTGGCCTGCCTGCCAGTCCTATCGGCGTCAATTGTAACTCTCCTCGTCCAGCCGTAGCACTTTGAATCATCAGAGAGTACTCTGAGAGGGAACTCTGTCACAACCGAGGGGGGTTTATCTCCGCTTTTTTGGCTTTTAAAGCCAAAAAAGCGGAGATAAAATTATCTCCCTATTACCTAGCTGTTGCTAACACCAGTTAGCGACAGCTAGTAGGAGATAGCGACCATCTTGGGCCCCGCTTTGCATGTCAGTGATAAGTATCGCTAATGACATGCAAAGTGGGCGTGCCAAGATGTTAGGGACTGGAAACAGTCGCTAACATCGCTATCTCCTATTACCAACTTTTGGAGATATTCGCGCTAAGCGCGAATATCTCCAAAAGCTAACACCTGCCCCTGCGCAGTTCTTAGCCATGCTATCCAATGGTAGGTGAATAACATGGCTAAGAGCATTAGCTCGGTAATGCATGAATATCGCTGACTTTTCAGCGATATTCATGCATTTAGGCCAATTGTTATCGCTTAGGAGATAAACCTTGATAATAGCAAGGTTCCTAAGCGATAAAAATCACCGCAGCGCGGCGATAAAAATATTGCCGCTAAACCAACACAGCGATAATTATCGCTAGTTGTTGGTAATATGCCCCCCAGTTCTCTCGCCATGAACATTGTGGAATGCCTGCTCAATTTTGATTCAGGCAGACCATAGTTTGAGGATGGCACCTCCCTACGCCTCCCCAGTGGAGGCGTAGGGAGGTGCAACAAGGAGAAATTTATTAATTTCTCCTCGTTGTTTTTCCTCTTTCTATGCGTGCTGCATTCTGCAAAACACGTAGAACGAGGAAATAACCTCTAATGATTATTTATGTCTGCTCATAAAATATCCTTTAAATAAATTGTGTTTTGCAAGTACTGTGTGTGCTGCTGCAGCACAGATAGAAGTTGGAAAATGCCATTTCTGATTGTTTATGTGCAGGAAGGGAACCCGACCTGCACAGAAACTATCATCCACGTGACGTAGGCATCCTTGCACTATGGTGCAAGGTTGCCTGTGTCGGCGCATGGCAGCAGTTTGTACGCCTGTGCAGGAGGAAGCACAGAGATGCAACATATTGTTGTAAATATGTTGCATCCCTTTGCTTCCAAACTAACGCAGCATGGGGCAGCAAAATGACTTGCTGCACCACTCTGCATTAGTTTATTGTAAATCTGCCCCTTAATGTGCAGTAAATTAAATTTACAAGTGACCAACCTCTGAGTGTCTATACAATAAATAGAAATGCAACAAGTGCTTCAAACAACCGACTAATTCAGGCAACTTCGGGAGATTTTGGGGCAGATGTATCAAGCATTTTTTGTCGCAAACGCTGCGAATCGCAAAATAGCAGCGTTTGCGACAAAAAAACGCGAAATGCGATGTATGAAAAAAATCGCATCGCAAAAAAAATGAATCGCAAAATTTGCGATTCCTTACTTTTGCGCTACCATTTAAGGAATCGCAAAAAGCGATTCCTTAAATGCTATGTAAGAAACAAGAAAGTTTTGCGAATTCACACTAAGAAATCGCAAATTACCACCAATTTGTAGTTGGTGGTAATTTGCGAATTCTTTTACAAATGCACTTTTTGCAATTTGTAAAGGTGGCATGTGACGCTCATACATGCTCTTAGGGCATGTATGTATGCCATATGCGCACACATGTCAATTTCAGGGGTGCAGCAGGGTGTCCTTAAGACACCCTTGCACCCTTGAAATTATTCTCAATTTGCGATTAGCAAATTGCGAATCGCAAATTGAGAATAATTTCCCATTCCTTCCTATGGGCCTCCTGGCCCATAGAAATGAATGGGAAATTATTCCTTAATTGCGATTAGCAATTTGCTAATCGCAATTAAGGAATTTCAAGAAATCGCAAACAAATAGCGAATTTCTACATACATAGCATTTTGCAATTCTCAAATAGCGATTCCTTAAAAATCGCTATTTAAAATTCGCAAAAGGGTATCTTGATACATCTGGCCCAATGATCCTTGTCTGAGACTGAACTGGGCCCAGTATTTCTGTGTTTCCAAATGTTTCTTGGCATTCTGTAACTCGCCACATGATGGATTTTGCAACTAAAAACTTTATTATACTTGCAACCCACTTTCTTGTACGTATCTTCTGATATTTATACATTAATTTGACTCTCGAAACTATTGCCTGTTATGTGTAGCTGATCCTTGCAAAACAGAGAGCATAGTGCAGCCAAAAATAAAGGTGTCTGTCTGCTTGTCTATCAGTCGTGCTCCACAACCGCCCTTCCTGCGAGCATTTCTTATATGCACTGTCCTCTTTGTCATAAAGCTGTAAAATGTGTTATACAATTCCATAAAGATGATGTACATGCTCCAGTAAGCAGTAGCAGCACTTTGATGTGAGACAGATTGTGTTCCTTTCTATGACTGATTGATTCCTGGCTGTTTGCTCAGAGGCAAGTACAGAAAGGTTTTTATCATGTAATAACTCATAAAATGCATTCATCGTGCACACCTACCGTATTACAGCGCTTGGATTGCTTCCTGTGCTGTCTTTTTATCTCTGCACCTGTCTTACTTCTGCCCAACAATTTCACCTTGTTTAGTAATATTTTGTAAAAAATTGATTTACCTTTTTTATCCTTCGTTTTACAGCACTTTGAAGATGAAACACATGCCGAGTAGCAATTTGAGGGCCAAAAGCAGTAAAGGGGAGTATAAGTAAAAATGACAAAAAAACATAAAGTTGAAATAAATAAATCTGCACTGTTTTGGCACAGGGGAGGCTATTTTAGAAATGTAAGGGACAATGAAGAGAAAGTAAGATGCCAACAAAAAAGAGACATTGGAAAAACTGACGGTCAGATAATGTAGTAATCGCATAAGTGCAGACGGCACCGACTCAGTTACCATTACTGCAAAATACCACAGGTCTGGTTGCCAAAAGCAGGTCGGTGCAAGCGTAATTCGAGTGCAAGTACAAGTACAAAGGGCCTCATTTACAAGTAACTGTTGCATCTGTATAGATGCGTCAGTTTCCTTGCGCCAGCGCTAAATGTCCTTGAGCCTCCATGGATGCACTGTATTTACAATACAGTGCTCGATGGTACAAGGATTAACAGATGCAGCAGAAATTCTAACGCACCTGTTGGCACAAAAGTGACGCATGGCAAGAGTTGCTCATGAAAGTGACGGACCTCCAGCACTGTGCCACAACAGATAGGTGAGTCCCATTCAAAAAGCCCTGCGTCATTCCTTACGCCTGGTCTTAGCAAGCGTAGGGATTTTGACGCAGTGAAGGCATAGAGTGACCTAGTGAAATGTTGTAAATGTCCAGTTCTACATAGCTTTTTGTGTGGGAACGCCCACCCTGCCCACATTATACCTAACACAGGTATAATGTGGTGCCGGGCTTTACAACGTGACGCATCTCCCTAGATGCGACACGTTGTAAATGGGCCGTAATGGTGCATCCTTTACGTCGCCACTTCGTCACAAAAAGTTGCGCAATGGTGACACAAAAGTGTTGCATGGAGCTTGTAAATCTGTACCAAAGTTTATTGCTTCAGCTAAAAACAAAACATACAAATACAACATATATATATGACATACGATTTGAGAATTGAATTTAAAAGTAGTATGGAAATATAGTCAATATTTTAGATAAATTCATCTAAACTTAAGTGGTTCAAGTTTTCTAGGGCCAATAAAACCTAGTTTGAAATGTGGCAACAATGTGATTGTGAAAATCAATGATTAGTGATTTCACCGTCAAAAGCACAATCAAAATAGCTTTATCTGGATTTGCAGGCTAAACTTAAGTTTAACTGAGACACAATCCTAACTTTACTGCTCCTAAATGTCCTATGTGAATACCAAAAGTCGTAAGGTTAGGATTTTGTCTCAGAATACTTTGTGAAAGGGGTCCTATATTTTAATCGATCGGTCAGGATTTGTACGGCACGGCTAATCGCCAATGAGGGTATCCAAGTGCTGGGAGTGCTGCTGCAGGGGCCTCAGTTGAACAGCCAGGTCTTGAGTCCCTCCCTTTAGTCCAGCAGAGAAGATGAGACCCCTAGGTGGAGAGGTAGGTCTTTCTATGACTTCACAGCGAGATAGGAGAAGGAGGGTGTGTGCAAGGCGGAGGGAGGTGGAGCGCAGGTGTTTAGATGGAAGTGGAATGTCAGACAGTGGTTCATATATGCTGGTCCCTGGTTGCGGAGAGCTTTGAAGGTGTGGATCAAAGCAACACCAAAGGGGAGGATGGACTGAGTGTTAAACATTGCAAGCACCACCCCCAGTCAACTGATCTGGGTTTAATACTTAATCATTCTTTACTCACTCCGCCACTCCAGTTCAGTTTGATGGATGAAACCCAGATCAGTTGACTGCGGGTGAGTGCTTGCACTGTTCAACACTCCGCCCATCATCCCCTTGGTTTTGGCTTAGGAGGTTCGATCAACATCTTGAACCGGCATCTCTTCTGAATGGGGAGCCAGTGGTGCTTCCTGCGGGTTAGTTTGGGGAGGTCTAGGATGAGTCTGCCTGCAGAGTTCTGAATTATTTGCATTCTCTTGAGGAGGTGCAAAGTCATTCCTATGTAGAGTGCTTTTCCGTATTCTAGTCGGCTGGTGGCTAGAGTTTGTGTGATTGTGCATCTGGAGTCAATGGGGAAGCACTTGAAAATCTTGCACAGCATGTGAGGAAGCAGTCAGATGATACTGCGTTGATCTGTCTTCTTATGGTGAGATTTCTGTCCAAGATGATGCCATGGTTGCAGGTGTGGTTGGTCGGAGTGGGTGAGGGTCGTAGTTCTGGGGACAACCAGGTGTTGTTCCGTGGGGAGGTGTGGTTCGTGAAGATCAGCACTTCGGCCTGTTCTGTGTTGATTTGTATGCAGTTGTTTCTCATTCAGTCGGCAATGCTCATCATGTGCCTGCGGAAGTTAGTCAGTGTTGCAGAGTGGTCTTCTTATTAGAAGAGAGGATGAGCTGGGTATCGTCAGCGTTCAATATGATGTTCAGTTCATGAAATCTAACAAGGTTGGCCAAGGGGGTGATGTAGATGTTAAACAGGGTAGGGCTGAGGGGTCAAGCTTGAGCGACGCCCCAGATGGTGTTCTTGGGTTCCAAGGAGAAGGGAGGAAGGTGTATTTTTAGGGTTCTACTGGTCAGGAAGGATGTGGTGCACTTGAGGACATCACCTCGGATTCCAATGTTGTGAAGCCTTTTGAACAGAGTGTGATGTGATACAGTGTTGAACACTGCTGAAAGTCGAGGAGTGTCCGGGCTGATGTTTTTCCTTTGCTGATGAGGGATCTGATGTCATCAGTCACAGCACTTTCAGTCCAGTGTTGGGGCGGAATCCGGTTTTAGAAGTGTCCAGAAGATTGTTGTTATCCAGGTGTTCTGTGAGTTGGTGGTTGATTGCCTTCTCAAGGACTTTGACAGGAAAGGGGAGCAGGAAGATGGGGAGGCATTTCTTGAGTTCTTTGAGGGCTGTGTGTGGCTTCTTGAGTAGAGGCTTGACTTCTGCATATTTCCATTCTTAAGGGAAGGAGTTTGTGGTGATGGATGTGTTGTGGATGGTGGTGAGCTCAATGCTGATCGCCTTTCTCCTGAGTAGAAGATGTGGTAGAGGCAGGAGTCTATGGGTGCTCGAGGGGCGGAGATCATTCTGACTGTAGTGTCTTTTAAGGTGAGCTGGTCCCAGGTGGTGAGAGGCTGGTCATGTTCATCATTTGTGGGGGTGAATTGACTGAGTATTATGCTGGGATGGGGTTCGAAATTTCTGTAGATGGTGGAGATCTTGTTGCGGAAGAAGTCTGCCACGGAGTCGCAGCGTTCCAGTGAAGAGGTGATGATGTTTCCAGTAGATGAGGGTCTGGAGAATTCTCTGGCAATGTTGAAGATTTCCTTGCTGTGGTTGGAGCTTGCTCTGATGCGGTCAGCCAGGATGCTTCTTTTCGTCTTAGTCAGGAGTTGGTATCATTGGTTGAGGACAGTTTTGAATGCTGTTCAGATTTCATTTTGAGTCGTTTGCAGGTGTGCTTCATGGTTCTTAATTCCGGCATATACCAACTGTATTGCTATGAGGACCTTTTGGGGTTGGTGGTCTTGCTGGGGGGGAAACTCTGTCAGTACAGTGTTTGATCCATGCAGAGTAGTACTTTACTGCCTGTTCTAGGTTAGTTGCAGTGTGAGGGCAGGAGGTGTTGTGGACATTGGTCCATTGGCTCTTTGAGATCTTATTCCAGATGCAGTGTGAATTGCTGGGTGGCTTGGGGGCGTTGCCCGAGGATTCCGAGATGGTGAAGTGTACGAAGACGTGGCAGGTCCAGGTGAGCTCAGTGAAGTGGCTGTGCTTGATTCTGTTGCTGGTTGTGAAGTTCGGGTTGAGTGTATTTTCTGTGATGTGAGTCAGGTTAGTGACACGTTAGGTGAGGCCAATGTTGCTCATGCTTGGACGTGTGGCATCACTTGGGTCGTCATGGTGAAAATTGAGGGCGCCAAGGAAGATGTAATTTACGGAGTCGATGGCGAGCATAACAATGAAATCAGGAATGGAGTTGCAGAAACTGGCGCGAGGTCCTGGATGCCCCTGACGTTGGTTTTGATGTTGGTTCGGAGTTGAAAGCTTAGGCCGGCTGCAGCTGTCTGCAGTGGTGGTGCAGTGGATGGTATTCTTGTGAATGATGGTGGTTCAACCTCAGTGTTTGTTGATGCAGTCTTGGTGTGCTATCTTGTAGCTGTCTGGTGTGACTGAGCTGATGTCAGGTGTGTATGCGTTGTTGAGCCAGGTCTCAGTGAAGAAGATTACATCAGGGGTGGGGAGGTGATGGTGTCCTAGATCTTGGTGGCATGCTTGCGGAGAGATTGTGCTTTGAGCAGAAGTCAGTGTAGGTGGTCTGTGGTGGATGGGATGGTGACAGTGCATGTTGGAGTTCAGTGTTTCAGGAGAAGAGACAGTGCAAGCACGTGAAAAGTCCTACCATGGATTAGGGAGAGGTACAGCAGCAGTTGTTGTAGCGGAGTCCTGTGTCCAGTAATTGGAGCTCATGGCTGAGTTCTTCGGGTGGCAGTAGGTCCAGGGTTCATTGGTGCTGTGCGCAGTCCAGATGTTGAGTGGTGCAAATGGGCTTGCCTTAGGCATGCTTCGGCGTGCTGGTGGGAGATGCACACTGCGCCCTCCATAAGTAGTCCTGGGAGGAGGATGGGCTCTCAGCAGGCAGGAAGTGGGAGGGTAAGAAGCGAGAAAAGTAAAAGAAAATAATAAAAAATACAGCAGCAAATAAGAAACAAAATAGACTGCAGGACACTTACAGTGTAGCAACAGAAAGAGGGTATAATACAGTTAAAGGACTACGGCAGAGTCCAAGTTGAGAGCGAGTGGTCTGCAGCAGCAGCGGGGGAGCTGCTCAATGGAGCCACGCAGTAACTCGGGCCCCCCCCCCCCCGAGCAGCGCTTTGAAGAGAAATATGGAGCAGGTCTTTAAAAGCTGATTCATGTTTCTCTGTGCAGGCATCAGCCTTCCTGCAATTTCAAGGGAGAAGAGAGAGATTCCCTTGCAGGTGGATGCAGTCAGAGCACCCGCCTGCAAGAGGATGTCTGGGGGCTCCCTGGGACCCACTTTCTTTCCTCCAGAGGGCGCCTCCTAAAGGCATGTTTGCCTCTGTGCCCATTTTGGAAAAACTGTGCAGTTGCAGGGCAAAGAGATTCCCTCATTACATGGGGCCATGCCCCAATGCAAATAAGGAAATGCCCTCTAATGATAGTGCTGGTGCTAAATGTGTGCCAGCACTATCTGTACTACAGAAGGGGCCGCTCCAGTGATAACAAAGTGCTTCGGAGGCGTATAAAGCAGACCCTGGTAACCAACTTGGAATGGTAAAATAATTACACAATATGGACACTATCTTTCCAAAATAGCCACCATTTTAGAAATAATGGCTAAATGGAATAAAATGTGAATAAATAAGATTAAATGAATGACAAGCAAGCAGCCCAGTAGGACTGTCTGGGGAACTGCAGGTGCTATCCCGAAAACCTTTCTCCTCAACTTTAGGCCGATGGTCCTTTTTAAGCAGCATGAGAGGTAAGGAACTCCTCAATTCTCCCACTCAGAAACAGAAATTTCTTAGTAACTCAAGTCCATAACTAAATAGTCATTAGTTGCTTTATTGTAGATTTTGAAACAGATGCAAATAGATCAACCTAAGCATATTACTATAAAAATACAGAGAAAACTGGATGAAGCCAAATCTCTGAAACCTATTCATACTATATAAAAATATTTAAGTTAGATTGCATTGAGGTTTTTAGAAGAAATATTCCCTATGTATCTTAACTATCCCTACACTACAGAAAGGGGAGCCCTAAACTAAGCAAGTTCAAGGAAAGTATAAAATTGTATCAGTTGTCAGAGCTCAGCTTAGATAAACTCTAACAGTGGTCATGCAGCTTAATGCCACAATCGACTGGTGAGGTCTGTACATCGGGAAGTCTACCAGGGACGGCTCTAGGCTAATGGCCACCCTGGGAAGGGAGCGTAGGTAGGGGGCCCATTGAGGAACAGGTAGGAGGCCCCCGGAGGAACGCAGGCTTGGAGGCCAGTGAAATGGGGAGTCAGGGTGTTTGGAAGTGGAACAGAGCCGGAGGCTGCCAAATCCCTGCCAGGGGCCACCACGCAAATATGTATCCATCCTCAGAGGATTATTATATTAAGGATATATAATGGCGTGGTGGCCCCTGGGGTTTGGTTGCCCTGTGCAGGTGCACAGCTTGCACATGCCTAAGGCCGCCCCTGAGTCCACAAAAAGAGTGTCAGCTAACTTAATTAGTATAAAGCAGCCTTCCAATACTGGCACCTCCCAATCAGCAAAGTAATTTTCCATTTTCCTAGCAGCCTGCAGTGACTCCTGTCTCCACCTTCCGTGTCACACTGTAAATTCCCCTCACGTCCTTGGTGCCATCTCCATCTCCCACGAGAATTAATTCTATCTTCATTATTGCATTCCTTCCGAGGCCTATCAACTGACCAATGGCCCCTTCTCAAAACTAACAATGTCTTATCCACCTGCAGTGGGAACACAAATACATGCAACATTTCAAAGTGCAAGCAAAACAACGTTAAAGGCTAGTCATGGAAACGATTCAGAAATGTCAATCAGGTCTACTGCGTTGGCCAAATTAGCATTACACGGATTTCAATACTGCTTCTCCGTGACCCATAGAATATGTTATTTTAACATACACTACGTCATGAATACCCTATCTCTACCACAGTGCTATGACAATGACATTATAACAATTTCACAAACTCTTTAGTGCTTGATTATGCTCAGGTGTTACCACAGAATCCAAAGTTGTCAAATATTTTTCTAATGCACACAATATTTATCATAAGATGAGAGAGTCCACGATATCTTGGGCCTCATTTATGAAAACTGACGCATCGCTGCGTAAAAACAGCGATGCGTCACTTTTCACTGCGCACTCCTTGCGACACCAATGATGCGTCATATTTAATGTATGACGCATCATGTCGCAAGGACTTACAGATACGTCAGTATTTCTGACGCATCTGTAAGCGCAAAAGTAACGCATTGCTGGAGTGTGTCACAAAAGTGACGCAACTCCAGCAATGCGTCCTTTCACATGGGGAAAGCCCCATGTGAAAGGGCTTGCGTCAGTCTTACGCCTGCTGTGAGGCAGGCGCAAGATTTTGACGCAACAGCATCCTAAAAGTGACGCAGTGAAATCTCATAGATTTCACTGCGTCACTATTACGAGGCTTTTTGCGGGGGAAACACCCCCTCTGCATACATTATACCTGACACAGGTATAATGTGGCGCAGGGGTTTAAAAAGTGACGCATCTACCTAGATGCGTCACTTTTTAAATATGGCGCAACAAGGCGCATTTTGTACGCAGCTGGTGCGTCACAAAAAGTGATGCACCGGCGGCGCAAAACTGACGCAAAGCCTCATAAATAAGGGCCCTTTAATATAGACCCTCTTGGTTCCTAAATTATTCACATGTGGTGTATGTGAGTGCAGGCTACTCGTGGTTATAATGCTCTCCTTCAGGTTCTATCAAACGAACTGAAGCAAACATAAAGCACAAACTATGCTTCTCCGCAGGACACTTGAAAATAAACAAAAAAGTAGAAAGGAAGATATGAAAGGGGATCTGTAACAGGAAAAAAGGAAAAACTTAAATACTTCCACCAGCCCAGACTCATGCAAACTTATTTTCCTGAAAATGTGCATGTGTGGTCAGGGAAAATGGTGCTATTCACAGGGAAATAAAGCAAGTGACAGAAATTGGCTGACCCAGTGCCCCATGCACTACGCTTCACTCAAACAGACAGAAGAGGTCGGACCAAATGTCTCTGTGGGTATGTATATGTTAGTAAAAATTGTTTCTTACGAAAGCTTGGCAGACACCTACACCTGGCAGGCCCTCCTAAAAGCGCCACTGTGCAAATCACAGTGCAAAGCGTCTACCCTCCTTGGTCCATCGAAGAGCGAAAGGCTTGCAATATACAGTAATCAGAGAGATTTAATGTAGCAAAATGCCTGTCATGAGGCATTGTTACAATGCAACCCTTGTTTGTTGACCCTTAATGAAAACTTTTTAGCTCTTGGCTACAGACTTCGACTATTAAATATACATTTAGAGTGGAGTTTGGATCCCCCCCGTGCTTACTATCCAGTGACTTTCCTGTCTTTCTCAGTTTCCTGTTCCGGATTCAATGACTTTTCTCCCTATACTTGTATTTGTCCGCCTATACAGCATTTCGGGCTTACTATGTTGCATTAAATGAGTATCCTTCAGCTGTTGACGTTTGTACCTTGATTGCATTGCTGTACATGCAGGGCACAAGTCTGGGGCATACGCAGGTACACAGCGTCCACCCACTATTTTCAAAGGGTGGATGCCGTCCCCCCCAGGCAAGATGGTGGGCCCCACAGAAATATGCTGAAATTGTCCCGGTGTAACAGGAGATACCAGGACACATTCACCAGTGCCTGCATGTTGTCTACTTTCCATTCCCAGCAGCAATATGCTACTTTTTTTACCTCTAGCTGGACCAAATTTAAGGGGCCATCAGGGCTTCTTTTGTTTGAATATCCTGACTAGAGAGGGTTTGGAACCTCACACTTAAATGTGAATGCAAGGGAGAGGGGAAACAAAGGCACACAACTTGTTCTCTTTTCACAGGTACTTAACACCTTTGCTGCGGCGGCTATTCCGCAGCAGCGCTAAGGGGGCGGGGCGGCCACGTGGTGCATGCATGCTGGTGACGGAACCGCTCAGTCACCAGCCGCGGTTGAGCTGTGCTCATGACGGAGCGGTTCCATCATGGCCCCGCCCGCTCAATGGAACGCCCAGCGCAGGCGGAATCCGCACCGCGCAGGCGCGGCGAGCGGGCAATGTTTTCAATACCTTAAAAAAACAGTGGTTATCAGAGTTACACAATTACGCACCGTTAAAAACAATAGAAACAGTGTTTTTCTGGTGTTTATGGATTGTTTTGCTTTTAATTATTGCTTGCTTTCTGCACTGATAGTGCATATGCATGGACATCATGTGTATAGGGTATTTGAGGTCCAAAAACATTTTTATAAATCAAACATATTGTTGTACACCATATAATACTTCTTTAGTGAGTCTGTGGTCATGCACGCTCGCTCTTTTCTTCCTATGTAAACGTTTATCTGTGAAACTCCCTCAACACCAAAACAGCTAGTACACAATTTGCTAACACTGGCCAATGACATAGCTTTCCATGCCAGTACTGGTGCACCTGAAGGTTGTGATTCTCCAGGCCATGATCTGAAACATATGCGCTGAATTGGGTGCATATGCCCTCAGTTATTGAAGCAGTCAAAAATGAAGCAGTACTTTTCAAACTCTAGAGAAAAATTCAGAAGGGATCAAGAACTTGTGCAGAGTACCTCAGTGAGGCTTCATTAAAGTGCCATGTTTGGGGAAGGGACATTTCTATGCATCATCGCAAGCCATTTCCCTTAAACTGTAAACTAATATTTCTTGAATTGCTCCTCAACATTTCTTTGCTTACCAAGTGGCAAGAATTCTAACATGCAGCATGTTGCAGTGCCAAAGTCACTAAAATTGTCGCCCAGCCTACTCTCAAGGATATGTTTCACATCTACACCAATTATGCTGAACACTTGGTAGACAAGGGTGTTTTCAGACTCTAGTATTTTGATTATGTTCACTACAACAGTCATGTATTCCTGTAAAAACCTAAGCATGAAGTAGACCATACTTTTTTCACATCACTATCAATATGTTACCAAAGATCATCACATTTCTTGCCTTAGGCATCATTACTAAGCAAACATTCTGTATATGGTTGCCGCATGAATAATATAGCATTCACAGCCTCTAGGACTGAGAACCATTGGCTAAATGACAGTTAGGATGACTCTTACTTTGATGCCACACAAAGCACAAAATGAGAAATATGTGCATTTTAGTTCCTGGGCATACTGAAACAGTGCACCAGAATGGACTAGAAAGTCAATGGCATTCTTCATTAACTCTGAAGATTGTAAAAATGCTTTCCTCATACCATCTAGCAAGTGACAAGGATCTCTTACAGGGAAGCACTTCAGCTCAGATATCGATTTTTCATATACGTAGCTGAATTACTGCAAATACAAACAATTTCACTCCAATCTTTATTTAACTTGGTAGGAACGTTTTTGCAGCAGCATTCCAAGTGACATTGCATTCTAGGTTTACCAAACGTCTGGTGTCATGTGTTCACCACTATCTCGGATGCTTGGTGACAACTCTCTTTTCACATATACCTGTCACTACACCTTGCATTGAATGTTTAAAGCCTGGAGTGTTTGGCAATTCATCTACAATCCATAATGACTCGCTAGAAAAGGGGGCTGATGTATCAAAGGATTTCACCCATACTCTGTCTGTGGGTAAATGTGATGGTATATATTGGGAAAGATTCTTATGATGCAAGCCATTTTACCAATCAGTGAAATCAAATGTAGCCAAAATATCAAATATGAGTTTGATATTTCCTGATTCTCTACAGTTTATAAAATAACTAAATAAGACCTAAAACATACCTCTAAACTATGCAACTTTAGACCAAAGACCACAAAACTGAAAAAAAGCAGATGGAAGAAGAAACAATATTTTAGTGATATTCCTAAACAACAAAACTCAAGCAGAATAATCTTAGCCCAGTCTTTCTCGCTGCTGCCTTGAATAACAAAGTTACATTGTATTGGCCCCTTCGGGAAGAAATAAAAATGAATCTTTCACTCATCTTTTCCTTTCTTTGAATGGCACTTAGTTTGTGGATGTGAAGGTGTTTTTCAGTGTTTATATGTTTACACTAGTGATGGCTATTTTCCTTTCTGTGGGGTTTTATCAGAAATTGTAGGTTTTAACCTAAAACCAGACAGCCTAACAATAAATCATGTGCATGTGTAAATCAATGTACAAGATGAGTTACATGAAACAGGGTTACAAGGTGTAAGAGTCACATGTCCTTCATAACTCACTGTGCTAATTTACAAGGATTCAAATGTATGAACATAACAAGGATCTCTGTGTTCAAAGCAGTAACCCACTTACCTATGTACATAAAATAAGAATCTGTCTTTTGCATGTTACATGAAGTGCTTTGCAGGAGAGACATTCTATACAACCTTCTATACTAGTTTGATTCAAATCTGGGACTAAGCAAGACACAGATCTCTCAAACAAGTGTCCTAACGTCCAGAGTTATCTCACCATTATTATTATTCCCTGAGATTTACTAGGCACCTCCAGCAGGTGCCTTAACCCCATCAATTATTTTAAGATGCAGACTTTGCAGCTCATTAAGCATAACAGATCGACTGCCATGTTTCTTTCTCCTTGTTGCCAATTTATTTTTAGGTTTAAAAAAATGTATTAGTTGAGGCCCAGATTTTGCGTTGGGATTACGCCACTTTTTTGGCACAACCCTGATGCCAAATCCCATTTGTCAAATCTCATAATTCACTTGGATTTACTCATGATAGTACCTGATACACATATGTGTGCGGTCTTTGCGGTCTATGTGTGCGGTCCTAATATCTGATGTCACTTCCTGTGTTTTCAGTTCCAGTGAGGTGACTTCCTGTGATGTCATGTGCAATGTCGCTCGTCGTGACCTCATGCGCTGTGATGCCATGCATCAGGATTTCACTTGCATACTGCCTAACGTGGTTAGTCCCCCCAATTCTTTTTTTTATGGCTTGTGCCCTGAATAGATAAAGGTCTATTTTCTCTCCCTCTCTCGCCTTAAATTCCCTGTTACCCTCTTCACTTCTCTGTCCCTGGCTCTTTTGATTTTATTATTTGGCTTTCTACTTTGCACCCATGTCACCGCACACTCAGAACAGCAGCTGCCACTGTTTCTGTGCGGTACAAAAGGGGGTGGTGATGGACGGAGCATCCGAACCAATCAAACACTCACACCCAGTCAACAGATCTGGGTTTAATCTATCACCGTTCTTTAGCCCACTCTGCCACCCCAGTTCAGACATGGCCATATGCAAATCAGTCTGACCCTGTGCCTCATGGGAACAGTTCAGCCCGAACTGCCAAGCCATGCCTTCCCTGGACCGGAAACAAGCTTCCGAGGACCGGTTTCTGGCATTCCAGCCGTCCTCAGCCAGGCTTGCTTGAATCCAGTGGCAAAGTGAGCAAGGGACTCACGTCTGTGCATACCCTGCCAACTTATGGCGAACAAAGTGGTACAAAAGGGGGTGGTGGCCACTGTTTCGATGGGCAGACACCTGTCTTTAAGTATTTTTTAAACCATTCTAAGATTGGGGGTAATATGTATACATGTGTGCAGATGTGCGCGCATATAGTGGCGACCTGGAATGTTTTTCTTGTGCTTCATGAAAAACGATTACAAAATGTCCTCCATTGCATACGCACACACATCGGTCATCTTGCAATGGAGTTTTTTTCACATCAAAACTAAAAATATTTCGAGATGGCTGCCATGTGTGCGTGCATATTCTACCCGTCATTTTACAATACTTATTTGCCACAAATGATTTCAAAATGGTATTTACAAAACAGATGGCTCTCGGTTTAGGTGTGACAGGTGGAACTTAACTGCTTTGTCAATACCTATTTTGTCCTGCCAAGAACTATGAAAATATATATCTTGCTCGGGGCCGAACTCGGACCTTAAAAAAAGTTTTGGCAATAATGATATCTTCCGCCCGTATGTTCAGCCGTGTTAAGGCATACTAGAACCAGAACAACCCCTTGAAGTTGCCACCGGGATCACGTAACGTGCACCACAGTCCAGGAGGCTGAAACTGGCCTCCAAGTGTCAAATCCGGCCTCCTGGGGCTCCAGCCTCCCTGGGGATTGCCCACTGGCATGGTTGACCAGTCCGGCCATGATCTTGCTTCCTTTCAGAACGAATGTCCTCCTTCACATGCGCTCACACATTGCTCATCTTGCAATAGTTCTTTTTTTTTCTTCAAAAATGTGAATCTGTGAATCAGTCCCATTCAATCTGTGATTTGTCTCTTCCTTTCAGTTTAGTCGTAACTTGCTCTCGAAATTACAGTAGTAAAACTCTCTTACAAAAAAAAGCTCTTCAATACAGTTCATGAAGCAATAAATCTATGCAAACGTGGTGAGGGAAACGGGATAAGGGCAATCGGATAAAACTATGGGGACGTTTTAATTGCATCTATTGTAAATGACATATTTTATGATAAAACCTTTCTGGACTTGCCTTGGTGTCAAACGATTTCTGTAACAGTCAATCAAAAGCATCCCGTTTGCAACACATTAAAGTCACTTCTATATTTTAATAGATCACCCAGGTGATTTACGACATTCTTGCATATTTACACCTGTTGGAACAGCGAATTAAATGCATATCACAGCACTGCAGATTACTCAGTAGACAGAGCAGTTAAGTGGCTTGAACGATGAACAAGCACAACCATCTCTTTTATTCTGGCTGGCGAACATATATCATCCACTCACGAGGGCCATCAATCAATGATGCTCAAATGCATCTAAGGGCTTTCCTGCTCTGATAAGTGTCCTAGGATTCACACATATACCTGGAATGCGTTGTATATATTTTGACCAAATTCCTAGCACTCCATTGACATCATTAAAAGTTAAGGGATAAATTCGCATACTTTGTGCTAACAGAGTTTGCACAGAAATCAGAATTAACCATTTTTGGTAAATATCCCTCCCTATTCGGACTTGTGATGAGGTCCTTAGCAATCAGCCGAGGGATGCTAGACAAGCGACTGGTGCACCAGGGATTTCTTGGTAGGGAGTTGAATATAGGGATGTTCTCATGACTGGACTGCAAAGTCAAAGGCATTCTTCATTGACTCTGAATGTCCACCCCATCTGAACGGGATCAGCGGTTCCTCAACATGGAACTGGCTTGTCTGTGGTGTTTACATACTGTGGCAAAGAGGACACTGGCTTGGTTGTGGCACTTTACTTAGGCAATTTCGTTGGTTTTTTTAATGTATTTCATTCGTTTGTTAAATAACACAATAAAGGAGTGTACCCACAGTAATCCCCAAGCACACGCACAGACCCGTTGCAGTATGTATAGTGGACCAATCACAGCTCACCTGGCAGGTAGGACCATTGCAAGTATTCCAGGCCCCGGTGTGAGTGCTGACCACCCGGCCACTCACTGTGGCCTTCGTTAATTACAGCGAGGGCCGGCTCAGGGGCATCCCCAAAACTATCTTGCAGGCTGTAGTATGTCTTCCACTGCCCACAAACCTTCTCAAATTTCTTAGGGCATCCACAACTTTTGTGCACCACTCTCTCCACCTTCATGCATTGATTCATCCCCACCGATCACTCGGCCCAAGTGGGCGAGGCAGCCCCGCCCCACCTGCCCTCACCCCCCAGAGCACCTCGCCAGATCTCGTTGGCTACAACAAAACCCAGCATGCAAAACAAGAAATGCATCCCAGGAAGGTCCATATTGTTGGGCTTGCCTAAGATCACTACCTGTGGGGATCAGGAATGGGTACCCCCAACACCAATTCTAGCATGCCAGTCACCCCTTCTCAGTATTCCAATATCTCCTGGCATTCCCGTAGTGCATGAAGGAAAGTACACCAGTAGAGGCACATTGGTGTGCTCGATCTTTCTATTTCATAAAGCTATCATAATTAAGACTCCCTGTTTTCCGTTTTTACTGTTCTTTGCAGATAAATACAGACAGAAAACCATTTATTTTCTTCCCTGTGTTTATTTTTAAATGGGAAAAAAGTGAAAATTTTGTTGCTTTTTGAGTGAGTGGACATCCTCTCTGCCCTGACTGCCAGGCCAATAGCTGTGTGTAGTGATAGGTAACGGGCTTAAAAAAGAAAATACGTTTAGAAAGAGTCTTCAAAAGCAGTAGATATGCACAAGGATGTTACTGAAATTTGAATATTTTCATATAAGTGCATTGAATTATCTTATGTGTTCATATCACTGAAACCAGGCAGGCATTCAAGCATGAGTGCATAAATATCATTACAAAAATACGTAAATATACCAGTTTCTGCTTAACTTTTTCAAAAAACCCAAAGAAAATGTTGATAAACACAGATAAAATTAGCAAAAAATAAATATGGGTAACTACAGAGGAAAAATGCAAAAAAATAAATACCATAAAACTGGGAGCCTTAACTATAATATACACTGTGGAGAATTTTAAACTGTATTAAGTGCAGGCGGGCTTTGATGGCCAATTCTGTGGGCTGCATCAACGCTGCCTCTGAGTCCACATCCTGCAAGGCTAAAAGTCCCTTTCCCATTTCTCTTGCTGTCCTTCCAGGTGGTCTGGTGCATTGTTTAGTATAGTGCAATAGAGGTGGGAAACTGCCTTATGGACCAGGAACAGGCAGGGTTGCGAGCACATCACAGCACCGAGTTAGTGATGCTCTCGGTGCTGGATGAATTAAGAGGCATGGCTGACACTAAGAAATCGAGCGCCCTGATCTTTTAGATCTGTCAGCGGCGTTCGATACTGTCGGCCATTCCCTGCTCCTGGAAAGACTGGACGACTTTGGGGTCAAAGGCTTGGCTTTTAATTGGCTGCAATCCTTTCTTTTGGGAAGGACACAGAGGATACAACTGGGGGATTTGATATCAGATGTGGGGACATTAGAGTGTGGGGTGCCACAGGGCTCCGCATTGTCCCCACTACTGTTTAATCTTTACCTACAACCTCTGATTGCATCCCTGGCCAATATGGGCTGCAGAGTTTTTAACTACGCTGATGATACTCAGCTTGTGCTGAGTATCGATAACACAGGGACTGCGCAGTCCCAAGCGCAGAATATCTTGAGGTATACGGTTGGGTGGATGACTGAAAATCTGCTGAAGATCAACCCGGACAAGACCGAGGTATTAGTAATTCCATCTACCATCTTACCTTGGAGCGATCTCTATTGGCCACAGGCGTTAGGGCCAACTCCGAAGCCAAGCGCAAATGTAAAGAGCTTGGGGATTAAGCTGGACTGTGACTTGTCAATGTGCAGCCAAATCTCCTCTGTTGTTGGGAGCTGCACGAATATCATCAGGCAGTTACGCAAGCTAGCTCCTGTTCTTTCTCAGTCCATGCTGCGCTCAATTGTAGTGGCAACAATTATCTCAAGAATAGATTATGGGAATGCCCTTTATCTAGGTCTCCCCAAAACTCTGACTAATAGACTACAGGTTGTGATGAATGACGCGGCGCGAATGATTTTTAGACTCCCCAGAAGGACCAAGGCCTCTCCCCTACTACAGAGCCTGCATTGGCTCCCCATAAAAGAGAGGGTAGAGTTTAAGAGTCTATCCACGGCCCATAAGGCAATTTATGGCCATGCACCTGCTTACATCAGAGACCGTCTGGAAGTGTATAGCCCAAAAAGAACACTCAGATCTTCTGATTCTAAGCTGCTGGTCTGCCCTCGGTACAAACTGGTAACCAAGGGAGGGAGAACCTTCTCAGTGTTGGTCCCTCAGCTATGGAATAAGATGCCTGAGGGGCTACGTAGAGAAGTGAATCTCCTGTGGTTCAGAAAGTCCTTAAAAACATTGCTGTTTGGAAAGGTTCTGGGTGCAATGTAAGTTGGCTGCTGCACTGCCTTTTTGTGTTGCATGAAGTTATTGTGTAAATTCCATCGATTTCCGAGCGCCTAGAGACCTGTAGGTGATTTGGCACGATATAAATCTAATATAACAATAACAATAACTAGCAACACCAAGGTCTCTGGCGTGGAAGACACAGGAAGGGTCAGACCCAGAACCTAGTCCCCCCTGAGGGTGTTTGCAAGCTGCAGATATATTTGAACTGTTCGGTCTGGAAACATCATATTTCTTCTGCACGACCACAAAGGACCTGGGGACATATTACCAACAAGTAGCGATATTTATCGCTAAATAGGCTTAGCGACAATTTTTTTTTATCGCTGAGCATCGCCGGAATTCATCGCTGAGATAACGTGCTATTAGCAACGTCTATCTCCAAAGCGATAAATTTTCCGGCGATAGAGGCAAAATGCATGAATATTGCTGAGAATACAGCAATATTCACGCATTAGCGACAAAATGCTTTTAGCCATGTTATCCACCTCCCATTGGATAACATGGCTAAGAACTGGTCTGGGCAGGTCTTAGTATTTGGAGATCCATCGCTATGCCTGCCTTGCTAATAGGCGATAGCGATGTTAACGACTGTTTTCAGTCGCTAACAGTTTGGGTACGCCCACTTTGCATGCAGGGATAAATATCGCTAACATGCAAAGCAGGCCCCAAACCGCTCGCTATCACCTAAAAGCTGTTGCTAACTGCTGTTAGCGACAGCTTGCTAATAGGGCGATAGAATTATCGCCGCTTAGCGACCGAAAACGGCCGCTAAAGTGGCGAAAATTCCCTATCGCCACCCTTGATATTATGCCCCAGAATCTCTACATTTTCCAATACATCTCCCAGGTTGACAATCCTAATATGCTCCCACCGGTCATAACCAGTTAGCCTCCCAATCTTCGACAACATCGTACTCCTCCATATGGGGGTAGGTAGGGTAACCCTGCTTTTCCAGCCCATGGCCTTGTGTGCTGCGCCCCATGCAATCAATGTGATGTTAGGTGCCACCGGTCCCTCGTCCATAAACATAGTGAAGATGCATCTGCCCCTCCAGAGCAAATCGGTCAGTCCGGTATGCCGGTTCACTGTACGGGAAGTAAACACAGTCATTGAGAAAGTATAGCTATGCCACCCAATATAAGACCTAATATCTGGGAGCAGCAGACTACACTCATTTATATAAAGTCTTCAGAGCTATCCTCGGGACAGCGCAATCTTATAACAGTGACTTGTCAATACTGTTGAAATAGGGGCCAGGGACAGGGTATTAGACATTTTGCAGGACAAAAAGGAGTTTGGGCAGAGTGACAATTTTATACAGGGCTCCCCTGCTTATGATTGACACAGGGAATTTGAGCCAGTGCACCACATCCGTACAGAAATCCGTCACAATCCGCTGTATAGTCCGCTGGAGAGATTACGTTTGGTCCAGGGTAATTCCAATGCTTAGGTATCTAAACCCATCTGTTGCAACCCAGTGTTCCCACACTATGGGGTACAGCCCCTCCCAGCAACCCAGCTGGAAGAAAAGGGGCTTATTGTGGTTCATACTGAACCATGACCAAGTCTCAAAGGAGCTAAACACCAAAAGCAAGGCCAGAACTGACCATTCAGGATCAGTCAAGTGCACCAGGGCATCATCTGCATACAATTAGATATTTTCTGGTACCGCCAATACCAGTGGGGACCCAATAAGGTCCACCCTGCTACGCACCCAGCATGCCAATGGTTCCATGCGCAAGGTGAAAAGGGGGGGTGACAGTGGGCAGCCCCGTCTTGCCCCACTTCCAACCCCGAATGGCTCAGAGAGCACACCATTGACCTTTACCACCACTGTGTGTGCCCAGTGATTTACTTGATTGAATTAATTAATATATGCATACCTAAATTAAAAAGCATGTATTCAAAATGAAAATGTATGTAGTTTCAGAACTCATAAGCTAATATTTTGAGAAGAGTGCTTGAATTCATAAAATATATTTAAAGATGATATCTGAGGGGTAAATCTTGGGTTGTGAGGGAGATTTATTATTTGTTTTTTAGTTCTCACCTGATCCAGTGCATGCGCTGATCTGGCCGAGACATTTAGTAGCTGCTTTTAAAAGTGCTACTTTACCAGCCACCAGCTTGCACAAGAGGGCACGCGACGTGCACTGCTGCCAATTGGTTTCTTTGATTGCGCGTGTGAATGCCCTCCCCTACCAATTGTATTGCATGGTAAGATACCGATTTTCAAAGCCCTGTGTCAATGTTAAAATTGGCACCTACATACCAAACATGCATTTTCGGTAATTTTACCGACCGGTATATTTTCCGATTCGGTAAAATATACAGAATCGGTAATTTTACCGATTCTGTAATTTTACAGAATCGGTAAAATTACCGATTCGGTAAAATTACCGAAAATGCATGTTTTTTATCCCCCTACATCTCCCTGGCCATTTACCGGTCGGTAACGGCCGAATTCGGCCGTTACCGGTCGGTAAATGGCCAAAATCTCCCACCTACATCTGGCCCATAGTGTGCTATTTAGTGCTATGTAAAGTATATTATTATCAGCTGTAGGATAGGATTATCGAAACCAATAGATCCATGGGACACAATTTTGAGACCACAATATCGTGGGACACAGTATCAAAAGGTATGTTTGTATGCATTGTCTATACCTAACTCCCCATATGCATATTTTGGTGATAAATATTTTTTCAACGTACATAGATGTGAAATTGAGAATTTTTGATGTTTCTCACTACTGTGGGCACAATGTTGTGACCTATCGTTATTTCGGATCCGATATTCCCTACTAAGGTCCAAATTTTAAAAACATGCTTGTAGAGATAAAATACATGTCAAAGAGTTTCAGAATATTCACTTGTCATATGTTATGTTCCACCATTATGTTTGTATTTCCTCTCATTTCTAAAAATGCCTAACATCTCCTGTGTCAAATTGGTACGCATTACTCCATTTTTGGTTTCAGATATTCTAAAATGCATCCCTCCCAAGGTCTTCCTCCACACGGTGGTTCATGAGCTTGATAGAAGGCCGACCCCTCAGGCTTTGTGAAACAGCCCTCATGCCACCTGCATTACACATGCTATTGTTTATTCGGTATCACATGATTTATTTGGGTCAATGCTAATGGACTACAACTTCGAATTTTCAAGATTGTTTAAGCAAAATGTATTATACCCCGATTTCTGATTAATGTCACTTCCTGTAGTGAAGTTAGGGGAGAGGATGTGGTAAACAGCAATACTTTGGAACTGAAGAACCGGGTTTGAGTTTTGGCGTCTGCTCATCATCCTGTGATTCTGGGCAATGTGCCTGCAAAAAATATTAATGCGACCTTGCGTAATGTAAGTAGAGCTCATGTAAAGAGCTACAATATCTTCCGATCGAGTTTGCGCTATATAAAACTAAAAAAAAAGTCCACGTGATATGAATTCAAACTACGCTTTTGACTTTGGCAAACGGAATGCTACAGTTTGAAACATCAATAGTAACTATGTGGACCAGTAATCTTCGGTAGTATTTGATTGTCCTGGGGACATTTATTCAATAGTTTGATGACAGTCTGGCCACTTTAATGTCTACAAGCAAGGAATCGGAAGAAGTGAAAACATCTGCTTGTCATCACCCAGAAGTGCTTTTGCAATCAGCCCTCTAATTTTTTTCTTTTTTGTTAAATGCCTCTTCTTTTTCTACTTTATATGATGGTTCCTTTAGCTCCAAGCTGCCTTGCTCACTTGGCCACTGGATTCAAGATAGCCTGGCTGATGAGGATTATGAATCCGAAACCGGTCCCAGGATGCGTGTTTCCGGTCCAGGGAAGACATGGCTTGGCAGTTCGGGCTGGACTGTTCCCATGAGGCACAGGGTCAGACTGATTTGCATATGGCCATGTCTGAACTGAGGTGGCTGAGTGAGCTAAAGAATGGTGATGGATTAAACCCAGATCAGTTGACTGGGGGTGAGTGTTTGATTAGCTCAAATGCTCCGTCCATCATCCCCTTTTGTATCACTTTATTCTGGTGAACGTGCACTACAAGTCTCACAATCAATAAACCTTCAGTGTCTCTACTCTCACCTACCATGGGCAATCTTTGCTGCTGTTCCATTTTTTTTAATTACACATTTACACCACAATAAAAACCGCAGACCAGTATGTAACAGAAGTGCATGCCAGGATTCTAAGTAAAGACGGGCTGCTTTAAATAATGAAACTGCATTACTCCCCTCCGTGCATGAATTTTGATGGCGATTTAGTATTCGCCATAAAGGATGGAGGCAAAGACGTTTTACCAACGGCGCTGGAGAGAAGTGAAAGCTCTTTCGAGCGGGCTAGAAAACTTATGTTTAAGAAAGGTGCAGGAGGGGCGTGGCTTGGCGCCTAACGCGAATGGCGGCTCCCGGGTGAGGCTCTGTAAGGACTTCTGGCAGCTTCACGTCCACAGCCACACTTCGGCGCCGGAACAGCCATATTTCGGCGTCGGAACACCTCCTCCTTACTTCATGATGCCGGCTACTGCATTTCTTGGCGCTGGGATGCCTTTTTTGATGCCGTGAGTTCCCCTTCTTCTCGTTGCATTATCGCGACCGCCATTTTGTTTTTCCCGCGAGCGCTGAGGTGCCGATTTTTGTGCTTTTGTGTTGAACTGTGGCTCCCTAATACTATTTAAAGGAAAATGTGCCTTCTGTTGCTCATCATTTTACCCTGCTGGCTTGTCTTTTGACGCATTTTTGTACCTTTTGAGACTTTTTACATGCCATTTGATTCCTTGGAGGCCATTTTGTGGGTTGCCTTTCCCTGATATTTTGGCTCATTTTACTCCTGTCTTTGGGGTAACGTGCCTTTCAACATATTTTCTGCCCTGATTATTTCCAACATGACTATTTTTGCCTGCTTTATTTCAATTTTTTACTGAGGAAGCATTTCTAAGGACCTCTCTGTACCGACCCTTTGTAAATGGTCCCTTGAACTTATTTCTAGTGCACACTGAACAACTACATTCAGTAAGTGACGCATTTTTTCTCTTGCTTTCCTTGGTCTTTATGGGCAGACTAAAAGGCACTCATCCTATGAAAGCTTCTGTGAAACACGTCTTTGTTATAAAAACAGTTTTTTTTTCTAAATTCTCTAAATTAGAGGAGTCTTTATCTTCCTCCTCTTCATGGAGGCTACGGATCCTGCTGCTGCTGCAACTTCTGAGAAAGGTGAGGGACTATGTAGCCCCAAAACCAAATGCACAGCTTCGTGCCGCTAGTTTAGCGTGCACCTCTAATTTGAACAACTAATAACTTTTATCCGCAGTATTCCAAATTTTAACCATATTTAAACTCTTGTAAGTCCCACTTTTTTTATCTCCGTTTCTTCCAGAGGTCCAACACTCGGGGTATGATGCCAATTTACAGGTTTCTTATATTCAAACTGTGCCCATCCAGGCCTTTTAGTAAGAATACGATTGAAGCAAAAAGTCCATCGCAAGCAGTCTTTAATGTTTCATGTTAAAATACCCAATGCATTTCGGGCTGCCATGTGCCCTTCGTCGGGGGTTACTACAATTAAATCATAACATGAGTGAATTAGTAACAGTTCTTTAACTCCATACACAACGCTGCAACATAATTTCACAATTACATTCTCTTCGTTTTTAAAAAAAAGACATTATCACAAACTGCATTATCTCACTGGGTCTCCCTCTCAGTTGGTAAAATATCCCGTTCCTTTCTTTCATGCTAAGAATGTAAACCAAATTCCCCAACACGCTGTTAGTTTAATAAATTGTTCACAATGCTACTCCCTCCCCTCGAGTTTTTGACCTTCTGTGCTCGTGCCACTACTGGTGTTTCTGTCAGGAAATCCATTTATCATCAAGTCCGTTTACTTCATAAACATGTGCGCAGCTACGTTTATTTCTGGCAGTGTCCCATTTCCAGCTCGAAATCCCTCTTATGCATATTCTAAAGATGCCTGCCATCTAAATCACACACCATTCCACATACCTGCTTGACTGATAAAATAACGTCTCCTTCCCTCGTCATGATTGCTCAAAGCTGTTGGAAAGTGTACCACCCGTTCATTTGAATCAATACACCCCAGCACTCTCCCTTCCCATTGGCCCAGAACATAAAACTTCCTGTTCCTCCCTACTTAGGACGCTAAAAAACTACATTACCCAGAATGCATATCTGCAGTATGAAATACGACTCATCAAGTTTGTTAAAAAATAAATGTCACAGTTTTGATGTATCCTTGAGTTAAGTTGCTGTCAGTACATGTAATTCCTTCGAACCCCATGCGATGAACTTTGATGTTTCTCCGAATGTTTTAGAATCTCCAAGCGCTCTTCTTTTCTTTTCATGAATATGTTCATTCTTCTAATGGGTGCAATCCCTGGGTAGGGCTGTAGTTATGAAAATTATGTGAGATGAGGGAATGCACACCCTGTTTTTAAACCACATTTTCTTTTAACTTCACATTAATCCATCCTTCGGCGTGATTGCGTGCAGATTGGCTGAAAGGCATGCCCTACTGCCACTAGTTACAACAACTGAGAAAGGTGAGGGACTATGTAGCCCCAAAACCAAATGCGGGAAAATCTCTCTCTAAGCGTCTCAAACAAAACTCTCCATCTCCGCCTAAGGGGACCTCACCTGGATTCTTGTGCTAAAGTTTATCCGCTTCAATCTCAAGTCACTGTGCTCCAACGCCAGGTTGAGGACCTTGATTATTGTAATTGACGCAATAATCTCTGTATCTATGGACTAGTGGAAGGTGCAGAATGGTCTGACCCCATTGCGTTCTTTAAATCTTTTCTTCCCAAAGTCCTCCACTTGCCAGATACTACCGTTCTAAACATCCAAAGAGCACACAGATTGGGTCGCCCCTCTTCTTCTGCCTCTCCTTCCCAGAAACTGAGAGGAGTCATCATATGCTTTCTGGAGTATACAGATTTGTTGCGAATCTTATCAGCGGCTAATTCCTCCCAGCGCATCACCTGGTCTGGCTCTACATTATTCTTTGTGCAGGATTACGCCAAAGCTACCGCCAATAGAAGGAAAGCTTTCCTTAATATGAGACAGGACCTTCACACAATGGGCCCTCATTTTGGTCACTTTCTTCCGTGCCTCTTTAAGGTTACGTACAACAACAAAACTACGACTTATGAAGATCCGATGCGCTTTCAAAGTTTCATAAATTCTCACAAAACAGATGCCATGGACTCTTCCTCTTCAAATGCTGGTTGATTATGTGAATTTTTCTGCTGATGTTATTTCTCTTTTCTAATTTTTCACTTAGCTAGGTTTATTTTCTATGCACATTTCGTATTTGCTTAAATATTCTCATGTTACTGTTTTTTATTCCCGCAGTTCTCCCTTCTTCCTGGCGTGATGCTTCCTGGTACTTCCTTTTGTCCACCCTGGTTGTATCCTCCATCCTGTGTGGTTCCATCCCTCCCCTTGTCTCGTTGAATCTTCTTTGTATAGATATGTTCCTGTTTCTAATTTATGGTTTTTTTTGGTTTCTCTTGTGTAGTATTCTTTTATTGCTTCCTTTTTTCATTGCTTGCCTTCTCTCCTCTTTTCTTCTTTTTCATTCTTCTAGATGTGTTTCTCTTCTCTTCCCTATCTCCTTTTATCTGCGATTTTCCTTTCTTTTGTCACTTTATGTCTCTTTCATCATTCTACATATCCTTACTTTCGGCAAATCTCTTCCCTATTATTTCTCTCTTTTTCAATGTATTCTCTTCTACGCGCTGTATAGTTTACTGTTTACAATTGTTCATTAGATTGTATGCTTTTTGACTAATGTTGTTATCTTATCTCAGACACATTTAGAGTTAACACATGGAATGCTAAAGGTTTAAATAACCCCATTAAAAGACAACGAGTGTTATACCATTTAAATAACTTAAAAACAGACATTGCCTCATTACAAGAAACCCATTTATCTGATACAGAATCCTCTAAATTAAAAAGATCTTGGGTAGGCAATGTTTATTCTTCCCCAGCTTTGGGGAAAAAGAATGGTGTTGCCATCCTTTGTCACAAAAAGTTTAATGTTTCTATTACTCACCAAGAAATTGATTCCGATGGTCGTTGGGTGATTATCAAACTGGTAATAGATAATGTATCAGTGGTTGTTTTTAATGTTTATGCTCCTGTCTCAGTTGATAACCAATTTTGGGTACAGATGTCAGACAAATTACTTTCCTTTGATGATGATTATATTATTTTTGGTGGAGATTGTAATCAAACTCATGATCCAATATTAGATAGACGCTCTCCAGTTAAATTTGTTCACTCTAAAATGCACACCCAATTTACCTCTACCTTTCGTCATAAATCCTCAGTCAATGTTTGGAGACATTGTCATCCAGATCTTCTGGACTATAGCTATTTCTCCCCCCCCCCACATAAAACGCAGTCCCGCATTGATTATCTATTTTTTAGTAGATAATTGCTCAACATGTTCTACATTCAGAGATTGGTTCTATTTTAATCTCTGATCATGCCCCGGTTTTTGTTGATTTTGATTTAATTCCCTTTTCTCCGTCCTCTGGCAGATGGCGTTTTAATAACTCACTCCTAACAGATCTTAAATTCTCCAGCCAATTCAGTTCTTTTGCTACAGACTTTTTTATGACTAATACCGTTTCGGATTCTTCTACAACTATGATTTTGGATTTCTTTAAGACAACTGCGAGAGGTTTCATAATTAACTATGTCTCTCAAAAGAAAAAGAATTTTGAAAAGTAATCTAACCAACTTCTCACTAACATTAAACAACTTGAGTACGTCTATCACCACTCTTTTTCGGAATGCTCTTTGAATGATCTTATCTCCGCCAAAATTTCTTTTAACAAATTATCCACTGATGCTGCAGCCTCCTATCTTCTGAAAGTTACATATAAGGGGGTCCCAGTTGAAACAAATCCGTGCGCACAGAAAAAGGAAAATTCCAGGGAAAAAAAATACAATCTTTACAATTCTTTTGTTGAGTGATGTTTTAATTCACATCCTGCATTGCAGATTAGTTGCACAAACATTCATCAAAATGAATACATTATTCTTGATGCCCAAGAGAAGAAGGAAAGTGAAGGTGAGGGGGTCAAAGTAGTGAGGGTGGTGTGAATATAGAAAAGTTTCAAAAGAAATCACAAGTGGTCATTTATACATTTGAAAAAATTATACCACAGGGGCGTATTCACATTGCCATTCAAGTATTTCTATACAGATTCTCATTCCTATCCCAATACATTAGACACAGCCAGAAATGAACTGTTGTAGATGGGTAGGGAAAAACAGGTGGTATGTCAACGTTTCGACCCCAGTATTGTAGGCTGGTTCATGCCCTACCGCGGGGTGTTCACCAGGACAGGTGGGGGTTCTGGGGAGGGGAGGGCAGGCACCTATGGTTTAAAAACAAGGTAATCAGATGGGGAATGCCACTTCCAATTGCTTAATTGCGCTGCTACATTCACAAGACATTACTTATATAGCCTCAGTGGATAGTGAGGCACTTTCTAGGACGAGGAATGGGCCCGAAGGCTTCAGATGTCGAAGAGAGCGTCAACCAAGAAAAGTTAGGCTATTGTCAGTGAAGTGGACATTGATTAAGTAAGTCCCACACAGCTACGAACATAAATGTTCAAGAACGTGCTTCAGTTAACAAGCATCAGAAAACTACCCAGCCGGGATAAAAACGGGGGAATGGGCATCACATACTAGAGGACTGCACAACCATGGCACATCTAGATATACCAAACTCGTTCAGCCCAAATTAATGTCTGGTATACTGTCTCTGTCATCATCATGTAAAACACATTAATCTTAAAAAATAGGAAAAATAAGGTTGTCATGCACTGAGTCATTGTACTAAACAAAAGTAATTACCCGAGGGGAAACACTCCTGTGACATCAATTTTTTTAGGGTACTACGTTGGACAATGAATCTCGTGTTCAATTTCTGTGAGATTTTCGCAAGCGTGGCGGTTTAGACTCCAGCCACATCCAATCTTCAATCTACAAGAAAAAGGCACCTCATTGGAAGTTAGTTTGTGTGGGATCTACGAAGCTACTTAAAGGGAAAGGACCGGCACCAGTGCGTGTACTCGCAGCAGCTAGATGCCTGCTGCTCTACTAGCCAATTACAATGCATGGCATAGTTCATGGAAAAAAGACTACTGCATAGTTGTACGGGTCGGTAGAAATAAAGTACCATGGTTATTCTGCCTTTTTAGAATGTTGTGGTTTCAAACATCGAGATTATTTGACAGTGGGATGGCTGACCTTTGTGAGGGTTGTAGGACATTAGGCCACACTGGGAACAGTCCGTTTGCACACTAGATCTGATTGTGGGTATTAGTTACCAAGTACTAAGTACTCATAGCATAGCTCCAAGATTTGACAGGAAATGTCACAACAATATAATTCCTGACATACACATATTAACATTCGGAATCGCATTGTCGCGCTGTCCACCTGTCATTGTCCTGTAAGGAGACAAAAGCATTCTCGAAAGAACCTGCAAGTATTTACATGAAACACATTATCATATAAGAAAAACACAACTAATTAACGTAAACACGCCAATTGGGCATAACTCGTATCTTGTTCATTCAGCCCATGTTGGATCGTATCCAAACGGGTCATCCATTTACTTTCTCTTACATTAAGGACAGAACCAATGTTCCCGTCCCTCGGGCCCAGGGAGACTTTTTCAAGGAGAACCCATTGTAACACTTCGACTGTGTGGCCCGCCCTCTTATAGTGGTCCACTAGGGGTGCCCCTACCACCTCGCATCTAATCCTGCTTTGGTGCTGGAGAATGCGTGCTTTAATTCTTTGTTGTGTTTGTCCTATGTAGGCTAGACCACATGGGCATGTAATGCAATAAATGACACAGTTGGTGTTGCAGTTAGTGAATGTTTTCAAGTCTATGTTGAAATGCTTGTAAGTGAATTGTTTAGTTTGTATACACGTTGGGCAAGCCTTGCAGTTGCCACACCTGTAGTTGATAACCATAGCCAGTAAGTTCCACATGGTTTGTATGGATGTTGGTTCAGGGGTTTCTAAAAAGGAGCTCACCGAATGGTCCTTTATACTCTTAGATTTCTTGAAAGAGTGCATGGGCAACTGGGGCTGTCCAATGTCATCCGCTACCAATGGCCAATGTTTATTTATGATTTTCCGTATGTTATTGCTTTGTCTACAGTATGTAGATACACAGATCATTCTTTCCATGTTTTCATCTTTTTTGGGTTGTGGTGTGAGAAGTTCATCCCGTGGGCTATACCATGCCCGTTTCTGGGCTCTCTTGACAAGTCTACGTGGATAGACTCTCTCTTGGAGTCTGGAACTAAGATCTTCTGATTCTGAGAAGTAATCTTCTTTCTTTGTGCAGCTACGCCTTATCCGAAAGAATTGACCAACTGGTAAATTGTCTCTCAGACCTCTTGGGTGGTGGCTATTGTACAATAACAGTGAGTTTCGTTCTGCAGGTTACCGATATAGTGTAGTAGACAGCTTGTTATCTTCATGGAAAATGGTGATATCTAGAAAGTCCACTTTTTCACAGTTAGACTGGATCGTGAATTGAATATCTTGGCTCTGTTGGTTCAACCATTGATGGAATAGGTCCAAGGTTTCTTTGGTGCCCGTCCATAGCATCAGAACATCATCGATGTAGCGCCGCCACATCGTGAGGTGGTCTTGGTAAGGGTTGGTATGATTTAATACATGTTTCTGTTCATACTCGGCCATATAGATAATGGCCAGGTCCGGCGCGAAAGCAGCCCCCAATGCAACCCCCTTAGTTTGGAGGTAGAATTTCCCTTGGAATATGAAATTCTTCTTCATGGCGATAGTTAGAAGGGCAATGATGAAATCTGTTGGTACAGCCATGGGTGCTGTTCGATCATCAAGTACTTTTTGCATGACCTCAAGTGCTTCCGTCTGTGGGATGCTAGTGTAGAGTGACACTATATCGCATGTCACCAACAGTTGTTTCTCGGTGTCAAATTCCATGCCATCAACCAGGTTGATGGTTTGCATCATATCCCTTAGATATGTTGTTGTTCTTTCAGCTATGGGTTTCAAAAACACATCTATGTATCTGCAGAGGGGCTCCAAAATCGATCCGCATCCGGATACAATTGGGCGTCCTAGGGGTTCTTGCATGCTCTTATGTATTTTCGGGAGGGTATATATTGTTGGTAGGCGTGGATCGCTTTGGTTCAGATACTTGAATTCCTGTTCACTCACAAACCCTTGCTCTTTGCCTATTGTGGTAACATTAAGGATCTCCAAGGCCAGGTCTTTGGTCGGGTCGCTCCGCATTTGTTTGTAGCTTACACCATCTCCCAATTGTCTGAAAATCTCACTCTTGTACTTCTCAACATCCTGGACAACGATTGCCCCCCCTTGTCTGTTGGTTTTATGACAATTGCCTTGTTTTCTCTCAGGGTAGTCAGGGCTCGCCTTTCCTCGTGGTTCACATTCATTCTAGTGTGTTTGTGGACTGACAGTGATTTGTCAACTTCATTAAGTACCATATATTTATATGCCAGGATTTGGTTGCTCATAGTACTCACTGGTGGTACAAATGTGGACGGTGTTCTAAGTCCTGTGGTTGAGGAGATGTGAGATGGTGGGCTGTTCCTAAAGAAGTATCGTAATCTGATTTTACTGAAGAACTTCATTAGTTGAGTTTTTACTGAGAAACGATTGGGATATGATGTAGGTACAAACGATAATCCCTTCGTGAGGATGTTGATTTCATTGTCATTCAATGTATACGAAGATAGGTTCACAACCGGACTGGGTCTGTTCACTACCACCTGTAGACCTTCCGACGTGTTGCTATCTCTCCGTGGCTCTCTTGGGGGAAATGGACCTGCTTCTGGGTATTTCCGCGAGCTTTCTCCCAGTTGGGGTTTGAAGGGAATTGTCCTCTCGATGTTCCTCTCTGCCAATTCCCTCTGCCCCATGGTGGTCGCCATTGGCCCTCGCCTAAAAAAGGCTGTGGTTGATGGAAGGCTCCCTGTGGCTGATTCCAACCTCCTTGGTAGCCGTAGCCTGTACTTGATGTTGCCTGATCGTTGTCACTGTCGCCACTGTAGGATGAATCTGAGAAGGTGGTATAATTTCGGCGTCCACGGTACCCCCCTCTTCCTCTTCCTGTAAAGCGTCCTTGGGAGTCCTGTTTATAATGGTCTTCGTTGAGATAAGGATAAGTGTTTTTCTTTTCGTAGTATCCGATATCCTTAGCGAGTTTTTCAAGTTTTCTCTGCTGTGTATTGGTCTCAAAGTCTTTTAGAGTTTTAGCAAGTTTCTCCAGGGCATCCTTGGCATTAATCAAGGCTTCATCCCCAGCGATTTCCGATTTGAGGACGGCAATCTCACGGGTTAGTGTTTGGATCTGCTCTGCAGCTGTCTCCACTCCCAACACCATCCAATGTCGGGAACAGCTATTTGCTACAAAACTAAAACCCTCCTTAAACTTAGGTACATCGATGAAGATGGCAGGCTCGTTCTCTACCTGTAGACCAACCGGGATAATGTTGGACTGAAGATACTTGGTTAGCAAGTGGCCATGTAACCGTGTCCTGATCAACTTTTTTTCAAGTCTCTCCAGACGTGCTATTTTGTCATTAAGTGTATGGTCAATATTGGGCGTGTCAGATGATAAAAATTGGTTATGTCTATCTTTGATGAGCTGGTGGATATAGTCCTCCGTATATGATAAAGTCTCGCTCACTACCATTATGTGTATCAGTGAAAATTATTTACAGTGAGATAATATATTAAAAGCAACCTCGCAGGCATGCACCTGCACAGATAACGTTACAGAAAAAGGGTCGACCCAACGGCACTGGGACCTGGGTAGTCAATGTTACATATAAGGGGGTCCCAGTTAAAACAAATCCTTGCGCACAGAAAAAGGAAAAATTTCAGGGAAAAAAAATACAATCTTTACAATTCTTTTGTTGAGTGATGTTTTAATTCACATCCTCAATTGCAGACTAGTTGCACAAACATTCATCAATTTTTTTTTAAACTTTTCTATATTCACACCACCCTCACTACTTTGACCCCCTCACTTCCACTTTCCTTCTTCTTTTGGGCATCAAGAATAATGTATTCATTTTGATGAATGTTTGTGCCACTAATCTGCAATTGAGAATGTAAATTAAAACATCACTCAACAAAAGAATTATAAAGATTGTATTTTTTTTCCCTGAAATATTTCCTTTTTCTGTGCGCAGGGATTTGTTTCAACTGGGACCCCCTTATATGTAACATTGACTACCCAGGTCCAAGTGCCGTTGGGTCGACCCTTTTTCTGTAACAACATTCTATCTTCTGAAAAGCAGTGCACCATATTATGGTGGTCAAAATAAAATGGGGAAACTCCTAGCCACCTATTTAAAAACCCGCCGTGATAGAACTAGGATCACGTCCATTACCAATCCTGACGGTGCTTCTCTCTTCAAAGACGATGAGATCTTAGAAGAATTTGTCAATTTCTATAAAAATCTTTACACCCCTGAAATACAACCACTTCAATCTAATATTTTCTCTTACTTTCAATCCCTTACTCCTCCTCCTTCTACCCAGGTTAATTTTGAGTCGTTGGAGACTGATTTTACCTTGAAAGAACTTTCTCATGCCGTCTCGGTCTTAAAACGCGGTAAAGCTCCAGGTCCCGATGATTTTAACATCAAATTTTAAGACCATTTCCCGAAGTTTCTTCTTCCTCACCTTCTTCTATTATTTAATTCCCTTGTCATGGCTGGTTCCTCCCAAGGATCTTTTCAAGAAGCCATGATTTGTTTAATCCCCAAAGAAGATAAGGACCCCTCTTTTTGTAAAAACTATCGTCCTATTTCTCTTGTAAATACAGATTGTAAGATCTTTGCTAAAAATTCTCGCTTTACGTATTGACCCCATATTACTGAACTTATTGGACCAGAACAATCCGGTTTCCTTAAAGGACGCTTATCCTCGGATAATTCCAGGGTCTTCTTAAATGTTCTTAGTAAAGCATCTTCTTTACATTACCCACTAGCCGCTATAATTTTGGACGCTGAATAAGCATTTGATAGGATTGGGTGGGATTTTATGTTTCATGCTCTCAAATCGATTGGTTTCCCCCCCAAAATTATCTCACTAATATCCCTGTTCTATTAGGGCCCTAGAGCCTCTATTTTTGCCAATGGGAAAATCTCAGAATATTTCTCCCTATCTAGGGGTGTTTGCCAAGGCTATCCATTGTCCCCTTTGTTATTTATCGTTGTGTTAGAACCCTTTTTGACAAAAATACGACAAGATACTCTAATTACTGGTTTTCACCTTGGTTCCGATCAAATTAAATTGTCTGTCTATGCTGATGACATTCTCCTATATTGCTCTAACCCAGCTACCTCTCTTCCCTCCTTTTTTCATCAGGTTGATACCTTTTTTGCAAATTTCAGGTTACCGCCTCAATCGGGAAAAATGTGAAGTTTTACCTCTTAACGTTTTGTGTCATTGCCACTATTTTGTCCAAACCGATTTTTCTTGGCAGCCGACTAAATTAAAATATTTGGGTATGTGGTTTTCTTATAATATTTCTGACTCCTTCAAATTTAATTTCGAGTATATTACCAAAATACTTAACTGATTCAATAACCAAATGGCACCCTCTCTTTCTTTCATGGTGGGGCAGACTGAATTCCATAAAAATTATGCTAGATCCCATTATCTTATATTCTCTTTCTATGATACCTGTCCACATCCCTGGATATTATTTTAAAATGATAGATTCAATCTTGTCGAAATTCCTATGGAAAAATAAAACTCCCCGGATAGCCTTATCTAGTCTCAAGAAAGATAAAATCTTAAATTCCCTGACTTTAAATCTTATCATTATGCATTTGCTCTTAAACAAGCTTCTCAATGGTTATCTAATGATCTTCCTACTTACCCACCGGTTTAGTTATTCATTGAAAACTCCTTTGCTTCACCTTTTAACCTTCTTGAAACTCTTACATTTACTGCTGATACTTCTTTTTTGCCTACTTTCGTTATTGCTCATACTCGTCAAGTTTTAACTCCCCTTTTACCTGCCTCATACCCTACTCTCACTTCGCTTTCTCAACAACCTATTTGGCATAACAAGTCTTTACGCATTAATAATTGTTCTTTTTGTTGGAAATCCTGGAGGTCCATAGGATTATCATGGATTTCACAACTTTTACTTGATGGCATTCCTCTATCATTTCCTGATCTTCAGTCCCAATTTCTTCTTCCTAATTCTTTTAGAAAACAATACGACCTCCTACTTCCTGCTCTTCAAGATTATCTTCATTCACTGTTGCACTACACTTGATAAACTCTAACTGGAAAGACGGTCAAAGGTTACTTTTTCAGCTTGGTGGAATGCCATATGCTTTCATCATAGACTCAATACTAATTATGTTTCTCCTATTTCCCTAGCAACTAAAAGATACTTATTGTGTATTCCTCTTACTAATTATTTTTTCCTTATATCTCTCCCACTCCCCTCCACTGTTTCTCATGCAAATAAGTCAGATGATGTTCGCAAAACACCTTAATTATTTCTTGTTCTCTTTTTTCTCTAGTTATTCCCAAACATTATTGTTACATTTATATTCACATTTGCTTGTACTCTTACTTCCTAAGCATTTATTTGCATACAATGTATATACTTAAGACTAATTTTTTACTCGGTTTATTGCTGAAATTCCATATATCATTTTTCTTTCATCCTCCTTTCTTTTTTCCCTTCCCCTGTTTCAGATTTTATTGTTTATTGAATCCAATTTTTTATGCATCTTTTGTATGTATTTTTAAGTTTCCTGTACATTTTATATTGATTGGATGCCTTGCTTTTTTATTTCTGTTTATGCTTGGTTTCAATAAACTTGAACTTAAAAAAAAAAAGAAAGGTGCAGGCATTTTACCGGTCTTGAAATTACGTACAAGGGCTCCCAATTCTCAAGTATGTTTTTGTATCTGAAGACATTTCAGATTATCGTATCCTTTAAGAAATACAAACTTGCTGTATTTCTGCTGGACTACGACCGTGTGCATTTGTATCATTCCATACATAAGCGAGGGTTCAGCAATTACTTTGGCACTTGCAAAGGGACTTGTGGCCTAGTGTCAAAAAGGATGTGGTGCCCAGCAGCTCGAGCGCAGGGTGTTTACTAGTTTACGGATTAAATGCGTTATCCATTTCAAACCACCTTCAGGCATGTAATAAAACGGCTGCCAGCGTTACGTGCATGTTCTGTGGGTGTGGTGGTTACTCTTACCCTTCCCATCACACCCTGGCTTTCTCTTTAAAAGGTTACTTTCGACTGTATCTGCTCATTCCCGCCCCCTAAAGGACAAGCATTGGCATAGCCAATAGGTCTCGCCTTAGGGACCTTATAGGTTTCTAGCCATGCAACAGTTAACGTTGTTGCACCAAGGGTATTGTGCTGCATAACTAAATACTTATAAGGTCCCAAAAGCGAGACCTATTGGCTATGCCAATGCTTGTTTACCTTGGTGCCAGGGGCATTTTAGATTATTGCTGGAACCTTGAATGATGCAATGAGGTGATCACTGCTGATAATCTTGTATGGGGTGGTCACAAATGTCATCTTATCGGATTTGGTCAATATTGCAGCACACATACTATTAGTAGCTCGGGATCATTTTAATTTAGTTGCTCTTTTTACAGAAAAGGTTGGAGACCCCTGACCTGGTGAAATATGATGAACTGATCCATGAATAGGAGGTTTCTTTGGATATTTTTGTAGTTATCATAGTGTTGTGTTTCTATCTAGGACCCTAATTCGATATTCCCGATTTATGCCCCTATGTGGTTATAATAAATAGTATCCTTATAAAGGCATAAGAATCATATCCATATTTAGTAATAGCCCATGCAGTCCAAAGCACGGCAAGGCTACTCCCATAGACTCCTAGAAAGTACAACGCGTTCTTTAAACAAACCAAGCCTCCAGCAGCCCGGGAATCCCCCCCTGCTTTTGTTTTGATTTGCATAAGAACTCCTGGAGTCCAGAAAGAACTGTTAGTTCTTAGTGAAGTCTTATGTCCAACCTTACGTCAAACCCGGCACCTTTCAGGTATAAATATTACAACGTTGCCTTAAGCAAACACACGGTGGTGTGGAGCAGAGCGCTATCTACTTATCCAGAGCCCAGGTGATGCAAGAGCCAGAGGAAGCTGCCCCTCCCCTTTGACGCGCTGGAGAAGCTGCCTTTTCTCATGCCGAGAAAATCCAGCTCCGGTGTTCCCAAGTCACCCTCGATGGTTGCTGGGAGATCGAGTCCTGAGAAGCGAGATACAAGACCTCCTTCATTCTAGAACCAAGGTACGGAGCTGATTAAAACCTTAGAGAGAATTCTTGATTCCGATACTTGGCAAAACTTAACTTAACTTAAAAACTGTAAACTCACTTACTCCTTCCCACGTATTAGGCTTAGGTCAGGTATACTGGGGTAGGCGTATCTAGAAACACCAGTTGAGTTTGTTAGTCAATGTTTTTATGTATGTATATATTTTATCCATTTTAAAGTATCATATGGCTAAGAAACCGTATCAATGCTTTTACAGTATTATTTCATAATACTACTTTTACTGTACGCACTTTACTTTATGATAAGTATTGCAATTGTGGCAACTCATTTCTCTTGCATGAGAAAGAAGGCTGCTCAATAAAATAACACCTTTTATTGAAAACGCCCGTCTCTCTATTTCTCTGCACTCTGGTGGAACTAAGCATGCACGATTGACTGAGTGAAATAGCCGTTTATTGTTTTCACATGACTCTAGAGAAACACTCTTTATTCTGAGTGGGCAAAGTTGTCATGTTTATGCGTTTGTCAGAAGCTGAATCCCTTCTTGTCTAAAACGGTGAAAGTTAACCCCTCCCTATTCATTCGAGAAAGTTTCTAGTGACCTCTGAGATAGCTGGCAAACCTAAATTAAGTCTAACATAGTCAGTAAAGACCTAGATAACTGCCGTCCTACGCCTACACTGCTGTTTATGTTATTCCAATGCGCAGAGCCTATTGGGAAAATAGGAACTACACTACAACAGTTCGATGATTTGGATGCACTGTTGTACTGTGAGAGTTGCTTGGATTAGAGAGTTTTGCTCATGCCCGACTGGCTCTCATTTCTCCCTTTCCCTATCTGAAAGCTGCTGTTGATGTCAATGACAAATGTCTCTTAAGCTCGGGCGGGTGCATTCTACTTTTGTCACTCTCTCGAGGTATTGACTGGGTCCTCTCAGTACGCCACTTTTCATTGCATTTTTTATGAGTGCATTTGTGGGCAGATTTCCAACGAGTGTGTGAATTGCTAGGACAGATCTACTTTGATCTGCTTCTTATTTTCTGCTAGGTAATCTGTTGTATGTACCACTTTCATGAACAGTACCACTGTCTGATACTATTTCAGAGTAGTCTGTGAGGCCTGATTCTAAGTATGATAAGCAGTTTAGTGATATTCTTAGAGCTCGTTTGACTTGCTCCCTGATTGACCAGATCGCGGCCTCACTGTCCTCTTCAACCATGTGCATTCTGGTGTGGTGTTTAATTTTTGACCTGTCTTTGCCCTCTTAAGACCTTTCTTTGCTCTCACTACTCTTTTGTTCTTTCTCAGTGTCTTGTATTTTTCACCATGTTGTGATTGCCATCCCTACTTTCTTTCTCTCTTTACTCCCCATCTTTGCCTCTATCAAGAATTGTATTTATTGAAAGCAGCTTTTTGAGAAGCTAGCTTTGTCTAGTTGGTGATATGCTTCCCTCTACGATCCACAATCAAATTGCATCCTCATTTGTGAATGTATTGAAATCACAATGTCGTAAAAGATTGTTTAATCTTGCAATAAAAGCTGCTAAAGATTCACATGGTTCTGGTGTGCCAAATTGAAAAATGTGGGGCACATTTTAGATTTGTTCACGAAACATGGTGCATCAAGGGAATTTGCTGTGCCACGTTGCATGAAAGGAAGGGGGGGTTAAACGCTCCATATTTCTGGTCTGTCCCTGCACTGCCTCACTGTGTGCTGCCTAGTGCCACTGCAGGCACCCTTGCACCATTGCACAAGAGTGCCTGCATTACCTACAGGATTGTTCTTGTGCTGTGAATGCTTACTCCACATGGAAAGAGAAAGTATCAAAGAGAAATAAAGACATTTCACCACATTAGACCTCTATCTGATAGGTTTACTAGTCTTTGGAAATATGGGTTTGCATCAAAATACATGGGTGAATGCATAGAAATGCCCACGTTACATCCATTTAATGCCTACTTCACTTTGTATTTACTGCATCATGCAAAGTTTTGCTAAGTGGCATTGCATGACTTAGTATATGCTAAAAATAACTTTGTGCTGGGATGCACCACAAAACAAATGCAACCACAGTGCAAAATCGTAGTAAACCTGAGCTGTGGTATTCTTGGTCCACATATATCTTAGGGTTGAAATATGTACTGTGTCCAACCTTGAGTTTTGGTATGTTTCTGCCTTCTTTGTTGTAAAATGTCCTATTGAGTTTCTATCATTATGCCCCAGAAGGTCAATGAGAATCTGCAGCTTTTGCTTGCAGTCGTGGCTCATAATTTGAGCAGGGCGGGGGGGTGGATGGGCCACTCAAGCACACATAAACTCTAAATACACTCATGTATTCACATGCACACACACATACACATCCATTCACAGTATGCACTCACAAAGACACATACATTCATACAAACACATATGCATGCATGCAATAAATGTTAAAATACCTACAACTTTTTCAGGAGAGTCAGGACTTCTGCCACATCTCCAGCCAATGAGTGGAGGCAGTAGTCTATGACTTGCCACAGAGTGAGATGGGGCCCGCGCGACTTTCTGACCCCACTCCATTCCTTGACTAGGTGCCACTCAGCCCTGGGCACTTCTGAGCTTAAAATAGAAGCGCCCAGGTCCAAGGCTATCATTGACGTTGCCCCTCATCATGGGGGGATGGGTGGTTACCACTATATCTTCAGCCCAGCACTGTTCAGCTCAGGCAGTCAGCATGTACACAGTCTGACTGCCTTACTTGAACAAGAAGAGTGTCTGTCAGGCTTACCTTTGCTCAGACGGACAGACACTCTTCACATCGGGTAAAAAGGTGGGGGAGGCTGGGGCACCTCCCCCGTTAAGGATCGGCCACTGCTGTTTGCTCGTCCTGCCATTCCCCAGCTGCTTCATGAACTTTGTCCAATGGCTTTCATCTTCTTTTCCTCCACAATCTCAGGCTCTCTTTCTTTTCCTCCTGAACTCTGGTTGGTAATTCGAATTAGGAAATCAAGCTTCACTATCTTCTGTCTTCGGATATGTTGGTGGGAACTTTACTTAAATTGCTTGCTGTGTTTGGATGTCTTTTTGTCTATTATCCAAAGGTGTTTGATTTGTTTGACTGGTTGGTGTCACCCACAACAAATCTTTACAACTACGACTGGTGGCAGCTCAGATGCACATATTTGTACTTCAGAATTGCTTGTGTCGTTGTCAGTAAAACTTATCATTTGTATGTTGTTCTTAAATGTGTTGCATATGTTGCCAATACTGGCATCTTGATGCCTCTCAATAATGCAACAACAAACACCAGCCTCATTTCGCTGAATAGGGGTCCAATCCACGGACTTCCCGAGTATAATCAGTTGAGTTGGCCCTGCCAGGGTGTTAAGCTTCATTGCCACTCCCCTACATTTATTCATTTAATAACTTTTTCTAGTGATTCTTCCCTTTCAAGAACCTCTTTTGTTTAGAGTTATATGTCTTCCCTTTCATTCACTTACATTAAAAGGTGTAGCTAAACTCCAACTAGAGAAACCTATTATTTCTGTGAGCTATCATGACTAGACTGCTTTTCCACTGGTGGTTTCTGAGGAATATTTTGTCAAATCAGTTATTTTTGGTCACTTGAGCCTCCTTTGATTCCCTTTGATGTCTTATCTAGTTCAGTTATTTATTGCTGTGCTATGCTTTTTCATCGCGTACCTATGATCAGGCACTGGCATGCATTTTGTTTTTGGAGGTGTGTCTCACATTTACTTCTATTTATGCAAACATTGTAGTGTGTGATTGTATTGTCTCTCTGTGTTAAATTTGCTTTGATATTCTGCACTGTGCGCGGCTTAAAATGTTTGCCATTATTTTTCCAACAGGCATTTGTTTTATTACCCCAACTGCTTGCAGCACCTATTCATGGTGCCCAACTCATTTTCGAAGTATTCTCCCGCCCTTTATCTTTTGGTTAACCCTGCCATGCCCCTACCAATGGTTTCTTATGGGTTTGGCGTCAGGACAATTGAGGAGGTAATTGCACAGAAACCCCTTTCTGTACTAATCTACTCTTTATATTTCCTGCACCCATGCAATCCCTGTTCTATTCTGCATTGAAATACCTTGCTTTTCCTCACACATCCTCGCCAGTTTGAGGGGTACCAAGTGGTGCCTACTGTCTAAAGAGAACTGGGTCTTCTGTGGTCGCAGCATGTGAAAGTTGAAGAAATTGATGGACATAGACAGCATTCATTTCCCTTCTTCTCCCACTCCTCTCCCTGTGAGCACCATGAATACCGTAGACTATTGACCGTATCACCCTGCTAGTAAGAGCCCATACCCCTATGCATATGTACAGCCATTCCAGGCACCATGGCCTTTTACCCATTGGAATCCCCGGCTTCCCTCCTGCGCACACCTTACACCCCCTCTCTCATGCATAGACCATGAAACCCTCTCCCTCTGCGCGACCCTGCTGTGAAAGGCAACTCTCCTGCTTGACCTGCACAAACCCCCCCCCCCATTCCCTCTTGATGAAGCATCCTTCGTCTTAGCTGACATAGCCCTCCCCAGCTGCACCTGACTGCCCCGCTCTCTCGTGTACGGGTCATAAGATCTCTCTCTCTCTCTCTGTGACTCTGTCCCCGTGTCCACCCTGGCTCCCCCTCCCTTCTCCTCACATGGGCAAGCCGTAAACCTTTTTCTTCTGCAAAACCCTGTCCTTGAGAGCCACGGCCGCGCCTGACCAACACCTCCTTCCCTTCCATGAATGCCCCTCTGTTGACAAGCCTTCCCTCCGCGCTCGATTGTCCACGCAGCATGAATACCACTCCTTTGATGACCCCTTCCCCCGAGCCCGGCTGACCACACATGTCCGAGGCCATCGCCTAAGCCAGGAGATACCATTTACTGCCCTTATTGTATGAAGTCACTCCTCTTCAAAGAACCCACTATTGATCCTAGCTACCCTACCCCCTGGGCTATGATCAGGCGCACACACCCTAAACAGTTGACGGAACACTCAGCTGCGTGATTGCCCTCCCCTCTTGTCGGCAGGTCAAGGGTTCCTATTGTGAACATATGTGGGGTAGGATTGACACGAGGATTACAGGGATGTCTTTCTTTTGCGTCACACTGTCCTGATTGTACTATCAAGTGTTTTGTAAGATATAAAAGGAAGAGTCTCAGCTCACTTGTTAGAGCACCTCCCGAAAGACACTGTGTTTCGTGTCCGAAATGACTGGCTCTCCTCATGAGAATTAAACTCTGTTCTTGATTCCTGCTTCCAACGCCCGTCTCTTTATTTGGTAATTACTCAACATGGGAACTAAGAGGCGGTTTGCGCCAGCGGCCTGGGCATCGATAGAATTATGGGCTCATGTTCCACAATTGGCGTCCCAACGCGGGGCCCATCAGTGACATAAGGTTCGGTAAGAGAGATCCAGACGAAGAAGTGAACATCTAAATGATCGGGGTATGCCTGCCTTGAGAGGGCCCTCGCCCGGCTGCCGATCGAAAGAACTTCACCAATTCTGAACGGACCTCTCTTGAGTGACCTATTGTCCTGACTGGAATCCCACAGGAATGCTACATGGAGTAAGAGAACGATCGGGCGCTGGAGGAGGAAGTCGAAGAACTGTCCGTATGGTCCGGTCCGGGTAAGATTAAGTAGGGTGTTTTTACGCCTGATTGGTAGGGTGGTTCTATCCACCTGATTGATTGATTGATTGTATTGAAATCGGTATTTGTATACTGATATTGTTGGTATTGGTTCATTTAGCTTTGAATGCTACTTGACATATTGGTTCTCTTTTGAGAACGAGACATTCTCTGTTTGCAAACAGCGGCGAATAGGAACGTCGTCCCTCTTTGCAGATAGAGAAGGGTAGGTAATGCAGACTTTTGTCCCCGTTGTAATCCGTCATGCCTACTTTTCTCCCCACTGGATTGTTTGAAATCGATTAATAATCGATTGTTGCTCTTTGAGATCTTCCCTGTCTACAAATTGAGACGAGTAGAAATATTCTGTCTTCCTTTCTGGATAGCGAAGGGCAGGTAATGCAGACGTTTGTCCCCGTTGTAATCCGTCATGCCTGTTTTTCTCCCCACTGATTGGTTGGTTGCCTGGACATTGTTGTTCCAGGAATTGTTTCGTTTGAGGTATTTTCTGCCTGCAAACAACGTGGAGTAGAAATATTCTATCTAGTCTTTGCAAGTAGTAAAGGGTAGGTTATGCCCCTTTGTGAATTCGTCAGTCCTACCCACTCCCCACTGTTTGGTTATTTGGGGGGTAGCTCGCATGGTCCGCCCAGGAGACTACCCTTATGGAGGACATATGCTCCCCGCTCATGGGCCATTTAGTGGAAGTAGACCATCTGGTCCGTCCAGGAGGCTACCCTAGTAAGTGGAAGTACATCGCTCGGTCTGCCCAGGATGATACCCTAATGAAGGAATATATGTTCCCCTTTTTGATCGATAATCTAGTTCCACCCCGGACCATTTTATTGGAGGGAACTCGTCTGGTCTGTCCAGAAGTACCCCCTAGTGAAAAGGACACATAAAAATATGAAGTGATCACCGTTCCCTACTAACAGAAAACTTTAGCTCGAAACACGCTAAGGAAGAGAAAGAAAAATAAAAAGAAATCAGGCTAAGTCAGTAACCCCCTGATGAGCTTTTGACTTCACTAAAAATAAGAAACATTAGAAATAGTTCGTAATAAGAAATATAAAATGGCGAAAAGTTTGGCAGCAAAGATAGCCACGAGGTAGCTAGGCTCTACTGTCTATTCCTGCTCCCAACATGTCTGCCTCATTGCCCGCCACGCCCAAATAACGGTCACATGAAATAGAAACAACTCAATAGGTACCTACCCCCATTCCGGAAGCTCCCGAAGTGCAACAGGTCCGCGGTTACGCCCATCCGGAAGGCGAGGCCTCGAGGCACGAGGGGCTCGCCTGGCCGCGGTCAGTAGGAGATGATGTTGGGCAGGCGGTCCAGAGAATGGCAAGGACCTCTCCATCTCTTCTCTTCTGCCGCCCCGCAGGCCGCGGGGAGAGAGGGGGCTGTCTTGCCTCGGCCACCGACCACCCCTCTCTCTCACCTGATCCGGCTTTCGTCGACGGCCGAAGCCAAAGCGAGGATGGCGGCATTTCTTTGTGCTATAATGGCGGCAACTACACCCAACGCCTGACAGTTGCAAGTAGTCCCGTCACATGCCATCGCCTGCATAGTTACAGGTAGTCCCGCCACATGTCGACGCCTGGACAGTTCCAGGTAGTCCCGCCACATGTCAAGAGAAAAGGGGGGATGTCTTGCCTCAGCCACCGACCCCCCCCCCCCATCTTCAATGGCTGGCACGGTCAATGTCGAAGCGACGGAGCCGAGGAACGGCGCGGGGTCGCTGGAAGGGGGAGGCGACGCGAACGAGCCTCCCCCACCTCCCTCCAGGTGGAGGCTTCCAGCGACACCCCAATGCTCTTACTTAAAGAGGGTCAACATCAAAAAGCGGTTTTCTGCCCAGGACGGGCACACGCCCCATGCCTTCTCTCCTCAACCTTGAAGATTCTATAAGAGCCGGGGGGCACCCCGATCCCTCCTCATGGGTGCCCCCGCCCCCTTCACTGGGAACCACGACATCGGTGCAACTCCTGCCGGCGCCAGCGTCGGATTGGAAATGGCTAAAATGCAGCCACGGCATCGACTTGTTCAGTTCCGGTGGAACACCAGAATGACCCGGTAGGAAAATTGTTGCCGCCCTCCCCACTCTTTGACTAATGGTCCATATTGTTAGAACTGTTAACCACATGATTTAGAACTTTTTGAACTTCCAACGGAAGGCTCCGGTCCAACCACGAGTCATTGAAGACATTCTGACTGTGCTGGAACTCGCCTGACCCCACCCAAAATGGCGCCGACACAAAATGAGACGTTTTGAATAAACTTTGTTGCACCCTGATTGCGCAGCTTTTTGTCCCGAGATATATATGCAGTTTTGGATAATGAAAGTAGATATGAAGGATATTGAGTATGTGCTTGGACAATGAATTGACTTAGGGTGGGTACTGATTATGAGTTGGAAAATGAATTGGTGTAATTTAGACAAAGAATGAGTATTGGATAATGAATTTATGAATCAATTAAAACTGAATTCTTGACATGCATCATGCTTGCTCTGTAGGGAAGTTTGATATGATTTTATTGCACTGCTGCACTTTATGCAATGAACTGCCACCAACTTCGTTCTTCTTATGTACAGTTTCAATCTGCTTCGTAGCCGGCCCACTGAGTTGTAGGCCTGTATTTGTACCTCAACACTTTTTATTAAAAGTATTTTGAAAAAGAAAGCATGGTTGTAGCAGTTGCATTGATGAGTTTTGGATGTCTTACTACTGTGAGCGAAGAATAAGTATGATGAAAGATGTAGATCAATAGGATCAGATATTTAGCAGCTACATTGTGTGTCACAGGCAGCCAGAGAAGTGTTTTAGACACCCTTAAAACGACACCACAGAAATGCCACCTGACCGTCACCCTTGCACCCGACAAAGAGGGTTACGACCAAGTAACTCATGTAGATATGCAGATCGTCAATGATTATCTATCTGACATTACTGGTCCCTCTGGGCTTAAACGCCGAGATGGTAAAGAAATGCAGTACGCGGAGATAGGTCGAGTATGTGGTAGGTAAAAACATTTTCGGACTACTGCATGCTGATGTACTTTGAATGCTGCCCCCCACCCCTTCTTTTTCCTCCCTTCTGCAGGTCACGTCAGAACGTCGGCTGAAATATGGGAGAACGATGGTCGAAGCACCGACGAAAAGGGAAGGAGGGAATATGTGCATAGTCCTCGTAATGATAAGTTTTTTAAAAAAGACGTAAACTTAAACATGACTGTTCCTCCTTAGAACATAGCAACTGGGAGGATGGACTGACATAAAAACTGGACAGGTACTGAATGACGAAAAATTGACTGGAAATGACGCGTTAAATAATGTAACTGGACGTTTGACTAGGTAGGGAAAGGACAAGGAAAAATATACGGGTAAGGGTTACCATGACACCACCCGTCTGGGAAGTTGGAAATGTTGCTGATGTTCAAAATACACTGCCCCCTTTCTCACACTCTTATAGATATAGCAAAGCTGTCCGACTGTTACTTGCCGTTGCCTCAGCCTGGAGAACTTCCCACCAAAGGAAGGAACTGAAAAATGGTTTAAAATCCAACCATGGGTAAATAGCGCGACCAGGTTAATTTCTGACCGACCAATTGAGGTGTAAGTATTGGCAATTGAGAACCCTCGCAGACATAGCAAGCGAGAAGGAAAAGGAGGGAAGGGTAAAAAGAGCTAAGCACATAGATAAATAGGATAGTAAAGATACGTAGGATATAATATGGAGTTTGTTGGCCACCTGTTGTTTTCTGTTTTGTTGTGAATGTCTTATATATGTGTAGTACATGTGCTGTCTTCCCTGTCTGAGTGTGTGTGTATGTAATGTACGGATTTATGTCTTCCCTCTGTCTGTATCTGCGTGTCACCTGACCTTTGCTGTTCTGTGTTGTGAGCGCACTAAATGACCTATTTTCGTACACGTCTCTCTCTCTCACCACCCCCTTATCTCTCTCTACATGTCATACGTGTACCGAATGGCTCGTTTAGATTGCGGACGACTCTCACTCTCTATGAGAGTCTCCCTATTTTCTCTCCCTCTTTTTGGTAAAATTGTGCCCCACCGGCACCAATCTGATTTGATACATATTGAACGCGAAGGTGTTCAGCGAAATTGACCGAAACCAAAATGATTGTATCTCGCCATATTACTGCCTCTCCTTTCTGCAAAATGAATGAACTTGAATTGGCTGAGAAGGAAAGGACAGGTAAGACGACTAAAATCCCCCAAATCTGGCCATTTATAGGGGAATTGTATGTCAATGGCACCTTATGTCTGTTCTTCAGAGACAAACGCCAACGTCTAGATTGAACCCCAATGCCCAAACTGCCCCACCCCCTTTTGCACCCAAGCGCAAGCGCCCGAAGCATCCCCGCCCCATTTTTGATAGACCCCAGTTGCTGTCCCGAATATAAACATGATGACCATGAGTAGCTGTTGACCCTCGAGAAAATATGGTTCTGCCTGACTCTCGATGATGGCACCCCCGCCCTGTTTGAAAAGATTAGCCAGTCCTGAAGTGAAATGCTCCGTAATGTTGAATATGATGAAAAGCACAGTTGATGGGAATATCATTTATCCTCACTTGAGTTATAAATAGGACGATGAATAAACCTGCCATGAACTCAGTAGGAATGCTGACACATGCACTGCTTGGTAATGGACCTCTGACTGTGACCAATGAGCGTATCTCCCAAATGCATAGAATTGAGGGAGGAATTCACATGCGTAGATATCTTCTTCTGCCATTTCTCTAAAAATTTGTCTTGTACCTATTCAAAGATTCACGATCACCGAAGGAGATGGGTCAGATGTGACGTACAGCCCGACTGCAGATCTTGGGACACGTGTGACCTCGACCAAAGGTGGAGCTGCAGAGCAACAAGATACGGGACGAGACCGCAATTTCAACGTGGAAAATGAAAAACGATGGGCCGCCTTGAAGCCCTCCGTCTGCTAACCCACGTGTGCCTGGAGTCTCCGTCCCCCTTCTTCGGGCCCGATTGATGGGCCTGCCTGCTTGTTATCCTTTGCTCCCTTGGTCCCTTTTGTGTGTCCCAGAAACTCTGACCCAACTCCGCTCGCTCTCTCTCCTATCGACTATTTGAACCATGCTCACCCTCTTTTCCACGTGACTTTTTGCCAAAAGGAAGAACTGCCTTCATATGGGAATAGGGTGTTGCCGCAGAAATATAGGTGCCGAGCATAAGGCGCCGCCAAACGGATTATTTAGGGAACAGGACTGTGGTCTAACAGCAGAGGACTGACCGCACCCTGCAACGCGAAAGGATAGAACTGAGCTGGACCCATAGCTCCACCGCCGGTGCTCAACAGCGCCAACGAAAGTACTCGAACTAGAGCCTACCAGTGATGGCTCAATGATAAAAAGACACTGTGACGAAGAAATCTTGTGTATTGAACTGAATTCCGCTCTCAACTACCTGGTCAAAATTGTTCATTGGTCACATTTTTAAGTTAGAAAGATTTATGCTATGTAGTGCGTTTAATTGTCAGGAACACAACGAAAATGCAATTTCCTATGTGCTGCATTCTGCCCATCACCTCGACTGTCTATGATTGTACGCCAAATGTTAGTATCGACAAAATGCTAATTCATCAACGATGCCTGTCTACCTGTAAACCCATCAATTGCAAAAATGACTGCTGTTATGTAAAAAGGGGCGACTGTGAAAGTTGAAGAAATTGATGTACATAGACAGCATTCATTTCCCTTCTTCTCCCACTCCTCTCCCTGTGAGCACCATGAATACCGTAGACTATTGACCGTATCACCCTGTTAGTAAGAGCCCATACCCCTATGCATATGTACAGCCATTCCAGGCACCATGGCCTTTTACCCATTGGAATCCCCGGCTTCCCTCCTGCGCGCACCTTACACCCCCTCTCTCATGCATAGACCATGAAACCCTCTCCCTCTGCGCGACCCTGCTGTGAAAGGCAACTCTCCTGCTTGACCTGCACAAACCCCCCCCCCATTCCCTCTTGATGAAGCATCCTTCGTCTTAGCTGACATAGCCCTCCCCAGCTGCACCTGACTGCCCCCGCTCTCTCGTGTACGGGTCATAAGATCTCTCTCTCTCTCTCTGTGACTCTGTCCCCGTGTCCACCCTGGCTCCCCCTCCCTTCTCCTCACATGGGCAAGCCGTAAACCTTTTTCTTCTGCAAAACCCTGTCCTTGAGAGCCACGGCCGCGCCTGACCAACACCTCCTTCCCTTCCATGAATGCCCCTCTGTTGACAAGCCTTCCCTCCGCGCTCGATTGTCCACGCAGCATGAATACCACTCCTTTGATGACCCCTTCCCCCGAGCCCGGCTGACCACACATGTCCGAGGCCATCGCCTAAGCCAGGAGATACCATTTACTGCCCTTATTGTATGAAGTCACTCCTCTTCAAAGAACCCACTATTGATCCTAGCTACCCTACCCCCTGGGCTATGATCAGGCGCACACACCCTAAACAGTTGACGGAACACTCAGCTGCGTGATTGCCCTCCCCTCTTGTCGGCAGGTCAAGGGTTCCTATTGTGAACATATGTGGGGTAGGATTGACACGAGGATTACAGGGATGTCTTTCTTTTGCGTCACACTGTCCTGATTGTACTATCAAGTGTTTTGTAAGATATAAAAGGAAGAGTCTCAGCTCACTTGTTAGAGCACCTCCCGAAAGACACTGTGTTTCGTGTCCGAAATGACTGGCTCTCCTCATGAGAATTAAACTCTGTTCTTGATTCCTGCTTCCAGCGCCCGTCTCTTTATTTGGTAATTACTCAACATGGGAACTAAGAGGTGGTTTGCGCCAGCGGCCTGGGCATCGATAGAATTATGGGCTCATGTTCCACAAGCACAACAATCCATCGCCCACTTCTTTTAGAAAGACGGCACTTCACTAACAGACCCAAAGCCACATATTTAGCAACATACATTAATTTTGCATAGAATACTCTATTCCTCCCTAATTGGTTTAAAGGCCAACATTTGCCAGTCCCACAAATTTGTGACAAAATAGCTAATGCTCTCCACATATTACCATTGAGTTGGAAAATGAGACTGATAGCTAAATGGAAAAAGACACGTGCTGGCAGGAGTGAGCCTGCCATTGAAATGATCAGGGCGAACCAGCTCCAAGTCCTCATCGACCATCAAGGGATTGATCTCGGAACAGGAACTTTGCGAAAATCCACCTCACGGGCACGCGTGCTTCAGCCTTGAGTCGCAGAGGCAGGTGCACACTGTAGACATAAGGAAGCGGCAGGAGAAGCGTTTGTTTTTGCCAATGTTTTAGTATTTCTAATTACACTTTTACTGCAGTAACATCTATCAATCATGGTTGCTTGGGTGCGGAGCTTCAAACACACCGTGTTTGCCTTTCAAAAGGACTTAGGGGGAGTGGTTACCAGAAACAATCTTTCTAAGAATCGTTGCATGGTTGGCAGAACATGTCTGGTGCTGTGATTCCTAATCTTCATTAATGTATGCAGCTTTGGCAGACCGCCAACAACGGGAGGCGTTTCTCTTTGGAATTGCTGTGGGGAAACACATGAAGCAGTTCCTATCCGTCATGAGGTTATAACGCTCAGGGCTATTTGTAACTGACTTCTCCGAAAGCTTCAAGCCAAATTGATTACTTACAACCCCGTAGTACTTTCAAGAATCTTGAAGCATCTGTGAAGTTGCATCTTATATTCAGAGGTCCAGTGAATACTGTTCATTTCCAAGAACTTGGGCATATTTACAAAAAATGTCGGAGCGCGGTGCTACGCCAAATTTGGCAACGCCGCGCTCCAATATTTTTTAATTGCTGGGATGCGTGTATTCAAAAGAATATGATGCACCCTCGTGTTTTCTCTAGTGCTGGCGCAAAAAAAGCTGCCCAGTACCAACGCAGTCAAGGGTGACTGCGCTGCAGGGGCGATTATTTATGTGCAGTAAGGGACACCTTCCTTCACATCAACAATCAATAATGATGATTTGCACCTTCCTATGTGTGCTTTCCGCAGGATGCTGCACCCATAGAAAGAGCAAAATACAAGGAGATATTAATAATTTTCCTCGCATCCCTATTCTAAGACCAGGTTTCCCTTGGTGTTTGCTTTTGGTGTTGCCTCAGCATTGTAAATCTGGGGCAGAATCAAAAAGCAATGTGTGTTGCGATGGAACACCCACTGCAACACCCATTGCACGCCCCTTTGCAGTTGAGGGCTGTGGCGGAAAGGGCATATTTACAAGGTGGCATGAAGCCACATTAACCCCTTCGCTGCGGCGGCTATTCCGCCGCAGCGCTGAGGGGAAGGCGGGGCCACGCAGCGCTCCCGTGCTCGTGACGGAACCGCTCCGTCATGGCCAGCGGGTGAGCTGAGCTTGTGACGGAACGGTTCCATCACGGCCCCGCCCGCGCAGGCGCGGAATTTGAGCTGCGCAGGCGCGGCGAGCGGGCCGTGACGGAACTGTTCCATCACCAGCACAGCCCACCCGAGGCTTGTGATGGAACGGTTCCATCACGAGCATGGGAGGGATTAAGCAGCTTAATGCCATCTTGTGAATATGGGGAATGGCGCTATTCCACCTGACCGTCAAAAAATGTAATGCTCCGGTGGAAAATGTCCGTCTGTTTGTTGACTTGTTCTGTCCCTGAGTTCTACCAGCAGATCATCATCTTTATTAAGTTCCTGAAATATTCTTGGCTTGCTTGACACCTTGTGGGTAATGCTTTCCTCTACAGAAGATGACTGAACGTCTATCAGGGACTTTTTCACCCAATTTCCCAGTGCTCTCCCATGAAAGAATGACAGTAAAGCAACGAGGTAGAACACTTAAAAAATATTACAGTAGTGAAATAGACCCTTTTACAATCAGTAGAAATAAAGGTTTCTTTCAGTTTGAGGTGATTTGATGTACCAATTCCCACAACCCCACCAAAGATGTTCTTTAAGGTTGGCACCTGCTGTTTCATCCTATATGGTGTGAAATTAATTGTGACACTCTGGCTAGCATGTGGTCAAGCACCCTGGTCAGCATCCTGTGTGGCTCTGTCTGTTTTCCATGTTACTATCCTGCCTGTGCTGCATTCTGGCTAAGGTCTAGGACACCAACCCCTCCCAATCTCGCTAAATCAATTGTTTCTATAACTTGCGAAAAATTACAGACATTTTGAGGTCTAAAAGTTGGCTTGCACCCGTCTGCATGGAGTGTTCCCTGCAGTGCAGTAGCTATTCCTATGGGCGCCTGTGGCGGTCTCTGCATTTGCCACCCCACTGCGGCCGCTATGAAGAGCGGGGGGAATGCTGGTGAGCATTTACTGAGTTTGCCGCTTTGCGTCAAATGCATTGAGGAGCGGAGGGGCTTGCTCTTATCCCTATTGCCACTACAACGTCCTGAAACGTGATGCTGTGGTGACGAAATGGGCTTGTAAATATGCCCCTCAGAGTTCACATTATGAGCAACATTGACCCAAATGCTGTTCTTGATGATGACTGAAGAACACAATGCCCTAGTCCAGAAGAGTAGACCTGTGAGACTATCTTGTCAGCAAGGCACTCAAATGCCGGCTCTGAGACATTACTTTTTTCACTTGTTGGTTTCAGGATCCATGGTTCCAGGGACCACAATGAACTTATGACAGATATGCAATAGCATCTTTATAACCGTAATACATATCATTGAGAGATATCTACATCATATGTGCAAGGGGGCTCTGCTGGAGCAGCAAATCATTGCCACAACCTGCAGTCTCTTGAGACATCACCAACATCCACAAACCACAAAATGAGCAGTAAGGTCCCTGGACTAGAGCATAATGCCCCTAGACTTCATTGCCAGAACAATTCCAAGCGACAGAGTTACGGACATGTACGTACCCCCTGCTCATGAAGGACTTCTATGTGAATATTTAATAGAAAGAGTAGAAATATGAGATTTTAGGATACCGATTTAGCAAAATTAGAAGGTTGGGAACATTTTAAAAAAAAGAATAGTACCAGATAACAGTCAAAGCATTGGTTTCCAAACACTTTACAGGTACTTCAGTTAGCTAGGACTGGCAGCATCAAATGCTGGTAGTATGACATAGGCACGGACGACTAGACCACACATGCCTCTACAATGCAGCCCATACAGCAAAAGCATCTGAACAACACATTCCTTTACCACGCATGCCTTTGCCATGCAATTTCGTGGTAATGGTATGACCGGTAGAGGTCACACCCCAGCCCCTCTGCCCTGAGCCCTAAAACCCTGGCCCCTGCCTGATGACCCAACACCTGCCTGAGCCCTAAAAACGACCCCATCCTTAAAACCTAAAGCTACCACAACACCCCTGCCCTGAGCCCTAAAACCCTGCAGCTGCCCTTTAAACTATCCCAACTCCCCCTGAGCCCTAAAAACGACCCCTCACCTAAAACGAACCGCCCAAAACCCAGCCATATCTCCACCTATCAGTCCGTCTTCTCTACCAATCCTTCCTCTTCCTGTGCACCCCCTTCCGTGCATCTAGACTGCACATTGCTTTAACCACGCATATGCGTGGTTACGGCAAGTGTGGTTGCGCTTGCAGGGAAACACCACTTTATAGCTTTCCTCATGATCCATTCACAAATCCACCAAAGGGAACCTCAACCTTTCCTTTGTACAGTTTAGGGGTGAGTAGAAGCTCATATCTGTTATGATAGCAATGCAACTCTCATAGATAATCAATAAAAGGCTCCAAATCTGTAAAAAATATATGTGCACATCTGTGGAGAGTTACTCAAAATGTATTCTAGGAAAAAATAAAAATCCCCTGTATGTCGAAATCATGAAAATTTGCAGACGCCAAAAAAAGGTACAGTGAGAAGCTAAATACTATTTAAGGTCTATGTCAATCTGGTGCTTCCCTAGGACCTTATTCACAAAAATGTGTGAATTCCTATGATTAGAATATTTACAAAAATCCCCAGAAATACACTGGAAAATCATAACAAGTTGTACCACCTAATTGACAGTTTGGCAAACAGGGTATCTGTCTCCCAAAGCTTCTGTCCACCTGTCTCTTATAGAGTCAGGCAGACTTCATGCTTTCTGTCGTCGAATCCCCCATTTTCTCTGCCAACAGAAAACTTTCTCCACTGGCCTGGCAGAGTTGGTGCTGTTGAAGGAAGGGCATTACATGGCCCACACTATTCAGGGTGGATGGTATAATGACTTTTTTTTTTTACCATCAAGGAAAAAGTAATGACCCCACACCCTACAAGAAAACCCTGAGGTAGTGGGCGGTGATTATTTGTTTGCTTCTTAGAAACTAACAACTATTTTAGGAGTTTGATTCTGAAAATTAGAAAGTTTGAAAGTTTGGGGATTTGCTGTCATAACGGACAGCAGGTTAACGATGGATTATGACCCAGATCTTTTGACTGGGTTGAATGTGTGACATTGATCCACATTCGGTCCATCACCTGTTGTTTTTGCAAATGCCACCAAACCATGCCATTGGTTCCCTTCAAGGTGCACATATGACCTCTGGGCTAGCAGTCATCTCAAAATTTGATGGACGGTAGTCCATGAGGATGGGCAAGGTAATGTACTCCACCACCCAGCTGGACAGAATTATGTTGTCAAATCTAAAATCAGGCACTTGGGTGCATATTTACAATTGAATGGCGGATCGCAGTATTAGGCTCAATTGCTAACGCCCTGCTCCACCATTCTGTAAACTCAGGGATGCACCATATTTACAATGAGAACGCAGAGCCCTGCGGTTTCCCTACTACTGCTGCTAAATTCAGCTGCCTAGCGCCAAAGCAGGAACCCTAGCACCATAGTCCAAGGGTGCCTGGGTTGAGAGAATGATTATTTATGTGCAGAAAAGTGTCCATTCGTACACATATACATTGACTAATGGTGATCGTAACTCCTATTTGTGCAGAATTGTGCAGTATATATAGAAGCTGCAAATCATCATCTTTTTTAATGATTGTTTATGTGTAGGAAGGGAACACATTCCTACACATAAACAATCATCCATGGCGATTTTCTTTTCTATGTCTGCTACACAATGTAGCACACTTACAAACTGCAAAAACGACGAGAAATTAATAATTTTTCCTCTTTTTTGCCATGTTAAGACCAGGTTATTTTTGGTCTTAATTTTGTGCTTCCCCATATTTACACCTCCCTTGTATATAGAAGGCAGCACCAAAATCAATGGGTGTTGCTACGGAACGGCCACCACAACCCCAGTTGCTCACCCCTTTCACGCTAAGTGTAGCGTGAAAGGGGGCCTTCTTTACAAGGGCGGATTAAGTCACATTAACGCTGCCTTATAAATTGGGTGAAGGGTTTATCACCACAGGAACTTCAGAAAAAGTGACGCTCCCATGGCGATAAGCTCTTGTAAATATACCCCTTAGTCTTCAATGCATACTCGTCCCCATAACTGTCTGCATAGTGAGTTTTGCAGAAAAGGGCATTTGTATTTTCATAGAAGTTTCTGCACTACAAAATTTGAACATTCCAAGTAATCTCATCTCCAATAGAATATGAGCTGCTGCTGCTTAACATGTGACAGCAAGATTTGTTCCAAAATGTGAGCATGTTGTTCTGGGATTAATTGAGGTTTAAACTTTGTCTGGTGTTCATATGTTCAGAACGTTTAACTTTGTTTTCTTTAGTGTTTTTTGTCAGTGTCATGGTTATGCATCCGGCAGTCGATTAAAAATCCATTAATCACCTAATAAAAAGTGAACATCGTGGTTTTATTTCTGCTAGTGACTTTAGGTCTCTGGCCACAGACTGTCTATAAACAGGTCTGGAAGTCCTCGATCCTCAAATCATGCTTTAAACACAGACTTGAATACTTTTTCAGCTCTTTTGTTCTGATAACTACCACTTTTCGGTCGCAGTGCGTTTATTTCCGATTATGGTGAAAACGGCCTGAAGGCGTATTTTTCCGTTGTGTGTACTGTTTTTATATAAATCACACGTTTTTCAAAGTGGTTCAAGAAGAGCAAAGTAGAAAGGGTGTCAGTGGTAAATTACCAGTCCCACTAAAGTCCTGGTACTGTAGGGGGGCTATGTTTCAATAATAGGTTGTTTCAATAAAGTGCTCAGCGTCATAGTTGTACAGTTTCTAAGCGCAACACAAACCAGCTGGCCCTGTTGCCTACTTTAATCATGCTGAATTTACTCACATGCAACGTATGGAAGGCAGAGTTTTCTTTACCAAATGTGTACCTGCATGTTTCTGGGGAAGACGTTAACTCACTGAGCCATCCTGCCAGCACCTGAGCTAGGAAGCTATTTAGGGAGCCATTCTCAGCTGCTTCCTGAAAAACCTGGGTTAAGTGGGGTACTAAGCGGTCTCTCCGTGCTCTGTAATATTTGTCTGGGAATCCGCCTTCCCCCGGTGACTTGCATGTAGGAGGAGCCGCTATAGCATCAGTCACTTCCTCTTCCATGAAGATACCAGGCAGCAGGGCACGGCTGTCATCTGAGACAACAGGCAACTGGAGAGTCTTCAGGAAATGTGGTACTTGTGCGAGGGTAGTCCTAGATTGCACTGTGTAGAGAGCGGCGTAATAGGAGACACAACAAATCACAATGGCGTGGGGGAGTATCAGTTGGGCCCTTGTCTCATGACCATTCACTGGGATGGCCCCTCTGCTGCAGGTGCAAAGCTAAAAGCTTCCAAGCTTTCTCCCTCAGGTCATGTCAGTGCCATTGGAGTTTGTCTGAGAAAGGCCTTCTCTGCGCGCTGACATAAGTTGTTTGCTGCCAGCTGCTTCTGGAGGACTGGTGTAGAGGTCACTGTATATTGGTCTGTGAGTGTATGAAGTGTTGACTCGTAGAGCCAGAGATTTGCAGGAGCTTTGCATCTTGATTTTGCAGAGTTCAGCATCAGGGTAGCCTTACTGGCCTCTGTTAGCACTTTACAGGAGTTGACCAATCCTTCATTTTTGTAGATATATGACCGGAAATGGTTGCCTAGTTGTACTTGTACCCTCAAGCTGTTTGTATGCGAACGCCTGTATAGGTCAGCGGATTGGAGGCGGACATATATGACCCTTGTCAAGAACTAAATATGCAGGACTAGGATCTATAAGGCCAGCCTCTAGAATCTCACTGCGAGTGATGTCAGGAAGCATTCACCTGTTGATCAGGTAATAATCAATTGGGACCTGGGTATCCAGGCACAAACAGAAGGAGGTGTAGCCTTTGTCTTTTGGGTACAGTAAGCCCAAATGTCAGCTAGTGCATGGCCTCCTACTACATCGTGAAGCAAGGCTCTGTCTTTCCTATTGTGAGGATTCAGTCTCCCAGACGTGTCCAACACTCATTCTGGAGCCAGATTCTAGTCCCCGACTATATGTGCAGGTGTTTTGCCGAATGAGGCCGGAGTCTGCAGATGCGGGCTAGAGAGTGTGTTTTGTCAGTAATGGGCGCATAGATGGATCCCATTATGATGGTTCTTCTTTCGAGGAATCTAAGTTTATCGAATATCCACCTGCCCTCCAAGTCCGCCCAGGTCTTAAACATGTTACATGGATGGTGGTTTACCTCTAAGTATGGCTACACCACACTCTTTTGAGTAGCTACTCGAGAAATTAGCCTAGCCCTGGTCACTATGAGTTCTGCTGCTACTAATGCCCCTGGCCACCCACTCCCTTTGAAGCTCTGAGGGCTCTTCAGAGGACAGGTGTGTCTCTTGCAATAGGGGTATATATGTGTGGTGCGTCTGGAAATATTTTAGGAGTTTCTTCCGCCTAATGTAGTTGATCAGACCACTTACATTCATCAAGATCAGAGCCAGTGTTGCGGATATTATGGAGTAGTGTGCCATAGGTCAATGGAGGGATGTCAACTCACTAAAGAGGAGTGTGGAGGATAGGTCTCACTGGGGAAAGATTTGAGATTACCAGGGTAGACGCCAAGGGTGAAGGGGATGACAGTGAGGTATTAATGAGAGCGGGTGTACCGAACTCTAAACGTTGCGCCCTGGGCTCGATTCGGTGCTAGGCTGCACCGGGTCACCCCTCCCCATCCACGCCTACAAATATGTTCCAGAGGGTGATGGATAAGTGTTAGAAGGGGAGAATTCATGGACATCTCTCTTTGTCCATAACTAGTGCAGGAACTACCAATATTTACAGTGTATAAATTATGTATGCAAATTATATGTAAAGGTATAGTAGGATAGTGCTTAAAGCATACGTTCTTACTTGACATGCTTCCTGGGCTTGGATGCGCATTGCCTCTGATATGTACCATATATGTATTTTCCATGTAAGGGGGGTCCCATAAGGGGAGATGATGCGAGGTATATAGATGTACCATGGAGGAATGACCTGGTAGTATGGAGGAGGGGACACAGTGTAGCAGTGCCGGCTGGGATAGCGCAGGTGCCATGGGGAGGACAAAAGAGAAGTAGCCCAAGCCCTGAAAATTAGAAGGAAATATGCAGTGTAGTTTGAGTGATGTTAGGATTTTATCATTGAAGTATACCTGTGATAACCCTTTTTTTGACGAGTTTTTTGAGTATTTCATTATTTTATTGGTCACGACCTTTTATCTTCTGTATCTTGTATTGGGGGTTAAACAGGCTCCTACAAAACAAGGGATAAGTTCTCTCCCTTTCTTGGCTCGCCGAATCCTTGCTTTAGTGGGGTCTGGACTTGCCCCTTTCTTTGTGTAATGCTTCCACGTCTTGATGTGGTCCTCGCCGGTCTGATTCTCTCCTCTGCCCTCTCCCAGCCGCTGGTTTCTGGGTTGGTACCCAGGAGGTTTCCATGGGGCTGAGCGAGTAAAACGGAGAGCAGCTCAGCATCAAATGGCCTATGGGCCCTCTATAAAAACAATAACATCTAATTTAAAAGATCGCTTGCGGTACAGCAATAGAGGAGCCGGCTGAGTGAAGGAGAGACAATGGAAGAGTGGGTATTTGGGAGTGAGGAAGCAAAACAAGAGAGAAAAAGCGATAAAAAAAAACACACGGACTATAAAGGAGTGCGTTCTGAATAAGTAATTCCCTAAATGTGAGCAGTGGAAGGCTACACGCCAGTCTCCAAAAGGATGCCAAAGAGGCTATGTTCCTGGGAATGGACAAATACAAGAAGTTGAAGGCAAGCCATCAAAGTTCACTGTAAGTTTTTGGGATGGTCCCGAAGATGTCTCTCGGCTGTCTGTAGATGAGTAAATGTGTTTTTTACATATTTGACAGGTGCTTAGAGACTGCTGCAAGTTCAAGTTATGGTATGCTGCTGGGACTGACTAGCGAGGCTCTACAACACAGTTAACCCCACCTTCAAAGCACATTCAAAAAAACAAATGACATCAGAACAGCAATAAAAAACAGCATCAATCTCTTTAGGTCTTAAACTCTTTAGGAACATTTGTGGTTTTAGCATATTTATGTGGCACCGCATTCTGCCAAAATTGACCGCTCAGTCCAATGCATTCCAGCGTATGTTAGAACATTCATCTTTGTGACATTTTTTCATCTTCTTTTGCATTTAGCTTTTTTACTTGCTGGAAATGAATGTGTTTGTTAATAATTTGTCTCTCAAATGCGTATATGTTTTCAATTTCAGCGAATTGATAGCTCTATCAGTTTTGTATGGTAACAGCAATATGAAGACAAAAGGACGAGAAAGCTTTAAAGCAAAAACAAGACTGGAGGTCTTGGAAGTCCAAAATATTTCTAAGTCCCAACTTTTCACACTTTCGAGACAGTTCCTTGTAGCCTCTTCCAAGTATCCTTAGACCTCAGTGACAGCATTTAGAAGCCAAGACGGACTCTAGTGGAGGCCAACAGCAGGATCCAACCTGGTTGCAGTTGCAACTTGTCCACTGGTCACATCAGGAAAAAGGCCTCTTGCAACTTGCTATGTTCCTGCAGCCACACAGGCGGTCTGCCAACTGACCCTTGGAGTCCACTTCTTAGTCCTGGATATCAGTGATAGCAGGTCCAGCCCTTCAGATCTCCACACAGGTGACATACTTCAGGTCTAGTTCTCTTCTGTTCTGCCACAGGTCCAGAAAGTGTTCTGAGAGCCTTGGAGCCTTTTGGTCGATTCACTAGCCAGTGGGTGGGGATGACTCGTGGACACTACTGGACCAATGGGCAAAAGTTTCCCAAGGGCAAACCAAATCTACTTTAGAAGCACATCCTGTTTGCTTTTCTGCAAACTATCTAACATTTCACAATCCTCACTAAAATCTACGATGGCAAAATCTTTCTGCCCCTGTTGGGAGCTTGCGCAAAACGTAGGGATGTGTTTAACATACTGAGAAGTCTCCTGCCCCTCTGTAGACTGGTTCAGTGGGATAACAAAAGCAAAATTCCTTTCTGTGTCGTGCTGCGGCTTAGTGACCAACTAGTCTACTAATAATGTATTATGTAACTGGCTGAACCGACAGGTTATATAGGTACTAATTTTTACTCCACACTAGAATAGTTTTGTTTCTCTCAGCATTATATTTTCATTAGTTAAAAACATTCATATAAAATTCACAACAAAGTATATCATATCATACATAAAAATTGAGCGTTCCCTAGTCTAATACATCGTAAATCCTGTTCTTGTTATCGCTCAAAAACATAAACTCGAAAATGCAAATTAGGTATTAAAAAACCAAACTTTTGGCATATATTCAGTAAAAATTCATGCACTATGTATTGAATCAAGTAGTCATGCATGAATTTTTACTGAATATATGCCAAAAGTTTGGTTTTTTAATACCTAATTTGCATTTTCGAGTTTATGTTTTTGAGCGATAACAAGAACAGGATTTATGATGTATTAGACTAGGGAACGCTCAATTTTTTATGTATGATATGATATACTTTGTTGTGAATTTTATATGAATGTTTTTAACTAATGAAAATAAAATGCTGAGAGAAACAAAACTATTCTAGTGTGGAGTAAAAATTAGTACCTATATAACCTGTCGGTTCAGCCAGTTACATAATACATTATTAGTAGACTAGTTGGTCACTAAGCCGCAGCACGACACAGAAAGGAATTTTGCTTTTGTTATTACTTTGATACCCAGTCCTTTCTGGGTTTTCTGGGAAACTCTCTTCTTTGAAGACTGGTTCAGTGGGGGCAGCTCCCTCCCCCACTGAAACCAATGCTAGGAGGCTAAAATGTGTTTTGGGATCAAAAGACTTCTCTTTTCTAGGATTCCCTTGTCATTAAACTATAAAAGCACAGGTCTCCCCCGGTCTATTTTAAGTTCCTGAACACTGCTAAACTGCCTTTTTAGGGTTCTTCTCTGTCGCATTCCTCCCAACGGCCAGTCTGCCAGCCCCAATCCATGTTCTGATAGGAGTATTTATAAATATTGAAATCAGTGCTGACTGGACAGTTGCCGGTAGTACCATGCTAATTATCTGAAGGGGATTAAGGCAGTGAAAGTATTCTTTTTGTAAAAGTTACTTTTCCTGTATATCTATCAGATAGTGCACCTTCATTACTGAATTAGTGTTGGCAAGGACCATCTTTTCTGTGGTATTTGCCCAGATTTTGTGCCTTCCCTTCCTAAACCAATTTGTGTTGGCCCCAAGATTCTGCGAACGAGTGGTAAAGTGCTTGTGCTATCCTTGCTAAACATGATAAAATTAGCATACTAATTTCCACATTTAATATACTTATAAGTCCCTAGCATACAGTGCAACATGCACCAAGGGCCTGCAAATTAAGTGCTACAAGTGGACCGCAGCCCTCATTGTGCAAACCACAAACATAGCATTGTAAAACATGTCTCCAGGTCTGCCCTTGCAGCCTATGTGTACAGTTTTAAACTGCCATTTCAACCTGGGAAAATAAACCTTTTACCATGTCTAAACCTTCCTTTTTAATGCCTATAATTAACTCCTAGAGTACGCCCTCATTGCTCACAGGGCAGGGTGCATGGTATTTAAAAATGATGGCGCGTATGATTTAAATTTTACATATCCTGGCATTGGAAAACTCGTAAATTTGTTTTTCTTCTCTAGCAAGCCTGGCTCTCACAGAAGAAAACACTGGGTTGTGTTATAGCACCCTATAATGCTTCATTTTGGTTTGTGAGCAACTAGGATATTCATACACAGACTGATTTTATTAGTAGTTCAAAATCCAGCTCAATGGTAAAGTCCGATTTATTATTACTGCTTCAAAAATAGTACTTTTGGAAAGTTGACTTTTTTATGACTATTCCAAATGTGCTTTTATGCCAGTGTCCAATGCCATCTGACTGGTGAATGGCTTCCCCCTGGGGTGAGATAAGGATTGGTCCCAGACAATGGAAAAAAAGGCTTGGTTGTGGACAGGTCGTTTTGCTTCTTGACCAGGATGGACTGGAGGGCTTTATACTTACCTTTTCCTGAGCTTTAAAGGCTGCCTTTCCTGCCACTGGCAGATTTAGCTCACATCTAGACCAGCCACCATTTATCTCAAATCCAGTGAGAGGCGGAGCTTCCCAGTACATGTTTAGAGGGACCACATGGGATTGTTTGTCCATAGTCACACCTCTAGGCAGGCACAGGGAGCTTTGACAAAGGGAAAAAAGGTACTGCCATGTTGGATTTGGGTATAGAAAGGCACTCTGGGATAGTTTGCAGTAGAACACACAAGATGTCCTACAAGAGTGGGCAGGGTCTTCCATTGGAACATTTTACCCCTGTGGTTAGGGAGTGCCCGGGAGTATCCTCCAGCTACAGGCTGGCACTTGATATAAAAGTGGCATCACAGGAAACACTTTATTACCACTTCTACACCTCTGTGGGTCAGATGAAGGAATGCCCTACTGTCTGAAAGAATACTGAGCCATCGGACCCCTGAGCCCAGAAGTGACTCCATGTTGTCCCTGAGATGGAAGATCCCCTCAGTCTACTAAGTATTTTATGCTGTTTGTTCTCTACATATTCTGGTTTTAGGTCACAATGTCTCTGACCTATAATAAATGGGACATTGTTTAATATTCATCTGGAGGACTTACTTTTCCTTCAGAGCCTTGAAATTCCAGTCATGTGTTATTCAATTTTGAATGTTATCACACAAGCACTGAAAATGAGAAGAAAATATGCAGTGTAATTTAAGTGATGTTATTAATTTATTATTAAAGTATACCTGGTGATAACCATTTTTATGATGAGTTTTATGAGTGTTACTTTATATTATTGGACACAACCTTTTATCCTCTGTATCTTGTAATGGGGGGGGGGGTATAGCAGTTCTGTGATTGATGTGTTATCCTTTTTATCACAATAAGCGCCTTTTGATCCTGTGGTATTTCAACTATAATGGTCAGTTGGCTGTCTTCGTGTTTGAACTGCAGGGACACAACATGCATCGTGAGGCCTCTCCCCCCTGCAACTGTCCAGCTGGTAAGTTCCAACTGGCCCTGCCCTGGACCCTGCTGCTATCTCTGCTGGAGTGATGACTCTCAGGTCCAGATTCCTTGACTCGTGTTTGAGTGTACTCTTCCTGCCCATACTGCAAAAGCTGGGACTTAGAAATCTTTTGCTAACTAGAGAACAGGACCGTTGTTAGAACTGGGATTTCTGGTTGGCTAAGGCTTGTGCGAAAGCCAGGCAGAAACAACCACTTTAGTCAGGGCAAGGGAGTTACACGCCAAAGATAAACCCTACTCACCCCCTTGGTAGCTTGGCACGAGCAGTCAGGCTTATCCCGGAGGCAATTTGTAAAGCATTTGCGCACGCACACAGCAACAACAACCCAGGCACGCTACAAAAGGAACTCCACACAAGGTTATATAAAAATAGCCTTTGTATTCTCAAAACACATCAGATAGTAATCACACAATATACATTGTGCCAACTGGCACGGGCAATATTCACAAGGGAATATTTACACAGGAGAGGGCCACGTGGGCCACTGTCAGGATCAACACTTAGCAGAAATTGCTACAAGTAAAAATAGATCTTAAACCTACAACCAGTAGCCACTGGCAATCGCTGTACTCCACCTCAACCTGTAACATAACTTTAGATTGTGCACAGTCACATCAGGCGCGAAATTACATCCTGCGCCAACCTCACCAGCATAAACACTTTATGCAATCTCTCACTAGTCTAAACACATTAGACCCTACCTCCTAAGTATAACTCACATTTAGGGATGTAAATCACAGAGTGAAGTATAATCTCACTAGCATAACCATCAATAGGTAAAACAACCTCATAAGCCTAAACCATAGCTAGAGGTGTCAAACACACTGTGCGTAAAATATACTAAATGCATTACATTGCCTAGCACCACAATCACATCAGCACATAAATCACATTAGGGCCTTGCGCCCTATACATCTTTCAGCCCTCCTGGCCAACTGGCCATCCAAGAGGGGACTTAAATGCCCTGTGTCCAGAATGTCAGGGCGCGCTGCCAACGCAGCGCCAGTCAGGGGTGCGCCATCTGCGCAAACCTAAACGTTGCAGCTGCACACTATGTGCTGGGCAGTTGAGAACAACAAAAGGGCCTAAACTCTGCAGCTGACACTAAGTGCTGCACAGCTGGGGAGGCCAGGGTAGGGCAAAGGAGCACATCTCACTCCTACATTAAAAAGCACAGGTCCTCTGAAAGAAAGAACCTAAATGGTGCAGCTGCCCACTACTTGCTAGGCAGCTTTGAACTGTAAACTGTGGCATGAGCTATCAGTAGTCCTGACAATGAACTGCGCCACATGTGGGAGCCATCTATCTCTGAAAATAAGCATGTCCCCCAAGGAACTGCGGTGGGAAGGACAAAATGGGCCCTGGCACAACTGCGCCCTCAGGGCCCTGCTGGGGCTCTTTAAAATACCATTGCCCCTGCTGGAGCCACTCATGGGCTCTAAGACAACTTCTGGGGGCGTGGTAGCCATCTTGCTCTGCGAACACGGTGCCCCCAAGGAGCGCACCGGCTCCTAAAATCATTTTGACCCCATCGCTGAACAGCCCCACTATCGAGCGGGGGCTGCTCGGAAAGAAGGAATCCCACGTGGTGCCTGCCCTGGCACGCACACGTGGGAGGCAGGATGGAGCAGCCCACTGTCAAGCGGGGCCACTCAGTACTGTGCGAGACTCACTCGGCACTCTCCCCCACCCTCCGGGCAGCCCTACTCACCGGCTGCTTCTCCGGTGGCGGCAAGTGCATGCACCATGCTTCACCCGGTCTCCCATCTCGGGACCGGGACTTGGGAGGCGGAGCTCTCATGGTTCTGGGCTGACTCCTCTGCCAGGGCTCTCACCAGCGTATGGGAGCCCCGCAACACTTGTGCTGCTTTCTGCAGGAGGCCCCGGGGCTCTCCCCAACTCATGGGAGCCCCGGGCTGCGGGACGCAATTACTCGGCCGGCTTCTCTTCTTTTCCCGATGTCGGGCGCGGGACTTCCTCTCGAAACCGGAAGTCCTGCCCGCCGTCAGCCACTATGGCTTTGCCGTGACTGCGGCGGCGATCTCTTTTTGAGGCACAACGAGGGGTGGGCTCCCTCGATCAGCACAACAAAGTTAGGATTGGGGTAGGCACCCGCTATGAATTAAAATAGGAATCCGGGCAAAGTAGCGGGGTGGGCACCCGCGCAATGAAAGCATCATAAACACGGGCATAATGCAGGGTAGGCACCTGCTTGTAAATATCAAAATAAGCAGGGTGGGCACCCGTGCTGCCTTTATAAATGCAGCCATGAGGAACTAGGTGCCCCCAAAAGGAAGCCAGCACTCAGAAAGTGCTGGGGCAGCCCCCAAAAGTCTCTCTGGGGTCCTGAAGGGAATGAAACAAAGTAGAAGAGTCCCACAAAGTCTCCAGGGCATCCAGGGGCTGGGCAGGACCCAGGGAGGCAAGCCTTCCACCGAGCCCCAGCAGCAGCACACTCCTGGTAGATTCCAGTCAAAGTCATTTTCATGGGGTCACAGCCCCTCTTTTATACACCAAATCCTTTGTTTCCAAACGTGCAGGCAAGGGGCGAACCAGATGCAACTGGTTCTGGAGCACTTTGTGTTACTCAGCCCCTCTGCCTATTCACAGGATGGGTCAGGGACATCAGACACACCACAGAGGGTGGAGCCAGCATTGTGGAGGGAAGGCCCAGCCCTATTCAGGTCCCATGTGCACTCCTCCCTGCCATCAACATGCAGATCTCCCCATTCACCACCGGGCAGACCCATCCTGACTCCTGGAGCCAAGCACACCAGCCAGCTCCTGTCAATCACAAGCCAGACAGTCCAATTCACATTCACTGTACACAGAAATGCCAACTTCTAAAAGTAGCACTGCTACACTAGACACAATAAATCCGAGCAAATCATCGCGCAACATTTAATCTCACGAGTTCGCACATACCAAACTCGACCCTGCACTCCCCACACATCAGGAACTGCCATGGACACACATATTCCCCATGCATTCCTATGGGAGGGCAGGCCACTCTCACCACACATACACAGAGAGCACACGCACTTTACACTGGACCACAGTGAAAAAGTGCGCAGAGGCCTAAAATCACCAACACCAGGTTACAGAAACAGGCTAGAAAAATGCAAAAAGTTTCGGGGTGAACCTGCCAAAAGGGCCAAGTCCAAAAACTGTCATTGAAACGTTGCAGTCAACATCGAATCACCAGTTGTATTTAACTTGCTGGTTTGCTCTGCTGCAGGAGATCTGACTTCCAGAAAAGTTTCTAAGTCTGAAAGTAGAGTGTTCCATTGGAAACGATGCCAAGAAACAACCCATTGACTCACCGGCTTCCTAGGCACAGGCTTCGCCCGCTCGAAGATTTCCCACCGTCGTTGCTGACTGCACTGGGACTCTGCTATTCAGCAACCTGTTATTGTTGAGTCCCTCTACAGTTCCAGCTTAGAGCTTGCCCCAATGACAACTTGTTGGCAACTACCCTTCTCCAGGAAAATTTCTAAATCAAAGGGTACACTTTCAACTGGGATGGACCTGGTCCCTGTATCCGATCCACAATCTATCAGAGTCAGCCTTAACTTTTGAGTTTGATCCCTTCTAGTGAGACGAGATAACAATGGCTGGCACTTTGTGGTTTCTTTTTTTTTCTTTGTCATCATATTACCCTAGTATCTGCAAGTCTCAAGACGTTTTACCCTGACTATCCGCCATGCGGTCTGTTGTATTCATGTTAGGCCCGACCACACTGACACAGCAGACCAACACATTGCTTAGAGTTGTGCCTTGGTATATTAATAGGACCTCTTGCTCTATCGGAACTTTTCACACAATTCCACTTCACCTGCCGACCTCAGCCCATACTTTGGTTATTCATCCAGTGTTGTACTTTATAGCCAGATGACAAGTCCAATTTAAAGCTTTAGGTCAGTCTGCGGCAAATGGGGAAGAGGGATCAGTCTAGCATTTACAAATCTCCCTCATTGCCAAAAGTATCAGGTAGAACCGGAGGCCACTCTGCTCCCTGCTCAATAGACTACGTGAGATCATGTCCAACCAAATTAGGACCAATACAGGGTTTAATGTTATAGTAAAACCCATGATATCATTTAAGATGTTCTCAATATCTGCCCTGAACAATTTGATCCCAGGACAAGTGAAAAAGACATGTTCTTCATTCGCTCTTAAAAGACCACATCTTCTACATCTGTGGGTAGGCTGCAGTACAAACCTTGTGATTTTTGGGGAGTCCAATAAAATCTATTGAGAGTAAAGAAATTATTTTGTTTTTGATTTGCTGGCTTAACCACAGAACACAATAATTTCAGAGAACTTTTTCAAATTGACTGGCGATCTAGCCCCTGAAAAGTATCTTCCCACACTGAATATGGTAACATCATCTTCTTGTCCTCAGTCTCCAGACGTACCACATAGCTACCTCCTTACTTTTGGATCACACATCCTGGAGGGAGGACTCAAATTCACAGTCCCCCACCTGTTCTCCTGAGCCAAACTCATGAGGCAAGAAGACAACTGCGCATATATAAACCTTGATAGGGAGTCCAGTTTTAGCTCTTTAAACATCCCCAGGTAATACCCCCTGCACAGTCATCAATTCCCCTCAGGTAGCAATCTCAGCCCGCCTTAATGGGAGACTCAGCCCATTCTTCAGGCAATTTTGGGGTACACAGGAATCCCATATATGGGTAAAATCAGAATAATAACAAATATTCAAGATATTTCTACTCTGCACTGAAGGCTTAGTACTGCTTTTGAAAACTTCAATCATACCTTTTTTAAAGATTTTGAGGTACTCAACTTATATAGAAAACCAGTGGTTCCGGACTCCCTGATAATTTCTGCTAAAAGCATCCCCCATGTTGAACTTTCTGGCTTACCCAATATCATCCTGAAGTTTTTAAACTGAAAAGCATGCACTACATATTCAGATGTGGGAGGGCTAAACCACCCTTCTCAAGCATACACCTCAACCTTCTCCATGCCAGCCTTGCCCTGCGAGAGGCCCATGTAAAACAATTTCCCTCTGGATCTTATCATTAGTTGATCTTGGAAATGTGAGGGGAATACAATTCAAAAGGTATGTCAGTTTAGGAAGTATGGACATCTTAATCCAATTAAAATGCCCATAGATTGTCAAAGGTAAATTCTTCCATCTAGTCAGTAGGGCATCTACCTCCTTTGACACCCTTTTCAAATTATTTTATGGTATTTCATCCACAGGGTTAACAAACGCAATGCCTAAGTATTTGTTCTCTGCCTGTGCTTCCCCCCTCCAACCTTCCACATTCCAACACATTACCTCAGACTTAGAGTTTTTCAACAAGTATCCAGATAAGGACCCAAACTCTGCCGCCAGCCTCTTCACCCTAGATATGGTTTGAGCAGGTTCAGCTGTATAAATGATCAGGTCATCTGCATATAAGGCAAACCAGCTGCTAAGATAGGGGGGAGTGTAACGGTATGATCTGATTATTTCTTCTAAGTAACTGTGCAAATGGCTCAATATAGATGTCAAACAAAAGAGGCAGCAGGGAGGCTTCCCTGCCTTGTACCCCTTTGAATGCTAAAACTCCTAGACAATGCTCTAGTAAGTTCTGGCTGACGAGTGAAATGCCATCTTACACTGGAAGGGTTTTAATTATACTCAGAATATACTTAACCAAAGTGAACTCCCTCAACCTCTTCCACCCCCAACATCATGATCCTGCATTCACGATCTCCCTAAGGCTCAACATTGAGGCCCCTTTTCATGATTTCAATCAGAGCATGTACTTCTCGCTAGTTACGCATTTGATTGTTCCACATGACACAAAGCATTGCCAGAAATATTTGTTGTACTTTTGGCACCACATATGTAGCTCTTCAATTTTCCTCCCTAACTCTAATTGCCTCTGATCTGTTACTTTGCATACATCTGATCTTAATGGGAAAGAATAACCTCCAACCAAAAAAGGACCATTACTTAAAGCTGAACTCAATATTGCCACTTTTACTGCACCGGAGAGAAAATTCATCAATATCTTTCTTGGCTTCTGCCTTTGAAGGTTCCTCTTAAAGGGGTCTCAATGTACACACTGTGGGGAAAGTTTACAATCCCTCTGTGCCATCAGTACGTTACTTTTTGTGTCGTACCAGTGGTGCATTTACTGCTCCATATTTACAAAGACAGGAAAAGCCACCCTGTGTTTCCAAGGGTGTTGCTGTGGGTGTTCCCACGCAGCACCCATGGATCCAGACACATATCCAGATTTACAAGGAATCCTCAATCTGGAAATGCGTGTGAATACTACGCCTCTCCAGGGGAGGCGTAGGGAGGCGCAATTAAGAGAAAGGTTTTCATTTCTCCAAATGTTTTCCTCTTTCAATGCGTGCTGTATTTTACAGCACGTATTGAAAGAGGAAAATGCCTGTAGTGATTGTTTTTGTGCAGGAAGGTGCACCTTCCTGCACAAAACAATCTCCTCACGATGCAGGCATCCTTGCACCATGGTGCTAGGGTGCATGCGCCAGAGCATAGCAGCAGTTTGTGCGCCAGAGCAGAGGGAAACACAGAGATGTGACATATTGTTGTAAATATGTTGCATCCCTGTGCTTTGAAAGTGACTCAGTGCGATGCGGCCAAATGGCTTGCAGAATGCACTGAGTCACTTTCTTGTAAATCTGCCCCTGTATCTCTTGGTCAAGATTAATATCTGGCCTTTCCTTCCGGAATGTGCCTTGCAACAATGAGATTACAAAAAATGTGATATTAGTCCCCTTCTCAGCCCCTTGAATGTTCAAAAACCTAAGATTATTCCTCCGGGAATGATTTTTGATCCTATCGAGATCCTCCTTTAATCTTTGATTCTGCTTAGTCAGTAAGCTTATTTCAGTGGTGGTTTTTACAAAGTCCTGTCTGATCATGCTTACCTCCTCCACTAATACTCTACTGCGGGCAGACACTATTTCAAGTTTTTGAGGTAGTGCAGTACAGGAGGCTTGGATATCCACCTGATTGGCCTCCAAAACCTTGAATCAATTTTTCATCTTTTCTTTTAGTCTGAGGAGGATGGCTGCCAGTGATTCCTCCGGTTTCCCCCTAACTACTCTACCTGCTTCCGTCACCTGTTGACAATGCTCTGCTACTGATCCTGGCTCATCTGCTACTGCAAGAGCTTTAAACCTCTTACTTATAGGAACCTGAGCTATACTGCAGAAGGCTTCGCCTGACCAACTTTGTACTTAAGAATTCCTAATTTTGCTGGGTGGGGTATCTCTGCCAACAACAGGCACAGCAGTAACAGTCTCCATATTCAAAACCCTCTGGCTCACGTCCTCTTCCAAACCTCCCACCACACTTTGTGGGGTAAAGTATGGTCAGGACTTTTAAGAAGAATTAAAGGGAAGGGGTGACCTTAATCTGGAGAGGCAGAATCTTTCTGCCCCTTCTGCAGGGCTCTTACCAGGCAAACTTGCAATGTTACCAAATTTTGGAGCAACAGTCTCAATATATGCTGCCCTTCTAAGCAAGCATTTCTGCCCCTTCACTTTATCCTTAACACTGGTGGCCACATGTATTGGGGAAAAAAAGCCCAGGACTAACCCTTGTTGCTACTGTAGTTCTGGTATGAGCTGTGTATCTTGAGGTCTTACTGCCGGCCTTATCAGCCTTATCTGTGGGCTGACTGCTCCTATCTATAGTGCTACGCAAACAAATGATGGATGGAACGCTGAATAAATCATACATTCACCCCCAGCCAAGAGATCTGGGATAAATCCATCGTTCTTTTGCTCACCATACCATCCCAGTTTAGACCCAGCCATATGCAAATCAGTCTTGACCTTGTGCCTCATGGGAACAGTCAAGACCGAATAGTCAAGCCAGGTCTTCAGTGGACCAGAAACAAGCATCATGGGACCGTTTCTGGGTATTACCCTTCATCAGCCAGGCTAGCTTGAATCTGGTGGCACAGTGAGCAAGGAACCCACATCTGGGCATACCCATCCCACTTAGGGTAAAAAGTGCTACGCAAGAAAATGATGGATGGAACACTGCATAAATCATACATTCACCACATTTAAGAGATCTGTTTAAATCCATCGTTCTTTTGCTCACTGTGCCACCCCAGTTTAGACCCAGGCATATGCAAATCAGTCTCGACCCTGTGCCTCATGGGAACAGTCCAGACCGAACTGCCAAGCCAGGTCCTCCCTGGACCGAAAACAAGCATCCTGGGAACGGTCTCTGGGTATTACCCTTCATCAGCCAGGAAAGCTTGAATCCAGTGGCACAGTGAGCAAGCCACCCACGTCTGGGCATACTAACTGGGATGGATATGGCCCTCGGGTTAAGAATAAGCAGGCCTCTCCAACGGGTACATGCCACACTAGGGGAGCGGAGGGAAGCTCACTGCATCGAAAAAACACATTCCTCCCAGAGGGAGCTCTCGGCTGCTTAGCTGACTGCCACCATGTTCCCCACACTTTGTGCTTTCTGGCACTAATTTTTAAGTCTAACTTAAAAAAAAGAATATCTCTTGGTTTACCAATTGAATTTTTTTTGTTTTGGTATTATTGTATTAAAATATTTCTATCTTTATAAATTGGTTTGGAATTTTTTTTGTGTTTGGTTTTCACTCTCTAAGTTGAGTTGATTTAATGACTTCTACAGTTCATCTTGACAAAGCTTCAGATTATTATTTAAGAAGAGTTCTCACCCCCTCAACTAATACTCTAATCTCTTTCAATTAGCTATTTAGTCAATATTAAAAACAGGGATTGGACTTTCTCTATAGCTTATTCCAAACCCAATATATGGAATAAACATATTAACTGTTCTTTAAGATAAGCTGCTAGATCCTCACCAGAACAAGCTGACTGACATCGGTTTGGAAGATGACTCACTGAAGACACATTTTCTGGTCTCCCTTATGAGAGTTTGGTTCCAGCAAGGGAAGGTGAGGGCTCACCTCTATCACAAAGTGTGCCATGAGACTGAAGGTTTGGGAGAACTTTGTTGCAAACAACCACTGTGGTGAGACCTGGGGCTCCCTGGCTTGGAAGCGTGAGCCTGCCCTGACGGGGCTACGGTCTCCAGTGGCAAGCTCCGAGCCACAGTGACCCACTCAGAGTGGGTGGGAGACTCTAAGCCAGTGCGAAGGCCTGCCTCAGGGATCTGAGTGCTGATGCTGATGCCCAGCTGATCAGGCACCAGGGGCGGCCCGAATCGATCGACTAGCTAAACCTGCTTGAGGTGTGGCTCCCTGGTGGATAGCGGCAGAGGCTGGCCCTGTTGCACTGGCCTTGGATGGCAGCTACAGGCAACCTAGTGTCCTGAGGCTGCCTGTATTGGAGAGATGCAACAATGACAGAGGGGGCCTGCTGCAAGACTGGTGCAGCCTAGGAACCTCCCCTGGCAGCAGGATACCAAGGAAAAGTGAGCGTTGGTGGTCCGGGAGGGATTATTGTGTTCTGTGGGGCTAAATGAGGCTTTGGAGGTCATGGGCATTGGGGCCTGGTTCCCAGGGGACACAATTGCACTGCTTTGGTTGGAGGACTACCCAGGGGGACCCGAAGGATAGAGCATCATTGAGCATTGAAGTAGACAACCTATTATAGGGGGCTGGCCTTGAGCAGATGCCGGGCCACCTCAACAACACCACCTGGTGTAACAAATTTAAAATGGGGAAAAGAAAAGCTCTGGAGTCTAATAAGATGTCCAATCACCTCTAAAAATAGATAGAAAAGCTCTGGTGCAAACTGTACCCTGGAAGATATCGGCCTTCTCATTTAGAAGGTCAAGTCCATATTAAAATCTATAGAGGTGATTCTGGCTGATAAGACTGTCCCTCTATCAGTGCCTGATATGCTTAGGCGGGGGAAGACAAGACAAGTAAATGATATCTGTACAGGGTGTAGATCGTCTTGCCCTAACACCTCCAATGAAATTCACAGCCTGCCGGCTTGCCGCTGTCCCCTTGACAGTCCATGCAGTGCAGGAACGGGATTTGATGGGCATTGTGAAGCTTTTTTTGAAAGGCACTGTTGGAAGCCAAAGGACTGCATGTGCAGACTACAGGAATACTCATAATCTGGCGGGTGGCCCGCGGCCATATTTGGAGATCCTGGAGTGGGGCGGCAGCCTGGCGGCACACTCCAGGACTGCCAAATTCATAATCAGGCTCTTAGAGTAATTGGCAAGACAAAATTTGCCAAGATCTACTATGTGCTGCTAGGACAATTATAATGAAACTTTTTGGCACATAGAATCCTGGAAGGTACGAATACTGTTTCTCATTATATCCAGCCAAGCCAGACAAGGGGGCCTCACATTGTACATGCGTGTATTCCTTGGCTGGTACAGCCGATCGGTCCTTAGGCCCAAGTCCCAGGAAGGTGAGACCCATACTGAGTCGAACACCGAAACGCGCGTCGGTGTTGTTTCCACTTTTATCGACCATATCAAATTCAAAATCCGCACTTGTGGTTATTACCATTACTTATATGCAATTGGTTGCCCTTGGATATACTTGGTGCCACAAAAACGATAGAAGATTTTTCTATCCACGGATTATTACCATTGTCATTTCCACTTGTTAAAATTGGTCCATTTGTTCTTATTTCTTGCATTGTTGGTATGAGTGTGGTTGAAGTCCTGACTTACAGGACTTGTTGGTATGCAAGAGTATGAATTGATTGGTGTGAAACTGTTGGTGTGAATGTGTGAGTGAATGTGGCGTGGGATGTGATATGTTTATTTATTATCAATTATTGTGAATGAACTGATAATACAATTTTGATATGTTTCTAAATTCTGCATTGTGACATGCCTTTGTCTTTTGGCCAGCTCCATCGGTGTCTGTATATCAGCGACTTATAGCGCATGTTATTTATTGCAGTAGAGAATTTTTGTTTTGAGTACCAAGTCCCAGGAACACTACCCCTGCCATCAATAACATAACTGCAAACTAGCTCCATAACCTTTAGCATATCTCATACTCTTGATGCTATTGGTCGTCCAAAGCCGGCAAAGGTACCCAGCCCAGATTAGATCCTAGGGGATTTATTTACATCCAAGCCTACAACTGGTCTAATTTCGTAAGTCTTTTATCCAATGCCATTGGGCAGGTGGAGAAATTCCTCATACTTGGAAGAGAGACAAAATTATTCCAATCCACAAGAAAGGAGATTGTGATGACCCTTCTATCTATCGCTCCATCAGCCTTATAGATAATCTGCAGGAGATTTTTGCTAGGTAGTTTCTTGATAAGCAGCTAAATTGGGTGAATGAAAATCATATATTATCCCCCTCCAAGCAGTTTTTCATACAAAGACCAGTACTGTTTACGAGGTATTTAGATTTGCTATCCTGTATTGGAAATAGGGTTTGATCAACTAGCAAAATCTTATTATAGCCTTTGTAGATCTATTCGCTATGTTTGATCTTGTCCTGCCAGATAAGCTATGGAGTGTTCTTGATGGAATGTGTGTCCCTGCTGATTTGGTTAATCTTATTGTGCGTTTACATGAAAATAACTCTCCGCAAGTATGCTGGTAAGATAAAGACAAACTTACTGACCGCATTGGAGAAGTGTGGCTCACTGGTTAGAAGTGGCAGACCCTGAAGCAGAAGTCGGCCAGGGACCAGGGTTCAATTCCCGACGCGGCAGGGTCTTGGGTCAATGTCCGTGGAATCGATAATTCTCGCCTAGGTGCCTACGCTAACCATGGGTCCCACGCTGCAACTCTGGGCAATAGCTTGCTTAATCTCCACAACGGCCCCAGCAGCGCTGGGGATGCCTGGCTTCACCTTGGGGGTTCCCTCTTACAGGGAAAGCCAGGACGGGTTCCCCAGCGGTATACAGCGTCAGGACGCCATGTAACGAGGTAACAGTGCGCTTTACAAGTATACATACATTACATTACATTCCAATAAATTAAGGTGTACGTCAAGGGTGCGTTTTAGTCCCCACTTTATTTCCTTTATATGTTAACAATGTAGCCACCAACCTACTGGAATGTTTGAATGATTCACCTATCTAGAAGTGCCTAAACTTCCAATCCAACATTTAACTGACAATTTGTTGCTGCTCATTTTCAAGATACCAATGGGTCTTCAAAACGTAATTGACCAATTTTTTATGTTTTGCTACCTAAGAGTCTTGGATCTGAATGTAGCAAAAAAGTTCATGGTATTTGGGGCTAGACCTATCAGGAATTGTGTTATGAAGGTGGGGCCTGATGTGTTAGAACGTGTTCAAAGCTTTGATTATTTGGGAGTAAAATTGTCTTATATTTACACTTGGTTCCCTCAACTTAATAAGAGCTTTTTACTCATTCAACACAGGTCCAAAGCTATTTTACACATGCACTTTAGAACTATATCTCCCCTGCCTTTGAAGTCTACATAACCAAGGCTCAGAATGGCACCCTTTAGGGAGTTGAATTGTGACTTCAAAAATTAACTATTGCTGAGAATAGTTTTATAAGATCCCTATTTGTAGTTCCAACAAGTACTCCCCTTGTACCTATATTGTTTTATACTGGACTCAAAGGAATTTCAGATGTGGCAAACCTGAAGCAATTGGTTTATCGGTTAAGACTACGTAGTCTGTAAATTCTGACAAACTCATTGAAAGTTCCTTGGTTAAAGTATGCATCGAGTTGGCTTGCAAAACTGGGTCAAATAGGACTGTGAGAAAATACGGAAATTATCTGCAAGGCCGATGTTGCAGCTCTAAAGTCCTGTTACTGGGCATTTGTTTATGATTACTATGTTTTGAACATGAACAATGGGAGCCTAACTAACCAATACCTTGATTTTAAGTTTACATTGCATTTCCAAGTGTTGTTCGATAGTTTCACACACATTCCTTACTTAATGCATGTAGATATTAGATTCAGACTGGACAATTTACCACTCAAAGTGTTAGTAAAGAAGGGGATTAATGGAATGTCTCCTAGTACATGCCCCACTTGTGGCGAAGGTCCCGAATCGGAGGAATATATTTTGATCTCTTTTCGGATGTACTGGATGCGCTTGTTGCAAGTGGATCTGACCGGTGTGACTGCATTCAGGGACCAGGAAACATTCTATAGCTTTTAGGGTATTACAAACTGATACCTCAAGCCATATAGTATTTGCTGTAAGTCGATTTCTGTTAAGTGCCCGCTTTGCATGTCAGCGATGTTTATCGCTAATGACATGCAAAGTGGGCGTACCCAACCAGTTAGCGACTGAAAGCAGTCGCTAACGTCGCTATCGCCTATTAGCAAGGCAGGCGTAGCGATGGAAATATTTGCGCTAAGCGCGAATATCTCCAAATGCTAACACCTGCCCAGACCAGTTCTTAGCCATGTTATCCAATGGGAGGTGGATAACATGGCTAAGAGCATTTTGTCGCTAATGCGTGAATATCGCTGTATTCTCAGCGATATTCACGCATTTCCCCGGTATCGCTTGATATTTTAGAACAATGGAGAAAAACTTTGCTAATAGCATGTTTTCTCCGCTAACATATCCAGCGATAAAAAAAAATGCGCTAAGCGCATTTTGCGATAAATATAGCTATTCCTTGGTAATATGCCCCCTTGTTTGGGCAGTACAACCTATTACATCACTTTAAAAGCAAAAAGTCTAGAGGTGAGTGGCAGTCACTGGGCTATTGGTTAGTGAAGACAGTAAAACATGCAGTTTGTGGGGTGTGTGCAGTACATCAAAACAACAATAAGTAAATAGGAGTCAGGGAGGAGCATCAGGGACCACAGGGGGATAGGAGAGCCTGGGGGTCTGTTAATGACATGGGTTGTTACATCTCCTTGCCTCTCATCTTGTAAATAAGCATAGGGATCACACTGTGGTGAGGATTTGCAACATTCATGTGTCTGTCTGAATAGAACCTGGAAATATCCATGCTACCTCTGATGTGGTCTCCTCATGGTGGGCGGGTGTAATTTTTGGCCTCAATATTGAGTATGTAAGTATCCCAAATCCCTCCTCTACTCTGCCCTTTATCCTGGAGCGTAGCTTCTGTAGTATATAGGCTTCTGCGTGCGCGCATTGCAGGAGTGTGAGTAGCCATTTTCGTTATCGTACTGAGGCTGCCTTCCATGTTACAGCTATTTGTCGTTTGAAAGTACAAATGTACAATTGTAAGATCTATCAATCTGTGTAAGTACTTGTCCCACTTGGCTTTATGGCATAGGCCTAACAGGAAGGACTCAGGAGTGGGCAGCAATGTGTGGTCTGCTAGTTCTGATGTGCTGGTTGAGACCTCCATCCAGGTCACTTGCAGTGGTGGACAATCCGACACCATGTGATAAATTCAAAGTTTCACCAAATTTCCTCAAAGGCACGTAGTTACTGATGTGGGGAACATGTGTTTGATATGTGGGGGGAGAGATAAGCAGGACGCGCATAATTAAATTGTGTGAAATGGATTTCAGGATTCCTGGACACCTCCTTCATATGTCGTAAGGCGTGTGTCCATGTTTTATCTGTCAGTGCTTGCGGGAGAGCACCGTTCCATCTAACTAGCACTGCCCCTGTCACTCCAGTGAGCAATGTCGAATATAACATGGAGTTAGTGTGTCACATGGCACTACGTGTGAGCAGAGCATGCAAAATAGGGGATGGGAATCTTTCTGCCTCTCCCATCCCCCGCCCCCAGGTAGCCTTCACAGTCTGTTGGATGGCGTGATTAATCAAAAAGTGGCCAGCCCCCATGTTGTAGGTGCCCATAATATCTGAGAAGGACATAAGAACTCCTTCCTGAAAAAGGTCAACTGGTTGGTTAATCCCTGTTGTCCACCAGGGCGACGGTTCTGTCTCCTAGCCAGTGTGTGAATGCCCAGTAATTGACCTAGTGGTATGGACATTGGGTTAGGGTTGTGGAGGTATGGTTGATGCCACCATACTCGCGCAATTATCTGATTCGGCTCTCACTAGGGTCGGCAGTCACAATCCATCAAACAGGTATTGACACTTGCCTCCCCTAGGACGTCATGGGCAGCAACCTGCTCAGGGCTTGGGGTCATGTCCAGCCAGTGTATTGACCTTTTCAAGCTGTGCTGCTGTGTAGTACAGTTCAAAATTCAGTGTGCCTAGCCCCCCTTTAGTAAGGGCCTCTGTGGAAAGGCAAGAGCCACCTGATGATGGTCCGCCTCCCATATCAATTCCAGCAGCAGTAATTCCTGGAAAAAACCCTGGATCGATCACAAAAGCCCTGTCAACATAACCTCTTTAGGGGCCTTATTGGTGTGGTATATTTGAATTTTTAGGTACTTAAAGGTATTGTGACTCCACTTGAGAGAGTGTTCCGATGAGGTGCTTCTGTGGAGGTCAGGGGTAGGAGTGAGACGGAACAGGCAGGATTTGGGCCAATTAACTTTAAGCCTGGATACAACACCAAAGTCATCCAACAGTCACAACAAGGCTGGGCGTAAAGTTACAGCCTCGCGTAGGAAGACCAGTGCGTTTTACACATATAGGAACACAATGTGATGGGTGTCTAATTCCGGGATCCCTCAACCAAGCTAATGCAGCCGCAGGTGACAGGCTAGGGGTTCCCTGGCCTCAACAGAACCAAGTGGTGACTGTGGGCATCCCTGTTGGATGGAAAGCTATACAATATCAGTTGGCCCGACCTGACCCTAGCTGTCTCAAATACAGCATGCAAGCTTAGCCCAGAAACTCGGGTCTGAAGCCCATGATCTCCAAGGTCCTAGCTGAGGGTGTCGAAGGCCCTTTCAATATCAAGGGATACCGCTATTTTGCCACTTGCCTCTGGTGGAGTATCATTGGAGAGTCTCAGCAATCATTGAATATTAAAAAGGTGCTGCATCCAGGTAGGAATCCAGACTGATTGACCTGTATCAAGGTACTGATTGGGGGGAGCAGTCTACTTGTGAGAGCTTTCCCCAAAACCTTACAATTGAGGAAGAGGATAGATAAAGGGGTGGTATGAAAGTCACATCCAGGTTTGAGAAGTCAACTTAGTTTTGGTGAACACTTCCAGCAAATTCTGGGAGATCATAGCTGAACAAGTAGTGTAGTGCTCAATGGGCAACCAACCCATCTGTGGCTGAAATTTAGTTCCTGGCAATTTGAGCTACAGCCTTCTCTGATCTCCTCCGATTGGACCAGTACATAAAGCTCGGCCCTTTGAAGTGGGGACAGACAGGGCACCGGGAAGCCCATGTGAGAGCCCATATGTCTGAATAGGATCTGGGAGCCTCAGAAGCATATAGTGTGCGATAATAGTCCCAAATGCATCATTAATATCAGTCTGCGTGGTGAACAGTGTGCCGCCTTTGCAGTGAATTACAAAAAACAATTTGATGGACAGAATGTAGATCAATGTCTTACATTCACCCCAGTACAAGGATCTGGGCATAAATCCATCGTTTTTTGCACTCCACACCACCCTGGGTCAGATAATGGCTTTATGCAAATCAGCTCTGACCCTGTGCCCCATGGGTACAGTCCAGTCCGAACTACAACAGCCATATCTTTCCCAGACCGGAATCAAGCATCCGAGGACCGGACCGGTTTCGAGGTAACACCTCTCATCAGCCCGGCTAGCTTGACTCCAGTGGTGTGGAGGCTCTGGGACCCACGTCTGAGCTACCCCAGTACACTCAGGGAGAAAATTACAAAAAACAATTTGATGGACAGAATGTAGATCAATGTCTTACATTCACCCCAGTACAAGGATCTGGGCATAAATCCATCATTTTTTGCACTCCACACCACCCTGGGTCAGATAATGGCTTTATGCAAATCAGCTCTGACCCTGTGCCCCATGGGTACAGTCCAGTCCGAACTACAACAGCCATATCTTTCCCAGACCGGAATCAAGCATCCGAGGACCGGACCGGTTTCGAGGTAACACCTCTCATCAGCCCGGCTAGCTTGACTCCAGTGGTGTGGAGGCTCTGGGACCCACGTCTGAGCTACCCCAGTACACTCAGGGAGAAAATTACAAAAAACAATTTGATGGACAGAATGTAGATCAATGTCTTACATTCACCCCAGTACAAGGATCTGGGCATAAATTCATCGTTTTTTGCACTCCACACCACCCTGGGTCAGATAATGGCTTTATGCAAATCAGCTCTGACCCTGTGCCCCATGGGGACAGTCCAGTCCGAACTACAACAGCCATATCTTTCCCAGACCGGAATCAAGCATCCGAGGACCGGACCGGTTTCGAGGTAACACCTCTCATCAGCCCGGCTAGCTTGACTCCAGTGGTGTGGAGGCTCTGGGACCCACGTCTGAGCTACCCCAGTACACTCAGGGAGAAAATTACAAAAAACAATTTGATGGACAGAATGTAGATCAATGTCTTACATTCACCCCAGTACAAGGATCTGGGCATAAATCCATCGTTTTTTGCACTCCACACCACCCTGGGTCAGATAATGGCTTTATGCAAATCAGCTCTGACCCTGTGCCCCATGGGTACAGTCCAGTCCGAACTACAACAGCCATATCTTTCCCAGACCGGAATCAAGCATCCGAGGACCGGACCGGTTTCGAGGTAACACCTCTCATCAGCCCGGCTAGCTTGACTCCAGTGGTGTGGAGGCTCTGGGACCCACGTCTGAGCTACCCCAGTACACTCAGGGAGAAAATTACAAAAAACAATTTGATGGACAGAATGTAGATCAATGTCTTACATTCACCCCAGTACAAGGATCTGGGCTTAAATCCATCGTTTTTTGCACTCCACACCACCCTGGTTCAGATAATGGCTTTATGCAAATCAGCTCTGACCCTGTGCCCCATGGGTACAGTCCAGTCCGAACTACAACCGCCATATCTTTCCCAGACCGGAATCAAGCATCCGAGGACCAGACCGGTTTCGAGGTAACACCTCTCATCAGCCCGGCTAGCTTGACTCCAGTGGTGTGGAGGCTCTGGGACCCACGTCTGAGCTACCCTAGTACACTCAGGGAGAAAATTACAAAAAACAATTTGATGGACAGAATGTAGATCAATGTCTTACATTCACCCCAGTACAAGGATCTGGGCATAAATCCATCGTTTTTTGCACTCCACACCACCCTGGGTCAGATAATGGCTTTATGCAAATCAGCTCTGACCCTGTGCCCCATGGACTGGACTGTTCCCATGGGGCACAGGGTCAGAGCTGATTTGCATATTGCCATTGTCTAACCCAGGGTGGTGTGGAGTGCAAAAAAACGATGGATTTGGGCCCAGATCTTTGGACTGGGGTGAGTGTGACATTGATCCACATTCGGTCCATCACCTGTTGTTTTTGCATATTCCGCCCTAAGTGCGCTGGGGATGCCCAGACGTGGGTCCCAGGCACTCCACACCACTGGAGTCAAGCTAGCCGGGCTGATGAGAGGTGTTACCTCGAAACCGGTCCGGTCCTCGGATGCTTGATTCCGTTCTGGGAAGGACATGGCTTTTGTAGTTCGGACTGGACTGTTCCCATGGGGCACAGGGTCAGAGCTGATTTGCATATTGCCATTGTCTAACCCAGGGTGGTGTGGAGTGCAAAAAAACGATGGATTTGGGCCCAGATCTTTGGACTGGGGTGAGTGTGTGACATTGATCCACATTCGGTCCATCACCTGTTGTTTTTGCATATTCCGCCCTAAGTGCGCTGGGGAGGCCCAGACGTGGGTCCCAGGCACTCCACAACACTGGAGTCAAGCTAGCCGGGCTGATGAGAGGTGTTACCTCGAAACCAGTCCGGTCCTCGGATGCTTGATTCCGTTCTGGGAAGGACATGGCTTTTGTAGTTCGGACTGGACTGTTCCCATGGGGCACAGGGTCAGAGCTGATTTGCATATTGCCATTGTCTAACCCAGGGTGGTGTGGAGTGCAAAAAAACGATGGATTTGGGCCCAGATCTTTGGACTGGGGTGAGTGTGTGACATTGATCCACATTCGGTCCATCACCTGTTGTTTTTGCCTTTGCAGTGAATGGCACCAATTGGAGCACAATGTTGGTCCTCCTTGACCAGCCATGCCAGTAATCTGCCCGAATGATCACCTTCGACATGAAACATGGTCAGGCGATGTTTATAATCGTCAATTGCCCAAATGTCTTGCTGTGTCGCTGTATTGTCTATGCAGTTGCCAGAGATGTTCAATCTCTGCCATGCGGGTAGCCACTTCCCTTTCCAAAGGGCGTGCATCTCCCTTTCTAATGTCATAAATTTATTCTGCAATATATGATGGACACTTCACAAGGCAGCCATACAATGACCCAATATTACCATCTTGTGTGCATTCCAATCCAGAGCCCTGAATGGAGTGGCCCCTTTGTTGAGTTCGAAATATCGTGTGATGCACATCGAAAGGTCTTCCAGGAATGGGGCGGCAAACATCAGACTGTAGCCGCCAGGTGTGAGCTCTCTGGCATGGTCTACCGCATTGGATCACCACCTATAGTGGCAATGATCTGATAATGTGCAGGCCAATTATTCCGATCTGCAGGCCCAGCCTATCAGTGCATTGTAGGATGTCGTGGACCAAAGAGTAGAGAGAGTCTTTGCTTTCCACCGAATTACTCATGTGCCACCCATTCTGCAATTGCCTGTGTATCAGCCAACCATGAAAATGTTGTGTCACACAATGGGGGAAGGAGCAGTACCAATTCACATCTGGTTCAAAATTGAAGTCCTCTATCCAAAGGCCAGGTGCATGGGGTTCCCGGAAGAGCGCAAGAGTAAATGTCAAAGAAATCCGATTGATTCGAGTTGGGAGCATACAATCCCACTATCAACAATGGAGTCCTATCTAAGTGCCTTTCTGTTATCACATACCTTCCCCCTAGTACCGCAGGAGCAATCCATATAAGTTCCCACTGGCGGTAGGAAGCTGACTCTCTATTTAGACTACTAAAACAAAGCACACTGTGGAGAGTTTCCAGTGTGTCCCTAACTAGTTTACAGAAACAAAAGTAGATCATATCAACGCTTTTTTTTTTGGTAGTTTGGCGGAGCAGTTAGGCTTATCAGAGTGTAGTGGTAAGCATTTGTTGTATTCCCAGAGGCAATAAATGAGGCACACACTCAAAGATTAATCCGAGACCAATGAAAAAAATTAACACTTCTTTTTATATATTTATTTCAAACCCAAGAACTTTGTTTTAAGATAAGTACAGTATTCAATAAAAATATGCACAGTTAAGTAAAGAGATTAAACCTCTGCGCTTTTACACATAATGCAATTGTTAGACCTGGCTTTTCCAGCGGGTTTATCCCGAGACTTTTTGCTTCTTGGCGAACCACTCTCTAACCGCTGGTTTCAGTCCCCACAGAAGAAATGATCAGCTGACTCTACCACTGAGTCCGTCACTGGTTCCGTGTTCTGAAGGCACTGCAGAAGGCACCGCAGCACTTTGCACCGCATCCTTGGTCCCACCGACACCACTGGGTGACTGTCACCGAGCCATTGCTTGCACCGCGTCCTGTGGGCACAGCACTCCGCACCACCTCACTTTACTCTGCCTGGACTACACCCACACTGTCGCTCCCCCCCCCCAACCAACGACTGGCTCCATCGCCTGCTCTGTGACCTGCCAGCACCGCATCAAAGGTGCAAACCATTGCCAACTAGAGACCCCTATTTCAAACTGCAATCCTATGGGAGGAAAAGTCAAAGATGCATAAAGGAAGGTACAGTCAGAGTCAGGGATTCACATTCTGTGATCGGAGTAGTAGTGGATCAAGGTACAAAGTACTACCAGCTGTACTAAGGGAACTGTCCGGGTTCTACCAGAAACAGGGTGCTGGTGAGGCTGGTAACTAGCTCTATAGAGAAGGAGTGCCACCTGCACAGGGGGACTTGCGAGTAAGTGCGAGGGCTCCCAAATAGGGGGGCTCAAGTCACAATCGCACAACCGGTTGGTCAGGACCCAGGTAGGGGGTCTCGAGAGCAGAGAGGTTTGGTTGGCTGGGCTGGGTGCACTAAGATGCACCTAGTCATCAGGAAAAACAGCTGGCAGGAGCAAAATCAAAGCAGCTAGGCCACTCTCGAAATGAGTCTCAGTGATGTTGACACTAACGGTTGGTGTTTAGTGCAGGGCATACGGTACCCCAAGGGTTTTTGCTCTGGTTGGTCCTGGTGTCTTCACACTCAGTGGGGAGACAGAATTGACCTTCAAGAGCACAGATACCTTCTCCTGGCCTTCTGTGGCGTCGGTCGGGCCGGGGAGCTGCTAGGCGGTGGACCAGACTCTGCTTGTCGGTGCCTGTGAACTGCAGGGGAGTCTCTTCTCTACTCCAAGGGAGACTTTCGGTGTTGGTTGAAGATTTGGTAGCTTTCCAGCTCGCATTATGAGTCACTCTGTCATGAATGGGCTGAGGATGGCAGAGTTTTACTCCAAAGTCCAAAGTTCTGCTGCAGTTCTCACCAGGCAGTGACTCGTCTTCATCCTACTTCTGTTTATTTCTTGGGTTCAGGGGTGCCACCTAAATACTCAATTTAGGGGTGTAATGGGTAGTGCAGGTAGTATCCACTGGGCTACCTACCTTTAGGGCATCTACACCATCTGTGTGACCACTTCCTGTGGAAAGTGGGCATAACCCCAACCCTAGAAGGCTAATTACTGTCAAAATAACATGGAGGAATCTAAGAAAGTGTGTTCCACATCAGCAGGCCCCCCCTAGGGGTGGTGTTGGCTGAATGTGGACCCACCTCCTAATTGAGATAATTTTCTCACCTGTCTTGCTGCCAAAAAGTGGGGTCAGGACAGAGCGGGTGGGCACCTCCACTATCTGGAGATGCCCAGGGTCACATAAGAAAGGTAGCATGGCCTTTAAAGCTTTTCCACCCTGGGATGCCCATCCTGCTTGGAGGTGGTGTGAACACCTCCGCCACAGCAGGCTTTGTTCCTGTCCTCTGAGAGCGAAAGCTATCACCTCAGGAGGTCTGAAAACTGTCTATGGGGGATGTCTCTTTGAGACCAATCAGTCAACACACTAGTAGTCAGTAGGTTTTCAGGTGGTACTTCTAAGATGTCCCCTAAGTGGATTTATTAATACGTCCAGCACAGTCATCAGTGGGGATTATTAAGACGAGGTGTTTGGTACCAAACATCTTGGGGTACAGTGAACCCATCATGTAGCTGGGGAACTTGTAATGACAAGTGTCCGGCCTATTTACTCGTTATGGCTTCCCTGTGCACTGGTAATATCTAAGGTTGAACTTAGATATCACCAGGGCATATCCAGCCTTGCCGATATGCGCTCACATGGGTATAGTGCACCCAGCCTTAGGGCTGCTAGGCTGCCATAGGGGTGTCCTGCCTGTGCTACATGTAGTGCTGGCAAGGCATGGCACACCGGGATGTGTGCCATGTTGACTCTTCGCTTTTCTCTGCACCAAGACATGCAGGCTGGAATGGCAGTATGCATGAGCTTGATGAGGGATGCCTTAGGGTGGCACAATTTGTGCTGCAGCCCTTAGGGACCCTCTTTATATCCAGTGCCTTAGGTACTAGGGGCACAACTTAGTAGGGACTTACAAGGGAGCTAAATTGCATTGACAATTGTGGAACAATCGTACAGTTTCGGGAAAGAACGTTGGTGCTGGGGACCTGCACACTTTCAGTAAAAATTGCACCAGATAACAGCCAAAAAGTGGGGGTACTGAAACAATAACCCAGTTTCCTACACAGTGTTACAGGCATCGAGCCAGCATCCAGCTGCTGCAAATGTCACATGCCCCATATCACTCTCAGCAATACACTGTAATGTTTCCCACCCCATTTGTGTATCTCAAAAATATTTTCTGTGTCTATCTGTATGTAGCGTTTCCCATGGAAACAAACAAAACAACAATGAAACAAATATCCCCCCCCCCCCGATCAGGTCACATTTGTGTCCCTGGCCACATGCCCTCAAACATGAACCAATAACTAAGAAAACTGTTCAATGAGCAAAATATGTCCACTTTGGAGTCTCTGTGGAGCGTGACAAAGGCCCAATGTGCCTGTGGCATGAGCCCAATTTGGAGGTCCCTAAATGCACAGTGGTTTACCTTGACAATGTTCAGCTGCATCTATAGTTCTAGTATGCAGATGCTCGCCCGTGAAGTTCAAGTGTACACTTACTTCAAGTCGTCAGCAGACTGAGGAGTGCTTCTCGGAAGCCTAGTAGATATCAGCTGTTGGCAACCAAGAGCCTCCTGTGTACGACCCAGATTCTGAGGGATGGCCAACCTACAGCAGGGCAAAAGGGTTGGTGTTGGGCTGCAATGCCGCCTTTACCACCTTAGCCTGTTCTTCTGCTGCTTGGCCTCAAGAAGGTCAGACCCTGTTGGGTCTCCACTTACATTAGTGGGGCTGAGGTATCTGTCATGAACTCCTCAAGAGAGGCCTGTGCCAGGCCCTTGGTGTGTATCTAGGTCTACACATCTTCTGGAGTGGAGAAGATATGGGTCACCTACCCATCCATTACTCGTAGTTTCGGTGGGGACAAGAGGGCATAATTGAAATTTAATTCCCGGACATGTTGATTGACCTTGACATAGGATCCACGGACATGTTGTACTTCCATTGAGAAGTCAGGATATGCAGTTATCGAAGCCCTCTCGAACCTCCACGGGCCCCTCATCTAGAACTGCTGGAACACCACAAATATTACACGGTGAGTTTTACAGGATAGGGCCTTTGTAATTCTGCTCTCTTTATAGCCAAAAGGTACCAACTAGTTTTGTTTTGTTGGTTCCATATTGGCAGGCTTTGCACGTTTTAGATTTGTAAAATCCTTTGTCAGCCAAGTTGTACCCATATGGGCCTTTGGATTGTTTTTTACCAGACAGTCCCCCATCGATGTGGCCCTGCTATTGGTAATTACTAGATTCTTTGGTAAAGATTGAACGATTACTGGGTTAATAAGGACTATGAGCCACTTTCTTTAAAAAAAAAAATTAATTGCCCATTTCTATCTATTGATAGTTAAAATCGTTCAGAAGGGCTCATCCCCTTGTCTTGGTTTAATATTGGTTGCCAATGTTCCGGGCAGGGTTTGCTCATATTCATATTCCTTCTTATTTTTTGAGCAAATCTGACCTAGCTAATGCATTACTTTTGGCGATTGCGATATTAATACTTTTATTAGAGAAGCCTCTTTCAAGGAATCTCATTTTGCTAGCTTGTTGTGCTGTTTTTAAATCCTCAGTGTTGCTGCATTTCCTTTTTATTCTCAGCATCTCCCCATAGGGGTTGCTGTGTACTGGATGTCTTTGATGAGAACTGGTTGCATGCAACTCTGAGTATATATTTTGTTTCCACCAATAATCGCAATTTACCGTGAAATACGCGATGTCCCCGTGAAGGTACATGTGGGACCTCGCTGATGTTCATGGCATCCTGGCGAATATCAGGCGCAGTGAAAACAATCAATTTTGGACACATAACTTGTGTCACTAACACATCCATTTCTCAAACATAGGGTCAGAGTATCTCCACCTTGAACCTTTATGTGGGCTGTCACACAAATTTCAGTCCCGGGTACCTTTCCGGACAATAAAATGGTGGCAGCAACTTTCTGTTCGTGTTGTTCCAGTCAATCAGAGCGATCCTGCTGGTGCGTGCATCCGCAATTAATCGTGAAACCGTCGCAAAATATCTGTGGCCTGAGATCTATCTATATTTTTTGCCCTATATTTCTCAAAAACTACTGAAAGGAATTGCACCAAATAACAAAAAGCACAATCAGCGTAACAACATCTACCTATCTACCAAATTTGGTGTAATTTTGTTCAGAGGTTCAGGCTGTAGGTTCGACAACGCATTCCTATGGGAATTAACATTACAAATGCACCCTTTTTTCACACCCCTTGTTCTTGGTCCCACTGCATGGATCACCCCCAAACTTTTCATGACATCCAGAACCGACTTTGACACTTTTCTGGGAAAATTTCATGAAGATTGGTCAAACTACGCTAACTTAATGGGCAAGTCAAAAATGTGTTCTTTGGCACCGTTTAACGAATCTTCGCAAAATTTTCAAATCTAATGGGGCGCTCCGGTCAGCCACTGTCTTGAAAATGTCAGGGTGATTTGTCAAGTGGGGGCTGAAAAAAAGGGGGGTCCAAAACACATTTTCTCCATGTTAATTTCCATGGGAACTTTTGTCATGGCTACAGCCCGAATGCTGAACGGAGTTACACCAAATTTGGTAGAGAGGCAGCTGTTGTTCCAGAGTGCACTCTTTGTTTTAGATGGTGTAAATCCGTTCAGTAGTTACTGAGAAATTTAAAAATAAAAAATATCAATATCTGGTGACCGCTGTAGATTCGCGAACCCTCCCGAGCACGAGCTTCATTTAGATTGGCTGTCAGCACTCCAAACCAAGATGTGTTGGCAGCCTTTTTGTGACTCAGGAAAACCAAGTCACATGAAAAAAGGGTATTTATTGATTAAAAGAAGAAAAGGGGGCAGGGTAAAAACACCCCGACCCACAGGACCTAAAAAAGAATGGGAAAAAAATGGCGGAATTCACGCTGGGTGGGAAAATGTAAAAAAATAAATGAAGCGTGGTATGATGCGCTTTGTTTTAATAAGCCCCCGGGTGGGTCAGGTCCCGGGGGCCTTAAAAAAAATATATGACCACCACCTCCCCGGGGCATTTAATTGTTATGGATGAGGGGGCCTCGCGATGCCCCCAAGCCAGGGGACTGCCAACTTCCCGGGGCTATATTTATTTATTTAGGGCGGCCTCGTAGGCCTCCCTAATCCCCGGGGACTTTAATTATTGTAATGCGCGGGTCTGTTGCAGACCCCATGCCCCTGGAACCACCATCCTCCCCAGGGCTATTTACAAGTTGGGAGGGGGGCTGTGTGGCCCCCCTCCTGGAGCATTCCTTGGCCTTGTTCACAGCCACCTCCCAGAGCCGGCTCTAGCAATGTCCCGGGGTGCCCACCCCCAGGACATTGCAGTTTGCAATGACAGGGCGGGAGTACGAATCCCGCCCTGTCATTGCAAACTATGCTGCGCTTCATGGAAGTGAGAGCAGAAAACCTGCTCTCGCTTCCATGATTCAGAAAAGGGGGTGGTGATGAACAGAGTGTCTGAATTAAGCAGACCACTCTTACCCAGTCCAAAGATCAGGGCTTGATCCATCACCGTTTTTTAGCTCACTGCACCATCCCAGCTCAGAACCTGGCTACATGCAAATTAGTCTGTTCCTGTCTCAGTGCATGATGGGAACAGGGCAAACCAAACTACCAAGCCAATTCTTATACTGGGAAGGAAACAAGCTTCCGGGGACCGGTTTCTGGCATTTCAGCCGTCGTCGGCCCGGCTTGCTTGAATCCTGATGGTGCAATGAGCAAGGGACTCACATCTGATTATACCCTTCCACGCTTATGGTGGACAAAAATGATTCAGAAAAGGGGGTGGTGATGAAGCGATGCATATTGCATTTGGACAAGGGGAGCTGCATGTTAGCAGCTTCCCTTGTCCAAAAGCAATGCCGGCTCCCGCAGGAGACGGGGGGCTGGCAGGGACCATGGGGGCATTGGGGCTCCCTACAGTTCCCAATGTGAGGGCATGCCCTGGGGAATGGGGTCCACGGAGCAAAAAAAGTCTAGGGGTAATTGTTTTTTTAAATATAAAATGGCTAGGCCTCGAGAGTGGGGTCCCAGAGGCAGAGTTTGAGTAAGAAGAATGGGGGGCATTTTTTTTCCTCGCGGCTCTCATCGCAGCTCCCCTGTGTAACCACAATGGGTTCTCGACTACAGGTACCAACATTTTAAAAAGAGCGTGTATGTTTTTTATAAAGTAAGATTATATGTTGGGTTATGTGGTGGCTGACTTTGTTGAAGTTACATGTTAGTGGGGACGTTCTACTTTAGGTTGTTGAGGAAGACTCTGTTCCCTTGATCTGTGAAGTGTACTCCATCACTTCTGTAGATGTCGTCCATATCAAAACGTAGATTGTTGTTGTAGGTGGACCTCATTCTATGATCTCTGAGGTACGCAGAAACAGCTTTATTGACATTCTTCCTAGCTTTCTCAAACTGTGGTTAGGATTGAGTTAACGATCCATTTCTGTCTTTGGCAGATATTAAAGTATACAAAGACAGTTTGAGGCAAATGCAACATCAATTGTGCAAAGGTGTCCTTCATTAGCATTTCCAATGTGCCTAAGTCATTGCCACCACAGTGCACAATAAGGAGGTCAGGGAGTTGGAGATGCAAAAAGGTTTTAATCAAAGGCATCAGTTGGTGCCACTTTAATCTTCTCTGTGCAATCCATTTAATGTCCACATTTTCCAAACCTAGGCCTTTCGAAATACCTCTGCGTTCAGCATACCTTTTACACCAGAAAACATAGCTGTGCCCTACAACCCACACTGTGAGCATCTTGAAGAATATCGAGTTTTAAATATCAACATACAAAAATATTAAGTTGGAAATATCGTGATACAGAAATATAAACAGCAAGAATATTGTGGACAAGAATATCGACTTTAAGGTAAGAAATATCGTTTTGAAAATATCGAAGTCAGTAATATCATTTGCAAAAATATCGTTGTTTAAAATATTGATGTTTAAATTAGTGTGTATTTTGAAAGTATATGATCTTTTTTTGTATAAGTATTGCTTTAATTTTTTAATGTATGTGTTACATTTTTAGTAGTGATTAATTTTATGTTGATTAAATGTTGTGTTTATTTCTGTGGTACAAAAGGGGGTGGTGATGAACGGAGCATCTGAATCAATCAAACACTCACACCCAGTCAAAAGATCTGGGTTTAATCCATCACCGTTCTTTAGCCCACTCTGCCACCCTAGTTCAGACTTGGCTATATGCAAATCAGTCTGACCCTGTGCGTCATGGGCTGACAATACCCTTCTAATTGCAAAGGCTCCACAGGGACTTCAGCAGCTCCTAGGTGATTGTGATGTGCGAGGCCCGGTGTTGAATAAAACCAAAACAAAATGTATGATGTTTAGGATAGGAATGGCCAAACTTAACAAAAGACAGTTGCTTGCTAGGAGCAGTAAACTGGAACACATCGACTCCTCTAGCTATATGGGCATCCGCCTTACTGCATCAATTAAGTGGGAGCCTCACATTAAAAAGGTGAAGATGTATCTTATCCACCAGACTGCAAACCTGGGCAAAATACAAAGAAATACATTCTCAAGGCAGCTAGCACCCGCCCTTGAAATGTACAATATAAAAATCCTAGGGGGTGCCCTCTATGGGGCTGAACTTTGGGGTACAGGTTTGATCAACTCCGTCATAAATCGAAAATCGCTTTTTTAGATCCTTGACAGATATTCCAGCAAGTACCCCACTGGTGCCCTGTTGCTTCGATCTAGCGCACAGGCAGCTGGCACACAAAATCAGCTATAAACTCCTGATGTTCTGGTATAGACTGTGGACCGTGGAAGAACTTCACCCCTATCAGGAGCCCCTTTCAGAGCTATTAAAGTTGCTCTTGATTACTTCAATCCCTTGGTTCAGAGCTCTAAAGGTGCTAGTAGGGAGGCTTGGAATGATTTTTGTCAGACCCAGGAAATATGATTTCTGTATCTAGGCCTAAGCTAAAGGAAATGTTTATGGAAACTATACTATTGCAAGCTTTGCTCAAGGCCGAGGGCAGTTTGACCACCAATTTCCTTAATTTTAAATGTGCTCCCTGTTTTCAGGATACTTTGGATGAGGTTGTCCCTCCCCTGGCTCGGAAGCTATTCTTTCAGTATTGAAATACTACCTATTAAATCGTTTTGCAAAACATGTAGTAAGGATGAGTGAATGATGACCAGTGCCCGCTCTGTAACGCAAGCTCTGAGTCCACTGTCCACCTGTTATTTGTTTGCCCTAATTACAAATCTTAGAGGCACAAATGGATACTTCCATTCTGCAAAATTGTTGGCCCCGGACATTACCTGGACGTGCTAAAAACCCTGAGCACAGACACCAGTAGAGTTGTGGTATTTGGATTGTCCAGATACTAGTATGCATTGTGGTTGAGAAGGCCTAAATGTACACCACGATGGATGCAGAACAGTGATGGAATAAATTGACATTCTCTGTAGACCCAATCTGGATGTGCTTAGAACCCTGAGTACGCACACCATTAGAGTTGTGGTTTTTAGTTTGTCCAGATACTGGTATGCAATGTGGTTCAAACAGACTGTATATACATCACGATGGACGCTGAACAGTGATGGAAAAATTGATATGCACTATAGATCCAATTTCAATCCCTATGATTATTTTTACCTGGAATACATGTTCATCCCTATTTAACATATTTTTATCTGATATGAATTCCTTTTATCTTTCTTTTTTTTTCTGAGCTTTTTTACTGTAAATCCCTGTGCTGTCTGTATTTTTATGATCTTATGGTCGAAATAAAGTAATTATGATAATGATGGTAACAATTAATGTTTTTGATTATAATTAATTTCTATTAAATATAGCAATTTGTTTAAAAATTATGTTCTACATTTTTGTTAAATAGTGTTTGCAGGTAATTTTGTTTAGATTTTTTTACCATTATAATCTGTTTCTATCTTTTGTAAAGATTCCGGTCTGTGATTTTGTGGCAGCAGTATGGAGTGCGAGAGTTAAACGACGATGACGAACGAGGAAGACGCCGACCGGCTGCCCTTCTGCTCTCGCCCCGAACTCTGCGCTCTAAGAGCGCTTCAATTATCGGCTGCATCTTGCGGCATTCCCGCAGCTTCTGCTTGCTTTCTGCTTTCTGCCCGTGCCAGCCCACCCCTTGCCTTGATTAGCGGTCGGCAAGGGGGGCTGCGGCCGTGGGCTGCTGAGGGCTGCAGGCAGCAGTATTCTAGTAGTGGTGCCTAGGCAAAGGTAGTATATGCTTCTGCTGTGTGCTTCCACGTTTTGCCAGACGCCGCCTCAGCCGGAGTTGGAGTGGGAGCGAGGAGCGAGGAGAGAGAGTGCGAAGGTGAGCGGGCTACAAAAGGACGAGGAGAGCCAGAGCTGAGGAGAGCCAGAGAGTCACAGACGGGGTTGGTGCGGTCTCCCACTTGGCCAAGTCGCACCTCACACCTTGCGCCTGAAAAGAATCTCCACGCTGAGGTATCCCGGCTGCCGCAAAGTCTGTGTAGCACTGTCGGAACTGCTGATCAGGAAATTACTGATCTTTTGTTGATCATTCCCAATTGATAAGCACGCCTCAAGCTGCAGGGGGACAACTACAACTACAACGCGGCAGGGGCAGGAGATGTGAGTCCGCCCAACACGAGTCACCTTTGTTTCCAGCACGGTGACAAAGCTTGTGCTGCCTGCCTGGTTGTGTAATGTAACAACAACAGACTTGACTCCAAACAGTAAGGCTGAGTCCACTAAACCAACCAAACAAAGAAAAATGCCAATACTGATCATTGATTCCAATCCTTCATTGTAAGTATGCAAAGATTGTCCAACAGTGCAACTTTAGGCTTATCAATGGCCTTTATTACTGTATCAAAAAACTATTTTAAATTGATATGTACAAATCAGGGAAAAACAATTTTTAGAAAAACACAATGACAAACAAATCACTCACATTATATTCTTATAAACAATCCCTTAATTTCACTGAACTTTTTCATACATTCTACACTCACACAACTTTCATACAAACATAAAAAGCCCTATAGGCCACCAAGACTTTATCCTATACAGTAGCTCTAACTCACACCAAAAAACCAAAATCAGCAAAAGTCAATTAATTGCAGCTTATTGTTATGCATATAACATGGAAATCAACTGATTACAACACAGTGTTATAATTTAATTGCAAACAAGCATCAGGCCAAAGCAAATAAAACACGCTTGTTTGGGTGTTGAGAGAAAAAGGTCTACGAGTTTCAAACCCCCGCTAGTTAGGGGTTCTCGTCAGGACCAAGCATAACTAACTCTTGAGAGACCACATCTGTGGACTTTCTGATAGTTGTGCTGTGCAAATGAATTATGCAAACAAAACAGGTGATGGATCGAATGTGGATCAATGTCACACATTCATCCCAGTCCAAAGATCTGGGCCCAAATCCATCGTTTTTTTGCACTCCACACCACCCTGGGTTAGACAATGGCGATATGCAAATCAGCTCTGACCCTGTGCCCCATGGGAACAGTCCAGTCCGAACTACAAAAGCCATGTCCTTCCCAGAACGGAATCAAGCATCCGAGGACCGGACCGGTTTCGAGGTAACACCTCTCATCAGCCCGGCTAGCTTGACTCCAGTGGTGTGGAGTGCCAGGGACCCACGTCTGAGCATCCCCAGCGCACTTATGGCAGTATTTGCAAACAAAACAGGTGATGGATCGAATGTGGATCAATGTCACACATTCACCCCAGTCCAAAGATCTGGGCCCAAATCCATCGTTTTTTTGCACTCCACACCACCCTGGGTTAGACAATGGCAATATGCAAATCAGCTCTGACCCTGTGCCCCATGGTAACAGTCCAGTCTGAACTACAAAAACGATGGATTTAGGCCCAGATCCTTGTACTGGGGTGAATGTAAGACATTGATCTACATTCTGTCCATCAAATTGTGTTTTGTAATTTTCTCCCTGAGTGTACTGGGGTAGCTCAGACGTGGGTCCCAGAGCCTCCACACCACTGGAGTCAAGCTAGCCGGGCTGATGAGAGGTGTTACCTCGAAACCGGTCCGGTCCTCGGATGCTTGATTCCGGTCTGGGAAAGATATGGCTGTTGTAGTTCGGACTGGACTGTTCCCATGGGGCACAGGGTCAGAGCTGATTTACATAAAGCCATTATCTGACCCAGGGTGGTGTGGAGTGCAAAAAACGATGGATTTAGGCCCAGATCCTTGTACTGGGGTGAATGTAAGACATTGATCTACATTCTGTCCATCAAATTGTTTTTTGTGCAAATGAATTATGTCACTGCCACAAAGCAGGAGTATGAATTTTTTGTCGAAGACTTCCCTGAAGACAATGGTGTTCTGGACCTCTAGGAAAAAGAGGTCCAGAACACCATTGTTTTCAGGGAAGTCTTCGACAAAAAATTAATACTCCTGATTTCTGGCAGCAACACAATTCATTTGCACAGCACAACTATCAGAAAGTCCATGGATTTTTTAAAAAGGTTGTTCAAATAACCCAAGTCTACTGCTAACTGAAGAAACAGCTAATGCCGTAGAAAGTGCACCCTTTGGGGAAGTCCCAGTAGTGAGTGATGGTAGCTCTAGAAATGGTCGTAGAGAGAAGAAACAGATTAGGAATCGACTTTTCACTAAACGAAAACAGAAAAAATTATGGTTCCTTCCAGTAAGTGAGGAAGCAAATAGTACACATTCTCCTCCAAGTAGAAAGGGCACAGGGCCTTTGGGGCAATTTAGATTGAATACGGGTCAAAAGAGTGGGCAAGAAAATGATAATCGGTCAATCTGTTCAAATCCGGTGCTGATTGCCTCACAGTGTCAAGAGGGCCAGGATGAAAGTGGGATAAATTATTATACAAGCAGAGACCCAATATTAAGAAGTGTAAAGTAAGTAATTTAGGTGAACCTGTAATAGAGCAATACGTAGCTTCAGGAGGTGCAACACTACATCCCTGTGGGCAGTATATTTTCCCAGCGAGGGCTGAGTCCAGCCAGGGGACAGTTGGGGTGGGGAACCCAATTACAGTGTTTAACAGTAAAGGGGGTGAGTTAGAAAGAGATTTAGTCTTAGGGCAGCCTGGTATTAAACCAATAAGGAATACCGGACCAGGAGTTGGGCAAGTGAGCAGGAGTTGTTGTATCCCTGTTTGAAACTGATCCAATGTTATTGAATAGACATGCCCTCCTAGAGATATTAACCGAAATAGAGGATTTGGGGTTAATAACCAGTAAAGATATTGAGACGGTCTACTTAGACTGGAGGAGCACTCCCACAAGCACTAGAGCTACATTTTCATCAGGGGTAGGGTCGGCACTGGTTATAGCTAATGCAGACTGTTTTAGGAAAAGAGGTATAGATGTAATCTCTAGCGTACCCCCTTGCCGAGTTCCATTAGAAAGCTTTGGAACAATTCATCAAATGCAAGGGTATGGATTTTCTAATAATAGGGGTGTAAATATCCCCCTAAATCTTAAAGATATAGAAATAACGGTAGGAAGAAACCTGGGTGATAGAGAAATTAATATTTTAGCGCCTGAAGTCTGATGGCCCCCCAGTGCTAATGGGGAGGATGAGGTTGCAAAGTGGAGTTGGGTTGCAGGTACACTGAATGGGTCAAAAACATCTACCACAAAGCCCATAGTGCAGGAGTAGCCAGTTGGGAAACATCATATCCTGGAATGTGGCGTGGGTAGGAAAATCATGTCATATGCTTAAATCATTCGTAGAATTAGACCCCAAGATAATCTGCCTCCAGGAAACCTGGTTGGGGGAAGAGTTTCAGTTTGAGAATTTCTATGTGTACTGTAGTACAGCAAAAAAATCTGTAAAAGGGTATGCAAGTGGAGGTTTAGCTATATTACTTAGTTGTGACATAGTATGGGATCCTGTGATCTATAAGTATCCATAAAAATGCTGTATTGGAGCAAAGCTGAGGATAGGTGAGGATAACTTGGGGCAAGCAATTTTTCATTTATTGGTAAATGTGTATCCCTCCGGGAGAGCGTCAAATGTACTGGTCGACTCTATTTGCAATTTTGTGCAAAGATTAGGTAACAATGAAGAATGCTCACGTATAATGATGGTAGGTGACTTCAATGCCAAATTATGCAATAGTGCAGCCATATCTTTTTCCAATCCGGAACTGGAGGAGGTATGGGCTATCCCACATTATGTACTGTCGGCCCAATTAAACGAGGCCTTTTACTTTTGCAAAATCTTAGAAGTTTAGAACTTGTACTATTAAATGGTAGATCCCTGGAGGACACCCCTGCAACTTACACCTTTCATGGGGCATATGGTCACTCTTTAAGGGATAATATGGCGGTTTCCTATCAATTATTTAATGCATATATACAGTTCAAGGTATCTGCCACAAATTTGAGTGACCATAATATTTGAGTTGCAAATATGGACATAAAAATTGAAAAACCTGAACTTTGGAATCAGAAGAATGAAAAGGTCTCTTATAATCAAAATAATGGGCGTACCTGCTGGTCAAATAATTTGCTCCCAAATTTTAAGAGGGTTTTTGAGACTACTGTTTTTAGTCCCAGTCAAGAAAGACCGGTTCAGAGGTTCGAGTGAGTCTTGGCTTCAATTAGAACTTTTGGAAGAAAGAAGCACGTTTTTAGTGCTATTCCATTAGTAATAATACCATTGGAAATTAAAAAACTGAATCGGGAAATTAATGGTTTAATTAGAGACCAATTTAGGAAGCCCACGACACAAAGGCAGAGAATAATAAGTAGGTTAAAACAGGTAAGGAAACGGAAAATAGCATCGGATCGAAGGAGTGCTGAAGACGAAAAATGGGTTAAACTTCGAGAGGTGGCTCTGTCTGGTGATACTAGGAAGTATTGGGCACTGATCGCAAAATTTTATGATGGGAGAGAGAAGTCAAAACCCATTTTAATTCCGGAAGCAGAATGGTCCATATATATTTCCCAGCTCTATGCCTTAAATCAAATAGTTGGAAAGATCAAAGAGCTTACTTCAATTCCAACTACAGGGAGTGATTATAGTGCACCAGCACTCATGGAGATTGTAGGTTACAGGGCAAGATACTGTAGTGTAAAGGGCCCAGATGATATACCAGTAGCTATAATAAAACAGGATTGCGAAGAATGGGCAATTTTTTTGCATCCGTTGTTTGTCCATTGTTTTACGTATGGGATATTCTTCAATCCTGGAAGGGAAGTATTTTAGTTCCATTATACAAGAAGGGTCCAAAAAATTGCCTGGCCAGTTTTAGACAGATCTCGCTCCTGTATGCAACCGGGAAATTTTTTGCAAAGAGTATTCTCACTCATCTTCAAGAATGGGCGTTTGGAAATAATTATATCCCGTTGGAACAAACAGGATTCCGTAAGAATAGTGGCACTCTGTATAATATTACTATTTTGCAAACTTTAACTGAAAAATATCCAGTAAGTCGGGGTGTGCCGTTATACTCAGCTTTTATAAATTTGTCACTATGGGGACACCAGGAAATCTTTTAAGATTAATAATTGCTCTCCACTCTTCTACCTGGACTAAGGTTGTATTGGGGGAACACAAGGTCTCTCGAAGAAAATAGTAACCTATAAGGGGTTAAAGCAGGGGTGCCTTTTTGCCCCTTTACTCTTTTCCATTTACATTAATGATCTGCCAAGAAGAGTGGGGCATTGTAAAGGGGATCCCCCTAAATTAGAAAATTTAAAGTTGAGCTGTCTGTTATATGCAGAAGATGCGATAATAATGGATTTAATTCCAAATGGGCTGCAAAGACGTCTTGCTGAGTTATTTAGGTATACAGAAGAGTATTATTTAAAAATTTATATTTTAAAAAGCAAAGTTATGATTTTTAGTTATCTAGGTTGTAAAGTCAGAAAAAATGTGAATTGGTTTCTGGGAAAAGAAAAATTGGAAGTAGTAAAATGTTATCCATACTTAGGAAAAATATTTACAAATAGGTGCTCAGCTAATAGACATATGGATCATTGCAAAGGTAAAGCGATTTCACAAGCCTTTGCAATTAATCGTCTGTATACATACTGTGGGAAAAGACATTTCTCACACATTATTTAAGTTTATAAAATAAAGATTCCACCAAGGGGGCCCCAGAGAGAGAGGAGGCAGCACAGAGCACTGCTCAGGGCCCTGACAAGGACGGGGGCTGGGGGCCCCAGAGAGAGAGCAGGAGGCAGCACAGAGCACTGCTCGGGACCCTGACAAGGAAAGGGCTGGGGGCCCCAGAGAGAGAGGAGGCAGCACAGATCACTGCTCGGGACCCTGACAAGGACGGGGGCTGGGTGCTGAGGGCCCCAGAGAGAGAGCAGGAGGCAGCACCGAGCACTGCACGGGACCCTGACAAAGACGGGGGCTGGGGGCCCCAGAGAGAGAGGAGGCAGCACAGAGCACTGCTCAGGACCCTGACAAGGACGGGGTGGGGCTGGGGGCGCCAGAGAGAGAGGAGGCAGCACAGAGCACAGCTCGGGACCCTGACAAGGACAGGGGCTGGGGGGCCCAGAGAGAGAGCAGGAGGCAGCACGGAGCACTGCTAGACCCTGACAAAGACGGGGCTGGAGGCCCCAGAGAGAGAGAGGAGGCAGCACAGAGCACTGCGCAGGACCCTGAAGAGGACGGGGGTGGGGCTGGGGGCCCCAGAGAGAGAGGAGGCAGCACAGAGCACTGCTCAGGACCCTGACAAGGACGGGGGTGGGGGCCCCAGAGAGAGAGCAGGAGGCAGCACAAAACACTGCTCGGGACCCTGGCAAGGGTGAGAGTTGGGCCCCCAGAGAGAGAGGAGGCAGCACAGAGCACTGCTCTGGACCCTGACAAGGAAGGGGGTGGGGGCCTCAGAGAGAGAGCAGGAGGAAGCACAGAGCACTGCTCGGGACCCTGACAAGGATAGGAGTGGGGGCCCCCAGAGAGAGCATTCTCCAGGGCAAAGCTCATATGAGAAGGGATGAGGCAGCAAAATGGTGCCCTCAGGTAAACACTCTTGTTAGAAGCACCATGTGGGCATCCGTAGGGGGGTCAAGGGGGCTGAGAAGGGTTCAAGGCATAGGGGGAAAGGGTGCAAGGTAGAGAGGAGAAGGGTGGAAGGCAGAGAGGAGATGGGTTCAAGGCGGAGAGGAGAAGGGTGCAAGGCAGAGAGGAGAAGGGTGCAAGGCAGAGAGGAGAAGGGTGCAAGGCAGAGGGGAGAAGGGTGCAAGGCAGAGGGGAGAAGGGTGCAAGGCAGAGGGGAGAAGGGTGCAAGGCAGAGGGGAGAAGGGTGCAAGGTAGAGAGAAGGGTGCAAGGTAGAAAGGAGAAAGGTGCAAGGCAGAGGGGAGAAGGGTGCAAGGCAGAGGGGAGAAGGGTGCAAGGCAGAGGGGAGAAGCATGCAAGGTAGAAAGGAGAAGGGTGCAAGGCAGAGAGGAGAAGGCTGCAAGGCGGAGAGGAGAAGGGTGCAAGGCAGAGGGGGAGAAGGGTGCAAGGCAGAGGGGAGAAGGGTGCAAGGCAGAGGGGAGAATGGTGCAAGGCAGAGGGGAGAAGGGTACATGGCAGAGGGGAGAAGGGTGCAAGGCAGAGGGGAGAAGGGTGCAAGGCAGAGGGGAGAAGGGTGCAAGGCAGAGGGGAGAATGGTGCAAGGTAGAAAAGGGTGCAAAGCGGAGGGTAAGAAGGGTGCAAGGGGGAGGGGGAAAGGGTGCAAGGGAGAGGGCGAGAAAGGTGCAAGGCAGAGGGTAGAAGAGTGCAAGGGGGGTGGTGATGAAGTAAAAAATGTGCCCCCCCTTAAAACATGTTCTGCAGATGCCCATGGCAATGCACACTACTTTGTGAGAGAGAGTAGAGTGAGAGAGAGAGTGGAGTGAGAGAGAGAGTGGAGTGAGAGAGAGAGAGTAGCGTGAGAGAGAGAGAGAGAGAGTGGAGTGAGAGAGAATGGAGCAAGAGAGTGAGCGGAGCAAGAGAGAGAGTGGAGCAAGAGAGAGAGTGGAGCAAGAGAGAGAGTGGAGCAAGAGAGAGAGTGGAGCAAGAGAGAGAATGGAGAGAGAGAGAGTGGAGAGAGAGGGTGGAAAGAGAGTGGAGAGAGACAGTGGAGAGAGAAAGAGAGAGAGAATAGGGAGAGAGAGTAAAGAGAGAGGGTGGAGAGACAGTGGAGAGAGAGTGGAGAGCGAGAGTGGAGAGCGAGAGTGGAGAGCGAGAGTGGAGAGCGAGAGTGGAGAGCGAGAGTGGGAGAGAGAGAGAGAGAGAGTGGAGAGAGAGAGAGTAGAGAGAGACAGTGGAGAGAGACAGTGGAGAGAGACAGTGGAGAGAGACAGTGGATAGAGATACAGTGGAGAGAGAGAGTGGAGAGAGTAGTGAGAGACAGTGGAGAGAGACAGTGGAGAGGGACAGTGGAGAGGGAGAGTGGAGAAAGTGGAGAGAGAGCGAGAGAGAGAGCGGGAGAGAGAGTGGAGAGAGAGTGGAAAGAGAGTAGAGAAAGTAGAGAGAGAGAGTAGAGAGAGAGTGGAGAGAGAGAGTGGAGAGAGTGGAGAGAGAGAGTAGAGAGTAGAGAGAGACAGCGAAGAGAGAGAGAGTGGAGAGAGAGTGGAGAGAGAGTGGAGAGAGAGAGTGGAGAGAGAGAGTGGAGAGAGAGAGTGGAGAGAGACAGCGGGGAGAGAGAGTGGAGAGAGAGAGAGAGTGGAGAGAGAGAGTGGAGAGAGAGAGTAGAGAGAGTGGAGAGAGAGAGAGAGTGGAGAGAGAAAGGAGATAGAGTAGAGAGAGAGACAGCGAAGAGAGAGGGAGAGAGTGGAGAGAGAGTGGAGAGAGAGAGTGGAGAGAAAGAGAGTGGAGAGAAGGGGAGATAGTGGAGAGAGAGAGAGAAAGTGGAGAGAGAGAGAGTGGAGAGAGAGGAGAGAGAGGAGAGTGCAAGGCAGAGGGGAGAATGGTGCAAGGTATAAAAGGGTGCAAAGCGGAGGGGAAGAAGGGTGCAGGGGGAGGGGGAGATGGGTGCAAGGGAGAGGGCGAGAAAGGTGCAAGGCAGAGGGTAGAAGAGTGCAAGGGGGATGGTGAGGAAGTAAAAAATGTGCCCCCCCTTAAAACATGTTCTGCAGATGCCCATGGCTATGCACACTACTTTGTGAGAGAGAGTACAGTGAGAGAGAGAGTGGAGTGAGAGAGAGAGTGGAGTGAGAGAGAGAGTGGAGTGAGAGAGAGAGAGTAGCGTGAGAAAGAGAGAGAGAGAGAGAGAGAGAGAGTGGAGTGAGAGACAGTGGAGCAAGAGAGTGAGTGGAGCAAGAGAGAGAGTGGAGCAAGAGAGAGAGTGGAGCAAGAGAGAGAGTGGAGCAAGAGAGAGATTGGAGCAAGAGAGAGAGTGGAGCAAGAGAGAGAGTGGAGAGAGAGTGGAGAGAGAGGGTGGAAAGAGAGTGGAGAGAGACAGTGGAGAGAGAGAGAGAGAGAGAGAGAGAGAGAATAGGGAGAGAGAGTAAAGAGAGAGGGTGGAGAGAGAGTGGAGAGAGAGACAGTGGAGAGAGAGTGGAGAGCGAGAGTGGAGAGCGAGAGTGGAGAGCGAGAGTGGAGAGAGAGAGTGGAGAGAGAGAGAGAGTGGAGAGAGACAGTGGAGAGAGAGAGTGGAGAGAGAGAGTGGAGAGAGAGAGACAGTGGATAGAGAGAGAGTGGAGAGAGACAGTGGAGAGAGAGAGAGAGAGAGTGGAGAGAGAGTGGAGAGAGAGTAGAGAGAGAGAGTGGAGAGAGAGAGTGGAGAGAGAGAGTGGAGAGAGAGAGTGGAGAGAGAGAGTGGAGAGAGACAGTGGGGAGAGAGAGTGGAGAGAGAGAGTGGAGAGAGAGAGTAGAGAGAGTGGAGAGAGAGAGGAGAGAGAGTAGAGAGAGACAGCTAAGAGAGAGAGAGTGGAGAGAGAGTGGAGAGAGAGAGTGGAGAGAGAGAGTGGAGAGATAGAGTGGAGAGATAGAGTGGAGAGAGACAGCGGGGAGAGAGAGTGGAGAGAGAGAGAGAGAGTGGAGAGAGAGAGTGGAGAGAGAGAGTAGAGAGAGTGGAGAGAGAGAGAAAGGAGAGAGAGTAAAGAGAGACAGCGAAGAGAGAGGGAGAGAGTGGAGAGAGTGGAGAGAGAGAGTGGAGAGAGAGAGTGGAGAGAGAGAGAGAGATTGGAGAGAGAGGGAGTGGAGAGAGAGAGTGGAGAGAGGGAGAGAAAGTGGAGAGAGAGTGGAGATAGAGAGAGTGGAGAGAGAGAGAGGAGAGAGAGGAGAGTGTGGAGAGAGTGGAGAAAGAGGAGAGAGTGGAGAGAGAGAGTGGAGAGAGTAGAGAGAGAGAGTGGAGAGGGTGGGGAGAGAGCGTGGAGAGAGAGAGAGAGTGGAGATAGAGAGAGTAGAGAGAGAGTGGAGAGAGAGAGATTGGAGAGAGCGTAGAGAGAGAGAGAGTGGAGAGTGGAGAGAAGAGAGAGAGAGAGTGGAGAGAGTAGAGAGAGTGGGGGAGTGAGAGAGTAGAGAGAGTAGAGAGAGAGTAGAAAGAGTGGAGCAAGAGTAGAGAGAAGGGAAAGTATAGAGAGATAAGGGAGAGAGAGAGAGAGAGAGAGAGAGAGAGAGAGAGAGAGAGAGAGAGAGAGAGAGAGAGTGGAGAGAGAGTAGAGACAGTGAGAGACAGTGGAGAGAGACAATGGAAGAGAGCCAGTGGAGAGAGAGAGAGTGGAGAGAGTGAAGAGAGTATAGAGAGTGTGGAGAGAGAGAGAGAGTAGAGGGAGAGAAGGGAGAGTAGAGAGAAGGGAGTGAGTGAGAGGCAGTGGAGAGAGAGACAGTGGAGAAAGAGTGGAAAGAGAGTGGAGAGAGAGACAGTGGAGATAGAGTGGACAGAGTTGAGAGAGAGAATGGAGAGAGAGAGATAGAGTGGAGCGAGAGTACAGACTGACTGACTCAGAGTCTGAATACTGACTGACGGAGAGACTGACTGGCTGAGAAACTGACAAAGAGAGAGAGACTGACTGACTGAGAGAGACTGACTGACTGAGAGATAGAGAGACTGACAGAGAGAGAGAGACCGAATGACAGACAGACTGACAGAGAGAGAGAGAGAGAGACTGACAGACTGAATGACTGACAGACTGACTGACAGAGAGACTGAATGACAGAGAGAAAGCGAGACTGACTGACTGAGAGACATAAACTGACTCATTGAGAGAGAGAGAGAGAGAGACTGTGATGGAATTGGGGTCACAGTGTGCATGAAGCTATGCAATGCCTCTTAAGATTGCTATTGTCTACTAAGAAAAATGTATTATCAAAATGTGCTCTTTGTAGTTCCATCTGGTTTTGAAATACTGCATTGTCGCTTTGTCTAATGTTTTAAAACGGAACGAGAAGGAGCAGTGGATGCACTTTTGTCAAAACTGAATGATGAGTGAGCCCGATGTATATCATGACAGGCGTCTGCATCAGAAAAGCCACCTAAAATTGGGCAAACTTCCCTGGCGTACTGATGGCAGCGACCCTGTAATGAATGGACCACCACTTTTGATAGCCTGCTGGCAGACTACGCCCAACCTTTAACTCCACCATCCAGTGTTACTTATAACGGCTGTATTGGTGACATTGGCATAACAATCACCCCGCATCCCCAGCAGTATGGCGGGTCGCTGGCCTGAGAGCTCTAGACTGCACGGAGGATCGGAGGGGGGCCCTCTCCATGTAGTTTGCAGGGGGGCCCCCTCAAGTTTCGTTACGCCACTGGCTGGAGTAAATCTTATCGAGAGGCAGCCCTTTCACGCCGACTGCTTGCGGCTACCTATGTTGGAAAAAGATGCTAGGGGATGCCAAATCTTACTCTTGCTCACATTTCTTAGGCCTCACGAGATAAAACTCCGCCACGCGGGGATTTGCGGAATTTGCCCAAAACTCTGCCTTAGTAATGAGTCTCCAATTTCAGCCAATTCCGCTGGTGGAATGAGACATTCCTCCCATTCCTTCTCTTTAGTAATTGGGAATTTGTGGTATAGATAAATAGACTCTAGCAATACGATGACCATATGTGGGTGGTAAGAGAGAGTACTCAACCAGTTCTCTATATCCACTTCTGTGTTTTGTTCCATTATCCCGAGTGGACCAGTCATGCAGGTTCTTGTGTTTCTGTCTGCAAAGTTGGTTGTGCTCCGCAGCATCCACACACCTCCCCCACATCCTTCTCAATGAACATAGAAAAAACAATACAGTCTGGATTTGGGAAACTGATAAAAGAATAATTTTGCCACATCAGTGTTTGTTTGTTCACCTGTGTTTGGACACACATCAGTGTTTGTTTGTTCACCTCTGTTTTGACAGGGACAGTAGCGCACAAATCAAGTAATGCATTAGAGATAGACTAAGTGGTATTTTATGTTGTAATTTGTGCATCTGTCCTGAAGTTGAAACAGCTTTCTCTTTCTTAAATTTAGAAATAATGAAGGAAAAAACACTTTTTGTAAATCGTCCACTTATTACGGATTCCAATAGTTGCATTTCATTTTAGGACCTACAACCCAAATTCACTAGGACGCTAGCTTTAGTAGGAAAAGTGATGTCTAGTAATGACAATCTAAACCACGAGATGGCAGCAAAACCTCAAAAATATATATCGCGAAACATTACAAAGTACTGTGAAAAATTGAAATTGCCTTTTAAGATCAGAAATATTACAGAAGAAACACAGATGCAATATATTTTTTGCTTCACTACCGCACACGGAAATGTTTGCTCGATTAATGAAAAAAGAAAGTACAACCGAACCCATAGATGGACATTTATGTGCAAGTGCATAGTTACTACTTTCTGAAATTCGGAAACAGTACTGGAAATATTCCAGGACAAGCTGCGCAAGCGCACATTTCCATATGTGCCACTGAAATGTCATGGGCCTCATTTATGAAAAGTGACGCATCGCTGCGTGAAAACAGCGATGCGTCACTTTTCACTGCGCACTCCTTGCGACACCAATGATGCCTCATATTTAATGTATGACGCATCATGTCGCAAGGACTTACAGATTCGTCAGTATTTCTGACGCATCTGTAAGCGCAAAAGTGACGCATTGCTGGGGTGTGTCACAAAAGTGACGCAACTCCAGCAATGCGTCCTTTCACATGGGGAAAGCCCCATGTGAAAGGGCTTGTGCCAGTCTTACGCCTGCTGTGAGGCAGGCGCAAGATTTTGACGCAACAGCATCCTAAAAGTGACGCAGTGAAATCTCATAGATTTCACTGCGTCACTATTACGAGGCTTTTTGCGGGGGAACGCCCCCTCTGCATACATTATACCTGACGCAGGTATAATGTGGCGCAGGGGTTTAAAAAGTGACGCATCTATCTAGATGGGTCACTTTTTAAATATGGCGCAACAAGGCGCATTTTGTACGCCGCTGGTGCGTCACAAAAAGTGAGACACCGGCGGCGCTAAACTGACGCAAGGCCTCATAAATAAGGGCCCATGTGACTAATGACAAGGGCCTCTGTTCTCCTCAATGGATTTATCGAGAGTGGATGACTCTGTAGAGAGGAAGTAAGCTCCCTGGGCAAATGCACACTGTTTATTCTTTTTTTCATAGGTAAAATATTATTCCCATGGAGAACTTTCCCTGACAGCATATGGAGGAGTCATCTGTTTACCCCCTTGGAACAGAGTTACTCCACCAGTTCAGGAAGGCCCTCAAACGTACATGTTTCTCTGCACCCATATGTCAGCCTTCCCTGGCGTGAATTCCTGGCGTGCTTTACAAAGGTAAATGCATGCTTACACGTAAGAGTGAATTTACCTTTGTTAATCAGGCCTTCTCTTTTCACATGTGGTGACATAAAGAAGCTTTACTGATACAACATAACTTAGCTTTAAAGATAAAAGTGAAGATATGCATTGCCCTTATTGCTGTTCATAAATTTATAGTTATTAATCTATCAAGCAGAGACTTGCCTTTATTTGAACTAAATTAAATAGAAAATCACATACAACACAAGTCTCTAGTCACTTTTATACTTCTTATTTTTCATACTAGAAGTTGTAATGATAATTTGTCTGAGTGATAGCAATTGAAGTAACATTGTAGGCTGACTTGACGGCGGAGAAGTAGTGGTAAGTTGAAGTAATAGCGTCAAAGTAATGGTAAGAAACCCATAGGTGCGTGCTCTGCCTATAGGTGGCACCTGCATCATGCATCATGCACAGACCTGTTGTGTTCTGTAACTAGTTTCTGTGTCTCTGGGGTGTGATTGCAATGTTATGTTATGTAATATTATCTCGATTTGTAGGGCACCCTTATCACCGGGGAGGGTACCCTGGCACCTGTGAACAGGAGTGCTGACGTGACTGGGGCCGACTGAAAGAGCCAGGGGCCTTATTTATGAAGGCCTTCCGTCAGTTTTGCGCCGCCGGTGCGTCACTTTGTGACGCACCAGCGGTGTAAAAAATGCACCTTGTTGCGCCATATTTAAAAAGTGACGCATCTAGGTAGATGCGTCACTTTTTAAACCCCTGCGCCACATTATACCTGCGTCAGGTATAATGTATGCAGAGGGGGCGTTCCCCCGCAAAAAGCCTCGTAATAGTGACTCAGTGAAATCTATGAGATTTCACTGCGTCACTTTTAGGACGCTGTTGCGTCAAAATCTTGCACCTGCCTCACAGCAGGCGTAAGACTGACGCAAGCCCTTTCACATGGGGCTTTCCCCATGTGAAAGGACGCATTGCTGGAGTTGCGTCACTTTTGTGACACACTCCAGCAATGCGTCACTTTTGCGCTTACAGATACGTCAGAAATACTGACGTATCTGTAAGTCCTTGCGACATGATGCGTCATACATTAAATATGACGCATCAGGAATGTCGTAAGGAGTGCGCAGTGAAAAGTGACGCATCGCTGTTTTCACGCAGCGATGCGTCACTTTTCATAAATGAGGCCCCAGGTTTTCAGTTTCTTCTGGAATTCTAGGATGAAGCTGGGGCCTATGATCACCATTGCACTAATCATTTTCTAAATAGTTTCTTTATAGCAAATCACAATGATTTTGCACGTGTGTGTATCTGTGTGTGTTTAAATGTGATTTTTGCTCCAAAGGTGCTTTAGAACATACAATGGTCTCCAAACTTCTGTTGACTTACGCCATAGGTGATTGTACAACTGAAAGCTCCTGCTGATGTTGCAAAGGAGAATTCTGTAGCCTTTCCCTGTCAAACATCCTCCCAGTCCGTCCTAATTTACTGAAACAACACCCCAGGAACTGATTCTCCACAGCAAGACTCGACCACCTATACATATGATTTAATGAAGGCACAAATGGTAGGCTTTCGGTGTGAACAGATGGCGCCTAGATTGGGGAGGGGCTGTTAGGAGCCATAATAGGTGTGTAGCAAGAAATAATGGGCCTCATTTATGAAAAGTGACGCATCGCTGCTGAAAACAGGGACTCCTTTGCACACCAATGATGCGTCATATTTTCAGTATGATGCACCATGGCACAAGGAGTTACAGATACGTCAGTATTTCTGACGTATCTTTTTGGTGCAAAAATGACGAATTGCTGGAGTGTGTCACAAAAGTGACGCAACTCCAGCAATGTATCCTTTCACATTGGGCAAGCCCCATGTGAAAGGGCCTGCGTCAGTCTTACGCCTGCTGTGAGGAAGGCGTAAGAAATTGACACATTTGTGTCCTAGAAGTGGCGCAGTGAAATCTTATAGATTAAACTGCGTCACTTCTTTGACCCTTTCTTGCGTCAGAACGCCCCCCCCCTCCCCCCCGCTTACATTATACCTGGCGTAGGTGTAATGTAGTACAGGGGTTTACAAACTGATGCATCTACCTAGATGCGTCACTTTGTAAATATGGTGCAACAAGGCACATTTTTTATGCTGCTGGTGCGTCACAAATAGTGACGCACAGGTGGCGTAAAAGTGACGGACAGGCTCATAAATGAGGCCCATAATGCTTATACCCCCATCTCACCAAGCACAGGTTGATTCCTACCGGAGGGCTCTATGAAGGCCCCAATGTTAGGCTGTGGTGTGCTCAGATGGAGGCTTGAGGCGGGAGGGGCTGCTAGGGGCCATAATTCGTATGTAGCAAGAATTATAAAGCTTATACCCCCTATCTTGCCAAGTTTAGGTTGAGTCCTACCGGAGGATTTGTGCTTCCCAGACCTGTTAGGGAGCAGGTACTTTAAAGATTATTGCCTGTGGTCTTATGCCCTTTATGTACTTTAATCTTTATAGCCCATTGGCTGCCAGATGAGGCCAACAGGCCGGTCTTATTTTAGCATTACTGTATCATTTTTGTGTGGATGCTTACTTCGTTTAAGCTTGTCATGGGCGTCCTTTAAATTTGTGGTCAAACTCTTGACGATAGCGCCTGTGTCAGGAGGGGATGTTGCTGCTTTTTGCACTTCTAGCACTTTAGGTTCTACTATGCACCTTACTTTGCATTATGCACCTTATAAAAACAACGGTTAGGCATTCATGTCTTAGGAGTCCTATTGTTAGTCCTTACATTGGGAGGTTTCCCTAAATCTTGTTGTTACTGTAGGTGGGCCAGGGGGAGGCCCTCTGGTATGATCCTGCTCCTTTGCACTTTGTGCTTTACAGGACTCTGGCTATGTTATGGGTCTTTCATATGGAGAGAGGCAAGAGGCCCTAGTGGAAGCTCGTCTACGAATAAGTGTGATGCATTATGTTTTTACATTTTAATCGACTGGTTATGTTAAATGGCTTTATGTATAACTTTTTAAAAATCGTTTTTATATTTATGGTTTTTATTAACTAATAAACTTAAGCTTACTACTAGACATGATTTACCTGAAACGAGATTTATTCCAGATATGTAATTACAGCTACTTACTCCTAGTCAAAGCACATATCTTCTATCCATTCCCAAAATAGAATTGTACCGAAGCTGCATCACCAACATGAGATGGTACAGAGTCTGGAAGCCACACGTGCCAGCTCTCAGCCATAAGCAATCTCTTCACTCAACACAATCCACAAGTACCATGCACACCAGCCTCAATGCTTCGAAACATTCCTCCATACACCCAGATGTACTCACAACATATCCTATTACTACAATCTACAATCTCTTATACACAATCAAACATCAGCCTACCTATGCAAGCTGAGGAAATCACCTCCTGTCAACCCAGTCACCCAGTTCGTATATATAAATCTGTATTATTTGTTTGCAACTTTTATATCTGTCCTGAAGCAAGACTTTAACCTTGAAAATATTGAATCAACCTAAACATTGTTCTTTTCCTCCGCTATTCTGTTATCCTACCTCCAGGAAATATTATACCCTCTCCGATCTCAATGGAACAAAAAACTATTGGAGGGTTGTATTTAAATGTAAACTAATTGTACAGTCTCTAAATCTTTGAGGCTGAACCTGTATACCACGTATGTGATCAAAAGGCGTTTTATTCATGATTTACATAACAGCACTTATCAAACCACCTACTTCAGATTTTCATAAGAAGCAGAGACACTTTCATCGCCCCACCAGACAGGAAATCTGTCGAGAAAGAACCAGCAGTCCTGACATATTCGATTAATCCTCCTTCTGTTAATAATGGATTTAGGACATTTAAATTGGCTTCAAATGAGGAGATAGTTAGAATGTTGAACAGTTTGAAAAATTTTTGTCTGTGTAATTGTTGGACCTGGCCCTTTTTGCAGGGTTATCCCCAACTTTTTTGCTTTCTTCCCCTTTTTTTCTGACCTGCTTTTGTTGGCTTTAGGACTCTGGGCACTTTACCACGTAGAAGCTCCCATCTCTAACAGTACTAATATTTGATCAGATGCCATTGAGTAGTTTTGAATTTATCTGTACAGTGGGAAACAGAGAAACAGTCATGAGTTGCAACAGAAACTAATCAATGCATTATAAAGAGAAGATGCCATTCAGGCCTGAAATCGTTCATCTGCCCCGAAGCAGAATTGGCACCACATATATGTGGATTACCACGACAGTCTACCATGCACGCCTGCTACGTTGAACATTCACCCTGGCTGCAAATGGAACTCTTATAAGTACATACAGATTTATATGTCGCACAGCAGTGCTCCAGAGGGAGAAATTCTGAGCCACAGTTCCTAACTGATGTATTGCAAAGATTTGCAACCCAAATAGGTTTCAGAAACTTTACAGTCCCAGAAAAATTGTTTTATATTTCGAAAACTTGTCTTTTCTTATCAGATGTGTCTTTTTACCTTTTTTGTCTGATTAAAAAGGATTATATGAACTGGAACACAAACTGCACTCTTGAGTAAGTTTACACATTTGAGAAAGTTTACTGCTTTTCCAGTATTCACAAACTGCAGTTTTGCAGGCACTTACACTTTTATAGTAAGTCCAACATCACATATGGTCAACCATTAGTACTGCAACACACTCCCATACAAAAATGATGAAAATATGTTAAATAAAACTAACATTATATTAACATTATTTTTCGGAAGTTTAAATTAAAAAATAAATCACCACCTAAAGAAAAAAAAAACAGGAATAATTATTAAAAGTAACACATACAATTAATTATGATTACTTTAATAATGTTTTAAAAATGTATTGTTACATTATTTATTAAATTCAAAATAGGTTATTAAAATACTTTACAATAAATAATAAATATGTACTACTTTTATATATTTTTTTTAAAAAAGGAATATAGATTTATTTATATATTTAACTAGTTTAAGGAATTTAATTTTGCCTAATAATATTTTCCAAGCAGTTGTATTTTCTGTCCCTAGCTCCATTATTTTCATTGGGAGGGTGTTGCAGTTCCAGTTGATGGTCATGTGTAGTGGTGGACTTACTACTATGTTTTTTTTCTTTTTTTAGTAGTAACTTTGAGCCAGATGTAGGTAATTCTAATTTACCGATTCTAAAATACAGAATTTTACCGATTCGGTATTTTAGAACCGATAAATGCTATGTAGGAAAAAATTCGATAAATATTACCGAATTGGTACGATTCGATATTTACCAAATCGGTATTTACAGATTCAGTAATTCTCATTCATTCCTGAGGCCCATAGGAATGATTGGGATTTACCGTATCGGTAAATACCGATTCGGTAATGGGGGAACACATTCAAGGGTGGCAGGGTGTCACATTGACACCCTGTTTCACCTCTGAATCGTGCATGTGTGCACATATGGCATACATACATGCCCTAAGGGCATGTATGTCTACCACATGGCACTTTTGAAAATTCACAAAAATGCTTTTCCAAAGGCTTTCGATATTTACCACCAACTTTTAGTTGGTTGTAAATACCGTATCCTTAACTATGCAATTCACTCATTTGAGTGCTTCCTACATTGCAGATTCGGTAATTTACTGATTCGGTAAATTACCGAATTTGTAAATTGGCCACCTACATCTCAAAAGCCTAATACTGGTCGGTAACGGCCGAAATTCGGTAATTTCGGCCGTTACCGATCAGTATTAGGCTACCTACATCTGGCCCTTAGACTCGAAATTTGTGAATACCGTAAAGTAGTAAACTTACTCAAAAGTTAGCCTTGTGAATCAGGTCCTTTGACTTTTTATATTTGTTGTGCCCAGGGCCGTTTCTACCAATAGGCTAAACTAGGCTGCCGCCTAGGGCGGCAAAAGGAGGAGGGCGGCAGAAAACGTGAGCTTGGGATTCGGAATGAGTCATTTTAATGAGTACCTGTACTTTTCATTTAAAGCACTGCTCACATGCATCTCAAGGAATGCTGCAGCGGGTCCTCCCTTCACCCACTTTTGTGAGCGATATATCATGCTTTTTATTGACCCTATTACCTGCATCGCACTGTGGGAAAAGCCACTCTGGTCTTCTCAGCTGGTGGACAGAATTCAGACCATTTGTCCTAATGCAGCCTTCACGATGACTTTAGCGCCCAAATACACAACGTGTACAACAGACTGTTCACAATAAAAGCCACACACTTCCAACCACACAGCCTACAGGCCGTAGCCTACAGCTCACGTAAGCGCGGGTTTCAGTGCCCTCCTGGCAGTTGAAAACCAACATAAATATTGCAACATAATAAAATACAACACAAGCATGCACAGACGGCCCAGGCTCTACAGAGTAATCGCTTCCGGGGCAGCAGAGGGTGAATTCTTCATTGGTCTGTGTCTTTTCCGGAGCGTGCTGTTTATTGCTAACCAATCACACAATTGTATGGGGCAGTGCAACCAAACCCCAATTCCCTCCCAGTACCGACCATGTCAATCAGAATAAACCAGATTTCCGATTTCCTCTACCTGTCTTCACTTATTTCAAGGCGGTTAAAGTTCTTCGTATATTGAAGTGGGTCAGTCGTAAGCAAGGCGTACGGATTTTAAAGATGCTCTTTATCGGACGACGAAAGGTAAGAACACTTTTGGGAACATCAAACCGCACCTGCTGCGGCAGGGTTGTTACGTGCGAAACTTGGAATTATTTTGACAACATCAGTGACAGGTATTTGTAAAGTGGAGAGTAAAGTGAAAAATCCCAGTGTAGAGTCAAGGGCTTAATTTGTCGCCTGTTCGTCTCTGAATGATGTGCAAAAGGTGCCTAGAAAAAAAATCCAATTATTTTCATATTAACAACTAATCGTGTGAGTGGGCGTGGTGCTTTGAATGCCTTTGCAAGGCGTTTGAGAATCTCATTGTTTTTACCTTAGAGAGTGTCTACACAGCACTTTAAGCAGCGGCAAGTGCCGTTCGTTTTTTTTTTTTATCGAAATGTGTGGTGACTTAGCTTTCATTTCAAATTCTTTTGGTAAAATTAATGATATAAATGGAGCAAAGCAAACATCTGAAACGTGCATACAGTGTTATAAATAGAGCAAAGAAAATGTGTCAGACAACTATAACAGTATGGAGTTTGACACTTCTGTCCATGAATATCTTCTTTTGAAGTACCCACTGTGGATTTTACTCTGTCTAAAAGTGGAGGTCAATTTCCAACCAAACTGGGAAAGATTTTTCAGTTTCCTAATTCCATATCACTATTAAAGAGTGTTTTCTGGCTCAGAAAAAAATTCGCTCCATCAGGGCTATCTTATGCTATTAAGTGAGGGACATGTTTAGAAATATAATTAACAGATTCTGCAAATTAAGACTTACTTAAGCACTTCTATATTCCTTATTTTCTTATTGTACCTGATTGGATGACTTGTTTACCTCTTCCTTATTATCCATAATGTTTGTTATATGCTGTTGCTTTTATTTTCGTCACATCTTGTTGACATATGTAAAGCGTTCTGACCCTCATACGTGTTACAAAAACTGCTAAACAGTAATGGGACACAAAGTTGAAATAATGTGGAGTATTGCCAGCTATACACGGGGGAGGTGTTCTTTGGGTTTAGCGTTCCATTTTGGTCTGTGACTGAGGCATGCAAGCCTGGTATCATTAAGAGGCCATGGTAGTAAAAGGGAGGGGGCGGCATTTTTCAATTCTTGCCTAGGGCGGCAAAACACGTAGAAACGGCCCTGGTTGTGCCAATTAGTACTCCGATCACATGAACCAAGAAAATGTAATTAAATCTAGGAGAGAAAGCCTACAAACTGTTGTGGTAAACCTAGTGGATGGGGTCAGTCAAGTTCTCAGTGATTAGCTGGATTGGAGAGGTTTTGCTGGAACTTGTTCAGCAGTTTCAGGGCGACTCAAAGATCGAGCCTGTTTCTAAATTTAACAAAACGTGTTGAGCAAGGAAAGACAAGACACAACATATACAGCATCTGATGCCATCTAGTGGCATTAGCTGCCTCATAATCATTATTCAGAACAAGTCTAATGTAAAATCTATCAATAAATCTGTCAATCTAAATATGCAGCCCTGAAAAAGCACAGGGTCTGGGGCAGCCACGGCCGCTGCAGAGCGGTGGTGCCGGGTGGGGGTGATTTCAAGAAATTACCACGAGGGAAAATTAAATAAATAATTATTTTTCCTTCCTGGTCGTCTCTCAAAATCCACCCTCACCTGGCCCCTGCTTTACCTACAGTGGCTGTGGCTGGTCTGGGGAATCAGAAAAATGCCCCCCCTACCACCTCCTTAATGATGGCCCAGGTGATCAGGTGCTTGCCCGTTTAGTGCCATAAAGGGCAGGTGGTGCTTACAAGGATAAGGTGAAAAAACAGGCTTCATATTCAAAAGGAAACATGAGTGGTATTTACAACCTGTTGTACCAAGATATCCTGAGATATGTGAATCGATTTTAGGCTAACTAGAAACTCAAGTGAAAGAGGCAGGCTTTTGGGCACTGACACTAAAATGATGGTGGGTTAATAGAAGATATTTTGGAAATGTATCCAATTAGATCGCTTTGCTGTGACCCGTAGTAAAGACTTTGCGCTCTTTCACTGGTTCCTAGATTTTCGATTGAGTAGTATGGCCCTGTTTTTATGCCTACAACACTGACAGCCCCAATAATCTAATTCATTCTATAAATAGTTTATTTATAGGTTGTAGAGACCATAAACCCTTCGTTTAAATAAAAACAATAGCTCTTACGCCCTACGTACTACAATTTGTCAGGACACAAAAATTTAAAATATGAAAAAATTTAACCAAGGCACCAAGATTTGGCATATTAATTAATTAAACACACTAATTCCAGCATCCCCACAAAGATCATCCAGGCTGCTAATAACTGAAGCAATGCATTTTCGCTTTGCATTATGAAGTGTTGAATACTTACATAGTCTACAATTATAGGTCTGGCACCAATTCCTGACCTTTTCCTCATTTCCCACAGAGTCCCTACGTGTTTTAAATCAGAATTGAGTAAAATCACAGCTGGCAGCTGTATCCACAATCATATCTCGATAGATAGCTGTAATGCCAACTACATAAGCTTTGCAGTATTGAATAGAGGACAATTTCCTCTACAAAGCACTTGTAGTGGTGGTGTAGCCGACTGAGTATTTCACACTTATATCACTGAAAAAATGTCTCAAAGCGGGCAGCTAGTTTCACAGTTCTACTTATCACAGGTCCCTCAATTGCTACAGCTGGGTCTTAACTGGCGCCACACTGATTTCAATTCATAAAAATCACACATCAGGATATTCAGTTTAAGTTTAGAAAAAAGCTCAAAGGAAGCAAAAGCAAAGTAATTCACCTAATGGAAACTAGCTGACAATCAACATGCTCTATGAGATTCCATGCATAGGTCCTCATTATGAGCCACCCAGTAAATGGGCTGGATTTTCCCTACCCCTGGAGATATTAATAACCTGGTTACTCCAGAGGTACAGCACATCTGGCCATTGTGAGTTGAAACCTGGGGGCCAGTAAAAAAAAAAAGAGGAATTTTTGGGAATTGGTAGTTTTAGGTCTGATTCCCCTGGTGATTCCTCATTTTGGGCCACACTTTGGGCCATATTATCAAGAAAGCTAAAGTGGCGATAATGGGCTTGATAATATGCCCTTGTGAATTCCCATAGAAGCCCAGGTTCCGGTGTTAACCTGGGCTTCTATGGGAATTCACAAGGGCATATTATCAAGCCCATTATCGCTGCTTTAGCGGCAGTTTCCTGCCGATAAAAGTGGCGATAATGTATCGCCCCTTTCTTTATAATATGGCCCTTCATTCCAGAGATTTTGCATGTTCGTAGCAATTGACCTCCATAAAACTCAAATGCTCCTATTTTGCCAATATGTATTCTAAATTTTAATAAATCATATTTCAAGTACCAATCTGAATAAGAAAATAGTTCAAAAAGACACGTTACGATTGACAATTTAAATATTTAAAAATGAATCAATATAACAAACGCTATTCAAAATAAGCAAACACTTTCTATCACATATAGGAAGATGATAACACCATAAAAACCATCAATATATAGACAGCAAATAAATAAACAAAATCATAAAATGAACATTACCTATTCAATAACCTTAGTTAGTCAAATTAAATAAAATTTTGAATTTCATAGCTTAAATTGTGGTAAGTGAATTGATGATCCAAAAATACAATCACTAACAAAAATTGCGATAAACAAAAAGCCCCCACAAAAAAGCAAAAATAAATAAGAGAATAATAGAACATCCAATCCGACTCCAATAACCCAGGAAAACCTTATTAAACCCATGAATATAGAAACATTAAATAAAACTTTCAGGTACGCAGTAAAAACAAGGAAAACATAAACTATAACTTTTGTTAAAATATAACTAAATTTGTTTTCCTTCAAAATGAATACATAACATTTAAGTTAAAAATATCATCAAACGTTAGCAAAATAAAATCTATAACAGGAAAAAACACCAAAAAAACACAACCCTCTTATGAAACAATACACAGAAAAAAAGCACTACATCAATGTTAAACAGCTGCAACAGACATATAATTACTAATAAACATAACATTTCACAATAGCACTTCACAATAACTCATAATATCACAAACTATCCAACACATGCTGCTACACTAAAAAGAATAAATAACAACATCCAACTACAAAAATTAGCCCAAGGGCCGGATGTATATATTGGCTACATCACAATGGTGATGAAGCATCCCAAGATAATGTCTCACTCACCAAATTTAAATACACGCAGATCTTAGGTTTAATTATGGTGGAGATTACTCCATCTCTGCCGTGATTAAATCCCTCCTTAGATGGGCAGAATTAGAGGACAGTTTTCACAGCCCATCACCGCCACGAAAACCCTGATGACAATGGGCACTAAAAACTATTGAAAACCATGGGAGTGGACTCTCATTGCTTGGGTGCATTTTTTTATTTTCATAAAGCAAATTTCACTTCGCAATTTTCTGTTTGTGTAAATAAAAAGGAAAACTGTTTGGTGCATGGATACATCATGTTGATGGACCCCTGCACCAAACTGTAAACAGCATTGACAGGAGGTGGCATGGCGGTGGTCCCTGCCAATGCTTTTGAAACGACCACCAGCCTGTGGTTTTGCGTTTCCTGCCAGAAGAAAGCCATAGGATTATGGTCCATGCATTGGTAACCTCTCGGCTGGAGTATGCCAATTGCCTCTACCTGGGGTTGCTTGGCTACCTGACACGCAGGCTGCAGATGGTTCAGAATGCGGCTGCGAGGCTAATCCGCCCCACACTTGAGACAGCTTCATTGGCTCCCAGTGGCCAAAAGAATTGAGTTTAAGGCACTCATGCTCGATTTTCGAGCCATTCATGGCAAAGACCCAGGCTACCTCAGGCTGAGGCTTAGACTATATCGAGAGGAGCGGACCTTGTGATCAAATCAGCAGCGTCTTCTCTGTGTCCCACATTTTGCAAAGATGCGACAAGGGGTCAGGTCCTTCACAGTAAGGACTGCCAAACTATGGAACACCTGTGTTTGTTAGAAACGGAACATGAGTTTAGAAAGGTCCTAAAAACCTGGCTCTTTAGGCAGGTGGGAGTAGTCTCATGAGGTGCTCAAGTCTCTCTAGTCTGTTTTGCTAGCACCGGGACACCGCAGTTGAGTTAGCCGTGCGCTTTATAAATGGCCATTGATTTATTGAATGAAATGAAATTTGATTTGTAGAGCGCATGGCTGCCCGAAAGCGTCCCAGCGCTTGCTTAGGGAACCTGTCCTTGCATTCCCCTGCGAGATAACCCATTACTGGGCATCCCCAAGGTGAAAGCCAGGCATCCCGCTGCGAGGGGCCATTGTGGAGATTAAGCAAGCTATTGCCCAGAGTTACAGAGTGGGACTCCATGATTGGAATAGGCACCGAGGCAAGAATTGTCAGGTCCGGGGAAATTTGAGCCCAAGACCCGCCGAGGCGGGGAATTGAACACTGGTCCGGGCCACACCTCTGCATCAGGGTCTGCCGCTCCAACCACTTGAGCCACACTTCTCCTATTGATTGATTCATGGCGTCACATCGGATCACCATGCTTCTACCACACGGTCAAGTGCTCATTTCCAGGCCATAGCCATGCGTCATTTGGCTAACACTAGGGCCAGATCCACAATCCTTGTACCAATTTATGTGTTTTAGGTCTGGGGAATAACCCTAGAATACAGGTTTCTAATGTACCCGGTAGAGAGTGCCCTAGTGTAGTGTTCAGTGCCTCAATCACCGCGTCCCAAAACGGACACATCTGAGAGCAGCCCCAAACCATATGTATGAAGTTGGCGTCCAAGTGTCTGCCTTGTTGACAAGCCTGGGGCCCAATGCTGTATACCACTTGGATCTTATGCAGTGTCATATATGTCATGGGCAAATAATTAAATTGAGTACATTTTAATGGCATGTTTTTAGGAAAAGCCAGCATCCTGCACCATTCAGGGTCTGTCATCTCACGTTAAAAGATCCTTTCCCGTCTACTCCTTAGGTTGGATAGTAAGCTTGTGTCATCTCCGAAAGATATCAGTAAAACAAGGTGACCAGTTGTCTAGCAGATCCCAGTGAGACCAACAGCTGAAGGACTGCATGAGACTTGGGTACGTCCTCAGAATGTTCATGTCATAGCCTTGTACATAAGGAATTGGCCTGGCTGTAAATCAGACTGAGCCATCAAGTCCTCCATTGGTAAGAACGTGCCCTGTTGATATCTGTCCCCAGCCATCACCAGCCAAGCTTTAGTCCAGGCCGACAGCTGTCTGGCTGTAAAACAGATACTGTTTCACCGTGAGGGTCCCACCAAAGGAAGCGGAGGAGCATACAGTGGCATACCCGCTGTCTTCAGCACACATCTGCACCAGCATCTCAAGGCCGCTGACAGTAGCAACCCTGGACACGTGATCAACTCCACCTGGCACAGCAATTTCCACAGAAGGTTTCCCAAATGGGTTGATTGGCCCATCGTTCCCAGCTACCCCCTGATTCACCCCACAGTGTAATTCACTGGAGCTGGGAAGCCAGGAAGTACAGTTCAAAATCTGAGATGCCTAGTCCAACCTCCAAAGGGGGCCATCGGAGGACAGCCAGTGATACCTGATGACAACCGCTATCCCATATCAGGTCTCGTAACAGGGTGTCCAATTGTTTAAACCAGGAGATTTGCACCCCCAGTGGTAGGCTGACGAAATAGAGAAGCTACGGGAGCATAACCATCTTAGACACCTGGATCTGGGCCATAATATAAGACTTGAGAGCACCAAAAAGGTATGCAAAACTATAAGGACCGAAGGGCTTTCCCTAAATTACCTTCTTGTAGGTCCTCCAGTGAAGAGAAAATCTGGGGGCATATTAGCAAGAACCTCGTTAAAATTATCGCCATTTTAGTGGCAGAAAACTGCCACTAAAAAGGCGATAAGTGGCTTGCTAATATATGCATTATAGAATTCCAATAGAAGCCCAGGTTAGATGTCCTACACATCTAACCTGGCCTTGTATTGGAATTCTATAACGCATATTAGCAAGGCCATTATCGCCATTTTAGCTGCAGTTTCCTGCTATTAAAACGGCAATAATTTTAGCGAGGTTCTTGTCAATATGCCGCCTGTAATCTTAAATAGGGGAAGGAGGTGGGGGTCCATGTTAAGTCCAGAGGGAGGTCCGGTGGATGAATTGCACTAGGGGCACCAGGAAAACATGTGTCTGAGCTCCATTAACTATGAGTCCTGACACGGTCTCAAAGTCCTTAAAAATGTCTTGCGCTTGTGTAATGCCCATGTTACCATCTCTTAAATAGAGGAATATATCATCTCTATAGAGACAACAAATGTGTTTGGTTCCATCGATCTCTATACCAGAACCTCAGCCTTCCTGTCTAAAGAGTTCTGATAAGGGCTCAATGGGCAGAGCAAATAACTAGGGGGATAACGGACACCCATGTCTAATGCCTCAATGCATCCCATATTGCGATGAATATGTGTTACGGGATACAGTCGGAAAACCGCAGGCTCAGTCACGCATTGTCCGACATCACAAGCGTAACCATGCTTGCCTTAATCATACATATGCCTTAACCACGCATTTGGTTGGTTAAAGCATAAGCATGGTCTAGTTTCTGGCTGGCTGGCGGAAGCAGGAAGAGGAAGGATTGGGAGAGGATGTGATACAATAAGGTAAGTGGGATTTTGCAGGGCGGGGGTAGTTTGTATGGGTTGGTGGAAGTTTTCAGAGCTGGAGGTCAGGTAGTTTTCAGGGCTGGGGGGTCTGGTAGTTTTCTGGGCTGGGAGGGTCGAAGGAGTTTTAGGGCTCAGGGCACGGGACCGGAAAGGGCAGTTTTCAGGCTGAGGGGGCAGTTTGACTGGGGCAAGGAGAGGTGGGGGTAGGTTTGGGGGGGGCTGGTTTTAGGGCTTAGGGAGTAGGGCTGGGGTCTGAGTAATTTTGAGTAGGCTGGATTTTAGGTCTTAGGGCAGGGGACAGGAAAGGGGCACTCTTCAAGCCGAGGGGGCAGTTGGGCTTGGGCAGGGGGGAAGTAAAGTTTAAGGGGGTGGAAGCTGGTTTTAGGGCTCATGGAGGGGGGCTGGGGTCAGAGTAGTTTTTTGGCATTAGGGGGTTGCGTTTTAAGGATCAGGATAGGGGGTCTGGTTTAGTTTGTAGGGCTGGAGCAGGTAGAATAGACTGCAGGAGGTACACATTTTAGGGCTCATGGCTGAGGGGCAGGAGTGTGATTTTTACCAAACACGTCCCTTTACCAATCACCCACACACAGAAGAGAACAGAAGTAACTTAAGACAAAATCCTAAACGTACTACTTTTGGTATTCACAGAAGTTAGGAGTTTGTCTTAGGACAAAGTTAAGACAGACTTAAGACAGACTTAAGATAAAATCCTAACTTAAGTTTGTCGTAAGTCTGTCTTAAGTTTGTCTTAAGTCTGTCTTAAGTTTTCTTAAGTCTGTCTTAAGTCTGTCTTAAGACAAACTTAAGACAAAATCCTAACTTCTGTGGATACCAAAAGTAGTAAGTTTAGGACTTTGTCTTAAGTTAGTTCTGTGAATCAGGCCCAATGTCATGGTTAAGATCGCATGGTTCCAGAAAGTGTTGATGAGCCATGCGGTGTTCCATCACACAACCATGTGTTACCAGCCTTGGTTGTGTCGCTGCTTATCTGCGGGACTAATCTGGGTTTTTCCTATTCGCGTGTTTGTTCTGTTGGTTAAGTGCCACCCCACACGTATTCTGTCAATCATTTAACTCAGGCCTAAATTGCAAGATATGCTTGACCACATATTTCTTACTCTGGGTTGATGGACTCTGGGTTGATGGAGAGGTCATATCAAATGATTTCAACGACAGAGATTTGATTTTGTTTGCATGCACACGTATCATTGCTTACATCTATATCAATATTAAACAAATATATTCTAATGAATAGAAAACATCTGAATCCAAGTAATGTAAGAAATTATGTGTTTGTTACTGAACAGCATTTTGGGAAAACTTGTAAAACTACAAATACAAATGTATGTACAATTTTATCATATGTGTAATTGTAATAATTCTGAAGGCAAACACTTTTTTTTTCTTGGAGAAAAAAATCTATACCATTTGCAACATAATGCATAGTTTAGAATGGTTTTATGCTTAAAGAGATGTTTAGAAAATGTACATACAATCAAATATAAAAATTGATACTTTACAAAATGATATGATTAAAACATTATTTATATTGTAAATTAGAGTAACTTTTTAAATGGACAAAAAATACAAATAAATGCTAACAGTTCATGGTTATAAAATGAACTATTCCTAATATAAATCTTAGCCACATTGCAGAAAGTATTATACTCAGGTAAAGGCTGATCTAGTAATCCCACTCCAAATGTGACCACATTTGAGGGTCAGATTTACTATTCGCACTACAAACTGAAGCACACTGGGGAATAGGTTAGAGTTTGCGGGTTCATTTTCCTACTCTGCTTCCGGTCCTAATCACATTGAAAGTGTTGGACTTTGCATGGGGTCATAATTACTATTCCAACTCTGAACCTTACCACACTGGGAAAAGTGTTGGACTTGAATTACCTACTGCGTTGTGCTTACATTTACCATTAACATTCAAACCTAACCGACTTGGGGAAAGTATTGAACTGTGAAGAAGTTGGTCAAATTCACTATTTCTACTCTAAATTGTTCAAATTTGGGAGTTTTAGGTTTATTACTTCCAAACATTAGGAAAGTGTTTGTGTTTGGGGTTAAAATGCAATGTTCCTTCTCCAAATTAACCACATTGGAAAAAGTGCTGGACTTTGGGGTTTCAGAATTACTCTTCCCACCCACTCCAAATGTAACATAGCATAACATGTGTATTTGTAAAGTGCAGATTCAGCTGTAGGTATCTTGGCACTCAATACCAGATGTGTATTGTTACCCAACTCAATGGTACTCACTATATCGACCTCCAATGGATGAAAGGCTGCTTGGGCCCACCAGGATTTGAACCTAGGACCATGAGATCAAACATAGGTCTCTGCAGTAGATGCATTATTCCAGTGAGCGGCCAGATCCAGGTAGGAAACAACATTGGAGGGGAAATTGTAGGACTTTGGGGGTTCAGATTTACGATTTCAGCACCAAATATAACCTCATGGGATAAAGTTTAGGCAACTGACCCTTGGAGTCTACTTCTCTTCCTGTGTCAATAAGGAGCAGGTACTAACCTTCAGATCTCCTCACAGCTCGCAGGCAGCAGATCGTGTTCTTTTCTAATCTTCGCAGGTACAGTAAGTTTTCTGAGGAGGTGTCTTGTGATACCACATTCATGTCTGGCACCAGCTCGTGGATGGGGGTGACTCCTGGAAACTCCCTAACTAATGGGGTAAAAGTTCCAAGAAGCAACTTAATCCACCTTTTCAGCAGTTCTAATCTGACCTACTGGAAACAACCCTAAAATATCCCCCCATTCCAAAAAAACAAGATGGAGAACGCTCCTCCTCTTGACAAACTCTCCCTGTTCACTCAGGGGAGTAACAAGTGTAATAAGAAGTCAGTGGTCATTTGAAACCAGTTCTGGGCATAGCATTCCCCCAACTGGGTCTGGTGTTAGCCTCACCAGGGAGGGCAAAGCCATACCTCTTTGAAGTAATTTGAGTTTCTGTGCCCAAGTCAGATGGTCGTCCTGCCAGGGAACGAAAATACCTCTAGACTCCCAGGCCACGATCTATGCTCCATGAGCAGATTCCACAGCTCTTTCACACATAATTCAGTCCAAGTATGGTTAGGCAGTCACCGGAGAGCTTATGCAAATTAACCTCCAGCAGCTTCAGGCAGGGTAATGGTAACTTTTTAAAAGTTGCATTTCCAATATATTTGACACAAATCCGACATCACCATTAGATTGCATTTTTATCAAATATAAAAATAAGTGAATATAGTCTGTAGCTGAAACAGGTCAAAAGCTATAGATTAAAGTAAATAATCTAAACTATGACTCTTCCTTTGTACCAGTTACAGCCTGATCAGAAACAATGTCAATTTGAGCCTAGTCACTGTGGTAACATGCAATTTCTAATGTCACTCATGTTCCACTTTTAAATATTATACACCCCAATCACATTTTTGAATAGTGATTATAAAATCATTATTAAAGTCCTATATCAACGAGTCACAACTTACGTATAAGATTAAAAAGGGTATATTTCCAATAGACAGCTATTTACAGGCACTCATTTTGTAGCAGAGGCAATTGATTATCTTTTTTAGATACAGAACCCTGCTGTGATCAATATACACGATGCAGAATAGTCTTTAGACCTTGTCAGCAGGGAAACTTTGATGGATGTTAACAAGAATGGGATTTCCCTTCCAGGTGCAAAGGATGGTTGCCGACTATAGAAGGAGTCAGCGGTGACTCTGATAATTAATATAATTTAGCAGAAGATATAAGAATTATTTGTGGGACCACACAGGGCAGTCCCATACCTCAAATTCTTTTGTGATGTTGATTGAACCTTTGGCCATTACACTCAGCAAATATCCTAACCTAGCATTAGGCCATCCTTCTGTAGCTACAAGATATACAGTTTTAGAAATTATAGCACATGTATTTGGCTGGAAACTATAAAATATATCCAAATGAAAATAACGTATTATTTTTGAACTATGCTTCTTCATAAAAAAAATTAATGTTTTGTAGAAAGATTGAATTTACTCCTATTTATGCTCATAGGAAGGGGGCGTGACTTAACTGCCTAAAATGGCTGCCTCAGCTTAGTGTGGCTATGAGATCACTCTTTGCATCGCTACTCTCATCGCAGAGCAGAGGCCTTGCATTCAAGTGAAGACTCTGTAGGATTCCGGGGCCTTTATCAGCGCTCGACAAATGCTGGTGCCCATCCATGTAAGGCGATAGTTACAGAGGTTACCCACCAGCACCGGTGCTTGGCTACATCTCTGGGCCATGCTCCCCTACTCCATAGGAGATGGAAAGTGGGGTCTTACCTCACAATTGTAGCACCAGCTTTTTGGAGACCCCTCCCGACTGGAGGGTCAAAGCCAGTGGTGCAGGGAACACCTGGAATCTACGGGTTCTCCTTCTCAATATTACGCTACCCAAGAGACCAGGACAACTTCGCTATGGAGGGAAGTAAGTTATTTTATTAGCTCGAGCCAAGGACAAGGTCCCAGAATGGCACTAAGACAATTCTACGGAGACTGCTGCTTCACTCCGCAGTGCACACACAATTATTGCACTAGCCACACCCTTTACACAATACAAGTTCCTCATCAGACAAATTCCTCATTGACCTTCACCCACCTTTCCCAGAGAGGAGTTGGTGGTGCCCAGACCCCCTTAGAGGGCATCACAAGGGCCCCCTTTGCACCTGGTGTTCAGACTAGTCTGGCCATCCCATTCTTCTGCATTTGGGGTCCTGACGCTCACGCTGCTCAGAGAGTTAGGCTTCTATGATCCGGAGCTTTTCCTACCTGTCCCCCCAGACTGACGATGGCGAGACCAGGAAGGTGCATCTGTGTCATAAGCTACCTACATGGATCCGAGAGGATTCCAATGGGGGGCAACACTAGTTCCCATATCCTCCTGAGACTTGACCTCGGTGAATAGGAGAAGACACTGCATTGGGTGACAAATTCCAGGGGGAAAGGTGTTGGGATGGAGAGAGTGTGAATAATCAAAGATGTTGTGGCAACAGGCATTCACACCAGTCTGATGAATGATACCAGCATATATGGTACCTATAATTAAACGAATAATAAAGCTGTAGTCTAGGATTAACTCTATCTCTTTTCAAATCTCAACCAACAATTAGTTTTGCTGTTGTTTTGTTTTCATATAGATTGTTTGTAGAGGCCCCTTCATCAACATTCTCGAAATTGTAATGAGTATGATTTCAGCACTAAGCCCACCAGCAAATTTGAATGGGGTTAGCTCCAACCACGTCCTCTCTGGCAGAGCCCTGCCTACAGTATGTACAAGTTGAACAAAAAAACTGGTTACCTTTTTTTGCAGCACAATGTTGCAACTGAGCTCAGTGCATTGTAAAAACATGTCTGTTAATGCATCTCTCCTTTTCTTCTTGTTCTTTTTTCCATCAAGGTGCAAGACTAATGCTGGCCGTTCTTAAGAGTGAGGCCAAGTTTCTGCTCACTTTGGCTCCTGACATCCTCTTAATTGGGCATCTTAGCCAGGCCAAAACATAGATTAGGCTAGTTACCTACTTCTACTAGCCAGTCATGTCCCAAAAGTTGTCGTAGTTTTGCAACTCTTGTGTCGCCTTCCAAGCCAGTGGCAAAGCAAGTGGCCACCTAAAGGACCCCTTAATTCGACTTCCAGTGGATGTAGTTCCCTTTGAAAGGATAGGGGTTGTTGTTGTTGGCCTCCTTGATCCTCAATCCGCATCAGGGAACAGATTTATACTGGTGCTAGCGGATCATGCCACCAAGTACACTGAAAAAATTCCCATTAGGAATGCTCCTGCAGTGGCTAGGCCCACCATTGGTATCTTTATCAGAGTGGATTTTCGTAAGGAGGTGGTGTCAGACAGAGATACATACCTCATGTATGGCTTCCTGAAAGCCATATGGGCTGAATGTTACTGGCATACAAGTTTATCACTCCCTATAATCCACAAACTAATGGTTTAGTTGAGAGATTCAACAATACCATGAAAGGTATTATTGGTGGACTGTTAGGAGATGGGATGTCTTACTGCCATGCCTGCTTTTCGCCTACAGTGTAGTCCCCCTTTGAACTTCTGTTTGGTCATCCTGTAAAGGGACCATTGTGTCTAATGATGGAAGGCTGGGAGAGACTTCTCAAAGAGCCTCAACAATCTACAGTGGACCATGTTCTTGTCTTTCGTTCAAGGTTGGCTGGATACATGAAAAAATTATCCAAAAACCTTGAGGCCAGCCATGAGCTCCAGAAGCTTTGGTATGACCAAAAGGCTGCACTGATGGAGTAACTACTGGGGCAGGAGGTAGGGGTTTTGGAGCCTGTGGTTCCTAGGGCGCTCCAGGACAAATAGAATGAGCCCTACACTATCCTAAAAAGAAAAGGGGAGGTCACCTATCTGGTGGACTTAGGCTCTTTCAGGAACTCCAAGAGGGTCATCCATGTAAACAGCCTTAAACCTTATCATTACAGGATTGAGGTGGCTATGCTGATGTTCACTGATGTATATTAAACAAAACAACTGCCAGTACTGCTCAAAACAATCTAAATGTTTAGCAACGAACAATAAACTAAATACTGTCCTGCAAAGACTAGCCGTTCAGTCTAAATTAATTCTTCAAATCAATTTATTTATTCCAATTTTTTCTTTTTACAAAATTTAGTATATTTCACATTGGTTTTTGAAAACTTAATTGGGTTTATTTACAAGGAGTGCTCCTATTTATATGTGTTTCTATATACAACAGGGTGTAACAAAAGTAATATCAAGGGAGGAGGGGTTATTGGTGAGGAATCGAACATTCATTTCACACTCATCCACTTCCAATCTCATGCATTCTCAAGATGTGGTCAAAAAGAAAAGGAAAAGGAAGAATTTAAAGAAGAGGTGTGTGTGAGCGTGGCCCTACCCTAATTGTTTAGAATCTTTTGGATTAGGCAGGGGCACCTAGTATATAGTCAAACTAATACAAGTATTTTTCACTATATAACAGCCATCACAAATAGTTCTTTTACAAAACATCCATAACAGTATGATTGGCTAACAGATAAACACACACAAGGTTGACACGTTTCAAATCCCCCAAGTATGGGGATAATCCTCAGGACCAAAGAAGAAAATGAATCTGACAAGATAAAAACAAGCATTCTTACTATCAAACATATACTTAGCGATCTTCAAATTAATGCTCAGTCTGACACCACACTGAAGAAATACCTGTGTCATCTAGTTGTGTGTAGGATCTGTGGATGGTAACAGAGAGGAAGATAGGGACAGTCAATTTAAAAAATCCCCACAGAAAACAGAACATGAGAATAAAAAACACATTGTCTCGAGTACTCACTATTTTATTGGAGGACACGGGTCTAGAGAGTGTCTCAACACTTCTGAATTCCGTTTGTTTGAATGCAGGAAAGCAAAGGGGATGGGAGGGAGTTTTTTCAAAAAATGTTGCCCCTTTTCATTCATTTATCTGCACGAGGGGAAGGAATCTGAAAAAAAACACAATTCGTCCATTGGAAATTTTGGTTGGGTGGTTTAAAAAGTTAAAAGTCCAAATCAAAGGAATAACGTTGATGTTACAAATAAAGCGAACATGGTCAAGAAGAACCGATAAACCGATTTTTTCTATTGCAGTGGACCTGCTTGAGAACTCAAGATGTTTAGATGAAACACTGTTTGTTTGAAACATCACATTACGGAAACGGAGGGATGTAAGCCCGTTTTCGAGTTAGGTTTGCTCGTGTAACGAGCCCTTTGTACACCACAGAGATTACAGCACTGACCCAGAGTCCCTGAGTGGACACAGCGCCGTTTGGACGAACCAGGGGACGCCAAGCACCGCCACCAGTCGCGCCGCCGCCTCGGGACTCCAACTCCCGACGGGCTCAGCGGCGGCGCGTTCCCCGACGCGTCATACGCGCCGGGAGGGGCAACATAAAGTCGGAAGCCCTCGGTGGAGCGGGGGGAGCCCTTTGTACACCACAGAGATTACAGCACTGACCCAGAGTCCCTGAGTGGACACAGCGCCGTTTGGACGAACCAGGGGACGCCAAGCACCGCCACCAGTCGCGCCGCCGCCTCGGGACTCCAACTCCCGACGGGCTCAGCGGCGGCGCGTTCCCCGACGCGTCATACGCGCCGGGAGGGGCAACATAAAGTCGGAAGCCCTCGGTGGAGCGGGGGAGCCCTTTGTACACCACAGAGATTACAGCACTGACCCAGAGTCCCTGAGTGGACACAGCGCCGTTTGGACGAACCAGGGGACGCCAAGCACCGCCACCAGTCGCGCCGCCGCCTCGGGACTCCAACTCCCGACGGGCTCAGCGGCGGCGCGTTCCCCGACGCGTCATACACGCCGGGAGGGGCAACATAAAGTCGGAAGCCCTCGGTGGAGCGGGGGGAGCCCTTTGTACACCACAGAGATTACAGCACTGACCCAGAGTCCCTGAGTGGACACAGCGCCGTTTGGACGAACCAGGGGACGCCAAGCACCGCCATCAGTCGCGCCGCCGCCTCGGGACTCCAACTCCCGACGGGCTCAGCGGCGGCGCGTTCCCCGACGCGTCATACGCGCCGGGAGGGGCAACATAAAGTCGGAAGCCCTCGGTGGAGCGGGGGGAGCCCTTTGTACACCACAGAGATTACAGCACTGACCCAGAGTCCCTGAGTGGACACAGCGCCGTTTGGACGAACCAGGGGACGCCAAGCACCGCCACCAGTCGCGCCGCCGCCTCGGGACTCCAACTCCCGACGGGCTCAGCGGCGGCGCGTTCCCCGACGCGTCATACGCGCCGGGAGGGGCAACATAAAGTCGGAAGCCCTCAGCGTCGCGGGACGCGAGCGGGACGCCCGGGGGCTAAGCCCGGGCGAAGGGCGGGCCCTCTACGGCCCTCCAAGGCCGGAACAGGCCGGGCCGGGCCACCCCCCTTAAATTGTGTCCCAGCCCACCAGACTCATAACTATGGCCAAAACAGGAATTGAAGCTCCATGCATGGGTGAAGGGAGCATAATCTCCGGCCCTTTGGATAAATTTTTCACCAAAGTTAAAAGCGACATTGACAGAGACCTTGCCTTGGCAGAGAGGCGTATGTTAAGACGCCAATCTATTGAGCTACTTAAAAACAACGCACTCATACCACTTCCGACACCCATTCCCGAGCTTAGCCCACTAAATTCTACCTTGAAAAACACGCTAGAGGATTTAATGAATACTGACAACGTGCCCTCGCTCTTTCAATCCTATTTTCCCCCAAACAATGGATCTCTGCATTCATCCCCTCCAAAAACGGATAATTTCACAACCAAGGCGTCCGCCGACCTTATAGATTTGGTTACGCCAAATCTCCCAAAAATAGCGGAGTTTGTGGGGCCTGATATAATAGACATTCCTTCCTCCCAGGTTTCCCCAAAGATTTCCATGTTCCACCCTTCCCCAGCGGTAGTAAAGTCAAATAAAGTGTCTAAAGGGAAACAGAAATCTAAAAAGAACCAGGTTATCATACGATCCCCACCAAATAAACGACGGAAAAAAATGCTAACAAAAAATAACACCAAAACTCAACCCTTGGCTAAGGACATACTCACAAAAGAACTACTACAAATTGCAGAAGGATTACCAAAACCACCACGGGAAAAATTAATTTCGTGTGTCCCGCCCACAATTAAAGACTTCGTGGATGCCATGGAACATCTTGTAAAAGCTTTATTATCACCGATACTCGAGAGAGTGAAAAGAATAGCTACTGAACTGCACACTCTCTCTGAGACTTTGACCCAAATCCAACAAATAAAGTCTGACCCCATGTTAAAAATTGGGGAAACATCCAAACAAGAAGTAAAAACAAAAACAAATACATTAAAACCCAATACCACCAAAATAGGGGGCGGGAAATCTACTGGTGAAAAATCGATCATAGATCAGATTCCAAAGAAGCAAACCCCGGTACTAAATCAAAATAATGCCCAAACGTCACCTCCCATAAAAAAGTCACTACCAACTCAAGGAACAGTTCCTTCTTCAAAAGCGCCTCCTCACACGCAGCCAAATGCGACACAAATAAATTCTCTCATTGCCTCAGCAAAAATGGGTAATAACACTCCTACCCGGGAAAAAACCAACCCTCTTCCGTCACAGGATAAATGGCCACGTAAAAGATACGTTGATCTTCCCCCGGCTGCATCGCAAAATGTTATTATACTAACGGGGGTCGCACCACTATCAAGCATAGGAGGCTATGAAAATCACCATAGCCTAAAAAATAAGGTGATTTTCTGGCTCAGGGAAAATAGGCCCCTACCCCCCCATATAAACGGGGATATAATCATGGTGAAAAGAACCAACTGGGTTGGTATTCGACCGAAAGATATTGATGGGGATGTGGTCATTATTACCTTTAAAGATCCTAGGGTCATTCCCCACATCACAGATTGGTTCTCGGGCCTCCATAAGGGACCGATTTTGCCAAAACCCTTAGCATATTTCTATCCAGAACCTTTAATGGCTTCAAAGACACATAAACCCTACTACCCTAAACACTCATTTGCGCAGCATGGAAAAAAACATCCTATTCCGCCAGTAAGAGACCAGTCATTTTTCCCCCCAAATGATCCTTTTCTACAGCTTATTCCACACTTTTATCCACAGGGAAATGTCAACCGCCCCTCTTTTTTCCATTCAAATTGGAACTTACCATGTTACAACTTTTTTGAGCCACTTCAAGGGATGGAGGATGTAGAATGACTCTCTCAAGAGAAGCAAGCAAAGGTTGGTTGTAGGAGACCTGAGAGTATTATCGCTCATCCCAATCATACTCAGGTTACTCACGCAAGGGGCCCAAATAAAAATTCCCCTCCAATTCGGGCAATAAATGGTTGCCAATCCACTGATAGGGGCAAAAAGAAAAGTCTAACTTCTAGTCCCATCAGTACAAATCTCAATTCATATGCAAATAATAATGCAGACAGGAAAAAAAACCCTAACTTACAGTTCCTATCGTGGAACCTAGCAGGACTTTATTCTAAAACTAGTTTACCGGATTGGATAAAGTTAGTCAACGAATTTTCAATCCTTTGTTTCCAGGAAACTTGGGCGATCTCTCCCATCCACCTACAAGGGTTTAAGACCTTCCACTCACCGGCCGTAGCGATCAAACAGGGCAGACACAAGGGGGGTTTATGTACCTATATTAGTACAGCAATCGGCCACAGGGTCAGAAAAATACTATTGAGAGATTCCTTCCAAATAATAGTACTGGACATTGCCCCGTCATTGTCATTGATAATTATCAATTTCTACAATAACCTCCCTGTAGATCAACTGGAGAGAGTTATGCACAATTTACATCAGGCCTTGTTCAGGTTCAAAGAAAAAACGGGTGGAGAGTCTGCAATTCTCTTAGCGGGCGATTTAAACTGCCATATCTGCCCAAACACAGAAAGAGATGCCTGCGATATCTATGATACTTACGCTTCAGACCCTGGTACTTCTACCTTCAGCCATTTCATGCACACAAAATCAGGGGATCTTATTAATACTTTTTTGACCTCTTTTAACTTATACCTGGTAACGAGCTCCTGCAGACCCCATGCCTCTCTAAACCAACCTTTCATGGGAGAGGTAGGAACACTATCATAGACTTCTTATTCTTTTCAAAAGCACACGCGTCGCTATTACTAGATTGGAACACACTGGACCATCTATATAGTGACCACTACCCCTTGACCATGATCATGGACTTATTGGGATCATCGGTGAGTTCTAACTCACACAAAGATACCTACAAACAACCAATTATGCTGGGAGCCAAAAACGGTTACTGTCTTAAATGGGATAAAATCAACCCAAAAAATCTCCTAAAGAATTTAGTCAACAAAAGGAGGGAGGAGATTGGCACTTGTCTCTCAATTAAGGAGAATCCCGAAAAAGTCTGTGAAGCTTTTATTAAAATTCAGGGCACCCTGAAAGAACTTTTAACGAGACAGTATAAAACAACCACATTTCTTCAAAATGGGTGGTTTGATTCAAAGTGTACAAAGGCGTTGAATTCCCTAAAGAACCTGCTGCGTGCCCATCCCAAACCTCTTTTAGAAGTACGCCAGGCAAGAAAAAAATATCACCTAGCTATTAAACAAAGAAAAAGGGAATTGAGACAGGAAGCATGGCATAACTTGGTGGAAACATCGAAGATAGGGGATATGTCAGCTTTTTGGAAACTCATTAATTCCCCTTTGCCATGGGTAAAAATGCCAGAGAGGAACCTGGACATGGCAATAGATGGAGAGATGTGGGCGGACCATTTTCAGAACCTCTATAATAAACCAGCATTTTTAAATTACTCTAACCGTGATCAATTTCCTATAACTTTAACTCAGGACACTCCGTTCCATATCTGTTTTTCACTAGAGGAGGTGGAATCAGCTATTAAGGAAAGTCCCTTAGGGAAGGCTCCTGGACCAGACGCAATCCCTGCGGATGTGTATAGGGCAGAGTTGGAGTTCTGGGCCCCCCTGTTGACCACCGTACTTAACTCTATAAATACCACAAAGCTCCTGCCAACCTGGAGAGAGGCCATAGTAATACCTATCTTCAAAAAAGGAAATAGGAACCTTCCATCGTGCTATAGGCCAATATCCCTCCTTGACACCTTAATGAAAATTGTTGGACGCATAATCCTCAAAAGATTAACAACCTGGATAGAGGAGCAAGACGTATTATCGAAACTACAATACGGCTTCCGGTCAGGCAGAGGTACAATTGAACAGGTCCTCAATTTACATCTAATCAAAACAAAATATATTGACATTAAAAGGAATAGTCTATATATAACATATATAGATCTTACCTCTGCTTTTGACTGTGTCATGCATGACCAACTATGGGACACTCTAACCCAGCTTGGGATGGATCCACCAATCCTTCTTTTCATTAAGGCTTTGTACCATGAGGCAGGAGCTAGAGTGAGATACGGACTGAGGGGAGAGTGCTCGCCACGTTTCACCATCAATAGAGGGGTCAGACAGGGGTGCATTTTGGCCCCTCTGCTTTTCTCCCTCTATATAAACGCAATTGGCGAGCATCTGAAAACCTTTGAGTGCGACTTCCCCAAAATAGGAGGCCAACCAATCCCAATTCTGCTCTATGCGGATGATGCTGCAATCATATCTCAGACAAGAATGGGCCTACAAAAGGCAGTATCAGCCTTCACGACTTTTATGAAAGACAGGGGCCTCAAAGTGAACATAGCAAAATCGTACACCATGCTATGCAATAAAAGACAAAAAGCCCAATGCCCCATTTTTATAGAGGACCAAAAATTGGGGACAGTAGAAGCTTTTACGTATCTGGGAATCTGTCTACATAGAAAGTTAATGTGGAAGGCTGCAATAGAGAAAAGGAAACTGGCCTTTGTAAGAGCGATTGGAGCCCTCCGGGATTTTGCTGCTAAGATAGGGGGCAGACCTGTTAAACAACTACTAATTATATACAGAGCTAAATGTGCATCGACTGCTATCTACGGGGCTGGCCTGTGGGGCGTGGATAAAAACATCTCAGCAATACAAACTTTGGAAAACAAATTTCTAAGGTATCTCCTTGCTGCCTCAAAGGGAACCTCTGTATATAAAATGCACATCGAGCTGGATCTCCCGTATATAACAGATATCATCAAAACGGAACCCCTCCTTCTCTGGCACAAAATTTGGACTACTCATGAGACTGCCTTTAATAGAGAGGTGCTACAAGACATTTTTAAATTGGAAGGGGCTAAACATTTTAAACAAACTAATTGGCTGAACTATGTGAGAAATCTCTTTTTTGAAATCGGTCGCCAAGAGTGGTTCATAGATCCACTTTTACTAGAAAACATCTCGCGAAAACACCTGAGAAAGACCTTAATGGACCACTTGGAAACAGTCAGATGGAATAAACAAAAAATTTCTGACCCCATCCTGGCATATCAAAGGGCGACACCTATTAAGGGGCTTCAATTATACCTATCATCAGACATTCCATGCTATTCAAGGATGTTACTTACTAGATTTAGAATGGGCTCCTTTTTTCGTTACGTAACATTCCCAGAATCCAATGACTGGTCACGGATTACTTGTCTTTGCCCCTGTGACTTTAGTTCACAACAATCAAACATTCATACCATCCTCTTTTGCAAGTACTATGGAGCTTTGAGGAAAGCCCTTTTATTACCCTTATTAAAGAAATGGAATATTCGGACATGTAAAACTGCTTTTGAGCGTTTAAAGGAACTTGAGGATAAGGAGGTGATAGCCATAGTAGAACAGTTTTTAAAGTTAGTGATAAAATTTAGGAAAACTTTGGATTGAGACTGGTGATATTGACCAACGCCTTCCTGTCGTTTAACTGTCTTGTCTAAATTTATATGTTTTTAACTTTGCTGGAAGCTTCGTATAGAATTTTAAACTGAAAGATTTTTTAACTAATTATTATATAAATGTATTTTTATTTTTAATTATGTATATGAGGCATGCTTATATGATATTTGTCTAAATATCGAATAAAGCTTATTTTGAACCTTGAACCTTGAGTTAGGTTTGCTCGTGTATCTTAAGGATTGAATTTGGCACCTTGTTTGCCAAAAGTATATTGCACAACAACGCGTAGCGTATCTCCTGATAACATTTTTGTCAAAGTAAGCTAAATCATATTGAGTTTCTCTCACCTTCCTCGAGTAGCAATATCTCTTGTGAGCGCCGGTTTAGTTTTGCTCCGATTGCCATGTTTCCTTGAACTCACGTGTTTTAAAGAATGCGAGATCCTGCATGGATTCTGGGAAATGTAGTAGATGTTCCTTTTCACAATGGCGAAACCCATTTAATTCATGGTTATCAACACGTCCTTTTGTGTGTCAATGGATTTGATCTTTATAGTATAAATATAAAAAAAACGATAAAATTGTGCGAAACCATTAGGCACGATCTGAGGGTGTCCTTGCTTTCCATATCAGCAGTTAACAAGTTTAAGTAAACAAGGTTGCAGTTTACTATTCTATAATGATTCCAAAAATCGGTTTGAATGTCGCCAACCATTAATTTGCTGAGAAGTTCATGGCTTTGATGTTGTAAACTGGGCATTTGACTTAAACGCTCAGTGGAGAAGTGTGGCTCAATGATTAGTGCGGCAGACCCTGAAGCAGAGGTCTAGCCCGGGACCAGGGTTCAATTCCCCGCCTTGGTGGGTCTTGGGCTCAAAAATTCCACGGATCTGATAATTCTCGCCTCGGTACCTATTCCAATCATGGAGTCCCACTCTGCAACTCTGGGCAATAGCTTGCTTAATCTCCACAACGGCCCCCACAACGCTAAGGATGCCTGGCCTGCACCTTGGGGGTGCCCAGGAGTGGACGCCTCACAGGGAAAGCCAGGACGGGTTCCACAGCGGTATTCGTACAAGCGCCTTGAGACCCTTGCGGGTGAGTAGTGCGCTATACAAGTATCAATTTACATTTACATGTAAGTAAAGACTGTACACTTTGAGGTATGTGCCTGTAGTGTCTTTAGGTAGATCCTATTGAAATCAATTCACAGATGGTAAAGTTCTGACATTTCGTTCAGTTCATTAGTTGTAGTGTTATATTTCAAAATCAGTAATGCCTCGCGCTTGGACAATCTTTCTTCAATATCGCCACCTCTTGGGTCTGGCTCAATTTTTGATATTACTGTCCACTTCAGGTCGGTTTCACTGTGTGCACAGTCTATCCAATGTTGGACTAGAGGTGCAGTAAGGACGTTTTGGCGAATCTGTGATTTATGTTGAGCGATGCGTTGTCTGATCTCCTAGTACGTTTTGCCTATGTAGAGTTTTTTTACAAGGGCAGACTATACCATTCTTTGTTTTACAATTCGTGAACCGTTCACTGATGAGCATCAAGAGGAAGACAGCGAACCTCTCCCTGACCTCCTCTCTCACAACCCCGAAGATGGGTCAATGAAAGGAGTTGTCTTTTTGGACTCCCTCTCTGCCCAACAGCAGGCTGACTGTAGGCACATCCTTCAACAGTATGCTGATCTCTTCTCTTTGACTCCTGGTCAGGCAAACAGTGTGAACATGATGTGGACACTGGGTACAGCCTACCTGTCAAAAATAAAATCTACAGTCAGTTTTACCAAGTCAAAGAGAGCATCAAAGCTGAAGTAAGGAAGGTGCTGTAATTGGGAGTCGTTTAACCCTCTGATAGCCCCTTGGCCAGCCCAGTTGTCTTAGTCCCCAAAACACATCCCAAGGGTGGTAAAACCAATCTAAGGTTTTATGTGGACTATAAGGGCCTTAACGCAGTAACCAAAACAGATGCACACCCAATTCCTAGGACTGAATAATTAATTGAGAGGTTTGGGGCAGACACATTTCTCAGGACTTTTGATTTGACATCAGTGATCTGGGAAATTGGTCTGAGCCAAAGAAAAATCTGCATTCTCAACCCCAGATGGGCATTATCAGTACACTATTATGCCCTTTGGACTAAAGAATGCCCCTGCCACCTTCCAAAGGTGAGAAAAGTCCTTGCTGGGTTGGAGACCTTTAGTGCAGAATATATTGCTGTCTTTAGCTCCACCTGGCAGGATCACCTGATCCACCTTAGAAATTTCTCTGAGGGCTCTGCAGAGTGCAGGCCTCTCTATCAAGGCAAGCACATGCCAGATATGGCAGTGCTCAGTTATAAACTTGGCCACCAAGTCCAACCCTTACAACCAAAGATCCAGACACTTGTGGACTGGGTAGCACTCTAAGAAAAAGCCAATGAAATTCAACGGGAAGGTGAGCTGTCAACATGCTTTTGACACTCTATAGAAGCGATCTGCTCAACATCCATTCCAAAACCTCCAGAATATTTTAAACAGTTCATAGTGAAGACATGTGCCTCTGAACATGGGATAAGAGTGGTCCTATTTCAAACCAATGATGATGGACATGACCAACCTGTTATTTTAATTAACAGGAGGAGACTGTGTTGAGCAGCTTTGGAGTGCCATTGGTGAGGGAAGCCTTTGCTGTGGTTTGAACACTGAAGAAGTAGAGACCATACTTGTTTGGCAATAGACTAACATTGAGCAACCAACGGTTTATTCCACCCCGGCACCTGGCCACCCTAGTGCCGCTGAAGGTGACCTACTGGTGCTGCCTTTGACCGTGCCCTGTACTCACCTCAAGTCATGGAGATTAGTCTCGTAAGTCTCAGTACTTTACCTGAATGCTGTCATTGTTTTTTTCTCCCCTAGGGCAACATTGCCGCTTCTGAAAAAACATGGACTAAGTGCTGACTGTTTAAAAACAAAAGTATTTCTCTTGCAAAATGGCATTACCTGATCGTATTGTTTTGGTTGCCTATTTGTATAAATTGGTATGGATCTCCTTATTGAGTCATGTGCATAATTGTTTGACTATTGTGTGTATTTACAGATGTCTAACACTCCTCTTTAATAAGTCTAACGCAGCTAGACCAAACTAACCCCCTAGAAGAACATGTTAGGATTGCTAGAGAAAACCCTTGTCCACTCATAAGGGAACCCCTGGACTCTTTGCACAATATACCTCATTTGGTATATCATATAAAGTGCCAGCGTCCTATACAAATAAATAATTGGTTGAAAAAAATGATGATAAAGATGAATATAGCACCTCTATGTCTACTTCTCTTCTCTACTTTGCCATGTATTATTTAGCCAAAAATTATGGTAATCCAATAAGCTCTTTTTTATGGAGCAAAATTAACTGAGAAGGAGTATTAAGAAATCATGGGCTAGATGTAGATAAATAGTATTTATCGATTCGTAAATACCGAATTTTACAGATTCAGTATTTACGAATCGGTAAATGCTATGTAGCTAATAATTCGGTAAAAATTACTGAATCGTTAAGATTCGGTATTTACCAAATCGGTATTTACCGATTCGGTAATTGCCATTCATTCCTATGGGCCTGGAGGCTCATAGGAATAAATGTCAATTACCGAATCGGTAAATACCAATTTGGTAAAAGAGGGAAATTATTGAAGGGTGGCAGGGTGTCACTTTGACACCCTGTTGCACCCCTTAATTGTTTATGGGTGCACATATTGCAGACACCTAAGATGGGATAAACACTCATTTAAGTGCTCCCTACATTAGGAATTCGGTAATTTTCCAAATCATATTAAAGAAATCGGTAATTTACCGATTCCTTAAATTACCGATTCGGTAAATTACCGAATCCTTAATTTTGGCCCCCTACATAAGAAAAGCCTATTACCGGTCGGTAACGGACGAAATTCGTTAATGTCGGCTGTTACCAACCGGTAAAGGGCCACCTACATCTGGCCCTAAGTTTGCATATTGATTAGGGTGGATTAGCACACCTGGATTTCCAGGACTATTATTAATATTATAAATCTGAAATAAACTATTATGATAATTATTTCTGATACCTAATCGCAAAAAAACAAAAAATTACACATTTGATATTTTTAAAAAGGAACTCCTTCATTCAAAATGAATGTTATCGCACACTGAACTGTTTGAAAATGCAATATATGCAGACATTTAGATAAAGGGAAGTTAAGTGCTGGAGCTGGGATGACAAAGGTAAAATTGGAAATTGGTATTTGAAGGGGTGCCTAGTCCAATGGGACCACGTAGCTAATAAAATGGAAAGCCAGGTGGGGTGGTATAGATTTTTCTATGTACAAATGATTACAGCGCTACATGATTTACCCTAAGGAGATATAAAACTCTCCTAGCATCACAGAGACTTCAAGTTTTCAAACGAAACAAAAAATACGAGTACTGGACAAATGGGGCAGAAAATATTCCAATGTAAATAATACACAGGATGAAATGAGGAATAGTTTATTAACTAAAAAGAAAAGAAAGACGGATCCTGGGATAAATCTTGAGATTCATAATAAGGAATCCTGGCATTGCCATAAAGCACTAAGGAGGAAATTTTAAAAAAATGCAGCTATTTCCTAAATGGCTCCTTTCTTACACTCCAGAATAGCTTTGAACGCAGAATGCGAATATCCCAGATCAGTGTTTGCTACATGGTTTATATCCTCTTGACAAGTCCATATTGAGGCCAATTTAGTAATTTTATATTTACTTACATCAACAATATGGTTAGACTGGTTCACAGAATGAATTTAAGACTCAATCCTAATCTTACTACTATTTTGGTATTCACAGAATGCACTTACTACTTTTGGCATTCACAGAATGAATTTACTACTTTTGGTATTCACAGAAGTTAGGATTTTGTCTTAAGTCTGTCTTAAGTCAGTTTCTGTCTTAAGTCTGTCTTAAGTTAGACTTAAGACAAAATCCTAACTTCTGTGAATACCAAAAGTAGTAAATTCAATCTGTGAATGCCAAAAGTAGTAAGTGCATTCTGTGAATATCAAAATAGTAGCAAGTTTAGGACTGAGTCTTAAGTTCATTTTGTGAGTCGGGCCCACTATAAATAACTCTCCAAATATTGCTAGTGTATTGGTATGTTCCAGACATCTAGGTTTTACAACGAATAAACTGAGTAAATGGTCTCTTATTGCTATTATGATAGCTTGGATTATCATAGTTCAATTTTGGGAAGCGAAAGATTCTCCTCAGTACAACATGCTAATTAATAAAATGAAAAACATATGTTAGAAGGTAAGAATGTATTTCAAAAGAATACGCTTTCTGTATACCTCTGATAGATACAACACTCTCCGGGCAGTTTGTATCCTTTGTATCCAGTATTGTAAATATAGATGATTGAAATAATGAAATGTATACGTGTAACTAAAAGTATAAAACAATTGCATCTTTATTTACATTTATTAGAAGCCAATTAAAAGGACAAAAAAAAAATGATCCCTTCAGCCTTGCATAAAAGGATCACCCTGTAAGGGGCCTTGCCAAAGGGCCTAATTTATGAGGCTGTGCGTCACTTTTACGCCGCTGGTGCGTCACTTTTTGTGACGCACCAGTGGCGTAAAAAATGCACCTTGTTGCGCCATATTTACAAAGTGACGCATCTAGGTAGATTTGTCACTTTGTAAACCCCTGCGTCATATTATACCTGTGCCAGGTATAATGAATGCAAGGGGGGCGTATTGACGCAAGAAAGGTCGTAGAAGTGACGCAGTAAATCTATGAGATTTCACTGCGTCACTTCTAGGACGCCGTTGCGTCAAAATCTTGCGCCTGCCTCACAGCAGGCGTAATACTGACGCAGGCCCTTTCACATGGGGCTTGCTCCATGTGAAAAGACGCATTGTTGGAGTTGTGTCACTTTTGTGACACACTCCAGCAATGCGTCACTTTTGCGCTTACAGATACGTCAGAAATACTGACGTATCTGTAAGTCCTTGCGAAATGATGTGTCATATTGTAAATATGACGCATCATTGGGGTCGCAAGGAGGGCACAATGAAAAGTGACGCATCGCTGTTTTCTCGCAGCAATGCGTCACTTTCATAAATGAGGCCCCATAAACTGGGCTTCTCTAATCTTCCCAAACAAAACTAACTACGCTTTTCATTTCCTCTTTGAGGCCTGGGGAGCAGGTGGAATGCAGCAGCTGTGTTATTAAATGTACACACAGATAACACCAACATGCTATGAGAGCCCACTGTCAGGACTGGCGGGGCAGGGCCCACCAGCACCCAGGTCACGCAGTGGTTTCCGTTGCACTTCAAGTAGCAACAGATATGTAGAAGTTGTAAGCACATAGCCTACTTCTCCCAGGTTACCAGATAACTTCATGAAACTCATTATGAAAATCAATATTTTCTAATGAGTCTAATTGCTTTGGTAGAAATTAACTAATCCTGCATATCCGCTTGTGCAATAGATTGTTAAAGGAAATACCAGAAGTACAAAATGCTGAATGATGGCATAAGCACTTCAAGGAAATATGCCATGTTCTTTTTCATGTTCTGCTACCCCTTCTTTAAAAACAAAACAGGCACACATTTTTTTATTCCTGCTCTATCCTTTCCGAGCTCAGAAAAGATATTTTGATTGTGTCAGAACTTTCATTCTAAAAGCTTATCAAATTAAAACAAGAGAGTGTAAACAACTTTGAGTACAGAAAGACTTAGATACATTATTTTGAAATGTGATCGGTTTTGGTGCATCAGTTGGTCAATATCAATAAATCTCAATATCTGTTAATAACTCCAAGTCTAAGTCATCAACTTTATTCGATCAGTAGACCATAAAAGCACAATAAAACCTCATTTGGGGAGTATCACATGACAATAAAATCATATTGCAATCGAGTTATGGTGACTGCACGACTCTTTGGCATCAAATAATGATCAAATATCAAACAGGAGGGAATGCCCATGATTATCAAATATTAAAATATCAAGAGGGAATGTTCATAATCAGTGCTTAAATTGTAAAATATTAAGTGCCGGGGCCTTGACCAGGAGGCCACTGCAGCTTCGGCCACCCATCGCCCTTCTCATTGCTTGCCAAAACAAATACTAACCATCTGTGTCGCATGTAAATGCGACGGTTCAGATTATTCCAGGTCCCCTAAGTTAAAGGGATGGCGGGGGAGGCAGGTATTAGCAATTTGAGTGCATATTGTAGTCCTAAACTACCGTTGTTCTGCTTATCTCTAAATTAGATGAGCAGCGTCACCATGTGGTGGACTGTTCTAAGTATGGTGTTGACATTTAAGTGCCGGTCCTGAGCACCGGAAAGCACCGGCTCAAATTAAGCACTGTTCATAATGCAATCACATGTAAAATATCACTTTACAGTGGAATTGTATCACAATTTAGTTTTGAGAGCTATACCCCCATTGACAATGTTGTCGCTTTGCTATAAAATCGCATCAACAACATACTATGCTTGTCATGCCCCCATTTAACATAGTGCAATTATAAAATTTTAGGAAGTCAAAAACAAATGTTCATGTTTAAAAAAAATCACTCCTTAAATCGATATGCATATTTCATTCTCAATTTCAGGGCTTGAGTAATAAAATTAAAGACTAAGGGGTATAATCACAAGGAGGTGTGATAACTACTGCAAGAGTAGTGTAACACAACTTTCAACATCGCAGCCTATCAAGAGAAAATAACCCCGGGCCAACGTGGAATTCACAACAAGGTGGTAGCATGCAATAGACACTAGATAATGCGCCAAATATCCACGTGGAAATCAATGGCACGCCCCAACAATACGGTACGCAAACGTAAGAAAACATGTGATGAGGCCAACCGCAGGACAAAAAGTAGAGGAAAACAGCCACAGGCCTGCTAATCCCACGCATCTGGCAGGAAAATGCACCATAAAAACCATAGATAAAATACACCAGAAACAAGCCAAAGCACACAGCAACATGGATGAACCCTGACGTAGCGCAGAGGCCTACTCAAACCCCACCTTGCGACTACCAGCAAGGAACAACGGAGAAGAGGGAGAGGAAGACGGGGTGCAGACCGCAGGAAAACAAGACCAGCGTCACTAAGGTAACAGAACACTACCAGCAATTGACCCACAAGCAGAAGAAACCAGCACCCCCAAACAGTCACAATGTACACTGCCAGACAGTCTGCATGCAAACTAGCACAATGCGTCAACGTATATGGCAACACAAAGGCAACACACACCTCCCCTTCACATCACAGAGGGGCACACAACACCTGCAGCAGAGCACATAATACAACGCATCAGTGATGCCGGAGAGGACCACCACATTGTCGATACCGACGCCTTACAACAGCCCATGGATATCCCACGTAACCCTCCACCAGGACCCAGACACCCAAGATACTCAGAGCAGAACACGGTGCCTGCATCAGACTACAGAGCAGAAAGCACCCGCAGGCACAGATGGCTCATGACACTTCACCCATCCACACATGGCACCCCTATGGCATGTGTCAACACGTCAAATGGAGGTGGCCTAACAGGTGTGTGTGGCGGCCGAACTGATATAATGCGAACCAGGACACATACGTATCGGTCTTTCACCCTACAGGGTCCACCCACACCCCACAGAAGAGACCCACGCTGCCATAGAGACACATGCAGATGCACATGCACAGCACAGGACCACGCCCAGGGGCGTGCAATTTGCTGTCACAGACCCATGTTGGTCCTGTGTACGATGGCCCTGACCTCACCCTCACGAGTGGAGTGGATGACGACAAAGCTACATGTCCAAGCCCCAACCCGCTGCCTCTGGTGACATGTCTGCATCCGTGGTACGCCGCACAATGCAAAGTCGCAGGGGCCGGGGAATACATGCATACCACAAGACCACAGGGACACAAGCAGAGATCATGTCATACTGGTTACGGGCACATGCGCCCGGCCACTTTATTGGCAGGGCCACATGTACAGTGACGTCTGTGCTGGATGTGTGTGGGGTGAGTGTAAGCCAACCCGCACAGAATGTCTGGTGTTGGCAACCACTTGGACATTGGACACCAGTGAAGCACAAACAGAAAACACATGCAATACAGAGTCAACTGATGAGCAACATGGGGTGAGCCGGATGAAGTCCAGAGGACATCCAACATGCAAACAGTAGTGTCCGTGAGTCGCAGTACACTGGGCTGTGGACATTAGAGATGAGTGTGCTCATGTGCAGAAAAAGTCTTGGATTGTGTCCCTTCGATATATTCCTGATGCAGGTGGAGTGTGTCAGACCTGCATCATCTTCACCATTAACGTCTCAGGGCCCCCAAATTGTTATAGGTGACATACCTGCGCAACCACTTCCCAGCACAAAACACAATCAGCTACAGACAATGGCCTGTAGTGCACTGAGTCACTGGGACCTGGCCGATGATGGCATCCACGACAGGCCTGAGCAACCACGAAGTCTGTCAGGACCACCACTTCAACTCTGGCAGATGGCGTTTGGAGGTGGTCCTTGCAGTGGTGGCGTGTGCCTCCTGCGGTGATGCATCACCCAGGCAGGTCTTTACTCGCTTTGGTGTGTGAGCCCTGGTGGGACACATTTGGGCCCAGAGGCTGCGTAAAGCACAAGGCCACAAAGTCATGGCGTTGATGAGCCCAAGGCCCTCGCCTCAGGGGCCAGCCTATGTCTTTGGAGAAGGGTCCCGGACTTGACCAGCACCGAGTTAGTGACCCCGGATTCACTGCATCTAGCCACGGGACGGTGACTTGCAGGGCAGTCAGATGGGCCACACGACCTGAGCGGGTAACAATTATTGTCCGAGGTGTATGTTTCTGAGTGTTTCGGGGGACAGTGGAAGGTGGCCTCCAGGGCAAGATGCCGAAAGGTTTGATTTTATCAGTAAGCAGCAACTAGAGGAGTGGAATGTGACAGCCTGTTGCCACCACCAATTCTGTATCAGCTGCATGGGTCTGAAAACTGCCTCCTAGTCCATAGGCTCAGAAATCACCACTGTTTGACCAGAGAGTGTCCATGAATGTCGGGAAATACAGTTAGTGGCACCGGGGCTGAGTGAGGATGTAGACTGCGATGATGTTGGTACACTGATATGGACTCCGCCATTGATGAATCATGACTCTTTGACCTACAGGACCACAGTGTAGGCCGTAGGCAGTGGTCAGCAGTGGCCCACACCTACGTTACGTTGGTTCACGATGAACAGCGCTAGTGGCACCAGGGCAGTTGTCGGTAGTGTACAAACACTTATGTAACGATAATCCTTTTCCCTCCGCCAAGTTCAAAGGCGACATCCTCTTAGGCCTCTCCTTGCGTGCAATGATGTGTAATCTGCCTTTGCATACTAGATGTTCAGTTCCAAATCTGTGGCCTACTCGAGCACAGCCTAGGCCGAGAGCAGTGTTGGCCGGAGGCAACGGACAGCACGGACCATTCACCCAGTGACGCCGGCATCGGTTGGTGACCCCGCTATCCTGCATAGTTCAGGTTCAGTGGCACCACGTGTTCAGTCACCTCCGTGACGGTGACCCGGCTTTCATCTGGACTGAGCCGCATCTTCCTCTTACTCCTCTCCATGCGTCCATGGGTGTGGACTCTGCCATTCGTGATCCGCGACTAGGTGCTGGATTTGAGACCTACTGCTCTGCAGGGTTGTCCTGGACCCTCATTCCCAGTTCGCCGGATGGCGTTGGACAGGGTTTGTGGCAGCAAGGCTTGCCGGATGGAGTTGGACAAGGTTTTGAGGCAGGATTTGTGACAAGATGCACATATGGCACTATGGTTCACTGATCGAAGAGAGTCTCGGGCTTGGAGCTTACATTGGCTCGTGGTGGGCCCTCCATGGCACACGGTGGTGTTGGATGCAGATTAGTGTGGCCTGGCTGCGTAGGGTTGGCCCCTGATTGGCCCCTGATGGGTTTGTGGTCTTTTGGCCCGGGATACAGGAGCACAGGATCTCAGGCAACTCCGCAAATGAGGACTGTGTCGGCCTTGTGGCGGGTTGGGATAAGCCGCCCTGGCAGAGATGTTGGGCTTTCCGGAAGACGACAACGCCCAGGGCTAAATTCTTTTATTCACACCTCTACGCCGGCCTGGCGTACGCCAGCCCATCCCACTCTGCTCACGCTTACGGGTAGGACGTAACAGGCAGGGTTTTAGTGTCACACAGCAGTACAGGCACAGTTCCTTTTATTTCCATTAGGAATGATGTAATGCTCAGGGCAGTGTTCTCCTTTTTGATAATCAGAACAGTTTAATTTAAAGAGTAAAAATAAAGAGGGGAGAAAGTGGTCAGGCTTACAGCGAACTCAGCCTCCTTACTACAATGAGCAACCAAGAAGAGTCCCACTGTATTCAAATTGACTATCTTCCCAGTAATCCTTATAGTTTTTAAGAAAATTAATACGTTTTCTTAAAATAACCCTCAGCCACTAAAGTGTCCCAGGATGGATTGCTTCATGATTGGGTTCTTCTGGACCGCTGTTGGACGGGGCGTGCTACGAATGACGGAGATGTGGGAGCACTTTCTAGGGTGTAGACTATAAAGTAAATGATAGTATAACAGTGGCAGGGTCAGACTAGTAAGTTATAAAATTCCTGGCTACGTGGGAAATCATGGGTTTATTTTATCCTATACCTAGTATTCTTAAAAGAAGATAGAGGAGAAACAAATGTCAATGTGTGTGCGTCTCACGGTCAAGATGTTTCAAGCCTATCCCCTAAGGCTTTTCATCAGGACCAAGTGAATGATCACATGTAGCACTCCTATTATGAACTCTACTTTGGTCTTCTTAATACATTCTAAGGAGCGAAATGCACGCAATACAATACCTAATTGGTATTTTTTCTTGTGAAAGATCTGGAAAGATATGACATTGCATTATACATGTCAATAAAGTTATATCCAAAACACATCACCATGTGAGGAATAAACTTGATATATTTGTCACTGGATTTGTGGTAATCCTAACATTAGCAATGATGATGTGGTGCTGCCCTTAAAAATATTCACAAACAAGACAGTACAAGACATATAACATAAATTAAATTACAAACTCCATGAAGTGTTTTTGCAAGTTGATGGAAGAACCGGGGTTGCTTCTCCTTTTGTGTGTCCATAATGTTTGATACGTCTAGTTTGATGCATGTTGGTGAGAAGATAATCTATTATAGTCATAAAGGGGGATTTGTATGTCAGAAAAATCGCACACACTGCCACTTTTCACCATGACTGAGATTACGGACCTTACCTTTTCAAAGGAAAAGTAGAAAAAATTCTCGCCACAATTTCCCTTTTGAGGGTCCGAGTAAGCAGGAAACCAACACAGATAACACAGACTGCGACGTACTGACTGCACTAAGAAGAACCCAGATCAAGGCAGCACTACATGATCTGATGATGACTGTATATCTGAGGGCAAATGCGGCCACATGAGGTCTTATAGTGAAGAATGAACCATTCATTTTCCAGCACGACAAGGCCTTTAAAAGGATTGGTCATTAATTGCACTGCATGCGAGACTGGCTCATTTATAATATTAAAAACTGCCACTCACATTTCACAGGAACTAAATACTGATATCGAGACAATAGAAGTCCGCCTGAAGAGCTACTTGTCGGTTAGCTCTTTGAAGAAAAGATTGGAAGAACTATACTAAATGATCAATGATTTTGAGAAACGCTCCAACAGAGCAAAATTGAAAAAAGACACCAGTAGTTTAAGCTACGAGCAATTATACCTTTAAGTTTGAGATGACTATGTCCCATCAGGCTGACATCAACACTACAATACAGATGGTGATACGTCGGACACTGGTTTAAATGGCTCTAGCTCCAGCAAAGACAGTGGAATAAATTACCAAGAGGGCAAGGGAGGCAGATGAAATTAGAGGACAAGTGGATGGGGTCCCAATCAAGTCCTCCCAATGTACCCAGTACCTTAATTCTATGGCCCTCCAACTGCACAAGGCCCCCAAAACCTTTCAACCATTGGAACAAGATGCCCTAGTTAGAATACCAACACTACCAACAGAATCCTTTTTTAGGGTCACGCCTGGGCCCCAGGAGGGGGGAACACGGAAGAGGAACCAAGTACACTGGGCAAACAGATGAAGAAGAAACCGGAGTGTCAACCAGGAGCATGACCAGTGCCCAGAACAATCAGGCCACAACAAAAAGACGAGTAGTCTAGTGGTAAATATCGCTGATTACGTCCTCTTGCCCACACAGATGGTAATCCTATAAAAAGGATTGCGATTTGTCCCCACTGAAAGAATGGATACATTCAGACTATGTAGTTAGATGACCAAATACATCAGAAAACTAAAACTGAGGGCTTTCTTCGCTAATAAGAAACCCAGCACCAGAGCACAAGATGACACAGGGTTGAGAGTGAAGTCAACTTTCATCCCTCCAAATGCTTTATTACCAGTGAAGATTTTAGCTTTTGAGAAAGCAGTAATACAAGATCTTGAGGAAATAAACCCACAATGCACCAGAGTATACCACAGCACAACAAAATACCAAAGACTATCAATAAGGGAGCTGGCTAACAACAGTGACTTGGTTATAAGACCGGCAGATAAAGGGGGAGCCATAGTAATTCATGGCTACATGCAAATTAGTCTGACCCTGTTCTTCGTGGGAACAGTCCAGCTCGAACTGCCAAGCCATGTCTTCCCTGGACCGGAAACAAGCTTCCGAGGACCGGTTTCTGGCATTCCAACCGTCTTCAGCCCGGCTTGCTTGAATCCAGTGGCAAAGTGAGCTAGGGACTCAGGTCTGAGCATACCCTGCCACACTTATGGCGGCCAAAAGCGGTACAAAAGGGGGTGGTGATGGACGGAGCATCTGAATCAATCAAACACTCACACCCAGTCAAAAGACCTAGGTTTAATCCATCACCGTTCTTTAGCCCACTCTGCCACCCCAGTTCAGACATGGCTATATGCAAATCAGTCGGACTGTGTGCCTCATGGGAACAGTCCAGCCCGAACTGCCAAGCCATGTCTTCCCTGGACCGGAAACAAGCTTCCGAGGACCGTTTTCTGTAATCCAGCCGTCTTCGGCCCGGGTTGCTTGAATCCAGTGGCAAAGTGAGCTAGGGACTCAGGTCTGAGCATACTCTGCCACACTTATGGCGGCCAAAAGCGGTACAATAGGGGGTGGTGATGGACGGAGTATCTGAATCAATCAAACACTCACACCCAGTCAAAAGATCTGCGTTTAATCCATCACCGTTCTTTAGCCCACTCTGCCACCCCAGTTCAGACATGGTTATATGCAAATCAGTCTGACCTTGTGCCTTATGGGAACAGTCCAGTCCGAACTGCCAAGCCATGTCTTTCCTGGACCGAAGGCAAGCTTCTGAGGACCGGTTTCTGGCATTCCAGCCGTCTTCAGCCCGGCTTGCTTGAATCCAGTGGTGTGGAGAGCATGGGACTCACGTCTGATTATACCCATCCCACTCGGGGGGACAAATGCAAAAAACCGCAGAACAATGTCATACATTCACACCAGTACAGAGATCTGGGCCTAAATGAAAATTTAATTCCCACATAGACAGGTATTTTTTGACCCACTAGTCTGACCCTGCCACTCTTATACTATCATTTACTTTATAGTTTATACACTACAAACTACAAAGTACTCCCATGTCTCCGTCGGTCGTAGCCCGCCCTGTCGCGCAGCGGGGAGGAGGAATCCAATGATGAAACATGGCACCATGGGACACCTTGGTGGGTGAGGGTTATTTTAAGAAAACATATTTTTTTCCTAAAGACTATAAGGATTACTGGGAAGATAGTCAATTTGAATACAGTGGGATTCTTCTCAGTTTAATTAAACAACAGGAACATTAAAAAAAAGTTGGAGGAGCATTCAACTAAATACGCAAAATATTACTCCTAATATTTACAAATAAAAGTTACATTAACACAAAAGGTTTTCTATGAAAAGTCTGCAGTATTTATTACTGGGAGTCTTTATATCTTTATATGGTCTCAAGCAAGTACTGGCATTGGTGATGATTTCCATCATTGTTGAGGTCTGAAGGAACAGACTCTTCTCTGGTAGCTGGGAAAACATGCATACTACCAGGGCCAGCACACCATCGATATTTGCAAGGACAGTACTGGGGCCTCACGCATAACAGCCTGCAGTGTAATTGACTTCATTGGGATGTGTCCATAGTCTCTGAGGAACTTGCACACAGACCATTCATTGTTCACATTTCTCATCTCAGCTATAGGTAGGACCTTGTTCAGAGTTTCCATTAACAATTCAGTTTCGCTGTTGGTTAAGGGCCACATAGGTGTAATCTTTCAGTATTTATTATTTACAGAGTTTAAGTAGCTGGTCAATTATTTTTCTTCAAACTTTGGTACATTGTCTGTAAAAACTTCTTGTGGGAGGCCGTGGATTACAAAACATATTTCTAGTTTGAGGATTACTTCTTTGGCCGTTGTGGACAACACAATTTCAATTTCGAGCTGAGAATACTTGCTGCAGTGGTTATTGACAATAAAATCTAGGTGCAACCGCATGATTAATGGAATGTCATCTCCTATAATTGGTACTGCCAGATATTGTAGTTTCCTTTATGTGGTATGGAAGGAGGTTTGTGATGGTTCGCTCTACTTAAGTGTCGAGATAAGGAACCCATACTTTCTGTCTCAGGCTCATCTTAGTCCTAATAATACCTTAATGTGTCTAATTTGGAGGTGGTTCCAGTTGGGGATTAGCACATGGAGGATGGCAAAGCACATCTGCCTTTAAGAGAGTACTTCTTTTGCATGAGTCTCCAACGTTTTCTCTAGTAAGAGCTACTTTTGTTCAATGAAAATCACCCCAATCTACAAATAATATTAGCTTTGTAATAGGGACCATATAAAACAGAATCACATTAGTAGCCACTCCATGCAAGGTTGTCAAGGGTGATCACCTCAATGAATTATGTAGGGTTGCTAACTGTTTTGTAAGAAGGCTTTATCCATTTGGAATGCCTCTACACTAGAAATAGGATCTATGACAGAATTTCGACAGACAGAATTTCGACCTACACAAATATCGGCGTAATTATATCGATAGCAAAAATATCGACGCCCTATGTACAACATGGTAAGTACCAAAATATCGAAAAAATAATATCGATGTTAAAAATATCGTTGTCAAATATATCGATTTTTTTATTTAAAATAACATAAAAAATACTATAAATAATACTTATTAATTACTTAAACATAGTTAAATATATGTAACAATGGTAAAAAAAAATAATAATACATATTTAATTAAAAAAAATAATTAAAAATCATATATAATATATACTTACTTAACAATAATTACTATTCCCACTCCAGTGGGTGCAACAGTAGGGAAAACTGACCCTGAACCCTAAAAATACCCCTTTACCCAAAAACCTAAAACTGACCCTGAACCCTAAAAATACCCCTTTACCCAAAAACTGAAAACTGACCCTGAACCCTAAAAATACTCCTTTACCCAAAATTAATTAATATTACAATTAAATTACTTCCCACCCTATTCCCCTACAAACCCACAACCCGCTCCAGTAGTAAAACATATAATTTAGTTAAAAATATACATAAATTATCAAATAATTATTCTATTAATCAATTAAAATAATTCATTGCCAATTAATATTTAATAGCAAAATAAATTAATCATTAAAAAATATTTATTTAATTACAAATAAATTACTTCCCACCCTATTCCCCTATAAACCCACAACCCGCTCCAGTAGTAAAACATATAATTTAGTTAAAAATATACATAAATTATCAACTAATTATTCTATTAATCAATTAAAATAATTCATTGCCAATTAATATTTAATAGCAAAATAAATTAATCATTAAAAAATATTTATTTAATTACAAATAAATGACTTCCCACCCTATTCCCCTAAAAACCCACAACCCGCTCTGGTAGTAAAACATATTATTTACTTGTATATATTATTTATTTATAAAAACATATTAAACACATATTATAACAATTAATTTAAATACTTAACTAAAATTTCTAACACATATTAATAAATCGAAATTACTTACATCGATATATATGCTATCGATATAAGTAATTTCGATGTTACTTACCTTAGGGTTGATATTCTGGCCATCGATATTCTGGACATCGATATTCTGTCCCATCGATATTAGCAACTCGATATAAGTGTAAGTCGAAATTAAAAAATCGATATTTTGACTGTTTACCCTAGAAATAAGGAAGAGCCATGGTGCAATTTCCCTTGCCTCCCTGACAATACATGTTTTATCACTCTGTTAGACCTGGCCATCACTGCACGGTCATCTTCAAACTTTCTCCCTTTGCTCTCCTGTTTTCTGAACTCGTTTTTGCTGGCTTTTAGGACTGTGTGCACTGTATCACTGTTACCAGTGCTAAAGTGCCTGTGCTTCCTCCTTGAAACATGTTAAAAGTGTCCTCCACCCGAATGGTGCATTTAATTTACTTATAAGTCCCTAGTAAATTGACACAACATGTACCCAGGGCCTGTAAATAAAATGATAGTAGTGGACCTGCAGCACTTGATGTGCCACCCACTTAAATAGCCTTTTAAAACATATTTCCGGCCTGCCACTGCTGCCTTTGTGCAGTTTTAAACGGACAATTAGCCTTGGCAAAATAACCCCCTTTGCCAGCCAGGCCTAAGCCTTCCTTATTAATAATTATAACTCACCCCTAAGGTGGGCACTAAACAGTCTTAAGGGCATGGTGCACTGTAATTACAATGTTGAACATGTACATTTAGGGGCAGATTTATGAAGGACTTGCGCCGCCGGTGCGTCACTTTTTCCCATGTTAAAAATGACGCACCAGCGGCGCAAGGCCTTCATAAATCTGCCCCTTAATTTTTAAACATCCTGTTCGTGAAAAACTCTCAAATTCGTTTTTCATTTCTGTGAGGCCTACCTCTCTCATAGGATAGCATTGGGTTACCTTATTACATTTAGTAATTAGCTAACTCATGATTGGGAACAGGTAGAAATGTCATTTTTTGTCTCAAATTAACTGTAATTTATAATCCTCTTTAAAGGCAAATTCTGATTTTAAGTCACAATTCAGAAAATGACACTTTTGCAAAAGGATTTTCTTGTCCTAACCATTTGGTGCCTGTAGCCTGTGTCCAGGGTCACATGACTATGAATAGAGTGGCAGTTGGCATGTGTTGATTCCTCCCAGACAGTAAGAGAAAGGGGGATCAGGTGAGGAGCTGATGCCTGCCCCACTTACATTTCAAATGGGCTGCCTTGAGAGGACTTGCAATGAACTTGACACCAGCCCATTCTCACCCTAGACCTCTTGGAGCCTGGGCAGGAAGAACATTTCCAGAATGTGTTGTGTGGCGAGAACTCTAGACATTTCTCCCACTTCAAAGGCTGCCAACCAGGTCTAAATATTGGAACCTCAGACCAACTATTCATTACACAGTTAGAACTCGAAAGACTGCCTTGTACTCAGAAGACTGCCCTGCGGCTACCACTTGACTGCTCTGCTGCTTGAGGCCTGCCTTGATCCTCAGAGGACTGCCCTGCTGCTTGAAGGAGAGAGAACTGTCTCCTTTTTCATAGGAATACCTGAGAGAGTCCAGGGATTCAGTTGGCTGACCTCCTTTTCTGAGCTCCTGGGACACAGTAAGCTCCAGAGACTTTGCTGCAACTGCCCAGCTGATCCCCTACAACTGAACCTGCCAGAACGCTGCTTGCCGCTGCTGGAGTGAGTCTCTGATCCCCAAGAGGTGCCTCCCCAGGTTCTGGACACTTGAATGGCAACAGAGTGCACTCCTCTGGAAGAAGAGGAGAAATCTGAAGTTTTGCGCTCTTTGCAACTGCGAACCGTCCAGTCTGAGTCAAGACTCTGCCGAGGCAACCACCCCTTGCATGAAGCTCCAGTGAACCAGACACTTTGTGCTACAGTGACTGTCAGTCACAACAGGCAACACAAGATTTGCACTTTGCACTACATCAGCGACAGTCCGCAATGACCACCAACATGAAGCTCCAGCAAAGACCCCGATCTTCATATTACAGCGATGGCCATCCACATCACCAGGCCTGATTTTCATGCTTCAGGGACAACCATCTTTGATGCTTTCCTCCCAGCATCCTCGCCCGTGAACTAGACTCTTTATGCTGAACTTCGAAATGGTAACTTTTTCAGCAGAACTAACCTGGTCCCAGTATCCGGCCCACACTCAAGTTCAGTTGATCTGAACTTGAGACTTTTGACCACTCTAGCACAACTAAAGGACCATGTTAATGCTGTGAGAAAGTGCCTCTTTTGACAAGGTTAGCCCCCACTTCTTGTCTGTACATTGATGTGGTTTCAATTGTACTGCACAGGGTCCCTGCCAAACAGGTACCCTGCACCAGTGCTTCTGCCCCAAATGCTATTACCCAATTGGCCCTTCAGGCCCTCTGTCGGTACCTCACAAAAGGTACCTGGGTACCAAGGGCACTGGGAGTGAAGAGGGTTCCCTACTGTCGTTGTACCTAGGTCATGCAGACTGCAACGTCAGACTGCATGGTCAGGTGCAGATAACCTAAGTCAACATGGCAGGATGAGCTTGGTGTCGTAAGCAAAAGAAATGATGGAGAGCCGGTGCAATCTGACGGTGTTGCTCAGAGGGTTCATGTACATGTTGAAGAGGGTGGGCCTGATGAACAATCCTTGGGGGTTGCCGCAGAATATTTTCCTGGGTTCCACGGTGAACGTTAGGAGACAGATTCTCTGGATTTTTCCAGTGAGATATAAAGCAATCCATTTGAGGGTGTGCCCCTGCATTCCGATATGGTGGAGTCTGTTCATCAAGATGTGATAGAAGACTGTGTTGAAGGAGGCTAACAAGTCCAGGAGGGTGAGGGCTGTGTTTTGCTGTGGTCCAGGATGGCCCTGATGTTGTTGGTTGCTGTGATCAGGGCTGTCTTGGTGATGTGATTTGCTCGGAATCTGGAGTAAGGTATCAAAGAGGTTGTTGTGTTCCATGTGTTCGGTGAATTGCCGGTTGATTGCCTTCTCAAGAACCTCTGCTGGGAAGGGTAGCAGGGAGATGGGCTGGCAGTTCTTTGGTTCTGCTGGGTCAGCTGATGGTTTCTTTAGGAGGTGCCTCACTTCAGCATGTTTCCAGTCTTCAGGGTAGGAGGCCGAGGCAATTGAGGTGTTTAGGAATTTCTTGAGCTTGTCGCCAATTGTCTTGCTCCCAAAGGTGAAGGTGTGGTGGGGACAGGGGTCCATGGGGGATCCAGAGTGCATGCAGTTCATGATGGAGATGGGGTTGTGAGAGGATCCCAATGGGTTGGCAGGTGATCGGGGTTGGGGTCATGGGTGTGAGCCAGATAATACTACCAGGGGCAGGGTTTTAGGGCTTCAACTTTTTGTAGATGACTGGAATCTTGTTGTGGAAGACGTTTGCCAGGGTATCACACGGTTCTTGGGAGAGGGTGATGTCATTCTTGGCGGCTGCGGGTTGTAGAGCTAAGTGCTCCTTCACGATGGCGATGAGCTCCTTACTGAGGTTTGTGTTACCTTCTGTGTGGTCTGCTAGGGCATTTTTCTTCGTTTCTTTCAGCAGGCGGTGGTACTGGTTGAGTACTGTCTTGAAGAAGGTATAGTCGTCTATCTCTTTGCTGGCGCACCACTTCCTTTCTGGGAAACCGATTGCTATTGATTACCCTACTATAATTCTGATGACTTGTGCTCCAGCTCTGGTCTAGAGCTTTCCATAACAAATTGGTGCGTACTAGGCATTGGGAAATTTGGGACACACACCTGATACAGCTCCTGGTAAACCAAGATGTAGGCAAGGTACTCAGGACAACACTCCACCAAGAGGCTGTGCCATCACTTAGATTTTTCTTCAGCCTTCCAAAAATAAATGAACAAATAAATAAATTAGGAACATTGTTAAGTACAGCAACGTGACATGAATTACTGCTATGCTCTGCCTGAGTGGTGTTGAACATGTTGAGGGGATCAAGGCAGTCTGATGGAGGTAAACCTTTAGGAAGTGTCTATTTCCAAATTCACATCCATATATGTGTAAGCGTGTGTACTTTCCAAAAATTCATGTGAGGGCATTTATGCAGGGAGGGGTAGGGTCCACAAGCACAAATCTATACTGTTTGATTGGCTGCAGCACATCCACAAATTAAAAAGAGGTGTAGCCAATTTCAATGTAGGCAGCAACTTTTCACTTGTAAAAAGGATGACTGGAGTTTTTGAATTTCACATGTACAGGTAAGACAATAATACTGCCCTGTAATCACATGCACACTACTGCATGCACCAGTTGCAAAGGCCATGACCTAGGTGAGTGTTTCTCTGGATTGCTTGGTCCACACAGCAAGGACAGCACTTGAACTGAAGAAGCATACACCATTTGAGCAGGGTTTTAGTGTCACACAGTGGCACAGGCGCAGTTCCTTTATTTATATTAGGAATGATGTAATACTCAGGGCAGTGTTCTCCTTTTTGATAATCAGGACAGTTTAATTGAAAGAGTCAAAAAAAGAGGGGAGAACAAGGTCAAGCTTACAGAGGACTCAGCCTCCTGACTTCAATGAGCAACCAAGAAGAGTCCCACTGTATTCAAATTGACTATCTTCCCAGTAATCCTTATACTTTTTAAGAAAAGAATACGTTTTCTTAAAATAACCATCACCCATTAAAGTGTCCCAGGATGGATTGCTTCATCATTGGGTTCTTCAGGACTGCGGTTGGACGGGGCGTGCTACGAATGACGGAGATGTGGGAGCACTTTCTAGGGTGTAGACTGTAAAGTAAATGATAGTAAAACAATGGCAGGGACAGACTAGTGAGTTATAAAATTCCTGGCTTCGTGGGAAATCATGGGTTTGTTTTATCCTATAGCTGGTATTCTTAAAAGAAGGGAGAGGAGAAACAAGTGTCAATGTGTGTGTGTCTCACGGTCAAGATATTTCAAGCCTATCCCCTAAGGCTTTTCATCAGGACCAAGTGAATGATCACATGTACCACTCCTAATATAAACTCCACATTGGTCTTCTTAATGCATTTTAAGGAGCGAAATGCAAGCAATACAATACCTAATTGTGTTTTTTCTTGTGAAAGATCTGGAAAGATATGACATTGCATTATACAGGTCAATAAAATTATTTCCAAAACACATCACCATGTGAGGAATAAACGTGATATATTTTTTACTGGATTTGTGTTAATCCTAACATTAGCAATGATGATGTGGTGCTGCCCTTAAAAATTTTCACAAACAAGACAGTACAAGACATATAACATAAATTAAATTACAAACTCCATGAAGTGTTTTTGCATGCTGATGTAGAAACCGGGGTCGCTTCTCCTTATGTGTGTCCATAATGTTTGATACGTCTAGTTGGATTCATGTTGGTGAGAAGTTAATCTATTATAGTCATAAAGCGGGGTTTGTATGTCAGAAAAAACACACACTCTGCCACCTTTCACCATGACTGAGATTACAGGCCTTACCTTTTCAAACGAAGAAGTAGAAAACATTCTCGCCACAATTTCCCTTTTGAGGGTCCGAGTAAGCAGAAAACCAACACAGATAACACAGACTGCGACGTACTGACTGCACTAAGAAGAACCCAGATCAAGGCAGCACTACATGATCTGATGATGACTGTATATCTGAGGGCAAATGCGGCCACATAAGGTCTTATAGTGAAGAATGAACCATTCATTTTCCAGCACGACAAGGCCTTTAAAAGGATTGGTCATTAATTGCACTGCATGCGAGACTGGCTCATTTATAATATTAAAAACTGCCACTCACATTTCAAAGGAACTAAAAACTGATATCCAGACAATAGAAGTCCGCCTGAAGAGCTACCAGTCGGTTAGCTCTTTGAAGAAAAGATTGGAAGAACTATACTAAATGATCAATGATTTTGAGCTACGCTCCGACAGAGCAAAATTGAAAAAAGACACCAGTAGTTTTAGCCACGAGCGAGTATACCTTTAAGTTTGAGATGACTATCCCCCAGATGCATCAAGCATACATTTTGCGATTCCTTATTTGCGCAAAAGAAGGAATCGCAAATAAGGAATCTCAAAATGCATTGCATCAATAAATTGCTAAAAAAATTGCAATTTCTTCAAATTCCTTAATTGCGACTCGCAAATTGCATCCCTGTTGCAATCCTGAAATTGATCTGTGCACATATGTTGCGCACACACATGCCCTTAGAGCATGTGTGTGCACAAAATGAAACTTTGAAAAATGCACTTTAGTGCATTTTTCAAAGTTTTTGCAAATTACCATGAAGTTGTAGTTCATGGTAATTTGTGTGCCCTATTAGCGAAATCGCTATTTTTGAAACTTTGATGCATTGCATTTAAGGAATCTCAATTTGAGATTCCTTAAATGCAAGTAATCGCAATTTAGCGAATTCTCAATTTGCAATTTTTGCATTTGGGATGATGCATCCCAAATGCAAAAATACTGGTCGCAAAGGTGCAAATTCTGAGAATCTTCCCCTTTGCGAGCAGATTTTTGTTAGATGCATCTGGGCCTATGTCCCATCAGGCTGACATCAAGACTACAATACAGATGGTGATACATCGGACACTGGTTTAAACGGCTCTAGCTCCAGCAAAGACAGTGGAATTAATTACCAAGAGGGCAAGAGAGGCAGATGAATTAAAGAGGACCAAGTGGATTGGGTCCCAACCAAGGCCTCCCGATGTACCCAGTACATTACTTCTATGGCTCTCCAACTGCACAAGGCCCCCAAAACATTTCAACCATTGGAAAAAGACGCCCTAGTTAGAATACCAATACTACCAACAGAATCCTTTTTTAGGGTCACGCCTGGGCACCAGGAGGGGGGAACACGGAAGAGGACCCAAGTACACTGGGCAAACAGATGAAGAAGAAACTGAAGTGTCAACCACGAGCATGACCAATGCCCAGAACAATCAAGCCACAACAAACAGATGAGTAATCTAGTGGTAAATATCACTGATTACATCCTCTCGCCCACACAGATGGAAATCCTAGAAAAAGGATTGGGATTTGTCCCCACTGAACGAATGGATACATTCAGACTATGTAGTGGGATGACCAAATTCATCAGAAAACTGAAACTGAGGGCCTTCTACGCTAATAAGGAACCCAGCACTAGAGCACAAGATAACACGGGGTTAAGAGTGACGTCCACCTTCATCCCTCCAAATGCTTTGTTACCAGTGAAGATTTTATCCTTTGAGAAAGCAGTAATAAAAGATCTTGAGGAAATCAACCCAGAATGCCACAGAGTATACCACAGCACATCAAAAGACCAAAGACTAGCAATAAGGGAGCTGGCTAACAACAGTGACTTGGTTATAGGAGCGGCAGATAAAAGGGGAGCCATAGTAATTCCAACAGCAGAGGCATATCGTCGAGATTGTTTGAAACTCCTTCAAGATCTTAGGAACTATGAGCTACTAACTCAAGACCCAACTAAATCACTATGCGTACATATTACTAGAATGACAGTAGAGGCACTTGACCACAATTGTATTTCACAAAAAGAAGGAGATTTGCTAATCAACAAGTCCCCCATAACACCACACTTCTATACAATCACAAACATACACAAGAACCTAACAGAGCCACCAGGACACCCAATTGTGCCAGGCACAGGATCTATACTGGAACCACTATAAAAATTTGCCGACTCCTTCCTTAGACCAATAATCCAACATACGGATACCTACCTGAAAAACACCAAGGATGTTCTCAGACTTCTTCAACAGAGATCCTTTGACCCCGAGACTAAACTGCTGATGGGTCTAGACATCCAAAGCCTCAACATCATCGAAGACGTACTGTTCAAAGTGGACTGGGAGTATCAAACCCCACGAAATATAGTGATGGAATGCTGTAAATGGGCATTAACCAAAAATGTCTTTCAGTTCAAAGATACCCTCTTTCTGCAGAACCATCAGACCGGCATGGGAAACACTTTTGCTCCAAGCATAGCAGGACTGTATGTACACCATCTACAGAAACATAGGATTCTCAGTCCTAGCAACCCTTTCTTGCCCCATATCCAGATCTGGAAGGGGTACATTGACAATATCCTGATTATACAGAAAAGCAATGAAGAAACAGCACACCAGTTCTTAACATGGCTGAACTGTCAAAATGAGTTTCTGAAGTTTACCCGCACCATGTCAAACAAAGTGCTAGTATTCCTAGACCTGAACATCAACTCAGAAAAGTGCAAAAACTACCGACCCATCTCTCTGCTCCCCTTCACGGCCAAAGTCACTGAGAAGATCATTAATGCTCAGCTGACAAACTTTGATGAGAACGTCGTCCTCGACCCTACCCTTTCTGCATTCTGCAGCAACAACAGCACCGAGACCGCCCTCCTCGCCGCCCCAGATTACTGCTGTATGCTCCTTGACCAGGGCAACACTGTGGCTCTCATCCATCTAGACCTCTCCGCAGCCTACGACTCCGTCTCCAACTGCAATCTCACCGTCAGACTCCACGACGCTGGCAATCAGGGAACCACCCTTGACTGGCTCTGCTCCTTCCTCACCAGCAGAACCCAAAGAATCATACTCCTGCCCTTCCTCACAGAACCCACAAAGATCAACTGAGGAGTACCCCAAGGATCATCTCTCAGTCCCACGCTCTTCAACATCTACATGCCCCTCTCGCTGCCATCGTCAGACAGCTTGAACTAAGAATAGTATCCTACGCCAACACAACCCTTCTCATCCTCTCCCTCACAAAGGAACCCGCCGCCACCAGACTTAGCTTCCAGGAAGGAATTGAAGATGCTGCATCCTGGATGAGCAGCAGCTGTTTGAAGCTCAACTCAGTGAAGAAATAAATCCTCATCCTCGGACCCACCCCCTTAGCTTGGGAAAATACTCAATGGACCATCATCCTCGGCATCCCCCCTACCTGCATGGACCACGCCTGGAAACTCAGCATCATACTCGACTCCTTCCTCTCCATGACCTGCCAGATCAACCCCGTAATGTCCACCTGCTTCAACACCCTCCGCATCCTTCGCAAGACCTTCAAATGTATGAATCGAGAAAGACCGTCACCCACACACTCGTAACAAGCGGACTGGACAATGGAAACGCCCTATACGCAGGAATCAACAAATCGCTGCTAGGCAAACCCCAGACAATCCAGAATTCTGCGGCCAGACTCGTCCTCAGCATCCCACAGCATAAACACATCACCCAACACCTGCAAAACCTCCAGAGGTTCTCTGTCGAGAAGAGAGTAACTTTTAAGCTACTCACCCACGCCAACAAATCCTTCCAAAACACTGGACCCAAATACCTCAACAAAAGAATTTCCTTCCACGTACCCAAGAGAAACTTCTGTTCCACCAGCCTCATCCTCGCTGAAACCACATGCATCTGCAGAACAAGAGTGGGTAAGAGAACCTTCTACATCGCAGCAAATACCTGGAATGAGCTCCCTATCAACATCAGATGCTCCCCCAATCTGCACACCTTCAGAAAGAGCCTGAAGACCTTGCTCTTGAGCTGACTCAGAGCACCACCTCTGCTCCCCAGCACACTGAGACTCCCAGAGGGTGAGTAGCACGATTCACAATCCCCTGAAAAAAGCAAAAAAACAATGACACACATAAAACCAACAGCATAAAACTGCCTTTTGGTTATCAACAGCTTCCATCAAAGACTAAGGAAAAATCTCCCTTTCTGCCAATTCCTGAGACTCAGGAGGAACTGCTCAGATCTTAAAGAATTCAAAGAACAAGCAGAGGATTTATGCCACAAACTGGTGAAGAGAAATTACCCTCCCAAAGTTATTGACAAAGCAATGAAAGGAGCCATAGATAACACCAGAGAGGGCCTCTTGGAGGTAATACCAGAAAAACCATAAGATGAAAGACCTATCTGTATTACCACGTATAACACAGCATCTAACCAGGTGAGCAAGATAGTCAACAGACATTGGCGAATCCTGAACAGTGGAACTCTGAATTTTCAAAACCCAATGTTTTCACACAAAAGATGCAAGAGTTTGAGGGATATGATAATACACACCAGACCCTGTAAAAACAAAGACGGAAAAACTTCAAAAGATTCCTCTCTCCCCATCACATGTCACTGTCCATGCAGTAACTACAGTGTTTTCCATTTGACCACCCGGAGAAGAGAATGATCTTCAACAACAATGCCAACTGGGAACAAAGTCTGTTCACGACCTGCAACTGAAAACGAGTCATTTACATGATCACTTGTGCATGCCAGCTCCATTACAATGGAATGACCAAATCACGCATCTGCGAACATCGCAGCAACCTGAATGTGATCGGGCCCAACAAAAGTGTCCGCACTTTACATTGAGAAACTACACAGAGTGCAGGAACTCCAATGGACCATTGTTGAGTAAATCTCCAGTGAACCTCCAGCTATTTAAAAAAAAAACATTACTGGGTTTTTCCATCTGGAAACATACACCAACTGACTGAACGAGGGCATACCCTGGAGCCAATTCACATGATCATGGATCAAGCAAAGGTAAAAACCTTCAACTACATCATGAGAACGACACAGCACATTAATCGCGGAATGGGCACAAATATAGGACAATGAACATAGTCCCCCATAACGACTATGTTTTCCTAAAACAACACTGTTTCTTTCTGACATACGAAACACCGTTTTTTTACTATAGTTGATTAGCTTCTCATCATCATGCCTCAAACTAGATGTATCAAACTTTATGGACATACTTGAGGAGAAGCGACCCAGGTTTCTCCATCAGCATGCAAAAACCACTTCATAGAGTATGTGATTATGTTATATGTCTCGTACGGTTTTGATTGTGAATATTTTTCAGGGCAGCATCACACCATCATTGCTAATGCTAGGATTAACATAAATCCAGTGAAAAATATATTGATTGATTGATTGAAGGCTTTATTCGATAAAACATATCTTACAGCAATTTACAACACAATTAAAAATACGTTTTTTTACAATACCCTATTAAAACATTAATGCTCAGTAAAAACAGACATTACAATTCGACTTAAAGACAGCCATTTAAATAGATAAGAAAAGCCTTTTAGTTCGGATGGACCATGCCCATCCTAAAAAGGTAGATACACCACATAAAAACAGAGTCCGGGTATCCGACTTCAGAATACATAGGGCCTCAATATGGTGCCGAGTTCCTAATTCACGGCATATTGGTTTCAACCAACAATGTCTTGGCACTTCATATGCCAGGCATTCGAACATCAGGTGGGCAACAGACTCAACCCGTGTCGTGCAAACTGGACAGTAAGGTGAGGTCTGAGGCGATGCCTTCCAGCGCGCAGTCAATTCACTTACTGGAAGGGTTCCCACTCTAAATTTAAAGTACAGCGCCCGGTCAGTTGGATTGGCTATGATGTCAAGGTATGGTTCATAGACGGCCACGTCCTTAATCCTCAGGAACTCAGTAGTGGTTCTACCTTGCATCGAATTAGAGTTATTACTACTAGTTATCCAATTCCAATACAATTTCTTAAGAGTGGCCTTCGGGGGAGCAGTTCTAGATTCCCAAACGTCTCAGAGGCCCAACTCACATAGTAAAAATTTAACATCTTTTAACCACTTAATTTGTGACCAACCATGCATTATCATTACCGCCAAAAGACCTTCCGCGTAAGAGGCCAATTCAGGGACTCGCCACAGCCGTGCCCAAAGGAGCAATGGGTGAATTTGGGCCTGATCTTTAATCGAGCGACACCCTATATCTAAAAGCAACGGTAAGGAAGGAGTACTCACTGGGAGAGCCATAAGATCCTTCAGAAATTTATTCTCAGATCTGGCTAACAGCACCGTATTGAATGTGCCCCAGAGTTCCGACCCGTACAGGGCCGCATTCACCACTCTAGCTTTATAGATTTCAACAACCGGGGCGATTGGTTTGGTTGTAGAAGAGCGCTGCTCTTTAAGGAGAGTCCCTACTATTCTCTTGTGGCTGATAAGCATTTTTTGAATGTGCGCGTTCCACTGCATGGAATCAGTGAGGCGAATGCCTAAATAGTCAAATTCCGAAACCCTCTCTAGAGGGACAGAGTTCAATGACGGAGGGCGACCTAATCGTTTGGGTGGGTTCAATACCAAAAACTTAGTTTTGCCTGTATTAATTATTAGACCCCTTTGAGTACAAAAGGCCTGAAAACTATCCAGGAGACTCTGCAAGCCCACAGGGGATTTGGAAATGAGGAGGGTGTCATAGGAGAGTTGGTATACCCTTGCCCGCCAGGGAAGGTGCATCAGATGGAATTTTTAGGAGGTGGTCAACCACTCCATTCACATAGAGCGAGAATAGAGTGGGAGCAAGCACACAGACCTGGCGGACACCCCTATTCACTGGAATCCTGTCGGTTTTTTGCCCCTGCGTGCCCCACCACACCTGGGCGTAATTGTCAGAATATACCGCCACCAACACGGACAGAATATACGATGGCAACCCCATTTCAGTCAGTACCCCCCAAAACCCCTCCCGGGGTACTAGGTCAAAGGCAGTCTTTAAGTCTATGAATGCTAAATAAAGACTGCCTTTGCCCAGTACCACCACCTTCCAATAAAGGAGCATCAATCTAAAGGCCTGCTCAGTGGTCCCTGTACCTGATCTAAATCCGGCTTGGTAGTCGGATAAGATGTTGTTTTCATCCGCCCACTGAAGCACCCTCCCCAAAACCCCTTTCCCTGCGACCTTCTGCGAGCAGTCAATAAGACTTATCGGGCGATAGTTGGCGGGGTCATCCCGACACCCCTTCTTAAAGATAGGGACGACCTCCGCCCCTTTCCATGAATCTGGGACTGGTGCACCATTGTTAACAGCATTAAGTAATAATGCAATTATTTGCCCCCACTCAATCGGGTTTGCGCGTAGCAAGTCACCCGGGATCCCATCCAGCCCAGCTGCTTTAAGAGGCACCAAGGATCTTATAACGTTCTCAACTTGCTTTAGCGTAAAAGGGTGCCCTGGTAATTCCCCTGGTCGGTCGATTGAGTTAAAATGTGACAAGGGCTGCACCTGGCTATCTTCCATGGTGATAGTGCATAGGGAAGAAAAGTGGTCAAACCAGCGTTGACCCGGGATGTTACACATAATGAGGGTGTTATCTGGCCTATCCCTGGTCCTCACCAAATTCCAGAACCCTCTGGAATCTCTCCCTGCACTAGCTACCTTTAGGTCAGACCAAAACCGGTCTTCACATTCTTTTTTTGCCTCATTGATAGTCTGCTTATAATCTTTCCTTGCTACCCTAGTCCTGACCGGGGATTTGCTTTTAACAGCAGCTATTAGCGCAGATTTCTTCCCCCTGCATTTTTGGGTAAACCAGCCCGGAGTATTCTTACTTTCTTTGCTCTCCGCCACAGTAGGATCCCTAGTTGGGACGACAAACAGATTTCCCAATTTCTTGACAGTCTCACAAAAAAGAGCCGCCACGTCGTTTTTTTGTCAAGGAGGGAGATTCCAATCTAGCCTGTGCCGTCCCCAGCAGTGCCCCTATGGCTTGGAGTTTCCCCTCGTCTAATGCAACCCTCCACCATTTTAGCCGTCTCCCACAATTTGAGGGACAAACTTCCTTAACGGTAACTGCTTTAGTGGGCAAGGTCAAGCCGGAGGCCCCTGGCCACAGATGGTATAAGGCCAGGGATAAAGGGTTACGGTCACTGTCTACTGAGGGCAAGACTTCCATGTCATGCATGAATCTCCATAGCTTGAGATCGAGTAGGATGTAATCTATCCTAGAGGTACGATTCACCCTGTTAAAAGTGTGGGCTCCCTTTGTGTCCGAAGTAGTTCTACCATTTGCCGCCCTCAGCCCGAATTCAAGGGACAGAGAATTCAACTGCATAGCCTGTTGGGACCACCTCCTTATCGGATCGATTGCTAAGGGGGGAATTCCTCTTCTAGAGTCCTCATCTGCAATTTCCAGAATGTCGTCCAAGGCAAGGGGTTTATAGGTGCAGTTAAAGTCCCCCACAACAAGGACATACGAGCTAGTAGGACACTGTCTGAGTAAGCCCTCAAGAATTGAAACCGTGGGGGACAAAGATCCTGCCTTAGTACCCCTGGCATAGATGTTAAAGATGTCGAAAGTTAGCCCTCTCTGTGGCCCCCTGACAGTGATTGTTAATATGTCAGGGGAATTTGTTGCACTCTGCACAATTTGGCAGCCCAACGATATATCAACCCATATAAGAAGACCACTCAGAGGCTGAGGAAACTGCTGGTACGTAATACGTACTGTAACCAACCTTGTAACAAGGCTCCCTGCTCTAGGTCTCTTGGAAGATACAGATAGAGTAAGCCTCTACCTGGGTATTCCAGTCAGGTTAGGCCAGATTCCGGGAAATACCTGCCACGTTCCAGCTGAGAATCCTAAGAACTGGAACCGTCAGAGCTGGTTCCACAACGGGCTTGTCCACCAAGGTACCAGCTCGCTGTGGATAACTTCTAGTATTCCCTCACCTGCAACCATCCCTTTGCCAGTTTGCATGAAGCAGATGGCATGAGGTATCTTCTGCCCAGAACTAGGGGGTGGAGGATTAAACCCACTACAGGGGTTAGGCAAGGGCCCAGAGAGTGCACTGACCTCACCCGGCTGACTAGACTTGGGTGCGGATAATAGCCTCAAGGATGTGCACATGTCGTGGTTATAGGCACCACGTCAATAGCTACAGCCCCTCCCAAAGCTTCCAAAGCTTATGCTTGAAGGATAATCCCGATACGAATCATAGCTACTGGGAAAAAAGGTATTCTGTTCTCTACCCCGGGGCTGGTAGGAGACATTCTGTTGTCCTACAAGATTGACATAGAAGTAACTTAGATCAACTGTACCCATACCTGGCCGACCACCCTCAACCTGCCAGTTGCAGATAAACTTTACAACCCTGACATCTTTAAAATTCACGACAATACAGTCCCCCTGACAGTCCTTGTACCTGTTGCCTACCCACCCCACCCTTCTGACATGGAGAATCTGACCCTCCAACCCTCTTGGTAGAGGTCTATTCTCCCTTAGCCAGTGCATGGTTTTGTTTTTAAGCTCCTGATGAGATTCCGATTGGTCTCCCTTCAGCCGCGAACTCCAATTAGCACCTGAACATAAGGCCGACAAGCTGGCGGGAGATCAATCGTTGGAAGTCTTAAGGCACCATTAGATTTTGGGAGGGTACGATGGGAATTCGCCACAGGATTGCATTTATTACTATCCTCGCGACTCATTTAGGGATGTTATTCTGCCTTGGTGTCCTCTGGTGAGTGGTTTTCTTCGACACACTATGGGAGGGGCTAGCTGGATGTTGCCCTCCCGCATTAGACAACTTGGGGCTAACTGCCTGTACGCTGGCGGAGGGTCCGGCTAAAACTGCACCTGGCATCCCTGTCTTAGCTGGCAGAGTTGCATCAGGGATTACTGGCGCCCGCACTATAGCTATGTCCTGGCCCGTCTGCGGGTTTCTACTCTGCTCGTGTACTGCCTGGGAACTCTTGGCGTGTAATTTAATTAGGGATTTAAGAGAAAAGAAGTTGTCCAGAGTATCCTGTTCGAATCTATCCAGCCTCTCAGCCACCGACTTCACCCTTTTCAGCACTGGGAGAATCAGGGATTTTACCAATTCCTCAATCTGAGCTACAAGTGGGTTTGAGGGTGGAAAGCCTAAGACAGGAGTAGGCTCGAAACTACCAATCCGTTCCTGTGATGTGCTGGTATGCTCTAATTGAGTCGGGTTCGTGGGCTGGGCACTTTCTGCAATTTGGTTTGGTGTCATTATCATTGCTTTCTTTCTCCCCTCCCTCCGGGAATTCCCTATATCCAGGGTAGCCTTAGGTTTAAACTTTTTGGCTAAATGAGTTCACCCCCCTTTTTTACAGCTTGTGACTTTCTTCCTTTGTTACCGGGAGAAAGTCTCAAGCCCACTGCTGCCGCTGTCTGCTGATTACCTGGGTGACCCTTGGGTGAGTTTAAATTGCCTGGCTGCACAATGGTTTCAGGGGGGGCCACTGGCATTTCAGGAGGCGGGGAAAAGGCTGGCCTGGGTGGCACTAGCCCATTGAGCCTATCCAAGCTTGCCCTGATGGCACCCGTGTTATTTTGGGTTTGCTTCGGCGATGCCCCGTCTGCGTGCACTATCACATTAGGAGGGGAAACTGTTGGAGCTAAGGGCCCTACGGAGGAATGCTTGTGGTTGGGAAGGTTAAGTGAAAGACGGCGTTCAGTAATAGCAATTTCCTTTTCTAGCACAGAAAATGCTCGGTGATGAGCTCATCCATCGTTCCACTAACACAGCCACCCCCACCCTCCTGAATTTCCCTGACCTCGTTGCCATTGGCATGGGAATAAAGCTGTAGAGAATGGGCCAATGCCCCAAAAAGCAAAAGTAAAATTTAGGGTGTTAATATAGTACAAATATAACCTAGGATTAATAACAAGAGGATAGGGGGGTGGCCCTGCCTGGCCTCCTCAGGCCTGTGACGGCCTTGGACGGTCCCGCCCTTGTCAGCCGCAAACTCCAATTAGCACCAGAACATAAGGCCGACAAGCTGGCGGGAGATCAATCGTTGGAAGTCTTAAGGCACCATTAGATTTTGGGAGGGTACGATGGGAATTCGCCACAGGATTGCATTTATTACTATCCTCGCGACTCATTTAGGGATGTTATTCTGCCTTGGTGTCCTCTGGTGAGTGGTTTTCTTCGACACACTATGGGAGGGGCTAGCTGGATGTTGCCCTCCCGCATTAGACAACTTGGGGCTAACTGCCTGTACGCTGGCGGAGGGTCCGGCTAAAACTGCACCTGGCATCCCTGTCTTAGCTGGCAGAGTTGCATCAGGGATTACTGGCGCCCGCACCATAGCTATGTCCTGGCCCGTCTGCGGGTTTCTACTCTGCTCGTGTACTGCCTGGGAACTCTTGGCGTGTAATTTAATTAGGGATTTAAGAGAAAAGAAGTTGTCCAGAGTATCCTGTTTGAATCTATCCAGCCTCTCAGCCACCGACTTCACCCTTTTCAGCACTGGGAGAATCAGGGATTTTACCAATTCCTCAATCTGAGCTACAAGTGGGTTCGAGGGTGGAAAGCCTAAAACAGGAGTAGGCTCGAGACTACCAATCCGTTCCTGTGATGTGCTGGTATGCTCTAATTGAGTCGGGTTCGTGGGATGGGCACTTTCTGCAATTTGGTTTGGTGTCATTATCATTGCTTTCTTTCTCCCCTCCCTCCGGGAATTCCCTATATCCAGGGTAGCCTTAGGTTTAAACTTTTTGGTTAAATGAGTTCACCCCCCTTTTTTACAGCTTGTGACTCTCTTCCTTTGTTACCGGGAGAAAGTCTCAAGCCCACTGCTGCCGCTGTCTGCTGATTACCTGGGTGACCCTTGGGTGAGTTTAAATTGCCTGGCTGCACAATGGTTTCAGGGGGGGCCACTGGCATTTCAGGAGGCGGGGAAAAGGCTGGCCTCGGTGGCACTAGCCCATTGAGCCTATCCAAGCTTGCCCTGATGGCACCCGTGTTATTTTGGGTTTGCTTTGGCGATGCCCCGTCTGCGTGCACTATCACATTAGGAGGGGAAACTGTTGGAGCTAAGGGCCCTACGGAGGAATGCTTGTGGTTAGGAAGGTTAAGTGAAAGACGGCGTTCCGTAATAGCAATTTCCTTTTCTAGCACAGAAAATGCTTGGTGATGAACTGATCCATCGTTCCACTAACACAGCCACCCCCACCCTCCTGAATTTACCTGACCTCGTTGCCATTGGCATGGGAATAAAGCTGTAGAGAATGGGCCAATTCCCCAAAAAGCAAAAGTAAAATTTAGGGTGTTAATATAGTACAAATATAACCTAGGATTAATAACAAGAGGATAGGGGGGTGGCCCTGCCTGGCCTCCTCAGGCTGTGACGGCCTTGGACAGTCCCGCCCTTGTCCCGTGCTTCTCCCGGGACACTCCCGCGCACTCCCGCGCAGCGGAATACCCGGTCCAAGATATAGAGCTCTCGGCGTCCTGTGGGCGGGGCTGGCAGCAAAGGCGGGACCAGGAAGGATGGGTCTAGCAGGGACTCCAGGGAGAGTGAGTCCAGGCTCGCGCCTGTCACAACCCACACGATGGTACAAAGCGCCACACAGTCCACGGCTTCTGCACTCCTAGGTGAGGTGACGCTCCCGCTGACGCTGCTAAACGAAGCGGCACCTGCGAAGCGGGTGCTGCGAGTTGTGGGTCTGGTCCACTGTCCGTAGTTCTCTGGCGATACTCCGCACCCGGCAAACAACAAAGTAGTAGTGTCCACTGAGAAGAGAAGGCAAGGTGGTTTAATCCTCCCGGCATCCTGTGGGCGGGGCTGGCAGCAAAGGCGGGACCAGGAAGTATGGGTCTAGCAGGGACTCCTGGGATAGTGAGTCCCTGCTCGCGCCTGTCACAGCCCACACGATGGTACAGAGCGCCCCACAGTCCACGGCTCATGCACTCCTAGGTGAGGTGACGCTCCCGCTGACGCTGCTAAACGAAGCGGCACCCGCGAAGCGGGACCCGCGAAGCGGGTGCTGCGAGTTGTGGGTCTTGTCCGCTGTCCGTAGTTCTCTGGCGATACTCCGCACCTGGCAAACAACAAAGTAGTAGTGTCCCACTGAGAAGAGGAGGCAAGGTGGTTTCATCCTCTCGGCATCCTGTGGGCGGGGCTGGCATCAAAGGCGGGACCAGGAAGTATGGGTCTAGCAGGGACTCCTGGGATAGTGAGTCCCTGCTCGCGCCTGTCACAGCCCACACGATGGTACAGAGCGCCCCACAGTCCACGGCTCCTGCACTCCTAGGTGAGGTGACGCTCCCGCTGACGCTGCTAAACGAAGCGGCACCCGCGAAGCGGGTGCTGCGAGTTGTGGGTGTTGTCCGCTGTCCGTAGTTCCCTGGCGATACTCCGCACCTGGCAAACAACAAAGTAGTAGTGTCCCACTGAGAAGAGGAGGCAAGGTGGTTTCATCCTCTCGGCATCCTGTGGGCTGGGCTGGCAGCAAAGGCGGGACCAGGAAGTATGGGTCTAGCAGGGACTCCTGGGATAGTGAGTCCCTGCTCGCGCCTGTCACAGCCCACACGATGGTACAGAGCGCCCCACAGTCCACGGCTCCTGCACTCCTAGGTGAGGTCATTCTCTCGCTGACGCTGCTAAACGAAGCGGCACCTGCGAAGCGGGTGCTGCGAGTTGTGGGTCTGGTCCACTGTCCGTAGTTCTCTCGTGATACTCCGCACCCGGCAAACAACAAAGTAGTAGTGTCTCACTGAGAAGAGGAGGCAAGGTGGTTTAATCCTCTCGGCGTCCTGTGGGCGGGGCTGGCAGCAAAGGCGGGACCAGGAAGTATGAGTCTAGCAGGGACTCCTTGGATAGTGAGTCCCTGCTCGCGCCTGTCACAGCCCACACGATGGTACAGAGCGCCCCACAGTCCACGGCTCCTGCACTCCTAGGTGGGGTGACGCTCCCGCTGACGCTGCTAAACGGAGCGGCACCCGCGAAGCGGGTGCTACAAGTTGTGGGTCTGGTCCGCTGTCCGTAGTTCTCTGGCGATATTCCGCACCCGGCAAACAACAAAGTAGTAGTGTCAGTGCACAGATAATGATGATTTTTGGATATAACTTTATTGACAAGCATAATGTAATGTCCTATCTTTCCAGATCTTTTGCAAGAAAAAAATATCAATTAGGTATTGTATTCCATGTTTTTCTCTCATGAAAATGTATTAAGTAGACCAAAGTGGTGTTTATATTAGGAGTGGTACATGTGATTTTTCACTTGGTCCTAATGAAAAGCCTTAGATGATAGCCTTGAAACATGTTGTCTGTGAGACACACACACATTGAGGTGTGTTTCTCCTCTCACCTTATTTAACAATACCCGGTATAGGATCACATGAAAATTAAATTTCCACATAGACAGGTATTTTTTGGCCCACTAGTCTGACCCTTCCACTCTTATACTATCATTTACTTTATAGTTTACACCCTACAAAGTACTCCCACGTCTCCGTCGGTCGTAGCCCGCCCTGTCCTGCACCGGGGAGGAGAAATCCAATGATGAAGCATGCCACCATGGGGCACTTTGGTGGGTCAGGGTTATTTTAAGAAAACATATTGTTTTTCCTAAAGACTATAAGGATTACTGGGAAGATAGTCAATTTGAATACAGTGGGATTCTTCTCAGTTTAATTAAACAACAGGAACATTTAAAAGTCGGAGGAGCATTCAACTAAATACGCAGAACATTACTTCTAACATTTACAAATAAAAGTTACATTAAAGCAAAAGGTTTTCTATGAAAAGTCTGCAGTATTTATTACTGGGAGTCTTTATATCGCTTGGACAACATAGAAGGAGGATGGATTTTGCATCAGTGAATATTGATAACTTCTTAAGTGGAAATGGTCTCAAGCAAGTACTGGCATTGGTGATGATTTTCATCATTGTTGATGCTTGAAGGAACAAACTCTTCTCTGGCAGCTAGGAAAACATTCATACTACACAGTGCCAGCACACCATCGATGTTTGCAAGGACATAGAATAGTACTGGGACCTAACGAACAGCCTGCAGTGTAATTGACTACATTGGGATGTGTTCATAGTCTCTGAGCAACTTGTACACAGACTATTCCTTGTTCACATTTCTCACCTCAGCTATTGGTAGGACCTTGTTCAAAGTTGTCATTAACAATTCTGTTTCGCTGTTGGCCAAGGGCCACGTAGGTGTAATCTTTCAGTATTTGTAATTTACAGAGTTTAAGTAGCTGGTCAATTATTTTCCTTCAAACATTGGTACACTGTCTGTAAAAACGTCTTGTGGGAGGCCGTGGATTACAAAACGTATTTCTAGTTTGAGGATTACTTCTTTGGCCGTTGTGGACAACACAATTCCGAGCTGAGAATACTTGCTGCAGTCGTTATTGACAATAAAATCTAGGTGTAACCTAATGATTAATGAAATGTCATCTCCTATAATTGGTACTGCCAGATAGTGTAGTTCCCTTTATGTGGTATGGAAGGAGGTTTGTGATGGTTCGCTCTGCTTGAGTGTTGAGATAAGGAACCCATACTTTCTCTCTCAGCCTCATCTTAGTCCTAATGATACCTTAATGTGTCTAATTTGGAGGTGGTTCCAGTTGGGGATTGGCACGTGGAGGATGGCAATGCACATCTGCCCTAAAGAGGGTACGTCTTTTGCATTAGTCTCCAACGTTTTCTCTAGTAAAAGCTACTTTTGTTCAATGAAAATCACCCCAATCTACAAATAATATTTTGTAATAGGGACCATATAAAACAGAATTACGTTAGTAGCCACTCCATGCAAGGTTGTCCATTTGGAATGCCTCTACATTAGTAATAAGGAAGAGCCAAGGTGCAATTCCCCTTGCCTCCCTGACGATACATGTTTTATCACTCTGTTAGACCTGGCCATCACTGCATGGTCATCTTCAAACTTTCTCCCTTTCCTTTCCTGTTTTCTGAACTCGTTTTTGCTGGCTTTTAGGGCTTTGTGCACTGTATCATTGCTACCAGTGCTAAAGTGCCTGTGCTTCCTGCTTGATACATGTCAAAGGGTCCTACACCTGAATGGTGCATTTAATGTACTTAAAAGTCCCTAGTAAATTGATATAACATGTACCCAGGACTGTAAATAAAATGATAGTAGAGGACCTGCAGCACTTGATGTGCCACCCACTTAAATAGTCTTTTAAAACATGTTTCCAGCCTGCCACTGCTGCCTTTGTGCAGTTTTAAACTGCCAATTAGACTTGGCAAAATAACCCCCTTTGCCAGGCCTAAGCCTTCCTTTTTAATGCATATAACTCACCCCTAAGGTGGGCCCTAAACAGTCTTTAGGGCATGGTGTAGTGTATTGACAATGTTGAACATGTACATTTAATTTTTACACATCATGTTAGTGAAAAACTCTCAAATTAGTGTTTCACTACTGTGAGGCCTACTCATAGGATAGTATTGGGTTACCTTATTACATTTAGTAATTAGCTAATTCATGAGTGGGAACAGGTAGAAATTTCATTTTTTTCTCAAATTAACTGTAGTTTATAATCCTCTTTAAAAGTAAATTCTGATTTTAAGTCACAATTCAGAAAATGACACTTTTGCAAAAGGATTTTCTTGTCCTAACCATTTGGTGCCTGTAACCTGTGTCTAGAGTCACATGACTATGAAAAGAGTGGCAGTTGGCATGTGTCGATTCCTCCCAGACAGTAAGAGAAAGGAGGATCATGTGAGGAGCTGGTGCCTGCCCCACTTACATTTTAAATGGGCTGCCTTGAGAACACTTGCAATGAACTTGACACCAGCCCATTCTCACCCTAGACCTCTTGGAGCCTGGGCAGGAAGAACATTTCCAGAACGTGATGTGGAGAGAACTCTAGATTTTCTCCCACTTCAAAGGCTGCCAACCAGGTCTAAATATTGGAACCTCAGACCAACTCTTCATTACACCGTTAGAACTCAGAAGGACTGCCTTGTGCTCAGAAGACTTCCCTGCTGCTACCAATGGACAGCTCTGCTGCTTGAGACCTGCCTTGATTGTCAGAGGTCTGCCCTGCTGCTTGAAGGAGAGAGAACTGTCTCCTTTTTCATAGGAATACCCGAGTGAGTCCAGGGTATCCGAAACCAGGAAGACGGTCACCCAGGCCCTCGTCACCAGCCGACTGGACTACGGAAACACCCTCTACGCCGGAACCACAGCCAAGCTACAGAAAAGACTCCAACGCATCCAGAACGCCTCCGCCCAACTCATTCTGGACATCCCCCGACGCAGCCACATCTCCGGCCACCTGAGGGACCTGCACTGGCTCCCCGTCAACAAGAGGATCACGTTCAGGCTCCTCACCCACGCACACAAGTCTCTCCACGACCTGGGCCCCAAGTACCTCAACGACCGCCTGACCTTCTACACGCCCACCTGCCAGCTACGGTCTACTAGCCTCACCCTCGCCGCCGTACCACGCATCCGAAGAGCCACCGCCGGAAGCAGATCCTTCTCCTACCTGGCGGCCAAGACATGGAACTCCCTCCCCATCCACCTTCGGCTGACCCTGGACCACCTCTCCTTCAGGAGACAACTCAAGACCTGGCTGTTCGAGCAGTAGCGGACCCCTTCCCCAAGCACCTTGAGACCCTTCCGGGTGAGTAGTGCGCTATACAAGTGTTATGATTGATTGATTGATTGAGGGGATCAGTTGGCTGACCTCCTTTTCTGAGCTCTTGGGACACTGTAAGCTCCAGAGACTTTCCTGCAACTGCCCAGCTTAACCCCTACAACTGGACCTGCCTGAACTCTGCTGGCCTCTGCTGGAGTGTCTGTGATCCCCACGAGGTGCCTCCCCAGGTCCTGGACACTTGGATGTCAATAGAGTGCACTCCTCTGGTAGAAGAGGAGAAATCCTGAAGTTTTATGCTCTTTGCAATTGCGAACCGTCCCGTCTGTGTCAAGACTCTGCCGAGGCAACCACCCCTAGCATGAAGCTCCAGCAAACCAGACACTTTGTGCTAGAGTGACTGTCAGTGACAATAGGCATCACAAGATTTGCACTTTGCACTACAGCAGCGACAGTCCGCAATGACCACCAACATGAAGCTCCAGCGAAGACCCCGTTTGTGACGCCCACCCCGATCTTCGTATTACAGCGATGGCCATCCACGTCACCAGGCCTGATTTTCATGCTTTAGTGACAACCATCTTTGATGCTGTCCTCCCAGCCTCCTCCACCGTGAACTAGACTCTTTATGCTGGACTTTGAGATGGTAACTTTTTCAGCAGAACTAACCTGGTCCCAGTATCCGGCCCACACTCAAGTTCAGTCGATCTGAACTTGAGACTTCTGACCACTCTAGCACAACCAAAGGACCATGTGTAATGCTGTGAGAAAGTCCCTCTTTTGACAAGGTTAGCCCCCACTTCTTGTCTGTACATTTATGTTGTTTCAATTGCACTGCACAGGGTCCCTGCCAATCAGGTACCCTGCGCCAGTGCTTCTGCCCCAAATGCTATTGCCCAATTGGCCCTTCAGGCCCCCTGTTGGTACCTCATAAAAGGTACCTAGGTACCAAGGGCACTGGGACTGAAGAGGGACCCCTAAAGACCTCTTACCTAGGTCATGCAGACTGCAACTGCAGCCTGCATGGTCAGGTGCAGATAACCTAAGTCAACAGGGCACACTACCTGAGTGCCATGCCAGCTAGCACTGCCTAACAAATGGGTATGTCACTACTCTAGCAGGCCTTACCAGTCCTAAGGTAGGGTACACTACATCCCAGGAGTAGGCATATCCACATGAACAGATACAACCCTACACTATTGATGTATATTTCTTAATGTTGTAAGTGCCAGGGAAGGCATAGCGAGTACATGGGCTGGAAACCCGACAACTTGAGTTCCACAGCACCATGATGGGTTCTCTTAACACAGTTGGTACCAAAGTACTCACACTGATGCCAGTGTGGGATTGATTGTAACATGTACTCAGAGGGCACCTCAGAGGTGCCCCTTGAAACCTACCGACCCTGGTGTGGGCACTCACTGGCTTTACGAAGCCTGCCACACACCAACATGTTTCTGGACCCCTGGGTGAAAAGCCTTTGCCCTCTGGGACCAGAGCAATGCACATCCTGGACAGAGGTGTCACACCTTATTCCCCAGGATGGGACAGTGCATGAAGGGGAAGCTACAAAGGCCTACCACCTTTGTAATGCGACCCCCAGCCTCTGCGGCTAGCAGCAGATGGCAGCCCCTGGTTTACACCCCCACTTTGAGTGGGAACACCAGTGGGAAAACTGAGAAAGGCTCTGAGGTTTGCCCACCTTTGCCAACTCCACCCCTCAGGCGGAGTAGGTGAAATAAAGCACACTTTTCCCTATCCTCCATCTTGAAGATGAGGGGACTCCTCCAATAAGGGCTAGAAGTATGCCCTGATTATAAGTAAGTGGTGCCAGAGACACATAGAGGCATGTGGGAACTATCTCCCTATCAAACTAAAGGACAGGGCACAAATTCCTAACCCGAGGAAACATAGCACACTGCAGGACATCTCAATCAGAAAGGCGCCGGAAAGGTGCGACTCATACAAACTGCTATCACAGTGGGACCACAAAAATACCGGCAAAAATACTGCTGCCCAATATGATTCTACCTGACTAGTCAGGTGTTGTGCCTGGCTGCTCAAGGACAAATAACTTGCGGACACCACTCTGCATCAATTGGACAGAAGTTTAAAGCACAATAGGAACATATGTTTATGGTGCTGTACCGCATGGGGATGGCAGTGGCATTCTTGCAGTGTATTCGCCTGCTCTATAACAAACCGGTAGCAAAAATACGCAATAATGGTTTGGTTTCAGATCCAATTGACATTTACTGGGGGACGAGACAGGGCTGTCCCCTCTTGCCCTTTTTATTTGTGCGAGCATTAGAGCCGTTGGCATGTGTGATATGACAGCGGCATGCATAGGCATCCCTGCGGTTCCGTCAACGCCCATTGCCCATCTCCCTCAATACAGACAACATGGTCCTATCGGTACGTGATTACGTGATCTGGAAACGCAACTGTCACATTGGTGTTTACCCTTACACAAGTTACGGAACCGCATATATTAGAATATCCTCTGGAGTAGAGCCTGGGGCTAGTCAAACACCTTGAAGTGTCAGTGCATAGGGACCCAGAGACGGTGATAATGCTAAATGATGGGACAGCAATTACTAAACTGACAGAACAAGAGGGTAGATAGATACGTCTGCCCCTCTCACTGGCCGACAGAATAGCGTCATGAAAATGTTCCTTAAAATGTTTGTCAACATCCCCATAGTACTGACCTCTGACTTATTTAAGTTCTACATATGATACATCTAGCATGGGCGGACAAACAATCTAGGTGCAGCTGAGCAGCCCTGACAAAGCCATATGACCAGGGAGGGTTTGGGGCCCCAGATGTGTATTTATATTACCTCTGAACACAAATGCAATTTACATTCCACTAGTATTTCCCTACACAATACCTGCCACACCTGAAAGCGGTGGACGATGCGCATCCAACAACCCTTACAGCAGTGTTGCTATAAGAGCGAACCGAGGTCACCAGACTAGAAATCTATACCATACGTAACACATTGAAGGTCTGGCAGGCACTATGTGCCAGGGTGGAAAAGACACCAATGTATGGACCGGCGCTGCCAATGCAATTCCAGCCAGACATATCAGCAGCCGAAGAACCAAAATCACTTGATATTTTTGCAAAGCCAGAGCTTGACATGCCAGGTGACCTTTTCAGGGATTGGACATTTCTGACACCGGGCGAATTTGGTGCCACACAGCCCCAAACACAGGGGCTATGTGGTGTTTACTTACATTAGAATAAGGGAAGTGTTAAGATCGTTATACTGTAGTAAAAAGCCCCAGCCAGGCCTACTAGTGCAAGGGATTCGCCCTTCTCTGCTTAGAGTCCTTAGACCAATGGTAAGAAGTTGGCACAGAAACTGGAATAGAAAAGACAGAATTTATTAAACCTCTTGAGGTGGAACTACAATCACACAACACCCTTCGGTATAGTATGAGGTAGCACACTGGAGCTTGGTCCTTTTATACACACACAAGGGCTTTAATGAAGGCGGTACAAGGCACAGAGTATTAGTTTCAAATACATATAAGGTCAGACAGAGAGTATGCTAGCAACAAGTGGGAAGGGCTGACAGTAACCTAATTCTGGTGGACATCTCTTGACAGTTACAAGTTAGGGACAGCTGTACGCTTTACTGGGCATGTGCAAAGCAAAGGAGACTAAACACATCTTGTCTCTAGGCAGATTTCAAGAGCAGTTGACAGGAAGGTAGGACAGAGCACATGGAATATAAAATGGCCGACAGAAATACCAAATGCATTCCGTAAAACAGGCAAGATAGTCTCAAAATACTGAATGTCTTCTGCTAATGCTTAATCTAATTGCTGTTAATTTACTACAATACCCTCAGTTTCCGGAAGAGCTGGACACACTAGAAGTGCTACAGATGATGCTAACTAGCACCTCACGTAGGCACCAGGTGACATGACTATACAATGACTCTCAGTGAGAGACGAAGTGTGGCCCGGTGGCTTCTTTTAACAGGTGGAATAAAGTTCTAGACTCACCCAAATCACAGAAGAATTTGGAGGCCTGCTGTGCACTCACAGGGAGACTCACTGCTAATTGCCATGTTAGAAGTTTAGAATAATACATTTTAAATACTCACAACAACATTATCACATACCACTGAAATTATATAAAATTGGTCTCTGTGCGGACTCAAAGTGCGCTAAATGCTGCGAAATAGAAGCAGATTCTCTACACTTAGCATGAACCTGTACACATGGCTGAAGAGAAAATAGACTGTACCCCGCAGCTCTGTCTACTAGGACAAGCTAACGCCATACAGCCAGGAAACAGTAAATTAGTAAGCATCATTATACTGCTAGCCAAGAGACAGGTGGCTATACACTAGGGCAAGAAGGCAGCTCCTAAGGTTGAATAATGGCTGAAGTATGTTGTGTATTGTAGAGATCAATTGAATATATATGCGGAAGAATTGCTGATGACATCAGGACACAAAGACGTTTGGGCCTATCACAGCTTTTCTGAAAATACTGCAAGATGAGAACTTATCACTAAGTTAGGAATAAATGGACTGTGAATCATGAAAGCGGAGGCATTGATGAAGGCAGATGGGTGGGCGCTGGGGAAGTGGAGGAGATACACTATGATGCCAGGAAATTATATGTCAAACTGCCATATACCTACATTGTTATGTGAGTTGGACATGCAATGTTACTAAAAGCATGAATACATTTATTTTTTAATGCATTGGGCTGAGCTCCGATTTTGACCTCAGCACCCGGCTGCCACTGGTGGTGGAGTTTTGGTACTCACCTGACCATTTCCCCATGGAGACCTCTGTTGTCCTTACCTATTACACAACATTGTTGTTTTCCCCATAGGATAACTTTGCACGGTCGACTTTTTAAAGTGAATATTATTTTTTGTTAAAAACTTACTTACCTTATTGCAATGATCTTGGTCTTAAAATAAAATACAAACAAAGCTTATTTTTATAAAGTTGGTGTAGATCTCTTTTTTGAGTTGTGGGTCCATTAAGTTTGTGCAATAAATGTCTTACACTCCTTTGTGTTAGGCCGCTTGCCCACCTTACCACTAATAGAGCACCATGGACTTTACATTGAGCGCTATTCACTTTTCAGGAACCCCTCAACTCTGTGTACGGCATTACCACCTAGTGGAATATTTTACACAGAGCCAGCTTTCTACCGGTGCTTTGTGCTTTTGGCCACTGTACTTACCTAAAAGTTGATCATTCTGGTCTCATTTTACTTATTAAATTTACTTTATTTTTCTAAAATGGTGTGGGATTTTTCGTGGGTTTTGTTCTCCGCTGCATAAATTATTTACACATTTCCTTTAAGAGAATCCTGACTACTTTTTTGTGCCACACTACAAGAATATTAAGCATAGTTTGATTTGGCGACTGTTGTGGTTCATACTGACAGGGACTGTAGTATTTGCTTGAGAGAGCAAAACACCTTCCATCAAAAATCCAATGCGCCCACACATTCTTTAAACATATTTTGCGTACTCAACCATTGGTATCCTAACATTAGCTTCTGAAAATAGTTCTAAAAATACATACATTTTTTTCTCAAATACAAGCTTTTCAATTTAGGTATATATATAATTCACTGAAAAAACCATAGGTTATAGACCATATATAGTTAGGAATTAGCATTTACAAAACCTTATTTTACTCACACAAAACCATTGAAATTCCATGTATAGTTAGTTGCATTAACTATATATCGCGCACCCGCAATCCACTGCTGATGATGTCACATATTACATCATTCATGACATGGTCAGTGACATCACTGATGACATCACTGATGACATCTCAAATGACATCACTGATGACATCACTGATGACAACATCCAGTGACTGTATGTTTCTGTAAAGTTAAAATATGTCTTACATATTGAAGAATGAGTGGATGTATAAGTGTCTGGATGAAGGATTTAGTAGGTGTATCAGATTTGCAATTTTATGAAGACGTGTAATAGCTTGGTATACTGTTGGCGCGTTTTCTGGGATGAAAACACAGCAGCTTGACCCGATGACCTTACAAGCTCCGCCTCTATCTGCCAAGATGACGTCAATAACAAGACGATTCTGAAGAACAACAACCCGCATGGCGGACTGCTCCTCTGTTAAGTTACCTAGGGCGGAGGCAGTTTCATTCACTACAGCTTCAAGTGTTCTAGTTAATCTGCGGATTAGTTTACTATTTTGGACGGGGCCTGTGAAGAAAAAGAATCCTTTATTGAAATCTGTGTATTGCTCCCATGCCGTTTCAGTATAGTCGACAATCGGGAGATCTCTTCTGAGTCTATTCTTTACTAGATTTGTATTTCTGTGATAATCAGGAGGAGCTAGAAAAACAGGTGGCAGAAGGAATGCAATGTAACAGGTACCATCCCAATCTGGAGGTAAGCGTATGTATGCGGTATGGCCACAAACAAAGTAGGAATGACGGGTAGCTCTAAAGGAAGATTTGCCTTGGTCACTGAATTCGACCACAGTAGTACATTTACTATGACCTAAGTGTACTGAACCCTTCTTACTGACACATAATTCACCAGTGACTGGTAATACTGACATAGCAGGGAGAACTGGTGCAGCTTCGGATTCGACAGTAAGAATCATAAGGTTAATTGTATAATTACCTAATCCATAAACTTCATTTTCTAGATCAGTTCCTATTCTAATGGGTAGTCCCTTCTTGTCAGGGTAACAGGCATTAAGCAGAACTAAGTTCAAGTTTCCCCAAACCCAGCTCCCTTTAAAAACAGCAATATCAGAATCTAAGGAATTAATTATTCTAAACCATGCACCACAGGAGCCATTGTGAGTGAACGGGTACGGAAAGAGAGGCAGAACTCCCTTGTATTTCTGATAGGGAGGGAGTCGGCCACATATCCAGCAGTTTGTAGCGTTGTTAGTCTGATGGGAGTGATGTAACATACTAATGAATGTGTTGTTGCGCAGTGCGAGTCTGTAAGATAGTTCGTGGGGAGGTAATTCACTAAAAGAATGTTCGGCAGTGACATTGTAAGCAGATTGTTCACGCTTGAAGATAGGGTAATATATGGGAAGCAATATACTTGCTACAATAATCAGAAGACTTAGAAAAAACATAATCAATAATGTCACTATACAGTGACTACGGAGTGATTTGCAATATGTACGTTTCTTGAGTTGTCTCTCTCTCTCTCTATCTCGATCTAGGGGATACATGTCAGAAATTATTTAACCGATTCACCTAGGGGAGGACTTAAACAATTAAACTGTCTGACTTGCTAGATCGGAGTTTCATGCGGTACTCCTCTTGGGGAGTTTTCTCTTGTTTCGTAACTTTAAAGTCTTTGGTATCGAGGAAGTCTTTGGAGGGGGTGGACGAGTCTGTTTCTGGCATCAGTTCATTGCATTTTTTTATATGACTCGTATGGATCCACCCCTTTCGGCCTTCCACCTTGATAGCGGTCCGTGTTGTAAGAAGGACGGTCTTCGGCTCTTTCCAGCGGGGCTCCAGCGGACTTTTCCTGTCGAAGTTCCTAATTAGCACTGTATCACCGGGACGGACATCATGCGGCTTTACATCAGTGTTGTCAGGAAAGGCTGCGGCAACCTGTGAACGACATGATTGGAGTGCAGACATCAAGGAGGCAAGGTAATCTGTCAGCATATTACAATCAACATCGGTAATTTTCTTAGGCATGGGCGTCCCCCACATATTCGGTGGTCTGCCAAAGACCACTTCATACGGGGATAGTCCTGATCTCGAATGGGCGACCATTCTCATGTAGAATAGTGCAACGGGCAGGGCGACTATCCAGTCGACCCCTTTCTCTTTACAAACTTTAGCAAGGCGAGTCTTTAGTGTCTGGTTATGCCTTTCTACAAGGCCAGCGGCTTCGGGATGTCGGACACAATGGAATCTCCACTGATATCCTAGCAGCAGGGAAACTTGTTTCATGAGTTCGGATGAGAATGGCTGTCCGTTATCTGAGTACACGACATGAGGGAAGCCGTATCGTGGGAAGAATTCTCGAACCAGCTGCCTGGCAGTGGTCGGAGCAGTGTAATCTGGGACTGGATATGCTTCGGTCCAACGGGAAAGTGCACAAACAATTACGAGGACGTATTTGAATCCTCGACAACGGTCCATCTGGATATAATCCATCTGGAGAACTTCAAAAGGGTGATCGGGAGGATGAAATCCACCTTGCTCTACAGGGACGCTTTTACCTGGATTGAACTGACAACAGATCATGCAAGTACGCACTTTCTGTTTTGCTGCTGCTCGTAAGTGTTTGTTGTACCAGAGATTCTGTAAACTGTCTAACATAGCTTTTTCTCCTAGATGTGCTGGACTATGTGCTGTATTTATTATGACTTGAACCATAGAGTCGGGGAGAAACCATGTAGATTTTCCCTTCGTCATCCATCCTTGATCTGTCTGGATCCCTCCTAGTTCAGTCCATTTCTTTATTTCATCTGTAGTAGCATGTGTCTGAATATCGATTACATCTAGTGTGGGATCCCTAACTGTCATACAATGTGTCGGTACTATTGTCTTTGTCATATCAGTTGTCTGGGTGTGAGTCAATGCTGTATGTTTTGCTGTCTGGTCTGCCAGGTCGTTACCCTGGGAAACGGAGTCTGTAACTTTAGTATGTGCTTTGCACTTCATGACGGATATGCCTGAAGGCAGATGTATTGCTTCTAATAGTGCTTGAATGAGGGGACCGTGCTGGATCTTGGCACCGTGAGAGGTCAAGAAACCTCGTTCTTGCCATAACATTCCGAAGTCGTGTACGACTCCGAACGCATAACGGGAATCAGTGTATATGTTAACATTTCTGTTCTTGGCTAGTATACAGGCTCGGGTCAGAGCGATGAGCTCTGCTGCTTGAGCAGACAGTGTATCAATACGATGTGTTTCTATGACTTCGGTTTCAGTGGTCACTGCATACGCGGCCACTAATTCTCCTGTACTTGTTCTCATACATGAACCATCCACGTAAAGTGTCAGGTCTGGATTTGTCAATGGAACATCTGTTAGGTCTCGTCGGGGCTTTGTTACTGCATTAATGATCTCTATACAATCATGCGGGCTGGATCTGTCATAATCGAAGGTAACAATGTTGCGGGGTTTAGAATGCTGCAGCGTCTGATTTCTATGTGTGGCTGGAATAGTGTCAGTTCATAACCTGTCAGTCGTGCTATAGTCAAGTGTTGAGTCTGAGTTCGGTTTAGAAGAACCTCTACAGAATGTGGGACTTGAACTGTTAATTGATATCCTAAAACAATTGAGTCGCTCTGTCTGATTGCTAGGGCTGTCGCTGCGACTGACTTTAAGCACGCAGGGAGCGCCTGGGCTACTGGATCCAATGTACTTGAAAAATAAGCACAAGGCTTATGTGAACCTGCTTGATCTTGAGTGAGGACAGACAACGCTGTACCATCACGTTCTGTAACAAAAAGTGTAAAAGGTTTGCTGTAACACGGTGTCGCTAAAACTGGTGCTTGGCATAAAGCTTTCTTTAATTCTTCAGAGGCCTGTGTATGTTCCTGAGTCCAAGGAAGAGCAGTCGAAGTCGCTGCCTCCTGTGTTGTCAACTGAATGAGTGGTTTAGCTAGAAATGCATACTGAGGAATCCATTGTCTGCAGTACGAGGTGAGGCCTATAAAGGCCCGCACTTCCTTTTGTGTCTGGGGTTGTGGCATATTTACAATTAACTGGATACGGTCAGGAGTGAGCTGTCTCCCCACTTTGGACAGCAAGTGACCCAAGTACACAACTTGCTGAACACAGAATTGTAGCTTCGAAGGAGACACCTTGTGTCCCTTGTCGGCCAGAAAATGTAAAACTGTCAGAGATGCTTGTTCACATTCGGGCTCACTTCGTGCGGTGATCAACAGATCATCGACGTATTGCAGTAAGGCGGTGTTAACTGGCATTTGAATACAATCGAGTTGTCTTTTCAGTGCTTGACTATAGATGCTGGGGCTTTCTGTGAATCCTTGAGGTGCGCGCGAAAATTTGAAACTTCGTCCATTTAAACTGAATCCAAAGAGATATTGGCTCTCTGGATCAATAGGCACACTAAAGAAGGCGTTCTTGAGGTCAATTACAGTAAAGAACGTTGCTTCTGAATCAATGGCAGTTAATAGAGATGAGATGTCGGGAACCACAGGGTACTGTGGAACGATGCATTTATTCAGTTCTCGTAAATCAATCACCAGCCGATATACTGGCGGTGCATTGGGATCAGTACGTTTAAGAATCGGAATGATAGGGGAATTACAGATATTGGAGTCGGTCTCTACGACCACTCCTTGGGCAATGAGCTCTTCAATGATTTCCAGTAAAGCCACTACAGCATCGGGTGGTAACTTGTATTGTCTGATTCGTGGCAAAACAACACCTGGCTTCAGTGTAACACGGTATGGTGTAATGTGCATGCAGCCTACATCGGTTCGGCCTTGTGCCCACAAGTGATCCGGTACATTTTTCAATCTGACATCAAACTCTCGTAATACATAGTGACCCTTGAAATCTCGCAAAAAGAGTCTAACTCCTTCCGGAGAACAACATATCACTGCTCCTAGAGCCTTCAGTGTCTTTATTCCTAACAGGTTTTCTGGACATGATTTCGTGAGTAACAGGTCTGTAACACGTGATAATGGACCCACAGCCAGGGGGACTGGTTTCGATACCTCATTTACGATAGGTTGTCCTGAAAAACCAAGGGAAACATTCTGTGAGCCTGAGAGGGGTGCCCCTGGAACTTCATCATGGCTGATTGTTGTGCGACTTGCCCCTGTGTCAATTAAAAACTTTCTGTCTTTTCCCAATACTTGACTGTGTACATAAGGACCCTCTTGATCTACAGGAATCTCAATAAGAGGCAAGTCAACCTCCCTCTCTAGGCTGTTTCATGTGTATCGTGGGTAATCGGGGTAATCAGATTGGGCATACTGGTACATCTGTTGTGAAACTTGCTGAGTCGCGGCAATGGGCTGTGGCTGTGACTGTGCCTGTGATACCGCTGCGTTTTCTCTCGTATGTGGTGGAGCATGCATAGGCTGTGTATTCTGCATGGGCTGTATATTCGGTGAAGTCTGTTGCTGGACCTGGTCTTGTCTAGGCGGATGCGGTCTTTCCTTAGTTTTACCTGTTGCTATATTATGTTTCAGGACTGTACATTCATGTACGTAGTGACCTGGCTGCTTGCAATAGTTGCATGTCCCTTTAACGGGAGCTGCTGCATTTCCTGTCTGGGCCGTACCCTTTCTCTGGCCGTCGGCTGGAACCGACTGGGCCACTAGCATTTTCATTTTCGTGTCTTTCATGCGTTTCTGTTCATGATCCTGTTCCTCTCTGATTCTGTTTTGATGGTATTGTAACATCTGTAACATCTGGGATGGCGTATTTGCTTGCCATGTACTTTCAACTTTATATACATGGTTCTTAACTGCTATCAGGGAATTCTCTACTAACTTTGATACAAAAAGATGCGGGTACGACTCGCTACTTGGTTTAAGACCACTATTAATAATGAAACATTTCTCGAATCTGGAATAGAAGTCACTAGTATCTTCATTGTGTTTCTGTTTACAGGCTGAGATTGCGTCCCAGTCTTCCTTTCTAGTTGTCAGTAATCTTGGCAGAACCTGTACTATTAATCCTGGTAATGCTTTAGTTTTCTCCCCAAGGCCTAACCCTGGAGTACGAAGTTTTTCTTCGTCTTCTATTTCTGCCCATATAATCTTTTTGTCCCCCACCTCCCATTCTCGTTCCTTAAGTTTCTCGTAGATGCCGGTGGGCAGCAATACCTTTAACATTTTCATGATATCTGCATATGTGTAATCTCCCATTAGTAACATGTCTTTAAGTTCTCTGTGAAAACCTGCAGGGTCTTTATCGTGACAGGGTACTAGCTTTTTCATTTCCAATAGTTCTAACTTGGTCAGAGGTGTGTGTACATACACACGTTTCAAATTATTATCGGTACCCATAACTGGATGTACTTCTCGTAAAGGGTTCTGTCTTTCAAGACGCTCCATATGATACATTTTTCTTTCTGGGGGCGGAGCGGAAACATATTGTGGGCCTAAGAAAGTGTTGAATCTATGCCGTTGTTCTAGAATTATTTGTATTAACTTGGTACTTAGACCTCTCCATCTATCCATGAGTAGTGCTTCTAATGTATCGTGTAAGGGACCTGGATCAGAATGTTGATTTCTGTATAACGTGAGGAGGTGCTGAATCATATATGTACCTGCTAATTTCTGCTCGTCTGGGGATAGGTTCAGAAATGTCTGCGCTACTGTGTCATCATTATATATGTTAGGATTGTCAGCCCATAGTACTGCTGACCGGGCTAGTTCTTGTTCATCCATAGAATTGAGTACATGGTACCCCATTCGTTCTCGAAGCATTTTATCAGTCTCTTGGAACTGATGTTCAGGAGAATTCGGTTTTGATATGCCAGAGAGAAAAACTCTCTTGCTTTCTGGACGAATGCCTTTCCTAAGGTAAGTTCCCTTACCTACATATGCTATCGTATCTGTAGTCTTTTGTGGTTCTTCAGGTACTTCCTCCTCCTCGGAGGAGTCATTCTCTTTTTCTGTTTCGTGTATGTCTATTACTGCTTTTCTTATTTTCTTGTACATGCTTGATATACAATTCTGTCTATCATGCTTTCCCTCGGATATATTTTGGCCCCACTTGTTTAGTGCTTCCATTTCATCCTGTTCTGTCTCTGGCCTATCTCGTTCTCTTATTAAGCAATTTATGAAAAAACGTAATATATATGCTTGAGTGTCAACTTTCTGATGTGCCAGGGCCTCCTTAATACTTTCAGGATCTTCCCCAGTCTGGACAAAATGATATATTCTATCTAGGTGCTCTTTCATTCCTGAGAATAATACTAGGTAATCTGTAGCTTGTCGCAAACGTATTGATGCTATCAACATTCTATCGTCTTTGCCGGGTACTGGATCGTACCTGCAAACTGGAAGCTGTTCTTTGAGTATGTCGAGACGGGGTGATTGGAATGTAGGGTGGTTCTGCATGTCTCTAAGGTGTAATCTGTGTGTTGCTGGCGGGGTCTGGAGACCCCCTGTCGCACCTCCTGAGCCAGAGGCTTGAGCATTATTTCTCTGTGGAGTCTGTATATGTACTTGAACCTGTCTCTTAGTAGGATCAGGCAGAAATGGATTTGGTATCTTAACCTTAGGTGTGAGAAGTGGTGGAGCTGGAGGAGGAACGACAGGCTGTCGGATGGGGGAACTTTGTTGCGGTAATGGCGGGATGTGGTCTGGTGGCGGGTTGCCATCTCCGTCACCGTCAGTAGGCGGGACGTGGGCACGTGGATTGGTGTAATCTGGTGCTACATCGTTTAGATAGGAATTCAGAAATATGTCTTTAGTAGTCCTGTGATTTACTTTAGTTGGAACCAATGGTGGCGGCAGATTTTTCGGTATTTCTGAAGTGGTTTCAGGCCACTAAGTACATGCCATTTACAAGATTGTTTCGTGCGCGGTCTACTTGTTCTGATTTTACTCGAATCCCTTCAGTAACTAATTCGTTTTCTCGGGCTTTATCTGACTCTTCTCTATGTCTGTCTTCTCTACGGAGTGCTTTTTCAGCACGTTTATGTGATTCTTTACGCCAAAATTCTATGGCGTCTTTCTGAGATTGTCTGGCTTTCTTTTTCCATAGTGCTTCTTCTACCTTCATGATGCACTCGGCATCCCATGTTCCGGTAACAGGCCATCTGTGTCTCTCGTCTAGATGCTTAGTATAATCGACCCATAAATCTAGATACAATATGGCATCTAAGCCATGCTTATGGTACATGAAATTTCCAGGAGTGTCCCTAGGGGGGATAGGAATTTCTTCCTCTAGTATCCCTTTCCTAGTTCCTATCTGCTTTAACTTATTGAAAAACGGCATCTTGTTTACTCAGTTACTGAATGCTCAATCCTTGCTACTTAATTCTGAACACAGCTAGTTACACAAAAACACAATAATGCACATTAGAAACAGTCACTCATACCACGACATTTATCACATGAAAGACATTTTGAGACATATATGACTACCCCCCTATACTGGATGTACTGCTAAACAGCACAGATACGCTGCTAAGAACAGTGCAAGAACTGGAATAACGGATATACTGCTGAACAGTACAGATACACTGTCTAAAACAGTGCAGACCGAATTCGTGTACCCAAACCCGTCTTTACCGGATACATAATAATGCACCCGTCTAGATACGTCCCAGCAATGGTACTCACCGGGAAGCACGGAAACAGAAGGCCTCGGAAAACTCGACTGGACTGGACCGGACTCGACTCGACTCGACACGTGGATACTTCGGAAACTGGTGGGCCTCTTGACACCTCGGACCTTGCTTCTTTCGGCTGGGCTCTGGTCGGGATCCTCCGCACTCCTCACCGCCTCGTCTGGGTGCTGATCGCAGACTTCGTCACCTCCGTGGGCCAGAGGGAGATACAGGAAATCCTGCCAGTACGCGTAGTTCCGTCTAACTGATGGCAGGGGACAGAGCTTGCAACGCACCAACCGGCGCGTGGGGTGGGGGAGGGGTCCCTATTCGGGCGCCAGAATAATGTGGTAAATATTTGATTTACCGTCCTAATTTCTATACAGGTAAGTACTTAATCAATAATAACTCAATCGGAAAGAAAGAGGCAGAGTCCGTGGTGTTAGAGTTCTTAGGGGTTTTATTCCTTAAAAAGGAATGGTCAGACCGGATATCATGTTCCTACCACCACTGGGGTGTAGGAAGGGATAAGCCCTATTTTATTGACAATACATAGCTTATATACTTAAGTCACATTATAGAAACCAATACAGTAGGCGTAACAGCTGAGAGAAACAAGATAACAGCATCCACGTGTTAGTAATACGTAATTAGAAGGCGTGAACTGGGCGTGAACACAGAGGTGTGTGCTAGAAACGTCACAGGTAGGTGTCACAAGTGGGTGGTAACAAAGCAGAATCTTGTAATGTCAGCAGAAATCTGAGGCCTGGATGCGCGCGCAGCTGCATGACGTGTGATTGACGTGAAACTGGAGGGTGCAGGGGACTTGACATTTACACTGGCGGAAAGAGACAGAAGTCTGGCATGTCAGATCAACTCGTACTTCTATCATATCTGATATCTGATGTTTGGGAACCATACTATCTAGAGGGAAAGGTCTCTGGGAAAGAAGCTATCCTATACTGACTGTGAGTGCGTGTATAAGCGCCTAAGTGTCTGCATGAGATGCGAGGGGCATGGGCCTTCCATGGTAACAGAGGCTATGAATTACTTGCACGGAGACAGGGAGGCCGGGCCCTTTGCTCTGCAGCTGGGGGGATGTTTACTTAAACTAGTAGGCAGGAATGCATTTTCGAGGAGCGGAACAGATAATTCGAAGGTTGAATACAGTCTTGGCAGGCAGCAGGCTGAGCTAAGCGCCGTTAGCCGCACAGGGAGTAAGGCAGAGGTCACGGGTACATAGCTGGCACAGGAGGGAAGTTACATGCACTTTAAGCTGGTACATGGAGACGGTGGGGTACACGTTAGGGAACATTACTTGACCATAAAATTTATATTTCCTCACTATCATGCACAGAGTTATCTCTTGCTCTAGCAGTAACATTTTTGATTGGTCTTTCCTTTCCATTTAAATTGCTTTTCTTTTTCTGGACTGAAACATTTTTGGGAGAAATACTTTTTTTACTACAAATATTTCTTACGAATTATTATTATTATTATTATTATTATTATTATTATAATTTGATTTCGTGCTCTTACCCGGAGCTTTCTTGGTGATTTCACAAATTTTTTGGGGAGAGGACTGCTGCAATAATTGATGATCCTGCTGTCTTTGACGTTTTCTAGCCTTTCTAATTCGATTCTTAGTTGGCATTTTTCAAATTTTGAAATGATCTGCAGTTGAATCTGTGGAAAAATATAATAAAAAATGTTATTAACCACTATTACTAAACAGTAAAGGAATAACAGTCATCAAAAACTTAACACCCTACTTATTATTTAACATACCAAATCTTTTGCACCACCACTGCGTCACAAAAGTGACGCACAGTGGTACAAAACAGGCATACACCTATCATAAATCTCTCCCTAACATTTTAAATGATTGATTCAGGATGACGATAAGGGGCCTCATTTATGAGGCCTTGCGTCAGTTTTGCGCTGCAGATGCAGCACTTTTTGTGACGCATCTGCGGCGTAAAACATGCGCCTTGTTGCGCCATATTTAAAAAGTGACGCATCTAGGTAGATGCGTCACTTTTTAAACCCCTGCCCCACATTATACCTGCGTCAGGTATAATGTATGCAGAGGTGGCGTTCCCCCGCAAAAAGCCTCGTAATAGTGACGCAGTGAAATCTATGAGATTTCACTGCATCACTTTTAGGATGCTGTTGCGTCAAAATCTTGCACCTGCCTCACAGCAGGCGAAAGGCTGACGCAAGCCCTTTCACATGGGGCTTTCCTCATGTGAAAGAAAGCATTGCTGGAGATGCGTCACTTTTGTGACACACTCCAGCAATGCGTCACTTTTGCGCTTACAGATGCGTCAGAAATACTGACGTATCTGTAAGTCCTTGCAACATGATGCGTCATACATTAAATATGACGCATAATTGGTGTCGCAAGGAGTGCGCAGTGAAAAGTGACGCATCGCTGTTTTCACGCAGCGATGCATCACTTTTCATAAATGAGGCCCAAGGTGTGGCCTATCTAGAGGTTTGTTTGGGCCCAGATCTTTGGACTGGGGTGAATGTGTGTCATTGATCCACATTCGGTCCATCACCTGTTTTGTTTGTTTGAGGTGAGGCCAACACACGGTTGCAGATGAGATTTTTGCTTGTTGAAGAAAGCAAAGGAGATAGTACATGTGAAGGCCTACGAATGAAGTAAGTCATGTCCACTTCACTCTTGAACAAAGGGCAGACCTCTTTTGAATCTGTGGTCACACCTAAACTTCATCTACACAATGTCATTCATAAACTTAGGAAACACTAGTGATGTAATTGAAAAATGTGGAGTTTCTTTTCCTCATTTCAGAATTACATCACCTGTGTTTCCTCATTGACTTAAAATGTCCTTAATACACATGAAAGTGTTTTTTAGATTGCCCTTGCACCATTTTTGGGTCATTTTTAACATGGCTATATAACTCCCATAATCAAAATCTAAATTTGCCAAGCACAGGTGGGAGCATATTTACAAGAAACTTGCCCCATGCAGAAAGCTCTTCAATTTAAATGGGAAAAATAACATCAGAGACACTTAAATGCCTTTTAAATATGCCCCAAACAACCTATGAAGCTCTAGCAGTACATATCCAGAAATGTAATTGATTTCAAAAAATCGTTTTTAAACACAGCATATAAATCAATTGTATACCTACATTCAAGATGAAATGACTGAAAATGTCCTTGACACACATGAAAGCGTTTTTTTGAATGCCCTTGCACCATTTTTGGGACATTTTAAAAAAGGCTATGTAACTCCCATAATCAAAATCTAAATTTGCCAAGCACAGGTGGGAACGTATTTACAAGAAACTTGCCCCATGAAGAACGCTTTCCATTTAAAAAAGGAAAAATAACATCATAGACACTCAAATGCCTTATAAATATGGCCCAAACAACCTATGAAGCTCTAGCAGTACATATCCAGAAATGTAATTGATTTCAAAAAATCGTTTTTAAACACAGCATATAAATCAATTGTATACCTACATTCAAGAGGAAATGACTGTAAATGTCCTTAAGACACATGAAAGCGTTTTTTTGAATGCCCTTGCACCATTTTTGGGACATTTTTAACATGGCTATGTAACTCCCATAATCAAAATCTAAATTTGCCAAGCACAGGTGGGAGCGTATTTACAAGAAACTTGCCCCATGAAGAAAGCTCTTCCATTAAAATGGGAACAATAACATCAGAGACACTCAAATGCCTTATAAATATGGCCCAAACAACCTATGAAGCTCTAGCAGAACATATCCAGAAATGTAATTGTTTTCAAAAATCGTTTTTAAACACAACATATCTGTTTCAGCTTACATGAGAGACCATGGAATGGGCTCCATGTACAACAATATCTTGTGTTACTGCATGCCAGAATGATAAACCGAATATGCAATTACAATTTCTCAAAGAAACAAAATCTATTTGTATATCACTTGAGACAAAGCCACATTTTAAAAACACAGCTTTCTTCATCATTTTCTCCTTAAATCATACTATTCTCTATCTAAATTAAATACATCTTTTCTCACCTTAGCAAATACTTTTTGAGTTTCAAAACAGTCTCATAAATACTCCAAATTGTCTTCAGCAGAACAAAGAGGATGCACTCCAGAGGCTGCAGCTATAGAAAGCACAGAAATGCAGATATTCATTACACATATCTCTCATATTAGCCAATCATAACTCTTCCCTCACTTTTTTCAAATCAAAACCCTTCCCCCCTCTGCCCTCTCTGCCTATTTTGCTTAGCAACCACCTCCTGAAACACCTCTCATGTTTGCAAGTTCACACAACAATGTTTCAATTGAACTCTGAACTCTCAGTGCACCTGCGTATCCAGTGCAATCTTTCATTAAATGTTTTTTCCTTGACCATTCAAATTACATCTTTCAAAGAACACATCCATGCACCCTAACTTTCTGTTTTCAGAAATGGAAATGCACCAATCACTGCTAATGAATCATTAGCACTGGAAATCCACAGTTTTTTTCTTTACAAACTCCTACTGTTTCAACTGCCCATTCATTACCACACTTCATCTGACTGCAGCCCAACCTTCTCTCACCATGTTTAATGTCTGGATTGTTGGACATAGTTACATCTACTAGGCTCAAAGGTATGCTGAGAACAGAAATTTACCTAACCTCAATTTACAAGATGTGGAAATTAAGTGGTTGGGCCAAAGAGGATTAAAATGTCACCAATTGATACCATTGGTGAAAACCTTTATGCATTTGCCAAAACCTGACCTGTTAATTGTGCACTGTGGAGGTAATGATTTGGGCACTTTGACTGGGGTAGGTCTGGAAATGCTCTTAAAGGACACCTTTGAGCAATTAATGGCACTTTTTCCCCAAACTGCCTTGGTATATTCCAATATATGCCAAAGACAGAAATGGAGGTGGTCCAACCAATTTTGTCCACAAATTGAGAAGTCGAGGAAGCATGTAAACAAATCTGTTTCAGCTTACATGAGAGACCATGGAATGGGCTCCTTGTACAACAATAACTTGCGTTACTACATGCAAGATATCTACAGAGGAGATGGAGTTCACTTCTCAGATGAGGGCAACAGAATTTTCATTTTGAATTTAAGACTGTGCATTGGTACCTACTTATAAGTACCAAAATGTACCATAAACACAAAAGCTCTTCTCAGAGCTACCCTACATCTGATCACTCACAATTATTATTTTTCTCTAACTTTTTTCTCTAATTTTCAACAAACTACGCTCAAAAAAGCGCTACCCGGTACGCGAACTGGAAGCTAACCGCGCAAAATTTCTAAAAAAAACGTTTTTTCCCCGCACATATGGTCCTCCTCAGCCACCCTCAGAAAACCTAGGGGGTCAAGATACATCTACCGTGCCCCCTTCTACCCATTCTGAACATTATTTGCCCTCCATCTTGTATCTTGATTCGACCGAAACACAAAATGGTGGACTCCCGTTACGCTGCTGGTTCGCGGACCGGGCCGCATACCGGGAAGCGGTCCAATAAAAAAGGTGGGAAAGTAATTCACAGAAAAACGACTGGAGACACTCTCACCAAATATAGATTAGCTCATACTACATAACAATCCCTTTCATTTTCACAAATTTGATTGAAATTCCATTTAGCCATTAAGCCTGTAGACCTCTCTAAATACCGTGAGGTAAATTACTTCACAAAACACTTCTGAAGTGTTGGAATTGACAACCAATGAAAATGTTACTTTCATTTTCTACTTTTATTACCTGACATTTGATTGGTTATATACCTGAATATATATAAAGGAAGAGAAGAAAACACAGCCATTTTGACTGCTACTTCTTGTTGTACATTACATTTCAATAGTTACCAAACACTTCAACTTGTTTGTGAAGGTAAGTTGTTATTTTTAAAACTAAAGTATATTGTGCACTATAACTTAATATGGTAAACTTTTTCTGATAGTTATATACTATCCCTCTGTAGTAGTTATAGATTTAGATAGACTTCTCTGTTATAGTTATGGATGGAGTTAGGCTTCTCTTGGTTAAATCACATACACTTTTTTATAGTCCTACTTCCACTCTGATACTATACACTGCCAAAAGATAAATTCTCTGATAAAAACTGCCTATCTAAAATTAATCCCAACAGTGCCCTATCTCTAGTAATATATATTTTTTTAATCCAAATTTCAGGCAAAATGGAAAGCGAGCAGCAAGTTCAATTTAAAATTGTACTGGAAGAGAGCAGCCAAGGAAACATTGATGAATTTATGGATGAAAGTAGAGACCAGGAACTACTTCAATGTGTGGAAGCAGTGGATAACCTGCTTAAAAATGAGGACATTTTACACCCTCATAGACTTCAAAAATATATTCAATGACAAATATGAAATTTCTGACAATGAAATGTTAGAAAATTTAATAAATATGAAACACAATCAAAATAAAAAAAAAATGCTTAAAAAATAAAGAAAAAAAATAATCAACAAAAACAACAAACAATTAACATACAGTATTTGAAAAGTCTATCATTCTTTTTTCCTTATAGTACGCTGCCCAGAACGCTTTCCGGTTCGCGGACTAGGCGCTCACCACGCAAAAAAAAAAAAAAAAATTTTTTTTTTTTTGCCCTGCTGAGCCCTTTTAAAACCTCCACATAAAACCTAGGGGGTCAACGAGGATCTACTATGCCCCCTTATGGTAATTTCCCCCTTTGTTTTGGCCTCCTCTTGTCTCTCGATCCGACCGAGAGACAAGATGGCGTCCGCTCCGGACTGTTTAGAATGTTGACAGACACCTGAGAGCCAATCAGCTTCGCATCGCAAAGTTCCGTTACGCGAAAAGTACGCGAACCGGAGCGCAGCCCGGAGCGCTGTTACAGATATATATCTTTTTTTGAACGTTAATTTCTCAAAATCCACTGAAGCACATATATTGAGACCCAGCAAAGGCACATCGGGCTAACAGTCCCTACAATTTTGCCAAGTTTCGTGCAATTCCATTCAGCCGTTCGGGCTAAAAGTGAGGCCAACCGCCCTATGGAAATTAACATGGGAAAAACGCGTTTTGGGACCCCCTTTTTTCTCGGCCCCCCCTTGATGAACCCCCCCATTTTCAGGGGTTGCTCAGAAACAAAATGTGCCATTTTCTTGAACATTTCAGCCGATTCCGTCCACAAACGCCAAAGTTATTAGACATAGAATTTTCAAAAATCCCATAGTGAAAAAATCCTAACTATATATACCTACTGGCGACCGCCAGTAGGTAATAATGAAGTCATGCAAATGCTTGGGATTTAATAGGCTGAGCTGCACACAGCGGCGCTACTTACATGTAGCTAGAGACCTACTAGTAGCCTACTAGCTAATCACCATTGAAGCCTTCTTTATTGCAATGGATAGTTTGTCCACTGCAATGTTGAAACCACACTTTAAACTCTAGCATGTAGTGCAGTTGTTCTTTCAAGACAGCCACCACTTAATATTCCCAATGGTATCCTTGACCTGGGGGAAACATTAATTGGTTACTGTCCCTTTGGCGATATCAGTTAAGGAATAAGGTTGTGAGTAGAGACCCTCAACAATGAGTCTGACATACTCCTCTGTATAACTTGCTTATTCAGCATCAGCAGAAGAGGCTGATTGGTGATGACGGGATAAGTGATCAGTACAATTATTGACAGGTCTGTATAAAAGTTTGAATGATAAGTCTGGTAATTATAAAATGCACTTTTAAACATGTTGAGGCAATTTGGACTGACAACAAGAAAGCAGAGAGCGTGAGGGGCTTGTGGCAATGGATAGTTTGTCCACTGCAATGTTGAAACCACACTTTAAACTCTAGCATGTAGTGCAGTTGTTCTTTCAAGACAGCCACCACTTAATATTCCCAATGGTATCCTTGACCTGGCGGAAACATTAATTGGTTACTGTCCCTTTGGCGATATCAGTTAAGGAATAAGGTTGTGAGTAGAGACCCTCAACAATGAGTCTGACATACTCCTCTGTATAACTTGCTTATTCAGCATCAGCAGAAGAGGCTGATTGGTGATGACGGGATAAGTGATCAGTACAATTATTGACAGGTCTGTATAAAAGTTTGAATGATAAGTCTGGTAATTATAAAATGCACTTTTAAACATGTTGAGGCAATTTGGACTGACAACAAGAAAGCAGAGAGCGTGAGGGGCTTGTGGTCCAAATACGTAAGTAGATACCAGGCAAGCAAATGTGGAAGTGTAATACAGCCCTTTTCAACAGCATTCACCTCTCTCTCAATCTGTGAGCACTGCATTTGGTCAGGGACAGCATTGTGGTGCCTAAAGGTAGCAGCATATACCCGAATCTGGCATTTATGAAAAAGGTATTGGTGGGCTACTTTAGTTAGAAATGTGGCAGCTAGTTCTAGTGGGGAAGAGCTCCTGAATGCGTAAACTCTGGTTATAGTTGGCACCAGTGTTGTGGTAAGATTTAATTTCTGGTAGTCGGTTGAGGCATGAAGCACAATGTTGCACTTGTATCTAACAGGCTATTTTGTCTGTATATCGTTAGGTCATACCTGGGCTATCATCTAGATTTCCTTTCTCCTATTTCATTGAAAGGTGAGATGAGCTCATTTCATATGACTGATATTGTGGGTACGGGCTCATGCTGTTTGCAGATGTTTTAAGTAGTCATAATATCGAATAAAAAATATCGAATGGACCAATATCGAGTTTTTAATATCAAGTGGACAGATCGACTTGCAAAAATATAGTAGTTAAGAATATCAACATGCAGGTAAGAAATATTGATTTTAACGATATCGAAGTTAGTAATATTGCTTGTCAAAATATCGTTGTTAATAATAGCAATTTATTTTTTGTGTTTTCTATGTTAGTATTTGTGTTAAAAGTATGTCTATATTTTGTAATGTGCGTTTGAATTGTTTTAAAATAATGAACTTTATGTTATTTAATTTTTGCGTAATTTAATTTCGTAGCGGCTTGTGCGTTTATAGGGGATAGGGCGGGAAGTAATTTAATTATAATATATTTTTTTAAGAATTATTTAGAATTAATTAATTATATGTTAATTACTTTTTGCGTAACTTAATTCTGTAGCGGGTTGTGGGTTTATAGTGGAATAGGGTGGGAAGTAATTTAATTAAAATTAATTCATTAATTATTTTATTAATTAATAATTGAGTGTGTAATAATTTATATAGTTAATTAAGTTATTTAAGTTATTAATACTTAATTATAAATTGATCAATAATAATGAATAATTAATTTGTAATTATGTTAAATGTGTTAAAAGTGTTGTTATTAATTAGTCATTCATTAGATATTAATTATTAATGATTAATGTGTGAACATGTTATTTGTGTACTTTATTATGAGCCTGTTGAGGGTTTATGGGGGAGTTCAGTGGGTAGTAATTCAAATTTGTATGTAATTTTTTATATTTTTTATATAATATTTCTTAAAAGTCAATTTATATTGTTAATTGTGTGAATTATTTAAATTTGATGGTTAATAATCCTATTGTTAATTGTTATCAGTTAATTAATTGCCAATTAAACATGTTAATTTATTAATATTTTACAATATTGTAGGTGCTGTAAATTCATTTTGAAAAATTTCCACCCGCTATCCAACACTTTCCCTACTGTTGCATTCACTGCAATGGGATTAGTAATTTTACTCTCCCGCTATCCAACACTAACCCTACTGTTGCACTAGCTGGAGTGAGAATAGTAATTTTTACCCTCCCACTATCCAACACTCTCCCTACTGTTGCACTCGCTGGAGTGGGAATAGTAATTTTTACACACCCGCTATCCAACACTTTCCCTCCTGTTGCACTCGTTGGAGTGGGAAAAGTAATTTTTACCCACCCGCTATTCAACACTTTCCCTACTGTTGGACTCACTGGAGAGGGAATATTAATTTTTACCCACACGCTATGCAACATTTTCCCTACTGTTCCACTCGATGGAGTGGGAATAGTAATTTTTATCCACCCGCTATCCAACACTTTCCCTACTGTACCACTCGCTGGAGTAGGAATAGTAATGTTATCCTCTATGCCACGGGTACTCATAGTACGGCCCGCGGGCCAGTGGCAGCCCGGCAAGCCTTCCCTGGCGGCCCGCTGACCTTCCAGACATCGTACACGTATTGTATTTTTAAAAAAAAGGAAATTGTGTCTTCAAACACTGCTGGTTGCTGCAGCGCAAGTCTAAGAGACTCTGCTGTTCTGTGGGGGCCGGCCGCCGGGTGATTCCAAGGATATTGGAGCTGCAGGGGCCTAAGAAGAGGTTAAGTACAGCAAGGCCTCATTAACATACAAATTGTATTTCTAAAGAGCTGTGAAGTGCTCGGGTGGGGCTGTGTGTGCCAGGAGGCTATCTCAGCCCAGGCTGAGACACGCAGGGTGAGGTGAAGAGGATGACAGAGGGAGGTAGTGGGACTTCCCACGTGGCATAAACAAAAGGCACACTTTGCATTTCTACAGACGTTTTGGATAGGTTTGTGGGTGTATGAAAGTGGTTGTCTGAAGGGTGGGAGTGGGCGTATACTTGTGGCTAATAGCACATAATGGAACCTGAGTGGTCATATATAACTTTTAGTGGGCAGCTGTACGATGGAGAATGTGCTATCCTAAGATGTTAGGTGGACGCATCTACAGTGAGTGTGATGGCATACTATAGTAGTGTGTTAGATATGATGAAGTTATTCATGTTTTATATTGTGTTGTGTGCTACATTTTGTTTGAAAAAGTGGGTAACATAGCAAGACTGTATTGAAGTTGTGAGAGGTAAGGTTAACTGAGTATGACAGAACTGTGATATAAAGCAAAGGTAGAACCTTAACTCAATAATTTCATCACTTCTTACATTTTAAGAAGACACTATTGTTAACATATTAGCTACCTTTAATTACCTTCTGACTTTACATTTTTCTGTGAATCTAGGAATTTTTTGTGCATATTTTTTCACTTTTGTGTGCTGGGTTACAATGTTGCTTTTGTGGACGTATGACCTTGTGTAGTTCTACATATATATGGTGGTGGGTGCTTTTGTGTATGTTGGTGGTTGTGTGGATGTATGAGGGTGGGTGTGGGGACTTATGTTGTTACACATGTTTCTGAGTTACATACACGCATTCCAAACTTGCCTGCAGTCAGTGCATGTTAAAGCGCTGGTGCGCTTCCGTTCGAGTAATTATGTTATTGCTGGCAATTCCTGTAGTGAAGGAGTATTGGGACCACTCAGTCCAATGCAGGTAAGCAATTGAAGCTGCCAAAGTATTGCGGTCCTTCAGACAAGCAGCGCTAGTGCTTAGGGCAGTGTCTTTAGAAACTACATTGTTTTAAAAACAGGCAATGTTTCTCAGTCCCGGCGTCGCAATGAACAAGATGCTGGCACTCCCTTTTAAGAGAATTATGGTAATGGTAGCCCCTCACAGATAAATGTGCTGGGGCACTGGGAGGGAGTAAAAGGGAGGGAGATAAAGGGAGAGGGAGGGAAAGGAAGAGAGAGGGAGACAGACAGAGGGAGGGAGGGAGACCGACCGAGGGAGGGAGACAGGCAGAGGGAGGGAGACAGACAGTGAGAGGGGGAGGGAGGGAGAGGGAGACAGAGGGGGAGACAGAGGGAGGGTGACAGACAGTGGGAGGGAGACAGAAAGAGGGAGACAGACAGAGGGAGGGAGACAGACAGGGAGACAGACAGAGGGAGGAGGTAGACAGATAGAGGGAGACGGAGGGAGACAGATGGAGGGAGAAGGAAGACAGAGAGAGGGAGACAGAGGGAAGGAGACCGAGGGAGGGAGACAGGCATATGGAGACAGAGGGAGGGAAACAGAGAGAAGGAGAGGGAGACAGGGAGGAAGACAGAGGGAGGGAGACAGAGGGTGACAGAAGGAGACAGACAGATGGAGGGAGGGAGAGGGAGACAGACAGATGGAGGGAGGAAGAGGGAGACGGAGGGAGAGAGGGGGAGGGAGGGAGACAGAGAGAGAGAGAAAGAGGGAGACAGAGAGAGTGAGACAGACAGACAGAGGGAGACAGAGAGGGAGAGGGAAGGAGTGAGACAGTCAGAGGGAGTGAGAGAGAGGGAGAGGGAGTGAGACAGAGAGGGAGAGAGAGGGAGTGAGACAGTCAGAGTGAGACAGAAGGAGAGAGAGAGAGTGAGACAGAAGGAGAGAGAGGGAGTGAGACAGTCAGAGTGAGTGAGACAGAGGGAGAGAGGGAGAGAGGGAGGGAGAGAGCTAGAGAGGGAGGACAGAGAGAGTGATAGAGAGAGATAGAGCGAGATAGAGAGAGAGAGAGAGAGAGAGAGAGAGAGAGAGAGAGAGAGAGAGAGAGAGAGAGATGTGTGTATGCGGGGTCTGGTGGCTCAGTGGACGAAGGCGTCCGCTACAGGGACCTGTGATCAACCTCATGGTCGCAGTTTTTTTTTTTGCTCTAGCCCTGCCCCCTCCCCCACTGACCCCGCCCCCACTGGTGCGGCCCTCGGACACAAACCACACTGTAAATTTGGCCCCCGAGAGAAAGTTTGTGAGTACCCATGCTCTATGCTATACAATGTTTTCAGTAATTTATTTGTTATATTTAATGTAGTGTAAAATATTACTTGTTAAAAAAATATTTCTTTTAATGTTTTAACATATAATATACAATTTATTTTTATATTTATATTATAGGTTTATATATATATATATATATATATATATATATATATATGTAATTATATTTTAAATGGTGTGTTTTATATTTTATAATTAAAGTTTTTGATTATTTTTTAATATTAAGTTACTATATAAAAAATATTGTTTATTTTTACTTTTACATTACATTTAATATTTATGAAATTTAATATTTTTTTAATATTTTTAAGTATGTTTTACTTAATTATATTTATTATTTTATTAATTGTATATTACTTTTAAGATATTTTAAAAAGTCGATTTTTTTTTAAAACTGTAATATTACCAACAATATTTAGGATTCGATAGTTTTGTACTTATCTGTTTTTAGATAGGAAGTTGATATTTTGTCACTCAATATTTTTTCCTCTATATTGTGGCAGGTCAATATTCTTCTCCTCGATATTATGTCAGTGATCCTTTACTGAGCTCTTTGATTTTGTCGTTGGTTTGTCCGGCCAGGGTTTTGTGCATTGTGAAAATGATTTTCCCTTGTGCTTTGCATGGTCAGCATCAGTGTTTTATTGAGTTCCCACAATACCTGGCCTGCCTTGCTTTTTGTCTGTTAATTTTCCGACTACAGTGGTTGGCTTTTTTAATTCCTGTTTCTACTAATTCTGTTTTCATGGAGTGGCCTGCAAACCATGACTTAATGTGAGCAGTGTGGGCACCCACCAGTTTTTGGGAATTATGTAGAATTAGCATGTCAGGTAACAACAACCTAGTTTGATGCAGGATATCCTGTCATAGTTTAGAGGAATTTCAGCCTTGGATTATCTGCATTCTTACCTCTTTATCTGTATTATTGAATTTATGTGCTCGCAAGGCGTAAATGCAAGCATAGAACATGTGGAGGGGTAAACATGGCCCTTGTTTTGCCTGATGCAGTGTAGGACAGTGGATTATTCTGGACATTTCTTGTCCGGCTGAACCACAAATGTCAAAATAACCTGTGCTTATCCTTCTGGTAGCTTGACACAAAGCAGACCGGCTTAACGGAGAGGCAATGAGTAAAGCATTTAAGCAGCACTCAAACAGGAAAAACCAAACCTATTGAGAAAAATAGAGTGAACGTTAATAAAGAAAATTACCCAAAAACTGCAAGAATCCCAAAAATAGGAAAACATTGTGACAAAAAGGCACAAACCGCTGATACCGCGCTGGGTCTTACAATGTAATTTCTTTGTCAAGTCATCAGAGATTTTTCCCCATTTACAGTATGGACCTTTGCTAGTTGACATTAAGCACTGGAAGGGAGGAAACAACAACATAACATTTCTAACTTGTCAAGCCAATGTGACTCCACAATAAGGTCCAAGAATCACTAAATATAGTTAAAGACTTTTATTTTGGATTAGCAATCAATCCAGTATATATGCAGACCAAAAATAAATTCAGTTAGTGTAGCAGTACAATAGGTACGCTAAAGTTCCTCAGCAGGTTAAGGAGCAATAATATGACATATTAAATTGCAAAAATCACAATTGTATAAACACAGGTTAAAGCAAACAGGTGTTCCATAAAGAAACTTCCCTACTCTCTTCTAAACATAGATCAGATATATGATCCTCTAACAAGGGTGTCTGAATAGGGAGAATATGAAAACAATGTGTCAGCATGATCAGACTTCGGTAGAAACCTAAAGAAAAGAGAAATATGCGTTACCTTTCTATGTATAAAGGAAATCTCTCCCAACAAAGTAAGTGTGAGAACACCAATTTAAAAGTAACAGGAGATTCAAAACATTTGTATCTTTATTGCACCACCAAGCACTGATCAGGTCACTACTTGAGTTCCTCTGCGATATCAACCGGTCTAGGCTCACATCGCATCGAACTTACACTTTAGATCTCAACCTTGAACACCTTGCCATCCTGGTGAATGATGAACAGAAGTCTTCTTTTGACCATTGTTTCTCCACGTTTGCTGTCAAGTTCCCATTTAGGCCTCTCTATCAGCCGTCTAATACAAACAACAGTGAGCCTTTCTCTAGCCGACAAAAATAACGGTAATAAACCTGCAAGTAAAGGGGAGAACATGCTAGAAAGCAAAATCATTGTAGTAGTTAGGCTAATTAAAGCAAGCATTTAGTATGTACTTTGAAAACATGGTTATACATGGTGTTAGCACTAAATATAAAATATGAGTAAAAAGAGTATATGTTTACATATGCAACTATGACTTGAAATGCAGATATAAAACGTGATTAAGAAATATATGCTTTCATTGTTTTAAATAATGTATATAAATCTCTAGTCTGTACAGTGAATACATTTCAGTAATCATTTTAAATCCTTCACACAAGTTAATAAAATTAAGGCATATAGTGAATATAATGTCAAGTGCATGTATATAGTTTGCATTTTGTAAAGTGCGAGGAGGAAGTCTAAATTGGGCTACTCAACTGCCAAATGCAGGTATCTGGTCACATCGGATTGGGACAAAGTCGCAAGTTCAGGCCAACAGCGATGGACTGCAGACCTGAAACAGGACTGGGTTCATCCCACTGGAAATTGTACATTCTGGGTTTGGCTCTAGCCTGGCCTGCAGGACAAATGGCAATCAGGCCCAGTTGTGAGCTGCATCTGCCAGTGACAGGTTAGGCTTCTTCCAAAGTCAGGAATGGATCGGTACAGCCCCCATGGCTACTCTTTAAACTAGAATCATGGCAGGGGCACAGGCCCTCCCCAACCATTCTGTCAGGAAGACACAGTACCCTGTACATCCAGGTCCATTGTCCACTATATGGTTCCAATAGATCATTTCCAGTGGGGGAGTAATCAACAGTTAGGAGGCCCTTGACACATTTAACCTAGGCAGAAACATATCAACTTTCTAAAAGTGTCAAATCTGACTTTACATTTGAAGGATTTTATATCACAATTATAATTAATGTAACAAGTGTTAGCCTAGTGTTTCCAAGCATAATTTAGTGCCTATTAGGTCTAATAAGGTAAACCGGTGTTCGTCTATGGGAGGCCAGCCTTGCCACAGTAAACAACTACATTAAGGGTTTTTCATTGCCAGGACAGGTAAAACATTAAATATACTTGTTATACTTTTAAGTTACTAAACAACACCCTGCCTGTTAGGGTTGTAAGTATTACAATGTAAGGCTTCAGCATATCAAAAGGTTTGTTTTTCCAGACTGAAATTGAGTTTTAGAACTGTACTACAGTCTGCAGTGGCAGGCCTTAGATATGTTTTACAGTGCTATTTTAGTAGTGGCACAATGCATGCTGCAGGCCACTTGTAGCATTTAATTTACAGGCCCTGGGTACAGGTAGTAACATATAATAGGGACTTGTAAGTAAATTAAATGTACCAATCAGGTGTACACCAATTTAACCATGTTTAAAAAGGAGAGCACTTTGCCACGGATTAGCAGGAGTAAAGTGCCCAGAATTCTAAAGCTAACAAAAACAGAGTTCTCTTAAAAAAGGGTAGTGCAGATAAAAATCTAGGCGAATATGACGCAAACAATGGTCATTTCCAACATGAAGTATGGAACTTTAACAATCAGGATTCGTTTGGGTGCTGGACTGTTTTGTGACGGCAGTCAGTGCTGCATTATAGTAGTCAGGCCCAGTGTTAGGCAGCGCCTGAACATCTTATGCACAGCAATAAAAAGGTTGATCCTGCTTTGCCTGAAGGTTCAACTGTTTAATTGCTGTGTTAGTCTCTTGTAGTGCTGTGAGGTAGTTTGCGAAGGGCCATGTTTGCACCTGGTGACAATGGTGTATCAAAATGCTGGGGAGCAAGGCAAAATTGTTACATGAAGTACAGTGTATAGATGATGGAGTTGATATATGGTAATGGTGGTGATCCCTGCACTTTACAAGCAATGCCATCTATTTGTGGACCATATTTCTCATTGTGACAGGTGCACTAATGGACTAGGATTAAAGGCAAAGGCCCGGCACAATCAGGCACACAGAGAGAAAGAGCCATTCCTGCAGCAAAATGTCTTTGATTCACTGTGTTGTCAGTGCCGTGGCCATAAAGCATGTGTGGGTGTCCTCGCAGCTTTGCATGCAGGCTACGGCATGATAGGATAGGCCACCTCCAGGTGCTGTTTGTCACCACTGTAGTCAGTATATGGGCCGCTGTACCAAAACACTGGATGGTGGGACCATGTGCAGCAAGCATTTGACTTACAGGAGAGATGACGTGAGGTGGTCAGCTGCGGACTGCGGACTCTGCCGGGACACATTTCTAATAACAGGTCAGGTTACATGGTGCATTCCCTTGAAAGCACTGACTATATGTTCTAGTGTCTGAAGCTGAAATGTTGGCACTTTGCTACCAACAACAAATGTAATATCTGAAGTGAAATTCAACCAGAACTTGCATTTTTAAATAGTCTGATTTTACCAGCGGAGTGTCATTTTACTGCATTTCAGAGTTGTTTTTCATACAAAATACATTTGTTAATTGTTAACCACACAAATCACATAATGGCATCCAACAGGTCAAGGACCTTGGAATTCACATAATGTCAGGGTGTTATGTAAACATAATATAAGAGCTGTCTGGTCTATCTAGATTTATGACTGGTGCAACATTGCCTAACACCTCGATCAATTCATATAGATCTGACCATTAGTTCCGAAGCGTGCTGTCAAACAGAAACAGATTTCAAAAAAGTGCAATGAAGATAATTTATATTTACATATTGAACAATACCTAGATTAAAATAGGAGAAACTAGAAGATCATGTAAGAAGTTCAAGTGTCTTTGGAAATTATTCACACCAGAATAAGATTCCTGAAAATAATGGAGCAGGCAGATAAAATCTAAACAAATGCCTCCTTGACAAATCAGTGCTTAGCCATTTCATGATGCTATTACTGTCAAGGGGGTAAAACGTCACCACTTCATGTATCTGAGGACAATAATAACTAACTAACACATTTAAAAAATGTTGATTTGTGTGAGAGGTGCAGTCATAAAATATGAGAGAAACATTCATTTTTCTGCATCTTTGAGTGCCTGCTTCAAGCAGCGCAGTCTGGACATGACCACGTCCCAGTCCAGGTAACATCCTTCGAGGTGCCGTTGAGTCTTGCTAGCCGGCTGGTAGCTGCGTCGCCCATGGAGGATTCGCCAGTTGTCAAATGTCACTATTTGTCCTACAACAAAAATAAGATGGGCATACATCATCAATAAACTCTTGGGGATTATAGAAAAGGACACAAAAGGTCATGTAATCACAATGAGCAGTTGTAAGTAGCAGCTCAATGCTTACACAAGGTTTCGAAAATATCCCTTTTAACTTACTTAAGGTCAAATATAAGGATTCGAAGTTCACAACCAAGAACGCAAGTGGACTGGTGCCTCTTATTGGAGGTTTTTAATAATAATGCATTTCAAAAAGGACATGGTAATATTACTTTTTTACTCCTTTCTGGAATATGGATAAACGCAGATAAAATGAGCAAAAATAAATATGGTTAAATACAGATGTAAATGTACAAACAAAATAGATAGTTCTGACCTTCTCATAAGACAGAATACACCAGAATACTAAATAATGCAATGTAGATATGTTTCTTCATATACAAGGCTTGTACGTTAGGATATAGGAGGAAGCAATGATTTCATTTGTATAATGTCAGACCTAGCCATGAACTGTTTTGTCTTGTAGAGAACTAAATAGTTGGGACTAAACTTCAACTTGTACAATGTTTTGATATTTGTCTACATTGTACCTAAAATCTGCAAGGGCTTTTTTAAAAGTAACTTAGACAGTGGAAGCTTTCCGTTCCCATGAAGACCGTTCCCTGATTGGAGGAAGAGTCCGGACTTAAGCAACATTATGTCACTTGTAGATATCAAAATGCCATAATAGTGTGCGTGCCTAGGCTATTGTGTGGCAGACTTCCCCGTTGTAGTGTCCTAGCAGACACAGTCTAGTTGTTCTGCATGTAATGATACACCTAACACCCATCCACCACTGATGTCATGAGACCACGTGACACAGCTAATAAAGAGAGCCGAGCGCACGTGTTCGAGGCTCACTAACCAACCATACATTTGGTGTCAGTGTCGCAGTTATTACGAGTATGCGGGCCTAGGGCCCCACGACTCGACAATGGCGACGAGGACTGGAGGCTGTGTCCACGTGTGCCACAGCCATTTTCGTCGTGGGTGAAAGAGGGAGAGGCCAGCAGGGCGACATCGTGCCCCCTCCCCCAGGATCGGCGCAAGCTGCCGAGTGGCCCGCGGGAAGTGTGCTTTGCCCCGGGCCCAGAGGTCCACATCGAGGTGACCGGGAGCTCACCCTGCACCTAGACCCCAGCGCAGGAGAAGAAGCGGACCGGGCAGTGCCCACCTGCACCGGCCGCAACTGTGCCCCAAGCGGACCGACCGGAGCCCACCCGAGCCGGCCGCAGCAGCAGGGATCCTCACCGGAGCGGAGTGCTGACCGGGCGGAGCCCACTCGCCATGGCCGCAGCGGAAGAATAGGCCCGTAGGCCAGAGGTGAGCCCGGGTACTAAGAATGGCCCCGGGGTCGCGGATGCCAGAAGCGACCCCCCTCATGTAAGCGCACGAAGCGGAGCCCACCCGCATGACATGGCGCATTGCCAAAATAAACTTTAAATAAAGCAGCGCCAGCGGAGCCCACCCGCGGCCTGCCTGAGGTGACGTACCCCCCTACGAACAATGATTACAGCAAAGCCAGCGGAGCCCACCCGCGGCCTGCCTGTAGCGTCTCTCCCGCCGCTCTGAGTGTGTGAAGTGCCGCGGGCGAGGAGAAGAAAGTGAAAGCAAGCAAGGCCGGACTGCAATGACGCCGACCGCTGCTGCCTACCCCCGAGAAAAAGAGTGAGGAGCGCTGTGAACTACGGCGGAGCCCACCCGCACACCAAGAGAGGACCAGCTCTAGCAGCAGTACTGGATCTCCCCCGCCCAGCGCAGCGTAGACACTAAGAGGCTGCTGCGGGCGGAGAGGACAACAAAATAAAGAGCCAGCGGGTGCCGACCAATTAAATATGGCCCATAGCCCCCCTGCCCGTGCGAGGACTGAGAGGCTGCCGGGCAGGGAGGGTGAAGAAAATCGGGAAAATAGCCGCTTTGACGAAAAGCAAATGTGCTCCACCTCCTGGGTCCCCGCAGGAATGAACAGTCTGCAAGCAGCCAGCGCTGCTTAAAACAAAAGGAGAAGCACTAAGTGCATGCCAGCAGCAGCCCAAGGCTAAAGAAAACGACTTACCTGAAGGTGACGTCCTGCTCCTGTCTGAGGGTCAGCAGTGGCTCCAGCCCCGTCCTGCACACTCCATAGCAAAAGCAAGTTCTGCAAGCCCAAACAACATGGGAAGGAAAGTCACCAAGAAGAGGCAGCCTACACTGCCATCTAGTGGACACTGGGCGGTACTGCATCACAAGAAGCAAACAAGCATTGGACAAACCAAGGAAGGTCCCCAGAGTAAAACAGAACTGCAGCAATCAGCCTGGAATAGATCCAATCAGTAAACAAGCACAAGACAGCACAAGGGAAAGCCTACAGAACGAGAACAAGCCTGCAGCAACGCGGACGAAGACTGAGGCCCATCAGCACTGCTGAAGTGATGCCTGTGGCCACAGGTGCTCACTGCAATCGCAGAAGACAACCTCACGCTGGACGGAGAGGGAGAGTCAAGACGTCTACCGCAAGCAGCAAGATTCACAGGCAATCGACTGGAAGAGCGCAAGTGTACCCTGGACGCGGACAGTACAGGACAGCGCCTAACAGAGAGGAAGCCACACCCAAAGCACCAGAAGACGTGCGAGGCAAGTACCCAAGTGTGAAGAAGAAAAGTGCGACACGCAAGTGGAAGAGCGACAACGCCAAAGAAACTCAAAGTGCAAGGAACAAAGCTACACTGAAGATGTATCACGACGGTACCAAGTGAAGCCAGAACTTGCCACTGCAATGCACACTGACGTGCAATGGAAGAGTAACACAAAGTTACCCCACAGCCAAAAGGAGGCGAAGCAACCAAGCACGGTCAACGCCCCAAGAAGCTAAAGAGCCTCACCGGAAGCGCGCACGAGAAGTGCACCCACCAGAGAAGGTCCATGGAGCGGTGAAGGTAACCCTCTGGAAACAGCAGAGCACACGAAGAGCGCAGGCGAAACTGCGCCAATGCAAAAGCACTGCAGCAGAACAAATAGCTCTCCCAACGATCGCGGATAGAGAGAAGACTCACGAAGAGAAAGCTGTCCACCACATCTGGTAGCAAAGAAGATCGCCCAAGAAGAAAGGGATGATCCGACAAGCCAGAGGGGCGCCCAAACAAAAGCCGATCACCAAGATGATCGCCCGTGAAGGTAAAAGAAGATTACCGACCTGCCAAGAGGTCGCCGGAATGCTGACCCGCCAGGAAGGCGCAGCGAAAGTATTCTGCCAAGAAGTCAGGATGAAGATGTCGTGCCGTAAGACGTCCGTGAACTGAGAGATCAGGAGAATGTCCAAAAGAAGACCCGGAGAGACGGACGCAACACTTAGAAGAAAAGAAGTAAAAGGAGGCAAGAGAGAAGAACGTAATGACCGGTCCAGTCACCGAAGAGTGGAGAGAAGACCGTGTCCTAATGACAGGACAAGACCAGACGGAAACTGGCGGAGTGCACGCTGCTTGAAGAAGCCTGGTCAGCAAGACAAAGGAAGAAAGGTGACCGCACCGTGTCGCGAAAAGGTGAAGGGAGAATGAGTGGCACAACGCCATGGAGAAAAGAATGAAGGAAGAAGTCAGACTGTGGAGTTGGAGCAACGCTATGGAATAATACCCGGCCTAGTGGAAACCTGATGCAAAGGGCCTCCGGTACATCTCGTGGCAGGAGAATACCCGCGAGAGGGGCATCCTAGTGAGAAGAATGTCCTTCAAACACTCTATCCTTGCAATGTGAAGCCAAGCTGCTGACAGTGAAGAAACCGACGGACCAGCAGAAGACAACATCATCCTAGTCTAACATCTGGTTATCCTGTTTGGCGTCACCCTCAAAAACAAGATCGTGTGGACTGACCAACACAATTCCGTGGTGTAAGTCCAGAAGCGCACGCCCACCGAGAACCAAGACGTCAAGCCAAGAAGAACTAAAGTTTCAGCAGCAATTTCCATCACCGTCATCAAGCAAGCAGCTGAAGAGAATCATTGTAAATTTGTAATTACTGTATATTTATGTACTTCCTCCCACAGGTCGGACTCTTGTTTTTCCTTAATTTTTATTAAAGTTGGGGAGGAATGTAGTGTCCTAGCAGACACAGTCTAGTTGTTCTGCATGTAATGATACACCTAACACCCACCCACCACTGATGTCACGAGACCACGTGACACAGCTAATAAAGAGAGCCGAGCGCACGTGCTCGAGGCTCACTAACCAACTATACCTCTGGTGTCTGTGTCGCAATAATTACGAGTATGTGGGCCTAGGGCCCCACGACTCGACACCTGTAAGCTCCCGTACTGAGCTATTTACTGAGACCCCTTTATTTCCTCTTTGCCAGATACCATGCTTTACTACTACGGAATGTTCTGACTGTCTCGTTAAGAGAAGTGCATTTAAGTTGCTTTAAGCTGTATGCTTAAACGTCGCAATTTGAGCTTTTTTATGGGTTCAGAATACCTTTCTCATCATAATATTTAAAATAGGGAACTACTTATAGAACACACTTTATGCTATATGTTCTTTATTGTATTGATAATTAAGTGATGCCAAATAAAAACATACCAAATGATTTTACCAAAACCCTTTGAAAATTCCATAAATCTTTTCATTGACTCTTACTTTGATTTGAAGCTCTCATCTTTCCTTGCCTGTGTCTAAGGCCCAGAGACCAAAGAGGCAAGAGAGCGCAGGGACTTTTTTTTATAGAATAAGATGACACAGAAATTCTAATATTGTAAACGAAATATTTATTCTAGTCCCTGCGCCAGCACTGGTGTACAAAAAGATGCATCTAATGTGCTCCTTACTGTACTTCTTGCAATATATTAAACCATACTCTGGCTTGTTAGTCTGCTTATAAATGAAAAGCAACGCCTAACTGTGTGAAATTAGCAAAGCACACTGCAATGAGGAAACACCGAATCTGCTAAAATCAAGTAAATGTTTATTGGAATATCAAAATGACCAGATGGAACAAAATGTCATACACTAGCTGCCAGATTATTACCACATCAAGTATATACGTACGCCAGAGGCCACATTACGTAGATGAAACTAGTATTACCGAATCACAAACAAAGCAGGGGTATTGATGCAATGACGTAATGAGTGACCGACATTTAAAATGTTGATGTGAAACTACACCACTACCAATTCATCCAATCCAATTTTAGGGCTCTTACCTTCCCTTTCCCATCCCATTTTGAGTGGAACAATCCACTGACAACATTTTAGGGCTCTTACCTTCCCTTTCCCATCCCATTTTGAGTGGAACAATCCACTGACAATTTTCCGTTGGGGAAACGAATGTAAAGGTGTTGGGAATACAAACAAACCTGACGATCTGTGGGGGTGCACGTGTTCCAGGTGTACTGCCATGGAATCCACCTATCCACTCAAATGAACAGATTTACAGGTGAACTTCCCATTGTACTTGCAGAATCAGATTTTTTAAGCGTGAATAAATTCATTTATGGGCGCAAACTCTGTTTCTCCTCTTAAATGCTGCTATTTGTGCAAATATATTTTCTCCAACCCTAATTTAACTCTAGCTTCGAAAAAAAGCGGAGCTGGAATGTGATTAAATAATTTGAGTAATTTAAGAGACAATAAAATTGCCCTGAGTCAGAGTGATTCTCCTACTTTCATGTTCAACATTGGCACTACACCAGACAGTGAAAGGAAGGGCTTTTAGAGACCTCAATAGTGTACTACTGTATCCCGTGTTAATACTTGGAACACAAGGAATAATGTACTTTTACATACTTGTAATTATTTTGCTTTGCCCGAACTGCTTATGTTATAACATCTATTAAAGATTTTTTGAATCACAATAGTGATGAGAAATGGATAAAGTGAAGGGGGCACCATAACCACATATTATTTATGACTGACTCGCATCCAGAGAAGTGATCTGGTCAGAGGAGATAGGAGGGGGTCTGAGTGAGAGAGACTCCGCGGCGAATGATTTACAAGCAGTTTCACAAACCTGCTTGAAGTGAGAATTGTAGGAAAGAATTCGCAAAGACGCTATGTATTTGCACCGCATGTCTGCAATCAGCCCTTGTAGGACAGAGTGGGGTCAGATAGCTGTTGAAGGATGGGGGCCCCAGAACTCTACAGCACATAATATGGTGTTAAACAAAATGGTAGGAGGATTTCCAAGCTGTGGACAAGATGTTTCATGTCCAGTCACTCAGAGAAGTGGAGGTCCTTTCTTCCTTAGATTGGTAGCGCTGAATGCAGTGGAGAAAACACAGAGGGCAGGGATGTAGGCTGTAAGAGTGCCTAGTTCCAACTACAGAATGCCACCAATGCATTTCCCTATCAGTAACTGCTAGAAATGGGGGTCTCTAGTTGGCAATGGTTTGCACCTTTGTCCAAATAGGGACCCTTGCTTCTAGTCAGGGAAAGGGGGATACACTTCTAAAATAACCCCTGTTCACCCCCATGGTAGCTTGGCACGAGCAGACAGGCTTATCTCAGAGGCAGTGTGTAAAGCATTTGTGAACACATACAGTAATTCAGTGAAGACACTACGAATGGAAACCAAACCAGTTTAGAAAAATAAGTAATCTTTATCTAAACAAGACCAAACGGCAAAAATCCACAATACAATATCCAAAAAACAAGACTTTCAAACGGTAGGAATAGTTCAGTTGAAGCAAGATGTAAATGCAACACTTTTCCAACAGAGTACCTGAGATGCGTCACGCAAAATAAACAGGGTCGCAGGGAAGGCGATGCGTCAGTTCCTTGCTTCAGGGGAGGCGGCGCACCTGTTCCTGACTGCAGGGGAGGCGATGCATCTGTTCCTTACTGGAGAGGAGGGGATGCGTCAGTTTCTTACTGCGTTCCTGTTACGATGCAACAAGATGGCGCCTCAATGTGTGCCGACAATCCGTTGCGATGCAGCAAAATGGCGGCTTAATGCGATGTGACAATCCGGAAGATGCATGAACATTTGCAGCGGCATGGCTGGTGCTGCGACGATCTTCACAGAGATGCGCCGGGGACTTGGTGTGGATGCGGTGCGCTTCTTCTCCGGAGCTCGGCAAAGCGTCTGGACCAGGTGCGGATGCGACATGCATCTTCTCTGTGACTCGGCGATGCATCGGGAATCGGTGTGGATGTGATACGTTTCTTCCTCGTTGTATCGATCTTCCAGCTCCCAACAACAAACAAGTCTCTAGAGGTCCTAAACAGAAGCAGGCACATCTTTGCAGGTTGGAATTCCCAGCAAGGAAATTCAGGAGAGCTGGTGGTGAAGTCCTTGTGTCCCTGAGACTTCAGACAGGAGGTAAGCTCAGTTTCAAGCCCTTGGCGATCTTCCTCGAGATGACAAAGCAAACAGAAAAGTACTCTTTCTCCTTTCATTGGCAACAAGTAACCACTGAGGGCCAACCACAAACAGAAAACAGCACAGGGGCAGCAATCTTCCTCAGCTTCCCCGGTTCTTCTACTTGGAAAAGGTTCCTCTTCATTTCTCAGAAGTGATCTAAAATTCTGGGATCTGGGTCCCCCTTTTTACACACACAAATCTTGGGTCTCTGAAGGCAGAGAGTGTCTGTACCCAGCCAAAACCAGTTTAGTTCACCCTGGTGCATCTTCCTGGCAGGAGTTGGAGACAGCATTTTTGAAAGCAGACCTGACCCAGGCAGGTGAAAGGAAATCTCCCCCCCTACTCTAAATTCAACTAAGGTCCTATTCAGCCCAGCCCTGACTCATCAGACTTCTGGAGCAGCAGCCCTCTCCCAGCTCCTGTCACTCACAAGCCGGACATGCAATACACAAACCTAGAAGAGGCACACTGGGTGGTTTGGTAAGAAAATACCCACTTTCTAAAAGTGATATTTTCAAACACAGAATGTTAAAATCACCCACACTGAAAGATGCACTTTTAACAGTTCAGGCATACAAAACTTTATTTTCTTATCTTGTTCCCCGGGTCAGTTATGTTCATTAGATGTTATAATCAAACTGCCCATTCTGGCCTATGGGAACAGATAGCCTTGCAATGGTGAAGGCTATCTGTTCCCTATCAGGACATGCCACACACATCAGGGCATGTCCTTCCTTTCACTTACAATGCACCCTGCCCACAAGGGTACCTTAGATCTACCTTAGGGGTGACTAACATGTAGAAAAGGAAAGGTTTAGGGACTGGCAAGTGTGTGCACTTGCCAAGTCGACATGGCATTCCCAGACTGCACACAGGATCTGCATTGACAGGCCTGAGTCACATTTTACAGGCTGCTTTGTGGGTGGCACAATCAGTTCTGCAAGCCCACCAGCAGCATTTGATTTACAGGCCCTGGGCACACATGGTGCACTGTACTAGGGTCTGACAAGTGAATCAAATAATCCAATCACGGAGTCACTAATCCGTTACAACCATTTACAATAGGAAGCACTTGCACTTTGGTACTGAACAGCAGTGCCAAAGCACCCAAAGCATCTAGACCAGCAGAACCATACGAGACAACAGCAAAAAAATGGAAGGGAAAACCCATACCAATGGTGTCAGGTCTAACAGTAACTATGCCACAATACATTTGCTGACTTATCTGCTTGCCTCCCATATCCCTACTAATGTCTACTTTAAAAAGAAAAGTTTTCCTGTCATTCCTCTGAACACCTCTTTTCTGTTTTCCAGGAAGCATGTTCAGAAGACGTGACAAACTTTAATGTTTCTTTCTATTTTCTTTCTTTTTGTGATATGGGTGGAGGTCATTCTAAATGTGTTCCATAGGTTCCTCTTTATACTTTTTCTCGTTTGTGCATTAAGAAGGGTAGAGGGACATCTAGTAACGACTAGTTGAGCTGCAGCTCTTTGCAGAATTATTTTGATATTGGATACTATAATATTCACTGCCCACTGCTAATCTCATCCCATAATGCTTTGCAGGGCCTTTGGTTGGGATTGTTTTTTTGCCATAACTGTGCTTGGGGTGGTCCTAAGAGGATAAGACCACCACGGAATCGTTCAACAAGATGTGCTTTTTGTTTTCAAGGCATCTGCTTGGGTCTCTCCCTAGGTTAGGGGATCCCAAAATCATCACCTCTCTCACTGCTTGCTAATTTTTCAGTTTCACTTTTGTGAAAGTACTATATGCTCTTTAGCATATAAAGATAGAGATACTCATTTTATAACAACTGGCACTTTCCAAGATGCCATTTGCAATTATTTCACAGTGCAGACAAGTACACAGTGCCATCAGCTACGCTACGCAGTACTACGTGTAGTTCAAAGTATACTATGTGCAGCGATGTGTAGTGCTACTACACAAACTACGCCCAGGGTTATGTGTAAGCACTGGTATGGGTCTGTTAAAAGTTATGTGGGAGTGGGTGTATGAAAGGTTCCATGCGGTGCGAGTGAATATGTCAGTGATTCTGTGGAGGATATCATAGGTGAGGTCATCAGTGATATCATGAGTTAAGTCACTGACCATGTCATAAGTGATTTAATATGTGAGATCATAAGCAGGGCATTGCAGGTGCATGAGTTAAGGTTATCTCAGCTAACTATAACTGCTGAATTTAGCTGGTTTTGTATGAGTGAAACCTGAGCCTAACTATAACTTCCGCATAACCTTCATTTTTTTCAGTGAATTTCTAAGTTTTTTTTTATTCCATTTTCTAACTATAACATCTCTGTAAACTTTGGTATTTTTCAGTGAAAAAAAAAAAAAAAAAATATATATATATATATATATATATATATATATATATATATCGACAGGAACTCTGCAATACCACCTCCAATCCCACAGGACCGGCGAAGCAGGAGACAGACCACAGCTTTTCCAGGTGAGTTTTATTTTTCCAGTTTTTCCATAAACCAACCAACCATGACGCGTTTCGGGCTTTGCAGCCCTTGTTCACATGCCATATTTATATATATTTTTTATTTTCACTGAAAAATACCAAAGTTTACAGAGATGTTATAGTTAGGAAATGGAATAAAAAAAAACCTCATACAAAACCAGCTAAATTCAGCAGTTATAGTTATATATATATATATAAGCGTCTTGGAGGTTGCTGCTTTGACCATCTTGCGGCCGCCTTCTGGAACTCCCTCCCTCTTCACCTTAAAACGTGTGGAAACATTCTCAGCTTCAGACACTCCCTCAAAACATGGCTCTTTTCCCAAGCGTTCTGTTGAGCTCCTCTATGCTTCCTCTGATTGATGCGTTGTGTCCCTGTCTATAGCGCCATGAAGCCTCCGGGCGAACGAGCGCTCTACAAATACATTTCAATATCAATATATATATATATATATATATATATATATATATATATATACATAAATATTATATCTATATCTATATTTAGCGCCAGGACACCCACGGGTAACAGAGCACTGTACAAATGTCAAAAATAAATAAATAAATATCCCCAATGGGCATAACGCAGACGAAGCCCACAGTGCACATCTGTAAAACTGCACTCCACAAATCACTTAGAAAAGCTTCCTCGCGCAGCTAAAGCAACCCGTCCTCCTGAGAACATCTTGCTTCACCATCTTTTTTAAACTCACACATAGCACGTAACAATGTAAATAGTAACCACTCACACACCACACTTCACAAGCACTTGACCCAGGTTAGGCCACATGATCACTAACACAGTCACAGAAACATACACACGAGATACGTAATTTCTGACCCTCGTTCTCTATTGCATGGCCTGGTGTTGGAATCAGCTGCAATTAACATGGGCGCTACCGGTCCGTAAACACGATACAAAGACGAATGAAGATCGACAGCGATCATGGGCAATAGACGCTCAAATAACTAGTCCGCTCGCCCACATGGGCCCGATCAAATGTTTCCCAAGCCTAACATTCGGTTGTAGAAGAGGTTGACTTCATTACTGCACCAAGTGCAGATCAAAACCCGCGCAACACCGGCACATGCCGATGACATTGTTCGTGGCTAGCAGCCTGAAACACATACCACATGCAGGAGCCAGTGTCACCACCCGCAAAGGGATCCCTGTCTCCTCACACCAACGCACCCTGTCAAATCCTACACGGTCACAGCGCAGCGCGCTATCCGCATCCATTAGCCAAACCTACCCCCCACCACCACTTGCGTGACCATCCCCAAATTGAGCGGCATTCCATCTAGGCACCGAGCGGGGAACTCATTCGTATACACATTGATTAACAGCGAACGACCATATCGGTAAAATTACGATAACACCAAGGTAACCAACACAACATAAACAGCCTAGGAGCTTATCTGCATGTCTGGCCTTACAGAGACCGCGCGCGCAGGATCCTCATATAACGGCCCATACAAGTCTTCCATGTCCATTACAGCACGTAAATGCACGTACAACATGCACATAACAGAGGGTCCCTGAAGTAAGTACCCAGGAGCCTATTATTCGGTGATTAAATGTGATAAGATTGTGATCATATGCAGCAACCAAACACAAGTATTTAAAACTCCAAATGTAAAGAGTTATTTACATGTCTTTTATTATTTAAACCATGACTTGCACCCTCTTACCTCACACCAACTTTTCCATGTCTATTGTAATGTCACATGTTACCTGGGTCAATCTCCTGACCTCCAATCGGTTACTTTGTTCCACTATAAATGAGCGCACTACCTAGGTGATGACAGATGCAGTGAACAAGGTGGACTTGTCCGCCGAACGTGTCTTGTCGTTTTTTGTGTTTTTTTTGTGTGATTAAAATCCTTTGATCTTTAAACCCACAAAGTCGGTGCCTGTTTTTCGAAAGACGTAAGAACCAGGATTTGATCTATATCTATATATATCTATATCTATATCTACATATAGACATATATATAGATATAGATATATAGTTATTTTGCACAAACACTGTTACCACCCTATACCCCTAGCCCCCCTTCAACCTATAAATCACTTATCCTATATATATTTACCTGCATAGTAAAGGTAGATATGTGGTAAATACATGCATTATAAAAAATGTGTGGTAAATGCATGCACAGTAAAAGATGCTTTTGTTGTACAGCCCCATTCAAGTGATAATTTGTTGGATAATTACACGGAGTTAGTAAATCCAACTCAACATACTTGGGACAGTAGAAACTCTGGGCAGACTAGATTACATACACACATGATTGCCCCATTAGTTCTCTGGTTTTCTGTCTACTTAAACAGCATGAGGATAGAATTATGCTATTACCAAGTAACAACGAAACTTTATTGAAAAAGAATATGAATGGATGGATGGATGGATGTGGATTTATAGAGCGCGAATTTCTGCCCAAAGGCGTCCAAGCGCTAGAATAACCGGGGACCTGCGGAGGGGCCTAACTGGGATTAGTGGGGCAAATTAAAAAGAATTTTTTTTAACTGTTTCCGGAATGTGGGCAGATTGCAATTGGCTCTCAGGTGCAGGGGGAGGTTGTTCCATGCCATGGAAGCGTTGTAGGCGAACGTCCTGCCTCCAGATCTGGATCTTTTTATTCTTGGTATCGTGGCCAAGAAAGTCTGGCTGGAGCAGAGGTTTCTGCTGGGGAGGTAGTGGATAATTAGGTCCCAGGTAATCCTGGGACCCGTATCCCAGAAGGCCTGATGTGCAATGCACATGGCCTTAAACAGAATCCTCTGGCGCACTGGTAGCCAATGAAGGCTAGCCAGCCCGGCCCTCACCGATTGTCTGCGCGGGATGTTAAGCAGCAGGCGTGCTGCGCAGTTCTGCACTATCTGGAGTCTGCGTATGGTATATTCTGGGGCACCGAGATAAAGCACGTTGTTGGAGTCCAGGCGTGATTGTATTAGACCCTGTACAGCCACCTGTTTTGCCTCCACGGGAAGGAGAGGGAAGATTTTTTTTAACATTCTCATGAGTCCAAAACAGGCGGCTGAGAGTTTTGTGGCCTGGGTGCTAAATGATAAGGATCTATCCAACCAAACCCCAAGGCTCTTGATGTTGTTTTTTGGGGTTGGAGAAAGGCCTAGACAGGGTGGCCACAGGGTGTTGGGGAAGTAGGGATCAGGGGAACCTAGGAGCATCAGCTCCGTTTTGCCCCCATTCAATTTGAGGAATGAAGAGGACATCCAGCCCTTGACCTTCTCTAGGCATTCTTTGAGACCGCCTGACGCAGGCATATTAGCCTCCTGCGCCAGTGAGACCACCAGCTGCGTGTCGTCCGCATAGGAGATGATCTTAATCCCAAATGGGTGGACGACCTCAGCCAGTGGCCTCATGTATATATTGAACAATGCGGGGCTCAAAGAGGAGCCCTGAGGGACCCCACACTTTAAAGGTCTACAGGTGGACATAGACTCACCCTCAAAGACTCGGAAGTATCTATCCTCTAGGAAGGATTTGAACCACAGCCAGGCTTTGTCCCTGATCCCGGCGTTGGATAAACGGTGCAGCAAGATGTCATGGCTGACCGTGTCAAACGCCGCGCTGAGGTCAAGGAGGATCACTGCCACTGAACCTCCTTGGTCCAGGATCTTTCTGGACTCCTCTGTGACCATAAGAAGGGCGGTCTCAGTCCCAGGAGATTTATAAATTTTTCCAGAAGCTTACTCACCCATGGGAGCAGGCAGACTGGACGGTAATTACCCAGGTCAGTCGGATCCAGGTTGGATTTCTTCAATAAAGATCTGACCATGGCCTGCTTCCAGGCGGGCGGGACAATGCCGGAGGTGATAGAAGAATTTAAGACATCTCTAATGGTCGGCAGAATGAACTGTGAGGCCGCCATAATGATGTCTGGAGGGGCTGGATCGTCAGGGGATCCGGACTTGACTTTTCGGGCTATGGATTCAAGGGTTACAAGGTCTAGAGAGGGGAAATGGGTCAAGGTAGATAGAGGTTGTGGTGGGGAAGAGATTGAGGTTTCATTGGGTTGGGCTGAGAGAGTGATGTCCTTATGGGGGAAGGCTGAGTAGATTTTATTCACATTTTGATGAAAGAACTCAGCAATGTTATTACAATGGGTGGAAGATTTAGTGATTGGTAAATCGGGTGGGGGTTTTGATAATTGTTTCACAATTTGAAAAATTTCTTTAGGCTTTGATTTAGCACTCATAATCTTGTTCGAGAAGTGGGCAGCCTGAGCAGTTTTAACTTCTGCTTTATATTTGCTAAGTGACTCTCGGTAGAGGGTTTTGTTCTCCTTCGAATAGTCCAAACGCCAGCGTCTTTCCGATTTCCTGCACTGACGCTTCATGTCCCTGAGAGCTTCAGTATACCAGGGAGCAGTTTTGTAAGAGCGTTTTAGCATGACTTTTTTTCTTTGGTAGTATGACATCCAGCGTTTGAGAAATCCAGTCAGCGTAAGTTTGGTAGGCTACGCAAGGGTCTTCATTATAAGGGGGGTGGCTGCTAGCAAGTTTGACGGACCAGTCGTCAATTACGAGGAGGGACGAAGCTCGCATGACCCTTGTGGTGGGTCCAGTCGGGGGGGCTTGAGTGAGGTCCATTCAAAGGGGACCAGTGAGTGGTCTGTCCACGGCAGAGGAATAGGTAGCCCAGCTACAAGGTCAGAACAATTGCTAAAAATCGGATCCAGCAGGTGGCCCTTAACATGTTTGGGGGTCTTCACATGCTGGGTGAGTTGCAGGGCTGCCAAATCGTCAGCCAGGGTAGTGGCTGTATAGTCTGTAGAGGAGTCAAAATGGAGATTAAAATCACCTAACAGGGTATAATTAGACGAAGTACTAGCCCGTTCTGCCAGGCTCGTAGGTAGGCACTCATGGAACTGCTTAGAGGGGCCAGGGAGACGGTAGATAAGAGTGCCTGAAAAGCAGCTATTAGGAGAGAGATCAATGTCAAAGGTGAGGCTCTCACAGCCTGGGATGGTTTCAGAGGTGACACGACATTGAAACCGTTTCTTGTAAATAATGGCTAGACCTCCTCCCCTGCCTTTCGGTCGGTCTTGCCGCGTAATTTGAAAGCCTGGAGGGAGGGCGACGGCTAAGGCGGGGTCGGACTCCGAGGTCAGCCAGGTTTCTGTCAAAAACAGGATGTCTGGCATATGCTCCTCTATCAAAAGTGCAATTTCAGCCTTATGTTTCGGCAAAGAACGACAGTTCAGTAGGAACATATGGAAGTCGTGGGTGAATTCGGCGGGAGGTTTGGGTTTAAGGGAGCACTTACATTTAGGACAGGCTTGTGGTAGAAGATCAACGCAGTAGGGATGCTGCGTACAAGCAGTGACAGGGGGTCTGAGGCTGTACAGAGTTTCCGCATTATAGTGCCTGAGCTCTGGTCTCTGTAATGCAGGGGTCATGGACCTAGGCACGGGCTCGGCGCGGACGAGCGCAGACGAGCTTGCCTTATGCGCGCCTTTGGCGCGCAATCGTCGCGCCCGCTGCGCTCGTCCGCTGCGCTTCCGGTAGAAGCACATGTTTATAGTGGAGGGGCGAGTGCAGGGGGCGTGGCCTCGAGGTGGGCGTGTCCCAAACTCGGCGTGGGCAATGGCGGGTGACTGGGATTTCCAATTCTGCCCTTTCCAGCGCTCGTTTTCCACCCACAAAGGTGCCTGCACACTGTAATCGTGTGTCAGGTTGGGGAGGTGAGTGGTATTAAAAACGAAATTTTTCAGGTTAAAAACAGTGAAATGCGCTAAATGGGATACTAGGGATAAAAATTGGAAGTCAGGGATCTAAGACGTCCAGTAAAAACGGTGAATGTAGGGAAAACTGAGGGAGTGGAAAATTGTACAGATTTGGAAAATGTACAAGAGGAAGGTTTTGTGGGAATTCAACAGAAAAAGAGGGAGAAACCCCAAAGATCAAATGAAGGGAAATTTTGCCAAGAGACACAGCTACTATATAAGGAATCCTCATGTAGTGATGAAAATTATATAATTGACTTTATACCCGTACATAATTCAGAAGGCTTCCACGATATATTAAATCATCAAAAATATATTAAAGTTAATAAACTGTTTTGAAAGTTTTAAAGAACTTAACTCAAAATCACTTGTTGCTGTCTTCTTTGTTTCCGATAATAAAGCCAATTCTGATTACAAAATCACTAGAACAACATGGGTATCTCAGAATGTGGCTCTAAAGATTCTAAATATTAAAGACTTTTTAACTGACTGGGGAATTATAATCAGAGAGCAGGAGAAATGTAAATATCCAACATTTTCTGAGAACTGCCAATAGACAAACAGAATATGAAAAACTGTTGTTAAGCACCAGATTTTCGTACAAAAGTGCTGAAGATAACATCAGATTTGAGAATTTTTAAATCACTGCAAAGAAAATACAGGATAATAATCAGCCATCTGTTGATGCTCCACGTTCAGGGGAGTGGCAGTATCTATACGAGGCCAAGAAGTATTCCTGAAAGGTCTAACATAAGGAAAGTCCAACAAAGTGAGTTTTCCATATTGTCTTGGAACATAGCGGGTTTTGAGCGACAAGAAAAAAGGCTGAGGATAAAATGATGAGCTTTCTACCCGATCAATGTGTAATATGTCTACAGGAAACTTGGCATTCAGGGAATTTTAAATGTAAAATTTTTTACAACATATGAAATCCAGGCAAAAAAAATCTTTGGAACATCAAGCGGGGGATTGTCAACATCAATAAGTACTAAAATATGCGTGATAAGCAAAAAACTTAAAACATAATAAAAATATATATTGTCAGTTATCTTAACACATTTATTTCCCGCCTCAATTGGTGAAAAACAAGTGCAGTTATCAGACATTGAATGAACTGGAAAAAATAATGGCAGCGAACTAAACATGGTAGTATTATTAACGGGAGATTTGAATCAAACTTTGTTGCCCTTGGTGGTCAATCATATAACCAGCGATGAACCAGACATGGCTTACAATATTCCGCGAGTAGTATTTCCTTTACAAAACGAGGCAAAAAAGATTAGTACTTCTCTTAAATACACATATGACTTGTTGACTTGTTGTCTGGCAATCCCTATTTAAAATAAATGTATTATCCAGTCTTGTGGCAAGTATGCTGGAGCTGGGATGAAACCCAGAGAATCTATGGTAAGAATAGGACATATATCATAAAACTCCCAATCTCAAATGAGCGCAATATGAAAATACAAGACATAAAGAAAGAATTCAAGGTTAGGAATTTACAGATAAAGCCGGATAGTGTGGACACCGCCTATGCTAAATTATCCCCTTCGATGCTGATGACGAGCTGAGCTCGTCATCAGCCATGGGGGCCATGTGCGAATGACGAGCTGAGCTCGTCATCTAACGGGGCTTTTTTAAAAAAGCCGCGTAGCGCGAAAATTACCGCTGCAGCGATGAGGTTAAATCATGCTATATCGACTATGAACGAGCGAGCATTTTGGTCCCTGGGGGCCCATGGAACAAATTCATATAAACAGCCAGATGACTTTTTTGTCTCCAGCAATAGGTGGGAAAATCACATAAAGGTTTTACATAAATCATCTGTTATATTTGAATATACAACATCTAATGCGGATGGTTCATTTGCAGAAATAATTCATAAAACAGAAAGAGAACCAGGGGTCTTAGTAAAGGAGCCAGGTCTAACCGATCCTACTCTAATCACAACTGCTGTTAGTTCAGTTGTGGGTATCAAATCACCATTCAGCTTAGGGACATCAAGGGTACATACTAGTGTAACTAAATCAAGAGCACAAGTGGTTGTCAGTGAGACTCACATAAGAGACAATAGTGGATTCACATCAAATGTCTTGCGATGATCTATATTCTCATCTGGTCATCCAAAAAGCATGGGGTGGTCTGTCCCTCGATCATTGGGACCATGTCCACACCCAGACGCTAGAAAAGTCTCAGTGAGTCAAACCCACACACACTGTGCTGACCATGAGATAGATGACAAAGTATGGGAATACGTGCAGTGCAAAGAATAGTGAGTAGTGTGGAGAGATAAAATAGAGTGGTGAAGACAATGGTAACTATGTTTTATTCAAAAGGTTGTATCACCCTCTCATTAAAACTAAGAACAGTGCAAATAGATAGGCAGACCTAAACAAATATCGACTGCCACAAAAAACGGCCAAAATGTTTCAGCCACAAGGAAAAAGAGGTTCCACAGGCTTTCTTCAGGACCTCTGTTCTCAAGGATTTGCTACTGCTAATGTGAATATACATCAAATTAAAGTAAGTGAAAACAGAAAAAGGAAATGAGTGGACTTATTAGTCCATCATCAGCTTGATCTGTATCAAAAGCTGGAGTGGTCTCACATCTAAAGAGAAAGGGACAAACACATGGCTCTCAGTCCAGAATGCACAGCATTAGTACCCTACTGTGTATGAAAGCATTTCAATAGTTCATCACTCACCCAGATTGACCGGGGGCTACGCCTCACCTCTCCTGGACCCTGCTCAGGAAGACGGAGGCCCGCTCTATGAGAGAGGAGTATAAGGTGTCTTGAGTAAAACATTTTGCTCCTAGAGCGTCTCCTGCTTCTACCCAATCCACACCTAATAGTACCTCCTCTCTCAATAGCGCTCATTCACACGTGCCCTAGCTCACTCTCATGGTGCCCTATCACACCCAGTATTATCAATATGACAGATTTACAACATTTCCCATGTTGCTATTCAAAGACCCGTCGCAGAGGTCCATAGTGGTTTAAGAGCCTGCTGCTATGAGTTTAACACATACTCAATTTTGTGTGGGACTATGTGATTTCCTATAGAAACTCACCATTTGTCCAAACCGGGATTAACAAACAGCAACCAAACAGGCAGCCAACCAAACAGGTGCTGAACCCACACATTCCACTTGCCTCTTTTTCTGTCATGCAAGGCAAAGACTCTCTGAAATGCAACCTGGAAATAATATATACAGTCCTGCCTCTTATTCCGTCATGTAAGAAAACGGTACTCAGAATTGCAGCAGAGAAATAATTCATACAGTCCTTCCAGTCCCGACAATGCCATTGCAATCAATACGAACTCAAGTGTGTTCAAAATTCGTATCATACACTCATTCCTTACTCGGCAGACTAACCTGTCTGTCGTTGCCTCGTTGTAGGCACTGAGTCAGGGGGGAGGCACCCGTCTGCTTAGAGAGGAAGTATTTGAATAGTGTCTTCATCAGGGGTGGAGTCTTGTAACACGGAGCGCGCCCACTTCTGAATGCACTCGTTTGTAATCATATCTCACAACTACTTGATTATCATGTCAGTCTTTATGATTGAGTCAAAGTTCATGCCAATGCCCGAGAAGAATATATTTGTGATGGTTAAAACTTAAGGTTTACCCGGGAAGCGTAGCCCAAATCTCGCGAGAGGACCAAGAACTACAAAATTACGTCATCAGATGATGAAATGTAGTCCTATAGATCCTCTGTGTTGTTCAGTAGTACAGAGTAATTGAACACATTATGAGGGTCATTATTCACTCACACAGGGTCAACTAACACAATGTATCAGAGAAACAACCCTTTTTACAGGCTATCCCATGGAATCTCATCATTTAACCCCAAGGAATCAGTAGAAAGTTTGTATATCCAACGTTGTTCTTTGGAAAATAGAAACTTAGAGACATCCCCAGTGTGTGATGGTATAAAGGGCTTTTCTAAGACTGTCCAAGAAAACTCCTCTTCTGTGTGTTTAAACTCCAAGAAATGTCTTGTCAGTTTGGTTACTGTCTTTCTGCATCTGAATGCACTCTTATGTTCGAGCATCCTGAGACGGACCTTACGCGTTGTCATGCCAACATACTTAATAGCACATGGACATGTCAATAGATATATCACATGTGAACTATTACAATTCGTAAAATGTCGCTGCTCCCAGGGACGTTCAGTACCAATCTCAATTTCAGTAGTATGTCTGGTTTGCGGGCACATCGAGCAGCATCCAAATGGATTATGTCCTGATACTGCTGGTAAGTCCCAGAGTGTGCCTATTGGGCATTTAGGAGTCTCCTTAGGGCGTGTATGTACCAGGCGATAGCGCAAGTTACTTGATCGCTTGAAGGTGAATAGAGGAGGTTCCATTTTATCAGCACTAGCATTAACGATACGCCAGTGGCGATTCACAATCTTTTGTACCTGGTTGGACTTAGTACTAAAGGTGCTCACAAACGTGAGTCGGTTGAGTGCTGGCTTCACTTGGGGAGGTTCTAACAAAGATTCTTTGTGGTTATTCGCTGCCCGTTTCCAAGATTGTTTGATCAGGTGTTTTGGATAATTCCGGGCTTCCAACTGTCGGGATAGACTTTCTGAATGTTCTAAAAAAGTCTCTTTTGTGGAACAGTCCCGTCGGACACGGAGAAACTGCCCGTAAGGCAAATTGTCTCGTAGAGACTTTGGATGCTGGCTTCCATATAATAGCAGGGAATTTCTTGCCATTGGTTTGCGGAACAGTTCGCTCTCGAGTCCAGTCGGGGTGGCATAGATCGATAGATCAAGAAAGGACAACCTTTCCTTGCTTATCTCCACCGTAAAGCATAAAAAGCAGTTCTGGTTGTTGAGCCACTGGTGAAACCGTAGGATGGAATCACGGTCCCCTCTCCATATCACTAGCACGTCGTCTATATATCTTTTCCACCACAGAATTGATGAAAGAAATGGGTTGGTGGGTGTCAAGACGTGCTGCTGCTCGAAAGTGTGTGATAGAGTTTAGCCATGGATGGAGCAAAAATGCTTCCCATGCTCGTCCCTGACACCTGAAGGTACATGGTCTCCTCAAATTGAAAGACATTTTCTTTCATCGCAAGCCTAGCCAGAGACATGATGAATTTCACCGGAGATGGGGAGTCCAAAGGTGTGTCCTCCAGGATGGACAGTATGGTCTCTAAAGTCTCATCCTGGGGTGTGGAGGTATACAGGGACTCCACATCAAATAATAATAATAATAATAGGGGGTTTTGTAAAGCGCTTGGTGACGCACAGTGGCGTGTCCCCGCGCTGTGGAGGAGTGCTTGCCGGGAAACTGCAGGGGAGCAGAACCTGTTACCTGGTGAATAGTATTGTTTTTAACTTGGCTCTAAAGATTGGTTCGGATGGCTCAAGACGCAACGCCGCAGGAAGTTTATTCCAGCTTAACGCAGCCAGATGCCTGAAAGATCTTCCGTCCATCCTTGCTTTAAACACCTTGGGCATGGACAGACGCCCCGAGCCGGAAGATCTAAGGGAACGGGAAGGCTCGTATTGAGTCAGCAGTCCCTGCAATGGAAGGGGTGCCCTACCATTGACGATTCGATGGCAAGTGCAGAGTGCTTTAAATTCCACCCTGCTTCTTACCGGGAGCCAGTGCAAGGTCTGAAGAGCCGCTTTAGAGGCAGCCCTTCTGGGTAGTCTGAGCACCAATCGGGCAGCAGCGTTCTGCAAGACCTGCAGGCGGCTCAGATTCTTCTCTAAGGTCCCTAAATAGAGAAGGTTGCCATAGTCCATCTTAGATGTGACTAGTGCATGCACTAGCGTTTGGCGTGCTTTGATGGGTAGAAATTTCAGCACCTTCCTAAGGCTCTTGAGAGTCCCGAAGCAGGATCCAACCACCCGATTGATCTGGGGGCCAAAGGTCAGGTTGGAATCAAACCAGATGCCCAAATTCCTCGCCTCCTGGCAGGGGGTAGGTGTTGGTCCCAGGCATGTCAGCCACCATGCTGACGTCCACGCCGCCTGGCCACCCCCTACGACCAGCACCTCAGTCTTGCCTCCATTGAGCTTGAGGCAGTTGGCGGACATCCAGACTGCAAGATCTTGCATGCACGATCTGAAGTTGTCCGCCGCGAGACTGGGCGCACGTGACAGGGAGATTACCAGCTGTGTGTCGTCGGCATAAGACACCATGCGCAGGCCGTGACTCTCCACTATAGTGGCTACCGGAGCAACGTAGAGATTGAAGAGAGTTGGACTCAGGGATGAGCCCTGCGGCACCCCCTGGTCCAAAGCTACACGCTCCGAATAGAAGTCACCCTGCCTGACTTGAAAGCCTCGGCCAGATAGGAATGATTGGATCCATTTCAGCGCTGCGCCTCTCACCCCTCCTTTACTCAGACACTGTAGCAAGATGGAGTGTGCCACAGTGTCGAACGCAGCGCTGAGATCCAAAAGTATCAAGGCCATAGTTTGACCTCGTCTGCACCCTGCCTGATGGTTTCAGTTGCCATAAGGAGCGCTGACTACGTGGAGTGACGTGGCCGAAACCCAAATTGGGTGGGATGAAGAAGGTTGGTCTTCTCCACAAAGTGCATTAGCTGCATATTGGCCAACTTTTCCGCCACTTTGGAAAAATAAGGTAGCAGGGAAATGGGATGCAGATTGTCCAGCTTCTCAGGGCTTATGTTGGGCTTCTTGCGGAGTGGGAGCACCACAGCCTGTTTCCAGTCCTCTGGCACAGAGCTGGACCGGAAAGAGACATCCAGCAAATGCCTGATGTAGGGTTCGAGTGTCATCAGGCTGTCCCCCAACCGCTTAGGAGAGGCTGGGTCCCGAGGGGAACCTGACTTCACTGATCTGTATATTTTAATTAGATCTTCTGATGAAGGGGTAATAAAGTTGAGAAGCAGGTTTTGTCCAGCTTCCTCTCCTGCTGGTACTGCTGATACTTCCGCGACTGAGGGTGGGACAGGGAAGGCAGAGTAGATCTTGGACACTTTATCCCCAAAATAGTTAGCAATACGATTGCAGGTGGCTACCGAGTACTCTTCCCCTCCTGTCGAGGTTTTCGGGATGGACAGGGATTTGTATACGCTGAACAGTTCCTTAGCTGAGTTCTCTGCACCCAGGATTTTGTCAGCATAATATGCGTCTTTCTCTATCCGGATCTTATTGTGATAAACCCGTCTATTGACAAGATATCTCTCTTTCAACTGGTTATCGTAGGCCACTCTCCACTGTCTTTCTGCACGTTTACAGTCCCTCTTGGCACGGCGCAACGCCTCGTTGAACCAAGGTGCAGTTCTTTGTCTATGGGCCCCCTCCTTTGACTGGCCTAATGGGGCCGTGCAATTCAGGGCAGCCGTGATATGGTCATTGAGCAGTTTGTTTGCCGTATCCGCATTGTCCCCTCCCGGGGGCCCCTCTGCGTTGGGAGCCTTATTAAACTCTGGCAGGAAGAACCTAGCCCATTTACGCCTGGGGTAGTTGAGGGGGGTGGGGTCCGTGGCTTTATGTTTAGGAAGGAAGATAGAAAATGGTACAAGGAAATGATCGGTCCAGGGCAGGGGCACCGGGGAAGCAACCAAGACTTCCTCCCAGTTGGCGAATATTGGATAAATGAAACCAAGAAATCTGATTCTGAGTTATATCAAATCTCTGGTATCAACCTCAAAACATCTTTTGTATCTTGGAGATAGGTAGGCATGGTGCGTACAATCGGCCGTAAAAAATGATCCACAAATTCCGAAAGGGGCTCCAACAAAGAGCCCAGGCCAGATATTATCAGTCTACCCGGTGGGGGTCTTTGGGCTTTGTGCACCTTCAATCAATCAATCATAACACTTGTATAGCGCGCTACTCACCAGGCATGGTCTCAAGGCGCTTGGGGGAAGGGGTCTGCTATTGCTCGAACAGCCAGGTCTTGAGTTGTCTCCTGAAGGCGAGATGAACCTGGGTCAGCCGAAGATGGATGGGGAGGGAGTTCCATGTCTTGCCGCCAGGTAGGGGAAGGATCTGCCACCAGCGGTGGCTCTTCGGATGCGTGGCACAGCGGCGAAGGTGAGGCTTGTCGAACGTAGCTGGCGGGTGGGCGTGTAGAAGGTCAGGCGGTCGTTGAGGTACTTGGGTCCCAGGTTGTGGAGAGATTTGTGTGCATGGGTGGGGAGCCTGAGCGTGATCCTCTTGCTGACGAGGAGCCAGTGTAGGTCCTTCAGGTGGCCGGATGTGGCTGCGTCAGGGGATGTTCAGGATGAGACGGGCGGAGGCGTTCTGGATGCGTTGGAGTCTTTTCTGTATCTTGGCTGTGGTTCCGGCGTAGAGGGCGTTTCCGTAGTCCAGTCGGCTGGTGACGAGTGCCTGGGTGACCGTCTTCCTGGTCTCGGTCGGGATCCATCGGAAGATCTTGCGGAGCATGCGTAGGGTGTTGAAGCACGATGAGGAGACGGCGTTGACTTGTCTGGTCATCGAGAGGGAGGAGTGCAGGATGAAGCCCAGGTTGCGTGCGTGGTCCGTTGGTTTGGGTGCGCTGCCCAGGGCCGGGGGCCACCAGGAGTCGTCCCAGGCAGAGGGTGATGATCCAAGGATGAGTACTACCGTCTTGTCTGAGGAGACGGCGTTCATCCACTCGGCTACTTCTGTCATCCCTTCGTGTAGGTTGGTTCTGGCGGTGGCAGGGTCGTTGGTGAGGGAGAGGATCGGCTGGGTGTCGTCGGTGTAGGAGATGATGTTGAGGTTGTGCTGGCGTGCGATGGCTGTGAGAGGTCTCATGTAGATGTTGAAGAGGGTGGGGCTGAGTGATGATCCTTGCGGTACGCCGCAGATGGCTTCGGTGGCCTCGGATCGGAACGGGGGGAGGCGCACTCTCTGAGTTCTGCCGGTGAGGAATGAGATGATCCACTCCAGTGCCTTCTCTTGGATACCGATGTTGCTGAGGCGTTAAACTAGGGTGCGGTGGCAGACGGTGTCGAACGCTGCAGAAAGGTCCCGGAGAATGAGGTCCGCTGTTTCCCCGTTGTCCAGCAGGGTTCTGATTTCGTCAGTGGCTGCGATGAGGGCGGTCTCGTGCTGTGGTTGGCTCGAAAACCAGACTGCGAGGGGTCGAGGGATCCGTTCGTCTTGAGGAAGGCTGCAAGCTGTCTGTTGACCTTAGGCAGTGTATAAAAATAAGGTACCGTCGGATGGTTTATCTGTAAGAACCGTGCTTCTTGATTGTTAATCCAACCTTCACTCAAGGCCTCTTCTACCAGAGTTTTAATTTCGTGGCTCAATCGAGTAGTGGGATCTTCCGATAAAGGTTCATACGATAACCTCGCCCCAAGTTGAGGAAGGCACTCTGACCTATAGTCAGATGTATCTTGAATCACGATCGACCCGCCCTTATCGGCAAGCTTGATCGTGATAGTGGTATCTTCTGCTAGTGCCCGCAACGCTAAATGTTCGCATTTGGATAGATTTTTGAAGGTCCTGCTCTCATTAGTGCCCCAGATTTTTTTAATATCATCAGAAACCGCTTTCTCAAAAGTGACAACCTGAGGGGGTGTCACAGCAGTAGGAGGTATGAAAGTGGACTTATTCCTCAATCCTGTATTCACGTTGTTGGGGACATTATCTTCCAAGGGCTTATCTTTAAAGAAGTAATGTAAACGCAGTTTGCGGAAAAAGGTAGCTAGTTCCATTTGCAATTGGAAAGGGTCTCCTTCAAAAGTGGTGACATACCCTAGACCTCTATTCGGTACCTTCTCCTCTGTCTCGCTCAATTTCCTCTTGCTCAAATTAATCACGAGGCTGGGTTCTGGTTGTTTGTTGGTTGTTCCTCCTGGTGTTGCTGCGGGTCCCCGCATGAGGCCCAGTTGTATCTTCCCAGTGAACCTGTGGTTGTTGGTTTCTGTTTTTGCCTCTCGACCTGCGTGGGCCAAATCCTAAAAAAGGTTGAGGATTATAGTGTGACTGATAATCTGGATAACCATGGTATGGACCCGGCATGGGCAGTTGGAAAGGCTGTGGAGGGGGAGCCAAATGCCCCCAAGGGGGAAGGGGCCACCTCGGCTGAAATTGTGTCTGGTGTTGACCTCTATTTTGTTGAAACCTGTTGGGCCTACCTCTACTTCTGCCTCCCTGCATGGACGGACCTGTGGTGTCAGTATCACTGCCACTATCAGAACTGGACCCTGAATAGTTTGATCCATATTTTCTGCCATTCTTCCTGAAATCTGGAGCAACATAATTGTCGTTAATGTAGGGATAGATGACATCATGCTTAAATTTCGCCAAATCTTTCTTAAATTTGTCTATCTTGATCTGTAAGATAGAATCTTTAAACTCTTTGTTATGTTTATTCGATTCCTCTTGTTGTTTCTTAAAAAGAGCTGGTGTAATGGTGGCTTTGATCTGTGATTCAAGTATTTGGAATTCCACCTTTTTAGCTGTATTAATGATTAAAATTAACCAGTCTCGCGTGCAGCGCCACGCTATGAGGGACCAGTCTTTCAAAAAAGATTTGTCATTCAAGAACAACCGGGGAGCATTTGTCACTATTAGGCTTGGTGGTGCACAGCCCGCCCTCATGTATTCAGCCATTGTTAGGCCATGTACTATTGTCCGTGACTGTGATTTCTTCAGGGTCAGGACTTTTGTCCATTCATCTACTGTGCCTGCTGATGGCGGAGGAAGAGCTGTCGAGGATAGATTGGTAGACGGAGTCATCAAATGCAAGACCTGCAAATTCTGCCATAATTGATAAGTAGAGTGACAAAGCCAAGGAGGAACCAAGACTGTCAGCCAAATGAGTGCCAGAGCACAACTCAAAAAGTCACACACTTCTTTGAGAGAGCTACCTATATTATGTGTAGCTACAAACTAAAAGGACCCGCAGCCGGAAGCTGCACTAAACAACATAACACCACAGGGAAAAAAAGGGGTCCGAGGGATGTTTTAAGACCTGCCATGGTTCATATCCCCCAAAAACAAGTCATAAAACAGAAAGAGAACCAGGGGTCTTAGTAAAGGAGCCAGGTCTAACCGATCCTACTCTAATCACAACTGCTGTTAGTTCAGTTGTGGGTATCAAATCACCATTCAACTTAGGGACATCAAGGGTACATACTAGTGTAACTAAATCAAGAGCACAAGTGGTTGTCAGTGAGACTCACATAAGATATATTAGTGGATTCCCATCAAATGTCTTGCGATGATCTATATTCTCATCTGGTCATCCAAAAAGCATGGGGTGGTCTGTCCCTCGATCATTGGGACCATGTCCACACCCAGACGCTAAAAAAGTCTCAGTGAGTCAAACCCACACACAATGTGCTGACCATGAGATAGATGACAAAGTATGGGAATACGTGCAGTGCAAAGAATAGTGAGTAGTGTGGAGAGATAAAATAGAGTGGTGAAGACAATGGTAAATACTTTTTATTCAAAGTTCAACATAACATTTTGGAGTGCGATGTCAAAACAGCTGTTTTCACAGGTAATTAAATGTGGAATGATTCCATCTTCCTGGAAAGGAACGATTGTTCATCCAATTTACAAGCGAGGCCCAAAAGTTGATCAGTCCAGCTACAGATTAATAGCATTGTTGGATTTTGAAGGGAAATTATTTTTGAAGCAAATCATCGACACTCGATAATATTGCTTCATTGGCCGTGCTAGGAAAAAACGCAAGCTTGTGGAAGATAATGTGATACGCCTGCTCTGTGAATTATTCCACAGCATTTGAAAAGGTCAACTGGAAAAGGCTTAGGATTAAATTAACAGCATGGGAGGTTGATCCGAACCTTCTACATTTATTATCAGCCTGCATTCGGACACATGGGTCAGGGTGAAGTTGGCTCACAATAATACTTTATTGCCAAAGGCTATTTTCTTTGTATATTGCAGATATAGATTTGGTGTTAAATTCAGATATGGGTGGGGCACCTAAATTAGGTGACAAAAAAATACCATACCTAGCATATGCCGATGATTTAGTTATTTTATCCTTAACGCCTACTGGATTAAGGACAGACAGATTGTTAGTCCCTGAGGCGTGAGCCGGGGACTCTGCATATTTTAAACTGTAATTCTTTTAAAAGATCGTTTTTTGTATTATTTGGTAAACACTCACCCCTGAGCACTTATTATATCCTGTGTATGCTCGCGCTCATTGCGCTGAAGGAGGGGATACTGCAGCTGAGTTGACGCTGCTAACAAAGAATTAGCGCCGCCATCTTAGGTGAGTGAGAGGGCGAGCAGATTGCTTGCTCGGCCCTCCCACCCTGACTGCTATAAAAATACGCAGTTCACGGGCGCTTTCAGCACTGACAGACAGATTGTTAGTCCCTAAGGCGTGAGCCGGGGACTCTGCATATTTTAAACTGTAATTCTTTTAAAAGATCGTTTTTTGTATTATTTGGTAAACACTCACCCCCTGAGCACTTATTATATCCTGTGTATGCTCGCGCTCATTGCGCTGAAGTAGAGGCTACTGCAGCCGAGTTAACGCTGCTAACAAAGAATTAGTGCCGCCATCTTGGGTGAGTGAGAGGGGGAGCAGATTGCTTGCTCGGCCCTCCCACCCTGACTGCTATAAAATGATACTCCCTCCCCGGAAGCGCAGCCGACGGGCGCAGCGGGCGCGCCGGCAGCTCGCCAAAGGCGAGCCCATCTGCGCCTGTCCGGGACCGACCGGGACCAGGGGCCACTCCCCCTGGCCGTTCTGTGGGAGATAGACGGTCATACTGTTCGAGCCTTCTGCATCAGCTTCGGCCATCTATGCTATCTAGCTGTGGCCACTCCATACATCCATTGGAGATCCCTCGTTGCTGCACGCACTGTAAAACGAAGCTAATTGCTACTACCACCGTCAGGTCTGAGGTGAAGGATTACTCTATGTTTCTGCTTAACTGCAGATCTTTAGTTAAACACTGCCTGGAAATCTCTTTGCTCCTAGATGAACACACACCAATGTGATCTTTTTAACCGAGACTTGGCTGAATCAAGACTCTCAGCCGGATCTGGCACAGGCTATCATTCCTGGTTATCAGATAGCGTGTGTAGATCGGTCTCAGGGCAGAGGCGGTGGCCTTGCAATTATCTATAAAGAGAGCTATTTATGCCGCTGCCTGACGGAGGAGATTGAGGATTGCGAGAGCCTTCCTTTCGTGATTGAGTTTTCCCCTAATACCAGTTTTACGGGTATTCTTATTTATCGTCCTCCTGGAACCATCGGACAATTCAACACCTCTCTCCTGTCGGTGGTTTCCCAATTGGTTACTTCCCCTTCAAATTTTACTTTACTTGGAGATTTTAATGTTCATTTTGATAAACTGTCAGACCCTACGTCACTAGAGTTGATGTCAAGTTTGGCTGCCATTCAATTAGAGCAATAAGTTCCCTCCTCTACGCATGAAAAAGGTCATCTCTTAGACCAGATTTTTAGTAATAGCGATCAACTTAAAGTGGGCACTATTAGTTGCCTACCATGGTCGGATCACTTTTGCCTTTACTTGGACCACGACTAAACCTCCTTCATCTACCTTTACATCTCGGAAAATCCGAAATTGGTCCAAACTCTCTGTAGATAATTGGACAAAGGCCCTTAGCACCACTAGACCTTCACTCTCCCATGACCCAACGGTAAATAACAACAAATACAATGACTGGATCACCACCTCTTTAGATTTAGTTCTCCCCTCATTCCTATCTGGGTCTAAGAGGCAGAGTAAATCAGCACCATGGTACACAGAGGAACTTAGGGACAAAAAGCGCTCCTGCAAGAGATTGGAGAGGAAATGGCGCATGACCTACAATCTCATTGACAAAACTACCTACAGGGATGCTATCAAGAACTATAAACTTACAATAAAAACCTCACAGGCAGCCTACTATAACGATAAAATAACAATGGCTTAATCTAAGCCGAAAGAAATATACCGGATAGTTAATTCCTTGATAAAACCCCTCCCGCTCGCGACAGACAACAGCAATTCCTTTTCGAGATGTAATGAGCTGGTTGACTTTTTCTTTCAAAAAGTAAACAAAATGTATCTCTCCTTTCCAGATCCAGCCATAGAATCATCTACTCAACGTTCTGACTCAGCTCTGGACACAGCAATTCCCCCTCGCAACAAGCTAGATTCCTTTCCACTGCTGAATTTGGAAACATTGGAGTCTCTAGCTCAACAAATAAAATCTGGTTCACCGTGTGACCCTGCTCCTCCGGGCTCGCTGGGGTTGGCCAGTGAAACCATTCTTCCTACTCTCATGGAGTTGTTGAACTCCTCCATGCTGAGTGGGATGGTTCCTATGGCATGGAAGCATGCAATGGTACGGGCCTTACTAAAAAAACCTGCACTTGACCCAGCTAACCCTAGTAATTACCGCCCAATCTCTCTGCTCCCATGGGCATCTAAGATCGTGGAGAAGCACATTAATACCATCCTGACTAAATTTCTCGAGGGAAATCATCTCCTCGATGCTTCCCAGACGGGCTTTCGCCCAAAACATGGGACAGAGACTGCTCTATTGGCTGAGGAGGCGAGACGGATCTTGGATCGGGGGGGGGTCAGTGGCAGTGATCCTCCTCGATCTGAGTGCCGCTTTTGATACGGTTCATCATAAAATTCTGTTGAACCGTCTCGCCGACCTAGGAGTGTCTGGAGAAGCCCTGGTTTGGTTCAAGTCTTTTCTATCCGACAGAACCTTCCAGGTCTTTGACGGCACATCCGTCTCAGTGAGCAGGCCTCTGGGGTGTGGAGTTCCTCAGGGCTCATCATTGAGCCCTACGCTCTTCAATGCATATATGAGGCCACTGGCTGGGATTGTTCGTCCGCATGGTATTAACATCGTTACATATGCGGACGACACCCAGCTGGTGGTCTCCCTTGTGCAGAAGAGTGACCTCCAATCACCGCCCAATTTAGCAGTGTGCTTGGAAGAGGTGAGGAGTTGGATGATGAGCTCATGTTTGAAGCTCAACGACGATAAGACCGAGCTCATGCTTTTGGGCCCGGCGGCCCCCTCCACCTTGGAGCTGCTATGGCCCGCGAGCATGGGGACGGCCCCTGCCCCGAGAGATAACATCAAAAGTCTGGGGGTATGGCTAGATAAGTCAATGAGTTTCAATATACAGGCCACCAAGGTGGCGGCACCTGCGTTGGCCTCCTTATGGTGATTAAAAAAATCCTTTTCCTTCTTCCATTTGAGGCCAAGCAGATTATTATACAGGGCCTCGTTCAATCCTGTCTGGATTTTAACAACGCCCTTTATCTTGGAGCACCGGACTACACCTTAAAAAAACTTCAGCTTGCCCAAAATTGTGCTGCTCGTGCGCTACTTGGAGTCCCACGAAGAACTTCAGTAAAAGCTGGGCTAAGAACGTTGCAATGGCTGCCTGTCAAGGACAGAGTAAAGTTTAAATCTCTGTGCATCGCTCATCAGGCCTTCTGGAAAATGGGACCAGAAATCAACTGTTCTTTGATTTCCACTTATCTGCCCAATAAGGCGCTTCGTTCCTCGTCTGCATCTCTGGCTAAGACTCCTAGAATCTTTAAAGCCAGACCAGGACGATCCTTCTCTTATAATGTATCAAGACTATGGAACACCCTCTCTCTGCACATGAGAAGCAATTCCAACCTAACCAGTTTTCGGAAGCAACTTAAAACTTTTTTGTTCCAGTAACCAGAATCTCTGTTGTTTGCCTGAGGGCAATTCTGTTTTTGTCACAGTGCCTGGACGCCTGAGGGCAACTGTAGCGTTTTATACATTTTATTTTCATTTCAATTCATTTCATTACAGCACCAACTGAATCAACTATACACATATAACAAAGTGAATGATTGATTGATTGATTACTAATTTGTCTAAAACAAAAATTGTGACATTTGGACAGTCTACACAATCAAAAATGTGGACTTTAGGAGAAAATCCAATCGATGTAGTGGACCAATATAACTACCTCGGTGTAACATTTACCAAAAAGTTATCATGGTTAAACCATATGGTTAGTAAAAGTGCAAGATCTACAACTATTACAAAATCAATTGGGAGATTCATAAAAATGTTCGGAGGGAATACAATAATTCCATCAGTTAAAGCTTTACAAATGAAAATGATTCAGTTTTTATGGTATGACTCTCCTGCCATAAACAAGAAAGTTATCTTTGAGCTTTAAAAATGTTTTATGAAATGTGCACACCATACTCCATCTACGACAGGCACTCCACATTGTATGATATGGTTGGAATTTGGCCTAAAATCTCTGGAAATGTTTCATAAGAAAAGTTGTTTTAACTATATTATTGACTGTGCTAAGGCCGATTCATGCACACTGAAACATCTAATAATGGAAGAACTCCGTAGTAAAAAAGTAAGAGATCTGCAACTATCAAGTATAATGATGGAAATAGACTCCTATCATCTGCCTGAAATACAGGAGATGAGGCAAATGATCAAGGATGTGCGAAAAAATTGAATACGTAAAACACTAAAGTTAAAAAAGTGGAATTTAGATCTTCGACAAGCCGGGAAACATAAACATACGGGCTTAATAATCGATACGTATACCTTGCCGGCTCAAGAATACTTGGGATGGAATCTGAACAATTATATTAAATGGAATACCTACGGTTTAGACAATTTTATATTCCGATTGGGGAGTTCAAATGGACTTGGAATCAGGCTTTCAAAGATACACAGGTTTGTCGTCTTTGTGGAATCGGCAAGGAAACTCTTGAACATTTAATATGCATCTGCCTGAGGCTGTTGCCTATACGGAGTACATATTTACGCAGCGTGTTTAATAATGCGAAAATAAGAACAACAATGGAGGCTGTACGTTATTGTTTAAGACTCACAGGGGAAAGTGCAGATAGAAGGATAGTTCATTTTTTATAACATGCCTATAAAACATTAAGGGGCCGATTCTGATTCAGTAAAATCCCGTCCGAATCGTTGTACGGAGCCTTATTCCTTTACGAATCGTACGGAGAACCGTACCCGTATGTACGATGTAGTACGATGTGTACCCAATGCAGTTCTCCGTACGATTCATACCAAAGATGTAAAACTCAATGATCCGTATGAATCGTATTCGGAACATGCAGTACGCGACATCCGTACAGTTCGTAGCAGCTTTTTCCGACCAAGCCAGTACGATTCGTGTCGACAGCACTCCGTACGACGCTTTTGCTACAGGAGTTTAAATCGTCCGGAAAACCAGATTTCAGCTCCAAATGCGTATGGAACGGACCCCCCGTGTACGGTACGTACACCTCATCATTGCAGGGGTACGGTGCATCGGGGTACGGTGCGTACACCCCTGGATCACAGGGGTACGGTGCGTATGTCCCCGTGCATACCCCCCATGAATGTAGGTGTACGGTGCGTAGGGGTACGGTCCGTACCCCCCAAGGTCGTACGTGTATGGTGCGTACACCCCCCTGCATGCCCCCCTTGAATTTAGGGGTACGGTGCTTATGCGATAGTGTATAGCTCCGTATGATTTGCTCATACCCGTCGTATCCGTACGAATCGCGTCCCATTCCCCGGTCCGGATCGTTCTTGGCAGGTTGTATGGCATGTTTACCATTCGTACGGTTTACTGTGCAGGTCTATATCGTACGGACTCACCTTTGACTTTCATACGGTTTGCGACTATTCGTACATATTTCGGGCCAACGGATCGTACTACGCGATTCGGACGCATTACTACGAATCGTACGGAAACGGCTTTGAATACGAATCGTCGTACGGATTAGTTTCCCGAATCGGAATCGACCCCTAAATGTTTAGACGGCTTTTACTATATGTATATGTATATAGATGCAAAAACAGGTATCATGATCTATGTATGTATTTTATAGGATACCACGCATGGAAATTATGTGATTTTTAATTCTATTTTTATGCCTGCTTATTCTCTATTATTGTAATCAAATGATTAATGCAATAAAGTATTTATACTACTACTAGTTAAACAGTACTACAAATCTTATTAAAAATGTATTAAAGCAATATTGTATAAATAATGTACAATAAATCTCTTCCTACAAAATCTGAGCCTAGCAGAGAGACTCTCTACAATTCTGCAAGACCTCTTTCATGGTTTACATGGCTTTTATATGGCAGGTGTATCTGACTTTCGTCAGCTGTAAGACAAGGACCATAGGACTATCCCCTTGTGCACATTAGGTTTACCAATTTGCCAATTTGCCAAGAATTCATGATTGATAGCATATTTCTTTATTAACTCATGAAGTTTCTAACTCATTGAGTCAGATTTATCACTGATGAACACATAGCCTTTCCTATTTGTATTGATTTTTCTTTCGCGTTGAGTTATCGACTGTCCTTGATCAGAGTAACACCGATACTCCCATATCCGCTCCTTGACTTGCTTTGGTTCTTCCTTCGCCCTCCCCTCTTGTTAACTCATTTTTGTAGTTATAGTTTCAAGTTGAATTCATTTTTTTATGGAATTGGGTTATTTTTCGGCAGTTTCCTTTTGTGAGTGAATAGTGAGTGAATACCCCATGAATTTTTCACTCGCTGAGTCAGCACTGTGGATAAGACAGTATAACTTTGAACTCAAAATGCACTGGTTCTTCCTTTACCTATTATATATTGAATTAAGGCCAAGATAATGTATATTTTTACTGATTTAAGTAGGTTCAAATTAATGCCACCCAGAGTGCATTTTTCTCATAGCAATGTAGTATGTTATGATTTGCAAAAATTCCCTTTGAGAGAGTGTGACAAACGTGCAACATATTTTAAAACATTACATGGTTTTGTATGTATTTTACTATACTTACATTGGAATTCTCTATCTGCTGAACAGGAGAATATTTTCCTGTGCTGCCTGTTTGTTAACCTGCACCACTCACCAGATACAGTCTAAGGAGACTGCAACGTTCCCGCCGGTCTTGCTGCAGAATCACCCAGGAGAGACGCGGCCAGTGGGGACTCCAGCACTTTCAAGGACTCGGTAAGTTGCGTACTATTCTGGGTGGTGAAAGTTTCACCAACAATGAGTATACCACTCAGGCTACCCATAGGTGAAATTGCAAGACAGCCAACACTGTCTACTTTATCCAATGCCCTTGTGCACTTGGGTGCGTCAGTGAAACTTCGAGGTCCATTCAGGTTCGGCTTACGGAGCATCGTTCTGCCATAAGAACCAAAAAATTGTTAGCACCCATGGTTAAACATTTTGTGGATTGTAACCATGGTCCAGATGACTTCAAATGGCGAATTTGAACAATTAACACCCCAGACACAAAAGGAGGTATGTATATAAGAAAAAAACGTGAAGTGTTTTAGATATTTCCTTTAAATGCTTTAAAAAACGGATTAAATAGCGAAATACCATGGGAAAACGATATTTTTTTAAATCATCAATACCTGCATTCACAGCTACTTAGTTCATTATTATCTTTATTACTGACAGGACTCTTAGTCTAGTTTTATATTCATAAAATTATTCCGTCCCCCTTTTCCGTATTGGCTTTTATATTGCGCGGTCCCCCCTCCTTCCCCGTGCTTCTTTTCAGTTATTATTCATACTTTACTCCTTTATAAATATTATTCGTTATTCGTACTTTGTTTAATCATTTCCCCTATAGTACGATTCAATTGCACCTAAGTAAATACTGCCTATGACTTCTGTGGTTGGTATATCGATTATACCAAATAACGTTTATTTATACAATGAGATTCCGTTACATTCTATGTATGTGCATTATATACGGATATGCCCCTTATTGCACTATGCGAAGGTTTTTCTTCACGAGCCTTCCGTTGAGAGTAATTTCTTCACCTCTATGAGAGGTCATGTGTCAGGTCACGTGAATTCATCCCTGTGTTGTTAACCTCCCACACACGAGTATTTAAGGCCTTGCATTAGAAGGTCTCGTTGATATCCATCCGCCCATCCGTTTCCTGTGACGTAGGACGCCGGGATTCTCAGTTTGCCTTCGATCCTCCATTGTGAATTATTATCCAAGGTGGGCTTTGTTTTGAGCGAGCATTTCTACTTTGTAGTTGCTTGTATTTCTATCAATTGACTGCGCCTTATGTGTCAGTTCAGATTCACCGCTTTTCAATCTCTTTGTTTAAATAGCCCCTTTTTTTACTTTTCATCAGCTTTTAGCAATATCGGTAAAAATCGAAGGCTACACTTGTCGCCAAGACTCGCTAGGTAATGATACTTTTATTATTGTGAGACATAATTTTTTTATTGTGATGTCTGATCTGTAAAGCGCTCTTACGGTGCAAGTTTAATAAAACTGGCTATTTTCTGTTTGTATCATTTTTTCCAGATTTTATCATCAGGCAGCTTGTGTGAGAATCTATAACGAAGCTTTCTTTATACTTCATTTTAATGATTTTGGGGATGATTATGTCGCAAAACTGAAACGTCTAAGGAACTTTTTCAACATAAAGTATCCATTTGTTTCTCGTTGTTGCACTCTTCAGTGCTCATAATGGATTTGCATTGGTTGAGTCCGTGACATAACTGCTCATTTAGAATAAAGTGTACTGATAATGTGGATACTATATCTGCAACAATTAATTAGAGTGTATCCAATTTTAACCTTAGAATTTCCGTTTAGAATTATCAGATTGCAGATTTTTGAATTACTCATTACAAACAATAAGTATTCATGACAAACAATGATTATTGAACCAATTTCTGAATTATATCGAAATCCTTTTTAACAGATAAGGAGAACGGGAATAATAGTTCCATTTTTGAGCTACCTCTGTTATATTCGACATCACGAATTAGACAGCGATTAATAAAGGAGCATTAAAATTAGAACATAAGCAAATCTTAAAACTGTAGTAAGTAAATATCTTGAATTATATATGGTTATTGAATATATTTGTTGTTTTCAATTCTGGTTTATACTGGTTTTTCCTTCCATTTCAGAAAACTTGATCACAAATGTGATATGCAAATATTAATCGTTTTCTGTTGAATTATCATGAATGTCTTTTAAGTAAGTATCCTGTTAAACTGAGATTTGCCCCGTTATTTCGAATAGGGACACTATTTAGGTTAAAAATAGAAGCAACTCGGTCCCTCGCCTATGTGAGCAAAATTGGTTACGGATCTAGATGAGTACTATAGTAAACCACATGTATAGACTTGATTTGTTTATAAGTCTTTCTTGTCCATTTTTGGGAGAATTTTTAGGTTGGTAAAATATGAGTTCTGTTGATATATGTTTCTATAATTGATGTAATAGAATATGTTTTTGTCAATAGAGAGTATTAATGTCATTTTGTGATACATTGAATGTAACACTATTTTACTGAAGGTATTTCATTTCCTACTTTCTTTCTCAGGTAATTAGTGGCTATTCCTGAAGAAGGCGCTGTTTCGCCGAAACACGCGTCGACTATTATTGTGCCACATTTTCTCGCTTTTGTTCTTATATTTTATTTACGCTTTTGATTTTGTTATAAATGAACTGGTTATTATAATATTATGTTTGATGTGCTTTATATTGTATGTTGATACAATTTTTTAACTGATATGTATATCACATAAAGTGTTTTTAAGTACTACAAATCTTGATAATAAAGACAGAACTCTATTTTTGATATGTTAATTCTTCCATTTAACATTGTGTAGACAAGAGCATACAATTGCCTAGGTGTGTTTCTTCTAATAAATAATTGTCCCTGACGTAGGAATTGAACTATTTGTTGATCCGGGGGTCCTTGTTATATACACTCTTTATGGACCTAACCTCAGCTTTCGATCTTGTCAATCGTTCAAAGCTGTGGGCGACCCTGCATAGTATTGGTTTAGATGTAGATTTGATTTCCTTCCTGTCGGCCATTCATGAGACCTCCACAGCCGCAATGCATTACAATGAAGATGGTAGTCTCACAGATTCCTGGGCCGTCAAAGAGGGATTAGACAGGGGTGTATTTTAGCACCCCTGTTGTTTACACTCTACATTAACAAATTAGGGGCCGCTTTCACTTCCAGTTGCAAAGACATCCCAGAGCCGGTACAAAAATGATTCCCACATTGCTCTATGCAGACAATGCCGTTTTAGTGTCAAGGACTTCGAGAGGGCTGCAAACCCTTTTTGTACTGTCTTATTAATTTTATGGACTCTCTGGACTTGGTTACGAACTTCAAAAAGTCACATTCTATGTCTATTGGTTCAGTTAGAGCAAGGAATGCCAAATTCTATTGTAAGAACATGGAATTAATTAAGGTCCCCGCTTTCTCATACTTAAGGGTTCTTTTTGATGATAGACGCTCGTGGGTCACGCAGCGCGTACACAAAAGGAACACATTAGCTCTAGCATCATGGGGCTATAGTAGAATTTGCTAAAAGAATTGGCTCCAAACCACTCCCGGCACTCATGGAAATTTACAACGCCAAGTGTCTCCCAATGGTGACCTAGGTGAGTGATATATGGGGATATATGGAGACGGGTGAAATCCAGGCGGTCGAAAACAGCTTCTTTCATAGACTGCTGTTGGTCCCGGCCTCTACCCCTGTTTTTAATATTCATGAGGACCTAGGAGTCTGTTTTATTTCGGACCAGATTGCGGTTGTCCCCGTAATGTGCTGGCTGAGAATTTGGGCCCAACCTTTCCCTAATTTAAATCAGCTGATCTTACAAGACTGCATTTCACTAAATAAGGGAGTAGAGATACCATGGGCACGCTACATCAAGTCTCAGATGGAATCTCTTGGCTGTCCTGACCTACTTTCGAGCCCTAGAGCTCTGGGTATGTCAGCCATTGGAGACCTGAAGCATAGATCAATGTTGCTTAGGGAGGAAAGGGAACTAGTAAAACCTACAGTGAGAAGTTTTGTCAAGCTGACCTTAGGTAGACAGTTGCAACCGTATTTATCCTATGTAAATAATCCTTACCATTTATTTGCTTTAATTAGATTCAAGCATAATGTGGTTCCCTGGCTACTAGCTTTCCTGAAAGGGTTTTTTAAAGAAGGGTTGTTAAGTCCCTGTGCTTGTGACAACTTCTCTGAACAGAACATCCTCCACATGATATGTTTCTGTGATTTTTATGTATCGTTACGTAGGAAATGTATTATCCCCCTCCTAAAAGGCCAACATTTTGAACAAGTCAGGCCAGCACTGGCATACCTGCAAATGTTGGCATCACCTGTGGTGTGCTTTGGGGTTGCAAGTTATATAATAGGAGCAATCAGGTGTAGGAATAGGCTCATGGACCTGTAGAGTGGACAGTGTTTTAAATTAAGTTATTTATTTACTATTTTGTGTTTTTTAATAATATTCTATATAAATAGTAAATCCTTGTTCAGTGTAGATTCATACTTTATATATTTATTTACTCCCTGAGGACATATTGTGTTGGGTAGTAGTGCTTAACATATGATGGTTTATCAAATATTTTGCTGAGGTGTGAAAATCGGACTAAATTAAATTATGTATCAATGCACTGTTTTGAATCATAATGCTCTCTGTCATGCACTTTGATGGTTTTAATCTAACCGAATAAAGTTAACTTTTGACTTGACTTGACTTGAGTTCATGTAGTTTCCTATTTTAAATGATTGGTTCACTAATGTCCTTCCTGCTGTTAAACCTATTTTAACTATGAAAATAAACTCAAAGTAATCATATGTGACTTACAGACCGAAAATTATTACACATGAATACCTATACATTGAAATACAAAAAAAAGATATAAATAATAGCAGAAGAACTAATTAAAGAATGGACCCAGTTGCACTTATGAGGCCCTATTCTTTCATGAGTGCATAATGACTTTAGTCTTTCACTAATCTTATGTTTGTGTTTGTAAATGGATTTACCCACCCAGTGGCTTTGAAGGAGTAGATCTCCTCATGTGGGATGAGAGTGAAGGTCACACAATGGGTAAGTCTTGGAAGTTTGAGACCACCCACATCATTTGCATTTTTGGGTATTCACAAACTGACCTCTGAGGCACTCCCACTCTGGAAATGGTCAGACATTTACTCCTGACAAGGGCAAAAGTAGACCCCTTTCCTGACAAGTAAGAAAGAGAATCCCTCGGAAATTGGTGAGGATGTAGGGGAAAGGATTTCTCCACTGGAAAAAAATACAATTGAAGAGCTGCTTTTTTTACACACAAGGACCTTGTAAACCAGCTGATGGAGCTGATCCAAACTGCCTCATTGTTCAAGGGGGATGTCCCAAAGCTCCTTTGCCTGTATTCTTTCTAGTGCGATTTTGTGATATTTTTGTACTATAGACTTCAGCTATCAGGGCAGATGTAGCTGCCAAGCCAGACCTAAAAAAAAAATGATCCTTTACTAAAATGAAGATAATAGTGAACCACTAAATAAATAAAAAAAACTGTGGAAATGCAGAAGAGACAAGCTTTTTAAAACAAGTGACCCTAATAATTACCAGGTTTCATCTTGTAACAGAATATATTGTCTGGTACATTCATGAGATTAACAAACTCCTTCAAAGCTGAATAAAATGGTTGAACTTCTTCAATTGGTATGTCGAAGATAGAATCTCTTGTTGCATTATTAAAATTGATGCGAAAGACCTGCTTGTTATCATCCAACCTATAAAAGAAAATCAGAACACATTACACAGTGTGTTGTACATGCTTCAGATTTATGTCTGATGTTTTTGTGATTTACACACTATCACCATATCACATTTGTTTATTTCTTTAATGACTTACTGCTCTGAGGGGCTTTAGCAGGATTTACATGAAACATTATTATTACACACAAGTATGGAGAAATCGAGCAGTACAGTGAAGTTACATATTCTATAAACTGTGAAAGGTAGTACAGTTAGAGTATGAAAATGACAAAGGTACAATAGATGAATTGTGATAGAAAAGAAAACTGACAGTTAGATGGCTATAGCATTTGTGTGCATCCACTGCTTAATTTGTGGAATAAAGAGTGCTGGTGCCAAAGCTCTGCTCAGCAGTCTGCAGCCTGTAAAATTAAACGCTGGCATGGCAAAAACTAAAGGGGATATGTACAATGAAGTGGAGGAGCGTGTCGTTAGCCTCCTGGGCTTAACGACATGCTCTGCCACTTAGGAAACACAAAGCTGCACCATATTTACGAGAATATGGTGCAGCCTTGCTTTACCCCCTAAGATGACGCTAAGTTTAACAACTTAGCGCCAATGCAGACACCCTTGCACCAGAGTCCAAGGGTGTCTGTGTGCAAGGGAGGATTGGTTATGTGTAGGAAGGTGTTCCTTCCTGCACATAAACAATCCTAAAATGTCTTCATTGTACAAAATGGCATTTTTTATAAAGGATTGTTTATATACAGGAAGGGACACCTTCCTGTACATAAACAAACCTTGGCATTTTGCTTTTTCCATGTGTGCTTCACAAGGCAGCACACATGGAAAAAGCAAACACGAAGAGAAATAATGCATTTCTCCTCGTTTCGCCAATTTAAAACTAGGATTTTCCTAGTCTTAATTTTGGCGCTGCCTCTTATATATGCCACCCTTGTACATAGGGGGCAGCTTCAAATACAATGGGTGTTGTGGTGAAACGCCCACCACAACACCCATTGCATTCCCCTTTCACGCTAAACATAGCGTGAAAGGGTGACTTATGTGCAAGGCAGCGTTAAGCCACGTTAAGTGGCTTAACGCTGCCATGTACAGAAAGCAAAGTCCCTATTGCCACGGGCACATCATAAAAAGTGATGTTCCCGTGGTCGTAGGGGCTTGTACATATGCCCTTAAAGCTGATAGCCTAAATCCACCTCGGACCTCTTTAATTCACTACCTGACAATCCCTGCCCCATTATCTCACTCTTGCAGGTTCCTGCTTTCACTTTTTTTGAAATTTTTTCCATCTTTCTCTTCTTACATCTTTCTGTTTTGTTTGTTATTCCCTCTCTTGCTCTAGGGAAATAACTAATGTGGAAAAATAAGTGCACTGTCCCCAATAATAAGTACTAGTGCCAGCCACCAGCAGCAATCCGTTCAAATTAAGCACCATGTGCGTCTCTGGAGTAACTTCAGGTATAATTGAAAAATCGCTTTTTCAGCATTTTCCTGACTGACAGGAAGTTCAATGAGTGGTCAAAATCAAAGATTTAACGATTCTGGTAATTGCGCTAGTTAAGGAACTGATTCAATGCAACATATTTTTCAAATATTTTACAGGTGAAATGTATGAAGTGATTGGCTCTCAAACCTTTTCTTTCTGCCCAGGCTGGTCACTAGAGTGATGGGACAAGAGATTTAGGAAAAGCTGTTTATGTAATGGAAGGTATTATAAATGTAATCACTGACTGAACCGGCACCCAGCAAGATTTGTTTTAACATTTATTATCTTATGCATGCAGCATAGCCAGGACCTCACCTGAATGACAGTGGTTTACATTCAAATGTCTTCAAGAGCAAAGAAGGATTGCATCAAGATGGGTCATAAATACCGATAGTAAAATCTTTTCCAAAATTTTAGCTTTACGATTATCTAACATTATTTCCCCTTTAGTTTCTATTTACCAACATGGCTTTATTCCTGCTAGAGACTCTGCCGATCACATTTGGCGTGTGATTTCTTTCTTGGATTGGTCTCAAGCAACTCGGTCTAATATTGGACTCGTATTTCTAGACGCTGAGAAAGCTTTTGACCGGGTTGCTTGGGGCTATTTTTGGGAAATCTTGTCCAGGAAGGGACTAGGCCAAGGCATTATAAAAGCTTTAAAAACTCTGTATTTGTCCCCTAGAGCGTATATCCGTATTAATGGGCAAATATCCTCACCTTATTAATTACTAGGGGCACCCGACAGGGATGCCCCTGTTCTCCGTTACTTTTTGCTTTTTACATCGATCCTCTAATTAATCGTTTTTTTTGGAACCAAATATTAAACCCATACACTTAGCTAATATTAATTATCGAGTTTTAGCCTACGCCGATGATATAGTGATTACTACTACGGACGTTCAAACAGCTCTACCCACTATTGATGAGATAGCTAAACAGTTTGGGTCCTTTTCTGGCTACAAACTCAATTTTGAAAAAACACAAATTCTTTGCTCAGGAGAAAACCCACCTGCAAACATCTCTACTACTCCAGAGGTCACATACTTAGTAATCAAAATTTCATTACCCATAGAGATGATACCAGAACGTAACTTAAACCCTATAGTAACTCAAATTAATACTTCACTGCAGTGCCTGGATCACCTACACTTATCTCTTTTTGGCAGACTTAACATTTTAAAAATGCTGATTCTACCAAAAGTATTATATCTGTTTCGCATAATACCATTAGATTTTCAACTGCTTTGCTTTAGAAATTTAGAGAGAACTATTTTTCGGTTTCTATGGGGTTATAAACGTCATAGGAAAGCTGCTAAGAAAATGATACTCAGCAATAAATGTGGCGGATAGAATGTTCCTTACTTTCTTTTTTATTATTTTTCTGCCGCTTTGCAATACATTAACCCCTTAATTATGGGAGGTAGAGTGGAAGTGCTTGATTGCCAGACTCCATCAATTTATCAAATGATTATGGGTGAGAAATTTAAGGGCAGCTTTTTGAGGATGGTAGAGCCCAGTTATTACAAGAAAACCAAATATAAGATACTGAAGTCAGCTTTTGGAGTCTGGCAAAAAGTCCGAAAACATATAAAACTGAGGAAATTAAACTTCTACATTCCCCTTACATCAAAGGATCTATTACCAGAAATTTTCTATGATTTAACCATGTATAGATGGCAGCAAAAAGGAATAAGGTATCTGGGTGATTTTTTTTCTAATGACCAAATTGTTTCATTTCAGGATCTAATGAATAATTTCTCTGTGGGAAGAAATGATTTTTTTAAATTTCTTCAACTCCGTAGCTTCCTGCAGAACCATCCTTTAATTCCTCCAGTTAAAACTCCATTGTTAGAGCTCTTGCAAAAAAAACCCCGTATAGGAATTATTTATTCAAGTTTAATGCAGGAATATGGGGATGACTTAGGTCAATGTCAGTTGAAATGGGCTAACAGTTTAGGTATACCCGATGTTGATACTTCATTGTCGATTAAAATGGCCGCAGATTGTCTTATAACCGGGATGATGAAATCCCAACATTTTATGTGTATCCATAATCTTTATTACACTCCAAGCAAAATTGTTAAGTGGAGCACGACGGCAGGTACGACCTGCAGTCGGTGTGGGCTATATGCAGCTGATGAATTACACATGTTTTTCCTTTGTCCTAAACTTTCAATGCTGTACCAACATATTGAAACTTTTTTTCCATTATTTTGAAATGTGAGATTAAGATAACTCCCAAATTGTTATTGCTTGGTATAGACCATACTGTTATTAGGCCAAGACCAATTTCTTACTTTCTTTCTCTCTGTATGGCTGCAGCTAGATCTTGTATCACTAAGGAATGGATTAGCCCGGATCCGCCCACGTTTTTTATGTGGCGGGAAAAATAATTATTTATGTACAACATTGAATCTGCTATATATAAGCTAAAGGGGGTCAAAAAAAGAGCCATGGGGGAAAAAATGTGGGCACCATTTGCCGAGTGAATTTAATTTAACTTATTTTACTGCTTGACTTATTCTTTCCTCTTTTTTCTTTTTTTTTCTCTTTTCCTTTTTCTGTTAAAATCTGTTATATATTTTTAGAACACATTGTGTTATTTTGCTTATTATGTATTGCTGTATTTCCTTGCAATAAAACAATAAAACTTAAAAAAAAAAAAAGATGGGTCAAGGAGTCGAAAATCTTACCAATTAACAAGGTACCGAACGATGATGATGAATGTATATTTTGATGACAGTGTTTGAATTTCTCTAGGACACTGGGGTATGTATTGCCTGAAAAGTTGAGCCTTAAGTTGTTTCCGGAAGGTGGTGAGAAGTGTCTAGAGTTCTGAGGTCACGGGACAAAGAGCTGCAGTTTGAGGCGGCAGAACAAGAAAAGGACTGTCTTTGAGGTTCTGAACTTGGGTGTTTCGAAATTATGAGAAGATCAGTAAGATTTGGGCCTGATGCGTCCATGGACGGCCTAGTGGATAAAGCAGCACAATTTGAATTTGAATGGGACTGGCTTGAGTCCTGAATGTATCTCGTGGAGTAAAGGGTAAATGTGCAGAGTTGACTAGAGAGCGTAGTACCACTTTAAACAGTACTAAAGATGACTGATTACCTCCTGACAAAATGACTAGCAAATGAAACGCTATTTTATTCGTGGAAAGTATGCAATGATAGATTTTGTAATGTAAGGAGGTCATAGTTAGCTGTTTTGCCAATTTGTTGATATGGGTGAACTAGAACTTATTCACTCGTAAAACCAGGGTAATTGGCTGATAGGTTTAGGCTGTGTGAACAGGGAAAGAGCCTTTACAACGAGATCTTTACCATGTTGTGCCTTTACCACGCATTTCTTAGAACGCATCTTTATACCACGTGTATGTTTTTACAACGGATGCCTGTACTACCCATTTAAGGTAAGTTGGGGGTGTAAAAAAATTGTGATTAAGGCATGCAATGTATTTCCTTGCATTGTGCACAGCAAATTTCCCACCTGTCCTGGTGACAAATGGGCTTCAGTGAATGGACTGGCAATCTCCAGGTCTGGAGAAAGTTGGGGTTACATATAAAAGGTGGTAAATGCTTTGCAGCCTCTAGCCTTGGTATTTAGATTCACTAGCCATCTTGCTAGAGGAGGTGGTAACATCTTCTCCTGAGCAGGCATTATTCCCTGACCACAGAGAGCGCTGCCTCTTACCTACAGGGGGTCAGAATCTCATCTGTGGTGGCAGTCAACCAGCACACTAGAAGACTAGTAGGGTTCAGGGGGCACCTCTAAGGGGCCCTCTGAGTGCCTGCCATAATAAATCCAATACTAGAATCAGTATGGATCTATTTAGACAAGGTGTTTGATACCAAACACCATAGGTTTAAGTGAAGCCATTATGATGCAGGGTAACTCATAATGACTAGAGCCCAGTACATACCTTAAGATGGATTCCCTGCTTACTTGCAATATAAATAGAACTAGACATCACAGGGGCATAATTGCTCATGTAGATATGTCCTCACATAAATCATGCCCTAGGGCTCTAAGGCCTGCTGTAGGGGTGATCCATATATATCATATGCAGTGGCATAGCACACAGTGAGTGTGCCAGGTTGTGTTTTCACACATGGTTCGTACCATACCATGCAGTCTATAATAGCAGTCTGCACACAATTTGTATGGGGTGTAGGAAGGTGGATATCTGACTATGGTTGCCCCCAACTTTTTGCCTGATGTTTTGCTGGTTTTTCGACTTAGTTGACCTGGGGCCCTGCTATTCAGGACCCCAGGCCCACTGCTCTCTCTGTAAAATGGCTTTCCATGTACTCTAGGTACATATCTAATTGGATACTGAGTCACCTTATCAGCCCCTGTACAGTGTACCTTAGGTACCCAGGGCATAGGTGCATCCAGGGCCTACCAGGGGCTGCAGCATGTATTATGCCACCCCTGGCTGGCCATCCAAATCTGACACAACAGGCTGATCAATCAGCTGGGGCAAGGTGGTGTAATCACCCTTTGCTTTAGATATAGTATCCCTATATCTAACCCTAAAATGGACACATATCCTCCTATCAGTCACTCCTATGGCAGGCCTTATCAATCCTGAAGGCAGAGTGCTTGGAATTATGTGAGATGGTGCTCTAGCATGAGCCGAGCCTGTCTGCAGCTTTCGGAACCAAGTCCTCTAGCTGTTTCCATGATAACGCTATACCATATACTGTTAAGTGCATTATAATCCTCGCGGTTATTGCCAACTTTGGTATAACATTATCAAAACATGTCGAGTAAGGTGTCATATGAATTGGAATACTACCCCCTCGCCAATTCTGGCGACGGGGGTAGCATTCCACCCTTCTAGAGGGACACAACATGTATGTGACTGTGAACCCCGGTTAAAGTTAACTCGAGCCTCAGCATCACAAAATGGATGCTGCCACCACAGACACAAGTCTGACCACCTGCTGCTGGGAGTCCTTCCAGCGAGGGAGGCTTGGACAAAGGATTTCCTGCCTTGGGAGGTGCTAGCACCACCCCAGACAGGATTTTGTGTATTAGGTAGGACAGGGATGAAAGGAATGAGACATGCCTGGGGCACACAAGGTGTCCCTGTGCATACTCCGGTCTAAACCAGTTCCTGGGGCACTCCTGCCCCAGAGCTGGTGCAAGACCGGACAAAGGATAGGGGGTGTAACCACCCCCCTTCCTGGTCCCACCCAGAGGAGGGACCTAGTCGTAGTACAGCCCCCTTTAGCTGGATAAAGGTAGGAGCTGGTCCCATTCTAAATTAGATTATCCTGAACAACTTTACAAGAAAAAACTCTGGACTTCGACGTGCTGCTCCACAGAAGACTGAAGAAATCTCCCTTGTGGCCAAGGAGTGTCCACCCTGCACAAGCAGGCACCATCAGCGTCCAGCGGCTTCCCTTTGTCGTCTTCCTGCAAGGATCCAGACTTCAGAGCCCAACGAGACCCGGATTCCCAGACCTCTCCGACCTCTACCTACATCTGCAGCACAGCTGAGATCCGTGGGTGCGACGAGACACGTGGGACCGGCCATCTTGAAAGACGCAGCACTTCGCTCCAGCACGACTTCAGAGGTATCCTCGTCCAAGTGCTTTGGGGACTGAGAAGCCCCGACCCCAGGCAGCTTCTGCACCGAAGACCAGCCCTCCAGCATCCACAAGATCTGCGTGGGGCCCTTCTGCCTGTTTGCTGCTCGACGCGTTGTCTGGTCACTTGCCGGCTGGCTAGTGGCCTCCTAGACGGCAAACTGCAAAATCTTCACTGCTGGTCTGGTTACTCCAGACTGGCCCTTGCTCCCTTCCAAAAGAGGAGCACCCCGGACCCTCCTGGTCCACTCCAGACGCCGTTTCCATTCACCGCGTGGGTTGCCTTTGCCAAGGCCTGTTGACTCCGAATCCAAAGCCGACACCGCCGACAGCGAGAGCCTGCGTGGGACAGCTTGTGCCTCCATCCTGGTCGTCGAAGACACCACCTGGTCCACGTGGCTGCAGAGACAAGCGTCCACCTTCTCCTGATCGCGACGACGACATCTGGTTCCACTCCTGGTTCCACTCCAGTCACTAGCTAGTGACTTTGAACATTGTCCCCTCTGCTTTCAGGTTCTTCTCTTCACTGATCCACCTTTGGGTCACACCGGACATCTTCCCCCTGACCGCCTACAGCGTCTTTTCTTTCAGGCTCCATAGACTTCAACGGCGGAACCCGACACGACTTGGCACCTATGCACCCGCAGCCTGTGGGTGAGGTAACACGAGCATTTCTATGCTCAAGGGTAGCTTGACTCTCCTAGTGTCCAGTTCCACAGTCATTTTAGTTCTACCTAGTCAGGATAGTCCGTACTTACCTTTTTCTTGAACTGTACTGTCCATAGACACTGTTACGCATCTCGCGTGTGAGTTCACACTCTGCACACGCGTTCCGTGTGCCTCCTATTACCAACCTAGAGTTAGTATAGCGTGGTCCCAGCGATCCTACAGCCTCTGGACAGCTCAATTCCTATTATCGATTTTCACATTCCACTTACTTAGTATATGGTTTGTCGTGCCCCTAGGGCACCATTGTAAATTGTGCAACTTGAACGTATTTTTCCTAAGAGTTTGTCATGTGCTTAGCCTTCTGATCTCATAAAGAGTTCAGAGGTGTATGTTAGTTAATAAATACTTGTTTATTTTCATAACAACCTGTGTGGTGTCCTTTCACTTGGTATTCAAGGGGTTATATGTGGTAAAACAGCTGGCTTCACATGCCAAAAGAGTTTAGCCTAAGACTGCTTTGTCCATGCTACCACTAGGATAGCTGGTCTATAAGGTTGACTTAAAACCAATCACCATAAGGGTTGTTTGGACTGATACAAGGTGATCACTAGAACTAGTGAGCATCATATATCAGGCAAACGTCTCACATGGGGGTCTCTTAAAGTGGTATAATAATGCTGCTGCCCTTAGGGACTCTCTTTATTACCCATGCTGTAGGTACCAGGGGTACCATTTATTAGGGAATTACGGGGGTGCTAATGTATTTGCCAATTGTAATGCAATTAGACGATCTTACCTTGTTCATATGGAAAGACCACTGGCACTAGGGCCTGGTTAGCAGGGGCCCAGTACACGTAAGTTAAAAAACCTCAGTACCAGAGGCAAAAAGTAGGGGTGACCATGACACAAAGGGGAGCATTCCTATATATAACCTTATAATTAGAAAGCCTTCCAGTGCCTAGCCAATGGTGACTTAGGCTGGGGTCAGATTACCGGATGTATAAATGAATTCTCAATACTAAATGGCTGATCAACTATATCTAAAGTCTATAGAAACATGTACTTGTATAATAACCTCACTGCATCTGTCCAGTCTGCTTATAGTATTCTCAATATAGTATAAAGATATGATGCTGAGATAACTGGAAGAAAGATCAGATGGATGCAGCTTCATCCACTAGAGATTATAAATGACATCACCAACAACATATACAATATTATAATAGCAACACTTATGTGTGCATTATTACATTGTATCCCAGTGTTGTGTGTACACATTTGGCAGTTAGCACTAATGAAGGAGTTGCTTACTATGCCACATCATTGTTTTTGTCACTCTCATGCTTGTCTCTGCTGACCTGTTTAGATAAGACACTGGTATAAGGAGACATGGTAAAAGCACATTAAATTAAAGTATTGATGCAGTGCAATGAATGTGCTCTATAAGGGAGCTGCTAACACATTCAGAAATCAATTTTTTGAATTTGTAAGCAAAGGTAGTTATATATAGATTTACGAAATACAGTAAAATATAAAACATTAATTTAACCATTGTTTGAAAATAACAGATAGGAAAATACCCCCTTTTCCCATTTTGAGGATAGTATGTAAAGGATTGGGACATTGTGGATTACATATCAATAACTGGGACATGTTGGGCACAGTAGCTGCAGCTAATACATTCATTTGCCCGGATCTCAATACTCAATATATTGTGAAACCACAATTCCAGTTAATGAGGCAAACCACTTTGTATGTGAAGAAAAAGCATACTTCTTCCTACCAGATGAGTGGGAAAGCAGCTTTTACTTGGCTTTGCTTCAGATATCTCATACACCATGTATCAGATAGGCCCTTATGAGGAAGGGCTCACTTTTAACCATCTCCCCAACAATCACGCCATAAAACATCACATACCCCTTAAAAAGCTGCCATCCACATTGACATTTCAAATACAAATGTTAGACACCATGTTCTTGAAAAATACTCATACCCTACCTGTATTCTAATGCCTCTCCAAAAGATACCCCAAAACTCCCTCAGATTTCCTATATTATAATGCACCTCCTAATTGTCAGGTATTTACTGCCATGCCCCTACAAATTAGGAGGTCAGGAGGCTCCATAATGTGAATCCGCCACAATAATCTCACTGTCATTTGATGCAACCAATATCTGCTTCCACCAACAAAGCATTCTAACAGCAGTGTATAACAGAATGGCAGATCAGCAGTAGTTGACAAAGCTGTCCTCTCAGTCCTACCAACAGACCAGGAACATGACCACCGTGTTTTTACAGAACATTTGGTTCATCCCAACTTAACCAATAATTACCTTATTACTTCCTACGGGAATATAAAATACTATGCATGCACAAATCTTCAGAGATTGGTGGTGAGGGCACTCCTCAATAAGGGCACTTCTGTTTTAAACTCATCTAAACAGAAATGTTGTCCTCCTTGGACTACCTTACCGCTGAACTATCCTTGACTACAGAGAACGACATAAGAATAAATGCCATTTGCCATCTGCCATACATGTCTAAAAAAAAGTTTTAGGCTTAATGGAGCTTCTTTGATCTTGTCATCTTGCAGGTTGTCAAGAGAGAATATATGGAGATAAGACCCTTTTAATATTATGTTGGTCCTATCCCTATTCAGGTTGCAAAATAAAATTTGGATGCTCTCATCATTATCTGGCTTTAAATAACGATCCCTTACTAAATTGTGGCTTCATTCCTGATCCTCTTAGATCAGGCTACAAAATGAAACTTCTCAAAAAGACTGACGTAACACAAACAGCCCACAATTACAAGCCTCTTCTACCTGGAAAAAACCTTCAAAACCTGTTGCCTGTAAGCTAATCTATAATATCACCAGCTAACACATCAGTCAGCATTTCCAGTCCTGGTTCATACTTGGTGGCATTATTGAAACCTCCTTTCTCAGAAATGGTTATGATAACTTTCAACTCTTCGACAAGGGATGCATATTGGTATATTGTGTTATCGATCTATTACCCTGTGTGGCTCTGCTCTAACTTACTCTTCTTCCTGTCTGTTAGTCCTTTCTCTATCCCCTATAGGCTGCCACTCCTATTTTCAGTAACAATGTTGTTGTGAGGAACTGTATTCACATATGTTGTCTTCTGCTACTCAACTCAAAGTGTCATCAACTTTTGACAGACCTAAATGTGTAAAAAGTGGGAACGTTTTCTCAAAACTCTTACCAGCACCTTTTGTTGTGGCCAAGGTTTCTTCCTCACCTATATGCTTGAACTTTTACATCGAACCACTAGAACTACTGGATAAGCTTGGGATGGCCTTACACCACATTGCAGACAATCTACCTATGGGTGCAGAGCATATATATTGACATGGAAATATCGAACTGCAGTGATATCGAACCAAGCATATCGATGGTTGAAAATATTGAGGTGAGTTTTCTAGTTGTCAAATATATTGAATTTAATGTGATGCAAAAATATTGATTTTGTAAATGTCGATGTCAAAAATAGAGTTGTAAAAATTATTGATTTTTTTCATGGTATTATTTTATTATTAAATTACTATTAGTTATGATAGGATTAATAGATACAAAAAATATGTGAAAAAGTTAGTTTTAGTTTATAGGTGATAAGGGTGGGGATTAACTAAAAAATTGTGTTTTACAATTTGAATATTTTTCAAATTTTTGCTAAATTGTAGGAGTGGGATGTTGGGTTTATAGGGGATAAGGTTGAGGGTAATTTATAATTTTTGGATTAAAATGTAAATGTTAAAAAAAATGTGGTTCAATGTTAGGAGTGGAATGTTGGGTTTATAGGGGATAAGATTGGGAGTCATTTAAAAATGTTGTATAAAAGTTTAAATATATACTTAAAATTTTAAGAGTGGTATATTGGGTTTATAGGTGATAAAGGTGGAGAGTAATTTAAACATTTTGTATTAAAATGTTAATATTTTTAATTATTTTGTAAAATTTAGGAGTGGGATATTGGGGTTATGGGGATAAGGTTGTGGAGTATTGAAAACTTTTTTTTAAAATTTAAAAATATTTATGAAATATTTGAATTATGTATTTATGTTATGTTGTATTTATAGTGGGTATGTTTGTGGTGCATTTTCAATTATTTAATAATGAGAATAATTAAAAAAAAATGGTATAGTACAATTAAATATAATTAAAAAATGAAATTAAATTTTTAATAATTATTTTGTAAATATGAACCTACAAATTTGAAAAAGAATATTGAGTTTATATTTATATTTGAGTACATTTGTCCACATTTTTGTACTTTATTTTGAAAATAAATATTTTGTAATAAAATAATAATGTTTGTAATTTTCAAATTAATTATACAGATATATTTTGGGAAAAATTTCATTTTTTTATTATAAATTTGAAGTTGTAACAGTTATTTATTATATTTTATTTTCTAGCACTTTCTTTGAATCTTTTTACTTTTGGAGTTATAATAATAATTTGTTATGTTTTATTAACCAGCACTTTTTTCTTTTGGAGTTGGATTAGTAATTTGGGGGGTCATTACGATAGCGGTGAATCCGCCACTGGCAGCCTGCTGTGGCGGATTCACCAAGCTGATCTGTCTGCGGCTTTCGACACGGTCGATCATTCCACTCTGATCGACCGTGTCGGAAAAGTTGGAATATCATCTGATGCACTCTCACTCCTGGCTTCCTTCCTTTCAAACCGAGAGCAATCAGTCTCCATGGGCACATTCTCTTCTGACTCCTTTACTCTACCTTGTGGAGTCCCCCAGGAATCCTTGCTAAGCCCAACATTTTTTAACATTTATGTGGCGGACTTAGCGAGGATCATTAAAGATCATCGTCTAGCAGTGACATCGTACGCAGACGACACACAGCTTGTTCTGGCCAATAATAATAATGGAATGGAGGTTGCTAACAACTTCCAAAAGGGAATGTTTGCCATATGTGAGTGGATGAATTCAAACTGTCTAAAGCTTAACTCGGATAAAACCGAGGTGATGGTGTTTGGGAAACTCACCCCTGCATGGTCCTCTATATGGTGGCCGCAAGATCTTGGCCCCCCACCCAATCCTGTTACTAAGGTTAGAAATCTTGGTGTTATCTTTGATAACAAGCTCTCATTCATTCAACAAGCTAATTCTATAGTTTCTGCTTCCTTTTATATACTTAAAATGATCAGAAAAATTCAGCCTTATTTACCTCAGAACACCATAAATACCTTGATTTCTACCTTACTGATGTCTCGAGTCGACTACTGCAATGCACTTATGCTTAACGCTCAAGAACAAGTACTCAACAAATTGCAGCTGGTCAAAACGCGGCCGCACAACTCGTCACAGGCACTCAAAAATTTAAGCCTATCTCTAATATCATTCGTAAGCTTCATTGGCTGCCAATTAGACAGCGCATCAAATTCAAAGCCCTTTGCATCACCTTCAAGAGTATTCATGGAAAGGCACCTGCTTTTCTTAAAGATGCCCTTCATCCCTATCGCCCATCACGTAATCTTAGATCTGCTGATGCAAATCTTCTAAATGTAATCAAAACCAAAAAAGCAACCTGGGGAGATAGATCTTTTGCAGTAGCTGCTGCTAAACTTTGGAACACCATGCCAGCACATCTAAAAAATGCTTCAACATTACTATCATTTAGAAAGCAGCTGAAAACCTGGTTGTTAAACTATTAATTCCCCCTATTTCCGGGCCCAACCTTCAATTTCTCTGTCAAAGCGCCAAGACACCCTTGGGTAAACGTGCGCTCAATAAATTGCATAAATAAATAAATCATCGTGCAGCCACTCTCCGCTTGCCAGATGAGGACGGCAGGCGGTTTGCTGGCGGACGGGAAGTCTGTCCTCCACGGGTCCGACACAGGCAATCATTACGATTGCCTGTCGGACCCACACCGCATCCACAAAATGGTGGCGGTTCCTAGCAGTCACTGGTCGCCAGATTAGGATGCTGCATCCCCACTATCCTTTGTATGGTGGTTCAAACGCCATTTATAGGCTGGCGGGGATGTAATTTGGGGGCGTGTTGTGGGCCCCCCTTTTGCAGGAGCATTTTAGATGTGTACTTGGGGGGCAGCCATGCTGCCCATCAACATTTCCTTACACCATGTGGCAGGCACCGTGTGGTGCCTGCCATGTAGTGCAGGGAAATGCACAACATACATTTTTACCATTGTGGAGGGTGCTGAAGCCAGCAGCATGGGCCCCCATGTTAAACATGCACAATGAGACCACCACAGTGGCAGTCGCATTGTAATTGCACTTGCGGGGCCGCCACCATATAGGCGGCGGTCCCAATCCCTGTGACGTTGGCGGACAGACTTAAGTCCATCCACCATCGTAATGACCCCCTTAATTAGGTTTATTATCCAGCACATTTTCACTGAGTTTTGTTGGCTTTGGAGTTGGAATAGTAATTTATTTAGGTTTATTATCCAGCACTTTCCCTCAGTTTACCTTGTTTTGGAGTTGGTATAGGAATTTAATTAGGTTTATTATACAGCCCTTTCCCTGAGTTTTGTTTGTTTTGGAGTGGGAATAGTAATTTAATTACGTTTATCATCCAGCTCTTTCCCTAAGTTTAGTTTGTTTTGGAGTTGGAATATTAGTTTGTTAGATTTTATTATCCAGCATTTTCCCTGAGTTTATTTTGTTTTGGAGTTGGAATAGGAATCTATTATGTTTTATTAACCAGCACTTTCTCAGAGTTGTGTTGGTTTTGGATTTGGAATAGTAATTTAATTAGGTTTATTATCCAGCACTTTCGCTGAGTTTTGTTGGAATAGTAATCTAATTAGGTTGATTATCCAGCACTTTCCCTGAGTTTAGTTTGTTTTTGAGTTAAAATAGTAATTTATTATGTTTCATTATCCCGCACTTTTGCTAAGTTTAGTTTGTTTAGGAGTTGGAATAGTACTATAATTAGGTTTATTTTCCAGCACTTTCCATGAGTTTTTTTGGTTTTGGAGTTGGAATAGTAATGTAATTAGGTTTATTATCCAGCATTTTCTATGACTTTTGTTAGTTTTGGAATTAGGCATATTATTGTTAATTAGTTATCTCATTATATATTTAAATATGCGGGGAGCCCTTTCTCTGCTTGTGGGGGCTAGATTCTGCCTCCTGGTGCACCCTGGTGGGAACTTTGTCCCAGGGAGAAGACCTCTGCCGTTTTCCTCACTCCTTAGCCCCGAACTGCACGCGCACAGAGCCACGCCGACCCTGGTAAGACTCCAAGTCCCAGGGATCACTGTGCCTCCACCTAGCTGACAGATGTGGGGAGGAGCCATCACACGCCTAAAAGCGTTGTTGTCTTTCCCGCGGCACAGGACACGCACAGGCCAAGAGCGGGCCCGTCCCGCGCCCGTCAGCGTTCAGGAAGATGCAGGGCAGGGCCACCCCCTTGAGCGGCTGCATTTTAGCCTACTTTGCTGCTAAATAAAGGGGTAAGAATTTCTCTAATTCGTATGCCTACTATACCTCTGCCTCTGCTCCAAAAGCCAAGAACATTTGTATGTCCCTTCGACCACATGGACTACTGCAGAGCCACTGTTTGAGCACTACCTTGGAGGAAACGTTTTGTTGTAAATGAACTGGGTGCATAACGGGCGACATGTTTGTATAATTGTGCAGACAGGTGGTTCACACTTTGAGTCTGAGCCCTTTCTGATCCCCCAAGGGTGTTTAGTTACTGTTCTACTAATATGTATTTCTTGTAATGAATGATTATATGTATCTTTTATGGCCTAAACGGCCGAAATAAAGAATTTTGGGATTGGATTGGATTGTTTAGTTACATCTGGGAGGTGGGCAAACGAGGCACCACATACAGAAGAACTGCAACGATACCTGCTGGGAAAATGGGAAAAAGGGTAGCTGTTAGCAAAAACAAAACAACATGTCAGCCCCCAACCACTGCAATAGATAAAATGCTCCAGAGGGCTATTGGAGTGGTGTCCACAGAAATTGAGCGCACAGAAAGAAGGCTATCCCTTACTCCGGATATTTGCATTCAAGAATCTGAGGCAACTCCGTCACCAACCACCACTCAAGCATTGCAGCATAGTTTATTGTCACTTCCCCCTCTGGTTATTCCCCCGTTTCGACAACTGGGGCCCAAGATAGGCAACCACATATTAGGGTGTCTTCGCCGCAGGTTACACAAACCAGGAAGCAATCACATAGGGCCAGTACGCTCACTAATACATCAAATAAAGGGAAACGTAAAGCAGCACCTGGTGTGGGGCCAAAAAATAAAAAAACATGTGCGTTTATTCAGGTTGACACACTGGGACCATAAGTACCAGAACAGTTAAAGGGCAAATCTCAAATAGATAATCCAGGTGCAGAACATCCAACGTGAGTAGATAATCTGATGGCTGACCTTCTAATTAAATTAAGAGCCGCCATCCAAGAAGAAATAGCGCCTTTAGTAGCCCGTCTAGATAGAATGGAGAGAGCTTGGGAGGGCTCAGGAGCTTTAGAGAGGTGTGGCTCACTGGTTAGAGGCGGCAGACCCGGAGGCTGAGAACGGCCCGGGACCAGGGTTCGATTCCCGACGCGGCAGGGTCGAGGACCAGGGTCAGCGGACTGATAATTCTCGCCTCGGTGCCCACTTTGGGCAGTGATCACACTTGGTAACTCTGGGCATTCAGCTTGCCTCATCTCTACAACGGCCCCCCACAGACGCCGGGGATGCCTGGCTTCACCTTGGAGATACCCAGCTTGGGACCATCTCACAGGGAAAGCCAGGACGGGTTCCCCAGCGGTCATTCGCGCCAGGATACTCTGGTAGTAATTGAGCGCGCTACAAAACACCTTACATTTACATTTACATTTACATTTACATTTAGTACGAACTGACCCTGTGACTAGGAACGTAGGGGGAGTGTCTGACACTGGAAGGCAAGATGCTACCCAGTGCACAACTCTCACTCAAGCTGGGGGAGTGCACACAATTGAGATACCCACACCTAGTGGTTTACAAAGGGAATCGAGCACTAAAACTACAACAGTCACCCAAGAGCTTAGCCACAGGGGGAGTACAATGGAAGCAAGTGGAGGGGTTAAGCCTAGGACTTTGAGTAGGAAGGTCACTAGCAAACAAACTGTGCCACGGCCCCAGGTTTCCACTAGTGAGATTAAGGTGACTTCCCTCCCTAGTATAAATCTTCCCTCCGCCTGTGCCCCCTATGTCGCTATAATGACAGGCATCCCTTTAATTGCACATAATTCAAAGGAATCTCAGCTTGACTTTAGGAACAAATGTTTATTCTTGCTCGCAAGGTTCAAGCACTCTGAGTATGCACAGGCGGGGGAGATAATTATGGTCCACAGAGTAGGTTGGCTGGTCGATGCCCGAAAAACTGAAGCAGGGGAGTGTGTCGTTATCAACTTCAACAAGCCTAATACCGCAAGCAGATTCCTATCCACCCCCATTGTAGGTCATCACACACCCACAGGCATAAGCCTTCGCTCGTTGGATTGCTTTTATCCCCAACCAAACTCTGATCAGAAAGGCAATGTATTTCCGTCAATCTTCCCTGCGGATCCCGGTCCCCTCATGGAAGGAAGGTGGAGTAACCCTCACAGGCGCCCTCGGGATAATGTTGCAGTAAACAACAGATATGAAAATCACAAGGAGGTTGACTGACTAGGGGAGGGTCAGCTCACTGGCGAAACTCGAGAGAAACGGCAACCCGATCAATCCACTGAAGAAGGCTGCACTGAGAACGGTGTCAATGGAATTAGCGGTCTGGTATTGGACTACTGGCATAGCACACAAGCAGTGGGTAGGCACCCAAGTGAGGATGCCATTTATATCTTTCCTGACACTCATTTAGGTCGTATCGATAGGGGTGGATCTAGTGTAGTACCTGTAAGACAAGATAGGGTCCAGCAGGTTGTATATCCCTCCCCCATTCTTTCTCCAGGGAGGCACCAATAGAGGTAGTACTGAGAAGCAATGAGCTACGAATTCTTTCATGGAATCTAGCAGGACTGAAAAGTAAATTACCATGTCCTGACTGGGGGTCTTTGTGGACAATCAAGACATTTGCCTATTTCAAGAAACCTGGGCCTGCGAAGAACATCATAGAGTAGGATTTGCCCTTTTCAACATCTTGGTCGCAAAGGGCAGGAGGGGGCGCCCGTCTCGTGGACTCACGATTTGGGTGTGCACGCATCTTGGGTGCAAAGGCAGAGCAGTTGACAACTCCTAACAACAACATTCAATGTGTCTTGCTGTCATTCCCCGACAAGATGAAAATCGCCATAATTAATGTCTATTCTAGACCTGTGATCAAAAGACTAGAATTTGCCACCATACACCACCTTGGCCACTATATTCAAACCCTGGATCCAGCAATTCTGTTGATTATAGGAGGTGACTTCAATTGTCAATTTGAACCTCTAACTGACAATGTCCAGGAAGATCCCTCAGAAGAAGACTTTCATTGGTCAATTCCTGAACCTCAGATCCTCCCAATCAAAGCCTGGCCCCCTTTAGCCATACAAGAATACTCATTCACACTTTCCCACTCACTGAGGGCATGCAATGGACGGACTAAGTCTGACCTTCCTGGTAAATGTACATTCAATCGCGATGGCCATCCCTTGTTAATTGAGTATATTATGGTGGAAACGAGAACGTGGGAGAAAGTCCAAGATTTCTATGTATAACAGAGGCAGGAGAGTGATCATAACGCTCTGATTGTAACACTGAAGAGAGGGAATCTGGGCACATCTGCCATCTGCTCAAACACGGCAACCAGCACCGGTGCTATAGTAGCCACCAATAACTGAAGGAAAGTTAGATTGATCATGTCCAGCAATCTCCCCCCAAACTGGCAAAAGTGTACCAGCTTGCAATACCTATAACAGCCAGAATGAGGGAGTTGAGACATGTGGAGACATCCGTAGAGGACAAAGACAAAGCTAAAAGAATCCATGAGGAGCTAGTAGTAAATCTGGCAGAGGCATTCTACCCGGAACACATCTAAGTGGCAAATAGATCGACCTAAATGCTCCTGGTATAACAGCAAATTCCGCAAAGCAAAACAGGAGCTTGTAAATGTGGTTAAAGGAAAGATAGGCCAAACATTAAGTTAGTCAGAATAAAGCATAGGAAAATCTTGCACCAGAAAAAGAAAGATTGGGAGACAGAAAGGTGAGAGGCCCTGGGGATTGCCCTGAAGGCTAACAATGTCAAACTGTTCTGGAGGCTAGTTAGCTCTGGTGAGGAGGGGGGATGTGCAGCTATGTAAATGTAAATGTAAATGTACAGGAATTTATATAGAGCAAATCACCGAGCGGTTTCTAAGCGCTTGCTTAGGGAACCCGTCCTGGTATTCCCCTGTGAGATAACCCCAGCAGGATATCCGCAAGGTGAAAGCCAGGCATCCCACCGCGAGGGGCCATTGTGGAGATTAAGCAAGCTATTGCCCAGAGTCACAGAGTGTGAACCCGTGAATCGAGTAGGCACCGGAGCAAGAATTGTCGAGTTCATGGACATTTTAGGACTCAAGACCCAGCCGAGCTGGGAATTGAACCCTGGTCCCGGGCTGACTTCTGCTTCCAGGTCTGCCTCCTCTAACCAGTGAGCCACACTTCTCCACTATAGAGCCTAACATAGCGCCCGAAGTATGGGAGTCACACTTTGGGTCCCTGTATTACTGCAAGGCGGAAAGTCACCCAAGCTCAGAAATCCCGAGTAACATCTTGGAGTACTGCCAGGAGGGAGGTTGGGATATTTCACTGATGGAGGTTCGAAATGCTTTAACTAGCTTACTCCCCAACAAAGCTCCGGGTCTTGACCCCTTGTTTATTTTTAAAGTGTATTTCAATGATTGTCTTGCTTTCTTTTAGAAAACTGAACTTGGTAGTATGTGTTTTTAACCGTGTACACACTATGAAAATATAATCATTGTATAAATTGTGTATAAATTTGGGAATTGCCTCTTATGCACTTTTTTGGCCTGAAAGGCCGAAATAAAATTTTACAACAATATTGAAATAAAAAGGGCTTTGTATGTTTGCATTTTTATACATTTTCTTACCATATTAAAAACATTATACAGGTATTTTGATGTAGTTCAAAATGTATTACAAAGTATAATATATTTTTAATCTACATTTCTTTGTACAGTTGGAAAATTAACAATATTTGTTAATGTACATTTTTCATATAGAATTGTAAAATTAACACTATTTTTCAACATACATTTTTCATGTAGAATTGTACACTTAACAATGTTTTTTAACATAAATAATAAAAAATATATATATATTTTTACAACATAATAGAAATGTTGTACTTTTTTGAAGAATAGTCATGTAATAGGAAAGTAAATATATTTATATTTTATTTGAAACAATTACATTTTCATTGTTTATTTTCTTTTGGATAAAAAGTATACATTTGTATTTATTTTTGTAAACAATGTTTTTTATAGATTTTATATAATCGTATTTTTTAATAACATGATATAAAATATATTTGACATATTTTTGGGATATTTTATGATTTAGTATATTGCATATTATTTTTATATAAATAATATTTAATATATTAAATAACTTACAAAAATATATTTCTACATATGTTTTTTCAGCATTCATTGTAATATTTTTGGTAAACTATGCCAAACTATGCGGGCAGATCCAAATCTCCTACCCTTCCGCAAACTGCTAAAAAACCTTCTATTCAACAACCCCCTCTAAACATCTGTACTCTCCTTCTGTCCACGTTCGTCTGCAGCGCAAGGATGCCTCAGGGTAGCTATCGTGCTATATAAATGTTTTTTTTATTTCATTCATTTCATTTCACAATTCTTTGCATATTTTTGGAACATTTATGAAACAATTTCCAATATTTAAAAATATACAAACATTTTTTGGTATTTTAATATTATTTCTCCATTCTTTTCTATAAGGAGTAAGTTTTTTTTTTCATTTTTATTACATGGCCATTTATTTTCTAGTTTCCTAACTTTTCTATCTATCTATTTCAGTTTAAGGTCATTTTGGAAGACAGACCCTTGCGGTTGGGAGCTGCCTTTTGTAGCTTAAGGTTTAAGTTAAGTTTATATTACTTAACTTTTAAGGTAGTTTTAGGGTGGGGTGAGGTAGTAAGAGTGTAGTCAGGTTTGTGAGAACCGTGTTTGTTCATTTTTAGTGTAGTTAGGCGTTGTTTTGGTAGCTTTGTGCTGTATGTGTTTACCGTAGTTTTGGATTAGAGTAGAGTGTTATGTAGTGTTAGTTATGTGTAGCTTAATTGTGTTATGTTGTGTTTATTGTTAATGTTAATGTTTGTGGGTTTGTACATTTTATTGTGGGTGGGTGTTGTTTTATTTATTTTTTGCAGGTTTTCCCTTACGTGAACGGATGGTGGACCTTTTTGTTTTTTTTACAAAAAAGGAAATGTTACTCTGTTTGTTCAAAACAAGAATTTTGATATTTCCCTTCATTTTTCGGGTTTGTTGGAGGGTTTTTTATTTAACACTATTTTTGGGGTTTTTGAGGGTTTTGTAATTTAGAGGATTATGTCATTGGAATTTTTAGTCTACTGTTGTATTTTTGCCTTTTTTGGGGGGGTTCCCTTTTCTAATGGATTTGGTTTTCGATTTATCTTCTATGGATTTATTGGATTTCCCAGATCGACTACAATACATAACTGTAAGTTATTTTTAATTATTATGGGGTGGGAATATTTTTTGGTTATGTTAATTTATTTGTATTTTTTTATTTTAATAATTATAGTATGTCATATATATTTGTGTTATTATTTAAATTATATATGGCAGTTCAAATTATTATTTAAAAACAATTTGTAGAATAATGTTGTTTACATATCTTGAAGTTTAAATGCTTATGGTGTTGGTATTGTTGTTGTTTTAGAGTATAGATTTAGCTAGCATTTCTAAGTATTCTAGACCTTTGGTGTTTGCGAATTGTCAAATTTTATGTTGCAGGTATTCATACACAGTTTTAGTTTGTTTACTTAGTTTAGGGCTGGTTTTTGTTAGGGATTGCTCTAGTCTAAGCTCTTGTTAACTTTGCTCTTTTTTAATAGCTTCTATAAGTTTATGTAGAGTTGATTGTCCTCTTCCAATTGTGGCTTGGAAGGCATTGTGCCACCCTTTGCATGCATTGTTTGTTTTGCCTTTTAGCCATATACGTTCCACCAAGGTCTTTAGAATTTGGGTTGCCTACCGTGCCCTGACCTGCGTAACCTTCCCACCCAAGTATCTTCCAAGTAGTCTAGGGAGTTAGTTTATTTTCATTTGCCTGATAGAAGGGGCCTTCAAGAAGTAGGATGTAATGGTTTGCTACTTCAGTTGTTGGTACATAGGCCAGGGCTAGTCATTACTTAATTTGGTAGGCAAGGTTGCTATTAGTGGCGTTCTCTATAGTAGATTTTTGTAGGTGCCACCAGATACTGTGATTAAAGTGGTAGTAGCAACCTTGTATTGCAGTGTGAATAAGAACAGAAAAGCACATGTACAAATGTACCTTTTGTCAACTGAGCACCCTGTCACTTTCACATTTACTTTCACATTTTGCACTATGTTTGGGCATGAAAGGATCAAAATATTGCTTTCCATTTACAGAGAACTGCAGATCTGACGAAGATAGCAACGGGTGATTATAGTGCAGAATGTGATAACGTAAGACTATGTTATCGATTTGGTTAGTTTTGAGATATTGTGATGAATAAATTGGCCCATCTCAAATAAAGCGGCCATGAAAGGCCCGGTGAAAGTGACATATAAACTATATAAGGAAACTTAGCTCCTGACACTTTGCATGTCATGTGCAGTCCTATTCTACTGCAATGGCATGCTTTTTACTTCTTAATTGTATTTATTGATTGAATGAGGGGCTATGTCACAGATTAATAACTTGATGAATCAACATGATAAAGATGACTCCTTACGACAAGTATGAAGAAGTTACGGTAAATACCAAATCATATATAAATTGCCCTGCCCACTTTATTAGATCTTTCTTTCTAGTTGCCATCACATTGTATTTTGTATAAGCTGCCTTCGCTTAAAAATATGTTACAAGTAATTGTATTTCGCACCTTCTCAGAAATTACTAGTGCTACAACTACAGAAATCTGTTTTTGCTGATTCTCATTTCAAATAGAGGGATAAGTGCAAGATGTAAGCACTTTATAAGAAATCACTTTGGTTTCATTATGGAATCTCGTTATTGTCGTTCCATGTTCAAAACTGACAGAGGATACATTATACAGTATAGATTGAACGAGTAGATATTTAGCAGTCTGAATGTTATATTACTTAGAGGATGCACTGTGTTATTTTTCTCGTATTTCATCATTTAAAGATGATTAGCTAAAATTTGGTGATCTGTTATCAAAAATGTGTATTTTAAAATGTACAGTGTGTTTCAGGTTTTTTAAAATCTTTTATCGCCTAATATTTTAGTTGAGTGTAATTATTGTAATGTTTCTTTTGCCTGATCGACATATCAGGCAAAATAAACTTCACTTGACCTGGCTCGACCACAAGGTGGCAGCCACAGACCATTCTAAAAATAAACGCTCGTTTACAGACATTTTTGTACTACTACAAGAAAGACAAATTGGAAGGGCCCACTGTCCGTTGCAACACGTATATACTTTACAAACGGATGGAATATTTCAACAGAAGTTCATGCCCTTTTATGCATCAAAATATAGTTATAATACTACTTACTCAATAATGTTTTGCTTAGATTGCAGAGCAAAATCACAGTAATCCACTCCAACGTCATTAAAATCAACCAAGGTGGAAGACAGAATGTGAAATGCTTCAGGGTTTTGTTCTCTAAGCTGGTTGCACACGTGAAATCCATCGATAACTTCGCTTTCACCTCCAGTTTCAGATTGCCTTAAACAGTGAAGAAACTGAACCTGCAGCGCATTTAAAATACATAATAAAGACAAATAACATCAGAATTACTGCAGATCTTCAAATATACATAAACACTGTCAAATGTTTTTATGCGCTTTTATATAGCTTGTACTTTACCTAAAAGTGTCAGAGCGTTTTACAATAGAACCAGTTACATTACATGAGGACTACCGAGAACATGGGTTATATACAAGATACGAAACAGAAGCATGCGTCTAAACACAAGGAAATGTTACAATGGTGTGTTCGAAAGATTTGCAAATTAAACTATCAGAAAAGACATAATCTACCAATAATGGCAGGAAGTGAGCACAAAGAATATTGGCAGGAAGTGAGCGCACAGAATATAGAAATAGCATAATAGTATATAGCATAGCATTATGATATACACAGGCAACAGTGTATACAAAAAAAAGTACACGAATGACAGTAAACGAATTGATGCTCGATGGAAGTATACGATGAGCCATTTCATACAGATGGTGCATGTGGATGTACACACATAGCAGTCCCCTTGACTGCAGGCATCAGGGACTGTGCCTCTCATGCATACAATATACAGGTTGTGTCAGACGCACATTACAACAGTTCCTCAAGAAGAAGCAGTAGTCCTTCAGTAGTTTTTGTGCTCTTACTGGAAGGGAGAACCTCCAAAATGGCTCAGTGGCTGAACAGATGGTGGTGTATAGTCCTACCCCAGTTTTTACTAGTTGGGGCATGTCCAGGCGGGAGGAGGAAAGATTGTGTTCCGTTTTCACTTTTAGGAATGCTAGAACCTCCAGTAAATGGTGTGGGAGTTGCGAAGGCGCCTTTATGCAGCCTTCAGCAAACATCAAGGCAGCCACAGGTCCGTCAGGGGGCCGTGGATGCTGTTGCAGTCGGGAATAGTATGCCGCAGCTGTCTGGTGGGACATTGCGGTAGGGGGATTCACCGGATTAACCTTAACTCACAGTGCGGGGGAGCAATTCCCGATCAAGAGGAGCCCAGCATGGGGACACTGCAGCGGTTTCATCCAGTAAGCCCCCTCGAAGCAGCGATGCAGAGTTTCTGGCCACGGTTGGGGAAATGAAGCAGGGTGTTGAAGGACTGGGTTTTCTTAAGACCCAGCGGTGCCAGGGATAACACCTAAAACCTTCGTGGGTAACCTGTTCCGGCGTACAAATGACAGAGACACGGGACACTTCCTTCGGCGTCAAAGATTCGAGGTTTATTTACTGCAGGGAACACAGAAGTCACAGGAAGTACAACACATGTAGGTTCGAGGAGTCTGCTTCAACTTGCCTCTGCGGATCGCTCCTTATATACAGTTTTCATGCATAGGATAACATAGTACACAAAGGTTTACAACTTGGTTCCCATCGTAAAGACCATAAGGGGTTGCTTTCATGTATTCAGGGCCCGGAACATAAGTACAGAAACGTTTGGTAGTTCCCAACTGTAAAAGCACATCTTCCCACCATTAGTACATTCCAATCAGCAATAAACAAATCGAGGAAGGGACAGAAACAGGTGCAGAGGAAGACAGAAACAGTGAGGAGATCGAAAAGGGTGTAAAAAGGGGGTGGTATCGGGAAACATGAGCTGCAGGCATCAAAGGGGACGTGCCTAATGAATGCACAACTGAGACAATAGACCGGCACGGCAAGATGAGCCTCGAGCGGGGCCATCTGCCTTACAGTATCATCCCCCTCATCATAAAGACACTTTCAAAGGAAACGTGTCTTCCGCAAAAGTTTGGGAATCCCAGGGTCGCGAAGCGGACAGCGTCCGTTCGCTGACTACTTGAGGGCAAGAAACAAAATGGATGCCGTATCTAAGATGGAACCCGTGGGCTCGGACAAGGAAACCTACGAAACAAACAAACGGTTTAGGCTAGCACAGCGAAAACGCATACACCCACTAAACTCGTCATTTGCGGTTCATAGATACCAGACTCGACCATATTCGTGCGAGTCGAAAACACCACTTACGATCGTCACGGAACCTCAGACGCTCCTTTTGCCCTCATGTAGGCAAGCACTAGTCGGAATCATAATCGATCTCGATATTCATCAGACCATCTAGATGTTGCTCTAACATAATTCTGTCCATCAGAGTTCCTTTGGTAACAGGCGGCTGTCTTATACAAGTTGTAGCACATAGGCCACATAAGGCAGGACCACACTGCACACAAAGACAACACGTGAACAGGAATGCTACAACAGCCCCGATGATCATCAGAATTTTCCAACCCCAAGTCGACATTAGGCCCCAAAACCACCCAAGTAGCGTCCAATCCCCTGCGTCCACGTGTATGGACTCAGAGATCTTATGCAACTTTGAGATGGCTTGATAGACAGTCGGAGCGTTGTCTGGAATGAAAATACAACAGCTCGAATGGATCACCTTACATACTCCACCTCGATCTGCTAAGACAACGTCTAAAACCATACGGTTTTGTAACGTCATAAGCCTATCCGCCTGACGCTCTGCCGTGATATTACCAAGGGCACTGGCAGTGATATTAGCTGTCGATTCCACCACTCGAGTCAACTGTCTCAGGTTCCTACTATTGACCATAGGTCCCCAAAACGGAAAGAAACCCTTGAAAAAGTCTCCTGCCTCTTGACCGGCAGTGTCCTCTTCGCTAATCACGCCCCTCACAATTCGGGTCTTGTGGTAATCGGAGGCGACTGTAAAAGTCGGTGGCAACAAGTTTGCAATATAACATGTGCCCGCAAAGTCAAGGGGCAACCATGTATATGCACGATCATAACAGACAAAGTACGTACCCTTGGCAGTCAGGAAAACAGGGGAAGAGAGCATTGGTAAGACATACGTCTCAGAGCAAGCACTCTCTCCAAGGTGAGCTCTCGGGCTTCGGCCACGACCTTTTAGACAGAAATTACCAAGGTGGGGTACGATCCATATTGGAGACGAGCTTTTAAGCTGTCTTTCACCTACGAGCGCACTATACTCAACCTCACTCAGATCCCTATAGGCTCGCACCTCTTCCTCTGGGATGAGCGACGGCTCATAGATATCCCTATCTAAATTAGCAATCGCTATTGCCAAAGGCTTGTGGTACGGACCGGGACCAAAGTGTGGACGACGTGGCTCTCGATTGGGGTAAGAATCTAGTGCGCTTCGAAACATTGTTTGGAATGCTCGAGCTGAACCCTGGGAACTATAAGGAAGGACCAAGTACGGAATTCCCTTATCGGTGGTATGTGGCATTAACCCACACACCCAACAATTGGTAGTGTTCACCACCAACTGATGCTGATGAAGGAGCTGAACGAAGGAATTATTCATAAATTCCGCACGTCTAACCTGCTCGTGTTGGGGAAGGATGTAGAAGGAATGAGGAGAAACAGTGGATGTAGGTTCAATCAATCAGTGACACTTATAAAGCGCGCTACATACCCGTGGGGTCTCAAGGCGCTGGGGGGGGGGGAGCCGCTACTGCTCGAACAGCCAGGTCTTCAGCTTCTTCCTGAAGGAGAGGTGGTCTTGGGTCAGGCGCAGGTCGGTCGGGAGGGAGTTCCAGGTCTTGGCGGCCAGGTGGGAGAAGGACCTTCCTCCTGTAGTCGCTCTTCGGATGCGGGGGACGGCGGCGAGGGCGTGGTTGGCTGATCGGAGGTGGCGTTTGGGAGCGTAGAAGTTGACTCGGCTGTTGAGGTAGCTCGGGCCTTGGTCGTGTAGGGCTTTGTGTGCGTGGGTGAGGAGGCGGAAGGTGATTCTTTTGTTGACGGGGAGCCAGTGAAGGTCTCGCAGATGTCCGGAGATGTGGCTGGTTCGTGGGATGTCGAGGATGAGTCTGGCTGAGGCGTTCTGGATCCGCTGGAGTCTCTTCTGGAGCTTGGCGGTGGTCCCGGCGTAGAGGGCGTTGCCGTAGTCCAGTCGGCTGGTGACGAGGGCCTGGGTGACGGTCTTCCTGGTCTCGGTGGGGATCCACCAGAAGATCTTCCGTAGCATGCGTAGGATGTTGAAGCATGCCGAGGAGACGTTGTTGACTTGCCTGGTCATGGAGAGGGAGGAGTCCAGGATGAAGCCCAGGTTGCGTGCATGGTCTGTCGGTTTGGGTGCGGTGCCCAGGGCGGGAGGCCACCAGGAGTCGTCCCAGGCGGAGGGAGAGGAGCCCAGGATGAGGACCTCCGTCTTGTCCGAGTTCAGTTTCAGGCGGCTGGTCGTCATCCACTCGGCTACCTCTTTCATCCCTTCGTGCAGGTTGGCTCTGGCGGCGGCGGGGTCGTTGGTCAGGGAGAGGATCAGCTGGGTGTCGTCGGCGTAGGAGATTATGCTGAGGTTGTGTTTGCGTACGATGGCCGCGAGGGGGCTCATGTAGACGTTGAAGAGGGTGGGGCTCAGAGATGATCCTTGGGGGACGCCGCAGATGACTTCGGTGGCCTCTGACTTGTACGGTGGTAGGCGGACTCTCTGTGTTCTCCCGTCGAGGAAGGAGGTGATCCACTCCAGCGCCTTGTCCTGGATTCCGACGTTGCTGAGGCGCCGTACTAGGGTGCGGTGGCAGACCGTGTCGAATGCCGCGGAGAGGTCTAGGAGGATGAGGGCCGCTGTTTCTCCATTGTCCATCAGGGCTCGGATGTCGTCGGTGGCGGCGATGAGGGCGGTCTCGGTGCTGTGGTTGGCTCGGAAGCCGGACTGTGAGGGGTCGAGGGATCCGTTCGTCTCGAGGAAAGCGGCCATCTGCTTGTTGACGGTCTTCTCGATGACTTTGGCTGGAAACGGGAGGAGCGAGATGGGGCGGTAATTCTTGAGGTCGGTGGGGTCCGCTGTTGGTTTCTTGAGTAGGGCGCTGAGTTCGGCGTGTTTCCAGCTCTCGGGGAAGATGGTGGTGTCGAGGGATGTGTTGATGATGTCTCGCAGGTGGGGTGCGATGACAGCGTCGGCTTTGTTGAAGACGTGGTGAGGGCAGGGGTCGGTCGGTGATCCGGAGTGGATGGAGTTCATCGTGCGGATGGTGTCTTCGGTGCTGATCGGGGTCCAGGCGCGGAGGGTGGTGGTGGGGGGTGGTTGTTCGGTCATGGTGTGCGTTGGTTGGTTGTTGAAGCTGTTGTGTATGTCCGCGATCTTGTTGTGGAAGTATGAAGCCAGGGAGTTGCAGAGGTCTTGCGATGGGGTGATGTCGTTGTTTCCTGCGCTGGGGTTGGAAAGCTCTTTGACGATGTTGAAGAGTTCCTTGCAGTTGTGTGCGTTGTTGTCCAACCGGTCCTTGAATGCTGTTTTCTTGGCGGCGCGGATCAGCTGGTGGTGTTTCCGGGTGGCAAGTTTGAAGGAGGTCCTGTTGTCCGGTGTCGGTTCCCTTCTCCAGACTTTCTCGAGGGCTCGGTTTAGGTTCAGAAGAAGGGGTAGGTGAGGCAGAAGGCAAGAACGACTGTATCATGTAATACACCCCACCCACCAATAGCGAAGAAACAGTTAAGAACAGAAGGAGCACCTGAAACATGAAGCATTTGGTACGAACAATTTGCTGCAACTTGAATCTTTGGGCCTGAGCTTTTTCCAAATCCAACAGCTTAGAGAATGTCATCCTCTAAAACCGTCCGCAACGTTTTTGACGCACTTCGTTCTGTGTAGCAGTAGTCAATCCCCAGGAGTTCCCAGGAACCGACGGTCTCCGACCTAGTGTCAAGACCTACTAACCAGAAGGAAGTACCCGCGCTGCCCTACGGTCCACCCGGATGTAAGGTATCTTTTATTTACAAGTATGTACAAAATCTCCTAACTGTGGAAGCAAAAACACATATATGGAAAAAGACTCACAATATTACAAAAATCACAAGTATACGAATGTGTTCAGACTGAATGGTGTCAATGGGGTAACGTGGATGTCAAAGGAGAAAGCAGAGCTTTTATTAGTCTTTGATATTGGATCGCAGAAAATATCGGCTTCTCCCAGGACGTGTCTGTTCGTCAAACAACTGATCCGATGGTGAGGCAGAGTTCTGCTGATCAGTCGATTGTTCAGATCTTGAGTTTCTCGATGACAAATGTTCAACAATGTCGTCCTGCTGCACTGAGGGCTCTCCAACAGGCTGAGCGTCGCTAAAAGGGACGAAAGTCTGCACGGCTTCTGTTTCGGATGAGGCAATGCCCTTCCTCACCCACAAGTCTGCTGGTAAAGGTATAGGTACCTTTTTAGTATGGGTGGCGTGCACCCAATTCTTGCGTCCTTCCAAACGAACAGCAGTCCTCGTGGCAAGAAGCACTTGGTAGGGTCCGGTGAAGCGGGGCTCAAGGTTGCGCTTCCGTCCAAAGTTTTGTGTCACCACCCAGTCTCCAGGCTGGAGCTGGTGGCCTGGACCCTCCGTCTGCGTCGGCAGTGCTTCAAAGACCTGTTGGTGAATTAACCTCCGTTTAGCAGTCAGATCATGCAGATAGTCGATTAACATTGGATACTCAAGATCAGAATACACACTCGGTCTAGGGACCCCCCAAACATTTGCAGGGCGGCCGAACACAATCTCGTAGGGGCTAAGCCCTACTCGGGAGTGTACAGTCGCCCTAGTTGACAGAAGAGCTAAAGGCAAAGCGTCAGGCCACGAGAGACCAGTCGTAGCCTGAATCTTCGTTAACTTCAACTTAAGGGTGCCATTATACCCTTCAACCAAACCTGCTGACTGAGGATGATTGGCACTATGGAATTTCTGTGTGATTCCAAGGCCCTTACACACACTCTTCATCACACTCCCCACAAACTCACTTCCGTTATCAGACCATACAATCCTTGGCATTCCATACCGAGGAAAGTATTCCTTCAGTAGGATTTTTGCAGTGGACAGAGCAGTGTTATCTTTGAGAGGGTAGGCTTCGATCCATCGGGAGAATGCGCAAACCACAACTAAAACGTACTTCAGGTTGTTGCATCGCTCCATATGGATGAAGTCTAGCTGAATCACCTCAAAGGGACATGAAGGGGGAGCAAAATGGCCAGGAGGTGTAGGGGTTCCCTTACCAGGATTGTACATCATACATATCACACAATTCCTAACCAATCTCTCAGCACACTTAGCAATGCCATCATTCTTCCATGCAGGAGACAACAACTTGCAGATACCTTTCACACTAATATGTGCCAAGCCGTGTGCCATCGTCACAACAGCTAGCACATACGCATCCGGCAACATCCACCTCTTATTCTCCGACAAATCAATCCAACAGCCATTCGCATCCAACTTTCCAGTACTCTCTTTCCACTTCGTCTTTTCAGACTCAGTGGCCTCGTTCTGAATCGCTTTCACACTCTCGATAGTGTCCTCACACATACCAGTCTCTGTAGGCCACCTAACCGAACTCGTCACATACATTCTAGTACTAAGATTCCGGGCAGTCTCCTTAGCAATCTCATCCGCAAACGCATTGCCACGACCAACATCGTCCGTCACCTTACGGTGTGCACTACATTTAATAATCGCCACCTGCTTGGGCAATGTAAGAGCATCCAAAAGATCATTCACGAGCTGTCCGTGCTGAATCTTCGTACCATGCGATGTCATAAACCCTCTCTCTCTCCACAAACGTCCAAAGCTATGGGCCACGCCAAATTTGTATTGGCTGTCCGTAAACACATTCACCCGTTTCCCTTTCGACAACACACACGCTCTAGTCAAAGCAATCAGCTCTGCCGCCTGAGCAGAGTTCTGATTCAATCTCGCACTTTCCACAACAGTACTCAATGTCACCACAGCATATGCAGTCGTTACATCACCATTCGGCAACTTAAAACACGACCCATCCACATACAGGGTCCCATCGGGATCTTCCAATGGAGTATTTTTCAGGTCTACACAACCTTTTGTTTCTTCCTCCGTTCGTAAGTAGCAGTCATGAGGTGCTACTTCGTCTGATTCCATACTGATTGGCAGCAAAGTCGCCGGGTTCAGGACGTTGCAACGTTTTATTTGAATGTGACTTGCCAAAAGCGTCAACTCATACCCAGACAACCTTGCACTCGTCAAGTGTTGAGTTTTCGTACGATTCAAAAGAGTGTCAACTGCATGCGGAACCATCACCGTAAGCATATTATCCATGACCAATCCTGCAGATTGTCGGATGGACACCGCAGCTGCCGCTGTTGCTCTCAAACAACTCGGCAAAGCTCTAGCTACTGGGTCCAAGGTCGAGGAAAAATATGCACATGGACGTTGCTTACAGCCGAATTGTTGCGTCAAAACACTCAACGCACAACCTTCCCTCTCGTGAACGTATAGTGTAAACGGCTTACTGTAGTCAGGGGTACCTAACACAGGAGCCGAACACAACGCATCACGTAGTTCAGAAAAACTTTTCTGACATTCTTCCGTCCATGGTAAAGGAGTTGGAACATCCTTGCACGTAAGAGCCACCAATGGTTTCGCTAGCAATGAAAATTTCGGAATCCATTGCCTGCAGTATGACGTGATACCTAAAAAGGCACGTACATCTCTCTGAGTTGTTGGCACAGTCATTCGAGCAATCGCTGCAATTCTCTCTGGGGTCAACCTTCTTCCCTCCTTTGACAATAAGTGACCTAAATAGGTTACTTCTTGACAACAATATTGCAGTTTAGAAGGTGACACCTTGTGATGTAAGTCACAGAGATGCTGCAACAACGACACCGTAGCAAGTTTGCAAATGTCCTGAGTATCCGCAGCCACCAATAAGTCGTCGACATATTGGATCAAGGCCGCACCGGCTGGCAACACGAACGCATCAAGTTGGCCCTTCAAGGCTTGACTGTATATCGATGGACTCTCACAGTAGCCCTGAGGAGCGCGTTTAAACCTAAAGCTGCGGCCACCAAGAGAGAAACCGAAAAGGTCCCTACTTTCCTCAGCAATTGGAATGCTGAAGAAAGCATTCTTCAGATCAATCACTGAGAACCAGGATGCAGAGGCTGGAATCAGAGTCAGTAGAGCCGTAATGTCAGGCACCACAGGGAACTGAGGAATCACAATTTTATTCACCTCCCGTAAATCGATAACAAAACGATAAACAGGAGGCTTTGATGGATCAGTGCGCTTCAAAATGGGCAGTACAGGGCTATTGCACACGTTTCCCCATGTCTCCTCAATAACATCTTTCTCAATCAAATCGTAGATGATTGCTAACAACGCTCGTTCACCATCAAGGGAGATACGATACTGGGGAATACGTGGCAATCGCACATTAGATTTCAAGTGAACAACATAAGGGGAGATGTCAAGCAGGCCCACGTCATTGGGACCTGTCGCCCACAAAGATGCAGGAAGAGAACTCAATTCCGGTGGAAGCTTATCGATGGATAAGTACATAGCAGAGACAACTCTCTCTCCCAACGTAAGCTTTACTCCCGCAGGAGAACAATACAAAGTCGCATATAGACGTTTTAGCAAATCCAGGCCCAAAAGATTTTCACCACAACCAGTAGTCAAAATCAATGGGGCTTTCAGTTCACGAGGCCCAATGGTAAGAGGCAAAGGGCACGAAACCGGATTGCTAACAGGGGCGCCAGAGAATCCAACGGAAACATTTGTTAAGCCAGACAAAGGTGCGCCAGGGAGTTTCGAATGTATGATGGAACTTTTTGCTGCACCAGTGTCCAACAGAAAAGGCTCAACGACGCCCGAGGTGGCAACTGTGACGTAAGGCCCTCTCTGATCAACCGGAACTGATACTACTCCCTCTCCTTGTCTATGGCTGTCCTAGTAATTACCGTCGTCAGCGTCCTGATCGACGTAATAATCGTCCACATTGTACTGAGCAGATCGCCCTTGCGACGATCCGCGCTGATCGAAACAATTATTAGAGTCAGAAGAATTGTTGGAACGATCATTTTGAGCACCGCGACCTCTACCACGTGATGTCTGTTGAGGACCACCACAACCTCCTCTAGATGAATTACCACTATTTCGATCACGTAAAACTGGACAATCAAATTTCAAATGACCCTCTCCCCTACAATAGGCACACTGATTGTACCCTAACGAAGATCTCTGCGAAGAGGAGTCATTTCGTGATTGTGACCTATTCGACTGAGACTGCGATCGATTCCGTTGTTGCGAATCATTCTGATTCGAACGTGAAGGATACGCTTGCTGCAACAACACTTTAGTTTTGAGTTCTTTCGTCTTTTTATCGGCCCGATCACTCTCCTCTTTCTCTCTATTTTCATAATACTGGGCCGTGGCCAATATTTGAGCAGAAGTGGAAACAGCCCACGCACTTTCTGAATTTCGTAATTTGTTGCTTAAGTCCGGCAACAAATTTGAGACAAACTTATCCACAAACAATCGCTGGCCTCCCTCAGTACCCATATCCTGACCACTATGATCAATGAATGCCTCCTCAAATCTCGTAAAGAAATCGGAGACACTCTCATCCTTCTTTTGTTTGCAAGCGGACAGCTTGTCCCAATTCACCTTCATAGCTGGCATAAGCGTTTTCATTAAAGCGATAATTCTCTGGGGCAAAGCCGCAATTAGCTGTTCCGGCTTGGCCCCACCAACTTGCAAAGCATCAGCAGCCCCTAATGCATTCCAATCACCGCCTAATTCCGCCGCATGGTCTTCCTGACGAATTTTAGCCCATACCGGTTGCGGTACGACATTGCCAAACAACATATCAATGTCGGCAAGATTCATTATCGTAGCATCCACTAGCTGCGATAATTCTTTATAATACCCTGCAGGATTTTTGCGAGGGTCAGGCAAAGATTGCTTCACCTGTAAAACTTCCGATCGCTTCCACGGAAGATGCATCCACACTCTCTGAAAGTGTGGCAGAACAATAGGAACAGCCAGAGCATCACCAGGCATCCACACTGGTGGAACTTCGCGCATGGGATACTGACCAGGCGCTGCTAGTGGTTCCTCAATGTCCTCTAAAAACAATGCCCGAGGCATTATAGAAGGACGAAAGGACAACAACTGCTCGACAGCACGTCGAACATTGGTGCCCACCAACATTCCGCTCGCAAACTGAAGCTGAAGATCAGTCAGAGCAGTCAATACATCGTCAGATGCATCAGCCGATATTTGGTCACGTAAAACCTTACACATTTCTTCAAACACGAACCTTTGTGTCGGTACGTTGAATTGACAAAACGTATCAAGCACCACACGTGGAGGATTTCTAAGGGGGTATTTCATCCAACCCATCGCCATATTATACAGTGTGTCGCGTTCCCTACTACCGGGAAGCTGACTTCGTCTTTGAGGACCGTCCGAACCAGCAGACTCAAGAATAGGTCCAAGAGAATTAAAGAAGTTAGCAGCAACAGAAGGGGTACGACGTCGAACAGATGGAGAAGAAGAGTAACACAACGGGGTAACAAGAGAAGTATCAGGAACAGAAGAGACAGCAGGAGTAACCAGAACGGCAGGAGCAGCGGGAGCAGGAGTGTGAGGCAGTACAAGCGGAGGAGCAGTAGGGACGGGAGCAGGTAGAGGAGCAGGAACGGGTTGCAGAACGGGGACAGGTTGTGGAACAGGAGCAGGAGCAGGTGGAGGAACAGGGGCAGGGGGAACCACAGGAGCTACGGTACCCTGTGCGTACGGAGGTGGTGACTTCAAGAGATAGGACAACAAGGGGTCCTCTACCGATTCCTCCTTCTTATCCGTACTCGTCGGTAAAGCGGGGTAACACTTATCTACAGTCATACGCTGCAATCTATCGAAAACTTCCTTTTCCTTTTCCTCCTTATCTCGCTGGAACTGCTCTGCGTTTCTTACCGTGGTAACAACTCCTTCTCTCTTATTACATTTAATTTGTTTGATTTCTCTCTGTTTGGCTTCTTTACGCCACAACCGAAAGGAATCAAACATGGCTGGCCTTGCTTTTCTCTGAAACAATTTAGCTTCAAGATTGTCTAAAATCGGGGTCTCAAAACTACCATGAGGTGGCCAACTAAGGACACCATCTTTTTTAGTATAACGAACCCAACACTCATTGAATGTAATTGGACCTAAACCGTGTTTACTGTACAGCTCATAAGTTGGAGTTCCAACCGGAGGTATCGGACACGAGTCTTCCAGTCGGGAATCCGCACCACAACTTCTAAAACAACTGAACAAAGTACTACGGCCAGGCATCTTGCACACTAACCGAGTTTCACAAACGTCAAGGGTTATAGGATTAACAATGTCCCTGCAAAGAGCAAAAACCCTTGGTTTTTGGCGACTGCAGACGTCAAATATCACAACAAAGAACCAAGTACTAAGAACCACAAATGCAATGGAACCATGCAACAACTAAGCACCCACAACAAAGGACTCTGGGAGCGACCCACAAATACTTAACTCAAAGATCGATGGCGTCACCAGGAAGGCCCGTCAATCGTCTCGCTGTACCAAGGTCTACGCCAGGCACCAAAACAGGTCTACAGTCAGGGCAGCAGTCTGTCGCAGCCGTCAGGAGGCGGGGATCTTCGCGGGAAAAGTCGTCGGGCCACTCGTTTCGACAACAGGATCGATGAAGCGGGGTGCACCTTCCCTCGGAGATTTCACACGAAGTTCCTCACGATCGTCGGGCTTGGACCGGTACCACTGATGCAGCCCCACGTGGGCGCCAACTGAAGGACTGGGTTTTCTTAAGACCCAGCGGTGCCAGGGATAACACCTAAAACCTTCGTGGGTAACCTGTTCCGGCGCACAAATGACAGAGACACGGGACACTTCCTTCGGCGTCAAAGATTCGAGGTTTATTTACTGCAGGGAACACAGAAGTCACAGGAAGTACAACACATGTAGGTTCGAGGAGTCTGCTTCAACTTGCCTCTGTGGATCGCTCCTTATATACAGTTTTCATGCATAGGATAACATAGTACACAAAGGTTTACAACTTGGTTCCCATCGTAAAGACCATAAGGGGTTGCTTTCATGTATTCAGGGCCCGGAACATAAGTACAGAAACGTTTGGTAGTTCCCAACTGTAAAAGCACATCTTCCCACCATTAGTACATTCCAATCAGCAATAAACAAATCGAGGAAGGGACAGAAACAGGTGCAGAGGAAGACAGAAACAGTGAGGAGATCGAAAAGGGTGTAAAAAGGGGGTAGTATCGGGAAACACGAGCTGCAGGCATCAAAGGGGACGTGCCTAATGAATGCACAACTGAGACAATAGACCGGCACGGCAAGATGAGCCTCGAGCGGGGCCACCTGCCTTACAGTATCATCCCCCTCATCATAAAGACACTTTCAAAGGAAACGTGTCTTCCGCAAAAGTTTGGGAATCCCAGGGTCGCGAAGCGGACAGCGTCCGTTCGCTGACTACTTGAGGGCAAGAAACAAAATGGATGCCGTATCTGAGATGGAACCCGTGGGCTCGGACAAGGAAACCCACGAAACAAACGAACGGTTTAGGCTAGCACAGCGAAAACGCATACACCCACTAAACTCGTCATTTGCGGTTCATAGATACCAGACTCGACCATATTCGTGCGAGTCGAAAACACCACTTACGATCGTCACGGAACCTCAGTGTGGTGATTCCAAGAAAGGTTGGTTGGCTCTGTGGTCAGGGCAGGGGTCGGAATGAGGGAGGAAATCAGTGGTGTCTCCCAGGCTGGAGAGAGGGGGGTTGCAGACGTACTGCTGGGTGCAACGTTGGTGCTGCCTTACAAGCACATTGGATTCAGGGAGAGCTGGGCTTTTCTACAGAACATGCACACAATGATTCACAACACATATGTATGCCTAAATATACAGAGAATCCACATGAACACAGACCAATATATCTTCAAAAAACAATTTTCACAAAATCCCAAAACCGTATTCCAGCAACAAAGCCTAAATACCAAAAATATATAGGCTTCAGTAAAGACAAACAAATAATAAAAGATAACCCTATGTAAAATTGGGCATTGAAACTAAGCCTGGGCGTAGTTTGTGGGGTTCTGCAATGCAGAACTCTGCGAAGTGCAAAAAATATCCACCACGCTACGCAGAGCTTCGCAAGTGGTGGAGTGCGTTAGATAAATGCTGTTTGTGATGATTTTCAGCGTCAGGTGTTTGTCCACGCTGTGCAATCATCACAATTAGCGGGCGCTGCTTCCTTTTGTGACGCTCGAGTCGATTTTTTACTGGTGCCGTAGCTTTCTCTATGCGAATGGGTGGTTTCTCAAAGCGAGCAGTTGCAAGCATACGCGACCATTCGCAATAAGAAATCCGACCGGTCGAGTTGAGAAATCTCGCCGGGAGGTTGAGTTTCCATGCTCGCACCCGCCTACTTGACGTTGACGATCGTGAACAAGGAAACATATCACTTGGAGGTGGATTGTCCTGACTCCTGCTCGCAAACTTGACGTTGAGGCATGCTTGCGAGGAAAACTCTGCAAACTCCGTGAGCAGAACGTAGTTCACCGCCCAGACTTTCATGCTACATTGGGGTAAAGGTGAGGAGCAGGACGGAAGCATAGCGTGGAGTGCACCAGCGGTGTTCAAAATAGTGGTGCGCCTCAAGGGGGCACTGGGTGATTCACTTCACTGGGTGCTGCATCTTAAGGGATCACTTAGTGGTGTGGCTCACAAGAGGACAAGAAGATGCTTTTGAAGTTCTAAGTTTGGGGAACTGCCCCAAGAGAAGAGTTTGCTCTCCAAGAAAAACCTCTACCATATTGCTTGGGATGAGAAGTCACCGATGGGGGGCGTGGCTACGCAGTGAAGCGAAATGGCCGCTGTGTAGTAGAGCTACAGTGGACCCATCCCAAACCCACATATCCGTTTCATAAATCCTGAGCTTCTGTGGAGAAAACTGACAATCGGAGGGCACCTAGACTTCTTCACAGCTAGAACGGAACCCGTAGCTCATTTCGGAGCTGAGATATCACCCTCTAAAGTGCTAGGCCTGCGAGACAAGGAAAGCCGGGAACTCGGGTTACAGCTGATGGTGCGTACGTGCTGACGCAGACAGCTGGAATTTGTGCCTGACTCCGGCCCATCCATCCCAGATCGACCATTCTCAACGACACACCTACTGCATACCTGACCGGGCGGGCTGTCGGCGGGATTGTGGAGAACAGGTGAGGAAACGAGGCTGCGGTGCCTTGAACATCGGACTTGGCATCTTTATTTGAAGGCGCTGAAGATCTGATATTGCACTCTGCGGTGGACATGGCTTGGGGGGCCTTGTGTGTGCTGGAGTGGAGCCTCTAGTTCCCTCACCGGTGTCGCCCCACATGTAGAGCTGGCCTCTGAGTGCAGACCTGGAGCGGACAATCCGCTGGCTGAGACCGAGACACCAGGAAGCAACTGGCTCAGCTGATCGGCGGCCCCATAGTGACGAAGGTGTGGATTGACACAGCAAAAAGTGAGCATTACCCTGCATGGTATACTCCGGTAGGGAGGTGGTAGCACTATTTAATCACCACATGAGCTGAGTTACCTGGTTACCCCTGGCAGGGGCTCTGAGGCGGCGTCCATCAGGCAGCGGAGGCTCACACATCAGACGAGCACTCCCTGCCCATATTCTCCTTTAATTTGGCTGGCATATGACATTCCTTGGTTTCAGCCCAGGGATTTTGGGGCTTTCTGTTAACAACAGCATAAAATAGAGTGATTACCTCTACTAGCAACCAGAAGACCCATCACGAAGTTCAGCAGACTATTAAAGGACTGCAACATGGCCTCCTCACGAGGCCTTAAATTAGCTCAGACAAATAAGTTGGACAAATACACTTTCACCAAATGGAGTATGCTGGAACAGTTACCTAAGCAGAAGACTACTGGGGACCAAGGAAACTCAGACAAAGACCCCACTCTCAAGGATGTGAAAGCAGGCATTGCAGAATTTAAAACCTCCCTCAAGCACAAAATGAACATCTTAACTATTGAGTTGAAGCTCATCAGAGCAAATTTCAACAAAAATAATGAACGGCTTAAGCAGGTGGAGCTCAAGACCAACACTTTGGTGGAGGACGCCTCCCAGATACAAACCGATATTAGCGAGCAACAGTGTTTCCGAAAATTCGCAGAGACTAAAATGGACGATTATGAAGGACGTCTCAGACGCAACAACGTTTGCATTTTAGGGATTCCAGAGAAAGTGGAGGGGGAGGTGGTGGATCTGTTCGTGGAGGACCTCATCCTTCAATATCTCAAACCCAAGGGACTTGGCAAATTCTTTGTCATAGAGTGAGCCCACAGAGTCCCCGGGGGTCGTCCTAAGCCAGGCCCCCCGCACCCGATCCTAGCCAGTATCCTTAACTACCGAGACCGCAACGCCATACTCCAGTGAGCAAGAACGGGCCCTGCTCTGTTTTGAAAACACTGATATCACCTTCTTCCTCGATTTCCCCCAGATGGTCCAGAAGCAACGAAGACCCTTCTTAGGTGTTAAGAAACTCCTTAGAGACAAGGCTCTTAAGTATGCAAAGCTTTTTCTAGCTAAACTTCGAGTGGAAGCAGACGGAAGGGCCTGGTTCTTTGATTACCCAGAGATGGAGGTGAATTCCAGACAACGGAGCCGAGGACACAAGTTCAAGTTCGGGGGGAGAGAGCCAGGCAATATTGGACTCTCTGCAACTCCATCGGAGATATGAGTGACCAGGGTGGAACCTCCGACGAATGCTGTGGTGCAGTATGGCAGCAGTAAAAAGGGGTGAAGCTGATCTGAACATTGGACCACATAATGACAAATTGTTTCCTCTCAGAGCCACATATTGTGCTTAAGGGTGGGGGAAACTTGGGGCATCACACACTCCAATTTTCTTCAATTAGTACTGCATTTGGGTGACAGGCACTCTTCCAGTTCAGTATGGGAAGTTTCAAGTCCAGAGGACAGAGAAGCAGTGGAGGGGGGGGGTTGTTAAAGGGGAAATTTTCACTTGCTTTTTGTTGCAGTTTTTTCGTTGACAGGCAATGTGATAGGCGTGACCTAAGTTTTGAATCTTTCAACTAGGTTTAATGCATACACAGTGGGATAAGGGCGCCAAGGTTCTAAGCTGGAATGTCAACTGGCTTGGAGATAAAGTTAAGCGCAGTATAGTTCTTCAATACATTAAGAAAAAGGGCCCCTGACATTGTTCTTCTTCAAGAGACTCACCTGATAGGCAGCTCATGTAAGGCAATGTGCAGATGGGGGTATACATTAGTGGGGCATGCAGGGTTTACAACGAGTTCCAGGGGAGTAGGCTTTATGCTTAAAAAAACATTCCCCCTCAGTGTAGGTTCCACCTAGATGGATGACAGAGGTCGTTATGTAGGTATCACTTGGTCCTGGGAGGGACGAACCATTACGTTAATGTCTATCTATTTCCCGCCTGGCCTTCTAACTACTACATTCCAGGACCTACGCACCACTCTCCTTTCGCTACCGGAGGGAATTCTTCTACTGGTAGGCAACTTTAATACGGTAGGGTCAGGTGGACTGGACAGCTACCCCCACGTGAATTGGGGCCCTCTAACAGATGGCTGCTGGATTTTCTGGAGGCCATGGGATTAGTGGGTGGCTGGCGTACTTAACACCCTGAAAAGGAACAATACACCTTCTACGCTTCTACTGTGGAGAAGTGTGGCTCAATGGTTAGAGCGGCAGACCCTGATGCAGAGGTCTGGCCCGGGACCAGGGTTCAATTCCCTGCCTCAGCGGGTCTAGGGCTCAAAATTCCACTGACCTGATAATTCTCGCCTCGGTGCCTATTCCAATCATGGAGTCCCACTCTGCAACTCTGGGCAATAGCTTGCTTAATCTCCACAATGTTATGTTATATTAGGTTAATTTCGATTTGTATAGCGCCAAATCACCGACAGGTCTCTTAGCGCTTTCTTTGGGAACCCGTCCTGGCTTTCCCTGCGAGATAACCCCTACTGGGCATCCCCAAGGTGAAGACCAGGCATCCCATCGCGGTAGGGCCGTAGTGGAGATTAAGCAAGCTATTGCCCAGAGTTGCAGAGTGTGAACCCATGATTCGAGTAGGCACCGAGGCGAGAATTATCGAGTCCGTGGACATTTTGAGCTCAAGACCCTGCCGCGTCGGGAATTGAACCCTGGTCCCGGGTCTGACCTCTGCATCAGGGTCTGCCTCCTCTAACCAGTGAGCCACACTTCTCCAAATGGCCCCCCCAATGCTAAGGATGCCTGGCTTCCACCTTGGGGGTGCCCAGGAGTGGACGCCTCACAGGGAAAGCCAGGATGGGTTCCACAGCGGTATTTATACAAGCGCCTTGAGACCCTTGCGGGTGAGTAGTGCGCTATACAAGTATCAATTTAAATTTTTACATTTTACGCTGGATCCCACAGCAGCCTATCCAGATTAGATTACATTTTGACCCTTGGCTCCCAAATCTCACACATTCATGAGATCAAGCACCTAGAGAGCGGTATATCCGACCATTCACCGATACAGGTACATATACTTCTAGATCAGTTTAGGGTGGGTAGAATTGTCCCAATTAATCCCTGGTATCTGCGAAACCCAACATTCGTAAAGAACTTATCAAAACTATGGACACCGATTTTAGTGAAAACTCAGGCACAGTAGACTCCTCCGAGACACTCTGGGAAGCTTTCAAAGCTGTGATTAGGGTAGAAGCTCTGTCACTAATATCTGGGCAGAAGAAGGAACAACAAATGAAGTGTCTAATGTAGAAGACAAGATCTACCGCTTAGAAAGAGACATGGAAACAGCGATCACACAGCTTTGCTCCACTTACTGCAGCTTAAGCAGGATGAATATAGGGCATTAGTTACAGAAAAGGCCGAAGCAATGGGAAGAGAAAGACTCGGTAGGATTTATGACCTATGTGATGAAGCGGGAAAATTGATAGCATGGCTGGATAAACGGGAATAGGCGAGCAGACTGGTCCCAGTTCTGCGGGATGCTAATAATGTTTGTATCCCTGACCCTCAGGACATTGCAAACGGCTTTGCCAGTCACTTTGAAGAGGTGTATACTGCAGTAGCGCCGCACACTGAGGGCGACTCTGCTGAATTGTTAAGGGACATAACGCTCTCATCCCTCTCCTTGACGGACCAGCAACTAATGGATAGCCCCTTGACGGCAGATGAAATAGCGCAGGCGATCAGATCACTGAATTCAGGAAAAGCCCTTGGTCCTAACAGCATTCCTACCGAGCTATACAAACTTAACCCTGATAAATTGGCCATTTATCTTACAGCCATGTTTGAGGAGAGTAGAGAAAGGGGGGAGCTACCCACAGACCAACGAATAGCAAACATAGGGACTGTACATAGGGATGGCAAACCCAAAACAGACTGTGCCTCATACAGGCCGATATCTCTCCTCAATGCTGAGCCCAAGATCCTCGCCAAAGTAATAGCTAATTGACTAGTTAAAATCTATTCTGATCTCGTGCACCCTGCCCAATCCGGTTTTATACTGCACAGGAACACAGCGCTAAATCTGCGCCAAATGCATGGGGTCCTCGGTAGGGCGGACACGATTCTGGAACCTGCTATCCTTGTCTCTTTAGATGCCACTATGGTGTTCAATACTATTGAGTGGCCTTATCTTATTACAGTCCTCCAGAAATTTGGGTTGGGACAGGAATTCATTCAGTGGATCCGCCTTCTATATTCAGCGCCACTGGCATAAGTCATGGTCAATATTAAAAAATCAGACACATTTCCTTTGAGCAGGGGTACCCGACAGGGATGCCCACTTTCCCCCCTCCTGTTTGCTTTAGCGCTGGAGCCTCTGGCGGCGTGGATCAGACGAGATCCAGTTATCAGTGGTGTGTGCTGGTCGCCTGAGTGGGAAGACCGCATCTCACTTTATGCGGATGACGTGCTACTCTATTTAACATATCCCAAACAATCCCTAACTGCAGTTCTAGATATATTGGCTGTGTTTGGCAGATATTCTGAATTTAGGATCAACTGGACCAAATCCCACCTCTATGTCCTGCAGGGGGGTCCACCTGACCTGCCCCGTAATTGTCCAATCCAGATGAGTGCCACGGGTATAAATATTTGTTTTTTTTTCTTTCCCGAGACCCTTTACTTCGATATGGAATACATCTCCTTCCTCCAATCCTACAGTTGAAGCGACATATAGCCAGCTGGAAATCCCTACCCCTGTCTCTCCTAGTTAAGGCTGCTCTTTTTAAGATGATGTCCTACCCCGGTTTTCTCTATGCCCTTCAAAACTCATTTGACACTGTCCCACTGAAATATTTCAAAGAATTTGAACACCTTCAAACTGACCTATTATGGACTTGGGCACCACGAATAGCCTTGGGTAAACTGACTTTAAAATGGTATGATGGAGGCATTAGGCTTCTGGATAGGAGGAAATATTATTGGGCTACCTACCTAGGTGCTATTAACCGCAGCACTTACGGTAACCCTGATGACCCAGGATATCGTATGGAAAGGTGGCTCCTCTGGGGAGGTAATTATAAAACATCACTCTATTCGAAACCTGGCCGGTTACGATTAACGGGCCCTACTGGCCACTCAGTGCAGGTGTGGCACACTGTGAATAGATCCATTGGATGGGCGTGTCGACTGAAGTTGGCCACCCCCCCCGGTGGGATTCCGCACAACTAGGTTACTTATGGACTTCGAAAGGATTCGATAAATGGGACTTGATAGGCATTTCACAAAATAAAGATTGAAAGGGAAAAGATAGGGTGAAAACATTTAGCGCTCTGAAGAACCGGATTAACCCACTTACTGGGTCTCGGCGGCGGGGGAACTGCCCAAATATTCCATACCTTTCATATGTAGTAAAAGGAGACACAGGAGCCTTTGTCTGCAGGAGGAACCCAGATTTATTCAATAGCCCGGGACAAGACAGAGGTGGCTGCTGCTTCACTCTACAGCTTACAAGCCTTTAATACTTTTTCATCCCAGTCTTTTGGCTGTTAGTTCATTGTTTAATCAGGGTAGTGTTTGCAGTTGATAACCAGATCTAGACGATGTTTGTAGATGGTTACCTGGTCAAGGCTTGGTACACAAATCATTCTTCACTCTGCTTTGATCAAGGCTCTGTCTTTTAGGTCATTGTTCAATTGCCTTGATCACAGCCTGATCTTTCAAGTCATTGTTTAATCACCCTGATCAAGGGCCAGCAGTCAGACCATTGTCCAGATAACCTGATCATGGTGTCAAGGATGTTTACCAAGCTGGGAGCAGGAGATGGAAAATAAATCCTCTACCCAGGGTGTGAGTGTCTCGTGGCTTTTAGTTGAACTGCAAAGAACAGGGGGGGTGGGTGTGTGACAGTTCCTGGGCAGAAATGCAGGTTGCAAGATGGTTTTTGTCGTGTCATTTAGACTTTCCTCAGGCAGCAGCAGAAATAACCAGGTGGGTCGTGTGGAAGTGTTTGACACAGGATGGTAATGAAAAAGCAATGGAATCCCAGTACAAATTATGCCGATCAGAAGAACACTTTTCCTCAGCTCTCCAAAATCAATATGAACTGGCTGACCCTGAGCTTTTTCGCTATACTCAGGCTAGCCTTGCTCTAAACTCACTCCTCCTGAAGGGTGCCTCCCTTCCCGAATCATCCCCTTTGGTGGACAAAATTCAAGATGGACACCTCCCAGATAAGACCATCTCTTTAATCCATAATAAATTGATATGTAATATGGAAGACCTTCTCTCTGCACTGAGGCAGAAATGGGTGGCAGACGGGATAGAAATGGATGATGAAGATTCGAGGGAAGCGATGTCCTCTCCTAGAGTGGTGGCTATTCCTGCGCGATTAAGGCTGGTTCATCTTAAAATTCTACACAGGATATATATAACCGGCCCGACTCGTACAGATGGGAAGAGTTGAAACAGGAGACTGTCGCAGAAGGTGTGGGCAGATAGGTACCTTTATGCACATCATATGGTAGTGTGCACACATTCCAACATAGTGGAGGGAGATACATTAAGTCATGAGGGAAGTCCTCACTATCACTATTCGCCCTGAAGCACGTTGATGCCTATTGAACATATGGCAACCAATTGACTTAAACGCACATCAAACGCAGTGGGCCACTATGGGGTTCATGCTAGCCAAAAGAAACATCGCTAAAGCCTGGGGAGCGGCTTTCCTCCCCACGCTGGGGGAATGGAAAAAGAGCATGGACTGGTGTATGTTCAGGGAAAAGACAGTGTATACTTCCCGAGGCTCTCCTAAAAAATGGTCCCGCATTTGGACACAATGGAATACATATTGTGGAGACATCTGCACCCCCGCAAAGTATTGCATTGGATGACTTGCTCCCTCCCTGAAATGTCATTATTATATATAATGTGAATGATTATGGTCTTAAATTGTCAAGCCTTGATTGACATTAAGTAGCTCCTGCAATTGCTCGTGTGTCGATGATTGTTAAATATAAAGGATTATAAAAAAAAAAGAAGTCACCAGTGACACAGGGATCCCTAACATGAAATCAAACCTCACAGTCTTTTTGTGAGACCATAATGTAGTAAAAAGTGGAGTGAGGCATTTCACAAAAAGCTAGTAATTGTATTTCTGATGCTCTACAATGTGATCTGAGACTGACCTGTTCAATGTTATAGACACTATCAGAAAAAATAACTAGGGTACCTCACACATGGCTACATATCGAACAATCTCCGATGGTAGAGATTGATTTCAAAAATGTTCTTTATGCTTGCTATGGTAAGTACCACAAAATGCACAGACCACCAGGTTTTCCGTAGAATCTAAGGGGCAAAATATTATATCTTTTACATGAGAAACATATAAGTTGGTACAGTTTATACCTTAGGCCATGCATTGGTGCAATGGAGTAACCTGGGAATACTTTACATAAACCAAGACTGGTGCAATGGCAAGATGTACCATTCACTAGAGTGCATTCAGAATACAACCTAGCTAAAGGCCAATTGTAGAATGAACGGTAAGACTCCCCTTCACAGATGGGTGTAGTAAGAGATTCCACTCACATGTGGGAGGATGCCTTCTGAGACGATGGTCACTAGGACTTAGGTGTCACCTGCCAAATGGTGCCCTCGCGCAGCACACTAACTGCACTCCAACTCTATTGTGGTACATATGCAATGTGCCTCCTGATAGTCTGTTTGCCTCTGTGCCCAAGTCTATAATACAGCTTAGGCATAGGGACAATGGCATTTCCTAATTTGCAACGTGCCATGCCACATGCAAATGAGAGAACACCTCCTTCAGAACACATGGGGACAAAGTGTGTATAGCCCCTTCTTTAATACTAAAGTGTCCTGGGGATGCCTCTGGAGCAGTTCCATAATATAGCCCATAATTTCATTCCTAGGAGTAGTTGGTTGTGAAACCCTTTACCTGCATAGTGGGACCCTGCATCCTGAACATGAAAGTGTTTTGCAGCTGACTGGTCCAGAAGAGAATTTAGTTCCTTTTGTCCTGAATGGTCCTAGAGACCTATTGTCCTGAGTCTAGTTAGGTTGGAATAGAACTTTGGACCAGCAACACTTTTTTATTGGGATTCATAGCAAATATATAGAAGTTGACTGGGGCTGTAAAAAAACAGCCAATGATCATTTATATAGTAGCGGTGTGACCATAAAAGTATAATCGAGTTGTAATCTTCGGTCTTAAAAAAGTATTCACTTTTTCTTGAGAACTGTTAGAAGACTGTAGCGATCCAGTGGTACTTATCTCAGAGAGACAACACCTGCTCAGATGTGATTACATAGTCTTTCTTGGTGAAAATTCTAATCCTGCAAACATGATACCACATGAGATTCTGCACACCTTCTGAAATCGTCCCCTGCACTTGCTTGAGATACAGAAACTCAGCAAAGGATCAAATGAGATACAGTCCTAATAGCATCTAGCAGCCTTGCCCTCTTCACTGGCTGACTAAATCAACCTCTGTTGATGGATACGTTTGTATTCAAGTTTTTTCTCATCATGAAGGTCTGCCTGTATTTGGTTACAGTGTTCATTCAGCCTCATCTGCTGGGGGGTGGGTGTAGGGCAGAGGTCAGGAGGTGGGGGAGGGGCACAACAGGGCAGGGCACTGCTAGGGCAAGCATTATCAACTCCCTGCATAGTGACGTGGGAGGGGCCAATGGATGCAATATTGCCCATTAGCCAGCAGACCCTGCCCAGACCTTCCCTGGTTGAAAAGGGTGTAAAATCATGCCTTTCCAGACCTGGGATTAATAAGTGAGTCCAGAAACATTGAGCTACTTGTAGTTTCAGGAGGTGGGTTACTGTCTGGAGGATGCTGCTCCCTGCAAATCATATTGAGGACCTAAGAGAACTGGTGAAATCCCTGGTGGGTTAAATATGTGATATAGCAACTTTATGCGTTCACAAGTTGACGCCTGCAGTCTCACCAATCATATCCATTTATAAAGAAAAGATGTTGCTTTTAGTGCCTATTGGAAAAGTTGAACTTATTCTTTCTTTGATCTTTGTAGTTTTTAGGCTTTAGTTTTTAAAACACATGCATTTGCCTTCTACTATAACTCTACACGTATTTCTGACTGAAGTGTCGGTACCGCTCATAACCTTATCATTTTAAGGATTAATTAGAATTTTCCATTCCATTCACCACCTGCCAGGGTGATGGAGTTTCCGCATTCATTTGCCTGGCATTACACTGCCCAACAAACTGACATATCTTTGCTGGGCTCTTTTCACTGACGCTACTATATCACACCTGCTGGACAGTATGTATTTCGAGCTTGCTAAATTTCTGCAAGACAAAAAAATCAATGATTTTGTTGTGCTCTGAAATTCCCCTCAGCATTTTGCTTGTGCAACTGCTTTTTGATCTGGTGTCAGCCAAGATCTTTTTATTTTACTAAAATTATATCTATTATATCTGTAATATATTTACTTAAAGAGGCTTTCAGACATCTATCTTCACCCATTGTTCTGTTGTTGTGTCATTCACCTTTTGCTTCTGCCTATTACTACAGCATACAGCATCAGACAATGGGTCAGCCTACTTCAGCCACTGCATTTAGCACTTTCACAAGGAGCACCTCCTCACACATTAGTTTTTTAGAGCCACTGATTTTTATTTTTTTACTTTCTTATTACTTTAGTGTTGGCTCTGTAGAGGCTGGTGTGATCGCAGGATGTTTTTTTTTTTACCAGAGCACAGGGCAAATTCCAGCCTTATCAGTTCCTGTCTCCTGCCAATGCTGTTATAAATTCCTTTTGAAGTGACCTTTGTTTATCTGACTGTGGCTTTTCACACCATACCAGCAACTCAAATGCACTCTGAATATAAGATCATGCAGGTGCTCTATCTCTGTGACTCTGCCTGTCTTTACTTCTTTCTTACTTTCCTTCCTTCTGTGTTCTTTCTTTCTTGCCTTCCTCTTTCATCCCCGTGTCATTCTTTCATACCTTCTTTCCCTTTTCTTTCTTGCCTTCCTCTTTCTAGCTTTCTTTTTTCTTTTTCCCTGCCTTCCTCTGTCTTTCTAGTTTCTTTCTTCTGTCTTTCTATTTTTGGCTTTCCCTTTCTTTTTTTGCCTTCTTCCTTCTTCATATTTATGTGCTTTCTCTATTTTTCTTAACTTTCTTGTTATTTATAAGTGTGCCTTCCTCTTTCTTTGTGTCTTCATTTATCTATTTCTCTCTTTATAGTTTCTTTCTCTTTACTTATTTCCCCATGTTTTCTTTTTATGCCTTCCTCTTTATTTCCTTTTTGTGCCTTCTTATTTTTTCTTTCCTTTCTGGCCTCCCTCTTTCCATTTTCCAATACCTCTTTTTTCATTTTTTCTTTCTTCATTGCTTTCTTCCTTTCTTTCCTGCCTTCTGTTCTTTTTTGCCTTCCATTTATTCATTTTTCCTGCCTTCATTCTTTCTTTCTATATGGCCGGTATTTCTTTCTTTCTTTCTTGCCTGTCTTTCTTTCTTTTCTGCCCTACTTTCTTCACATTGCTGAACCCCAGTGCCACTACACCTTCTGCACTCAAGACAACTACATTTCAGATTTTTGCACCAGTTGTTAATGCCTTACGTTGAAGTCTTACTAATGGCACAGTATGCATCTAGGCCATGCTAATCCCAGCCCAGGAAGTTGCTTAGACTCCAAATTACTGAAGAATGACTTCAACCGCAGCTGAAAACGTTTGACAATGTAAAAGCAGCATGCCATTGAATACATTTGCTTCAGTTAAGGAGAGTCCCTTTTATTTATTGACTACTGTGGTATCCTGTGGGCCGTAAAGGATAGGAGGTGTTTGAATATCTTTAACATTTGTCTGATGGTGATGCCTTTGTTATAGATGAATTCGAAATATGTATGAAAAACTGGATTTGCATTACTGCCTAAGATCAGCATGGTACTAGAACACTATCATTTTGGAAAGCTTATGCAAACCAGGTGTCTGTGGAGGAGTATATAACATTATATAACATTATTAAGAAAGTTAGCATGTACTTGTAATTTTGGTCCTTCGTGTGAAGAGTGTCTAAGAAACATGTTTATGTAGGGTTATACCATTGATAAAGAAAGGGAATCCTTATGGCGAAAGGACAACCCTTTGTTGAGTAAAGTGTTGACCATCTCTAAGACCTTAGAGCACTCAATGTTAAGGATTATAAAAAGCAACTTCATTGTTTTCGTTGCAACAGTTCATCACATGTAGTCCAAAATAGGGAATATCTAGGGTTGAAAGATACATGCAAAAAATGCAGTAGAAGAAGTCATTTCACAACAAATAATAGATTTAATACAGATAGATAGTAATTAAATGAAGTGGAATATGATCAGGAGTATGATTGTGACATTATAATGTTACAAGTGAAGGCTAATGTGAAGATGGGCCCATAGAATATGTGCATGTTGGGGGTGCAAAGGTGAAAATGTTGATTCAGAGTCCAAGATCACTCTTGTTCCTAAATTGTTTTTCGACAGAGAATTAAGAGGTAAGGTTAAGCTGATATTTGTCCTATGGGGCATGGGGAGAGAACCCATCGAATGTGTGGGATATTTTGTGGATGAAGTTGAGTTTTAAGGGACGTTTACATCGGGCAAATCATATGTATCTATCAGAGGCGATTCCCTTTTCAGCTGGATATATCAAAGAGAGTTGGATGTGTTTTGACCCATAGTAGTCTCCTGCAGTTAGGTTGAGGGAGATGATTGGAGAAGTTAAAACGGGTGTTTCTCCAATTCATGAAAGATGTATGAAAAATTCCACTAGTTTGGAAGTGAAACCGAATGTTGTGTTGTTGATTGTGGTGAAAACCAAATATGAGGATTATTCCTCAATGTTTTTAGAAAGGAATTGGGATGTTTGAAAAATTACACCCATTTCATTCAAATGAAACCGAGGTCTATTCCCAAGTCTTGTAAGGTTAGGGGTGTTCCTTTGAGGGTGAGAGATGAGATATGCCATGGGTTAGAAAGATTGGAATCTGAGGGCATTATTGAGAAGGCTGAAGGACAGAGTGGTTGTCTCCAGTAGTTATAGCTAAAAAGTTGAGTAGGGATGTGAGGCTGTGTGTGGAATTGAGGGAATTGAGTCGTTGTGTCATTGTGAATCGTTATCTGATATTCAATATAGCTGAAATGTTGTCCTCGTTAGGAGATGCCAAGTATTTTTCATCATTGCACTTAACGTCCTCATATCATATTACATCAGTTATCTCAGGAACTAACATTGTTCATCACTCCATCTGGTAGATTTAAATATGTTAGTATACCATTTGGCCTCATATCGGTGTCTTCGGTATTTCAGAGGATGATAGAAGATGTTTTAAAAGGTGTCCCTGGAGTTAAGATATACCAGAATGACGAGCTGTTCTGCTGTTTTTTTTAGCACATGACTGAGGAGAATGATCAATGGTTTTGAATGATCCTTAGGAAACTGCATGGTCTCACGCTTAAGTTGAACAATTTTATGTTTAATGTTGACTGTATAGAGTATCTAGATTATCAGATTTCAGGAGCAGGTATTCACCCCAGGAATGAGTTGGTAAATGAAATTAATGAGATGCCATCACCTACCAACAAGGATGAGTTGGTGAAGTTCTTGGGTATGTCTCAATACTATCAAAAATGTATTACAAACTTTGTGGAGAAGAGTAAATGCATGAGAAATCTGTTAAAAAAGAGGGAGAGATTCTCATGGTTGAGTCAGTGTACAAGGGAGTTCAAGGCACTGAAGACAGATATGTGGAAAGCCCCCAGTCTTTCAAGTTTTGAGCCGGATCGAGAGACCGTGTTGATGACAGACGCCAGTCCAAAGGGCTTTGGAGTGGTCTTAATGCAGGTGATTGATCAGCGGACAAGAACCATTCTATTTATTTCCATAAGTTTGAGAGAGGTGCCGAAATTAAATACTCAGTCATTGAAATAGAGGTGTTGGGTATTTGTTTGGTGGTGAGAAAACTGCAGAGTTTTGTGGGGCTTTGATTTCATAATCAAAATGGACCATAAACCTTTGAGGGAAGTGTCAAAAGGAATTGATGCAATTTCCAGCAGAATATACAAGTGGATCATCACTTTGCAGGAGTTTGATTACAAGGTGATCCATTTTCCTGGGTTGGAGAATATTTTAGCTGATTGTGTCTCTTTCTTGTGTAAAGAGACTAACAGTTGTGACGAAGAAGGGGATATTTTTGGTGGGGAAATATATGAGAAGGAACTTAAGGTGTGTGAAATAACCGGTGGAGCCATATTAGAAGGTGAGTGGATAAAATAATTAGAGAAAGACCAAGAGTTGCAGTAGGTGATTGAGTTGGCGATGCCTTCTGGCTAGGCAAGAATAAAGACTGTGATCAGGTAATGAGGAGCGACTGGGATGTGAAAGACTATTTATTGCTCAGAGTTGGTCTTCTTCTAAGATGCGATGAATTGATTCCGCCAGCAATTTTGATGGATCATGCATTTGTGTTAGCACATGAAAGTCATTTCAAAATTTCCAAGATGAAAATGAGTATTCCGGGCACCAATTTCTGGTGGTCAGGTGTGTATATGATGGAGGATAGGAAGGTAAGGGAAAGTACTGTGTGTCTGGAAAGTGATAAGATTTTAAAATGTAATCAAATAATTATTTCCACCCTGGAATAGCACATGTACTTTGCCATCTGTGAGTTCTGCCCTGCCAAGTGGTGCCAATCCAGTCCTGGGCCCTTAAAAGGGAAGAACCATAAAAATCATCACAGTGATAACTTTGCACTGATTGGAACCAACGCATTGCCCTACGACATTGATGCAGGAGCCGATTTACGACATCGCTTTCATGGACTGTGCAACTCGATGACGGACAGCACAGCTCGAACCGAAGCACTGAATCTTTGACGTCGATGCTTCCTACATCCACAGCATTTTGCCAGTGGGGATTGCGTGAGTCCTGTAGCCAGTCTGCCCTCCATCACAGTCTGCCTGAACTTTGGATTTACGCCTGGTCCAGCACAACCTCATATAACCCTTAAAGCTATTTGTTGGTTCTAAGCACTACTTTATGACTTATGTTTTAAAAATTCATAACCCCGGTTCTACTTATTGGATTTTTGGCATTTTGGTATTGTTTTACTCATAAAAAGATCTATTTTCTAACCATGCATTAAGTATTTTTTGTGTGTTTTAATTGTGTTACTGTATACGTGTGCTGCACAAATACTTTACACATTGCCTCTTTAGATAAGCCTGACTGCTCTGTGCCAACTTACCAGAGAGTGTGCACAGGTTATCTTTAAGGGCCTGTTTACTATCAGACCGCTAAATCCGGGTGGAGGTCCGGTGGCAGTCAGAGCCCGCCGCACCAATAGTCCGACTGCTGTAGTACAACAACGTCATACCTCCATGGCACCACCGCAACCACTAGCGATCTGCAATCCCTGGTGTGGCGTGGCAGTGTGAGGCCATAATATGCTTGTCAGGGCCGCTACTGCCTCGCCAAACATATTACAAGTTTCCTTCACCACCAGGATTTCACTGCGATGTTCATGCCATGAAATTCTGGAGGTGAGGAACCACTTAGGGCCCCATATTGCCTCTAGGACTTTGTGACATGCAGTGGGGCACATGGTGTGCCCCCTGTGTGCATGCACCCCCTTTCCTGCAAACATGGACTTAAAAATCGCGGCATTACACGAAGGGGCTTTGGAGCTCCCATTGCAATGTATTTTTCAAAGGGACTGCCGTGGGAACGCCAAAGGAATGCCCACCAGACAAGCAGATTACTCCTAATTTAGCGGGTGTCCTTTGCTCGAGTTTGGCGGTGTATGAGCAGGGCTGTGGCCTGCCGCTCTGCTCGCGCACTGCCAAACTCATAATCAGGACCCTAGAGTGTATCTAGCTTACCCTGACTAGAGGAGTGATCACTGCGTGTAAAGGTTGTCCACTCTGACAACCTGAAATCACAGTTCTAACATTGGTGGAAGCGGTGGGATAGGACGTGTGTTTCTGTAATACCATATAGTAACTTACTGTTCACTACAACTCTAAACTAAAATACATTCAAACATATTTGCTTTTTCCAAAAGTCTTTTTTCTCTATACTCAATATTTCCTGTAATGTTGGTGGCCTTATCTGGCAATATGGAATTCGAGCTGGCCAATCTGGAGGCTTACACAGTGACCCAGCTCAAGGGATTCTGCCAAAAAGGGAGTGTGTTCACTTAGTGAAGTGCCAAGAAGCTAGAGCTTTAAAAAGCCTTAAGAGCATTGGAAGCAGCCCACCACACCAATACAGATGAGGAGGAAGGATCAGAGTCTCAGAAGGAATTGGAGCAGGACTTGTCTAAAGGACTTGTCATGCAGCCTACTGATGTGGAGGGGGGTGGTAACATCGTTCCAAGATCACTCTCCAAGGAACCTGTTCCAAGAGGAGCTGGAGGACAGGAGGGGAGGGAGGAGAGAAATCTGAAGCTAGAGCTTGCAAAATTGAAATTGCAGAAGGAGCAGGCTCTTGCCAAGCTAGAAAAGGAGCAGGCCCTTGCTAAAATTGAGAAAGGAAAAGCTCTAAAGGAGAAAAAGCTGGCCATGGAAGAGACAAAATGGCCCATGGGCTCAGCACGAGAGACCTGCACATAACAGCCCAAAAAGTGGAGCCAAGTGACAGCAATTTTGGCAGCATGCTTGCAGTGTCCACTGGTGAGTCCAGAGTCCAGATCCACAAGGATTTGGTGCCAGTTATGTGGTAGGGATGACCAGGACGCATGGTTTACAGCCTATGAAGTGGCTCTAAGAGTGCACAAGGTACCATAGGAGTTCTGGGGTGGTAGTTTAAGGAGATATGGTCCACCGTGGGGAGGAAATAATCCTTACAATAGAGATAGAGGACAAGACATACTACACTGTTATGAAGGCCATTCTAGTCAGTAAGTTTGGGTTGACCCCCAAGAGGTTTAGGCTCAGATTCAAGGGCAAGCACAAGATCTCATAACAAACGCGGGTGGATTTCTTGGATTATGTCAGCAAGGCAATGAAGGGCTCGGTGAGGGGCATCAAGGCTGATGATTATTCAGGGATGCAGAGCTTCATTTTTAACGGAGCACATGCTTGACATTTGTTTTCCAGAGCTGCACCAACATCTCATTGATAGCAAGTTAACAGACCCCAGGAAACTTGCTGAGGAGGTGGATATGTGAGTCAGCACCAGAGTATCCAAGATGGCAACCGAGGAGGACTCCCAAAAGGGTTTTAAGGGTTCCCACCAGAAGGAGGGGAAAGATTATAACACAGAGCCGTCTAAATGCCCGCAAAACAACTCACAGGGGAAATAGTCTGATTCCTATTCCCAATGTGGCCACCAGAAGAAAAAATACCCTTACAAAAGTCAGCAAGTGTTCAAAATGAGCACCACCTCCCACCAGAGGAAAGACTCCAGGGGTGGCTAATGTAGTGTTCAGGGGGAGGAGTGTGTCCCAGTTATTAGGAGGGAGTTTAATAGGCTTACCCTAGTGTCCCTTGGGGACAGTGAGATAGTTCCTAAGATCCTTGTGCCCTCAAATACTACAAAGTATAGGCAATGGGTCACCATCAATGGGCAAGGTGTTGAAGCTCTGAGGGATACAAGTGCAGCATGACGGTGGTAAGAAGTCAGCTGGTGTCCCTAGAGCAGGCCATTCCCCATGCATTCCACGAGGTTGTGGTGGCTGACAACAGAGAGAGTCACTATCCTGTGGCCCTTGTTCCCTTTGAGGGCAGAGGCCATGGGAAACCAGTCCATGAATGTAGTCTCAGTGAGATGGATGGGCCACCTGTCTGTCCCGGGGTCCTCTGAGGATGGCATTGGTCGATGCCACTTGCTGAATGGCTCGTAGAAGAAGGACCTGCCAAGAAGGAGTTCTGTAGGGCACAATGGGAGTGTCCAACCCTTGAGGGCATGAGGCAACAGGCTGAGCCCAAGCAGCAGGTGATGCCACTGTAAGTTATCAGATTTAATGGTAGAACAACCTCCTTTACGTTAAGGCTCCTGTGCATGTAGCAACAAGGTCCCTGGTGGTCCCCCAATGCTACAGGGTCTTCCTACTGGACCTGGCTCATGAAATACTCCTGGGAGGACACCTAAACAAAGACATGATGTTTGCATGGCTTGTCCGCCACTTCTTTTGGCCTGGGATCAAGAATTCCTCAGATAAATTCTTTAGGACTTGTGTGACCTGCCAGGCCAATGGGAAGACAAAGCAGAGGCTGAAAGCTGCCACTTAATCCCTTGCCTTGACTGTCGTTGGCACTCCCTATGACAGGGTGGGAATCAACATTGTTGGGCTTATGGATCCTCAGGCTTATCCTGGTTCTGGAGGATCATGCCACTAGGTACCCAGAAGCAATCCCCCTGAGGACCATGATTTCATTTGCAGTGGCAAATGCCCAATGGGAATTTTTACACAAGTGTTTTCCCCAAGCAAGTAATGTCTGACAGGAGCACAAACTTCACGTTTGCATATATGTAATCAATGTGGAAGGAGTGTGGGGTAACTTACAAGTTCTCCACTGCTTACCATCCACAAAAAAATGGACTTGTTAAGAGATTCAACAAGATCCTGAAGTAAGTGATTAGAGGGCTACATGATGTCCTGAGGAATGAGTGGGACATCCTCTTGCCATGCCTGCTATTTGTTTACAGGGAGTTACCACAGAAGCGAGTAGGTTTCAGGCCCCCTGAGATTCTGTATTGGTACTCTATCAGAACACCTCTGAGTTTGGTCAAGGAAGGCTGGGAGCAAGCTCCCAGGAAGATTTCCCACGATGTAGTGAGCTACATGCTGGCCTTCAGGAGCCAAATGACTACGTTTTCTTTTCTTTCCCTTCATGTCCTTCCCAGCCCTGATGAGTCACATCTTCTACACGTTGTGACGAAACACGTGTCAGCTGGCTATTGTCAAATGTACTGATCAAGATTGACTTATAAATCTTCACAACAAGCGATACTTGTCCAGTGACTCTGTGGGTCGGATGGTGATTCAGACACAAAGTAAGCCAATTACTTATGACCAACAAGAAGTAAGCAGGGGAATCCCTCAGCAATCTTTCCTGGCTCAGTGCCACTTACATTACATTTCCCAACCTCAATATTTTCCAATTGATACAGTCAAAGCGGCATTCTTGTAGTCATAGTTTACCCTACACAATTATGCAATAAATGGAAACCACTTGCCTTTGCGGAAAAGGAATAAAGGTGACAATTGTACCTTACACCTCTCTTGTAGCACTTTAGCGGAGGACCAGTAGTGTGTTAAACCAAGGTGCTCTTGGCAATAATGGACAATGTTAGGTCATTATTGGATCAAGGGAAATCAGCCTATGATAGTCGGGTGATTATCTCTATTGGTGACAAGTGTAATTAGATGAAGGGGAATGTGGTTGACTGTCTTTCAGAGGTAGCAGGAAGTCTGCAGATTCACTGTCTAAAACTTAATGAAGACAAAACAGAGACTTTTCTGTTTGGCGGTGCAAGAAAAATCTAGAATGGTTCGTGGTGGCTAACGCTAAGAGGCCATTTATCAAAACCATGAAAGTGGTTACAAATGTGGGCTTTTTAATTGATGATGCAATTTTCTTGCAAGAACAAGTAACTCTGGTATGTGGGATTTGTTTTAGTCTATTACGTATCCTTCGGAAACTATTTTGATGGATCCCAGTTATATGGAGAAGGAATATGTTCCAAACCTTGATTATGAGCAGGTTGCACTATGGGAATTCACTGTATGTAGGCATCTTAGAGTACTTGTTCACATGACTCCAGACTATTCAGAATTCAGTGGTAAGACTTATCTGTAATAAGACCAACCAACTTTGTTGGTTACCAGTTCACAAAAGATTTCATTTCAAGCTAATGTGCCATATGCACAGAGCACTTTATGAGCAGGGCCCAACAATGCCACAGAAGAGAGTTACCTTTCATAAACCCTTACGGAAGCTTCAATCAATCAGGCTTTAATATCATGTAAAAGAATTAAGAAATTTAGAATGGGTGACCACTCTTGTAATTTGTTAGCAGCAACCCACTAGAATAAGCTTACTCAGAATGTATGTGCTGTGTCAGATTTGTTGGTCTTTTGGAAGAAACTGAAGACCTGGTTGTATCCACTTTAGGGTCTCGATTGGAACTGGCAAATGATAAGGTATAGTGCTAGATATCCCTTTTAGAATGAAAATTAGCTCTGAAAGTGCAAAATACAAATACATAAAGTTCACGCTTCTATTATTTTCTATGGGAGAGTGTTCCAGTACAAATGGCTGACCCTGTGTGATACTGTACTTACTCCAAGTCTCAGTGCAGTTTGTGAAAAGCAATGGGATAACATTTTTGTGGGTGGGTGCGTTTCTGCCCCTCCCTAAAGCCTTCGCATGCACGCCTTAAGCCCCATTACTCTTTCCTAAACCACTCCCATTTAAACTTGAGAATGCCTCTTTTCCAGCCACTCCCACGTTTACAATTAAGTATACGTTTGTGAATATTAGTGAGAATCAATCTTTATGAATTGTGACCAATTGTCATTTCTGTTTAACAATACATGAAATAGTTTATTTTGCCACATATAAGAGCACAGTATCCCTTATGTTTGACTTGGCCCATTTTGCAGGGTCATCCCAGAACTTTTTACTTCTTCCTGTATTTTTCCTGACCTGATGTTGGTGGTTTTAGGACTTTGGGCCAGATGTAGGTAAGTTCCATCTACCGATTCTAAAACACAGAATTTTCGGTAAATGGTATGTAGGTAAGTATTCGGTAAAGTTTGCCGAATCGGTAGTATTCGGCAATTACCGATTCGGTAAATACCAAATCGGTAATTCCCATTCATTCCTATGGGCCCGGGGGCCCATAGGTATGAATGGGAATTACTGAATCAGTAAATACTGATTTGGTAATTGGGGTACACGTTCAAGGGTGGCAGGGTGTAACATTGACACCCTGTTGCACCCCTGAATAGTGCATGGGTGCACATGTGGCACACATACATGCCCTAAGGGCATGTATGTCTGCCACATGGCACTTTTGAAAAAATACAAATTTGCTTTTTCAAAGGTTTTCGATATTTACAACCAACTTTTATTTGGTGGTAAATGCCGAATCCTTAACCATGCAATGCACTCATTTGAGTGCTCCCTACATTACAGATTCGGTAATTTACAGATTCGGTATTTTAAGGAATCAGTAATTTACGGATTCCTTAAATTACCGATTCAGTAAATTACTGTATCTGAAATGTAGCCACCTACATCTCAATAGCCTAATACCGGATGGTAACAGCCGAAATTCTGTAATTTCGGGCGTTACCGACCGGTATTGGGCTACCTACATCTGGTCCTTTATCACTGACGTGCAGTACTAAAGTGCATGTGCTCTCTATGGCATTTCAAATTTACCAGTCAGACGACTGATAGCCTGAAAACGGTCCCAGGATGCTTGTTTCCGGTCCAGGGAAGGCATGGCTTGGCAGTTCGGGCTGGGCGGTTCCCATGAGGCACAGGGTCAGACTGATTTGCATATGGCCGTGTCTGAACTGGGGTGGCAGAGTGAGCTACAGAATGGTGATGGATTAAACCCAGATCAGTTAACTGGGGGTGAGTGTTTGATTTGCTCAAATGCTCCGTCCATCTTCGCCTTTTGTATCGCTTTGTTCGCCCTAAGTTGGCATGGTATGCTCAGACGTGAGTCCCTTGCTCACTTTGACCCTGGATTTAAGATAGCCTGGCTGATGAGGGTTATGAACCCGAAACCGGTCCCAGGATACTTGTTTCCGGTCCAGGGAAGACATGGCTTGGCAGTTTGGGCTGTACTGTTCCCATGAGGGTCAGACCGTTTGTGTATTGACTGCCTGGCTTTGGAGTGACAGGGGCTGGGGAGGTGCAGTGGCTCCAGAGAGTCTGGATGAGTCAGTGCTAGGCTGAATAGGCCTGGTCTGCATTTGGAGTGATGGGAGGAATAGCACCAGCACCTGAATAGGGCTGTGCCTGCCTTCCACAACGACAGCTCCGACCTCCTGTGGTGTGTCTGGGGCCAGGGCTTACACTTACAATGGGGAGTGTTGTGTACGTTTTAAGTGCCCCCAGAACTGGCTCAACTTAGTCCAGGGCCCTGTACCAGGGAAGAACAAAGACTTTGTGCACTATTAATATTGCGGCTGTGATCCCATCTCTTTTGAACTGTGTTTACTTGGGAACTGGATTTGAAGAGCTCTCTAACAGGAGGAACCGCTGTGGGACTCAGCTGCTTCCTACTTGGAAGTTGGAGGAGCTGCCCTCTGCTGGGAGGCCCTGTGTGCTGGCCTGCCTGTGCCCAGCTATGCCTTGTGGATGCCTAGAAGTAGAGCGCTGCTTGCTCCCTGTTTGTGCCGTACAGGGGGAGACAGGCTGAGTGCTTCATGTTCCTAAATGCACTGGTGCTTTCATGCAAAACTGGCAAGTGCTGGAGCTCTAACTTTAATGTTCCATGTCTGGGGGCTGGTGGGGCCTTTGCATGCGATGGAAAACCTCGCTGGGCTTCCCTGACTGACGATCATTCATGCCACCCCCACACCTTTGCCTCAGGTGAGCAGTGACCGAGGCGCCGCCGGCCTTGCATTGCAGTGAGGTCTAAGAACTCCGAGGATCCGAAACCCAGAGCGTCCGATCTCCAGTTAGGTGGGCGCAGCTGGGCTGGCAAGCGTTGCCTGGCAACCCTTCTCAACACCGCACAATGTTCCAGGATTAGCCGCCCCGGAAGAGGAATCCCCAGGATGGGGTTCCCACATTTGCCGATCCATGTAAAGTATTGTGGGTGAGGCAACACTCGGGTGGAAGGCCAAGCATAGGAGAAGCAAAGTCGAACGAGACTTTGCTCCGTATCCTGCCACCAGCCTCCCACAGAGGAATCCTGAGGGCTGGGGGTTGAGACCCAGAAGAAGTAGTTTGGGCAGTGGCTGCCGGGGGCGGCTGCCAAGTAAGGCTGGGCAGCCTTCAGCTGCAACCTGCACCTCTCAGACCTCAACGATTGGTGGGTGGGGCTGAGCTTGCTGCCTATTACCGGCTGGACTGCATGCTGATGAGAAGCCACCCTTTTGTTTGGGAGAAAAGGTCACCTGCCAAGGAGGGGAAAAGGGGGCACCTCCACTCAGGTTATATCTACTTTCTGGGCCAAATCTTTACTGACATCTTGGGGCAAAAAGGGGAAACCTCAACGGAGGCCCCCAATTCCTAGATCTGAAAGGAATCTCAAGAACCTACTGTATTCCCTGTAATAGGGGCACAGATTCTCCAGTGCTACACGTTGAGGCTAGGAATTACTGTATAAAAGATAGTAGGCGGGCAGAAAAGCTACACCCAATGCATTTATAGGGATGGTGGATAACACCTGTTTTCCCTTCCTTGGATGGGCAAAGCACAGCACACTATGTCCTTAGGTTTTGATGTAGGCAGGTATGCATTGCTAGTCTTTGCATAATAACTGCAGCACATGATTTATGTGTTCCTAATCTGCTTGTGGTTTAGACCCCGATATATGCAAATTACCAGTAGGTTCTAGTCAGCCTAATATGATATGTCATGACAGTGGTCCGATTAGCCTAATGATTTATGTAAACCCGGTGAAGTAATTAAGTATGGGCGGAAAATTTGTTCCGCTTGCGGACTTTGCGTATTTTCCGCAATTTTGTGATCCGCGAATCGCGCGAAATCAAGGCAAAATCCGCGAATTCGGGAGCGGGACGAATTTTGCTCAGGAAGCAATTACAGGGTTACAGCAGGTGCCCAAGTTGAAGCTAATTTCTTTGTAACCATTTACAAAATGGTTACAAAGAAATTAATTTCAACTTGGGCACCTGCTGTAAACCTGTTAGTGCTTCCTGAGCAGCGATTCGTTGCCTACTTGCAACTATTCTCTGACCCTGCTCTGACCCTCGAAGCAGGGTCAGAGAATAGTTACAAGTAGACAACGAGGCTCCGTGAACAGGAAGCACTTACAGATCTAGATAAAGCAGGTGCCCGAGTTGAAGGTCAAATTCAGTAACTCCTTAATCAGCCCCAAAAAATCGTGCGCTTTGTCGAGGCTGGGCAGGTGTGCTTTCTCCCCATATCTACAGTCGAAAATTAGCTATGATGCTTGATGGAGGCCTTTGCATTTTTGACTTTCATGAGTGCAATCCCCATGCAATTCCTGTAACCAGTAACTTCTTTCTCCTCATCTGCTGCTCTGATCTGTGCCTGACCTTTTATACACATGAGGCATGTGAACTCGCAAAGAAGCCCCTCCCCGTTTGCGCCCCCACACACTAGCAGTGTGCACCGTCTTCCTGCCCTTTACACACTATGATGGAAAGCTCACTCAAGGGACCCCGGCGCCCTTCGGCGCAATGGCAAAGTTAATCAGCCCCAAAAAATCGTGTATGGGCAAGCACCGTAATCGGAGGCAGTTTGAGAGGAGGCGAGACAGTGGCGTCACGCTCGCAAGATGGGGCGGTGATGGGCACGCAGGGCAGTTTGGGGTAATTTAGGGGTAGTCTCATCTAAGAAGAAAGGCTGAGTGCAGGCACCATGGGAAGGGTGCCCGGCAACTCCAGGAGTGTCCTTTCAGTAATCAAGGACCCCAGGTGGCCACTTTTGCCAAGGGGTGGAGAGGGTCAGGGGTTTTCAAGTGGTTACCGCACTGAGAGGGGGCTGTGGGCTCAGGTCGGGTTTGGTCAACTTTAACACTGGGAGAGAGAAGACAGGTGGGTACAGAATGACGGGCTGGCACACGGTTGGGTACAGGTGTGTGTGTGTGGGAGGGGATATGAGGGGCAGTTTAGCACCTAAAAGCGGATTCTTCAAATACATAACAAGCAGACTGCCCAGCCGACAGCACGTGTTACAAAACATAGCAGCAAAGAATTTCAAACACAGTTCATGGGACATTCAGGTACAAATGCACGGCCCCTCGCTACAAGAGGCATGTGAACTCGCAAAGAAGCCCCCCCCCCCATTTGCCCCCTCCCCACACACACTAGCGGTGTGCACCGTCTTCCCACTCTTTACCCACTATGATGGACAGCTCACTCGAGAGACCCCGGCACCCTTCGACGCAATGGGAAAGTTAATCAGCCCCAAAAAAATTGTGCGCTTTGTCGAGGCTGGGCAGGTGTGCCTTCTCCCCATATCTACAGTCAAAAATTAACTATGATGCTTGATGGAAGCCTTTGCATCCTTGACTTTCACGAGTACAATCCCTGTGCAGTTCCTGTAACCAGTAGCTTCTTTCTCCCCATCTGCTGCTCTGATCGGTGCCTGACCTTTTATACATTCGAGGCATTTGAACTCGCAAAGAAGCCCCCCTCCCCCGTTTGCACCCCCCACACAGTAGTGGCCTGCATCGTCTTCCCGCCCTTTACACACTGTGATGGACAGCTCACTCGAGGGACCCGCCGCCCTTCGGTGCGATGGCAAAGTTACACACACATGGTCACTGGAGGCAACTCTTCAGGCCCTACGCAGCTGTAGTGTAGGAAAAGCACTATACATTTACCCAACGAGGTAGCACTTACTGATTAGCCAGTAGAAAGTACTTCAGTTAATTCGCCCATACTTAGAAGTCATGACGAGTGCCAGTGGCACAGTGTCATTTATGTGATTGAGTTCTAATGTGTTTTTATTAACCCTGGGGGTGGGTCGCGAAGTAGCGCTACGTATAGTTACGCGAAGTGCACTTCGCACTACGCGAGCTACTCGTAGAACTACGCGAACTGCGTAGTGCTATAGGAAATGCTGTTCGCAATGATAGCACAGTGCCAGATGCTTGTCTGCACTGTGCAATCATTGCAAATGTCATCTTGCAGAGTGCAAGCGGCCGTTTTCTGCCGCTCGTGTAGATTTGTATTCGAGCAACAGTTTTCTCAACGTGGTCTGGTAGTTTCTCATCGCGAGCGGTCGCGAGCATACGTGACCACTCGCAGTGAGAAATATGACCTCCCCGCGTTGAGAATCTCGCTGGGAGGTTTATTTTCCACGCTCGCGATCGGGAATTTGATGTTGCTGATCGCGAACGAGGAAAAAGTCTGTCTGGGATGTCCTTTTGCTCGCTTGCGGTCGCCAACTTGACGTTGAGGAACGCGAGCAAGCTAAAAATGGCCGTTACGCTACACTATGTGTTTTTGCACTGTGCTACGTGCAATTCGTGTAACGTGTAGTTTCGCAAACTACGCAAGCATAGCATAGTTTTCCGCCCAGACCTAGTTTTTATGGATAATACAAAGGTTATTTTTATATAACCTTGTGTGGAGTTTCTTTTGTGGTGTGCCTAGTGTGTCGCTGCTGTGTGGGTCTGCGGTGCAAACGCATTGTGGGGTTAATTTTATAGCCGAGATATTTCATAGTGAAAGTTGTTTTTCTGCATGTTTTTCTCCTCTGCTGGTGCAGACCAAAGGCATTTATTAGTTAGTGAAAGCACGTGTTATTTCAGAGATAGTGAGGCAAGGAAGAACTGGCAAGGATGAATGGTATTAATGAAGAACAAAGGGAGTGTTACCAGTTGGTACTATCAAACGAAGGTAGGAATCCAAGTTCTTTCTTGGGAACTGGAAAAGTACTGTGGTGTATGAAGTCATTTTTCTCGAATATTCGTTGTGCTTTTTCAAAAGTGACCCTACCTTTTGTTAGTGAGTTTCTCGTTTAGACTTGGAGAGGTACAGCAGTAGGAGATGTTCCATGTCTTTTCGATGAATGGAAAGACGGATTAAAATCATTAGTCGAGTCATCAAATCCTTTTCCTAATATTTTTGTATCGTTGGAACTGAAATTCGCATATGTTCTTTGCTGTACAGGACCAACATTGTAAGATGCTTTGCTCTCCCTTTGGTTATTTTATACTTCTATGCTTTTGAGATTGATATAACAGTCTGCTTTTGAGTTTGTAATAAACCTTTTAACTTCAAACTAATGACTTATTGTGTGGTCCTCATGATCACACTGTACCTCAAGATCTAAATTGTTGTTAACCCCTATTCCTCCTAGGATACTAAAAAGGTCTATTGACCAGATTCAAATTTGAAACTTCTCACTACTATATCTAAAGCCAAAACTCTTTTCCTTTCTATTTTCCACCGTAATGATTTTAAAATGCAGCCCAGCATGAGCACAAAGGTGCCTCATATCATTTCCTTTTTTGCCACAGATGTGTGATTACGGGGCTTAAAATACACGATGCAGCCCTTATATAACATTTAAATTCCATGGTACTGGTACATTTTCTACACCATTTACCATTGCCCTAAAGGGAACGTATGCCAGTTTGGTAAATCTAATGCAAAGTACATTTTACTAGGTAATCATTGGTGCTATACGGATGTATGTCGTTACAATGAATACTTTTACAACGCATACCTTTACAACGCTTTTTTAACAACGCAACATCCCTTACAACGCATGCCATTACAACGCATCTCTAAAAGCTACCTTTACAACGCATTCCACTACAACGCATACTACCTTTACAACGCATACCATTACAACGCATACCATTACATTGCATGTATCGTAAGTATTGGATAGTGTAGGGGTAAAATTTACTATTCTTACTCCAGGGGGGTGCAACAGTAGGGTAAGTGCTGGATAGTATAGGGGTAAAAAATACCATTCTAACTCCAGGGGGTGCAACAGTAGGGTAAGTGTTGGATAGTGTAGGGGTAAAAATTACTATTCTAACTCCGGGGGGTGCAACAGTAGGGTAAGTGTTGGATAGTGAAAGGGTAGTATGTGTATGCGTTGTAATGGTGTGCGTTGTAATGACTGCGGTGTAATGACATGCGTTGTAGTGGTATGCGTTGTAGTGACATGCGTTGTAATGGATGTTGCGTTGTAAAAGTTTTGTTGTAAAGGTAGTGCGTTGTAAAAGTTGCGTTGTAAACATTGTTCCCCATGCTATACTAATGTTAAGCAGTGGTATGGCACATAGCATTCTATATTCTGCAAAACCATAGAGGACAGGAAAAAATGGGGGGAAATACAAATATGAATGGAGTCCTTTTTAACAAGAACCAACTCCATTTTGAGGAGAGGATGTAACCTTACGGCTAGAGGGATCGCCCTTGTAGCTAAGGAACCGGGTTCGAGTCTTGGCAGGGACGCTCAACATCCTGTGATTCTGCGCAAATCACTTAATCCCCCTCCCCGTGCCTAACAAAGATGAATGAGTCGATCTGTAACAAAACTTGTGCTCATGTAAAGCGCTCTGATACCTGATATCTTCAGGTCGAGTTCGCACTATATAAACACTCTAAAAAAATTTTTTTTAAATTTGGGGCACCACTGGAAACGCAGCTTTCAATTTCCTTAATGCTAGAATGGCGTTTGGTGCTGCACATAAATAATAATGTATCACTACAAGCATAATGGTATGTGTTTTTGCTTTATGAGTCTTTTCTCGAAACTGTCAGTAAATGAATCTAGAAATTGTTTTAAAAAGGGAGACGAAACTCTTTAAAATAATCCAAATATACTTCTGTAAAACCATCACGATTCCAGCATTACAAGAACGCGCCGATAACATCTCACATCTCACCGTTCCCTTTTATGGAATAAAGAAGAAAATCCACTCTAGAAATGACTTTCATGTTTCTCCTTAGCCACATGTATTCTCGTATTTTCCTTACCATGAGGCTTTCATCAAGTAATAGTAATATGTGACAAACAGTGAAGCATTTTTGCTGCGTTCTCCTTATCCGGTCGAATGCAAGTAGGCCAAGTGTGGTCGAGTGTTCAGTTTTGCAGAAAAGAACTCGGGTTTCAAAACTGACTATCAATCCAGCACCAGGGGAATACAGCTCAATGGGAACTGCTTCCTTCAGTATCAAAGTTAACCTCCTCACTAATGACATGCACAGTCTTTACATATCCCAAAAAGGAATTCTCGTGGAAAATGTTTCACTTGTGGCTTGAAGTAGATGTGTTTTTGGAAAAGCAGGACTTGGTGGTCTAACAAGAATGGATTTTCCACATAAACCCTAACCAGAGCAGACCATTCAAACACAAAAAAGTTGGCCTCAGAACTGGGAAATGAATGTACAGCCTGTCTCTCTGGCGGTACCGCAGAACAACATCCAAACAGGGGCATTATGCTAACGCCGACATAATTGCTTGTGAAGTCTGAAAAGAAAACTCTCTGAGCAAAAATATGCCAAGATGTAAAAAAAATATTCGTGGGTATATGGAAGAAATTTCAAATAAATGCAACAGAAAATAAATAACTGAGGAGGTTCCCCACATCTCAGCCCAGGACCTGTTTTGAAACTGTTGTTATGATGTTCTATTGTTAGGTCGAATTATTTTTACTTGTTGGCACAGTATTTACGTCCTTAGTGGTTATGCCTCAGTATACGCAAGTCTTGCTGTATTTCTATTTCCCATGCCTTTTTGGAAACATTTTACTATTTATTCATTTTTCCCCTTTTTTTGCTGCTGTATAGTCTCAGCTAGGGCAGTGCGGGTTTGCCTAAGGTGGTGATGCTAAAGCAGTGTTCCCTCAGAAGAGTGAAGATATGTATCAATAAATCAATCACACATAATGTAAGAGAAGGAGCGACCACGGACGCTGCTGCGACAGATGCAGGAGTATGTGTGAGGAAGATTGAAGAGGAGCGCAGATGTCTAGAGGGTTGGTGGAAGTTCATTTGATGTTTGATCTAGGCAGATCGTAAAGGGCATTGTAGGCATTCATGAGGATCTTAAACTGACATCTTTTCTGGATGGTGAGCCAGTGGTGATCTCTCAGTTGGGAGGCGATGTGGGTGCATTTGGGGAGGTCCAGGATGAGTCTGGCTGCAATGTTCTGTATGGTCTTGAGTCTTCTGAGGAGCTGGGTGGAGATGACAGCATAGAGGGTGTTGCCATCAGTTGAGGCGGCTAGTGACCTGGGCCAGACTAGGAAAGTCTTTTTGGTGTTGGTTGAGATCCACCTGAAAATTCTGTGGAGCATGCAGAGTGTGTGGAAGCATGAAGAGGCAACTGCGTAGACTTGTCATTTCATGGTCAGTTTGCTGTTGAGGATGATGCTGAGGTTGCTTGCATGGTCAGTCAGTGTGGGTGTAGGTTCAAGTTCTATTGGGGTTTGAGTTGGAGGCAGTTGTTTCCCACTACGTTGGTGTCGCTGTCGCTGGTTTTGGCATTTGAGGAGTCCTCGGTGAGTGACAGGATCAGTTGAGTGTCATTTCCATAGGAGACTATGTTGAGTCTGTGGGATCTGACGACATCTGCGAGGGGGGTCATATAGTAGTTGAAGAGGGTGGGGGTTAAGGGATGATCCTTGTGGTACACCGCATATGATGTCTTTGGGTGCGGAGGTTAAAGGAGGCAGTCGGATGCTCTGTGTGCATCCTGCAAGATGGGAGGGGATCTACTTGAAGACATCTTGCTGATTGCCTATGGTGTAGGGTCTGTTGAGGAGGGTGTTATGGAGACGGTGTTAAATGTCGTAGAAAGGTTGAGAAGGATCAGGGCCTCAGTTTCTCCACAGTGGAGGAGTGTTCTGATGTCATCTGTAGCGGCGATCAGCGGGGACTCAGTGCTGTCGTTGACATGGAATCCTGATTGTGAGGCATTACGTAGGTGGTTTTGCTCCAGGAATTTGGTGAGCTGCAAGTTGATGGCTTTCTTGAGTACTTTTGCTGAGCAGGGGAGCAGGGAGATCGCACGATAATTGTCAAGAACGCTGGGGTTGTTGGAGTTTTTTTTTAGGGGGGGTCAGACGTCTGGGTGTTTTCATCTGTCAGGGAAGGTTGCGGTGGAGAGGTGGAGGTGTTGAGGATGCTGGTGAGTTGCGTGCTGATTGGGTTTGTTGCAAGGTTGTAAAGGTTGTGAGAGGAGGAGTCGGTGGACATCCCGGAGTGGATGGAAGACATGATGGCTGAGGTAGTGAGGGCGCTGAGTGGTGACCAGATGGTAATGCTTTACCAACAGTCGTGTATCAAGAGGGAGAGAGAGGACCAGATAGCTAGCCCGTGTCCCCGTATTATATATAATTTAATCAAAAAGAGGCTAGCTGAGGTGGGGGGGAAGGGGGTTGTTTAAACAATATTCTAGTTTAGAGGTATTCGTGACTTGGTTTTGTTTTGTCAGACGGTTGTGGCACCTGGTAGGTGTGCTCATGAAGCCCTCACCCACCAACCTAGTTGGTGGCATGCTTCATCATCGGGCCCACCCAGTGACACCTAACGTGTCCCGGGTGTGCTACGACGCCTGGTGACAGCGGAGCAGGTATATCACTGTGTGTGCGGTGAAGAATGTTTTGAATGTGAACCAGTTCTGCGAAGAAGGCACTACAGGTCCACAGCAAGCTCTGGTCAGTAATCCTGATCGACTACTTTGCCTCTTCAATAACCTTGAATAATTAATCCTTTAAACTAGCGTGGTCTTGAGAAGGGAATCCCCCCCTCTCACACATAGATACACTTTAGGGCGTGTAGACACATAGTCTGTATCACACGTCCACTAGTTTTAGTCCTGAAGAAAGCCAGCATATCCATAAGGCACTGGCTGAAACATGTTGACGTACCAAGGACGTGGGAGGTCGTAACCCGCCTCTAACGTCCACCTGCCTTATTTTTAACCGCTGACGGAGACCCAGGTATTAAAGTCTGTCCTCCCTTCGGGTACTGGGACCCCCGCCAAGCCGTTTTAAACTCACATTCAAAACATTCTTCACCACACACACAGTGATATACCTGCTCCGCTGTCACCAGGCGTCGTAGCACACCCGGGACACGTTAGGTGTCACTGGGTGGGCCCGATGATGAAGCATGCCACCAACTAGGTTGGTGGGTGAGGGCTTCATGAGCACACCTACCAGGTGCCACAACCGTCTGACAAAACAAAACCGAGTCACGAATACCTTTAAACTAGAATATTGTTTAAACAACCCCCTTCCCCCCCACCTCAGCTAGCCTCTTTTTGATTAAATTTTAATGCTTTACCAACCTCAGCCTTTTTGGCCAATGCTAGTGCAGGGAGGTGGCTGGCACTAACTGCAGCTATTGACAGAGTGGAGCTATAGACTACTAGGAAGGAAGAATTACTGTTGACCTAAGGACTTCTGTTCGGACATTTATGACCAGCTCTCTGTGCAATTAGATTCTGTATTCTTGGAAGTGTCATTAAACTTCAATAGATTATTTTGGACTTCTAGACACATAGCTCCTAGATTGGCACGGCTCCATATATTTTTAATCAGGCAGTTTACCTTCCAGAATAAAGTCAGTTCAAGGACTAATTGACCTGTTTTAACTCACTTGCACGATATCTACACTACAAGGACCCTCCCCCTCACTGCACCAAACGGCAGGAACAAAAGATCTCCAATAAAGAGACCCATATTGGGTGCCTGTCGGGCATTGCAGCGCCTGCCCGACGAGGAGCAGGCCCATATGATGAAGCATGACACCTAGCTTATTTGGTGTGTGATGGCTCTACTTCCGAAGAGGGACTTTCCCCTCTTGCAGGTTACACATTGTGACCCTGCACATAGAACCTAGTATACTTCTGACTCTATATATCTCCACGCCCTTAGGAACTGCATACCCTTTCTGTGTACAATAATATCTTACTTCCCATAAGGTAAAAGTATTTTTGGAGACCCTTTTGTCTCAGCGCCCCGTTGACGGATAGCCCTCAAATTTCCAGAAAGTAGCTGAGGTGGATGGACTCTTTTCTTGGAAAGTATCATGAAGATTATTCAAATACAAAAACAACAATTGATGGACAGAATGCATAACAATGTTATACATTCACCCCAGTACAGAGATCTGGGTCTAAATCCATTGTTATTTTGCTCACCATGCCATTCCAGTTTGTACCCAGCCATATGCAAATCAGTCTTGATACCCTGCGCCCAATGGGAACAGTCGAGCCCGAACTGCCAGGCCAGGTCCTCCCTGGACTGGAAACAAGCATCCTAGGACCGGTTTCTGGCTTTCAGCCCTCGTCAGCCAGGATAGATTGACTCCCATGGCATGGGGAGCACAGGACCCACGTCTGGGCATACCCGTCCCACTCGGGGTGATAAATGAAAAAACAATCGATGGACTGAATGCTAAACAATGTCATGCATTCACCCCAGTGCAGAGATCTAGGCCTACATCCATCGTTTTTTTGCTCACCCTGCCATTCCAGTTTGGACCCCGCCAAATGCAAATCAGTATTGACCCTGTGACCAATGGGAACAGTCCAGCCCGAACTGACAGGCCAGGTCCTCCCTGGACTGGAAACAAGCATCCTAGGACCGGTTTTGGGGTTTCAGCCCTTATGAGCCAGGATAGCTTGACTCCAGTGGCATGGAGAGCACGGGACCCACGTCTGGGCCGACCCGGCCCACTCGTGGTGACAAATGCAAAAACAACATTTGATGGACAGAATTCAGAACCATGTCATACATTCACCCCAGTACAGTGATCCCAGCCTAAATCCATTTTTTTGCTGCTTATCATGCCATTCCAGTTTGGACCCAGCCATATGCAAATCAGTCTTGACCCTGCGCCCAATGGGAACAGTCCTGGCGTGGCAGTTCGGGCTGGACTGTTCCCATGAGGCACAGGGTCAAGACAGATTTGCATGTAGCTGGGTCTGAACTGAGGTGGCAAAGTGAGCTAAAGAATGATGATAAATTCAACCCAGATCTGTGACTGGGGGTGAGTGTCTGAAAAGTTTCAGCACTCCGTCCATCATCTCCTTCTGTTTGGTCTCTCCATCCAAAGTTGGCAGGGTATGCCCAGACGTGGGTCCCTTGCTCACTTGGACACTGGATTCAAGCTAGCCTGGCTGATGAAGGGTTTTACCCAGAAACCAGTCCCAGGATGCTTGTTTCCGGTTCAGGGAAGACCTGGCTAGGCAGTGTGGGCTGGACTGTTCCCATGAGGCACAGGGTCAAGACTGATTTGCATATGACTGGGTTTGAACTGAGGTGGCCAAGGGAGCTAAAGAATGACTATGGAATCAACCCAGATCTGTGACTGGGGTGTGACTGGGAGTGAGTGTCTTAAAAGTTTCAGCGATCCGTCCATCATCTCGTTCTGTGTGCTTTTGTCACCCTATGTTTGCAGGGTATGCACAGACGTGGGTCTCTTGCTCACTTTGCCACTGGATTCAAGCTAGCCTGGCTGATGAAGGGTGTTACCCAGAAACCGGTCCCAGGATGCTTGTTGTGGTTCAGGGAAGACCTGGCTTGGCAGTTTGGGCTGGACTGTTCCCATGAGGCACAGGGTCAAGTCTGATTTGCATATGGATTGGTCTGAACTGAGGGGGCGAAGTGAGATTAAGAATGAAGATAGATTCAACCCAGATCAGTGACTGGGGGTGAGTGTCTGAAACATTTCAGAGCTACGTCCATCATCTCCTTCTGTTTGCTTCATTCTTCTAATAGCCACAAAGTTATTAGAAAACCCAAATCGCTCTTCCTAAGGAAACTCTGATGTAACTATCACTAGACAGGGAGAAGTGTGGGTACGTGCAAAAAAGTATAGCCTGAGGGCAAACAGTCCTGGCTAATTCCCTCTTCTGACAACCTTGGGTATCACCTTCAGTTGACAAAGAGTCTAGCCAGGCTGTATCCCAACGTACCTAATTTGTCATCTGGAAAAACATAAATACATAAAAATAAAAAATAAACAATGGGATACAAGGTTTCTCTTTCTTCTGCCTTTTTCTCTCCTCTGTAACAACCTGTACAAACTAGGCACTGCTCTCGGTCACTCTGCTTTAGTGCAGTACTTGCTCACCTGACACTGCTGACAATATGAACTACTACCATCAGACATGAGATATCATAGCTACTCCTTTCCTCTGCTGACACTTTAGATATACACTTGGGGAGCCTAACTTGTTGATTAGTTTTTATTTGAAGTCCTATTAGATTGCACTTTTCTAGGGGCATATAGTGGTTAACTGGTCGGAGCACCACATACAGATTTGTGTACACATACCACTGTGATTTTGTATCGCTGAGAGGCGTAAAAGTGTGCAGGCATCTGGTATCAGCATTTTCCATTTAGCAGCCATTTTTACACAATCTAGAAGACCATGAAGAAATGTTCTATGTGGCGGTCCTATGAAAAGTGTAAAATCTGTACCATTGTCCCTCTGTTGTAAAACACACCGGTGGGTGAGTTTTGAAGAGGGGTACTGCAAAACTATTCTACATGTCTGGCATTGATGCTTTATCACTCTAGACTTCTTGCAGAGGAAATCAGTGAACATGGGTTATTTTGTGAGATACACAGCACCTGCACAAATTACCTTACCTTGCACTCTTTGACTGTTAAAAGCAGACAGCTATGACTTTAACTGATAATTATTTGCTATCTGGGCATTATGTCACAACAGTGTAGGGTATATTCATGCTTCTGTCACTACAGAAGAGAGATGCCTTGCTCCCTATTGTGGAGACCAAACCCAGGACATGATTATTCTTGAAACTATTTCTTTCGGTTCCATAATGAAAGTGGCTGAAAAATACTGGTGCCCAGTAAATATTTTTAAGAAACAAGTTATTCAGGTTCTTAAAAATCTGAATAGTAGTGTGTCAAATTCAACCTACCTCATGAATATTACTAAGATAGGTTGCAAATGTTGCAAATAACTACAATTGGAGGCCATCGTAAGGACTTAGTCCCATTTTAGTTCTCATATCCATCAATCAATCAAATGGGATTTATAGAGCTCTACTTATCACCTGTGAGAATCTCCAGGCACTGGAGGGAAGGTGGCATTCTGTTGCAGTTTTGAGGAGCCAGGTTTTCAATCTCTTTCTGAACACCAGTAGTGTTGGTGCTGATTGAAAAGGTAGGAGGAGGTTGTTCCAGAGGTTGGGGGCAAGGTGGGAGAAGGATTTGCCACCATTTCTAGTTGAGGTAGACTGGGCCCTTGTTGTAGAGGGCTTTGTAAGTGAGGGTGAGGAGTTTTAAATGGCAGCATTTGCTGACAGTGAGCCAGTGCGGTGAGGGGTCATGTGGGTCCATCTCGGGAAGTCGAGGACGAGCCTGGTGGGCACATTCTATATTGCCAAGGAGACTGTTTTAGAGTTGGATGTTGACTCCTAAATGGAGGGTGATCACGTAGTCCTTGCAGCTTGTGATGAGTGCCTTGGTGATGGTGCTTCTGGTGTGTGTGGGTAGCCATTTGAAAATTTTCTTCAGCATGTGGAGGATATGGAAGCATGCTGAGGAGATGGCATTCATCTGTTTTTTCATGGATAGATTGCTGTCAAGAATAACGCCTTGATTTTTTGCATGTTCTGTGGGCTCAGGAGGGTGGCCTAGTTGGGTGTGCCACCAGACGTATTCCCAGGGGGAGGCAGTGCTCCCAAATATGAGTACCAGGGTTTTATCGGTGTTAAGTTTGTGGCATTTGTAACTGGGGATGCTGGTCAGGTTCTTGTGGAAGTTGGCTATGTTATGTTATAAACATTTATATCGCGCACGGATACTCAGGAGTGTTATGGCGCACTACCTTACTAGTGAGTTGTGGCTCTGACTGAAGAGATTATACAAAAAGCAGTGTTTTCAGCAGTTTCCTGAACAGCTTAGCATCTTGAATACAGCGGAGTTCAAGAGGAAGTGCATTCCAGGCCACAGCAGCCTTATAGGCCAAAGAACTGCTGCCCATTCTCACGCCGCAGAAGCGTGGAATCACTGCCAGGGACTGTGCTATAGAACACAGGTGTCTTGCGGGCACATCAAACTCTACTAGTTTCCTAAGATAACCAGGACCAGAAGAATGGTACAAAGCTGCATGAGCCATGGTAAGGGCTTTAAATCTCACCCTTTCAGCCACAGGCAACCAATGGAGATCATGCAAATGTTGTTTTATGCTTGATCTGTGAGAGCTATTCAGTAAAGCCCTAGCTGCGGCATTCTGAATAGACTGGAGTTTTTTCAGCTGGTAACCAGGTAAGCCAATGTAAAGTGCTATTGTGTTGGTAGGGTCGGAAGAAAGGGACAGGGTGAGTTAGGTGTCATCCGTGTCCGATATGACGCCCATGTTATGAGATTTAACCAGGGTGGCTTGGGAGGCCATGTAGGATTTAAAGAGGGTGGGGCTAGGAGAGGAGCCTTGTGGGACTCTGCAGATGATGTATTTGGAGCTGAGGAGTGGAGTTGAAGGTGGATGCTTTGTGTTCTGCCTGTGAGAAAGGAGGTGATCCATTTGAGGGCATTTCTTTGAATTCCCTTCTGGTGGAGGCCGTGGATGAGGGAGTAGTGCGACACAGTGTGCATCCATCCTGGATGGACGATCATCCAGCTGAGCAGTCCTGAAAGCTGTAGCCACGCAGGAGTGTACTAGTGTGGAAACATTCACTCCAAGTTCCTACTGAATCCCATTTTAGTGCAGCAAAAAGCTTAGAGCATGATTTCAGCATGGCAAAAAGCTCTGAGCTTGACAAACCTAGTGTATTTCTCGCTTAAGGTGTAACCTCTCTAGGCACAACTCAGCACCTTGACCTTGTAACCTGGAGATCGGGAAATTTGTTAGCCCCACTTTTCTCCAACTGCTGGGAAAGATCCCTCTGGTCACTCAGAGCAGGCTATGATTCCACTTCGCCTTATTGGTGTCAAAGGTCACGCTACTTTTTGTGTCCTTGGAGGGAGAAAGCAGGAGGTCAGCAAACTGATGCTTGTAGAGTGATTCCACTGGGTGCCAGGTTGACCTCAGGAGATTTCTTTCTTCCTGCACGGCCTTCCTGCAAGGTCGCCTTCTTCAAATGTAGTCCTTCCATGCCCAGGGATGTTCTGAGGAGGGGGTGGAAAGTCACCAGTACTAAGCCATGCACTAACTAGTGATTGGAGATTTTTCCCTACCAAAGCTAGTCTACCTTCCCTCCTTATAACCATCTCCTTTTGCAGGACTTTCTCTTTGCCTTACACACAAAAATATCACAAAAGTCTTTAGTGTAAGATGGAATAACCCATCATCCGCAAGGAGAGTCTGATTCTCTGCAACCAACTCCCATATTGTTATTAGGTCTTCTCTGCTCTGGGACTATCCAAACTGCTTCTCTCTCCTCTTTTTCTCTCTTGCTGGAGTTTTGCCAAGTGGTCTAGGAGGACTCTAGAAAATATAAGACGCAGTCCCAGCTGGCATCTCCAAGTCAAGTAGGGCCAAGGATGTATTTTGTTCCACCACCTGTTACTGCCTCCCTGGTGTCTTAGCCATGGTATGTGATCAGTTATTGCCAGCTCACCTGCATTCTTGGGCCAGAGGCTATTTTTCTCTGACAAAAGAGCCATAAATCCTAGTCAAAGAGTGTGCATTATTTTATTTATTTATTTATTAATGCTATTTGTAGAGCGCGTACAATTACCCTTAGGCGTCTCGGCTTTTGGAAGTATGATAAAACTGTTTTAAGCCAGGTATGGTTCAGGCAGCACAAAGTACGTTGTAAAGCTACTTCTCTATTAAAGTTATCAAAAATCTGATTCCAACATTAAAATAGATTTTGAAAGCTAAATTGAAAATTATTTTAAATTATATCTCAAACTGCTCTGTATTGCAAAGTGACGAAAACTGATTTTGCAGGAAAAGTTGGGCAGTTCCTATTTCAACCCCTATTATATTTCACTTCAAGAGCTAGAACTGATTATCTGAGCGATCTTATTTGCACAAGGCCTGTAATTTTGCGATTATTTGTTTGGCAGTCGAAGGCATAGTGGTTCACAAAAGATATAATCATCAATTCCTTGGCATGTGATAAAGGATTAATAATACCCTGGTTAGCTAATGTTAAAAAAGCACGGGGGAATTGGTACTGGTCATGCCTTTTCAGATCTCACCTCATGTTTAGATCTGGATAAGAAATGGGTGAGCTGTTTACTGTTGCCAAAGCTAGAGGAGGCCACTATGAAGGCTGAATCTTTAAAACCAATGGTTGCAACCTACATGAGGTTAAGTGCTGAATCCAGGACAATGACACATTATATAAGGGAGCCCATGAGTAACTGGGAGCACTCTTTATTATGTTGCTTTAAGGCTCACCCTCTTAAATACTTGTTATCCTTCCCAGCTGGTTTTCAACACAACCTCGATCTAAGGACGTGACCGTGTATGGGTACCTCAAAAGAAACAATTAAGCATTTTTTGTTTTCTGTAACTTTTATCAGCTGTTTGCCCAAAGGTAAAGTAAGGCAATACATTTTAGACGTTGTAGCGAGCTTATAATTTTCTTACACAACTTGAGGATGAAGAGTTCAAAATGTGCTTGGGACTCTTCCTTTCTGCAGCCATCCGCTCACGGGAATCAATGTTGTTTTTTTTTTAAGTGATTGTCTTATTCAAGTTTAGGCTTTAAATTGGAGATTTTATCATGTTGTATATGAGTTTATCAAGTCCACTGCTTGTTTTGCCCAAGAATTTAAAATCTGACAGATTAATGTATCTTATTGTACTGTTCTGATCGATTTTGCTGTTTATGCGCTTTTATGGCTGCTCACAGATGCATAAAGAATAACAGAGAAAAAAATAAGAGAGATAGACTGAAGATCACCATGACAGATACAACCAAAAACATCAAAGAAGGTCTTGTTAGAGCACAAGTTATGCTCTATTATTTGTAGGGGTGCATTATAATCATGGGTAGTCCGCACCCATATATGTATCCCGGCTCCTACAGATTAGAGTAGTGCATGCAACCAGCAATGCAGAAGAAGAACCAAAATAGCAGTTGTAATCTTTCTAAGTGACACAATGTCAATGAAAATAAAATAGCCTCCCTTGATAGAAAAAAACAATCCCTAATGGCATTTAGAACTACTGAAATATATAGATTGTATTGACCAAAGCCTTCAATGAAGAACCAGTAACTTTATATGCCTAGAGACTGTAGAAATAAAGATTTGTTCAGTTCTCAGATTACAAACCAACATCAATGTACAGTAGACAGCTAATAATACTGTTGACTTTAAATATGGCATACAACCTGGCTTAAATCTTTGCATAACCATGCACACCCCTCTACCTGGAGCCGCGCATATAACAATTTGCCCACTGCCTTGTACTTACCCCAGGCGGATATTGGAGAGCTGGATAGTCAGTGTGAAGGCTTAATTTCCCCGATGTATAAGCTACATTATTAGCATCGACTTTATCTTGCACTTGCCATGTGTACCTTTAATGAAAAGAGTTGAAAAATGAAAAGTGTTTAGTGCTAATTGCGATGAGTTAAATGCATTGCTTTGTATTCACAAAAAGGATGACCCTATTTCTACTGGGGAACCTAGGTACATACAGCAGAAACACAAAATGGATTACAGGTGGAAAGGTGTAACAAGTTCCATACTTTTAAGTATGTTTTAAAGTAAAAGTTGAGTAGCTTATTTCTGTACCAACGTCCTGAGAAACATCTAGATGTTGTGAATGCACACCAGAAAAAGGCCTCTAAAGGAAAATAAAGAAGTCCACGTATGTGCACAGACCTCAATTTGCATTGATCACCAACACTGAGTGACTGAAGTTTAAACCAGCAACCATGAATATAGGTGAAATAAATGACATTATAAACTATTATGGGAATAAGAACAGTCTTAGCAAACAACATTTTAAAACTGAAAACTATAATTACTCAACGTATGATTTCATGGAAAGGCTCACACAAGTGCAGGCTACATCAATATCTACATGCTCTATTGGGTCATGTTCTACTCTGTGTGTGCCTGCCTAATGTCTGTGCTTTCTTTGCTGCTGGTCTGTCGGTATCCTGATATCCGCCAGCAGACATATGTTGATGATCCAGGGGGATATTTCTGGGAAGTTTGTGATAAACTGCAAAAAGACACACACCTGCCCCAAAACCTTTCCAACTAGTTACCAGATGAGCACCTCTGCAACCGGACTCCTCCCTTATAATGCTGTAATGATGCTGTCAACAGAGCTAGTAAAATGCCATGACAAGGCCAGGCATAATTCAGGTATTTGTGCATTTGTCATCCCAGAATTCTTGAATCCCTTACACTTCAAAGTAACAAAGTGAGAAGAAGTGCAAGGGCAAGGAAACAAGGGTGGTGCCAAAGTGATAACCGACCAAACATCAGTTACCAATGTTAGGCCGTGCGTTTATTGGTATGCCGCGGAATCTCAGCCCTACATGATACTGATGATGACAACTCTAATGCTCATGGTGCTTACTGTGATGGAAGATACGTTGCCATGAATATGTGATATAAATTGCAACTATGTGGAATGTAGGAAAGGAATATGGCCAATGTACAAATAAAACAATCCACGGCACACAGGGGAAGGATATGGACTATAATCAAAACTAATTGTATAATAAAGCAGTGCATTCATGGGTGAGTCATGGGGAATTATTAAAACAAGCGAAATCTAGGAAAGAAGTTGCAATTCATACATGGGGAGTGATGGTGACTGAAGACCAAAATATGGTCAAGAGCTGGTGTGAATAAATGACATGAGCAGCAAGTGTTCACTCCTCTCCTTCATCTGGGAAGAAAGTCACTCCATAGGCAAGTCCAAGAGTTCGATCCTCTCATATTAGCCTCTCCAGCATCGGCTGTAGTGGAATCATTGCAAAGTCTAATATTAGGGGTAAAGTCAGTGAAGCACCTAATATTCTTCATTCACTTCTGCTACTTAAGAATTTCCATACCAAAACTACCCTTCATTCACAATTGGCAATCACTCATTAAACAGTGGAGGTGACTCACGGTTACCCACTCAGTGCTACAACAGGTTGAGGTGATGGTGTGAAGGCCCTGTGCATGGTGCCTTTAGTTTTCTAGCAGTTATTGTTGATATCACTGGGTTAACATTACACTTTTCTCAGCTGAGGGAATACTGTTGTTCATTGTACAGTGGTTGAAGGCACTGGTGATTATTCAAGGACAGTTACTTCACAGGTATATGTAGCTAGATCTCAAAATAATGATTTGGGTCTCAACTTCAAGTGGGATAAAGACAGTCCCAATAAAGGACTGATCATGAAGTGGACCAAACTAGATGCACATGTAGGATGCAGTGCTGGTAGTGAAAGTGGTAGGGGTTAGAGGAATGTCTCTGCTACTCCAGGTACAGTTTAACCACCCACTAGCTCCTTGACACTTGCAATATTGAAGACGGTAATGAGAAAGAATTTTGAGGCAAAAAATTCGAACTACATTAATATTGAGTTGTAAATATTGTGGAATGGAAATATTGAGTGCAAGAATATTGTTGTCAAGAATATTGATGTGAAGGTAAGTAATATCGATTTAAAAAATATAGGTAATTAAGATTGTTTGCAAAAATATAGTTGTTTAAAATATAGATTTTTTAATCAGTGTTATGTATTTTAGTATATATTTTAAATGTATGTCATGCAATTTTTTTGTATAAGTATTGTTTATGTTTTTTAACATATGAGTTAAATTTCTAGTAGTTTATTACATTTAATATAATTACATTTTGCGTCTTTTAATTCCCTAAGGGGATGTCTGTTTATTGGGGAATAGAGTAGGAAGTAATTTAATTACACTATTTTAATGATTATTTTTTATTTAATCATATTTATTTAATTGATATTTAATAGTGTCAATTGTGCTTTTAATTTTTTTGGGGTACATTTTATGTGCTGGATGTGGGGTTTATAGGGAAAAAGGTGGGAAGTAATTTATTTTTAATTAATTAATGATTAGTTGCTAATTATTATTAATTAATTGATAATTAATTATGGTGATTGTGTACCTTAATAGGTGTGGGTTGTAGGGCTAGTCGAGTACAGAGTGGGAAGTAAGTTATTTTTGATTCATTATTAATCAGTTGATAATTAATTATAATTAATTAATTGATAATTAATTATGGTAATTGTGTATTTTTTTAGTTGCGAGTTGTGGGGTTAATAGGGACAAAGGGTGGGAGGTATTTTATTTTTAATTATTTCATAATTAGTTGATAAGTATTCTTATTTAATTGATAATTAATTATGTTAATTGTTGAATACAATTTTTTGGGGTGTGGGTTTTGAGTTTATAGGGGTAAAGGAAGGCGAGTAAATACATTTTACTGAATTTATAATTAGTCAATAATAAAATGTATTTTAATTGTGTAATTAATGTTTTTAAAGTTCAATCTTAGGTGCGGGTTGTGGGGATTATAGGGAATAAGGGTGGGAAATTAATACATTTTAATGAATTCTTATTTGGTTTTTAAGGAATATTATTTGTTTACTTGATAATTAATCATGTTAATTGTGCAACTATTTTTTTTTTTACATTTTAGATGTGGATTCTGGGTTTTGTAGGGGTAAGGAATGGTAAGTAAATCAAGCAATTAATATTTGTTTTTAAATTAATATTATTTATGTAATAATTAATTGTGTTGTATGTTTTTTGGGGGTATATCTTGGGGAGTACATTAATTATAATTAATTAATAATGAATATGTAATTATTGAAAACTAATTAAATATTTATATTAATAGTGTAAATCTTTTTGTAGGTGCAGGTTATGACTTTCGTTGTGTTATACGGTGAGAAGCAACTAAACAAAATGTATGTAGTAATTAATGTTTTTGTTAATAAATAATTTCTAAATACAAATATTTATTTGTATCACAACATTTTTGTATATTATTTATGTGTAGGTATTTCTGATATGTATTTAACATTATAATATGTTTTTAAACAAAAAAATATATATATATATATATATATATTTAAATATTTATATATTATTTTATTTACTTTGTTTTTAAAATATTTGTATTTTGTTGAAGATATCTTGTTTGTTTTTAATGTTGAACTGACTGGAGTAGGAAAAGTACATTTTACCCCTCTGCTATCCAACAGTTTACCTACAGTTGCATTTACTGAAGTGGGAATAGTAAATGTTACCCTGCTGCAATCCAACACTTTCCCTACTGTTGTACTGACTGGAATGGGAATAGTAAATTGTGCCACTTTGCAATCCAACACTTTCCCTACTGTTGTACTGACTGGAGTGGGTATAGTAAATTTCCCCCCTCTGCAATCCATTGCGTTCTCTACTGTTGTACTGACTGGAGGGTGAATAGCACATTTTACCCATCCACAATCCAATGCTTTCCTTACTGTTGTACTGATTGGAGTGGGAATAGTACATTTTACCCCTCCACAATCCAACACTTTTCCTACTGTTGTACTGATTGGAGTGGGAATAGTACATTTTACCCCTCCACAATCCAACGCTTTCCCTACTGTTGCACTGACTCGAGAGGGAATTGCTTTTTTTTAAATTTTAAATGTTGTTGTTGTGTTAAGGGTAGTGGGAATAGTAAATTGTAATATATTTTAATGTTATATTTTATGTAATTTCATATGTATTGTAGTTAGAATAGTAAATCCTATTTTTGTACGGCAAAACATATTTTGTTACTATTGTGTTGTTTTAGGTGGGAGTAATTATGTTTACATTAATTTAGTAGAAACATTTTCACTTTTTAATGTTGTGGGAATTGTATATTTTAATTTGTAATAATTTATTTTATGGTGTAATTTATAAAATTATGTGTTTGATTTATAATAATAATAATATTATAGTTTGCAATATTTTTTGTTTGCAACTTATTTCTATTTACATTGTAAAAAATGTGTTGTTTATTTTTATTTTAAATTACATTGATCCCCTTTTTTAATATTTTATGCTTTGTTATATTTAAATATGTTTACAAATATTTGTGTTAAAATTATATTATTAATTAAAATATATGTTCATATATTTTGTTTTTATATATGCATAATTATATATATATGTGTGGTTGTTCATATTTTAAAGACTTTTGTTGCTGTATTTGTTCAAATATACATTTCCTCATATTTGTTTTATAAATTAAAATTAGTATTTAATTTATGTTTATTTTAATACTTTTAATTATATATATTTTAAATTCGATATTTAATCCAACCATAGTATTGTAAACTATATATTTTTTTAAATATTTTTGCACTTACCTGTTTAAGAATAAGGAGTCGACATTTTTATGTATTATATTTTTACCTCAATGTTTTTTACATCTATATTTTTGTGGTCGATATTCTGTCAGTGAACCACTGAGGACACAGTAAATGGACCTCACCTTCTTTATATATACTAATTTACAACTATGCCTTCTCATCTGTTCTGGAGCGAGCATCTTAGGGCCTATCCTATGTGTGTACCACTGAACTGAATATTAAGCGCCCCATTACGATGACGGGTGGACTTTGTCCGCCCCCAACCGTAACAGAAAATGGGAGCAATCGCCAGAGGTACGGCGGTCCCACGAGGCCAATTAGGATGCGCCAGCTACACTGATGAGCACATTCTGACCTTTAACATTGCGGAGGAATGAGCTGGGTGCAGCTCCGTCCGCAAGGTTAAAAGTGCATGGTTTGCATTGCCATGCACAATGTGACAGGCAACGCGCGGTGCGTACCATAAGTACCCCCCAAGTGCAGCCCCCCACGCCCCTGGGGGCCCTTAACGGGCCCCCAAAGCAATTTCCAACGGCCTTTCCATGGCGGCATCACCTCCCTGGAAAGGCTTTAAATTTGCACATTATAATTTGGATGACCATATTATGCCACAGATCGGCACGACAGGCAATCGTAACGATTGCCTGCCGGAGGAATAGTGGCGGACGGTCTTTCCTTCTGCTGCGGTACCCCCTGCCATACTAATATGGCGGGGGATAAAGCAGTTACAGATGGCGGGCGGATCGCCATCATAATAGGCCCCTTAGTCTGTAAACTTTGATTTGATGGGCTTCAAAGAATAGGATTGCTTGCAGATTTTTCATTTAGTGACATCCAACACTCGTTCTTCAGTCCATCTGGATGTCTTATCACAATAATGAGGTTTTAATATCATCCTACAAGAATATTCATTGCAGAATATTGTGCACCGCTGTAGCACAAGTATGCAGCGACGGCTCGTGGAGGGAGTTACGGTGGGGCAGGAGGGTGGGGAGGGGGAGGGGCAGGGTGGAGGTTGCTAAAAACCGGCATATGGATAATTGCAGGTAAGTAAACAATTTAATTAATAAAACGAATTTCGTAGCTCGCACTGCATTGCATTTTGCGATGCAAGGCGCACTACGAAATTCGTTTTATTAATTAAATTGTTTACTTACCTGCAATTATCCATATGCCGGTTTTTAGCAACCTCCACCCTGCCCCTCCCCCTCCCCACCCTCCTGCCCCACCGTAACTCCCTCCACGAGCCGTCGCTGCAAGTATGTATAATTAACTACAGATTTTGCATTCATAACCCCTCATCTACTATATTGTCTATGAAAATGTGTTACAGTAGGTGTAGATTTAGTACTAGTAACTCAATTCTACTTATCTTGAGAATTTATATCTGCAGTCAATATTCATGCAGGTGGATACTTTTGTCCTTAATTGTGTGAAACAGAACCTAAGTCTAAGACATCCACACATAAATGGCTATTGGTGAGGATGGGCAAAGTAACACGGGTACAGCCACTGGAGTGCTTGAAACACTATAAATAAGGCATCCCAACTGGTGGAACATTAATCGGTGTATAAGGAGGTGATCTTGTGAAATTATGATTCTGGGGAGTCCTACTATGCACTTAAAGGTTTATTTTAAGTTTGGACAGAGTGAGGGCAATTGTGACCTGCTGAATGTTAAGGGTCTGGGTACTTGCTCCCTAGTAAACACATAAACAAGAGATCATTAGAGGTTTTCAATGAGCCCTGGGTGGAATTTCAATAACGCTGGGGTCGTCAGAGTAATTCTGGCAATTCTATGTTACTCTTCAATGTAGAATTTCTGATAATAATGTGATTATGCCTACTTGTGTAATCAGACGTAATTTGGGGGAAACAATCCTACAGAGAAAGCACATTTACGGAACAGTTGCTCGTGCTGCTGCTTATGTTCCATTGCATTTAGCGCTATTTTCATTGCGCAAAATGCATTTGGGTGCATTGTTTACTAAGAAACTAGCACTTAAATGCCAGGAGTAAATTAATGAAAAACTCTACCCCAAGCGCACATTTAGGGTAAAGATGTTTGAGTGCATTATTCATGTTCTGTTGCATTTAGCACTATTTCTTAGTAAAAATGTATGCTCGCATCCATTTTGGACGAGAGTGGGCATTTGTGCACTAAGAAAATAGAGTTAAATGCCGAATTTCTGTTCTTACATAATTCCGTGGAGTCTCACAGAATTTAGAGAGAATTCTGTGTGATTACAATACTTGGAATTACGTGAGTTATGCCTAACCCCATTTTTAAAATAACATCATTATTTAATGTGAATATATAGTTCATCATTGATAATACATTGCAGTAGGGTTACAGGCTCCTTTAGTACTTCCAAAGAGTAAAATAAATACGCAAAGGCATGTTCATACTTTAGAATGGGCCGCAATATTATTTAGCCTGAAAATCAGTTCAAGTAGAAGATTGTGAGCAGAGACAAATGACAACAAACTGTATCCCAATATTAAAATAAATGTAGAAGAAGAAAATATGAAGGGGTTGTGATTTTTCATAATATTATAGAATGATTTAACAAGATTGACATACAGTTAGGGGGTAAGCTCTGTTATCCACATGACATTGAAATCCCTCATAACCGATCGTCTAAACTGTTCTGCAGGGCAAAAATGTGTGCGGCTTCTTTTAAATTAAACAAAATGTCAAGAAACGTTAGAATTTTAAGACGTGGCAGATTTGTTTTTTCTTGAATCAATTTTAAGCTTAGCAGTTAAGGAAATGCGGTTAGGATTCTCATACTTTAGAATATGAAGTCATACGTTAAAAAAAGTATGTACACCATCAGTAAACAGAACCCAGCGGTCGTCCCTTGGATTGGATGAGTCTTAGCTAAGTAAGTTATTTTGATTCCAGGAAGTGAACAGAAGAAATTCAGAACTACAAGGAACCTTCACGGCGAGACGTTTTCAGGTCTAAGCCTGCCAGACAGCTCAGCTGTCTGTTTGCGAAAGTCTGCAAAAGGCTTACTGGGGACAAGTCGATACATTTATTGGAAAGCAACTCTGACTATTGCTTTTCTTTGGCTTTTTGTTTTCACATTCTTATTTTCTTGTTTTCTATTCTATTGTTTTATTTGTTTTCGACTGTTCATCTTGTCCTCGTCCCTTTTGTGGAACATAGGTTGTTTACCTTGTCTCTGGATTCCTTCTTATACCCTTCCACAAGTATCTGCTTTCGGGAACTTTTTAAAAAAAATATTTCTCCATGAAAGTAGTAATGTTTGTAATGTTCTCTGTGTTTTCCACTTTTCCTAGCACATATTTCTTCATAACATTATAAAAATAAAATTGTTCATAACTTTGTCCTTCCAGCCACTCATTCACCTTTACAAACTTCGCCCTTCAAGCATGTCTCCCATGTGCTTTAACTCCATGTTGCACGCTATCTTGAGTTTGCCTCCACCCTCTATATGTTGCCCTGTCTCCGTTTGCTTCCCTACCGCGTACTACGTGTTGCTTCCCCCAAATGCGCCATAATTGTTGCTTTCTCCTGCCCACCCGTGTTGCTTCCACCTGCTCTTCATGTTTATTCTCCTGCCACCCTGATACTTTCCCACCCTCCGTGTTTCTGCCCTGCTTGTTGTTTTCCTATCTGCATTCTTTTCCCCCTGCATTCTTTAATCTACCTGCTTGTGTTACTTTTTGTTTTTTACCGATCCAACTTGAATCAGTAAACAAAAACAACAAAAAAACTTGAGTCATTTTGTAGATGCATGCATGCCTGGTGCATGCTTAGAAAATGCCGCAGCTCGCTGCCTTGGTTTTTTTCCCCTTGTTGATTAACCATTCTGCATACCATTGGAGATGACCCCAGCAAGGCAAAAACCATTGGCTTAGGCGTACTCTATTGGCTTGGCCAGTGCTTATTATTTGCAGCTTTTACTAATTATTGACGTCGTTTAACTTGTTTGCATTGGTTATTTAGGTACCAAGGTTACACAGGTAGTGCTTGTGTACAGAGACTTTAAGCAAGCCTGAGAGTTATAAACAGAGCACAAGTCCTAACAAATGTAGTGGGGGGACTGAACAAGTTAGGCAGTATGCAAGTGACCGCATGACGCGTGCCATCAAAGAACATGACGTCTCAACGTGTGACATTCCATGTAGTATCACAGGAAGTGTCCTCACTGGAAGTGTCACCACAAGAAGTGACATCAGACACTAAGGGGTCTATTATTATGGCGGGCGGAGGCACCACAACGGTGCTGGTGGTGGGGGAAAATGCATTTTTCCGCACACCAGCAGCGGTCCTCACGCCCGCCTTATTAGGATGGCCAAACATAGCCCATTTCCCATCCGCTGCGGTGCGTGGTGCACCGCCATCAAAGTGCGCCTGCCACCGTGGCGGTGGGAGCCAATGGAGATCCACCGTTGTGCAGAATGACGTCCCATCCGCCATACAAATCAGTATCCACCAAACATCCAGTAGCACCGCAGCGGAGAAACCGCCCAACCAGAGACGGCGGAAGTACAACAGTGGAGCGCAAAACCAGAGTACCAGTCCCTTCCACCCATTCTGACCGTAATGGACCCAGCTCTACACATCTTCCCGGTGCTGTACCTGATACATTACCAGCAACTCATGCACCGTCGCCGACAATGCCGCAGGTGCGCACATATACAATCCCACACACAACCACAACACACAACTCCAGGACTGATATGGTGTTCCTGGCCTCATCATACACCGCAGTGGGGACAGGAACACATCCACAAGTGCACCCACACATGTCCTACCTGACACAAAAGCACCCCTCCACATTCGGGACACCCATCTACCGAGATCTTGAAGTAATGTCCCGGTCACGTCATCACAGCGGTGAAATCGTGTAAAATCATGCGCACAATGCAGAAGGCAGGGTCGCCGTCAGGCATGGGCAGTGCGCAAAGACCACAGGGACACACCTCCACCCTCCACACACCAGACCCCCCACAACATAAAGGGACATGCCATGTGCCCCTCCTGTGCTCCCCCATGCACAATAACCAGCCATGTGAGTCCACACCCTGCACCACTCACCAAACAACTAGGGAGACAGCCACAGTAGGTGTGGCTGCAGAGGAACACACTGCATAGAAGCACCAGGCCAAGGCAACCCACACACCACAACACCAAACTCAAAGGCAAGGAAACTGAGTCCAAGCACAAAATGAAAACACACACAGATAATGAACAATCACCCAACTGGACATACAGCCTGCCAAGTCACACAGCCATACCCCACACTGATAGGAAAGGCAAAGTGAGGTGCAAACAAATGGAAGGCCAAGGAGTCAACCACCAAGCATGTGCACATCACATGCATGACAAGGAATATATAACAACACCCTCAGCCCATCAAATCACACTTGGCTGGCACAGTGAGTGAAGTCAAACCACAGTCATCTCAGTGCAAAAACTCAGGGAGACAACAAGTCAACCCATGTATAGGCACAGGGATGAAAGAAAGGGAATTACGTCAAACAGTGAACTGCCACACATCTGAATCCAACTACTTGACAGGAGTATGTCAGCAGCAAAATACACAGGGCTCATTGCAACAGACCATGACTGTCAAACACAAGTATGAATCCACACATATACCACCCCCTCACACCTTCAGCACACAACACCAGTGTCAAACACACCGAAGGGTGCCAATAATGTCCAGTCAAATCACTGACAATCAATCACATACCCTTGAGGGATCCACAAACATCACACATACACACGGAAGGTTAGACCGATGTATGCACAAAAACAACTGTGAAACACATAACTCAATAAAAACACACAAAACCACAACAAGACCAGACATGACTGGTGCAGCAAAACTATGGAAAGGCATTGAGAGCACAGACACAACAGGAGTACAAAACATCATCAGTCAAGAACAATGCACATACAGCATACCACAACACAAAACATTCATGGACACAAACTGGGAGAAATGGGCCTACAAAGACACACAGAAATACATACTACACCACCCATCAAGTCAACATGATGTCATAGTGTACCACATGCATGCACATGCACAAGAAAGACAAGAGACAGCTCAAATATGAGAGGAGGAAACACCAAGGACGCACCAAACACAACTACAGGAACCAGAATGGACTGAAGTACATGTGACAGACACACAAGTAAGGTACAACACACAGCAAAAACACATCTGAATGAAACACACCAACCAAATCATTCACACTGGCATGCAAATACAACACCACACAAAGAGCACCTGTCAACTGCAAGAGAAAACACAGCCCAAGCATTGCACAAAGCCACATCAGACACACAACAGATGCACATGCCAAGAAATCACATAGCAAACACAGCAGCACATCAGGAGATGCACACCAAGCAAGTACAAGGCTACATACACCCAAAGTACTGCATGCATGCCAAGCAGTGTGTGCACAACAAACGTACCTGATCCACACAGATATCAGTGACACACCATTAACATCCACGACAACAATCAAAACAGCACACAGACGACACCACACTCTGGAAGTCAATCAGTCCTTTAGTAAACACACATGCAGCTAACCCAACACCCGTGACTGCTATTTTGCATTCTGGCTCCCAGCTGCCCCGTATTTCTGTGTCCTTTTGCTCCTTGTGCCACTCGTTCCTCCCCCCATTTTTTTGTACCCCTCTTTGCTTCTGCACCACTCGTTTTTCCTGAACTTCTGTGCCCCTTTTGCTCTCTGTGCCACTCGTGTCCCCTTGTTTTGGGCCCTTCTTTGCCTTCTGTGCCACCCGTCTTTTATTGATTTTGTGCCCTTCTGCCTTTACTCCGTGCCCTTTTTCCTTCTGTTCCCTTTGTCATCCCTCGCCACCCCTGCCGCTGTGTCCCCTGTGGCCCAGCCCCCCCTGACTGCCCACTGCCCATTTGCTGCCCCCGCCTCCCAGCTGCTCCTCCCTCACACCTCCCAATATATGCCGTCCGCTGTGTGGCCGCGCCGCTGGCCCGCTTAAGGCAAGACTGTCTGCGCCCGTTCATGCCTGGACCACGCCCAGCGCCAGAACCCCTGGCCCCCGCACACACCACAACACCCGCCTCCGCTATGACTCCAGCACTCTCCACGCACTCAACGCCAAACGATCTTGCACCTGCTGCCAGGCTGCCCCGAAACACACCCAAGGACCCTTCTCCTGCCGGAACTGCAGCTTCACCAGCATCTGGCCCGCCAACCCGCCCAACTTAGAAACCAACTTTTTCAGATGTATCCTGCTCAACACCCACTCTGCCCGCAGACACGCCGTTGCACTCTGGGACCTACTCGACACCAACGCCCCAGACATCACCTTCCTGACAGAGACCTGGCTGACCCCCTCCTCGGCATCTGACATCGCCATCGCCATCCCGGAAGGCTATAAGATCACCCGCAAGGACCGCACCAACGGGGTAGGAGAAGGAATCATCATCGTCCACAGGAACACTCTCAAAGTCTCGACAAACACCGACGACACCCTTAGCACCGCCGAACACCTGCACTTCCAGAACCACAACGACTCCAACACCACCGTTAGAGGCACCCTCATCTACAGACCCCCGGACCCCGACTGCAGTTAAGCGACTAAATTACCGACCTCGTCAGCACACACACCCTCGCCTCTATGGATTACATCCTCCTCGGGGACCTTAACTTATACCTCGAGAACAACGATGACGCCATATCCTCCACCCTGATCGGCAACCTCAGACTCAGACAACTCGTCACAGCACCCACACACTCTGCCGGCCACACGCTTGACCCCATCTTCTCAGCGAGTACCCACGTCTTCTTCGACCACACCACCGAATTTTATTGGACCGACCACCGCTGCATCCACTTCACCTTCCGGAAACCCACCGCACACCACCGCACCCAGCAGATGCCTCGCCGCAGCTGGGGCAAGATCACCAAGGACCAGCTTACCGCTGCCCTCGCCCAGAGCTCACCCGCAGACCCAACCGACCCCGACGCCGCAGCACGCAGCCTCAGACAATGGATCAACAACTGCACCAACACCCTCGCCCCACTCAAGAAGCCCCCCAACACCCACACCAGCAAGAGAGCCAGCTGGTTCACCGAAGATCTCCATGCCTCCAAGCGAACCTGTCGCAAACTAGAGAAAAACTGGACCTGCGTAGGAACACCAGAAAGCTAGACAGCCCACAGGAACGCCACCCGCCAATACCACCAACTCATCAGATCCGCCAAAAAGACCACCTTTCGAGACCGCCTAGACCACAATGCACACAACAGCAAAGATCTCTTCAGCATCGTGAAGGAACTCTCCAACCCGAGCCCCAACTCCAACGACATCCCACCATCACAAGACCTATGAGACTCACTGGCCACCTTCTTCCATCGCAAGAACGTAGACATCCAAGACAGCTAGACACCGTCACCACCCCGGCAACAGCCTGGACCAACATCAATGACGAAAACACCATCAAGACCATGAACACCGTCCACTGATACCAGGAAGACCCCTGCCCACACCACATCTTCAACAAAGCCAGCAGCACCATCGTACCCCACCTCCGGAAAACCATCAACATCTCCTTCAAGACAGCAACCTTCCCGGAGAGCTGGAAGCACGCAGAAATCAACGCCTTACTAAAGAAACCCAAGGCCTATCTCCCTGCTCCCATTCCGGGAGAAGGTCATCGAAAAGGCATCAACAAACAACTGACCAGCTTCCTCGAAGAGAACAACATCCTGGACCCGTCCCAGTCCAGGTTACGCAGCAACCACAGCACTGAAACTGCCCTCATCGCCGCCACCGACAACATCAGGATCATGCTCGATAATGGAGAAACCGCTGCCCTCATCCTGCTGGACCTGTCAGACGCTTTCGACACAGTCTGCCACCGCACACTAAGAGCACGCCTCCATGACGCCGGAATCCAAGAGAAGGCCCTGGACTGGAACACATCCTTCCTCTCGGACCGCCTCCCCCCCTTCCGCTCCAAAGACACCGAGTTCATCTGCCGCATACCCCAAGGCTCATCTCTCAGCCCAACGCTGTTCAATGTCTACATGGAACTGCTCACCCACGTTGCCCAACAGCACAACCTAAACATCATCTCCTATGCCGACAACACCCAGCGAATCCTTTCACTCACCAAGGATCCTCACACCACCAAAACCAACCTCCATGAAATAATGAAGGCCTTCGCCGACTGGATGAGGAACAGCCGACTGAAGCTGAACTTGGACAAGACTAAGGTCCACATCCTCGGCTCCACCCCCTCGGCTGGGGACGACTCCTGGTGGCGGATGGCACTAGGAGCACCCCCTACACCCACCAACCACGCACGAAACCTAGGGGTCATCCTCGACTCCACACTCTACATGACAAAGCAGGTCAACGCCGTCTCTTCCACCTGCTTCAACACACTCTGCATGCTTTGCAGGATCTTCAAGTAGATCCCCACCAAACCTAGGAGGACGGTCACCCAGGCCCTCGTCAGCAGTAGACTGGACCACGGCAAAGTACTCAACGCGGGGGCCACGGCCAAACTCCTGAAGCGACTCCAACGCATCCAGAATGCCTCTCCACACCTGATCCTCGACATCCCCCGCCGCAGCCACATCACACTTCACCTGAAGGACCCGCACTGCCTCCCGGTCAACAAGAGGATAACCTTCAAGCTCCTCACCCACGCACACAAGGCACTCCACGACACCGGACCAGCATACCTCAACAGACCTGGCCACTACACCCCCGCCTGACCGCTCCGCTCCACAGACCACGCCCTTGCCACCGTCGCCTTCATGCAAAGAGTGACTGCCGGCAGCAGATCATTGTCCCACCTTGCCGCCAAGACGTGGAACACCCTTCCCATCCGCCTACGGCAGCCTGAAGACCTTCTAATCTTCAGGAGGCATCGGAGGGCAGTTAATTATGTATTTAAAGGGGGCGTATTAGAGCATGCACATTACTGAATTGTCGAGCCTCTGAGGAAGGAGGAATGAACCTCTGAAATGCATCAGGCTTATCGGCATGAAAGCTGCTAAATGGATTTGGCATGTTGGTGCACATTTGTACCTATCAATTGAATGGCCGCTTAGCTGCACCTAAGTAGGGTGTGTGCGTGTGCCGCTGGTCGGAGGAGCCGAGGCTGAAGCCTACCGATAACTGGTGCTTCTGCATTGTAGCGAGCATTCTGCAGTCATGTTCCGGAGGATACTGCAGTTGCAAGCGTCAGCGTCTGTGGAAGCCGTTTAGAGCATCGAGCGAGGAGCGAGGAGGCGAGCCGAGGAGCTGAGGAGCCGAGGAGAGGTGGGGAGAGGAGGACGCCATCTCACTCACCTTCGCTTTCAGCGAGAAGCGACTCAGCGTCCAGCCATTAGCCTCCCGACTCCTGCTGCCTGCCTGCGTGTATTCGGCGGTGGCGGCGGCAGCGGGGGAAGCTCCGTGTTCCTGCAGCCTGCAGCCTCAGCCACAGGCTCTCAAAAGAAAAACAGCGGCAGGCGGAGAGCAACAGGCAAGCCCTCCGGCAGCAGCCCGAGCTGCCTCGCGCAGCAGCGAGCCGCAGGCACACCGCAAGCGCCACACAGAGGGGGTCCATAGCGGTAGGAGCCGCGGAAAAAAAAACACCCACGAAAACACCCCTCCCTTCCTTCTAACCGGGAGCGTCCCACAGCGACAGGAGGGCTTCACAGGCCCTCATGGTAAGGTCTCCACAGCAGCAGGAGCCACAGAACCTTCACACTTGCCAGAGCCAGCGCCAGTGCCTTCAACAGCGAGATCCTTAATGAGAGTGCGGCGACAGGAGCAGTGTGAGGAGCCTCTGCCGAAGAAGAGGCAAGAATAACAGAGCTGCAGCCCTTGTTAGCATCGGCGGGAGAGGCAGGAAGAAACTGCCACATGAGACTCCCTCACACAGCACGGAGCAGAGACAGCAAACAAAGTAAGACACCCCAGCACCCCAGCTCCAGCACCAGCAACCTCGGAGCAATCTCCCCGCATAAGTCAAGGTAAGGCATGCTGGTCCCCCCAGGCCACACCGGTCCCCCTAGGGTGTGCACCAGAGGACCAGAGGCCTAGGACCCCCCTGGAAGTAGTAGTTACACGCCACCCGCCCAGCGCCCCTGAATCAGAAAAGTTGTTGCGCAAGAACACGCAACAGACCGTCATGAGATCAGGAAAAATAAGGGGGACACCGGGGGGTCAACACCCAAAACCTGAAAAGGAGGGAGAAGTAGGAGAGGACTTAATAGAAGACTCAACCAAGTACAAACTAGAATCAGAAAAGCCAACTAAGCCAAGAGAAAGGGAGCAGGAACAGCTCTTGGATCTAGACTACAAACAGGACACGGGGGGCAAAACAAAAAAGAATCAAACACAAACAAACAACAATACTCAGACCCCCACCGGGGCAACCGGCTCCCCTACCAAAACTATTAAAACAGACATCAAAAGCAGCAAACGGGCTCTTATTACTGATTTTTTAAAAGTATGTCGCAGTTTATCCCCAGGGAAGCAAAAGACGCGCAAGGCAGCCAACGAAGCAACGGAGGCAAAGGAGGCTACAGAAGCCAAGGAATACAAGTACAGGTGGGGCAGCGCAGACAATGAGACACATAAGGACAAAGTCAGTAGGTCAAAAAACACTGAGGACACAGAGCATTAGTTCCCTTTGTTGTCCAAATCAGAGGATGGAAGTTGTACTAATCCTATCAAGTGCCCCTCACTCGTTCATCATGGCCTCCGCCAACAGGCCATTCAGGCCGTAGTACACAACGAACAGGAATTTAAACTGGAGTCGGAACTTACTCCCAAACAATGGACCTGCCAAGCACAAACAAACCAACTAAGGCAGCAAAACCAACAGCTCCAAATAGTCCAACAAATTACTTGGCAGCCTTATGAAGAGCAGAGCCAGGATGGTAATCCGACGCTTGAGCAGGACAGTGACAACAGCCTTGATAGCTTGCACGCAATGCTAAACAACCCCGCTGACCCACAACTAGATCCATCACCTGTCCAGATCACGGGCCTAATAACCAACGTACAGGATCAACTTGCCACAAGTCCGAAACAACCAAGCAAGCAACCTCAATGCAAGATAAATGGATCACCTTTTAGACCACCCTACGAAACTGAACCAACTAAACTACTTACTCACCCAAAACCCCAAAAACCACCCTCACCAGGACGATGCACTAAGAAACAAGAGGAACAATACCCCAAGAAACATTGAGAAAGCCCATCAACAGGACCTTTTTGGGATCAGTTACTTGGCACCATGCAAACAATAGGATCAGCAGCAACTTATCATGCTGACAAGCTGGACACTCAAGTTGAGCTACTAAATGCACTAGCTTTATACGTGCAGGGAATAGATAAAAAACTACTCGATTTAAATGCCATGATAACAAAGGTACAACATTCTCGGGATTTCACTTATTACACGTGCCATTGCCACCAAATAATAGACAAGCTGGCAACCATCCCGACCATAATGTCAGAGTTGCTGGGGGCAGTAAGGGACACTCAATTAAATTCCACAACTTCAACGGAAGGAGAGTTTAAGGAGGTAGACGGAACTAAAAAGGATATCGTAATTCTTAATACTAAACCATTAAAAGAGGGAAATAACCCGCCAGCCACAGAGAAACACAGGGAACGAACAAATGAACATCTACAACCAGAAAGCTCAACACCTTCCCCAACTCAAAGCATTTCAATGAAGGAACCAATACAAAGCAAGGAACAAGAAAGCTTTGCAAAACCCCTTTCAAAACGGGAACGCAAACGCTTGAGGAAAGCAAGGAAAAGCAAAAAAAATGAAGTCACCACACAAGCTTCACTGACATCACCCCAGAAAAGACTCAACGAAAATAACGAAAGTGGCAGTGAGCCTATCAGCACGACAAATCATAAAAACTTGGCCTTAAAAGAATCTGCAACCACAAGAAAACATGACGGTAAAAATAAAACAAAAAATGGAAATTTGACAACTAACAAAATTTATGACATATTTAAGTCATCGGCTGAGAAGGAAAAGGACAAAGAAAAAAACAAAGAACTCGCAAAATCCGATACAACGCAACCCTCAAAGAACCAAACTATAAAAGAAAAAGAAGCCAAGGCACAGGATAAAATAACAAGTGTGAAAGGTGAAATGCGGACACAAAATCATACTAATGAAACGCAAAATAACCCAAAGCTTCAAAGCACAACAAAGCACATAGAAAAGATACAAGATCAAGTCAAACCAGCCCAGCTCGATAATATACACCAACAAGACCTAACAGAACCATTATCAGGTGTTCCAATCTATAATAATAAGGAACAATCATTCATGGCTCAAAGTCAGATAGAATTGATTCCACACTACAATTCTAAAGGTATTCAAATCCGTACCAGCCCTGAGTCATATAACATCCAGTGACCTGGAAAGAATTGAATTCAAACCCACCATTAGTCAAATAGGAGTCGAAAAAACAATAGCCACCTGGATAAACTATTCAGTCGCTGAACAGATTCTGAGGCATAAGGAGGTATTTGCAGAATGGGGAATAGAACTAAAAATGGTGGAACCTCCCCGTTACCCAAGTCCCCTACAACACCATCACTGTACAGAGGGCATGCTAAAGGGTGCAAAAGGCCCAGAGACTCATGATCAAATAAAGGACGATGTTAAATTCACAAGACAAATCACAATTACAATCTCACACCCACACAAAACCCAACGAGAGGTTAATCAACACTGGAGATCACCAAGTACACAAATAGGAGCCGCATGAACAAAATCCCAAATAAAATCAAACTCAGTGCAGGACATTAATATCTGTTCCTGGAACGTGAACGGCCTAGCATCTAAAATAGGGGAAACTGACTTTGCAGACTTTATTTTAAAGTATGACATGCTGCTGCTGCAAGAAACCTGGCAGACAACACATACTCCGTTCATAGGCTATAAAGAACATTTAAACCTAGCTAAAAATGAGTCAGCACACGGAAGAGCCAAGGGTGGTTTATCAATATATACGGCCACAGAAATCCGATGGAAAGAAGAAAACATCGACTTAGACTCGAGCTGGATGCAATGCATTAAATTCGAAGTTAACATCACATGCACTTTGATAATAATGAACATCTACATCCACCCAGCCCACAAGCATAAGGGGAGACACATCCAACAACTGGCCGCCGCCATCAAAATCCTAAAAGCAACACAACCACACGCCAAAATAATATTGTCCGGTGACTTTAATATGAACTTGATGCAAGCCCACGAGAAAAACCTTCCAAATGGAATAACAACCAGGAGCAATAACACAACAAGACGTGACACACTGGGCAAGAAATGCGCTGCATTGTTAGATAAACATGCACTATACACCTTAAACGGTCGAGGCCCGCAAGATAGCCCCGCAGCTTTCACAAGAGTGACGGCAAAATCAGCAGCAACCATCGACTTCACCTTAGCCGACCCAGATTTATTCTGCAGTATTACAAACTTTCACATAATTGAAAGAGTAGAAAGCGACCACTATCCCCAATCATTCACACTAATTGATTTCAGGGAAAAGTCTTTGCCATCAAATGCGCTGACGCATTTTACTCGACTGTACAATTTAAATCGTCTAACATGGAATGAAAACAGTGTTCATAAAATCATGGAGTCTTGCATAGATTACCTGACAACTACTGGAGCAAAACCAACGGGGATAGAGACTTGGGAGTCCTTAATTGAAAGCTTGCCCAGAACGTTTATACAGAGCTCCAAAAATCAAAAAGCGGCCCGGATCAACGTGTCAGAATGGTACACAAAAGCGCTAAGGATAAAAAAACTAAAATTAAATAAAGCATTGAGACAACTGTGAACTCACGGTCAACAACCCCACCAGGAGGCCCTGACAACAATTAAACAAATGAAACGTGACCTGAAAAAAGAGACTTGAGAAGCCAAACGCAAATACAACGAGCAGCTCTGGACCAAAGTGCTCCATGCAAGCCGACAACAAAATTCTAAGCAGTTCTGGGCCCAGATTAATGTCCTATCTAACGGAAAAAATCGGCACTTCAACTCTGATATAACCGAGCATGCATGGCGAGATCACATAGAAAATATATATAATTCACAAACGCCCCCCAGAATAATCACAGAAACCGAAACAGGGAAGGCGATACAAAAACACCATAGTACCATCAGCGAGATCCCAACAAGAGAGCAGAGGAAGGTAAAGACACCGCAATGAACCTCGCAGGTCCCACATTATACGACCAGCAACCTGTACCAGAAACATCACAGCAACCCACAAGAAAAACAAAAGGAAGGAAAATTGCAGCAAAAACATCTGGAAACATCAGGGTCAGTCCAATCAGTTGTTGACAGCCAGATCTCACAAAAACAAATAATGTGTATTATAAAAAAGCAGAGATCAGACGGGGCGCCGGGACCCAATGGTCTGTCAAACGCCCTATTTAAAAAAGACTCACAATTTTGGTCCAAACATCTGGCTATACTATTCGACAACATTTTGGAATCCCACACTATCCCCAACTCCTGGTGAGGAAGCATATTGCACCCAATATTCAAATCAGGGGCTCGTGCAAATCCCTCAAATTACAGGCTTATAGCCCTTATAGATGTTGAGGCAAAAATATACGCATCAAACTTGCTTAAGGACCTAGAAGATTGGGTGATAACATCAAACTGATCCCCAACACACAGACAGGTTTTCGAGCCGGAATGGGCATTTTAGCAAACATTTCTGCCATCACACTTCAGGCCAGTCAATCCATCACAAATTCCAAAGTATTGCATGCATGTTATGTAGACCTCAAGGCGGCCTTCGATAAGGTACCTAGACAAGCCTTGTGGGCAAAAATGGAATCTTGGGGCGTACCTACAAATTTATTGAATCCAATCATTGACCTCTATTCGGAAACATGGGTTCAAATAAAATGGGAGACGGTCGAAGCCTAACAAACAAAATCACTACAATCAAAGGCCTAAAACAAGGATGCGTTCTGGCCCCCTGTTTATTTAATATATACACAGCCGACCTAGACAACTACCTACGTTCAACATTAGGCGATCCTCCTAAACTGGGGAATGTGAGAATAGCAAGTTTACAATATGCAGATGACATAGTGTTGCTCTCCCAAACGGCCCGCGGCCTACAACGACTAATAAATAAATTGGCAGAATACATAGACGTAAACCAACTACAGATAAACTTTAAAAAAACAAAGGTCATGTGTTTTTCCAGTCCAAAGAAAAAAATACCAAAAGTCATTTGGACAATTAACAGCAACAGTTTGGACCGCGAGGAGACATACAAGTATTTGGGATTGACTTTGGATAGCCATCTTAATTACAAGCAACACCAAGAACATCGGAAAACAAAAGCTAAACAATTATTGTTTGCATTTAAAACCTTGCCAAAAAAACTCAGTGACAGTTCCACTACTCACTTATTAAAGGTTGTGGCATCAAAATGTTTACCTGCAATTACATACGGCTCTGAACTATTAAATGTAAAGGATGCAACATCCTTGAATATCGCCCAAACAAGTCTCTTCAAAAAACTGTTCAACATCCTGCGCAATATCTCACAAGACCGGATAAGACTTGAATTCGGGCTAAAGAATCAGACCATGGCAAGACAGGGAGCACTGGTCAAATATTATTGAAGAATGCGAGCAGCAGAGGACGACTCCCCGGTACATTGCTGTTGGCTGGAAGTCGAAAAGCAATCAAAACTGACCAACTCGATTCATTCGTTCCTAAAAAAATCGATTGAGGCTTTAAAGTTAGAGGAAGTATGGCAAACAATACCGTCCTACTCAGAGTTTAAACAACTGGTCAACAAAACAGTTAACCAAATGTCCTAGGACCAGGATAAAGCTACGCTGTCCAAGAAAACAAACGCATGGACGGTGCTCCCGACATATAAAAAGCTAAAGCCCCAACCTTCTGGAACACTTCGCAAACCGAATGAAACAGCAATTAATTCTACTGAGACTGGGAGTGTATCCTACCAAAGATTTAACTCCTAAATGGAAACGCACCAGGCTCTCAATGGATTGTCGCCTTTGCGGACATGGTGATGAATCAGTGCTCCACCTACTCTGTATTTGCCCGGCACTATTATCCGAACGGAAAAAACTGCTGCGGCCGTTGCTGAAAAAAGAGCAGATAAGGACATGCAGATCCGCAGTAATAAAATGTTTAGGAGGGTCAACAGTGCAACTGGCATGTAAATCACTAAAGTTTTTAAGACTCGCTGCAAAAGCGCTAGAAAGGAAAGATATAGAACTTGATTCAGAAAATGCTTAGACATTCACTACAAAGCAAACATAAGCAAAAGAATCAGACTCCTCAAGCCAGATCAACTTTATAAGACTAAAAGGCATTAACCGTACTATCTTCCTTTACTTATCCATGTTTTAATAATCAAATGTTTTAAATGGAATTTTATCAACTAACTAGTGTTTATACATGAATTTTAAATCGCAAGTGTTTACGTGTTTTTAGCGGTTAATCCGCTCTTTGTATGATTTAAACCAAATCAAATAAAGTATTACTTACTTACTGTACCTAATACAAGGCTTTACAGCTGCTTGCAGTCTGAGTGCATCCTTAAACTGTTGGGCAACCTTGGAGCATGAATTAATATATATATATATATATATTTTTTTTTTTTTTTCAAGGTGCACGGCTGATGAGGAGAATACAAAAAGTTATGGCGTCCTGGGGCCTACTGGTAGGTATATAAAAAACTTGACAAATATGAATGATGACACAGAACTTCCTAAAGGGAGCGGATCGCTCTAATTAAGGACTTCTAGTCCCGGCATGCACTACAGCGAGACTCACTAGCGCAGCCTATCAGGGGCAAGGCATGCAGCTAATAAGTAAATCAGAGCCATTTGCGCATCATACAAGAGTTGCCTATGATGAAGCCTCGAAACGCGTTAGGCTGGAATCTGAACTCAGAACGCTAATGCTGGTTTTCCTTTAAAAGTAACCCGAGGGTTTCATCAGCAGTGGAGTGCGTCCCCGCTCGAATGAGCACTTTGGGAAAAAAGTATTGACACAGCAGCCCTCCCATGGAGGGCAGCACAATCTCTGAACTTGTTGATAGGCTGTGGCTTGGAACTGTGCCAAACTTGCTGAACAGTACAGCTGATGAGGAGAATACATACCTATATGGCATCCTGGGGCCCACTGGAGGGTAAATAAAGCAATTTTTTTTTATGGAGCTGAGCTTTGGATACATAGATACATAGATTCATGATCTATTCAAAAGACATCGATGAAAACTAGTACATAATCAATTTGATAGCTTCCATTTTCAAGATAAAACTTTAAAAGCAAAAAAGAAAAGTATTTAACTGTAGCAGTAAATATCATCATCATCCAACACTGACCTTGTGCAAATCATTTAGGATAAAGTGCAATAACCAATGCGGTTACAAGTTTAAATAAAGTGCAGCAGTGTAAAGTGCAAATGCTTCTAAAGTGCAATACAATACAGCTACAGCATCGATATATAAAGTGAATACTACAATCCCTCCTTCGACTTTTCGAGATCAATAAAAAACTTCCAATTCTTTTCAAATTGCCTGGATGCCCGACCCGTCTGGCGTAAGCTTTTTCAAATTCTCGGGTCCTTTTAATTTTGGTAAACTATTTCAAATGTGAGGGTACTTCACTAGATTTCCAATTCTGGAGAATTAATGAACAAGCTACAGTACAAGAAATCAATAGAAAGGTTTTCTCAGCCTCCGATAAAATCATTCTATCTCAATAGAATCCGAATAACGCAGCCTCTGCCTCGAGTTAGACATTCTTCCCAATTGTTGACTCAATGGCAGCAAAAATTGCCTCCCGAAGGGTCTCAGCCGAGGACACCCAAAAAAATATGATGCCAACCACCTTCCCCGTCTGCCTGGCAGCGGAAGCACTTATTCTAAACTCCCGGAAATCTGTTTTTTTTTAAAGCGGCCGGAGTTAAATAGGAGAGCCATCGTGATAGGAAGGACATCATTTTGAAATACGCTGCATGCAAAGATTTGCTTCCTAAATGGCATATGGCCGCCCAGTCATTCAGGGAGAGGGTCTCTCTATCTATTTTAGCTAAATGGCTCTCCAACACAGAAATTTGACCCTGTTTATGTATTAACCGGTACCAGCTCCCCACACCGCTCACTCTAGCCCCATAGAGAACTATCATCAGTTGATCTGGGGTGTCCAAAATACTGTTCATTTTTTTAAAAAAGTGGACAATTTGTAAATATTCAAAAAAAGTGGGTTTGCAATGGCTTTCTGCCCTGGCCATTACCTCTTGCCAAGAAATCACCCTATTTTGAACTATAAAATGTCTCAACTCGAGTAGTCCACAGCTTTCGCAATTACTAATGTGTCTAGATCAAAGCTGGAGACCAAAGCTGGAAATTTCTCTCAATTTTAAATATTGGAGACCCGAGGAGCCCGTTTTTTAAAAAAATGACTGAAGTCTAGAAGCCACGTCCTTCAAGGTCTTATACCTAGTTTTTTTCGGGAGTTTGGTATATAAAAGACTTGACAAATATGTATGATGACGCAGAATTTACTAAAGGGAGAGGATTGTTCTAAATAAGGACTACTAGTCCCAGCATGCACTACAACGAGACGCACTAGGAAGGTCCACTGGGAACAAGGCATGCAGCTAATAAGTAAATCAGAGCAATATGCGCATCATACAAGGGTTGCCTATAATTAAGTGGCGGAAGCCGCGAAACGCGTTAGGCTGGAATCTGAACTCTGAACTCTAAAGCTGGTTTTCCCTTAAAAGTAACCGGAGGGTTTCAGCAGCAGTCGAGTATGTCCTCGCTCGATTCGGCACTTTGGGAAAAGAAAAAAATATGTATATAGAACACTCGCTAGTAGGTAGTTATATTTACGACCAAAGTTTCCATAGGAAAAGCATTTTTTGTATTGCCAATAACTTTAGTGCCGCTAGAAGAATCTTCATGAACATTTCAAAAATATTACCCTTTATGGTTCAGCTGCTGTGTTGAAAGATTCGGGATGATCTCTCAAGCGGAGGCTGAGAAAAAAGGGAGGTCCTAAAATGCGTTTTCCCCATGTTATGTCTATGGGGGATTTTTATTTTTGAACAGCACTACAGACCGATCTGCTGATCGTAATTACACCAAATTTAGCAGAAAGCTAGATGTTGCTCCTGAACGCATGTTTTTGTGATTTGGTTTTAATCCGTTCAGTAGTTTCGGAGATAATCAAGTTTAAACAATATAGATATATGGGAGCCCAGCTGCCCACTGGAAATCTACTGAAATTTGACTGGCTGCCAAAATTTCAACCAGGAAGTGTTTGTAGCCTTTTTGGGACTTGGCTTAAGGCCGACTCCCAGGAAAAAAAAGTAAAAGAAAAAAAAGGGGGCAGTGTAGGAATACCCTGAGCCCCCAGATATGGAGGCGGGGTCCCCGTTGGGGTTTAAAAGCTTTTTTTAATGTTGCAGTGGATTTGTGGGTTGGTCTGCAAATCTGTAACAAAATTTAAAAAAGCCCCTGGGTAGGCCAAATCCCAGGGGCATGCTAAAAATAAATGAGGGGGTGCATGGGGCCTCCCTCCTAGGGTTTCCTTAACCCCTTGCCCACGGCCGGAATTCCGCTCCTGTGTGGCACATTCCGATCATGGGCGTGGTCATGACGGCCCCCAGCCGTCATCAGCGCGCACGAGCACTGTGTGCCATGACGGCTGGGGACCGTCATCAGCATGGAAGGGGTTAAACAGTGTTAACTGCCACCTCCCCAGGATTTCCTATTGTATTATGTGTGGCCCGCACATCACCCCCGCACCATGGGGACTACAATCTCCCTGAGACTTGCTTCTTTAATAAATGTGGAGGCTCTTGGATACCATCCCGGCTGGGGGACCACCAACTCTGGGACTTTAACTGTTATTAGTGGAGGGCCCACATGGACCCCCCAGCTCTCTGGACCACCACCTCCATGTGGCTTCACATACATTGAATATCGGGGGCTGCCCGGGGACCATCACCTCCCTTGGGCATCCTCATACAAAGGACGGGGGCCATGTGGTCCTCCCTCATGGAGCATCAAGCCATAGATTGCCCTAGGGCCCGCCACCCCCCAGAGCTGGCCCCAGCAATGTCCTGAGATGCTCACCCCAGGACATTGCAGTTTGCTATGACCTGGCTGGAGCACCACTCCACAAAGCCATAGCAAACACTGCTCCGCTTTTAGTAAGCATGAGCTGAAAATGCTTCTCGCTTACTATAAGCAGAGCAGAATTGCTTTCACACACAGGGAGCTGCATGTTAGCAGCTCAATTGTAAAACCAATGCAGGCTCCGCAGGAGGCACGGAAATGGCAGGGACCCCAGAGGACTTCAGTGTCCCCCAGCAGTCCTCAATATTTAAAAAGTGAGTGCCCTGGGTGGGACCAGGGATCCCACATCACAGGCCAGGCACCAGTGGATAGAGTCCCCGGGGTCAAAATTGGCCCAGGAAGGGGGGCCCGAGGGCCCCCACCCTGTGAAAAAAAAATACAGACCCTCGGGGTGGGGTCCTGAGCCCAAATTCGGGTCGGGAGAGGGGCCGCATGGACCCCCTCACCCACTGAAAAAAGGTTGGGCACCGGGTCATGGCATCCCAGGGTGCGAAAAAGGCCCAGGGAATGGAGGGCCACGCAGCCATCCTCGCTTAATTATTATTATTTTTTAAATATCCGGCAAGATGCCAAAGGCTACGCCCCCTTCACCACCACTCTGCAAACAAGCCTCCTAGCTCAGTGGTGGTTGGGGGATAAAGTTCCCTTAGATGCTGAGGGTCCTGTGGTCCAGGTACCCCCTCTGTTACCTCTAGTAAGCCAGAGACAGTGGGATTGGTGAGAGGCCTTGGAGGCCACGTCCCCCTTTCTCCACCACTCTGCAAACGCGCCTCCTGAAAAAACCTTAGAAATACACTTAAAAAATCAAAGGTTATCGGGTTGTTATAGTTAGGAAATAACTTTTTTAAAACATAGAAATTCACTGAAAAAAGAAAGGTTACAGGGACATTATAGTTAAGATATAGAATTTAAGAAAACCCTTGAAATCCACTGAAGAAAAAAGGTTTCAGAAACATTTTATAAAAATTCAGCAGTTATAGTTACCACAGCTAACTATAACTTACACCCCTCAATGCACTGCTTAAGACCTCACATATTACATCACTCATGACAACACAGTTAACGTCTCAAATGACCTTTGCATTCTAGTAAGGTGGGCAGGGCCAAACTGTGAAATTTCTAAGTGAACTGTACATTTGAATATTTGTAGCAATTTAAGGGGTCAACAATGGTCTATGCTCTCACCAGGTAAGGATAAGAAAAAAACACTTGTCACAGTCACTACAGATGGCCTCCAATAGCTCAATGATGCATTCAACTCCATGAAGCATTTCAGATCATCTTTCAATTTCGTATTGCAGAGAAAACACAATCGCTTTGCCTTCGCCAACTCAGGAGTTAGAATAATTTATATTTTACAGAAGTGGAGCTTTAGCTGGGGTTACCTGGCGTCATTATATTTGTAAGTTCTTCCTGTTGGGGTGTAATTTGTTTGAAATGAGCATTAAGTCCAGAACGTCCCCGGTGACCCCATCCTCCAGCATTACTAGCTGCTCCCTTTTGTGGGCTGGGGCAATGACCCAGTGCCCCCAATAAGGATATGGTGGGTGCCCTGGTTTGGGCACTTTGGTATCCAGTTTTATTTTGCAGGGCCTCGGAGGATGTGATACACAATGTAAAGGTACTCCTGATGTAACGACCACTATATAATGCCACTGGATGGAAAGACCTGAAAAGTAATAATTGACATTCGCTCGTGAATTACCTGTTGGTCAATATAAGCAGATATGTTTGTAGGTATGTTGCTTTGTCTACATATATGCAGGATATGTGTTCAACATTTGCAAGGATGTCTCTGCATGCATGCGTTCAAGCATTATACAGAAAGTTGGGTCTTGTTTTTTGCAGCACTTGGGATAACAGCTTTTCATCAGTCCAGGGAGAGCATTAAAACCCAATGAAGTTGGGATTTTATGAGAAGATAAGCGCTGAAAGTTTAGGTTAACGTTTATTTCCATAAAAAGGTTTACGGGCTGGGATGGAATCTTTCATAGTTGTAGAACTTATAGCAAACCCATCAGTGTAATTAATAGATCAAAAGGAAGCCTTGAATAACAAGAATGTTTGCAACATGTACCTTTAAATTTATAAGATAAAACCGAAGTATTTACCAATAAAATGAAAAACAGATGCAAAGGTTTTTGGCTAATCCAACGAACTGGTATGAACCTGAACCATGCAGTCATCTAATTGTTTTGTTATATATTTTGAGAAATATAAGGAAAATTACAATAACAAAACTGAGAAAACAAGCACTGAATGAACCAATATGTAGTAATGTTATATTTAATCCGAACTGTGCTATGATCACCCTACTGATGGCAAAAGCTTACCGCCATTAAATATTAATATGTAAATGCGAGGTACAGCATCAAACATTAAGAAATGATCTGTTTAAAAGAGGATTCGGAGGCGTCTTAATAGATCATTAAGCTCGAATGTAAAGTATGTCAAATACTGCATCAACCCGAAAATACAGAAACAGTTTAGAAATCTGCTACATACAAACGATGCACGTTTCGACTAATAAAAGTGTGAGCATCATTCTTGTCGCCGTCCACTCATTTCTGAAAATGTTTCAAATTTAGAGACAAAGCTGGGTGATGTATGCTAGTGAGGTTTTACTAGATGGACAACTAGCTCATCTGCAACCTACCCCAGATTTCTGTCTTTCCGGAAGTGACCTCAAAGTCCTTATTGTCAACACCAGTATGTGGAATCCTTAGGTGTCCAGGATGGTTCTTCGCGTGTTGTGTATATTCTTGGAGTGGTTTTATGATTGCACATTGTTTATTACAGTGTACTATATCATTATATTAGGTTTTAAACACAATTGTACAAAAATACGGTAGCCAGAATATCGACTATGAATATATTGTCAAGGTAAAGTATATATAGGTAATTATAGATGTATTATTCTTAACTCTACACATATGTACTCTCTCTCTATATACATATATATATGTATAGAGATATAGATAGATAGATAGATAGATAGATAGATAGATAGATAGATAGATAGATAGATAGATAGATAGATAGATAGATAGATAGATAGATAGATAGATAGATAGATAGATAGATAGATAGATAGATAGATAGATAGATAGATAGATAGATAGATAGATAGATAGATAGATAGATAGATAGATAGATAACTGGCCCAGTCCAAGTCTTATGTCACATATTGATGATTTCAGAAACAATGAAGAAATAAAATGTACCAAAAAAATACAAATTACATTTTCTTTGGAAATTTGGTTTCATGAAATAGTCTCTGTTCCTCAACTGACTCATGAAACATTTTTATTTAGTTCTCAAAAAAATCATATACCTTAGTAAGTGTAACACAGTCCTGTATAAGTTTCCATTAGTTCAATATTTCAAGAGACCACGCGTGCCGATTCTACATTTTGTACCCAAGGTATCAAAAACACTGCAGGAGTTTTCCAGAAGTGGCATAATCCATGTTTTCACGAATATCAGGGAGGTTGTATTTTGTAGCAATGTCTTGTAGATTTCTAATGAACACAGACAGGCTGTGTGTGTTTCAGTCCTGCTACCAGGAAATGTTCTTTCAGCCAACACAGTAAAACAGTGCACTTTCCAGGAAAAACATAATTACAGGCGCACCAGTTAAGGGGAGCCGACATGCTGAGAAACCAAAGTTCCCTTTCTGGGACACATGCCAAGGCGTATCATCGCCTCTTCAGACTAGCACATAGTGTGCCTAGAGGAGCAACATGAAGCAGTAGGTCTGGCTGGATTGACTCATGGCTCATCTATTTCTGTGACATGTTCTCCAATATAGAATTTTTGAAAAATGTGGTAGCTGCTAGATGCAAACAAGGCTGCATGAGCTGGTACCGCAGCACTTTAGGAGACACTGAAGAATTCTTCAATAATGACATTTAGTCAACAGTCTTTGTCATGGGGTTGAGGTACAAGGTGAATAGGGGTGCAGTACAATGAGTCACCAGTATGCCTCATTGCGGCTGCCTCAAAACCCAAAACATATGAACCTATAAGGTTGTCAGAGTGTCGCCCCACTCTTGGGGAAGGGCTAACTAAATACCAGTAGCGTGCTTCTGAGTGTGAGCAGCTGCTTCTCACCAAGTTTACGATAACTCATATAGGTAAGTACGTAAAGACGACTTTCACCAAGTTGAACCCCTTTCTATTGCCAGAAGGTGCAAAATAATAAGAACTGAGTGTGTAATTTAGGGCTGAGTGGTAGGACTGCCAATCTGACAGGGTGGCCGAGAATGCACCTCTGCGACCCTTGGACAAGTGGGCATCATTCAGCTTGCTGCACTTCCTGATAAAGCTCCTAGCCTGAAGGTCTGAGTTGCGGGGGGAGGGGGCAGGGGGGGCGGGTTGGGGCAAAAATAAGTCATAGACCTGTCTGGCACTGTAAAATTATAACCACAAATGAGGTCACTAGAAATAGACACCTAAAAAGAGGGTACATAAGCGTTACCCATATTCCAAACAAACTGACAGCTTTCTCCAAGCACATCATGGACGCACAAAATGGCTGTTTGCTAAACTACAATTATTAACATGATGATCCTGCAAAGAGATGTGCCTGACAGAGATGACTACCCAATTTTGTGCCGGGTGATGGGGGTGGTTGGAGATGGGGGGTTCTGGCTCCAGGAATTACAGCTTCCACCACCTTCCTTCCTCCGCACTCTTAATGTGGGTTCGAATGGGGTCCTGGGAGGGGCGGCCGACCGAAGGGAGGCCTGCCCCGCCCGGGGGAATTTGGGGCCGGGGATAGGGGGGGGGGGGGGTAGAGATGGCGCCTCACGGAGACGGGGCTGGTGGTCTCGGTAGCTTTTGGGCTGGGGGCGGGGCTTGGTTGGGCTTTCTGGGGCTGGGCGGGGGTAACTGCCCGGCCACGCGGCAGAGACACCATTTTAGGTGAGGTGTCTCGGCTGCCGGGCGGGGGGTGGCGGTTTGGATGAATTTTGGCGGTTTGGGACGAATTTGGACTCTTGGGACGTTGTTTCGTCAGAATGGACTTTTGGACTGTGGGGCTTGTCGTTTCACGGACTTCGCAGGAGACACGAGGAGCTCGGGTGAGCAGCATGCGGCTCCACACGACCGAGCCCGATGGGCCTGTTCTGCCTGGTGCGGGCGGTCAGGCTCCCACGCGGGACTAGGTGAGGCCCGCTGCCCCTACCCGAAGGGTCCATACGGCCGCCGGGGTTTTGTCTTGGGGCAGGGGCAGAACACCTGCATGACGGACGACGGACCGACGTCAGGTTTGGGAGAGCGGCCGAGACTGTAACACCGAATTTGGGCTGGGTGATAATGCAAACCACTCTCGGGGGGGCACGGGGCACCCTTTAAAGTTTGCTGCATGTGTATCAGGGATGGGGGGGAAGGCTGCTGCATGTGTATGTGTATTCAAGGATCACCCGGGGGAATGAGAGGGGGGTGGGGGAAGGCTGTCTAGCAATGGCAGCTTTGAATTTTAAACACACGACATTGGGGTGCTTCTACAACGCTCACTTGGGTTTGTCTGCGCTGCTAGGACTAGCGTTCGTACGTTTGTACGGTACAAAGTTTAAACGTGAATACTTGCTCGAGCACGTGCATGTGAGCAAAAGCAGGCAACGCCGTGGGCGGATCGATTTAGGCTGCAGGTATACAGTTTGATGACGTACTGAGCTTTCATTGCGCCGAAGGTACTATACGGCAGGATGAATAGTGCATTTTGTTTTCTTTTTCTCAGATCCCGCCCCTGTCTGTTTGACTCATTGGAAAGTCCCTAACGCGTGTGTTACCAGTTTTATTAACCTGAGTCTGGCAGCAGTATACTGTACTTTCGCATTGATCTGGTGCCACTATCTGGAAGCGGTGGGGGTGGCGGCCTGACTGATGAGCTACGGGGGGACATGTTGGTGGCATTGGACGGTGCGGGGAGTCCGGGATAGCGACCCACGGGGTTAATTATTTGTTCCCTTCAGATACGGTTGCCGCCTGATCTGCACGTTTCCACGCTGAAAATTTTGCCTTACTTTTTCGGTTTGCTTATGTCAGTTGCGCGGGTAACCTGATTTTAGCGCTATTGTTTGCGCACTCTTTCACTTCTATCGTCGTGGCATGACCGACAGACGGGTTTCACTTTTGCAGCCATCTCTTATGTACGGATCCGCAACGTTGCACTGCTTTCGTTTGATAATTACTTTTTGCGCTGACGTTCACATGAGGCCAGTTGCGCGAGTAACCTGATTTTAGCGCTATTGTTTGCGCACTCTTTCACTTCTATCGTCGTGGCATGACCGACAGACGGGTTTCACTTTTGCAGCCATCTCTTATGTACGGATCCGCAACGTTGCACTGCTTTCGTTTGATAATTACTTTTTGCGCTGACGTTCACATGAGGCCTATTGCAATTAGAGGTGTTGTATTTTCTAGCTAGCATGTTGCACAGGCGTTTCTGCCTCGTCTTGTCGCGAGGTTGAGCACAAGTGGGGGGGCGGAATACAGTGGGAAGGGTTGTGCCAATCCTGAGGAGGTGCCTTGGTGGAGGTTTACGCGGAGGTCAGGGACAGGCAGCCGAGTTCAACAGCTACTTCCTGCTGCTTGCCTGATTTGTTTCGTTTGCGTGTGTTGAGCAGGGGGAGGTTTTATAATGTGTACCTCATTGTCGATGGGCGGCACACCTGGCAGGTAGGTGGGTCCGTTGGCGCAATGCGGTTTTGTTGGTGTAGCTCAGTTACTTGATGTGGACAGTCCTCTACCCTGCCACGTGTAGCATGGGGGCCTTTGAATTCCCCTATCTTCCTTGTAAAAGGGGTTTCAGAACGTGGAACGTTTCTTGGCGCGAGTCCCCTTCATGCGGATGAATTTGTAAGAGCTTAAAGATCCTACGTAAGCCCAAAATTTTACGCTTTTCCCCACCGCTGCTCGCTAAGCCCCTTTTTTCCCCATGGTCTCGTGCAGGCAGGAATCACGAATACCCACACTATGTCAAAGGGAACGAGCACACTTAGCCTCATGTTCCGTTTAATACTTGTGTTGAGGCAGCCTGGTGGGGCCTGTTGTGGTGCGATGCCTTTTTGGAAGGGACTGATTAGTATCGCAGCTGGAGCAGGGACATTATAGCGGACAGGTGCGTGCCATGCATTGCCTTTAGCCATGCCTTCCACCGGGGTGAACCACCGATGTGGTATGTTGAGGGACATTCGAGGCCTATTGGGGAATGGAACAAGTGGAACTGTGTGTCATCCTGGTCTTTTTTCCCATGGTTCCCCTCCTTGGCTTGAAGGTGTGAGGCGAATATAACTCACTAGCACAACAGGAAAGGGACCTGGACGCAGGGAGCTGAAATAGGGGGCAGTAGGTAACAGAGGCCCTTGGGTGACAGCACCTGGCACACACTACGATTGGCAATAGCCCAATGCTCGGCACAGTGCATCCGTTGATTAGCAGAGTTCATTCTTACTGGAATGGGCAGGAGTGTGTATTCAATTATGTGGGAACAGGGGCACTTGGGTGCAGCCGTAATGTCCGTGCTAGGTAGATCCAAGGCCACACATGAGCAATTCCGACCATGGGGTTAGTTTTCGGTTTTGGTTGGTGTACATAAGTAGTACCCGTGGAAAAGGGATGGGGGCTCACTGGAATGTAGTCCCAGGTAGTAATGCAGCTGGAAAACATTTGGCGGGGAAGTGTTTGCATGGGCACAAATATAGGCAAATCTTTAAACAAACTGGGTATTTGTCTGACAGTGGGACAGGGAGGGGGCACAAGGGGAGGGGAACAATCGGCAGATGCACACCGCCTCGTCGGTGGATCACATAGTGTACGAAAATCAAGTGTTGAGAAAAGGCTTTCCACATTTCAAAGGGTTTTCAGGATGGCTGGTTCAGACACTCAGTACACCTGGATCATCCCTAGCATCAGCTACATGAATATTACGGAGCACAACCACTGTAAGGTATACTGACTGACCTTGTCGTCAGTTAGGTTTAAGGGACTCAGATTAAGGACTCAGTTTAATGCAAAAAGTTTTTTCATTTGACATAGAAATCCTTTAAAGTCTGGGTTTGTTGAAACGAGGAGTATACCTTTTGGGGGTCGGCCTAGGGGCAGGGTGGGGAGCTCGAGCGGACGGTACGGGCGTTATCGGCGTGAACGGGGACGGCGGCGCGGTTAGGCCACGGGCATTTCAAGTGGTGTGTCGGTGAGCGGAACGTTCTTCGCAGTGGGCTTTTTCTTGGCGGACAGGCTCTGGAGGGTGACGCACGGTGTGGAGGACTTCTTCCGGGGCGCCAGGGAGGAGGCACGGTCCCATGTCGGTGTGGCATTCTCCGATTGAGCTCGACTCCGTGGCCAGGGAGCACGCCCGCCGGAGGACAGGGGGGGTCGCAGCGCGCAGGGGGATCTGGCGCGGGATGGTGACGCTGCCAGGTCGGGGGTTGCAGGGTATGGTCGGTGGTGGGGGGAGTTGGGGGGCACTGCGGCAGGGGTTTCTTCCTGGCGGACAGGCTCCGGTGTGGGACACGCATCCGGAGGGCTTCTCTCTGGTGGGACAGACGGCTTCAGCGGACTGCCGGCAGGCGCTGGGCGGTTTCTCAGGCCTGCTGTTGACAAGGGGGGGGCCTGGGCGCCAGAGAGGGGGCACGGCCCCGGTTCAGTGCGGCATACCTCGTGGGGAGCTCGACTCCGCTGTCAGGAAGCACGCCCCGGGATGGCGACGGAGGGCATGGCCCTATGCATTGGTGTCGGAGGGCATGGCCCTATGCATTGGTGACGGAGGGCATGGCCCTATACGAGGGTGACGGAGGGCAGGGCCCTATACGAGGGTGTCGGAGGGCATGGCCCTATATATTGGTGACGGAGGGCATGGCCCTATACATTGGTGACGGAGGGCATGGCCCTATACGTTGGTGACGGAGGGCATGGCCCTATACATTGGTGACGGAGGGCATGGCCCTATACATTGGGACAGAGGGCATGGCCCTATACATTGGGACGGAGGGCATGGCCCTATACATGGGGACGGAGGGCATGGCCCTATACATTGGTGACGGGGGGCATGGCCCTATACATTGGGACGGAGGGCATGGCCCTATACATTGGGACGGAGGGCATGGCCCTATACATCGGGACGGAGGGCATGGCCCCATACATTGGGATGGAGGGCATGGCCCTATACATTGGGACAGAGGGCATGGCCCTATGGTCAGGGGGGGAGGACGAAGGCATTGACCTGACAGCACTGTGTTTGAGGGGGGCCCGCAGCACGCGTATGGTTGGGGGGGTGTGGGCCTGCCGGCTGGGTCATGCGGCAAGTCCGGGTTTTAAGGGATGGGGAGTCCTAGGGGGGGGTCGAGGACCGTTAGCACGTCCCTCGAGTGGCGGTTCTTCCTAATATATGGGGGAAGAGTAGGAGAACTGTTTGGATTAGCGGGGGGTAGGTCAAGCATAATAAAGTATTTAGCCAGGTGGAGAGGCAAATTGACGTTATGCTAATTGTTACTGTTTGTGGATTGTGGGAATCAGTTAGGGGAGGGGGTGGGGGTGAGGCAGGAAATTACATATTTATGAGGTTTAGATTGTGCGGCGCAGGCCAAGGATGTGATTGTTTAGGATGCACCTGCTTCCAATAAAGCGGCCTTTATCACACTTACATTACGTCTCGAGTCGGTGCTTTCTCCCCCCCCCACCCCTTTCCCCAATGGGCCCCAATGCACGCGTGAGAGGCCAGGCGGCAGCCATGTTTTTTTGACAGGGGAGAGAGTCTGCTCTGTTACTGCTTGAAACACCACCTCCCGGTATCAAAGCCAGACCAACAAACAGCGACTTGGCAGGCTGGGGCTCTGGAAAGGTCACGCCGAAAACATATGGCAACGTAGCTACTGCTCTTTTGCAAAATGTCTACCATACGGAATAGCTACAGTGATTTAACATAGCAGGTTCTGAAAGAGGCAAATAAGCCGCATGCATGTTTGTTGAAGCCCCTCTGTAGCCCGTAGTTCGTGCGTCTACTGCACTGGCCCGTGTCCTCCGACATCCACCATATTTGCCCATTAGTTAACTTGTCTGATGACGTGTTATGCCACGTCCAGCCTGTACTGAAGGCAGTCTGTGACTCGGCAGAGCTCAAGGGAATACCCCCTTTGATATGCTGGAAGGGCAGGGGGCGACGGAGACATGCCAGGCCCCCTGAATTCGTCAATGACTTGCACTGAGTCCTACTGTGTTTAAAAAAGGAGTGTGTTTGCGAAAAAAAATCCTTTCCACTAGATATGCACTGTTATCGTAGTCAGTGTGTCTAAGCCAAACATGTAAGTGGCAGTCCCTGTACTATTGGGTGTGAAATTGAAGTGTGTGTGTGAAAAGTAATCACACATTTACCACTTGCTAAATCGGCAAGAGGAATCTGGAATGAACACATTTTCTTAAAACGTGAACATGCTGGGAGATTTCCAAACGAATCAGATGTATATGCTGCCTTAGAGAAGACATTAGTGCAGTGCGGTACATCTCAGAGGCAGTGGAGTAATCTGGAAGGAATGCAGCCTTTCTGCCAATGTTTTTTTTTTCATTCGCTTGAAATCTTTTTAGACAAAGGTAGAGACGAGCGCCGATGGCCACAGTGGTAACTTTTCAACTGACTCGGCATATATCAGCCTCCGCGCTGGAATTGATATTTACGGGACCAGGAAAGCTCCATTCTGGTCACCATGGATTTTGTGGGAAAAAAACAAAGCGAAACATGTGATTTATATGAGGAGACAAGCAATACGATTTAGCCAAGACTTACAGATGGAAACAATTTAACTTGGACATTGTATTTTTAGTTGGTGAACACACTGTAATTCAGTGCACGGCTGGCTTCCCACTCACACACACGTTAAAGGACTTGCTTCACTGAGGGACGGCATCGAACACGCCCACTAAAACATCCCGCAGAGGGCTGCGTAAGATCAGTGTTTATTTACATTGGCAGAAACCCATTACAGGGCTGATTTCCCTGTTTCCAGTACATAGTAAATGTACTTATACAATCCAGCCAAATAATTAGCTCATGAGTTGCCAACTGGAGTGTAATGAGAGACTTGGATTTAAGAAATAGTGGACATATTTTCAAAGTTCTTCTAACAAGCATTCAATCAATCCATCAATCGATCAATTAGGATTCAGGTTCAGGTTTCAAGTCTTTATTTCGATTTTTGACAAATCATAAAAGACACATTAAAATACGGAAGTAATCGAACAATTCAAATTTTTAAACAAAAAGACTGTTTGAAAATGAGGGAAGAACAAACATCAATGAACAGATACTAAACACATTTAAAACAAACCAAAAAAAGAGAGAACGAATAAAAAAAGCATTAAATATCAGTTAATGGAAAACCTGAGCAAAGTTAAAAAAAGATGAATTATATTAAAAATACATTACAATTCATATTCATTATCAGTGAACCATTTCTTGCTTAGTGTGCAAAGGATGCAGATGGAAAATACTGATAACAAGTGATTTAAACGGGTACATATTCTATCGAGTTACGGAACAGTATGAGTGGGCCCAGAGAGCTATAACATGTGCTTTAGCCTTAAGAGCCAGGCCCAGCCCAAATATTTTGCCAGACTTACAACAAAGAGTTCGGAGGTGTTGGTCTTAAGCGCCCAAATGGCTTCCGCAGATGTTTTAAATGGTAATTTTTGAAACAGAGGTTTTAACCATTTCTTTCGGGGTGCAGCATATCTAGGACAAGCAAAAAGAAAATGTCCCTCGGATTCTTTATGACCTGGGCAACATTTACAGTTAGTTGATGACCCTGTGGACCATTTGTTTGAGAAAGAGTTCAGAGGCAAAGACCCCACTCTAAACTGATGATACAGTTTTTTGTCTAGCGGTCTGGTTATTAGATCCCAATAGGGCTCTCGCAATAGGTCAAGTTTGAATGTTAGAAACCGGCCTGTAAGACTATTATTGCTAGAGAGTGAAACTCTTTTTAGACGGATCGAGGCCCAGTACAGGGATTTAAACTCGTGTTTGGAGGGGAAAACATTGGATTGGGGGGATGACCAAAGATGTTCTAAGCCCATATCAGTGAGGATGGTTTTTACAGCAGAAAACCATGGGATTTTCCCGGATCCAGTGATAGACCTGACTTCAGCCAATTCTTTTGCAAAAAGAAACAGATCTGGAGACGTCCATATACGTCTCCACAGGGCCACCAGCCTAAATCTAGCCATCTCGTTGATCGGAGGGCACCCTAGATCCAGGCAGAGGGGAATAGAGGGGGTCGACTGTGGAAGACCTACTAAGTTACGAAAAAAACTTACATTGGGTTTTGAATAAGTTAAGCAGGTCCATATAGCCCCAAAGATCAGCGCCATAAAGAATGGCGGTGGAGATTTTAGCGTCATAGATCCTGAGGGCCGGGAGAACCCGCTTGGTGGTCGATTCTTTTTGCTCTTTTATGAGGTAGCCAGTCAACCTTACAAATTTGAGATGTTGGATGTTAGTTTGGTCTTTCCATCTCAAACGGCTGTCAAGAGTAACCCCCAGGTAGGTCATGGTATCAACTTGCTCGAGATTAACTCCGTTCAACCTCACGGAGCTCCGAACTGGGTGATTTTTAGTAAAAACCATAAACTTCGTTTTCCCCACATTTACCACCAGGTTGTTAATAGCACAGTACTCCTCAAAGCGGTCCAAAGCCAGCTGGAGTCCGCTATGTGTTTTTGAGAGGAGTAAAGTGTCGTCGGCGAAGATGAGAAGGGGGAATCTCATCCCCGCCAGCATTGGGGCATCAGTGGGGGTATCCATGAAGAATTTAACAACTTGGTCAATAAAAAGGAGGAAGAGTGTTGGGGCCAGGACACACCCCTGACGGACACCTCGAGTTACGGGAAATGTTTCCGTCACTTGTCCCTGGCCACCCCACCTTACCCTCGCATAGTTATCCTCATGGAATCTAATAATGAGGTCTAGTAGTTCTAATGGACATCCCAAGTTTTCCAGCACACCCCACAATTTGTCCCTTGGTACCAGGTCGAAGGCGGACTTCAGATCAATGAATGCAGCAAAGATGGTACCGCCGCAGAGCCAGACCACCTTCCAATTGATCAGGCAGAGTCTAAACACCTGATCTATGGTGCTTATTCCCAATCTGAAGCCCGCCTGCATGGGAGATAGAATGCCCTCTGTTTCGATCCATCCCTGGACCCGTCCCAAGACCATACGTGCTATGATTTTTTGTATAGAATCGATCAAACTGATAGGGCGGTAATTCCCTGGCATGGACTTGTCGCCCTTTTTATAAATCGGGACTATCTCAGCTCCCTTCCACGATTTCGGGACCGTGGCTCCGTAGGCTAGGGAGTTTGCTATCATAGTTATATACGGGAGCCACACGGCGGAGTTGGATTTAAATAGGTCCGCCGGTATCAAATCCACACCAGGGGCTTTCCCTCGTAGGGTCAGGGCCAGCTCGGCCTCAGCAACTGAAAAGATTAATTTTTCCCCATGGGGAATCAACGGGGGTGTCCTGCCCAAGGGATTTATAGCTTTGGGGTCATCGGCTCTGAATTGGGCAGAGTAAAATAATACCCATTCATCAAGGGGCACATTGTTAGCCGGGGTGGAAGGGTCCGGGTTATTCCCCCATTTAACTAAATCCCAAAACATTTTTTGGTTGTTTGAGGTGGACGCCTCCAGAAGATCGGACCAGAACCTATCTTCCCACTCCTGTTTAGCTTCCCGGAGGGTTTTCCTGTAATGGAGCCTGGCCGCGTTAACTGCAACCATGTCCCGTGATTTAATAGATAAGATAAGAGCCGAATGTGCCTCCCTGCATTTTTTATTATACCATTTCTGGGGCAAGGGATTGGTTTTAGTAGAAGCACTTCGGCACGGGAGGGAAAGTAGGGATTTTAACTGGTCGAAGCATCTAGTATGTAGATTCATAACATTGTTAGCCAAACCCGGGTCTGCCCCCATCAGATCAATTTGCGACATCTCATTATACACGTTATTTGCCACTGTATTAACATTGTCCCATAAAGATTTGTCCTCCATGACCCGGGACCATTTCAGTCTCCTCCTATCGTTGGTTAGTAGGACATCCCCTGTATGAGAGGTGGTAGACTCCTCTTGTCTCTTTAGGCCTGGTAGTTTCAGTGATAATGACAGCGGGTTGTGGTCGCTTTCCGGGCGCTGTAATACTGCCATGTCAGTTAATAACGGCCAATGTTCCATATTTAGCAAGATGTAGTCAATGCGGCTCTGCCTCTGCCCATTGTCAAAGGTACAATTAGCCTCTTTGTCCGAGATTGAGCGGCCATTACATGCACGAAATCCCCTATTTAGGCAAAATGCCATCCAGGACACTGCCGCCTCTGTTTCTTTTACCCTCTTAAACCACTTTTAGATCGGGGATGTCCCAAACAGAGTCCTCAGCCATGCTCCAACTGTCTCCCATGTCGAACAATGGCTCTATGGTGCAATTTAGATCTCCAGCTAGGATAGTGACATTCTCGCTGCCCATTTCGGAGATTTTGTAGTCGATGATGTTCAACAAGGGCGGACTTCGACCACCGGGCAGGCCTCTATCGTAAATATTAAAAATATGCACATGTCGTTGGTTGTCTTTGCTTAGTTTAATTTGGAGGAGATCCGGATGTTGAACAGAGAGCTCAGTTGGGTGGAGACCCAGTGACTGTTTCACCCAAATCGTCAGACCACCTGAGGCACGCCCTTTGCCCCCTTTAATCGCAGGTTTAAAAAAGTTAATGAAACCCAGCTTGTAGACTGGCTCAGTTGCCCAGGTTTCTTGCAACAAGATGATGTCGTAGTTGTCCACAAAGTTCAACCAGTCAATAGAGGCGAGGCGGGCCTTAATTCCTGCTATGTTCCAGGACAAGATTTTCAAGTTGTCATTCGATTTGACCAAAGGGGGAGGTTGCAAAGATGAAGGTGGCGTAACTGCCTGTGGATACCCTCTATCATTTTTAACCGCAATGAGCCTGACATGGTCTAAAGGAGCTATAGGATCATCATTAGTCAAGGTCTCTTGAGCATCTCTATGGAGTGGTAGATTGGGTAGCCTAGACTCTGGGCCTCCGCCCACAACTACTGAGTTACAGAGTGGGTATGGGCTTGCCATGCTGTGCCCAATAAACTCTTGGGCTACTGCTTTAACAGGGGAAGGCTCACTAGGTGGGCCGAGGAGTCAATCGATGGCCTCAAGGTCAGAAAGGGGGCCAAAATGATTAAAAAGGAAAGGGCGCTGGCAGTCGAGAGGGGTTAGTGCCAAGGGGTGTCTTACGGCTGGAACCTGACGAAATAAAGGGTAGGGTTGGGGGGGTATTTGCCTATGTGGGTAGAAATATGATAGGGCTAAGGTTTGTACATCCCCCTGTCTTGCAAACCTAGGTTCTCTTCGGATGGCATCTACCACCCATATATCTTTGAACGAGATTAAAATGCAATCTCCTTCCAAGTCTTTGGTCCCATGACCCACCCAATCTACTCTTCTCACAAATAATATCTCCGTAGGAGAGGAGGGTGGTAAGGGGCGGTTTTTGTTTAGCCAGAAGATGACTTTATTACGAAGGTCCCCATATGACTCCTTACTGCCTGGTTTTAACGGGGCTACACCTGTCAGGACAATAGTGTGTTGAACTGCTTCGGGTGGTAAATCAACACGAGGGGTAGTTAATCTTTTACGTCCCCCCTGCCTGTGGTTATTGCTGATAGTGCGTTGGTCTCTTTGTATACTGGGGGGACAGGATTTGTAATAGGTTGTGGAGGAGGTCCCGTACTTTGATGCCCACCGGTATTTTGCTTGTCCATAGATTTTGACTTGGGCGCCTGTGCGAGGGTGCTACTGCCTGGTTTGGAAGATGTGATTTTTAGCTTTTCTCCCCCTTTAGGCGTGATGGTGTTTGGCCCTGAGGTTTTGTTAGGTGGTGGTTTACCCCTTGCCATGTTATTACTAACAGGGGCTTTAGTGGCTATTTGTGTTTTGCTGGCACCCGTATGTTTAGTGCCAAGTAAGGTTTGTAACATAGCATGGTTTGAATTAGTTATAGCCTCCATGCTATCAATTTTTGAGGTCATGAGCCTTGTACGCTCCAAAACAGGTAGTAATAAAGTTTTGAACATGGCCTCCATTTTTACTAACAAAACTTCATCGCTATTAAGGCACATGGGCAAGTGCTAGAGGAACCCAATGCCGAGAGGGAAGGGCATAGCATATTGGCGAATACAGAAGGGTTTAGAGTGTCTGGAGGAAGCTCAGACCCCTGACTCCATTCGTCTTGGGCAACATTTGTTTTAGGGATTTTCCGGTCTCTCTCCCCCGACAATCTGGAATCCAACTTTCTCTTTTTAACGTTAGGACCAGGATTGGGTGCAGGGTGGTTTGTGATTTCGGCAGGATTAGAGTTGTTAGAGTGGTTAAGGGGAAGGTATCCAGAAAGCTGGCTGGGATCGAGCCCCCCACTATTCCGTGACTCATCCCCCTGACTACATTGAGAGACATCTATACTGTACCCTTCTTCCTTCGAGATACAGGCTGTTGGACTCACCCCTACACTTTCTAGATGGACGATAGCGTCCGTGGAGGAGGTATGGACACAGTTAAAGGCAGCATGTGGAGCAGGGGGTGCAGGGGAGGTAGAAGTAGCTAGAGCCCCCAGTGAGGATCGCTTGCCACTAATAAGGTCTATTGAGAGTCTTTTCTCGACCATGGCAATTTCCTTCTCCAGGATCCCAGTAGCCCGTGAGATAAATGCATCAAGGGGGCCAGATACGACTCCCTTGGTGGTGTGGATTTGCACGGATCGTTCTTTGCCTGACCATAGCGGCATTGCGAGGGGCACGGATGAGAGAGTCTTACAAAAGTTTTAGGCTGTCTTTGCAACACCAAAGGGCAGGAGGAATAAGTGCAAAGCCCGAAGATGACAAAGACAGGCTCCCCCTCTCCTCCCACACAGAGAGAGTCACGCTACGCAGCGGGACCCGCGCAGCGGGTCCGGCAAGGCGTTGCAGGGCAGCAGCAAGACACACGAAGCTCCAAACGCCGGTAAGTTCCATGGAAGTTTCATAAAGAGTGGCTGGTCACCGAATAGGGTATCCAGGTTGCTTGCAGGTCCTGGAGGCTTATTTGAACAGCCAGATTTTTAGGGCCATTGGGAATTCCGGAAGTGAGGTGATGGTCTGGAGGTTCTTGACGAGGCTGTTCCAGGTCTTTGCTGCAATGTGGGAAAGGGAGCGTCCTCCACTACTGCTTTGGTAGATGGGGGATGTATGGGCAAGTGCAGGGTAGATGGAGCGTAGTCTTATCGGCAGTTGGTGTAAATTCAGGCGGTGGTTAATGTATGCGGCCGGTCCTTGGTTGTGTAGAGCCTTGTGTGCGTGGGCCAGCAATTTCAATTGGCATCTCTTCTATAAGGAGCACCAGTGGAGTTGCCTGAAGTGGGGTGTGATCTGGGTTCATCGGGGAAAGCTGAGGGTGAGTCTGGCCTTAGCGTACTGTATGGAAGTCTATGTAGGAGGTGTGCGGCGATTCCTACGTAGAGGGCATTGCCGTAGTCCAGTTGGCTGGTGATGAGGGTCTGTGTCACAGCGCCTCTCGTGTGTAATGGTTGCCCCTTGAAGATCTTACAAAGCATGTGCAGAGTGAGGAAGCAGGCAGACAAGACTGCATTGATCGAAGATTTCATGGTGAGATTATTGTCAATGATAATTCCGAGTTTCCCTGCGTGGTCAGAGGGAGTGGGTGCGGGTCCTAGGTCTGATAGCCACCAGAAGTCGTTTTGCTGCTGTTGACAGAGATCAGTACTTCCGCCTTGTCTGTGTTCAGCTGCAGGCAGTTGTTCTTCATCCACTTAACATCCACAACATAAAACATTGATTGGGTGGTCCTTTGATGGCACATAGTAGCAGATCAATTGGCTTCAACAACTACTGTTAGACATTGGGCTATTGTTGGAAGGGTGTAAACTCTTCTCTAGAACTGCAAAATTAACCAGTTCCAAAATCATGTCATACGTAACTATGAGGCAACGTGTTAAGTATTTATGCAGCACTCAAACAGAAATACATTGAAAATACACACAATTTAGAAAAATAGATTAATCTTTATGAGCCTACAACAACAGGAATCAAATAAGTAGAACTGGAGATATTTAATTTTAAAGGTTTATGTTAGAGTACTGCCAAAAGGCACCAAGCACCAACTGAGGGTATCTGAACGCACTGGACCTGGTCAAAGTCACAAGCTCAGACCAACTGCTATGGAACGAAGGCTGGGGAGAGGATGACGTTTGACCTGCTGGGAGTTGTAACTTATGTCCTTGGTGCAAGGTGTGTGTGGCGTTGCTTTGCAAGGCATTGTGTCGTCCGGGGTTGGTTCTGATGAGACTGTGTGGCTATGTTTTGCAGTGCTCTGCATCGCTTGGCATTAATTCCGATGATGTTTTCAGCTGTGCCACACGACATTGGGGGGCTTTGTGTCGCTCTGAGTTGGGTCCAATGAAGCTGGCAGCCGTGGGGTGTGGCTTTGTTTGGCTTTGCAATGCTTTGAGCCTGATGTGATGGAACCTACATTTTCAGTTAGGCCAGGAGCTGATCTCTCTGATGCCAGCCTAGGTTACAGGACATGGGGAGGCACCTTTTGGGGATGAGAAACTCACTCCAACAAAGACCAGCATGGTTCAGGCACGTCCAGTTGTAGGTTCAGGCATGTTCAGTGCGGTAAGTCAACTGGGCAGTTGCAGGAAGGCATCTGGAGCTTGTGGTGTCCCGGTAGCTCAGAACAGCAGGGAGGTTAACTGACCTTTTGAGTCACTCTAGTAGTCCTGGGTATAAGGAGATGGTCCTCTCTCCTTCAAGCAGCAATGTAGGCCTCATACAGCAGGGCAGTCTTCTGAAGAACGAGGTAGGCCTCAATCAGCTGGGAATAAATCTGGTAGCAGCAGTGCAGTCCTCGGAGAAACAAGGCAGTCCTGATGAAGTCTTCCACAGGTCCAGATGTGTACTGAAGAGGTGGTCTGAGGGTCTAACATGTATACCTAGTGCCAGGCTTTAAAATGGGAAAAACGTCTGGACTTCCCCCAACATCTGGTTTAGAAATTCCTTCCCCTCTTCCCAGGCACCAAGAGGTCTGGGATGACAGTGGAATGGTGTCAAGTTGTTTACGTGTGTGCAGAGACAGCCCCATTGAAATATAAGTGGGGTATGGAACAGCTGCACCCCTCTTAGCAGGATGGCCCATTGTGCCAACACCTAGTCCCCCTTTGTCTCACTGTCTGGCGGGGATACCCAAAGGCCAATTGGCAACTAAACCTGGGCATGTGAACAAGGACACAGGATATAGACTCCAAATGGTTAGGACAAGAAAATGGCAGCTTTCCAAAGGTGGCATTTCCAGAATTGAGATTTAAAAATCAGACTTTGCCATTAAAGAGTATTTTAAAAGATAATTCTTTTGAGACCAGTCATGACTTTCCTACCTGTTCCCAATCAAATGTTAGCACTTATTATACGTAATCTGGCAATATAATGTTATTCTATGGGAGAGGTAGGCCTCACTGTAGCGAAATGCAAATGTAGGATAGATCAGGGATAGGCCTGGCAAAAGGTTTATTTTGCCTAGTCCAATTGGCAGTTTAAAACTGCACACAGGCTTTAATGGCAGGCCTGTGACATGTTTTAAAGGGCTACTTCAGTGGGAGGCAAAATAACTGCTGCAGGCCCACTAGTAGACTTTAATTTACAAGCCCTGGGTGCATGTAATACTACTTTGCTTGGGATGCATATTAAAATTAAATGTGCCAACTGGATGTACGCCAATTTAATCATGTTTAAAGGAGTGAGCACAAGCAGTTTAGTACTAGTTAGACGTGGTGAAGTGCACAGAATCCAAGGCAAACAATAATTTACAGCAAACAGGAAGTGATAAGGCAAAAAGTTTGGAGAAAGACCACCTTAAGGGATGTCAAGTCTAACAACTAATAATTGTAGAGCCAAAAAATCCCAGGTACCTGACAACTCAATACTCTGAGAAACAGATGGACTGTGTTTTGAAACGGAATTTACTCTTGGCCAAATTTTGTCTGACTGCACATTGAATTTGTTTTCAGCTCTCAGGGAAGAATGCAACATTACTGAAGGACTGGCATGGAGATATGGCAATAATGTCAGATTAGTAAACATCAGGAAATGTCAACTTCACTAACACCCCAAGAGATGGTGATAATTTAAAGGAGTGGTCTCCAGTCTTTACTGACTACTGATTGAAAACATTCCAAAGAACTAAGACACTATCTCAACATGTATGGCAGGCCAAGCTCATCTCAAACTACACAGATCAAGAGTGGTCAGAACTAATAGAAACTCAGAACAAGTGCCTATAGGATAATTGTTTGGAGTTCTATTTCGTTAAACCACTGCACAACTGCCTCCACAAGGATAGCATGAGCTCTGAACTTGCACTTGCACCTACAATTTGGGTGCAATCTTCACAAACGAGTGGAGAGCTTTAGTTATCTAGAGTGTCCTTTCGAATGCGGAGCATGCAGGTTTCAGAGCATTGATATGCACCATGAGTCTATCAAGTCGGGTGGCTGCTTTGCCAAAATAGCAATAGAGACCACTTCCATCCTTAAAGAGACAGGACGCAAGTTAAATAAAACCCACACATATCCCAGACAAGAGTGGAAAGGCTTTCTCGGCAACGTCAGATCACTTCCGAAACATGCAATTGAAATATGGGATATGCTTGATTCAGAGAAACCGGATTTAGGCTTCCTGACTGAGACATGGTTAAAACCTGGCTCCACTCCTGCAATCACTATAGCACTCCCAGAGGGCCACAAAATTCAAACACTGGATAGGCAGCATAAAGTGGGGGTAGGGATGGCTATTGTCTACAGAGACCGGGCTACAGTTAACATTTTGGAGCAACGGAGTAACGAAAAAAATCAAAATTCTAGTTTTCCGGTTAGACCTAACTCCACAGCATTGCTGGAGGGGAGCTTTAGTTTATCGTCCCCCGGTCCTCATTGCGGATTTTTCAATTCATCTGGTGGAATTGATAGCACTGCATGTTATTTCTACCTAAAATTTGTAGGTGCTACTAAAGGAACTCTGAGGTAAGGTCAGTTAGAACCTGCTACCAGCGCATTTAGCTGCCGCGCTTTTTACTCGCCATAATTTTAAGTGTATTTGTTTCTGTATTTTAGATCCCGCAGCGCTTTAACGCTCACCTTGTCAGCGCTCACCTTCTTGGCTAGAATCTCCCTTTACCATTCTTCACTCTGTCGGCGTCCGCAGGCCGGGGAATTTTGTGAGGCATACCGGCACATAATTACTCACTTCCTCGCATTCGGCGAGGTTAGACAGACTTAGTCGGGTCCGACATCTTGGGTTGGGTAGTGAGGCGAGGCACTCCGCGGCCATCTTGCGTAAGGCAAGAGGCTAGTAGGCGGTCCTCCGCACTCTGGGGTGCTACTAAAGGAACACTGAGGTAAGGTCAGTTAGAACCTGCTACCAGCGCATTTAGCTGCCGCGCTTTTTACTCGCCATAATTTTAAGTGTATTTGTTTCTGTATTTTAGATCCCGCGGCGCTTTAACGCTCACCTTGTCAGCGCTCACCTTCTTGGCTAGAATCTCCCTTTACCATTCTTCACTCTGTCGGCGTCCGCAGGCCGGGAAATTTTGTGAGGCATACCGGCACATAATTACTCACTTCCTCGCATTCGGCGAGGTTAGACAGACTTAGTCGGGTCCGACATCTTGGGTTGGGTAGTGAGGCGAGGCACTCCGCGGCCATCTTGCGTAAGGCAAGAGGCTAGTAGGCGGTCCTCCGCACTCTGGGGTGCTACTAAAGGAACACTGAGGTAAGGTCAGTTAGAACCTGCTACCAGCGCATTTAGCTGCCGCGCTTTTTACTCGCCATAATTTTAAGTGTATTTGTTTCTGTATTTTAGATCCCGCGGCGCTTTAACGCTCACCTTGTCAGCGCTCACCTTCTTGGCTAGAATCTCCCTTTACCATTCTTCACTCTGTCGGCGTCCGCAGGCCGGGAAATTTTGTGAGGCATACCGGCACATAATTACTCACTTCCTCGCATTCGGCGAGGTTAGACAGACTTAGTCGGGTCCGACATCTTGGGTTGGGTAGTGAGGCGAGGCACTCCGCGCCCATCTTGCGTAAGGCAAGAGGCTAGTAGGCGGTCCTCCGCACTCTGGGGTGCTACTAAAGGAACTCTGAGGTAAGGTCAGTTAGAACCTGCTACCAGCGCATTTAGCTGCCGAGCTTTTTACTCGCCATAATTTTAAGTGTATTTGTTTCTGTATTTTAGATCCCGCGGCGCTTTAACGCTCACCTTGTCAGCGCTCACCTTCTTGGCTAGAATCTCCCTTTACCGTTCTTCACTCTGTCGGCGTCCGCAGGCCGGGGAATTTTGTGAGGCATACCGGCACATAATTACTCACTTCCTCGCATTCGGCGAGGTTAGACAGACTTAGTCGGGTCCGACATCTTGGGTTGGGTAGTGAGGCGAGGCACTCCGCGGCCATCTTGCGTAAGGCAAGAGGCTAGTAGGCGGTTCTCCGCTCAGCGTAATAGTATTTCAGGATGGATAGATCGCCGCGCAGCGCTTGCGCGCAGCGGGCGCGTCGTAGGCGCGCCGGAGGTGCGCCAGAGGTAAGCCCGTTTGTGCCCGTTCGCGCAACGGAAGCGCTTAGGGCCGCTACCTCTGGCCCCTCTGGCCCACTCCGTATTGCCTATTCTCGGGCTGAGCTACTCAGGCTCAGACCCTGTCAGAACCCGGTTAGGCAATCAACTATTAGGCAAATCTCCTGTGGGCTGCTTAACGTCAGATCCCTCTGCAAGCACTACATGGAAATTGCCTTCCTTATCGAATCAGAAAAACTCGATGTCCTCTTTATCACAGAAACGTGGACTCGGGAGGATTGTGAGGTTGAGCTGGGCCAAGCCTGCCCCTCAGGCTATAAAATCAGTCATACTCCTCGCCCACTCAATCAAGGAGGGGGAATCGCGTTCATCTATAAAGACTCGCTGACCCTTTCCCAGCTAAAGATTCGAGAGGTACTGGGATTCGAACTGATGGGTTTTACAGTCAAACAGCAGGAGCTGATACTGTGCTCGGGTGTCCTTTGCTATCGTCCCCCGGGACCGGCACCTACCATACCGCTCCTTATTGACCTGATCTACGAACTCTCTAGTTCCCACTCCAAGTTATTGATCTTTGGTGATTTTAACTTGTGGGCAGGCGGCTCACTGGACAACGCACTCTTTTCCCTCAGTCAAGCCTGCACGGACATCAAGTTGGAACAGTTGGTAAATGTCACCACGCATCGGAAGGGTCATATCCTGGACTTAATATTTGCGAATCCACAATGGGTATCAATAGAGGATATTAAGTGCCAGTTTTGGACAGACCACTTTCTGATTATGTTTTCTCTTTGTTCAGAGGATCACACCTCGCGGGAGGCCGGATTACCCCAAGCCAAGCTAGAGAGACCTTGGTCCCAAATTCTAAAAACCTCTCCACTGCCGAATATCTTAGGCAAAGACTTTAAGCTTGGCAACACAGCTGAGGAGAGCTACACTCTCTTCTGCCAGTCCATCTCGAGCTCACTGGATAAGTTGGCACCCCTCCGGAAGTCACGAGGGAGGGTGAATCGAGCTAGCCCTTGGTATATGAGCGAATTACGCCAGCTTAAACTTGACTGTAAACGTGCAGAAAGGGCGTGGAGGAAACAGTACTTAGAATCGGAGAAAACTGTGTTCCGGACCGCCATACAAAAATACAAGGCTCAGATCAAGATGGCTAAAGCGACCTATCTTGAATCCACCTTGAATCACGCCCCAAACAAGGCACAGGCCCTTTTCAAAATTGTCAGGGACCTTGCCCACCCTACGTGCGTGGCCAGCTCTGTACCCTCATCGCAAGTTCTTTGTGACTCACTTGCTGATGCCTTTGAGGAGAAAATTTGTAAAATCCTGGAGGGTCTGCAGCACCCAGCTAATTCCACCACTGGTTTGGGAGCTCCGGAGGCGATGGCCAGTCGACCCCTGCAGAGGGTTTCTCACCTCTGTTTGGAAGCTCCGGCCACACCTTCCAGTCGACCCCGACCAGAGGACCAGGCCCTCAGCCTGGGAGCTCCGGCGATTGAGGCCAGTCGACCCCAGCTGAGTAGCTTTCCCCTTCCCCCCTTGGACCAGGCCCTCAGTCTGGAAATTCCGGCGACTGAGGCCAGTCGACCCCAGCTGAGTAGCTTTCCCCCTCCCTCCTTGGACCAGGCCCTCAGTCTGGGAGCTCCGGCGATTGAGGCCAGTCGACCCCAGCTGAGTAGCTCTCCCCTGCCCTCCCTGGACCAGGCCTTCAGCTTGGGAGCTCCGGCGACGGAGGCCAGTCGACCCCAGCTGAGTAGCTTTCCCCTTCCCTCCTTGGAGGAGTTTGGCAGCCTAGCCCTCACGATCTCATCTGGCTCGCCTCTTGATCCTCTTCCTCCAAAACTTTGGAGGATGTTTCAGGAGGAACTCTTCCAGCCTTTGCATTCCATCTGCTGCCAGTCGTTTGAAACAGGGACTGTACCGGGTTGCTGGAAGAAGGCAGTGGTATCCCCTCTCTTAAAAAAACCTACGCTTGACCCTGCCTGCCTCTCCAATTACCGGCCAATCTCCCTGCTTCCTTTTCCAGTCAAAATCATGGAAAAACTGGTTACCCGCACTCTATCCGGCTTCTTAGAAGGGAACACCTGGCTGGATGAGACGCAATTCGGTTTTCGCCCAGCTCATGGGACGGAATCCGCGTTAGTGACCTTGTTAGACAACGCGTTCGACACGGTCAGCCATCCTACATTGATATCGAGGCTGGAAGAGTGCGGGGTCAAAGATAAGGCCAGGGACTGGCTAATCTCCTATCTGGACAACCGTCAGCAAAGGGTTTCGCTCCCCCCCTTCAGCTCAGAGGAGCGGAGAGTAGGACAAGGAGTACCTCAGGGCTCAGCCATCAGTCCTATACTCTTTAATATTTACCTCCACCCTCTAGTCCAGCTCATTAAATCATTTGGGATCTCCGCATTTAATTATGCGGACGATACCCAGCTGGTCTTTTCACTGGAGGGACAGGATGCAGTCCCATTGGAGACCTTCCACCGGTGCATGCAGGCTACAGCGGAATGGCTCCGTTTGAACTCGTTACAGTTCAATGGAACTAAGACTGAGGTCCTGCATTGCTCCAACGACCGAGTTCCCAGAGATCTCCCGAACGATTTTTGGCCCCCGTCATTTTCAGAGACGGTGTCAGCCACACAATCAGCGCGTAATCTGGGGGTCATTTTTGGGCCCAACTTGCAGCTGGATCTGCACGTAAATAAGACCACCTCAACGTGCATGATGCTTATCCGCATGTTGCGCAAGGTTTTACCCCTCCTCCCTGAGCAAGCCAGACCCGAAGTAGTGCGGAGCACCATCCTAAGTCGACTCGACTACTGTAACGCACTACTTCTGGAAGCCCAGGTAACACTTCTGGGCAAGCTCCAAAGGGTACAAAACTTAGCTGCCAAACTCGCCTTATCCCGCCCCTACCACAGTTCGTCCACGGCAGCGTTACAGGAACTCCATTGGCTGCCGGTTCACTTACTCGTTCGCTACAAAGCAGCGTGCATTGTGTTCAGAGCTATCCATGGCCTGGGCCCGATCCCTTTGCGGAGAATGTTTGCCTGGTACCTTACATCCCGAGCTTTACGTTCCTCTTCATCCAGGCTACTAGTAGTTCCGCGTTTCCAGAGAGTGAGGATGGGTGGCCGATCGTTCAGAGTAGCGGCGGCCAAACTCTGGAACTCCTTGCCAATATCCCTAAGGAGTCTTGCGGATCTCTTAGCCTTCAGAAAGGCATTGAAAACCTACCTCTTCCCTAGGACAGGCTAGTGGCTGAATCTGCTGGATCAGTGTTCAAAACACCAGGATGCCCTTGGTGGTGACAGGTTGCGCTATATAAGTATACCACAATACCAATACAATACAAGAATGCGGAGGCAGCGGCTTTCCTGGAAGACCTTGCAGCATTAGATATAACTAAGATCAATGAATGTCCAACTCATATAGTTGGCTACTCTTTGGATGTTATTTTCACGAAGTCTTCCCATAATATTTGTGAATCTCCACGACCCGTTAGTTGGTCAGACCATGCATTCGTTGATTTTCAGATTCAGGGACCCAGAGGCCAGGAAAAGATTGGCTTTCATTCCAAACATTTGTTCAGACAGTGGCATAATATCACTCCTGAGGCTTTTTCAGCCACTTTCCCAGTGTCATGGGATGGAGAACATGAAAAGGTGAAGATGGGGATTAGCCCGCTTCAAAGCCTAGGCAAAAACTGCAATTGACCAACTCGCGCCTTTGAAAACCTCCGTGGGTAAGCCAAGGCAGGTTCAAGCAACTTGGTTTACCACTGAACTACGCATTGGGAAAGGCCATTGCAAAAATCTTGAAAGGCGGTGGAGACTGACACATAATACAAGGGACAAAGAAAAATATAGGACATCTCTTGCCCATTATCATAAAAATATAAAAATAGCCCGGAAAGCTTTTATTGCTCAGCAGTTAACACAGGCAGGTAATGCTCCAAAAGCATTATTCCAGATCCTTAAATCTTTCATGAACCCCAAAGCGTGTGATCTGGAAGAACCTCTATCCCAATCTCTATGTGACAATATAGCGGAATATTTTGAGCAGAAAATTGATCTGATTTATAATAAGATCATTACAGCTGGTAATAGGAAGTCGGTCATGACCTATCACCACCTTCCCTGCAAGAGGGAGAAACCGTTGATGAGCTTTACCCCCTTCCGACTTGTGAAGAGGTAGACCCCTTATTACATACTGTAAAATCAGGTTCCCCACTCAATGTTATATCGGCCAAAATATCCCCGGACCTTGAAAAGCAACTTTCTGCTCTCATTTGTTCCCTCTTGAATGCGTCGTTAAAAGAAGGCCATTTACCATCTGAATGGAAGGCAGCACAGGTCATCCCACTATGCAAAAACACCAAAGCCTCCATGAAAGATCTTTCGAATTTGTGACCAATATCCCTCGTACCACTCCTGAGGAAAATCTTGGAAAAGCACATTAACAAACATCTGTCAGCTCATGTCGAAGCAGGTAGCCTGGATGTGTCGCAACTGGGCTTCAGGACTAAACATAGTATGGAGACAGCCCTAGTGGCTGTCACTGACAACCTCAGGTTAGCACTTGACAGAGGGCAATCCACTCTACTGGTGTTGTTAGATTTCTTGGTGGCTTTTGACACGGTCGATCACCAGATTTTGCTCAGGAGACTAGAAGAATCTGAGATAAAGGGAGAGGACTTGCAGTGGATGACTAGCTTCCTTACTGATCGCTCCCAGGCAGTTAACTTGGGACTCTAGGTCTAAGACCAAGAAGCTGACCAAGAGAGTACCCCAGGGCTCTTGTCTAAGCCCTACCCAATTTAATACTTATGTTGCTCCCTTGACCGATGTTCTGAGGACATATAGGTTCATGCCAATATCATATTCGGGTGATACCCAGCTTACCTTCTCTTTTGACAAATCCTCCACAACGGCCCAGACCACCTTCTCTACCGGCATGCTAGCAATATCTCAGTGGATGTGTAACAACTTTCTCCAATTAAATGCCGGGAAGACAGGAATTATGCTCTTGGCAGAGGCCGCGTTGTTGTGGATAGTAGAGTGGTGGCCAGGGGAGCTTGGTGTCTCTCCCGCCCCAAAGACATCAGTAAAAACTCTGGTGGATCGCACTGAGCAGAGTCTGAACATGAAGGAGCAGGTAACCCAGCTCCAAATTCCTTCTCAAAGTTCCCTGGATTAATAAGTCAAGGACCGGGGGGAAAGCTTTCTCTTATCTGGTCCCCCGGAACTGGAATTATCTCCCTATCACACTGAAGCAGTGTCCAGACCATCTTGTTTTTAGAAAGTCCCTGAAAACATTTTTGTTCTAGACGCTTCACCTAAAACCAGCACTTTCATGTTTGTCCACAAGCACAGAGATCTCTCCAGGGGTGATTCAGGCGCTATATAAACTTAATAATAAATAATAAACTGCTGAAGATGAGACAGCAAAGAGGTAGTTAAAGTGAATTAATCTGGTCCTGACCTAATCTATGCAAGTTCTGACAAAAGGTAATAACAACAATGAGAAACTGTGGCTCAACCCCTCACTATTTCTGCTAATACTACATTATACATTTCACATCCTAAGAATCATGAATCACTGGATGAAATGGACTGGAACAGGGCTAGCAATCAGTTTAATGAGCATCATGCAACTAGGGAAGCTACAGATATCTCTCAAGCATGAAGTCTTGCTTAGAGACTTACCAATGGTAGTGGCAAGTAAACAATTGATTTACAGTTTGTCACCCCAAAAAAATCTTTTTTGTTCAGACCTGGGATTCTTTCATCAAAAATGTGCAAACACAATTAATAAGACTAGTACACAGGAAGTATCTTATTGCTGTTACTATAGTTGATTCCTAATTCACCGTTTTGTTCCTTGATAGATTATGCTACTCAATATACTTGCCTACAATGTCCTTTCCAGCGAGTATTCAAGAGGATAAATATTCCTCATCGGAGACTATTTAATAGCCCTTTTTCCCACCTTTAAATATTCTTCTTCAGTCTCTACTATTACAGGATCAAGGGACTATGGCAGCAGACTTTTCAACGCCCTGCTAATTGAGAAATCATGAATAGACGCTGGGGCTGGATAGGTCACATTCTCCGCAAGCCCGCATCAAACACCATTTAGGCAAGCCCTGACCTGGAACCCTCAAGGCAAAAGGAAAAGAGGAAGGCCAAGAAACACTTTGTGCCTAGGCCTTGACGGGCCACAACTGGAGTCAGATTAAAAGAAAAGGCCAGGGCAAAGATTGCTGGAGAGGTCTGGCTGATAGAACATACCCCAGGAGGGGTAGTAGGCATAAGTAAGTAAGTACTCCTACAGGAGCTAACCGAGTGATTTCCACATATTTCTAGGCTCTGGAAATATGTACGTAATACAGTCCCCCTTGGCAATACAGCAATTTGATGGCTGTAATCATGGGGCTCAAAACCTCTATTCCTTGTTGGGGACACCTTGGTATTGACAACCTTCTTTTTTATTCTTTTTCAGTACCAATTAAGCTCCAATTACATAATATTGAGCTCAAAAAAATTGCAATACAATAATATTGAAGCAAAACTATCCAGGATAAAAATACTGACTTTAAATACTAACGTACAAATATATAGTAGACAGAAATATTGGCATTACATAGGTAAGTATATATATTTAAAAGTATTTACCATCTTAATACCTAACAAATATAAAACGTACCGTAAAAACTTAACTTAAAAATATATGTAATTTAAAGATACATTTATTAGTTTGGAAATAATATCGACAATGTGGCTTTAAAATGAATGAAAACAAAAAGTAAAAATATACAAACTTTAAAGTAAAAATAAACTAATACAATTTTAAGCTTTATAACAGCTATATATATATACTAGCAGCCCGCCCCGGCGTTGCCCGGAGCAGAAGGGGGCTGGGGGCAGCATTGTAGCAGGAGAGGCGCAGTAGAGCGGTCGGGAGCAGCAGAGCGTACTTACAGTGTTTCCTTGCTCCGGTTTGGTTGGTCCTGGCCGCTGCTGCCCACGCTCGTGTCTGCTGTTTCCCCCGACATCCCGACTTTGAGGAAAAGGCTTCCAAGCACTCATGGCCACCGCCCATCCCTCCGCCCATCCCTCGGTGCACACCCGCGGTTCTTGTCCGCTGTTTCCCCTTGACGTCTCGACTTTGAGTAAAAGGCTTGCGAGCACTCATGGCCCCCGCCCGTCCCTCCGCCCGTCCCTCAGTGTGCACCCGCGGCTGCTTCACTTACCTCAGCCGCCGCTCCTCCCTGCGCTGCTGAGTTTACCGTTCCCCTGCTCCTCCGCTTCTTGCCGCTCCTCACCGCTTGTCCGCCGCTCGTTGCTCCTCCCCGCCTGTCCTTAGCTCTTCCCCGCGCTCATGTCCGCCGCTCTTCTTGCTCCTGAACGCCGCTCCTCCCCGCGCTCCCGATGTCATCACGCACGTCGCGGCCGGCGCTACTTGCAAGGGACTACTTTTTTTTTATTCCTAAATTTTTTAAAGAACGTATATTTTTTATTTTTATATAGCCTATGTCCTTCTGCTGACCCTGAGGTTTTCAAAGATGTCTTGGGTGTTTGGATTGGTGGTGTACTTTTCGAGTTTACCTGGCTCAAAGAACACAGTTCTCTCTTTATAATAGTAGTATAGATATATATTGCAAATTCACTTAAAAAAACATAGGTTTCAGGCCTTATATAGTTAGGAATTAGCATTTAAAAAACCATTGAAATTGCTCCTATATAGTTAGTTGTACTAACTATATTTCGCGCACCCGTTATCCACTGCTGTTGATGTCACATATTACATCATTCATGACATGGTCAGTGAAATCACTGATGACATTTCTATAGACAAGCAATGTCGTTCATTTCATTGGGTCATGAGCAGCATATGCCTGACACACTCAAAGTCAGGATCAGCATACACCCTTGTATGGATTTTTATTTTCTCATTGTTCAGTAAAGGTAGGATTTCAGTGCACCCCAATCATATCTTTCCAGGTTCAAATCAATGGCCATATTGCCATGGGTCAACAGTTTCCATACACAGGGAGGTGTTGTCACTCACAATTTATCCTACCCGTAGATGGAACCCGCGTAGGCTCCCATCGGTAGCTGTCATTCGATTCATCTGTATTCATCAGTATTAAAGTGAAGCACAACTTACTTCTGTGACCGTGGTATTGTTTACTCTAGCATCATAGTCTATCTTGTCAACACTCCAGTATCAGGCCACAGGATTTCCTTTCCCTCACATGGGTATCTCCTGCTCAGCAGTTAACTTAGCAGATCTGCTACAGAGTTCCTGCCATGAGTTTCTAAGCAAGATCATGGCATGAAATCTGGTTTGATTTTCTCCTCCATCATTACATGTGTGGGGTCTCATTACCATTGAATTGTTTCTGGCAATGGTAAAGCCAAGGTGGAATTGGAGCTGAAATCTTGAGGCAGCAGTGGACCATCGTTCCACTCATAATCTCATCATGGCTAATGAGTTGGGAAAAACAGGCTAAAAATTGGGAATTAAGGGAAAAGGCTAGGAGCTCACTGCCTAGAGCTCCTTATCACACCAGCGCTGATCACATCAGCAAGTTCACCATATTAATTCCCTAGTACAGGGATAGACCCCTTCATCCAAAGCGATAGCACAAGATAATTAGCAGCTTTCTTATGGAATTAGGTACACTTGGTGAGGCACTGTTACTGACTATCCCACCAACTGAAGGGTCCCATCAAAAATAACATTGCATTGTAGGCTGTAGAAACAATTCTTCATGAAATGTCATCACCCCAGTGCAGCACTTCTTAACTGGAAGAGGGGCCACATCTCCCATGTTTTCTGGCTCGTTTGTTTTTATTATAACAAAAGTGAATAATTATCTATTGTTGGACCTGACATCATTGGCATGATTTCCCCCCAAATTGTTGCCTTCACCTTCCTGTTTTCTGAATCCATTTTGTGGGCATTTAGAACTCTGCACCTTTTATCACTGCTAACCAGTGCTAAAGAGCTTGTGATCTCTCCTTTAAACATGGTGCAATTGGCGTACACCTATTTGGCATTTTAAGTTACTTGTAAGACCCTAGCAAATTGGAACTACATGTACCCAGGGCTTGTAAATTAAATGTCACTAGTGGGCCTGTTGCGCTTATTGTGTCACCCACTTAAACAGTCTTCTAAACATGTCTCAAGCCTGGCATTGCAGCCTGTCTGCAGTTTTAAACTGCCATTATGACCTGGCAAGATACATCTTTTGACTGACCTAAACCTTCCTTTTTAATACATATCAGTCACCCATAAGGTAGGACATAAACAGTCCAGAGGGCAGGGTGTAGTGTATTTAAACAGTTGGACATGTACTTTTGACTTTTACTTTCCCCAATGGAGAACACTGAGTTACCGTCTTAGATTTAATAAGTGTCAGCACTCGATTGGAAGCAGGTTGACATTTTGACTTTGATGTCTAACGAATTGTAATTTAGAAAATCCCTCATTAGTGGCAAGTCAGATTTTAAGTAACAACCCAGAAAATGGCTCTTTTAGAAAGTTAGAATGTTCTTTTGATAATCATTTGGTGCCTGCAACCTGTAATCTGGGTCACATGACTAATGGACCGTCAGACCCAACTCTTCAGTGCACCTCTGAACCTGAGGAAGACTCGGAAGGACTGCTGTGCTGCTCTACTAGAAGGACAGCTACTCTTTTGAAATGGTGCCCGGCTGCCGTGCTGCCTCAGTGAGAAGGACTGGACCTGCATCCTGAGCTCAGGATCACCAGAGTGACTCCAACAGCTTGCTTGCTGGCCTACGGAAAAGAGCCCCAGGAACAGAAAAGGCTCCAACCACATTGAACCTAGCACCTAGTCTCTGTCTGCTGTGATCCCTACCCTCAAGTGATGCAACCCTAGTCCTGGTACCTTGGAAATGGGCTGGAAGATGCTCTGACAGGACAGCTCTGGTCCTCTGAGCAGAACTGACACAGAACACACATCTCCTTGCAGTTGCAGCAGAACAGCTACTTCATGATGCAACCTTGACGCAGGACCTGGCATTGCATCTCGTATATTTTTATGAACTACCACTGTGCGACGCATCCTCAATGCAGGCCTTCAATCACAAGCTCTCGTCAATTGCATCCTCAACCAACAGCGACGCAGCAATTTGCGAAGCATCAGCTGCCTGTTGCATCCTTGACACAGGACTTTGCATCGCAAGCCCCTAATCAACAGCATCCTCAGGACTTTAAAACACTCCATAAACCAGGATTAAAGGTACTGTGTTCAGCAGGCCTAACTTGGCTTAACTTGGTCCATCAAGGGTAGTTTGATCTTGTGACTTTGTCCCAGTCTGGCGCAACCAGATAACCACAGTTGGCGCTTTGCCCTTAAAATTGCATATATCCAATTTACTGTTTGGATTTTTGTCATTTTGGTCTCAAATAATTTGTATATTCTACTCTATTTTTATAAAATTAGTGTGGGATTTTTTTTATGTTGTGCTTTCACTTTATTACTGTTTGAGGTGCAGCATAAATACTTTACACATTACCTCTAAGTTACGCCTGCTTTATGCAAAGTTAGCTGAGGGTTGAGCACAGGTTAATTTGGGGTTGGCTTGTGTTTCGCCCCGACAGAGATTCTGGTTGCGGCTTGAGTAGGGGTTCACCCCACTGAACCAGTAACCAAATTACCTACATCTATTAATCACTCTAGGTATAATAAAAATGCAAACCTTCTGCAATAGTCTGTATCTGATGGCTTGTATAGGCACACAAAGGCACCTGTAAGGTAAGTAACAAGGTGTAAAGCTTTTAAATGTTGTGTGATTTGCCATCCCACCTGACTATATACTCTATAGACAGGATAGACCATTGGGTAGGGGTGGAGGGGTTGCACTTGTAGTCCAAAGATCTGTCAATTGTGTGGTCGTGCCATCTCAGTCCATCTCTGGCTGCAAACCCCTTGTCTTTTCCATCACTCTGTCCCCCCATCAATCGTTCTCTGGGCTCCTGATTTACAGACCTCCTGGCCTGCGAGGTCCCTTCTTTGATGAATTACAATCAGCTATTACCACACTTTGCTTGAAGGTTGAACACTGCATAGTGCTAGGGAACTTTAATATTCACATGGACGCCGAGTCAAATGATGATGCAATTAAAATCAATGACATCACCGCCCCCTTAGGCCTAACTCCCTATCTGTCTGGTGCGACTCATGATAAGGGCCACACTTTGGATCAAGTGTTTTCTACCATCCCCCTTGTCATGACCTGTCCCATCCCAGTTCTCTGGTCTGACCATTTTTTGATCTGTTTTCTAATTCCGGGCAGAAATAAACCATCCTGTACAAATTCTAACCATCTCCGGCACCCCAGTAGGCCATACCATAAGGTTACTCCTGAAAGTCTGGCCCAAGCCTATCAGGAACATCCCTGCATTTTATCAGGTAATATGGAGAATGACCTAGATACGTTACAGAGATGGCTGACTGAGCGGTTAGATGATCTTGCCCCATTCATCCATCAAACGTAACTTGGCACCATGGTTTTCCGAGTCTTTGGCTCTATCCCAGCATAATTGTAAGTTAGCCGAAAGATTATGGCGTAAGCAATATGATGCGGAAGCTACGTCCGCCTATAAATCATCTATTAAGTCCTATCACGCCGATATTCTGGAGGCAAAAAAGAATTATTTTTCCACCAGAATTGAGTCAGCATCCAACTCCTGTAAAGAAATCTTTACGATCGTCAAGGAGTTTGTTTCTCCCAAAGCCAGTGCAGTTCAGTATAAGTTCTCTGCATCATGGGTCACTGAGTTGGCTAACTTCTTTACTTCAAAAATCAAGCAGATCCAAGACTCTTTTTCCCCCTCTGGCCTTGGCTCAGATTTCATTGATAGTAATCCTTCAACCTCATTCACTGAATCCAGTCCTGTCTTATCGGAGTTTCCAGCTATGTCCACATCTACTTCTCTGGATCTCCTTCTCAGGATCAAGTCAGGCTCTCCTTTGGACCCCAGTCCTGCGACCTTTCTAGCCAGTACCGCCAAGATCCTGAACTCTTTAATAAACCCTGTTCTCAATCTATCCCTGACAAGCGGCACTGTCCCCCCCGCCTGGAAAAGGGCAATGGTTGTTCCACTGCTGAAAAAGCCTGGCCTTGACCCTGAGAAGCATGCAAACTACAGGACAATATCTTTTTTACCCAGTTTAGTAAAGATTGTGGAAAACCACGTCCACTCTGTGCTCTCCACTTTCCTGGAAGATCATGGTCTACTCCACCCCACCCAGTCAGGCTTCCGCTCCAACTTGAGCACTGAGACCGCTCTCTTGGAAGTAAACGAAGCCATCAAGGAAGTTCTCGACTCAGGTGGAAGAGCTATGCTGGTGATGTTAGATCTGTTGGCGGCCTTCGACACCGTCCCCCACGAGGGTCTCTTGAGTAGACTCTATGAGATTGGCCTCAGAGGGACGGTGTTGAGCTGGCTTAGATCCTATTTAGCGAGTCGTCGACAGGTGGTCTGGGCCCCCGTACTCTGCCCAAGTACCGCCGTTGGAGGTCGGAGTCCCTCAAGGGTCGGTGCTTAGCCCGACCCTCTTTAACATCTTTATGACTCCATTGGCGGTACTGGCAGAGTCTCTTGGTGCCCAGATAATATCATACGCTGACGACACCCAGCTTCTCTTCACCTGCAAAAAGGGTGCGGAGTTTGACGGAGAGAGCATCCGTGGTTGCCTTGGGGCTGTCTTCGACTGGTTTCAGCAAAGCAGCCTCAAGTGTAACCCTGATAAATCAGAGGTGCTCTTCTTTGGTTGTCAGGTAGACCCACCTTGGCAGGACTGGTGGCCGGTGAGTATGTCTCCTCCGTCATCTTCCTCCTCGGTGGCAAAAAATCTTGGGGTTAAAATCGATAACAACCTTTCTTTGAAATCTCAGATAACTGGCCTCACCGGTACCTGCTTCGGTCTCCTGAAAATGCTGCACACATTCCTCCCTTTGCTTCCTCTGGTCCATAGGAGACTAACGGTACAGGCCTTAATTTGTTCCAGGCTCGACTATTCTAACGTCCTTTACTTGGGTCTTCCGGACTATCTTCTACAAAAACTTCAAGTAGTCCAAAATTCTGCGGCGAGGGCCATTTTTGGCCTCCCCCGCCATGCTAGAGCATCGGAGTTGCGACTTGCCCTTCACTGGCTTCCTGTCAGGAAGCGGATTGTCTTCAAGGCTCTTACATTGGCCCATAAGGCACTCCACTCGGTTGGGGCCAACTATATTCAGAAACGGCTTACTTTTTATAAGCCTACTAGATCCCTCAGATCTGAATCTCTTGCTCTGGCTACTGTCCAAAACATTAGAAAAGCTAGGACAGGTGGCCGTTCTTTTAAATATCTTGCCCCCAAGTTGTGGAACTCCCTCCCCTGGGATCTCCGTTGCACTCCTGATTTGTTGGCCTTTAGAAAGGGCCTGAAAACTTGGCTCTATAGATAATAAGTGGTCTGTTTCATGTTTCCTTTACTCTCTTTTCAGCTATGGGTCAGAAAGCGCCGGGACACTCCTTGGAGTAGCCGAGCGCTATATAAAACACCCATAACATAACATAACATAACATAAAGATAAGTGAGTGTAATTTTGGGTAAAAGAGCGTCTGTGAGACACGGCATGTGTATGTGTCTGTGTGTGTGTATGTGTGAAAGTGAGATATCCAGTGGAGGGAGTCAGTGTGTGGCAATGACTGATAGAAAAAGTGAGTATGAGTGTGAATGAATGATAGTGAGTGTTACTGTGTGTACGACTTAATGAGGAGGAATTCGTGAGAATGATTGGGACTAGGTGAGTCAGTGAGATTGGATGAATCAGAGTAAGACTGATTGACTGAGGATGAGGGAAAATTAATGGGACTAAGTGAGACTGACTGAGAATGAGTGAGACCGAGTGAGTCAGTGTCTGAATGAGTCAGAGAATGAGTGACACTGAGTGAGTTAGAAAATGGAAATTTTGGAAATTTGGAAATTTGGAGGGGTATTTATAGAGCGCGGCGTTCGCTCCGGAAGGAGCATCATGGCGCTGTCAGTCCTTGAACAAGGTCGCAGAGGGAAAGAAGACGGGGACTAGATGGCCGCTTTTGTCCAGTCATCAGGAAGATTGAAAATCCAGGTTTTAAGGAGTTTCCTGAAGGGCTTCTCAAGAGTCTGAAGTCTGAGATGTCTAGGCATGCTGTTCCAGGCTTTAATGGCTAAGTTGGTGAGGGTTTTACCGCCTTTGGACTTCAGATTGAATTTGGTGGGAGTCATGAGGTTTTCATGAGAAGATCGGAGGGTGCGACTCGGATTGTAATGGGGGAAGCGTCTGGATAAGTAGGAGGGACCGGATTTGTTAAAGCCACGAAAGGCTATGATGAGAATTTTGAAGAGTATTCTCTTGTGTAAGGGGAGCCAATGCAGGGTTTTAAGGGCTGCAGAGATTGATGATTTGCGTGGGAGTTTCAAGACAAGCCGGGCAGCGGTGTGCAGAACACTTTGAAGTTTCGAGAGAGTGGACTTCTTAGTACCTGCAAGAAGGCCATTACAGTAGTCTACTCGGGAGAGTATAAGCGCTACCGCCACAGTCTTTCTGGAGTCTAAGGGGAGAAATTCAAAGAACTTTCTCAGGGACTTAATAATGCCGAAGCATCTTCCTGCTACGGTCGAGACGTGGAGGTCGAAAGAGAGGTCGGAATCGAAGAGGACCCCGAGGTTTCTGGCTGATGAGACCGTCTGAGGGGGGGCTGCGGAGTTGTCAGGCCACCATAAGGCAGGGCAGAATGAGGCATTCTTTCCAATAGGCAGGATCTCAGTTTTATTTGAGTTGCAGCGTAGGTGGTTGGCATCCATCCATTGAAAGACAGCTGTTAGGCAGTGCTTAAGATTGAGTTCTGCCTTGTTGGAATTGTTATCGAGTGGGATGATAAGCTGAGTATCGTCGGCATAGGAGGTAACGGTTATGCCGAACGATTCTATGAGGGTGAGAAGGGGAATGAGATAAATGTTGAAGAGAAGAGGGCTTAGAATGGATCCTTGGGGGACTCCGGAGGATACCTTTTTCTCATTGGATTGGAAGGAGCCAAGGGTGACGGTTTGGTATCTGTCGCTGAGAAAAGAGCTGATCCATGACAAGGCTGAGTTGGTGATGCCGATGTCCCTGAGTCTATTAATCAGGATGGAATGGGAGATAGTATCGAATGCTGCCGTGAGGTCAAGAAGGATCAAGATGGCCTTCTTCCTTTGGCCTTGAAGGATTTTAATAGTCTCGGTCAGTTCGATCAGGGCGGTCTCGGTTGAATGTTTGGCCCGAAAACCGGACTGTTGGGGATGAAGTAGGTTATGGGCGTCTAGAAAGGATTTAAGCTCTTTATGAACTAGCTGTTCAGTAATTTTACCCAGAGCGGGTAGTAGAGTGATGGGCCGGAGATTAGTCAGATCCGTTGGGGGTTTGTTCGCTTTTTTCATGAGCGGCTTGACCACGCCTTTTTTCCAGGAGAGTGGAACTGCACCGGAGTTGAGGGAAAGATTGATTATTTCGTTGATGATGGGATTGACTTCATCGATGATAAGGTGGAGGATCTTGGGGGGACAGGGATCGGAGGGGGAGCCTGATTTGCAGGAGAGGATCGCCTCTCTGGTCTGAGACAGAGTCACTGGGGTGAAGTTTTTGAGACTGTTAGAAGTCAGGCACGATGTGTCCGAGTCCGGGATTACATGTGCCGGAGGGGAGGGGGGAAAGTTTTTTTGAATGGAAGAGATTTTGTCATCGAAGTAATCAGAGATCTTGTCGCAGAGCTCCTGAGATGGAGGGATTTCAGGTTGGAGGGCTTTGGGGTTGGTGAAGGTTTTAACAATTGAGAAAAGTGTTTTTTGCTTTTGACTGGCGTCTTTAATGGCGTTTACGTAATACGTTCTTTTAGCTGCTTTGATGGAGGAAAGATAATTTTTCCTCTGTAGAGTGTAGTGACTACGGTCGTCGTTATCATAGTTTCTTCGCCATTTGCGTTCCGCCTTCCTGCAGAGTAGGTGTGCGGCTGCTAGGTCAGGTATGTACCAGGGGGCTTTGATTTTCGTATTTTTTGACGTATTGTTCAGTTGCTTAGGTGGGCATAGTTTGGTGATTTCTTGTGAAAGCCAGCTGTTTAGGCGAACTGCGTCACTATCAATGTTGCCGGAAAGGGGGGGGGGGAATTAGTGGGGGAGAAAGGATGAAGGATAAGATTTTTCTGAACAGTTTTCCAATTTATAGGGAGGGCGTGGTGGAAAGTGCGTTTTTTACTGGAAGGAGGGGGGTGGCTGGAGATGTGGAAAGGGATCAGGCAATGATCGGTCCAAATCTGAGGTAAAGGGGGCAGGGTGGTGATGGACGGGAAATTGGAGCATACCCCGTCCAGGGTGTGGCCAAGGGAGTGGGTAGGCAGGTTAACGTTTTGTGATAAATTGAAAATTTCCAATGTCTGCAGGAAGCTTCTAGTGTGAGAGTCGGTTGGGGTCTCGAGGTGCAGGTTGAAATCTCCCAGTAGGGTAAAGTGTGGGTAGCGGAGTAGGAAGTGCCCAAGAGCGTCGTTCAGGGAGTCGAGGAATTTAGTCGCATTGCCGGGAGGGCGGTAGATTAGGCCGCTGGAGAGGGAGAGAGAATGGCTGAGTTTGATGGAAAAGCCTAGTCCCTCTGCATCGGTGAGAGGGTCGAGGCAGAAAGTATGGCAGCTAAAGGTGTTCCTCAGTATGATTGCAACACCTCCTCCTCTACCTTTCTGTCTATCCTGTCTATGGAAGGAATAGCCTGGGGGGAGGGCCATGGCAATGTCAGGGTTACTGTCATTAGTGAGCCAGGTTTCAGTGATCATGAGACAATCAAGGTCATGGCCGGTGATAAGGTTGTGAATGTCCTGGCTATGTTTGCACATTGATCTAGCGTTTATCAGGCCACCTGTAAAGAAAGGTCGCTGGGTTTTGTAGGGGGTTGTGTGCTCGGCGTCGACGTTGAGAGTCCAGTGACCTTTGTAGCAGCTGGTAGAGCCAAGTACTCTTGCCAGGTCGAACTTACAGGGGCAGCCGGACCCACCTCGGAGTAGGTGAAGGTCGTTGGGGGCATACCTGATGGTGGGGGGGATTTGGGCAGGGGTTCCTGCGCCTGGCGCGGTCTTGGCGCGGACGGGCGCAGACGGGCTTGCCTTAGGCGCGCCTTCGGCGCGCAAACGGCACTCCCGCTGCGCTCGTCCGCTGCGCGTTCTGTGTAGGCACATTTATAGGGCGAGGAAGGGGGCGTGGCCTCAAGCGGGCGGAGTCTGCTTGCACGCCGCAGGTAATGGCGGCAGCAAGCGGTGAGCTGGTATCGGCGGACAGCTATTAAAATCAGCTGAGCGCTGAGAGGTAGGAGCGCGCAAGCGTTAGGTTCTGCTTTGTTTTGGTCATTTTTTAAAAAAATATGCAAATACGAAGGTGACACCACACGAAGAACAAAGTGCAGTGAAACGAACAAAATAAAAGCAATAGAGTACCTCCAACCCCGGCTTCCGCCTCAGGGTTGGGTCAAGGTTTGATGCAGACCGCTAGAAGTCAGCGGTATATGTAGGGCGAGGAAGGGGGCGTGGCCTCAAGTGGGCGGAGTCTGCTTGCACGCCGCAGGTAATGGCGGCAGCAAGCGGTGAGCTGGTATCGGCGGACAGCTATTAAAATCAGCTGAGCGCTGAGAGGTAGGAGCGCGCAAGCGTTAGGTTCTGCTTTGTTTTGGTTATTTTTTTTAAAAATATGCAAATACGAAGGTGACACCACACGAAGAACAAAGTGCAGTGAAACGAACAAAATAAAAGCAATAGAGTACCTCCAACCCCGGCTTCCGCCTCAGGGTTGGGTCAAGGTTTGATGCAGACCGCTAGAAGTCAGCGGTATATGTAGGGCGAGGAAGGGGGCAGAGGTAGTCGGAATGAATGGGACTGAGTGGAAATGGGTGAGACTAGGGCAATCAGAGTGAGATCCAGGGATGGGTGAGTCAGAGTGAGATTCAGGGATAGGTAAATCAGAGTTAGATTGATTGAGTGAGAATGAGTGAGACAAAGTAAGTCAGTCAGAATAAGACAAGTGAGAGAGAGTGAGTCAGAGTGGGACTGAGTGAGCCCCACTTGGCCCCATTGTGAGGTCAGGCTTGTTCACTGGAATTCTAGCCAAAGATTATACCCCACCACTTTTAAAGGGCACCAACTGCCATTGCATCCACCTGAAGATGCTGAGACTAGATGGTTATAAGTGTCATAATACACTCCTGCTCCACTAACACTAAGAAGTGCTATTTAATGCTCAAATATCATTAGGTAGTAGAGATTTTATATAGTCATACAGAACAACTTTAATCATACTACTCCTGTTACTCAGTAGCAGCCGACAGGAGACATGGTCATGCAATAAAAAACTCATGCAAACATAATAAATGTTTAGACACATAAATACACAAATAGTCTTCTGGGAAGTAATCTGGAAAGATGGATACAAAAATCAACAGTTGGAAGCTGTATAATGATAGAACACAAGGTACAGCATGATGATCTTTGAATGTTGATCCTTTTATTTAGGTGAATTTTGCGATATGGGTAATACGTTCCAAGATGTACTATATAATTGTTTTAGCTGTGGTGCTACAAGGGAGAATGAAGTCTCAAAACAGGATGTGGTTTGCATAGGTTATGGGGGTAAAAGACAAACATCAAGCTAATTGAGTGTGGTAATTAGAAAGTACTGAGCTGAAACTATAGGACTGTGTAGACCGTGAGTGTTGTGGAGTTGAGATATTTGAAAGTCATTTGAATAAGCATTGTATTAATGAAGGGGTTATACAACCAGTGTTGTGGTTGTCATTATGTTGTAGCAGCATGTGGGCATCTGGTACCAGTCAGCTCTTGTTAACAAATAGAACATAAAGTTTGTTGTGCAGTGTGGTATGCTTCTAGTGCCTGTTTTTTGGCATTCAGTAGAACGTTGAAACCCAAACTTTAGTGGAAGGCACTATACCGGATTCGACAAGGTGGGTATTCAATTAGAAGAAATAAGACTATGTTGATGATTGTTGCAAAGTCATCCTGTGCCGTGGGCACCTCCCAACTTGTTGCTGATGGTACTGGTGGTAACTGACTCTGACTGACCCTGGGCTCTGCCTTACCAGGCCCAGGGCTAGTGTTATGCTGAAAACACTTAAGAATACAGTGAAAACACCTACATACCCAAGGGTACACTAAGGGTTGGGGTACCCCTGTGATTGACCTACCCCATAGTACCCTAGCACATAATAGGGCATGTGTACTGAAACTATCTATCGGTCCCTAGTATAATATTAGAGCATGGCAGTTTAGAGGCCAGCAGCCCTTTCCGCACTTGCATGTGTGCACTGCTGAGGCCTGAAGTCTTTTAAAAGTGGCTCTGTGGTACAGGACCACTTTTAAAAAATACTTTTTTTTTTTAGAGTTTTATATAGCGCAATCTTGACCTGAATCGGGTATCAGAGCGGTTTACATAGCACCAGTTGCATTACATGAGGACACATTAATTTTTGTTAGGAACAGGGAGAGTAAGTGATTTGCCCAGAATCAAAGGATGTTCAGTGTCATTGCTGAACTCGTACCCAGTTCCCCAGATTCGAGGTCGACCAGCCTAGCCGTTAGGCCTATTGTTCCCAAACCAGACGTTTGTGTTTGGGGCACTTATAAATGGTTAACCTCCAATGTTTGGGCATATTAGGTACCCCCAGGGTATGCCCTAGTTATCCCAGGGATGGGAGGTCAGGTATCTATAAGTTGGACCCTTATAAAATGAGTTTTATAAACCCTGGGTAAAGTGAAATTGCACATTTCACTCCCCACATTGTGATAAAGTGCTGCTCACAGTCGATTTTGGTGGTAGGAGCACTGTGGAGGGTAGATCTGCAATATTTGTACATATTCAGAACCCCTAAAGTCTCACGTAGGTGTTTTTGAGGTGGGGGTCCTGCGGATATATGTAGAACACTTATAAATATGTTTTTATAAGCCCTGGTGCTGGAAAAATGGCCCAAGTCACTTTTCCAATTGCAAATCCCATGCCATAGGTTTACATTGGAAAAGATTAATAGTTGATAAATGGAGAAAGGAAAGCCAGGAAACTAGGATTAAAGGACTCAGTAGAAGGCTAATGATAATTCCAACAATATGGTATTGTTGAATTTATTGTAAAATATACAGACAAAAAGTTATAAGTCTGTAAGCAAAAATTCAACCCTTTACTGCTCTGCCCTGATTGGTCAGAGATAAGTGGGTGAGGCTGGCTGCTTTGAAGAAGTGATGAATGCCCCCTGCGGTTAGGAAGCCTCTCGGGGAGGAGAGGTTGCTGGGCATAGAATGCCAGAGCGGTGTGGGGGGTGGGTTGTAAACCATGGTCTATAAAGGAAAGTGTAGGCCTCAGTGTCATTTACAACTTTAAAATGTTCACTTGCAGCCAGATGCTAGGATTAAAGAAGGAATGAGCAGATGAAAGGGGGAGAGGCTATGGAGAATAGCAATCCTAGTGGTGTGCCTAACCAGATCTTCTCTGCCTGCTGAAAAGTCTGACATATTGAATTTCGGAAGAATAGTGGTTTCTGAATTAGCATTTTGCCACCCTATGCAGGAAGTGGTCAGACCTTTGGGTGGAACCCTGCAGCTCATTGGACAGGTGTGCCCTCCTGTTTCACCCGAGAGAACACTGAATAAGTATCTGAGAAGGGCAGAGCCCCTCAGATCCGCTTCTTGAAACTTAACAGAATAAGAAGTGTCTGCTGCTGAAAAGTGCATTTCCAAAGGCCTGAATTTTGAAGATTGCACCTTTTTGCACCATTTGAAATTACAGTGCTGTGGATTACACCTGCTACAAAATGACTACAGAGTAACAGGTAAACTACAGGTAAACAGAGCTCACCTGGACATCACCACAAAGAATCCCCAGCCTAGAGTGCTACCAATGGAATTGTAAGGGTTTTGTTCAAGTGGATTGTGTGAATTGTAGTCTCACACTTTCAAGGACCCACTTGGAGATTCCAGAACCTTGGATTGTGTGTTGGATACTTTGGGACTAGCAAGAAGAACTTCAGGAAGGAGATCTAACTGGACCCCGCCTGCTGGAGGTGGCTGCACAAGAGTTGTGAGAGATCCTCCAGAACACTTGCTAAAGGTGAATGTGTCCCTGTCAGAGGCAACACAATGACAAAAAGGGGCACTGTTGGTTTCTAACCACTAGAAAGTGACTAATCTTTAAAAATTCATATCTATGGTTCCCTACAGTGGATTTTTTTTCGTTTTGGTGTCATTTAAAAGATAAAAATATTTCCTATTTGTATACATTGGTGTTGGATTTTTATTTTGTGTTGTGTCTTAATTATTTACTGAATTGGTGTTTTTAAATGCTTTACGTACCTCTCTTTGTAGTTAAGTGTGCCTGCTTGCAGCCAAGCTACCAAGGGTTGAGCATAGGTATAATTTATTCTGAGCCCTATACTGTTGGAGCCCTATACTGTTAGTGGCCCTATACATTGCCAGTGGCAGACCTACATTTGCCCCTACCAATAATCCACGTTCCAACAATGATAGGAACTGGTTTTCCTTTTATGTGATATTGATAGGGTGTGAAATCTGTAGGGTTTTTTTAGTTGGTCGAAGCATATGGTAGTTTCAAGACCTAAAAGGCACACTCTCTCTCACATGACCACGTTTGTCTAATCAGATTAGAATTAGATTCCCCAGAAGGTCTATTAGGAGGGACTGGCTTGAAAGGCTCTTCTTTCCCAAGTTGAAAATACATTCTTTTTGGTCAAATGACCTCACCTCCTCTCCATCATTAAAGTATTTTAGATCAGTCAAGTTGCAGCAACAGCAGAAAGAAGGGCTGGCTGCAGGGTATTATTACATGGAGGAATGGTAGTGATTTCCAAAGGATATTGTGCTCCTAAGTCCATTCCAGCTTCAGAAGTAAATTGAAAACTTATCTGTTTCAGGGCTGATCTGAATTTCTGGTCTTTTAACTCCTTGGGCATTTTTGACCCTTTGTGTTTATCTTTTTTCTTCCTGTTACTCCTCTTTTCTCTCTTTGTGCTTTTGTCTTGATCTTTCGTATGCATTACTACCATTTAAGAAGGCTCCTCAGCGCAGAGATTCTCCCTTGTGGAGTCGATTCCAGCGCTTTACAAACCCGCTAATAATAATAATAATAATAAGTGTGAATGGGTTCCTTGCTCAAACTCAGCGCCATGGGGCTGTTAGGGAAACAAACCTTCTTCTTGGACACATGACCCTTATTAGTTGATCATCATCACATACCCATCCTAGCACAGTCATGGTGCAATGCTGTGATGGCAGAATAAGTCAAGTGTGGCTGCAGCAATGGTGAGAACACATTGGGAAGAGGATTGCACATGGTAAACGTTTAAGGGTATTTGCTCAACAAGATCAGCATGCCTTGCAAACAGTAGGAGCGCCATTAAAAACTTGGAGGCAACTGATATTTTGACAAGGGGACTTCCAAAATGTAAATGTGCTGTGCAAGTTGCAGTGATGGCAGTAGGCTGTGGGGTTGCATAATCATCGTCAAGTACTCTATCCCTGACTCAGTTTATGTGTAGAAATCAATAAAGATTGTAGTAAAAAGAGAAGTGAACCTCTTTGCCAACATGCATAAATGTGATTAGAGGTATACCTTCTCCTGCATGTGCAAGCTTTATTTGGTGGATTCCATACGTATGCATTGCTGGTCAAATAAGGTCAATTGGACCTTGAATATAATGAAAGGAGATTAGGAAATTAAAGATGAAGTTTAATTATAATGATGTCATATGCTAGCAGTTTTCAGCTGTATGTAGGTATGGTAAATTTACTTAAACAGAGTTTATGTGTAGATTGTAACTACCATTCTATTTTGAAATGTGTTAAGTTGCCAAGTGTTTTATAATGTTTCATGACTGTAATCAGCCAACAGAAAAATTATTTCTTGTTTTACTTTCTCTTTCAGTACAAGAACCAGAAAATCAAAAGAATATATTCATACATTTTTAAATGTCCCCTATATGGCTGAAAACAGGTGATACGCGTCAGCAGTTTGCTTCTTGGTGACCAGATAATGTGGAAGGTGCATGGATAAGCAGCAACCCTTGTCCAATAGTCACTGAACCGCAGTGAAGCAGGGTCTATTTTATCATAAAGTACCACAGGCCCATTCTGCCCACACCTGAGGCATGAGGGCCAGAAAAGGCCCCACCAGCTAGCATATAGGAATCTGTTAGGTTGACCAAACTGTCCCAGCTGTTCTTTTTCTTGCTTGGCCCCAAACTGTTTCTCTTACAAGACATCTCCTCAGCGAGGAGCAGCCCCCCCATGCCTGCCCCGCTCCCATGTACCAACCGACTCATTTTGGTCAACAACAGACCACAAATCCCCTCTCATGTCCTGCGCTTACCCACAGAAACCACAAGAGCATAGGAACTTAATAGCGGAAAAGGAAAACGTGGGGCAACAGGTTGCTTTCACATTTTCTACATTTCTCAATTTATCATAATTGTTTTCGCCAGCTTGCCTTATCTAAACTTACGACAGCTGCGTGCCAATAACATTTGTAAATCGTCTGCTTTTTTTAAGGGTTCTGAGAAATGATACTAAACGATTTCGATAAACAATATCTAAATAGAGACAGGATTTGCGTTTTATTGACGTACCATTGACGTATATGAAATGTCAAAATATGAATTGGCGGTCTAACTGTTCTGCATTAAATCACTATAAAACATCTGACCACTGTCCATTCGTCAAACTGCCTTGCTGAAATGAAATGTGTGGTTCCCCTCAGCCATCTATCTAGGATCTTTGGCTGAGGCTATAACTGCTTAGTGTATTTTAAAACGGTCTCTTACTCTCTTCTCTGTATTTCCACTTATCTAAAATACATTTGCATTGCATGAGTTTGTTCTTCATTCCAGTAATGTGTCTTTAAATGCCCAGTCTTTGCTCAGGCTCATTATTTGTTTTTAAATGCCCAGTCTTTGCTCAGGCTCATTGTTGAATTTTAAGTGTTCTTTACACTTCTTGTTTGAAGTATTTTCCTTGTAATAAACTGCACCAAAGCTTGACTCAACTACCTGTCTCTTACAAGTGTTTTTCTCATATTATGTAGAAGCACCCACTCAAATTAAGCTGCCTTGGTCCAGTACCCCAGGACCACAAAATTTCACCCTCGAACATTTTGGCGACAACGAAGGGACGTACAAGATCTCCAGCTGCATCCTGTGATAACGGGCTGAGTGATTACCTTCCAAGAGCATTCTTCCTGCCTGAGGAGCGACAACGCCCTTAGGTAAGTATAAGTTAAGAGTACCTCTCTCTCTCTCGTACTTGTGGTCTTTTCCCGGGCGGTGCTGATCATCTGTCTTAGCGGATCCTGTCCCTCTGGGTGCCCTCTGACCCCTAGTTACAGCTCTTTGCTTTTTGCTGATATCTTGCTACGTAAAATAATTTCTCATCTTAACACGTAGTTGAGTCAGGTGCCTTGTTTTACACTGTTCACATATGCTCAATATTACGGATGTATTTTTTACATGCGGCTTTGTGGTTAGCAGGTGTGTATATAGATTTTGCCCTCTGTGGCGTTGTATAATTAGGAAGATTAGTTTTACGCCTGGGAGGCGGGCCTACCTCGTGAAAACTGGCCACAAGTTTACTGTGTGGATGATAACTTGTGAAGACTAAATTATTAACGAACAAGGGACGCCTTCCATTCTGTTTGGCTACCAGAAAAAAGGAAGTGTTTTGTTTCCTATGTTTTTTTATGTTCAAGACTAATCGTGAGGATGTTTTATTTTTAGTTTAGCAATATTACTTTAAAGGACATAATTTTCCTTTTCCTGTCATGTTATATTAGTCAACATGTATATATTAGTATTTACATCCTGCACAGTATAGTTGAAGTGCAGGTGGTTTGTGATCTCATCCTTTTTTTTGTACCTTTTTTGCATGCAATGTGGTTTCTTTTTCATATATCTGTGCCTGGTGCATCAATTTTTTTTAATATATATTAGCGAGATCACCAACTACTAGAAGTATAAATGGTTTTTATGTTTAATATTGTTGCAATATTAAGAACAAGTAATATTATATAGTTACAACTTGCTCTTCCTTAGCCCAGCCTGACCTCTGTGGCGCAGCACCACATTTAACTACCTCCAGGTAATTGACCACGTTATGAACGACAACCCACCACAAATTATTGAAATTGTCTTGCACACTTTGAATGACTGCCCGTGTCCATTTTCAACAGCATAACATTGTCCCCCATAAATCAAAATCAAGGCAACCTAATTTCAATGGTGTGGAACATATTGGGAGAACATCCCGCAACGACCTCCACAGTAGAAGTAAGGCTGTCCACAATTGATTTAACACAACTACAAATTGTCTGCAGGGCTCTCGCCAACCCCAAACCTAATCCATAACTCCAGATACCACACATCCAGATCTTGTCTGGCCACATTACTCGCAGCTACTGACAATAGTGCCCAATTACGTTACTGAGTTGCATTCCAGGACACCTCTTTAAATGCAAGTCAAGTCAAGTCAAAACCACTTTATTCGATTAATTAAAATCATAAAGGTATTCTAGACATTTATAAAACTATTTAAAACATGTTTAAAAGTCAATTAATACAATTTTAGTCATAATAACAATTAAAACCCATTATAAAAAGATTACACAATTTCATTTCCATTTTTTTTTTTTTTAAATGCATTACGCACTGCAGTGAGAAGTGATCAGCAGGAACATCTGGGTACGTGCCAAGCACACCCATTTTAACTGGGAAAGTTTTAATTAGCGACCACACAACTGGTCCACGGTGCATCCAGTGAATACTGAGCCTAGTTACCAAGTAGCTGCCATCACGACTCTTAATTATGTCTTTTTGGGCATGGTTTTAATTAGACTCCCCTATTTAACTAATTACACCCTGAATAAAGTACATTCAGTCCCTTGACCGTCACACGTCACACTTCTCACCTCACCTTTCTGGCATGCTTGGACCCTTAGTAAAGGATCTTCCCACTTGAATATTGAGTAGAGTGGTAGAAAGAGGGGGAGGAAGGATTTCGCAGGCATTAATTGACCACGTCACAAAGCAACCTTTTTATGTTTGCTATTACCCCCTAGACTTGGCCCAGCATCAAATGATAGACCGGCCACACAAAAGAAAAACATGGCATAATAAGTTGAGGTCAAGGACTACCATTCCTTACCACCCAGAGCCCAGTGATAGAAAATGTAATACCAGGTAAAACGAAGCTATTCCCTTTAATATTTTTGGATCATAGGCTTAACATAATACATTCAATGTTCTATGGCCCACAATGTTAAAAGACTATAAAATGCCATCAATATAAGTAATATAGTTTCCTGGCCACGAAAGGGGCAAAAGGCAGACAATGCAGGGTGCATGGTGGAGAGGCCTAAGGACTTGGCCGTAGCCTGAGAGTCCTTAAAGCACTCTAGTGCACTGTCTGCCTTGTCGCCAAACAGGCTATGGCCATTAAAGGGCATGTCCATCAAGGTGTTCTGGACATCCCCAGAAAAGCATGTTGTTCTCAACCAGTGTCCTGTCCACAGCAGATGGTGAACTTTGCTCCATCTCTCCCCTCCACAACAGCAAGGGAGAGTACGGCCCAGGCCTCCTCCGGACACTGAGGCAGCACCTGTGCCACTGTATCCCACACGGAGTGGGAATAACGGCCCGAGAGGTATGCGGTGTTCATCGACCGCAGCCCTGAGCTGGAGAAAGAAAACAACTTCTTCCCTAGCTGATCCAGCTTCTTGGATTCCCTGTCTGGTGGTGTGTTAGGGAATGCTCTTTGGGGCGTTGAAGCTTGGACCACCAAGCTCTAGGGGAGGGGTGTTGGGAGAGGAAAGAGGGGTCACCCGGAGCCAGACGGTGGCATTGGGCAACCATCCTATCCACAGTAAGCATGGGCGAATGTTGCGAATTCGCGATCCGCGAATTTGCGGATTTGCAAATTCACGATCCGCAAAATTCGCGAATTTGCGGATTTTTGTTTGTTGCGTGTTCGCGGGGTTTTTTGCGTGTTCGCGAGGATTTTTGCGTCTTCGCGAGCCGCTTGCATAGCGAAGTTACCCATGCAGTTGTTTATGGGAGAGGGAGAGAGAGATAGATAGATAGATAGATAGATAGATAGATAGATAGATAGATAGATAGATAGAGAGAGAAAGAGAGGGAGGGAAAGAGAGAGGGAGAGAGAGAACGAGAGAAAGAAAGAGAGGCCGGATCTCTGAAGGGCCAGATTCCTGAGTTGCCCCTACAGAACATACAGCTTTTTATTTTTAGCAAAATGCATATGAAAATTGTGCTGTAAAGGTCTCTTTTAGTTTAACCCCTCCTGACAACTCAAAATGGGTGTATTTGCCATCCTCTCCCTTCTTCCTGTTTTTTATATCTGTAAGTGCTTCCTGATGAGGTTTAATTCCTTGGACAGGTGCCTCGTTTCCTACTTGTAACTATTCTCTGACCCTGCTTCAAGGGTCAGAGCAGGGTCAGAGAATAGTTGCAAGTAGGCAACGAGGCGCCATGAAGCAATTAGCAGCAGGTGTCCAAGTTGAAGTTAATTTGTTTGTAACCCTTTTGTAAAAGGTTACAAAGAAATTAGGTTCAACTTTTGCAACTGCTGCTGTAACCCTTGCTTGGCTGAAAATTCGTCCCGCTGATTCGCGGAATTTACCGCAATTTCGCGAGATTCGCGGATCGCGAAATCGCGGAAAATCCGCAAATTCGCCCGCGAAATGGATTTTACGCCCACCCTTAATCCTCAGGAGCCCCTGTGTTGTGCCTGGACCATGTGCCCAAAAGGATGTCCATGAGGGCTTCATTAAACGGCAGCAGGGGCTCCGAAGAGCACGCTGCCGGCAGCAGCACCTCTGTCAGGAGGTTAGTCCTGCCTGCCACAGTATGTAGCATGGGGTTTAGGGCCTCAGCCGCCCTATGCAACACCACTGCGTAAGACTCTCCCTCCTCCGTAGCCACGGTAGGAAGAGACAACATGCTAAGTTCTGGTGAGGTGTCCAGACCACCATCATCCCCCAGTTCCTCTCTGCAGTCCTGGTCGTACTGCAACTGGTCAGTTAAAGGGTCATCAGACCCCTCCCAGTCTTCCGACACCCTCCTCTGGCTGCAAAACATGCTGAAAATGGCCAGGGTGGAATACAGGAGCAAAAGTACCCATCCGCCGCGTCCAGCATCACATGGGGTGGAAGTCGGGGTCGACCTCCAGCTGGTGCCAGCTGCGGAAGTGGTGCTGGTGGAATTAGTGCCCGTGGAGGTATAATAAGGTCGACCAATGCTGATCCGGATCCAGGCCTGGATCCAAGGGGGCATTCCAGTGCTGACGCCGCAGCCGCCACCGTCGAAGGCCTAGGGCCACAAGCCGAGTCCGCGGGGCCCAAAGGCGCACCGGCGGAGTCAGGCTGCCCAAAGATGGCATGCATCGCATCGTAGAACTGACGAAGCTGAGCTGGGGTCGCACCCGGTCCCGGGAGGGGAGGGAAGGCTGGAGTCCACTCTGAAGGCTCCCCACACGGAGCCGCAAGAGGGGCACCACCCGCATCCTTGGTCGCATCGGCTGATGGATAAGGGGAAGTCAAAGAGCGACAAGACTTCTTCTTGTGCTTGTGCTTCGACTTACCTGACCCCGAATGCGAAGACTTAGTCGAGGAGTGGTGATGGCTCCTCGATCGGTCCCTCGACCTCCCACATGACCAGTTTTGATGCGTTTATAGAGTCTGGGGGTTCAGCCTATGTTTCTTGCTCCTTGGCCACTTTGGGCACCAGTAATAAAACCATAAACACAAATGCTGCGTGTGAATGCCTGTCACGAGCATCAAAGTTGGCAGAAGTGTAAGAGGCGATATAAAAAAGAAATTAAGCATGATAAACATCCGTATTTACAAGAGTTTGAGTTATTGGCATGGTAAATCACAATGCCTTTTATTTATGTGTTAATTATCAAAACAGAGAAATAAAAGTTGTTGTCATTTACAATGCCAATAGCTTAAACTCTCGCAAATGCGAGACCTATTGCATTGGAAATGCTTGTTCTCTTTTTCTTGTGCCTCACCCCATATCTTAAATTAACTATTTTCTTCTTCATTAAGTAATTGGCCTCTAGCCTTCTGCAACCTTGCGTACAGACAGTGTTTTCTGTCTACTATGTACAGTGTTATGGTGTCTTTTCAGGCTCTTGGTCTGCACCCTGTAATAAATCGTAATACATGACTTCAATAAAATCGAGTTTTCAACCTAGGTGAATGTTTTTCTCTAGCAAACTATTATGAACAAATGTACAGAGAAATTAAAAGCAGCACTAATACAATTACTGCAAAGCAGTAGCCAGGTTGCAAATTCTAATGGATGATTGAAGATTCAAGATACATTAGATACACCACAATATTTAAAACAAAATGATATCTTTAAAGCAAAATGTATCTTGATTGATGATTACTCCGCCTAAGAAGGACACATTTTCTAGTGTAATAAGGAGGACTCCAAGGTTACATGTAAGTGACAATTTGCCAGTGAAGACACATTTAAGTGCCCCTACATCGCTACAGTCGCAAACACTTTTTCGTGATAAAGGTGAACATTATAAACTTCCCCACAACCACCTACCACCTCTTACTGACTGTCGACGCTTGTGAAATATGCAGGCGTTTCGGAAGAACTATCTGTAATTAGTTTCTAGAAAGGTTTCATCAGCAAGCATTGCACTGATGGAAAAATCAGTCTACTCTGCAGACTAGTTCCTTTTCCAAGATGATGGGTTGACAAAGTACATTTCCCCTGCATCTGGACTGTATCAGGCGGTGTATTTCATTCTCAGAGCCGGAATGCCTCGGAAAAAGCGGCAGGATGCCGCACTTAACAGCAGTGCTCTGTCTTTCCAGTGGCTATCGGTAAGAAATACTGGTACTTTTTCAAAGAAGAAATATTATTTCTATCTCAAGGTTTATTTTACATTCGAAGACCGATATTAAGCAGCAGACTGAAAGATGGATGTCAAAAAGATTAGAGAGCTCTCTTCGGGATGAGGCTCATCTTTCCACTGCTTGCATTTTCATGGCATAAGTGAATTTACTTTTGCAATGTTTTTCCAATGTCACTGAAGCTCTTTTGAACAATTCTGCCCTGTTCAGTTGCCTAACAAATAGACAAATCGGGCATGATTACCGGAAGGCAACCTGTTCAAGGGGCTAGGTGATTGCATGTACAAAAGAACATCACTTTATTCCCAACCAACTCGGTTTTAGCTGGCCTTAAGGCACCTTTCATAAAAAGGCAATCCTGTTACATACTGATTTTCATATATGTTGCTTTCTTTATTGTAGTGGATGGCATTTCACCTGGTTTTCCTTAGCCAGTTTGAATTTAAAGCCTGAGCACCATTTTTGTCATTATATTTCTGTTATTCATTGCATTGTTGATGTATTATAATTTTATTCAAATAGGATTGAAATGCAGAATCCAAACAATGGACTCCTATGTAAGGGCCATCAAGGGCTCATAGAAATGGTCTAACATTTATTTTGGAAAATGTTAATACTGCGTTGAGGCAAGTCATCTTTTCTATGGTGCTTTGTAACTGTAAATGTAAATGTACAGGAATTTATATAGCACTAATCACCGAGCGGTTTCTAAGTGCTTGCTTAGGGAACCCGTCCTGGTATTCCCCTGTGAGATAACCCCGGCAGGGTATCCGCAAGGTGAAAGCCAGGCATCCCGCCGCGAGGGGCCGTTGTGGAGATTAAGCAAGCTATTGCCCAGAGTCGCAGAGTGTGAACCCATGAATCGAGTAGGCACCGGAGCGAGCTTTTAACTCGGACCCCATCTGACTGCATTTTCAACGAGTATATCTGGCACTGTCACATGGCGGTGATAGGGCTGGTAAGAAACCCCACCATTTACATGCTCACATTTCTTAAGTTGCCTTCTCTTTTACACACAATGACTTGTGACATACATTCGCATGTGTGACAATGCAGGATAACATTCTCTGAATCAGCATCAATTTCTACTTTGTAGGCACACTGTCACGACACCTTGAACATTTAGTACAAGGGATTAAGTTCGGAGCGCACATTTCATTACTGTTATTTATTGCCCGGTAGGCAACAAAGCTATCAAACTAGAATAAACAGTTGCGGCCTGACAGGGAATTCAACATAGCCACGTGGGAGTGGATTATTATATATACAGGACCACTTCCTTGTTTAAGGTAGAGGTGCACTCAGCTGGCACTGCGTGGTCACTTCATGCCGGAATTCCAGTTTAGCTCATTCCTGCTTACCAACGCAAGGGATGTTCAGCTCTCCATCGAGATTGACAGCCTGATGACACTTACCAGCAGGAAATGGGGAGTTAGACCACGCTGCAGGAATTCGACAATTCACCCCCGCCCCCTTGGCAAGACTAGGTTAGGGAGGGCTAGGCAGGAGTACAGTATACAAAAAAAGGAGAATAAGGGGGTTAATAATCAGGTCGCCCCCCCCACTCAGTAACTTGTAAACCAAAAGAGACTTGATTCATTATGAACAGATATCTTTTTTGGCATACCGGGGGAGTTTAAAACACTAAACTTCACTCAAGGGACAGACTCATTGCCATTCACCTCCTGGTCCAATTGTTCGATTCTTAAAGTTTGTCAATATACCACATATCATCTTGTGAGTGTCAAGAGAAAAAATGAAACAATAATGAAAAACTAGGTGAGAGGTCAGAAAGTACCCCATGTAAGAGTCACCAGGGGAGCTGCTGGTTGGTACTACTCACCCGTTTGCCCACGTTATCATCCTCTGTGACTTACAAGACCATAAAGTAAGAAAAAATGCGTCCAAATTTCTCAGAGGTGACGGGAAGCAAAGAAAGAAAGACAGTGGCCCCCATTGTGAAGAAAGAGAGATTCAGTTCAGTGAATTAAAATGAGGTATAACTCACTTTCGAAATCATAACTTTTATTTAGTGCTGTGAGTATCCTCGGATTATAAGAATGGCATGTATTTGGTCATTTTCAAAGACTGAAGTCAACATGTTTCGTTGCCAATTTATGTACGACAACTGCATCAGGGCTGGGAGGACCAGTCTTCACCTCAATGGTACATCATACCGAACCTGTGGTTATTACGAAATTGAAAGAGACAAATGTGTCAACTATAAATAAATGAAGCAGGGGTTTCAAAATGCACCCAAACATCAATTTATGCCAACTCCTTGAAATTGCATATTTAACGAGTGGTTGCTGTCATCTCTCGTACCTGTAAACCACCATTATGAGGATCCCGCACCTATTTGTCGTGCATCCCACTGATGACTGCGGTCGTCAAATATCAACCTGTAGCCATCTGTATATACATACAAAGAGCAGAGAAGCAGAGTCACACTTTCCAAATGCTTCCCTTGTACTACTTATCAATAAGGTCTCAAAAGCCATTGTGCCATGCGCATACTATTTGCGCCATCTCTTAATCATTGATTTATATGTGTATACCAATTTCTACAGGTTGAGATTTTACGACTGCAGTCATCAGTGGGATGAACGACCAATAGGTGCGGGATCCTCATAATGGTGGTTTGCAGGTACGAGAGATGACAGCAACCACTCTGTAAATATGCAATTTCTAGAAGTTTTCATAAATTGATCCTTGGGTGCATTTTGAAGCCCCTGCTTCATTTATTTATAGTTGGCACGTTCTTCTTTTTTTATTTCGTCAATAACCAAAGGTTTGGTGTGAAGTATCAGTGAGGTGAAAACTGGTTCCCTCAGGCCTGATGAAGTTGCCGTAAATAAATTGGCAAAGTAACATATTGGCCTTTCGTCTTTGAAAATGGCCAAATACATGCCATTCTTTTAATCTGAGGATACTCACTGCACCAAATAAAAGTTATGTTTTCTAAAGTAAGTTATGCCTCAATTTAATTCGGAGAACTGAATCTCTCTTTCTTCACAATGGGGGCTAGTGGGTATTGAATGGCCCAAGCACTTGCAGTGCATCTATACACATATCACTGTCTTTCTTTCTTTGCTTTTCTTCACCTCTGAGAAATTTTCTTTCTTTATGGTCATAAAAGTCACAGATGAAGATAACGTGGGCAAACTGGTGAGTACCAACAGGCAGCTCCCCTGGTGACGCTTACGTGAGGTACTTCCTGACCTCTCACCTAGTTTTTCATTATTGTTTATTTTATTCTCTTGACACTCACAAGGTGATATGTGGTATATTGACAAACTTTGAGAATCGAACAATTGGACCAGGAGGTGAATGGCAATGAGTCCATCCTGTGAGTCTCGTGAGTGAAGTTTAATGTTTTAAACTCCCCCTGTGGGCCACAAAAGATATCTGTTCACAATTAATCAGGTCTCTTAGGGTTTGCAAGGAGTACACTATACACAGTACTTCTATGCCTGCATATATTCACTGTTATAGCACAGTGGTGTAATCCTTTATCATTTTACTGTTCTCATAATGCTAATTGTGCTATTCTGTTTCATTCTACTGATTCTATCAGTGCACATATTTTATAAAAGAACCACAATGCTTCAATAAATATTAAGATGCCTTACTGAGTATTTCCTTTGTAGTTCTTTGGTAGGCATGAGAGTCCAAATAAAAGTGTTCTAGATCTGTTACCATAATTTCCTTGGGTGATCGGGGTTGTCATGTTCTGTGGTTGCACATTAATGTGTTACTCTGTAAGGTTAGGGGTCCAGATGGTGCACTGTGGGTTAGTAGGGATACAGGACAACAAATCCTAATTGTGTGCATGGAATCAGTCTGGTACAATCCTGATGTTTATGTTGTCCAACAAATGCACAGTTTTACCAGAGAGGTACAAGCCGTACGATCTGCATGACCCAGGCATGCATTATCTAAATTAAACCCCGATCTGGATAAATAGCTTCCTCATGTTAAACAGGAGTAAAACTGAATGTCTTCTTGTACCCAGAGCTATTTGCTTATTTGTTTGATTCTATAATGCCGCCATGATGCAGAGGCCACCTTGCAGCCCATGTTGAAATTGGATCAATCTCCAGGCTTGAAGTTGACAAAAGAGCTCAGCTTCTCAATATATCAGGTTCTCACCTCCCCATCCAAAAACCTATGAGAATCTTTATAATTCATTGTTCTACTTCCCCTTTTAGAGAAACAGAGAACTAGCTAGTGTAAGGATCACAATTATATGCTGCTATAGTTGTGTTTGATAGCTGGACGCACAAGTGACCTGACCAGATGTTGGAATTTTATATCACGCAGTTTTCCACGAGTACTAGTCGCCTATGTGCCAAGTTGGTGACATCCGGTCGACTGACTGTTACAGACATCAGGCTTTACTGGAGCTGGTACAGTCAGCCAACCTGGTCCTCTATTGCAATTTCCTATGTGATCACTGAATCCTCAGATCCACTGTCCTACAGGAAGAACCAAGAACCGGTAAACATGAGCTGAAGTTGAGTAGAAGAGGAGAGGGTGATGTTTGTGGGCTGGAGATCCAGGCAGGTGAGGTTGGTATGACAGATGGCAGGGGCTGTGGCAACACAATCACATCACAAATTAGGTTACTCTGCTCAATAGTTATCAATCTGATTTTCATCTGTAGTGGTGTCTAATCATGTGATGAGCATAAACGGATGGCACCTGGCATTTGGTGGACACTTGAGCCCATTTGTTTTCCTCTACTCAGAATAAAAGTGCCTAATCGCATACCAATATGGTTCCTTTTCCTTCAGTAGCTACAAGGATAGAGAACCCCCTTACTAGTTATTGGTTTAAACCCTTATTCAATTAAAACCTTGCCTAACATTTAATGACTATGACAGTTGCACTGGAGCTTGCATACAATGGCTCTGAACACGGCCACCAAAATCTCCTATGGACCAGTGCTGAGCCAAATACTTCACGTCAATCACACATCAAATCACACATCAATTTCGGCAGATACAACTAACCTAATGCCACCCTCTTGTCTGGCACAATCCCTGCCCCACTGAAAAATGCCACTGTTGCAAAGTCATCCTGTGCCCTGGCCACCCCAATTTTATTTAGGTGACTGGTGTTAGTTGACTCTGACTGTCCATGAGCTGGCTCTGCCTAACCAGGCCCAGGGCCAGTGCTATGCTGAATGCAGACTTAGAATACAGTGAAAACGCCTACATACACTAGGGTACACTATGGGTTAGGGTACACTATGATTGGCATGATCTCCCCTATAAGGCCCTAGTTCACAGTAGAACAGGGGGATCAAAACTATGTTTAAGTTCCTAGTATATAATAGGGCATGGCAGTTTAGAGGCCAGCTGCCCTTTCTGCACTTGCATATGTGCACTGTTGAGGCCGAAGATCAGTTTAACAGCAGCCCTGTGTTGCAGGACTGCTTTCAACATGTAAATTGTGCCCAAACTTGACTTTGATGTTTAGGGCACTTGAGAATAAATAAACCACAATATTTTTACATATTAGGTACCCCTAGGTGTCACATTGGTGGGGGTCAGTTACCAGGAACTTATAAGGAAGATCCTTATAAAATAGGTTTTATATGCCTTGGGTTTAGTGAAATTGAACATTTAATTTCCCACATTGTAGTAAAGTGCTTGCCAAAAAAGACTTTTGTGCTAGGAGCACTACGGAGTGAGAATCTGCAATATTTTGTAAATACGCAGAGCCACTAGTTGTTCCATGGGTGGGGTCGGGGTCTGCTAGATATAGGCAGGGTCTTTCTAAAAGGCATTTTATAGCTGTGGTAACATTTCCTGGTTCATTTTTCCCATTGCAGATCCTCATCCACGTAGATTAACATGACAAGAAGTTATTAACTAATAATTACCACCAGGAAAACCCCAAAAATATAATTGAAGGACTAGAATGGCATTGATAAATCCAACAATTTGCCATTGCTGATTTTATCCTAAAATTTACAGACAAGAAGTTATAAGACTTTCTTGTCTGTAAGGCAAAATTCAGCCTTCCAGTGATCTTTCCTGATTGGTCAGCCATAAGTGGATTAGCCAGGCTGCTTTGATAGGCGATAAGTAGCCCCTGGGTTGAGAGAGCCATTCTAGGAGGAGAGGGTTCTGCTGGACACGAATGCCAGAACAAAGAGGAGAGGTTGTAAGCAATAATTTTCAAGTCTGCTGTGACTAACAGCAACAGATGAAATGTGTTGGCTGAGGGAAGATGATTAACTAATGTCGAAATAAAGAACTGTTGAGACTGTTGAGGCGACTGACCAATCTGTATAATGTAGGTCTTCTGCATGTCAAGCAATCTACCTTCTACTCCTCAGATTTCAGTATGTGCAGGTGGTGTTTCCATCATTCCTGTGTTGATGCACAGATTTCTTCGAAGTCAAAAGATGAACTTGAATACCTGGATCCGAAGACTCAAACAGCAGCAGCTGGTAACATAAGTCACCTACAATATTTTGGAGGGATGATAACAAGATCAAGGCCATCTCGTTACAGGTATGGTTCAGCTTCGTAGTAGCAAATATCCAAAAGTGCACATTATCTCTAGTTTTATATTGACAGGCATCCCATAGTACCCAGGAAGTTTGTATATCTGACCCTATCACCCCTTCATCCAGCCCTTTCGTGCCCCTTAGCTCAGCTCTCATTAACAAAGATGGAAAAATGATGCAGGGGATGTGCAGAAAGTCCATCTTCATTGTTAAATTGTTTAACAGTCGCCATGACTTTGTAATCATAACTTTTTACATGTTCCCTTTCTCTGGCCGCAAGCTGACCTACAAGAACTGTCTGGATTCAGGAGGGGTAGATGAGGAGCGATCAGCAAGGGGGGGGAGGGATCAAGGAAAGGAGAGACAACATATTTTCTGGCTACCATTGTTCCTATCAGGCAAACAATACAGGGGAGCCCTTACTGAAGTACCTCACCTGTCATGCATCCAGGAACTCATCATACACACCACTCATATTTAGGTGCAATTAGGGTTTCCATTTGGAGATTCTACATCTTTGTTTTCATTGATACAAAGTAGGCAATCTCCCCAACTAAGGTTAACAGTAAAAAGGTCACTCTAAATGGATTGGTCTTGGGGATAGTAGTCACCCATGGAAATATGAGCTCTACAATCAAGGAGAGCCTAAAACGTTGCTGGGGAGCAACACAGTCATGTAGCACTCTTGCCAGGGGGCGCGAGACACAGAGCAGCAGTGCAAGAAAACATGGAGGTTAGTAAAAACAATGAGTGGGACATATGCATATGGCAACTGTGCCAGGGACTGTCATCTGTACAAATGATATGGAAGAAGGGCAGAAACACTCACTACTGTTGGCATAATGAGAAGATTGCAATATAAAGTTTTATTTGATTCAGGATGGAACATTTTCATATACATGTTGTTGATTTCTTGATGAGGGCCCACTGAATAGGTTGTCATATAAACTACTGAGGCACATCTGTTGTATATCAATAATCAATCATCATGCATACAATTTCCATTGGGTTTTGTGATGAATGTTTGAGCATGCGGTCACATGCCAAGCACTGAGAGGCATATTTACAGGAGGCTTGTGTCATGTTTGCACCATGCAATGTGGTGCATGCGTGATACAAACCTCTAATTCAGATTTATGTAGCCGCTTACAGCCACTTTGTGTGCTTTGAATGGCCTCATAAATCTGGAGTAGCGCTACTCAGCGCAAATCACTGTGTTGCAATACTCTGTCCTGGGAGACATTCTATGGGTGTTGCAGTGGGTGTTCCCAAGCAATTCCCATAAATGTTGGTGCACTACAACTTGCATTCCCAAATTTACAAGGACTTGAAAACATGGGCATGCACCAAAATCTCACGCCTTCCCAGGAGAGGTGTAACAAGGGGAAATATCTTTATTTCTACCAAAGAAATACAAGTAGCAATTAAATCGCTCACCTCCGGCAAAGCCCGGGGACCGGTGAATACACTGTATACTTTTATAAAACATTCACCTCTATCCTCACTACACCACTTCTCTCCCTATTCCAATAGTTCTCCTCAAAGGACAGTGTATCTGGCTCTGCATCCGAAACCACAATAGTGGTGATCCTGAAAGAAGGGAAGGATACACTAGATGTCAAGAACTATAGGCGTATCTCACTAATCAATATTGATCCAAACCAAAACATCAACTATTACCTATTCCACCCGTCCACTTCCAAAGCATGATGGCTTATATTAGAATCCTCTCCTTGAACACCATGGGTCTCTCCCATTCAATCAAATGGAAAACAATTGCTGACTACTGTAATAAACCAAAAAAAGAAATGTTATCCTACTATAGGAACCTCACATCGAGTCAACCAAAGATGCCAGATTCTATTGCCCCTGGGTTGCAGACATTTTTATCTCTTTCGCCAACGTAAGAACCAATGGGGTTATTACCCTAATCGCAAAGAAAACAGGTCTATCTGTTTTTCTCACCAACATGACAGCCAGGGCTGGGAAACAGGGACCTGGGAGTGATAAACATATATGCTCCTAACGATAACTCAGTCTCATTTTGGCAAGACCTAGACAAACAACGTAATAATCCCTGAGAATGTTGGTACCATTGTCAGGGGTGACTTCAACCTCCCTATGGATGGTGTCCTCGACAGACTGTCTGCCCACAAGGACTTGGGCAGCAGATCCCACGGGAAAATGAGACTATGCTACAAGAATAATAACCACTCTGACATATGCAGACTATTCAATCCAAAAGGCAGTATCTACACCTCATACTCAGCTGCACACCATACCTTCACCAGAATTGATTATATCCTTATAGATAAATCTCTACTCCTAGCTGCCCTAAATCCTAAAATAGAACCTATACTAATTAGCGACCACGCATGCACTTGACTCGACTTCTCAACCACAGACTAACCAATGCCTCCCAAAATTTGGCGTCTCAATAATGCATTCTTAGAAGATGAACACTCTAAAATGAAAATCATTGAAACAATACAAACATTTCTAGCAGAGAATAAAGAGGGCAACACTTCAGAGGCAGTCAGATGGCACGCGCTGAAGGCAACTCTAAGGTTAACCTTACTATCCATAATGGCTAGAAGAACTAAGATCCTGAATGAATGACTTGAATCCCTTGAAGCTGAAATCAGCTCCCTAATTGAATCAGTTAGACACTCCGCAGGGTCCCAAGTTATTACCAAACTGAGCAAATGGCAACCTGAATACAACCAAATATTAAGCCCCCTTGCACAGAAATGGATCAAAAACACCAATGCGGACAAACTGACATCCGGAAACAAAGCTGATAAAGTACTCGTGAGCTACTCAAAATACTCTAAAAATAAAAGTATAACTACTGCCATTAGAACCAAATCAGGCCTCACAGTGACCTCTAACAAGGAGATCTTAAAAGTATTCGACAATTACTACTCTGACCTTTACACCCCAAAAAATGATATTGAACCTCTCGAATGTATATCACATCTGGACTCCTGCTCTCTCCCCTCTGCCTCTCCCTCAGACATGAAGGCCTTCCTCAATGCTCCAATTTCTACCAAAGAAATACAAGTAGCAATTAAATCGCTCACCTTCGGTAAAGCCCAGGACCCAGTGGATACACCGTATACTTTTATAAAACATTCACCTCTATCCTCACTACACCACTTCTCTCCCCATTCCAATCGTTCTCCTCAAAGGACAGTGTAATAGGCTTCCTGAAAGGCAGGCTGGCGCTGACAATATCTCGAGCCACACCCTTGAAAAAGCTGCCCTGTGTACTCACCTGTATGGCTATGGTCTTCGATGTGGAAAAAAAGCAATTGATAAGGTCTCCTGGAACATTCTTCTACAGACTTTACGCAAATTCAATCTAGGCAAGAACTTTATCCATATGACGATGGCCTCCCCATCTGCATAAGTCAGGCCGTCTATCCAATCAATTCTCACTATCACAAGGAACAAGATGGGGTATCCCCTCTCCTCATTTTCTCTTTTTACTAGTTGTAGAACCCCTGCTATACCTCCTAAAAGACAACAATACCAATATGGGTGCTCAATTTCAATCGGGCAGACAACAAGTCGCAGCCTAAGCTGACAATGTCCTGATTTTCACTGAAGACGCAGACAAAACCATACCGCTCATCATGTCTGAAATTAATGGCTACTCAAAAGTATCTGACTACTCACTAAACCATTCTAAAACAGAAATATTCCCTCTGAAAATTCCCTACACACTATCTGTCTTGGGCACATTGGGACTGAAAGGCAATCAGATGCTCTCCAATATCTCGGCATATGGTTTAGCAAGGACCTCCATGAAACCATTTATCAGAGTATTTGGTTAGCGCCCAGCAGTGGAGATCCGGCCCATATGCGTACGACTAATAAGACTTATCAATGTCTCCAGGACTCTAGACCACATGAACACAAGAACTGATCTCCACACAGTGACTTACGCTACCCTATTAATTATCAAGTTGGAATCTATACCTATATCAGCGCAACCGTCAGCATCTTAATAAATAGGATCCTTAATATTATCACATCATACCTGCTTCGCCTTACTGATAAGAATATCTCAACAACAAGACCTGCCCATCCTTATCGAGATTGCCTTGAAAAAGCCCCCGAGTGGGCGAAACACGTGTCGGCAGTGCAAAGCTGGAAAACTTTTAATGTGCTTAAAATAAAGATTTTTGAAGAACAACGTACGGTTTTGGATCCATACTTTGAAGCTTCCTTACCACTTATGAACTCATGGTTGAAACTGGTGAAAAAAAAATTATGATATAACCAATGTGTTAGGAAAATTTTCTTGACATCGGACTTCTTAGAGGGTGCTTGTTGTAACTTGTTTTTTTCTTGAGACTCCATGAAACCATAATGATCAATGAAAATAAAACCCTTTCCAAAAACCGTTTAGCTTCATGGACTCTTAAAAGTTTAACCTGGTGGGGCAGAATAGACACAATAAGAATAATGCTCGCAACACTCATCAACTTCATCTCAAGTCTGCTTCTCATAAACCTCTCCTCTCCATTCTTCAAATCCGTAGATAAGGTTATCGCAAAATTTTTTATGGCAAGGAAAGAGAGCCAGAATAGCTGGTCCACTCTAAAACCGAACAGACCAAAGGGGGTCTAAATATGCCTGACTTGGAGGGGCGTGGTCTGGCGCACGGCAAGATGGCTGCACTGTAGTGTAGCTCTGCTGGAGGCCACTAACATCCTTCCATTATCCTGCTCTGCTCTGACCGCCCGTGACCACAGGCAGCTTCTGGAGAGTGGCGGAGAGCTGGGCTTTGCTCCGGTGCCGCTCCGTCAAACATAGGAAGCCTGGGGAGCCGGATTCCTGACCGAGGGTCTGAGAAGCCAGAAATCGTAATGGCGGCCGGGCGACTTTCATCGCGGCCGCATCTGCACTGAGAAATATCGCAACGCATCTGGGATCCCGCATGTGGTGTATCAGACAATATCGGAGGATGCACAGCTAGCGGGTGAGCAGCGCGGAGACAGCATGCTAGAGATACCGCTGAACATACACCACGCACCCCCCAGGAAACAGACGCGAGGTGCGTGCCTTGCACTGGGGAAGTGAAGCCACTCTAGCGCCTGGCTCCACAGGTCAGTCTAAGCCCCAATGCTCAAAATGGCTGGCATCGGCAGTTGATTGCACCCGGTGAGCTCCTCGCCCCAGAGTCTGCAATCCTGCTTTCTGCAACACCACAGATATATTAGGAGATCTGGCCTTATGTTAAGCAGCAGATGGACATCTGGCAGTCACATCTAGTCCAGGCCAGATATACCACTCGATTGTCAAATCTGCACTTCAGATCCAGCTTCTATCCCTCATCACCACAGCTGCGCAGAAGGTTCTTATTGCGGTATTCACACTTGCAACATGGAAAAAGCCAAAAAGAATCTACCCCGCTTGAACTTTGAATTGCGTAAAAGCGGCAAAGCGGCGCATAATGCAGCATCTGACTCGGATCTTGACTCTGCCTCACAGGCCCCGATGGTGCTGGATAAGACGCTGGCCGGGATCCAAGCCAGCTTACAATCGATCAATGGCAAGATTGAAGCTTTAAATGGCTGCATGGATCACATTAGATAAACAGGCACTAAGACTGGGGGAAGCAGAACAGAGAATATCTGACACCGAAGATGGGCTACAACATGTGGCAGCCAGGACCTCAGATATCGAGAAGATTCTGATCCTCATAGGAGACAAAAATGAGGATATTGAAGCGTGCTCACAGTGCAATAACATGCGCCGGAATCAACAAATGTCTGGAGGCTGGAAGATTAAGTTGAGGCACTATTTAAGGATGTCTGCGGTGCTGAGAACCTGTCAAACATGCTAGTTGTGGAAAGGGCCCACAGATCTCTAGCAGCCCGTCCGCCACCCGGAGCACCGCCAAGGCCCACCATAGCGCGGCTACTAAACTTCAGGGACCGCAACGCAGTGCTGAGCATAGCCCGACAGAAAGGCACCATCAAACACCAAAGGAATGAGCTGTAATTGTACCCCGACTTTATGGCCTCTGTTCAGGCAGCTCGCAAAGAATTTCAAGGGGTCAAAACACTTCTCATGAAAGAGCAAGTGCCCTATGCAATGTTGTACCCTGCTCACCTCAGGTGTGGAGGACAAGGCAAAAAATTTCAGTAATACACAGCTGGCCATAGAGTTTGCAAGAAACTTGCGGTGCAAGCAGCAGCCCCTGGAGGGCACTTCGGACATAGACGAATAATCCCACTGAACTTTGTGTAGATTTACCCGCCATTGTTGCCCGCATACCTGTACAGTACTGTCGGCTGCAAGGTCGCTCTCACTCCTCTTCGGCTATAAAACTGTTGCTGGAAGGTATTACGACATCTATAATGTACTATTTCAATGGATGTCACACACATGACTATATCCAGGCCTGTGGGTATGTGTATTCTTGTTTTTCTACTTATGGCTGAGTTGTTATGGTGTAGGGAATATACACTCCGGTGACACTGTGCCCAGGTTAATCCACCATTATTGATGCATAGGCGAGGGGAACTTCTCCTTACGAAGCTATGTTTATACATTGAGAGTGAAGGTTCCGCTTTTGTGCTGTCTATTATAACGCTCCTCAGAAAATATACTCCTGCTTGGTGTCTGTTAGGCCATAAGCAGAGTCTACTACCATGTTAAGGCTGCCCCCTTCCTCTTTCACCTGGGAGTGGTAGGTGCTGCTACATCCTCTCTATGGGAATACCCCAATATGCACTTGTTGTATTAGTTCAGTTGTTGGGGTTGTTATTGACCGAGGACTATGGCTTTGGCACATTGGGGTTGCCAAAGTGGGTTGGGTGGGGATGTGTTTGCATATAATCGATACGATTGTGGCGATAAGAAAGTCAGACATGATTACGGATCAGGCTAGGTTGCTTGTGTACTGTGGACTACTACATGTTCAGCAAAGGTACTTGTACTACTACAGGTAGGATGGGAGAAAGCTATAACTACCTAACATGGAACATCCAAGGCCTTAGCACTCCTAAAAAGATCAGACAGGTGATAGCATTCCTTGAGAGACACAAAATCCAAATTGCCGTGCTACAGGAAATGCACTTGTGTAAACAGAAAGAAATTAACATTGCACCCTAACGGGCAGGATGTACGTTAGCGTCATCCTTCTCTAATTACACTAGGGGAGTGGTCATTCTGATTAAAAGAGGGGGGCTCTTCCTCCCTATACTATCACACACGGATGAGGATGGTGGGTGGGCTATGGCACACGGAAAGCTAGGCAATACACTATTAACATTAATTAATGTATACAGCCCAGTAGTGGATGATCTGCACACTTTTATGCAGTTACTGAGACTGTTACGGACATGGACCGAGCTGCTGTTATCTGGGGACACTTCAATATGCATCTTGATCCAAGTCTAGACAAATCCAACCCACATGGGGCACAAATTGTCAAAGTAGCACAATGTGTCAGAGACGCCATGCATAGATGGGCCTGGTCGATGTCTGGCGATTCCGAATCGCTGAGGTGAAGGTGGGCACGCATATCACCCCTGCTCACAACAGCTGGTCCAGATTAGATTACTGGTTATTAAATATGGAGGCAAATTGCTGGGTAACGCACATTCAAAACTTGCCATTCACCCTGTCAGATCATAATCCGATACAGCTCAGCATTCAGATCCCTGCAAATGTGCACCACCCCTTCACATGGCGCTTCCAGGCTGATGCATCATTTGACCCTGTATATGAAGACGCCTTTAGGCAGGCAATAATACAGTACATTGACTTAAATGTAGGTTCTGTCGAGAGCGCTGCCACATTGTGGGAAGCATTCAAGGTAACAATTCGTGGGGTCTACGTCAGTACCACATTGGGCATCTTGAAGGACAACTCTCCAAAACTGAGATGATGCTACACAGGTATGCAGACAAAATATCGATATTTAAATATCGATATACAATAATATCGAAGTTTAAATATCAAAGGGACATAATATAGAAGGTAAGTAATATTGATAGATTTAATATCGATATTAGTAATATCGAAGTTTTAAATATCGATGTTAAGAATATCGATGTTAATAATTTTGATGCTACTAATATCGATTTTAAAATTATTTTTGTGTATATTATTATGTATTTATTATGTTTTTAATTTATTTTTATGTCATTTTGTATTTTAGTACTGTAGCGGGTTGTGGGTTTATAGGGGAATAGGGTGGGAAGTAATTTAATTATGTCAAATTAATTATTAATTAGTAGGAATTATAAATTAATTTTAATTAATTGGTAATAATTTTTAATTAATTGGTAATTAATTTTAATTAATTGATTAATTGATAATTTTGTTCTGTAGCGGGTTGTGGGTTTATAGGGGAATAGGGTGGGAAGTAATTTAATTATGTTAAAATAATTATTAATTAGTCGGAATTATAAATTTATTTCAATTAATTGATAATTATTTTTGCTTATTTGGTAATTCATTTTAATTAATTGATTAATTGATAATTATGTTCTGTAGCGGGTTGTGGGTTTATAGGGGAATAGGGTGGGAAGTAATTTAAATGTAATTAAGTAAAAAAGCTTTTTATTTAATTGTTTTGTTAATTATATAATTGTTAATTAATTATTAATTGGTAAAAATATTATTTTGGTATTTTTTATTAATTTTTAGTTAAATATATTTTGCTAATCATGTTTTTAATAATTATGTATTGGTATTTGTAAATGGTTTATATTTATTTAATAGTTAAGTTTTTTATTATTTAAAAAAATACATTTATTTATAAGTATGGTATTTTTACCCCTACGCTATCCAACACTTTCCCTAACTTTCCCTACTGTTGCACTCTCTGGAGCTGGAATAGTAATTGTTACCCCTACGCTATCCAACACTTTCCCTACTGTTGCACTCTCTGGAGTGGGAATAGTAATTGTTACTCCTACGCTATCCAATACTTTCCCTACTGTTGCACTCTCTGGAGTTGGAATAGTAATTTTTACCCCTACGCTATCCAACACTTTCCCTACTGTTGCACTCTCTGGAGTGGGAATAGTAATTTTTACCCGTACGCTATCCAAATTGTATTTAATTTTTTTATTTGTTTTACATTTTTATTAATTGTTATTTATATTATTATTTGATGTATATAAATTTATTTGTAATTTATTATATTTTCATTTAATTATAAGTTATTAAAATAATTTATTAGAGGTATTATTAATGAAGTAAATACTATGTATTATATCTTTATTATTATTACTTTTTACTACATTATTTATTAATGTTAAATAATATATTATATTTTTAACAATGTTTATTACATTTATAAGTATTATTTTGTTAATATTCAATTTTTTTATTAAAAAAAAGATATTTAAAAAAACCGATATTTTTTACATCAATATTTGTTTTCGATATTTTTGTACTTACCTTGTTAGAGATAGGATCTCGATATTAATGTAATCGATATTTTTGTTGCCATATTTTTGTAGGTAGATATTTTTTTAGTCGATATTTTGTCATAGATTCGCTACACGAGTTAGAAACGCCGTACTCAACCAACCCAGCCTCAGCCCCTCTCGACAAAATACAGGTACTGCTCAAAGAGTATGACACACTACCGGAGTCAGAGACACGTTATCTGACATGCCGCCAGACGGCTAGAACATATAGGGAGGCGGGGCACCTGGGCAAGCGCCTGGCTGCCAATCTGCGTTTCAGATCTGACCACCATCATATCACTATAATAATTGACTCTCAGGGTGTTGAACACTATCATCCACAAGAAATAGTAGACCAATTCAGAAGCTTTTACAGAGAGTTATACACTACATGGGGGACACTCGACGAGGCCGCAGTACGAGATTACCTTGATGATATAGCTTAAGTGTGGCTGTCAGACGGGCAAAGGGAATATCTTAGCAAACCTATAGAAGAATCTGACATTAAAGAGGTGATTATGTCCTTGCCCAACAGCAAGACGCTGGGGCCAGATGGGTTCACCGCCGAATTTTGTAAGCAATATGCAGACCTACTGATCCCTCACCTGCTGGAGATGTATGCGGAAGCACATGACTGTGATGTTCTGCCACCATATCTTAGAGAAGCTTTAAGTATCACTCTGCTGAAAAAGGACAACACACCTACACTATGTGAATCATACCGTCCTTCATCACTTATTAATATAGGCACAAAAATACTGCCGAAAATAATCGCCACCAAACTGCAACCTCGGCTTCCCACCATGGTTTTGCCTGATCAGTCTGGTTTTGTGTCAGACCGCTCTACGTCTAATAACTTACGTACAATATTTGCCATGTTCCACATACTAAACCCTGATCTTCTGGCGGCAGCAGTCATGCTAGACGCCACAAAGGCATTCGATTCGATTGAATGGGGATACATGTTCCACGTCCTAAGAAGAATGGGGTTTCCAAATGTTTTATTACTGTGGCTACAGATACTGTATACAGACACTTCGGCAATGGTGCGGGTGGGGGGCCTCACTTGTGAACCATTTCAAATAGATAGAGGCACTCGACAGGGGTGCCCACTGTCACCCCTGCTTTTTGCTATCATTCTGGAGCCACTTGCCTGCTTAATTTCTTCAAAGACATGGACACACTGAGCTCAATTCCAATCCCAGGCCTGTTGGTATCTCAATGTATGTGGACGACATGGTTCTCTACATTCGAGATCCACAGGTCCACCTCAATGCGGTAATTCGTGAGTACATCAGATTTGGCCTTTTTTCAGCTCTTATGATAAATTGGGATAAACCTGTAGTGATCCCTTTGACTGTGTGTACATCCCCTTCCACGATGGAATACCCCTTAATCTGGACAACAGACCCTGTTAAATATTTAGGGGTATGGGTGCACCGTGGCCCAGAGACAGTCATCAGGGAAAATTATGGGAGAGCATATCACACTTTAGTAAATCAAGTGGAGAAATAGGTTCATCTACCACTATTTCTTGCAGACCGAGTGGCTGTTATCAAAATGGTTATTCTCCCCCTCTTCTTGTATCTTTTTTGTAACATACCAATTAGTCTAACCAAACACTTCTTCTCCACGATAAAAACACAGCTCTTGAAATTGATATGGGGACTAAACAAGCCAGAATCAGCTGCACCATGCCGACACTTCCATACGCCCGGGAGGGGATTCGGTGCACCAGACTTGTACATTTAATATTTATGTGGGCAGGCACAGTATGCCTATTACTGGTTCAAATCACATGATTTTGTTCTGCACTTGGCCGTGGAGGACGGGGACGTACATCCCATACCTTTAGCAGGGATAATCACACACACCCACAGAGGCATACCCAAGGCTGAGATCAACACCGTAGACGCCACTATTGCGGCCTGGCAGGCGATTCTTAAGCTATCTAAATAGCTCCCTATTTATGATCCGGCCCTGCTGCTGTCTGGGCACGCTGCACTCTGTTGCACAAGAAGCTGCCCCGCTGCGAACCTTAAAGGAAGTAGGAATCACCCACATGAGTGATTTATACCCTGGGGGCACATATTTAGGCAATGCGGATCTAGAGTTCAATCCTACTTCGCTGTTTACATATACAACATACCGCCTGAAGCGTGCCATGAAAAGCCACTACACATCTCTCCAGGATGAGCCGCCAACTCTGCACTCTCTACAGCTCCTAATCGTGGCCCCTACCAAAAAAAAGCTAATCACTAAGTTATATAAGGCAGTGCAGGAGGAAACAGTGAGAGCAGCAGACAAGAGCCTGGAGAAGTGGAACTCCATCTTAGATCCACCAATAACTGTGAAAGAATGGGAAAACGTATGCACTTTGACAGGTAAACTATCACCCAATGGGAATTTACAGATTATACATTTTAAATTTCTGCACCAGTCATCTCACACCACTTCAAAACTGTACAAAATTGGACTTTGCAACTCGGATCAATGCAAAAGGATTGGGCAAGGAGGCACGGACTTCTACCTTTTGTATGGATAGTATATGGATACTGGGAGGAAGTACTTAATCACTTACACACCATGACAGGGACTTCTCTCTGATGCACACCACTCACATGCTTTCTCTGTTATGATCCTCAGCTGAAAGGGGTGATGGGCAGGTATGTTGGGGTCGCTCTCCTGCTGGCCAGAAGAAGGGTGGCCATGTCATGGGAGAGCAGACTCAGCCCTCAGATTGATGGGTGGATAAAAGATTTAAATACCGAATGTTACCGATTCGGTATTTAAGAAGTGGTAAAATAGAGGGGGGGATGTAGGTATTACAGAATCGGTAAATACCGAATCGTTAAGATTCGGTATTTACCGATTCTGTAAATACCGATTCGGTAATGCCCATTTATTCCTATGGGCATTGAAGCCCATAGGAATCAATGGGAAATACCGAATCGGTATTTACCGATTCGGTAAATACTGATTCCAGAAAGGGTGCAGGGGGTGTCCCTTTGAAAAGTAAATTTACAGAATCGGTAAAATTGGCCCCCTACATCCCAAAAACCCATTTACCGGTCGGTAACGGCCGAAATCGGCCGTTACCGCCCAGTAAATGGCCACCTACATCTGGCCCTTAGTGCATTGCAAGGAAACCCTGGAATTGTATGCGGAAGAATTGCCTGTATCCTCACGACCAAAGGGCATTTGGGAACCACTGAGGCAATATCTAGTGCACCAAGTGCAAAGGGAGGAAATGTCGCCCTAAACGTACCTGTGTAGCTGTACTAATAGACACATCCAACGATGAATCTCCCTTTATATGTCTAGACCTGTATTCCATTGTTCACGAGTGTAACTTAGTCCACATGCAATATTCACAAGCCTACTGATTATGCTGTTTTGAAGCATTGAGTTTTCTTTCTCTTTGACTTTTTATGAAAAGCCAATAAAGAAATTTTAAAAGAAAAACAATCTTTCCAAGCAGCGCAAGGTTACTGGTGGTTTAAGGACTCAATGGACTCCTATCCGCCTTGGCCGCAAATTGAAACACACATATTACACCTTATTCCACTAAAATCAACCTTATTGATGCAAAACATAAACAATCTGCACATTTCTCACTCCTACCCTATCAATCAAGGGTTTGTGAAGCACACTACTCACCCATGAGGGTCTCAAGGCACTAGTAGCGGGGGCAACTCCGGGTCGTTTGCAGCTTCGGATCAGTCGAAGAACCAGGTCTTGACGTCCCTCCTGAAAGTTTGCAGGTTTAGGGAGCGTCTGATGTTCACGGGGAGCTTGTTCCAGATCTTGGCTGCGATGCAGGAGAAGGCTCTACCGCCTGTTCTGGCTCTACATATGCGGGGGACCTCCGCCATGGCGAGGTAGGCGGAGCGGAGGTTCCTTTTTGGTACATGGAAGGAGACTCTCTTGTTGAGGTACTTGGGTCCAAGTTTGTTGAGGGATTTGTAGGCGTGGGAGAAGAGTTTGAAAGTAACCCTTTTCTCGATGGGGAGCCAGTTGAGGGCTCGCAGGTGTTGGGTTATGTGTTCGTGACGTGGAGCCCCAAGGATGAGTCTGGCAGCGGCATTCTGCATGGTGTGGAGTCTGTGTAGTAGAGCTCTGTTGATTCCGGCATAGAATGTATTTCCGTAGTCCAATCTGCTGGTTATGAGCGCATGGGTTAGTGTCTTTCTGCAGCCGGGGGGGATCAATTTGAGGTTCTTGCGGAGGATGCGCAGGCAGTTGAAGCTGGTGGAAGCAACAGCGTTGATCTGGCAATTCATGGAGAGGGAGGAGTCGAGGATGATGCAGAGATTTCGTGCATGGTTCATAGGGACGGGTGGATTCCCGAGGGTGGGGAGCCACCAGGTGTTTCCCCAGGCAGATGTGTTGGATCCGAGGATGAGATCCTCGGTCTTCTCTGAGTTGAGCTTCAAACAGCTGTCTATCATCCAGGCTGCCACAATCTTTATTCCTTCCTGGAAGCAGAGTCTGGTGTCTTCTGGTTTCTTCTTGGCTGAGAGAATGAGCTGGGTGTCATCGGCCTAGGATACAATGCTCAGCCCATGCTGTCTTACGATGGTGGCCATGTAAATGTTGAAGAGCGTGGGGCTCAGCGAAGATCCCTGGGGTACGCCGCAGTCGATGTCAGTGGGTTTGAAGATGAAGGGAGGGAGTCTAATCCTTTGGGTTCTGCCGCCAAGAAAGGATCGGATCAATTCGAGGGCAGTTCCTTGTATCCTTGCCTCATGAAGTCTGGCTGCAAGTGTGCGGTGGGAGATGGTGTCAAAGGCTGCGGAGAGGTCTACCAGGATGAGGGCCGCGGTGTGACCCTGGTCGAGTAGCATGCGGTTGTCATCAGTGGTGACGAGTTGGGCGTTCTCTGTGCTGTGGTTGCTGCGGAATCCAGATTGGGAGGCGTCAAGGATGGAGTGCTCTTCGATGAAGGTGGTCAGCTAGGCTTTCAAGAGTCTCTTGGTGACTTTGGCCGCAAAAGGGAGGAGAGAGATGGGCCGGTAGTTTTTCAGGTAAGTTGGGTCGGCAGTGGGTTTCTTGAGGAGTGGTTTCACCTTTGCCCGCTTTCAGTCCTCTGGGAAGATGCCGGACAAGAAGATGCACTGATGGTTAGTCCAAGTACGGGTGTAATGGCGGCGGTGGCCCTGTGGAAAATGAGCGGTGAGCAGGGGTCCATTAGGGCTCCTGAGAGGTGATGTGTTCGACCGTGGCAGGATTCCAGGTCATGATAGTTGGCTTATCGGCGGCACATGGGGTTGGGGGGGCCTGTGTCCGTTCCTTGAAGTTGTCGTAGAGGGCCTTGATCTTCAGTTGGAAGTATGAGCTGAGTTTGTTTCAGAGTTACTGAGAGGGTGTGATGTCTGTGGATTCGCTGGAGGGTTTAGTAAACTGCTGAATGACATTGAATAGTTCCTTGGTGTTGGTAGCGTTAGTCTGGACTTTGTTTCTAATGAAGGTCATTTGGTTTCTCTTATGCGCTGGTGGTTATTCCAAGTTTCCATAGTTTTCAGGTTTTGCCAGGTATTCTCTAGGTGTCTGCAAGAGCGTCTGGCTTCATGTAGTTCAGTGGTGAACCAGGCGGCCTTCAGAGGGTGTTGTTTGGCAGGGTGCGAGTTTGTCAGCGCAGCAGGAGATCCAGCGGTGAAGTTCTGTCGCTGCAGAGTTGGTGTCGGTCATGGCGCTGGGGGGTCTTGTAGGAGGGTGGCGATGAGGAGTTCCTCTGTGACCTTGCTCCAGCTCCTACATGGCGGTCGCGGTGCTGGCTTGGGTCTGGTGGTGGTTTTGAAGGTGAAGTGGACGCAGTGGTGGTCTGTCCAGAGGGGCTGGGTGGGGTGGCTGAAACGGATGTTTGTACCTCTCGCAAAGATTGGGTTAAGGGTATGTCCGGCTCTGTGTGTGGGCGTGTTTACTAACTGCTTCAGTCTGAGGTTGGCAAAGCTGTCGAGTAGCATGATGGAGTCGGGGCCGTTGCAGTTGTTGAGGTGGAAGTTCAGATCCCCGAGTAGAATGTAGTCTGAGGAGGTGATTGTGTGGGGTGTGCAAGCTCGGCGATGTTGGTTGCGGACTGGGTGCCCAGGACCCGGCGGTCTGTAGATTAGAGTGCCCCGTAGCGGGGTCCTGAGGCTGGTCTGGATCTGGAAGTTGAGGTGTTCAGTGTTGGAGTGGGGGTTGCTTGTGCTGGATGTGTAGAGTCAGTGGGGGGGTCTTGTGTGCGATGAAGAGTCCCCCTCCTGGGCGGTGTGGGCGGTCCTTTCTTTGGATCTTGTAGCTGTCGGGGATGACAGTGGCGATGTCGGGGCCAGAGTTGGAGTTGGTCCAGGTTTCCATGAGGAAGGCGACGTTGGGCGCACGGGTGTCAATCAGGTCTCAGATCTCTACGGTGTGTCGGTGCAGGGAGCCCACGTTGAGGAGGATGCAAGTCAGGGTATCGTTGGAGCATGCACCAGGCATGCCCTCGGCAGTCATGGGGTTGTTGTCGATGGTGAAGGATCTGCGGCATGGTCTGCATGAGAACTGTCCATGGGTGGTGTTCACCAAGCATCTTGTGCAGTCCTATGTCTTTCGGGCTTGAGTGCGTGGAGGTTGGTAGATTGTAGCAGTTGGGCCTAAGAGTACCAGGGTTCCTGGCGCTGGTCGCGGTTGGATCGCAGACAAGCGCTGACGGGCTTCCCTTAGGCACGCCTTCGGCGCACCAGCGGTGCCCCGCTGCACGTGTCCGCTGCCTGACCATGCAGCGGGCGCCATTAAGTAGGGGAGGGGGGGTTGGACTGGAGGTGGGGAAGCGGTAGTGGGGCTGTGAAGGTGAGAGGGGCCGCAGGGGCAGCAGCGGTGGGAAAAGGCTGACTGTAAGTGAATGGAGGGAGACATATACAATAAAGCTGAACTATGCCCAAAATTAAGACTGAGGATTACCTAAAGTATGAACTGCAAAATAGGTATGAACTGAAAAACGTGTCTCCTAGCAAGTCAGGATAAAACCAGGGCATGCTGGGTAAAAATCGCAGAGGCGGCAGACTGCCGGTGTGAACCCAGAAGGTGGGAGGGCTCTGGCACTGAGGCAGAGAGGCGCTGCAAGCGGAGCTGCTAGGGAGAGTACTTGCCAGGAGCAGAGTTCTGGGTGTCACAGGCGCTCCCCCGCAGCGGCCGCCATTAAGTATGGGTGGGGGCAGGACTGGAGGTGGGGAGGCAGGAGCGGCCTGTGAAGGTGGGGGGGTCGCAGGGCCAGCAGCGGCAGGAAAAGGTTGCCTGTAAGTGAACGGATGCAAAAACAACAGTTGATGGAAAGAATGCAGAACAATGTCATACATTCAACCCAGTACAGAGATCTGGGCCGAAATCCATTGTTTTCATGCTCACCGTGCTATTCCAGTTTGGACCCAGTCATATACAAATCAGTCTTGACCCTGTGCCCCATGGGAACAGTCCAGCCCGAACTGCTAAGCCAGGTCCTCCTTGGACTGGAAACAAGCATCCTAGGACCGATTTCGGGCTATCAGCCCTCATTAGCCAGGATAGCTACATTCCAGTGGCATGGAGGGCACGGGACTCACGTCTGAGCATACCTGTCACACTTGGGGTGACAAATGCAAAAACAGCAGTTGATGGACAGAATGCAGAACAATGTCATACATTCACCCCAGTACAGAGATCTGAGCCTAAATCCATCTTTTTTTGCTCACCGTGCCATCCCAGTTTGGACCCAGCCATATGCAAATCAGTCTTGACCCTGTGCCACATGAGAACAGTCCAGCCTGAACTGCCAAGCCAGGTCCGCCTTGGACTGGTAACAAGCATCCTAGGACCGGTTTCGGTCTTTCAGCCATCATCAGCCAGGATAGCTTGATTTCAGTGGCATGGAGAGCACGGGACTCACGTCTGAGCATACCTGTCCCACTTGGTATCACTTTGTTCGCCCTAAGTTGGCAAGGTATGCCCAGACGTGGGTCCCTTGCTCACTTTGCCACTGGATTCAAGATAGCCTGGCTAATGAGGGTTATGAACCCTAAACCGGTCCCAGGATGCTTGTTTCCGGTCCAGGGAAGACATGGCTTGGCAGTTCGGGCTGGACTGTTCCGATGAGGCATAGGGCCACACTGATTTGCATATGGCCATATCTGAAATGGGGTGGTGGAGTGAGCTAAAGAATGATGATGGATTAAACCCAGATCAGTTGACTGGGGGTGAGTATTTGATTTGCTCAAACGCTCCATCCATCATTCCCTTTGGTATCGCTTTGTTCGCCCTAAGTTGGCAAGGTATGCCCAGACGTGGATCCCTTGCACACTTTGCCACTGGATTCAAGATAGCCTGGCTGATGAGGGTTATGAACCCTAAACCAGTCCCAGCATACTTGTTTCCAGTCCAGGGAAGACCTGGCTTGGCAGTTTGGGCTGGACTGTTCCCATGAGGCTTGGAGTCAGACTGATGTGCATATGGCAATGTCTGATCTGGGGTGGTGGAGTGAGCTAAAGAATGATGCTGGATTAAACCCAGATCAGTTGACTGGGGGTGAGTGTTTGATTTGCTCAAACGCTCTGTCCATCATTCTCTTTGGTATCGCTTTGTAAGTAAACGGAGGCAGACAGGTACAATAAAACTGAACTATGCCCAAAATTAAGAATGAGAATTACCTAAAGTATGAACTGAAAAAACGGGTATGAACTCAAAAACGAGTCTCCTAGCAAGTCAGGAGAAGACCAGGTGGCGCTGGGTAAAAATCGTGGAGGCGGCGGACTGCCGCCGTGAACCCAGAAGGCGGGAGGGCTCTGGCACTGAGACAGAGAGGCGCTGCAAGCGGTGCTGCTGGGGAGAGTGTTTGCTAGGACCAGAGGTCTCCATCATAGGGTACACAGAAGCAGCTCTCCATCGCATTGACAAAACACTCCCCAACTGACTCAGGGACTCGGCCATATCTACCATAAATTCAAACTGGATGAAAAAACCTTGCTTTGAAAAACCTGGGCGGAAAAAGACATTAACTGCAGCGGCAATCTAGGCTCAACGACTAATCCTGTCTTCTTAACTGTCTAAGCTCATGCTACAATCTACCTCCAATCGAGTTCTACAATTTCTTAAAACTTTAAATATAAACCAGATCTCTCAAGAATCCACACAAACCAGCCCTATCTAACGTATCGGGGAATCTCAAGAGAATAGGCCACATGGCCTCCCGCATCAATAAAATCCAAGAGCCCCAAAGAAATGCAAAAAATTCAAAAACAAATGGCTGACGCAAATCCCTTCAACATTGACATCACATTTCTCAGAACCCATCTGGGACAGAATCTGACAATCCCCATATCAATCAAAGATTACTTCTTCGATTGCCAAAGCAAGACTTTTGGACTATCCACAAATATCATTGAACCCCCTCCAGACTACACAAACTGGGGATAAGAAAGCCAGACTTCTGCTGGCATTGCGAAGAGGCTTATAGAACACACAAACACATGTTCTTTGCCTGCAAAATGGTCCCCCCCCTATGGTCTAATGTACAACAGTCCATTCAGAACATCTTCCACATTTACTTACAGGGACCATACTCACACAACAACTCTTGACCTCAACGCACATCATCCACCCACCGCCCTATCGCAGCAAGATTACCTCCTACTCGACCTTATGCTTTGACTTGGCACCAAAACAATTCTGAAAGACTGGAAAACAACCACAGAATCCTCTTACGAGAAATGGTGGAATACTCTATGTGCCATCAGAGGGGCCGACAACATCAAATACAAAAAATTAAACAACACCAATGCCTCAAGAAGTCTTTGGAACTCTCTTGACCTTTTCCTCCAGAAAGCTGACCCCCCCTCATAGCACAAACAACTCTTACACCAATACTATATCTTGCAGACCTGCTCTTTCCATATCACACCTAGTGGTATCGACATTTCAAGGGATTCCACCTATCTGTCCTTCCCCACCCTCTACACGTCTCTCATATCTATATTTTTTCCGTTCTTGCACACCTAACTAACTCTCTGCAACTAGAATATAGACTTCAATCACATGTTTACAACCACACAATATCCCTAATGCAGAATTATGCACTCTTGTTAATAGGCTTGTTCCTACTCTTCCTAAAGATCTTTAAATGTACCTACAGTCCTGATCCTTAGAACTATTATCACCTAGAATGTAAAGCATTTAAAATCTAATGCTACATATAATATCTAATGCTACATCTAGAATGTAATTTAATGTAATGTAATGTAACGCTATATCTAGAATGCAACGCTACATCTTACATCTAGAATGTAATGTTACAACATTCATTGAATTTGTATAATGGAATTATTCAGTGTATGGCTGACAATCTTCACAACTGATCCAAAATGTACTTGCTGTTCGCTCTGTTTTTTATCCTGTAGTGTGCAGGTGTCTCGCACCTTATATATGTCTCCTCTTAACTTATGCCTTGATTACAAAAAAAATACAATGTTTGAAATAATAAAAGCCTCACCCTGGTAAAGACACTACATTTTGATTACTTAGTCTGTCCTTTTGCAATTGGTTACTGCAGTTCCTCCCCTCCTCTCTTTTCTCTAAACCATCGTTGACTGCAGCATCGACTGCTATGTATGCACTGCTCTCCTCTGCCTTTAGCAGGTTTGTGCTCTACGGAGCACAACAGGCGTATATTCAAGCTTCATCTTCGGTAAAATGACCAAACCTCAAGCCCTTCTAGGTCACACTGGTTGCAAGCGCAGGTACATGAAATAATCAAATTCAGGGCCTTAGGTAATGTGCAATGGCACCTATGTATCAGAACATACCGCTCTCTATCCAACATATAATCATGCTATGAGCCGGCAAGAGAACTATGGGGCATATTACCAAGGGCATTATAGCCGCTTTAGCAGGAATTTTTCCCGCTAAAGCGGCGATAATTGTATCGCCCTATTACCTAGCTGTCGCTAACACCAGTTAGCGACAGCTAGTAGGAGATAGCGGGCATTTAGGTCCCCACTTTGCATGTCAGCTATAATTATCGCTAATGACATGGAAAGTGGGCGTGCCAAGATGTTAGCGACTGGAAACATTCGCTAACATCTCTTTCTCCTATTACCAATTTTTGGAAATAATCGCGCTAAGCGCGAATATCTCCAGAAGCTAACACCTGCCCTGAGCAGTTCTTAGCCATGTTATCCAATGGGAGGTGGATAACATGGCTAAGAGCATTTGCTCGGTAATGCATGAATATCGCTGACTTTACAGCAATATTCATGCCTTTCGGGCGATTTTTATCGCTTAGGAGATAAACCTTGATAATAGCAAGGCTCCTAAGCAATAAAAATCGGCGGAGCTCGGCGATATTAATATTGCCGCTAAACCAACATAACAATAATCATCACTAGTTGTTGGTAATATGTCCCAATGCCCTTTGGTACTATTAAACTGATATGCAGGTTGTCATTTACAAAAGGCCGAGCAGTGTGAAAAAATCAACCTAGATGAGCATAAAGTAGATCTTCGTGCATTTTATATAAATTCTATTTTCACTGAAAAGTGGTATAAGAAATGTGGCAGCTAATATTACTACTCGGAGAAATGTGTGCCTTTTATCATCAGCAAAATAAAGGTACTGACCTGTTACACGTGGAAGTGTTTTAAGCTAAACACATGCATGGGATTTCCACAAACGGCACAATCTTCACTAAATGAGGATCACCGTATCACAATATCCTTCAGGATTACTATCATTATTGTTTGCATTGCCAATAGGACACTGTGGCGGAACACACTGTGCTCAGCAATAATGACCCTAACACACAGTGTGGGTGCTGAGCTCATGTCCTGGGAAGCTTATGTCAAAGGTTACTTTTCAACACCTAGATCCTGTTTCATGTTTCCATTTTTAATTTTCAAGGAGTGCACAAAGGCATACAGCATAACATTCTGATGAAAAAGAGGCATATCTTGTACGACATCAATGAATCAAGTGGAATTTCAGAAATGTAAACGGATCATTCACACTTGCCTCTTGGTCCAGCACTGCGGGAAATAAAAAAATGCTTCCTCTCATATTATCCATCATTTATATTTCTGAACTTTTAGTAAAAAGATGAAGTGCTGTGAATAGGGCAGGCAGAAATATGCAGTACCTCCATGGGCACGCTTCCTTTTCGTCCATTGGACATGCTAACCAAGACGCATGAAATAGAGAATAACGATACAATTTTAATAGTGATATTCTGTATAAAAGTGTGTGAAAATTACTGTGTGGTTTCCGTGACGCAATAGTTCGTCATTGGGATATTACTGTTCATCCAGGGTTTTCTGGGAGTTCTAGTCCTGGCTCTTTGTAAATGGCCTACAGTTCTGGATTGCTATGGCATTCAAAAGGAAATACTGGAATAGAATATGTTGAACCTGATAACTTGAGACATCCTTAAATCTTAGTTGTCGCCAGAAAAGCGGATCAAAGTCACCACAGGATGACTGCCACAGCGCACACAGCGCAACGAGTTATTCAAATCAGTGTGCACATGGTTTATGAAGAGAGCGAAAACAGAACTGAAAAGATGTACACACATACATTTTATTTTAACAAGAGTCTATTGAAGGTAGCATAGGTGGCTGCCCCCTCCTAGCTGTATGTCATCTGACACTGTTCAGGGCATGTGAGATGATTAAGACAACAGCTGTAAGATTTCGGGAACCCAATACCACAATAACTAAACCTGCAGAGCAGAGACTAATACTTAAAAAAAACGTTTCCTGAGAATATGGTGAAAACATCTGGTCCTATAAATTAGTTGTAGAAAGGCTTGCATGTTCTAGCCAGCACTTGTTCAGCAGCAGCCTGGAGACAATAAACACATAGGCCTGGGCAAGGGATTCCCTTTCAATCGTTTTACATCCTTTCACAATCTAAGTCACCCTGAATCATACCCAAGCGTTTCTGCACCTGCTCCTTCCAAACAGATGTTAGGCTGATTACATGGTGGTGTTCCTCTAACATGAGGGGCCCTTGGAACAAGGCACTTTAGGAGCGGCCAGCTGGTCAATACTAGTGTTGGAGGATGACCTGATGAGCTCTGTCAAGTACATGTATCTTTACTTGTCAATCACTGGCACGGTTGAGAGTGCATCGCGCGACATTGTGCATTACCAATGTTATCCATGCACAGTATGATGCATGGCTCGTCATTGCTTCTACTGTATTTCATAAATAAAGGACATCTGCTATACAACAGCCTATTCTATCATAATTCCCTCACAGGTAAAGTCATTGTTGTCACCATTCGAACTACTACTTCAAATTAAAAGTCAGGTGATCGAATTGTTGTGCTTGTGAATGGCTGCAATTATTACAGCAATACGGATGCATAATCCTCGTGTCCCGTCCTGCCATAGAATGCTTTCTGTTCCACAACTTCTATTCCAACAACATGGCATCGAGAATTGCCTGACTTTGTCAATAATGCAGAATGTTAGCACTATTGTTTGTAATTACTCTGTGGTGAACCGGCAGTAGAACACTGGGCAAATCAACTGACAGGCACGTTTTATGTAGTACTTCAGACTTTTCATCATGACTGAGGAAGCTATTTGGGCATTTATAGAAAGTGCTTTATCATTTTTGCTTCTGGAGCACATTCCACGACTTCCACAAGAAAATCATGAGAGAAAATAATTTCCTTCCATATTAGGTTCATCAAATCCCAGCAGAGAATCAGTATTTTTCACAGGGTGACTATCACCTTAGAACTCACTACAATTCCGAAAAGGAGTATGCCGCTACCAACAAACGAATTTTATTGTGACTAAAGTCTGTCATCACCCTTTATATTTATTTATTTTTTGTGACAGCCAAAAGTATGTATTCACAACCACTACAATTCCAATTAATTTCAATGGGGAAAAGTAGCAGTCTTATAACCAGAATAAATCAAACAGTTATGCTTCTTGTTATCTAACACCTAAATAGTCCCTTGAAAAATATAACATCTAAAAAACAATTTCGTAAATTTAATCTCAAATGTTAAGTGTCTCATTTACAACAATAAGGGTAAGGACACTCCCACATAGTTATTGACCGTTGTGAAGCGAGACCCTCAGCTTCAGCTCAGAAACCTCTGACTCCACCTCACTCAATGACTACCTGGGCGCGCCCGCTCCCTTGTATAACATTTCTTAAGTTGAACATTTGTTGACTGCACTGCTTCTCAAAATGAACAGATTTCAAGTGTTATACAGTCCTTTCTCTTTGTTGAACCTCCCTTTATATGGAAGCAGCAGTCTGTAGCTTACCTATTAGCTGGATGCTTTGATTTGTATGACTCACGTTTCTGATGCTCAATTCTGACTCAAATGGCAAATCTTAACTTTATCATCAATCTGACCCTGTCCAGATTATCATTCCCGGGTTGGCTACTCACCTTGGCATGCGTGAGTTTATGGTAAGGAGAGAAGAATTGGAATATCTATGTTACCTCAGTGTGACCTTATAAGTGCTTAAATAAGAGGTAATGAAAACTGAGTATTTTACGTGTATAATCATGAACTGTTCTCTAGCAACATGTTGATCATTACAGCAACATTGATATGATAATACAATTTACTGCCTCAACGATTGCATGTTACGATGACTTTAGACAGGGAAAAAAAGAGTTCTTTATAGTCGTCAGAGGGACTCCTGAATGTGATGTTGTCTAACTGCACAAATTGCAAGGGTGTTTTCATACTTTATTTTTTTATTAGTCATGTTATTACACAGCAATTATCTCACCTCACAAGCCAGATGGTCCACATTGCTTTTCTATTGGGGAGAAGGTGAGAGAAGAAGCTTAAAGTGGATTGTGGAGGATATTTGAGGAATATGGACAAGGGTACTATTAAAAACCAGTGCTGTCCATTGATGTGGAGGAGAAGGTAGATTTGCAGACATTCACAGAACTTTATTCATGAGAGGCAAGTGCTTTGTGATGATAGGCGTTTCCCATGGAAATACTTGGTGCTGGATCATCAGCCAGTAAAGGTTTTGCAAGTTAGTATTATGTGCTGAAATTGTCTCAGGCCAAATACCAAGCAAAAAGCAGGAGTTTGTGCTATTTGTTCTAAGACTATCATGTTGTCATCAATCGCAAGGTTTCAATAACCATACATTAAGTTTCAAAAACACAATTGTGTGACTGATACCACTAACTGGTACTACTAATGGCATCTGTATAGTGCCTAATGCCAAGTGGCCCGAGGCCTTGGCCATCTGACTAATGGCTTAACTCAGGGTGAGATGTAGTTGGGCTGCATTTGAAAAGATATTTTAAGAAGGGATCATCCAAGTATTTGTTGCTGAGAATGAGATGCGTCTCTGCATTCTGGGGAGCAACGTATGATGAGGAACTACCAATTATGAACTTCGCTGGAACTTCTAAGTGAACAAACCAGTCTACAGGAAGTAGACCATCCATCAGATAAGTGGGAACTAATTTATGCAGACACTTAAAGGGTAGATATCAGAGCTTAAAACAATGCACTGTTTTATTGTCAATTCTAGTTATTGAAATATTTCAGTTATTATCTACAAAGCCACCGCCTACATCCCAGAGGCTGGCAGCAAGATAAAGAAAAGCGTACCATACCCCTACTACGCTCCACCCACCTCTTCCCATTCACTGGCTTACAAACACATCTTCCGCTAGTCTCTCCCCACACAAAGTAAAGTTCTGAAAAAGTGGCTACATGTAACTGTAGGCAATTAAAGACCCAGTTGGGAGAGTCATTTAGCTCCCGTTAGTTCCCAGAACTTGTTAGAGGGAATAACAATATATGGAGAACATATCTCCGGAAATGTCTCACTTCTAATTTCCAATAAGAGTGTCAGTTTCTCCATTCCTGGTACGTTATAAATTTTATGTAGAATGGTTTTGTGTTGGGGAACTCGACCCATCCCCCTAAGGGAGATAACCACCCAGTGAGATGCACATATTGCAATGGTGATTTTTCCGGCTTTTAATGGTCTCACCAGAAATGTTTGTTTATTCGCTAGTACCCTTTTACATAGATTAGTGTAAAGAAAGCCTGAATGCTGAGACATGATCCAGTTTTTCAAACTGAAAACAAAACCGAATCACTTTACACCAATTGAGATTTGATAATCGGGTAGATGGAAAACCATCGAATAAGGGATTGAAGTAGTCCAGCACAAATGTAATGCTCCTTGAAACTATGGGACTGAGGTAGGAGTTTTCTCCAACGGTAGCAAAGCCTTGGAGCTTTTTTATCCTAGTGCATTTAATGAGCGAAGGAGTCTCTCACAACTGTTTTATTACTTTCATGAATTAAGTGATGCGCTCAATACAACATCAATATGTCACTTTGAGTGAAATTAGGTTTTATCCATGAATACAAGGAACATTTGCTGTGAGGCTCATGAGAAGACCTGCACAGCTGTGCAGTTCACAGTTGGTGGTATGAAACTCACACTGGTGATATATGTGTGGTGGGCACTTCTCACCCATGTAGTACAAGTTAACAGTTTGGGAATACAGAGAAGAGGGCGAGGATGTGGCTTAACAACAAAAGCTGCTAACTTTGGAACTTGGCTCAACATCCTGTGACTTTGGACAAATAGCTTAATCTCCCAGTGCCTACAAAAACAATTGTTTCTTTGTGTAATGTAACTGGTGCGCATGTAAAGCACTCCAATAACTTTGGATCGAGTTCCCACTATACAGAACAGCAAGAAAAAAATTAGAGATTTTTCACATAGATCGAAACAGAAAAGAAGTGCCTAGGCAGTGCCATGGGATCCTTGTGTGAGAAGTCTAATATTTGTTCTTAATGGGAAATGGCCATCTACGCAGGACCCTTGTATCTGACGATCTGCTCAGCCAGTTGTTGTCTGCATTTCCATGATGGCTCTTGCAGCTCAATTATAAAACAGACAATCCTTGTGACCTGGCCTGCTCCTGAGGGGGAAAAGTATCCTTTGAGGACAGAATTAGACTACTGACCGAACATGATACATAAATATCTGGGATGGCAGTAACATTTCACATGGGAATATATGAGGTTGGAGACAGAGATATGGAAATAGGTGTTAAAAAACAGCAAAAAGAAGTCTCTCTGTAAGCTATTTCCACCAGTCAGAGCTTAACAAATGATCATTAAGGAAGTGCATAAATAAATAAAATAAGACATAAATAATAAATACACACATAACTTACTGAATACGTAAATTATATATTAATCCTCAGACATTATTTTGTTGTATTTTGGGTATTTGTACTGAGCGGCCTTCGAATGGGAAATATTGGAACACAATCGAATTAGAGAAAATAAAAAGAGTTTTCCTCAATGACTATAATAACTTTGGGAAGGTGTGGTGTGCTGTGAAGGGGGGCAGAGGCACGATTCGGGGATCAAGTTAAGGTTTCTGTGAAGGGAGATATAAAAAACATCGATTGGATGTCAGCGTTTTCTCAGCTCGAGGTTTGATTGAGCAGTGATTGTTCATTTATGGACGAGACCTCTCTTGGCGAGGCTTCCCTCAGTGTTGTTCTGGTATATAGACCTGTTTGTTGACCCCAGAAGAAGCCGCTGAAGGCTGAAGCTCCACCAGGATGAGGGTGATGTCATACTGACGCGCACATCTTAGCAGCTGCATAGAGGGCTCTCTGCATGTCTCAGTGGGACACCTAAAAGGCTGTCGACTTAGTGTTATCTCACCTACAGATCATAATACAATGGACTTATCTTGGATCAGAGGTTTGTACAAAAAAATGTATTATGTTATTTTACATACAAGACTGAGTAAGAATCTGGCAATTTCTTTCTATTCGGCAATCTAGGTGTTAACGAGAAGTGGCTTATGTTAGACGAAAGGTATTTAGGGCATGGTGTGAGCTGGGGGGAGAGGCAGCGTTATGTTGCTCTGTATAAGACTCCATATCGTATTTTTCTGAATTGAAGAAGAGGACACCAACAGTTTACATTTACCACATGAAGTAGATGAGTGGCATTCATATTTGGGGGAACGGCTTGTTCTTGATTTCAGAATGTCACTTGCACATGGCATTTAGAGGTGCAGATTAGTGCCACCAGATATCTTTATGGCACTATCTTTCTTATCAATGAGCATAAGCAGGGGATTTTTGGATATAGTCTTTCCCTACTAAAGATATTAAACATTGTCATTTGAACTCATCTATAATATGACCCTTTTCACAACATGATTGACTCTTTTTATGTCTATATAACTCACATTCAGTTAATATCATTAACAATCTTGGAATAAAGTATACTGCGCATTTTCACAAATGCAATTAAATTTCATCTCCCTCTAACAATCATATTGAATTATTCAAGTCTAGGTTAACTGTTCAGTTTTGTAGACAACAATTAAAATTAAGATGTCCTTGGTGACCCGTCATAGGAGACTGTTCTCATTTCCTTTATCTTTCAGCAATGCATGTCCATAGGAATTTATGAACGCTATACACCTGTTCGAATTATTTACCATAAACAGACAGCCACAATAATTCCACAGACGTTTGTAAAAATGTGAGTTAGTTGCCCCTTTGTTATGCAAAAATGTGGTCATTTTCTAAGAAGACTGTTTCGTATTCCTAGATTGTCCTGCTCTGTATACTATAAGCTCTAATTCTGAAATTACATGTTGCTACATATTTAAATAGGCAGTTTTTATTGGCTGCATTTGTTATTTAATAAATAATATCACCTAGTGTTTTTGTTCTGTTAGGCACTACTTGAATGTTAGCTCTTTCAGACATTAGTGCCGCTCTCCTCACCACTGGCAGCAAAAACCAGCTATGTTCATACTAAGAGCCGGCAGGATTCTCCAGCTCCATCTCTTCAACCCATCCGTGCGCCTTTACAACTCATCTCTGAGCTGGAGCCTCGTAGGCATCACTACTGTTATGTGAAGATGGCAATGGTTTACTCTTTTACCTAAACACCAATGGCACCGAGCCATATCTATGCATCACAACAAACACACACATTACATGGCTCTTTACTTCTACCTGTACGACGTTGAGTTATGGTTGGCTCAGTCTTTTCTGATAATAAGTGTGAGGTGATGTGATGTGATTTGGTACTTGTATAGCGCGCTACCACTCCGAGGAGCATCTTGGCACTGTGACTCCCTATGTCAAGCAGATGACCATAGCTAGACCGTCCGAGAGAAGGAAAAGGATCATATTAGGGTTTTGCATACTGTGTCTGGCAGTGAATAGATCCATGTTTTTAGCTTTTTCCTAAAACTTGATTCTGTATTGGCTGCACGGAGATGTTGGGGTAATTTGTTCCATGCTTTTGCGCCAATAACAGATAGGTATTTACCTCCCTTGGTCGTCAGCCTAAAATTGGGGACGATAAGCAGATTTGCTGTGGATGATCTGAGTTCACGTGTCGGATGGTATTGTTTGAAATATTTCCGTAGGTAAACTGGGCCTTGATGATGAAAGGCCCTAAAGGAAATTGTCAGAACCTTGAACAGAATGTGTTTTTGTATCGGGAGCCAGTGCAGCGCATCTAGAGCAGCAGAGGCCGAGGATGTTCTTGCCCAACCTAAGACTAACCTGGCCGCAGCATGCTGGACCATCTGAAGTCTGTGCAGGGCAGATCTGTTCAGTCCTGCATACAGGCTGTTGCAGTAGTCCGATCTTGATGTTACCAATGCTACTGCAACCGTCCCTCTGGCACTGAGAGGGAGCAACTTATAGAATTTTCTCAAACCTCTAATGATGTTAAAGCAATTTCCGGCCACTTCTCTAGTTTGTTGGTTAAAGGACAGAGTGTTGTCAAATTTAACCCCCAGATTTCTAACTGCATTGATGGTGTTAGGTGGGGCCTCTGCCTCCTTAGCCACCAGGACTGAGGGGAGAAGCAGTTATTAGGACCAAAAGGCACAATTTCTGTTTTGGCAGAATTACATTTTAGATGATTGCTGGTCATCCGTAAAAATACTGCCGAAAGACATTCTTTCAGAATTGCTTCAGCATTCGAGGCATTTTTGTCCAGAGTTAGTACCAACTGAGTATCGCCGGAATATGCAATCGAGCCGATGCCAAACGAAGAGATTAGTTTGATCAGGGGGACCATGTAAAGATTAAACAATGAGGGGCTCAAACTTGAGCCCTGCGGGACCCCTGTTGTCAGCATTTTCTCCTCGGAACGGAATTGGCCCAGCATGGTGACCTGACACCTATGTGCCAGAAAACTCCTGAACCATTCGAGAACGGTTCCTGCTATGCCCGCATTAGCTAGGCGATGTAAAAGGATAGCGTGAGACACCGTATCAAATGCTGCAGAGAGATCTAATAGGATCAAACTGGAACATGAAAGAAAAAACAACTATCCTGTGCACTGGAATCCATTTTTTCTACACTCAACATCCTATGAGCAACTATTATGATGAATTTCCCCTTCCTTCTATCCCCAGAGAACCACCAAGAGGTAGTTGGTACCAGTATCAACTCCCAACTTGACAGTGCAAACTTCCTTTACCTCTGTCTGTCAAACACTATAGCACACCTGTCTCTGTAAAGTATACGCTTATAGGGATGGAAGGTAGAAATAGCAAAAAGAGTGGCAAAATATCTTTGAACTCCAAAACAAATATACTGAAATCACTTCATAAGTTACGCATGAGCACCAGATTTACCCCCTAAAGTATCAAAATCATCTTCAAATGCCTACTGGAAACACCATCAGTATATGCCTCTCCCACCAGATACAACCTAGAACCCTGGGTGAAATACGGTCATTCTCAAAAATATATTTTTTTGCATCCCACCAAATATGCTTCAGCTAAAAAGAAAGGTCATTAACATGTACCTGCTATAGGTGACCATCAAGATCACATACAACCATTTTGGGTCCCATAAAAATATAAAAATGAAACTTTTCTCAATCAGACTTAATTTAATCAGAGAGAACCTACTGATGCAAATCGTTCTGCAGAGTCATGCTATACAGGGTTAAGTTGTTATTTTCAATCATGTTAGCCTTATCTGCTTTTACATCTATGATTGGTATCTTGAAACTGGTGGGATACGATGACTGTAAACAGGTCGGCTTTCCTTTATAATTCAATAAACCTAATTTAAGGGTCTTTTCTTAAAACTGAACCCTTGTAATGGCAGTTTAAATTTATAGAATTTTTTCACACTAACTCTCCGAAAAATATCAAAGAATTCATGTTCAGGTAATAAATTGGGCAACGGGCACCCTTACAAAATTAATCGGCAAATCCCAGTTAGGTCCCAAAACAGTTCTGAGAGAAATTCTACTCAACTCCTGGCAGCTGCGGGAAAAGCAGCAAGCAATTCTAAAGAGAAATGTGTGTTACTACAACTTGCATAGTAGTACCAACAGTATTAGAAAACAACAACACCAAAACAATCAAAGTTTTAAGGAAAAAAGTAGCTAGAAACCACTAAGTATCAATTCAAAGGCCAGTTTACAGTTGGTCAGGACCTAGTTGCGATTTAAGTTTGAGTGGGATGGAGCAGGTCACACCAGTTGAAGTTTGCACCTTGGGAGTTTGCCCAGTTTTTGGAGCTCAAAGTCTTCCAATGGGGCTAGACCCAAAGCTGAGACTGGCGATTGCCACTTCAAAGTCGGCAGCCATCGTCAAACTCCCACTAAAGCTGTGATTTGATGCTAAAAGCTAGAACAAAGCAGCAACAATCTGGACCATAGCTGCCGGGGTCATTTCACAACTGGAGTAGATTTATCTCCTTGGCCTGGTCAAAATGTTTACCTTTGGACTTAATCCGTTTTTTTGGGTGGCAGTATCCACCAGTGAGGCATGGCTGGAAGCTTTAGCTAGGCAAGAATCAATGACAGCAGATACCTTTTTTGTGAGATCCCAATCAAACAGTTTTCAGCAGGCCAAAATTCTCCAAGCAGTGCAAACTTGGTTTTCTTGGCTTTCATGATGTTGACTAAGCACCACGTTCTGGTACCTCACAGGTGAAAAAAATTATTACAATTTGGATGCACCTGGTTTTCTTGCCCACTCCTTGGTGGAACTTAAGGTGCTTGTCCAGGTCTCCTAGAGGTGGAAAGTACAAGTCTTCTAATTGCAAAGTTGCTCCTATTCAATTTTGTAGGCCTCAGGTCCTAAGGGCAAGCTTCTAGGTATCAGGTCTCCCTCCAATCAGGGGTTTAAATGGTGAGCTGTGCATTCCCAAACTCATCGGTTCTGCTGTTTGTGTACATGGAGCAGGTAAGCGGAGGACAACTGCCTGACCCTTGGAGAACAGTTCCGGTCCCTGTGTGCCGATAGGAGGAAGGCATCCTTGGGTATAATACTTCCAGAAGTCAGGCAGAGTATTCCTTCTTTTCTTTAAAAAAATAAAATTCTCAGATCCAGGAATTTTTGAGGTGGTGCCAGTCTTATCCTGCAAACTACCCAGTGAACAGAGAATTCCCTACACAAAGTCATAACTATTTTCTTGTAAACTCCCCATCCTCCTTTACAGGACTTCATCTGTTGCTTTACTGCAAATTGTCCGGGCAGGATTAAAAAAGATTGCCTACCCCATCCTCTACTTGGATGAGTTCTGGTCTTTCTTCTAGTCTTTTCCTCTGTCATGACAGAAACTGGTTTTCCTTTTGTTTGGGATGGATCCATAAAGTCTACGGTGGCCCTGGAACTGAATGTCAGCAGCTTCTGTAGAATCATTTGACATCTCCAAGTCAAAGGAAGATCTGCAAAAGCAGCCCTTTGTCAACTGTTCTTGTCCGCCTGACATCTGGCTAATCAATGCTAAGTGACCACTTGTTGACAACACCCCTACTATACTGGTGTCCGGGTCCAAGCCACTGTCATCCAGTAGCTGTGTTGTTAGCAGCCAGCAGCATGTGTATTATGCATAAGGATTAGAGCTGCACCTGATAGTAATAATTTTACTCTTAGGAAGAACAACGTACACATTACCCCCAGGTCCCTACTGTCCTTGTCCCATTCCTTACTAATTTGAGATGACCATCCAGACGACAGAAAAAAAAATAAGGAGCATGCTGAGATACCCTTCCCACTCCCTCCCACTGGGAGTACATTAGTGGTACCAGCCAGCATGCAGCCTGTTCTTTTTTTCTATCTTCCAACAGATTTGGACGTGTTGGACTTACCTGATGGGTTCTTCTCTGGACGTCTCGTCGGGGCTGCTGGGCTGTCCTGGACGTCCTCTTCTGCCTTCTCCTGGCCTGCCGGTCTTGCCAGGAGCCGCGTTGTTGCCGCCCGGCCCTTTCCAACTGAGGTGCCGTTCCTCCACATCTCTTCTGGATTACAGTGCGCGTCTCCCTGTGGCTTGGCCGGTCTGGGGGACCCGCTGCTGGTGCTGTTTGGAGGGTCCTGGAGTTCTGCTGGGCGCTGCTCCTGGGCCCCCTACCTGGCGTTTGATGTCCTGCCAGCCTTCTCTTCTTCCTACGGCCCCTGCTGCTCAGTTGGGTCAGTGCGGGGGCAGACCTTGCTGTGTCCTCTATGGCCAATTCTGCAGCCTTATCAGCCCGGCGCTGGATTCCCAGTGCGCGCCTGGGCTGGCTGTTGGGGGCAGGGGGCTTGTGGTGCACCCTTCCTGCCTCGTTGGTGAGGACCGCATAATGGTCCCTTTGTTTCCTTGCTGTTTGGGGATCTGTTGGCTGACTCTCCTTCTGGGTGCTGTCTGGCTGGGGGGGCTGTGACTCCTGGTGATAGTGCCCGGAGTCCCGTGCAAGAGGTGCAGGGGGTGGGCTGTTGCCGGCGGCTGGTTTGCTCCTTCACACGCATGCTGGTTGCTGCTCCTGGAGTCCCCTGCCTAGTGCGCGCCCTGGCTGGCTATTAGCGGGCAGTGCGCTTGTGGTGCTCCCTTCCTACCCCCTTGGTAAGTACCGCATATCGGTCCCTTTTTGTCTCCTTCCTATTTTGGGGTATTTTGGATGGCTAGTCTACTGGGCGATGCCCGGATGGGCGGCAGTGGCTCCTGGAGTTGCCGCTCTGCCTCTGGGCTGCTTACCCTCTTTTGCCCTCGCCTGCGTCTCCTCTGGCCACTTATCTGTAAGCAAGGTTGTGGAATATGGCTGCTGCTGGTGACTTTCGAGCCGGTGGCAGCAGGTTTGGGCCTGGCATCCGCTCTATGCCCTATGATTCCAGGAGTTTATATGCACTTCCTTGTGTAATGTGACTCATGTTTGTGTATTTGACGCTGTGCTACGAGTCACTTTGCGATGCCTTCCCTACTGTTTTTGGTTTGGTGGGTTCGGGCAGTGGGGCTGTTTGCCGGAGTTTAGCGCTGGGGATTATGTTCCTGTGGATTTGATGCACGCTCTTGTAGTTTCCCTGCTTACAGCTGCTTCTCTCTTCTTTTTCGCCTGGGTTTCCGGGTTCGTGAGGCTTCTGCTTTCCATGGGGTTTGCTGTCAGCCCTGAGTAGTGTCTCTTCCCCATGCCCTCTTATAGTATTTGGGTTGCTGCTTGCCGGCCTTCTGGTCGCTACCGCGTTGTTAGCCTGGGCATCTGGGTGGTGCGGGGATTTGTTCCCTTGGCCTCCTGCTTGTGCTTCTTCCGCTCTATGCTTTCTTTCCGGTGCTGTTGGTTCCTGTCGTCCTCAGGTCTCTCCCGGTGCTGGTGGTTTCCTGATGGGCTTATCTTTGCTGGCGCCTTGCCTACGGTGTCTTCGGCGACGTGCGGCATGGTCTCCCCTACCTTCGCTGTCCTGTCCTGGGCCTGGTTTCCCCTGTGTGGCTTCTTCCTTGGGTGGTGTGTTCCCCGGCCTTCTGGCTTTTGCCTGCTTTTTGCTGGTTGGTGTCTTGCCTGGGGGTCAGTCCCTGTGGGTCTGCTATCGGCCTGTCCCCTTGGTGCATGCATATTGGCTGTTACTTGCTTGCTGTGCTCTCCTGTTGTGCTGGCCTGTGGCCTTCGCTTCTGTTTCTCCTGCTGCCCTCCTCGTGGTTTTGCCAGATGGGTCCTGGCTCGTCCCTGGTGTGGTGTCTGCCTGTTGGGCCGTGGCTGGCTTTGGTGCTCTCTCCCGGGACTTTTTGGCTTCTTCTTGTGGCCTCTTTGCTCTGTCATCTGGGTCTCCGGTCGTCCTGCCCTGCGGGCTTCTGTTGTCCCTGGTCAGCACTGGTTGGTTCTTGGATGGGGGTGCGCCTGGATTTGCCTACTCTTTCCTGATCTGGTCAGCCCTGGATGCTTGTCCCTGTTTCCTAGCGGTTCTTGGGCTTCTTTTGGCTGCCTGTGGCCCTTCCGCCCCTTGGTACTTGCCCTTCTGTGGGTTCGGGCCAGGTGCGTACCTTTCTGGGTTCTTGCCTGCCTGCCTGCGGTTTTCGCTGTTGGGAGCTTCTTGCTTCTTCTGGGTTCTTTCGCTTGCCCCGTGCTCGGGGTGTCTGCCTTCTGCTGTGGGGGGGGGCTGTTGGGCCCTCCCTCTGTCCTGGTGGGCCTTGGCCATGTTGGGCTGTTGGCTCCGGTGCAGTGCTGGTGGTGGCCCTGGTGGGATTCAGCCAGTGTTGGGTTTGCTTCTCGCCTGCTGCCTGCTGCCTGCTGCTTGAATTTCTGGTTTTGGTTTCCTTCCCCCTCTTGTGATTTCCTTGCTGGCTTGTTGGGGTTTGGACTTGCCTTCCCGCCGGTCACTTCGTTTCCCTCCTCTGGTGGCTGGGGTTCTTTGGTCTTCCTTGGCCTCTGCCTTGGGTGGCCTCTGGTTCTTCGGGTGCTCGGCTCTTGTGCCCTGCCCTGTCTGCTGTGCCCTTTCCTTGTTTGTGGGTGTTGGGTGGTGGCTTCCCCTGTTGTGTGGGCTGCTTTCCTGCTTCCCGCGATGGTGGGAAGTACGGTGTGTCCTCCCCGGGTGCTAGCTCCTGTCGATGTTGCCTTACTGGCCCTGTATGCGCTGTGGGTCTCCCGGGCATTCAGTGTTGTTGTGGTACATTCTACTGTGCTGTTCGGTGGGGTACTGTGGTGGTGTGTTTGCTACCCCACCGTTCTCACTCCTCTTTGGGTTGCGGTTGGCTTTGCCTCGGGTCTGGGGCTCTGGCCTTTTTCCTTTAGGGGCCTGTCGTTGGTCTTGTGCTCCAGCGCGGGCTGTTTTTCTGCCTGTGGTGTCTGTTGCCCTTGCTCTTTTGTTGGCTCTGGGATGTTCATTCTCCCATTGTTTGGGTCTGTTCCCGCGCCCCTGTTGGGTGGCGTGCCTTCTGCTTCTCCGGGCTCCTCTCCTTTGCTTTTGGTGCCTGGGTTGTTCCGGTATGCTCCGGGGGCCTGGGCTTTGCCTCAGTTGGTTTTGCCCTTGCAGTCCCTGTGTTTGGCCTCCCGTTCGCTTGTGCGTTTGGGTTGCTGGGGGGCCTCTTGGCTTGTTTGTGTTAGGCTTTGTGCTGTGGAGCCCTGGTTTGCTTGGGGTTCTCTTTCGCTCCCTCCTTGTGTCCTTTCCTGGCCACTCATTCTCGTGTGCCTTGTCGCGGTCCTGGGCTGGTCTTCTTTCTTTTCCGGCACCGCTCCCTTCAGCTTGGTGTGGCGCTGGGTCTGTTGTGTTGGCTCTAGGATCCCTTCCTCTGCTTCTCCGCTCTCTGGGTGGCCTAGCTGTGGTTGTCTGCTGTGCCTTTCCCTGTGCCTCTTCGTGGTTGGGGATTCTTTTTGCCTCTCCTTCCGGGTCCTGGTGGTGCTGTGTTGTGCCTCCTGGCTGGTTGGCCTGCCGGTTTTCTGACTGGCTTCTTGGGGTTGGGCTGTTGGCCTCCTTGTAGGTTTTTCCTGTTTTGCCCTTCTGCCTCTTGGGGTTCGCCTTCCGTGGTTCCTGGTGTCCTCCTTTCTGCTCCTGGTGGTTGGTCTGCTTTTGGTTGGTATGGTCCTCCTTTCCGGGTCTTTGGTTTTGGTTTCCCCGGTTCCTTGTGGGGCCTATTTGTGCCCTGGTGTTTGCCGGGCCTGCTTACAGGTTGCACCTCGTTGTTCTCCCTGGCCTCCGTTGGGTGGATTACTGGGTGTCTTGTCCCGGTGTGTCCTGCTTTTGGAGTGTGCCTCTGGCCTGGACTTTTCTTGTTCCCCAGGGTTTTCTCCCGGCGGGGTGACCTTTTGGTTGCTGCAGCGCTTTGGTGTCTTGCATGGGGTTGGCCGTTGGTCGGTCCTGTCCTGCGGCCTGATCCTTCTGTGGGTGTCTGACCTCCGGTTTCCCTGTTGCTGCTGTTGTCTGTGGGGGGGGCCTTGCTTGGGTTCTCGGACCCTTCTCTTTCTGGCTGTTCCTCTGGGCGGGTGCCTGCTTTCTTGTCCGGTTCTGTCCTCTTTGCAGCTCTACTGATGGCTTCCCCTGGTGCATTGGGGTCGTCTGGTGGGTGGTCATGTTTTGCTTCTGTCTTTTTCCTTCCTGGGCCTTCAGCCCTGCTGTGCTGTGCGGTCTGTTTTCCTCCGCTCTTGGCCGTTGGGCTGGGTTGGCCTGTTTGGTCCCTGGGTGGGTTGCTGCCTGGTGGTGCCTGGGTCCGGGGGCTTTGCCCGGGGGGTTTCTCCCAGGTCGCTTGCCCTTTCTGGCTCCTTTTCTCCATTAGTTTTGGCCCCTCTGGTTGCTCCGTTGGGGGCTTGGCTCTGCGTGCCCGCTGGGTTGGGGGCATGCTTGGTTGGGTGCCCCTTCCTGTGTTCCTCTCCTTCTTGTGGGCTCCTTTTGCTCCTGTGGGGTGCCGCTTTTCAGTCTGCTACCTTTAGCGTTGGTGGTGCTCCAGAAGGCCGGGTTCTCTGCTTTGGTATTCTCCAATTAGTAAAGAATGGGACGAGGACAGGAGGGACCTGGGGGTAATGTCCTATTACTTACCGGTAATCTTCATTACTTCTGGTCCTGTTGTCCTCGTCCCATTCCTAATGCCCATCCCTCCCTGGCGGCCGGCCTTCCAGTTGTTGGCTTGGTGTTTTCAGACTGCATGCTGGGCTGGTACTGTGGAACAGGAGCCCAGATTACTACCGATGCCCAGGCTGCTGGCGCAAGACGCCTCTTAGTTTCCATTCTGAATAGTTACCAAATAAAGAGACGGGCGCTGGAAGCAGGAATCAAGAGCAGAGTTTATTTCTCATGAGGAGAGCCTGTCATTTCAGACACGAAACAAGGTGCCATCGGGAGGTGCTCTAACAAGTGAGCTGAGACTCCGTCTTTTATACCTTACAAAACACTTGGCATTACAATCAGGACATTGTGACACAAAGAAAAGACATCCCTATAATCCTCGTGTCAATCCTACCCCACATATGTTATCAATAGAGACCCTTGAACTGTAGATAAGAGAGGGGGCAATGACGCAGCTGAATGTTCCGCTGATTATTAGGATGTGTGCGCCTGATCGTAGCCCAGGGGGTGGGGAGGCCAGGATCAATAGTGGGTCCTTTGAAGAGGAGTGACTCCATACAATAAAGGGCAGTAAACAGTGTCTCCCGGCTTAGGCGATGGCCTCGGACATGTGTGGACAGTCCATCGCGGAGGGAGGGTTTACTAACAGAGGGGTTATTCATGAAAGGAAAGGAGGTGTTGGTCAGGCGCGGCCGTGACTCCCAAGGACAGGGTCTTGCAGAGGAGGAAGGTTTATGACTTGTCCATGTGAGGGAGAAGGAGGGGGTCAGGGTGCGCGCAGGGTCAGAGTCGCACAGAGAGAGAGAGGTCTTATGACCTGTACATGAGGGAACAGGGGCAGTCAGATACAGCTGGGGGGGGCTATGTCAGCTGAGGCGAAGGATGCTTCTTCAAGAGGGAAATGGGGGGGGTGCCTGGGTCAAGCAGGAGGGTTGCCTTTCATAGCAGGGTCGCGCAGAGTGCTGGGTTTCATGGTCTACGCATGTGAGAGTGGGAGGGGGGTGCTCAAATGCGCGCAGGAGGGAAGCCGGGGATTTTATAAAAACGGACAGAGAGGCCATGGCCTAAAATGGCTGTCATGTACATATGGGCACAGGCTTTCATTGGCAGAATGATGCGGTCAACATTTCAGGGTATACGTGGTGCCTACAGGGAGGGGGACGGGAGAGGGCAAATGAACGCCGCTTAGGTACATTAATTTTGCTAATTTCCACAGTCGCCGCTTTTAACATAAGCGAGTTCATTTTCCTATTCTTCCTAGTTGATGGGCGTACATATAAACAACAAAGTTCATTTTCCTATCCTTCCTAGTTAAGGGGCGTACATATAAACATGTGGTTGATGAAATAGCATTTGTCAATACTAACATATTGCACAAAAATCATGAACAGTTGATGTGGTGGGCAGAATGCAGCACATAGGAAATTGCATTTGTCGAGTTCCTATCATTCCAAAAGCACTACATAGCATAAATGTTTCTGACTTAAAAATGTGACCAATGAACATTTTGGCCAAGCAGTTGAGGGCGGAATCAGTTCAATATACAAAGTCTCTTCGTCACAGTGTCTTTTAGCAGTGAGCCATCACTGGTAGGCTCTAGTCCGTGTCCTTTCGTTGGCGCTGTTGAGCACCGGCGGTGGAGCTATAGGTCCAGCTCGGTTCTATCCTTACGCGTTGCAGGGTGCGGTCAGTCCTCTGCTGTTAGACCACAGTCCTGTTCCCTAAACAATCCGTTTGGCGGCGCCTTATGCTCGGCACCTATATTTCCGTGGCAACACCCTATTCCCACTTGAATGCAGTTCTTCCCTTTGGCAAAAAGTCACGTGGAAAAGAGGGTGAGTGTGGTTCAAATAGTCGATAGGAGAGAGAGCGGAGTTGGGTCAGAGTTCCTGGGACACACAAAAGGGACCAAGGGAGCAAAGGATAACAAGCAGGCAGGCCCATCAATCGGGCCCAAAGAAGGGGGACAGAGACTCCAGGCACACGTGGGTTAGCAGACGAAGGGCTTCAAGGCGGCCCGTCATTTTTCATTTTCCACGTTGAAATTGCGGTCTCGTCCCGTATCTTGTTGCTCTGCAGCTCCACCTTTGGTCGAGGTCACACGTGTCCCAAGATCTGCAGCCAGGCTGTAAGTCACATCTGACCCTTCTCCTTCGGTGATCGTGAATCTTTGAATAGGTACAAAACAAGCTTTAGAGAACTGGTCAGGGGAAGACATTTATGCATGTGAATTCCTCCCTCAATCCAACGCACTTGGGAGATACGCTCATTGGTCACAGTCAGAGGTTCATTTACCAAGCAGTGCATATGTCAGCATTCCTATTGAGTTCATGCCAAGTTTATTCACCATCTATATATACCACATATAGAGAAAAGTCAGACTCTTATCAACTGTTCATTTCATCAAATTCAACATTTCGGAGCCTCCAGGGAGACTCGTCTTTCTAACCTGAGCCTTAACAGTCTAACATTTCCCTTCAAGGCTGGCTAACCTTTTCAAACAGGGCGAGGTGCCATCATCGAGAGTCAGGTAAAACAGGTTTTTCTCGAGGGACGACAGTTACTCATGGTCATCATGTTTATATCCGGGACAGCAGCTGGGGTCAATCAAAATGGGGCGGGGATGCTTCGGGCGCTCGCGCTTGGGTGCAAAAAGGGGGGTGGGGCAATCTGGGCATTTGGGGGTCAATCTAGACGCTGGCGTTCGTCTCTGATGAACAGAAATAAGGTGCCATTGACATACAGTTCCCCTATAGATGGCCAGATTTGGGGGACCTTAGTCGTCTTACCTGTCCTTTCCTTCTCAGCCAATTCGAGTTCATTCATTTTGCAGAAAGGAGAGGCAGTAATATGGCGAGATACAATCATTTTAGTTTCGGTCAATTTTCGCTGAACACCTTCGCGTTCAATAAGTATCCAATCAGACTGGTGCCGGTGGGGCACAATTTTACCACAAAGAGGGAGAGAAAATAGGGAGACTCTCATAGAGAGTGAGAGTCGTCCGCAATCTAAACGAGCCATTCGGTACACGTATGACATGTAGAGAGAGGGAGAGAGAGAGAGAGAGAGAGAGAGAGATAAGGGGGTGGTGAGAGAGAGAGAGAGAGAGAGACGTGTACGAAAATAGGTCATTTAGTGCGCTCACAACACAGAACAGCAAAGGTCAGGTAACACGCAAATACAGACAGAGGGAAGACATAAATCCGTACATTACATACACACAAACTCAGACAAGGAAGACAGCACATGTATTACATATATATAAGACATTCACGACAAAACAGAAAACAACAGGTGGCCAACAAAATCCATATTATATCCTACGTATCTTTACTATCCTATTTATCTACGTGCTTAGCTCTTTCTACCCTTCCCTCCTTTTCCTTCTCGCTTGTTATCTCTGCGAGCGTTCTCAATTGCCAATACTTACACCTCGGTTAGTCGATCAGAAATTAACCTGGTCGCGCTATTTACCCATGGTTGGATCTTAAACCATTTTTCAGTTTCTTCCTTTGGTGGGAAGTTCTCCAGGCTGAGGCAACGGCAAGTATTGATCGGGAGAACAGTCGGACAGCTTGGCTAGATCTAACGGAGAGTGTGAGAAGGGGGCAGTACATTTTGAACATCAGCGACATTTCTAACTTCCCAGACGGGTGGTGCCTTGGTAACCCTTACCCGTGCACCTTTCTTTGTCCTTTCCCTACCTAGTCAAACGTCTAGTTACATTATCTAATGTGTTATTTCTAGTCAATTTTCGTCATACAGTAACCGTCAAGTTTCTATGTCAGTCCATCCTCCCAGTCACTATGTTCTAAGGAGGAACAGTCATGTTTAAGTCTACGTCTTTTTGAAAACTTATCGTCATAACGACTACACACATATTCCCTCTTTCCCTTTTCGTCGGTGGTTTGACCATCGCTCTCCCACACTTCAGCCGACGTTCTGACGTGACCTGCAGAAGGGAGGAGAAAGAAGGGGTGGGGCGCAGCATTCAAAGCACATCAGCATGCAGTAGTCCGAAAATGTTTTTACCTACCACATACTCGACCTATCTCCACGCACTGTATTTCTTTACCATCTCGGCGTTTAAGCCCAGAGGGACCAGTAATGTCAGATAGATAATCATTGACGATCCGCGTATCTACATGAGTTACTTTGTCGCAACCCCTTTTGCTGGGTGCAAGGGTGGCGGTCAGGTGGCATTTCTGTGGTGTCGTTTTAAGGGCGTCTAAAACACTTTTCCGGCTGCCTGTGACACATAATGTAGCTGCTAAATATCTGGTCCTTTTTAACCTTCAGCTTTCATCATACTTATTCTTCGCTCACAGTAGCAAAACATCCAAAACTCATTAATGCAACCGCTACAACTATGCTTTCTTTTTCAAAATACTTTTAATAAAAAGTGTTGGTGTATAAATACAGGCCTACAACCCAGTGGACCGGCCATGGAGCAGATTGAAACTGTACATAAGAAGAACGAAGTTGGTGGCAGTTCATTGCATAAAGTGCAGCAGTGCAATAAAATCGTATTAAACTTCCCTACAGAGCAAGCATGATGCATGTCAGTAATTCATTTTTAATTAATTCATAAATTCATTATCCAATACTCATTCTTTATCTAAATTACACCAATTCATTTTCCAAATCATAATCAGTACCCACCCTAAGTCAGTTCTTTGTTCGAGCACATACTCAATATCCTTCATATCTACTTTCATTATCCAAAAAACTGCATACATATCTCGGGACAAAAAGCTGTGCGGTCAGGATGCAACAAAGTTTATTCAAAAAGTCTCATTTTGTGTCGGCGCCATTTTGGGCGAGGTCAGGCTGGTTCCAGCATAGTCAGAATGTCTCCAATGACTCGTGGTTAGACCAGAATCTTCCGTTGGTAGTTCAAAAAGTTTTTGCACAATGTGGTAACAGTCTAACAATAGTCAAAGAGTGGGGAGGGCGGCAACAATTTTTCCTACCGGGTTATTCTGGTGTTCCTCCGGAACTGAACAAGTCTGTGCCGTGGCTGCATTTTAGCCATTTCCAAATCGAGGCTGGCGCCGGCAGGAGTGCACCGATGTCGTGGTTCCCAGTGAGGGGGGCGGGGGCGCCCATGCGGAGGGATCGGGGTGCCCCCCGGCTCTCATAGAATCTTCAAAGTTGAGGAGAGAAGGCATGGGGCGTGTGCCCGTCCTGGGCAAAAGACCGCTTTTCGATGTTGACCCTCTTTAAGCAAGAGCATTGGGGCGTCGCTGGAAGCCTCCACCTGGAGGGAGGTGGGGGAGGCTCGTTCGCGTCACCTCCCCCTTCCAGCGACCCCGCGCCGTTCTCCGGCTCCAGTTGTTTTGGTAAGGCCGTGCCAGGCGATGAAGATGGGGGGGGGGGTCGGTGGCTGAGGCAAGACATCCCCCCTTTGACATGTGGCGGGACTACCTGCAACTATCCAGGCGTTGGCATGTGGCGGGACTACCTGCAACTGTCAGGCGTTGGGTGTAGTTGCGGCCATTATAGCACAAAGAAATGCCGCCATCCTCGCTTTGGCTTCGGCCTTCGACGAAAGCCGGATCAGGTGAGAGAGAGGGGTGGGCGGTGGCCGAGGCAAGACAGCCCCCTCTCTCCCCGTGGCCTGCAGGGCGGCAGAAGAGGGAAAGGTGGAGAGGTCCTTATTATTCTTTGGGCCGCCTGCCCAACAGCGTCTCCTTCTGACCGCGGCCAGGCGAGTCCCGCATGCCTCGAGGCCTCGCCTTCCGGATGGGCGTAACCGCGGACATGTTGCACTTCGGGAGCTTCCGGAATGGGGGTAGGTACCTATTGATTTGTATCTATTTCATGTGACCGTTATTTGGGCGTGGTGGGCAATGAGGCAGACATGTTTGGGGCAGGAATAGGCAACGGAACCTAGCTACCTCGTGGCTGCCTTGGTGTCAAGCTTGTCTTCCCTCGCCATTTTTGTGTTTCTTATTGCATGTTATTTCTAACGTTTCTTATTTTATTTTTAGCGAAGTTGATAATTCATCAGTGGCCTACTGATTTCGCTCGACTCTTTTTCTTATATTTTTATGCCATAACCTATTATAAGCTATAGCGACTAGTCCACACTTAATGAACATGTCCTTATTAGGTGGGGCCCTCCAGTGGAGCTGGATGGTTCATCACTAATAAGTGGTCCGGGCTAAACAGGCTACCAACCAGTGGGGAGAAGATAGGCATGACGGATTACAACGGGGACAAAAGTCTGCACTACCTATCTTATCACGGCGGGCAAAGACTAGACAGAATATTTCTATTCTCCGTTGTTTGCCGGCGGTGAATACCTCAAACGAACCAATACCGAATAATCGGTCAATCAAAACAATTCAGTGGGGAGAATAAGTGGGCACGAAAAGTTATCGTTACCCACTCTTTCTCTACCTGCAAAGAGAGACCTTGTTCTTCCCTGTTTGCAGACAAAGAATCTCCAGACAATAATCCACGAACGACAGTTCGGGAAACAGTGGGGGAGGAAGATAGGCACGACGGATTACAATGGGGACAAAAGTCTGCGTTACCTATCCTTCACTGCTTGCAAAGGGAGAGCCTGTTGTTTTCTCCGTTTGCAGACGGTGAATCTCCAGAGGTTTCAACAAAGCGTAATACTAGTATTATCCAAACCAAACAATTATTTCACAATTTGTCGCATTTACGCGACCTTACCCGGACCGGACCGTGTGGGCAGTTCTTCGCCTTCCTCCTTCCAGCGCCCGATCGTTCTCTTACTCCATGATTTTACCGCAGCAGTCCTGTGGGATTCCAGTCAGGACAGTAGGTCACTCAAGAGAGGTCCGTTCAGAATAGGTGAAGTTCATTCAATCGGCAGCCGGACGAGGGCCCTCTCAAGGCAGGTATACTCCGATCATTTAGATGTTCACCTCATCGTCTGGATCTCTCTTACTGGACCTTATGTCACTGATGGACCCCGCGTTGGGACGCCAATTGTGGAACAGGAGCCCAGATTACTACCGATGCCCAGGCTGCTGGCGCAAGACGCCTCTTAGTTTCCATTCTGAATAGTTACCAAATAAAGAGACGGGCGCTGGAAGCAGGAATCAAGAACAGAGTTTATTTCTCATGAGGAGAGCCTGTCATTTCAGACACGAAACAAGGTGCCATCGGGAGGTGCTCTAACAAGTGAGCTGAGACTCCGTCTTTTATACCTTACAAAACACTTGGCATTACAATCAGGACATTGTGACACAAAGAAAAGACATCCCTATAATCCTCGTGTCAATCCTACCCCACATATGTTATCAATAGAGACCCTTGAACTGTAGATAAGAGAGGGGGCAATGATGCAGCTGAATGTTCCGCTGATTATTAGGATGTGTGCGCCTGATCGTAGCCCAGGGGGTGGGGAGGCCAGGATCAATAGTGGGTCCTTTGAAGAGGAGTGACTCCATACAATAAAGGGCAGTAAACAGTGTCTCCCGGCTTAGGCGATGGCCTCGGACATGTGTGGACAGTCCATCGCGGAGGGAGGGTTTACTAACAGAGGGGTTATTCATGAAAGGAAAGGAGGTGTTGGTCAGGCGCGGCCGTGACTCCCAAGGACAGGGTCTTGCAGAGGAGGAAGGTTTATGACTTGACCATGTGAGGGAGAAGGAGGGGGTCAGGGTGCGCGCAGGGTCAAAGTCGCACAGAGAGAGAGAGGTCTTATGACCCGTACATGAGGGAACAGGGGCAGTCAGATACAGCTGGGGGGGGCTATGTCAGCTGAGGCGAAGGATGCTTCTTCAAGAGGGAAATGGGGGGGGTGCCTGGGTCAAGCAGGAGGGTTGCCTTTCATAGCAGGGTCGCGCAGAGTGCTGGGTTTCATGGTCTACGCATGTGAGAGTGGGAGGGGGGTGCTCAAATGCGCGCAGGAGGGAAGCCGGGGATTTTATAAAAACGGACAGAGAGGCCATGGCCTAAAATGGCTGTCATGTACATATGGGCACAGGCTTTCATTGGCAGAATGATGCGGTCAACATTTCAGGGTATACGTGGTGCCTACAGGGAGGGGGACGGGAGAGGGCAAATGAACGGCGCTTAGGTACATTAATTTTGCTAATTTCCACAGTACCGCTTATGTACTCCCAATGGGAGGGAGTGGGTAGGGTATCCCAGCATGCTCCTTTTCTTTTTTTCTGTCGTGGAGATGGTTATCTCCAATTAGTAAGGAATGGGACGAGGACAATGGGACCAGGAGTAATGAAGATTACGGGTAAGTAATGGGACATTCATACTTACTTTTTCACAAAATCTATCAAAGTTAAGGGATTTTTTAAAGTAAGTGAAAAATAAGTGCTTATCATTGCTCTATAATTTTTCGAGGTAAAGATATGACATTTTTGTTCGTAGGTCGACCTTCATAGAAAATGCAGCTTTACGTACACCTACAAAACAGGGTTTGGGTAATTGTTCACTGTGTGGACATACCATTCCCAATGTGTAGCATTCCATATTTATATGATATAGTAAGTGCTATGAGACAATGTTATTCTCAATGTGTATCAGACACCCAGTATGTTGGGCCTACAAGGCACGTTTAGGAGTTACTTAGCTAAAATAATAAAATAGGTTTTCTAAAGGGCAGATGAACTTCTGTTTACTGAGTTTATCTACAGAGCTTTTAAACTGCAGTCAAGCCAGAAAACAATGGTGCTCACTGAAGCCTTATCTTTTTAGTTGTAGATGTGGGTGGCGTAAATACTCACTTTAGCTTATATAAGAATTCTAACTTCCTTGCCATTTATAAATTTCTTACGCTATTTACTATAGCCTTACAGGAAGGTTAAATAAGCAAATTGGAATAAAACATAAAACAATTCTTGGTTTATAAGTTAAGGGAGAGCACTGATCCTTTGTCTCTGAGTTGCATTGGAAAGGCACACACAGTGCTAAAACAGCAGGCCAGTAAAAAATTAGGGTGGGGGGGTTATGATAAAAATGATACCCTTTCTTACACAATGCCTTTTAAACTAAACACCAGTGAATTCCTGATATAATTAGTCTTACAACCCAATGTAATTCAGTCTTGTTGGATAATCCTTGACTTTTAATTGAGATGTCCATCCTCATGTTTAAACGTTATTTAAAAATTATACAAAGAATACATATTCCGGTATACATTCAATATATAAATTGATTACACATATAACTGTCAGCCATATTTGTCACTAGAAGTTATTTGCGTCATACCTTCCAAGTATCTAAATATTTCTGTTTGTATTCTTATAAGTTTGACATACAAAATTATATATTTAATATTGAAAATAGATTAACATATTTTGATAGTCCCCAATATTATTGCTACATTACCAGCTGTATGTATTTTGAGTCAAAAATAGAGCAACAGCAATGAGGGTGATCACTGATTCTCTGATTAAAACAATGACAATAGATATCAACAAATCCACCACTAGCTTACATAAGCAAAGACAAATGAATGAGAAATGTCTTCTCTTAACACCATACTGATGCTTGCTAATTCAGTTACTTTATGGAATTTACATTAATCTATTTTAAAAAATGCTCACATGCTTGAACGTTCTCAAAGCCTGTAATCTACATAAATGGACAACTAAACATTAAACTCACCCATAAAATGTGAGACGCATAAAGCCAATCCTTTTGCCAAGTGTAACCAGCTCTCCTTGACTTGTGGGGGCTCCATCTAAAAGCACAATTCCAGCCTTCTTCATTGTAGTCAACCACTGCAAGGCATGAGCATCACTTGTCAGAACATCTTGATATGACATGGTAGGCATCTGAAGATCTGATCCCCATAACTGGCACTCTGGAAGACAAGGCAATTGACAACATGGGCATACGTGCAATGAAGAGAAAAATTGACAATAAAGTTCAACTGGGCAATTTTAATGCTCGGCTTCCGGGTTTACAAAACACTTTTCAACTTTTATTTTTTTGTACTATTAAGGCAGTATATTAATGCTTGAGATATTGATGCTTGATACATCGATGCATGTAGAGGATACTACGGTTAACTATTTCATTATCCGATTTAGATCAATTGGAAATTATTCATTGAGGTATATACAGCACCAATTTCTACAGGATTGAATTTTATAGAGTCCCATGCTACTGGTAAGGATGTTTCTACAGGTTATTTCCTCTTGCATTATGTCTCCTAAGCCCAGACTGATCACATTTTCTGGCAAGAACTTTGCCTGCCAAGTTGCGTGTCAGTATTATTAGACGAGTCATTAACAAACACCTCTGGTCCAAGACTTAACCTATACAATAGCTGTATTGCTTTTTATGGCATAGTTTCTTCAAGAGCCGACAATCAAACAAGAGGAGCTCTAGGGGGAAAAAACATGGAAGAGGCCGCCCCCCCACTCAATCAATATTCAACAATAAAGGCCTCACCCACCTCACACCTAATCTCATTGACACTACTGGCAGAGGTATATAACAATTTATACTGCTGTCCACAAATGTGTTTATTAGCACTATTCTGTTAGGTCATCAAGATGTCAAGATGTCACATCGAGGTCTTGTCTCACTCCAAAAATGTCAAATAAAGTGAGCAAAGAGAGAGCACCTCACGGTAGTGACACCCGAGGGGGTTCCTGGCGGTCAATTACCAGTTTACCCACTTGTCATCATCGGCAACTCTCTCTTTGTGGTGAGTGAAAACTGAAAAAACAAAATAGGTGGATCCCTAAACTAATACTGGTGTAGTGCAGGAATCGTGGACTAACCCTATACATCCAATTCTCAAAAATAATGTGAGAATATGTGCACCTAGAACCCCCGTGATAGCCAAAACTAATGATGAATGTATTAGTAGAACTAACACCAGATTGCTGAAGCCTTACTCTATTATTCAAACTCTATTGACATACCTAGCCACCAATTCTGGATGTTTACTGCTGAGAGCACACGTTGAGGAAAAGTAGTGCATGTGCTGCGTACCTGCATTCTCTTATATTTAATGTCACCAAAAATCGCGAGGATACTACAGAAAAGCAAGGTGATCTGCCACTTCACCGCGTAAAAGCAAAGCGGTGAATGCTACCTCATGCCAGCGCCACTGAAATTCATTACAGATTCACAGAAAGTGGCAGACCAGTTTCATGCTCAGAAGCTGCTATAATCATCATTATACTCACTTTCGCGACATTTTGGATCACATTTGTAATGAAAAGGTTAGCAGAAATCATTTTCAGTCATATCTCCAATTAGAGAATTCCACGAAACGTTTTATCACTGTAAGCAATGATTTCCCCAATGTATCTTTTTAAATGTAAAAATGTTTGACTTTCATATTTATTCTCACTATATCTAGGCACAGTGCCACCTACGAAGACATTTTCTTTATTGTGTATATATTTTTAATTGGACATTTTCTTACTTGTGTATATATTTTTAATTGATTTTTCAAATAAGCTGATACTGTGAAAAATATGGCCACGCGTCATAAACTGGAATTACATTCTAACCTCTACCAGTAATCAGTGGAGCAGCAGGATTTTACAATTTCTAAGATTTTATTGCATGCCTCAGGGGTTTCCTCTGTTTATTTTTCTCATTTACGGTTTATGTGGATGCTTGAGAACAGGGTTATCTAAGGAGTGAGATTTGCCCAATCTCAGATACAAATGCGTGCATCTTTTTTTTATAATAATTTTTAATTGACTCTTTTTTTTGTATAAAGAGCAACAAAGGAGAATGAAGAATACCGCAGCAAAATTACCAGAATTTATGATTGGCAAAAGTTAAAAAGACAGACAGCATTAATCAACGAAGAATAAAGATGCTGTCGAGTTCCGGAAAGGAAGGATAGGTGGGGAACGGAAGGACAGGAGGAAACGGTAAAGGAGGGTGAGTGGACAGGATTAAAGGACGTGGAGAGGCAGAAGGAGCAGGACATGTTGTAGGAGAGTAGAGGATGTCAGGAAAGTGATATGAAGAGGATACAGAGAATACTGGGAAGCTATCTTATTCCGGTAAAACTCTACGTCCTTCAAAACACAAGCATTGACCAAGCCAGTAGGTCTTACCTTTTTGACTTAATTCCTTTCCCAATGCATTTTGCCAGTGCTGTGTAGCATTGCCAAAGGAAACAAGCATTAACAATGCAATAGGTCTCGCATTTACACGAGTTTAAGCTATTGGCATTGTAAATGACAATGCCTTTTATTTATGTTTTAAAAATGAAAACAAAAATAAAAGGCATTGTCATTTGCAATGTAAATAGCTCAAACTCGCGTAAAAGCGAGACCAGGGCTCGAGTCGGGGTACCACGCGGGTGGACGGCTTCCCCCCACTTATTTTACCAGTAGCTCGATAACTGGAGAAAATGGAGCCACACATTCACTCTTTGGCCTCTCTGGTCGTGTACACCTTAAGGGGATGAAGCATACTATTGGTAAAGATTTATCGGACCGGGCCGACGGGAGCTTTTTACTTCTTGTATACAGGACGGGTTAGTGTTACTAAAGTTAGGTCTCGCTATGGGAAAATAGAGCAAAATTGTTAACAGCCTAATAAAAAGCTCTTTTTTGTTCAATATTGAAGTACCCTTAGGTATTGGAGTTCTGGACTTTTTGGTTCCGTCCAGAGGTGTCAGGGATAACACCCGAAGACCCCGGAGTTCTACCTGTCTTGGTGCACAATTAAACAGAAACACGGGCTTCTCGATGGTGGCGTCAAAGACCAAAGGTTTATTACTGCAGGGACACAGAAGTCACAGAAACTACACACGGGCAGAATCTAGGAGCCTGTTCGATTTGTACAAAGAGGGTTGCTCCTTATATACTAAAAATTGGGCTTGAGGCAAATTCTTTACATGTTAGTACATTCCCAAACCTTTGTGTCCTAAACAATAAATATTTGGCGTTGCACAGGAATCGTCAACAATATCTGATGTCAAAACATTACGAACGAGGGGTTCCCACTGTTCCATCATAATCTCATGTCAACTTTTCATTCAAGACCCGGACCGCCTCATCGTAAATTTCGTTACCTCCCCCTAATAAAGGCCCAGAAGGAAAGGAGCAGAGCCAGGTGCAGAAGATAGAAAGGCAGGATAAGAGATGTTTGTGGGTCGTAAATGGGCAAGGCTACCAGCTTCGGCTGCCTAATCATGATCAGGCCAACGAACACGAGAACCAGTATAGCAGGACTGGCCTCGGGCAGAGGAGGCAGCTTCTGCCGAGTCATGCAGCCATGGCGTGTTCTGTTCTAAGGTGCACGTGTCACTAGCAAGGTGAATCTCCGGCTAAAGCTTACGTGTCCTTAGGTGAAAGGGGTCACTGCGTGTCCATTGTCTACGTGAGGGCAAGAAACACAAAATGGCTTCCGTGATCTAAGATGGATGCCATGGGTAGATCAGAAATGTGTTCATAACAGGAGTGCTCTTGCTCGTAGCATAGCGAAAACACTAGGATATGCTAAATGGATCATTTGCGGTTCACTGATACCAAAATTATGTATTTACGACAATGTTGAAAACACGGGTTCAAATCGTCATGGAACCTCAGACCCTCCTTTTGCCCTAACGTAGGCAATTACTCTATGTCCGAGTCTATCTCTATGCTCATCAGGTCAGTGACATGTTGCTGCTTCATCATTCTTTCTCGCGCCTTTTCTCCAAACGCAGGTGGTTTTCTGAAACATGTTGCAGCACAGAGACTACACAAAGCGGGACCACACTAGATAATCAGGCAGCATGAGAATAGAAATACTAGGATGACACCAATGACCATCAGAACCTTCCATCCCCACGCTGATATCAGAGTCCAAAACCACTCCATGAAGGACCAGTTTCCCTTGTTTACGTGTATAGAGTCGGAAATCTTGTGTAGCTTAGAGATCGCCTCATAGACAGTTGGAGCGTTATTGGGAATAAAAACACAGCAGCTCGATTGGATCATTCTGCATACCCCACCTCGATCTGCAAGTATTACATCTAGAACCATACGGTTCTGCAACGTCATGGGTCGATCCGCCTGAAGCTCAGCTGTCAAGTTGCTAAGGGCACCAGCAGTTTCGGTAATAGTAGATTCAACTACCCGTGTTAGCTGACGTAGATTTCTACTATTGGCCATAGGCCCCCAGAACGGAAGGAAACCTTTGAAGAAGTCTCCAGCTTCCTGACCAGCGGTATCTTCCTTGCTGAAAACACCTCTTGCTACTCTGGTCTTGTGATAGTCTGAGGAAGCAGTGTACGTTGGAGGCAACAGTCGAGCAATATAACATGAACCTGAAAAGTCAGCAGGCAGCCATGTATATGCTCTGTCCTGACCAATGAAGTAGGTACCCCTAGCAGTAAGGAAGGCAGGGGAAGAGTTAGACGGAAACACGTAAGTCTCAACGCACTCACTCCTCCCTAGCTGAGCTCTCGGATTTCTCCCATTTCCTTGCAAACACACCTGACCTCGGTGGGGCACGACCCAGACTGGAGTGGAGCTTTTACGTTTGCTTTCTCCCAAACTAAGGCAATACTCTGTAGAATTCCAACTCAAATATACCCGTAATTCGTCTCTAGGGTAAGATGGAGTATTATTGACGTCCTTAATCATGTCAATAATTCCCTGGACTAAAGCTTTGTTGGCAGAGTTGTATTTAGTGGAACGTGGTGGACGCGGAGGATAGGTCTCAAGGGCATAGGCAAAAATAGTCTGAAAGGCCTGAAATGATCCATTATAGCTAAAAGGCAAAACCAGATAGGGAATGCCTTTATCCATAGTGTGGGGTATCAAGCCACACACCCAGCAGTCTGTAGTGTTAACTACCAGTTGGTGTTGGTGCAGAAGCTGTACAAATGTGTTGTTAATGAATTCTGAGCGTCGAGCTTGTTCGTGTTCAGGAAACGAGTGAAAAGAATGGATAGAAGAAACAGTAGAAGTAGCAGGATCAAGGGGAGGTACTGTAGTTACTGGCATAAAAATCAAATTCACACCAAAGACGATTCCACCCACCAACGTTATCAAAACAATTAAAAACGTAACTGTACATTGCATTAGAAAGCATTTGCTGTGAAGAATTCTGTATAATCTATTTCTGCGAACATAAATTACATTTTCTCGTTGCAGCTCAGGAAGCTCCATCTTCTACAATCCGCTCGCGACCACTGATGATGTGTACGTAGATGAAAATGCCTCTATCAGCCCTGGGAGTTCCCAGAACTAACAGAAAGATCGACCTTGTGGCTGACCCCCGCAGATTCAACTAGGCACACAGCCACGACCCTACGGCTACCCAGACGGCAAGGCAATTTTTAAAACAACAAAACAATAGCAAACTTCCTGGCTGGAGGCAATGTCTGGTATTCAAATTTAAACTTGAAAAATAGGCAGTTTCCTGCTTTATTTGTCCATATTGCGAGATCGTAAATTGTATCTCAGTTTAGCAGGAACTGTTTGATCTGAAAACAGTGTATTTTCAGCAGGTGTTGCAATGTTTAAGTTCGCAGATGGCAAAGTTTCTTCTGATGCAGAGGACAAATGTTCAGAATTCAAAGAAGCAATTTCAGGAGGAGAGCCAGAGTTTGATGTGTCAGTTATTAGTTCGGCATCGCTGAAAGGGATAAACCTGGGTATTTGTTCAAACTCAGAGGCACCGATTCCCTTCTTCACCCAGTTATCGTAAGGAAGTGGTAGGGGCACACGTTTGACGTGCGTTGTGTGAATCCAGTTCTTCCGTCCGGCCACACGAATAGCAGTTCTCGTCGTTAGCAGCACCTGGAAGGGGCCAACGAATCTGGGTTGAAGATTTTTCGTTCTTGCAAAATTCCGTACAACAACGTGGTCCCCTGGTTTCAGCTGATGACCTGGACTCTCCGGTGGCTTTGGCAATGCATCGAAAACCTGTTGGTGAATAAGACTCAATTTAGCAGTCAAGTCGTAAAGGTAATCAATCAACATTGGATATTCCAGAGAACAGAATTCTTTTGGCCTTGGCACTCCCCAAACATTAGCGGGACGACCAAAAACTATTTCGTAAGGACTAAGCCCTACTCTAGAATGCACAGTCGCTCTCGTGGATAACAAAGCCAAGGGTAGTGCATCTGGCCAAGACAAACCCGTGGATGCCTGTATTTTAGCAAGTTTTAGTTTGAGGGTGCCATTGTAACCCTCAACTAAACCAGCAGACTGGGGATGGTTCGCACTGTGAAACTTCTGCTTGATCCCTAAACCGGCACACACACTCTGCATAACTTTCCCTACAAACTCACTTCCGTTATCTGACCATACAATCCGTGGCATCCCATACCTAGGGAAGTATTCCTTGAGAAGAATTTTGGCAGTTGACAAGGCAGTATTGTCCTTCAGTGGATATGCTTCGATCCATCTAGAGAAAGCACAAACTACCACTAGGACGTATTTTAGATTGTTGCAACGATCCATGTGAATGAAGTCTAACTGGATCACTTCAAAGGGGCAGGAAGGAGGAGCGAAGTGACCAGCGGGTGTGGGAATTCCCTTTCCAGGATTATGCATCAAGCATACCATGCAATTTTTCACCACTCTCTCTGCACACTTACTAATCCCATCATTCTTCCAGACTGGAGCCAACATCTTACAGATCCCTTTAGAACTAATATGCGCTGCTCCATGTGCCATCGTTACTACTGCAAGCACGTACGCATCAGGCAACATCCAACGCTGTTGTTCCGACAAATCAATCCAACACCCACTCGAGTCCAATTTACCCGTACTCTCTTTCCATGCAAGCTTTTCCTCCTCAGTCGCTTCCTTCTGAATTTCTCTCACGCTTTCTACTGTGTCCTCACACATTCCAGACTCCGAAATCCATCTTGCAGACGTAGCAACATACATTCTACTCATCATATTTCTAGCTGTCTGTTTAGCGGTCTCATCAGCAAAAGCATTCCCACGACCAACATCATCCGTGATTGCTTTATGAGCGCTGCATTTCACAATCGCAACTTCAGTCGGCGAGGTTAGAGATTCCAACAAGTCGTTAACTAGCTGACCATGTTGAATCTTAGTCCCATGGGACGTAATGAAACCTCTCTCTTTCCACAAACGGCCAAAACTATGGGCCACGCCGAACGCGTACTGACTATCTGTGAACACATTCACTCTCTTTCCCTTAGCTAAAACACACGCTCTTGTTAGCGCAATTAATTCCGCAGCTTGGGCAGAATTCTGACTCACTCTTGCGGTCTCCACAATAGTACTCAAAGTCGTTACTGCATAGGCAGCAGTCACATCACCATTCTCCAATTTAAAGCAAGACCCATCAACATACAACGTGCCATCTGGATCTGACAACGGAGTGTCTTTTAAATCAATTCGTCCTTTTGTCTCTTCCTCGGTTCTGAAACAACAATCATGGGGTTCAGAATCACTCGACTCCTGATTAGTCGGCAACAATGTTGCTGGATTCAAGACATTGCATCTTTTGATTTGTATATGACTCGCTAGCAGTGTCAGCTCGTAGCCTGATAATCTAGCACTGGTAAGGTGTTGCGTCTTGGTTCGATTCATGAGTGTGTCCACAGCATGAGGAACCATGACCACTAGCATGTTATTCATCACCAACCCAGCAGATTGTCGAATGGAAGCCGCAGCTGCCGCTGTAGCTCTCAAACAACTAGGCAAAGCTCTAGCTACCGGATCTAATGTTGATGAAAAATACGCACAAGGGCGTTGTTTATCACCAAATCTCTGAGTCAGAACACTCAACACGCAACCTTCTCTCTCGTGAACATAGAGCGTGAATGGCTTACTGTAATCGGGTGTACCCAATACAGGAGCTGAACATAGTGCATTTCGTAACTCAGAAAAACTCTCCTGACATTCAGCAGACCATGGCACTGGACTCGGAACATTTTTCCCAGTCAAGGCTACCAATGGTTTTGCTAAAAGAGAAAAATTTGGGATCCACTGCCTACAGTAAGAGGTAATACCTAAAAAGGCACGTACTTCTATCTGTGTGCGGGGAACATCCATCTGCGTAATTGCTTTTATTCTCTCTGGGGTCAACTTCCTTCCCTCTTTTGACAAGAGATGACCTAGGTAGGTCACTTCTTGGCAACAATATTGCATTTTCGAGGGTGACACCTTGTGATTCAAATTAGACAAATGATGCAATAACGAAATTGTAGCTGCTTTGCAAGTTTCCATGTCATCGGCAGCCACTAGAAGATCATCTACATACTGCACTAAAGCAGAACCAGGAGGAAGTACAAAGGAATCTAACTGACTTTTTAATGCCTGACTGTAAATGGACGGACTTTCACAATACCCTTGTGGAGCACGTTTAAACCTGAAGCTTCGACCTCCTAAAGTGAAGCCGAAAATATCTCTGCTTTCCTCGGCTATCGGAATGCTGCAAAAGGCATTCTTCAAGTCGATAACTGAAAACTATGTGGCTGTTGCAGGAATCAACGTTAACAGTGCAGTGATGTCTGGAACCACAGGAAACTGTGGAATCACAATCTTGTTAACCTCCCAAAGGTCTATTACAAACCTATAGACTGGAGGCTTTGAAGGATCAGTACGTTTCAGAATTGGCAATACAGGGCTGTTACAGACATTTCCTCTAGTTTCTTCAACTACGCCTTTCTTAATCAAATCTTGCACAATCAATAAAAGTGCACGTTCACCTTCACTAGATATTTTGTATTGTGGGATTCGTGGAAATTTGACATTCGCTTTCAAAGTACCTACATATGGTGGAATTTCTAAAAGACCTACATCATTAGGGCCAGTCGCCCAAAGAGTATCAGGGAGAGAACGCAGCTCCGGTGGGAGCGCATCCATCGACAAGTACATTGGAGAGGTGATTCTTTTACCCAACGTAAGCTGTACTCCTTCCGGAGAACAGTACAATGTCGCATATAGGCGTTTTAACAAGTCTAAACCAAGCAGATTTTCATTACAACCTGTCGTCAAAATCAAAGGTGCTTTTAATTGACGAGGTCCAACAGAAATAGACAAGGGACCAGATACGGGGTTGTAAACAGGGGCGCCTGAAAAACCTACAGAAACATTTGTTAAGCCAGACAAAGGTGCGCCAGGGAGTTTCTCATGTATGATAGAACTTTTTGCTGCACCAGTATCCAACAGAAACTGTTCGACTACACCTGATGTTGCTACTGCGACATAAGGCCCACTCTGATCCACTGGAACTGATACTACTCCCTCTCTTTGTCCATGGCTGTCCTAGTACTCACTTTGCTGAAATCCTTCATTAGTTTCACAATAGTCCTCAACATGATACTGCTGAGATCTATTTTGTTGAGCAGATTGTCCATTTCGCTGATCAAAATGATTAGAAGGGCGATCATTCGTTTGTGGAGGCATAGCACCTCGTCCTCGACCCCTTGAATTTTGCACAAAACCACCACGACCTCTCTGAGCTGCTGCAGCATTATTTTGCGCTAAGACAGGACACTCATTTTTATAATAACCTTCTTTCTTACAATACGCACACTGATTCCATTGGTATTGCGGTCTCTGAGAACCATAATCCGTCCTTTGATATGACCCTTGCCGTGTATTAGTCTGATTCGTGCGAGGCGGATATGCTTGCTGTAAAAGAACTTTAGTTTTTAAATCTTTCGTCTTCTTCTCTGACTTTTCCTTTTCCTCTTTATCCCTATTTTCATAGTACTGGGCAGTTGCAAGAATTTGCGCAGTCGTAGAGACAGCCCACGCACTTTCGGAATCTTTCAGTTTATTACTAAGGTCTGGCAACAAATTGTGTACAAATTTATCAACAAATAGTCTCTGTCCTCCTTCTGTGCTCATATCCTGACCACTGTGATCCACGAAAGTCTCTTCGAACCTTGTGAAAAAGTCGGAAACACTTTCGTCTTTCTTTTGCCTGCATGCGGACAACTTGTCCCAGTTAACGCGCAATGCTGGCATCAGAGTCTTCATTAAGTCAATTATTCTTCCGGGCAAATTAGCAATTAGAGGTTCGGGTTTGGAACCACCTATTTGCTGACCATCCGCTGCAATTATAGCTGCCCAATCACCACCTAGAGCAACTGGATGATTCTCTTTACGAATTTTAGCCCAAATTGGTTGTGGAACTACATTCCCAAATAACATGTCAATGTCCGCTAGATTCATCACACAAGCCTCAACTGTCTGTGCTAACTCCTTATAATATCCGGCTGGATTTTTACGCGGATCTGGCAAGGCCTGTTTCACCGCTAACACTTCGGCTCGTTTCCACGGAATGTGTATCCATACTCTCTGGAATTGCGCCGGAGCGGCAACAATACCATTTGGTACATCAGCTTGTACAGCTTCGCTCCAAATTGGAGGAACCTCCCTCATTGGATATTGGCGATTCTGCTTCGTACTACTTTTCTCTAACTCCCTCGGTGAACGAAGGGATGGATCATTCCTATAACTTAAAATTAGTTCCATCGCTTCTTTTATATTCTGACCAACTATCGTACCAGCAGCAAACTCTTTCTAAATTTGATTCAGAGTCATCTTCTTCTAATTCATCACGTAAAAGGTAGCACATTTCGTCAAACACATATCTTTGTGTTGGTTCATTCCATTGCATGAATGTATCTAACACATCTCTAGTACTATATCTCCTACTCTTCGAAATCCATCTAAGAGCTGTGGAATCTAATATTCCCCGTTCTTCAGTACTGGGAAGCTGACTACGTCTCTGTACAGAGTCAGAAGTAGGAGTCTTAATCAAAGTTTTATAGAAGGGAGATAGAATATTCGAGACAGAATCAGTGATTCTCCGACGAACAGAAAGTGGAGTCATAATACTAGCAGAAGTAGAAAACACAGTAGCAGTTGGAACGGATAAGACAGAAACAGTAGGAGTATCAGGCAAAGTAGCCTGTGAACTAGCAGGTGTAAGTGATACAGGTATAGGCAAAGAAGCCGGCAACCCTGGAAGAGGGGGTGCCGAAGGAACATTGACATTGACCACAGGAGGTACAGGAGCTTGATTCTGGGGAGCAGGAGCAGGAATACCAGGTTGTCCAGCAACCGGTAAAGGTGGAGCCGTAGCACCCTGTGCATACGGTGGGGGTGACCGTAACAAGTAAGACAACAGAGGATCATTTTCGGGGTCCTCTACTATCTTAGCTGTACTCGATGGTAAGGCAGGATAGCACTTGTCTATCGCTAAATTACGCTCTCTGTTGGCCATCTCCATTGCTTTCTCGGATTCGTTGACTTGCAGCTGCTTGACAGACTGCTCTAAAGTCAACTCTTGCTCTTTCTGTTCTTTCTTCAACTTTTTAATTTCTCTCTGTTTAGATTCTTTTCGCCAATAACGAAGAGAATCAAACATTGCCGGCCAGGCTTTCTTCTTGAACAATTTCGTTTCTAAATTGTCAATAACTTGTGGTTCAAAACTACCATGCAGTGGCCAACTAAGGACACCGTCTTTCTCTGTATAACGGACCCATACCTCATTATACGATATAGGACCCACACCAAACTTACAATAAAGATCATATAGAGGAGTCCCGATCGGAGGAACCAGACATGAGTCTTCCAACCGGGAATCACTGTTGCAACCAAAACACGACAACATACAATTTTTCCGACTTACCATTTTATAACCCGGAACACAGAACAGACAAAAACACGAACAGAAATATGCACTCGAACCAAGAACTTAGGCCTACCAAAAGCGAACAAATGTATCGATACCCAAAACTAAACCAAATGATTATCGTAACTAGAACAACCAGTGATAATCTTACGAAACCAAACCAAACCAAGAACTAAAAGGATTTTATCCAAACAGGAACTACCCTTACGAGATAGCCAACTAGCAACCACTTAATACTTAACTGAGGCACTGAAGACGTCACCAAGGAGAAACCCGTCACGTCTCGCCGTACTAAGGACTGCACCTCGGGTCCTAGACAGGGCGACGGTCAAGGCAACGGACCACTGCAGCCGTCCTGAACGGGAACCCTCGTGGAAGAGAACGTCGGGCCACTTTTGCGATATGCCGGGATCGATGAAGTGGGGCGCCTCCCTTAGGAATCTTCACACGAAGCTTCTCGAACTCTTCAGGCTTTTGGACCGGTACCGAATGACGTCGCCCCACATTGGGCGCCAATTGGAGTTCTGGACTTTTTGGTTCCGTCCAGAGGTGTCAGGGATAACACCCGAAGACCCCGGAGTTCTACCTGTCTTGGTGCACAATTAAACAGAAACACAGGCTTCTCGATGGTGGCGTCAAAGACCAAAGGTTTATTACTGCAGGGACACAGAAGTCACAGAAACTACACACCGGCAGAATCTAGGAGCCTGTTCGATTTGTACAAAGAGGGTTGCTCCTTATATACTAAAAATTGGGCTTGAGGCAAATTCTTTACATGTTAGTACATTCCCAAACCTTTGTGTCCTAAACAATAAATATTTGGCGTTGCACAGGAATCGTCAACAATATCTGATGTCAAAACATTACGAACGAGGGGTTCCCACTGTTCCATCATAATCTCATGTCAACTTTTCATTCAAGACCCGGACCGCCTCATCGTAAATTTCGTTACCTCCCCCTAATAAAGGCCCAGAAGGAAAGGAGCAGAGCCAGGTGCAGAAGATAGAAAGGCAGGATAAGAGATGTTTGTGGGTCGTAAATGGGCAAGGCTACCAGCTTCGGCTGCCTAATCATGATCAGGCCAACGAACACGAGAACCAGTATAGCAGGACTGGCCTCGGGCAGAGGAGGCAGCTTCTGCCGAGTCATGCAGCCATGGCGTGTTCTGTTCTAAGGTGCACGTGTCACTAGCAAGGTGAATCTCCGGCTAAAGCTTACGTGTCCTTAGGTGAAAGGGGTCACTGCGTGTCCATTGTCTACGTGAGGGCAAGAAACACAAAATGGCTTCCGTGATCTAAGATGGATGCCATGGGTAGATCAGAAATGTGTTCATAACAGGAGTGCTCTTGCTCGTAGCATAGCGAAAACACTAGGATATGCTAAATGGATCATTTGCGGTTCACTGATACCAAAATTATGTATTTACGACAATGTTGAAAACACGGGTTCAAATCGTCACGGAACCTCAGTATAGGAAGTTTATAGAAGCAGGAACAAACCGTGTATTATTATAACGTTCTTGCAGAATCCAGCACTGCAAGGGTGAGTTTTCATTTCTCCATTGGGGTAACAATATTAATTTCCAATTGGGGCCCGATTATGTGTAACACACATTTTGGTTTTCTCTCATAGCTTACATGCTGCTAAATAGAAGTTAATAGGAAAAAGATAAAAAAACAGGAGCAACTTCAAATAAACCTTATAATAGCTATTGTAGTGAGGGGTGTGTGAATATTACATTTTTACAAAACATGTCGCTCAAATAAATGATTGGAAAGTATTCATATTATTTAAACTCATTTGATGTAGGCAATTTTGTGAGGGGGTTCGCTCCTTGTAATTAACATTAGATATTTCATAGCATTAATAACTTTTTAGCATCTGGTTCTAAACGGACAATTTTGATTAGGACCACTCAGAAATATAATCTAAGACGTTTGATTATAATCGCAGTATTGTTTTCTCTCTCCATCCATAGATATATAATATTTAAAAATCGAGGCACTAACTTAATAAGGATTCATAAGGAGACAGATACAGATTGAACACTTGAAATGTTCAAGGTGAGGACTTCCTTCATTATTTTCGCTTTCCTTGGACGGTCAATAAAAATGTAGATTACAATAGGATACTATGAAATACATTCAAATGATAAGAAAGGATTAATTAAGGCAGGGGCCTAGTGTAATGATATTTGATGCAATGTTGGCTTCAATATATTATGGAAATATAGGGTCGATGTACAATGATTTTACATTTATTTGGGTTCTTCCTCTATCTCAGTATCATTATTAGAATGGATATAGGCAGGTGGTAAGAGCATGGGTTAACTACTTGTTGATTACAGTTTGGTAGGATAAATTTAATGTGTGATCATGTAAATATATGGATGTGAGTTTTCTTGGTGTTGATATATATTTTTTTATTACTATTGTATTTCAGCCCTGATTATGTCCGCTACGGACGAAACGCGTTGGCTGATCAAATACATTGAAAGGATCTGTGCTTGAATATATATAATAGAGAAGAAAAGAAGGCAAAGTATATTTTTGCTGATTGAATATTGTGGAAAACAATTTGTGATTCTTGAATTAAAGAAGAAGAGAAAGAAAAACTTTCTTGGTTTGGAACTGAACTTACTGCCTAAGGACTGGTTATTTGAAAAATTTCCAATTAATGGATTATTGTATGTTTTTGAAATTATTTGGCGCTACACCTGTTTACATTTATAGTCCTATGTACTGGTTGCATGCCAGTCCTTCTCACACAAGCAAGAGGGCAGCAGGGCAGCACAGCAGTCCAGCAGATTGGCATTCCTTTCTGCAGCACAGCAGTCCTTCCTGGCGGAGACTTCCACAGATCCAGAAGTGTACTAAAAAGTTGGGTCTAAGGGTTCAATATTTATAACTGGTACCCAAGTTCAAGTAGGAGAAACTTCCAGAGGTTTCCACCACACAGAGGTGCTTGAAATTTCCTGACCCCTACCCTTGTCCCAGATTGTCTGGGGTCATGATATACTAGTATCAAACCCCTTTGTGAGAGTGCTCAGGCAGGGCTATTGGTATGTGCAAGTGTGGTCAGTGACAGCTCCCCCCCTTGTTAACGAAGAGTGGCCCATCCTGCCAACACCTGGCTTCCCTTTGTATCAGTGTCTGGGAGCAACACACAAAAACCAATTGCCAACTACACCTATTCATGAGCCCCAGGATACATGCAGCAGACACCAAATGGTTGGGTCAGGAAAAGGCCGACTTTCTAAAAAGTCTAAGAACAAAAGGGAATAGGTCCATAAACATGTGGTGGGGGCTAGACCCTTTGTAGAATATATAACACAAATTGCCCAGAACCACAAAATCTCCACAAGCTTATTAGGAGGGAAAAGATCAATTTATTGGGATCCCCTCGACATCCTACTTAATGTCAATGTTTTTTATCTTTTTTTTAAGTTATGACAAGCTATATGACAGAATAGCTGACCTATAGCTTGTCATAACTTAAAAAAAAGATAAAAAACATTGACATTAAGTAGGATGTCGAGGGGGATCACAATACATGTATCTTTTCCCTCGTAATAAGCTTGTGGAGATTTTGTGGTTCGGGCAATTTGTGTTATATAGACTTTCTAAAAAGGGCATTTTGAGAAGAGTGATAAAAATTCAACTCTACCATTAAAGAGGGCTTTTAATTAAAATTCTTTAGATACCAGACTTGCTCTGTCTACCAGCTCCCAATTGGAAATTACAGCTTATTAAATATAAAAAGGTAACTCCAATGTTATCCTATGGGTCAGGTAAGCCTTGCTGTAGTGTAAAACGAATTTAAGAGTTTTTCACTACCTGGACATGTAAAACTTAAAAGTGTATGCCCAACTTTTTGAATGCACTGCACCCTGCCCTCTGTGCTTTCCAGGGCCTACCCTAGGGGTGATCTATATGTATTAAAAGGGAAGGTTTGGGCCTGGCAAAAGGTTTATTGTTCCAGGTCAAAATGGCAGTTTAAAACTGCATACACAGGCTGCAATGGAAGGCATGAGACATGTTGATAGGGCTACTTAAGTGAGTTGCATAATCAGTACTGCAGGCCTAATAGTAGTATTTCATTTACAGGCCCTGGGCAAATGCATTTCCACTTTACTAGGGACTTACTGGTCAATTAGACATGCCAAGTTGGGTATAAGCCAAGTCTACCCTGTTCAAAGTAGAGCATAAGCACTTTAGCACTGGTTAGCAGTGGTAAATTGCGCAGAGTTTTAAAAGCCCAACAAAAATGGGTTCAGACAACAGTATGGTGAAGGCAAACACTTTGGCACTGACTGCAGAAAGGGTAAAGTCCAACAACAACTGTGAAGCCTACCTCTCTCATAGGATACCATTGGGTTACCTTATGAAATTTAACAGGTAATAATGTTGGATTGGGAACAGGTAGACATGTTATGTTTGGCCTCTAAGAAATTGTAATTTTAAATTCTCTTTAATGGTAAAGTCGACTTTTAAGTCACAGTTCTAAATATGCCACTTTGAGAAAGTTTGCATTTTCTTGTCCTAACCATTTGGTGCCTGCAGCGTGTGTCCCGAGTTACAACTGTGATTAGAGTGGCTTTTGTATATTCCTCCAAGACAGTGAGGCAAAGAGGGTCTAGATTTTGCCAGGATGGGCATCCTACCAGGACGGGAGGGGCAGAGCTGTTTCTTGTCTCTCTTACATTTCAAAGGAGCTGCCTCAGCACACACACATAGAATTTCACACCAGTTTTTTGTCACCATGGCTCTCTTTGAGCCTGAACAGTGAGGATGGAAATTGTGGAACAAACTGTGGAGGGAAAACTCTTTCTTCAACTTCAAAGCTGGCACCAGGTAAAAAATTAGGACCCTCAGACCCACTCTTCAATTTACTCCTATACCTGGAAAGGACACTCAGAAGGCTTGCCCTCCTGCTTGAAGCCTGCCTTGAACCATCAGAAGACTGCCTTGCTGCTTGAACACATGACTACCAGAGTGTTTGCAAGGACTTATTGGCTGGCCTCCTGTTTTGAGCCACAGGGTCACAAAAAGATCCAACAACTAGAATCTTGCACCTGGACCCTGTGAGTCCTACCTTTAATGTGGTGCCCAGCCAGTCTGGATGATTGAAAGTGGTGCTAATGGTGCCCAAAACAGCCAAAACTCAAAACACAGGACTTAAAAAAGTTCATCCAAAATGTGCTCTGAGAAGACCAAGACCAATTTGCTCGCCGGTCCGTCCAAGGTGCACTGGTGGTCAGTCCCACTTTACAGTAGCTCCTGCAATGTTCTCCTCTGCAGCAGCAACTCCTGTTCAGTGGCTACTCGCAGGAGTATCCAGCCTCATGTAGTCCTTGTTGGCTACAGTCTGCAGCTTTATCCTGCTGGAGATTTTAGATTTCCAAAAAAGTGACAGAGTCCCAACATAGATATCTTCACCTCTGCTTCGTCCAGCAGCTCTCCAACGACGATGATGCCTCCTCCTTGGACACCGCTGGCTTCTTTGCCCTGCTAAACTTTACCTTCTGAGACATTTTTCTTCAAAATGTCTTCTAAGTCTAAAGGTAAGCCAAAACCTGGCCCAATCCACCTCGTGTAGCTGAATCTCATTCCATCATGATCCGGTCTTAATTTACATTTCCTTTAGACTGATTTACACACGTATGATTCATTGTCTCTGTATAATGTGCGTGTGATGTAAAGTGCCCTGACACCCTATACTGGTTTGAGTAGCATTATAAAACCAATTAAATGCTTGTGAGAGAGGGGCTATGGAGAGATGAGGGGCACTGGTGGAGGGAAGTAGTGAGGGAATTCGTGGAGCAAGAGTTCATTAGGGCGGTGCCAAAAAAGACTGTTGTACTGGGCACCACCGATGCTAAAGCCGGCCCGTTTACCTTCAGAGAACAGGCTGCTTTGGCTAGTTGCCAGTCACAGCTTCCATCATGTCTGTAATCCAACTCTCCAATAAACTCTTTGATTTCCTACATTTATCATTCAAGGTGTGGACAAAGAGGGTATCCAGACTGAGCCTTTGATCAGGCAGGACAGTAAATAAAATATATTATGTGGCAAGTAGCATCTTCTGTACAGATCCCTTAATGTATATTTCCCAAGTTAGAAGTTAGCCAGTCATTCACTAGAAAACCATCAGAGAGCAATATCATATCTAGCAAGAAATACATTTGTCATTATTTTCTTCTTCGGAAAAATTGACCTGGATGTGTTGCATCTGATGTAGATGATTTTCTCTGGGCTTTGAAGGTATTTCCTTGCAGAGCCCATAGTTCTGTGAGGATGTACGTCTGTGGTGTTCTGCTGCATAGCCCACAGTAACATATATGCCAACATTTCAAAAGAGGAAAGAGAGCAACAGTGTAAAAAAACACAGGGATTTTATTTCCCCTATTGACTAACATTGACATTGAACCAATTTTAGGCTGCAGACATTGAAAATAAAGCTGGTTATGGCTTTAAAAGTCGGAATCCTCCTGCTTTAATTAGATCTGTTGATATGTATGCAGTAGTGCACTGCGCCCCAGTGCTGAAAACTTGATGAGTTTTATTGTAATAAGATGGCCTGGGTTCGTAGCCCATCCTCGTCGCCAAAATTAATGTGATAATCAGCGCCACGCTGGTAAGATGTAATTCAAGTAGATTTATTCAGGTAAGTAGACAGGTAGTATGAATCCTCAGTAAGTCCTTATCAACAGATAGATGTATGCTGTAGGACAGCCTGTAAGCCATCATTAACAGCCCCACCAGGAGCAGCTTGCGAGCTGCTCAGCCCCTCTCACCAACTGTCATCACTCATCCAGTCACACAGGCATTCCACACATAGTCCACACACCAACGTTCCACTCAGATCACTCACACAGGCTGAGCAGCTAGGGATAAGATAACATGTGAGATAACATAGGAGAAAAACATAACATCAGAATACTACACAGTCTCCCGTACATCAGGTGTGGGCCAGCTCCAGGGCTGGACTGGTGTTGTGGGTAAAAGAAGATATAATCACAGGTAGCCGGGTAATGGGTCCAAGTAAGAGGTTTATTTGTAGTTCATCATAAGTTCCATAGTAGATATAGTTGTAGTTAAGAAGATGAATTAAAGGGTCCCACCAGGAGCTAGAAGGTTGTTGCTCAGCCCACTCTCATCAACTGTCATTCTCCACACACAACCAAGCACACTCACATTCTACTCTCTCTGACATCAAGCACTCCAACATTCCACGCAGACATCACACTCATTCTGGCTGAGCAACTATGAAGGAGATGATTCTAGGTACAACAACTGGCCTATAGGCCAAACAGGTAGTGGCGGATGGGCTGGTCGATTAAATAGGTGGGTGGGCTTTTTTTGTAATTTGTGGGCCTCTTTTATGGCTAGGTGAGCAGGTTTTTACTGTTGATTTCTCGGATATTACCACATTACCTGAAGCAAACACAAATGTATGCACTCTCCCATACTCTGCTAAACATTCATACATGTTGTTTTCACAAATTCAAAACGGACTTGATTGACAAATGTGGGCCACTTTGTTTAGCTATCGGATTCACTAATGGTGGGCCACTTTTATTTTGGCGTCCAAGCCAATTTTATATCCTAGCTTGACAATGGTTGGTTCCGTCTAAAAACACCGCAGGGCGAGAACAAACAGATATTTTCTAATTGACTGGGGGATTTTATAAATATTGTTATGCTTTTAAATTGCAATAGTATTAGTAATGTAGCATGAAACTAGGCTCAATAAATAACCTGGTTGAGCATTCATACATACAAGGAAAAAGAATGAACAAATGCAAATAGGACTATGTGTACCTTTCTGTTTTATTCATACATAAAACTGTTTGAGTCAACAATAAAATGTAGGTGCCCCAATGAGCAAAGTTAAGAACTAACTGCTGAAGCATCAGGTTAACTTCTAAAGTTAACCTTTGAAATTACTGTGGGTGTATAGTTAATAGTAATGTTTATAATACCCATGTTGATTTCGTTAGAGTCATTAAAATGCACATTACTAACGGTCACAGTTCATTCCGCCAAACTGTCTGTTAGAAATTACAAAAAAATAAGTAATCAGAAGCTTATATACTTTTGTCTCCCTTTCAAATAATACAATACAGGCCTGCATACTGTTTTGGTATAGGGCCCGACTTTTACAGAGATTTAATAAATCCAAACCATCTGCCTGAGACATGGCAGATTAAATACAGAAACTGGCTCAAAAATGATTACTAATCCAGACAAGATGGAAGTAGCAGGCTGCAAGAGAATCTTCCAACTTGTCTTCTATTTATTTGTTTTTCTTTTGATATTAATTTAGCATGCATATTTACAGGACTTAACATTCATTTAATGTCTGAAACTGTAAGCCTTAAATGTGAGGCCAAATCATAAAATGTGTGCATAACACACTCCGTAAAACGTTCACAGAAGAAGTGTTAGATGTTGAACGATAAAAAAAATCACCGAATTTTTGTTTCTTCAACAGCATAGACACAAAATATTCCTTGAAAAAATGATTGAAAAAGAACTATACCAGTTGATTTTTGTGGTCAAATTATAAACACAATGAAGTTACTGGGCTCTTTCAGGGTGAAGTGAATTTCCACAACAGCTGGAAGCAGCACATATGAGAATCAATGTTTTTTTTTTTAGGTCAGTGGCTGCCCACAAGCTAAGGGCCCGATTATGACTTTGTTACAGTTGCACAACAACAACAAGTGAGGAGGGTCTAAGGGCAAGTTTATCGACCAACCAGATATACGCCCCTAACACAATCTATCACAACAATTGATATCTGGGGGTCAGAAAGAGAAAGGAAAGTTTTGACAGTAGGATCCACTATACCAGACAGTAACAGTGAGAAATAGTAAAAGTGTGGTCGAGTCAAGACTCAAGGGTACCAGGAGGGAAATATTGTTCCCATCAGAAGCCACACTGTACCGCCCTTATTATCATCATATGGGATCTCCTTACCCAGGAGGCAAGACGGCCGGTAAAAATTACCGTGACCGAGATGTAATATGAGGTATGAGAGCAGAACAGAGAAGTGTAGTGGTGGCTGCTGAAAAAAGCAGTGTGTAGTGATGAAAAAAGTGAAGGGTACTAAAATTAGGTGAATGGGTGGTAGAGAAAATTTTAATAATAACCCCCAAACCCTAAGGTTAAAAGGCAGGTGTAGGTGCAGGCTTTAAATAATAACCGCACTTAGTGGTCGACATGTTTCAGCATATTGTAAGATGTTCTTAATGCATTCCTCAGGACCTGTATATTTAATACACTACTGCTTTCAAAAAATAATAAATAAAAGTGTCACCTGAAAGTCCAGGCGTTCTCAACCGTAAACTGTCAATGAAATGGTTAGGGATCCAACATGTAAAACAAAACGACAGACAAACAAACAAATAATACAATGCACGTTATTATTTGTATTCGTAATGACATTACAGTATGTTCAATCATGCCTGAACGTTATTTCAGGCAAGCACTCACCCTTATGTGTAGGCTGAGGAGCTTCACCCCACCTGGCTGCAGCGCAGGTAGAAGGAGCACCGCTCTGTGAGAAATCACATGACGTTTAATAGAGCGGTCAGTGATAAATCACTAACACATTTGAGTAGCATAAAAGACTTTGAGATGGCAGATAAACCGGGCTATTAATAACCAGGCTGTGCGTGGGCGCCGTGTTCTGTCATAACTCAGGGGCCGTGGCCACACGCGGGGGACAGGTGATACGATGGGGCCGTACAGCGTCAGTTAGGAGGAACTGACGGAGGTCGCTTTAATATTTAAGTTACAGAAAAGCATTAAACAGCGTGTCAGTTTCAGAACGCGCACAGAAGAAAACCGCTGCGCATTGTAAAAGCGGCGTTCAGGATTGAGAGAGGCGCCGCATATGCTTGATGTTAGGCTGTCCTCTAGCGGCAAGAAAAGTCGAGCGAGGCATCAGAAGACTACGCATAATGCGTTAGCTTACCTGGCCGTCGGCGTCTCCAGGCAGTCTTCAGTACTGCTCGGGGGGGCGCCGACCGCCGAGTGAGCCAGCGTTTTGTTAGATTCACGGAACCAGCGCGTTGACGAGCAGTCACGTGATGGTGAGACTGCTGGGAGTTGTAGTCCGCTCTAGGAGCCCGCTACATAGGACCAAGTATACTGGTGTTACCAAAGTAATGTATGGGTCCTAAGTGATTTACAGAGATGCGCAAAAGAGTATAAAGTAGTTTTTACGAGTACATTCCAAAAACCAGGGCCTCGCTCTAGGGAGGAGAGTATTATTGCGCAATGGATGGACATCTACTAACAATGATGATAATATGAACGCGCTCTGCGCTCTTGGAGCTGATGCACATAAGCGCCGTGGATTTAGAAGATGACTACTACTGCTGATGTTATTATTAATGCGCTACAAGGGAATAGTGATGCGCTATTAATATTATAAAGCATATTTTAAAGGGGGGACAGTGGGAACAGATTTCCAAAGGGTATTATGTGCAGTGCTAAGGTATATAATGATTACGCACAATCAGAGGGACATCCAAGGTATGGGTTCGTTAAGTCCATCCTTGTCACTGTTGATGCGGTATACCCATTTCTGTTCTATCTTGAACAGGAACCTGCTTATATCTGCACATGAGTCTGGAATGTGCGGTTGTTCAAGAACTGTCCAGTAAAAATCTTCTGGACCATGGCCTTTCTCCAGGAAATGTGCGGTAAGCCTGGTTGCTTGTTTGCGGCAACGCACCGTGCTTTTGTGTTCCTGGATGCGTGTGCGTACCTTTCTAGTCTCTCAATCCTGAACGCCGCTTTTACAATGCGCAGCGGTTTTCTTCTGTGCGCGTTCTGAAACTGACACGCTGTTTAATGCTTTTCTGTAACTTAAATATTAAAGCGACCTCCGTCAGTTCCTCCTAACTGACGCTGTACGGCCCCATCGTATCACCTGTCCCCCGCGTGTGGCCACGGCCCCTGAGTTATGACAGAACACGGCGCCCACGCACAGCCTGGTTATTAATAGCCCGGTTTATCTGCCATCTCAAAGTCTTTTATGCTACTCAAATGTGTTAGTGATTTATCACTGACCGCTCTATTAAACGTCATGTGATTTCTCACAGAGCGGTGCTCCTTCTACCTGCGCTGCAGCCAGGTGGGGTGAAGCTCCTCAGCCTACACATAAGGGTGAGTGCTTGCCTGAAATAACGTTCAGGCATGATTGAACATACTGTAATGTCATTACGAATACAAATAATAACGTGCATTGTATTATTTGTTTGTTTGTCTGTCGTTTTGTTTTACATGTTGGATCCCTAACCATTTCATTGACAGTTTACGGTTGAGAACGCCTGGACTTTCAGGTGACACTTTTATTTATTATTTTTTGAAAGCAGTAGTGTATTAAATATACAGGTCCTGAGGAATGCATTAAGAACATCTTACAATATGCTGAAACATGTCGACCACTAAGTGCGGTTATTATTTAAAGCCTGCACCTACACCTGCCTTTTAACCTTAGGGTTTGGGGGTTATTATTAAAATTTTCTCTACCACCCATTCACCTAATTTTAGTACCCTTCACTTTTTTCATCACTACACACTGCTTTTTTCAGCAGCCACCACTACACTTCTCTGTTCTGCTCTCATACCTCATATTACATCTCGGTCACGGTAATTTTTACCGGCCGTCTTGCCTCCTGGGTAAGGAGATCCCATATGATGATAATAAGGGCGGTACAGTGTGGCTTCTGATGGGAACAATATTTCCCTCCTGGTACCCTTGAGTCTTGACTCGACCACACTTTTACTATTTCTCACTGTTACTGTCTGGTATAGTGGATCCTACTGTCAAAACTTTCCTTTCTCTTTCTGACCCCCAGATATCAATTGTTGTGATAGATTTTGTTACAGTTGCGCCAGCTCTCCGCCGGCACAGCTGCGCCAAAGTCGAGCACGGATCGCCCGCCTTTTTACAAGTTGAACTCATGTACGGTGGACGGTCCTTTGCCTTTCCCATGGGGATGCCTGGAAAACAGGCACCACAATGAGAACGGCAAAAAAAGTTCCAGCACGGTATGGACGGTGACATCCATCCCGTGCTGGAACTTTGGGGGAATGCAGACATATTGTGCTCCCATGAATTTATTCCCATGGTGGGGAGGGCATGGGGGCCCATTAGGGCCCCCTTAGTTTCTGCACCCCCAGCCTTTTCATGGCAGGGCTCCCACCATAAAATGGCTGGCGGTGCAGGAACTCTTAATATACTCACATTTTATATTATGGCACAGCTCTGCCACAGGCAGTAAAATGGCCGTACCCAGGCGCAGCTAGTGGTCCACCATCAGTATGACTTTCAAAGTCGGAATACAGTGGACAGTCGACCTCCACTGCTGCGCCCCACAAGTGTGGTGGTCCGAAGTCCGCCGCACTCATAATCAGGCCATAAGGCTACTTTATCCACAACATGGCCCTGAAAGATTGCATACAAACAGACAGATGTACAAAAATACGATAAAACGATTAAATAACTGCAACTTTTGGGAAATCACAATTAGGAAAGCGCTATTCCTACTGAATAAAACTCATTTTATTTTCATTAGTGATTCATAGTAGTTCGCAAGTTGACCAACCTCAAGAATATTAATGTGGTAGGATGCAATGTGTGACCCACTGGGATTCGCTGCCAGCACAGGGATGGTGGCATGCTGGGGTCAGCAGACCACCATGTCTATAATTGATTTTAAATAAGTCAATCATTTTAGAATTTGATCATAATGACCAAATAGATTAAGTTGAAAAAATCTATCTGATAATGCCTACAAAGTGTAAAGCAAGGTACTGAGGCACGAATAGGAAATCCCACACACGTTGTAAGGCTATCGCAACTGCTTTACACAACTAAGAAATAAAAATCGAGCATTCCAGCATACTGTTAGAAGCTGTCTGTTAGAAGCTGTCTGGCTTTTCCGTGGGAAGAGATCTATCTTGACAGAAGAGATCGTATCTTGGCAGTGAATTGGGTTTAAACAGTGTGTAAGAGCTTCTGTAGAATTATACAATGAAGGGAAGTTAACAAAATAAAAAGTTCCACTCAAAAAAGAATGAACACAGTAGAATCGTGATGGTACCTGATAAGAGCCCCCTTCTAAGATATATTAAATACATGAGATTTCACAAGAACGTGTGCAGGTGAACTCTAAAAAGGGCAATAATAAGCTTTTCGACTAAGTCTAAATGTGGCTAAGAAATTCTAAATTTCAAATGTATATTATAGGAGGAAAACTGTGAATCGTAGATATATGGTTTTCTTAGAAAGGTATCAGAATAGACTCTAGTGTTTGTTGTCCAGTCTAAGACCCAAGCTAGTTGGCAAAGGTATAAGTGGTGGTCCACCTGGGTGACCAGCCACCTAGAAAGATCAACATTTGCTGGACTGATGCTCTTTGTGCTATCTGCGTGTTTATTTTAAATCGCTATGAAGCTACCCTCTCTAATTTCCATGAGGATTCAAAGGCATCTTTTTTCTTCGGCGGCATCTGTTGAGGCTTGCAGACAAATTATAAATATGTTCAAATGCGAGCCCTGGAACTGTTAATCCCCCTAAATCCCTCACTTCCTTATGTATTTTTCCTGTACAGTCAGTGTCGACTCGACACCGACCTCACAGACTTGCAGTAGTGATCTTGGCTAGGCCTTGTTTCTGTTTTCACCTCCTAGAAGGCTGTTACAAATTACCTTATGGACAGCTGCCTGAAACATGGCATGAAGAAACATCTGCTCAGAGACTCTCTTGCTCCTTTCAAATGACAGGAAAAGTCGTTCCACCCTTTAAAGGAAATAACCTTTCAACACAACTTAGCACTGCAGTGCTTCGGGTTCCTAAAATAACACCGCTGGAAGGGCATTCTGCTATTGTGCATTAATGTAAACTGTATTTTGAATTCTGATTCACTCCAGAGACTCCTAATCGACGCAATGACAGCGTCCAATCCTGAACACGGATATAAAATGTCTGAAATCAGACCGAAGGTCCCAGCACGCGTTAATAGTAACTGCATACAACCTGAGAGGACAGGAAATTCATCACAGGACAAAAAGTATAATATTCTGAGGTGGACTTTTAGGAGCCGGTGCCTTGCTGTTAATGGATTCTGTTGCTACCTAGAACGCGGCTCTGGCTATGTCTGCAAGCGGAACTCCGTGAGCAAGAGGTCACATATCACTTTACACGCTTTCAGTATGATGCTTAAGAGTTAGAAGCAGTTACAGCTGTGACACAGATGTGAATATCAACACCTCCATCTTGATCAAGTACTGGCGTGGGAGGGCGCACAATCTAGAATGAATAATTAAAGTGGGAAAGTGGTCTCGGAGGCGTACAATGAGACTCCCACTTCTCTTTGTTTTTCAAAATATTTTTTTTGTATACACAATACATATATCTTACATGTGCGGCTGATCAGCTGACACGCTTACCCAAAACAATGCAAACTAACCAGAGGTGGCACAACACCCTGCCTCAGCCAACAATCAGAACTCTAAATTGACAACGTGTCACCTTCAACATGTGTCCAGCCTGTCGTTCAACCACAACCAGATAATCAGAATCAGGCCGTCTTTCCTTCACAAGCACTTCATACCTACGGGTAACCTCAACTAGGCGCTCCCACAAAGGCCGTATAAAGCCAATTGGGAGTTCTCTTTATTATTTTTTAGGACCTGAAAACGTCAAAGGCCAGACACCTTGTCTCTCACACAAGCTATTATCGGGTGCTTTTTTTCAACAAAAGTTACCTGTAACACACAAACACAGTTACAAACACACCAACAACTGTGCAGTAAAATTACCATTCGCTTTTATAATGCACACATGGGATTGCTTTTCTTTTTATGTTCACAGCAGTGTTAGACCTCTCATCCTCAGGGTGGCCTTTTCCCCAACTTTTTGTTTTTTGCCTTCCATTTTTGCCTTTGCTTTTTGTTGGCCTTAGGACTCTAAGCATTTTACCACTTCTAACCAGTGCTAGAGTGCATGTTATGTTATGTTATGTTATGTTATGTTATTAAAATGTATTAAGTGCACAAATTACAAACTGTGTCTTGGCACTAGCAGTCTTGAGCAAGCTGGGCCTCTATTTGTTAACTAGCCAGGTCCTAAGGGCTTTCCCAACGGCTGTCAGAGAAGGGGGAGTTCTGATGGAAATGGGGAGGCTGTTTCAGAGCTTCGTGGCCCCCACCGTTAAGCTCCTGCTGCCCCACTTGGATTTACGAAATATGAGAGGGAGCATCAGTTTCGCCCCTTCCGAACAGAGGTATCTATTTGGAGAATACCAGTGCAGTGGCCACCTCAAGAACTGAAGAAGACCAGTACCATGAAGTGCCTTATATGTAATTCATAGGTCCTTGAAATTAATATGATTCTTCACTGGAAGCCAGTGTAGCTTCTGAAAATGCTTTCCTACAGACTGAAACTTGGGGATCCCTAACAGAAGCCTTGCAGCAGCATTCTGAATCATCTGAAGCTTATGTAATTGCTTCTCGAAGGATCTGATTAGGGCTGCTAATTCTGAAACATAAATATTAAAAAGGGTAGGGCTCATTGAGAAGCCGTGTGGGAACCCACAGGGGACAGCAAAGGACGGAGATTTGTAGCAGCCCAAGGCAACCGAATGTGTTCTGCCAGATAGAAAGGAAGAAACCAATGCTAGTGCATTATCCATGACATCAAGAGTATTCAGCAGGTTAAGTAATAGATTGTGGCCGACAGTGTGGAACGCTACCGACAGATCGAGCAAAATAAAGGCAGCAGCACCTCATGAATCCAGAATTTCTTTGATTACATCTATAACTTTTATTAGGGTCGTTTTGGTACTATGCTGTGCCCTAAGACCAAACTGGGACTCATCTAGGAAATTATGTACATGAAGACAGAGTGTAAGCAGGTCATTCATTCCTTTTTCCACCAATTTAGCCGGGAGTGGAAGACGCAAGTTAGGCCTATAGTTGTTTGTTTCGGTCAAGACTGGATTTTTTCAGAAGGGGTAGGATTGATGCCCTCTTCCAGATGGAAGAAAAAAACTTTCTATGAACATAGAGTTGAAGATGGTGGTTAGACTAAAGCTGAGAATCTCCGGGACCTGTTTAAATATCCTGGGAGGAAGAGTGTCATAGGGAGAGCCAGATTTGGCCTGTAGGATAAGAGTTGTTATCACATTGTTAGTTACTGGTCTAAATTCTGTGAAAACTGACGCACTAGGGGATTACGGATTTACCAGAGGCTGTCTATCAGATCTGGTCCTGTTATCAAAATTTTTCAACATAATCTCTGTGATTTACACATTGAATGTGTAAATCGCAGAGATTATGTTGAAAAATTTGTGTTATTGTAGAAAGGTATAACCCAAAGCTACAGTTTGTGGGGGTCGGGACCTTGGGTCTCGAGATAGGGAGGTTCATAGTAGAGGCACGGGAAAGACAACCGCTCTACCCCTGCAGCACGCTGATTATAGTCATTTAGACACAAAAAAGTTGAATAAAAATACAGGAAACAAGTAAGAAAGGAGTGCATCTCCGTTTATTTTCAAGTTCCTGTTATCAAAAGTGACATAGATTTGCTCCATTTTGTTTATAAAATGCTAGGCTATTGCATTACAGAAGGCTTGGGACTGTTCATTCACATTTTTTGTGCACAATTTGGCTACCACCTGGAAAAGTTCCTTAGTTGAGTTTATTGTCTCCTCGATTTGTTTATCTTAATAGGAGCGCTTTTCCATCAAGATCAGATTTTTATATTCAGATACCCGGCGAGCACATTTCCATTATAGTTTGATCTCCAACGTCTCTCCAGCCTTCCGCAAACTTGTTTTTGTGGATCTAAGTGCTTCTGAAAACCAAGCTGCTGACAGGACTTTCCTGTTACTTGAGGCTTATTTGTAGGGAGCTATATTAACAGCTGCTGACATGAGCAAATGATTGAACTGAATGAAGGCATGCTCTGTGTTCTCAGGCAGTTTAATTTGGGAGCACGAAAGTTGGAGACTGAGCATGTTGTTGTCCACATGCTTCCAGTTGTGGAAGGATCTAGTAGAGCATGTGCTTTTTCCCTAAACTTGGTGACATTGGTGTATAACTGATTGGCATATTTAATGTACTGGTGAATCCCTTATAAAGTGGTTTACCATATACCCATGGCATGTACTTCCAATGCTACTAATGGACTGCAAAACTGATTGTATCACGCACAGAGTAGCCTTTCAAACCTGTCTCAGGCCTGCCACTGCTGTGCCTGTATGTGCAGTTTACTGCCACTCCGACTAGACATTTAAAACTACTTGCAAGCCCTAATCTCCCCTTTTATTACATATAAAACACACCAAAGGTAGGCCGTAAGTAACCCTAAGGGAAAGGTGCTATGTAGGTAAAATGTACATGTACCTCTATGTTTTGCATGTCCTGGTACTGACAAACAGTCTATTTCGTTTTTTCACCACTGTGAGACCTACCTCTCTCAAAGGTCAGTATTGGGAATTCCTCAGTATATGTTTAAGCTATAGTTCCTAATCAGAGAGGAGCTGCTTTTTCATGTTTGTTATGTTTGGAATGCTAATGAGAAATCCTCATTACTGGTAAAGTTGGATTTAACAATACTGTGTAAAAATGGCACTTGTAGAAAGTGGATATTTCTCTATACTTACTGCTCTTTGGGCCTGACAGCCTGTCTACAATATACGCCTGGGCTGGGTGACAGCTACAGTTTGTGCCTTCCATCAAGTTAGCCACAAACACAGGAAGGGCTGGGTGTGACCGAGCACTCATCTACATTCATATGCATTCTGATAGCCTTCCTGTATAGGAAGGTGGAGAAGTGGCTCCCACTTACATAGGCGGTGTTCTGTCCCCACACAAAGCACTGATTTATCCCCAATGGTTAGCCTGGCAGACAGGACTCTGTCGAAAAGGATCCTTGTGCATTTCAGAGAGTCCCCTTGAAATCACCTCCTACATCAAACGCACATTTGTGTATAAGTGCTGAGTCTCTGACCCCCTAAAATCAGACACTTCTGGATCTTGAACTGAACCTCTGTCAGAGGAACTGCTGTGCTGATTAAAGGACTCAACTGTACTGCTTTCCTGGAAGGACTTATTTTCTGCTTGTTGGCCTGCTGTTCCCTGACTCTGCTGGAATGGACTCTGCCTTCCTTTCAAGTGATCGTCAAGAGCTTATTGGCTTGCTTCCTGCATTATGAAGTCTCAGGGACACAAAAGACTTCCTACAATTCTGTTGGTGCTGCTGGGCTCTGTGTTCTGTGAGTCTTACCCTTGCCTGAGGTGCCTCATCCAAATGCTGGGCCTCAGAAGCGGATTCTGCAGCTGCTTTCATCACCTACAGCTCCTGGGTTTATACTGGCACTGCGCTGCTCACACGAAGAATCAGTGTGAGCTGCCATAACTTCGTCTCCTTGCACAGCAAGCATCGCCCGCCGCGAGGCCCCATCCACCATCCTTCATTCCCCTTGATTCTTCGCACCCGCAGTATCATCAGTAGCGACTCTCTACTTGTTCTTCTTGCTGCTGGCGACTGTTTCCTCCGCGAACATGGCTCTTGACTCAGTTTGAGCAGATAAAACTTCAGCTGGACCTGTTTAGAACAGTATCCGACCTGCGCTACATCACGGTCGGCCTGAACTTTGGATTTACCCCAGTCTAGTGCGACCTAAAGTAACCTTTTAGTACTACTGACTTCTAAACACTGCTTTTGATTTATTTTTTAAAAATTTATATTTCTGGTTCTACTTATTGGATTTTTGGTGCTTTGTTCTTGTTTTATTCATAAAATTATAATCTCTATCTTTAATCTGGTGTGGAGTCTTTTTGTGGTGTATTCAGTGTGAGTGTGTGTTGCACAAATACTTTACACATTGCCTATAGATACGCCTGACTGCTCTGTGCCAAGCTACCACAAGATGAGCTAAGATGAATGTGTATTTAGCTTACCCTGCTAGAGTGGTGGTTCCAGCCTGGCGTGGGCTCATACCTCAGCCAACCAGGAATCCCATTTCTAACAAACAGCCTGTGATATAGTGGGTCTATTCTGGCCCAGTATTAATCACATTGCATTACAATGAAAAAGACTCCTGATAAGTTTCAATGTGAGTTTTAATTAGGTGTTGCATTTAATTTCTATTTTCATGTGGATATACAATTTATCTTTGAGAAACTGCAGAGCTCGGAAACAGGATGCAAGAATATTTATTTATATTTACATTAATACACATACTCTTATGACTTAAGAATTTAAATATTTCTATTAGTACTTCTGTGGAGCTGCACCATCCGTAGTTTTCTGCGGAGTACTTAGGGGAATTTGACATTTTCTATTTCCCCATTATTGACCTGTAGAACTCAAAAAAGGGGAAAGACGCACAGAGGGTTAAATGTAAATCATATTCTACAAAGGGGAATACATTGTTTTCCATTAATAACATCCTCACATTACATCCCACAAAGTTCAGGGGTGCAGCATTCATTCCCTTTCAACTCTGGTCAGGAAGTTTCACCATGACGTTTCATGATGGGACAGGGTGATGAAGCAAGGATTCGCACGTAGAGCGACTTGCTTGTACTCAACCCTCTCTAATAAGTCATAACGTAATAATAAACATGTTTTGTGTACTAATAATTGCACCACATAACGTTATTAGTATCCAGGGGAAGCTTGTCAATGAGCTTTTACTAACTATAATCCGCTTGCACTAAAATGGTTGCTGCTATGTGGGATTTTCTACTGCGCATGCGTCTGTCATACTCACGTGACATGACGTATCTTTCGCTTAGAGGGAAATTTTTGCTTCTGCGCACTAAAACTAAGATAGCTGCTATGTGTTATTAATGTGCAAGAAGCTTGCATAGCTGCTTTTGTTAAGCTGTTCGTTCTGCCTAATTTCTAATGCAATAGTTAAAATAAAATAATGGGAATAGAGTAGTGATAAGTGGTATACAGAACATTCATTTATTCTTTGTTCTAAAACTGTTTGTCTTTCATTTTTCACATGTAACATTTCGGGCCTGATGAAACCCAACTGCACCCATTTTGAACATGCGCACAAGACTCCAAAAGCTCAAGAGTAATTGGCATTGAATGGAATCCACGTCCAAACTTGCGAAAAGATGTGCCTGGGAGCCTGAACTTTCAACCCCAGGAGAGGAAGCTTTACTGTACCATACTGAACGCTATTGTTACCAATTGATACATTCATTGCCGGGTAGAATAAAAGTGCATGGGAAAATAAAGTTATGGGCTGGAACGTAATTTTAATATCATCAAGAAAAGTTACATTTTTGGTATGGTCTGATGACCTCTCCTCTCTTCTTGTCCAAATCAAAATTGGGGATTCTTGCACTTGCAACCTTGGGGGGTGGTACACTGACCTGGAAAATAGTATAACTAGGGTAGGCTTAGTTAGCTAATTTGTCCGACTTGTCCGAATAGCTGACCTGTCACTGACCCAACGCACTCAATAGGTGATCGAGAGCAGAGCTGATGGCGGAGCACTCTGTCAGAAGATTCGATAACCCAATCGGGTTTTGGGAGCAAGGGTGCTGGCAGAGCACTCTGACGGAAGATTCGATAAACCAATCGGGGTTAGGCTGTTAGCTGCAGAGAGGGTTGTAGCGCTGGCGTAGAAACTTCAACTGTGGGTGTCGGTCTTAGCCTGTGGTGGTCCTGTCCTGATCCAATTTGGATGCACCTGTCCTGATTTCTGGTTGGCACCTGTTGTACTGCTGGCACCTGCACTTTTGGGGTTCTATCTTCTAACTGACCCGTGGCCAGGGTTAGTTCTTCACACCATTCTAGGTAAATAACACTATGTGGGTATGTCATTGTACTGTTTCCTTCTCTCTTTCCACCCTAATGTCAGATGCGTAAAGACTGCCTTATAAAATCTTTGCATATTCTCATTCTAATCATTATTTTCCTGATCGAAGGTTTTCTGGTTACAAATGTTTGGATTATGACTTTTAAGAATTCTAGATAAAGAGTTTAAACTGTTCCTGAGTTTGTGGTTATTATATGAGTGCAAGTGTTATTTTTCTACCTATTTTCTTGCTAACTCCCTGATTCTTTAGGACTTTTAGGTACCAGTGACAAGGATTGGTAAGTCAATGGTATAGGTCTGATGTACTAATGAAATATGCAGTTGTAAAAGCCAGAAATAGTAAAGTCCAAGGACACAATATATTAAAAGTACATTGTGGTTCGCAACTGCCTTAGCATTTCACAAAGTTCACTTTGTGATTCATTATGAATAGGTGATTAATAATTAGTGTATCAGTGGTCAGTCAGTACAACTGCAGTCACCAACCACTGAAGGGACTCCGCAAGGGGGTGCTTTCAAATTTGCAAAGTAGAAGATGCGCTTTTGTAATGTTACTGAGGCTCTGGAAATTGTGTTGACAACAGAGAGGTCCAGGGAATATTATAAGACGATCACAGTAATTTCATCTGCTGTAATGCATCGCACTCATTAGGTGGTGTTTGTGCTGTTCACCGTCATAGGGGTGCCTACTATGGGGAAGAGTGGAGACAGGAGTTGGTGTTGGAGGACTATATTTCATTTGCTCTGTGAGGAAGACGTTCTCAAATCTATCAGCCGGTCTCTCATGTGCAGTGGTAGTAAGAGTAAAATAGATTTGAATCTTGATGAGGTGCAGAGTGTACTAAGATGGTAAGATGATGCATTAATGATCAAAGGTATGATCAGGTGCGTAGAGCAAGGGGGGCATGGCCATACTAGAGCATCGGAATGAGACACCTGTGCTCCCCTCTGAGTCAGTCTGCCTCATGTGTACAGCTGAAGGGTCGGATGGGTTATAAAATATTAAACTGGATGTAGGGGAAAGTGGCAGGGCTTTTTGAAGAGTTTAGAAGTAGATGGAGATGGAATCATTTTGGGAACACGAATAAAAGAAAGTTAGGACAGTAAGAGAGGAAGGCTTTGGTGTCAACAGCCAAGAGGTGGAAGGAGAAGCCTAATGAGATGTTATCAAAGAGACTCAATACAGGAAAAGGAAGAGAGGGCACAGAGCGAGCCATTAGCAACGATTATTGATATTGTGACTTTCAAAGTTGCAGCACTCGGTTGCACTAGGGAAGGAGCTATGCACAGAGCCTTCTCCTGTTCTCATCCCCTGGGCTGGTGCTCTTTAAGGCTGCCTAGCACTACGCATACACCTTTGCACCACAGTAGATAGGTGTGTGTGTGTGTGTGTGTATGTGCATGTGTGTGCATGCATGCGTCCGTGTGTGTGAGCATTGTAGGAGAACTCCAGTGCTAAATCACGATGTAGTGGACTGTGGCCCACAATCCATGCCCCACGAGTCTACAACCTGTGATAAAGAAGTGTCCACGATTTCAGTCAGGATCGTGGCTCAACGCTTGATGAAAACGAATCACCTACATAACTGAGCAGACAAATTATTCCTCAAAAAGCCATACAATTTACTTGCATTAAACAGTCTATTAAAGTGTACACCAGCCATAATGTGGAAGCGTGATCCCTTATGGCTGGCATTCATCAGTGTTAAATGGGAGGCACACAGGTGAGGCGTGGCATAGAGTATGAGAATAGCTGCAGTTACACATGCCAATCATTTTCTTTTTATTTCGTTTTTAAATTGACATAGAAGTAGTACAATAAGGGGCGCAGGGGCAGCAATCTCTCAAAGTTAATATGCTACAATATAAAACATCTTGATGGTAGCATGTCTCCAAAGAAGCCCTCCCTGGTCATCAACCCCTCAATGATTCATTACACCATAGAGTTAGGGGTGCTCAACATGAAATGGTTATACGATATAATACGAGGTATTGGTGCACCATCACTGTAAAACAGATTAATTACACTCACTGATGCATGGAACCCCTCACTCACATGGAACATGTATTTTAATTATAATTCAGTTTTAGTTCATATAGATGTTAACCTCTAAAGTAATTGCAAAAAGTCCACTTTACTGCGTGATATGTACACTGTGCAGCTGGCCTTGATGAAGTAATCGCAATACTACGTTACTACTACGTTAATAGAGGTAACATGATGTGTACATTAATTCAGAAAACAGTGAGGAAATGCCCTCCCATGTGGCCTTAATCTAATACTCAGACACTGACCATCTGCTTCCCATATTAAGGAGGTTCTGCAAGAAGCTGCCAAATTCACATGAATGGACTTCCATGTGAAACGTCCTCTTTTCAAACATGAATTGCGCGAGCAGTAGCTTCAGATACAGTGAGACTTAGATGAGGAGACCTCCCCACAAAAGGGTTTCCACTTTATTTCGGATCTTCTCTGATGGCCCTCACATCAAAGTAACATCAAACGTTAAATCAGAAAAGGATACATGCACACATAGAGGACATGGAACTATTATAAACAATTATAGCAAGGAAGCACAAATACTTTCCATCTAAAGGATCAGACATCCATTACTTTCCAGGATGAAGATGTTTTTTATGATGCAACACTGCATGTTCATCACATTCAAAACAATGTAGGGAAATGCCTCGATTTGCATGATCACCACCCTTTCTTTTTCACTGATGCTTTTATAGTTTTTACTCTTTGCACTGGGGGCCCCAGGGAATGTGCTCAGACCGCTAAAACATGTTGAATTGGATAAATCTCTGATTGGCACACATAAATTATTTATGAGTTCCAGTGTAGCCAAGGCTTGTATGTTAACTGTCACTAATGGACTGCAGCACTTATTGTTCCACCACCAAATTGATAAGGTAAAACATGCCTACAACCTTCCACTGCAACCTGGTGGTGCTGACCTGTCAAAGTCAACCTTTTCACAGGTTTCAACCTTCCTTTTTAATACTTATAAGTCACCCCTAAGGTAGCCCTTAAATGCCTATAGGGCAGGGCGCATGGTATTTAAAAGTTGGACATGTATGGTTCATGTTTTACATGCCTTGGCAGTGAAAAACATCAAAAGTCTTTTTTCAGTGTGGCAAGGCCACTCTCCCATAGGATAACACTGGTTTACACTATTACCTTTAATAAATGTTAAGTACTGTTTGGAAATAGCTAGACAAATAGTTAGAGGACTAATTTTAAAATCCACTCCAATTGTAAAGTCGGATTTTAAATCATTATTATTTTACTATGAAAAAACAGAGACTTTGAGAAAGATATGTGCTTTCTGCCCAAAACTAAAAGGTTTATCTGCCAGTGTCCTGTTGTCACTGGACCCATGATGGCTGTCCTGGAGTGAGATGTTGAATGCTTGCAGACAGTAGACAAAGGGCCTTAGGCGGGGGGAGGTGTCTTTCTTCTTTGAGCAGGATGGTCTAGGAGTTGTGCAGTGCCCCTTTCTGCGTTTCAAAGCATGCCTACCTTGTCACTGGCATATGTAGCTCATACCTGAGCCTGACTCCCTTTTTCCTTTTAGCTAAGCTTGCTCCAAACCCAGTGGACCAAAGATTGCCCTGCATTCACAGGCTGGCATTGGGCATAAAAGGGGCACCCATGAATACAATTTTTTTCAGAACTCTACTGGACCTGTGGCAGACAGAAGAAAGACTGCACCTGCTATAGAAACATGTGAGAAGACCTGAAAGAATGGACCTTGTTCCACTTGTACTGAGAACTTTGGTTGACCTCTTGTTAAGCTACAGGGACACAAAAGCTTGAAGAAGTCCACTTCCAAGAGCCCAGCTGACCAATTCCAACTAGACAATCCCTGCTCTCTTCCGGAGATTGTCCTGACGCCTAAGGGCTGTTCCTAATTTTCTGGAACCCATGGCTGGTGTTGGAGTGTACTCCTCCAGCCTGAGCCTAAAAACCAGGGACTTAAACACATTTTGTTAATGATTTGTCTGGAGAACCATCTTTGGAGCAAGACTACTAAGCCAGCTGATCTCCATCGGGTGTATCACTAGTGGGCCTGAATTCTCTTCAGCTCCAACTGTGTTCTTTTCCACAACAGCAAATCCAATTCAGTGGGCTCAAAGCCGACTGGCATCTGATGACGCGGATCCCTCCTCAGCTAAAACCTGCATCCTTGCCCACTGAGGAAATCTGCAGAGTAGCATCTGATTGACATTGTCAACTTCCTGGGTGAGAACACCAGACTTTTCCTGCTCTAAGCTTTTCCCGCCTTTGTTGACAGCTTCACTGAGACCTTATCATTCAGCAACCCGTCGTTGACAAACCTGTCTTTGGATCCAGCCTGCAGCCTTGTCCTGCTGAGAACTCTACTTTCTTAAATAGTTTCTAACTGCAGGCTTGACGTGGCATCTTTAGCTTAGTTTCCTCTGTTTTTTTGCCTCAACCTCCTATATTTTGACTGTATGCTGGACTTAGTTTTTGCTAGTTTTTGAACTACTGATCAGTGCTAAAGTGCAAGTTCTCCTCCTGTGTAATTTGTGAATACGTTTGGTTATCCATGATTGGCATATTTGATTTACTGGTAAATCCCTAGTAAAGGGCACTGCGTGTGCCCAGGACCGACAAATCAAATTTTATTAGTGGGCCTGCAGCACTGTTTGTGCCGCCCATATAAATAGCCCTGCAATAATATTTCAGCCATCTCTGCAGTGCCTGCAAGGGCAGTTTTTAAATGACATGTCAACCTGAAAAGTAGGCTCAAGATAGCCCTGTGGCAGGGAGCATTGTATGGGAAAGGTAGGACATGTACTGGTGTCTTTTATATGTTAAGATAGTGAAGTATTGCTAATTTCATTTTTCACTTTTGCATGGACTATCAGTCCCATAGGTTATCATTGGTAACATCTTACAAGTGTAGCTTTCAAATGGGAACAGATGGAGATTTGGAGTTTGGGTTACCTGTACTCAATACTCAAAAACAAATTTTTCTGTGAAGGTGTTTTTTAAATTGTGTGTTTGAAAATGCCACTTTTAGAAAGTGGGCATATTCTTGCTTAACAATCCTGTCCCTGTCAAATGGTGGCAACTCTAGTTTTCTGCTTCAAGAGCAGAAAATCCACGAATGTTTTTCCCGCCGCAAGTTTGCAGTGCGGTTGAAAACCCAACGTATCGCTGCAGTCAAAAAATGAATGCAGCGCCTATTCGTGGCTGGAAAAACCGTCGCAGCCCAAGACCGGAGCACCATGTCTCTGACATCCAAGACCTACTCTCCGACTCTGGTATAGGGCCTGCTGTGAGGCTGAAGGAATCGATGCATCACCTGCTCGCGGCTTGAAGAATCAACGCAGCGCATGTTTCGCCAATGCAGCATCAACCTCAGCGCATCTGGTTCTTCCACGCATCGCACCAGGGCACCAAGTTTTCAGTGCATCACCCCAGATAAGGAGCTGCTTTCGGATTTCGACGCATTGGTTCTCCTCGCACAAAAAAAAAAACTGCTTCTCCTGCGTGCAACAGAACTGATGCCTCCATTCTCATGGGACTCTCAAGAATTGACACATCACTTGTGTTTTCGCGGGCTTCCCTCCTTGGCTGCTGTTTTGTTTTGGGGCATCAAAGGTACTTTGTGCTAAAAACAACACATCCTTAGCGGTCTATGGACTGAATTGCTTAAACTTTTAAAAAGAGAGATCTTTGCTTATGAATGTTGGATGTTTGTCGTTTTGGCTTGTTTGGTTTAGATAAAGATTGCTTATGTTTCTAAACTAATGTGTAGTCCATTTGTAGTGTTTTTACTGTGTTACTGTGTGTTTTATGTACCAATGCTTTACACATTGCCTGTGATATAATCCTGACTGCTTGTGCCAAGCTACCAAAGAGGTGAGCAGGGGTTATTTTGGGTGTGTAACTCCCTTACTTTGACAAGAAGTAAGGTTCCCTATTTATACAGGGTGCATACCACTGCCAACTAGGGACCCCTATTTCTAACACTGTGAAAGTGACCTGGACCAATCTGAACTCTGCAGTGGAGTAAGATTATCCCCCGCAGCCCCTTGCAATGCGGGGGACCCCTGAGCTTCAATGGGCCTGCTTTGACACTGTGAACATCGAGGAGCCCTTGGCCTGAGAGGTCCTGACTGGGTCCCTGGAGAGGGTTCCCCTCCATGTACTTTGGATGGGGGCCTTCAAGTTTCGTTATGCCACTGTGACCTGGGCTACATCGTGGTTCGCCTTAAACCTTAACCTTCTCACGGTTTAGCTCAACTCATTTCTTGCATTTTGTGTGTTGCACTTTTTGGTGCTATTTGTATTTAAAAAAATATTTAAATCATTTCCTTGATTCACCTCATTGGATTTATGCAGTTTTGGTGTCATTTTCCTCATTAAAATATTCCCTGTTTGTATAAATTGGAGTGGCATTTTTATTGTGTTGTGTTTTCAACTTTACAACTTGTGATTCTGGGCAAATCACTTAATCTCCGTGTGCCTAACCAAAATATAAAAAATGAATATCTCCGTCTGTAACTCAACTGGTGCTCATGTAAAGTGCTCTGATACCTTCGCGTCTAGTTTGCGCTATATAAAACTCCCCCCAAAAAATAAAACTGGTTTGGTACTTATAAATTCTTTACACATTTTTTTATGTTAAGGCTGTCTGCTCCGTGCCATAGCTTCCAGGAATGGAGGTCAGGCTATAATTTAATGAAACCTTTAATGGACATTATTACTTATGGTGGATGTAGGAAGCTGCCTCTGTATATGGTATACCACTAAGTAGTTATACTATGCACAGAGGCCAGAGATTCCCCCAGAAGTGTACAGGGCTCAATGTAAACCCAAACTGCTCTATTAGTAGTAGTGTGGGTGAGCAGCCTTATGCTTGAAACAGAAAAGTGTAAGACATTTATTGAGCACACATTGACCAATAGCTGACACATGACCCAAAAAGGAGGTCCACACCAATTTTATAAAAATAATTTTCGTTTGAGTTTTTTTAAAGACCAAGATCAACCCAGAAAGGTAAGTACATTATTCAGGAAAAATACTTCAGTCTTTCATCAGTCGACAGTGCAATTTTGAAACAGTTCATTGTTAGCCAATAGAGGAAAACAACAATGTGGTTTCATGGGTGAGTACCCAACTTACAGTTCCATGCTCTGGGGTTTAAGATCAGCAGAGGGATAGATTCAGGTAAGCACAAAGTCTGCGGCATTAGAGAAGCGGACGGGTGCAGAGGTCAAAGGCTGAGATACAGCCAATGCGTTATAATGGAGACTGGAGGTGCTTGAACCTGTGCTGCTTTGAAGTGAGTAAATTGGTTGCAGGGGTCAAGCTTTGGGGGTTGGAGCAAGCACAGGGGGAGGGGCACAAGGCAGCACCAAACATACACCACCATCAGCACAGGGGCATCCGGGTGCAGGGTGAAAATACAGAGTCAGGTGCCTAATGCTTTTTAATGAAGGAACTTGGAGTTGAAGACAGGCTGCAGGTGACGAGCTGGAGGCTACACACAGGAAACCAGCAACAGCAGAGGTAGGTTGAAGTGTAGAGGGTCATAGGGACAATGTCAGTCAAGCTCCTCAAGGCCCAGGGGCTTTGTGTGTAGGGTGTCCTTTGACATCGTATTCTTCTTACCGAAGCTGGCCGCCGTCGTGCAGGCATTTGGATTTACACTGCAGGCGTCGTTGTTAAGTCCAGCAGAGGTCAGCCAATACTGGACTTGAGGTCAGGATCACTGAGGAACCTGTTCTGGATCACTGGGCCACCTGGACAGGGTCTGGAAATGACGGGTCCAGGGTGGTCAGGATTCAAGGTTCCAGAAGGCCACAGAGTCCTTGGTGTAGATCTCTTGGGGACAGGTCCACTGTCCTTGTGAGTTCTGGTCTTTATCAAAGGTCAGGCAGTCCTTCTAGAGTTCTGAAGGTCGCTGGCTGCAGGACAGGCATCATCTTTTTTAGCAGGGTCTTTGAACTGGAGACAGGCCGGTAGGGCTAGGGTCAAGTAAGTAGGTGTCTTCAGGCTTAGTTGCATGGTATCTTCTTCGTCCTACTTCTTAGGTCGGTAGGAACTAGTTTCAGGTTCTGAGGGGGGCCCCTAAATACTAGATTTAGGAGTGTTGCATGGGGAATAGCCGGTAGGGGCCAACAAATCGCTTACTTGGGGTGACTACACCCACTATTATGCCACCGGTCAGTGGGAGGGGGCATATTCCTAGCGCCGACTGGAGGAGTCCCCCCATCTTCAAGATGGCGGGGACTGAAAGGTGTACTTTAGGGGTGGATTTGGCATAGTTGGCACCTCCTATTTTTACTAGGTTTTCTCGTCCAAAGTGGAGTGTAAACCGGGGGCTGCCATCTGCTGCTAGCAGAAGAGGCTGGGGGTCACATTACAAAGGCAGCAGGTATTTGAGGCTTCCCTCTCGAGCACTGTGCCCATCCTGGGGGAGAAGGGGTGACACCTCCACATAGGATGCACATTGTTTCTGGTCCCAGTTACTCAGGGAACTATCAATGCAAGACAAGCCTAGGTGAAGGAAATACAAGTAATGTGTCACGAGGCTCCTGATATTCATCTTAGCTTCACAGGCTAGAGTGTCGGACTTTAGAAGGCCAACACCATTTATTCAACCAATTTTTCAAGAATGGAGGCATACACAATATTTTTTAAGTGAAAAGTGCATGCAGGAACACAACTTAGAGCAAATACAACAGCCACTGAAGGGCTGAGCTATCATTTAGAGAGATATTCCTTTCTCTAGGGATGAGTTCTCTAATTCAGCCTACAAACCTAACACATTTATGGAGTAGATTATACAAAAAGCTGCCTATGGTATTTCGAATTGCTTAAATCTAGTGCTATACAGTGACTGTATACTAGCAAAGATAGAGTTATGCATTCTGTAAGCCTGGGTTCTCAACTCTCTTGTGTGCCTTTTGTTGCCTCTGGATAACTTCCTGGCACATTTTCTTTGAATCTTTAGAGAAGAATTTGAATGTCATTAATCCTCTTAATGAAACCAAAATACATCTGTTGTAGACAATGACAGATTAAATAATTTCCTCTTCGAAGGGAAATTACTGAACATGTGTTTAATGAATTCCATACAAATATGTGTAGTTTGCTACTGTTATTAGCAGGCTGAAAAGTTGTCTATATTGAGGTGTTGGCAGAAGTGGGTGTGTGAGAGGCTCATGAAAGAGAACACTCTTTATTAAGTGAGAAAGAGCTGCAACGACTGCAGATGCATGAATATTCCCAAACCCAGCCAAGCAACATTCTCCAACCTCAGTTTCACTGCATCCTCTCACCACTTACTCAGATCTATACCAGTTTATATGTTCCCAAACTTTCAGCCTTCAGAAAACATCTATGAACATATTCTTTTTAAAGTAGTTATCATGATTCTGAATTATCTCCAAGATCCTGTATATGATTTTGTTGAAAACTCATTTATCAGTTATTTGATTTTTAAAGCTGTATGCTGCGTTTTTATTTTATGTACTATTAGTTTACAGTCATGTACTTTATAAACATTTACTTTTGCTTTTTTATTTGTAGATCACCTTGCTGCCCTTATTTACAACTGTTCCGGAGAAATATTTTACGTATATGTAAAATAGCAAGGTGAAAGCGTACATTATAGTCACAGCTAACACTACATGTTTTATTAGGATTAACCTCCTTCCCTGCCTGTTTGTCCTGCTGTGGTAAGAACAGAGAGCACGAATATCATAGTGCCTACAAGTTGTAGACATAGTCCAACAATTTCTATATATTTACCCTTTTTAGGAATCATAAAAACGTTTTAAAATATGCCTGGAATTCTTTGCCTGTTTCCACTGATCTTATATGTGTCGTCTAGTGTAGAGGTAGCAAAAACCTCCATTTGCACATTAAGTCCTATTTTTTCTGTTCTCAACATGCAATGCATGCTTCCATGTGGGGAAATATTTTCCCGATCCTTTTAAAACATCAATCGGTTATTCAGGGGTTTGAGGAACGCACTACTCACTCGTTAACTTCTCAAGGCGCTAGGGGATAGGGGGTGCAGCTCTGTTGGGGTAATTCAAACAACCAGGTTTTGAGGTCTTTCCTATATTTGTGTAGTGTCAGGTGAAGAGGAAGCTCCTTCCAGGTCTTGGCTGTGAGGTAGGAGAAGGACCTTCCACAAGCTCTGTTCCTGTAGAGATGTGGTGAGTGGCTAGGGAATGGGTCGGCTGGACGGAGGTTAATCTTGGGAGCATGGAAGGAGAGGCGGTTGTTGAGGTATTGTGATCTGATATTGTGCAGGACCTTCTAGGTGTGCGTGACCAGCTTGAAAGTGATTCTTCTTTTGACAGGGAAACAGTGGAGGTCACAGAGGTTTTGGGTGATGTGGTTGTGCCGTGGGATATTGAGGATTAGTCTGGCTGCGGCGTTCTGGACGGTCTAGAGTTTGCAAAGGAGTATAGTTGATTTTGGAGTAAAAAGCGTTGCCATAGTCCGGCCTGCTGGTGATGAGGGAGTGAGTGAGCATTTTCCTGGAGTCGGAGGGTATCCATTTGAATGTTTTACGTAGTATGCAGAGGGTGGTGAAGCATGCGGGGAGATGGCATTGATATGGCAAATAATGAGATAGGAAAATGGTATTGGATAGTTTCTGAATATTTCCAAATCTTCAGGTTAGAGGACGATCATAAAATTTCCACTCTCCACACACCTCGCCTACAACACACATGTTCCCACCTTTATAAATCTTATGAATTCAGGAATTTCAGTAAACCTGCTGGGCTTCTTCAGATCGAACATCTTTGCGCGAGACCCCAATCACGAGTTGGTTAAACTGGCATTGTTGGAAATGGCCCTTTTTGCAGGGTTATCCGCAAACTTTTTGCTTCTTCCTCCCTTGTTTTTCCTGACCTGTGTCCGTTGGAAATAGGACTCTGGGCACTTTACAACAGCTGATCAGTGCTAAAGTGCATATGCTCTCTCTGTAAATTGTTATTGTGATTGATTATCCATGATTGGCATATTTGTTTTACCAGTAGGTCCCTAGTAAAGTGCACTGAGCGTGCCATTTGAATTCTACTAGTGAGCCTGCAGCACTGATTGTGCCACCCACATGAGTAACCATAAATTGGTGTCTCAGGCCTGCCACCGCAGTGCCTGTGGGCAGTTGCTAACTGCCATGCTGTTCTAGCCAGTGTACACACTTGGCAGGCCTGACCTTTCCCTTATCTTACACATTGGACACCCCTATTGTAGGCCCAAGGTACCCCCCTGGGCAGGGTGCAGTGTATGTGAAAGGTAGGACATGTTCTAGTGTAGGCTCAGGAGTGATTTTGTCTGATGAGATACCATCTCTGCACAAGTGTCCTTTGTAACACTGAGACTAAACTGTTGAGCCCACAAAGTTTGCTTAAAGTCCTAAAAGATCTACACGTTTATTTAATTTTCCTTACCAAGAACCTTATCAAAGACATTCCTAAAGAAGAGCTTATTATGTATGTTGGATTTACGTTATTTTGGTCTTGCCTAAATTCATATAAAGATATTTATTTGTATTTTATTTTTCTATTTTTTTATAACTACCTGTGTGGAGTCCATTTGTGGTGTTTCACAGTGTTATTGTGGGTGTTGGTGCAAATACTTTACACATTGCCTTGGGGATAAGCCTGTCTGCTCGTGCCAAGCTACCAAGGGGGTGAGCAGGGGTTATCAACATTGTGTGTTTCCCCCTTGCCCTGACTAGAGTGGTGGTTTCTTCCTGGCTGTGGCACAAACCTCAGCCAACCAGACATCCCATTTCCAACAGGCATGATGTATTTATCAGACTTGCAAAAGACAGATGCAGCAGGTTGAATTTTTTTACCAGGTAAAAACCTTTTATTCTGGCTTTTCACTTGGAATACAAGGCTTATCCCACGGAATTGCATATGTATCAGTATTTAGCAGACATTTTATCTAAAAAAATTTCAGCAGTTTCGATCTGCAGAAACTTACCTGGGTAAATCTTGGACAGTATGGTAATGACAGTAATAGTCGCATTCCCAATACAAATGGTAACACTGATTAAACCGCATAGTGCATGATCTGGGCCTAAATGTATGTACCTGCTAATTCTATGACTCAAGATCTGCACACAATGTTCTGCACCTCAGACGCCTTTCACTTGTTTTGAAACTTTCTTGACTAGAGTTTGTGCAACGGAACGTCCTGATAGAAGGAGATACAGGAAATGAATGCAACTGTTGTTTGCAGAAAGTCTCTATTATTGATCATCATATCTGTCACAGTGTCACTTCCACTAGAATGGCGTAATGTAGTGGCATGTGCAATGGTTGCCAACCAAGATGTGGGCCACAACAGGAGGCGCCTATTTATCATAGGGGGCCTATATTGCTGAAGCTCAGTACAGCTATCGGTTCCCACAAGGGAGAGCCTACTAAATCCAAAAACTAGTGGGCGTGGTACCTTAATTCTATAGTACAAATATCGTCTGACATAAATATCATGTTTAACTTATCATTTAAAAAAATAGGGCCTGTTAGAAATGGGTTCCCTAGTCGGCAGAAGTAGGTACCTTTGTCCAAGTAGAGACCCTTGCTTCTAGTCAGGGTAAGGGGGATACACGCTTTAGATAACCCCTGCTCACCCCCTGAGTAACTTGGCACGAGCAGACAGGACTATCCCAAAGGCAATGTGTAAAGTATTTGTTCTAAAAACACAGCAATACAGTGATAACACCACAAATGGACAGCACTTCAGGTCAGAAAAATAAGATATCTTTATCTAATCTCAACAAGACGAAAACATCAAAAATCCAACATACAAAAATTAAGAATATGACTATAAACAGGTTTTACAGCAACTGGGTCCCATAGAAAACTATGTATTTCTCTCAAAGTACCTGTAGTTGCGACAAAATTCACAAGGCCAAACAGCCGCAGAGATGGGAAGCGTTGGGAACACAAATAGATGTGTCAGTTCCTAGGACCATGGGTAGGCGATGCAATAGTTCTATTGCAGGCAGGAGAAGTGATGCGTCGTGTCCAGTCTGTAGGGGGAAGTGATGCGTCGATTCCAAGACGATTCTTGTTCGCAGGTGATACTTCGGGAAAACTTGCCGCACAGGTACGACGAGTGGAAATCCGGGATGCATTGCCGATCGATGCGGCGCCGTGGAGCGGCGATGCGTCAGTTTCTCCAGCTGCGATCCCTCTAAGTGTTGTGCGCTGCGTCAATTTAGGCAGCGGCGAGGCGATGCATGGAGATTCTTCTCGCACAGCGGTGCTGCATTGGGAAAACAGCCGCAAGAAGAGCGATGCATCCATTTTCTTGTATTTGCGTAGCTTTTCTAGCTCCCAACAGCAGGAACAACCACTAGAGGCCCAAAACAGTCACACGCACCTCTTGACAAGTTAGATCTCCCATTGAAGGAAGTTCAGGGGAGCTGGGGGTGTAGTCTTTTTGTCCCTGAGACTTCAGAACCGGAGACAAGCTCTACTCATACCCTTGGAGATCTTCCTCAAGCAGGGAGACAAAGCACACAGCAAAGTCCTTCTCCTTTCCTTGGCAGAACCGGCTACTGCAAGCCAACCCCAGAGAGCACACAGCAAAGGAGCAGCACTCCTCCTCCAGTTTCTCCAGCTCTTCTCCTTGGCAAAGGATCCTCTTGAATCTATAGTTCAGGGGTCTGGGCCCCACTTTTTGGCAGAAAAGCTCTTTGCCCAACCAAAAAAAAAAGTTCTATCCTTTCTGGTGTATCTGCCCGGCAGGAGGTGGGGACCGTATTGTCCAAGGCAGACCAGGCCCATTCAGGTGATGGAGCGCGATGGTGTATTGTAATTTGTAGGGGTGCATCATAATCACGGATAGTCTGCATCCGCATATACTCCTGTATTGTTTTAACATTTGAGCATTAGAAAGTGTTCAGTAATAACAAGTGAAAGTGTAAGTGGTAGGAAAGCTGTCGTGCCATGTAAAGAGACAACTTAGCATTCATGTTAGGATATTGTAATCCATGGTATTTAATGTCATTTTTCTAATGGAATATGATGTGTTTGAAAAGCCTATGTGTTTCACTCTTATGTTGGCCGTTTTCTGTAGGCCTGAATTAAATTTTCACTGAGAGCTCTGAGCAGGGTTGTTAGAAATTTCATGTGTATGTTGAATTTGATCTGTTCTCACGTTTCTGCTGCAGGTGGGGAAAGTCGTCTTTGTTAGTTAGAATAACGTCTTTTGTTTAGGAGAGTTGGGCTCGGGAGGATGTGATACATTTTGGTGAGGAGAGCTGATAATTGGGAGCCAGTGTTCTTTCTCATTGAGGGAGGCCTAGGAATCAAGGTCATCAAGCCCGGAGCTGGGAGCATCGAGACGGCATGAAACATCACCTATGGGAAGTGTCCAGTGAGATGAGGAGATCTGTGGGCGTGTTCTATGTTTTTGTGTTTTGCATTAGTGATAGTGTCCCGGGGTAGAGTCAGAAGAAGGGGTGAGGAGATTGAAGGAGAGAGAAGGACCATCTTAGAATAAGCTCTCTAGCTTTGGCTACTTGACCCATACAATGTGAGTGTACTTCTCAGGAAGTCTTCACTCGCTGACACCTTTATCCTCATCTCGCCTGGGAATTGCCAAGTCTGGATGTCACAATACAGGTACTGTAAGGACAGACTAATGCTTTTTATTCATTCTCCGCCGATGAGACCTATGGGTGATATACGTGCTTAATAAATACCAAATACAAATGCAAATGAAGAAGGAACTTGACATGTGGGTAATTATTGCCTGCATTCTGCTTCTGCAGAGTGTCATTCTGTTTATTATTCATTGGCTAAAATTACCCATAGGTTTGGATTTGTATTAGTTCTCATGTACTTCTACAACCTCGTAATGAGGTGCTTGTACATCCAGTTGTTTTTGGCTTTGTAATAATCCCCACTAACTTGGATTCCGGAGTCTTCAGAGTCATGTTTCTTGCAAATTGTGATACTGTCTAAATTAATTGTTTCTCCCTTCTCCACTTCTCAGCAGACAATAAAGGCCCATCTGCCATGAGTTCCACAGTAATTTGGTACGGAGTAACTATGCCCTTTTCAGTAGGTAGCAGAGTGACGGTTGCCTTCGCAGTGAAGGGAGAAGCTAGGAATATTAGGGAAAGTTAGTCATAGAGTCCCAAAAAGCCCAGAGGATGAAAGGTCAGATTATTGAAGGCGGAGGACGACAGACTTTGGCGGAGACCAACGGAGGTTAACAGTGCAGCAGTGACAGCAGTTAACGGTGGAGTGAGTACAGCGTCATCCTACTTCCTGCCCCCAAGATCGTCCTGTTTGTGGTTTGCCTTCGCTGCCATTTTCTTGTTTACTCTTGTTTCCTGTTGTGCCTCGTAGCCAGCCTCTCCACCCCGCTCCCGCCTCCCAGCTGCTCCTCCCTCCCACTGACTGATGAGGCTCGTCCTGGTGGCTTTAGCGCTGTGTCCGCTCTGTATCTCAGAGAAGCGGTCGCTCCCCACGCTCCCTGCCTCCTTGGATACTGAAGCGCTTTGCCTGCTAGAACTGGTGCCTGGGTATCGTAGCGCTTTGTTCGGTCTTCTAATTGCTGCTTGCATTTAGATCTGTGTTATTGCCTGATTGTGCTCACTGCTGCTGCTCGCATTTAGATCTGTGCTTCTAGTTTTATAATTAGAGCGCTCGCATTGCCTGTTTAGCCAAGTACCTAATATTGCCTGATTGTGCCGGCGCCACTGCCCATAGCATCATCCTACTTCCTGCCCCCAAGATTGTCCTGTTTGTGGTTTGCCTTCGCTGCCATTTTCTTGTTTACTCTTGTTTCCTGTTGTGCCTCGTAGCCAGCCTCTCCACCCCGCTTCCGCCTCCCAGCTGCTCCTCCCTCACCCCTCCCCCCTCCACTATCCATTTATGACAGATGCTTTTGCGCGCAGCATTTCACGCGCAGCGGTCGCGCCCCATGCGCGCCGAAGGTGCGCCAAAGGTAAGCCCGTCTACGCCCGTCCGCGCCTGGACCGCGCCCAGCGCCAGACCCCCTGTTCCCTCTGTTCCTCGCAAAACCCACTCCACCCGCATAACATATGACACCGCTACCCTCTCAGCCCTTAACCCCGGCCGCACACCACAATGCTACCATGCTACCCCAGGACACACCCATGGACCCTTCACCTGCCACTCCTGCAAATTCGACTGCATCAGGACCCACACCAAATCCACAAACTCCAAACAGAGCTCCGACACCAACCATCTAAAGTGCATCCTGCTCAACACCCGCTCGGTCCACAGACACTCCATTGAACTCTGGAACCTACTTGACACTACTTTACCAGACGTCGCCTTCCTTACAGAAACCTGGATGAACGCCTCTTCAGCACCCGACATCGCCATAGCCATCCCGGACGGCTACAAGATCATCCGAAAGGACCGCATCAACCAAACTGGAGGAGGCATCTCCATCTCCATAAGAACACCATCCGCTTCACATCCAGCTCCGATGATAAGCTTGCTAACGCCGAACACCTCCACTTTCAGATCCACACCAACCCCAAGACCACACTCAGAGGCACTCTCATCTACAGACCACCAGGGCCCTGCACACAATTCAGTGAAGACATCACTGACTTCATCAGCCCACATGCCCTCACCTCCGAGAACTACATTCTACTAGGAGACCTCAACTTCCATTTGGAAAAGAAAAACAACAGCAACACCACCTCCCTTGTGGACAACCTGAACAATCTCGGACTCAAACAACTGGTCGACACCCCCACCCACCTGGCCGGACACACGCTCGACCCTATCTTCACCTCCAGCAAGCACATCTCCTTCGATCACACCACAGCCCTCCATTGGACGGACCACAGCTGCGTTTATTCCAGCTACAAAAAGACCACGACCCACAACCCCCCACATCCTATTCCTCGAAGAAACTGGAACAAAATCACCACCGACCAGCTCTTCACTTCGCTCCACCAAAACCCCCCTGCCATATCCTCGAACCCAAACCAAGCAGCCACCAACCTCACACAATGGATCACCCACAGCGCCGACGTCTAGCACCCTTGAAGAACCATCCTTTCAAACAAAGTAGCAAAAAAGCCCCCTGGTTCAACGATGACCTCAAGAAATCCAAGTAGATCTGTCGGACTCACAAGAAAGCCTGGAGAAAAAACCCAACCTCTGACAACCTGGCCACCTTCATGAACGCCACCCGCAAACCCCACCAACTAATCCGATCCACCATGTTATCCTATGGGGCAAGATCGCCTTTCAATGGTGAAAAACGAAACTGGCAGAATTTCACTATCAGGACATGTCACACACACCAGTACATGTCACACCTTTCACACACACTCGACCCTGCCCAGCGGGGTACCTTGGGCCTACCATAGGGTGCCTTACATGTAAGAAAAGGGAAGGCCAGGGCCTGACAAGTAGGTGCAATTGCCAGGTCGACATGACAGTTAACAAACTGCGCACAGACAATGCAGTGGCAGGTTTGAGATACCTTTTCAGGGCTACTTCGGAGGTTGGCACAATCAGTGCTACAAGCCCACTGGTAGCAGTTGATTTACAGGCGCTGGCACACTCAGTGCACTTTACATGGGGCTTACCAGTAAATCAAATATGCCAATCTTGGATAACCAATCATGTTCACAATTTACACAGAGAGCATATGCACTTTAGCACTGATTAGTAGTGGTAAAGTGCCCAGAGACCTAGAGGCAACAACAACAGATCAGGAAAAAATAGGAGGAAGAAGCAAAAAGTTTGGGTATAACTGTAAAAGGGCCAAGTCCAACAGGGCCCAAATTGAGTTAACAATACAAAATCTATACCAGAAGAGACCACGTTTTAGCCAGCGATATTTAGGGGAGAATTACTTTGGAAGATATTTGTTATATAATATTTTGACAAGACTGGGTAAGAAGACCTTCATTTCAGAAGACGGTTTCACTAGTTTTCTGCTCAGTGCTTGGATGAGCATTTCTAGGTGCACAGCACTTCAAAAGTAAATCAAACAGAAAACGCAAATCTATAATAGTGGAAGCTAAAAATAAAAAAAAGAAAAGATTATGTGTCTATACAGAAAGGCAAAACTTAATAAAATGTCAGCCTTACAGGTATTAGGTGGTATAACTCGTACACATGCTTCACACAAGACCAACCTGAAGTTTAACTCCCAATGAGCCTACTTTTCACTGTTTTTCAATCGATTCCTTAAATGTTTTGGTGTAGGCAATTTCCATGAACTTTTACCCGTAATTCCAGTGCCTTCTTCTTACATAAACATTTATTTTGCCCAGTGTGAAACAGACCCCTTTCTCCACTCGGGTCTGCACCGCCAGTTCTCCGTGCAGAGCGTCAGAAAAGGCTATAGGCGCTAGATGTTCGGCCCAATTTTATGTCCCCCTTCCTTTGGGGCCGCCTGCCAATTTTACATAGTTTTTACCCCTTGGGCGTTCTGCAAATTTTTCTGTTACTGCTATGTAAATACCATTAACTCATGAATAAAAAATATACGTGGAAAGCAGAGCCTGAAAACACACTCACAGGTCACCTGGGGCCCCGGGGGTCGCTATCAACACAACCGTGCCTGGAGCTATGATGCAAATCGCACATGTTCGAAGTGTGTGCTGTCAAAACGGAATTCACAACTATTTTGCCAAGTTAGATAAAAATGCCTGCCAGCTAAAACCTTTAACATTTCCACTGACTGTGAAAATTACAGCGCATTTGGCTTTCTAGTGCAGGCGCTCTCGGAGCTGAAACTGGACTCCAAGTGTATCTGCTGACGCTGCACACCGCTCACAGCCTGGGCTCTGCTGGTTTTGAAATACATATTTTCATTGGTACCAGGCATATAAAACCTGCACAAATGTTTCTTTCTCACAGCACGCATATGCACATATCAGCGCTTTCTCATTTCTCTTTTACATACACAAACATATATCTGGGTACACAGGCACAAGCTCACTCACTCAGGCAAACACTTGTCTTGCTCAGATACACAAGTTTGAGCGCACATAAATATATACAATAGAAGCAGCACAATAGCATATATGAATATGTCCACACACATGGACACATCATGGTCTCTCTTTCATACGCACACGTGAAAACATATGCGCACACTTAGCGAGCAAACACTTGTCTTAGACAAGTACCCATTCCTGGCTCTCCTCCATACACATACGTGTACACACGTGTGCACGCTCGAACAAGCACACACTTGTCTTACACAAAAACTTCTGTCGGTCTTCCATACACACACGTGTATAACACGCGCACATTAAAGCAGGCACACACCTGTCTCTCTCAGGCACACACGCACACAAACTCACGCACGCATACATACAACACCGTTTGTGCTACGTAAATTTGAAAACGGTAGCAGCCCCAACAAACCATGTATGTGCAGGTCTTAGCCGAGCTGGGCTCAGAAAATACTTCGGACAGAGGATTACCTCACTGACGGCGGGCCCACATGGCAAGAGGCATTCGCCTATGAAAGTCCTGTTGTCGACAACTTTAGCTCGGCTCAGTCCTGACCCTTAGACATCGGACGGAAACCTAACCACGAGGGGCACATCAGCACAGAAATAGGGGAACCCTGTAAGGCCTGAGCTAGGCAGACCCTCATCAGGGACGCACCCTCAGTGCACTGACATGGCAAAGAGACAACATAACAACGACAGACAAAGCACCGAAATCAATACATAACTATCACGATTCAAATGGAATGAATGTTATAACCATATAATGAATCAGATAGATACACATTGTACTAAACCTCAGTAGAGACAATTCTCTGTGAAAATAAAAATCTAGTTTATATGGAACAAACGAAATCTAACTTAGAGAAGGAAAGGGGTTTCTCAGCACACCGCACAATTTACAAGAAAATAATGTAGTGGCATGAGTGTTTTGGGAGCACTAGACTCAAAAAGTAAATACATTCGCTAAAATGATGTTTAAAGTTGCCCAACTAGCAGGAGGGTTTTTTCTGGTAGCCAGTCAGAGGATGAAGTTTGCCTTAAGCCCACTTACCATCGAACAGTCCTAGCAATGATGAAAAAAACGTGGTATCTGCTCACAAAATGCCAGCAGTACTCCAAAAATTCTGATGCCTAACATACATAGTTTACTACGTATGACAATGCATTTTCTAAGTACTGTATGTAGGTTTTTAAACCAGACCTTTTTGGACACGGATATGAATACAAGTGATATTGTCATTTTAGGTCTATCTGTGACTCTTGTTCCATACCATAATACTAAAACTGTGGCACTGATCCTCAGATCGCTGCTCACAGAATAACTGAATTCAGCCTTAGTGCCGTATATATAGTTTGGTGGAGGGGGTACTCCATGATGAATGTGGCGCCTGACTCAGATATATTAAAAGTGTATTGTAGCCTATGGTATCTGTAATACTGTGGACAGGATGTGCAACAAGTTTGTGATGGAGTAACCTGGCCGCCAACTTCTAAATATTGACCTTGTACTTTCTACAATTCCAAGAGGACCATTCTGATCACCATTTAAAGAACCCCTCGTTCAATCCTATCATATATTAGCAGTAGTACTCAAAGTTTATTTCCAGAGAGTGGCCAAAAATAAAATAAAACAAAAGATACACAAAATATATACCCAAGAACATCATCAAAAATGTTAGAACAAAATAGCTAAAATCCTAGCTCCTTCTCAGAATAGAAAAAGGATTGTGCCATAGTTATTAAAGTGCAACAAAATATGTACTGTGATGTGTGCCAACATTCATGATCAGCTGGGTTTTGAAAATTACGTTGATAATAGAAAGGCATTAAGATTCTCATTAATGATTACTTTTTAAATTACGATTTGGAAATAAAATAAATCATTTAGCAGCTACTAGGGATAAGGATAAAAAAAATATACATTTTTCCATGAAAGTAACACAAACTTTGACCCTGGAAATAATAATAATGCTGAGTTTGCCTAAATGCTAAAAATGCCCCGCTCATTGTTTTAACACCTAGGAGTGTAACTCTGGGCATAGTTTGCGTAGTAGCGCTACGCGTAGCTACGCAAAGTGCACTTCGCACTACGTGAGCTAAGCGTAGCTACGTGAACTGCGTAGTGCGGTAGGGAAAATGCTGTTTGCACTGTTTGCACAGTGCCGAATGCTTGTCCACACTGTGCAATCATTGACAACCGTATCTTGCACAGTGCAAGCAGTCGTTTCCTGCCGCTTGAGTAGATTTGTACTCGAGCAGCAGCTTTCTCAATGTGGACTGGTAGTTTCTCATCGCGAGCGGTCACAAGCAAGGGCGACCACTTGCAATGAGAAACCTGACCTCCCCGCGTTGAGAATCTCGCTGGGAGGTTTATTTCCACGCTCACGATTGGCAGCTTGATGTTGCTGATCGCGAACGAAGAAAAATACTTGTCTGGATGTTGATTTTGACCAATCGAGGTCGCCAACTTGATGTTGAGAACCCAGAGCAACAAAAAATGCCCGCTACGCTACTCTACTTGTTTTTGCACTGTGCTACGTGCAATATGCGAAGCGCATAGTAGCACACTCTAGTAGTCCTACGCCCAGGGTTAGACTATATCACATTAAGCGAGCACTGCAAGTGCTAATGAAAGACACAGTCTCTGCCACAGTCTTGGCTCGATGCTATATTAAAGAGTAGCATCATTTTAGCACAATAAAATACACAAAGCAAAATATACAAATAAAACCTTACAGGACATAACTCAAAAAACAAACTCAGTCAAAACAAAACGCAGCAACCACACACCACATCAACTCTGCATTGCAGTAATGTAGCACAAAAACAGAGTACATCACCAACATAACAAAATGCCACACAAATATGCACACATGTACTCATCACATATTATCACCTCCAAAAACTCCATTCTTAAAATGGTGGTTTTCAGACCTGGCATTTTTGGCAGGTGTATTCACAGACTTTTTGCTTTGTGGCCTCCTGTTTCTGACCCATTTTTCGTTGGTTTTAGGACTCTGGGCACTTCACCACTGCTAATTAGTGCATATGCTCTCCATGTAAATTATTTTATGAATTGGTGTTTCCATGATTTGCTTATCTGATTTACAACTAAGTCCCTAGTAATGTGTACTTGTGTGCCCAGGGCCTGTAAATCAAATGCTACCAGTGGGCCTGCAGCACTGGTTGCGCCACCCACACAAGTAGCCTTTCAAGGGTGTCTCAAAACTGCCACTATAGTGTCTGCGTGAGGTTTTTACTGCCATGTCGACCTGACAAAGGCACCCACTCACCGGCTCCCAACCTTCCCTCTTACTACAGGTAGGCCCAAGGTAGCCCCATGTGAAAGGTAGGACATGTAGTAGTGTGTTTTACATGTCCTGATAGGGAAGTACTGCCAATTCTGCTGTTCACTTTTGAAAGGCTGTCTGTCCCATAGGTTAAAATAGGAACTGCCTGGTAACATCTTACAAGAGTAACTTTCAGTTGGGATAAGATGGAGAAATGGAGATTAGATTCCCTAGGCTCATAATTTAACAACACATCTTTTAGTAAATGTGTTTTTTAAATTGTATGTTTGAAAATGGCACTTTTAGAAAGTAGCCATTTTCTTGTTTAACCATCCTTTGTGCCTTAGAATGTGTGCGTATTCATGGTGCGGTTATGGAGCGACGGGAGCTGGGGATGTGTATTCACTCTACACAGTTATAAGGGGGGTTTAGGTGTATCGTTACTTTCCTGGGTGACTCATAGCCAGGCTGAATAGACCTTTCCGCATTTAGGGTGGTGGGAGGAGTTTTCACTAGCACCTGAATAGGCTGTGTCTGCTCTGTACAATGCTGTCTCCACAGAACATGTTTCTACTGAGCAAGAGGGACCTGCTGCCTAAAACTTAATAGGGAAAAATTGTATAAATATTGGGTCCCTGACCCTAGGAATTTAAGATTACTGCTGAACTAAGAAACCTACCAGGAAGAAGGGCTGGAAAAGCTGTAAGGAGGAATTGCCACTTTGCTGCGTGCTTTGTTGTGCTAGCCTGCTACCTGCTGCTTCTGTCTTGGGCAGGGACGTTCCTCCTCCTGCTGTTAGAGTGTTAGAGTTTTCTCCAAGAGCTTGAAGGAGAGCTTGCCTCCTGTTGGATGTTTCAGGGAAATGAAAGACTTCATGAGAACCCATTTGGGCTAAGGAACCTGTCATCAAGAAGTAAAGTTTGCCTCCTGTTGAAAGTTTCAGAGAAATGAAAGACTTCATGAGAACTCGTTTGAACTAAGGAACCTATCAATATAAAGAGCTGGATAAGCTGTGAAGAGGACCTGCTACTTTGCTGTGTTGATCTGTAGTGGCTGCTTCTGACTTGGACAGTGAAAGGACTGGATTGGACTTCCTGCAACCTATTTTCCTGAGTTTCTCCAAGGGCTTGAGGTAGGGCTTGCCCCCTGTTATAGAAGCCTCAGAAAAAGGAAAGACTTCAAGATCATCTGCTACCAGCACTAGGAACTGTGTGTTTTGTGCTGCAACAGCAGAAAAAACAACCTAACACCATCAACGGCACTGCTGCTGGCTCCGTGACCTGTTGCCACCGCAGACAGTATCACCCCGCTTCGCACTGCAACTTGGTCTCACTGACAACAATGCCCGCTGCCACCACCGAGCTGGTGCTAGAACCACGACCTGAGGGCACCACACTTCGAACCGCCTCACTTCACATCGCCACCCTGGTATCCCAGACACCGCCACTTCACGCCAACATCGATGGCGCTGCCAGCACTGTGGCCTGGGGGCACAGCTTGTAAGTTCCTCAGTGTACCGCCCCATCCTACACCGCAGCCATGGCCCACCGACGCCGGCGCCATCAACTCCAGATCATCTACCAACTAAAGCGCTTCAGCAAAGATGATGGCACTGCTTGTACAATGAACTGCCAGGAATGTATGCCGTTACAACAGATACATTTACAATGCATACATCGCAACATCTCTTACAACACATACATTTACATCACATGCCATTGCAACGAATTTTTTAAAATAACACTTGCAGGGCATTCCATTATACCGCATTATACCTTTACAACGCACACTATTACAACGCATACCATTATATTGCATTTAAGGTAACTGTTGGATAATGTAGGGGTAAAAATAAATACTATTCTAAATCCAGGGAGTACAACAGTAGGGTAAGTGTTGAATAGTGTAGAGGTAAACATTACTATTCTAACTCCAGGGGGTGCAACAGTAGGGTAAGTGTTGGATAGTGTAGGGGTACTATGCATTGTAATGGTATGCGTTGTAATGACATGCGATGCACTGCCTGCGTTGTAGTGTCATGCGTTGTAGTGTCATGCGTTGTAGTGACATGCAATGTAATTGCTGCGTTGTAGTGACATGCGTTGTAAAGGATGTTGCAATGTAATGACTGCATTGTAAATGTAGTGCGATGTGATGACTGTGCCATAAAGGTTCTTTACCACCTGCCAGCACTGCAATCAGCACTGCCTGTTTTGCACCGCAGCCCTGGTATCACCGACACCTAGCCGCTGCCTGCATCGCGATGTGAGGGCATCACGCGCCTCACTGCTGCACTTCGCACCGCAGTCTTGACACCTGCTGAAGCCGGCATGCCTGACTTTAACCTCACGGAGTTTGATCTGTAACATGTGTAACTTTAAGGGCCTAATGACTCCTACCCCGACCTCCAGGACCGACTCCTGCTGATGCGCCCTCTACGGAGCTCATTGCAAAGTCCACGAAGCCCTGCATTTCATAGGTACTCTTTGTGGGTCTCCCTGAGAGCGAAGCTGGCCACAGACACCGTGGTTGGCCTCAACTGTTGAATTTGTTTGTTCACGACGCCGTGGTAGCCCCGAACAGAGCTATCTGCTACAAGGAAATGTATTTAAATCTATTTTTGCAATCTTTTTATTTTGATTATTATATGTTGGATTTTTATTATTTTTGTCTTATTGTACACAGATAAATGTGGGCTGTTTTGCTAAAACTGGTGTGGTGTATTTCTGTATTGTTTTCACTGAATTACTGTATGTTAGGTGCAAATGCTTTACACACTGCCTCTGAGATAAGCCTGACTGCTCATGCCAAGCTACCAAGGGGGTGAGCAGGGGTTATTTTAAAAGTGCAAAACCCTTATGCTGACTAGAAGGAAGGGTCCCTACTTGGACAAGCTGCAAACCGCTGCCAACTAGGGCCCCCATTTTCTAACCGTGGTAAAAAATGTTTGGAGCAAGCACAGCCTTGACTTATCAACAAGGACATGAAATAGCACCAGCCTGAAATTAGTATGTGATCCGTTCCCAGCAACCACTTCTTCTGACAGGGAGTAGAAGCAGGGCAGGCAAAATGATAATGAGCCTCAATTTCATGAGAATCCTTGTAATAAGCACATTTACAAAAAAAATCTGAGTGCTTGTTTATCATGGTAAAATGGGCCATTGCTAGTCTACTCTATCTTCCTTGGTTGTTGGAGGGGGATAATACATGACAGCTTGAAGGATTTCTTGGAAAGAAACAATCTGGTGAGATATTTTTTGGCAGGGATCAGACCCGGTCTGAATCCGTCCACATGGCCCAGAGCAATGAGCTTCAGCTGGAAGCCTATAATAATGTGCCAGTGACTTAATACTATTGAAGCCCTTCGGAGTATTTAACACTCTTGGCATAACTTACATTTCGTGAAGTAGATGTTCTCTTACTTTAAACTATTCACTCAGTTACCCCTAGGATGCGTTCAGGCTCAGGACCCAGTTTTTTGACCATGTGAGCCAAATAGAAACAGGATACAGTTTCAGGACAAACCTTTTTAAAACAATTTGCACTGAGACCATAGTATTTATTTATTTGTGGTTTACTGTATTATAGATAAGACCAAATAGCACAGTACTTTTCAGGATGAAATGTTATTCTGTTGTAGAGAAACAAATTTACTGTGAATAGTGTCTATAAAAAAGTAAATCATGCAGTAGGTAAGAGAGCATGGGTTACGGCTGGTAGAACCAGCGGTGCCATGCGGATGATAGTTCATGAGCTGCAGTGTCAATCTAAGACTTTTGAACTTCAACCCTCCTGTTTCTGAACATGTTTTGTTGGCTTTAGGACTCTGGGTACTTTACCACTGCTAACCCATGTTAAAGTGCTTGGGCTCTCTCCTTTAAACATGCTAAAAATGGGCTTATACCCAACTGGTACATTTAATTTACTTATAAATTCCTAGTAAAGTGGTACCACATGTACAGAGGGCCTGTAAATCAAATGCTACTAGTAGGCCTGCAGCACTTATTGTGCCATCCACTTAAGTAGCCATTTTAAACCTGTCTCAGGCCTGCTATTGCAGCGTGTGTGTGCAGTTTTTAATTGCCATTTCAATCTGACAAATTAGCCTTTTGATATGCTTAAATATTCTTTTTTAATACATATAAGTTATCCCTTGGATAGGCCCTAAACGCCCCTTACGGCAGGGTGTAATGTATTTAAAAAGTTGGACGTGCCATTTTAAGTTTTTCATATCCTTGAAGTGAAAAACTCCCACATTCCATTTTCATTATTGCAAGGCCTACCTGTCTCCATAGGTTAAAATGGGATAACCTCAATACACTTAATAAGTGATAGCTTTTGATTGGGAGGCAAGTCATGGTTGGTGTTTGAGGAATTGTAATTTAAACCCTCTTTAACTGTAAAGTTGGATTTTAAGTCACAGTTCTGAAAATGCCACGTTTAGAAAATCTTTTTCTTGTCATAACCATTTGGTACCGGCAGCTTGATCCTGGGTCATATGAATAGGTGTAGTTGGCTGTTGAAATTCATGTATTTTTTTTTTTTAAACCTTTATTTGGAGACAAGCAAGGACAAAGGAAGTGCATACACGATACATACAGTCACATATGGCCATCACAGTGGTACGTCAGACTCGAAAAATGTGATAGAAACAAGTACAGGGTAGCATATCAGTCAATACATATAACCACATCGAAATGTACAATGCATATAAGAAAGCAATGATCCAGCTTGCACATACAAGCTAATAAGACAATACATTATGGACACACTCTATTAGCGCTTAGAGAATAAAACAAAGGAGAGTCAGATAGAAGGGCCAAGAGAAAAAAAAAATAAAAAAAACCTGACAGGGGTACGATCTCAATTCCCAACCATCCAATTGCCATAGGAGGAGCCACAGCTCCCAAAAGCTCGCAGTAAGAGGAAGCAGCCCAGACTTTCCCCCGATACTTGAGGATCAACAGGTGTAAAATGAAAACCCAGCCCACCATGCTACCGTCAGCCAACCCCAACACGGTCCTCATGTTCAGAATCAGAATCCTGCACAGCTCTAGTTAGGAGATACACCTGGAGCGGACTCCAAAAGTCCTTCGGTCTGCACCTGACAGGCATCAATTCAGAGTAGATATTATATTGGTCCTGACAGTATATGAGGTCAGTCAACCAATCCTGGAAGCGCGGTACCCTGCCACGACCCCAGCAACAAGCAACCCTACGCTTAGCCAGCAGCAGGGCCACGTCAACAAATCTACGATGAGGGGCAGGCACGTCCTTAGAATAACCCAGCAACAACACCAAGGGGTCAAATGTCACCCCATCCTCCGCCATAATCTGCAGGGCTTCATGGACCTGAGTCCAATATTCCAGCACCCCCGCACAACTCCAAGCCAAGTGCAGAAAGTCAGCGCCTTCTGCACGACACCTAGCGCATCTGTCATCCTCCGCTAAGTGAAACCGAACTTTCCTCGCCGGGGTGTAATAGTACCTCTGAACAAATTTGTAATGGATAATTTTAAGGCGACAACTGGAGGAAACATTGGCTGTGAGTCCACAGCAGTACTTCCATTGCTCGCCGTTAATAGGGGCTCCCAACTCAGCGACCCATTGCTCGCGCACCCGATTGGCCGGGACCGAACGCTGTCTGCGAATAGCACCGTATAATTTCGACACCAGGTGTCGCCCATCTGATACCAACAGCACGTGGAGGGGGAGGGTAACCTCCGGCTCCGAAGGGAAATCTGGTAACAAAGCGCGCATGCCCTGCCGCAAGCGGACAAAGTAGAACAGCTCTAAAGGGGAGCAGGCAGCCACTCCGGAGAAATGAGCCTGCGTACGGAAGGTACCTTCATGAAACAAGTCACCCCACGCAAGGATACCGAGCCGCCTACACATTCGTTGAAACCCCGTTTCCAGCAACAGAGACAAATCAGGGTGATAAGACAGAGGCAGGGCCGGCGAATAAAGAAAGGAGACGCCCAGCACTTGAGCCACCCGTTTCCAAGCATCCACCGTGCACGTCACCGTTGTGTGAGGCGTTTCCACATCTGACACCTTGCCCAGTACCATCCCCTCTAGTGGGAGTGGGTGGGCAACCCAATGTTCAGCAGCAATTTGGGGCATAAACGGCATGGGGCGCATCCAGTGATAAGCGTAATGCGTCTGAGCGCTAAGATAATAAAGCTCAAAGTCAGGGACATCGAAACCGCAATCAGAATAGGGTAATGTAAGGGTAGCCCAAGCCACCCGCGGCTGCTTGCCCCCACAGAACAATCGTATGAGCTCAGATCGAAGTCTGCGAAAAAAATAAGCACCAGGATGGTACGGAAGGTTTTGAAAAAGGTACAGAAAGCGAGGCAGAACTACCATCTTGATAAGTGACGCCTTGCCGGCCATGGATAGAGGCAAGGACATCCATCTAGTGACATCATCTGCAAGTTTACTAATAGCCACTCCATAATTAAGCCGAACCGTTTCTTCCCTATCCAATGACACGACAATGCCAAGGTACCGTAGCTCCGAATCACACCATTCCAGAGGGTAATCAAGGGGAAACCTAGCTACAGCAGGAGTGAGGGGGAAAAGTTGGGACTTCCGCCAGTTGATATGGACACCGGAGACACCCCCAAAAGCGACCAACTCTCGCAGGAGCGAATTAAGGTTGTTCTCAGGGTCTTTAACATAAAGTGTAACATCGTCAGCGTATAAAGAAATACCGACCTGCCGCTGAAGACAATTAAAGGCGCTCTGCTGGTGAAGCTGACGAATCCTGCAGGCCAGCGGCTCAATGGCAATGGCAAACAAGAGGGGCGAGAGGGGGCATCCCTGTCGGGTCCCCCTTGTGAGAGGGAACGAGGGGGACAGCACCCCATTCACCACCACCCTCGCCATCGGATCAGTATATAAGAGCTTGACCCATGAGATGAAGATCCGGGGGAAGCCCATCCGACAAAGAACATCAATAAGATAGCCCCACTCAACGGAGTCAAACGCCTTAGTGGCATCCAGAAAGATGGCGGCAACCGGGATATCAGGAGCAATGGTCGACACAAGCGAAAACAAGGTGCGAAGATTGTGGGAGGTAGCACGGCCGGGCACAAACCCCGACTGATCAGGTAGTACAATAACGGGCATGAGCTCGGCAAGTCTCACTGCCAAGACTTTCGCGAGAATTTTGACATCGCAGTTGAGCAATGAGAGGGGCCTATAGGAGCCCACATCCACCGGATCCTTCCCCGGCTTGAGCAGCGACGTAATGGCAACCTCCCGCATGGAGCACGGCAGCCGCCCCTCCTCCAGGGACTCCTCAAAAACCTCGCGGAGAACAGGGGCCATGGTGTCCACATAACACTTATAAAATTCAGCAGGAAGGCCATTCAGACCAGCGGCCTTCCCGTTATTCAAAGACATGATGGCATTCCTGACCTCCTCCACCTCCAGGGGTCTACCTTAGAACGCTCGATGATCATCCGATAGCCAGCAGAGTGCCAGCTCATCAAGAAATCCGCCATACCGTGTCTCACCCGTCTGCTGTGTCGTGTAAAGGTGTGAGTAATGGTCAATAAAAGTCCGCTGAATCTCAGCAGTGTCCCGACAGCGAGTGCCATCAGGCGACACCAATTCCAACACGTCTGACCCATGCCTTGGATGCCTAGTAAGGGCAGCGAGGATCTTACCGGGCCGCTCCCCCTCACAGTATCGCCTCGCCGTCCAGTACTTTCCCCTATGTCTAGCCTCTCTAGCAGCCTCCTCTTCGTACTCGGAGAGTTTAGTACGGAACTGGGCCAGAAGATCGGGATCAGAGTCAACCTGCATCCTGCGTTCTAAGTCTCGCAAGTCAGCTTCCAAGCCCTCGAGGGTCCGAACAATGAGTTTAAGGATTCCACAACTTTTAGAAATAGTGACTCCTCGGATCGTAACCTTGAACGCCTCCCATATAACCTCGACGCTGTCAACAGAGCCCTTGTTTCTAGGGAAGAACGCCTCTACCTCCTCGCCAAGCTCCTCCTTGAACAGCGGGTCAAGCAACGCAGTCGGAAAAAGGCGCCAAGGCGGGCGCGGCCTATGCAGCCTGGGGATGGATAGAGCAACCTTCAACGGACAGTGATCAGAATATGTACGAGCCAGATGTGTAGCCTCCGGCAGGCCAGCCACCAACCCTCTAGACAAAAACACATAGTCCAGTCTCGCCCATGAACGAGCATGTGTAGTGTAATGAGTACCCTCCTTAATGGCAGGGTGGGTGTACCTCCAGCTGTCGATCAACCCAGCCTCCTCCACAATCCCACGCAGTACTTCCCTAGCTTGCACATTATACTGAGGGCTCCCTTCCGATCTATCCGACTGGGCATGCAATGCAAAATTGAAATCCCCCCCCACACAATGTAAGTGGCATCCACAGCAAGCACATGACCCCACAACGTAACGAAAAAGGTTGGCGTATCGACATTAGGAGCATAGCAATTAACAAACAGTACAGTGTTCTGCCCAAGCCGCCCCCACAGTAGCACATAGCGCCCCTCAGGGTCCCCCATAGATCCCAGTTCTTGAAATATGAGCGATCTTTTAACTAGGATGACAACCCCACAAGCATAAGAAGAATAGGAAGCAAACATCCTGGCCGTAGCCCACCTCCCACCAAAGCTGGGGGAAGGGGCGGGGCGCAGATGCGTCTCCTGGAGGAGGGCAACATGAATAGCATGCCTGTCCAAATACTGGATCACACTGCGACATTTCCTGGCATCATTAAGTCCCCGTACATTCCATGACACAATCGATATCTGGTCTAGAACAGCAGTCGACATTAGCCAGTTTCCGGGCCCCACAGGACCCAATAAGCACATACGGAACACCCAACTCCCAGCAACAGCCAGCGACAGGACCACACCCTAGGGAGCAGTCGTCCTCCCACATACACTCCACACACATCCCAGCCATCTCCAAACCAAACAACCAGAACCACAACAACCCCCCCCCCAGCTGAACCATCCATGCAACAAGCACTCAGCAAACACTACGCACAGCACGCAGCCAATCCAGCCCATGCGGCCCGCACCTCGCACACGCGTTCCTCGTGCAAAGCACTCTACGCCACGCGGCTGCCAAAGATGGCGGCCGTTCCTTCCGGGCACAAGGCGGACGGGGGCAAGGGCCCCAGGAACAATTCCGCAGAGAAGATAAATAGACCAGCCTAGGTAGCGGGCACGGAGCCGCGCCTGTGCGAACAGACAATAGCAGCAACCCCTGAGGCCTGGGCAAGCAAGAGTGGTCAGCTTCATCCCCACCCCACCCACCCACCTGATGCCACCCCAACTATCAGGCCATGCGCACCCCCTCCCCCCCCCCGTTCCCCAACACACATCCAGTCAACCAACAAAGGACTAGAATCCAAACCAAAGATACAAGTGGGGCACACCCTTCGGGGAACCTTCTAGAGGTGCACGATACCACTCCCTCACACCACACCAGTGTCCGAGCCAACGAGTGTCAAACGGCCCCAGGCGCAGCGCGGGGGGGTGGGTGCCCAGAGCGCGACACCAGATGGCACCATCCTGCGGTTCCACACCGACCCCAAGAAACAATACGTACACTCTCACCTCAGGCAAGACACGACCACCGCACCAACAAAAAATAAAAGCGGATACCAGTTAGGCCACCAATGCGGACAAGGAAGTCAGTAGAAGTCAGTGTAAAAGACAGACGTCCGGAATGTTCCAACACCAGAAAAAGAGAAACAAAGACCAAAGACACCACAATCAGGCGACCTCCTCCTCAGCCGCCGAATGTTCATCCTCAGGGTCTCGATCGCCTCTCCGATCTGCAGCCGCTCGTTCGCGCTGGAGGCGCTTTGCAAAATCCTCAGCATGCTGTGGGTTGGTGAAAAAATGTTGCTTAGCCTGGTGCGTCACTCTAAGTTTGGCAGGATAAAGCAAAGCGTAGTCCACTTGTAGATCCCGAAGTTTCTTTTTCACCCCCAGAAACTTACGACGCTGGTCCTGCACCATCGGCGTGAAGTCGGGGTACATGGTGAAAGACACCCCATCGAAGGAGAGGGCCCGATTAGTGCGGGCAGCCTGGAGGGCAGCGTCCCGATCACGGTAGTTTAAGAGGCGCGCGATGATGGGGCGCGGTGCGGCCCCAGAGGCCGGCCGAGGTCCCAGTGACCGATGCGCTCTCTCAACGATGAACTGGGACGAGAATGCTTCCGCCCCAATGGCGCCCACCAGTAGTCTCTCAACATAAATTTCCATTTTGCCCACATTTGTGGACTCCGGCACACCTACAATGCGAACGTTATTGTGCCTACTCCTCGCCTCCAACTCCTCATTCTTAGCGGCAATAACACGCAATACATTGTCCATTCTCGCCAGTTGGGTGGTATGGGTGGCCGCCGTGTCGTCGTGGTCCGAAATGCGCTGTTCCGCCGTTGTCAGGCGCTCCTCATGCACGTCCAGCTTCTGGACGACCGCATCCATGCGCGACGATATCTTGTCCACCTTGTCCACTATCGTGGCAAACCCCTGCCTCATCTCCTGCATCATCTGGGTAAAGTCCGGTGGTGGTGGCTGCGGCACGCTATCAGCGACAGGCGGGGGGGGGGAGACCCCGAAGTCCCAGCATCCTGGAGCAACCGCGTACCCCTCCTAGCTCCTCCAGAGTCAAAGGACAACTTGGATTGTTTAGTGTCCGGCTTCCCCATAATGGTGTGCTAGTAGGGCAGCGGGGGACTGGAGCAAATGAGAATTAGGATGTAGGCCGGACACAGGGCACGGACAACAGCCGAAACCGTGGGGGCACGAGCAGGCCAGCGCGCCCCGCCACTCCCATCGACTAAAAGAGGGCCGTCTCCGCTCCCAGACCCAAGGAGCGATTCCCCAGACAACCAGAAGGAGATCCGCTATGACTCCGTGAGCAATGGTATCTGGACAGGCAGATGTAGGAGCCAAGAGAGCAGTCCAATGGCACAGAAGTAACAAGCAGCCTGCCCGGCCAGCGAGCGGGCCCGGTGAAGAGGGGCAGAGCAGGGCCTACACCCCACGTGCAGAGCCACGGGCCGGCATGAATGATGACGCCGGGCTGAGGGACACCAGACCTCCAGAGAGCAAGTCGGGGAAACTTGGAATCCTCGTAACTTTGGCCAGCAACCTCCGAAAGGCCCAGGAGTTGGACCGTGGGTGGTCAGTCGGTATCCCAGTAGATCTATAGGGTCAGATCAGGGCGCATCAATGGTAATCAGGATCCCCAGACGGATAATAGCTCCGGGCAGCAGGAGACTCACGACAGTGCGGCCATTCTGCAGTGCGCCCTCTAGCGCCCCCCAATTCATGTATTCCTCCCAGATAGCATCACATTGGAATGTCTGAGTGGTGGCAGGATGGCCATTCTGGCTTAATAGGGAGATGGAGGTGTCACCTATCACACTAGCAATTCAAAAGCCCCAGCCCAGCTCACACACAAAGGACTTCACACTAGCCTGTTGTGCCCCCTAACAGACTGGTACCACGACAGGGAGGCAGGACACTCTAGATAAGATAGCTCTGAAGTGAGAAACTCCAGAAACTTCTCCCACTTCAAATTAGGCGCCCGGTATAAAAATGGGATGCTGAGACCGACTCGTCAGTATACTTCTTGACCTATGGATACTATAGGACACCCTGCTGCTTGAGGACTGCCCTGCTTTCTGAGAATGAAGACATGACCTGATCCCCTAATTCCAGGCAGAGTGACTCCATGGGTCAGCTGACAGACCTCCTGTTCTGAGATACAGGGACATAACAAGTTATAGAGACCCCCTATATCTGCTCAGTTGACCTGATGCCTGGAGCTGCAACTGAAATTGCCTGAGCCCTCTTTGCTTCTGCAAGAGTGAAGGCCTGATACCGGATCCTTCGCTGGATTAGAGTGCACTCCTCTGCCTTGAAACAGAGAAATCATCAAGTTTTGGGCTCTTTACAACAGCAAACATGCCAGTTCACACCAAGATCTTTCTGCCTGGCAACGCAATGCTTCAGTGAACCAAACTCTTCATGCTACAACAACCACCAGCAACGATGGGAAACTCACAATCTACACTTTACATTACAGCAGAGACAGCCCACAGTGACAGCCAATGAGGCCCTCCAGCAATGAACGTCTGCGATATTCGTCAGGATGTTTGCGCTACAGCTACGATCATCTACGATGCCCCGCTTGCTCTGCGCTACAGTGTCAACAGCCTGCAATGCTCTGCCTGCTTGTCGCTGCTTCCTTCAATGCAAAGGGAGGTTTTTGCTCTGGAAAAGAAGGTAACTTTTTCAGTGGGAATAATCTAGTCCTTGTATCCGGCTTTCCCTTTATTGCTGCCGGCTTTCACCCGGTCTCACAGGACCAGATAACTAGCACTTTGTGCTTTTAGGTGCTATACTTACCTAAAACCTTTGAAATTGCTTATCTCCGGTTTTATCCACTGGATTCTTGTTGTTTTGGTGTCAAATAGTTGACTATATTTCACTCTATTTTCTACATTAGTGCAGTATATTTTTTGTCTTGTATTTTCACGTTATTACCTTTTGTGTGCTGCATAAATACTACACACACTATCTCTAAGTTAAACCTGATTGTTTTTGTGCCAAGCTACCAGATGGTTATGCAAAAGGTAACTAAGTAACTGTTTCTGGTTCACTCTGACAAGGATTATGGCTGTTGCTTCTTGACCAACAACCCAATGTCTCACAGGGAGTCTAAGAAGCACTAAGTTAGAGCCACAGTTGGCATGAGAGTTTAAGGTAAGAGTGCCACTGAAAGAGTAAGAGTTTGCATTTAGTTTTGAATGATTCAGAGTAGGAGAAAATCTTAACTATGGTGCTACGGATAGAGTAATATATAATTGGTGCACTCTCAGAATAGCATTGAAAGACAGTCCTCATCATTTAGAGGATGGGGCTGTCCAGTAAGGGAGTTGGCATTTCTGAGTGATTGTAAGCAACTTGAAGATTCATCGACTCAGTGGTCTTGCTAGTGGTCTTGCTAGTGGTCTTGCTAGTGTTTTCGTTAAGTATCATCACACACAATGTCTGCTTCGCTGTCTCGGCTTCTGCTGAGTTTTTTTCCCCTATTAAGACAGGGGCTCCCGTCATAAGTCCCATAGCAGTCTTAGGTTTGATAACGGACCCCCCCGCAGGTATACCTGGTTCGTCGTGTTTCGTTGTTTTGCCCATCCTGCCGGTTCTAGTGGAGCGGGTTGCCTGTCGTGAGGTCATCAGCGCGGCAGCAGCGAGTTAGCCTGAATCCGCTAGCAGCGTGCGAGGAGGCGTCGTCTGATCCTCAGCAAGTGCAGGCAGCTGTGCGAGGGTTAGTCCGAGGCCCGCCCTGTAGCCCCTCAGACCGAGCACTCGAAGGGAGTCGGTGTTTCGGAGTCTCCAAATCGGCACCAGCCCTCTGCACAGATGATGAATGAATTGTAGCATCCAGGCTAATCCACGGCTCCGGTCGCAGTGTCCCTGAAGTAGCAAGTAGGCGCTGTACAGAAAATGCCCTTACATTTTGATATCGCTCCGATATGCTTAGAGAACGCCGCTCGTGTTCACAGGCATTCAGAGTATTGCAGAGTCGCTTTGTGCGCTCTCCCGGCTCTTTCCCAGCTCTTTTCCTCAAAATTCTCCCCAAAGTGCGATATGGAGCGACTCCATGCAAGCTCCTTCACTCGGCGGCTTCAACCCGCCATCTTGCTCCGCCTAACCTGCTTGCAGTTTGGAGTGAAAACAGTTGTGTCGATGAATCTTCAAACGGGGGATATAAATTCACAGATTTAACAGAACTTCTTCTCTCCAAAAGATCTAGCTGAGATAGGCATCAAAAAATCAAACAGTATTGGAAATACAACTAAAAATACCCACAACTTAGACTCCAGGTCAGCGAAGGATAAAGAGAAAAATCAACTTCAAAGCGTAAACGTTGATAAAATCGATAAACCAAACACCCATGCCAATAAATACTCTATTCCGATAACTGATGGGGTTAACGTTATGGACAGAGATGAAATAACTCTCTCTCGATATTGATACTACTGACTCTGCTGATGGAGATATCTCTAATACTGATCACATTGATAATACTGCCAATCCTCAGATATCAAGCCTAAATCTGGGAAACGATACTGAAACGAGCATATTAACCTGCAACTCATCGCTCAACCAAGAGATTGAGACTGAGACAGCCATGAGTAAAACTATATTTGAGAAATCAGGGGCGGACAACCTAACTGCAAAGAATGATATGCTACTAATCGAGGAAAATGAAACAGCGGAAGAAAGCTCCAACTACGAATACGAATACGAACAAATCTCTGAAGAGGGCGAGCAAGAAAAGGAGATACCTCACAATAGAAACAATGTTGGACAAGCTTCTATCACAAGAAAAGCAAAACTTAAAGCTAAAACCAAGCTAAAACCTACGACTCGCAAATCATTGACCAAAGACACGACCTCAAATAAAAAAGGGCGTATGGCCATTGTAGATGATAGCCCATTAAGGAAATGGATTGAAGCCAAAGGAGGAGTGAAGGGCATGGCGCTGAGGATATCTGGAGCAAGCTTTGACGACTTACATGTACATGACAAAAAGGTGCTCTCTAGACAAGAGAATATGGAAAACACAAAACTCAAACCAGATGCAACAACTTCAACAACTGGGAACAGCTTGATTACCAACAAAACTATAACTGTTATACAACTTACTGCACCAAATACTTCGATAACTCCTTTATCTGATAACTCGACTAAGCAGTCGGATATAGGAGAGCTTGTCGATTCACCTACCGTTCTAATAGAAGCTAGCACAAGGTCAATACCGATTGAAGCCGACATCCACCCACTGATGGTTTCAAATGATGCTTCTTCTGAAAACACGATGGAGACAATGACTCTAAATTCAAGCCAGATCACACGGGTCACCAATGCCTTGACTCCAACACTAGAACCCAGTCCAAGGATGAACCAAATACAAAATTCAATATCCGGGCTTGGGGAAGAGACTTATAATCAAACTGATAATATCTCAATGGGTCTAATTATGCAAACTCTTATGGCTCAGAGGCAAGAAAGCCACCAACAACACTTACAACTGAGAGAGGACAATATAAAAATACAGGCCGTTATGAGTGAAGTTTGTCAGAAACTTGGCAGAGTCACACAAGAGATGGAGGACTTGAAGCAACGAGTGGTGGGAGTCGAAGAAGGAACCTCACTCTCAGAAGAAACTACGAGAACTCATTCAGCCTGCATTTCTCAACTAGAAACCAAGGTCGAAGATTTAGAGAATAGGGCACGCAGACACAATCTAAGACTTTTTGGGGTCCCCGAGGGCGTCGAAGGGGGTGACCCCCGATCTTTTGTTGTGAAACTTTTCCAAAAAGCTTTCTGCGACCTTTCTGACTGGGATTGGGACTCCCAACTCCAACGGGTACATATATTACCCTCCTTTCAAAGGAATCAAAACAATAAATTCCCTCGCCCTTTTCTAATCTACTTTGGAAACTTCTTATTAAGACAAGCGGTTGCTCTCAAAGCTAAAGTAAATAACCCAGTCACTGTAGACAACATTACTTTTTTTGTACGCTCCGATCTGTGTAAGGCTACAATGGATCGGCGATGGGAACTCCGCAAACTAATAGACTCTTTCAAAGCCATTGGTTGCACTGTGTACTTACAGGAACCTGCTCGCCTTAAAGTCATTAGGAATGGCCAGTCACTATTTTTCACGGACCCAGATGAAGCCATTAAACACTTGGAAAAACTCACTAGAGAGAAAGCCTAAAAAAAAATAAAATAAAAAAATGTGTGAAAAATATCTAACTAGAATTAACTAGAATTTACAAGATATAAATTTAACACATGTTTATTTGAAACCCAATTATTAATGGCGATGTATCTGGACTAGAATATAACTACTCTAAAATCTCTCTAGGGTTTCTTTCCTCCTCTTTTATTCTTTAAATTTTCTTCTCGCTTCTCCTATTGTCTTTTTTTTCTTTCTCTAGTTCTAGTGCACCTTTTAACACTTCTGAAAAGGAGTAGACTCCGTGCTCACAACTTCACTATGCTGCCCCTTCAGCGGCAGCAAGGGATAGAGGGGTGCTCCCCCCTGGGAGCCTTTCAGATGGGGGGCTGGTTGGGTGGGTTAGAATTCTCTGGGCGGGAAGGGGCTAAAAAGGGGAAAAAAGTTATTGCAAGAGAGAAAAGGGGGAAAACTCATTAAAAGTTGCTACAACACTAATGAATCTATTATGCGAAGGAGATTATACGATATTAATTTAAGATATGTTTTTTCTTAGATGCATGGTTTGGAACGTTGCCGGTCTTAACAATAAATGTAAAAGAAAATTGGTACAAGAAGAAATGAATTTATACAAACCACATATGGCATTTATCACAGAATCGCATATCAGATATCATGACCGCAAATTACTATCACAAATGGGCTATGACCTTGTTGTTTGCTCTACCATGGGTGCATCAATTCGAGGAGTTGCTATTTTGAAACAAAAATGGCTAAAAATGAATGTTACTAAAACTGTTGGCGATGATAAAGGCAGGTGGGCAATTGCCCAACTACAATTTAACCAAAAAAGCTATGTATTTTGTATTATCTATGGACCAAATGTTGATATTCCCAAACTGTATGAAAAATTGATTATTGAGCTACTTGATTGGGAAGGGGAATTGTTAATAATGGGAGATTTTAACTGCGTCATGAATTATGCTATAGATTCTACAAGTAAAGGAACTAGAAATAGAATGGCTAAAATGAGATCTGCTATAGAGGAACTAGCCAGGGTGCACAACTTGAAAGATGCTTGGCGTACTAAACATCCTACCACCCCCGGCTTTATATTTTATCCATCCCCACATCAAACTCTTTCTAGAATCGATATGGTATGGACAACAGCTAACATTCTAAAAAACTATGAAATAGAGATCTGCCCTAAAGTCACCTCAGATCATAACCCGATACTGTTTGAATTTAAAATTCTGGACTACAAACAAACTACCCGACAATTCACATTTCCCAAATATTTACTTACTGACTCTAAATTCATCCTTGGTATTAAGAACCACATACAAGAATATATATCATTAAATACTAATTTTACCACTCTTAACTATGTATGGGATGCATGTAAATGTAGCATCAGAGGCTACACACAACAATATATCTTTCGGGACAATGCTGAAAAGCGAGGGGTAGTAAAATCTGTCACAGCTAATATCCTAATAGCTGAACAACAACTTTCAGATGCTATTACTCAAGGCAAAACAAATATCAGAGATCTAAGTTTAATATTAGTTTCATTAAGAGCAGCATTAAAGAAGACTCTCAGGGAAAAATATAGCTGCAAAATGCACAATTATAAGCTTTCACAATATGAAGGGGGAGACAGGATTGGAAAAATTCTAGCTTACAAAGTAGCCGACAAGAAGGCTAAAACTACTATAAATATAATAAAAGGATTAGACTCTAAAAATTACAACGAACCAGAGCAGATTTTGGAACAATTTGCTAAATATTATTGCCATATTTACACCCCAGAGAACACTCCCACTCTAGAAGCAATAGAATTATATCTAGAAACACACAAACCCGAAATAAGGGACCAAGAAATACCTAATCAACTTGGTACTAAAATCTCTACTGAGGAAATAAGAAAGGCTATACAATCACTTCCCCTAGGTAAGGCCGCAGGAAAAGACTGCTTACCCATGGAGATCTATAAGATATGTGAACAAGAATTACTCCCTCTATTCCAACAGGTGATAGACTATATTGGGGAATCAGGAAGTGCTCCTATTTCATGGCGCACTGCTAAAATAATTTTCTTTAAAAAAAAAAAAAAACACCGGAAGAACAGGGATCATATAGACCAATTTCATTAATCAACCCCGACGCAACATTTTTTGCCCAAAAAAATCGTCTCGCCCCTATAATGCCCGATTTGGTCAACTGCCAACAACACGGATTCGTGGTGGGGAGAGACACCACTGCTCACATTAACACCGCGGTAACTGCTTTTGATGTTGCGTCCATCACTCATGCTCCACTCGGAATGGTCATGCTAGATGCAGAGAAAGCATTTGACCGAGTGGGGTGGGAGTACCTATGAGCAGCACTAAAGTCAACTGGCATACGGGGCCAATATCTGGGATGGATCCAATCTCTATATGAGACACCAACTGCTGTAGTTAGCTATCTTGGAAATAATTCAGATAGTTTTCTAATAAATAGGGGCACGAGACAAGGGTGCCCTCTTTCATCAATGCTATTCGCTCTAGCTTTAGAACCCTTCCTAAATGCATTAACAGCTCAGGAGTATATTACCCCAATCGAACATGAAGGCAAGTGCTTGAAAATCACCGCCTTCGCCGACGACATCGCCATATACACCACCGACCTGGTACAAGCAATACCCAATATAATTAAGGAAGCCATTGATTTTGGAAATGTCTCAGGCTATCGGCTAAATGTTAATAAAACTCATGTGATAGCAAATTATCAACCTGTACATCCAATAATAGGGCTATGCTCTAATGCTACCTACTTAGGGGTAAAACTTACCTCTAATATCGACAAAATTATTCCAATAAACTACGATCCTCTACTTAAAGATATTAATCTATACTCAAAAATTGGCACAAAATCCCCCTTAGCTTGATCGGACGCATTAATACAATCAAAATGAAGATAATACCCAAAATACTTTACCTTTTCAGATCCATCCCGCTACAATTAAACAAATTATACATCAAGAAAATAGAAAGCATCTGTAGCAACTACATCTGGGAATACAAAAAAGCCCGTAGATCATTGACAGCACTCAAATTGCCAATCGAAAAAGGGGGACTAAACTTCCCAGCTCTTAAAATCTATTTCTTTGGCATTTAACACATACGCAGTCTCTTGTCCAAAGAAGCTCCTCTATACTACCACCAATTCATGCTAGGGCCACAAAGCAATCAGTTTCTATTCCGGGTACATGACCCAAATTACTTCAAGAGAGTTAAATTCAAGACTGCCAGAGCAATCAAAAGAATTTGGGAACAAATTATGGACATTGATAAAATATCTTTTTTTAACGCCGAATTACCATTATCGGGGAACCCAGGGATGCCAAACATTTTCTCTGATGGTGCTTGTGCCCAATGGATTGATCAGGGTATTAACACCCTAGGGGATCTCTACAGCCCGGAAGGTTTCCTAAGCTTTCATACACTAAAATTACTTTATAAAATCAAAGATACTGCATATTTCAAATACATGCAGATGCAAGACTTCTTGATTAACAAAATCAAAATCGAAACAGTTGAGCGATCGGATATTCTCCAATGTATCTATTCGAATTACACTAAATCTCTCATTAGCAAAAGCTACACTCTTTTAAATAGAGGACAAATGGGTGACTGTGGGAAAATGTCGGATAAATGGACCAACAGGTTGGGTATTAATACCAACCCTAGCCAGATTGCGGGCTCACTTAAACAATTAAATCGGGTGGTGCATTCTTCAAATCTAAGATTACAATTTTATAGGACAATCACACAAATATCCTACACACTGCAAAGAATTGCTAGTTGGACCTCTCGTAATATTTCAAATGAACGGACCAAATGTTTAAAATGTAATAAGGAAGCTGCGGGCATAGAACATATGCTCTATCACTGTCCGAAACTCTCGACTTTTTGGCTAGGAATAACCGAGGTTCTTAACAAAAAACACATAATATCACCCGCTCTCTCCGCCCATTTAGTTCTGCTAGATATACAAGATATCAGTAGTAATTTCATATTTGCTTGCGCCAGGTTGGCAATTGCGCGGACCTGGATATCAACAGAACCCCAAGTGCTATGGAATGGTGGTATCTAATGCATGAAATTTATACCATGGAGCTTTCATTGGCTAAACTAAGAGGCCCAAAAGCACTGAAAGGAAGGGAAACCATATGGGGACATTTATGGATTAAACAGAGGATTTTATTGTGCGACCGGCATGCCAATCTTTCTCTTACTATTTCTTTTTGCTATGTTTTAGAACCTTGTGAATATTAATTTTGCAATCTCCTGTCTCTTCTTCTTTTCTTCCTTTAAACATAAAGACTTAAATTGTATAGATAACTATATTTATATGTACAACTAATGTGTTTTCAATATTGTGTTTCATTTCTCCTCTTGCAATAAATAAAAACAATAAAAAAAAAAAAGGGATTGTAAGCAACTTGATGGGAGCAGTTTCAGGGTCAGGTAGTTGGGAGTACCAGAGGGTACTGCTTTGTGAACAATGCAGGGTACTTTAAAATGGGAAACAACTCTAACAACGCGGGCATCACATTGTGATGCCATTACAACGCGGTCGTTACAACGACCGCGTTGTTACCACGCAATGCCATTACTACGCAAGTCGTTATATCGACTTGCAGTAGATGGCGTGCTAGCATTAGAAATAGTATAGTTTACTATTCCAACAACTTCCCTACTGTTACGTAGGCTGGAGTTGGAATAGTAAATTGTACATTTCTAATGTCAGCGCGCTATCTATTGCAAGTCAGTGTTATGACTTGCTTAGTAATGGCACCCAGAGTAATGGCTCGCGTTGTAACGAGTCATATTCCTTTAAAATTGTTGCTGGCTTCAATGGAACAAAAAAATTCAGGGTGATCATAATAAGTGAAATGTGATCAAATCTACTTCTCCCCGTTTCCTATTTTTGGTGTGAAACAGTTCGGGAACAATGATTTTGGGCTGTGTCGAAATGATGCCTAAGAAATCAGTAATATGGATCTCCTGATGGATGGAGTTCTGTTTTGTTCTTTTCAAGTACTTGCCGGTCCCATCCTCAAGCATTCATTTACTCATTTCCCATCCTCAGATGTGTCCTGAGCCATCATCCAGAATGTAAATGTTGTGAAGCTATACTCACAATCATATTCTCTTCCCTTGATCACTAAACTGGCATGTGGGGATCACACAATAATGAGCCACTCAGCTGTAACAGCTACCGAATGCTATAAAAAGGACATTTAGCAACTGTGAAAAAGTGGATTATTAGTTGGGGTGGAGACTACGTCAACCTAAGTAATAATTTCACTAGTCTTGTTAGAACCAGTAAATGTTTCCCACATTAAAGCCTCTGGTAGCTATTGCGCAATGCAGGTAGGCTTAACGTATGAGAATGTGAAAAAGCATTTAGAAGTTCCAAAACAGTTATAAAGTCAAAAACGCAAACACAATAAAATCCCACAACCATATCATAAAAATTAAGCATATTTTAATGAACCAAATGACACCAAAACAACATAAATCCAATACCAGAGGGGCAAGAGTTTTAAAGTCCGAAATATAAATAGCGTAATAAAGTGCAAAGTGCCAACCGCAATTGGTCGCCCTAGATTGTGATGAGGGTAAGGATTTAGGCCAACCAGGAAGGAGAAGCAGTCTGACATCAGATTGGTCCTGGTCGAAAAGTTATCTCACAATTAGAAAATTTCTATAAAAAGTATATTCCTCAGTGGAGCAAATTTGCGGGTTGGATCTGAGAATTGGCTCGTCAACAAGGGCTTGACATAGGACAATGTGTTTATGAAGCTGTTGACGAAGGTGGGAAAATCTTCAGATTTTGCATCCAAGATGCTGCTCAACATCAGACCCAGTGAATATTTCTATTGTTGGACTGAGACTCTATTCCAGAAATCAGATTTCCTCAAGGGGGAAGGTTAAAGGCTATAGCCAAGCAGTGTTCGATATTGCTGTAGTGGAGGAGAAAGTAGCGGGAGCTGTGATGAAGGCAGCCCTACAGGTGAGGCACCCTCTGTGCATCAGCTGACAGATAGATCCCGGCCCCTTGAAATTTCTCCAGGCAAAGAGCTAGCAAAACGCTTTTCTAAGTCTCTGGTTTCCAGGTTTAGTCAGGTGGAGTATACACTGACACTAGCCAAGGTTTCCAGCACCTCAAACAGCACTTGGGGGTCAGGACTCACTCCAACAGAAGACACCAGCAGGGTCCAAGGCAGGTCAAGTTGAAACTAGTTAGCAGGAGTATTCCAGGAGAGTGGGCTTCTTGTTGCTTTTGTGTCCCTATAGCTTAACATGAGATCAGCCAACTGATACTTTGTCCTGGGTAAAAGTGGAAGCAGTTCCAGCCTCTTTGGTTTACCTACAGGTCTTAACAGCAGGTGCAGTCCATCTCGGTCCTCCACAGGTCCAGTAGCAATCTAAAGAGGGTGCCCAGGGGTGCCACATTTATACCTGGCACTAGCTCTCCTTAATTAGTAAGGAAAAAGTTCTCTGCAGCAACCCTATCCACTTTTGCAGCAGCTCTTGTTTCCCGGCAACAAACAATCCCACACTATTACATCCAACATAGCAGAACCTTTCTACCATTGTGTAGAACTCCATGTACCCACCTTCAGGTGTGGCCACGGAACAGCAAGAGTGGGCTGCCACCATGTCATGGACTCCTGTTGACTTCCCAGTCTAACTTTACCCTAGTCATTGGCCTTGTACATTAGGGCATATACAATTCAGCCATTATAACCTATATCCCATTCAATGGTGTCATAGGCCTTTCCAGTATCTAGTACAGACAAAGCATACTTCTCCTTTGCCATCATTGATGAAAATGACACGAGCATATCTACTCAGATTGTATTTGGTAGTTTGCACGGCATAAAATATAATTGGTCTGGTTGTATACAAGTTTAAATTACTCTCATCATCCTGTTCACCAGGGTCCTACTTGATATTTGCATGTCTGTGGAAATCAAAGACAATGGGGGATATGATGATCAGTCAGTCAGGTCTCTCTCGTTTTGGAGTTGTGACTAATATGGAATTTCTCTTAGGGTATGGAAGCACTTTAGTGCCCTCTTCTCTAGGAAAACATCCAACACATGCTCCAAATGCATGCATGGAAAACTGTGGAATAGGTCTGCTGTAAAACCATCACTTGCCGAGTCAATTGGCATTTGTAAAGTTACCTATTGCTGCTACAAATTCATATTTGGTCAGCGGGGCATCCAGTTCTCTCCTCTGCTTCTACGTAAGACTTGGATGTCCAATCCCACTGAAAAAAGCATGTATACCAACGCTATTCTCCTGCAGTAGTCTTGTATATAACATTTCCAAGTGACCGCCATCCTACCACTGCTTTCTCTAAGGCAATGATCACTGTGTGAGGCCTCTCAAAACCTTGCTGTTGTATTCAATCTCTTTGGAGTTTCCGCCTAAATATGATGTGAGTGAATTTGTCAAATCTTTGTTTCTAATTATTTCCAACCCCCATTATTTGCAGTTGTGTGACAGTCTCTGTCTTAATAGCAATTTTGTGCTCCAGATAGACTCTAGAACCGTATACTTTACTAAGGCATTCCCACCTCAATGCCAACTTCAGTGTTTCCCAGAACCACTCTGTCCTTTACTTCTCTCAGTGCAGTCACCATGCCTGCCTTTGTTCCGTCCTTAAGAGGCTCTCTATGAAACACACTATCCAATACTCAATAAAGGGCATATATCTCATATATATGCAGATATATATAAAGAGCATGACAGCTTTTAACATTTTCAAATAAAAACGTATGTGTTTCGTATTTCGCGAAATGTACTTTTTTATACACTTCTCGCTTCCATCTGTTTGCACATTTACAAGAACATGTCTCCACCAACTGGGACTAGGCTTTCCAACAGTGCCTCTATGGTGGGCACCAAATTCATGGTCACACATAAGATGTAGTGTCTTTGTTACATGAATTTGCCACCAAGGTAAGGTGCTAATGTAGTATTAGCTCTTCATTCTATTTTTCCATTCGAGCTATTACATTGCGTTGCTCGTAAATACCGGTCATTAACTTGTATAAATTTTGTCTCCATCAATCTCAAAGTCAGTTTTTTTGCTTACTAACCTAGCCAATCTCCTCAACTCTGGTTTAGTTCTTCGGATGCCCCCTTGTTCTCTTCATGATTGGTGTTAGTGCCTTCAGACATTCAGTCAATGAAAATTCTTCTGCTGCCAGCATCCACAATGTAGAATTAAGGTTGCACAACTTTGAAGCACCCCCCCCCCCCCTTGTCCCGAAGTCCACGAAAAATCCCAGTGCAAGCTGGCGAGTGGTGGGGAGGTTTAATAAAGGGCACAGATACCAGTTTACTCACATAATCCCATAAAAGAGGGAGATAAGGACCGCACACAGCCACAGACAGAGTAGGTTTGATGCTCCCACATGGCCATTGTGATTCCTCACGGCAGGGGTACTGAGGGAGCGAAATGGCAGGACGCAGTCTCAGACAGAATATATGAAATGCTCACACAGGGTCCTTAGGATGCCACATGGCAGGGGCCCTGAGGATCAGGCGAGGGACCAACAAGGGGTCCAGAGCAAGCGGACCGGCAGTTGCAGCACAGGGAGTCCTGACGGACACACGCTAAAGTCGATAGCAGGTTGAAGCCTGGACGATTCCACTCCCCCTCATCAATAAGCTGTCTGAGAGAACATAACAAAAAGGAATGTACAAAGATGATTACAAGGACAGTGAAAGTATATGATAACATGGATGTTTATGAATGACCATTAAAATTGCGAAATGTACAACCATGTTATGTTTGAATAAACTGTGACCTTTTAGGGCACCAAGCACGTTCTCAGTGGTGTAATTTAAAGGGCAAAATGGACGCAGTTAAAGTTGAGGGAGGGGGCGTGGCTTGGCCGTCTGCAAGATGGCCGCACTTTAAGTGGGCTCTGCCGGCCAAGCTAAACATCCGACAACATCCTGCATGCTGACAACACCATCTCGGCCACAAACCTGTTTTCCTGACGCAGCACTGCATGAGGAGTCGATCAGTGTCGCTCTGGCTCCCGGGCGACCCACTGTGTTTGAGTTCTGAGGCCCGTCTGCTGCGCTGGGCCTAATCGTGCGAGACGGGCCCTACCCGGCTCCCTGCTGCCTGCATCCCGGCTGGCCGCCTGCGGGACCCGCACTGCTCTGAGAACATCGGTGATCTGCCCGATTCCTGCCCCGGTAAGTGATGCTGCAGCTGCAGGGACTTGTGGCGATGTTGGGGGTCTGTGTGCGATTCGCCCCGTCCCGGGTCTTTAATGGTTGCATCACCGCTTTGCTCCTCAGCTGCTGCGCTTCCTGGCGGGCGCTAGGGCCAGGCCTGGTGTCGGGCGCACATGTCCCCGCCGCGGCCGCCGCGGCTGCTGCTGTCTGTTGAGCGCTACCGGGAACTACCAGGAGGAGCTGTGGGGGGTGCCCGATGAGTGAATGCGCCCCGGCTGTCTCCCTCATTGGCCTGACGTGACCTGGCCTATCCGCTCCTCGGCTTCACACCTAGGCTGCACACCCTTCTCCCCTTCAGCTCAAGACCGCGGGCACCCGGTGGTGGCCATTGCACACATTGGGCGGGCGGGTCGCCTTGTTTCATCTGCCCGGTCCCTCTCCTTCTGCGTAACACACAGCAAGTAAGACAGGCAAGAAGCCCTGTGTATGCACGTTTCCTCTGCTGCCTTTCCCCTTCTGCTACCTCTGATTTGTTCTGTCTCTATTACTGGAACCCGGGGAATTCCCTGCTGCATGGGCGCGCTCAAATTTGGGCCACGGAGGCCCCAACACGCTGCTTTGCGAGCCCCTTCCACCACATCCTCTAGTGTTGTTTTGGAGCCAGAGCCTGCATCCCTCTGGTGGTCTGGGCCGTGGCGTTACCACTGGCCTGCATTTCTACCCGCCCTGGGCTTACCCCTATGGTGCAGCACTGCGGCTGGGCTCAGTGAGCCTCCCAGAAACCTGTGCCTCCCTCTACTGCCTTTTGGTGCCCTTCTGTGCCCGCTACCGGTTGTGGCTGGCTGTGACTTCTCTTCGGCGCTGGGCTGGCTGCTGGGGTTCCCACACTGATTGCGTCTGCTGAGGAGTGGTACCCCACCTGCTGTGTCCTGCACTACGGCTCCCCTCGACCGCTACTCTGATCTGCAGCTCCTTGATGGCGCCTCCCGCCTCAGACAGTTCGCTATGGGGAAGACCGAACCTAAGCAACCCAAACTTGCCTTTGACCAGCGCAGATCCACCTAGCACATGATGATGATCTGAAGGCGATTATGTTGGACGTTAAATCTACGGTCACCGGAATCGCGGCCCAACTTGATCAACTTTCTGCACGCCTGGATTCGGTCAAGGCCCGGGTGGACTCCCACTACAACTGCCTTTTTCACGTGGAGTCCCGAATTTCGGACATGGAGGATGCCGCCACTCGAGATCATCAGAAATTGCTGCAGATGGGCAAAATACTGGACGTTATTCAAAACAAAAATGAGGATTTGGAGGCGCTCTGCCGCCAGAGCAACCTCTGCATCACGGGCATGCCAGAATTGACCAATATTTCGAGCATGGAGGACTTCGTTGAACAGCTTGTCCGGGAATTGTTTGGGGGCATTCTCTCTACAGTCTTCATTGTGGAGCGCGCTCCCCGCTGTCTTGATCCACGTCCAGGTCCTGGTCTTCCTCCACGTCCCATTATTGCTAAAATGTTGAACTTCAGAGATCGAGACGCAATCCTACGAGCAATGCACAACAAGGGCAAAATCACCGATCAGGGTAACTCGCTCTCTTTTTATCAGTATATGGCAGTACAGGTTGCTTGCAGTAAATTCCTCCCAGCAAAGCGACATTTTCTAAAAACACGATGTTGCTTACTCACTGGTCTTCCCAGCAAAGCTGAAAGTCCGACACGGCGCTAGGACACTCATGTTTCCTGATCCCAGAGACGCCTGTGCGTTTGCCAAGAAACTTGACACCTCCTCCCGTAAATCACCCTCCGGCTCTCAGCTAGCTGCATTCGACCACCTCAGTGACAATGACTGATTTTGTGGCGACTCTTGGTGAATGTTTCCCTGTTTGCTGTCGGCTACATCCATAGCTTGGCCACCCTGCTTCACTGTGGGGTTGTACGCTTAGCCCTGCCATGCCCTCAGGGGATGAGCCCCTTCCTTATTTTTGCTTTCCTTCTTCCTAGTTGTGGTTTCCTGGGATGGGTATGGGTGGTATCCCAGCCTCATTGGGGTGTTGGAGTGGGTGTGGGGGTGGTGGGTCCTCAGGTACTGTTTACTGGTTTGCTATGGGGGGGTTTGGTCGGGTGGGGGTTCCGTTGGATGTTGGACCCGGCCCTTTTGGCAGGTTCACCCCGAGACTTTTTGCTTTTTCCTAGCCTGTTTCTGTGACCTGGTGTTGGTGATTTTAATCCTCTGCACACTTTTTTAATGTGGTACAGTGTAGAGTGCTTGAGCTCTCTGTGTATGTGTGGTGAGTGACCTGCCCTCCCATAGGAATGAATGGGGAATATGTATGCCCATGGTAGTTCCTAATGTGTGGGGAGTGCAGGGTCGAGTTTGGTATGTGCAAACTCGTGAGATTGAATGCTGCTCACTGATATGTGCAGCATGGTTGTGTCTAGTGTAGAAGTGCCACTTTTAGAAGTTGGCATATTTGTGTAAATTGTGTCTGGTGTGTGATTGGCTGGAGCCTGGCTCCAGGAGTGAGCCTGGACCTGCTTGTGGATTGACTGTCTGGTTTGAGGGTCCTGAATGGGGCTGGGTTTTCCCCACACAATGCTGGCTCCATCCCCTGGGGTGCGTCTGATGTCCCTAGCCTGGACAGTGAAAGGAATTCCCTATAACCAGTTCTAGCTGGTTCTCACATTGCCTGCACACTGCTAGACAAAGGAATTCACTGTATTAAAAGGGGCTGTGTCCCCTTCCAAAATGTTCTTGTTTCTGACTTGAATCCTGCCAGGGGCGTGCTGCTGCTTGGGCTCAGGGGAAGGCTTGCCACCCTGGGCCCTGCCCAGCCCCTGGATACCTGATGGACTGCTGGAGGACTTCTTCCTGGGGGCCCTTTTTGCCTGGCCTGAGGATGGCTGGGAGACTTCACTGGCCCTAGAAGCCTTGTCCTATAATGCCCTGCAGCTGCTGATACCCTCCTTGCTGTGTGGGTCCTTTCTGGGGCGTTTTGGGGATTTCTGGGCTCCCCAGCGCCTCGTGGGCGCTTTTATCCTGATTTCTGGCAGAGCGCTTTGGTTATCCTGTGTGGGAAGCGCTCCTGCACTTTGTGTGCCCCCGAGTGCTTCGTGTTCACTTTATTTTTATAGTACTGGTATTCTCCCGTTTATAGGCCCCTCTGCGAGTGCCCACATCGCTGGTATGTTTTATTTTAATACCGAGGGTGCCCACCCCTCCTTTCTGCGCTTTGAATCACCGCCGCGGCCCTCCGCGAAACCGGAAGTCAGGCATCTTCTGCCGAGATGGTGGCGGGGCCTGCAATCCGGCAGGAAGTCCCGCCCGCCGCCGGCCGAGGAAGAAGTGTGGGCTGTTGCGGGGCTCCCGTGTGCGGCGGGAGCCCCGAGAGAAGAAGAGGAGCCAAGAGGTAGCGTGGCCGGGGCTCGAGTGAAGAGCCCTGTGTGCGGGCAGAGCCCCGGCCCACGACCTGTTTGCAGAAGAGTCCGGGTAAAGAGGAAGGCGGGGCTCTCCTGTGGAGGAGGGAGAGCCCCGCGCACGCCGCTGTCTGAAGGAGCTGCTCCCGCCGCGAGTGAAGCAGGAGCCCCCGCCAGAGGAACAGCCCGGTTAGTAAAAAGGGCTGGGGGGCTCTGTGGGGGCTGCTGTTGGTGCCGGAGAGAGGCACAAGGACGAGGGTGGAGGTAGGGCGGCCCCAGATAGCAGTGGGCCGCTCCAACGTTTCGACGGAGCCCGAGTGCTCCAATGCCCACATTTGTGGTAGAGCCTAGATAGGCTCTGAGGGGCATTTCAGTGATTCCTAGTCCCCCGAGAGGGACTGCAGCGTGCAGGGCATTACTTTTCGAGCCCAGAGAGGCTCGTGAATGCCATTCTGGTCGTTTAGGGCCACCAGAGGACTTGGGGGCATGTGTATTTATAGAGCCAGATGGCTCCAACGCCCCACAGCTGTTTCAGAGCCTGTGTGTGTGGCTCCAACTGGGGCTATATTTCTTTGAAGGGCCCAGGTTCTTGTGCCTATGTTTTGCCTCAGTATGCTGTTAGAGCCAGAGGGCTCAGTTTTGCGCAGTCCTTGTGTTGTAGGAGTCAGAGGGCACAAGTAGTGTCCTAGAGCCTCGAGGGCTTCTACTTTGGCGCAGTCCTGTCCTAGGGCCAGTGAGGGCCCTGGCACAGTTCGTTGATTTACAGCTGCCCAGCAATTAGTGGGCAGCTGCAACGTTTAGGCCCCTGACTTTTGGACACAGGGCGTCCTAGCCCCAACAAGGCCAGTGGCCTAGGGACTGCCACAAGTGGTGGTTTATGTAAGTTTTTGCGCTATTGAATTGCGTTCTGGCACCTCTGAATGTTTTATGCATCATGTGTCTTCCTTGTTCTTACACCTCTGAACTAGTGAGAGATTGCCTACTGTAGTTTTTACTGGTTAGGCACAAATGTGAGTTATGAGTAATGTGCTATGCCCCTTATGCCTGTGACACCTCTGAATGTTTTTATGCATCATGTGTTTCCCTGTGCTGCACCTCTGAATGTGTTTTGATGCATCATGTGCCATGTTCTTACACCACTGAATGTATGTTTTTTGCATCATGTGTTTTTCTTCCCTACACCTCTGAATGTTGTGATGCATCATGTGTAATGTGTTCTTGCTTATACCCCTAATTGTACTGTGATACTTAGGTGGTTGTTCTTTCTAGTACAGGTGGTCCTAGTGAGGTCCTGGTTCACTGTTGACATTCTCCTAAGGTGGTTAGGGTTGCATAGGTGGTAATTACCTGTTACCAGTGTTTACTTGTTGTGTGCTATATTTGCTAATTTGTGCTACAGTGATTTTATATCCTATATTCTATGTTCTAGAAGTGCTATTTCTACTAAGTGCTGATTCTGACAGTGGCCCACGCGGTTCTGCCCTGGGTAAATAATCCCTTGTGAATATTGCCCGTGCCAGCTGGCACCATGTATGTGTGTGATTACTATCTGATGTGTTTGGCAATACAGAAGTTATTTTTATATAACCTTGTGTGGAGTTCCTTTTGTGGTGTGCCTAGGATGTTGTTGCTGCTGTGTGCGTGTGCAAATGCTTTACACATTGCCTCCGGGATAAGCATGTCTGCTCGTGCCAAGCTACCAAGGGGGTGAGCAGGGGTTATCTTGGCGTGTGACTCCCTTGCCCTGAATAGAATGGTGGTTTCTGCCTGGCTTTGGCGCAAGCCTTAGCCAACCAGAAATAGCCAGTTCTAACATTGGGATACTGTCACCTGCATTCAATTGGTTTTTCATTTGCCAGATCTTGGTTTCCAGATCATTGATTGAGCGGGGGATCAGGTGGGTTCCGGGTGAGGGGTTCTGTGGGCTTGTCCATAACTTTTTAATGATCTTGTTGCTGTTCTCTTGTCCTTATTTTATGCTATCAAACAAATTGCATCACTGTATCGCTAACCATACTTACCACAGTAAGATTGTGCACTACTCCCTCCTCTACCCGATTGGCACTGCCTCTCCCACCCTCTTGTGCCCATTGTGCCGTGGCAGCTACCCCTAAGCCTTGGCCTTTTGGTGCTGTAGGCCACCTGCTTTATCCACCATTGGCATTTGCCCTGCTCCCCATTTGGTCTGCTCATTATCGCCATAGCGCTCCCTCTGGCTTCCACTGCTGCCCGGCCTCCTGCTGTGCCATCCTTTGCACTTAACTACAGTACGACATGACTGATATCATTCACTGGACTTGTAACATCCGTGGTCTTAATGACCACCGGAAAGCCAGGCTCATCCACTCACACTTGCAACGGCACTAGGTAGTCATTTTTCTCTTGCAGGAGACCCGCTTGTTGCCAGGGACCTCCTCCAGACTGCAATCGTGCTACTGGAGTGAATCGCATTCTTCATTTTATTCCTCTTACTCTTGGAGGTGTCCATTTTGATACGTAGGGGGCTCACCTGGCAAACTATTCAGGTTCTTACTGACCCCGACGGACAGTATGTGATTCTGCATGGCTCCCTATTGTCACAGCCCATGATATTTCTGCAGTGTACGGTCCCAACTCGGAAGATCCCGATCTCTTCACTCATATTTGGCACCTCATCTCTTCCCTGGGCCTGGCGGCCCTTCTCTGGGGGGTGACTTCAATGTTGCTCTTTCTGCTGTCTTGGACCGCTCTGGCCCCTATTTCTTTCACCCCCGCTCCACGTCCCTCCTTCAGTCTATACTTGCGGACAATTTGCTATTTGATGTCTGGCGTCACATGTGGCCCGAAACCCACGAGGGCACTTGCGTCACTGGAGCTAGGGGCTGCTGGTCCCGCATTGATTTATGGATCGCCTCACCGGATGTTCTCTCTAGGCTCACCTCCGCCACTCATATGGCACCAGTACAAATCTGTCTCTGTCTTCCTCAGTCCCTACAGCGCGCTTTGACATAGCAGCTCCCTCCGAACGCCCTGCGTGATTCCGTCTTCTGTGTCGAGATCCAAACAGCGATTACCAACAATTTTGATCTTAATGTCGGTTCTGTGGATTCTGCGTCCATCCTGTGGGAAGGCTTCAAAACAGTAATACGAGGTGAGTGTATGTCCAAGGAAACCAGAGTCCTTCGGTCCATCTGCTCCGCATTGGCTAAGCTGGAGTCGGAAATTAAGGCTTTGGATGCTGCTTAGGCGGCCCACCCCGGGCCTGAGACTCTAGTGCATTTACAGGAAAAGCACACTGAATTTGCTGAAGAGGCTGATAGGGAACTCGCTTTCCTTGGTAGAGAGGCCTGTGCCCGTCGCTTCCGTGAGAGGATCGGTCAGAAAAGACCTTGGCCAACCTGCTGTGCCCCCCTCATGCTGCGCTGTATGTCGCGGCTCTCCAAGATAGTGGTCCCACTAGAACCACCTCCCCTGACAAAATCAAGACTCATTTTATGGACTATTATTCGCAGCTTCACACCGCTGGCTCCCCTCGCGCAAGGTCTTTGAACAGTTTTGGTACCCTCGAGTTGGTTTGGCTGGAAGACTACCATCGTAAATTATTGGATGTGCCCTTTACTAAGGAAGATATTCTCGCTTCCATAAACAGTCTACCAAGTGATAAGGCCCCCGTCTCGATGGCCTTCCCGCCTCCTTTTATAATACTGTGGCCACGCTCCTGGAGCCACACCTTGCTGCCATTTATAATGATTCCTCTGACAATGTCCTCTTCCCGCAATCTCTCCGCGAGGCGATGATAATGCTACTTCTTAAGCCAGGCAAACCAGCTGACTGCTGTGATTCCTACCGCCCCTCTCTCTTATTAATATTGACAATAAGATTTTTGCTAAGTTACTTGCCTCCCGCCTTCTTCTCCTTATGCACCTCATTGCTCTCCCCCATCAGTCTGATTTCATACCTGGCTGCGCCTCCTCGCACAGCCTCAGGACTATCTTCTCGGTCCTTCATCAAATTAATCCCAGCCTCCCCACTGTGGCTGCGCAACTAGATGCCACAAAGGCTTTCGATACACTGGAGTGGCCTTTCTTATTTTTTCTGCTACTGCGTCTTGGATTTAGTAATATGTTTCTGTGCAAGATATCTCTCCTCTACACTCGCCCCTCTGCCTAACTTCGTATCAACGGTCAGATATCAGATCCCATTTCGCTTGAGCGTGGCACTCGGCAGGGATGACCGCTATCCCCCATGCTATTCGCCATCGCAACGGAACCACTTGCGGCCAGACTCCCGCAACACCATACTCAGCAGGGCATAGGTATTTTCGGCCTGCTCCCTCCTGGTCTCCATGTATGCGGACGACATTACACTGTAAGTCTGTCACCTCCAAGACAACCTCAACCCTCTCGTTTGAGAGATAATACGATTTGGTGGACTGTCTGGCATACAGGTGAATTGGAGCAAATCGGTGCTGTTCCTTCTTACTTATGCCACCACACCATTCACGCCAGATTTCCCCTTTGCTTGGGCATCTGGCCCCACCCGCTATCTCTGTATCTGGCTGAGTAGGGACCTAGATGACCACAGGAGCGCATTCAACGTTCCTCCAGCCCCCGCCTTCTATGCCAGCTCATGACTTTATTTATACATCCCCCACTTCTTGTAATTTGGTGACTAAATTATATGCCCTCACGCTATCGTCCACCTCCATCACTACTGACTGCTGCAACCAGACTAAGAAACTTTCACCTTACATATCGGCTTCGTTTTATACATTTTAAATATCTGCATAGGCTGTACCGTACTCCTTTTCAGCTTCATAAACGGGGACTCATACCTAACGATAGGTGCGTGCGCTGCGCTGCCCCTGCTGCAAATTTTACTCATCTAGCATGGTGTGCTCTAAGGTGTCGGAGTTCTGGCAGGCAGTATGCGTTGCCATCTCTGAGTATATCTCTGCACCGGTACAGCAGGACCCGCCGTTGTGCCTACTGGGTTTTGTCAAATTTTGCCCGGACTCATCCTGACGCCTGATCGCAATGCTGCTCGTCCTGGCTAGGTGTAGAGTGGCCATGTGCTGGGGTCGCAGACCGACGCCTCAGCTTTCTCTCTGGCTTGTAGATGCTTAGAGATGTCAGACCTTGCTATCCAAATTCTGGGACCTACTGCCTGCATGCTCCCGTCCAATAGACATAGTCCACCTAGTGACATGCCTTCACTGCCGACCTCATCAGATCCGTGCTGCCTCCCCTGCGCCCCCCACCGGCACTCCGCCTATGGCGGCTGCCAGTGCTGGTCAGTAAATGCCCCCTTCCGCGTTCCTGCCTCCCCCTTTTTTAAAAGAGGTGACATTCTCTCCTTTAATGTAGTGTTGTTTATGATGCCATTGCCGTGCTGCATAGACTAAGGCCTATGCTACACTGTTAATGATCTGCTGCATACGATGCTCTGCTCTGATGCTAAAGTGTATTTTGTATATGCTGAATTTGTCAATATAGTTTTATGAAAATTAAAAAATAAAAAGTTGAGGAAGGGCGAGGAGAACTCGACTCCTGGGAGGGGTTTTAACGAGTGCCTCTCTCCTACTCGAAATAGTGAACTTTTTTCATCGGGGTACAGAGTGTCTCACATATAATGCTGCAATTTCCTTGACTATTGACCTATAGCTGCAAATTTCAAGAGCTTAAACCTGGAGAATGGATGTACGTAGATTCAAACTACCGAAGAGAAATAGAAACTATTGGGCAACCTTAAAAAGACTACATTATCTGCCCCCTAAAACCTATGGCCTGTGGCAAATGCTTACCGTGGATGATTACTGATGGACTCTGCAGATGCACGAAAACAAGACTTGTTGCATTAACAGCTCTTGGAAGCAGACATAAAGGACGCCACCAATAGATATCCTCTCTACCCCTCATTGAGGAGTCTGCATCTCCTCACAACAAAAAAGTATGAACTTAAAACTGAACTTACAAAATAATCAGAAAAGGCTCTCCACCGCATCAACACTACAAGGGGCACCACTATGAACATGAAGAAAAGTCTGGCTGACGCCTACCTACTCAAGGAGAGAGCAGCACAATCTGGTACACCCGCCCTTTTACCAAAGGAAGGCATCCAACTCAATTGCTCTAGCAACATATTTTTCAGCTCTCAGTGGTTCCCAAAGATACTACTGCAGAAAGCCTATTTTTCGAACATCTCACGATATGCAGCACACGCCAGTGGGCAGAGTAAACCTGGAAAAAGAAATATCAGATGATACTATAGAAAAGGCTCCTAAAGATAAGCTGACAATTTAACGCTCATGGAGTAGACGACGCTCCTCCCAAAATCACCTTCCTACATTGTCTCATCTCGCACGACAAAGTGTGTCCACGCAGATGGCCCTGACCCTCGATATTCAGAAGTCCTTTGATCAGTTCCGTTCATGGAAACAATGGATATAGGGCTCCACCTTTTTGAAACTGACTCGATGGCTGTGCTGAGCATCCAACAGCGGTGATCAATTGTAATGGATTTCTATAAAAAAAAACATAGACATTCACAAGTAGATAAGACAGCTATCCCCTTTGCTCTTTCTCGGCGCTCTGAAACTGCTTTTCATTGCAACATATAAGACATAAGAAATAAAAGGTGTTGCTATACCAGCAGGAAATCTGAAAGTAATGTTGTACATGCGTGACATCTTCGTGACACCGTCCTCGGCTGCCACTTCTATACCTGCATTGATGGAACTCACTCATTATTTCTCGGATTTTGCTGGCTACAAAATTAACTAGTCGAAGACCAGTAAGGTGATGTGCATTTCATCTGCCGCAACAGTACATTACATGAATGGCATTCAATTCTGCTGGCTGCTGATGTAAATTACCAACAACGTGCACTTGATGAGTGATCCTTATCACCCAAAAGGAATTTTAGACTTAACATCTTCATCTGGGAAAGGGTAAATATGTTCAAAATGGTGATGGTACCGTGCTTCAATAACATCTTCGGAATAGTACCCATTCCTCTGGCACCATTTCATCAACTAGATGCTCAGATCAGGAAACCTATTTGGCATGGGGAAAGCAGCTAAACTGCATGTAATTACAACATCAGAAGGCCTGTATCTCCCCAGTATTGAGTTAAATCACATGGTCATCCACCTATTGCAGTTTATTTACTACTTCCACCCTGCCATAGAATTACCAGATAGGGCATTCCTGGAGAATCGTGTACACAGGAGCTATGGAGGCCTCTCCTTTCTATACACCAATCTCTGATTCAATGATTACTAATCAGATAATGTCCGGATCACAAAAAAATCTTTGAAACTAGTCATTAACTCAGAAAACAATATGGATATGTACATTCAGCTGCCACTATATGGGATAAAGCAGGAATCAAAGTGAAAAATGCCCCTTCTGCCGGGCCTCAATGGATCCAGAAGGGCATACTCTTGGTAGGACAACTAGTAAGAGATAGAACATTCATACCCTTCTAAGAACTTCAGTCAGACTTTTATCTGGAACTGGTTAAATTTCATTGATATCAACAGAAATCCAGCGTGATACACAAACTGGAGAGTTGCCCAGAAAACATGGGGGTCTGCTACAAAACTACCTGGTGAAATGGGGAGCATAAAAAAATTAAAATATGGTCTTAACAAAATCCTAATCGACTTTTCATACCCTGAGCCCACTTTGACTTACCTTTTCTGTAGATTAAAGGGCTATTTGACAGAATCTTTTGATGAAATTCATTGGCATGCTGCCATGCTTGCCAAGGTAAAAGCCTGAGAGAAACAAGCTAAAATTTAGTTTTTTCCCAAATCACACGATTGGCATTGGTCATCCTTCAATTTAAACAGAGCAAAATTGCCCACCCGTGTGCAGTTTTGGCAATGTGTACACATCAGGGGAGACTCAGCAAACATTCTATTGGAGTGTTCGGTTGTTCAGTCCTATTGGGATTCCAAATGGGAAGACTTCCACAATAGTACAGATCTGCTCATACAACCGTCACATGAACTAGAAATATTTCATGCCACACATAACGTCCAGCATTTTCTCCTTTTGCTCTTGTCGCCCTAAGTGGGAAGGGCATGCCTAGACATTGGTCTCCTGATCCCTGCATAACTGGATTCAAGCTAGCCTGGCTGATATGGGGTGAGGACCTGAAACCGGTCCCAGGATGCCTGTCTCCTGGCATGGCAGTTCAGATAGGACTATTCCCTTGGGGAGCAGGGTCAAGATTTATTTGCACATGGCTGGGTACAAACTGCAGTGGAGTGGTAAGAAAAAGAATGATGGATTAAACGCAGATCTTTGTGACTGGGGGGTGAATGTTTGCACTGATAAGTATTCCGTCCATAATTTATTTCTTTTACATATAACATTAACAGCATCTCTAACCATCAAAAGAGATGGCTGTACTCATTCACAGCGGTGGCCAAAGTATGTAAATCAAAACACAGGAGGATGGAGACACCACAGACAGTAGAGAAATGGTCTACAGCTATGGAGCATACATCATCCCACAAGCGAGTGACGTACAAGCTGAATCATCAGCTGACTAAAGTTGAGAGCATTTGGGGATTCTTCCTGTGCTAGAATGTTGTAGTGTCATTGTGCTAGCGTTGCCAGTAGATTAACTATTATGTTCTCTTTTTGTTCTGGTAAATTGATCTTTCTCTATTTTGCACTTCCTCCCAGTACTGTTTGGGCGAATATATTTATGCTTATATTAGACACAACGCTTTCATTAGGTAATCTTGTTATCAAATTGCTATGCTAATTGGCCTACAGTGGTACTGGTCAGACTGCCTATTGAGTCTAGGAAGAAAATCATACGTCTTAATTACCGTACAAAGCTCTAGTAAGCTGATTCTGTCTTTTGAGAACCCTTAAAAGGCATGACACTGGAGAAGGTATTATAGACTGCAGGGTCGCTAGACATTATGTTGGACTCATGTAACGTAATATGTTTGAATGTCACTGTCTATCATCACATATATGGATACTCTGATATATGTACCTCGTGCCTGATCATCTATCTATATATATAAAAATAAAAGTATGTCTGTCTGTTTGTCCTTTATGCATTACTACACCATTCATCCGATCAGCATGAAACTTTGGGAAGTTGTTGAGTACACTCCTGCGAAGGTTTCTGGCAAAAAAAAGAATTTTTTTAGAAGTTGTTGAGTACACTCCAGCAAAGGTTTCTGGCAAAAAAATAAAATAATAATAATTGTTAAATATCGGCCCCCGGCCCCCTAGGGCCCTCATAATCTTTCCAATACTGAACGTTTACAGTTTCCGGTGCGACGCGCTTTTGCAATGACAATCAACAAAGCACAAGTACAATCGCTGCAAGTGTGTGGACTAGATTTGGAGAATCCGTGCTTCTCACATGGACAACTGTATGTGGCCAGCTCACACGTCGGAAAACCTTCTGCTTTATTCGTGTGCGCACCAGACGGAAAAACAAAAAATACCGGGTATCCACAAGCACTCGAATAAATAAACAGAATTAAAACAACACTTTAAAATGTTTTCCATATTAAAATGAATAAGTTTAAATAAAAATGACACAATGTGAATTGAATGTTATCATAACAAGTTTCCTTAAATTTCCTTTCTTCTGAGATCGCAGCAATGTGTAACGGGTAAGCTAGTCTATATATATATATAAAAACGAAAGTATGTCTGTCTGTCTGTTTGTCCTTTATGCATTACTACACCATTCATCCGATTGCCATGAAACTTTGGGAAGTTGTTGAGTACACTCCTGCGAAGGTTTCTGTCAAAACATTTTTTTAAAATCGGCCCCCCAGGGCCCTCATAATCTTTCGAATACTGAAATAGACAGCGAATTTGCGAGCATCGTCGACAGTTATGAGCCCCAAACGGAAATCGATTGGTCAATCTACATCAGAAGCACGAAAGAAAAAGGCATTACGAGCTTCAGAAACAGACGAGCAACGGGAAGTAAGATTAGAAGCTGTTCGAATACAAACTGCTCAAGCCCGTAATTCTCAAACAAATGAGCAACGAGAATCAAGATTGAAAGCCGATCGAGTACGCACTGCTCAAGCCCGTTCTTCTCAAATGAACAAGCAACGAGAATCAAGATTGGAAACAGATCGATTACGCACTGCTCAAGCCCGCTCGAATGAAACAGGAGAGCAACGAGAATCAAGATTTGAAAATGATCAATTACGCACTGCTCAAGCCCGCTCGAATGAAACAGGAGAGCAAGCAGAATAAAGATTGGAAGCCAATCGAGGACGCACTGCTAAAGCCACACTTAGAAATGTTTTCAAAAATAAAATGAATATGTTTTAATAAGAATGACACAATGTAAATTTAATTTTATCATAACGAGTTTCCTTGAATTTCCTTTCTTCTGAGATCGCGCAACGCGCGATGGGTAAACTAGTCTCTTATAAAGGTAATAAAAATATTTTTTTTTAAAAAGAAATGAGTCCCTATGTTAGCCTTGATTAGTTATCCTGAGAAGTTCTGTTTTGTGGATGGTAGGGGATGAGCGCAGTCACTTTTGTGAAAGGTGACAAAGATTTTAGATATGGCCTACCCATCTGTCTGCCCGAGTACTCCTACAGCTGAACTGATGACAGTTTGGTGCAGCTGACATCGTTTTGTGTATGGGTTGTTGGGTCCCCAGGCCAGGGACATCCCCAGTGCTACCTACTGTTAGAAGCATCACCTCACAAACGCTGTGCTTAGAGATCAGCCTGAGAAGTACACTTGACAGTAAACCTGGTCCTACAGTTTGAGATATCCACATCCCCTCTTTGGAAGTTGTGTATACAAGCTGGTTCCAGGAGAAGAGAGGCCCTGCATGTTTCCACTGACTTTGAGACATCCATAGAGAGCTACCTGCATGAGAGGTAGCTACTGAGGACCTGTGTGTCAAGTGCCCCAATGGTATCTCATCACAGTTCAGTCTCTAGCAGGAACTGCAATGATGTGATTGTCATAGGCCCATTAGGGGGCTGAAACTGTATAATCTTCCTAGGCCTGAAAGGGGGATAAAGCTGCTTTCGATTATCCTGGGCCTGGTGGGGGCCTCACATATCTCAGGTCTATTCAGGACGTCAAATGAATTGACCACCGCTAGTGGACTCATAGGACTGAAGCTGGGCACACACACACACACAGATTCTACCAGCATCCAACTTCCACCTACAGCTGAGTAAACCTTCTGCTAGTCGAAGAACCCAGCAGGAGGGCTCCCCAAGGCTGTAAAAGAAAATCGAGGACATGACCTATTGGCTAGTTTGTTACTAGGCTGGTTGCCTCCTCCCCTATCCCATCCCATCCTTGCCACCACACGGAAAGTCGTTCCTGGAATGTGAAACCACACTGGATGAGATAACTGAGGATGCTGGCAACATTCCTACCTGCATCTCCTGGGGGTATGGTTTACTTGGAGATTTTTATGAAATAGGGACCCCGCTGCTGACACTATGGTAAATGTTGCCTACAAAGAGCGTGCCTCACAAACAGACACATTCAGACTCATTCCTAAAGAAGGAATGAACCCCCTTGATTGGGGCAGCTGTCACCCGATAACCTTGATTAACACAGACGCAAATAATTTAGCTATGATGATAACCTCCAAACTATAAAAAACAATCCACTCTTTAAATACATTCAATCCAGGACAGCTTTTTACCTGGCTGTGCATTCAGGAATCATGTGCAGGTATTAAAACATATACAATGACTGACCCGCAAAAAATCCAATGGATGGTATCATGTTATCTCTTAAGTAGGGCAGCAGCAGTTTCTTCGCGAGGGCTGGGGAGCATCTCCCCACTGCCCGAAAATGGCAATGAAAAGACTTTATCGCCATTTTTTTACCTTTATGCACACTACAGCAACCAGCCTACCCGGAGCCCAGAGACTAGAGGGGCGTGTCCTCTTGTCCTTTTCTGCTGATTGGCAGTACGTAGGAATGAGGCAGTGGCTGGCCAGACACTTTGAAGTGCGCATGTCATTTTGGCTGACTGCCTTGCGCCGTCCAAAGTGACATAACACTTTGAAACTCTCAACCAAGATGTCTTAGACAGCTGGGTGGAGACCAAGCACAGGCTTCCAGGGACTGATGGAGCGTTCAGCAAGTCTGCTCCATCCAATACAGGCGCTTCATTCATGCTGCTTAACAGCATGAGAGAAGCGCCAGGATTGGTTAAGGGAGTTGGCTGGACCCTTGCTGGAGCAGAGAAGATTAAGGCCAGAGCAAAGACATGCAGTCATATAAGTGACTTTGGGGCATATGTATCAACCAAATTTTTTGTCGCAAACGCTGCAAATCGCAAAAAACAGCGTTTGCGATTAAAAAATTGCTATTTCAGATGTATGAGGTACAATCGCATCGCAAAATATGAAATCGCAAAAATAGTGATTTCTTACGTTGCGATAATATGAAATCTGCGAATATCCTTGCGATTTCTTAGTTTGCGATTTTCTCTGTTAGCGAAAGTCTCAAACAGGATATTGCAAAATATGAAATCGCAATGAAATGTAACAAAAAAACACAAATTGCGAATCTGAGAAAATCGCAAATTAAGAAATCGCAATTACCACCAAGTGCATGCAGGTGGTAACCAGGTGCAAGGTATAAAAAGCAGCCCACAATGCAACTGAAACTTCCTCAATGGCAGCACTATATGTGATAGCCAGCAGGCTGCGTATCCGTGGCCTTGCACAGAGGAGACTGAGACAGGAACGTATTTTCAGGCTGCGCATCATGCTGTTCCAGCAGACTGTAGAGGACATCCATGAGAAGTACAGGCTGCACCCACAGACCATCTTGGACCTGATTGAGGAGCTAAAACCCTTTTTGGAACACACAAAGCGCAGGACACAAACAATTCCCACCCATGTGCAGGTCCTTTGCTTACTGCACCTCCTGGCCTCAGGGAGTTTTCAAGGAATCATAGCAGAGGTTGGCGGGTGTCACAGAGTTCACTATCTCGCTTTTTCCATGCCTTTCTGGGTGCAATGCTGAGAGGCTAGCACATCATATATACTTCCCCAGCACCCAACAGGCATTACAGCAAACCAAACTTGACTTTTATCAAATTGCACGTTTCCCCCATGTCATTGGCTGCATTGATGGGACCCATGTGGCCCTCACCCCCCAGCAGCAACAAAATATGTGTTCAGGAACTGAACATGCTACCATTACCTGAATGTACAGATTGTGTGCAATGCTAAGTACATTATCAACCACATTGTAGCAAAATACCCTGACAGCACACCCAACTCTTTCATCTTCAGACATAGTGGGATACACAGACGTCTGAGTGATGGAGAGTTTGGAAAGGGATACCTGCTAGGTAAATCAATAGCACACATACATTCATCCACTACATCTTTAAGGGGGGAACATTGACGTACCTATTATTTGTATCCCTACAGGTGATAGTGCCTACGCAGTGCAAGACTTCATCCTAACCCTGTATCTGGATCCAGCAAATGCAAGGGAGAGGAGGTGTAACAGGGCACACAGATCAACGCGCAGCATCATAGAACATACCTTTGGAATACTAAAGAGCCGGTTCAGATGCCTACATAAAAAAGCCCTGAGACATGCTGTAAAATCCTGACAAGCTGCTCAGTGCTCCGCAACATGGCTATGGGGAAAGGCACCACAATTGAGGTGAGCGACACAGACACATCGGATGATGATTGCCCACCTCCCCCTGGCATGGCAGCAGCAGGAGCCGGGGCAGCTGCTGGACGTCAGAGACGGACTGAGATCACACAAAACTACTTTTAGGTAAGAAATGAAGGTGATAAGCCAAATGCTTTTTGTTACATGTGATGTGTTTATTCACACTTCACACTCAATATTTGTTGCAGTACCCAGCACATGTTTTGTACACAGTGAAGGTACTGATCAATAATGTGCAAAATTCTGTTTAGGTGGGTTGCTTCACCCATTGCCACAAAAGGTCAATGTTTAGTTCACCTCCTCCGGTGATGGTTTGGTGCAGGTCGGTGTTCAGCCTGAGTGCCCTCCGTTGTCTGCCTAGCTATTGCACCTTGTCTGCCACTGCGACGTCGTGCATCAGGCAATGTAGGAGTGTTGCTACTTCTACTGGAGGTCTCTTTGCTCTCCCCAGAGACCATGAGTGTGCTGCCACCAGAGTTAGCAGTTTGCATTTGTTCCACTGTGTTTGTGACCTGTTCCAGCCCTCTCGCAATGTCCTGGCAGCAGTGTGTCATTTGCAGCTGCATTGTAATGCTGCAATGGGTGAAGTTGCTGGTTGTGGTGTATAATTGTGCAGTCGTGCATTGGCACTTTGGGCAGCCCTGTCCCTGGCAATTTCATTACGTTGTAGAGTGTCACATAGGTTTTGTACGGCACTTGCCATGGCCATGATGCCCTCCCCACGTACCACTGATGTTTGTTGAGGGTGCTCAGATGCCTGTTAATTGAACGTAAAGCTTTGTGTTGCAGGTGCTGAACATCAAGGATGTTGTGCTCAAGTCCAGCAAACAGAGTATGTTCCTCTTCGGTGCCAGTGCTCCTCCTGGGCCTTGACCTCTGTGCCTCAATTGCTGCCACACTGTTTTGTGGTCTTTCATGTCCATGACTGTCAGACACTCCCTGCCTTGCCACTCTATCCTCACTTGCCTCCCCTGTGGCGTCTAAATCGTCCTCCAATGGAGCCAGTGGGGGCACATATGTGCTCTTCCTGCGCATAATGGTTGTCTGATGTGAGTCATCACTTGAGTCCCCATCATCGGAGAGCTCCAAATGAATTGGTATGTCTTCTCCCTCTGCATTGTCCTCAAGTGCCCTGGATTGTGCTGTGGCGGTAAAGGTGGACACATGAGTTTGTGTTTTGTCTGCATTTTGGACTCAATAAAGTTTAAAACCTTTAAGTTGTCTGACTCCTGACACTGTCTTTTTGGCTTAACTGTAGCCCACATTTTAGGCATGATTTCCTATGTTTCATTCGCAAACTATCCTACATCCAACTACAACTCCCATGATGCATTGCTGTGTTCATTGTAAGGAGTGGACTGGAGTGACAAGTGTTGTCTTTATTTTACACATTACACCCAGTGTGCATGCTATTGGGAGGTGTACAAAAATTATTTGTCATGCATCCTACCTTGACTGCTGGATGCAGGGTCGGAGCTGTCAATGTCAGCCACACCACTTCACTCTCAGGCAGGAGAGTGGACTCCACCAGCTCTTCATGGGGTGTTGGCTGTACTGCTGTTGATGTTCCTCCCCCGGTCTTCTGTGACATCTTTAGTCTGGCTGCCACCCTCTCCTTGGACCTTTGGTGCATATTGTACCACCTCTTGCGCAGTTCTTCGATGGTACGATTGGTCACACCCACAGCATTCACTTTATCCTGTATTTGCAGCCATATCTTCCTTTTTCTTGCTTCTGGTACTTCCAGGGTTTTCTTACCAAAAAGGAGCTCATGGCTGTGGACCATCTCCTCTATGAGGACCTCCAGCTCGTTCTCTGAGTATTTAGGTTTCCTTTTCCTCTTCTCACCCTCCTTGCCCTCCTGTCGCCTCTGAGACTCCAGTGGGGTTCTTGATGTGCTGTGCAGCCTCCTAACACACTCCAAACTGCCTCTAAGTGTGGCTCAGGTAAACAGGTGCAGCTAGTCACTCCCACTTCCTGGTTGTGATGTCAACAAGCTGCACCTGTATTGCAGATTCCCGTCTTTTGCGATTTCTTAATTTGCGAATTTCGCTATTAAGGAATCGCATATCAATATTCTGAGAATTTTTTGCGAAGTTTATGAAATCGCAAAACTTTAGCGTGTTTTTATATACATCCCGTTTTGCGAATCTGAAACTGCGAATCGCAAATTCTCGAAATTTGAGATTCGCAAAACGGGATACTGATACATATGCCCCTTATTTTCTTCGATTGGAAATGTATTGTGTTTGTATGACTATACGAAGGCTGTAGGTATAACACAACAGGAATTATTATCTTAAAGTAATGCAATGCCGTTCATTGCACTTTTGTATTTTTTGTGCGTGGGAAGATAACGGTTACTACAGTGAATTTTTAATTGTGTTTGCAAATGGGTATCGTGATGACCTCACCTCACACTATTTTAAATGCTAAAGAGATATTCTTCTTGCAGCGAAGAATGACCCAGGTAATCCTAGTAATGACACACTTGGCACGCGACGATAGGCTTGGAATCTGTAGCCCTACCTGCTCACGAGGTCACGCAGGGGCTCCTGTGTGGGTGCGAAGAGGAGTTCGAGCAGGATTCCAGGCAGATGTTGAAAAGATTAATTTGATAGGCAAAGAAAAAGGATGGTGCAACTGCCCATGAAGTGCCACATGACGCAGCTTGCATTCCTGGTGTGGGAGGACAGTTATCTTGTGAGGTGCTGCAGTTTGCTTACATGTCGTTGCGGATAAAAAGCAGTGGCAGATTGTCCGGACCACCACTGCCCATAGCCGTCGGCCGCCACTGAAGAAAGGGTATGTTAAACGATCATTAGACAGGCAGGCCTCAGCTGCAAATGAATTTTGAATATAAATTGGCTTGTTAAAAGATTAATTGTGCAGGTTACCTGCAGGACATTTCTATCAATAATGTTCATCTTTGCAAGTGGCATGCAGCCGGGCAATCCACTACCCCCACTGCTTTTTCTGCTAGCTCAGGTGCCACTCTCAGCTGCTATTGGGTTATCCACAGCTTTTACAAGAGTACACATATCAGCAAAACAGGTGGAATTCTTTTTGTATTCAGATGACATACTCTTTACTCTTATTAATACAAGCAACTTACTTCCAACTGCTTTGTCTAAATCTGGCTCAGTTGGAGATGCCAAGCCCTCCACACTAGACGACCCTGAGTGTACAAAGCTGTCAGCTTACATGTTGATGTCCATGGCTACCCCATCACGTGATTTTCCCTTCCCATTACTCCCTACCAATTGTTGGGTTAGAGGTGCCATAGAGGGAGAATTCCCGCTGGGCCCAGTAGTATTTTGACATATAACAATGGCAGTCTATCCCATACCTTGTTGTAGATCATTTGCCATGCTCAAATCAACACTCAGGGAAAGGAAACAAGGGAACCCTACTTACTTGGAGCCTGGGTATAAAGTTTTAAGAAAACAAAAGCGGCTACTGTGGATAAATATATCTCTCTTATGGTAAGTATACGGCACAATGGCAATGTGGGTGGTAAGTAGGACGTCAAAGAATGAAGCTGTGTATACACTTCGCGAGTATGGTCAAAAATTTGCATAGTTTATATGAACAAAGGTAAACACATTTTTACACTTTTACACAGCATCAGCAATATTACATATATAATATAACAAGCGATGGTGTGTCCCAAGTGAATACATAAAAAAGAACCTACACTACTGAAGATGAGAAGTAAAAGTGTATAGAAAAAATAGGTTTCTATTTTTTCATTCTGTTTCATTGAGTGAAATACATGTCTATTGTTTCACACGACCCTAGAGATTGACTCTTGATCTGAGGAGCAAAGTTGTCATGTTGCACGGTTGTTGGAAAGCTGAATCCCTTCTTGTCTGTGCCAGGGAAGCTGATCACTTCCCATGCAGAGAAGAAAGTTTCCAGTGACCTCTAAGCTAGTTGGTAACACACCCAATTAAGTTTAGCATAGTCAGTGGAGGCCTGGAATATACGCAGTTCCACGTCGATACTACTGTTTATGTTATTCCAATGCGCAGGGCCTAGTGGGAAACTAGGAACTACACTACATCGTTGCGTGTTTATCTAGGTTCCTGATCGATACTGCGACCTTATGCCCCTATTCGGCTATAAATCCATGTATTCCCTATATTGGCATAACCGTTCAAGTGCGATTTTCAGAAAAGTCATCTCTGGCCTCACACGAACAGAGCCACATTCCAGCATAGTTTTCTGCCACTTCCTTTGCAACCAATTAGTGCAATGACAGAGCAGAAGTCACTATCTGATATTCCTAGATTAACACTCCGAGTTCTTCAACAAGATAAAAACTCAGCAAACCTGGAAATCCCCGCTTGCTGTGTTTTGATTAGTAATGGAACTCTAATGAGCAACTGATAACTATCACTTCCTAGTGACATCTTTAATTGACGTCTTATGTCCAGCAAACTTGCGTCAAACCCGGCACCTGTCAGGTATAAATATTACCAACGTTGCCTTAAGCAATAAGCTGTCGTGCTGTTGTATGCTGCCGTGCACCCTGTTGTGCATCCCATTGCTGCTGCAGGCAGTACGCTGCTGCTGCTGTCCCTTGGTGGTAAAGCTACTGATACCATTATCGCTGCTAAAGCGCGAACGATGGTGCAGTACGCTTAGGAGCTGAACAGCCGTCCCTCTGCGAAGAGCCTAGCAGATTCCAGCTGCCGCGGACGCTGTCCCCCGCCTCCTCCTCCCGACGCGCTGAGAAGAGAGCCGCTGCCTTTCTCCTGCAGAGAAATCCAGCTCCAGCGTTTCTAGTCTGCCCTCGCGGGTGACTGGGATATCGAGTGCCCCCTGAAGGAAATACCAGACTTCCATCATTCTATTCAGAGGTATGGTGTTGACTGAACCCTTAGACGAGAATTCTTGAAGCAAACCTTGGCAAAACCAACTTAACTTAAAGCTACTTACTTACTCCCCTTCCACGTGTTAGGCTTAGGTCAGGCACACTGGGGTAGGCGTAGTTAGAAGCACCAGTTGAGTATTTTAGCCTAATGTATATATGAATGTATATATGTTTTATTACTTTTAACCATTGTATGGCTAAGAAACCATATCAATGCTTTTACAGTATTATTTCGCAATCCTTATCTTACTGTACGTACTTTTTATAATAACAAGTCTTGCAATCGTGGCAATACATTTCTCTTGTACGAGAAGAAAGACTGTTCAATAAATGTTAACCCTTTATTGACAAACACCCGTCTCTCTATTCTCTACATATCGTGAAAGTAAACTGCACTAAACTGACTGAGTGAAATACATGTCTATTGTTTCACACAACCCTAGAGATTGACTCTTGATCTGAGGGGCAAAGTTGTCATGTTGCACGGTTGTTGGAAAACTGAATCCCTTCTTGTCTGTGCCAGGTAAGCTGATCACTTCCCATGCAGAGAAGAAAGTTTCCAGTGACCTCTGAGCTAGTTGGTAACACACCCAATTAAGTTTAGCATAGTCAGTGGAGGCCTGGAATATACGCAGTTCCACGTCGATACTACTGTTTATGTTATTCCAATGCGCAGGGCCTAGTGGGAAACTAGGAACTACACTACATGGCGCCCAACGTTTGGTAAGGCGATAAACTAACGCAAGACGTTAGAGTAACTCAGTCGTGCATTTTTCACACAGACCCCTTTCTCCCGTAAATACTCCAATAGACGTCTGGAGTGGGTGAAAGGTTAAAATCCGCCCGACCTTAGTAGGAAGAGATTCCTATGTAAAGCTCTGGTTTATTCAACATTGAAGGATACAGTGTTCCAAAATATTGTGCACCTAATCTTTGTCTCCTTGGAGACCTACTCTGCAAACCTTGCATTTTAACAATGCCAGGAGAAAATAACGGAACCACTGGGGCCGCAGTAAATGCAACTCAGCAGGATTCCGACGATATGGTACCGGGTGCAGTAATCATCCCGGCACATTTAAGAAGATCTATAACATTAAAACTTATAGAAAACGGACTGACACCTCAAGGTGGAACAGTAATTTTCGTGATAGAGGCTCACGAATATCGGCAGACAGAGGTATTCTATTCATGGATAAACTTTCCAGCTGTAAACGCTATAACGAAAGAGTTTCACTATTACAAAATAGAGAAACCCCCGGAAGAGTACGCTCCTTTCGAGGAGATTGAAATTCCACTCAAATTTCAAGAGCACCTGCTCTGGTTTAACGGCGCCCTAAAACACAATGATCACATAACTAGGCTCGGTCCACTAGGTAGCCCAGGAGCAACGTGGCCGGTTCTAGCCAGCTACACACCACATCCTGACATTGTAAAAATGTCAAAGGAAGAGCTGTTAGTACAGCTAAAAACACTAATTAAAATACATAGGCAATTAGTCCAATATGTAATGCGGACTGCAACAGTCCAACCAGCTGTTAATGTACCACAGCTGACCCCTCATCAGGGGAACACTAATAAAATTACACCACAGAACATACAGTCATGTCTTGGTAAAACACCCGTAAAACGGGAACAAATTCCTTTCTGGTTAGCACAGAAAATCACCCAAATAGAGGCAGTATTTCCTGATACTACCCCTATTGAGAAACACAGAATCTTGACCATCTGCCTTCCTATGGGAATCGCACCACACGTGAAGGACTGCGACACTTGGGGTACAGTCTTTGCTTCCATTTACACAAAAACACACGGTGTTCCATCTATGGCGGTAATACCAGAAGTGCTAAAACAGATTCAGAATGAATACGGTCCAGAGCCCGCTTTAACTCTTGGTATGAAATTACTGAAAGACTTCAAGCAGGTCTCGGCTATATTATTAGCCAATATAAAAGGAGAAGCAGCATCTGTGGCGATTCGCCAGAAGTTGAAGGAAACAGTTATAGAAGATCCTGTTGAGCTTGCAAAAATCATAGAGAAATGCTATGAAGAATTAGGTAGAGACAGCTTGGGTGGGAAACTGGTAAAGCCCCAACTGCTCGAAAATCCTGAAAAATTATTTATTAAAAATAATTCAAACACTCCTAAAAAGAGCTGGGATGGGAATAAACAATCCACTCCCAAGGAAAAAGTTTTCCAGTCCAGAGGAAGGCCTCCTCGACGGAGGGAAAGAACTCCGACTCGAGAACGCCAGTCTCCCCAGAGGGAGCCCTCTGAGAAAAGATATAACCTTAGAAATAGGGATAATCTGAAAAAACCTGATAGATATCAAAGTATTGATACACGTCCCTCTCGATCTTTTCCACAGAATTCGGAAAGAAGAGGACGGTCAGACCCAGGAGAGCACACCAAGTCCAAAGACAAGGAACCTGCTCAGAGTAAAAAATCTCAATTTCAGAAAAAGAAGGTAGCCAGTATTAGAGTAATCAACCATGCCGAGAATACTGAGGACACAGTTGAAAAACGGGGAGTGGGCATTGACAATGTTGGACAGTGCAGCAGAAATCAGTATAGTGCGCAAGATCTTGATGAGTCATCTGGAGACAGTGGACACGAATGAATACATTCAGGTTGAAACTGCCGACACCAGACTTAGCGAGCCCCATAAAATATACGAAATAACATTGCGTATAGAGGGTGATAAGACTAGGAAAATTAGGGGTCTATTTTGGGATAAGCTCTTAAAAGGCTATGATATTCTGTTAGCGGAAAAAGATTGGCCCCCAGAGTTTGTCAGGGAGTGCCCTCGTGGCGAAGAAGTGATTATGCCTGCCTTCTCGAATCACATTCCAATTCACAAAAATATACATATGCAAGGAAATGGGCAGTAGCCCAGGCACCTGCATTATATAAAAATCATGTAGGATGGGATGAGGACTCTCCTCCTCACAAAATCCAATTAAAAAGTGAACCAACTGCCCAACGGCAGTATCCCATTAAGCAAGAAGCTAAAAAACAGGTCAGGGAGATCTTAGATCAACTTGAATACCAGGGGGTGATTGAAACATGCACCTCTCAAATGAACAATCCTTTGTTTCCTGTCTCCAAGCCAGACAATTCATATCGTCTAGTTTTGGACTACAGACATCTTAATACATGTTGCAAAACTTTTGCAGTACAAAACTCGCATAGTGCAGCCCTAATGAATAACATAGTTAGGAAAAAATATAAAACGACATTAGACATATCTAATGGTTTCTTTTGTCAAAACATTGCACCAGAAAGCAGATATTTGACCGCTTTCTCTGCATTTGGGTCGCAGAAAAAATTCTGTCGACTCCCACAGGGGTTCAAGAACAGCCCAGGACTATTCTCAGCTAGGGTAACAGAGTTACTACAAATATATGATGATGAGGCATTATCTTACGTAGATGATATCTATCTCACAGACGACGACTTGGATACTCACTTGAAAAGAGTGAACACCATTATACTTGGGTTCGCAGCAGAGGGTTACAAATTCAACTTTAAAAAGTCCCGAATTGCCCATCTGACAGTACTATTTTTAGGGTACGAATTATCAAGTGAAGGGAAAAGCCTAGCGGACAACTTCTTAGAGAAGTGCGCTGTACTCCAAGCTCCAAAAACGCTGAAGAATTTACAATCCATTCTAGGTTTTTCTGAATTTTGGAATAACATACATTCTAAATTACGCAGAAAGGGTTAAACCACTCTACGAACTAATTAAACCTGATTTTAAACAAATCAATTGGACTCAAAAACACACAGAAATTTTGAGATCACTGCAAACAGACATGTTAGCAAAAACAAAATTAGATACACGTGACAACACACGTGATCTTGTAATCCGAGTCATCCCAGGAAGATGCGGATTCACGTACCTAACCTCTAATGAGGGAGAAAAGGTACCAATTTCAATTAAATCTCACTTGTACACACAAGCAGAAAAAACATTCAGTCACACAGAAAGAACTGTGAAAGCAGTGCAAATCGCATTAGCAAATGAACGAGAACTAGCACACGGCAAACGGATTAATATCCTTACAGCGGAATCCGCCTTCGAGGCGCTATTCAGCCCAGTAAACCTGCCTACAGTGTCACTGGATCCGAAATGGATACAGTGTGTAGATTCTCTAGGAGCCGAAGATGTGAAATACTATTTCGCCCCGCAATTTGAAGAACTGAATGATTTAGAGTATGAAGAAGAATATCCTCTGCCAATCGAACTTCTGCCTCTCCCACAATACGCCTGTATAATCTATACAGATAGCTTTGTACAACATTTCAACGTAGAAAGAAAATCCTACGATGCAGCATGTGCGATCATTAAAGGTCGTTGGCTGTGCGGTAAATTCAGACCGAAAATAACGAAAACTGAATCTGTAAGAAACTGTTCGGTTCAGAGAACTGAAATCAGATCTTTAAAGATGGCGCTCGAAAATGCAGAACATGAATTCCCGACACTTATCGTGTGTGATTCTCATTTTTGCGTCAACTCTTACAACAATAAACTGCAGAGTTGGATTGAAAACGACTACAAAGATGACACAGGTGCCACAATAAAGCATAAATTGCTCTGGAAACAGGTAGCTCTTTTACACAAAGAACTACAAAAGACTCACGTGATTCACGCACAGAGTCTTCAACGTGATGGCGTTCACGTTGCAGGGAATTCATTGGCTAATACAGCCACAGCGGAAGCAACTAAACCGGCTTCCGTAGCCACAAAAAAGCATACAGATAAATACATAGACGGGGAAACCATGCTGGCAGTAAAAACGACCGTAAAAGGCGACTGTGCAGCGCTACCCGTAAACTATCCACTCAATTATGCATACATAATCGATGCAAACTCCGTTCCTTTTGCTCGAATCCCTGGAGTGGGGGACAGAGTAATTCCAAACAGGAGCAGGAGGGGCTTCCTCTTACTGGAAGCACACATGGGGTTGGGTCTGAGACACCAAACAATCAAGATTTCTCTGAAAGAATTACAATCAGAGTAATGGTGGCCAGGAATGAGCATAGATATTCAATGTTTTGCTCAAAATTGCGAAGACTGCAACAGAGATCGCAGTAATGAACAGGCCAGTGTAGTTTCAGGATCCCTGCTAGACAGCATAAGGCGGTCTATCTGCGCAATCAAAGAAGAGAAGCGCGTCACATTGTACACAGTTAAGGCTAAACACACTTAAAAATGTGGCCTCCAGCGCTCGGCTGACGCTAGAACGGTTATAAAAGATTTGCGAGTCTTTATCGGCACATACGCAATTACCACGTTCCATTCTGACCAGGGTCCTGCTTTCAGCTCTCGAGCTTATAAGGAGGCCATGGCCAGCATGGGAATTGGGTTGCGGTATTCTTGTCCGTCGCACCCCGAAGGGAACAGTGTGGTAGAAAGAAAAAACCATGACATAAAGCAATCTATAACAGCGAAGGTATTAGGTTCAGGCGCTGGGTGGGTCAAACATTTAATAAGTGTCCAGACTAGTCTTAACAACATGCCAAGAAATTCTCTAAAAGGTTTCAGCCCATACGAACTATTGTTCGGAATTAGAATGCGTATTCAGGACCTCGATAGTCAGATGTCAGTGGTACAAGAAGAAACAATGCACTTTGATGTAAAGGATCGTTTGGCTGTTTTACAGGAACTGAATGAAACTAAGCATGAGCGAATTTTGCGGATCTCGCGTTCGCGAATTTTGCGGATTTGCGGATTCGCAATCCGCAAAATCCGCGAATTCCCGCGAATTTGCGGATTTTTTTTTTTGTGTTCGCCCGTGTTTCTGCCAGTTCGCGAGGGTTTTTACAATTTCGCAATTTGCGAACTTACCTGTCGGGTCGCAAGTTTTGCGAACTTGTTGTTTCTACGTGTCCAGCCTGTTTGGGACACTCTTCTTCATCACTGCCACTCTCTGTCACCACTGCCACTCTCTGACTACTCATGCCACCCTCTGGCCCACCCATGCCACCCTCTGTTTCATCACCACACCCTCTGGTTGTCCAGTGTACATTATTTTCGGCAAAGCAAAGCACACCTTCCCTGCCTCAAGTGACCTGAATTAATTTGGGGCTGATTAATGTGTCACAGAATATTTTTTTAGCTGGCACCTGCTTCCTTAGTGCGCCCTGATTAGTGATCTTTTGCACTTGCTAAGTGCTTTCATTGTTGCAAAATTAGTTACAACACCTGCCCTGCCCCAACTGACAATAATGAATTAGGGGCTGATTAATGGATTTTAACTTCCAGCCTGGCTCCTGCTTGTCTCCCTTAGCTGTAATTCAGGACCTTTGTGGCATATGTGTAACTATTCTGAGGTTCAGAGCAGGGTCACATAATAGTTTCAACTGGCAACTGAACTCTGGAGGGGCCCCTCAGGAAGCACTACAGGAAATGGCTACTAATGATGAGCCTGAACTTTTGAACCTGGTAAGTAGTTACTTTCAGTTTTGCTAAGATCGTATTTCTGCAATTTTGCACTTATTCGCGGGGCGCGAACTCACGCGAACAGTGCGAGCAGTGCGAGCAAAATCCGCTGCTCGCGGATTTGCGGATTTTGCGGGAGATTCGCGAATCTCGCGGATTGCGAATTTCCCGAAAATCCGCAAAATCCGCGAGCGGAACGGATTTTCCGCCCATGCCTAAATGAAACAAGAAAATCATTAAGCAACATAAAGTTAAAGCAACAGCCAAATACCACTGACGAGGCACCACCAGCAACAGCCCCAGCAAAGCCTGTCTGGATTCCAAAGATTGGGGATCTAGTCAGAGAAAAGATCGCGGTTAAGAAGGAATTTGGGCCTTCTTACAGAAAAGTAGTACCTGTCTTAGCAGTCACCGGAACAAGATCAGTTGTGCTACCGCCCCTTGCTGGTAAAAAGGAGAACAGAGTCGTGTCTATCGACCTGGTAAAACCACAAGCATGTGGCCTATAACCAACAGTAGGCCCAGTGGACTCCCAAGAAACAACAGAATACCCAAACTTGCAACAATCCAAGAGGTTCAAACTGAAAGACTAATCACATTCGATCAGCCTGCAGTGCACAATGAAGGACTATGCAATAATGCCATGGAACTCGTGCCTCTTGAGACACAGATTGAAATAGTTCGTCAAGAAACACCAGTCTACAATGATGTGGCATCAGAAAATGCTACCGAAAGACAAATTGGAAATCCAATCCCATCAATTGACAGAACTGCCTCTGGTTATTTCATCAACTTCGACAACTTCTCTGAAGTTCAAAACGACCCCGAAGTGATGCCAGAAACAAATAAGACTTTTAAAGAAAAAGCAACGGAACTCTTTCATCAACTGAAGGAAATCTACCTTGTTTCCCCATGATTAGAGTTCTGGTTCGGTCTAGGTGTATTTTTCCTCCTGCTTTGGCTCATCATGGTACTTTGTTTGGGAAAATTCATTGAGGGAAAATATATTACAATGGACACAGCAAGTCAGAACATCAACCTAGTCCTGAAACCACACAGATCATCCCATGTGAAGAAAAGAGAACTGTCAACAGTAAATGTCACAGCAATTCCAATACCTGGTGGGGTAGTATGGGAGAAAACAGACTATGAAATATATGGTCCGGTCGAAATCCTGAAGTATCCTCATCAACTGAAGGTTTCCTTGAGTGACTTTGTAAAACCTAGTACATTCTCTGATGATTGGGACTTTAACAGTATTAATGACATGATGTCTGATTTAGTAATGTCAGCTAGATTCACAGATCATGATTATTTACAAGGTTCATCTAGTTATGAGCAGTTATTCTGCTACACACATTATGGTGATCATTAGTTGCATAAATCTGCACAGCCTAGAAATGTGTTTATGTATAATCAATGGGAACATTGTGCTACACCACATAAAAGCAGTTATAAAGCATTTTTTGAGAAATTTAAATACTTTTCAGGGTTTAACACCAGTGATGCAGAAACGTTTTATTACAAACTGTTAGATAAAACAGGAATGAAAACAATGCTGACAAATTCTAAATTGATATATTCAGAAGCATTTTATGATAAAATGATGACATTTGGTTTTGATTATTGGAAAAATAATATTGAAACGAAAACAATTTGGGGTACAAAAGATTGGCAGGTACAGGGCATTGAAGCACTATTTAGAACCTGCATGATACCGGAACAAATGTTGTTTTTAAATGACACAATACACCAAACATCCTGTTTTGGCCTAGCTAAGATCAAAGACCTTAAAAAACCGTCTATTCCAAAGCCAATACCTGAAAATACAACTACAGATATTGAGTTAGACGTGTCACAAATTTTACATTTTAACAGAACACATCCTGATTGGAAAAAGTGGTTAATCTGGCCTACTGACACAAACAGTTGTCAAGATAGATTCCTGAATAAAACACAGGGGTTAAAAATGACCAGATTAGACTCGAGATATTCCCAGAGACAACATCCAGGGATAATAACAACATACAGTGTAGGGAAACTCTGCCTTGAATGGCTAACAACATCCACACTGGCTGAAATTAAGCAACACTTGTCTTTACTAAAAGATGGTGCTGATTTGCGCGATTTCATTCTTGGACCACGCAAACAGCGCAAAAAGCGTTTCATAGCGACCAGTATCTATGCTGCTTACAACGAGGCTTGGAAAGTCAAACAAATTGAAACTGCTGAAAAAATACGAGAAATTGATCGTATTAATTTGGAGAAATCACTTTCTGTGGTAGACAATGGGTTAATGACTCTGTCTTCCAGAATATATTCGTTGGACAATATTGTATCCTCTGCCTTTGATGTGATAGATAGAGACTTGCTAATGTTACAACATGGCCAATCTCAATTACGTTCTATTATAGAATTAGGCTGGACGCTGCAAAATCTTCGTTCAGGCTATGTGCCTTGGCGTTTAATCAACACAACGTCATTATTTTCCATTTTTAACCTTACTGATAAACAGATCAGTTTGGCACAGAAAGGAGCAGACTATACAATCCTGAGCATCGAAAAACTTGAGAGATTACCATTGACAATGTCAGAGAGTCCTGTCATTGAATGGATAATACACGGAATTATCACAATTCCAATAACGACTTTCCGATTTAAAAAGTGCCTTGAGTACATACCTGCTGGCCAGTATGAACAATTGGGTAAAGGATATGTAAAATCTGAATGGAAATTACCATACACACATTCTTGCTATAGTGACAGCGACAAAAATGTATTTCTTAGTGGTGAGAACTGTAAACATTCACTAAGCGGTATACTTTTGTGTCAAGGTATTAATTTACACGGAGCATGTGATGGAAATTCAAACAACCTTTCATGCCACCAGCTAGTCACACCTGCAACTCAGATAGAGCCCTTCTTTATGCAACTTTCAAACGGGAGTTACATTCTTAGAACGGATCACAGATGTTGTGGCCTTGTGCCAGGGAAAAGTTATCTAGTAAGAGTAACATCCATGGTCAAATACTGTATGCAAGCATTGTTTCCGAGTGGGCCTGCAGACACAGTGACTCCCATCTGGCCTCGTCTGAATCTCTATTCTATACGAATTGATACATTAAGCAAAATGAAATCTGTACTTTTACAGACAACAGTGCCTATAACGTCATCAAAAGAGACGTATGATCTTCTAGTTGCAAGGACAGCTACTGAAGTTGATGAACTTTTATCAACAAATTGCCCCGTGCATTTTGCAGAAATGTTGAGCCAACTTCTTAACATGTCTAGTGCCACGAGCATCCCAGGCATATTTAAGACAGTCTTTACGGGACTGCTAACACCTTTCCAGGCAATTTTGGGAATCGTTCCTAATTTTGTACACTCTGTTTTTGGCGGAATACCATTATTTTTGGGACTTGTAGCCGGGATTTTATTTTTGACCCTCCTGCTTCGTTATGGCAAGCCGAAACTCAGACATAGCTCCCATGGGAATGGAAGAGACCATCCTAGCAATGCGCTACCGGGACAGGATAACTAACGTCCTTGGATTGGCCAGGCTGAGAGATCTAAACATGACCTGGTTCCTTTCATTCAGACCTATATGGCAGGACTGTATCTTACCGGTACTAAGATGTATGCTTTGCGGCGATGAATGCGTGTTGGACATCTGTCTTTCACTTCCATCAGCAGTACCAATGGACGTCGATACTTTGCTCAGTCCAATAACGGCTCACGCATTGTGTTGTCCCCAGGGGCTACCAATCCTGATGACAGCATTCGTTGAGACACCTGTACTACAACTGGGTGGTAACAGTGGAGCGAGTGACAAAAGCAACATCACCCAGGTACGGCCTTCTGTGAGCATTGCTGCTCCTGACTACGATGACAGCAATCATTCTCACACCTGCCAAGTTACAGCGCTATCGAATTTGGTTGAACTGTCACCTGATTTTGTAGACCAATTCTTTGAGAGCCTGTCTGATACGATGTTCTCACCCGTACAGAAACAATACCTTTGGAGAAGCTTTCCGACACACAGCGTTCCCATGAACTCTGAATTCGGCCTTCAGTTTTGATCAACAAAAACTGCCAAAAGCTCTATTTTTCCCCGTTCAAGCAATAATTCTTTTGAATTGGACATTTTTAATATTCACTTTTTTTTTGGCACGAACAATTCTTTGCTTAACGTAAAAACTATTCTTAGAGAACAGAAGCTTCAAACTTCTATTTCTAAAATACATCTAGAGACATAACAAACTTACATAAGCCTCTAGCACATGTTATTACAATGCATTTATATGTGATGATTTATCTCGCCCTTCTTCTGTCAGAGATACTTCATGTGTAATTCTTTCTGCATAATCGTTCATTGATTTCATATGCAATAATTTTTGAATGATTTCTATGCTTCAAAAACGTACAGTACCTATATTTCACGTATTACAATATACGCCTATTTCGAATGCATTTATGTATTTTGGGGTGGGCAATGTTACACATGCATCTAATTGCTCTAGTTTTAGTAATTTGATGGACATGAAAACGTGGAGTGGGTGTTGCGTGTTTATCTAGGTTCCTGATCGATACTGCGACCTTATGCCCCTATTCGGCTATAAATCCATGTATTCCCTATATTGGCATAACCGTTCAAGTGCGATTTTCAGAAAAGTCATCTCTGGCCTCACACGAACAGAGCCACATTCCAGCATAGTTTTCTGCCACTTCCTTTGCAACCAATTAGTGCAATGACAGAGCAGAAGTCACTATCTGATATTCCTAGATTAACACTCCGAGTTCTTCAACAAGATAAAAACTCAGCAAACCTGGAAATCCCTGCTTGCTGTGTTTTGATTAGTAATGGAACTCTAATGAGCAACTGATAACTATCACTTCCTAGTGACATCTTTAATTGACGTCTTATGTCCAGCAAACTTGCGTCAAACCCGGCACCTGTCAGGTATAAATATTACCAACGTTGCCTTAAGCAATAAGCTGTCGTGCTGTTGTATGCTGCCGTGCACCCTGTTGTGCATCCCTTTGCTGCTGCAGGCAGTACGCTGCTGCTGCTGTCCCTTGGCGGTGAAGCTACTTATACCATTATCGCTGCTAAAGCGCGAACGATGGTGCAGTACGCTTAGGAGCTGAACAGCCGTCCCTCTGCGAAGAGCCTAGCAGATTCCAGCTGCGGCGGACGCTGTCCCCCGCCTCCTCCTCCCGACGCGCTGAGAAGAGAGCCGCTGCCTTTCTCCTGCAGAGAAATCCAGCTCCAGCGTTTCTATTCTGCCCTCGCGGGTGACTGGGATATCGAGTGCTCCCTGAAGGAAATACCAGACTTCCATCATTCTATTCAGAGGTATGGTGTTGACTAAACCCTTAGACGAGAATTCTTGAAGCAAACCTTGGCAAAACCAACTTAACTTAAAGCTACTTACTTACTCCCCTTCCACGTGTTAGGCTTAGGTCAGGCACACTGGGGTAGGCGTAGTTAGAAGCACCAGTTGAGTATTTTAGCCTAATGTATATATGAATGTATATATGTTTTATTACTTTTAACCATTGTATGGCTAAGAAACCATATCAATGCTTTTACAGTATTATTTCGCAATCCTTATCTTACTGTACGTACTTTTTATAATAACAAGTCTTGCAATTGTGGCAATACATTTCTCTTGTACGAGAAGAAAGACTGTTCAATAAATGTTAACCCTTTATTGACAAACGCCCGTCTCTCTATTCTCTACATACCGTGAAAGTAAACTGCACTAAACTGACTGAGTGAAATACATGTCTATTGTTTCACACGACCCTAGAGATTGACTCTTGATCTGAGGAGCAAAGTTGTCATGTTGCACGGTTGTTGGAAAACTGAATCCCTTCTTGTCTGTGCCAGGGAAGCCGATCACTTCCCATGCAGAGAAGAAAGTTTCCAGTGACCTCTGAGCTAGTTGGTAACACACCCAATTAAGTTTAGCATAGTCAGTGGAGGCCTGGAATATACGCAGTTCCACGTCGATACTACTGTTTATGTTATTCCAATGCGCAGGGCCTAGTGGGAAACTAGGAACTACACTACAGTATGACTATACGAAGGCTGTAGGTATAACACAACAGGAATTATTATCTTAAAGTAATGTAATGCCGTTCATTGTACTTTTGTATTTTTTGTGCGTGGGAAGATAACGGTTACTACAGTGAATTTTTAATTGTTTTTGCAAATGGGTATCGTGATGACCTCACCTCACACTATTTTAAATGCTAAAGAGATATTCTTCTTGCAGCGAAGAATGACCCAGGTAATCCTAGTAATGACACACTTGGCACGCGACGATAGGCTTGGAATCTGTGGCCCTACCTGCTCACGAGGTCACGCAGGGGCTCCTGTGTGGGTGCGAAGAGGAGTTCGAGCAGGATGCCAGGCAGATGTTGAAAAGATTAATTTGATAGGCAAAGAAAAAGGATGGTGCAACTGCCCATGAAGTGCCACATGACGCAGCTTGCATTCCTGGTGTGGGAGGACAGTTATCTTGTGAGGTGCTGCAGTTTGCTTACATGTCGTTGCGGATAAAAAGCAGTGGCAGATTGTCCGGACCACCACTGCCCATAGCCGTCGGCCGCCACTGAAGAAAGGGTATGTTAAACGATCATTAGACAGGCAGGCCTCAGCTGCAAATGAATTTTGAATATAAATTGGCTTGTTAAAAGATTAATTGTGCAGGTTACCTGCAGGACATTTCTATCAATAATGTTCATCTTTGCAAGTGGCATGCAGCCGGGCAATCCACTACCCCCACTGCTTTTTCTGCTAGCTCAGGTGCCACTCTCAGCTGCTATTGGGTTATCCACAGCTTTTACAAGAGTACACATATCAGCAAAACAGGTGGAATTCTTTTTGTATTCAGATGACATACTCTTTACTCTTATTAATACAAGCAACTTACTTCCAACTGCTTTGTCTAAATCTGGCTCAGTTGGAGATGCCAAGCCCTCCACACTAGACGACCCTGAGTGTACAAAGCTGTCAGCTTACATGTTGATGTCCATGGCTACCCCATCACGTGATTTTCCCTTCCCATTACTCCCTACCAATTGTTGGGTTAGAGGTGCCATAGAGGGAGAATTCCCGCTGGGCCCAGTAGTATTTTGACATATAACAATGGCAGTCTATCCCATACCTTGTTGTAGATCATTTGCCATGCTCAAATCAACACTCAGGGAAAGGAAACAAGGGAACCCTACTCACTTGGAGCCTGGGTATAAAGTTTTAATAAAACAAAAGCGGCTACTGTGGATAAATATATCTCTCTTATGGTAAGTATGCGGCACAATGGCAATGTGGGTGGTAAGTAGGACGTCAAAGAATGAAGCTGTGTATACACTTCGCGAGTATGGTCAAAAATTTGCATAGTTTATATGAACAAAGGTAAACACATTTTTTACACTTTTACACAGCATCAGCAATAATACGTATATAATATAACGAGCGATGGTGTGTCCCAAGTGAATACATAAAAAAGAACCTACACTACTGAAGATGAGAAGTAAAAGTGTATAGAAAAAATAGGTTTCTATTTTTTCATTCTGTTTCATTGAAAAGAGGCGACCTAGGCCCAGATGTAGGTAAAATTGATTTACCGATTTTTAATTACTGAATTTTACCGATTCGGTAATTAAAAATCGGTAAATATAATGGGTAGATATGTAGGTATTCCAGATGTGCTGGAATACCGATTTGGAAGAATTCGGTATTTACCGATTCGGTAAATACCGAATCGGTAATGCCCATTCATTCCTATGGGCTTTGAAGCCCATAGGAATGAATGGGCATCACCGAATCGGTATTTACCGAATCGGTAAATACCGATTTTCACAAGGGTGCAGGGGGTGTCACTTTGACACCCTCTGGCACCCCCAAAACAGGCTCGGGTGCCATGTGGCAGGCATACATGCCCTAAGGGCAGGTCTGCCTGTCACATGGCATAGGTGTGCATGCACACATGTGCATGCACACCGGAATCGGTATTTTACCATCAAATTGGATTTGATGGTAAAATACCGATTTGGTAAGGCCTCTGGGACTCTGAAGAGTCCCACCTACATCTGGGAGCCTCAGAATCGGTAAATTTACTGAATTTTTATTATTTTACCGAATCGGTAAAATTACCGAATCGGTAATTTTACCGATTCGGTAAAATAATGCCCCTACATACCTGTCACCCATTTACCGATCGGTAACGGCCAAAATCAGCCGTTACCGCTCGGTAAATGGCCTCAAACGGCCACGTACATCTGGCCACTAGTAACGTATAGTCAATCAATATACAATAGTTGGAGAGTTTGAGGAACTATTGTGCACGGTCTGTCTCGTTTTAGCTGTCGACGATATTTCGACCCATTGTGGATATCGAGTCTCCTCAGGACTGGTCAATGTGGGAACACCTGAAGGGGGTTTGCACCGCTCGGTATCAAAAATTGCGAATTTATGACCATACTCACGAAGTGTAAACACAGCTTCTTTCTTTGATATCCTACTTACCACCCACATTGCCATTGTGCTGTATACTTACCATAAGAGAGATATATTTATCCACAGGAGCCGCTGTTGTTTTCTCAAATCAACAATCAGCCATACTCCAGATCCTTTTCCCCAGTGAAGGTTGGGCATTCAACTACTCCTGAGACCACTGTGGATGCCCCATTGATGCCCCAGCCTTCCTGCACAGCGCTGAGTAAGGTATCAACCATTTCAGAGGTTGGAGTGGAGTTCTCTGAGCCCCAGGACTGGAGTAAACCCGATGCTTTTCCTGATCAGAGTAGCTTAAGGATGGGCTCTCCCAACACTGAACTGGGAGCGCCATCAGATGTCCGTCCGTCCTGCGCTGCCTGCAGGGATAACATAGATGCCATCACCATCTTCACTGCTACTGCAGAGACCTCCAAGCCCGTGGCTGCCACTACATTCTCTGCTGTGTGCCGCTGGGCGATGCGGGCCATTCTAAAAGCAGCCGCTGACCTTCCAGAGCCCGAGGCGGCATCAAATGCCCCTATTAGCTACCACGCCTCCCTGATCAGCTGGTGGTGGCCGTAGGTGGTTTAGACGTATCTCCAGCACAACAGGTACAAAGTTGCAGCTAGAGCCACTCAGCCCTTAAAGCATATCAATGCACATCTGCCAGTCTGTGGCGTGGGGCAGAGGTGCTGAAGCAGGTTATGTGAGGTGCTTCCCAAGGCAGAGTCAATCCGCCATCTTCCCTTGTCCCTAAAACGTAGACAGCCCTGCATTTACCTTCTATGAGTTCCCATGTTATTGTACACTCGGAGCACAGTCCTAGGTATATCTCTGACTTGGCTAAACTGGCACCACTCCTACTATGGATTAGTGTGTGGTCTAATACCTCGTTAAAGGTGCATGAGGACATTTTTCAGGACTGTTTGAATTCAGATAAGGGCCTCTCCATCCCCCGGCTTACTTATGTACGCAAAACTTGTGAAGTGCTGAATGTGCCAACTTTGTTTGATTCATCTCTTCTGATAAGAAGAAGGTAAAGTCATTGTTTGTGGATTTCTGTCATTCTCAGGGACTTGAAATTGAAATGAGTAAGAGCATGTTACAATGTACCGTAGCTTTCATGAACCAGAGAATTCTGTGTTGTATCTTACAATACCATTGTCACGTTGAGAGCCATCTTTACTTTTTGGCTTTAGGGCTGGTACAGTGGTCCAGCTTTTGAATATGGCGGGATGATAAATGCTCATCTTGTGTCGTGTTGCCAGAGGTGGCCTGCCCATGTGATGGTCACTCCGAGCAAACTGTGATGCACTTCATGTTATTTTGCTCTTTTTATATATTCTATGTTAAATTATTCGTGACATCTATCATTGGGTTTTAAGAAGTGCATGGACGCACTTTTTTACCTTTAACTTATAGATATTCGTGACGTTTGCCATGGGGTCTGTGCTTTCCTAAAGCAGCAGTGAGATCCGGGAGATTGATGGAGGGTTGGGTGGTGTATTCGTTTTTACTGTGGGGGGTCGATAATACTGATTATAGCATATATTATGTCTGGGCGGTTACTAGGGCTAAACACGGGGGCTGTTTTCTGATTTGCCTAACTCTTATCAGTATTTTATGTGTGCTTTATTGATATTGATATTTTATTGTTGCAAGCTTCTTTATGTATCTTTTATGTCTATTCATGTGCCGGATAAGGTAAATCATTGATTGATTAATAGCCATGACTACTGATTGTGTTAATAAAGCTGTCCCTATGAAGACAATGAGTGCCTCTTCCATGGAGGTCCGTGTGGAAAGATTGATCTAATATAATACAGTATGCTACTAAGATTAATGCTTCCTGTACTATCAGTCAGTAGCTGGGTGAGCGCCAGCAATAGCAACATTTGCTGCCAGTCAACCAAATATCTATAACTGCTTTGCAAGCTATGCACATTTTTCATCATCTCTTCTTTATTCCCTTCACTTAATCAAAAGCAAATGCGCTCCGGAGGGTTTAAAATAAATATGCAGTAGATGACCGAATATTCACCCAACCAGTCTATCATTTATTCAGCCTCAGATTTTCAATAACCCAGCGTAGTTACAGCTAGCAAGGGAGGTGTTCAGAGGTGTTGTCAGTTAATATTCTTCTTATCTCCATTTAAACGAAAATTGAAGTTAGCTGAAGGATTTTAGCCATACTTAAGTATTTAAATAGAAAAGGGTCTACCAAAACAAAATTTCAAGCAAAATGAACAGACAACGTTATTGTGGAACATTTCCATTCCCAACACGTGGCATGAGGGCAGGGGCGGCTCCTCCGCTAAAGCAAGAAGGAGCGCCGCCCCATAGAGCAGGTCAAACTCAGTATTTTCATTTTATTTTTCCATTGTTGCTCAGCTGGGTAGGGCCAGGGCAGGGCTGGGCTCTGACTGAGGAACTGGAGGAGAGAGTTCGCACTCTCTTAAGTGCATATGACGGTTTGACCGGGCATCTCTGGGACGGGCCAAACCATCATACGCATTTTGTATTTTGTCCACCCAGGCTGCATTGCGGCCTGGATGGAGAACATGCCCAAGCTCTCTGTCCCCATGTGAGCGCTGAACCACGTCTCTTTAGACCAGAGGTCTTCAATCTGTGGGGCGCGACCACAAGGGGGGCCGTGGAGGCATGGAAAGGGGGTCGCGCACTACATTTGCAGATAGAAAATGTCCCAGAGGATTCGTTATAATGCTTTCCTGTGCTGGGAAATCTTGGCCAGGCAGACAGCTAATCATGCATTTCTAACAGTGTGTTGCTGGCCTGAAAGAAATGCAAATGTGCACAATGAGTTATTCTGAAAATGTAAAGAATTTGCAGATTAACTCGTTGTGCACATTTGCATTTCTTTCAGGCTAGCAGCACACTGGCAGAAAGGTGTGTTTAGCTGTCTGCCTGGCTTGATTTCTCGTGACAGGAGAGTGCTGTTGCAGTTCATTGATCAAATCACTTGAAGCTTTTTGAGTGGTAGAGCTGCGAAGTGCTTGTGTTTGATAATCTTTGTATTTACTTAGTGCTTTCTATCCCTGAGAATGTGTTGAAGGGACACTTATGTAAAAGAAATTGCATTACATAGGGTCTGGATGTTACTAAAATCTATGGGCGTTATTTACAATGAAATGGTGTAACACAGCTCCGCAAATATTTTTGCTGTGCTTCCCCCGCCGATTCAAAAGAGCAGGAATGGACTATATTTACAAGATAAGGAGCACTCCTGTCCTTTCTGCCGTCGCACAATTTGGTGCCTAGCACCAGCGCAGGCACCTTTGCACCATGGTACAAGGCCGTCTACATTGTTGGCAGGGTTGTTTTTGTGCAAGAAGGCTTGCCTTTCTGAGCAAAAACAACCCATGGAGGCTTTTACCTCTTTCTATGTGTGCTACAGGGGCAGCTTACAGTTTTGACGCATCCTTAGGTTTACAGATCCTTGTGAATCTGGGAATGTGTCAAAACCCAAGGGAAACCCCACCTCAATGCCCTGATGCAGTGTAAGAAAACGAATTGACTTGCCTTACACCATATCTAGAAGGCCCTGAAAAGCCACGCAAAGTGACTTTGCATGGCCTCATCGATATGGGTCTGCACTCTGCGCAACCAGTGCGCCATAAAAAATGATGCACCTGCAGCGCAAGGGGCTTATAATTAAGCCCCTATATTCTGGAAGCAGCCCATATATTTTGGAAGCTCCATTTTATAGTAAAATGTTTGCCCATTTTGTAGTGGTCTATCTTGTACTGTGTGTAATGCAAGTATAAAATAAAGACTTACATATTCACAGTGCTTTCTGTCATGGGTTGTGACCTCATTGTACTAAAAATACACAGGTCATAATTCTCCATTGCACCAACCACGATTTAGTTCTGTGGCTCTCTGGTTTCACACAGACATTTGCAGTGCATTAACTAATAGAGGTTTCATAATTTATTATAGTGCAATTCCCACTGAGTAACAACGTCTTAAAATGTATTTATTATTCATTGAAGCTGCCCAATATTTTAGATGTAGCTACCTCCTGGTGAAAGACCTAAAAATATATGTATGTTTTAATTATGATAAATGATGTTTAGCTACCTCCAGTTACATGCAGCTGTAAATGCCAAGCTGTCAGCATCCCATGAAATATAGTATGGTTTTCCTCTAATGTCATGCAATAAAGTATTAGCCCATGCATTACAGCTGTTATACCAAGGGCCACTGGAGTTATGTGATTGTGCGGCTGCAGCAATTTTAGCATAATTATAGATTTGCCGCATTTGCCACATAAACCATCATCTGCCGCATAATCTGCTGTTTTAAAAAATATATATATATTTACTCAAAAGATTCAAATGTTACTTAACGGGTGTTGCCGCTCTGTAGGCCTTTCGTGAAGCTGTACTGGTCACCTTTTTGTTGCTTATTGCATATTTGGGTGTCAAACTGGTACGTATGAGGTGCAACAAGGTTATAGAAATTTTTGTCAGGAGGGGATCCTTAAGCCTAAAACATTTTGATGGTGGGGTCTCGGCATCAAAAAGTTTGCAGATCACTGCTTTAGACCAATCACAAAGCTGCATTGCAGCATTGTAATTGGCTAAGGGGAGCCTGGAAGCCTGGGTGCTTCCTGGTCCTACCCTGGAAGCTGGGGAAGAGGACCGAGAGGTGCGGCGACCCACAGGTAAGTGTTAAAATATTTTTTCATTCCCTCCCCCTTCTTCCCGGTGCCACCCAGGCCATGAAATAGCAGGCGCCACTTGCTGTCAGAGAACAGGATGAGCATGAAAAGAGCATGAAGCAATTATAATTTTACAAAATGCTAACATTTCTTTATTTCCCACATAGTTCTCATTTTTTGTCTGGGTATAGCCAGATTTTGGCATTTTTTTTAAGCTCATAGTATCAGCACACAAAACATACGGAGAGGCACTTTGTGTCAGACCCCTTCAGCCATTGGTTTATTTGGGTCAGCCTACAGCATCCTCAGCTTGAAATAAGATTCATTCACATCAGGATGAGAACACAGAAGTATTCAAACTCATCATTAGCTACTGGTTATTAGGTGAGTTTGTCTAATACATAAAAAATAATTGCTTTCTAGCCTCCATGCACTTGAGTGGGGATGCATGTGTGCTCTTAAAAGTGTTTTCACACTCCTGTTGATGCTGTGCAAATGGTGATTTAGAACCTGACTGTGATTTACTCCTACATGTGAGCTGGAATCCAAACAGGATACCACAGTCCAGCCCGTGTTGCAGAAAAGTTTGTTTTGCGCCAATAAGTGATTTCAAAAATATACATTTGATTCTGAATGTGATTTTTAATCCTACTGATTTGCCATCTGAACACGATTTTGACCCTGAAAGTGCTTTTATTCATAAAAGTGACTTGTCCCCCTGAACGTTTTTTACATTCATGCTGACGTCGTGCACCATTGGTGATTTTGCACTTTGAAGTGATTTGGCAGCTAAATCGGATTCTGGTCCAACAGGTGCTAGCAACATGCTGTTTATTATGCATCAAGCAGGTTTTTAGCTCTTAATATAAATGTATTTAGTCCTTCAATATGAATATCACAATTATGGTACACGATGCTGTCAACCACAGTTATTATCACGCCGTTGCACACTTTTTACATATTTCCCCTTTGAGTCAGTGTGTTTATACCTCTATGTGATAGTACACACGTGCTGACTTTGCACCACAGGCGATTTTGCCCCTAACTGCACGTAAATGTAATTTTCACAAATAAATACGTTTTGCCCCTAACTGCACCTAAATATTATTTCCACACATATGTTTTGCTCCTGAATATGATTTTGCAACTACTGTGTTTTTTTTCATCTAAACATGTTACTGCGCTCCTAATGTTGCATCTAAATGTAAATGAGCGCTTAAGTATGACTTTGCACCCAGGAGTATTATTACAATTGTTTTTTTTGTCATGAAACTGTGCTTTTTGTTTCCTCAAATTTGTTCATATTCATGCTGATGTAATTCTTAAGAGTGTTACTGAATCTGTGATTTTGCAAGTATATATTCTATTGTTGTTAAAAGTACCACAATCCTGCTCACTTTCCTCCAAGCTCCAAAAGTGAATTTTGAATGTTATATATATCAGTGGCGTAACGAAACTTGAGGGGGCCCCCCTGCAGGGTACATGGAGGGGCCCCCTCTGGACTCAATCTGAAAACTCTCTGGCCGAAGTGCGGTGATGAGGGTACCCACTGGAGCTTGGGGCCCCGCACCGCTGAGGCTGCGGGGGGGGGCCTGTGTTACGCCCCTGGTAAGGGCAATGACTACCCACCTTTGTATTTACAACTGGTTGCGCACTGTGGTCACATGTGCCATGCAAAACACAAACGCTGCGGCCAACATAAAATTGAAGTAATGTTATACCGCAGCGAAAAGGCTATTGGGGAGCATTTTGTGTGATTTAATGCAAATGACACAACGTGTACTCTGGCAATTTGCATCTGTTATCAGGAACTTCTCACTACGTCACACAATGCCATTTAAGCCTCTGGTGTGGTGCGTTTATGTGCAAAAATAGCTTATGAAAGTTGGTCAGTACTATTGTTTTATTAAGCGAGCACAGCACCCACTTGACTAAATCACCATGCCCCTGCACTGTCAATGTACCCCAAGCTCCCCCCAATCTCTATTTGCCCCCGGGGCACTTATATTTTGCACCCCCAGAGCTCCTTATGCGGTCTAAGATTTACGGGCTATTCACAAAGTGTATGTTGTCGTCACACCAGCGTGTCTCCCCCAGGCCGGGTCCATAGATAATGGAGCATACCATTCAATGGATGCTTTCTGTTTCACAGTCCAGCGCTGATGATTTATCTATCTCGGAAGGATGAAAGTCTGAACGGATCCACCACGATTCAAACCTGTGAACAAATGGTTACACACTGTAGCCTAATAATAGAAAAGGAGAGTACCCTGCCTCAAGATGAGTAGGCCCTATCTATGGGGTCCTGGCTGATAGATATGGAGGGGTGGTTAACCAAGGGGTTGACAGAACATAGATTAATCACATGGTCGAATTGAGAGGACTAAACAGTTCAATTTTATGAAAATATATCTTTTTATTTTTATTTTTATTTTCTGATACGAAGAGTTAAAAAAGCTTTTTTCTGAGAAACAATATATATATGTTTTTTTTGGGGATATATCACAAGTGCATATACGTCATAAATAAAACAGACAGATATAGAGACAACAATGTCACAACAATTCGTCCTACCCAGTAACAGCCTCTATTCACACTCACATAATCATTCACTTCATCCCTACTCTTACTCTCTCTCCTAATTTCATACACCAATCACTCTATCATTCATTCTACTTTCCCTTGCAATTATAGCACATAGGTGGTCAAGTCGGGATGTTCATCCGGGTAGTTGGTTTTAGCTACGGGTCCTGGTGTAGTGAGGACAATAACTGTGTTCCAGGAGACAAACGCCGACGCGCGTTTCGGTGACCGGCCAAAGGGGCCGCACCTTCGTCAGGGCAAGGGGCAGTATACTGGGGCGGGCACAAAGGTAAAAACTCTGCAATATAGAGAGCAGAACAAAATTCATTTTTACTATTCTGTTTGGTTATGTATATATTCAGGATACTGATGATCTTTTTTTTAAAAAAACATAACTTCATTTTTTAAATGTTTAGAAAAACATGCATTCAATATTTATATCAGTTACTTTTTCAATTTCAATAGTTTTGGAGCAAAGCTCCTACATTTGGCCAGTGATCGCTATGCCATGTCAACCCACTTAAGACACTCCCTAGTACAGATTCCCTAATAAGTGGACTCTGGAAGGCATCATGGTAGCCTTGACTGTATGGACCATGGAGCACATTTAACACAACACAGTAACATCTTCACTTACAGACAGCTGTATTTTCCTTTTATCACACACACTCACTTGTATTTAGATTTCTTTCCGTACTCCTCTAGGGTACACGCATGACTTGTTGTTACAGTCCCAGATAAATTTTAGGACAGCCCTATTGTTAACTAATCTTGGTTAGTTAGAGTAGGTCATATTGGCGAAGGGCCAGGTGTATGTGACCAATAGTACCGTAGTTATATACTTTCTCTGCCATATAAGTATATATTTTCAATCTTTTACCTGATTCCTTATTCGGTTCTGCTGTTCAAAAATAGTAGACTTAAGATGGCATCAGAAGGTGCATGAGCGTCTACGTTGTAGTTATTTCGCAGGACAGGATAATTTTAGTTCGATTCCTGTGGGGACCAGATGAAAAACCCTTTTTTTAAAATTATTTAAAATATTTCTTAGACTAGTCAAGATTAAAAAAACTTTTCCTGAACCTTACTCTTTGCTAAGCTTCATATCATATGGAGTTTCTATGAGTCTCTCTCTTCCATTTCTTTCATTTATTTAGCTAGACGGAGACTGTTTGTATAGACTCAAACTTAGAGAAAACCTATCAGCTGTTCATCGCGCTCAAACTGCACTCTATGATGTTCTAATCACCTACCACAATAATATGGATTCTCGGCGTTATATTTCAAGACACCTTTCGATTTTAGCGTTCATCTGGTTCCTAGATGGCAGTTCAGGATAGCAGTTTGGCAGGAACAGGGCCTGTCAAGTAAAACATAGTTATCTCATTTTGGTGTACTGGCTGCTCCCAGTAGATAGCTCTCGCTATGAGGGGTTTTATGAGGACATTTTTTAACACTTTCAAAAACTACTCCCCGTGGCAGATGTTCTAGTCAGATACATAGCTGGGATCCAAGATATTAATGTTACTCCATTTCTTTTCGAGTTGTCTAATGTCCAGGGGTAAACACTTGTATAGAGCCTAGACATTCTACATTGGTGGTGAAAGGGTGTTTCCAAGAACTAATCCTGCCACCCCTCGTGGTTGTAGTGCCTATAAATCTTTGATTCGGTTTGTTTACCTTTCAGAATTCAAAGCGTAGTTGGAATTCTAGAATGCCACTCGTATTCAGAAATAGGCGTTCTCCCTCTAAGTAGGTTTCCCGGGGCACAGGGATGCAATATTCCAGTTGGCGCCTATACACCTACAAATAAACACAGCGATGTAGGGCGGCTAGTAGCCTCAATTGTCCCTCTTTCGTTGTAATTGCTATCATATTTACCTCTTTGTGGGCGGGATGATCGTATCTGAAAGCGGTTTCAATATTATTCTGTTTCCCTGTTATTTGAAAAGTGAACAAGTCTCGTAGTTCCGGGCCACTCTCAAATGGAGCTGACTGCTACATTACCTAAAGGGGGATAGTAGAGAGAGTTAGAACGCGGAGAATATCCCTAGTTCTGTTCCGAACTTCGCGAGACTAAGTCAGCGCGCTTACCTTTTTCCCGGACGTCAGTCTCCTCACATTGGGGTTCCGCCGACTTAGTCTGCCAGCCAGTTTGGTCGATGCCGGTTCCCTCACGTTTCTGGCGTCCTATTTAAATGTCGTCATGTTCGCGCTTCATGAGCTTTCCTCCTCAGCTGGCCCCGATTAAGGAGATAGAAATAAAGGGCGGACTCTCACTACCATAGGTTTCTCAGTCGCCATATTGAGTATACCAGCGGTGATAATGTTGTTAATGGTCTGATGGAATACGGCGGCCATCATGATGTAACCGATCGTCTTTTGTCACAATGAATATTTTTGTATTATTAAGTTCCTGTGGGTTATAAAATCCACATCAGTGTCATAAACTGCTAACGCGCTATCGACTGCGCTATAAAGTTTTTATGTGATATAGAGGAACAGCTATTATAGTGAAACCAGTTGTTAAGTTTCACACAGACTCAATCTAAGCAGTATGTAGTTCCATGATAGTTGGAGAGATAAGTGATCTTTAAATCGGTTGTATAAGCATACTAGTGAAACTAGTTGTTAAGTTTCACACAGATTTATTCCAGGCTACTTATAATTCTGTGATTATTAGAGGGCAGAAAGATCCTAAAGTCAGTTGTTTACACATACAGGTAGGACTACTCTCTTAATAGCCACTAAACTGCCATTATGTTGTTAGAGAAACGCCTGATGCCAGGGGCATTCCTCATTCAAGCCTTTTTTGACAGAGTCCAGATAAAAGATCCAGAAGACCTCCCGTTTCTTTCGGAGGCATGTAGGATCGATTCCAGGGTTGGCCTTTATCTTTTCTAAGATAAACCAGCGGATTTCAATATCTGTATGGCTTTTTTCTAACCAATGGGTCACAATAGGAGCAGCCGTCTTTTTGTTTCTTATATTGGACTTATGCTCACCTATGCGCACCCGGCATTCTCGACCAGTTTCTCCAACATATGGGAGATTGCACGGACACAGGATAAGGTAGATAATGTTGTTAGTGCGACAATTGGTTAACGTGGCATTCCTATTGACTGAGATGGTACGTGTATTGGTAATAACTGTATCACCCACTATGGCCTGTGGGCAAATGTGGCAAGTCCCACATTTATGATTGCCGTATATAGGATCCATTCCTGTTAAGGAGGTTTGTTTGTTTGTGGGAAGTTCCTGTATTTTTCCTTTTACTAAATGGCTTCTTAAGTTTTGGTTTTTTTTGAAGGCAAAGATGGGTCGTTGAAGGTGTGCTTTATTCTCCTCCAGGTTTAGGATATGCCAGCTTGAGTTTACGGCCTGCCTGATTTTATGATTCATTTCGGAGTGACGGGTAACGCACACCAGTTGGTTCACTTTCTCCGATTTGTTCTCCACAAACATAGCTTCCCTGTTAGTATATCTGGCTCTTTTGAATGACTCTCTAATCAATCTTGGGGGGTATCCACGGAATCGTAGTTTTTCCTGCAGTATGTCCGCTTGAGTCAAAAAATCCTGTAGGTCCGTACAGTTCCTTCTAATCCGAAGGAACTGACTGTAAGGGATACTGTCCCTCTGGCTGCGTGGATGGAAGCTACCATATTGGAGCAAGGTGTTTCGCGCTGTTGGTTTGGTATACAGCGATACTTTGATGACATTGTCTTGATGTTCAATCCAGATGTCTAGAAATTCAATTCTAGACCTACTGGTGTGGCTGGTAAATTTCAGGTTAGTATCCGCCACATTGAGCCAATCAATGAATTCAGTCAGTTGTTCTTCTGCCCCCTTCCAGATAAAAAAGATGTCGTCAATGAACCGTTTCCAGTTCATGACGTTCTCGAAGAAGGGGGCTATTTCGTTAAAGATATTCATCCTTTCGAATTCCCCCATATACAGACAGGCAATGCTTGGGGCACAGCTTGCTCCCATGCTGACCCCAGAGGCCTGTCTGTATATGGTGTTATCGAATTCAAAGTAGTTTTCAAATAATACTACTTTCAAACATTGTAAGATGAATTCAGAATTGGTTATACCGGTGTTTCTGGACAGTACAGTCTCCACTGCATTGTATGCTCCTTGTTGTGGTATATTTGAGTACAAAGACTCCACATCCAGCGTGACCATTATTTCAGATTTTTCGAGAAATGGCATCCCTTCCACTTGCTGGATAAAGTGCCCAGTATCTCGTACATATGATTTTAGTTCTGTCACCATAGGATTTAAGAATTTATCGATATACTTCGATAATGGCTCGGTGGCAGAGCCAATGGTAGAGACTATTGGCCGCATAGGGGGATCTACACTATTCTTATGGGTTTTTGGTAAGCCATATATAATAGGTATTTTGGTGTTAGATGGAGTCAAATATTCTGCCTCGGCTTCACATATGTGGTCTTGGTTAACCGCTTTTTGGACCATAGTCAATATCCGTTTTTTAAGGGCATTTTCAGGGTTCCTGGTGACACGTATGTAGTGGCCTGAGGATGATAAAAGATCATTCATTCTCCTTTTGTAGTCAGTTGTATCTAGGACTGTTATCCCACCACCTTTATCACAAGGTTTAATTGTGATGTTTTTGTTCATTTCCAAGTCCTTAAGTGCTTTCTTTTCTTTAATAGATAGGTTTGCTTTAGGTAGGGGCACATATTTGGTCATTTTATTGATCTTCTGCATGACAGTTTTTTCAAATATATTGACCTCAGGTCCAACCATCTCTAATGAAGGTGTGAACGAAGATGGAGGTTTGCAACCAGATCTATTGCTTCCATTGTCGGTGGGAGGGGCTTCCAGGAAAAACTTCTGAAGGCGTATTTTCCTAAAGAATAGTTGTAGATCTTTATTTAATTCAAATTTATTGAAGTTGGAAGATGGCACGAATGAGAGGCCCCTAGATAGAAGTTGAATGGCCTCAGGATCTACAGTTTCGTTGGATAAATTGAATATAGGGAGCCCCCTTATGTTCTCCAATACTGATTGTGACGAGTCTGCACATACATCTGCGGCTGTCCGCGACCCTGATGGTAACTCCTCGTTTGGGGGGTTCTCGGTGGGGGACGGGTGTTGCCCCGGCGATTCCCTAAAAAACGGTTGGGTTGGTAGTTGCGTTCATATCCTCCATTTCTATTCCCCCTGTTGGAATTTTGGCCCTGATTAGGGTTATGGCCTTGTTCATAGCTCGGATCATATTCCTCTGGGGTATCCCCCTCAGAGTCAGTTGTTTCAGAAAAGGTGGTGACCTTTCTTCCCTGTCCCCACCTTGATGTCTGTCCTCGAGGGGCATTTTCTTCTTGGTTAGTGTAGAAGTTAGTCCCCAAGTAGGGATAGGCCCTTTCTTGTGAGAACATTCGGACATCCTTCCTTAGTTTTTCTGTTTTCCTTTTTAAAAGGTAGTCTGAGAAGGATTCCAGTTCAAATTGGATTTCTTCAAGTTTCCTTTTTCCCTCATCCACTGAATCTCCCTCCTTTAACTTATCTTCCAATTCCCTAATTTCTTTTTCAAGGATCTCCATCACAGTTCGTGCTGTTTCCACAATCAGCATCATCCAGTCCCTGGAGCAACGGTTAGAAATAAGGGCCCATCGCTCCAGGAACTGTCTGATTTCGATGAACATCCCAGGGATGTTCCGGACTCTAAGCCCAATGGGGATTGTACCAGCTCGTAAATAATCTAACATGAACTTAGCATGTAGTTCTGTTCTCTTTGATTTTTTTCGGAGATTTAGCAATTTGTTCCAATCTCCATTTAGTCCTTTGGGTACAGTGAAATCTTGATTACCATCCACTGGGAGGCCTAACATTTTAGCAAAGTCATCATCCGTGAAACCGAACGTTTTTATGGTATCCATTCTAGTTTTTTCTTTTTTTGGTAGAGATAGGAGTAGGGCCAACCAGAGTTTAACTAGTTTGTAGGGGTCAGTCAAAAAGAGACCAATCGTCTGAATATGATGTTAAATTATTTTTCTTCCTAATATACTAGGCCTAAGATGGTATTAAATACAGGTCATGCGTGTATCACTTTGAAGTCTCAAACAAGTTATCCTAACATTTACACACAATCATTCAGATTTCACTCATACGTTCTCTAGGTCCATTCAATTGGAAGACCCCAGCTAAATTCATTACACACTGTAGCCTGAAAGGGACGCTTCAATCCCCTGAGACCCCTCTTAAATTAAGCTATAGTGCGAAGTCGCTACGCAGCGCTCCCCTCGATGATAGCAGGAGGCTAACAAGGTAGAATTCCACCTTTTAGCTGTCATTGTTCAGGCATCCGGGAAGCCAAATAACAGCCTTCAGACTCATCCTACACATTTTCAATAGTATGGTGAGAAAATGTGTGGAATGGCAATTGATTTTAGAGGCATATTCAGTGCTACCAACCACCCCTTCTTCTCTGCCCCTCACTGGGATATCTGAGGCTGTGGGAGCCCCACTCCACTCAATCAGGACAAGTATTTGCAATGCAACAGGTCTCGCATCAGTTAGAGAAAGAGTTATTGGCATTATAATTACAATTGTGTTTAATGTTTTTCTTTGTAGTGTAGTGAATGTATTTGACAGACAAAGAGCTGCATGTATGTGTGGAGTAAGTATGTGGATTTATAACTTATGTTTCAGCTAGTAACGGTGGCAAGAGGAGTCGGTAGCAGTTGTGTGCAGTGTTTGAGTATTGCAATGAATAGTTGCTGTGATTTAAAAGCATTTGTAGCATTAGCAAGGGTAGCAATAATGTGGAATGACAGTTGTGTTAAGAGTATCAGTTGTAGTACTGTGTAGTGGTGTAATAAGTAGTAATGTGTTTATGTATATCAGTATAAAGTGTAGTATATGTGTCTGAGCGTTATAGGCATGAGTTGCCTGTATATTAACAGGTGCAGTACAATTGTTGCGTATTTTAATATTGTTTCATTAGACATATTTTGCATGTAGCGAACAAACAATTTGTAGTAAATAGTTAGCGAATTATGTTTAGATACAGTTTTTATTGCATTTGCGTTACGTTAAAGCTGCTAAATTATTTAAGTAAAGGAATTAGCAGTAAATGCCTGATACAAAAGCAAGAATAACATTTGTAATATACGGCAAGCTATTCTATTAAAGCATACATAACATGAACAAAAACAGTGCAGTATAACAGCATAGCGAACGGCCCAGGAAAAATATATGCGTCAATCCACAACATTTTACGGGTATTTGAAACAGCAAGCAAAACTTTGCAATTGGCATATGAAAAAATAACAATTTACATGTTTGTACAAACCGTAACTATAGCTATATTTTTGGACGGGAGCTGAAAATTATTTTTGTGGGTTGACAGATTAATTCACATGTATAAAGGAGAACAGCTGCAGGCATTTAAATATAGGATTTAAAAAAATATGCAGTTTTATGGGTATTTGAAACAGCAAGCAAAACTTTGAATACTCTCCTTCTACACCAACACCTGATGCAATGCATCACTGTGGCGCACCACATAGAACATTAGGGGCACAGTAGCCCTCTCTGCAACAGAACCGTACAACAACAGAGCATAGGAACACAACACAGCAGTAGTCAATCTCCCTAAAGCAAAAGGATGCGGCGTAATGACCAGAGCTGCTTGACGGGAAGCTGGGGAACCAGGTTAGAGTCACGGCGTTGGCTCACCATCATGTGATTCTGTGCAAATCAGTTTCTCTCCCATGCCTTCTGAAAGGCAATGTGTTTTGTGTTAATGTCTACTTGTATTATTACTGGTTGTCCTGTAAAGCTCTCCTCTACTCTCGGGTTCAGTTAGCGCTATATAAAACTGCAAACAACCAGCCAGCATAGGAGCTCACTACACCTGCTGATCCAGCGCACGCAGAGCAATGAGGGCTCTGTACACTCCAGTACTGTCCGTGGGGCCACTGGGGTGGTATTTCCCACTACACACACAAGGCTAGCAGCGGTCAGTGTTCAGACACACACCGAGTTAGTATACGTACCTTAAACCTGAGAGGTCACATATCCGAAGACACTACAACTCCCATAGAACTGGTGTGATGACTCCTAGACACACAGAGACACCGCATCTTATACAGCACTAAAAGGCCACATCACCTAGAACCTGCAACTTACAGAGCACGGGTGCGGTGACCCTTGACCCATTGAGCCTCTGCCACCCACAGCACTGAAAAATCACATTCCCGCAGCCACTGCAACACAAACCGCACTAGTATGGCCAACTTTACAAACTGAGACACCGCAGCCTACGCGCTTTGGGAAGTCACATCCTGGTGGACACAACACTCCAAACAGTCCTGGGAGTTTAAGTTCTTGTCCTCTGATACTGCAAGTTGCACAGCACATGGGCGGCTACTTTTAGACACACACACACACAGACACTGCATTCCCACACAGCACTTAGGTCACAGCACCACGGACACTACTCTTCATACAGTATTGAGGCCATATGCTTGCAGACACAGTTTCCCACACAGCAGTGCGTCGGGCGGTCTCATACTGAAACAGATTGAAACCAAGAGCAAAACTGTGGCCCAGGAATGGTCATATGTTGACAAAAACCTGTGGCGTGGGGGTATTTTCCTTGCTTGCACGAGTGTTTATAACACACTTAGTATGCCAGCGTTAGAGGTACTGCACTTCACGCACGTCTGGGGCTGTCCCATTGCCAAACACTCCCAGACAATGCATCCACCCCACACACGGAAGGAGGGGATGGGGGTCACATCCTCAACATGGTGAAGCCGGTCCTTCTCAGTACAGTAGTCCTTGGATGCCTCATCTCACAAGTCACACTGCAGTGCACTTTTAATTTGTGCTGCGCAATGCACATGACAAAGGCATTGGTCACAAGCCCCACCCTATGCCCCACCATGAAGACCGTGCAGTCGCGGAGACAACTGCGCGCCTCAGAGGCCCGCCCGGGGTGTGAACACTGCGCACCAACCATTTAATTAATTAAGAAGCCGGCAGGGAGTATGCGCCGCACGCGGCACCATAGCTGCCAAGGTTCCAGATTGCGAAGTGTAACATTTTCATAATTTCAGTGTAATTAGGAGTGACATTTCCACCACTATGAGTGACACTTTCTCACGAACAAAATCAAGGAAGGAAATAAAGCCATGAAGACGAGGGAAACAAATATTACAAATTACACAATTTAAGCCTTGGCTTTGCGACTTGAGTTGCCCCCTTGCACTTCCCTCGTAATGAATTATGCTGATGAGCATCACTACAGAACCTCTCTCCTACTTGGGTCTTGAACTTGGCCCCAACAAAACAGTGGTACAGTGCGTGCCTGCCTAGTGTTGCCCTGGACTGGCCGGCAGAAAAACAAAACAGATTGCCAGCCAATGGCCCCGCTCCACTCCCTGCAAAATCAATTTGGAGAGTAAAATGTCAGGACTCGGGCCTCTGTGACGCAACCCGGCCCAATAGCAAAGATGAGAGAGACCTCAACAATTTCTCAATTTAATCACGGATGACGGCCTATACCTCCTTGAACCGTGGCTAGGGCACACACTGTCTGCAGGCTGAGGCAGCAGCTCATCGAGCGCTGCTACTGAAAATGATTTGTTATAAATATTAACAGTCAGTGACACACAGGTGACACGTGCCTCTTCTACACACCATCCTGAATGGCATGATGCGCCACACCCAGGCCAGACTCAGAGAGGAGGCTAGCTAGCCAGCTGCCAGGCAGGACACAGTGACAGGGCAGGGCAGGGGCCGCCGGGGCAGGGCAATTTAAATCAGGATTATAAGGCCCTTAGGCCCCACAGCACGGCAGCAGAACAGGTCAGTGTCACTGTCAGGACGGTGACGGCAGGGACAAACTTACTTCGGACAATCTGTCTGCCGGCGGGCCTGGCTGGCTTTTGTCTTCTTCTAAATCGATCTCTTCTCTTCTAAGTTGTCTTGACTATGGGCGGGCCGGGCGGCTGCTTGGCCTGGCTCCTTGGGGTGGGCGGGCTATGCGCGCCCCTGGCCCCTGATGCCACACCTTGTGTTTGCGGATTGCGCATGTGTGCTGTGTGCTGACATTGACAAATGTACTCAGGGAAGGGCATCATTGGTCACCTCTCCTCGCCAGCCAGTCCTACCCCAGCCCCCCCACCCGGCACGCGCATACGTGGCGGAAATCGCAAATGAAAGTGAAAGAAGAATTAAAGACAAGTCTGGAGTAAACAAGTGTGTGCGCGCCGCGCATCCACAGTCTGTCCGTCCCCATCCCGCCGCCTGATTAATCGATTGATTCGGCACCAGCGCCACTACCATTCCATTTATACATTTTATTTGCATCAGAGTGGCGTGCACTGCCACTGACTGCACTGCCACACTGCCGTGTACCACCCTGCTGGCTGGCCCTGCCTCGGTCACGGTGCCGTGCCTCCCCTGCCTGCATCAGACAGACGGCCGGGCCCGGGGCGGGCCCCGGCCCCCCCCCCCCAAAGACTGTCGCACTCGGGTCGGGCCCGGGGGCCCCCAGCCCGCCCTCCTCGTCTTCCCTCACAGTCACAGTAGTCAAGATTAGAAGTCACTCACACACTCACTACTGACGGCCAGTCGGCCAGGGCCCCGGCGGCGGGCCGGGCCGGGGCCCCCGGCGGTCGGCCGGCCCGCGCCCCGCACCATAAAAGATGAAAGTCCAGCCTGAGACTCGCAGGGGCCCCCTGGCCCGCCCCTGTCGGGGCCCCCAACGCCATGCGCCGCCACCATTTCAAACTCCGGCCGGCCCACGCTGCTCATTTTGTCACAGCCAGCCCTTAGCCTACTACTGTGTGCGCAAGCAGCATCTTACGTGAGGGGCCCCTGGGGGCCCCCCGGAGCCAGTGGCCCTCGCGTGGCCCCCCGCAATGCGGGGGCTGCGGGGCCTTGTGTTACGCCCCTGATATATATGTATTTGTTATCCTAAATATTCTCCACTTTCATCCTCAAAGATCACCGAGGCTTCTACTGAACCTAGTTTAAGGGAAAACAAGTGTGAGGTGATTCTTTTGAAGGCGCTTTACAACTAATGTAGCATTTTCACAATTAACTGAATGAGTGAAGTGGCAGGGGCCAAACGTTTTGCCCTAAAGCCAGTGGCTGGTGCCATCAAAAAACATCCGAATACCAAGGCTGCATTGTCTGGATTCCACATTTAGTCTCCTTAATCCACGATCAGGCACTGCCACCCAGTAGACAGAAATATTCATTTTCTCAGATAGTATTTAATTTTGAATGTTTGGGAAGTATGTCTAGGATGCAAATGCAAAGTGACGCTCCATGTGAATCCCAACCAGGATTTTTTGACCTTCCCAACCAAAGGCCACTTGCTAGGAAAGTTCACCCCCAGAAAAACAACTGGAACAGATCGTGAATAGTGCAGCACACCAGATTCCGGACTGCGCTCAAGCCATTCCTAAGAGCATGAACTATGCACTCCTGATAGGTTCTCTTTAAAACAAAAAAGGTTTAACAATTTTGATTTCAAATACCGAGATTCAAATACCGAACAATGGAGTTGAAAGGCTTACCAACAAATGTCAACAATGAGCTATGTCTGACAGCCACTACAAATTGGCACCTACCGGTACCATTGGTTCAACTATCACCATTGCTTATGCATGTAGAAGCATTAAGCACAATCAAGTGTATGAAAAGATTCATGTTGGCACTGTAAAAATAAAATAGGTATTCTACCCTCCCCATCTATCTTTCGGATTATATTGAGAGTTTTTTAAAGAAAATATGCATTTTGTTTTGTCCAAGTTCAATAGGTCATTTTTTATTTATTTATATTTTACTAGCTTACCCGTCGCGCTTTGCTGCGATCTCAGAAGAAAGGAAATTCAAGGAAACTCGTTATGATAAAATTAAATTTACATTGTGTCATTGTTATTGAAACTTATTCATTTTATTTTTGAAAACATTTCTAAGTGTGGCTTGAGCAGTGCGTCCTCGATTGGCTTCCAATCTTGAATCTGCTTGCTCCCCTGTTTCATTCAAACGGGCTTGAGCAGTGCGCAATTGATCGTTTTCCAATCTTGATTCTCGTTGCTCTCCTGTTTCATTCGAGCGGGCTTGAGCAGTGAATAATCGATCTGTTTCCAATCTTGATTCTCGTTGCTTGTTTGTTTGAGAAGAACGGACTTCAGCAGTGCGTACTCGATCGGCTTCCAATCTTGATTCTCGTTGCTCATTTGTTTGAGAATTACGGGCTTGAGCAGTTTGTATTCGAACAGTTTCTAATCTTGCTTCCCGTTGCTCGACTGTTTCTGAAGCTCGTAATGCCTTTTTCTTTCGTGCTTCTGATGTAGATTGACCAATTGATTTCCGTTGGGGGTCATAACTGTCCGCTGTCTATTTCAGTATTCGAAAGATGAGGGCTCTGGGGGGCCAATTTAAAAAATAAAATTGACAGAAACCTTCGCAGGAGTGTACTCAACAACTTCCCAAAGTTTCATGGGGATCGGATGAATGGTGTAGTAATGCCTAAAGGACAAACAGACAGACAGATATACTTTCGTTTTTATATATATAGACTAGCTTACCCGTCACGCGTTGCTGCGATCTCAGAAGAAAGGAAACTTGTTATGATAACATTCAATTTACATTGTGTCATTTTTATTGAAACATTCATTTTAATATGGAAAACATTTTAAAGTGTTGTTTTAATTCTGTTTATTTATTCGAGTGCTTGTGGATACACTGTATTTTTAGTTTTTCCGTCTGGTGCGTACACGAATAAATCAGAAGGTTTTCCGATGCGTGACCTGGCCACATACAGTTGTCCATGTGAGAAGCACGGATTCTCCAAATCTAGTCCACACACTTGCAGCGATTGTCCTTGTGCTTTGTTGATGGTCATTGCAAAAGCGAGTTGCACCGGAAACTGTAAACGTTCCGTATTGGAAAGATTATGAGGGACCTGGTAGGCCGGGGGGGCCGATATTTAACATTTTTCTTTTTTTTTACCAGAAACCTTCGTGGGAGTGTATTCAACAACTTTAAAAAAAAATTTTTCAATTGATGTGTTTTTTTTTGGCTGAAACCTTCGCGGGAGTGTACTCAACAACTTCCCAAAGTTTCATGCCGATCAGATGAATGGTGTAGTAATGCATAAAGGACAAACAGACAAACATACTTTCGTTTTTATATATATAGGTATATATATATATCCCAACGCTACATCAAATAAATATATATATATAGTTGTTTTTTTTTGTTAGACACAGGGTTCCCCAGCTTTGAGGTTGACCGCCCTAGGCATTAGGCCACATCCTCTCCAGAAAAAAAAAAGCAGCAGCATGACTTGAAGAAAAAGTAGCTCATGGTTGAAGGATCTAAAAGGAAAACGTAAATCAATCTCATTGGCGTTGCCAAATCATTTAACTAGAAGTTTAAGAACACTACTAAAAGTTACCCAACTTATCATAAAAGTTTGACCGTTTATGAGAATAAACGTGTCATCGTTAGGGCTACCTAAATCTGCTTGTTTATTGGTAAAGTAATTCAGGCAATCAACATGTTTCAAATATGCCTGGGACGACCTAATATAAACAGCTTATATTAAGCCGCGGCTGGTAGTGGGACTACCTGCCGGGCGGTGACGTGGGGAGGGGGAGGGGCAGAGTGGGGGGTAGTAATGTATGGATTACGGAACTTTACAAGTAAGTAAACATATAAATAAATAAAATGAATTTCGTTGCACCCATTGCATCACCAAATTTGATGCAGTGTGTGTACCGAAACTAAAGTTCCGCAATCTGTATGGGATCCACAAATATCCCAGGACCTGGGGTTCCGACATGTCTTACAACAAAAACAGTACCCCTCTTTTGTTGTTGGGTTTAGGGCCCTTACAGTTATTTAAAAAAAAGTAAATCACACAATTTGGCTGCAGTATTTGGGCCTGGGCTTGGCAGCACCCAAGAGAAACTAATCAATCCCAGGCATTTCTTAAAACTAGACACCTGGGGGAGTCCACATTGGTGTGCCTTACATGGATTCCATGATGCCCTGTAAACCTCAAACGTTGCCTATAATCAATAATTCTCCTTGTATTTCTATGACAGAAACTTCTGGAATCTGCAGGGGTGCACAAAATTCCTACCTCGTAGCATTTCCCACATGGCCCAGGTGCCACAGCTACCCCAATTGCCGATTTCTCCATATTGCATTATGACTTCTTTTGTGTTGCGGGTGCTTCGGCTCATCCACACAAGTGGGGCAGCCTTTTAGAAGGACGGTTAAGAGAACACTGGATGGCAGGAATTTTGTGGATTTCTGAAGCTTTTATAACAGAAATGTGAGGACAATTCGAATTCACCTCTACTCTACTGGCCCAAATGTCAAAGCTACACACAAAAGAATCTAACATTTCCTCTTTCTTGTTATGTGAATGGGGATGCACTCCTGTGGGATCACACACTTAAAAACATTTTGTTTTGTATTTTGGCCTCGGGGCAGGGTATCCCTTACCTACCCTCACATATATAATTTGGTTTACAATGTCAGGACAGGGAACCAAGCATCTGCGTTCTCTAATAGCTCTAATTCTCATGCTGCAGCCAGCCAGTCCGAGTACTCGCTCCCACGGGAGCCTTACTCCATCGAGAGCGATTTTGCCCAATGGACAAAAAGCTACCTAAGCCAATCAATAATCAATCAATAGTTATAGAGTGTGACTACTCACCTGTAAGCGTCTCAAGGCGCTGGGGCGGTGGAGGGGTCCACAGCTCAGCTGAAGAGCCAGGTCTTGAGGTCTTTCCTGAATTTAGGCAGTGATGGTGATTGCCTGCGCTGCAGAGTTTGAGAGTTCCAGGTCCTCGCAGCAAGGTAGGAGAAAGATCTTCCTCCAGCCGATATCTTGCAGATCCGTGGTATGGTGGCCAGGGAAAGGTGAGCAGAGCAGAGGTGTCTGAATGGTGTGTGTAGAAGGAGAGGCGTTAGTTGAGATATTCAGGTCTGGTGTTGTGCAGGGCTTTGTAGGCGTGTGTAAGGAGCTTGTAAGTGATATTTTTGTTGATCAGGAGCCAGTAGAGGTCTCTCAGGTGACGGATTGTGTGGTTTCGATGGGGGATGTCCAGGATAAGTATGATGAAGGCATTCTGCATGCACTGCAATTTCTTTTGGAGTTTGTGGGTTTTGCCAGTGTAGAGTAGGTTGCCGTAGTCGAGTTTGCTGCTGATGAGTTCCCAGGTGATAGCTCTCCTAGACTCGGACGGGATCCATCAGGATCTTTCGGAGTAGGCAGAGCGTGTAGACGCAGGAGGATGATAGGGCGTTGATTTGGGTGTTCATAGATCGTGAGGAGTCGAGGATGATGCAGAGGTTGCGTGTGTGGTTGATGGGTTTGTGGGGGTTCTGAGTGCTGCTGGTCACCAGGAGTTGTCCCACACGGAGGGAGTAGAACCCTGAATGAGGACTTCGGTTTTGTCAGAGTTGAGTTTTAAGCAGCTTTCCTTCACTCAGGTAGCTACTGCCTTCATCCCACTGTGGAAGTTGCCCTTAGCGACTGTAGGTTTGTCTGTGAGAGAGAGGATCAGCTCTGTGTTGTCAGCGTAGGAGACGATCTTGAGTCCGTGGTTTTTGCAGATAGCTGCAAGTGAGGCAATGTAGATGTTGAAGAGGGTGGGGCTCAGGGTGGGGCCCTGGGGGACTCCGGAGCTGATCTCTCTAGGCTTTGAGAAGAATGGTGGGAGCCTGACTCTCTGGGTTTGGCCGGTGAGGAAGGAGTGGATCCATTCTAGAGCTTTGCAGAGGATGCCGGCATTGAGGATTCTTGTGCACAGGGTGTGGTGGGCGACGGTGTCGAAGGCAGCAGAGAGGTGCAAGAGGATGAGGGCTGAGGTTTTGCCTCAATTGAGGAGAGTTGAGATGTTGCCAGTTGAGGCGAGGAGTGCAGTCTCAGTGCTGGGATTGCTCCAAAAGCCAGATTGGGACGGGTCCAGGGTGTGGTTTTGTTTCAATAAATTCTGCGAGTTGGGCGCTGATGGCCAATTTTTGACGACTTTGGCTGGGAAGGGGAGGAGAGAGATGGTGTTTAGTTCTTGAGGACTGTTGGGTCGGCAGAGGGTTTCTTCAGCATGGGGTTGATCTCTGTGTGTTTCCAGTCTTCAGGGAAGGTGACAGATTCGGAGGAGCAGTTGATGGTGCGGCAGAGTTCGGGGGCGATAGCAGCGATGGCGGCGCCTGCTCGTTTGAAAATGTGGTGTGGCACGGGCCCAAAGGGGCCCCAGAGTGGATGGTTTTCATAATCCTTAGGGTGTCGTCAGTGGTGAGGGTGTTCCAGTTGATCTGAAGGCTCCAGCTGGGATCTGGAGCCTTCGGTGTGGTGGTTGCGGTTGGGGTGGGTGGGTACTAAATTGTGAAGCTGTCGTAGATGTCTGAAATCTTGCGGTGGAAAAAGGTGGTGAGATTGTCACAGAGATCTTTTATCTATATCAAAGCTCTATTTTTTTTAATTGGACTCACTTGATAGTACTTTGAACCCAACCGTCTAGATATAAAGGTATTTGGATCCTTCATTTCAAGTCAAGTCAAAAAAGTCTTTATTCGATATTTCATCATAAAAGACATACTACACAAATCAACCATAAAAACAATTCAGCCCATAAAAATGACCAATTAGAGTGGGTACATTACCCTACAGTACAATGGTTTAAAACAATAAATTAATGTTTATTAAGAACAAACTAAAAATAGCATTACATCACAATATACAAGAATTCGTTTACAGTAAAAGACCTGTATAAACCAAACATTTATAATACAACATAACGTTCCTAGGTACGTCAAACCTGTGCCCAATCTGGCATATTATGGGACAATTAATAAAGAATTAATCAACCTTAACCGTAGGATCTAGGCCCAACTAATGAATTTAGCAACCCCAATTACCACCAATAATGAGGTGTCGGTCTTTAGAATTCTGCTAGCTGTCTTCGCCGAACGTGTACCCAGTGTCCTGCAGACTGGGCGTAGCCACTTATGTCTAGGAGCATGGTACACAGGGCAGACGACGAGAAAGTGGTCAACTGTTTCTTCCGACTCTGTACACAATGGGCAGTATCCATTACCACTGTTGGCCCAAGACTTTGTTAGACCCCTGAGCGGTAGTGTCCCTACTTTAAGCTGGTGGAATAGCTTATGATCCAGAGGCCTAGTGATGAAATTCCAGTAGTCTTCAAGGTGACAGACATCCTTCACCAACACAAAGGATGCCGTCAATGAGCCGTCTGTCAGTGTAGCAAGTCTTTTAGAGACGGCCTATCCCCAGTACAGATCTCTCAACAGCTTTTTCGGGGGAAAAGTAACTGTGTCCGGATTACACCAGAGTTCCCCCAACCCCATATCAAACAGTGTGGTTCTAAGGTCTCTCAACCAGCCTATCCTGTAAGAACCCTGAAGATCCCTAAATTGCTAACAGGGCTTTCGCATATAGGGATAGTTCAGGCGCAGTCCACAGGCGCCGCCAAAATCCTATATCACGCAACATCCGCAACTAGTTAGCACCCTAAATCCTATAAAAGGGGAATGCGGGGTGTAGATTGCCGAAGGCCTATAGCTGCCCTAAGGAATTTGTTTTGGGCCACTTTAAGGGGGTTCAAGTTACTATAACCCCAAAGCTTTGCGCCATACAGCACCGCTGGCAGGATTTTTGAGGCGTAGATCTTCATAAGTGGGGACATGGGTTTTGTTTGGGAACATTTATGTTCTTTGAGGAGAGCTCCACCTAATTGAGCATACTTTAAAGCAAGAAGGTCTATCTGGGGGTTCCAGCTAAGATTATCACTAAATGTGACACCAAGATATGTAAAGACCGAAGTCTGTTCAAGGGTAGCCCCACCCATTGTTACCTTAGCTGTAATTGGGCTCTTCCCTTGTAGAACCATAAACTTGGTCTTGGCCACGTTAACCTCTAGCTCATGTTCGCGGCAAAACAGTTCAAACCTAGACAGGGCTAGCTGAAGTCCCTGTCTCGTTTTAGATATTAAAAGCGTGTCGTCCGTGAACATGAGCAGAGGAATTTTCATACCGGCCAGGGATGGAGCATCTGTAGGGTGGTTTTTTAAATAGTTTAGGACCCCGTTAATGAATAAAGAAAATAAGGTAGGGGCCAATACACACCCTTATCTAACACCCTTGGCGACATCAAATCTATCAGTAACCTCGCCAGGCTTACCCTAGCGAACCTGTGCATACGTGTGTGCATGTACATTCACCAAAAGCCTCACCAGTTCTACTGGCATGCCCTGTTTTAATAAACATTCCCATAGCTTTTCCCTTGGTACAAGGTCAAATGCAGACCTTAGATCCACAAAGGCCATATATAGTTTGCCACCCCCAATGAAGACTACCTTCCAGTAAAGTAACACAAACCTAAATGCCTGGTCAAGGATACCTACATGGGTCCGAAAACCCGCCTGTAAGGGTGTTAGTATATCAAACTCAAGCATCCAGGACTGAATACGTCCCAGACCTAGGCGGGCCGTGATTGTTTGTACCGCGTCTATTAAGCTGTTCGGCCGATAATTGGATGGGACTGAGCGATCACCCTTCTTATATATCGGTAAAATCTCAGCCCCGAACCAAGAATCGGGGACCAGCGCAACATTAGCTAAGGCGTTGGCCAGGATATCCTGATATCCTGTTCTTGCAGGAATAGGTCCGCCGGGATGCAGTCAGGGCCTGGGGCTTTTCCACTCGGGATAGATTTCATAACCGACTTTACCTCTGAGTAATATTAGGGGTTCATCAAGGTTTGGGGGTGGAAGAACCACCACAGCCCCATTATTGGTCCTAAATTGATTTTCGAAGAAACTGACCCACTGTTGTTGGTCCACATAAGCAGACCTTGGCCGTTCGCCCGGACATTCGCCCCATTTAAGATGATGCCAAAACTGCGACAGATTCCTACCATCACAAGGCTTTGTGAGGACCCTCCAACGTTCCTCATCCCAATTTTTTTTGCATTTTTCTGTGCTAATTTATAGGTAGCTCTACAGGTCTGTATTAAACCCTGTACTCTATATTTAATTGCGGCAATCAATTCATGTTGGGCCTGCCTACACTTATGAACGTACCAGGAAGCATTCCTCTGAATTCCCTTCCTACCCTGGTTAGAGATACTCTTAATAAATAACTTTTACAGCCCCTGAAATAACTCTCTATGTGCACTAGGAATTCTAGCAATAATCGAATCCTGGGTGTCACTGCTCCCCAGGGTTTCCATGGTTTGAGTGACTAGTGATCTTGTCTCGGCTCTAGCTACTTCATCTGTGGCTATCTTAGGCCACCGAACCCTTCTCAGATCATTTTTTAAAGTGACCTGAGCTTGGGCGACGTTAGAGTCATCGGGAGGGAGCCTCAAAAAGCAATAATCTAATAGGGGCAGCACTAACGGGTTATGATCACTTTCTGATCTGGACATAACTTCCATATCAACAACAGCAGACCATAGCTTCACATCGATCAGAATATAATCAATTCAGCTACTTTGTCTGCCATTGTGGAAAGTATTTTTGCCCATCCTATCTGATTTTACCCTTCCATTAGCTGCCCTCAATCCTAGGTTAAGACACAACCCTTTGATATACATAGCGGATTGTGTCCACTTCCTTATGGGTACCAGTTGTAGCTGAAGAATTCCCCACATCATGTCCTCAGCCTCAGTGAGCTTTCCGTCCTCTCTATCCAGCGGCTCAAAACAGGTATTAAAATCTCCCACCACCACCCTGTTCCCCTCACTCAGTGTGTTAGTAAGGAAGTCCTCCAAGACTGTAATAGTTGGAGAGACTTTCCCGCCCTGAAGACCCCTTACATAAACGTTCACAAGCAGAATGTTAAGACCCTTGGTCGAGCGGATCCTAATAATCAATATATCTGGACTATCAATTGTGATTTCTTCCACTGTGACTCCTTCGTGCTGGCGAACCCAGGTTGTCAAACCGCCTACTGGTCTCCCTCTATGGCCTTTAGCTGCCGGTTTAAAAAGGTTTAGGAAGCCAGTGCGAAATAAAGAAACAACCGCCCAAGTTTCCTGGAAAGACCAAACATCCCCTTGTTCTATGAATTCCACCCAATCAGGTACACAAAATCTAGACTCCAACCTGGCTATATTCCAGCCAGAGATCTTGGTGTGGTGGGTGGCTGGCAAATGCTCATTTTTAGTCATAGTGGGAATGTTTGATTTCACTAGTGTAGTAGGACTCAAATTTACTGAGGTGGGGTACAATACTGGATCATCATTAAGCCCTAGGCATGGGGGGACTGGTGAAACCAGTAAACATTTCTCAGCTAACACAGTAACATAGTCTACCCCTGGCAAAGATGGACCGTTACCAACCCTCTGTCAGTCGATTTTTTCGAGGGATGACAGTGGTGCATATCTGTTATGAGTCAGCAGGGACTGTATTGGAGCAGGTCCAACATTACCCATAAGAAGAGCATTTTCTAATCTAGGTCCTACGGATGGCATGAAATGAACTTTGGGGTAAAAATCAGATAGTTCCCATGTTACTATGCAACCATCTCCTATTTGTGGTTGCCAGCTTCTTAGGAAAGGGATCACGTGGTTATTCTTGAAATTTACTATGACCAAGTCTCCTGGTATATCCTTGGTCATATGGCCTAGCCACCCGACCTTTCTAACATTTAAGATTCTCCCATCAATATTAGGGGGGAGCGGTCTAATTCTGCTTAACCAAAATGCAACTTTACTTTTTAATTCTTGATGTCCCTCTATTTTCCCGATTGGAAGCTCTGGAACCCCAGAGAGGACACACACAAAGGGTGCAGCCTCTGGCGGTAGGTCAATACGAGTGTTGCTTCTGTTACTTCTGCCATGATCAGCACTTACACCATCTACGTTATTGCAAATATTAGGCTGCCTTACTATGGGGGCTGAAAAGGTAAGTTTGCCTTCAAGGGAATTTGAAGGCAAACTTACCTTTTCAACTTTATTACCCAAGCCCTCAAGGGTATTTCGGGTCGCTCACTCCTTCTAAACTCCTTACTATGGGGGCGCCATTCTTTGAAGGGGTAAGACCTTTATTACGTTTTGGGTCCTGTATGTTAGGAGGAGTAAATTTATGAGCTACAGATTGACTTGTATTTGTTATTGAAGCCCCATTTATTTTAGCCACTGTAGTTACTGCTTGGTTCTCAATATGATTGTTTTGAGCCAGTTTCTTAATTTCTACATTATTGGCATTAGTTACTTTCTTAATATTCCCCACCATTTCTCCTAGTCTCTTAGGTCTTTCTACCAGCGGCAGAATTAGTGATCTCACTAGATCTTCAATTTGTGCCAGAAGGTCTGGTGGAGGGGTTAATGGGGGCACTTGTGGTCCCTGATTGGTCTTCACAGGTCTTGGGGTATTATTAATAACCTTAGGGGGACTTAGATACAATTTAGCTTGTTTCGCCGACCTACCCCTGTGCTTGGCACCCTTACGCTTCCTTTTTGTGGGAGGGACCTGTTCGGATACAGTAAGTTTAGTATTATTTTTGTTTGGTGTGGTGGATGGAGTTCCAAGAATACTTTCCTCTGATAGAATTTGGCCATCTGGTGCAACACTTGTATTCCCCTTCTTTAAATCAGGGCTGCCTACCATATTTGGACTTTGGTCTAGCTCCACAGAGATCCCAGAAGCATTGATAGTGTTAATGGGCTCATTTACACCCCCTGGTATTGGAGGCGTTTGTGAAAGTTCGGATGGCCCTAAAGAAGATCATTTATTAGGTCATGTTTCTAAGGATAGCCGTTGTTCAGCCCTCACAATTTCCCGTACAATGGCAGATGATGCCCGAGTTAAATAATGATCAATTGTCCCCTTAAGATTCCTAACTTGGGAGGTAACATTTTTAGGGACGCCTTTTGTGGTCATAGTGATGGTAGTATTAATAAACGTGTCAAGATGATATCAGACACAGAAGTAAATGGAAACCCCTGCTACCTTAAGAAATTGTTTTAGCAAATACCATAGGGTACGATAGGCAAAACACCAATTTAAGCTTACTTAGAGATGTTCAGATAGTGTCCAGGTCAGTATACAGAGAGAAAGGGAGGGGTGGCCAAGCCCAGCCTCCTCTGGCCTCTGAGGGCCACAGAGGGCCCGCCCTTCGCCCGGGCTTAGCCCGGCGCACTCCTGCGCGCTCCCACGCAGCGGGGACAAGTCAGATAAATAGGCCACGTGATGACCGGAGGGCGGGGCCGAGCAATGAACGCAGACCAGGTGTTAGAGGTCTCGCAAGGACTCCTGGATAACTGAGTCCCTGCGGCGTTCAGGCAGCCTGCTCCTTCTCCTCCACGGTCTACAGCACCACAACACAGGCAGCAACGAGAACACCTCCCAGTGTCCAGTGACGCGAAGCGGCACCGACAAAGCGGGTTAGACGAGGTGCAGCGCCAGAGACAAGCAGTCAAGCACGGGTAAGCTCAGGCATCGTCCTCCACAGATGCGGGCTCCACTAGGTGCGACGACAAATCCCAGGTTCGGTTTGTGGGACAGCAGGATTTCTAGTGCGTGGTGACCGGTGGGCGGGGCCGAGCAATGAACGCAGACCAGGTGTTAGAGGTCTCGCAGGGACTCCTGGATAACTGAGTCCCTGCCGCGTTCAGGCGCCTGCTCCTTCTCCTCCACGGTCTACAGCACCACAACACAGTTCAGCAACGAGAACACCTCCCAGTGTCCAGTGACGCGAAGCGGCACCCGCGAGGCGGGTGTGGCGAGGTGCAGCGTCAGGGACAAGCAGTCAAGCACGGGTAAGCTCAGGCAGCGTCCTCCACAGATGCGGGCTCCACTAGGTGCGACAACAAATCCCCTTAATTTCTCAAAAACTACTGATCTGATTTAAGGCGAATCTCAAATAGCACACTTTCCGGACCAAAATCTAACTTTCTGCATATTTGGTGCAATTCAATGTACCATTTTTTGCAGTAGTTCTATTTAAAAAAAGTCTATAGAAAGTGCATGGAGATTTTGCCTTTTGGAACCCCTCCATTCCCTCCCCACACCTCACACCCCACACTTGACGGATCACCCAGAAGATCCTTGAAAAAGTTGGCAAAAAAGAAACTCTTTTTGGAAAGTTTCAGGAAGATTTGTCAAACAGTGCCAAAGTTATTTGCAAACTCAAAAACGGCCTTTCCAATGGTAACGCAGACCTAAGTAGGCCTACCCAGTGATGACTTCCACTGAGTAATATATACATACATATACACATATATTTTAAATCAAGGATTAGTACAATGATACCTAAGCTTGTATTAGGACTCACTATCTCTACTGTCAAACAAGACATAGAATGGCCTAAATAACAAATAACACGCTATTACCAAATTTTACTCTACCGGCAGAGTCCTGCAGCATCTGAACTGTAATGCAACAATGAGTATTTAGAAAAAATATTTCATAACTAGAAAGTAAAGGTCCAAAGAATACCTTTATATTGTTATTCGGAAAGGTAAACTCCAGATTTCTAATTATGCCATTTCTAATTATGTACTTTATATTCAATGGGTTGACTAGTAGTTACGTTTCTAAGAAATGCCTAGTGTTGTTAAAATGATATTTGAAACCTTCGTAAGATCTGCATCCAGAAATGGTCTGTACATTTACATTTTGGCCCATCTTACATCTCTTGCTTGCGCACGACATACTATTGGCAAGTGGCTTGGGGAGCCGTTTCCTTTGTGGTTTTCACTTTACTCCATCAGTAGAAGATTCCAGGAAAATGAACAGAGTTTTCCACATTGAAATTCGACATTGACAAAATACATCTGATCCTCCTCTAAAGAAATATTTTCAAAGACGTTTTAAAACAACAGAAGCTGGAGAAATGAATGTACATAGTGTCTCTGAGTAAAGAGGAATGTTGGCAGCATAATACTTTAAAAGGAAGCACGTGAAGCTTTCTGTCTCATGGCCATTGGAAAGAATGTTTCTATGTATTACTTGTTTTTTAGAGTCCTATTACACAAAAGATTCATAATAAATAGAAATTACTAGAATAGCAGACTTAAAACAAATCAATATTGTAACAGCTTTTGTACGAAACTGCACAAAATGTGCGACAACGCGTTTGGATAGTTTAATAAATGAACAGCTTCCACAATTGTACCAGCCAGGGCAGAGACAAGAGTCCAGGTGATGTACTACAGAATATCGTGCAAGGATCCATTTTGCAAATGAAAGTCCTGGCCAAAACTTTCGCTTGCCAAGAAAATATGGAGGTGTGCCTTGCAATACATAAACAAGCAGCCATGTGCCCCTAGAGCATGTGATGGTCTGTGGCTTTGCTTTATGGGCACTAGTATAGCTATTCAACACATAGCAATATTATTATATAGGCTTACTGTGTGGCCAGTTAAATAATAAATTGCACTCGACTGTTCCTTGAAACGTCTGTGGTGAGAATGTCCTTAAATAGGAGGGGCTTGAGTTCCTGCCAAATTTTACATTTTGAGGGGTTCGCTGTCACTTCTTACCAAATAGTAGTAGATGTACTGAGTGATAATACTAACTGATAATTATATAGCACTTTCTATTAGATATTTGACATTTTAGAGTAGGGAAACTATCACCCATATCACATTCAGCAACCTTGGACTAAGCAAAGACTGAGCCAGCAGAACCTGATTTAAACATCTGAATGTAGATTAAACACAGATCCCTACAGAGCGAAAAACTCACTAGATTTTCTAACCAGGATGTCACATGTTTTTATTATGGCTGATGTAACAATGTATGGTATTGGCACCTATATGAAGAAGTGGGTGTCCAGTTAGTATGAGGTCTGCTTTTCCTCTAAGAAGATACATCACAAGAGAAATGAGTAGCTACATTGGTGTGTCTTCTACACATAAGAACAAGCATTTGCAATGCAATTGGTCTCGCCTTTGGGACCTTATATGTATTTAGCCATACAGCACATTAGCCTGAGTGCTGAAACATCTACTGTTCTTTAACATTGAGGGAAAGTAAGCACCAAACTGCGTGACACGCCAGATATGGGAACACATATCGCCTATCAGTGGGAAATGGTATAGTCCAAAGCTCTGCTTTTAATATAAAATCAGGGCCTTCATTGGTCATATCACTGAAAATACCAAATGTGCAAAAGATATTATTGTCTACGGGTTCTTGTGGAAGACAATTTCTATGGACTTGAATCTAGAGAATGCTAAAGTGATTCGAATATTTTACTGACCTTTTCTGATCGTTTTCTTTCAAGAAAGTTACATTGAGGTAGTTGCCAGAAAAATGTACTAAAGAAAGTCCCTCAGCAGAAAGGAATTCTGGTATTTTACTGACCTCTGCTAGTCGTTTTCTATCAAAAATGAGGTATTTGAACAGCAAAAAGTCCCTAAGCGGAAGCAGACAAGTTTTAGGGCTGATCTCCGGAACCCACAAAGTACATACACATATAAGTATAGACAAGAGGTCTTGAATGCTCGACCTACAAACGGGCACTAGAAAAGCCAGTAGTACTGGTGTTGGCCGACAGCTTATTGACTTTGACAGTTCTTTTTTTTGTCTTGGTTTCTGCAAACCTGTATTGCTGGAGAAGCTGCTGGCCCTCAGAAATGTTAAAACGCATTACACTACCTAGATGCAATTTTTTTTTTGTAAATGCACAGATTACCATAGTACCTGTAACTGAAGGGAACTACTTTGGGAATGTATGTGCTCCTTGTTAAAGGGAAGCATGCCATAACTCGCAGTGAAGCCAGTCAATAGCTGAAGTGGATTGGTCCATTACCCAAAGATGAATGCTGGAGGGAATTAATCTAAAATGTGAATGACACAACAGACTAAGAGATGATGTTTAACTGAAAACCGCCATAACCAACTTTAAGTAAAATCAAAGGTAATGACTAACATAGATCTAAGAAAAAAATGATATCTGTCTGATTTTGGCTGCCAACCTGTTCCCTTTGCTAATCATTTTTTTGTAATGTTTTTGTAAATCATTATTACTAATAGATAGAAAAGGCTGAAAAGATAAATACACAGAGAGGCTTGCACAGACAGATATATGGAGAGGGTTGTATAGAAAGGTAGTGTTTCAATGCTAGATACAAAGATAGAAAGAAAGACAGCTAGATGGATAGGTGGATGGTTGCATAGATGGCAATGGTTGCAAAGAGAGATGGCTACATAGATAGAAAACACAAAGCAAGAACAATTCCACACCAAAAAATGAGTACATTTTAATAAATAAAAGAAAATTGTGAACTTTTAAAGTTTTTAGTGAAATCTAGTGCTTAAGGGATGAAAGTGTCAACTGAGTGTTTGAGGTCGGGACAACGTGGATCGCGGTTCGGATACAAGGGGTGGACTGGGCTAGGTGTCGGCTAATCATAGCACTTAAATATAATTTCTAAAAAGGATCTTGAGAAGGTAGAGTCTCAGCCTGGCAAGGGACCACACTGTATCAGAGGACGGGTTGTCAACTACAGGAAGCCACTGGATGAGGTCATGGTGAAGCTGTTGATGAAGGCAGGTAGCACACCGAGTGGGAGAAGTTGGATGTCCAGGCCGAGAAGGTCATTGTCATCATTTGGTGCTGGTCGTCGTCGAGCACAGAGAAGATTTCTTTCTTCAGACTTAGACGTTTTTCTGGAGCTCAGATTGACATAGCGGGAAGAGGATGCAGGCTGAAGCCTAAGAGGTCTTTATTCTGCCAGATACTGATGCTGGGGGGTCCCATTGAAGAGGATTTTCTGCTGCAGAGAAAGAGGAAGTGGGAGATGTGGTAAAGTTAATCCCACCAGCGATGCACCTTCGACGGACCGGTTTGCAAATAGGTCCTGGTATCTTGTTGGTTAGCAGAGCATTTTGTACTAGAAAATTTTCCCAGGTTTTGGATTTTGATTGGGAGAGGGGACCTTAACACAACACCAGGGTCCAGGATCTGGTGGGCACCACTTGGTGAATATGACTTACTTCAGAAGGGACCAGCAGCAACAATTCAGTTGCAGGGTTTCTGGAATTTGCTGTGTAAATGTAAATGTAAATGTGGCGTATTTGTATAGCGCGAACAGTGACCCGGAGGCATCCCGGCGCTTGTACTCCTACCACAAGGGAACCCCTCCTGGCTTTTCCTTGTGGGGTGTCCACTCCTGGGCATCCCATGGTGAAACCAGGCATCCCTTGTGCATCGGGGGCCTTTGTGGAGACTAAGCAAGCTATTGCCCAGAGTTGCAGCGTGGGACCCATGCTTAGAATTGGCACTGAGGCGAGAATATCCAGTCAGAGGAATTTAAGCCCGAAACCCGCCGAGGCGGGAATCGAACCCTGGTCCCTGGCCAGCGTTCTGCATCAAGGTCTGCCGCTCTAAGCATTGAGCCACACTTCTCCACTGTAGCTCACACAGGAGGCCAGGCAGACTGCTCTTGGAGTCCCTCTGGTGGTTCTGAGTTCAATAAGCAGGTTCAATCTTTCTTCCTCAGGCAGCAGGGCAGCTGGACAGTCCTTCCAGCATAAGTTCAGCAGAACTGCAGTGAAACCCTTCTAGCAGCAGAGCAGGGTAGTCCTTCTTTTGATCTTCCACAGGTCCAGATGTGATCTGAAGAGTTGTTCTAGGGGTCCAATATTGATGCATGGTTCCAGCCTTAGAGTATGGGGTACATTGTGTCCTACTCGCAGATCTGGTTCTGGAAAATTCTTCCCCTCCCCTATTAAGGCTCTAAGTTGGATGGGGTGACAAATGGCCAGTGTCAAATTCCTTTGTGTGTGCTGGAGGCAAGGCAAGGCAGGGCCCTTTAAAGTTTACGTGGGAGATGGTACAACTCTGCCCAAGGCATCATGTCAGAATGGCGCAAACTGCCCTGTATGGGAGGAAATCGCAAACTCATGACAAGAAAATGTAAACTTTCTGGAAAGTGGCATTTTCAGAAATGTGATTTAAAATCTGACTTTAACACTAAAGGGAATTTTAAATTACCCTTCATTTGAGTCTACATAGTATATCTCTATCTGATCCCAATCCAAAGTTAGCACATCAAGGAATGTTTCATTGCCAGGACATGTAAAACCTTAGTACCCATGAGAGAGGTTTTAATTATCAAGCACCCTGCCCTAGGAGATGCTAGGGCTTACCTTATTAGTGATGTCTATGTATTACAAAAGAAGGTGTAGGTCTGGCGAAGAACAGCACGAGAGGCTGCAGTGGCAAGCCTGAGACATGTTTTGAGGTGCTCCATTAATGGGTGGCACAATAGGTGCTAAGGGCCCACTAATTGCATTTAATTTACAGGCCCTGGGTACATGTAGCACCATTTAACAAAGACTCGCAATCAAATTAAATGTGTCAATTAGGTTTAAGTCATTATTACAATGTGTTAGGGAGAGAGCACAGGCACTTTATCACTGGTTAGTGGTGGTAAAGTGAACAGTCTTAAATCCCCCAAAAAATAATTCAGCAAGATAGGAAGGGTACAGATAAAATGTTTGGGGGACTGCCACCCAAGAATGTCAGTTCTAACAGCTGCAACGATATAGATTGGATTTCAAAGAGCTCGATGGCTAGATAGATAGATAGATAGATAGATAGATAGATAGATAGATAGATAGATAGATAGATAGATAGATAGATAGATAGATAGATAGATAGATAGATAGATAGATAGATAGATAGATAGATAGATAGATAGATAGATAGATAGATAGATAGATAGATAGACAGACAGACAGACAGACAGATAGACAGACAGACAGACAGAGTAAAACATTGGATTACTGGTTGAGGTGGGGTGAAACCCTACTCAAGCAGCAACCACAATTGTTGTCACGGTGAAGTCACAAGCAAACCCCAAATTAAACTTTGCTTAATCCTCTGGAAGCTCGGCACAAAGCAGTCAGGCTTAACTTAGAGTCAATAATTAACATATTTATGCAGCACTTCAAACGGTAATGAAGTGAAAACACAACATAAGAAAAATACTACACCAATTTAGAAAAACCGAATAAAATTAAAGAAAAATATTCGAAACCAAAATGACATAAATCCGGTTAGTAGAACCAGAGATATGCATTTTCAAACATTTAATTAAAAATAGTGCCTAGAAGCCCAAAGCGCGAGCTGTGGCCATCTGACCGATCACCACTCACAAGTTCCGGCTGACCGAGAAGCACTACATGCTGGACAAACAGGCCAAGTTAGGACCGCTGAACAAAGTACCTTAAATCCAGGTTGCAGACCCTTGCAAGATACCATCTGGAGGATGTGTCACGAAGCGCTGGTTCCGATGGGGTGCATACTGCAATGCAAGGTACTGATTGAAGATGAGCTGTGTAGCAGTGATTCCAGGAAGCAGTGGGGATACAATGCGAGGTCATGCACTGAGGATGCGTTGTGCAGCAGCGATTCAAAGGAGTTCCAGGGCTGTGATGCGAGGTACAGCGCTGAGGAGGCATCGTGTATGGCGATTCCAATTAGCTGCAGGGTTCTGTGTCAATGATGCATCAAGAAGCAGCAGTTCAGATGCCGGGCTACGAGGTACTGCGCTGCACAGTGTCGGTTCTGCTTGGGCCACAGCTGAGCGGGGAAAGCATCTTCAGGCCCACTTCCAAGGGTCCAGAATTACGGTGGTGCCACTTGGGGGGTTCAAGACTTACAGCAGATGGAGTCCAGGTGATGTGTTCAAGGTGGTTGGAGCCTTTTTGTATCCCTGAGGCTCTGATTGAGAGGACTAGCCTTGCAGTCACTCTGGTGGTCCTTGGTTCAAGATGCAAGTCCAGTCCTTTTCACTGCAGAGGTGTACTGAAGAACATGGTATAATAATAAAAATAATAATAAAGTAGTTTATAGAGCGCTTGGTGACGCCATCCCGGCGTGTCCCCGCGCTATGGAGAGAAGTACAGCAGGCGAACATATAAGAGGTAAACAATTCAGTCATCCACAGAGCTTTGTGAGTTGTACAGGTAAGTTTTTAAGAGACTTCTGAACTTGACTTTAGATTTTTCCAGTCTGAGGCAAATCGGAAGTTTGTTCCAATTTTGAGCAGCTGACACTCTAAAGAATTTGCCCCCTAGGCCCAAGGGCTCTTTTTGGCTCGTAGCTTTGTATTAGGTCATGGAGATAGGAGGGAACATTCTGCCATAATATCCAATGGCATATGAGGAGAGCTTTGTACATAACTCTCTTTTTTACTGGCAGCCAGTGAAGGGCCGCCAGAGCAGTTTTAGACGCTGCTCTTTTCGGAAGTCTCAGCACTAGACGAGCAGCCACCTTTTGGAGGACTTGTAAGCGTCCCAAACTTTTTCCGTGGCGCCCAAGAACAGGACATTCCCGTAATCTAAACAGGACGTCACGAGTGCTTGTGTCAAGGTGCGTCTAGCTTCGAGGGGAAGTAGATCCAAGGTTTGATTGAGTGTTTTTAGCACCCCAAAGCACTTGCCCACTAGGCGCCGAATGTGGCCCTCGTAGGATAGAGTGGGGTCAACCTATATCCCCAGGTTCTTAGCCTCCTTACAAGGGGTGGGGTAGGACCCAGACAGGGTGGCCAGTTGAGGCTAGTGCCACCAACCACCAGTACCTCGGTTTTAGACCCGTTTAGCTTTAGGCAGTGCGAGTTCATCCATGTGGCCAGATCCTGCATACAGGCCTTAAAATTGGATGCTGCTGTAGGTGCTTGAGATAGGGAGATTAGCAGCTGGGTGTCATCAGCGTAGGAGACTAACTCCACTCCATATGCCTGCACCACCTCGGCCAAGCGGGCCAGGTAGAGATTAAATTGGGTTGGGCTCAGGGCGGAGCCCTGAGGCACTCCCTGTTCCAGCGCTAACTCGGAGGATCTAAAGGAGCCTCGTTGAACCTGAAAGCTCCGACCTGTGAGAAAGGATTTCAACCACCCTTGGGCCGAGCCTGTGACAGCCGCTCGGTTTAGACACTGTAGCAAGATGTAATGAGCTACAGTGTCAAACGCTGCACTGAGGTCTAACATCACCAGCGCCATGGTGTGTCCAGCATCTGCCCTATGTCTGAGGGTCTCAGTCGCTCTCAGAAGGGCAGCCTCAGTCGAGTAACCCGACCGGAAGCCCGATTGGGAGGAGTGTAGAATGTTGGCTGTTTTTAAGTGAGCCATCAGTTGGGAGTTGGCCACTTTCTCAGCCACTTTGGCTAGATAAGGCAGTAAGGAGATCGGCCTCAGATTCTCAAGCATTTCATGGCTAACATTGGGTTTCTTTTTTATGGGGAGAACTACGACTTTCTTCCAGTCATCAGGAAGTGTCTGGGAAGAAAAAGATGTTTGGAGTACATGCCTGATGTAGGGTTCTAGAGTTGCCAGGCTCTCTCCCAATACTTTCGGGGGGGGGGGGCAGGATCACGAGGGGAGCCTGATTTAATCCCTCGACAGATTTTACATAGTGCCTCCGGGGAAGGGACCGTGAAATATTCCAAAGAGTATATAGAATTTCTAACACCAGTCTTTTCTACAAAGTCTAGCCCATTTTCAGGCTTGTTAGAGAAGGAAGCGTAGATGTCCCTGACTTTTCCTGCGAAGTATTCTGCTACCCTGTTGCATTCTGCTACAGAGTCATTCGCTGGGGTGTTAGAGCTCGCTACCAGGGAGATCTCTTTAAAAATTTTAAAGAGTTCTTTCGAGGAGTTTTCAGCCTCCCCGATACGATTTTTATAGTGGGAGGCTTTGGCTCCCCGCACTATGGTTTGGTACTTCCTTTGTGCCTCCCTATAGGTTATTTTGAATTGAGGGCAGAAGTCAACCCGCCACCTGCGTTCAAATCTTTTGCTTTTGGATTTAGCATTTTGCAGAGCAGGCGTAAACCATGGGGCTGACTTTTTGCTTCTAATTATAGCCTTGGATGAGTACAACGGGGCCGTAGCGTTGAGGGCACACAGAATGCGTTCCTGAAGCCTGTAAATTCGCTCTCTCGCTATCACCACCCCCCGGTGGACCACCTTCCTGTAGCAATCTGCTAAAGTTGGCTTGTGAGAAGTGCTTCCATTTGCGACGGGGATAGCTCTTGTGCTGTACTTTTTGTGTGTCAGTCACTAAGATGTGTAAACTAAAGGGAACTAAGTAGTGATCTGACCAGGGGACCGGAAGCTGAGCATCCGCTACTACTCCGTCCCAACTAGCAAACACTGGATCCAGTAAATGACCGTGCTTGTGGGTCGGGGTAGGATTTTTCAGTTCCAGTTGTACAGCCTGCATCTCTTGTCTTAAGTCTATGCCTCCTTGTTACGCTCATCCTCCAGATGAAGATTGAGGTCTCCTACCACCAGAAGTCTGCTCCTCCGCATCGCTAAGTGAGCGACGCCCTCCATCAGACTTGTAGAGAACTCTTTAAGGCCCCCTGGGGGTCTATATACAAGGATACCAGAGACAGAGTTTTGATGTCCTAGTTTCAGATTATAATATCCTGCCTCACAACATTCAATTTTTAATGGTTCTAGAGTGCATTCCAGTGGAGCCTTCGTAACTATAGCAATCTCCCCTCCCCTCCCCCACACCTATCTATTCTGACAATGTTGTAATTAGGTGGAATAGCTTCTATAATGACCAGGTCAGAGTGGTCCCCTAGCCAAGTTTCCGTCAGAAAGAGTATGTCTAACTTCTCGTCTTCAAGGAGGTCCCAGGTTTGAATACTGTGCTTGCAGAGCGATCTGCAGTTCAGCAAACCTCCCCGGAAGCTCCTGTTACAAGTCCCGCTAGCTGGTTACCTCCTTCCCTTAAAGGAGCACTGTTGGCAGTCTCGGAGTGTCAATGCCTCCATAGAGTGCCGGCATGTCTCTGGTATGGGCGGACTTAGGTCTAACAAATCTTGTCTCCCATAGTAGTACGTAGTCCATACGGTTTGACCAGGGGTCGTGGCTCCCGGCCCCGGCGCAGAGGGGCTTGACTTCGGAGCGACTTTGGCGCGCTTCCGTCGCGCCCGCTGCACGCGCCCGCTGTGCGGACGCTGTCCCATGCACATATATGACGGGGAAAGGGAGGGTCAGCTAGAGCGCTGACCTCACTGCTCTGTGCCCGGAAGTGTTGGGCTCCTCCTCACCCTCCACAACAAACGCCCAGAATGGATGCGGCGGACCGGGGCGGGAGTGCAGGAGGAGAGTGACCCCCCCGAACTATTATTCAGCCCAGAGTGAGATACACACAAGATTAAAATTATTTTTCCAACTCAAGTGCAGTGACAGTTGTATAGCCTGCCCGCAATTATTCGCTCACACCATGTGTTAAAAAGCATTACAGTCGCTTACAATTAAAAACGATCTCTAACCAGCGCCCACAGTGAAAGCACGTAGCTCACAAGCAAAGGGAGTCAGCCTCTGCCATCGGCTTCCTCTTCTCCACAATGTGGCCTCGTTCCTCCCCTCTTGTTAAGTGGAAGTGAACAACGCAGCTAGAGCGCTGACATCACTGCTCAATGCCCGGAAGTGTTGGGTTCCTCCTCACCCTCCGCAACAAACGCCCAGAATGGACGCGGCCGACCGGGGCGGGAGTGCAGGAGGTGAGTGACCCCCCCCGAACTATTATACAGCCCAGAGTGAGATACACACAAGATTAAAATTATTTTTCCAACTCAAGTGCAGTGACAGTCGTATAGCCTGCCCGCAATTATTCGCTCACACCATGTGTTAAAAAGCATTACAGTCGCTTACAATTAAAAACGCTCTCTAATCAGCGCCACAGTGCAAGCACGTAGCTCACAAGTGAGGGAGTCAGCCTCTGCCACCGGCTCCTCCTCTCCTCTGAGGGTCCAATTATATATGCCCACCCCCAGAGGTGTCTGGAATTTCCTGCCTCCCTGCCCTAGCGCCGGCTTGTCTAGTGGCACAAAAGACAGGAGTCAAACACTTTGTGAGTGTGGTCAGGTAGATGCATTGCGATGGGCAAGTTTGGTAGTTGCCAGCCTTTCTTTCTCATAAAGTTAGAGATAACCCATCCTGCCAACACCTATTCCTATAAAGTGCCAGCTACACCTAGTCATGTGACCCAGGATACAGGTGCAGGCATCAAATGCTTAGAACAAGAAAATACCAACTTTTTAAATGTATTCTGCATTCTGTCTATCATTTGTTAGCATATCACTTGTCACCCTAAGTGGGATTGGTATGCCTAGACATGTGTCCCCTGCTCACTGTGCCACTGCATTTAAGCTAGCCAGGCTGTTGAGGGGTACTACCTCGAAACCGGTCCCAGGATGCTTGTTTCCAGTCCAGGGAGGACTTGGCTTGGCTGATCGGGCTGGACTGTTCCCATGAGGAGCAGGTTCGAGACATATAGATGAGTCTAAACTGGGGTGGCATGGTAAGCAAAACAACAATGGATCTAACCCAGATCTCTTGACTGGGGGTGAATGCATGATATATTCAGCATTCAGTCCATCATTTGTTTGCTTAACTTTTTAAAAGTGGCATCTTCAGAATTGAGACTAAAATTCCAACCTGACCATTAGACACCAAATTCAACTTTCCCAATTGCTTCCAATTGAAAGATATAACTTATTCAATGTAAGAAGTTAACAAGATGTTATCTATTGGGAGAGGCAAGCCTTGCAGTATTGAAAAATTAAGTGTTATTCACTACAAGGACATGTAAAACTTAGACACACATGTGCAGCTTTTCAAATACACTCCACAATGCCCTAGAGGTGACTTTGTATTAAAATGTATATTTTGGGTCTGACAAAAGGTTTACTTTGCTCGGTCGAAATGGCAGTTCCAAATCGCACACACAGACTGCAATGGAAGGGCTGAGACGTGTTTAAAGGGCTATTTAAGTGGCTGGCACAATCAGTGCTGCAGGCCCACTAGCAGTATTTAATCTACAGGCCGTAGGTATATGAAGAACCACTTTACTAGCCTTAAAAGTAAATTAAATGTGCCAATTGAATATAAGCCAAAGTTACCATGTTTAAAGAAGACAGCACAAGCACTTTAGTACTGGTTAACAGCGGTAAAGTGTGCAGTCATAAAAATGAGCAAACACGAAATCAGCAAACACAGGTGGGTTGCAGGGAAAAAGTGGGGTGACAACCACTCCAAGGATGTCAGGTCCGCTAAATAGACAGGTATATAGAGAGGTAGATAGACAGATAGATAGAAAGGTAGATAGCCAGGTAGACAGACTGACAGACAGACAGACAGATAGATAGATAGATAGACTAATAGATAGATAGATAGATAGATAGATAGATAGATAGATAGATAGATAGATAGATAGATAGATAGATAGATAGATAGATAGATAGATAGATAGATAGATAGATAGATAGATAGATAGATAGAAGAAACAGCACTGATCCAATAGGTAATATGATATCTAAATGTATATATAAGCATGGCATATAGGGCCACCGAAAGAGAAACAAGAAAGCCGTGCAAACAGGACATACAGACTAAGTCCGTGCAGAGCTGGAGTAGTGCCACTCTACGAAGTTCCACAGAGTTGAAAGAAAACTCTGTGGAACTCCGCTCCTCTCCCCTCCACCCTCCCTAATTTCATTATTTTTAAAAAGGCAATAACTGCTGTGGTGTCTCCGGGCTGCCTCATCCTTGCCATGGTCTCTCTCTCCTCTTCACCGTCCACATCCACGGAAACCCCTACGTTGTATGTCTTGCACACGCAAGACATACAACATAGGGGTTTCCATGGATGAGGAGACGAGAGAGAGGATGAGAGCGAGACCATGGCAAGGTGGAGGCAGCCCAGAGACGCCACAGCAGGTTAGTGCCATTTTCAACGTAATAAAATTAGGGAGGGTGGAGGGTCCAGCTAACTCCGCTCTACCATGGAGTCGGGTTTTGCCTGAACTCTGCATTCTCAACGGGGCATGAAGTAGGCAAATCTCCGCTGGCGAAGCGGAGTTCTCGCCCGGGGTTAATACAGACTACATTGAGTTACAAACTATAGTCCTTAATTAAAGTACCAGCATGACATACAGAAGTGCAGTTATAAATGCACTTTATTGTGTGCATGCTACCAAAGAGGGTTAATTTATACATAACAGTTTCAAATGGACAAAATCAGTTACGCTGTTAGATAGTAGCCATCAGTTAAAAAAAGGTCACTACAAAAGCTATTTACAAGTATTAGCAGGAGAAACAAACTGATAAATCTGGAATATGCTTTGTGCATGCATCAAAAACATCCTGCTTTCACAAAAGGCTCCAAACACATAGGCAAAACTAAAGCAAACGTAAAGTAAAAACAAAAACACTGACACAGCAGGAAATTACCTTGTGTGCGGATGTGCTCTTTGTTAAAGAGAAACATGCAGTCACTCAAAGTGAAGTTAACCAGTGGCTGAAGTAGGCTGACCTGCTATTCCATGCTACATGCTGCAGTGGGCATGTGAATGACATAACAGCAGGCCAATGGATGAAAAGAGCTGGCTGAAAGCTCATTTAAGTGAGTATACAATAGATATAATTTTAGTAAATCAAAAGGTCCTGGCAAACACCAGATCTAAAAATGTACATTTCAGAATAGACAGTTTATATTCCTCGGAGTGCAACAATTGCTAGTGTAATGCTAACCTCAAAAGGTGAAGGACTCTAGAAAGCTTTGATATAATGAGACTCGCACTGTCATACTAAAGTAATTCAAGTGGCTAACGTGAGCATTTAAAAGTGGGTGCAAGTTGGGCATCAGCCTGATCCTCTTAGCTCCTCGTTCATGCACCTTATTTAAAAGAGAGGGGTACTTGTTTTTGCTGGTGGAGACTATGCTATATCAGCTGTGAAACCCTAAAGGCCCACTGCCTGCTGCTCCCTGGCTCTTTTCTGACCAAGAGACATAGTAATGCTGGCTCCCGGTTATTGGACTCTGGGGCCTGTATCATGAGGGGCTCTGCTCGCAAATCGCTGAGCACCGGTTTTATGCATCTGCAGCACATAAGGCTAAATCACTCAACCCAAAATTTCTCCAAGTTAATGTTTTAATATTAAATCGTGCAGCTTGGACATAGTGAGCAAGGTACCTCTTTTTGTTTCTGACCTGTACTGTTAGAAAATAAAGCACTAACCCTGTGTAGTATTAGGCTAAATGAATTTACTTAATGCACTGCAGGCGCATCAAAAAGGTATTTCTCTGAAAGCTGTGAAAGCAAAGTCAATCATGATGCTGCCGCTGATCTGTTTAGCTTCTACATATTCTAGTACAAAGGATGCACCCACAGCTCTAGGCATTGCTTCTCAGTCCTAATGCGCTTCACTCCCTGTTAATCATGTGCTGCGACTCACTGAAAGATTGGCCAGGACACCTTCTTCCTACCTACAAGTTGAGCCAGGTGTATCATTACTGCAAGTGCACCTGCTGGACCTGGCCCTTTTTGCTGGGTTATCCCAAAACGTTTTGCCTTCCTCCTCCCATTTCCATGACCTTCTTTTGTTGGCTATAGGACTCTGAGCTGAAGGGCAGGTCCACTCTCCTTTAAACATGGTACGATTGGTTTATACCTATGTGGCATATTTAATTTACTTATAGGTCCCTTGTACAGTGGTATCCCATATACCAAGGGCCTGTAAATTAAATGCCTCTAGTGGACCTGTTGCACTAAGTGTGATAGCCACTGACGTAGCCTTTCAAACCTATCTCATAACTGCCATGACAGAGCCTGTGTGCGCAGTTTACTGCCACTTTGACTTGGCAATTGAACCTACTTGCAAAGCCTTAAACTCCCCTTTTACTACATATAGGCCATCAGTAAGATACACCCTAGGTAACACTATGGACATGGTGCTGTGTAAATAAAAAATAAGGTAGGACATGTGCCTTTGTTGTGTAGCATGTCCTGATAGTGACAAACACCCTATGTTTTTCTCACTACTGTGAGGCCTACTCCTCTCATAGGTCAGCATTGTGAATTCCCTTATATATGTTTACATGATAACTCCAGATCTGAAAGGAGTAGAGTTTCCATGCTGTGTCCGGCCCTCACAAGGTGGGCTGTTTTACCCCCTACTGATATCTGGAGCCAAGGCAGGGGTTGAAAGGGACTGGAGTGCACATCTAAATGTTTGAAGTCACCCCCTACATTAAAAAAAATGTTTTAGTATAATTACAGGGGCTCTGACCCCATGTTTTGAACCACTGTGGGGTCTGGAACTGAACCTCTGTCAGAAGGGCTGCTGTGCTGCTTAAAAGACTCATCTCGAGTGCTTACCTGCTTGTAGCCCAGCTGCCCGCTAACTGCTGTGCTGCTTGAAGGACTCAACTGGACTTCTTTCCTGCTTCTTGCCCTGCTGCCTGCTGCTCTCTGGCTCTATTCTGACCAAGAAACACTGTGTGGACTGGTGACCAGATCCTGCTGGATTTACAACCTGTCCATTGCTGTTCTGCCAGGGTAATCTGCCATTGTGTCAACCTGCCTCCTGTGCTGGCCTGATTTCTCCTTTTGTAACCCAAGTGTTATTTATAATTACAGTGGGTTAGGGGCCCCTGTGTGTAACACAGCATAGTGTGTGCGCTCCGTGTTCCCTTAGTCTAGAGCTGTCTTGGTGTGGAAACGCTAACTGCTGTGTGTATTAATGAGAGTGCCCCGCGGCTGCCTTGGCGATCATAGATCAGCTGCTCCTGGCACCTGCCATGGGACCAGATCAAGACCCCAACCTGCCCCTCCATAAAGGACCGGAGCTATTCTCCCAGCGCAGACTGTACCTGCATCTTTGTGCTACAAACAGACGATTGTGTCTGCTACAAGTGCGGGCCTGAGTGGTCCACCAATTTCTCGCCTTCCATCAGAAGAGTTCACGTGGCGAGGGACCTCTCATGTCATTTCTCCACAAATTGGGCCAGATACCCAGAAAGTACAGTGTTGAGGCGGGGGCACGTGGCAGGACTAACCTATGCTATTTCAAGGGTGGCCCAGTAGTCCATTAAGGAACAGCATGGTGGGTGTAGCAGCTGCACTGTGTACTCAGGGACAGCTGTACTTGAGCGGCATTGAAACCGCTGTGGCTAGTAAAAGATTACTGTAACCCCCTAATAGGGAGGCAGGGCTCCAGTTGCTTACATGGGTTAACTGGCACTGATGTGTTTATGGTGATAGTTTGTGAGTTTGGTGCTAGTGGTGATATTTGATGATTATGTGTTATGTCTCTAACCGAACTGCTGCATTTCATGCCCTGATGTTCTAACATATGTCGTTTTGATTCTTGTACTAACTTTTACTGGAACTGCACCCATCACCCTCTTGAACAGTTATTTAATCCACAACAGTATTTGATATTGGTAAACACAAGCACATATCAAGTACAGATCATATGTCCTTGTACAGGGACAGGTAAAAATGTATTCGCAAAAATTGTAAAGTACAGTTTCTGTTCCAAGTTTTCAAAGTGTATTTATTCTGTGGTACAATACTTCCAGCAAAGCATCAGCCAACAAGTGTTTCATCTCATTAGACTTTTGCAAGGCAGATAGGTGTTACTGATCTTGATGTTTTGTAGTACTTTATCAAAATCGTCGCACAAGGTTGTTTTTTTTTGCGAAGAAATTTCTTGGTACAGTTCAAGAAACCTCTCCAACACTTCAAAATTGTTGCCAAGTGAGTCACATTTCCCCAAAAAGTGAGAAGACAGGAGTTCAAAAATGTAAACTATAATCTGTCTGTAAGCTTCTGCGCTGTCTGGTACTAGGGCAGCATGTTCATCCACCAAAACCATCTTATTTCAGTTTTTTAGATGGTCTCACTGCTGAGAACGAGGAGATTTTTTGTTCTGAGCTGCCTCCAGCTAAACACGTCGGCAACGAAAACCTCCAGAATATTCGACGACATATTTAAAAACAGACTAGCAGCATGGCGACTGTCTGATGGGTTTGTGTAGGAAGGTGGCTACCTGACTATGGTTACCCCAGATTTTTTGCCCTGTGTTTAGCTGGTTTTCGACTTAGTTGGCCTGGTTCCCTGCTAATCAGGGCCCCAGGCTATCTGCTCTCTCTGTAAAATGGATTCCATGTACCCTAGGTGCATAACTAGATTGGCTTGGGTCACCTTATCAGCCCCTGTACAGAGCACTATAGGTGCCCAGGGCATAGGTGCATCCAAGGCCTACCAGGGGCTGCAGCATATCTTTTGCCACCCCTGGCTGGCTATCTAAATTGACACAACTGGCTGATCACTCAGCTGGGGCAAGTGGGTGTAATCACCCCTTGCTTAGATATAGTATACCTATATCTAAACCTATATCTGGACACATATATAGCCTGTAAGCCACTCCTATGGAAGGCCTCATCAATCCTGGAGGCAGAGTGCGTGGTTTTATGTGAGATGGTGCTCTGGCATGAGCTGAGCCTGTCTGCAGCTGTCGGGAACAACTCCCTAAGCTGATCCGGGATAACGCCATACCATATACTCTTAAGCGCCTTATAATCCTCGCGGTTATATAGCAACTTTGGTTTGGCTTTATCAAAACATGTCGTGTAAGGTGTCATACGAATTGGAATACTACCCCCTCGCCAGTTCTGGCGACGGGGGTAGCATTCCACCCTTCTAGAGGGAGAAGACATGTTACTTTGCTGAAACACGGTTGATTTAAAATGAGCCTCAGATCCACAAAATGGATGCCCCTGCCACAGACACGGGTCTGGCCTCCTGCTGCTGACCGAAACCCGGCAGAGGAGGCCTGGACAAAGAGTTTCCTGTCACAGGGCGGTGTCAAACCACCCCAGACAGGAGATAGTGGATTGGAGTAGGGAGGTTTCAAAGAAACCAGACACTGCATGGGGAGCACAAGGCTGCCCCTTGCATAATCCGGCCAAACCGGTTCTGGGGCCTCCCAGCCCCTGTCCCAGCGCGGCCAGGATCAAAGGAGAGGGGTGTAACCACCCCCTTCCTGGGTCCCACCCATAGGAGGGGACCTAGCAGGATGTCCAACCCCCGAGATTCGAATAAGAGGGGGAGCAGTCCCAATGGAACTCAGATCATCCTGAAGAAACATAAGAAACGAATTCTGGACCCTTCGACTTTCTACACGACGTGAGAAGACTGAAGAATCTCCCTTGTGGTCAAGGAGTGACCACCCTGTGCAAACAGGCACCATCCAGCCCTCGACCCTTGCTTTGTTGCAGTTCCCGCCGGAACTCGAGCGACAGAGATCGACGAGATCAAGCTTGCCTGCCTTCTACCTGCCCGATCCACAGTTCCTGCAGAGCTGAGACCCGTGGAGGCGACCGGAAGCATGGGGCACGCCATCTTGAAAAGGCCACGAGACGCTGACCGTGCAGCCCACGAGTGATCCTCGAAGCTGTGCACCGGGGTTTGAGAAGCCCCAGCCCCGAGCTCCACTTGCACCAAAGCTCACCCCTCCACACTCGACGAGTGCTGCGTGGGGCCCTTCTGCTTGTGTGCGCTCGACGCGTTGGCCCGGTCACTTGCCAGCTGGCTTGTGGCCCCTGTGCCGACGAAACTTGAAATACGACTCGCTTTTCTGGTTGCTCCAGATCTGCACCAGCTCCTGTGAAAAGGAGCACCCACTCTGACCCTCCTGGTTCGAGTGATAAGCAATCTCCCGGTTCCGCGTGGATTGCTTTTGCCAAGTGCTGTTTGCTGCAATCTTGAAGCCGACGGTGCTGACGGCGAGAGCCTACGTGGGACAGATCGTGACCTGCTCCTGGACGTCGCAGATGCCCCAGAGCCCACGTGACAGTGGAGAGAAGCCTATCGACAACCGCCTGATTGCGCCCGACATTGCCTGGTTCCGTCCTGGTTCCACCCTGGTCACTGCTGAGTGACCCAGACTCTGTCCCCTCTGCTTTCAGGTACTTTTCTACTTCGATCCACCCTTGGATCGCACCGGACACTTCTGCTTCACAGCGCCTGCAGCTGCAACAGCTTCAAGCACCAAGAACCTGCGTGACAGAACCCGACGCCACTTCGACCCTGTGCACCCACGGCCTGTGGGTGAGGTAACATTGCAACGCCGGTGTTTATACACTGGTACACACCTCTAGGGTCTGTGTCTAAAGTTTTATGTTCCTAGGTTCAGCGGAAGTATCTTTTAATTCACTTTAACTGACTTTTACGCACCATTGACAGTGCATTGGTGCGCGCCGCACTTTCCGTGCTGCACCCGTCTCCTGTGGGCTACTCCCGACTTCATCATTGCTAGTCCTGACTGCTCCCAGCGAATCTCTAGGCCCTAGGCCTATCTATTGTTCGATAAGTGTTACTTATACCACTTTTTTAATATATGGTCTGAGTGGCCACCCGCCCTCATCCATAATTGTGCAACTTTATATGTGTAACAGTGCTTTTGATTTAACGCTTGTCCCCCTTTCCTCATAAAGAGTACTGGGGAGTAATTTAGAAATAAATACATATATTTTTATAATATATACTTGTGTGGTGTCCTTTCATTTGATTACAGGATTGTATGTGGTAAAACAGCTCGCTTAACACGACCTCTTAAGTTAAGCCTTTAAGGCTGCTTAGTCCATGCTACCACTAGGATAGCTTGTCTAACAAGGTTGACTTACAACCAGACATCTTTGGGGTTTGTTTGGACTGATACCCAGTGGTTCCAGAATTGGAAACACTACATATCAGGCCAACTTCTCACATTGGTGTGCAGCGGTGCGGATTTGAGCTTGCTGTTTGTTTTACCATTGCAATCTTTATCAAATTGAAAGATCACATCAAGTACCTCTAGGTACATATAAATCAAAAGCTTAGCATATTAAGTTCTACTGAACTTAGTAGTTGTAGATTAAAGGGATTAGCACACCCTGACTACAACTCACTAGCAAGGTACAGTAGGAAACCACTCAGTGTAGGTAAGTGCATCACTTACACCTCACTAGCAGTCATGTCTGATACAGGTAGAGCCTCAGGCTCTGCTCCTGTAATAGTTGATCCTATAGGGACAACATCCAGATATGACAACCTTAGCCACAAAGACCTGAGTGCCTTGTGCACAGCCAGGGGGCTAAAAAAGGGCAGAGGCCCTACCATTCCTTCCCTAGTAGCTCTCCTAGAAAAGGATGACCTAGATAAGGTGAGTCAGGCTCCCTTAGAATCAGGTGAAGGGATACACTCCCCTGAGAATGAGAATCTTCCAGAAGATGAAGAAGAGGAGGAGGAAGAGGAAGAGGAAGGCTCTGATTTAGAAGAGCCTGAAGATCAGGATCAGAGGGGAAACCAGGTACAGGTTGCCAGGCTTAACCAGGCCAACTTGGACCTACATGAGAATGGAGAGGGCCAGCACCACTCCAGATCTCATAACCAAATTCTCCCAGGCAACAGGAGGGTGAGATCTCTGTCAGGGGACTCTCATCTTTCTAGTGCCTCAAGAGAATCTCAAAGAGGGACGACTTCCTCCCAGAGAAAAGAGCATAGGGCCAGAATGAGGGCTGTCCAACTCCAGATAGAGAGGGAGGAGGTAGCTCTGGCTCAAGCTAAACTTACCTTGGCTCAAGCTAAACTTACCTTGGCAAGGGAACAGAAATTAAGTGGCTTAGATGCCACTGGTGGCAGCAAAGTTCCTAAAGAGAAACCCAGGTCCTATGATAGTAGAAACCTGACAAAGATTGTGCCCCCCTATCAGGAAGGGGATGACATCCACAAATGGATGACTGCTCTGGAGAGAGCCTGCATGGTACAGCAGGTTCCTGAGGAACAGTGGGCAGCAATCTTATGGTACTCCTTTTCAGAGAAAGGGAGGGATAGGCTCCTCACTGTCAGACATGAGGATGCCAGCAATTACAAAGTCCTGAAGAGTGTTCTGATAGATGGGTTTGGCTTAACCACTGAACAGTACAGGTTAAAGTTCAGAGATACCCAGAAGACACAGACTCAGGACTGGACTGATTTTGTTGATTGTGCAACTAAGGCTCTGGAGGGTTGGCTGAATGGCAGCAAAGTACATGACTTCACAGGATTGTATAATTTGATTATGAGGGAGCAGATCCTTAGTAATTGTCAGAACCAGCTCTTACACCACCACCTGGTGGACTCAGATTTGACCTCTCCCCAAGAATTGGGAAAGAGGGCAGATAAGTGGGTCAGAACCAGGATTAGGCCTAAGAATCAGACAATAACCAGAAGAAGGAGTCTACCAAGCCTCAAGATAAGGGTGGGGATAAAAGTAAAGAAAACACTTCCCCAGGGCCCCAAAACTCCAAGAAGGGGAGTGGGTCCCAAGACACTTCTTCAACAGAGAAAAAGCCTTATTGCCATGCCTGTAAACAGGTTGGGCATTACAAAACAGACAGCTGTTGTCCCAAGAATGGCAATAAAGAAAACATACCTCCAAAGCCAGCTCCAACACCTCCTGTTACTGTCAGCAGAAATCCCCCAGGAAGTGGTGTCGTAATTGGCCCGTTCGGATTAGCGATTAGCTGAACCTACACGTTGTCCTCCTTATCTTGGCTATATACGATAAACGCCATTTTGAATGTTGCAGCGGCCATCTTAGACCATGAGCGGCCTCGTGGCCGACGTACCCTTTAGTCCTTTGTCCGTTCCACTGACCACTCTCATCTGCCCAGCAACAGGCTATTTTTAGTACTGGTCAAGCCACACATGCGCAGTTCTCACTGACCCGTAAACCTTCAGGAATGTGCCGCTAACTGACCAGTGGGTTTGAAACTCTCCAATGAGCTGGCAGTATTCCAAAACATGACCATATATGTCTCTAAAACTGTGTCTTAACTTGAGCCGCCTAAACTTTTATTGCCCCAAAATTGTATATAAACGGGGTCACACCGGTGTTCGGTGTGATACCTCTTGCATTACCGAAGGGTGCTGTTTGAGTGTACCACCACCCCATGGGGTTTTAATAAACTTGTTCTTTGCATTTTACAGTTTCCGTGCCAACAGTTCTTGTGTAAGTGGGTAATCTCTGGAGTGTGTAGGCCTTGGGAACCCCGAAATACTTCAATTGGCGACCACGAAGGGACTCATCGGCGACTCGGATGCCCGAAGGAGAGGTCGTGACGAAGGCTTGGAAATCCGCCATGGGCGCGCGCTGCCACGAGTGACCCGAGTCTTGGCTGCCACGGTGTTTTTTCCTTTCCTTCCGATCTGACCTTCCAGGTGGCGCCGGTCTCCGACTGAGTTTTCGAAGTGTCCGCATTGCTGAGAAAGTGCCGTTTGGCTGATTTGGCTTACAAGACCTTGGCAGTTGGAACCTGGATCTTTGGGAATTTGGTAAGCTTTGTGTTCGGTAAGGTAGTCTTCGGACGCTTACTGAAGTGATTTGTGTTCGGTAAGGTAGTCTTTGGACGCTTACTGAAAATCTGTGCTTTGTGATCGGTGAGGACGCTTGCCGAATTCTATGAACTTTGATTTGAGTTAGCTAACATTGTGAATTTGTGATCTTTGAACTTATATGTGTAGTGCACTTCACATAGGCAGGCATGTAGAGATGTTTCTCTAACTTTGTTTTTCCCTTTGAGCGGCACAATCGTGAGAAGAACTGTAAGTGCCATTTTGCCCGGTGTCACGCTTTCGTGATACTTTTTGAACATGCCTGTTTTTAGCACACTTTGGGGAATGTGTTGTTTTGGAGACGGTACCTCAATTAGGTTAGCGGAATCACAGCCGGCTCCCCCAGAGGGGACACCAAATAGGGAAATGTATATCAAATTCGGCCTTCCACCTATTATGTACAGTAAATTATGGCATAAGTACACTAAGGCCGATCCCGAATTGCAATGGCCCCTACACGGGTCGTACGATTTGAGTAAAATCCAATTTGTAGAGCAATGTATGTTTCAACGCAGGTCTAGACAAAACATGTTTGATTGCGTGCGAATGTGGGAGAAAGCGGCGCGTGAGCGAATGAAGCGTGAGGTTGCCTTGGCGGACAAAGAGCAGCGCAAGGCTGCTCGGGATAAGGCTTTACAGCTTGAGGAAAAGGAGGCTCAGGAGAAGAAAGAAAGGGAGGAACGGGAGCGTAATTTGCAAACGACTGGTCAGTTTCCTATTCGCCGACCACTCTATCCTGTCCTTAATAATGAAATTGATGATTTTTCTTTGTTAGATCGGTCACCGCCTCCGTACGTTCTGCCGACGGCTCCGGCTGCGGATTCCGAGGATGATGGACAGGATAAGTCGAACCAAAAGGGTGTATCTGCTCTCAGGTTTACTGCGGATAGGTCCGCTCATTTACGTAGTTGGGCTCGTAAAGTGAATAAGCATTGTGTTACTCAGGAGCAGTTGTTAACAGAGAAGAAAGGGTGGTCGGATCTTGAATTAATGTATTTTCTGTCCAGTTTGGCGGATGAAGTTGTAAACGCATATCGTGAACTTTCTGATACGCTTGAGCCTAAAGTGTTGTCGGTGTATCGTGAGAATTTAGCTAAAGGTGATTTTGATCTTACAGATGTTGACGACCTGTTCAAGCAATTGATCAAGCTGCGGGACGAGACAACCCAATTGCGACAGGAACGAAAACGGAGGCAAAAGGAGTCCGAGCCGGGAAATAGCGGGGAGGCTAAGGAGTGTTCTCTTCGTGGTTCAGATAAGAATTCTGCGTTGCATGTTATGCCTATGCGTGAAGCCGCGCCTTTGTATGTTCCACCAAAAGGGGAAGGTACGGATGATGATAAGTTGTCGAAGGATGCGAAAGGGTATTTTGTGTATAATTGGGTATATACGCCATGGAATAGAGCAGATGTGATGGCCTTGAAAAATTCTTTACCTGATCTTCGGAAGAATCCGGCGGCATTTTATGAAGGGGTGGAGGGGGCTATATCGTCTTGTGTGATGACTCTTGTAGATATAGATTTGTTTTTTGGGCTAATTTTACCACCTGATATGTGGAGGAAAATTCGTAAAACTAATGACGAAACGATTTTGGGGGGGACATGGAAAGAGATAAATGCTGCAGATTTAGATAGAGAACCAGCATGTAAGCCTTGTCAGCTAATTCTAGATCTCCCGGCAGCTATCTTGCATAAATTAAAAACGCTTGTTCCCTCCAAAAAGATTGATTGGACCATGTTAACGTCGTACAAGCAGAAACCCGATGAAACGGTCTCAGATTTCTTTACACGCTTCGAGGAGGCATTTCATGATTACAGTGGTCAATCTTTAACTGACGATACGGGTCGGCATTTGTTTGTAGATAAGTATGTGGCTAATCTCCTACCAGAGAATGCAAAGCGATTGAAGTCGAGTGAAAGTTCCTGGGCCACGGCGACCCCTGCGTCCTTGTTAACTATGGCTCAGTATTATGAGCGGCAGGAAGTGGAGGCTAAAGAAAGTGTAGAGAAAAAGACGAAGGAATTGAAAACGAAGGTGATGTTGGCGCAGGTTCGGGGAACACAGAGTAGAGGGAATGATAGAGGTAGACGAGGTGGAGGAAACGCATCGTATGGTCGTACGGACATTGCGGAGGATCAGTGTGCTTATTGTAAGGAGTTTGGGCATTGGGCCGACGATTGTCCGGTACTTCGTGAACAGCGTAGTCAGCGTGGTCGAGGTAGTGGAAGGTCAAGAGGAGGTTATACTGGAACGAGAGGTGGCGGAGGTGATCGTAGACAGGTTGAGGAGAGGGGCCGTGGCCAGGACGAACGAAATACGTTTGATAGACGGAATCAATATCAGATTTCGGAAGGAGAGAATGTGGAACATCAAGATTATGTGCATGCATAGGATTGCGTAGGATGGGGTAAGGAATCAGTTGAAGTGCCAGTAGATCAGCAAGGTCCATATGTAACAGCGGGTATTTTGGGTTCTACTGATCAGTTTCTAGTCGACACAGGAGCTACTCGTAGCGCTCTGTCGAAAAACTTGGTTCCGAGGGCTCCCCTGTCTGGCGAAATGATTACGTGTGTAGGGTTTGATGGCACACCCTCCCCCAGCCCATTGTCCAAGCCCCTTGCACTATGCATTGACAAATACTTTAGTTTTGGCCAATTTTTGTTATCGCCCCATACCCCAGATAATATCTTGGGCATTGACTTGCTTAAATATTTTCGAGCAACAATACGCTGCGCTCCAGAGGGAGTGCGGGTTATTCTGAATGACAACTACCCTGACCCTGATGATTGCCCTGACCCTGACAGATTTTGTGTCATTTTAGATATTCCCGCTTTGGCCTCTCTGCCGCACACGTTGTGGGCGACATCAGATACGGATGTGGGAGAGATGCGCATTCCACCAATACACATTACTGTTAAGGAGGGGGCCCCTCTACCACGAGTGCCACAGTATAAGATCTCGAAGGAAGGTGAAATTGCACTGACGCATATTGTTCAGGATTTGATTTCTGCAGGGGTGGTGGAGGAGGTCCCTTATAATGTTTGTAACAGCCCTATTCTACCGATTCTTAAGAGAGACTCAGATGGCAAGATCTATCGATTTATTATTGATTTGCGTGAAATAAATAAAATTGTCATTCCCCAATACCCAGTGGTGTCTGATATCACGACTTTGCTTACTTTGGTTCCACCGACAGCCACCACTTTTAGCGTTATTGACCTAAAGAATGCGTTCTTTTCTATCCCTGTTCACCCAGATAGCAGATATCTGTTTGGTTTTACGCTCAATAATAAATCGTATAGATTTTGTCGTGTTCCCCAAGGATATACTGAGAGCCCTAGCATCTACAGCCAGGCTTTGAAACGTCAACTAGATTCCTTTAAATTGCAGTCTGGTGTGGCGCTCATCCAGTACGTGGATGACCTTCTGCTCGCCGCCGACTCCTATGCACAATGTGAACAGAGTACGCTTGCGTTGCTTTCCTTTTTGGCACAAAACAATCACAAGGTTTCCAAGAAAAAGCTTCAATACTGTAGACCCCAGGTGACCTACCTCGGTCATCTGTTGTCTAAGGAGGGGCGGGCATTAACATCTGATCGAATTCAGGCAATTTTAGACACACCAGTCCCCCGCACGCAGAGAGATGTGCGTGCCTTCATAGGGTTGACATCTTTTTGTAGACAATGGATCATGGGTTTTTCACATATCATAAAACCTTTGCTAGCATTATTGTCCAAAACTACACCGATGCCTCTTGAATGGACAGACGAATGTCAGAAAGCCTTTGAGCAGTTGAGACAGGCCCTTTGTTCTGCACCCGTGCTAGGAACACCAGATTACACGAAACTTTTCACATTGTACGTGCACGAGAATGATGGGTGCGCGTTGTCAGTGTTAGTGCAGTTACACGGGGATAAGCAGAGACCATGTGCATACTTCTCTGCCATTTTGGATCCTGTAGCACGAGGGTTGCCTGGGTGTTTTCGAGCGGTAGCGGCAACAGCAGTAGCCATACGACAGAGTGAGGGCATAGTGTTATCACACAAACTGTTGGTGTTAGTTCCTCACGCAGTAGATGCCCTGTTAAACCAAACAAAGACCCAATACCTCACGAGTGCACGACTTACAGGATATGAGCTGACACTTTTAGCGCCACACATAACATTGAAAAGATGCGCTACTTTGAACCCCGCGACTTTATTGCCCTATCCGGCCGAGGAGGGTCAGGAAGAAAAACATCATGACTGTGTTTTCCTGACTGAGGAACAGACAAAGGGTCGTGTTGACTTACAGGATGTGCCACTTCCTGATGTGGATGGGGAACTGTGGGTTGATGGATCGTGTTTGAGGCTACCAGATGGTACGACTTCCGCAGCATATGCGATCACGACTCTTAAGACGGTGGTTGAAACAGCTAGGATACCACAAAAATCGGCTCAGGCAGCAGAGCTGATAGCTTTAACAAGAGCCTGCGAATTGAGTGCTGGCCTATGTGTGAACATATACACAGACAGCCGGTATGCCTTTGGAGTGGCCCATGACTTCGGACTTCTCTGGAGGGAACGCGGGTTCTTGACGTCACACGGGGAGCACATTATGCACGGAGAGTTAGTGCGTGATCTCCTAAACGCGTTGCTTTGCCCCAAGAAAGTAGCGATAGTGAAGTGCAGTGCCCATAAAAGATCACGGATAAAGTGGGTCAAGGAAATGCCTTTGCAGACAGCATAGCAAGGCAGACGGCTATGTCCCGAACTAGCTCCCCTATGTACGTGGTACAATCACAGGCTGAGAGATGGAGTGATGCTAGAGCAGAGATACGGGATATTCAAAAATCAGCTACAGAATCTGAACTTGCGGCTTGGGCAGCAGATGGGGTACTAGATGACGAGGGTTGTTGGAGAAGCAAAGACATGGAGAAGTGGAAATTGCCCGCGGCTTACTTACAGGCGATGGTCCAGATGACACATGGATTGGCCCATGTCGGGGCTCTTGCAATAACTCGGCTTTTAACACGAGTTTGGGAACATCCTGAGATTGCGAATACTGCAAAGAGAGTAGTGCAGACCTGCCTGGTATGCTTGCAACACAATCCTGGGAAGGGGACCTATACTCCGAAAGGAGGGTTCGTTCCACCTTCTGCACCGTTTGAAGTGCTTCAAATGGATTACATCCAACTCGAGCGCTGCAATAACCTGAAGTATGTCCTAGTGGTGGTGTGTGCTTTTAGCAAATGGGTTGAGTCCTACCCCACGAAAGACAATACGGCTTTGACAACAGCTAAGGTGTTGCTTAAGGAATTCTTTCCTCGCTTTGGAGTTTGCAGATTTTTGTGGAGCGATAATGGGCCCCATTTTGTTGGAAAGATTGTGGAATATGTACTGAAGGGGTTGGGGATTCAGCAAAAGTTCCATGCTGTATTCCACCCTCAGTCAGCAGGTTTGGTCGAGCGGTACAATGCAACGTTGAAACTTAAGCTGGCCAAGATTGTGGCGTCTACATCGTTGAAGTGGCCAGATGCGTTGCCGCTAGCACTGCTCTCTCTTAGATCAGTACCCCACTCACGAACTGGCCTTACGCCCTATGAGGTGGTGTTTGGCCGCCCTATGAATATCTGGGGGGTGCCCAAGCCGCGATTAATACATGATGTGCCTTGTGTTATGATGAATCATTATTTGGCACGATTAACAAATGATTTGCTCTCTATTCATCAACAGGTTCGAGAAGCGCTCCCTGATAACTCCACTGGAGAAGGCCACGATCTTCGCCCTGGGGACCATGTGATGATCCGCTCGTTTGAGAGAGCAAGCAGTTTGGAGCCCAGGTGGAAAGGCCCCGAGCAGGTCCTCTTGGCGACCCGCACCGCAGTACGAGTGACGAACAGGAAGCGGTGGGTGCATTCGACCCATTGTCGCCATGTCTCTCCGGACCTGGTGACTCCTGCTGTGCTGACTGACTATAAGGAGATCTTGGAGAAAGAAAAGAGCCCAGCTGTGACGTCGGCCGAAGTGGAGGGAGCCTTCCCGGACCAATCTGCTACCGGAAGAGAGCGCTACAATCTACGCCCGCGATAAGAAGATTTTTGTTCCTTTTTTTATGACTGGTTGGTTACCGCTCCAGGTTTGTGAAACGGAAACCGGGAATTCCAAGGGGGGGGGATCAGTTCTGCCAGAGTAGCGACACCCGTCTTGGCCTGGAGAAAAAAACGGCTACCTCGGAGTTCAGCACCGCATTTTTCTTTTTTTTAGGTATACACGCACGTGTATCTGGGACAATTTGCGAACAATTTGTGAACAATTCGTGCTACTTGAGACGCTGTACAAACTTTCTTGAACTATGGCATCAACGGCATCTCGTGACAAGAAAATATTGGGTGTCTTTCTCTTTGTTCTAACCATTGTGGTGATAGCTGTTATAGCCTGGGTAGTCGAACTTGTGGTGCCTGTACGAGAACATTTGCTGCCGACTACCCCGGCACCGTCTGAACATTTCCATTTTACATTGCCATTCCATGAAGAACGCCATCGCCAAACGTACTTAAATAACAGCTTCATTCAGATTCTTCACCACACGCATAATATGACCAATACCTCTAACTGCTGGGTGTGTGGAATGTTGCCTGGGCACCAGAAGAGAGGGGGCACCCCACTTATTCCACTCCCGTTTTCGCACAATGGGTCATGCAATGCCTGGTACACCCTCCTCTTTACTTTGAGATGGCCAACCAAAGGGGGGGTGCTTCTCCGTTTGAATAAAGTATGTTCCCATGATAAGGATGGGTTTCCCCGGGCTGAGGGTACACGTTTCGAGTGGGAAGAATACAGGCCTGATAATGTATCTGCTCCACGAATATATAGCAATCAGCGAAATGTGAATGTATCCAGCGCTCATGTCATAAATGTCATTGCCACAAAAGCCGATTTATGTATCCGAAACAAGGGCACGATTGCAGTGGGGAAAAGCGAATGTAATATTACTCTCACGTTTGATAGCCCGAATGGCATTTCATTTGTTGCATCTCGAAACACCTACTTCATCTGTGGAACGAAGGGGTACCATCAGCTTCCAGCGGGGTGGTTGGGCACATGTTATGTATCGTTTGTGCTACCTCCTGTATTCATTGCCCCTCCGATGTACCACAACGACTATACTCTGTACCACGATTTTGTTTTGAACAGAGTTAAGCGAACTGTTGCTCTAGAGGACATTGATCAAACGGATACTGCATTACAACAGTATGTGGATTTCAATCTGGGACTATTCTCCTTTGTGGGGGCTGCATTGAACAGCCGGAAAATCAGACGGCTGACTCGCGTTGTCGAGGCTGTTGCGAATGACACTGCTATTGCCCTGGTGCTTTCTGGATGGTTTTGGTCTATGATTGTAACTTGGGGCTGGAAACTGTTGACAATTCTCTGCATACTTGTGGGAGCAATGTTCTTTATATGCTTGTGTATCCAATGTGGCCCTGCCTTATGTTCAATGTGTCTATCAGCTTGCTTACCATCGAGGCGAGCTCTTGCCCATGACAAAATGATGCTACACAAAGAGGTGACACAAATTATGTTAATAGACATCGAGGACGAACATTCAGACTATGTTTATTATGAGGTAGATTCAGCTAAACGCTAAAAGGGTCGTCTGTCGTAATTGGCCCGTTCGGATTAGCGATTAGCTGAACCTACACGTTGTCCTCCTTATCTTGGCTATATACGATAAACGCCATTTTGAATGTTGCAGCGGCCATCTTAGACCATGAGCGGCCTCGTGGCCGACGTACCCTTTAGTCCTTTGTCCGTTCCACTGACCACTCTCATCTGCCCAGCAACAGGCTATTTTTAGTACTGGTCAAGCCACACATGCGCAGTTCTCACTGACCCGTAAACCTTCAGGAATGTGCCGCTAACTGACCAGTGGGTTCGAAACTCTCCAATGAGCTGGCAGTATTCCAAAACATGACCATATATGTCTCTAAAACTGTGTCTTAACTTGAGCCGCCTAAACTTTTATTGCCCCAAAATTGTATATAAACGGGGTCACACCGGTGTTCGGTGTGATACCTCTTGCATTACCGAAGGGTGCTGTTTGAGTGTACCACCACCCCATGGGGTTTTAATAAACTTGTTCTTTGCATTTTACAGTTTCCGTGCCAACAGTTCTTGTGTAAGTGGGTAATCTCTGGAGTGTGTAGGCCTTGGGAACCCCGAAATACTTCAGTGGGAGCACATCCAGGAATCTGGGTGGGTTTACTTTTGGAGCCCAAGGGGACCCTGGCCTATCCAGGTCTCCATCCCCAACTGATCTTGTCTATGAGACTGGCATGGGGTTTGCCAACTTCTCTGTTTGCCCAAATACCTTGAGCAAATATAGACAAGAACCCATCATCAATGGTTTGAAAGTTGAAGCTTTTAGAGACACAGGGGCTAGCATCACCATGGTGGCTGACTGTATAGTCCCCTCTAAGCAACTTTTACCAGGTGCCACATACCAGGTAACAAACATTGATGGCATCCAAACAAATCATCCCATGGCAGTAGTAAGTCTCAGCTGGGGAGGTGTCATTGGCCCAAAGAGAGTGGCAGTGTCACCAAACTTGCCTGTAGACTGTCTACTGGGTAATGATTTGGAAATCTCAGCCTGGGCTGAGGTTGAACAGGAAATCCATTCTAGAATGGTAAATTCCAATGGAAAGGTTAGTGGGGCTGTACTGGCTATAGCCCCAATTCAAGATGTCCTTCCTGAAAAGGTTGGTAGGGCTGAGCAACTCTCTGCCCCATCTTTACCAGAAGCTCTTCCAAGACAGAGTAGCAAAGCTGTTATGATAACAGCAGAAACCCAAACTGAGTCTCCTCCTGAAAAGGTTGGTGGGGCTGTGATGGCCACAGCCCAAACTCAAACAGATATGTGTGTTGTGAAGCCTGAAATGATGGATCACTCCACCCAAACTGAGAGCATGGAGGAGGAAGAGAAATCTCCCCCTCACCAGACATTAGGACAGGATCAGCCTCCTCAGGGACCTGATCTTACCCCTGATGAAGGAACTGCCCCAGAGGTTGTTAGGCCTGGCCTGACAGAGCCTCTGATGGCAGTGGACCCTTCTCAGGTGGGATCCAGTCTGGAGCAGGTAACCTGCCCCTCTCTACCTTGCCTTAGTCAGCCCAGGGCTGCAGAGGACAAGAAGGACAGTGAGACCCAGAGGGCCCCCTGTCAAATAAAGCACCCCCATCAACAGATTAGGGGCACCAAAACTAGTAGGCCTAGTAAGGTGAAAACTTTAAAAACTCCTGAGGGAGCCCCCTTAAAAACAGTTAGGGACCTCCCACAGATGGATTCTGTTGGGCACAGCCAAACCTGGGACCCAAAGGGCCCAAACCTGAACTGTCCCTCCAGCAAGCCAAACAGAGGGACCCAGCCTCCAGCTTTAGGTAGCCAGAGGTTGACCCTGAGAGCTCAGTGCAACTCAGTTGAAGAAAGAAAGGCACACATGGTGGAAGATAATTGGAGGAAGTTGAGCCCAAAAATAGTGGAGCCTCACTTCAATACTCCATATCCAAACCAGCCTTTAACTTTGCATAAACACACCCAAGGTAGTGATTCCCTATGGTGGAGACCCTCTAATACCCCTAGGGTGAGGGACTGCTTAGTGGACCATGAGACAGGGGGTACCCATGCTAGTGCAGGTACTTCCTTATATGGCCACTCAGGCAATAAAGGCTTACCTGGCCAAGGATAGCCTTATCTCCTTTCGTTTGGGGGGGGGGTTATGTAGGAAGGTGGCTACCTGACTATGGTTACCCCAGATTTTTTGCCCTGTGTTTAGCTGGTTTTCGACTTAGTTGGCCTGGTTCCCTGCTAATCAGGGCCCCAGGCTATCTGCTCTCTCTGTAAAATGGATTCCATGTACCCTAGGTGCATAACTAGATTGGCTTGGGTCACCTTATCAGCCCCTGTACAGAGCACTATAGGTGCCCAGGGCATAGGTGCATCCAAGGCCTACCAGGGGCTGCAGCATATCTTTTGCCACCCCTGGCTGGCTATCTAAATTGACACAACTGGCTGATCACTCAGCTGGGGCAAGTGGGTGTAATCACCCCTTGCTTAGATATAGTATACCTATATCTAAACCTATATCTGGACACATATATAGCCTGTAAGCCACTCCTATGGAAGGCCTCATCAATCCTGGAGGCAGAGTGCGTGGTTTTATGTGAGATGGTGCTCTGGCATGAGCTGAGCCTGTCTGCAGCTGTCGGGAACAACTCCCTAAGCTGATCCGGGATAACGCCATACCATATACTCTTAAGCGCCTTATAATCCTCGCGGTTATATAGCAACTTTGGTTTGGCTTTATCAAAACATGTCGTGTAAGGTGTCATACGAATTGGAATACTACCCCCTCGCCAGTTCTGGCGACGGGGGTAGCATTCCACCCTTCTAGAGGGAGAAGACATGTTACTTTGCTGAAACACGGTTGATTTAAAATGAGCCTCAGATCCACAAAATGGATGCCCCTGCCACAGACACGGGTCTGGCCTCCTGCTGCTGACCGAAACCCGGCAGAGGAGGCCTGGACAAAGAGTTTCCTGTCACAGGGCGGTGTCAAACCACCCCAGACGGGAGATAGTGGATTGGAGTAGGGAGGTTTCAAAGAAACCAGACACTGCATGGGGAGCACAAGGCTGCCCCTTGCATAATCCGGCCAAACCGGTTCTGGGGCCTCCCAGCCCCTGTCCCAGCGCGGCCAGGATCAAAGGAGAGGGGTGTAACCACCCCCTTCCTGGGTCCCACCCATAGGAGGGGACCTAGCAGGATGTCCAACCCCCGAGATTCGAATAAGAGGGGGAGCAGTCCCAATGGAACTCAGATCATCCTGAAGAAACATAAGAAACGAATTCTGGACCCTTCGACTTTCTACACGACGTGAGAAGACTGAAGAATCTCCCTTGTGGTCAAGGAGTGACCACCCTGTGCAAACAGGCACCATCCAGCCCTCGACCCTTGCTTTGTTGCAGTTCCCGCCGGAACTCGAGCGACAGAGATCGACGAGATCAAGCTTGCCTGCCTTCTACCTGCCCGATCCACAGTTCCTGCAGAGCTGAGACCCGTGGAGGCGACCGGAAGCGTGGGGCACGCCATCTTGAAAAGGCCACGAGACGCTGACCGTGCAGCCCACGAGTGATCCTCGAAGCTGTGCACCGGGGTTTGAGAAGCCCCAGCCCCGAGCTCCACTTGCACCAAAGCTCACCCCTCCACACTCGACGAGTGCTGCGTGGGGCCCTTCTGCTTGTGTGCGCTCGACGCGTTGGCCCGGTCACTTGCCAGCTGGCTTGTGGCCCCTGTGCCGACGAAACTTGAAATACGACTCGCTTTTCTGGTTGCTCCAGATCTGCACCAGCTCCTGTGAAAAGGAGCACCCACTCTGACCCTCCTGGTTCGAGTGATAAGCAATCTCCCGGTTCCGCGTGGATTGCTTTTGCCAAGTGCTGTTTGCTGCAATCTTGAAGCCGACGGTGCTGACGGCGAGAGCCTACGTGGGACAGATCGTGACCTGCTCCTGGACGTCGCAGATGCCCCAGAGCCCACGTGACAGTGGAGAGAAGCCTATCGACAACCGCCTGATTGCGCCCGACATTGCCTGGTTCCGTCCTGGTTCCACCCTGGTCACTGCTGAGTGACCCAGACTCTGTCCCCTCTGCTTTCAGGTACTTTTCTACTTCGATCCACCCTTGGATCGCACCGGACACTTCTGCTTCACAGCGCCTGCAGCTGCAACAGCTTCAAGCACCAAGAACCTGCGTGACAGAACCCGACGCCACTTCGACCCTGTGCACCCACGGCCTGTGGGTGAGGTAACATTGCAACGCCGGTGTCTATACACTGGTACACACCTCTAGGGTCTGTGTCTAAAGTTTTATGTTCCTAGGTTCAGCGTAAGTATCTTTTAATTCACTTTAACTGACTTTTACGCACCATTGACAGTGCATTGGTGCGCGCCGCACTTTCCGTGCTGCACCCGTATCCTGTGGGCTACTCCCGACTTCAACATTGCTAGTCCTGACTGCTCCCAGCGAATCTCTAGGCCCTAGGCCTATCTATTGTTCGATAAGTGTTACTTATACCACTTTTTTAATATATGGTCTGAGTGGCCACCCGCCCTCATCCATAATTGTGCAACTTTATATGTGTAACAGTGCTTTTGATTTAACGCTTGTCCCCCTTTCCTCATAAAGAGTACTGGGGAGTAATTTAGAAATAAATACATATATTTTTATAATATATACTTGTGTGGTGTCCTTTCATTTGATTACAGGATTGTATGTGGTAAAACAGCTCGCTTAACACGACCTCTTAAGTTAAGCCTTTAAGGCTGCTTAGTCCATGCTACCACTAGGATAGCTTGTCTAACAAGGTTGACTTACAACCAGACATCTTTGGGGTTTGTTTGGACTGATACCCAGTGGTTCCAGAATTGGAAACACTACATATCAGGCCAACTTCTCACAGTTTGTGAAAAACTTCCTATGTTTCCACTCAACAGGTAAACGTTAAAGTATCCTGAACTGTAAATTAATGAATAAACTGTGTTCGATAATTAAAAAACTAATCATCAAAGCACACAATCGTGAATTCTACAATGGCCTTACCATGTATAGCCAGACAGTGAGATTTAAGATTTCTAGGCCCATAGGTCATAAAAAAGGTTTGGTCATAGTTGCAAGATTCAGTTGGGCCATAAAATCAACAAAAGTATCCAACAAGAGTTTAAGCCCATTGAAAGTTGTCAACAGCAACACAGCGTCAACCGCCTTGTTCTTAACCATCGGCATGTTACTTCTCAGTTACATTAGAGCTGCTTCAAGTCCATTAATGTACAATAGAATCAGCACATGGGTGAGCATACACCCCTGCTTGACCCCCAAGGTAGCTTGATCAACTCTACACAGCCACCATTCAACCAATATCTGACTGTTGTTTCAAAATCTTAATGAAGTGCATGTAAAAAATGCAACAATGCTCTGAGGAAACCTCATACATTAAAAAACTTCGAACAACTTTCATTTCAAAACACTATCAACGGCGCATAAGAGATCCGTGAAGGCCAGGTATATGTAACTACACTAAGTGATTGTGTACTTACCAATCGATCAGAAGATATACATTAAGACATTGTTGCATCGCACCTACACCCTCACGGAACCCAAACTGCACACTGGATAAGACTGGATTCTCATCCATCCAGGTTGTAAAACGATCAAGCACTCCCCTCTCCATAATCTTTACAATGGAATCTAGCAATGAGATTTGACTACAGCAACCGGAACTCGCACGGTTTCCCTTTTAAATAAAAAAAGGTACAATAATCGCAAAATACCAGGAATGAGAGAAACTGGACTCGCAGGCTGTGTTTATAAAATTAACAAGTAATGGTTACCCAAGTTCTATTTTTGCCTTATGTAGATCCATAGGGACTCCATCTGGCCCAAAGGCTTTATTGGCAGGACTATTAGTAACATCCCCAAAGACCTCATCCAAGGTAAACACAATTTTGAGAGGAAAAAAAGAAAAGGAATGATCAGGAACCACGGTTACACAATTCGGTGGGTTATATAAATTACAAAAATGCTCTACCCTTCCTGAACTTTAATAGAGTCATATGAACGTTAACTTATTCACTCTACAAAAAATCTGTGTGCTTAGTTTTTCCGAAAAATAATAAAATGTGTCTTTTGTGCAATACCACAACACAGACCTCCTGGTCAAGACATTTTATTTGGATTTTCAAATTTCGTGATCCTGCTGATTTATATATAATTCACACTAAAGAAAATCCTGCTTACTTTCATAGAATGACTAAACAAATAAGGGCATACACCACCCTAAATTGCTAATTTGATAGGAACAATAAATATGTAGTTCAAATATGATACTTAATGCATATGGCTGTATTAATTAAAGTATTAAATATTCTTAAATATAATGTTATAATTAATGCATGTTATAAAACTAAAAGACAGTGGGGATTAAAGACAGTTTAAATGAAAATATATTTTCAGCAGGAGTACTATGATGTTAGTATTAAAATTCTCTAGTAATGGACAGTGATGACATAGGAGCCAGCACAACCTCAACATCATCTCCTACGCCGACAACACCCAGCTGATCCTCTCCCTCACCAAAGACCCTCACAACGCCAAAACCAACCTCCACAAAGGAATGAAGGCTGTCGCGGAATGGATGAGGAACAGCCAACTGAAGCTGAACTCGGGCAAGACGGAGGTCCTCATCCTTGGCTCCACCCCTTCAGCATGGGACGACTCCTGGTGGCCGACTGCACTGGGAACAGCCCCGACACCCACTGACCACGCACCCAACCTGGGGGTCATCCTCGACTCCACCCTCTCCATGACCAAACAGGTCAATGCCGTCTCCTCATCCTGCTTCAACACCCTACGAATGCTCTGCAGATTCTTCAAGTGGACCCACACAGAAATGAGAAGAACAGTAACCCAGGCCCTCGTCTCCAGTAAGCTGGACTACGAAACTGCCCTCTATGCAGGAACATCAAAAAAGCTCCTGAGACGGCTGCAACGCATCCAGAACGCCTCAGCAAGACTGATCCTCGACATCCCCAGCCACAGCCACATTACACCCCACCTGAGAGACCTAAATCGGTTCCCCGTCAACAAGAGGATCACCTTCAAGTTCCTCATCCACGCACACAAGCGCCTTGAGACCCTCACGGGTATGTAGCGTGCTTAACAAATATCATGATTGATTGATTGATTGATTGAGGAGGTGAATGAGAAAACTATGTAGATAATCACTGTGTAGAACATCACAAGGATAATACAGACTCCAGACTAAGAGGAATGTAAACTGATAGAATTTATAGTTTCATTTAGATTTGGTCACAGCTAGATTCAGTGGTAGCGCTGCGTTTACACCGGCGAAGCTACTGCTGGCTTACCAGTGTAAATGTCTGATATGGCGGTCTGTCTTTCAAGTATCCCCAAGTCACAGTGATGGTTTCCCCACTATACTGAGGGATGGCCTACTTCCACTGATCTTCCAATGTAGAATGGCCTCCACGAATAGGGAGAAAACTGCCTGCACAAAAAAGTTTCCTCAGTAGCTAGAAACAAAAAATGTTTCCTAGGAAGGCACTACAAACATGGTTCCTGCCCAGCAGACCCGCAGTACTCTGGGAGGAGCCTCTGCAGCGGCAGGTCCCTTCACAGCACAGTGCTTCCTGCTAACCGGACAGTGATCTTTAAAGAGGGCAGATGGTCCTCCAGCAGGGTGGGATGGGCTCTAGCCTCCATGGCCCTGGTGGACTAGCAGACCTAGATCTAAATGACCCACTTTCTTTGGTTACTGAAGCACAGAACTCTAGCAGAAGTAGGATAGTTCATCCTCAGAAAAAACATACTCAGAAAGTATAAGATTTAGACAATCTATTTATTAATTGTGCATGAGTTTAACTGCTGACATATGTGACTTGGGATATAAGCAGCCAAAGAGTTGTCGTGAGACATTACAGTCTTTAGATTTATTAATAATTAGTGGGTGGCGTCCTTTTCTAATCACAATATTGGGTGGTTTACAGGAAGTGTTGTATAGCATTTTAGGACCCTAGTGTAATTTTCCAGATTCATGCCCTTATATAGGAATAGATCACCTTGTCCTTATATAGGCATAGAAATCATAACCATATTTAGACATAGTCCATGCAGTCCAAATATGGCATAGCTACTTCGACTAGTTCCAAAAATCTACAAGGATTTCTTGGAAAACTCTGCTTCAGCAGTTAGGGACTTCCCCTTGCTTAAATATTGATTTGTCCAAGAACTCATAGAGTTTTCAAAGAACTGAGACTCTTTGATGATGTTATTATGTCCACCTTTACGTCAAACTCGGCACCTTCGAGGTATATATATGCCCACACTTGCCCTAGCAAACACACGGTGGTTTGGAGCAGTTCGACTATCTACATGCCCGACGCATCTCGCTACAGCAAGTGCCGAAGGAAGCCGACCCTCCAGCAGACGCACTGAGAGAGACGCTGTCTTTTCTCCTGCCGTAAAATCCAACTCCAGTGTTTCCAGGCTCCCCTTGCGGAGTGTTGGGAAATCGAGTCCTGAGACAGAGAGATAACGACCTCCTTCATTCTAATCAAAGGTACTGAGCTGATTAGACCCTAAGAGAAATCTTGGATATATACTTGGCAAAAACAATATTAAACTTATGCTACACCACATTTACTTCTTCCCGCGCACTAGACTTAGGTTAGGTACATCGGGGTAGGCGTATTTTAGAAGCACCAGTTGAGTACTTTTAGTCTTTTATTTATTTATATATGTATTTTATGGCTTAGAAACCATACCATGCTTTTACAGTATTATTTTATAATACTCTTCCTGCTGTACGCATTATACTTTACAGCCAGTTTTACGATTGTAGCAGTTCATTTCTTCTGCATGAGAAAGAAGACTGTTCAATAAATACTTTTATTGAAAACGCCTGTCTCTCTTTTTCTCTGCACCTCTGGTGAAACGAAGCATGCACAAATGGCTGAGTAAAACAACTATCTATTGTTTCCACGACTCTGAAGATACGTTTTATCTTGAGGAAACAAAGTTGTCATGTTTATGCGGTTGTCAGAAACTAATCCATTCTTGTTCATTCGAGAAACTTTCTAGTGATCTCTGAGCTCGCTGGCACTCACAATTAAGTTTGATATATTTGATAGCGACCTAGTAGACATAAGTCCTACCTCACATCTATAGGATAAATTATTTCAATGTGCAGAGCCTATTGGGAATACAGGAACTACACTACATGGCACCCAACGTTTGGTAAGGCATTAATTCAACGCTAGATACTAGAGGAACTCAGTCGTGCTTTTCACGGTGACCCCTTTTTTCTATAAAATACTCCAATAGGCATCTGGAGTGGGTTAAAGGATAAAATCCGCCTAAATTAAGTAGGACAAAAAATCCTATTTATTAGTATTTGGTTTTGTTCAACGTTGAAGGATACAGTATTCCAAAATATTGTGCACCTTATCTTTGTTTCTTTAAAACTTGCTCTGCAAATTTACAGTCAACAAATTGGCCGACGATGATAATCCCGGGACCAGTGGAACTGCAGTAAATGCAAACCAAGCAGGTCTTTACATTACTGGTTTCCAATAAGATGATGCGGATGCTATAATCGTCCCGGAAAACATTACAGAAAACAATAGCTATACAGCTTATAGAAAATGGCCTATCACCAAGAGGTGGTAGGGTAATTTTTGTCATAGAGGCACACGAATATCGGCAGACAGAGGTATTTCATTCATGGATTATGTTCCCTGAAGCACATCCAAGAACACATGTGTTCCATTTCTATAGGATAGAGGAACCTCCAGTGGAATACGTTCCTTTCGAGGACATTGAAATTCCACTGACTTACCAAGAGCATCCGCTCTAGTTTAAAGCCACACTACAACATCGAAATCACATTACCAAGCTCGGTCCACTAGGTAGACCAGGAGCAACATGGTCAGTACTAGCCAGCTATATACCACATCATGCCATTGAAGAAATGTCAGGTCCAGAATTATTAGCTCAGCTAAAACAATGAATTAAAATACATAGACAATTGGTACAATATGTCATGCAGACTATGACAGTCCAACCTGCTATAAGAATTCCACAGCACACCCCTCTTCAGGGTAACACAAACAAAATTGCACCACAGACTTTACAATCGGTCATTGGTAAATTACCCACAAAAAGGGAACAAATTCCATTCTGGTTAGCTCAAAAATTACTCAAATCGAGGCAGTATTTCCCGATAGTACACCTCATGAGAAACACAGGATTCTAACAATCTGTTCACCAATGGGGATCGCACCACACCTGAAGGACTATGACACTTGGGGTACAGTCTTTGCTGCAATCTACACAAAAACACATGGTGTTCCATCCATGGCAGTAATACCAGACGTCCTGAACCAGATTCAAAATGAATACGGTGCAGAACCTGCTTTAAATCTCGGTATGAAGTTGCTTAAAGATTTCAAACAAGTCTCAGCTATAATATTAGCTAATATTAAAGGTGAAGCAGCATCTGTGGCAATCCGCCAAAAGCTGAAAGAACTTGATGTAACTGAGCAACCATATGAACTGGCCAGAATAATAGAAAAATCATATGAAGAACTAGGTAGCGATAGCTTGGAAGGGAAACCAGTAAAACCCGAACTAACAGAAAATCCTGAAAAAGTTTTTATTAAAAACAATCTCACCACTCATAAAAAGAATTGAGTAAATACTCGACAGACACTCCATAAAGAGAAGCGTTCTCAATCCAGAGGTAGGTCTCCTCAAAAGGAGCCTAATGAAAAGAGGTATAACCTCAGAAACAAGGATATATTGAGAAAACTTGATAGATATCAAGATACTGATACACGTTCCTCTCGTACCTTTCAGACTTCCTCGCAGAAATCCGAAAGAAGAGGACGATCAGAACACAAGGAAGAACGCGTGAAGTCCAAAGACGATCAACACGTTCAGAAAAATAAGAAAACCCAATTCACCAAAAAGAAGGTAGCAAGTCCTAAAATCAGATATGCCGAGGATCTTGAGGACACAACTCAATAACGGGGAGTGGGCCCAGACAATGCTGGACAGCGCACCAGAAGTTACCATAGCTCGCAGGATCATGAACGATCATCTGGAGACAGTGGACCTGAATGAATCCATTCAAGTTTAAACTGCTAATACCAGGGTTAGTGTACCCCATAAGTTATATGAAGTAACACTCCGGATAGAGGGGGACATGACTAGAAAAATAAGAGCACTCTTTTGGGAAAAACTATCTAAGGGTTAGGACATCCTTCTGGCTGAAAAAGACTGGCCACCTGAATTTGTCAGGGAGCGCCCACATGGCGATGAAATGATTTTGCCAGCCTTTTCAATCCATATTCCTATTCATAAAAAATACACTTATGCCAGAAAATGGACTGTAGGCCAGGCTCCAGCATTATATAAAAATCATGTGGGATGGGATGAGGACTCTCTTCACCATAAGATCTAGTTAAAAAATTAACCTACTGCTCAGAGGCAGTATCCAGTTAAGCAAGAAGCTAAACAAACTAGTCAGGGAAATCCTAGATCAACTTGAATACCAAGGGGTGATTGAAACATGCACCTCATCAATGAACAATCCTTTGTTTCCTGTTTCCAAACCAGACAATACATATCGTCTAGTTTTGTACTACAGACATTTAAACTCTTGTTGCAAAACTTTTGCAGTACAAAATGCACACAGTGCAGCACTGATGAATAACATGGTGCACAAAAAATATAAAACTGCATTAGATATTTCCAACGGTTTCTTCTGTCAAAATATCGCGCCTGAAAGCAGGTATTTGACCGTTTTCTCAATTATGGGGACACAGCGTCACTTCTGTCATCTCCCACAGGGATTCAAGAATAGTCTAGGGTTGTTTTCAGTCAGAGTAACAGAGTTACTACAAACGTATGATGATGAGGCATTATCTTATGTCGATGACATTTATCTTACAGACAATGAATTGGACAAACACTTGAACAGGGTGAACACCATAATACTTGGCTTCGCCTCTGAAGGGTACAAATTCGATTTTAAGAAATCAAGAATTGCCCACCTCAACGTCCTATTCTTAGGATACGAGCTTTCAAGTAAAGGCAAAAGCCTGGCAGCAAACTTTTTAGATAAATGTGTGCTGCTGCAACTTCAAAAAATGCTGTAAAACCTACAGTCAGTTCTAGGATTCCTGAATTTTGGAAGAACTTATATTCTAAACTACGCAGAAAGGGTTAAACCTCTCTACAAACTAATCAAACCTGATTTCAAACCTACTAATTGGACTCAACAACATACAGAAATTCTGCGTTCAGTGCAAACAGACATGTTATCAACAACCCATTTACAGCACGCAACCTTGTAATCCGAATCATCCCTGGAAGATGCCGATTCACGTACCTAACCTAAAATCAATACGATCTATGATAAAATTATGATAGCCTCCAGTAAGATGAACAGCTCTCCTAGTCCACCTAAATCATCCACACTTGGGAACCATTCACTTACCACCTTTCCACCGATTAATGATACTGACTTCTTCAATCTTATCAGTCACATAAAATCTGGGTCCCCGGACAATTTTCTACCTGCCAAGTTGATTGCCCCCTTGAGTACTTTGATTGGACCTGTGGTCACATCTGTATTAAATCTTTCTCTCAAGGAAGGGCAGGTACCTATGGAATGGAAGAGAGCGGTGGTGAACCCTATTCGTAAGAACACAGCACACCCATGGACGGATCTTTCCAACCTCCGACCCATCTCCCTTTTACCATACTTTAGCAAGATGGCCGAGAAGCATGTGAACACCTGTCTGTCAAATTTCATCGAGACAGCGGGTGGTCTGGACCCCTCACAATCGGGATTCAGACCCAATCACAGCACCAAATCTCTGCCCTCCTCTCAGTGACCGATACGATCAGGATGACACTAGATGGAGGGGGCTCAATGATTCTGGTGCTGTTAGATTTGTCCGCGGCCTTCGACACGGTGTCACATGAGATTCTTCTTGGGCGCTAGTGGGAGGTGGGCATAGTGGGTGTGGCACTGTCCTGGGTAGAGAGTTTTCTCACAGGCCGCTCACAAGGTGCCAGATTGGGCTCCCATCAATCCATCTCTAGGGAGCTCACCAAGGGAGTGCCACAAGGCTCATGCTTAAGCCCTACACTATTTAATGTGTACGTGGCACCCCTAGCTGACATTGTGAGAGAATATGGGTTCACCCCGATGTCCTACGCTGATGACACCCAGCTCCTGTTTCCTTTCCATTCCCTCACTCCATCAATAAGGAAATCTTTTGCGGATGGCATGATAGCTGTTTCTACCTGGATAGCTGCAAACTGCCTTCAATGCAATGTAGGCAAAACAGAGGTGATGTTATTCGGAGAGGCCCCTCTTCTGTGGTCCCCAGAATGGTGGCCTCTAGATCTCGGGCCAGTGCCAAGTCCAAAACTTACCGTTAAAAATCTTGGAGTGCGTTTGGATCAGGCACTGGTGCTCAAAGAGCATGTCAATCAAGTTGCCGGTCTATGTTTCCACACCATTGGACTCCTGCATCGTGTTTTTCCACTCTTGCCTGACCACCATCGTAAGACCTTGGTCCAGACGTTGGTGATCAGTAGATTGGACTACTGCAATGGCCTGCTCATCTTGGCCAACAAGGAACAACTTAACCGTCTGCAAGTGGTCCAGAACACCGCAGCAAGACTGGTACTCAATGCCCAGCCCAGAACCTCTTCCCGCCCGCTTCTGGATAGCCTTCATTGGCTGCCGGTTCGGCAACGGGTTAAATATAAAATTTGCTGCACCATCCACAAATGCCTCTTTGGTATAGGCCCCAAATACCTAACAGATAAGTTCATCCCATATAGTCCCGGACGCTCTCTCCGATCTAGCAATCAGCAACTGCTTCAGGTCCCCAGGATTAAGAGAGTGAGACAGGGAGGACGTGCCCTCTCCTACAAAGGCCCCATTCTCTGGAATTCACTTCCACTTGCCTTAAAAACTAATTTAAATTTTCAATCCTTTAGGAAGGGCCTAAAAACCTATCTTTATTCGACCTCATAGTTCTCTGGTAGCTCTACATCTCTACTATCAGTCTAGCATTTGCACCCAGGCGCAAGCGCAGAGATATCCCCTTGGGGATCGAATCCTGCACTATATAAGAAATAAATAAATAAAAAAATAAAATAAATAAACCTTTAATGAAGGTGAAAAGGTACCAATAGCTTATAAATCACACTTTCACACACAAGCTGAAATGAAATTCACTTCAACAGAAAAAATTCGGACAGAGGTTCAAACTGCAGTAGCAAAAGAGAGAGCCCTTGCACAGAAAAAACGCACAATGGTCGTTATGCTGTACCTGCCTCAGAGGCAGTGACAAAAGCGAGCATTCCGAACGCAAAAGCTTTACATCCAAGGTGGATACAATGGGTTAATTCTCTTGCTGCAACAGACGTTGAATGCGTTTTTGACCCTTACTTGAAAACTCAAGAATTTCTACAATACAAACATCAATGTCCTCTGCCCACTGAGATTCTGCCTCTAGAACATTACGAATGCATAATTTTTACAGACGGATCAGCACAGCCCGCAATTGGGGGAAAACAAGCTTATAGTGCAGCGTGTGCAATTGTTGAAGGTCGCTGGCGCGATGGTAAATTCAGATCTATGGTCACAAAAACTCAGTCTCTAGGAGACTGTACAGCTCAGCAAGCTGAAGTACAGGCTTTCAAGATGGCACTTGAAAATACCGATCGGGAATTGCCCACACTCATTTTGTGCGATTCGTATTACTGTGTCCAATCTTACAATGAATACTTGCAGAACTGGGTTCAAAACGGTTTCAAAGAGGCAAAAAGTGGCACAATCAAGCATAAACTGCTTTGGGAACAAGTAGTTCTATTACAGAAAGAACTACAAAAGACTCACGTGATCCATACACTGAGTCATCAACGTGATGGCTTCCGTAGCTGCAATCACTCGTACAAAAACAAAAATAGACAGCGAAATAATGCAGGATGTCACCGCTTCCAAAAAATACAGCGGTATAACATTACCAAAAGGCTTTCCACTTAAGTACTCATACATAACTGATGCAAATATTGTTCCTTTTGCTCAAATCCCTGGAGTCGGGGACAGAGTAATCTCAAACATGGAACACAGACTAGGACTAATTTTAGCAGCAGAATGAAAGTCTTGCCTCTGAACACACAGGTGTTTCTGCCACAGTATCATTATTAAAGCAAAGATATTGGTGGCCGCGCATGATGAAACAGACCAGAAACTATGTTTTGGAAAGTGAAATCTGCCAGAAAATGAAGGTTTCAACGGTGAAACGCCCGGCGCAGACACCCCTTTTAATTTCAGATAAACCATTAGCATGTGTTTAACTGAACCACTGTGGTCACTTACAGAGGGATGGCAACTATAAATATATCATAGTCGCAGTTGATTAATGCTCAAGATTAATTTGGATGTGGCCTCAGCGCTCGGCTGATGCCCGAACTGTTATAAAAGATTTGCGAGTCTTTATCGGCACATACGCAATCGCCACGCTACATTCTGACCCAGGACCTGCTTTTAGCTCTCGAGCTTACAAGGAGACCATGGCCAGTTTAGGCGTTGCATTGCGATTTTTGAGTCCATTCCATCCTGAGGGAAATTCTGTAGTGGAAAGAAAAAAACGGGACATAAAGCCATCTATAACACCTACGGTATTAGGTTTGGGTGACGGGTGGGTCAAACATCTAATAAGTGTCCAACATAGTCTTAACAATATGCCAAGAAATTCTCTGGGTGGAATCACTCCGTATGAAATCCTTTTTGGTACTAGAATGATAGTCGAAGACCTTGATCGTCATACTTCAGTGGTAGAACAAAAACCCTTTGATATCAAAGACCGTTTGGCTGTTTTGCAGGACTTAAATGAAACAAGAAGAAGTCTAAGCAACACAGTACAGAAACCAACGACCACTGAAGAAAAACCACCTGACACAGCAAGGCAGGTCTGGATTCCAAAGATTGGGTATCTGGTCAGAGGGAAAGTAGCTGACAAGAAGGAATTTGGGCCTTCATAAAGAAAACCAGTACTTGTCTTAGCAATCCACGGATCAAGAACAGTGTTACTGCCGCCCCTTCCTGAAAGAAAGGAGAACCGGTAAAACCACACCATGTGGCCGATAATAAGTAGCAGGCCCAGTGGACTCCAAAGAAGTAGCAGACAACCAAATCTTGCTACTATCCGAGAGGGTAAAACTGAAAGACTCATCACCTTTGATGAATCTGCAGTGAGAAAAGAAGGACTATGCAACAAAGCCATGGAACTTGTGCCTCTTGAAACCCAAATAACAGTTCGTCAAGAAACTCCAGTCTACAATGATGTAGCATCTGACTATACTAACATGTCAAGGGACCAAGCAGCTCCAGCGATTTCAAATAATCTGGATGCAATGCCAACAATTGACAGAACTGCTTCTGGCTATTTCATCAACTTTGATACCTTTACTGAGGATCCCAGTGAGCCCGAAACAACGCCAGCAAATAAAACATTCAAGGAACAAGTAACAGAACATTGTCAACAGCTTGCAAATACATATCTGGTTTCACCATGGGTTAAATTTTGTATTGTGTTAGGTGCACTTTGTCTCCTACTGAGGCTCATTCTTGTTTTAAGTTTGGGAAAGCTGATAGATGGAAAATATAGTAAAATGGACACAGCAAGTAAGAACATCTACTTGCTCCTGAAGCCACACAAATCATCTCATAGTGAGCAAAGAGATCTGTCATCAGTAAACATCACAGCCGTTCCTATACCTGGTGGTATAGCATTGGACAGAACTGATTATGACATGTATGGTCCAGTCGAGCTATTGAAGATTCGACACCAATTTAAGGTTTCCTTGAGCGATTTTGTTTCATTCAGTACATTTTCTGATGATTGGGACTTTGAGACTGTTAATAACATGAGGGCAGACTTAGAAATGTCAGCAACATTTACAAAACATGAATATTTAGAAGGTTCATCAAATTATAAATACATGTATTGTTTAATCATTATGGTAATCATTTTTTGCACAAATCTGCAAATCCTAGAAATGTTTTACTTATAATAATTGGGAACATTGTCAGACGCCACCAAAGGGTAGCTCAAAATCATTTATGAAAAATGTCCATACTTGTCAGGTTTTAATGTCACAAATCCAGAAACATTTTACTTCAAAAATGTTAATAAGACAGGAATGAAAAGTATGTTGACTAATACTAAGCAAATTTATTCTGCAGCCTTTTATGCTCAATTGTCCTCATTAGGTTTTGACTTTTGGAAAGACAACATTGAGACAAAAACTGTCTGGGGCACAAAAGACTGACAGGTGCAAGGTTTAGAAGCCTTATTCAGAGCCTGCATCATCCCAGGGCAAATAATGTTTTTAAATGAACTGTTCAACAGACATCTTGTCTTGGCATAGCTGAGATAAAAGATTTAAATAAACCGTCCATACCTAAACCTAGACCTGATAGTAATGGAACTACAGATGAGGTAGACGTAAAATATATTTTACAACAAAACAGAAATAATCCTGATTGGAGAAAATGGTTAATCCGGCCCACAGACACGAATATCTGTCAAGATAGATTCCTGAACAAGACACAAGGGTTTACAGTAACTAGGCCAGATCAAGCTATGTCCAGAGACAACATCCAGGGACAATTAGTCAAGTCAAGTCAAGTCAAAGAATTATATAGCGCACTACATACCCAGAGGGTCTCAAGGCGCTTAGGGAGGGGAGGAGGATTACTTGTCAAATATCCACGTTTTAAGTTGCTTTCTGAATGCTAGGTGGTTCTGGGTAAGGCGAAGGTAAGTGGGGAGTGAGTTCCATGTTTTAGCTGCCAGGTATGAGAAGGATCTTCCTCCCATGGTGGTCTTGTTGATGCGGGGTACAGTGGCGAGGGCTTGGCTGGAAGAACGTAGTTGGCGGGAGGGGGTGTAGAAGGACAGTCGTGAGTTGAGGCATTCTGGTCCGATGTCGTAGAGTGATTTGTGTGCGTGGGTTAGCAGTCGGAAAGTGATCCTCTTATTGACGGGTAGCCAGTGGAGGTCTTTCAGGTGGGTAGAGATGTGTTCGTTACGCGGGATGTCTAATATGATCCTGGCTGAGGCGTTTTGGATTCGTTGGAGTTTCTTCTGGATTTTAGCGGTAGTACCTGCGTAGAGGGTGTTTCCGTAGTCCAGTCGGCTCGTGACCAGAGCATGGGTGACTGTTTTTCTGGTTTCGGTGGGGATCCAGCGAAATGTTTTTTTGAGCATGCGAAGAATGTTGAAGCAGGATGAGGATACGGCGCTGACTTGTCTGTTCATTGAAAGTGAAGAATCCAGGATAACGCCTAGGTTCCGTGCGTGGTCTGTCGGGATGGGTGCTTTTCCAAGGGCTTCCGGCCACCAAGAGTCGTCCCATGCAGAGGGGGATGTACCTAAGATGAGGACTTCTGTTTTATCTGAGTTCAGTTTCAGACGGCTGTGTTTCATCCATTCGGCAACTTCTTTCATTCCTTCGTGTAGGTTGGTTTTGGCGGTGCTGGGGTCATTGGTGAGAGAAAGGATCAGTTGAGTGTCATCCGCGTAGGAGATGATGTTGAGATTGTGTTGGCGAGCGATGGCCGCAAGGGGGCTCATGTATACGTTGAAGAGGGTGGGACTGAGTGAGGATCCTTGTGGTACGCCACAGATGACTTCAGTGGCCTCGGACTTGAATGGTGGAAGGCGGACTCTCTGGGTTCTTCCGGTGAGGAACAAGGTGATCCATTCAAGTGCTTTTCCTTGTATTCCGATGTTTCTGAGTCGTTGTAGAAGGGTGCTGTGGCAGACTGTGTCGAAGGCTGCAGAGAGGTCAAGGAGGATGAGGGCGACTGTGTCTCCATTGTCCAGTAGAGTTCGAATGTCGTCTGTTGCTGCGATGAGGGCGGTTTCAGTGCTGTGTTTTGCAACTTATAGTGTGGGAAAACTGTGCCTTGAGTGGCTACAAAAATCCGCACTCTCAGATATAAAACAACACTTAACTTTACTGAAAGATGGCGTGGATTTGAGAGACTTCTTACAAGGACCTCGTAAACCACGTCATAAACGTTTCATGTACGCCGGTATATATGCTGCTTATAATGAAGCAGGGAAAGTCACGCAAATGGAAACTGCAGAACGAATACGAGAAATTGATCGTATTAATTTAGGGAAAGCTCTCTCTGTAGTTGACAATGAATTAACAACTCTGTCATCCAGTAATGATTCTATTGGCAGCAGTGTATCCTCTGCCATAGACATAATGGAACAGGACTTGCTCATGTTGCAACATGGACAGTCTCAATTTCGTTCTATAATGCTGCTAGGCTGGACATTACAAAATCTTTGTTCAGGCTATGTGCCTTGGCGTCTAATCAACACCACGTCATTGTTTACTGGATTTAACCTTACAGATAAACAATTATCTTTGGCACAAAGGGGAGCAGACTATACAGTGTTGAGCATAGAAAAATGTAAAGATTACCATTAACCGTTTCTGAGAAACCAGAAGTTGAATGGATAATACATGGCCCCATCACGATACCGGTGACAATTTTCCAGTTTCAGTATTGCTTGAAAAACACATACCAGCAGGCCTGTATGAAGGGTTGGGTAAAGTCGACCTGGGATTTACCATACACACACAAATGTTGGAGTGGGGAAAAGGAGGTATTTCTTAGTGGTAAAAATTGCAAATCCCGATTGAGCGGTACACTTCTATGTCAGGGTATTAATTTACATGGAGCCTGCAATGGTTCTTTGACCAACTTATCCTGCCACTTGCAGGGTTTCCTGGCAGCAGTGATAGATCCGGTTTTTAGGCAAATTTCCAATGGGAGCTACATAATGTTGAATGATCACAGCTGTTGTGAAATAATGCCAGGAATAGCCTATCTCGTTAGTGTGTCAGCCTGGGTCACTTGCTGTATGCAAGTATTGTTTCCTAAAACTAAGACAGACGGGGAGTCACCGCTATGGCCTTCACAGAACATCTCTTCTATACGAATTGATACTTTAAGAAGAATGAAAGCCATTCTTTTGCAAAAAACTGTGCCACTGGCCTCGTCCAGAGAGACGTATGATCTGCAAGTTGCAAGGTCCTCTGCAGAGATTCATGCCCTATTATCAACAAACTGCCCTATACATTTCACAGAAATGTTAGGTCGTATCTTAAACATGTCTGATACCAGTCGTATTGTACAAGTATTTAAGACGATTTTTTCTAAACTGTTAGCACCCTTTAAATGTAAATGTAAATTGATACTTGTATAGCGCACTACTCACCCGCAAGGGTCTCAAGGCGCTTGTACGAATACCGCTCTGGAACACTTCCTGGCTTTCCCTGTGAGGCGTCCACTCCTGGGCACCCCCAGGGTGGAGGCCAGGCATCCTTAGCGTTGTGGGGGCCGTTGTGGAGATTACGCAAGCTATTGCCCAGAGTTGCAGAGTGGGACTCCATGATTGGAATAGGCACCGAGGCGAGAATTATCAGGTCCGTGGAATTTTGAGCCCAAGACCCGCCGAGGCGGGGAATTGAACCGTGGTCCCGGGCCAGACCTCTGCATCAGGGTCTGCCGCTCCAACCATTGAGCCACACTTCTCCTCAGGGTCTGCCGCTCCAACCATTTATTTATTTATTTTATTTATTTATTTATTTATTGCTATTTGTAAAGCGCAACATATACCCGTAGGTGTCTTGGCGCTAGTTGTTTGCAGTAATCTGGATGATGTTAGGTTCTCTAAAAAATACCCTTGTTGAGTTATTGAGTAAACAGCCATGTTTTGAATCTCCTACGAAATTGGAGCAGCGTTGGACAGGTTCTAATGTCCAGCGGGAGGGTGTTCCACAATTTTGGTGCCGCGACCGTAAAACGACGGTCGCCCCACGATACTGTTTTGACGCGGGAAATCACTAAAAGATTGTTATTAGAGGACCGTAGTTGACGGGAAGGTTGATATGGTTTCAGTTGCTCACTCAGTGAGTGTGGGCCTTGTCCATTAAGTGTCTTATAGACAATGCATAATGATTTAAATTTGATCCGGTTCTGGATCGTCAGCCAGTGAAGTTGTGAGATTGCATCTGAAATGGATACATATTTAGGAATTCCAAAAACCAGGCGAGCTGCGGCATTTTGCACTGATTGTAATTTCTCAGGACTCTGGATTGTGTATTCAGAAATAAACCGTTACAATAATCCAGTGACGATAAAACCAGAGAGCTAACTAAGGTTTTGATAGCCGTCACTGGAAGGTAAGGACTGATTTTTTTAATCATGCGGAGTTTATAGTGGGCTGTGGAAGCCACTTTATTTGCATGATCCATGAAATTGAGGCCATCGTCAAAGATGACACCCAAGTTTCTAACCTTAGGGACTGGTTTGGGAATGGCTCCAAAACTAGCTGGCCACCATTCGACTGACCAGCTCGGTGAGAGAGGGCCAAATATTAGTACTTCAGTTTTTTCTGAATTAAGTTTTAAGCAGTTAGTTGCCATCCAATCTCCTATCTCCGTCATTCCCCTCTGAAAGCGTTTGGCCACTTCTAGTCCGTCTCCCCTTATGGCCATGACCAATTGCGTGTCGTCAGCATATGAGGTAAGGCCCATCCCATGTGCCTTGATGACATTAGCAAGGTCCGACACGTAGATATTGAATAGTGTCGGACTCAGGGATGAGCCTTGAGGTACCCCACATGGCAGCGTCAGCTTAGCAGATTGGTAAGGTCCTAGGGTGACTGCTTGAGTTCTCTCAGAGAGAAAAGTGGCCAGGAGTTCCTTGGCTGTGTGACAGATGCCCATCTTCTCGACACGGTCGACCAAGATCTTATGGTCGACCGTGTGGAACGCCGCTGAGAGGTCAAGCAGTATCAGTACTGCAGTTCCACCAAGATCTCTAATTCGGCGTACATCGTCAGCAGCTTTGATTAGAGCCGTTTCTGTCCCATGATGTTTCCGAAACCCGAACTGGGTATCGTCCAGTAAACTATGCCTCTCAATATATTCTGATAATTGAATATTCATGGCCTTTTCCACCACTTTGGCCAGAAAAGGCAGGCTGGCAATTGGCCGGTAGTTTTTTAACTCGGTCTTGTCTGCTCCTGGTTTCTTTAAGAGCGGTTTAAGCAGCGTAGTTTTTAAGAACTGAGGATAGTTACCTGAGCACAGTATGGAGTTACATACCTGTGTCAAAACAGGTATTATTGAGTCCATCACTGGGGGGAGGACTGAAAATGGGCAAGGATCAAGTGTAGATCCTGACTTAATAGTTGATACAATGCTCAATATTTGGTCATCCGTTATTGGTTTAAAATTGGGGAAGATTGGAGTTTGGTGCTTTCTCAGGGTCGAGGGTCTATTGAGATGTGTGAAGTATCAGTAGATTTGCAGGAAAATGCCTGGTAGATGTCATCTACTTTAGAAAAAAAGAAATTCGCCAATGCATCACACATAATTTGGGATGGTGGTGGTGTTAAATCTTGGATATGGCCTGAGAGGGATTTAGTAATTTCATAAAGCTTTCGGCTAGAATTTTTTGCTTGCTCTATTTGATCTGAATAAAAGGATTTTTTTGCAGCTATAATCATACTTTTGTAGACAGCAAGAGATTCTTTATAGCGTGTCTTAAATGTCTGGTCATAATTTTTTCTCCATTGCCTTTCAAGTTGTCTATTTTGTTGTTTTTGTGTTTTTAGTTCTTCTGTGTACCATGGTGCTGTGGGAGCCGATCTATTCTTAGAGATGGTCTTAGTGGGAACGAGAAGATTTATGGCCTGACTCAGCCAGTCATGGTACCGCTGTGTTGCTACTGCCGAGTCGGCTGGTATGCTCGGTCTGGTGGTCTCATTGAGCCACTTTGAAGCAGCCCTAGGCATTTTTCCTAACTTCGTGCACTCTGTGTTCGGTGGCCAGCCTCTCATCTTAGGACTCGTAGCAGGGATACTATTTTTGTTCCTTCTGCTCTGTTATGGCAAGTCCAATCACCAGCGATACCCAGATTACCATGGAGAACACTCTTCTGGCAATGCAGTATTGTGAGCGCATAACACAGATTATTGGCTTGGCTTGTTTGAGAGATCTGAATACCACATGGTTCCTTTGGTTTAGACCAATCTGGCAAGATTGCATCTTACCTGTTCTACAATGCCTGCTTTGTGGAGAGGAATGCGTGTTGGATATTTGTCTAACACTGCCATCAGCACTGCCAACGGATGTTGAAGCTTTGCTTGGTTCAGTAATGGCTTATGCATTGTTTTGTCCCCAGCGGCTACCAATCCTGATGACGGCATTCATTGAGGTCTCACCAGCGACTCCAGCTGATGGTGAGATACGTGAGATCCGTGGACCAACAGGCACACAGGTACCATCTACTGCGAACATTGCTAATGCGACTGACGCTGATGGCGATGCTTCTCATCTTTGTACTCAATAAAGTGGTTCAACTTTCACCTACTGTGGTAGATGATTTCTTTGCCAGCTTACAAGATTTAATGGTTTCTCCTAACACAAATAATAACTTTTGAAGTTAGCACACAGCGTTCTATCAACTTTGAATTCGACCTTCGTTTTTTCAAAACAAAAAACTTCTAACTTTGGAACTCTACTTTTGAACGATTGGATTTGACTTTTTTCCAAAATTGAACTCTGGCACAAAGTAATCTGCTTAAAGTAGCACTATTCTTAGAGAACCAGAATTCTTTGACTACTTCCGAGAAATAATATTGACCATATCCACAAACCAAACCAGTTTATATATTCTGCTATGGGATGGTCTCAACCTTTTTTCTTCTGTATTTAAGAGCCATTTCATAAATGTAATTTTCATGATTCATTCAGTTAGCATTGCCAATATCATATTATATGCTTACAATGAAATCATTGCTTTTTAATGCGTACTGTACAAATGCTCATTTTATGTCTACAACTATTTCCAAATGCATTTTATGTATTTTTGGGTGGGATTGTAAACACATGCTTTAGATATGTTTTAGTGCTTACATTTAGTAATGTTGACCATAATAAAGTGGAATGGGTGTTGAATAGGACCCTATTGTAAATTTCCAGATTCAAGCCCTTATATAGGTATAGATCACCTTGTCCTTATATAGGCATAGAAATCATAACCATATTTAGACATAGCCCATGCAGTCCAAATACGGCATGGCTACTTCCACTAGTTCTGAAAATCCACAATGATTTCTTGGAAAACTCGGCCTCAGCAGTTAGGGACTTCCCCTTGCTTGAATATTGATTTGTCCAAGAACTCATGGAGTGTTCAAAGAACTGAGACTCTTTGATGACGTTATTATGTCCACCTTTACGTCAAACTCGGCACCTTCAAGGTATAAATATGCCCACACTTGCCCTAGAAAATACACATTGGTTTGGAGCAGTTCGACTATCTACTTGCCCAACACATCTCGCTACAGCAAGTGCCGAAGGAAGCGACCCTCCAGCAGACGCACTGAGAGAGACGCTGTCTTTTCTCTTGCCGAGAAATCCAGCTCCAGTGTTTCCAGGCTCCACTTGCGGAGTGTTGGGAAATTGAGTCCTGGGACAGGGAGATACCAGACCTCCTTCATTCTAACCAAAGGTACGGAGCTGATTAGACCCTAAGAGAAATCTTGGATAGATTATTGGCAAAAAGAATACTAAACGTATGCTACACCACACTTACTTCTACCCTCGAACTAGACTTAAGTTAGGCACATCGGGTTAGGCGTATTTTAGAAGCACCGGTTGAGTACTTTTAGTCTTTTATCTATTTATGTATGTATTTTATGGCTTAGAAACCATACCATGCTTTTATAGTATTATTTTATAATACTCTTCCTGCTGTATGTATTATACTTTACAGCCAGTCTTACGACTGTAGCAGTTCATTTCTTCTGCATGAGAAAGAAGACTGTTCAATAAATACTTTTATTGAAAATGCCCATCTCCTCTATTTCTCTGCCCCTCTGGTGAAACGAATAATGCAGAAATGACTGAGTAAAATAACTATCTATTGTTTCCACGACTCTGAAGATACGTTTTATCTTTAGGAAACAAAGTGGTCATGTTTATGCAGGTGTCAGACACTAATCCCTTCTTGTTCATTCGAGAAACTTTCTAGTGACCTCTGAGCTAGCTGGCATTCACAATTAAGTTTATTATAATCGATAGAGGGTTATTAGACATAAGTCCTATGTCACATCTATGGGATATATTATTCCAATGCGCAGAGCCTATTGGGAATATAGGAACTACACTACAGAAGAGAAGTTTTACATTGATTTTGCATCACACATTTAACAAAAACTGGTACGTGCACCAAAAAAAAATTCAGTAGCAATTTATTATTCTATGAATAATTAAGCTGTTTTATCAGTGCCCCTACGAGCAACTAAGCAACAAAAATCTCTAGTTATGTCCTATTGCCATTAAAACCAACCTTAACTAATTAAAACATCCTGAAGAAAAATGTATTACCATCACAACATAATTAAGGTGTTCTTCTAGAATATTTCCCAGTCTGGTTCTTTTTCTTCTTGAATGTCCATAATGTCATTTGATTTAATGGTGTTGCTCTAGATGATGCCCAATATTTAAAAAAAACCTTGAAAAAAGTCATACTTCAATTGCTCCTATAAGAGCGAAACATGTGTCAGCAGGTATCAAAACTGACAATACTCCGACTTTTCAACAAAGCTTGAATTGACATGGCCATTCACAATATTAAACATTTCCAATCTACAGCAATAAATCACAAGGAAATCAAAAACGCCAGAATTATTTTAGTGACAATAAACGAGTGTGGGTGGCAAATCAACATATTCTATCCACTAGCAATGGTGTCCATTGGTTGCTAAGCTGACTTACTATGTGAGTAAAAAGGCTACCCTTGAGGGAACGTCACCATATACCAACATAAGGAGTAAGTAAATAGGGAACACAGTAGGTCTAATGTCACCCACTTTATCATGCCAAGATAAACCTGTTTATGTCCGTCGTTACTGATTCACTGTTAATATAGTCACTTTTTGGGCAAATGGATGACTCACATTGGGAGTTACTTTTGGGCTTGAATGTGCATTTTGCCTCATATTAGAATACCCAATCATTTCTCTGAAGGAGAAGAAAAGTCCCAATGCATGCTTCTAGGGCATTCATACAGAAACGGAATCGTATAAGGAATATTTCCTAAAACCAATTCATTAGTAATTGAGCAGGTCTTCAAGAAAGGTTTATATACTCATGCACCTATATACTCATGCACCAGAGTCCATTGCATACTGCAAATGGTCTGTTCGTTTGGAACTGATGTTTAAGACTTTACAGGACCCTTATTACTGTACGATGGGCCGGGTAATAAAAGGTACCAGGTCCAACAGAGATTACAAGTAATGCAAAAACCTGCATCACCATGCAGTTTCCCCCCAGAAACTCCAGATACTCAACATAGCTAAATTCCCACGTGAAAAGGAGGCTGTACATGAGGAATAACCAGGAATCTCATTGCAGTAAATCTGATTCCCCAGTTATTCCCCATTATTAGTAGACCCTCAGGGTCCTCCTCGAAATGGCACATTTTTACGGCCCCCAGAACTGCTATACTTATGACAGTAATTCAAGATGCCAGAATTTCCAGTCCTATTATACAGGGGATCGCATAGTATGACTCATATGCCCTTTAGGTTCAAACATGCAATATCTGCTGAGCTGCAGCCAAATGCAAGGACACCTCACAACAGCCCCTTACAGAGGACAGAGGGGCCAAAGGCTTCCAGGATGTCAGAAACATCATAAAGATTTCTGAGAAGCAATTATCCGCTCATCGTATAGCCCGAACAATGCTACAATTCCCACCTTGGTACCAGAGGGTACTGGATAAAATGTCGCAAGATCCAGAGATCAGGTAACTGGGGGATTGTGCATGTTTATCTGCATTAATGTCTTTCACATGATGCTACTGGGTATTTTTAACCAACAATGTTCGCTGCACTCTTTTTACATTAGTGACCAGAATCAAAATATTGGAAATGGAGGTGCCACACCTGATGAGCAGCCTGAATATCTACACTTCACGTATAGAGAAAACAATTCCCTTTTGCATTGAGGATTTACAAGTAGTGATATATGCATAGTCTCTTGCAGCAGAACGATGATGCAGTTAGCTAAATTGGTGGAGTTTTGGGACATAGACGAATTGGCCAATGTAACACTCTTCCCTCCTTGTATTTCGACTCTTGAGTCTCTTACGTCAGCTATGCTACTGGAAGGGTTTTCCGCTTTCTCACCAATTGTCTCATTGCAGCTCTTGTCCTTCTTTATACTTTTGCTGCTCCCATTCCCTGGGAGAAATGGCAAAACATCCAGTGCTTAATTTGAGCAGGCGATTGCAGGTAGGATTCACCAGCACTCATTTTGGGGAATGGTACTTATTTTTCCTCATCAGATATTGACCGCGAGCAAAAGAGGAAAATATAAACAAACAGGGAAAAGGGAGGAAGAGAAAGACATTAAAAATGTCACACAGGAGAAATCAGGGACCAACAAGAATAAGCTAAAGGGGAAGCAGGGTCTGATAGAGGAATATAGGCCTGAGGTGGAGTCAAGACTATGCAGACTGGGTATGTGGCATAACAATTTTCAATAGCACCACAGAAGCAGAGTTTTGTGCACTGTCACTCATTCGATTCTTCGCAATGTTAACTCTAACGTTGCATTTTAGTGTCAATTATTGTTGCAACAACTTTTAATAGCAAGGTCAGAGGCTGAAAAGCACCAAACTGGGATTACACAAGTAGTTCATGGTGAGTGACATCGTATTTGACAAAACACCATTAATATTTGCACAAATCAATGATAGTCTAAAACCATTCCTTCCTCAAGAGGACTTCAAGCAGGTGGCTCGAGCACTTGGCCTGCCGAGGCTAGACTATGGTAGTTCGTCACTCTGTGGCCTCCCCAATTATACCTTGGCCCCACTCAGAGCTTCTTTGAATGTTGCTGCCAGACTGCTTACTGGTACAAAAAGAAATTAACACATATCCCCAGCCTTACCATCTCTAAATTGGTTACCCTATGAAGCTAAAATACAACTAAAGATTGCTTGTTTGACACACAAAGCCCTCCATTTCAAAACCCCTGGTTACCTGGCTCAAAAACTAGAACTATCGGGAGGGGGTAGACCATCAAGAAGTGCAAATTCTCTCCTATTTAAACCTCAGACCTTTTGCAAAAAGAGAACGAGGCTCAGAACTTTCTCTGGCTTGGCACCGAAAATCTGGAACTCTCTTCCACTAGAAATCTGCAGAAACCCCTACACGGCTTCTTTCAAACATGAAGTAAAATAAATCCTAATGAACAACTTCTTGACTTAATTGGCCATGGTTCATATGCTTTCTAAATGTCCTCTGATTACACTCCTTGTTGGCCTAACAACTGTAATGCTCAGGGTTGTCTGTCATACCCTAAGAAGTAATGTTTGTTCTCATCCTGGTAGATTGTTATTAGTTCATTATGTTATCCTGTTACCTTCTCTGCAATTTCCTCTTTACTTTGTTCTTCCCTTCCTTTTTGTGTAGTGCTCTGATACCCTTCGGGGTCTTGTTCATGTTATACAAAACTTTATAAATAAATAAATTAAATAAGTTAAAGTTAATATCTAGTATAGATTTTGTACTAAAGCAGAACCCTCCATCGTGCAGGACAAGATAGCACACTGCTGTTCAGTGTAGCACAAATGGATTGTGGGACAAAATAAAGAGGATACAAACAATCATGTTGCCTTGTTAGTGCCTGCCTTGAGGAGATGCAACTTCTTGGTGCAAAGTCCTGTCTACAAGTGTTGTTAAATAGGTCTTTGTATTAAAACCCATAGGTGGTAGTGTGACATCCATGGGATGCCACCTTGAAACAAAGTAGCCAAAAAGGCATAAAGCACTATTTGCATTACTTTTAGGGCTAGTTTCCAAAGCAAAAAAAGTTTTGCATTGCAAAGTAAATACTTTATCATCAATGTGCAGCAGCTTACGTTACTTTGTACCAGTGCAAAGTGTTCCTACATTTGCAACAAAATGCTCTAGAAATATAGCTTGTGCCAACCGATGTACTTCTGTGAAAGTTTTTTGATTTAGAAGAAGGGGGCCCCTATATATCTAATAGACTCGCTCTACATAGGGAAAAGAGCATTATAGGTAAAGGTATATAGCTGAGTCAGTCACATTGTTGACAAAAGTAGATACAGGTCTAGAAAAGTTTAAATGCGCCACCCCACTGTATTTACCCAGATTATACCATAAAGCCAGGAATTTAAGGCCAATATATTCAAAAAACTTATATTATTTTATTGTTAAGTATATTTTCAATATTTTCTGTATTTTAACTTTTTGTGCAGATTATATAGTATATATCATGATTCACAATTTTTTATCAAACATTAGTATTCATTTAGACATTCATTGTACAAAAAATGAAGGACAGTACAACCAAAACTTAGGCAAGTTGATGGAGGCAAGGCGGTAGATAGGACTACGCGCGTTTCATCGGGTCACCGTCTTATTGTACTGAAAACTGATCAAAAGTTTGGTTATCTAATCCAGATAACAGATACTGATGAACAGATAGTCCACGGCACATAGAAAGGTGTCAAACTCCCACAAGATAGTTGAGATTTCACTGTATGTATGCAGAAATCATCAAGATATGGAGAAGGATATCCCAAAAGTGATAAAATTACAGAGGCTATTGGGGCATAGACATCTTAAAGATATACTATGGTGTAAATCAGGATCAAAATGGGAAAAACAGTCTATCTTGTGGGAGTTTGACACCTTTCTATGTGCCCTGGACTATCAGTTCATCAGTATCTGTTATCTGGATTAGATACCCACACTTTTGATCAGTTTTCAGTGCAATAAGACGATGACCTGATGAAGGCGATGCTATCCTTAGGCATTCTGATCCTTTCCCAATCACCAACTTGTACTTTGGAGATCTTTACTCTTCTTCTCTCATCAAACCATTTTATTTCTCCATTTTCTTCACCTTCCTTTCTTGTACTGTCTCACTCTCATTCTTTTCCTCACATTTAACATTCACCCAATAATGCAAAGTCCCACTTTTAGGTTTCCTCCTATTGAACAGTTCAAATGGAGATTTCCCAGTATCTGATACGCTTCAACATTACTTCATTTTTCTTCTCTCCACTCCACCTTATTGTCTCTGACTATCCTGATGGTCTCCTTCAGCACCCTGTTGAAGCGTTCTATAACGTTGGCCTCTGGGTGATGTAATGCACATTTTTTGTGTTTGAACTCTTTCTCCATCAACAATTCCTCCATTTCTCTAAAAAAAATTGTACCCCATTGTCTGCAAGTAACACATTAGGAATTCCCTCCCTACTTATAAGTTATGTGATAAAATCTACAACATGTCTGGTTTCCAATACCTGGGTAAAAGTCTGTCCATCTCAAGACTATGTCCATCAGTACAATGATATTTGTGGATCCTGACTTCAAGTGAATTGGCCCTAGGTTGGCAAGCACAACTTCATCGCATGGTCCTCCCAGTAACTTCCTCACAACCATTAGTTGAACTCTGGGTTTAAGTATTTTGTCACTCGTCATGCATTGTATAAACACTCTCACTATCCTTTCTGCCTACATGTCCACCAATACACTGTTCCTAATCTGCCCTATGTTTTCAAGATCCCTGGGTGGCCTTCATGTGCCAATTTCAAAAATGAATCCCACAAGAACACCAGTGAAACCAACCTCGTACCTTGAAAGAAGAGTCCCTGCTTCTCTGAAAATTCACCCCTTACTGTCCAACATTTTTGGCATTTTCTACTATCACCAACAAATATTGCATTACCCAGACCTCAACAGTTTAAATAAAACCTGTATTATTTAATTCTCAACAGTTGCTATTCTCTACTCCTCTTCCAAAATCGTCATACCCTCCATGGTGCACAACTGCACATTTCTTCAAATTCATCATCTCCACTCGACATTTCATGCTCACTTGCCCCAAACCTAGACAAAGCATCCTTCACAACATTTCTTGATCCTGTGAAGTATTCCACAATTAAATTATACTCTTGCTATGCTACAATCCATTTGGTGATTCTCCATGCCCCAGCATTGATTCCTTTCTTAGAGAAAATCTCCCTCAGAGGCATGTCATCCATCTTAACCTTGAACTCACAACCCCATAGAAAAGTCCTCATTATTCTTACTGCCCTGTATATACCCAGGGCTTCCCTCTCAATCACTGAGTATATTGTTTCTGGTCCCTTTAGGCGCGGTGACGCAAACATAATGGTCTTGCCCTGATTCTGTCCATAATGGATCATTGTAATATGCTTTACCTGGACATTAACAGGGGATCTATTCATAAGCTAAAACTTGTTCAGAATGCCAAAGCGAGATTGATTATGGATCTTCCCAAATTTTAGCCAATCTCCCCTGCCACTCAAAAATTGCATTGGTCCCAACCGAGAAGCGAATTCTGTTTAAGGCCCTATGTATTGTCCATAGGGCACTTCATAACTCAGGTCCAGAAGGAATTAAACACATCCTCCAATGCTACGTCCATGCCAGATAGCTGTGATCTGCCAACAAAAATTGACTGGTTGTGCTCAGGTTTAGGAGGGCAAGGAGGGGAGGAAGAGCCTTTGCTGTGGCTGCATCTAAACTCTGGAACACCCTACCCACATCAATTTCCTGTCTCAAATCATTCCTTCTCTTCAGTAAATCTTTAAAGAGTTGGCTCTTTGCCCTCCAATTTTTCTATTAGAGTGTTGATACTTCCTTCCCTTTGACCGGGTTTCCGTTTTCAGAGCCCTGATGCCCTTGGGCATTTGTTCATGCTCTACAAGTTAATAATTAATTAATTCATTAATTTATTCATTCATTCTTGGAAAAATCCACCTCTCCTAGTATTGATACTGCTCCCTACCCCTTCACACTCACGATTAATGTAGACTTCATGTTACAATCAAAACTTCTCAGATTGGGGGCTGCAGCTAGTTCAGATTTTATCAATTTGAACTCCTTTTCACAATCTTAGTTTCATGCAAAATCTGCTCCCTTTTTTAATAGTCCCCTCATCTTCACACTCTTCATGGCAAAACTGGGTATGAACTTGCAATAATATTCAGTCATCCCTAAACATTTGAGTAGTGGCAAAATCTAACGACCAGAGCCGTGAGGGAAACAGCAATACCTTCTTGCGCACTGACCCAGGGCAGGAGTGCTGCAGCTACCATCCTCGCCGCCACCGCCGAGAGGGCCGGACTTCAAGCCCCAGGTGCCCCGGCGGTAGTGGATGCAGCCGCCAGTCACAGCTGAGCGCCCGGAGGCGTGATAAAACAGCGGTACGCCTCTCGCCTCGCGAGTCGCGCGCGGGAGACGCCCGTGAGAAACCCGGGACAAGGGCGGGGCCGTCTGTGGCCGTCCGGGGACGGTAGGGTTCGGGTCGGGCCCCCCCCCTAAGCAGGTCTACAAAATGGGTAAGCGAAAACAACCTAGTAATGGCGAGTCAGAAGGCACAAAATCTAAAGTGCCCAGACATTCTGAAAGTATATTAACTTACTTAACTTCTGCTGTTGGGGCACTATCCAAAGAAATTGCTCATGCTGAAATAGAACTGGGCCTGACACCACCCGCAAACGACTACGCACATGTGAGCAGTAGTAGCATTATCCCTCCGGTGTCCAATGTACCCCTGGATCCGACTATCATAATTGACAATTCAGTGAGAGGGCCCGATGTGGTACGGGGACCAACGGAGAGTGAGACTGTGTCAGATCCGTTGGGGGAAGAAGGTGATCTCCTAGGGTCTCCTGTCTCACAGAAGAAGAGAAAAACAAAGACCTTGAGGAAAGGTGCTAAAGCTCTAAAACCCATACCTAGCTGCGAAAGGAGTGATCCACAACTTCTGCTTAATCTTGAAGCTTTGGTGGAGAAAATGTTTACAACACGGCTGGAGCCATTATTAGTGGGCATAGCTAAAGACATTGTAGACACACTGAACACTTGTGTAGAAGGCTTGCGGAAAAAATGTGACCAAATTGGTAATTTTATGACTGAATATAAGAACCAGCAGTCCGCCTCTGAGCCCAGAAAAGTGGGTAGGTCCAAGAAAGTGGGTGCAAATGTGCCTATGCCTGAGGGCCAGGAATCCCTAGGTGACTCTCTAATGATATGTAATGATGGTCCCACCACTACCAATACTGTGCCCCCCACTGTAGGAGTTAATGACCCCCTGCCTATTATGCCAGTAGGGATCACTGAAAATATTGGTGTGGAAACTACAGGGAGAAGACCTGAGGATTTAAAAGTGAAATATGGCTCATATGCAAGGAAAAAACTGGACTTACCCCCTCATGCTGCTCCCTTAGTACCAGTATTTACAGGAGTCCCAGCATTTACTGGAAGCAGATCTGAAACGCCACAGGAACTATTATTACTTGCAAACAAACTGTGTGCGTGCTACAGTAGTGGGGGCCCTGACATAGCAACAAATGTAATCATGGCTAGAAGAGTGAGATGGGTGGGCCATGTTCCTAAAAACATCCCCGGAGACTGTGTGGTGGTGAATTTTGATAGACCTAACATAGCCCACAGACTCTTTTGGGATGCTTCTGAGCTCGGCTCCCCTGGTATCAGACCGCTACCTTTGGGTTTCTTCTATCCCCCCATAAACAGACATAGCAAAACCTCTGTCCCATCAGCATCTACTTTAATAGATCACAGTGATCTACTGACACCGACTGTACTCCCAAATGGTCTAATCATTAATCCTAATCCCAAAACAGGAGAAGTTACCACCTCTCCTTTTAACAACACATTTGACCCAATTCCACTTAAACATTTCACTAGAGTCACAGAGAAGGCAGACATACAATTGTACAATCAATTTGCCCCACTGTCGGATCTGGAGGAGGTTGATTGACTAAGGGAGGGCAGCCAACTACCACTAGAACCCTCAGATACTTCACCACATGCTGATAGTAAGACAATATGCCGTCTGGTGAGTTGGAATATAGCAGGTTTGAGGGCTAAATGGAATGATCCTATCTGGTTGGATTATATAATTGGTTTTGATATCATCGCCTTGCAAGAAACCTGGGATCCCTCAGTCAATTGTCACTTGAATGGGTATTCTAGCTTTGTTGTCCCTGCTACCACGGGGAGAGCGGGTAGAGCTAAGGGAGGGTTAGTTCTTCTCATTTCACTTAGGTTGAAGGGCTCTTTTATAAATGTGGGGTCGAACTCAAAAGATTTCTTGATTATTGAGTGGGTGTTGCCAAACCAGAAAAGAATATTGTTAATTAATTTTTATAACGCTAAAGAGGGTGCGCTCTTGAATGAGCACATCTCTACTTTAGATAACTTTTTGTCAGATTACAAAGCTACACATAATTCAATTTTAGAAATTATTTTAATGGGGGACTTTAATACACATCTATGTGACCTATACTGTCAGACAGAAGATGATTTTGGCCCTCTGGGCGTGCTGTTCTCACACTTTGAACATAGTATACATGGTAATGCTTTAGAAGAACTTTTAGCCCCCATGAACCTCAGCGAGCCGGAGGTAAACGAAGATGGTGTCAGGACTATAACTTTTAAGGGTTCAGAGTTGGGATCTGTGATCGACTATATATTTGTATCACATTGGGTCCTGTCATGTACTATGTCATATAAAGCTATACCATCTGCTTTTAGTGACCACAATCCCGTTACTTTGGAAGTGCAGTTAGATTTGGGTGGAGGAAGGGGCCCACAAGACCCATTGACGCTGGAACTGGGGCCCTTGAGAGTAAACGATCAGGGTAGGAGGCTGAGGTGGTCAAGGGTAGTCCCTGAAGAATTTTATGATGACTTTTTTAAGAGGACTAATGATCATCTGGCCACCTGCCTTGATTCGTCCGCCAATAGCACTGCAATAATCGAGGCCTATACTGCCATCTGTCAGCAGGTTGCAGAAGACCTGAGGGTAAAAAAAGGGAAACCATCACCTAAGGTGGTAAGGTGGTTTGATAAAAACTGCTCACAAGCCCATAGCTCTTTACTTAAAGAGCTAAAGCGCATACCTAGAAATAAAGAAGCAGTCAGGGCCTCGAGGAAAGAGTATAAAAGGGTATTTGAGGCTCGGAAAAAAGAAATTAAGGAAGAGGCCTGGGAAAAACTCCTCTCTGTTGAGGTGCTGCGCGACAGTAGCAAATTGTGGTCTACCGTCAATCATCCTTTTTTCTCGGAGGACAGTAACTCAGTGCTTGACTGTGTCATCCCTGATGAAAAATGGTTAACACACTTCAGGGGGATCTACGAGCTGGACTCTTGCTCACTGGGACAGGAGCATATTCCTAACCTTGCAGGAACACCTATTATTTTTGAAAAAACTGAGGTTGAAAAGGCCATACGGGACATGTCTAAAAATAAAGCACCGGGCCCTGATGGGGTGCCAGCTGACTTTTATGGCCACTTCCCTCAATTCTGGGCTGGAATCCTTTGCAATGTATTTAATGCCATAACTGTTAGCAGGGTTCCTGTTTCCTGGCTGACATCAGTCATTGTGCCGGAGTTCAAAAAGGGGGATAGAGGGGACCCCACCTGTTACCGCCCCATCTCCCTGATAGACTCATCTGTTAAGATTCTGGGGAGGGTCGTGTTAGGGAGACTTAGGGAGTGGTTAGACGGCAGGGGGGTATTGTCTGACTTCCAATATGGTTTCAGGAATAACAGAAGTACTCTGGATCAGTGCCTAAATCTCCAGCTCTTGATAGGCAAGTACACAGTTGCCAAGGAGGGGTCCTTATTCTTGGGATTTATGGACCTCTCCTCGGCATTTGACTTAGTCAATCGGTCAAAACTGTGGACCATCTTAGCAGAAATTGGTGTTGACCCTGCATTAGTAAATTTTCTAGCTGTTCTTCATTCCAACTTATCTGCATCAGTGAGAGTAAATCAGGAAGGAAGGGTTACAAGTCATTTTAACTCTAGGAGGGGCGTGAGACAGGGCTGCATCTTGGCCCCCCTATTATTCACCTTGTATATTAATGCCTTGGGGGAGTGCCTTAAACAAGTGACCAAGGACGTGCCGCATATAGGGGACTCCTTGATACCGGTCCTCCTTTATGCGGACGACGCGGTCCTTCTTGCAAGGACTGGAAATGGTCTCCAGAGACTACTGGACTCTTTTGGAGAGTTCATGGAGTCCCTGGATCTAAAAGTTAACATCAAAAAGTCACATGTCATGGTGGTGGGTAAACATTGTGGATCCCGAACAAAGAAAACTTTTCTTTGCAATAACATAGCTATTTCTAGGGTCCCGATGTTTATATACCTAGGGGTTTTATTTGACCAAAGGGGGACATGGGGACCTCAGCAGCTCCAAAAAAGTAATGCCCTGACTAGGTCATCCTCTGCTGTTTTGGCATTTGCAAAAAAACTAGGAGCTAAACCAATAAAAGCTCTTCTTAACATCTACAAATCCAAATGCCTTGCAATAGCGTCATATGGTTCCTGTATCTGGGGATATACTGCCCAAAATAAAATTCAAACATCTGAAAACAAGTTCCTAAGAACACTGCTGGGTCTTCCACATTCCTCACCCACCTTCTCAGTGCATACTGAGCTAGAAGTAGGATATGTGATGGACGAGCTCAAACTAGCTCCTCTCATTTGCTGGGCTAAGACCTGGCTTAACCAGGAAATATCGCTAAACCATCAAATCCTGACGGATTGTATTGCACTAGACAGGGCGAATGCAATCCCTTGGCTGTTGTATCTTAAATCCATGTTTACGCAATTGGGACGCCCTGAGATTTACACCACCCCCAATTGTATTACTAAAGAGGATGTTGGGTGGATAAAGGTACATTTCCTGGACATGCTCAGTATGGAACGAGAGGAGCAGGAGCTTAAGAAAGTCTCTGTGAGGGCAAACTTTTTACTATTAACATCCCCCCTAACTGAACCGTATCTAATCATTGTCAATCGACCCTTCCACAGACAGCTTTTAACGAGGTTTCGCTTCAATATGATACATTTAACTTTGGGTGATTTCCCAACCTGGGGCAAGCCGGAAAACTGTAACCCTTGTAAATGCGATAATTTTTCAAACCAGGACACGTTGCATTTCGTCATGTTTTGTGACTTTTATCAAGAAATGAGAGGTAAATATCTGCTACCGTTGTTGAAAGAGGCCGGCTTCATACAAGTTAGACCAGCTCTCTTATATTTACAAATGTTAAGTTGTCCTCGGGTCATGTTCTGTGTTGCGAGCTTTCTGGTGGCTGCTGTCCGGAAAAAGAATACATTAGATAGACTGGTAAATGCTATGTAGGGGATAATATTATTTTATTGATGTGATTTCCCCTGTTTACCTGGCACCTTGCACTTTGTTTACCTGGTACTTTGCACTTAGAATGCAAATGACGAGATCAGGCCTCCAAGAGGTATTAAATGACGAAATGTGTATTATGTCCTTATGAACTATCTCTAGTGTAATTTATATTTTTAGCCTGAATTTTAATGAAATACTGTTTTATGTAATCAGACATCTGAATGTATTGTGATTTTGTACATTTTCAAGCACATTGTACTTAAAAATCTTGTCTGTTTCTTGTATTTAACTGTGTGTATATATATGTATATATGTTCATGATTGTCTTTTTATGATTTTTAATAATCGAAATAAAATGCTTTGACTGACTGACTGACTGAGTAGTTCCTCTTTTTTATGGGGTGATGATAACCCACTGATTGCTACAGTCAAACTAGCCTTAGGTTTTATACCTTTATCTGAAAGTTCATGCCCCAGATATTCAATTTGTAATTGCCTAAATGTTCTCCCTTTATGGTTAAGTTCACAGCTTAAAACCTCCTGAGGACTTCTCTCACTCTCTTATCATGTTAAATTATGTTGGAGCCACAGACAAGAATGTCAACCTGGTATATCTTGCCTCCCTCCAATCCTTTCAGAACCCTCTCCAGTGCCCTCTGAAAAAACGAAGCTGCTAGCACTAGCCCGAACGTCATTCTCTTATACCTAAAAGTGCCAAAAGGTGTCACAAAGACGGTGACATTCTTAGACTTCTCATGCAGCTCTATCTGGTGGTACGCCTATTTCAGATGAATGGAAGAAATCAAAGATTTTAGAATGTCTGCTATAATTGGAAGGGGCACTTATCCACCACAACTAGGCGTGGGCTTGAAATTCCACTCCGTTCGTGTAGTTTTACCCACTCCGCGCTCCACTCAGCACACAGACTGCAGAGTGGAGTTTTTTCCTCGCTCGCCAACTTAACGTTGGTGAGTGGAGAGCGAGGAAAATCATACTCCACATGACGGCGAGATAGGATGGTTGGAAATGGCCGCTACTGTTCGCATTGGGAAACCTTCCTTTCATGTTGAGGAACCTGCCGCTCGAGTAGAACATCTACTCCAGTGGCAGATAGAAGCAGCGCCTTCTTGTGCTGCGCATGGTGCCATTCACACTGATTTTCCAGTGTGGGACAAAAACCCAACGCTAAAAATCTGCGTGAACGGCGTGATCTAACATACTCTACCACTTGCGGAACTCCGCGTAGGCCGCAGAGTTTTTTTTTGTCCAATCTATAACACCTGTGTTCAGAACCCAAAGGTCCACACATAACCTCACCTCTCCACTGCTCTCCCATGTCACTATGACTAGAGCCAGTCATTCTGTACCTTCTATTACTTCTATCACACCTTTTTCTAACTTGTCCTTCTCCACTCGCATGTCCACTCTCACCGCTAACGGCACATTGCATGCTTTTCCATACTCCTTCCCTTATTATGAGCATGTATACATACCCTATGAGGATACCTAATTCCGCTCTAAACACTGATGGAAATTCATTTATAAAATTTGGTGTGAAATTCTCATCCAGGAGATCATCATCTCCAAGTTTCACCACTTGAACCAATTCTTTGATAACTGTATGTGGATCATTGTTTGGATCCAGCATTACACACAGATCTCTTTGGAAGAGATCCTATTGCATTTCGCAGAAACATATATTGTGTACTCAAGCACACCTACAAAAAAACCTTTTCGTTTTATCAGTTCCCCTCCGTAGGTTTACTAACTGATATCAAGTTTCCTAGGTTTCACTTTTCTCACCAACTTCTGATTGGAGAAAATATTGGACACTAACGATATCTTAGCCCCTGAGTCAAACAACAGGTGTTTCTTTCCCTTCCGCTATGAGGTCATCTTTCGCATACATATTATAAAGGAAGGTACAGCAGATGCAACAATCAATAAAAAGGTGCCGAAATTCCAGTGATAAACATGCGACAGTGGATGACTGCATAACGGACACAGGTAACCACTATAATTTAGAATTGACCGCAACAGAATTGTATTATATACAGGGTTTCTCAAAGGGAAGTTGTGGCCTTGTTTGTCGGTCCCTGTGGAGTGATTTGAAGGGGTATAAATATTTATATATAATCCTCTACCTCCATCCCCTGAATATTCAAACTCCTTTGAGGTTTGCCAGGAGTTTTTGCTCATGAAAAATAAAGGTATTTTTTCAATAATACTCAAGGGTGAGAGCTTTACCTGGGTGTTGGAACATTATTTTGAATGTGTGAGTTTGTGATATGGTATGAACTTTGTAATATCACCAGGATATAAATGTTTTACAGTGGGTGCCATTAGTAATTTTATTTTTATTTTTCTGCATATTGTTTAGAGAACAATTGTGGCTGGTAGATATCACTTTTCCAGAAGAAGGTGGGTGTCAAATTCTAGTACCCACTGAAATGTGTCAATGCTTCACAAGATTTGATATACTAGATATTTGGGACATTTGTTAGTCGAAGAGAACTAAATATAAGAAATATTCCGACTTAGAACAAATGATTTGTCACAGACAGGTTTTTTAATGACATGATACAACTGTCTAATGTATTCTCCCACTGGGTTTTCTGTCTAATGAGGGTTTACTGACTATGAAACACTGTGTGATTTAGTTAATATGATGAATATTTGTTATGATCTTTTTTAATGGCATCCACCAAATTGCTGTATTTAGTAATGACATTTCTGTATTGCGTTTTTAAAAGAATACATATTAAACTGTTTTAAGAATTGTGGCCAACACTGTGTACATAAATATGCACTCATTTTAATTTTAATTTATGTTTTGGTGATATTGATTGAGTATTGGTGTGTGCGTTTGGGAGTTGAGTCATTGATCTTGTCGAAGGGGGTTTTATTTTTTTACCTTGACAAAGTCATAAAGAGACTGCAATGTCTCAGCAGAATTCTCAATGGGCCCATAGTGGCCCACAAAGTTGTCCTCAGATCTTCATCTGAATCCACAGTCACCTGGCACTATGATCTCTATGTACCATCATGATTTCATACTGTAAGATTTTGACTACTAGTATCGCTACCCCCCTTATAGCAGCACTGGAGGAAGCATAACATTCAAGTTGGATAAAGCCGGGGGCTTTATCAACATGTGAACCTTCCTTGTAGTGTGTCTCTTGTAGGAACATTATATTAGCCTGAATGGTTTTAAACTATGCCAACATAGATCATCGCTTCACTGTTATTGAAGCCATTTACATTACACAAGACTACCTTTAACAGCGTAAAAGACATCTTGGTTGGACAAAGAATATCAAGTAGAATATTTTACTCCCTCATATTTTTACATTCTTGCTGCATTTTTTATTTTTCTCCCCCATTCCTGTGGCCCCACCCCCTCAATTCCTACGCTCCCCGGTGCCACCTCTTCTCCTCACATGGTCCCACCAACTACCAGAACATCCCCATCAGGGGCTCCCTGGGTGGCTCCTCCTCGACCCCATGTGCACCTTCCCACCACCTTGCCCCCTGCACCGTGACCTTACCTGCCCTCCCCCTTTCCTATGTTGGGGTGCTGTGACATGGCACCCAAGGTAGTAGGTAGGTGACTGGTGGGCTACAGCATCAATCCCAAACACTCAAGCCCCCCTTAAATATCCATGAGCGCCTATCACGTACTGGGGAAAAGAGATTACACATTCATGAGTCTAAAACCATTTAAATGTAGAAAAAAGTGGAGCCCCACTGCTCCCTCCCTCTTGGTGTTATAGGGACTGGAGAAATGCTTGTGCCATCTCAATTGACTGAAAAATATGAAACTTTCCCTTATGGAGGGCTATCAATTTGGATTGGTGGATAGTACCAGAGGGACCCTGACCTGCTGAAATCAATTTATCATGCATTTAAACTCCTTTCTATGCCTAGCAGAAAAATCAGACATATCTAAATAAAATCTTAAATGAAAAGTTATCTGTGGTTTGATACACTTTGTCACAAATGGCAGATGCCAGAATCTCTTCTTTAATTCTGAAATCCCGAATATTCATGATAATCGTTCTTGGATATTTGGCGTTGAGGTACTGGACAGTGGGTACACAATGAGCCCAAGCAATCTCTGGGCACACATACTTAATGATAAGATCAGAAACAACTTCTGCCACTGATTGTCCATTCTCGCAGCCTTTGGGGGCTCCAGTTTTACATAAGTTGTATCTTCGTGACCTGTTTTCTGAATCATCCACCTTGATTTGTTGATTTATTAATTCTGTTTGTAGCTTGACTACTTGGTCAGTTTGTCGAAGTACGCTATCTTCCAGATCTGAGATCCGTTGTTCTGCTTCTGTAATGCGTGATGTAAGCTGTTGGATATGGGATTGATTGAGGACAGTTGAGATTTTCTTCTTATTTGTGCGTGTTGCATGAGACAATATCATAATTTTTAGCTCTGCCAGGATCTGTTGTAGTAGGGTATGTGATGAGTCCTCTAAATTACCCATACTCTTTGGGAATGTAAGTGTCATTGAAGATTGCAAAACGGTCAAATTTACAAGAGGTATTATTGGTAGGGCTTCAGTTGAACTTGCCCCCATCTCACCAGAGGAACGCTCATTATGTATGTCAAGGCTTGCGACTGTTTGTCGTTTTAACCTGATGTTTTGCATTAAGGCCAGAGAACAGTGGGTACGCTGACTGCTGCTTGATGAAGGCCCCTTGCTAATGAATGTTCAATTGGTATAGAGTGGCTTGCTTGTAATCTCAAGAGAGATGCATAGTTTAGTACGTTTGAGGCAGAGTCTAGGTTTCTTTGAGTATCTTTAACTAGCAGGGATCTCCATTTATCAACAGAATCCTTGGGCCCCAGGAGGCCATTCATTTTTGTTTAGTAAGGTGTCCAGATATTTCATTAGAGGAGTCTTTCCTGGGCTCACTGTTGGATAGCCTATATTCCATCCCTTTAGAAGAGGAATTACCACGTCGGCGGGTCTTCGAGTTCCATGAGGAATTTGCTCCACGTTTAGGCTTTACAAAGGTGTCCCGAGCGATTCTAATAATAGTCCTTGCCTCTTAGCCGATAGGAATGTGGCCTGGGAGGAGGACGCAAGCTGCACCCAAAACCTTGTTAGACCGCTTCTACACCTGCTCCCCTGGTCACCACCACAGGGGCAGCCAAATGCCAACCCACTATGGAAAATAGGGCCACAAACAGTTTGGATCGACCAAATATGCATAGTCAAAGTAATGTTAATGTAGTGACACAATCCATATAGCATTCAGCCAAGCAGAAACATCTGACCAGATTTCAACTGTGTAAAGACGTCAGACTTCGAAATCTCCTAGGCCAAAGCTCCATCGTTGTGCACCTCCATTTTGTGAGCCTCGCTTCTGCCTCTGTCTCCCTGTGGCTCTCTATGGCTCCATGAGCCGACAAACACAGCAGCTCAACCTCAGCTGTGCTTTGCCGTCTACACTCCTACGGGCTGCTCACAACTTTGTTCAGGCTCTCCATTGTTTTTCCTGCTCTCTTGGTTATGCCGTTCCCCGCCAACTTAGAGTGGCTGAGAGCGGACTGACTATCATCCAGCCGAGTGCGTCCTTAGTCAGCTGGCGCCACAGCACGCTGGCTCACCGTCCACCAAGCCCATCCCACCTTCAGCCAGGGAGCATGACTGGAACTCCTGTGACCATCCTCCCAGTTGTAAGTCAATTAATAAAGTTCCCTTGAGAACATTCCTCACCATGATGTTCCAGTGAAATGTGACACAGTCAAATTCCACCTCAAGCCTCACAAGCCCCAAGTTACCACAGATTTGCTGTCGACTCTGTCAAATCCAAGTACATTGTAACTGGTAATATTTGATCACGTATTTATGGGGCAGTTTACATAAATATACTAACAATTATAGAAAATTAATTTTCCATAAAATGTAATTGATAGGAAGAGCTACACCTGAATGTTCAATAAAAATGATAATATTTTATTCAAAGTTTTCAAAAGATTTCAGAACAATGTTTATTTAGGAAATAACATATTTTCAGATAATCGCATAGGGGAAGGTGATGGGAACCAGATCTTTTTTCAGAATCATCATATATCCAGTAAAAGAGGATGTATCAGCTTCTCAAACACACAAGTCAACCATAAAACAATTATTGTGTTTCCTTGGAGATTGTGACATCAGGATATGACACCACAAACTTTTAAAATGGTCTAGCCTGAAAAGTATAGCTTGGAAGCCCTTGGCATTTAGTCTTTGCCCATCATTCAATGACATAGTTATGAGAGATTAAAAGCATTGCAGCTTAGATAGAATTTGAAAATCTCTTGAGAAGTCTCAGATTACAATATTTAAATTAATGTTTACATTCAGACCAGCTTGGTAATAATATATATGTAATCATGCAGAGACAGTAATACTGGATTCGTGTAGGAATCCTATTTCCAAATTGTTTGCGTACAGGGAAAAATGTATGTTTTCACTTAGCATTTAATGGCTTTTCCTTTTCACACTAGTACCTCAAGTACAAATGACTAACCTATGTGCACAGGGACAGCTATGAATTTGAGTGGTTATACTTGAAAGTACAGCTAGCAAGATGATTGTCATCTTAACATCACAAAAATTGGCAGTCTACAATTGCCAAGATGGATTTGGAAAAATCTACCACCCAAGGTTTGATCTAACCCATTGACCCATGTCTTTAAAAAAGAGGTGAAAAAGATCCTAATGAACAGATTCCTCTCCGAAAAGTCATGATGAGCCTCCAGTGCAGGGCTGAAGCACATCAATCCTTGTAGAACCCACACAAACATTGTCCCCGGGATTCCTGTAACAGAACTGATGCAAAGCAGAATTATTAAACACTACCTTGGCGAACCCATTCCAATGATTGATACACAAATTGAGGTTGTCTATTAATAACTCTGTTACCACATATCTTACTGGAGTTCTTGAAAGTTGCTATTTGTTTTTATTAGATTTTCTTTCTATGTATCAGCTCTTCGTTTATGTTTATCTATCATATGCACAGCACTTTAATATCCTTGGGTTATGTTTATGCTTAATAAAACACCAAAAACATATAAATAAAGAAAATTGACTTTTTGAAATAGATAATTGTTGGAGAAAATGCCATCCTGACCTCAACTAGTGAATGCATGTCGTAACTGTTTGTTAGGAGTCTTACGATTGGGAAGAGATTTGACTTATATATACATTTAGATTAGGGTCAAAATTTCCCACAGTTGCTAATGACTATTATTTTCACCCAAAAAAAGATACAGTTTACATGTAAATTTAATCACAAAAATTATTAGTTGTCTCTTGTTCTTCTACTTATGTGTTAGTTTCGAATCTTTGGTTGCCTTACCATGGCTTAAATACTTTTTTACAGTTAAACAATTGATTAAGTTACATTTCAGTGAAATTGAGCTAATACAAGTCAATGACTTCTAAATAATAAAAAATAGGACACATTTTACTGTTGAATTGTCATTAAAATGCTAGTAGAGCTAGCAGCCTGCTGTTGCACACATAATATTGAAAACTCAAATTTAATTGGGGTAACAATATTAATTGGAGGCCATAGAGATTGAGATATTAGAAGAGATAGTCTTGAACAACTCATTGTTGTCTGTAATAGTGCACATGTTTAATGCAGATAATTATCATCATAGTGGACCTTAAAGACAGTATTTCAGTAAATGTATAACACTGTATGATCATTTACCTTTAACATAGTTTTCCAATTCACTATAAACTTACGTAGTATGTTTGTACTATGGCTGCTCATATATGAAAATTAAAATTCCAATCAAATAACGTCTCTACTCTGAGTGATATCAAATACTTAAAATATGCAATTTCATTAATTCACAATATATAAATACAAGTTCTAAAATCAGGTGTGTGGCAGTGTAGAAGATAAAAACAAGTTTCTTGAGGCAACTGACCATAGTAATGGAGAAGATGTATTTTGAAGTTTCCTCCCATCTCCCATCTGGTGAGAATCAGACTTATTTAAAAATACTCAGTTCACACAATAATTGTTTCTCACTGTCAGACTGAAGGTAGCTCACAATAACAAGTAATTATAGCTATGACCAATTAGTGGAAAGCTGTCTGTATACATCTATGAGAATATGATGAACAGTCTTTGCATTGTTAAGTATCTACTCCTAAATAGTAGCCTTAGAAGGAAGAGAGAAGGGAAAAACCATGCGTATGATTTCTTCAAAACCCTTTATGGGCTGCATAGGTAGCATGAACTGATTTAACACTAATTATCTTTGAGAAGTTTAAGGATTTGAAAATATAGACTTTTATAGAACAGATTATGGTTATACTCTCCGATGATATGCAGAATGAAAAAGTAACAGTGAAAGTTAATTAGCAAACTAATTCTTAAATTCTTATAACACTCACACAGCAGTAGTGTATTGATCTATCTTATTTTACAAGTGTAAGCAATGAAATTGAAATAACAGGTTTACCTAGATGACTTAATTCTTCTTGCATTTGAGCTCTTGATTGCTTAGAGAAGCATCTTTTCTTCAGCCAGTCAGCATCAAATTCACTAGTGTGTCCATCGGGCCAAGTAATACATACCTTTAAGAAAATAAATACAACACATTGATAAAAATGGAGTTGGATACATGTGACAACAATTGTAGAAAGGAAAATCGATGGATTATTATACTTCTGGTGCATGTAGTGCATTGAAAGTATTCAGATAAAATCTTGAAAAGATAACAATAACCTAAGAATAAATAATACTTATTTTCAGATGGAACACATTATAGTCAGGGTCACATTGTAAAATAGGGGTAGCATATCAAGATATTATTTGATATTATTTGACAAATTGCATTCTTCTTAAGGAAAAAAAATATAGCACCATGAAACATTATGAAAATGTTTTTATTTATAAGATGAAACGTTTTCCCTTGTCATAATTTGTTGTTGGCCTTATCACAAATCTACCTCCTTTATGAGTCCACATTTCGTTACATAATAATTTGTCACCGGCCTTATCATAAATCTTCCACCTTTTTGATTCCTTAGCTTTTAGTCATTCCACTTCAGTATTGAGCTTATTTTTACAACATCTATGATAACCAGGTCGGGTAGTCCTTCAATATGGAATGATGACTGAGTGTCTGTCACGACATTGTAGGAGCTGTACAAATCTGTGTTAATATGTGTCAAGCTAACAAGGCAACTGAAAGAGAATGATATCCATGTCCACACATTCCTGATATGATAACCCAGCTGAATGGTACCTAAGTCTTCTCTCGCCTTGATCTAAGCAAAGGAAACCATCAGTTGGTTTGTTCAGATATAAGTGACGAAGGGCCAGATGTACGGCCCTTTTTAGCGGTTGCAAACAGGCAATCAGCCAATTCACAACTGCTAAAAAGGCTTGTGGTATGTACAAACCCTATTTTCCAAGTCGGTAACCTGTGACCGACTCGCAGAATAGGGTGTGCAAATCACTATTTGTAAGGTGCATGCCAAGGGTGTCCCTTCCTAATAGCGAGTCGCACTGGTATGAACAATTGTTTTGAGACAGATTATTACAGTTACCACCTACTTTAAGTAGGTGGTGAGCCAGTCACCAATGAGAAGTAGCTACTGTTCTCGGTACATCCATGATTTTGCCACAGTAAGTGCCTCATTACCCCTTCGACGCTCATGACGAGCTCAGCTCGTCATGATACGCGGGTTTCCACAAAAGTGCTAGCGCGCATAGTGTTAAGAGACTTCACTAAGCAAAATGCTTCACCTCAATGATCACACGAATGTAAATAAAGCTTCAAAAAAATCAAAAATGCAATAGAGAACGCCCCTGAAAAAAGCCTAACTTTGATCCAGAGCTACATACTGAAATTGTTATTGACACTAGCCCGGTAGGGTTAGGCTAGATTCTTGCCCAACACAGTGTACATCCAAATGCTTGCAGGCATATTGTGGTATATTCTAGCAGATATTCGTCACAAACTGAACATGCCTAGTCACAACCTGAAAAAGAAAGCCTAGCTGTGGTGTGGGCTTGCAAAGATTTTCACGTGTTTCTATATGGAAAGCTTTTCACTTTTGTCACAAATCATCAAGCATTTGTTAACATCTTTGGTAACGCTAAAGCCAAGAGGCTCCTTGCATTGAGAGGTGGGGTTTGCGACTGCAAGAATATGAATATACTACTGTGCCCCAACCAGGGAAGGATCAAAACCCTGTTGACTACTTTTCACGAGGGCCAGAACAATGTCATAGTATCAATTTCGAAATAGGTGAAGCTTACATTAACTTCACCATGAAGTCCAATACGCTTGCCACAATATCAGTAGAACAGATCATTGCTGCCATGAGCATACACAGTTTTATGCTAATACTCAAAGACATTATTGCACATCAATCCTGGAAACAGCACGCTGGACCTCTTACAAATGACAGTGAATACGACAGTGAATATTAGAAGTTCAAAAATGTGAAAGATGAACTTTCCGTTACCCAAGAAGATATTGTCTTACGAGGTCTAAGAATTGTCATACTGAAGAGTCTGAGACAGCAAGTCATTGAAGTTGCACATGAGTAGGCCTTGGCGTAGGACTACGCTACACTCGCGTAGTTTGAGTAGTTTGCGCAACTATGCGCTACATGAATTGCACGTATCACAGTGCAAAAACGTGTAGCGTAGCAGGCATATTTGCTTGCTCATGGTCCTCAATGTCAAGTTGGTGACCTCGAGCGAGCAAAATAACATCCCAGCGAGACTTTTTCCTCATTTGCGATCAGCAACATCAAGTTGTCGATCACGAGCGTTGTAAATAAACCTCCTGATGACATTTTCAACAAGGGGAGGTCAGGTTTCTCATTGCGAGTAGTTGCGTATGCTCGAGACCGCTCAGGTTGAGACACTACCAGTTCACGTTGAGAAAGCTGCAGCTTGAGTACAAATGTACTTGAGTGGCAGAAAGCGACCGCTTGCACTGTGCAAGATGCGGTTTACACTGATTGCACAGTGCGGACAAGCATCCGGCACTGTGCAATCAGTGCGAACAGCATTTTGCACAGTGCACTACACAGTTTGCGCAGCTAGGCGTAGCTTGCGAAGTGCACTTCGCGCAACTATGCATAGCTTACTACGCGAACTACGCCCAGGGTTACACATGAGGGACATCATAGAATTGTCACCAATAAGCAAGCTCTCTGAGACCAAGATTGGTTTCCTCATCTTGATGAAAGAGTAGAACGAAAAATAAAGGCCTGTCATCTGTGCAACGGTTTCTCTCCGAAAATAACTCTTCCAATGAACATACAATACAACACATGTCTAGAGTGCACAGTTACCTCACAAAGGCGTCATAACGCTAATCATGCCTGAACTGCCAAAACAAGTGTGGTAGAAATTTACTGTTGATTCCTCTGTGCCCTTAACAATGGACATCATTTAATGGTAGGCATTATTGAGAATTTTTCGTTTTCCCTTGGCAGAAGACCTCTTGCCGAGCTGTCACAAAAAGTCATTGAGAGGCTACAAGGTATTTTTGCAACAAGGGGTGACCCTACAATTCTAAAGTCAGACAATGGCCCACCTTTTAATAGTCAAGAATTCAAAGACTTCCTAACTAATTTAAACGTTAAGCAGCAGACAAGCACACCTCTTTGGACACAAGCAAATCGTGTTGTTGAGCGTTTTATGAGCACCCTAAAAATGACTGTTCAGAGTGCTGCGTTGGAAAACCAGCTCTTCATTCAGCTCTTCATGCTTCTTGGTCAACTCCCATTAAACTAAAGGTAACTGTCCTGCAACCCTGATGTTTGGGAGATCCCATGAAGATTAAGTTGCCACAATGGACACTACATGAGTGATTGCTGATGGTGAACTTAGTCAAACAGATTCATGGCACAAACACAAAATGAAGACCTATGCAGACAAACGCCGATGTGAGAGGAACACCGTCTTTACAGAGGGAGACAGAGTAGGTGTCAGACAGAAACAAAAATGCAAGTCTGCTGATAGTTTTGATGCTAACCCACTCAGGGTTGTGACAAGTAAAGGACACATGGTGACTGCTCACCATCCTGGGCAGCACAGGTTGTATTTGGTGAGTAACTCACTTGCCCTGACTAGAGTGGTGGGTTCTGTCTGGCTTAGGTGCATGCCCTAGCCAACCAGCAACCCCGTTTCTAACATAGAGCTAATAAGGAAGTTTTCAGTATACCAAAACAGAAAATACTGTGAAAGAAGCCGGGGAATTTGTGGGAAAATAGTTAGAATTGGGCAGAAGGAATTCTACGCTCACTGGTTATTGTACATGACCTTACTACCACGTCATTAGAAAACTCCTGGATGTGGCAAGAGAACACACATCCTTCAAGAAGAGAGTGCTGCCTGAAGGCTGGAAGAAGACTCAAGCACTCCTGTCTTCCTGGCTACCATCTTCCAGAACTGCTCTACAAGGTACAGATAGTTGGCCTCCTTTTATCTATTCTTCTTCTACAGATACAAAGAACAGAATGACCCCTAACTTCAAAAAAGGCCTGATTGCACAGCTGTCTGGTACATAGAAGCTTTACCTTGTTGTGTTCTATCTAGGACCCCGATCAATATTGTGACCCCATGCCTCTATACGGCTATAATCAATTGATATCCCTATAATGGCATAAACGATCAGAGCCATATTTCAGCAACTCGTCTCTGCAGCTCATTACAGTACATGACACAGCAGAAGCCACTTCCTTAGATTCCTAGATAACACACCGAGTTCTTTCAACAGATAAAACCCCCAGCAATCTGGGAAAGCCCCGCTTGCTTTGTTTTGATTAGTAATAGAACTCTAATGAGCACTGTAAGAACAACCAGTTCTTAGTGACATCTTTATTGACGTCTTATGTCCAAAAACTTACGTAAAACTCGGCACCTTTCAGGTATAAATAATACCAACGTTGCCTTAAGCAAACACAGCGATGGTGGTGGTGAATACAGGAGCAGAACAGCTGTCCCTTGCAGAGCCCAGCAGATGCGAGAAGCCCACGGACGCTGCCCCTCCTCCTCCTTGACGCGCTGAGAGAGACGCTGTCTTTTCTCCTGCTGAGAAAATCCAGCTCAGGCGTTTCCAGCCTACCCTTGCGGGTAACTGGAATATCGAGTCCTGAGAGGAGATAACAGACCTCCAACATTCTATTCCAGAGGTACGGTGCTGACTAAACCCTTAGAGAGAATTCTTGAAGCAAACCCTCGGCAAAACCAACCTAACTGCTACTTCCTTACTCCCTCCCACGTATTAGGCTTAGGCCAGGTGCACTGGGGTAGGCGTAGTTAGAAGCACCATGAGGACGTTAGCCAAATGTATATATCAATGTATATATTTTACTCATTTTACCTATCATATGGCTAAGAAACCATATCAATGCTTTTACAATATTATTTCGCAATACTCATTTTACTGTACGCACTTTTTATAATAACAAGTCTTGCAATTGTGGCAATTCATTTCTCTTGCATGAGAAGAAAGACTTTTCAATAAATAATACCTTTTTATTGAAAACGCCCGTCTCTCTATTCTCTGCATCCAGGTGAAAGTAATTTTTCACAACTGACTGAGTGAAATAGCTGTCTATTGTTTCACACGACTCTAGAGATTGACTCTTATTCTGAGGAGCAAAGTTGTCATTTTAATGCGTGTGAGAAGTTGGCCTGATATGTGATGTTTCCAATTCTGGAACCACCTTGTATCAGTCCAAACAATCCCTTATGGTGTCTGGTTGTAAGTCAACCTTGTTAGACAAGCTATCCTAGGGGTAGCATGGACTAAGCAGCCTTAAAGGCTTAACTTAAGAGGTCGTGTTAAGCGAGCTGTTTTACCACATACAATCCTGTAATACCAAATGAAAGGACACCACACAAGTATATATTATAAAAATATATGTGTTTATTTCTAAATTAATCCCCAGTACTCTTTATGAGCAAAGGGGCACAAGCGTTAAATCAAAAGCACAGTCTAACATATAAAGTTGCACAATTATGGATGAGGGCGGGTGGCCACTCAAACCATATATTAAAAAAGTGGTATAAGAGATACCAATCAAACAGTGGTTTGGCTTAGGGCCTAGAGAATCGATGGGAGCAGTCAGGACTAGCAATGCTGAAGTCGGGAGAAGCCCGCGGGATTCGGGTGCAGCACGTAAAGTGCGGCTTGCACCAATGCAATGTCAATGGTGCGTAAAAGTTACACAAAGTTAGTTTAAAGATACTTCCGCTGAACCTAGAGGAACAAAACTTAAGACACAGACCCTATAGGTGTGTACCAGTGTTGGGACACCGGCGTTGCAATGTTACCTCACCCACAGGAAGTGGGTGCACAGGGTCGAAGTGGCATCGGGTTTTGACACGCAGGTTCTTGGTGCTTGGTGCTGGAGAAGCTGCAGGCGATGGGAATCAGAAGTGTCTGGTGTGATCCAAAGGTGGATCGAAGTCGAGATGAATCTGAAAGCAGAGGAGACAGAGTCTGGGTCACTCAGCAGTGACCAGGGTGGAACCAGGAAGGAACCAGGCAATGTTGGGCGCAATCAGATGGTTGTCGAGAGGCTTCTCTCCGCTGTCACATGGGCTCTAGGGCATCTGCGACATCCAGGAGCAGGTTACAATCTGTCCCACGCAGGCTCTCGCCGTCAGCACCGTCGGCTTCAAGATTGCAGCAAACAGCACTTGGCAAAAGCAATCCACGTGGAACCGGGAGATTGCTTCTCACTCAGACCAGGAGGGTCAGAGTGGGGGCTCCTTTTCACAGGAGCTGGTGCAGACCTGGAGCAACCAGAAAAGAAGTCGTTTTCAAGTTTTCGTCGGCACAGGGGCCACAAGCCAGCTGGCAAGTGACCGGGCCAACGTGTCGAGCCAACACAAGCAGAAGGGCCCTACTCAGCACTCGTCAAGTGTGGAGGGGGTAGCTTTGGTGCAAGTGTAGCTCAGGGTTGGGGCTTCTCAAACCCCGGTGTACAGCTTAGAGGGTCACTCGTGGACTGCACGGTCAGCGTCTCGTGGCCTTTTAAAGATGGCGTGCCCCAGGCTTCTGGTCGCCTCCACGGGTCTCAGCTCTGCAGGGACTGTGGATTGGGCTGTGGGAAGGCAGGCAAGCTTGATCTCGTTGATCTCTGTTGCTCCATTTCCGGCGGGAACTGCAACAAAGCAAGGGTCGAGGTGCTGGTTGGTACCTGTTTGCACAGGGTGGTCACTCCTTGACCACAAGGGAGATTCTTCAGTCTTCTACGTTGAGTAGGATGTCGAAGGGTCCAGAATTCGTTTCTTATGTTTCTTCAGGATGATCTGCGTTGCATTGGCACTCCTCCCACTCTTATTCCAATCTGAGGGGTGGATCTCCTGCTAGGCCCCTCCCTATGGGTGGGACCAGGAAGGGGGGCGGTTACACCCCCTTTCCTTTGTCCAGGTCACACTGGAGCTGGGGCTGGTGTGCCCCAGAACCGGTTTGACCGGATTATGCAAGGGGAAGCCTTGTGCTCCCCAGGCACTGTCTGGTTTCTTTCAAACCTTCCTGCTACAATCTACTATCTCCTGTCTGGGGTGGTGTGACACCTCCCTGCAACAGGAAAGCCTTTGTCCAGGCCTCCTCTACTGAGTTTCGGTCAGCAGCAGGAGGTCAGACATGTGTCTGTGGCAGAAGCATCCATTTTGTGGATCTGAGGCTCTTTTAAAAATCAACCGCGTTTTAGCAAAAGTAACATGTCGTCCCCTCTAGAGGGGTGGAATGCTACCCCCGTCGCCAGAACTGGCGAGGGGGTAGTATTCCAATTCGTATGACACCTTACACGACATGTTTTGATAAAGCCAAACCAAAGTTGACATATAACCGCGAGGATTATAATGCACTTAAGAGTATATCGTTTGGCATTATCCCGGAACAGCTAAAGGAATTGGTCCCGACAGCTGCAGACAGGCTCAGCTCATGCTAGAGCACCATCTCACATTAAACCACGCACTCTGCCTTCAGGATTGTTAAGGCCTGCCATAGGAGTGGCTCACAGGTTTATATGTGTCCAGATAGGTTTAGATATAGGCATACTATATCTAAGCAAGGGGTGATTACACCACCTTGCCCCAGCTGAGTGATCAGCCAGTTGTGTCAATTTTAGATAGCCAGCCAGGGGTGGCAAAAGATATGCTGCAGCCCCTGGTAGGCCTTGGATGCACCTATGCCTTGGGCACCTATAGTGCTCTGTACAGGGGCTGATAAGGTGACCCAAGCCAATCTAGTTATGCACCTAGGGTACATGGAATCCATTTTACAGAGAGAGCAGATAGCCTGGGGCCCTGATTAGCAGGGAACCAGGCCAACTAAGTCGAAAACCAGCTAAACACAAGGCAAAAAATCTGGGGTAACCATAGTCAGGTAGCCACCTTCCTACACAACCCCCCCCCCCCCCCCAAAATGAAAGGAGATAATGCTATCCTTGGCCAGGTAAGCCTATATAGTCTGAGTGGCCATATAAGGAAGTACCTGCACTAGCATGGGTACCCCCTGTCTCATGGTCCACTAAGCAGTCCCTCACCCTTGGGGTATCAGAGGGTCTCCACCATAGGGAATCACTACCTTGGGTGTGTCTTTGCAGGTTAGAAGGCTGGTTTGGATATGGAGCTTGGAAGTGAGGCTCCACTAATTTAGGACTCAGCTTCCTCCAATTATCTTCCACCATGTGTGCCCTTCTCTCTTCAACTGAGTTGCACTGTGCTCTCAGTGTCAGCCTCTGGCTACCTAAAGCTGGAGGGTGGGTCCCTCTGTTTGGCTTGCTGGAGGGACAGTTCAGGTTTGGGCCCTTTGGGTCCCAGGTTTGGCTGTGCCCAACAGAATCCATCTGTGGGAGGTCCCTGACTACTTTTAAGGGGGCTCCCTCAGGAGTTTTTAAAGGTTTCACCTCACTAGGGCTATTAGTATTGGTGCCCCTAATCTGTTGATGGGGGTGCTTTTATTTGACAGGGGGCCCTCTGGGTCTCACTGTCCTTCTTGTCCTCTGCAGCCCTGGGCTGACTAAGGCAAGGTAGAGAGGGGCAGGTTACCTGCTCCAGACTGGGTCCCACCTGAGAAGGGTCCACTGCCATCAGAGGCTCTGTCAGGCCAGGCCTAACAACCTCTGGGGCAGTTCCTTCATCAGGGGTAAGATCAGTTCCCTGAGGAGGCTGATCCTGTCCTAATGTCTGGTGAGGGGAAGATTTCTCTTCCTCCTCCATGCTCTCAGTTTGGGTGGAGTGATCCATCATTTCAGGCTTCACAACAAACATATCTGTTTGAGTTTGGGCTGTGGCCATCACAGCCCCACCAACCTTTTCAGGAGGAGACTCAGTTTGGGTTTCTGCTGTTATCATAACAGCTTTGCTATTCTGTTTTGGAAGAGCTTCTGTTAAAGATGGAGCAGAGAGTTGCTCAGCCTTACCAACTTTTTCAGGAAGGACATCTTGGGTTGGGGCTATAGCCAGTACAGCCCCACTAACATTTCCATTGGAGTTTACTATTCTAGAATGGATTTCCTGTTCAATCTCAGCCCAGGCTGAGATTTCTAAATCATTACCCAGTAGACAGTCTACAGGCACGTTTGGTGACACTGCCACTCTCTTTGGGCCAATGACACCTCCCCAGCTGAGACTTACTACTGCCATGGGATGATTTGATTGGATGCCATCAATGTTTGTTACCTGGTATGTGCCACCAGGTAAAAGTTGCTTAGAGGGGACTATACAGTCAGCCACCATGGTGATGCTAGCCCCTGTGTCTCTAAAGGCTTCAACTTTCAAACCATTGATGATGGCTTCTTGTCTATATTTGCTCAAGGTATTTGGGCAATCAGAGAAGTTGGCAAACCCCATGCCAGTCTCATAAACAAGATCATTTGGGGATAGGGACCTGGATAGGCCAGGGTCCTCCTGGGCTCCAAAAGTAAACCCACCCAGATTCCTGGGGGTGCTCCCACTTCCTGGGGGATTACTGCTGACAGTAACAGGAGGTGTTGGAGCTGGCTTTGGAGGTATGTTTTCTTTATTGCCATTCTTGGGACAACAGCTGTCTGTTTTGTAATGCCCAACCTGTTTACAGGCATGACAATAAGGCTTTTTCTCAGTTGATGAAGTGTCTTGGGACCCACCCCCATTCTTGGAGTTTTGGGGCCCTGGGGAAGTCTTTTCTTTACTTTTATCCCCACCCTTATCTTGAGGCTTGGTAGACTCCTTCTTCTGGTTACTGTCCTGATTCTTAGGCCTAATCCTGGTTCTGACCCATTTATCTGCCCTCTTTCCCAATTCTTGGGGAGAGGTCAAATCTGAGTCCACCAGGTGCTGGTGTAAGATCTGGTTCTGACAATTACTTAGGATCTGCTCCCTCATAATCAAATTATACAATCCTGTGAAGTCATGTACTTTGCTGCCATTTAGCCAACCCTCCAGAGCCTTAGTTGCACAATCAACAAAATCAGTCCAGTCCTGAGTCTGTGTCTTCTGGGTGTCTCTGAACTTTAACCTGTATTGTTCAGTGGTTAAGCCAAACCCATCTATCAGAACACTCTTCAGGACTTTGTAATTGTTGGCATCCTCATGTCTGACAGTGAGGAGCCTATCTCTCCCTTTCTCTGAAAAGGAGTACCATAAGATTGCTGCCCACTGTTCCTCAGGAACCTGCTGTACCACGCAGGCTCTCTCAAGAGCAGTCATCCATTTGTGGATGTCATCCCCTTCCTTGTAGGGGGGCACACTCTTTGTCAGGTATTTTCTATCATAGGACCTGGGTTTCTCTTTAGGAATATTGCTGCCACCAGTGGAATCTAATCCACACATTTTTCTTTCTCTTGCTAAAGCAAGTTTAGCTTGAGCCAAGGCTATCTCTTACCTCTCTATCTGGAGTTGGACAGCCCTCATCCTGGCCCTATGCTCTTTCCTCTGGGGGTAAGTCATTCCCCTTTGAGATTCTCTTGAGACACTAGAAACATGAGAGTCCCCTGATGGAGACCTCACCCTTCTGTTGCCTGGGAGAATTAGGTTATGGGATCTGGGGAGGTGCTGGCCCTCTCCACTCCCTAGTAGGTCCAAGTTGGCTTGGCTAAGCCTCCCCACTGGGACCTGGTTACCCCTCTGACTCTGAGCAGGCTCATCTACCTCTGAGCCTTCTTCCTCCTCTTCCTCCTCTCCTTCTTCCTCTTCTGGAGTTATCTCATGCTCAAGGGGGTTCACTCCATCTCCTAAATCTAAGGGAGCCTGACTCGCCTTATCTAAGTCATCCTTTTCCAGGATGGCTATCAGGGAAGGAATGGTAGGGCCTCTGCCCTTCTTTAGCCCTCTTGCAGTGCACAAGGCACACAAGTCTTTGTGGCTAAGGTTGTCATATCTGGAAGTTGCCTTGGTAGGGTCAACTATCACAGGGGCAGAGCCTGAAGCTCTTCCTGTGTCAGACATGGCTGCTAGTGAGGTGTAAGTGGTGCACTTACCTACACTAAGTGTTTTCCTACTGTACCTTGCTAGTGAGTTGTAGTCAGGGTGTGCTAATCCCTTTAATCTACAACTACTAAGTTCAGTAGAACTTAATATGCTAAGCTTTTGATTTATATGTACCTAAGGTACTTGATGTGATCTTTCAATTTGATAAAAAGATTTCAATGGTAAAACAACAGCAAGCTCAAATCCGCACCGCTGCGCACCAATGTGAGAAGTTGGCCTGATATGTGATGTTTCCAATTCTGGAACCACCTTGTATCAGTCCAAACAATCCCTTATGGTGTCTGGTTGTAAATCAACCTTGTTAGACAAGCTATCCTAGGGGTAGCATGGACTAAGCAGCCTTAAAGGCTTAACTTAAGAGGTCGTGTTAAGCGAGCTGTTTTACCACATACAATCCTGTAATACCAAATGAAAGGACACCACACAAGTATATATTATAAAAATATATGTGTTTATTTCTAAATTAATCCCCAGTACTCTTTATGAGCAAGGGGGCACAAGCGTTAAATCAAAAGCACAGTATAACATATAAAGTTGCACAATTATGGATGAGGGCGGGTGGCCACTCAAACCATATATTAAAAAAGTGGTATACGAGATACCAATCGAACAGTGGTTAGGCCTAGGGCCTAGAGAATCGCTGGGAGCAGTCAGGACTAGCAATGCTGAAGTCGGGAGAAGCCAGCGGGATTCGGGTGCAGCACGTAAAGTGCGGCTTGCACCAATGCAATGTCAATGGTGCGTAAAAGTTACACAAAGTTAGTTTAAAGATACTTCCGCTGAACCTAGAGGAACAAAACTTAAGACACAGACCCTAGAGGTGTGTACCAGTGTTGGGACACTGGCGTTGCAATGTTACCTCACCCACAGGAAGTGGGTGCACAGGGTCGAAGTGGCGTCGGGTTTTGACACGCAGGTTCTTGGTGCTTGGAGCTGGAGAAGCTGCAGGCGATGGGAAGCAGAAGTGTCCGGTGTGATTCAAGGGTGGATCGAAGTCGAGATGAATCTGAAAGCAGAGGGGACAGAGTCTGGGTCACTCAGCAGTGACCAGGGTGGAACCAGGAAGGAACCAGGCAATGTCGGGCGCAATCAGATGGTTGTCATGAGGCTTCTCTCCGCTGTCACGTGGGCTCTGGGGCATCTGCGACGTCCAGGAGCAGGTCACGATCTGTCCCACGCAGGCTCTCGCCGTCAGCACTGTCGGCTTCAAGATTGCAGCAAACAGCACTTGGCAAAAGCAATCCACGCGGAACCGGGAGATTGCTTCTCACTCAGACCAGGAGGGTCAGAGTGGGGGCTCCTTCTCACAGGAGCTGGTGCAGATCTGGAGCAACCAGAAAAGCAAGTCGTTTTCAAGTTTTCGTCAGCACAGGGGCCACAAGCCAGCTGGCAAGTGACCGGGCCAACGCATCGAGCCAACACAAGCAGAAGGGCCCCACGCAGCACTCGTCGAGTGTGGAGGGGGTAGCTTTGGTGCAAGTGTAGCTCAGGGTTGGGGCTTTTCAAACCCCGGAGTACAGCTTTGGGGGTCACTCGTGGGCTGCACGGTCAGCATCTCGTGGCCTTTTCAAGATGGCATGCCCCACGCTTCCGGTCACCTCCACGGGTCTCAGCTCTGCAGGGACTGTGGATCGGGCTGGGGAAGGCAGGCAAGCTTGATCTCGTCGATCTCTGTCGCTCGAGTTCCAGCGGGAACTGCAACAAAGCAAGGGTCGAGGTGCTGGTTGGTACCTGTTTGCACAGGGTGGTCACTCCTTGACCCCAAGGGAGATTCTTCAGTCTTCTACGTTGAGTAGGATGTCGAAGGGTCCAGAATTTGTTTCTTATGTTTCTTCAGGATGATCTGCGTTGCATTGGCACTGCTCCCACTCTTATTCCAATCTGAGGGGTGGATCTCCTGCTAGGCCCCTCCCTATGGGTGGGACCAGGAAGGGGGGCGGTTACACCCCCTTTCCTTTGTCCAGGTCACACTGGAGCTGGGGCTGGTGTGCCCCAGAACCGGTTTGACCGGATTATGCAAGGGGAAGGCTTTTGCTCCCCCGGCACTGTCTGGTTTCTTTCAAACCTCCCTGCTACAATCCACTATCTCCTGTCTGGGGTGGAGTGACACCTCCCTGCGACAGGAAAGCCTTTGTCCAGGCCTCCTCTGCTGAGTTTTGGTCAGCAGCAGGAGGTCAGACATGTGTCTGTGGCAGAAGCATCCATTTTGTGGATCTGAGGCTCTTTAAAAAATTCAACCGCGTTTTAGCAAAAGTAACATGTCGTCCCCTCTAGAGGGGTGGAATGCTACCCCCGTTGCTGGAACTGGCGAGGGGGTAGTATTCCAATTCGTATGACACCTTACACAACATGTTTTGATAAAGCCAAACCAAAGTTGACATATAACCACGAGGATTATGATGCACTTAAGAGTATATGGTTTGGCATTATCCCGGAACAGCTAAGGGAATTGATCCCGACAGCTGCAGACAGGCTCAGCTCATGCTAGAGCACCATCTCACATTAAACCACGCACTCTGCCTTCAGGATTGTTAAGGCCTGCCATAGGAGTGGCTCACAGGTTTATATGTGTCCAGATAGGTTTAGATATAGGCATACTATATCTAAGCAAGGGGTGATTACACCACCTTGCCCCAGCTGAGTGATCAGCCAGTTGTGTCAATTTTAGATAGCCAGCCAGGGGTGGCAAAAGATATGCTTCAGCCCCTGGTAGGCCTTGGATGCACCTATAGTGCTCTGTACAGGGGCTGACAAGGTGACCCAAGCCAATCTAGTTATGCACCTAGGGTACATGGAATCCATTTTACAGAGAGAGCAGATAGCCTGGGGCCCTGATTAGCAGGGAACCAGGCCAACTAAGTCGAAAACCATCTAAACACAAGGCAAAAAATCTGGGGTAACCATAGTCAGTTAGCCACCTTCCTACAAAGCGGTTGTTGAAAAACTGAATCCCTTCTTGTCTGAGCCAGGGAAGCTGATCACTTCCTATTCAGTCAAGAAAGTTTCCAGTGACCTCTGAGCTAGCTGGTAGAAACCCAATTAAGTCTAACATAGTCAGTAGAGACCGAGGAGACCGCACTCCTACGTCTACACTGCTGTTTATGGTATTTCAATGCCCAGAGCCTATAGGGAAAATAGGAACTACACTACAACCTTAAGGGAGTAATCGTGACTGCATGGAACTGTTTAGCAGCTAAAGAAAGTTGTTTTTATTCTTTAGATGATAGGGAGAAGGTGCCAAGGCTTCCTAAAGGGAGAGCCATTTGCAGGGCTTTAGCATGGTTCAGCAGGACATTCTGATAAAGATATTTGGCCTCTATGATCAGATTCACGTCTTACCCTGCTAGTGGATTCTAAAACTAAAATGCTGAATATGTCCAAATGTAAAACATCAGCCTCGGCGAGGTGGAAAATCTATCCCTGCAGTGAAGTATCCCATTTTGAAGGACCTCAGTGGTTTGAGCTGTAGACCCTGCTACACTGGAAGACTGCACTCCAAAAAGCAGTGCCAAGGTAAAGATATACATTGGCTGAGCTCTGTGAACTGCGTGCATTTAAGCACCTCTCTTCGAAATTGCCTACTGACTTTACCACAGCTATCACAAGTTGTTCACTGATGACTGCACTGGGATCCAGCCAGATTGTGTTTATTAAGTTGGTAAGGTTACCCCTTCTCACTTTAATAACCAGGTTTCTGGCAGCCAGTATGGCAATGCTGAACAGAAACATTCAGCAACAAAAAACACTCAATAAAGTACATTATCACAAAATTTATCAAGGAAGTTGTGTTTTTCACAAAAAGGCTTAGGTTGAAAAAGATTCGGGCAATGAAGCAGGTATATTTTGGAGGCTTCTATATTATCTAGATTTCCACAGGGAACATGCATTTTTGTTTTTTGTGATTATGACTTAAATTCTATCACACACTTGTGTTTCTTTATTGGATTGGGTTTTCACTTCTAAAATGACATAATATGGAATATTGCAAGTAATTGGATTGTTGGTTGACTGGGGTGGGAGTACTGGTCAAGCAGCAACCACAATCCATGTCAGGGTGAGGCACAAGACAACCCTACATTAACCTGTGCTCAACCCTCTAGTAGCTTAGCACAGAGCAGTCAGTCATAACTTATAAGCAATGTGTAAAGTATGTGTGCAACACCTCAAACAATAATAAAGGGAAATACACCACACAAAAAAGATCCCATACCAAGGCAAATAGAACATCCTTTAATAAAATAAAAAAGACCAAAATGACAAAATTCATATCCGTAGAACTGGAGATATGCAATTTTAGAGATTTCAGTGAAAGTAGTGCCAAAAAGCACAAAAGGAATTCTTTAGAAACAATGTTGAGATCAGCTAGACAATTTTTATTGTTTCACACAGGTTCCTTTAGGTATATTGACAGTTTGACATTTAAAAAAATAGAGAGAGAATTTGACACTGTTATATCGCAACAAGGGATGGCATTGATGCAGTATATATTTGATTTGTCATTGGCCAGCACTACTAAAGAACAGCCTACCACATATACTGGAAAGGTACTGCATGTCTTAGCTGCCAGGGGACACAAGTTTTATTTTGATAATATACAAATTTGTTCAACAAGTGGGGTTCTACTTGTGACACCATTTGTCGACAGACAGACAAAACTGGAGAAAGAGCACATAAAATACATTTTGGCAGTGCCACCTTCAATCACACAAAAACAGGTGCACACATTTTTAGGAATGGTTTGTTACTACCAACACTGGATTTCAAATGTTTACTATTGGCAAAACCATTGTTGGCCCTTACCCACAGGGACACACTTGAGCCATGGCCTTGGACAGTAGACCATGAATGTAGCTTCTTTGCTATTTGGCAAGTTCTGTGTGAATATCTTGCTTAGGGGTTTAAGAATAGTGGGCGATATGTACAAACATATTTTTCCATAGACACAGAATGGATAAAACCCTTTATACATCTAGCCCAGTATTTATCTGCATGACTACTCTTCACCCTTTTTGTTTATGAGTCTGATAGGTGTACTCTTGCGGTATTCATCACGCAACGGGTGATTACAAAAGATCATGCACATATTTCTCTGCCACATTTGATGAAAATGCAATATTTTGAAGGCATCCATAATACCAACTCATGTTGAAAGTGCAAAATAACCCTTTGATATCATGAGTGCATTCACAGAACGGAGATGCAGACAAAATGTGTGATAGGCATGCAAGATACGTTATTTGATGATGCTGAAGGGGCGTTATGTCATGGTTGAATGTGTTTGTGCATGTAAAACACTGGAACATTTGTATTAGTGTGCACCAAGACCATATCTCTCAACTCCTCAACAGGGTAAAAGCTCTAGGGATGGCATATAATGTTGAGATCCAGAATACTACTAAACATCAAGTTGTTACCATCAGAGTACATTTCAGCTTGGAAAGGGAAGACAACTGACATGACTGTTTCACAGGGTTGATGTAACTGAGTTGTTATTGAGAACTATTTTGAACTACCTGACAACTACATAATCTATGACTTGTTATAGTTCTTTACTTCATTTACACACAGGAATCCATAGGCCATGAAGATTTATTTTCCTAACATTTTCTACCATTAAATAATTGTGTATTTATAAGATAGAAATCTATAACAGCCAGTTTAGTAGGCTTGTTATTTTGTCTGATCACAATTTTATGAATAGGCAAAAAGTATGCTTCCTAATTCTGCATATATTTATTATTTTTCTTGCTTCAGTCTCACAAAATGAAAGTTAACGCTTTCATCATCTCCATCTATAACAGTCTTGCAATAAACTTTTAAAAAACTGTAATTGTTATGTTATCTAAATTTGCATTCAGGGTGACAAAGTTCATAGAGATGCATCGATTTTTACTTTAAATTAAACCAAATAATTCTTCATATTCTATTGGTGTAAGTTGTAGCCAGGAGTCTCCCCCCGCACCTCTGACTTGAGGGCCTCCCAGACAAAACCGATGAGAGCTGTCCCTCTATTAAAACAAAAAACTGCTAAACCCGCTTACGCATATGCTTTAAACATATTACATCTGCTAAAAGCTTCCTAACATATGTCCAGAATCTTTGAGGCCTGATTATACCTGATACAGGAATTTCTAAAACCAGCAGATCCGATAGAGCCCTAAGGAATAGCTCTATCTCAGCTTGAGCCAAACTAGAAAACTCAAATAAAAAAATCCACTGAACTAATTTGTTAATAGGAATTAGGTCAAATATAATGCCTGGGTCTGGGGCCTAGCGCTTAGACCACATATCTATAAGGCCATGATTCTTCACCTACCATTGCACTGCCCTATACATCCTAGGTTTCCTTCCAGAATATAGATCACTCCCCATTAAATTATCATACACATCCAGATTGATGTTAAAATCCCCATATAAGATGAGTGGGGCAGGCCAAGCAGGAAATTATATATTCATGTACTCAAAAATAACGTCATCTATATTAGAACCATATAATGAGCAAAGTGTAAACTGGTCAATGACAACCCTACACTCAGCTATTTCCCAGAACCAAGATTTATAAACTTTTACCTGCTTAGTAGCGCAATTATACGCTTTTGCTAATACTGCCACTCACCTTGAAGCTACCCCTTGTCGTGAACAGGCACAAAGGGAAAAGCCTTGATGATTGAATTATCCACGTTTATCCCTTGGGACATGTGTCTACTGGATACAAAAACGATCTGATGGCATAGCCTTCAATCCCAACGCAACTGTTGCTCTCTTGGCACTATCATTAAGGCTGCCGATATTCATAGAACATATCCGTAGTTTAATTCCTGCCCTTAGTTCCAACAAAGAAAGGTCTCCCCGATATTACCTCCATCAAACATGAAAGTTACCATAACACTGGATGTCACCCTAAAGGAAATCCACCACTTATGAATACCCACCAAAACAACAAAAAATCAGAAAAATTAAAATCCTGCAGCCCTAAGACCAAATAGCACCGCCGTTAGTACTGCTGCCCCAAAAAACAATATCTCCATAGTTGCTGCACAAACGTTTACATGTCTATCTGTCATGCTCGCTGTAACAATAAAACAGTAGATCCTGAGTATTCACCCTTCCCCCAACCCTTGAGCAGCCCACCCCCGCAGCCAAGTACCCCATCCCCATACACCTCTTCCAGACCACCCTCCCCCTGTCACCTAGTGTAACCTCATGGAGAAATACTGTCCCCCCTGCACCCCAATGAGCCAAATCCTTTTAATGCATAGCCGAACACCTTACAAAGACAGAAAACATTTCAAAACAGTCTTATACCATCCAAGAGTGATAGATTAGGCAAAAGCTTTAACCCAGCACAAAAATAATTCTATCCTAGACCCTGTAAGATTTCGGAAACAAAGAAATGGATTGTGTCATGCCAAATTAAAATAAGAAGGCCTGGGTCCTTTTTTCCCGGAAGGCTGTACCAATTGGCAAATACGCTTCCACCTTTCCACAGTGATGTGGCCAAACTCTGACTTACGAAAGAAGATACAGCCATCAATTGATCATTTCCGGTCTGGAAGTGTCTTATCTAAAATGGTTTGGCGCAACAAAATATTGTAGAGGTAAATTAGTATTGCCTTGGTCTTCACAACCTCCTATGACTGTCGAAAATTCTGCCCAAATGGGAACCTATTCGCCCTCTAAACTTCTGCCATCCAGTTCCACTCAAAGAATTCCAGAAGGCTCCCTTGAACGCTCCAACAATAAACTTACATTCATCTTCCCCCTCCTTCACTTCGGAGATCCCCAGACCTCTTAAATTATTCCGTCTAAGGTCATTGTCAAAATCATTGCGTTTCCGATGGGTGTTCCCCCTTTGAGTCTCCACATTTTCCACTGCTTTCTTATAGCTAAAATTATTTTTCTCAGAAGATGAAATCCTAGTCCCAGCATCACCCATCCTTTCTGAAAACTCAGAACACGTTTTAGCAACATGCCGGCTTGCACCTTGCATTTTCAGACAAGCAGATTGAGTTCTGTGGCATTCTGTTAGTGTCTCCTCAGGGTACGCCATTTTACTTTAAAAGTGTACCTCGATTGACGCAGCTTCTTGGGAATTAGAAATACCCCCTGCACCAGTGTAAGGACCCTCAAAATGAGGAGGCACAGAGTAGTCCCTAATTAGTTCCTTTGCACCCTCTAGCACCTCCTTCTTCTGTGCCAGTAGCATCCATAGATGGAGACCTACGTCCCTCCTCCAAACTGCATTTATCACTTGGGCCACTACCAACTGAGTTAGCTCTAGAACGTTCTCCAGATAAGTGTCGGTTCATATCATCTGTGCAATCTGAATGATCAGAGAACACGAAGAAGTGATTGCCTGTCTCCAGATCTATATGTGCCTTAGTCTGAGTACCATTAGGAAGGGGCAAGCATAGTGTGAGATCTTCAACTGGTCGATTGGCTGATTCACTCTCCATGACAGATATCAGTGTCTCCTGAGGCCGAGACCCCTCACTCCCACTCTCACTCATAATAGCCCCAAGAGCCACAATGACCGGCAATGCCATAGTCACTACCAGCTATGTAGCAGAATGTAGTGCATAGAGAGTATCCTTGCCTATCAAGGCAACACTTGGGGATCTCTGTTGGTTACTTGCTTGGAGGGTAAGTCTGTACTCTCTGACTACTGCTAAGCCACCACCTTAGATTTATTCTTATTACGCTGCGCATCCAGGTAAAACAGGAAGCCAGAGGCTGCACCTGAAGGGACAGGAGGTACTGAGGTTGCAAGTGGTGTTAGACTCGGCCATGTCTCAGAATCAGTCAGTTGTGCTGGCTTTTTAAAAGTCTGCCACAGAGGCCACTAAGCTCAGAGCAGAGGATGTCTTAAGGAGACCCGAGCCCAGAACCCTTGTCTCCAGGTTTGGATTGTCACTTATCTATTTCGTCGAGGCTGCAGCTAGCTCTCATCGCCAAAGGATCTGTTCTATTCTGGCTGCTGCATAAGCGGAACTCCCCCTGGTCTTCGTGCCTCTAGCAATCTTCAGCAACATTCTCCTTGGATCCAGAACACAGCAGCCCCAGGTTCCGGATGCTGGTCATGCCACCCAAACAGCCAGCTGAGCCACCAGCCGTCTCCAGGTATATTGCGGCAAAATCCTCATTTATCCTTGATGTATCATTAATCCTCGACGTGTTTATAATTGTACGCTATTTGCCATGAGCATGGAAGGTAAGAGCCACTAGAAAATAAAAGGAGGTGATGGAAATCTTAGGTGCAGATTTTCTGTACTTTTACATGACTTAATGAGGTGAAAATTAGTTTTAGAATAAGTTAAGCAGTAACATAAATGACCCATGTTGTAAATATAACAGATTGCAAATACATTTAGAGGGATAAAACTTGCTGCCAATGTATAAACAGATGAATATTTCACGGATTCAGCTGGCTTATCAAGCACCAGAAAATAATAGTGGCATCATATTTAAACTGATTAAAGGATATGCTTATGTAAGCATTTTACCATTTCCAGAGGGATGAAGATATGACATTTTAGTATGCATAATACCTCAGTCACAAGAGTCAAAAGCACAATTTAACAAGTAGCATTATTATAAGAACCAAAATAGTATGACTTATAAGTTAACAACAGTATCTGTCATGAAGGATTTTCTTCACTGGGAAAATTTATTTTCCAGGGAAGAAGAAAAATAATATCAAATAAAAAAATACTATTTCTCATCAGGGCTACCTTTCCATGATGCAAATTGGTGTACTTACGGACGAGTATATTAATTACAAAAAGCAGTACTCATATTCATAAGAATTGTTCTAATAAGAGACATTTCTGGCCTCTTGTTTGTAACATAGGTACTTATACAAGAGAAATAAAGAAAGATCTGACTAAGAAAGTACAAAGATAATGGTCTGAGACTGGCACACATTTGAATGAACGATGGATGGATGTAAGAGAAACACAGTACATGCTGCCAGACAAGTGTCTTTATCCAATGACAGTAACATTGGACAGCCTAGCACGCATCATTAGAGATGAATTTGTGAACTGTATGACCATGTCCTGGGTTAAAAAGAACATTAGAAAATATGCAACGGAGATATGTCAGAGTTGTATGGTGTGTAAAAGCTCTAGGTGTGAGCCAAAGTTATACTGTGCCTATCACCTAGAAGTAGCGGGCGCGTTGGGGAGGAAGATTGGCATGCTCAAAATGTAAGATTGCAAAATATGTGTAGAAACATAATTAACATGGATGGATACTTTGCTGATTGCACTTATGAGCATGAGAACCACCGTGATGCAAGACAAAAATTAAGTCCATGGAATAGTTACTGCCAGACCAATGACAGCTTGGGGGGTTACGGAAAGAGAAATGACAGCTATGTCACACAAACTGATGGGAGACTATTGTTTTGAAGCAGGGTCGGATTGGGATCACAAAGTGGCCCGGGCACTGATGAAAAAAGTGGCCCATGTTCAAGGGGCGTGGCATACATTTAAGGGACGTGGCCTACAGTTAAGGGGCGTGGCCCACATTCAAGGGGCGTGCCCTTTCATGAAACACTATTTGGTTACTCTTTGAGGTCTAATTCGTAGAGAAATAGTTAGTAAATTAAGCCTTTTAAAGCTTACAGAGCAAGTAACATTGGTAAAGACTAGGAGCACTGCAGGTCTGATAACTGAATACTTACATGCAGTCTTAACGCCCTGCACAAGGTCGTTATATACTCTTTCCCAATCAGCTAATCATCACATAAATCAGAAATCTAGTACAAAGTCAAGGAGAAAGGGTAAGACTGGAATCTCTGGGAACAGAACATGTAATAACAAAAGTAAGAATTCACAAATGAGGAAAAGGCAGTCTGGGGTGTAAAGAATGCTGAAAAAATGTATCTGTACAATCTAGTCATACATTTATTTCACAGACAGCAAGTGATGTCTATATACAAAAAACACAGTTTTATTCACATCTGTTGCTGCCTTCAAGTCTGGGCCATGAGAAGACTGAGGATTACTCAATTAACCATGAACATGATACAAAATCTGCAAAAAGGAATTCTAACCTGAACATGCTAGAAAAGTTCATTCTTCTGCACAGAGAAAGAAGTGCCAAGTTTGCAAATTTTGCTTAGGCCTCGAACAAGGCCTAGCATAGAATGAGGCTAAACAGCTCTCTTTTGAGAAATCACATTACACAAAGTCTTAGACATGTCCTGAAATCAACACACAAACATGTTGCCACATTTTGGCCTAGGACCTAAAATAGAGTGCAGTCAGACCTACACACTAAAAACTGACACTAACCAAAACTTACTAATTAATATTTTTGGCATATAGAGAAATATGCCCCTTGTCTGCATTTTGGATGAGGCCTTTAAAAATAAAGTTACATTATTAACTGGCACACAAATGAATCAGTAAATTGAGGAAGACTTACTGTACTGAGTCTAGTGCAGTATTTTCTGGACTCGGTGGGATGACAATTGAGGCACACTCGATGTAGCTTTGAGTACTGCTTTACTCAGCCTACTTTGGTCAGCCCTGTCGAGAGTGGGATGCCAAGGGGATTAGATGGCCCCTCTTGAGTTAGAGCTTGGCTTGGCAGTGTGGTGCATCTGGTTACAAGAGTAACCAAATAGAAAAGGCAGGGTGAACACTCTGTAGTTCTGTATGGGAGTGTCAGGACTAGGGTGACCAACTGGCATGGGTGCAAATTCAGGATGGGGAGTGTAAAAATTCAGGACAAAGGATTAAAATTCAGAACAAACCTTCTGGACAAAAGGTACGTTTTACAGACCCATCAGAGGAGGTTGCGCATTATTATGTAAGTAAGTAAATAGACAACCATTTAAGCACTAGTCAAAATAAGTTTATATCAGGTTGAACCAATCGTGTACTTCACGTTTTTTCAGTCTGCACGCAGCTTTAATCAACTGTGCAGGTCTTTTTGTGATATTTCATATGATAATAATCTATATATATGGTTACAGCACTGGGTTGTCCAGTCTGATATTTTGTTTACAATTCATGGTTTTGAGCAGGCATGTTTGGTGAGAGAAATGGTCGGGAAGATCTGCTTGGATAGTCATTGTGAGATGTAAAGTGGCAAACATAGGATGCCGCTAATCCAGATCCAAACATATTCAACCATTTGCAAACCTATCCATCATGTATTCTTCCATCCATCATTTCACTCACTCACCCATCCCTCCATCCACCCTTTTATTCATCCACCCATTATCCACCCATTCATCCACTCTTCCACCCATGCATCCATTCACTCATCCATCCATTTACCCTTTCACCCATCCAGCCACCCTTTCACTTACTCATCCATCCACCCAGTCATTCACCCTTAGACGCATTCACCCTTTCAGTCATCCACACATCCATCCTCACTTTTTCTCTCCATCCACCCTTTCACCCAATCCATCTCTTCACTCATCCACCTAGCCATTTGCCCTCTCACCCATCCAGCCATCCTTTCACGTTCTTATCCATCCACCCAGTCACTCATCCTTCCACCTATTCACCCTTTCAGCCATCCATTCTCCCTTTCTCTCTCCATCGACCCTTTCACTTAGCCATCCATCCTTCCTTCCATCCACCCAACTAGCCATCTACTCATCCACTCATGCATCCATCCATTGACCCTATCACTCATCCATCCTTTCAACCATCCATCCATCTCTTCTCTCATCCATCCTTTCACTCCTTCACTCATCTATCCAATCTTTTGCCCATGTACCCTCCCTTTCACTCACTCATCCATCCTTACGGCCACCCTTTCACACATCTGTTCATCCATTCACACTTTCACTTATCAATTAATCAATCCATCCATCATTTCACTCATCCATCCACCCATTCTCTCTCATCATCCATCCATTCACCCTTTCACTGATCCATCCAGCCATCCCTTCACTTACTCTCTCACCCACCTTTTCACAATCATTGTGAGCTGAGCCTTTGTACGCAGAGTTGCAGACAGAAGAGACTCATCAGGAACTCACCCCTAGCTGTAGTTCCTAAAGCAAAGGGAGGTGTTCAAGATGCCCCTGCACATAGTCAATCTGAAACCTTGGAAGTCATGAGTCATGCATGATGCACAGTGCCAGGCCCTGAGGTGTCTGTGACATGGTGTTGTTTCCAGGGCTTTAAGTGGGATGACAAAACTGAGGGGTCTCTCCAAAGGGGGTGTTCAATGTAATTATGGGCGTAGCTTAAAACACCTAAGCTACAAATCTGTGCTTAGCATAGTGTGCCGCCCGACTGGTATTTTGCTGCTTCTGTCATTGCGTTTAGATATATAATACAGAAAGTAATGTTACACCTACAACAAGCCAGAACTATAGGTTTTGTCAATGGTTGTTAGTTGCATAAAATAGAAAAGCTGCAACCATGACTTCCTTGAATGTAATATTGAAAATGCATCAGTTCTAAAATGATGATACCCAGAAAGAACTATAACCCTTTTTTTGTTAAACTTCTTGCACGGGGGGGGGGGGAGCTAAGGTGAAGATTGTGCGCTTTCAAAACATCACCTGGCCCCCACAGCCAGACCCATTCTTCCTCGCCCACTGTGCCCTGGTTGTGAGGGGCTGTGGGCGAGGTGTTAAGACTATCACTGTTTCTCCGGCGTCGTGGGCCCCAGGGGGGCCATGGTGAAAATGGCTCAAAAGGCCTGAGAAACACCTGGCCCCCAGGGAGGCCGATTCTTGTAAACAATCAACCCCTCCCCAGTGTGATTGCTTTGCAGGGCAGGGGGTGCAGTAGAGGCCACAGCTGATAATCACTGTATGGCGCACAGTGAAGCGCTTTCATTTCTGTCTCTGTCTCCGTGATGTGGGCCGTTTTTTTTCTCCCATTTCCCAGTCGACAGAGAGCAGACAGCAGAGAGTACTCTCTGTGGACTGGGAAAGGAGAGAAAAAAAACGGCCCACAGAGGGCACTGAAACAGCGGCCCTTTGGCCGATTCCCGAATGCCCGCAGTGCCAATCCGCCCCTGTTTTGAAGTGACTAAATGCCTTGCTTCTATTAACCAGCAGGTGAAGCTGGACTTTGCATTTTTAAGGTAGTGGGTACTGCTTCAAGAGATCCGACTGTCTCTGTCCCCGGTGGAAGGGACAATAGTAATCCCCGCTGGCTACATAAACTGCTGTCAAATGTGCCAACAACAGAAATTGAATTCATGAATGTCATCTGAAGAGGGTGCCGCTGCTAGCAGCACTGTCACTATCTGCCACGATCACAGTAGAAGAATTTCAGCAACACCACTCAACAAAAAGATAGCACCATACAATCTGAGATCACAGAGGAAGAAGAACAACTAAGAGACTTACTTGGATCACATTTTTTAGCTTACACAAGAGGAAGAGCAATCCATACGAGAAGGCACAGCCCTAACCCAGCCAACACTAGTAAAACCATCTACTCTTAAAAGAGAAAAGTGCGTACCTGTTCTTCAGTTACTGCAAATGGAATAAAGGCTGTAAATATTGAGGAAAATTATGAACAGACACTCGGAGAGATACTGAATGTGCTAGAGAAAAACAAAGACCTTGGAATTGGCCTAAATGTTACACGTTTAAATATTGACAAAATAAGAGATCAAAAGTAAAAGCTGCTAAAAGTCCATCGACTAGCTGGTAAGTGCTTGTACCTCTTCCAACCATTGTGATGGTGGAGAAAATGTACTCTCTTATCGACCCCTCCAATAGTTATTGGCAGATCAGACTTGTTGCATTCTCCAACGGATTGTACCCCAAGCAGCCCCCGTACCAACTACGTCTCCAGGCAAGACTGTGAAGGACCTACCACAGGTACTATTTCTGAATTCTGATGACCCTAGAGAGATAACTGTTGTTTATCTAGATAAACTGTCACTGGGCATGGTATCTAAAATGAAAGTGAGAGTGACTCCTCAGATGGGACTTCTGTGTGTGCCTTAGCCGCTGAAGGTCCCAACAAAGGACATTTATCCAAGAACTGCCCTACAGTGAGCACTTGCCGCTGTAGCTACCAGTAAGCGACACTTGCATTGCTCCCCTTAGGGCAAGTTGTGGCATATCCCTAGCAAACCCCCTTCAGGTCATTAGTGTGGCCTGGAGCAACCTCTGCCATAGTTCAAAATGGGGCATGGAACAGGCAAATCATGATCACTGATCTATCTGCATCCGTAATACAGAGGCCAGGCACCAAGAAAGAATTAACAAGGAGAATGTTGAAGAAAGTGTTCTGCATCCCACTTGTTTTTGCTTTGGTAACTGTATTAGCCATCAATGCTATTTATATATATGAAATGTATTATTCACCTGTACAGAGCCCCAAGAGTAGAAAAACGGGTTCAGACGTGCATGCCCATCACCCAAAAGATTATCATGAGAATGTGGCATTACAGACTATGAATGCCTATCATAGGGAAATGAATGTCTCTAACTGTCGGATGTATTTAAAAATGCCAGAGACAGTAGAAAAACAAATGCCTTTCTTACATCTACCTTTGCCATACAATAAATCATGTGTTATTATATATGTAATGTTTTTTACCAGGGCCCAGGAAGAGAGCAAGTTGACCTACAGTAGAGATGTAGGACACAGGTTTAATTCCCTCTGGATGTAGGAATCACTTAAAGAGGCCACTTGAGGATGCGGAGGAGGACTCAGCCTATGCATCTTTGTTAAATGTTACTATCATGTCCAGGAAACCTAGGAACTTCCTTTTGCAGCACAAAAACTTAGAGGTAAAAGACATGAATACTCCATATCTTACATTGACAGATAACACTAAGAACCCACTTAGCGCCATACCCCTTGGCCCCCTTACACCCCACCAAGGAGGTAAGGTTATTACTTATACCAGCAATCATTTGAGGGGCATAAGGAACACCATGGGAGGCTCGCGTTGTCCCCACTTTAATGCAGACTTTTTAATTAACCTACAAACCGTACAATGCTCAAACTGTACGTATAATTTGACACTCCAGTTTCCTCAACAGATACAACATTTTCCCCAAAGAAACACCAAGGCCAAACTTACCCAGTGTGCGCTTATCAATGCTCGCTCACTTACAAAACATAAAGAGGATATCTTTGAATTCATACTAAGCCAAGACTTATACCTCCTCTTTATAACAGAAACTTGGACAGATCAATCATCCGGTCCCGATCTCTGTACAGCAGTCCTGGATGGATATTATGTGGTCAGGCAGGATAGACCCCCAGGGAAAAGAGGAGGCGTTATTGCTATTGTATATAGAAAAAACCTGGTTACAAGGATAGAACCAATCGACCTTGATTCAGCTGAAGCACTAACTTTCTACATTAGGCTCTCCCCCGCGCAATCCTTCAAAGGTACTCTTATTTACCGTCCACCCTCCCCTCGAACCCCCTTTCTAGCATCCCTTAGTACCTTACTAGAGCCCATAGCAGCCAACCCATTTTACACTATATATGCGATTTCAATTTTCATTTAGAATATCTCAATGACAGAGATTCTTCAACATTAGTCTCTGACCTTTCCTCAGCAGGTCTCAAATTACTGATTACCGCCCCTTCCCACCAGGCTGGTCATACACTGGATGGCCTTTTTTCTAATAATCCTTACATCACCTCACCTTCAGTAAAACCACTAACATGGACAGACCACACTGCATTAATGTTCACCATTATAACCAGAAATGTTAAAAACTCATACACGACAAATCGCTCTTATATACAATTTAGAGACTGGAAGAACTTGGATGACCTAACTTTACAGTCTACCCTGCTCTCTACTCAACCAGGGGATACAATAGATCCCCACATTGCTTTAGAAAATTACACTGTCTGGCTCAATAATGCCTTCAATTCGTTAGCTCCTGCAAAAAACATGCTGCCTAATCGCAACACACCTTCCGCTCCTTGGTTTTCTGAAACCCTTAGATTGGAAAGGCAATGTTGTTGAAATTTAAAAAGACGTTGGCGTAAACTCTATAATAACAACGATAGAGATGCTCACAAAAAAGCTTTGGCCATTTACAGAACGCTATTAACCACAGAAAAACAAAAATATTATCTGGAGCAAATAGAGTCAGCCAAAATTCCACTAAACAACTTTATCAAGTTGTCTCGAATTTGTCCACCCCACCAATGTGTACTACCATAGAACCATCTCAAAATCTGTGTAATGAACTGGCAGATTTTTTCAAACTCAAGGTTAATGACATCTTCTCCAACTTTTCTACAAAGACAACTTCAGAACCCACCAGTCCCAATACAAATTATCCCCCAACTTCTTAAGCTTTGTGCGAATTTACTCAAATCACCCCTACACAGATAAAGGAAATTATGACAACCATCAAATCGGGATCACCACTGGATACATGTCCACCTTTGATCATCAAGCCAGTGACTAACTTGATAGCTCCCATTCTAACAAACATCTGCAACGCTATGTATTGCTCAGGCTCCTATCCTTTGGTCTGGAAGAAAGCAATCATCAAACCCTTACTGAAAAAACCAAGTCTGGATCCCTCAGAATCCAAGAGTTATCGACCCATCGCATCCCTCCCCTTCCCGTCAAAAATGTTCGAAAAAATTATGAATCATCAGCTGGCCAATTACATCGATCAGAATAATCTTCTTGATGATACCCAATTCAGATTCAGGAAGGGTCATGGGACTGAAACTGCCCTGATAAAGGCAGCAGATGAGGTCAGAGTGATTATGGACCAAGGAGGCGCAGCAATTCTGATATTATTGGACCTGTCTGCGGCCTTCGCACGGTCGATCATAACATCTTGATCGACCGTGTAGGAAAGATTGGCATTCAGGACAAAGCCAAATCACTGCTGACTTATTTTCTGTCTGGCCGTGAGCAGTCAGTTAAACTGGGTGACTTCTTCTCCCCTGTTTTCACCTTACCGTGTGGTGTTCGCCAGGGATCCTAATTAAGTCTGACGCTATTCAACATCTATGTGTCGGTACTGGCTGTTCATAACAACGGAGGAGCAGTTGCGGCCAACTTTCAGGATGGTATGATGGCCATCAGTTCCTGGATGGATCACAATTGTTTAAAATTAAAATCAGACAAGACGGAGGTCATGATCTTTGGTAGCCTGACCCCGTCTTGGTCTCCAGCATGGGGGCCTTCTGATCTAGGCCTTCCCCCGACACCGGTTAATAAAGTCAGGAACCTAGGGGTTTTATTTGACAGTAAACTGTCATTTGTAAGCCATGCCAATGCGGTAGTCTCAGCATCTTTCTATACTTTGAGGATGGTCAAGAAACTACTGCCGTTTCTTCCAGCCAGCGCGGGCAAGACCTTGATGTGTACTCTAGTTCTATCTAAGGTTGACTACTGTAATGGATTATTACTAAATGCCCAAGAGCAAGTCCTAAATAAGTTGCAACTCGTCCAAAACGCTGCTGCCAGAATCCTGACCGATACTCCAAAATTCTCGTCCATCTCCCCGATTATCCGACAACTTCACTGGCTCCCGGTTAGGAGCCGCACCAAATTTAAGGCGCTATGTATCACCTATAAGGCCAGGAATAACATAGGGCCAGAATTTTTAAAGAAAGCCTTGTCAGCTTACACTCCCAAAAGAGCCTTGCGCTCATCCACAGCTAATCTGCTTCCAATTCCTCGCACAAAAAAAGTGAACTGGGGGGACAGACGCTTTACAGTCGCTGTCTCCAGGCTATGGAATACGGTCCCCCTCCATATAAAATCCAGTCCTTCTCTGATGACGTTTCAGAGACAATTAAAAACATGGCTTTTTAATCAGTAAGAACTTGACCTCTCTATGCACTTGATCTGAACAGCGCCTAGAGTAGACACCTTAGGGTACCTGCGCACTATATAAATTGTATAAATAAATAAATAAAATAAGGGAACACTTTGCATACAAGCTAAAGGATCACGAACAAAAATGTGCGATAGTAGTAAGTAACTGAGCTTATAAAGCGCCTAGTTACACTAGCCAGTGTGTCCCCGCGTTGTACCGCTGAGGAACCCATCCGGGCTTGTTCCTGTGAGGCGCCCACTCCTGGGCACCCCAAGGTGAAGCTAGGCATCCTTAGCGATTAGGGCCGGTGTGGAGATTAAGCAAGCTATTGCCCAGAGTTGCAGAGTGGAATTCATGATTAGAGTAGGCACCGTGGTCAGAATTATCGGGTCCGCGGACATTGAGCCCTAGACCATGCCGCGACGGGAATTGAACCCTGGTCCCAGGTCAGATCTCTGCATCAGGGTCTGCCGCTCTAACCAGTGAGCCACACTTCTCCACGTGTTTCGAAAGCTCAATTTTTACTTTCCAATGATTCTTGGTTTAGCATACCTTTGTATGCTGGGAATTAAAGTTATTGGATATGTGGGTTGAAAGTCTATTCTTGGTTACCTCTAAATTGGGCAGGTACTTGCTCCCTTGGACTAGTATTTCCATATATCCGGCACCATCCCACAGAACATGTCCACAAACATAGACTACACAATAGTCTGGCAAGAGGAAGAATGTGATTGGGCCAGAAAGATACCTCGGACCATGAGACAAGGGATGTGGTGCTGGGCTATTCACACCAATAGGTGTAGCCATTAATTCTAGAAGGTTGCAGCAGTTAGGTTGCCTGTATGAAGCAACAATAAATGAGACAACTAGTGCATTAGAGAACATCACAGTAGAGGTGCTAGCAATCAGACAACTTGTACTCCAAAATCATATCATTTTAGACAAGCTCCTTGACGAAAAGGGAGGTGTCTGCCAAATGATTTAAACTGAATGCTGTACTTTTATACCCGATAATGCTCCAAATGTTTATAAGGTCATCGAAAATGTACATGACATCATGATTCAAGTGCATGATTTCACTGGACGAAAAATGTGGAAGGACATTTCTTCACTAGTTTGATCATGGGGATGGACCATTCTTAAATGGATAATAACAGTGATAACAGGGTTATTACTAGTCTTCTGCTGTGCATAGTTTCTTCCTGCATTCATCAGGTCCTGTTTTTCATCTCCTTTTGCTTCTCTATGGTCCAAAGCAGTTAACGTTTCCATGACCAATGCAATGGTAATGCAGGATGTTGTAATAGAGGAGCTGTATAAAATAGAAATTGATTGAGAAATGATGGTACTGATGTTTGAACAAAGGATCAAAGGGGTTTGTGTGAGTCATAGAGAACATATATAAGTGAAGCATCATTCAATCATTTTGAAACTGGTCCTCCATTATCAGTCTGTTTCAAGATTGCCTTTTTGAAAAGGGCTTGTGTTTTGTAAAAATCTTACTTGGAAACTTGTGAGTTTCTACTTTCTGATTGTCTTTTGTGAAAACACAGGTGCAGGCAACGCGTGGGCTGAGCCCAGATATGCAATCTTGGTAGAAATAGTGTTTTTGCTTTAACTAGGATCTTGAAGATTAAGAAAAGTGTGCAGTGGTATGAATAAATCATTCCTTGAACTTTGTTGGAACATTCTGAGACTGACCCTTCATTCACCATCTGCTTGGGGTTGTTTTTCCATCTGTTCCTTAGGCAGAAACTTGTGAGTTTTCACTTTCTGCGTGCAATTATCAGATTGCAGATGCAAGACATGAGTATGCCCACTCAACTAAAAGAGGTGTCTACCCCTTTTTGTGAACTGAAAGAAAGTAGATGATTTAGCTCTTAACATGTATTTCTATGAGTGACTTCTTCTTTATAAGACTCAATGTAACACTAGTAAGGCGGAACACTTGGCAAGTGATCACTGCGTGGGTGTTTCCGCTGAAGCTAGGGCAATAAACATTGTTCTTCATTATCTCCATGAGTGTGTATTGACTATTCGTGTCTTTCCATATGAACTGTACTTTTACAATTGCTCCCCTTCACTCGCTTGACAGTCTACAGCATTCATCTACCTTTCGGCTAATTGAAAATAAGATATACATACATATACTCATGAATTTGAAGCCATCACAATGTGACCCAAGAGAGACAAAGCAGTCTAGAGATTACAAATGCATGACTGTTTGTACTTTTAGGGGTCATTTTTACGTAAATCTTCTAAATTGCATATATCGGGTACTACTGATTGGATTTTTGTCATTTTCATATGAAATAATTAATTACAAATGTACTCTGCTTTAAATTGGGGTGAGGTTTTTCTGGTGTTGTGCTTTTACTTTATTACTGTTTGAAGTGCTGCATAAATACTTTAAACATTGCCTCTAAGTGAAGCCTGGCAGCGTTTGTGGCGAGCTACCACAGCGTAGAGCACAAGTTAATTTGAGGTTCGCTTGGGGTTCGCCCTGACAAGAATTGTGGTTGCTGCGTGGGTAGGGCTTAACACTCCCTTAACCAATGACCCAATTTCCTAGAAACACCATAAAAAAAGAGAATTATTTATGCTAGCGAATTAACCATCTGCCTCTTTAGAAACTCTAGCAGCCACTTACCAATCACAGTCTTGCTCAAAAAAGGACACCTCTTAGGAGATATTGGTCAATACCATACATTTTCTTTTTTAACCTAATGCTACACCACATAATCTGTCACTATTTTAATATTGAAAAATGTTTGCCACTTCACTGTGTAAATATGGCATGTTGTTTCAATAGTCATGGGCATCATATCTGCTTTACCTCTACCTCGATTATGTATTGTCAAACACACAATCTACATCAAGATTAAACTGTGGAGGTTCATGATTATCCCTGAACACAGCAAGGATAACTAAGGTTTGCCCATGAACATAAAACCTTCACCTATACCAAACTGTGAGCCAAACTTACAAAGCTTTTTAGGTACAGTTAGTTTGACAAAATGCATGATGAAGTTGTTGATTACACATGCACAACTGTGATGATATTCATTCATTTGGAAACTCAAAAAACTCAAAAAACAAAAATGCCGCTAGGGAAATCCTTGGGCTGGATATGCTCTACTCCCTATTAATAAAATTGCACGAAGGGCAGAGTCCTTTTTCTATGTACTAACTGTATATTTATTATTCCTGAATATCCCAAAGTTAAGTTTGTTGTTGTGGTCAATTCCCAAAGGCACCTATGAGTATGTGGAGTAGTACTCCAGTAACACGATTTCACACACACATAAATGTAATTATCTTTTTTTTATTTGTTTATTATAGTTTTTTCAATAAACATAGTATAATGCACAGTAATGTACTAAGCGATGTACCAATCCCCAACTTACCAACCCCTTCCCGCCCCCGGGAATGGCTAATGAAATTACTGAATTCAATTGAAGGAACATGAGCATCACACAATATCCACAATATGACATACTAAATAACCATGACGATGAATGTAGGAGCAGCAACAGGCAGGCCCATTTGCAGTACAGAGCAGCGGCTAATCAATTACAGCATTACAAATCAGGGTGGCTGAGCAAATATACAGCGAGCGTGCCCAATAACCTTTAGGCCGTAAAGATTTTGGAATTTCATCAGCGTAGGCCACCAACTGCTCCCTGCAATATACTAAGTCGTGAATCCATTTTTTCACAGTGGGAATAGTTTACGCTCCCCAGTTCAGTGCCACCAACCTCTTGGCCATCAGGGTCGAGACTTCAACAACGTGCCTATTGCAGGGCTTGAGACTTTTAACACTACCCAGGAGACACACATCCGGAGTACAACGCACAGGCTCCATAACAACATCAGTTAGCACCTTCATCACCCATGTCCAAACACACCAGCTCACACCCATGCCAGATGCAGAAAGTCGGCGTCTGCCTGTCCACACCTCACACAGTTAGCATCTTCCCGCAGCCAAACCTTACAAAGTTGCAATGGGTATAACACAATTGGTGCAAGAACTTCAAGTGAATCATACAGAGATTGCAGTTTGACATGAGGCGCCTAGTGAGTGCACAGCAGGTTTGCCACTGCTCTACCGTTAATGCGAGTCCCAGCCCCACATTCCACTTTAAGTAAGAGGGGTGTTCTCCAGGCTTATTTTCCCTTTGCGGAGCATTGTAGAGTCTGGTAATTAGGCCCTTTGTCTCCAACACAGCCAGCACTGCATGCAGTGCTCTCATCGGCACAGATTCAGCTGGGAAGGCCGGGTAGATATCCCTAATTGCTTGCCCCACCCAGACATCTACGAACCCTAGCATAAAGCTGCGACTCCGATTCCCTTGTATGTCTTGCAATGAACAAAATTGCCTTTTTTTATAGAAGTCCCCCAAAGTAGTAATGCCAACAGCCGCCAGTGCACGCAGTGCAAGTTTCTTCCGGGCTGCCAAGATATCTAGGTGTGCTGCCAGCGGCAGCGAAGGAGCATTCAGTGGGGAAGCTGGGACCTCTTGGCCAATGCCCTCCAGGCCCACGCTGTGCACAGTGCAGGATTTATTTTGGTTCTAAGCTCCTCCATCCCCCTGGAGAGGGCAACTGCCTGCAGCGACAATGGAAGCACTGCATCTACCTCTATTGCAGTATGGGGTTGAAAGCGCTGTGGAAAGTACCAATAGTGTGCAAACCACACCTGTGCGTGGAGATAATAGAGCCGTAGGTCAGGCGCCTCGAAGCCCCCGTTGTCAAAAGGCTGCACTAAGACATCCCAAATACATCTGCATTTCTCACCACCCCATAAGAACGTGAGCAGGGCAGACTGAAGTGTACTGAACAATGCAATGTTCAATCTAATCGGGACATTTACTTAAAAGTAAAGTAATTTGGGCAAGATAGTCATGTTTATCACCGCAATGCGATTGGCTAGCAAAAGAGGCAGGTAAGTCTATCTCTTCGTCTGCTCAATAATCCGTGTGATCACCCGACCATAATTCTCAGAGATCACCCGATCAGGATCTCTGTGCAGCCATACCCCTAGATACTTCACCAGATCCCAAGTCCACGCCAGCGGGAAGTCCATCTCTACCTCCGGAGTCCCAGCAGTGAGAGGAAACACGACAGACTTCACCCAATTAATACCCAGCCCAGAATACCTCTCAAACTTAATGTATTAATGATGAAGTGCAGGTTCCCTCGCATGCAACAGCATATCATCAGCATACAGCGAAGCATGCCGTTGCCGAAGTTTACAGGCTAACGGCTCTAATGCGAGTGCAAAAAGCATTGGTGACAAGGGGCAGCCCTGGCGCGTACCCCGCTCTATAGGGAAGGCTGAGGACACCAATCCATTAACACGCACTCATGCCAGAGGCTCAGTGTACAGCACCCTTATCCACTGCAGAAAAAACAGAGGAAGGCCCATTCTAGTGAAAACGGTAAACATAGTCTCACTGAAGGGAATCAAATGCCTTTGCTGCATGTAGTAACACAGCAACTGCCTGGAATGCCGGGTCAAAATAATGCAGTACAGAGAACACCGTATGCAAATTGTGAGCAGTAGCTCTAGCTGTCACGAAACCCGACTGATCAGGTAGGACCAGAAGAGGAACAAGAGGCTGAAGCCTGATGGCTGTCATTTTGGGGAATATCTTAGCATCTATATCAATATTAGAGAGAGGCCTTTAGGATTCACACCGGTTGGCAGCCTTATCAGGCTTCAGAAGTGTCACCAATACATTCTCTTTAAGGGAGGGCAGGAATGTTCCCTTTTCGTATGCCTCTGCATACATCTCCAGCAGCCGTGGGGCCAATTCATCTACATAAGCCTTATAAAATCCACTGTGAAGCACATGCAGCCTCTCAGCCTTGCATGTAGGGAGGGACATGATAGCTAACTTAACATTGAAGGGCTGTGTGATGTATTCCCTCTGTCTCTGAGATAACCACCCCAGTGTGACATCATCAAGATAGGAGTGTATCTCTGGCAGCGGCACTGTAGCTCCCCTTGCATATAAGTTAGTGCAGTACCTAATGATAATATCACTGACCTCGGGAGTTGTATAGTAAGCCACTCCATTCTCATCAAGCTGTTCAGTAATATGTGCCCGAAAACGAGGTGCCGCAAGCTTCTGGGCCAAAGACCTACCCGGGCGACCCCCCTCCCCATCAGAGCGAGCTAGACTGCACCTAGGCCTGTGCAACAGCTCTTGATCCACAGTTTCGTTATGTTCCGTAACCAGATCCATTATCGCAGCTAATCTAGTGTGGGAAAGGGACTTATCGTATTGTCATTCCAATGTAGAGATATCAGACGCCAGCTTATGAATCCTACGTTTAAGGTCCTGCAACACTTCAGCCTGCGCCCCCATGCAAGCGCCCCTAATCGTCACTTTAAATACGTCCCATAGTAATCCAGCACTGTCAACCAATTCATCATTTTCCCTAAAAAAATTACGGATTGGCATACCAATGGTCTGCTTAAAGAAGGGGTCCGTCAGTGATGATGGCTGTAGTCGCCATGTAAACGATGGATGCTCACATGTTGGAACCTGAAATTCAAGAAGCACCGGGGAATGATCAGAGAGTGACTAACCTTCATTGTCCAGGTGCAAACATTCTCAGTGACTAGCCAGAAATCTATGCGAGACCATGTCCCGTGCACCGAGGATACGAAGGTGCTTTGCTGGTCCCCGGGATGGCGAATGCGCCATACATCATGTATGTTTCCTGCATCCATGACCCACAATAACGTCTACGATGCCTGCTTGGGCCAAGCTGCACCTCTACTCATGCGGTCCGGTGCTCCATCTAAACATACGTTAAAATTGCCTTTCCAGAGGATCTCAGCCGAGGGGAACCAATCTACACGGTGCCTTAAAAAAGGAAGGGTCACCCACATTCTGTCCATAAACATTCACCAATATCCTCTAATTGATCATAAACCATCGGCACCCTTCCATGCTCATCCATTTCATTCCGCCAGGCGGTAAATGGGACTCCCTTCCTTACAAGAATCATTACCCCCGTGAGTAGGTAGAATACGAGGACGCTAAACGCACATGTGCCCACCTTGCACCCACATTGCGATGATTTGGTGAGATGTGTTTCTTGAAAACGCCACTTGCACATCCATCCTGTCTAAGTATGCTACCACTGCACTAATTTCTTTGGGGTATTCAGATCCCGCACATTCCAGGTCAAGCATTTTATTTTTCAACTCATACCACTTGCACCATGATACATTCCCAAGGAAAATATATACTTCCGCTCTTCTGATTGCCATGTGGTGCTGCATCTCCACAACCTGCATCAAATGAAAAAATATCGCCATTGCCTTCCTCTCAACCACAATCCCTCCAACCCCCTATCCACTTCAGCCTCCTCAACATGCAAAAGCCATCCCACAATGATACAGAATACCCAAACCAAAAACAAACAAAGAAGAGAATTTTGTTTGTTGGGAACACCCTTTTGAGGGGGACGTCAGAGCGCTCCTAACCTCTCATCTAGGAGGAGGCAGCTGAGCACGTCTAGGGACTATGCCACAAATAACCATTCTGGGACCTCCCAGCGTTTTTACCATTATGAACTTCTTAAAACTCTGTAAAACACCAGAGACTTGCCTGTTCTGTCGCCATCGGGCGGAGCTGTGAGGGGAACGGCGGTAGCTGAGCAGACGCCGGGAGCGGCAAACCACAATCCCCAGCAGCCAGTGGGGCGGCAGCGCGCTCGTGACGCGCAGAGAGCGCCCGGAGGCGCCTGTAAAAGGCTGACCCCTCGGGAGCCCAGGGGGGAACACCAGAGACTTGCCTGTTCTGTCGCCATCGGGCGGAGCCGTGAGGGGAACGGCGGTAGCTGAGCAGACGCCGGGAGCGGCGAACCACAATCCCCAGCAGCCAGTGGGGCGGCAGCGCGCTCGTGACGCGCAGAGAGCGCCCGGAGGCGCCTGTAAAAGGCTGACCCCTCGGGAGCCAAGGGGGAAACACCAGAGACTTGCCTGTTCTGTCGCCATCGGGCAGAGCCGTGAGGGGAACGGCGGTAGCTGAGCAGACGCCGGGAGCGGCGAACCACAATCCCCAGCAGCCAGTGGGGCGGCAGCGCGCTCGTGACGCGCAGAGAGCGCCCGGAGGCGCCTGTAAAAGGCTGACCCCTCGGGAGCCCAGGGGGGAACACCAGAGACTTGCCTGTTCTGTCGCCATCGGGCGGAGCCGTGAGGGGAACGGCGGTAGCTGAGCAGACGCCGGGAGCGGCGAACCACAATCCCCAGCAGCCAGTGGGGCGGCAGCGCGCTCGTGACGCGCAGAGAGCGCCCGGAGGCGCCTGTAAAAGGCTGACACCCCCTCTCGCCCCGCGAATCGCGGGCGGGAGCGACCGGGAGAAGCCTGGGACAAGGGCGGGGCCGTCTGTGGCCGTCAGGGGACGACAGGGGACGGGACGGGCATCCCCTCTTCGATCTGCACTCCGGAAATGGGTAAGCGCAAACTACAAACATCCAGCAATGGGGGTACAGATAACCACATCGATGCTAGGCATTTTCCCCTGCTGTGCTGGGGAAGATCCAAAATAATAGTTTCATGACGAGCTCAGCTCGTCATCAGTGTACCAGCAGTACACTGCATGACGAGCTGAGCTCGTCATGAGTGTCGAAGGTGTTAAAGCTAAAATTGCGCGAAAAGCACCTGCATCATCTAACATAATGACATTCCTGACATCAGCTGTGGGCAAATTGAATCAGGAAATTGCTGACAAAGAACGTGAATTAGGTTTGGACCCAATATCTTTGGATAGCCAACTATTGCCTACACTGACTAGACTACCTATCCCTTTTGATAAGGTAATTCTGATTGAAAATGCACCCATTACTAGGCAACAAGACACAGCCAACGCACCGGAACAAGAGGGTCAAGTGAACTATAGTCAAGTCCCTCAGCAACCCATACATGACTGTACTCAGGAGCCTGAACCTCAGACTACCAAGCGCTCCAAACGGACCCTATATAAATCAAAGGCTCACGGCGCACTGTGTCGAAAGCAACAAAGAACCCCATTGAGTGCCCTGGAAATCTCTATTAAGGACATGGTGGAGAAGGTCCTTGTAGACAAACTTGAAGGGGTACTCATACAAATCTCCACTGACATTATAGACACACTTAAGGAATGTGTTACCGAAATTCTGGGGAAATGTGATAGGATTAATGAATACATAACATCTTTTGAGAAAGATTCTCGGGGCCCATTATCCAAAACCACATCACAGCCTTTTCCTAACCAACAGAGACAACCCCAATCCCCTATGGAGCAGGGGAATACTGTATCAACATGTCCTCTGATTCCATCTGCCCCACCACTAGCGTCTAATGGTTGTGGCACTAGGCAAATGGATAGTAAATCTACAACTAAGGTACATTTGGCACTCAAACCATGTCCACCTCAGGCTAAACCTATGGTACCCCTTTCAGATGAGCATAACTCAGCAGGGCCTAGGAGACAGCGCCCCAGACCTCCAGTTCACCTCCCCCCGGAAGCTACACCCTAAGTTGCTGTTCTGGTGAATGTACCTGTATTAAAACCAGGGGAATTTGAGTCAAATGGTACACAGCTGGCTAATATTAAGACATGGTGTGATGCTAATTGTACTGGCCCGAATAATATCTCTGAGTGCATCCAGACAGGTAGACGGGTGGATTGGGTGGGATATTCAAAGAAAAAATTTTCTGGTGACTGTATGATTGTCAACTTCAATAGACCCCATGAGGCCTCCCGTTTATTTTGGGATGCTACAGAGGTCAAATAAGACATGATTAGAGCGGTCCCTCTAGGTTTCTTCTACCCTCCACCCGTGCCACCCAAGATGCTTCCTGGAAGGGTTACCCACAATGTCACTCCAACTAAAATTCCCTGCACTAGCTCTTGGGCGACACAAACAACTGGCATGCTACCTAAAACCCATGATAATCAGGAATGCGAAGCAAGAAGTAGTCTGGTGCTAACAAATAGGTTTTCTGCTCTATCTAATTTAGAGGAAATCGATTGACTGACTCCTTGTGACAATACTTGCAGCCAACTATTGCCCACACCCACTACTAGAGAGGAAAAGGGTATTGTTGTTAAATTAATGAGCTGGAATATCGCAGGACTCCGCTCGAAAAGGGATGACACAAGATGGCTGGATTTATTAAAAGAATATGATGTGGTAGCTTTACAGGAAACGTGGGATAGGGATTGCGATTTCTGGTTAGATGGGTACACATCCTATTTCTTAGCAGCACAGACTTCGAACTCAGGCCGTAATAAAGGAGGGTTGCAGTTTTTTATATCAGTTAAAATGAATGGTACTGCGAAGGTATTACACACATTATCCCAAAACTATTTAGTTCTGGAAGTCACAATGACTAATAAATCTAAATGTGTTTATATCAATTTTTATAATGCCACCCAAAGTACAGGTGCCAATGAAAATGTCAATTCTTTGAATGAGTTCATGTATAATTTTAAAGAGAGTCAAACCACTTCGGTATATTTCATACTGATGGGAGATTTTAATGTACATTTATGTCAACAGAATTGCCAGTTAAGAGATACTGTAAATACAGATATGTTCCCACTCCCACACTTTGAACATTCTGTAAAAGGGGCTGCTCTAGAAGAACTTCTTTTAGAGAATGAATTATTTGAACCGGAGTTTTTTGATAGTAATGAAAGGGTCCCAACCTACAGTGCTAGGGATAGCAACACTATTATCGATTATATATTCATTTCTCCGGCTATGTTACATAATGTTATTTTTTATAATGCTATACACACTACATTTAGTGATCATAATCCGGTTGTGTTGAAAGTAGAGGATAACAACCTGTTTTTATTTAATAAAACTTCTGAAGCAGATTTTTCTGCAGATGTAATTCCAAAGGACCAGGGGAGACATGTGAAATGGAGCAAAGTTATCCCAGAGGATTTCTTTCACTCCCTAAATGAGAAAGTGGGTAAGGATATTAACGTCTGTAGGGAACCACTTAAATTTGAGGGGAATATTATTGGGTCTTTTGAATCTGTCTGCTGTCAGGTAGCAGATGATCTAAAATGTAAAACGAAAAAGAGAGAGAAAAAGGTAGAGGGGTGGTTTAATAATGAATGCTCCAAATCACATCGAGAATTACACAAAGCTTTGAAAATGGTACCCCGAGACAGATCTGAGGTGGCTAGGCTTAGGAAACAGTATAATCTGGATATTCAAAAGAGAAAAAAGGAAATAAAGAGACAGGCTTGGGATGATTTGTATGAGAAGGCTACCCTGAGGGATAGCGCAAAATTCTAGACCATTGTTAATACCCCCTTGTTTAATGGGAAAGAAAATGCGCCACTAGAGGTAAATATCCCTGAGCAGGACTGGCTGGATCATTTCCAAAGGATTTATGGCAGTAATCTTGATCTAGGACCAACAGACCCAATATCGATTGATACACATGACAGTTTACCAAGTTTTACTATTAAAGAGGTACAGAAGGGAATTGAGGATATGGCAGCACAGAAAGCCCCCGGCCCAGATGGCGTACCCGCCGACATGTTTAAAGCAAACTCGGCCATGTGGTCAGTTGTACTCACAAATGTCTTTAATGTAGTCAGTATAGACAAGACAAGACCCCCAACTACATGGTCACAATCTGTCATTATCCCCATATTTAAGAAGGGCCAAAGGGGGGACCCAAGATGCTACAGGCCCATATCATTGCTAGATTCTTCATTTAAAATCCTAGGTAAAGTAATACTAGAAAGAATCTCAGCTTGGGCCACTAATAAAGATATTTTGTGCGAGGCTCAGTATGGCTTTCGATCTGCCAGAGGTACAGAAGACCAATGCCTCAATTTACATCTCACACTGAGCAAATATACAGTAGCATCAAGGGGGATGATGTATCTGGCTTTCATGGACTTGTCCACAGCCTTTGACCTAGTCAATAGGTCAAAGCTGTGGACAATACTCCTTGAGAAGGGACTGAATCGAGCACTTGTGGATTTTTTGGCGCGACTTCACAGTGACTTAAGGGCGACTATCCGTATGTCCCAAGAGGGGAACTGTACCGCTTTCTTTAAATCTGGAAGGGAGGTGCGCCAAGGGTGCATCTTGGCCCCTATGCTCTTCTCTCTTTATATTAACTCATTGGGAGAGTCCCTAGAAGCGGCCTCTATTGACGTACCTCGCATGGGTGGCTCCATGATGCCGGTACTATTATATGCCGATGATACGGTACTGCTGTCAAGGACCCCTAAGGGTCTACAACATCTATTAAATGCATTTGGGGCTTTTATGCAAGATCTAGATCTAGTAATTAACGTAGAAAAATCACATGTTATGGCAGTGGGCAATCGCAAGAATAACATCAAAACCCTGTCTTGTAATGGCTCCGTGCTCTCTAAAGTCAAAGTAATCACCTATCTAGGAGTGGTGTTTGATGAGAAAGGGACATGGGCACCACAAATCCAGAATAAAGCCTCAGCAGTAAAAAGATCATCTGCTACTGTTCTGGGATTCGCAAAACGACTTGGCGGCAAACCAGCAGAGGCTATTCTATCTATCTACAGAGCTAAAACCCTGGCAATAGCCAGGTATGGAGCCCCTATATGGGGTTTTAAGAACATGGCCCACATTCAAAGAGCGGAGAATGTGTTCTTACGATCCCTTATGGGTCTGCCGCAATCCACCCCTGCTTTCTCAATCCATATGGAACTGGGGTTAGGGTATATTGAAGATATGTTGTCCTTGGCCCCACTCCTGTCATGGATTAAAACATGGCTTAACTCCAACTTAACCCTAAACCATAAGATCATTAGAGATTGCATGGGGCGGGACAGAGTGGCGGAGATCGAGTGGCATACATATATCAAAACAACAGCAGGATACCTGGGCCGCCCTGACCTATATACCAATCCAGAAGGTCTAAAGAAAGAGGACATTAGTTGGGTCAAGTCCCAATTTATAAAGAAAAGGGAAGCAGAAAGAGAGTCATGTGAAATAATGAAGCCAACTGTAAGGTCTCACTATATGACAATAACAACTCTAGCTATCGAACCATATCTGATGATAGTAAATAAACCATTCCACCGGTGGCTCCTTACGAAATTTCGTTTCAACCAGGCTCACTTTCTGCTGGGTGAATACAATAAGTGGTGTAGGCCTCATGAGAATGCTCCCTGCAGTTGTGATGATTTCTCCGATCAGGATTCATTGCATTTTCTGTTCTTTTGCCCTTTTTTAAAAAATGCCAGAGAGAAGTTTATTAAGCCTATATTGAAAAAACAAGGGTTTATACAAGTTAAACCGGCTTTTTTGTTCCTGCAGCTTATGGAAACACCTTTAATAATGTACGGGGTAGCCAATTTCCTGACAATGTCTATTCGGTCCAGACAAAAAAGACTCCGGCCACCACTACCCTGATAGTATGGGAACTGGCTTACTGATCTAGTTCCCTGAAAAAGTCTGCATACCCTGTCAGGTTATTGTTGTAAATTGATTGTAATATAGAATTGTAAATATAATTGTAAATAGACCGCTAGCAAATTCATTTGTACAAACTGTGTAAATCTCCTGAAAAACCTGAAGAAATCTATAGTGAGTGTAAAAATGATGCAGCTGTATATAATTCCTGTACAGTTACCTTGATCACCATTAAAGATTTGTACATAATGAATTCCTGTTTTTAAAGTTTTTTTATAAAATCTTTTTATTCTTGTGATCAGAAATAGATGTATAGCATACTTTTATGATTTTAAAATAATAGAATAAAGTGTATTTGACTCTGACTACCATTATGAGCCCAACTTCCTAGGAGAGCATATACATATATAGTATAATGTGTTCTTGCTACAGTGTGCATCAACAAACAGAAAAACTTAATAAATCAATAGTCCAGGTCCTGAGACGACTAAACGCCCCATTACAGTTCCTCATTGCTGCGTGCTGCGCTGGACTCCTGCTGGTTCCTCTTCAGCTGTTTCGCATGTTCAAGAGCCGCCTTTGGATTCAAGAACATTTTGGAGTGTCCATGAGGGCCTATCCGCAATCTAAAGGGATATAGCATCGCGTATGGGACTCCTCCAGCTTGCAGACATTTTTTCACATTGCCAAATTCTCTGCGAGCAGCTTGCACAGCGTCTGTAAAGTCAGGGAAGAATGCCAGAGCATTGTCTTATTGGACAATAGAACACATCTGTAGAATGGCATCACAATCCCTATAATTTAACAACCTAGCTATTATTGGGTGGGGAGGGGCCCCAGGGACCAGACGCGCTGAAGGAAGCGGTGTCCGTGCTCTACAATAAACATAGTTGACAACTGTTCTGTACCAAAGATGTAATAAATTAGGTTTTTTATGTAGGTCTCCATTTTTCCCACTTTGGTGGATTTTGGCAGCCCCGTAAGTCTTATGTTATTGTGCCGGGACCACCCCACCAAATCCTAATTCTTGGCCTGAATGAGGGCCAGTACCTTCTCCATATTTGAAGTCTTGCATGCGACCTTGCTAAGGCCATCCTCTGCCGCAGAAACGCATTGTTCCACCTCTCCCATGCAAGTGTTTTGTTTCACCAACGGCGACGACATATGGTCCAGGCGATGTTTCACCGCTGTCATTGTGCCCTTAATATACTGGCAGCGTGGGCTCAAGGGTAGGAGGTGCATCACACAGGGCATCCGCCTCAGAATCAGAAGCTGCTTTCTGTGTTGTTTTTGTTGATTTCCGCACCTCAAAAGTAAGGCGAGGTTGTGATTGATCTGTCCTCCTCATGTTAAATCACCAGGGTGTGAGCTGCCCGCGTACGAAGCGCAAGGAACACACCCCGCACCGTCACCCCCTGCAAACTAGTATATGTAGACTGATGACAGTAAACCCACTCCCAGACGTAATGCCTCAATCGTTAAGATCGGCCTCAACCAGACTTCTGCACAGCTGCACCAAGTTTTGAGGCATAGAGAAACTTGGCCCCCAAACTAGACTTCTCTGGCCCCAGTCCTAAAGCGTCTATCCCACGCAGACCCTGACAGCGATCAATCCCAAGCAAGGGGGTGATAACTCCAGAACCTATATCCCCAGCGTGAGACCAGCACAACAGTAGGAGACAGACCCATCCACGTTCAAACAGTCAGAGCCAGGCCGCAAAGTTTTTAGCACAACTTTTCCTCACATATGTCGCCTCAAGCAGCAATCCACTTGATTCAGCTACACGATCCTCACAAGGCACTATTCAACGGGTCCCTCCACACTCAGTACACACAGGCCCACTGGTACTCCGATCCTCTCAGTACTGTCCTCACAGGACTCCGCTGACTGCACCCTCTGTACCCGTGCCTCACTCCCCCCGATGCTTCCCACAGCCCACAGAGCGTGACCCGCACCCCCGGGCCCGTACCCACCTCTGCAGTCTGCAGTCACTGCCCCCGTGTCAAGCCCAGCCCCACTTACCATGGTAGGCACCAGGAGGACGTGGCAGGCGGCGGTACCCTCCAAGGCAGCCCAGGCCAGTAGCAAATCTTAGGCCACCGCTCCTCCTCCTCACCCTGCAAGGCTCCGTTGCGTGTGGCCTCCGATGTTTCAGAGCCAGTCGATTGAACGAGCAATCCACCTCAGGCACAGCCAATACCAATTTGTGGCAGCAGCCAGTTCAGCAAAAGGCCTGCAATCCTCCGTCCCTCAGCTTTAATCTCACAACAGCGGCCACAGCAGGAGAGCTTAAATTTCAGGCCACACCACGGTCGCTATTTTGCCTGCACTCGCTAGAACTTTTCGAGAAGGATACCCAGCGCGGAGGCAGAGCTGGGCTCTTCACGCTTCCCAAAAGGAATGCAGGGGAATAGTATCTTGCAGTTCCGCTGCAACAGCCTCAATGATGCAGCGATTTGGTGGCAGATTATGGACGGATAATGGCTCAGCCGGTCAGAGATACACTAATGTGCGGCCATCTGGCCGTGCGCCTTCTAGTGCACCCCATAAATGCAATTATCTATTGCCCCATTGTTACTAATGCATAATTTACTCATGATTGGGATATGTTTAAGTGTGAACGGGTGGAGTTTCAAAGTGCATAACAACAAAGAGAAGTGTCATTGGCATGGTCAGGGATATACACTGCAAGTGTTGTAAATTCTCACAAAGTACTATGTTTTAAGTACAGCAAACTTTTTCTGAGACTGCCTAATTTACATATGAATGGATCTGATACAAGTGGTAAGACAACAAAAATGTAAATTCACATTGTGTGTGTGCGTAATAGTTTGCAAGCAGGATTTTTTTAGTAATTTGAGAATATCAAAGAAGAAACAGAACTCCTTATTTTATTTTCTAATCCTATGCATGATTAAATTAGGCATGTGTTAGGTAGCTGTAAGGCTACTGAAAAAGGCATAGGTGATTATCTTTAGAAATAATATACATTTTAATAATTTTTTGTGTGTAATATCTACATGATTAGAGGAGAATGTCATATGTTACTCATGTGAATATAAATATCTCCTTAGATAAGTCTTCTACCTTAGGTTTTGTGTTCTTTCTACTGCCTACATCATATTTTTATCTATAACTATGTTATATAACAGAACAGGCTCTGAAAGACAGAACTGCATGCAGAATTACTTCATACCATTTTTTCCCAGAAGCAGGTTTTGCCACAGTTCAATTGATAGATTTAGTTATAATGATGTGCTCAGTTTGTGAGGTGCTTTAAGGTTCAGTGGATGATTGAAATTAACCCTTGTGAATAGGTCTCATGAAGCTCAAAGTAAGAGGGCTGAAACGCGGCAACTAACCTTATTAGGTGGAGTTCCGAGATTTGTGAACATGTGAAAATATTTGACACCAACGGATGGGGATAGAGCGCAGACCGCACTCTAATTGTAGGGGTGCATCATATTCATAGTTTGAGCGCATCCATATGTGTTTTCAGTATCACTATGTATTATGTCTTAAATGCATTTGTTATACATGTTAACCAAGAAATGCAATGTGCATGTTACATAGAATTTGTATGTAATAGAAGACATCATTATCTCTATATACACCTGTGTAGGAAGACATTATATTCATAGAGATGTAATTGTGTGTGTTAAAGTTGCGTGCAGTCTAGGACCCAAGCTGCAGATTGTTTACGGTTTCACTTCCTCAGCTACTGAAGAATTAATTGAATGTATCTTTGTTTGTGCTAGAACAGTATGCTCTCATCCCATAGTAGGTAGAAGGAATTTATTCTCATTATTTTAGTTTAAGGAGATAAATGGAATGTCTTTGAACAGCCCCAGAAGCAAGAAGGGAGGATACCGTCTGTGCCTGGCCTATCTACACTTCAAGGTCACATGAAGCGAAGAAGAAATCACTGAAACCCTGAAAAGTGAAATAATATGTCACGTGATACATTTAGGAGGGGGATGAGTGTATTTTATTTGTATTGTGCACCGGGACATAAAATTCAGACTTTTAGATTTTCGTTGGAGAAGGAGCATCTTGAGAACGAGCTCCCTAGCTGTGAGCTATTTGACCGATTTGATGTGAGTACTTCTAAGGAAGTCTACACATGCTGACAACTTTGAGAACTAAACTAGGGGAACCAGCTAGAACCATCATTATGAGAGTAGTGTAGGGAAAGATATTTCATGCTTTTTTCCTAATGAAAAGGGATTTGGACTGCGCCTCCATCTTGGGTTGTGTACTAATCTTGGAGTTTATAGTTTTGTGTTTCTTCTGCTGAATCAAATATGTGCATGGGTTTAGCTCTGTATTGATTTTCCTGTACCTATATTCACTGATTTTGCGGTGTGTATATATCAAATTATTTTTGGCCTTATAATAAAAACACCATATTTGGAATTCGGAGTCTGTGATCTTTACAGCATGACTACATTGTAAGTATAATTTTGATGTGTTTCTTCCTCTCAACTACTTTCAGCAGGCAAATAAAAGACCATCGTAGCTGAACTTGGGTAGTAAGGCAAGGCCAAATGTTGGCTAAATCAACTGTTTATGGAACATTGTAGGACCCTACATAGGCACATAAAGTGCCATGAGGGTCAAAATATATGGACCTATAGGGAACTATAATACAAGTAGAATCAATTTGGCAAAATGATTTGAAGGATTCATACAAATGTAAGATAAATGGATTATAAGACCGAAATTAAGATGGGGACAATACGTGCCATTGATGTATGTATGCATATGTTGTCAAGATATATGTTTAATGTGTAATGTATAATGTCCAATAAATATATGTTTATGGTGCAGCAATGCATTTTTTAAACAAAGCAAACTGAAGGTGCAAAGCTTGTTTCTTCAATAGTGAAGTAGTTCTCTATTGTAGAGTTGTAACTAAGAACACAATCTATTCCTATAGTGAACCGTGTATTTAAAAATATTTTGTTGGCCAGGTGCGCATAGGGTAATCATGGCAAGCCTCTTACTAGCCTTCAGTTTGAGAGGTAGGACTTCACCATTTTTGTGAATTTCTTTTTCAAGTCCTTGCCATATAACTTCAAAACGTTGTCAAAGTTTAAAAATATATACATCTAGGGTTCGTACGAGAAAAATACATCAAAACCTACTGTTTTAAATGGGAAATTTGCCCAACAGCAAAACTTTCAGCTTTACAAGATTACAATTTCTGACACAATGCTATTTATCAACATCATAAAGAATGTACTTAAGAAACATGTTATATAAAGGATACTACTGACATTAATGATTTCTAAAAAACAGCAGTATTATAAAGCCAACACTAAAGTAATAGCAAAAAGACAGTTCTTAAGGACAAGATCATTGAGCAGATCTAATTACTGATATGTTCTGGGACAGCAGCAGACTGTTGTGGTTAATAATATAGTAAAAGGGATTGTGACAAAACATACCTTTAAAAATTATATATATTTACATATAGTATATATCAAGCAGAACATAAGGGAGATGTGGGCTATGTTAAGGTGAGTGTGGTTTCTAGTGAAAGAGAAACGTTCGAAAATGTGTTGTTAGGAATAGAAAGAGGAGATACACATATTAGTTTTCTACATAAGAGGTTATTTTGAAGTACCTTTCCTGTATTTGTTAAGATCACATTCTTCACACCAGTATTCACATCCAGTTCATCAAGGGTTAACTTCCGTGCTTTAGCCGAATCTAGGAAACAGTTTGGGCACTGGCAGTTATCTCGTAGCCATACAAAGGGATACAAACTTTCTCTGCCATCTTCCCACGCGATACAGATAAATCTCTTGCCATCCAAGGCCTCCACTCTTTGGATCATGGTGTTGATGTTAAAAGGAGGAGCTTCCTGAATGGCCCCAGCAGTGTGCTGCCAGCGACTCCAAGAGACAGGGCAGCCTGGTGGGACCCGTCTGTTGGTACATCTCAATACAGTCTTTGCAAAATTGTCCTGCACTTTGAACTTCAGAAGGCATTTCACCACAGAGGTCCACATTTAGGAAAACCTTCAAAAGCAGGATGCTATTTCCTTTATTGAAAACGTACCTAAATAAGAAAAATACTGAATTAGAAGCAGAATGATCTAGAACAAGCAATTTAGTAGCTTGGAATAGTATCATATATTTTAGAGCCTTAGTGTAAGAGAGCACCGCCAAAGCTGTATTTTAGCACTGTAACATATGCTTTTTGTTATTCAACTCAATAGACACATTTTTTCACTTCATTACAAACCTCACATCTTCAAAGAGTGACCCCTGGAGTGATTGCATCAGTAGACAGAGCCACCATACAAGTTGTTATTACAAACTGAAAATGGGTGGCATATGTATAACACAGCCAGTATCCAGTGACAAAGTCTCTCTGAACTATGCATGACGTTATCCTCCATTCTATGGGCAACAAGTGAATATAAATGAAAAGAGAGTTCAAAATATACAAAGTATGTATGCAAATACTGTTTCTGCTGGTAATCACTACTTGAACAATATAAGGCCCAAGTATTTACATATATGTTTTAAGCTACTTCAAAGTGCTATGGAGCATAACCGGTGCTCAGTTAGATATAGGGTAAGTGTCTATATTTGATAATGGCCAATCACAACCCTTGTTCAGTGAAAAAGCTTACTAATAGTGAAATACTGCTAATTTAATTTTTCACTATTACAATGAGTATCTCTTCCATAGGGTGACACCGGTATTTCCTTGCAATATAATGTGTCAGTTAGTTATGAATACTAATTCACATTACTGCTATATTATATGCTAAGGCAACCAGTTGCATGTTGTAGCACTTTCTCATTTCACAACATCACAGGTCATTCATCCACAGAATGCAGACTGTAAGAGTATTCAACAACAGCTACTTATGGGGCCATTTCAGATGTGGCGCATTGAAAAAGAGGTTGTTTCGATGTGGCATATTTATCAGAAACTTTTAAGTATGAATGGGAATAAGATTTTTTTTATGAAATCCAAGCATTGGCATGATTTGAGGCAATTGAAAAAGACAGTGGAAAAAATTAAGAGAGGTTCCTGTGAAATATACAATTGAAAGGAATAGAACTTGAAAATGCCATTAAGCAACTTCATTTTGGAATATTGGATCGCTTACTGAAAATCAATCAGCATTAGATGAGTGCTATAACATTGTCTCCTGAAACTACTAACACGTATTACCTTAATTAAATGTGGTCATTTATCAATTCAGTTAAATATTTTATTGTGTTAGCTTGATATGTCAGATTATTATTGTTAGACCTAGCATCCTTGGCGTGGTTTACTCCCTAACATTTAACAATCAACCCACCTGTTTGCCTACTTTGATTTTGCTATCTTGGGAACTCTGTGCACTTTACCACTGCTAACCATTGCTAAAGTACTTCTCCTCTCAACATAAAACATGGCAGGATTGGCTTATACCATATTAACATATTTAATATATTTGTAAGTTTCTAGTAAATTGCCACTACAAGTGCTGTAATTTAAATGCTACTAGCCAGCCTGCATCACTGATTGTTTCACCCACTCAAGTAACACTTTAATCATGACTCATGCCTGCGATTGCAGCATGTGTGTGCAGTTTTTAAACTACCATTTTGACCTGCCAAAATAAACCTTTTGCCAGGACCAAACATTTATTTTTAAAAACATGTAGGTCACCCCGAGAGTAGGCCCTTCACAGTCCAGAGGGCAATATGTAATGTATTTAAAAAGTGGGACATGTACTTATTCGGTTACAAGCCCTGCTAGGCCTACCAGTCCTACAGGGTAACATTTGAATTACCTAATTACACCTAATAAGTGATAATGTCCAAATTTGAGCAGGTAGCCAGTTCATGTTTATTGTCTTTGGAATTGTAATGAAAAATCCTCTTGCATGTTGAGGTTGGATTTTTAATCACAATTTAGAAAATACAACTTTTAGAAAGTTGGCATTTTCCTCCTTTAGCAATTTAGAGTCTGCCACCTGTCTCTGATTCACATGACTGGGTGTAGTAGACATTTGAGCTTTGTGTATTCCTCCTAGACAGTCACACACAACAGAGAGCGTAAGTGTGCCTGGATGGGCCATCACTAGCATGATGGGAAGGCGGAAATGTGCACAGCCCTATTTACTCTTGAAAGAGGCTGTGTCCTGCTTCAACAAAAAATGACTGCATATCCCCTGTAGTTAGACAGGAGCCTGGGCAGGGAAGCCAGGATTCCTGGGGTATTCAAAGGGAAAGTTTTAGAAGCTTCTGCCCACTTTAAAGGTGTAAATAGTGGACCTCAGAAAAAACTCTTCCATACGCTCCTGGACCTGTAGACACTATGCCAGGAAGAAGTACTGATGTGTGCTGAAAGGCTGCCACTCTGCTGGACTGTGGCTCTGAAGGACTGCTGCCCTGTTATGCTCACCTGCTGCCCTCTGGCCTAAGTGAGAAGGACTGGACCTGCATCAGTTGAATCCAAGACCCCAGATTGACGCCAAGGACTAGTTGGTTGGCCTCTTCACTAGAACCTCTGGCATGGAAGGCTCCTCGCGAATTAACCAGCTGCCTGGACTCTGCCATCTGTGAGTCTACCTTGCCAAGTGGTGCCATCCAGTCCGGGACCCTTGGGAGTGGACCTAAGGTGTTCTGTTAGCCTCTGTGCATCCAGCTTCTTCTCTGCGATGCAACACAACCCCCAGCAGAACCGACCCTTCAACCCCTGTTGCATGGAGCACCCTGTCGCAAAGACTGGCATCACATCACAGGCCACAGCCTCATCAGAAGTGCCACTACATGATGCATTCTTGGTGCAGGCCCTTGTACCCCTCGTCAAATGCAGTCTTGATGCCTGACTCCACATCACAGCTTTGTACTTCCTTGGAACTAGCGCATTTCTCTGACTCCGCGATGCAACCCAGATGTCCGACTCGCATTGTAAGACCTCGTTGATGAGATCCTTCATGATGACACAGGCATCACAGCCTCCCAGCAACTCAGAACAAATGAATTGCTTCAGCTGTGTGACGCATCTTCGAGGCAGACCCTTGAAATGCTCCGCAAACAGGGATTTAATGTAGTTTGCTCAGCCGGAGTAACTGGGTTCCTCATTCCCACCTACACCCCATCACGGCTGGCCTGAACTTATGACTTTGTCCCAGTCAGGCGCGACCAGATATCCACAGTTGGTGCTTTGTGTTCTTTGGCTCTATTTTCACTGACATCTTTAAAATTGGATATCCCTGATTCTACTGATTGGATTTTTATAGTTTTGGTTTTGTTTTATTTATTATAAATCTCTAATGTCCTTTAGTGTGGACTCCTTTTTGTGTGGTGTTTTTCATTTTTTACTGTTTGAAGGGTTGTACAAATACTTTACATATTGCCTCCGAGTTAAGCCTTACTGCTCTGTGTCTAGCTTTCAGAGGGTTAAGCACAAGTTAATTTAGGTTTGGCTGGTGCCTCGCTCTGACAGAGACTTCGATTGATGTTTGACTCTGGCACTCGCATCCCAGTCAACCAACAATCCAATTTCTCACAGTTATATTCAATAATAGTTGTAAAGCAGGCCATGCGTAATTTGCAGAAAACATAGCAGCAGCCAGTGTGTCTGCATAAAACCGCGAACTCACAATCTATCATAACAATTAAGTTATAAAAAAAAATACATGAAACATAAATAATACGTCCACTGAAATATCTTAAAAACCAACAACAAATCAATATTCTTTGCCAAGATTAGACCATAAAATGAACTATGCATACAATATCAAAAACAAATATGACATCAAAAATTCAATAAACACTAAAACAACTCAAAATAATACATCACCATTAAAAAATTACATCCCCACCTTCTTCTTCAGGATTACAACAACAGACATAAACTATAAGCATGTGTGCAAATATATTAAATTTGCAATAGCTTCACATTAAGTTACATAGATACTGCCAACAAGTCAATAACCCTTGCAGAGATTCGACAATGAAATGATTTGTGCAGAAATAAAGAAAGAAAACAAATATGACATCAAAAATAGAACATAGGTTAAAACAGCTCAAAGGCATACCACCTCTTTAAAACGTCGAAAACAACTAATGGACCACTGTGTAAAAAAGTTTACTTTACAAATGCTGCAAATAGAATAGGACTGGCCTACACCTTCTAATATTCCAAATCCCAAGAATTGGGATTAAAATTGTTTGATTGGTACAATGTATAATGTGCAAAAAACCAAAAAAATGTAACATTGATTGAGCTATGCATGAGTCACGGACATATTTCAAGATATGAGTTACAATAGGCACCACTTGAATAAGCAACCAAAAAATGAATTATGTTAATTAAATCAGAACTTAAGCGGATAAAATCCCTGTAAATGGTGAGGTGGAGGATAAAGTTAAGGCTCCATGCCATGTGTAGTTACTGATAAGTGGTTGTCAACCACTCTTTCTTTTTTAAACTCTTGGGATTCTCTACATCGGCCTCACAGGGAAAGAAATTCTGGGCTACATGTATCAAACACTTGTGTCGCCCTTGCACCACACAATGGGGTGCAAGAGCAATGCAACTATTAAGTTAGATTTATCAAGCCAAGCAAGGCCACCTTGCATGGCCTTGTGTCGCATGATAAATCCATAGTAATGCAATGCAGCGTAAATCACTGTGTTACGTTACTCTGCCCCAAAGAGGTGTCACTTTGGGGGAGAGTGGGTGTTCTCACACATCCACCCATGGATTTTGGCGCATTCTGAGATTTACTGGTAGACCTGGGAATGCGTCAAAATTCTATACCTACTCTGGTGAGGAGTAACAAGGAGAAATGTCTTTATTTCTCTTTGTTACTTCCTCTTTCTATGTGTGCTGCATTCTCTGCAGAACACATGGTAAGAGTAAAAAACCTCTCAGGATTGTCTTTGTGCAAAAAACTGTCTCTTCCTGCACAAAAACAATTGTGCTTACAACGCAGGTATCCTTACACCATGTTGCAAGGGTACCCGTTTTGGCACTAGGAAGCACAGGGACTTGCTGCACTGCACGATTTTTTAATACATATGGCGGTCTGTCTTTAGTTGCCTTTTAGATTGAGTGGTGACATCCGGTGGGTAGCTCCACTAGTGAGGCAAATTGTTCTTTTCCATTCCTCAGCAGTGGCATCTTAGAAACATATTGAAGCTGTAAAAAGTCAGTGATTGCATCCTGATTAAATAGAGTTTCTTGTTTTGACCAAATGGAATGCCATAATATACAGGGAGCTAATTAAGTACGGTCCTCCACATACGGTAAGCCCAACTACATATGACAAAGAAAATGGACAGACAAAAGTCTTCTCAAAAATACATTCTCCATATCCTGTAAGTGCGACGTGCCACAATCACCCCGAATACCAGCACTGGAGTTATGTCAGAGTAACAACGCACTTTATAGATGTTAGCCATCACAACCAGGAGTTTGGAGCCTACCTTGCCAGCAAACCTCAGCTGTTTGTTTGAACTAGGATTCCCTAACCTTCATTAGGTGCATCCAAGGAACCTTTGCAATCAAAGGGAACCCCCCCACCCCAAGTATGTGAAAGCTGAGAGCTAAAGGTTTGTTACCATTAATAAAATGAGGTCTCAAGTTAGAGGATGATCATCCACAAACCATGGTGTATGACTGGGCTATATTTGTCATTAATCCTAGCTTGCTCATAAATAAGACAAATCTATCCAACAGTGTTAGACCTGTCTGGCTTTTTGGCGAAGTCCCTCCTAATTTTTATTTGTTTTGTCCCCTTTTTGCCCCTCATACCCTTGTTAATTTTTGTGTCTACTGACTTTTTGTAGGTGTTGGTCAGGGGGATAGGTGTTTTCTTCCCCCCTCATAATCTTTTACCTCAGGCCCAGAGGCCTGTTCTGACAGGAAAGTTGGCACCACCTAAAATGGTGGCCACCAACTGCCCCAACTGTCACCAACAGAACTTGGCCATAGCCTAACATAGGGCATTCCAGAACCTTCTGGTCCATTCTGGACCACTGAAGGGCAGCCTATATAAGGCGGAATGCGAGGCAGCCATTTTGTCTACCTGTGGAAGTCAGCTGGAGGACAGGCTGTAGCTAAGGGTGGGAAAAGGTTAGACTTAGGGTTGACCTCCTGAACTGGGAAGCTGCCTATTTGGTCCAAACCCCCAATTCCCCTTTTGAGTTATTTGTCCTGACCCCGCTGTGTAGGGTTACTGGAGACCCTGGGCGCCTAGCTTGCCCCTTGTCCAAACTGTACAGGGGAGGTTTGAGGAGAAGGAGACTGCAGTGCTGCGGTGCGCAGTCCTCTGCCCAGCGGAAAGAGACTCAGAAAGGACATCCCTCATCCCTAAACCCCAGTCTCCAACCAGATTAAGTAAGGAAAAGGGCTTTGCGACAAAGGAACTGGGTACAAAAGCGAAATAGCGCTGTTCCTACCTTTCTGGGTGCTGAGGAAGGATTGTGACCTGAGAAGCCCTGGTGTGGGGTGCCAGTTTCGATGGAATAGCGCCCCCCGGGATCCACTGAGTCTGGAAAGACTGGCAAGGCTTCCCGTTGGCGAGCGGGACCCCAGGGGCGCCTTCCGCGCTTCTGCCGCACTGTGGAGGAGCGTCCCGGTATCAGGGGAAAAGCCAAGGCGAACCGCTACCCGAGGGCGCCTTCGCGCATGAGCACTCCGCGTTGATCGCTTTCCCAGGAGGGGCCTAAGATCGAGCAGGCCCAGTGCAGGAACACTATACATCCGCGCATGCGCGGAAGCCTCGCGTGTGGAAGGAGACGAAGGCTTCGTGGCTGAGGAGAAGCGTCTCCATTGCGCGCCGAGGGACAGATCCCTTCAGAGGAGAAGCGTCTCCATTGTGCGCCGAGGGACAGATCCCTTCGGAGGAGGAGCCGCCGCTGAAGTGATTAAGCCTTCTCTGGTGAGAAAGGGGGCGGGGAGGCCAGCCACCGAGGAAGGAGCGTTTTCAGGACCCGACAGGAGAGCGAAGGACTGGCCTGCTGCCTGTACATTCAAGTAAGCTGGGGAGAGTGAGGGGTGGCGCAGGAGAATTGACTCGGCCTCCGGTTCGTCTGCTTTCTTCCCCCGCAGGGCAGCACTACTTTCAGGGGCTCTTGACAGTGCAAGACAGTTTGCCCTACTTGAGTGGAAACGAAGCCCTGAGGAGCAAAAGAGAAGTACACCTGGTACTTAACTGGCCTGAGTGGGTACAAGGGTCACCTGCCATATATTGTGAGTGCTTGTCTAGGGGTAATTAACTTTAAGAGCTGGTGATAACTTGTGATACAGGTCAAAGGTGTTATTGCAAGTACGGAGTTTAGTTATCAAGTATAAACCTGGTTGAAACCTGTTTAAAAACTATGCCTAGTTAAATGCTGGAACTTCAAGTGATTTAATGTAAAAGTTGGTGACTTAAGTAACGCCTTAGCAGGGACTCTAGTACTTTCCCTTACCAATAAGATTGTGCTTTAATCTCGAAAGGTCATCTGCTTGTATTTAGGTGTTGCTAGGGTTTTTCCTCCCAAGGTTCTAGCAGAAGGGATAAATAACCTGATTGATTCTAAGGTACAGTTTATCCTAATGTACAAGTGTATAGGAATCCAGTGATATAGCAACTGCTTTAAAGGCAAGGTGTTAAACTGCTATTAATTTCAAAAGTGTAACTGCTGATTTTAAAAGTGATCTGAAATGTTTTTGAGCTAATTACATGTGAGATACTTAAATTTGACAACAGAGAGAATATTATTTTTACATAAAGCAGTCCGTATTTTCATATAATTTTGGTGTGGTGTTTTTCTTTTTGAGTGCTATTGCGTGAAGTTACTTTTGGGTGGTCTGCAACCTTTACACTGTGCCTCTAAATGTTAGTCTTGCCCTAGGCCAGGCTACCTAATTCCAACATATTGGTGCCTAGCGGTGGGATTGCGGACTTGGTTGCAGCTACTTACTAGTAATTTGGCGTAATACACCCAACCTACACCAGGAGTTTTCTCCTTGCGGCCCTCCCAATTAGTCTTTTTGTTTTTTCTAAATTTATTCCTGGTGGTGGGTGGAGTTGGTTTTAGGTTACCCTAACCCCTCTGAAATTTCTGGTGTGTATCCAGGTTTGCCAGATTCACCATGGAGTTTGCGGTGGAAAACCTGGAAGTCTATTCTGTGCCCCAATTGAGAATGTTCTGCCAGCAGATGGGGGTCTTTTTCAAGCATGGTGCTAGGAAGGGGGAGCTCCAGACTAGCCTTAGGGCCTGGGTGGAGGCACACCAAGAGACAAAGGAGGAGGATGAAGAGGTTGACCAGGGCACAGAAGGGGGGGTGGAGGAGTTATTCCACCATGAGGGGGAAAACTTGCTCACCGGACCAGTGTCCTATTCCAGAAAGGGCAGTAGCATTTCTGGGAGAAGCCTAACAGAAGCTGAGCTCACCGACAGGAGGGAGAAAAGACAACTAAAGTGGGAGCTGGCTAAGTTGGAACAGGAGAAAGAGGAGAGGAGGATGGTCCATGAGTTTAGGCTAAAGGAACTGGAGCTCCAAAGTCTACAGCGGGGGTCCTCTCCTGTTAGGAATGGTGGCAGCGAACTGAAAGAGTCAGCCAGGGAGACCAAACCCTATATCCCAAAGGACCTGATAGCGAGCTTCAGTCAGGGGGATGATGTTGCTAAGTGGCTGGCCGCTTATGAGGTTTCTTTGAAGGTTCATGGAGTGCAGGAGAAGCACTGGGGGGGTAGTTTGTACAAGTACATGCCTCCTGCTGGTCGGGACACTTTGTTGGCCCTGGAGCCAGAGGAACAGACAAACTACCCCACCATGAAGCTGGCGTTATTGAGGAAGTTCGGGCTCACCCCAGAAAGGTACCGACAGAAGTTTAGGGGGAGCCACAAGATGGGAACTCAGAACTGGGTGGACTTCCTTGATTACGCCAGAAAGGCTTTAGAGGGTTGGGTCAAGGGCAGTGAGGTAAAAGATTATGAGGGGCTGTATGATCTGTTTTTGAGAGAACACCTCCTCGAGAAATGTTTTCCCGAGCTGCGCCAACACCTGGTAGACAGCAAGCTGACCAATCCCCGGAAGCTTGCAGAGGAGGCGGACATCTGGACCAGTACCCGGGTGTCCACCAAGGGGACTGGAGGGGAATCTCAAAAAGCCGGACAGGGCGCCCCCCAGAAGAAAGAGGGGGGGGAGAAAAAGAAAGAGTTCTCTAAAGGTCCCCAAAATAACTTCCAAGGGAAGGGAGCAGGTTTCACCCCTAGGGCAAACCCGCCCCGGAACCCTCATCCTGGCCAGAGCCAGCAGCCCAGGGTTCTCCACTGTTTTGAATGCGGTGGCGTTGGACATTATAAGGGAGATGTCAGATGCCCAAAGAGACCACCCCCTCCCACCGGAGGAAAGTCACCGGGAGTAGCTAGTGTAGCGCTCGGGGAGGAGTTGCCCTTAGATAAGGGGGGTGAGTGGGCGGGTGTCACCTTAGTGTCCCTGGGAGAACGGGAGATGGTGCCAAAGATCCAGGTGCCCCCAAATACTACAAAGTATGGGCAATGGGTTACCATCAATGGCCAGAGAGGGGAGGCTCTGAGGGATACAGGAGCCAGCATGACTATGGTGAGAAGTCAGCTGGTGTCCCCAGAGCAGGTTGTTCCTAATGTACTCCACCCGCCGCGATGGCTGACGGCAGAATGGGCCACTATCCAGTGGCTGAGGTTCCCTTTGAGTGGGAGGGGGTTGCAGGTTCACTTCGAGTTGCCGTAAGCCCTGCCGTGCCAGTCGATTGTCTGTTGGGTAACGACATGGAACACAATACTTGGAGAGAGGTGGAATACCGGACGCATTCTGCGATGCTGGGTACACCTGACTGGGCCTGTGTCAGCACACGGTCTGCGACTGCCCGGAGAGGGAGTTCGCCTGGGTTGGAGCCTGGAACAATGGCCCAACCCGCTGCTAAGAAGGGACAGACCCGGAGACAGAGAAAGCCTGCTCCGGCTTCCACACCCCATGAGACAGATCGGCCACCTGCGGTGGTGGACCAGGAGTCCGTGGAGGGGGAAGTAGACTCTCTGGAGGATTTGCCCATCCCTGCGGAGTGGCATGTGGAGGGAGGTCCTACCAGAGAGGAATTCTGTAAGGGGCAGAGGGAGTGCCCCACCCTTGAGGGACTGAGGCGACAGGCTGAAGCCCAAGCAGCAGGTGATGTTACGGGACATTACCATATTTACTGGGAGGATGGACTCCTCTACAGTGAACCCAAGGTACCCTCGCCTGGTTCATCGAGGGCCTTGGTAGTCCCGCAACAGTACCGAGCCTTTCTTTTGGAATTGGCTCATGCCATACCCCTGGCAGGACACTTAGGCCAGGACAAGACCTTTGCACGGCTTGTTCTCCACTTTTACTGGCCTCAGATGAAAGCGGCGTCCAACACATACTGTAGGACATGTGTAACCTGCCAGGCCAGTGGGAAAACAGGGGTGAAGCTAAAAGCTCCCCTGGAACCACTTCCAGTCGTTAGCACCCCCTTTGAGAGGGTGGGCATCGACATTGTAGGGCCTTTGGATCCACCAACAGCAGCTGGTCACAGGTTTATCCTGGTACTGGTGGATCATGCCACACGGTACCCAGAGGCAATACCTCTGAGGACAGTCACTGCACCTGTGGTGGCAAGAGCCCTAATGGGAATCTTTACCCGAGTGGGATTTCCCAAGGAAGTTGTGTCCGACAGGGGAACCAACTTCCTGTCAGCTTATATGCGGGCCATGTGGAAGGAGTGTGGAGTGACCTACCGGTTCACCACTCCTTACCACCCCCAGTCGAACGGACTGGTTGAGAGGTTCAATAAGACCTTGAAGGGCATGATCAGAAGTCTGCCCGAGAGCCTGCGGAGGAAATGGGATGTCCTCCTACCCTGTTTACTTTTTTCTTACAGGGAAGTGCCCCAGAAGGGAGTGGGCTTCAGCCCCTTTGAGCTTCTGTATGGGCACCCTGTACGCGGTCCTCTCAGCCTGGTGAAGGATGGTTGGGAGAAATCTCCCAGGAAACCCCCCCAGGATGTGGTGAGCTACATGCTGGCCTTCAGGAGCCAAATGGCGAAGTTGTGGAAGCAAGCTTCTGACAACTTGGAGGCCAGCCAGGCAGTCATGAAGGAGTGGTACGACCACAACGCTCACCCGGTGGAACTGGAGCCTGGACAGAAAGTGTGGGTGATGGAACCTGGAGAGCTTAGCGCCCTCCAGGATCGCTGGACAGGCCCCTTTGAGGTGTTGGAAAAGAAGGGTAAGGCCACATACCTGGTGGACCTTAAGACCCCTCGACAGCCCCTACGGGTGCTACACGCCAACAGACTCAAGCCCCACCATGAGAGGCCCGAAGTCATGCTGATGATGGTGACTGACGGGGGAGAGGAAGCGGAAAGCGAACCTCTCCCAGATCTCTTTTCGTCCCAAGAGAAGGATGGGTCAGTGGAGGGAGTGAATCTCTCTCCTACTCTCACTCCTGAGCAACGGGAGGACTGCCGCCAGATACTGGAGCAGTACTCTTCTTTGTTCTCCCTTGTCCCGGGAAGGACCCACCTGTGTACCCATGATGTGGACACAGGAGACAGCCCACCAGTGAAGTCCAAGACCTACCGGCTGTCTGACAAGGTGAAGGCTAGCATACATGGAGAAGTTGCCAAGATGCTAGAGCTGGGAGTAATTGAACCTTCCAACAGCCCTTGGTCCAGTCCGGTGGTGCTCGTGCCAAAAGCCGCACCACCAGGCACCACACCTGAACTGAGGTTCTGTGTGGATTACCGAGGACTGAATTCAGTGACAAGGACTGATGCTCATCCGATCCCTAGGGCGGATGAATTGATTGACCGGCTAGGAGCTGCCCAATATCTGAGTACCTTTGACCTCACTTCAGGGTACTGGCAGATCTCCTTGACAGATGGAGCAAGGGAAAGGTCAGCCTTCTCCACGCCTGAGGGACACTACCAGTTCTGTGTGATGCCCTTTGGGCTCAAGAACGCCCCTGCCACATTTCAGCGGCTGGTGAACCAGGTCCTCTCTGGAATGGAGAGTTTCTCTGCTGCTTACTTGGATGACATCGCTGTCTTCAGTAGCAGTTGGGAGGACCATCTGCAGCATTTGCAGGCCGTTCTCCAGGCGCTGAGACAAGCTGGATTGACCATCAAAGCCAGCAAATGCCAGATTGGACAGGGGTCGGTTGTGTACCTTGGACACTTGGTGGGTAGGGGGACTGTGCAGCCCCTGCAGGCGAAGATTGAGGCAATCATGGCCTGGGAACCCCCCAAGACACAGACTGAGGTCCGAGCTTTCCTGGGCCTCACAGGTTACTACCGACGCTTTGTGAAGGGGTATGGCACTATTGTTGCGCCCCTCACAGAGCTCACCTCCAAGAAACAACCTCGACGGGTAGTTTGGACCAAGGCTTGTCAGCAAGCCTTTGAAAAGTTGAAACAGGCAATGTGTGCGGCACCGGTCCTGAGGGCCCCAGACTTCTCCAAGGAGTTCATTGTCCAAACGGATGCATCAGAGCATGGCATTGGGGCAGTGCTATCGCAACTCAACGAAGAGGGCCTGGATCAACCTGTAGTCTTCTTATCCAGGAGGCTGCTTCCCCGGGAACAGAAGTGGAGTGCCATTGAGAGGGAAGCTTTTGCGGTGGTGTGGGCTCTGAAGAAGCTGCGGCCATACCTCTTTGGCTCGCACTTCCTGGTTCAGACCGACCACCGACCCCTTCGTTGGCTGATGCAAATGAAGGGGGAAAATCCCAAGTTGTTGAGGTGGTCCATCTCCCTACAGGGAATGGACTTCCGGGTGGAACATCGGCCTGGAGTGGACCACGCCAATGCAGACGGTCTCTCCAGGTATTTCCGCCTTAGTGATGAGGACTCCCAAGGGGTTGGGTAGTTCTCCCCACTTTCAGCTGGGGGGGACGCGTGTTAGACCTGTCTGGCTTTTTGGCGAAGTCCCTCCTAATTTTTATTTGTTTTGTCCCCTTTTTGCCCCTCATACCCTTGTTAATTTTTGTGTCTACTGACTTTTTGTAGGTGTTGGTCAGGGGGATAGGTGTTTTCTTCCCCCCTCATAATCTTTTACCTCAGGCCCAGAGGCCTGTTCTGACAGGAAAGTTGGCACCACCTAAAATGGTGGCCACCAACTGCCCCAACTGTCACCAACAGAACTTGGCCATAGCCTAACATAGGGCATTCCAGAACCTTCTGGTCCATTCTGGACCACTGAAGGGCAGCCTATATAAGGCGGAATGCGAGGCAGCCATTTTGTCTACCTGTGGAAGTCAGCTGGAGGACAGGCTGTAGCTAAGGGTGGGAAAAGGTTAGACTTAGGGTTGACCTCCTGAACTGGGAAGCTGCCTATTTGGTCCAAACCCCCAATTCCCCTTTTGAGTTATTTGTCCTGACCCCGCTGTGTAGGGTTACTGGAGACCCTGGGCGCCTAGCTTGCCCCTTGTCCAAACTGTACAGGGGAGGTTTGAGGAGAAGGAGACTGCAGTGCTGCGGTGCGCAGTCCTCTGCCCAGCGGAAAGAGACTCAGAAAGGACATCCCTCATCCCTAAACCCCAGTCTCCAACCAGATTAAGTAAGGAAAAGGGCTTTGCGACAAAGGAACTGGGTACAAAAGCGAAATAGCGCTGTTCCTACCTTTCTGGGTGCTGAGGAAGGATTGTGACCTGAGAAGCCCTGGTGTGGGGTGCCAGTTTCGATGGAATAGCGCCCCCCGGGATCCACTGAGTCTGGAAAGACTGGCAAGGCTTCCCGTTGGCGAGCGGGACCCCAGGGGCGCCTTCCGCGCTTCTGCCGCACTGTGGAGGAGCGTCCCGGTATCAGGGGAAAAGCCAAGGCGAACCGCTACCCGAGGGCGCCTTCGCGCATGAGCACTCCGCGTTGATCGCTTTCCCAGGAGGGGCCTAAGATCGAGCAGGCCCAGTGCAGGAACACTATACATCCGCGCATGCGCGGAAGCCTCGCGTGTGGAAGGAGACGAAGGCTTCGTGGCTGAGGAGAAGCGTCTCCATTGCGCGCCGAGGGACAGATCCCTTCAGAGGAGAAGCGTCTCCATTGTGCGCCGAGGGACAGATCCCTTCGGAGGAGGAGCCGCCGCTGAAGTGATTAAGCCTTCTCTGGTGAGAAAGGGGGCGGGGAGGCCAGCCACCGAGGAAGGAGCGTTTTCAGGACCCGACAGGAGAGCGAAGGACTGGCCTGCTGCCTGTACATTCAAGTAAGCTGGGGAGAGTGAGGGGTGGCGCAGGAGAATTGACTCGGCCTCCGGTTCGTCTGCTTTCTTCCCCCGCAGGGCAGCACTACTTTCAGGGGCTCTTGACAGTGCAAGACAGTTTGCCCTACTTGAGTGGAAACGAAGCCCTGAGGAGCAAAAGAGAAGTACACCTGGTACTTAACTGGCCTGAGTGGGTACAAGGGTCACCTGCCATATATTGTGAGTGCTTGTCTAGGGGTAATTAACTTTAAGAGCTGGTGATAACTTGTGATACAGGTCAAAGGTGTTATTGCAAGTACGGAGTTTAGTTATCAAGTATAAACCTGGTTGAAACCTGTTTAAAAACTATGCCTAGTTAAATGCTGGAACTTCAAGTGATTTAATGTAAAAGTTGGTGACTTAAGTAACGCCTTAGCAGGGACTCTAGTACTTTCCCTTACCAATAAGATTGTGCTTTAATCTCGAAAGGTCATCTGCTTGTATTTAGGTGTTGCTAGGGTTTTTCCTCCCAAGGTTCTAGCAGAAGGGATAAATAACCTGATTGATTCTAAGGTACAGTTTATCCTAATGTACAAGTGTATAGGAATCCAGTGATATAGCAACTGCTTTAAAGGCAAGGTGTTAAACTGCTATTAATTTCAAAAGTGTAACTGCTGATTTTAAAAGTGATCTGAAATGTTTTTGAGCTAATTACATGTGAGATACTTAAATTTGACAACAGAGAGAATATTATTTTTACATAAAGCAGTCCGTATTTTCATATAATTTTGGTGTGGTGTTTTTCTTTTTGAGTGCTATTGCGTGAAGTTACTTTTGGGTGGTCTGCAACCTTTACACTGTGCCTCTAAATGTTAGTCTTGCCCTAGGCCAGGCTACCTAATTCCAACAAACAGCCTCTATAAACCCACACCAGTTCTCGTAAGTAGGACACAATCATTCCCGTATAGCAGTGCAGGAAGTTTCTTTAGTCCAACCCAGGGTGTATAGCTCCTCAAAAGATAAAAAACATATCTAAATCATTAATATATAAACACAAAATGAAGCCAGCACATGCCCTCGTCTCACACCAAATTTTATTTTTATAGGGGCAGTATGTTCACTAGCAGCATTATACCTAATGCACCAGGTAACTTCTTTATACAGCTGAGCCAAAAAGTGCACCAAAGAGGCCTCCACGCCCATTGCAACATCTTCGACCAAAGCGTCCCTCTCTTCACACTATTGAACGCTGAGGTAAGGTCCATAAATGCTAGGTGCAGGCAGCTCCTCTTTGCCTGCATACATTGCTTTACAAATGCTGCAAATAGAATAGGACTGGCCTACACCTTCTAATATTCCAAATCCCAAGAATTGGGATTAAAATTGTTTGATTGGTACAATGTATAATGTGCAAAAAAAGAAAAAAATGGAACATTGATTGAGCTATGCATGAGTCACAGGGACATATTTCAAGATATGAGTTACAATAGGCACCACTTGAATAAGCAACCAAAAAGTGAATTATGTTAATTAAATCAGAACTTAAGCGGATAAAATCCCTGTAAATGGTGAGGTGGAGGATAAAGGTAAGGCTCCATGCCATGTGTAGTTACTGATAAGTGGTTGTCAACCACTCTTTCTTTTTTAAACTCTTGGGATTCTCTACATCGGCCTCACAGGGAAAGAAATTCTGGGCTACATGTATCAAACACTTGTGTCGCCCTTGCACCACACAATGGGGTGCAAGAGTAATGCAACTATTAAGTTAGATTTATCAAGCCAAGCAAGGCCACCTTGCATGGCCTTGTGTGGCATGATAAATCTATAGTAATGCAATGCAGTGTAAATCACTGTGTTACGTTACTCTGCCCCAAAGAGGTGTCACTTTGGGGGAGAGTGGGTGTTCTCACACATCCACCCATGGATTTTGGCGCATTCTGAGATTTACTGGTAGACCTGGGAATGCATCAAAATTCTATACCTACTCTGGTGAGGAGTAACGAGGAGAAATGTCTTTATTTCTCTTTGTTACTTCCTCTTTGTATGTGTGCTGCATTCTCTGTAGAACACATGGTAAGAATGAAAAACCTCTCAGGATTGTCTTTGTGCAAAGAGCTGTCCCTTCCTGCACAAAAACAATTGTGCTTACAACGCAGGTATCCTTACACCATGTTGCAAGGGTACCCGTTTTGGCACTAGGAAGCACAGGGACTTGCTGCACTGCAAGATTTTTTAATACATATGGCGGTCTGTCTTTAGTTGCCTTTTAGATTGAGTGGTGACATCCAGTGGGTAGCTCCACTAGTGAGGCAAATTGTTCTTTACCATTCCTCAGCAGTGGCATCTTAGAAACATAATCAAGCTGTAAAAAGTCAGTGATTGCATCCTGATTAAATAGAGTTTCTTGTTTTGACCAAATGGAATGCCATAATATACGGGGAGCTAATTAAGTACGGTCCTCCACATACGGTAAGCCCAACTACATATGACAAAGAAAATGGACAGGCAAAAGTCTTCTCAAAAATACATTCTCCATATCCTGTAAGTGCGACGTGCCACAATCATCCGAATACCAGCACTGGAGTTATGTCAGAGTAACAACGCACTTTATAGATGTTAGCCATCACAACCAGGGGTTTGGAGCCTACCTTCCCAGCAAACCTCAGCTGCTGGTTTGAACTAGGATTCCCTAACCTTCATTAGGTGCATAAAAGGAACCTTTGCAATCAAAGGGAACACCCCCACCCCAAGTACGTGAAAGCTGAGAGCTAAAGGTTTGTTACCATTAATAAAATGAGGTCTCAAGTTAGAGGACGATCATCCACAAACCATGGTGTATGACTGAGCTATATTTGTCATTAATCCTAGCTTGCTCATAAATAAGACAAATCTATCCAACAGCCTCTATAAACCCACACCAGTTCTCATACGTAGGACACAATCATTCCTGTATAGCAGTGCAGGAAGTTGCTTTACCTATAAAAAAGGAAATTTGGTGTGAGACGAGGGTATGTGCTGGCTTATACCCTGGGTTGGGATTGGCTCTGTTCCCCTTCTTATAGATGGTTACAATGACAGACTTGGACCATGACTTGGGTGAGCCCACAGAGACTGCGCTCCTTAACACATTGACAATAAGAAGTAGACAGATCAATAGTATCAATTAAAAGAATGGCATGAACCCTGTCAGGACCTGGGGCATTGTTCCTCATGCTCTGTTTTATCCCCAACAAAACCTTCTCTAGAGTAATGGGTGCCAAATCTGAGCCACCCACTAAATGGCCAGCTCCTGCAGCATTAGAATGATTGTGTGTGTTCAGTACTGCTGTCATATACCCATTTTTGCGGTAAGATTTCTGCGTCAAGGGCAGCATTATTGTTGTCTCTAAAGAATGGGGCATTAACTGTTTTCCAGACAAGGCAGTTGTTATACTCTATCCTAGCCTCACCTAGCTGAGCCCAGGCTTATCTCCTTATTGCTATATTTCTATTTGAGATGGCCTGCATATAATTCTTTCTACATAGCTTTACTACCTCCTCCTCCATTGGTGCCTGCTTGAGGGCAAGAATAAGCTCTCTATGTGCTAGTGAGCAAACCCTGTCAAACCACTTCTGAGTTCTTGGCTCCCTGCATGTCTTTGTAGATGTTATCAGCTTAGTTACAGTGTTGCATATCCCAGTATATGCCCTCAACATATTGAAATGGTCCAACTCAGAATACAGATATAGGGATATCCGCTCCCTATTTCTAGATACAAGTTCTACTAACAGGCAACCTGAATCCACTGCTAGCCATTTACGAAGGATACCCTTATTGCGGTTTGCCTCTATTGGTAAATGCTAGTCATAATTTGTTGCTGCATGTTAAAGAGCAAAAGAGAATTATCAGGGGAATCTGGTCACTCAAACCACTCCATAGGATTGAGAAATCGACAACCTTGTATCTATATTTCTCTGAAAAGGCATACAAATCAATGAAACAGCAAAGACCTTTACCAATAAAGTTGCTATGTTTATAAGTAGGGGTAATGATAAACTAAGGATGGAAGAAGAGAGAGCTTACTCATGATGGAATAGAAGACATCACTGGACTGATTGTGTTAAAAATGCGAATAATCCTCAACATGATGGTCCTATGCACCACAAACAGATTTCTGTCATGGATTGCCATTGTAATGGTGCTCCAGGATGAATTCCCGGTACACAGACAAAATATCGATTTTTAAATATCGATATACAAAAATATCGAAGTTTAAATATTGATGGGACAAAATATCGAAGGTAAGTAATATCGACAGTCTTAATATCGAAATTAGTATGACATCAGTAATATCGAAGTTTTAAATATCGATGTCAATAATATCGAATAAATAACTTCGATGTTACTAATATCAATTTTTAAATAAATTAAGTGTATATTATATTGTATTTATTATGTTTTATTATTTATTTTTAATGTAATTTAATTAAATATTGTCTTTTACTTCTGTAGCGGGTTGTGGGTATATAGGGGAATAGGGTGGGAAGTAATTTAATTATGTTAAATTAATTATTAATTAGTAGGTATTATTAATTAATTAATTAAAAATAATTTTTAATTAATTTTAATTAATTGATTAATTGATAAATATGTTCCGTAGCGGGTTATGGGTTTATAGGGGAATAGGGTGGGAAGTAATTTAATAATAATTAATTAATTAATATATGTTTGTACATATTTTAATTAATAATTAATTGGTAATTAATGTATATTAATTAGTTAATTCATTAATATAATTTTGTACATATTTATAATTATTAATTAGTTGGTAATTAATTAATATTAATTATTTAATTACATTATTATAGTAATTTTTTTATATATAATTTTTTGTTATTCTTAATTAATTAATTGGGAAAAATAATATTAATTATTAAAATAAATTAATTACAGCTAATGTGCTAATATATTTACTTTATTGTTATTGTTAATTAATAATTAATTGGTAATTAAATAATATTAATTATTTTTGGGTAAAGGAGTATTTTTAGGGTTCAGGGTCAGTTTTCAGTTTTTGGGTAAAGGGGTATTTTTAGGGTTCAGGGTCAGTTTTCAGTTTTTGGGTAAAGGGGTATTTTTTTAGGGTTCAGGGTCAGTTTTCAGTTTTTGGGTAAAGGGGTATTTTTAGGGTTCAGGGTCAGTTTTCAGTTTTTGGGGTAAAGGGGTATTTTTAGGGTTCAGGGTCAGTTTTGGGTTTTTGAGGTACAGGCGTACAGGGTAAAAACAAAAAAATATTACATTAAATCAAATACATAACATTTAAAAAAAAAATTACATTAAATTATTAAGTGTTTTATTTATTTTAAATGTATATGTATTAGTTTTAATATTTTTATTTAATATTTGTAAAATTATATGTATTTTAAAATTATTTTTACATTATTATTAATACATTTAAAAAAACGATATTTTTGATTCCGATATTTTTGTACTACGATATTATTTTTTCAATATTTTTGTACTTACCTTTATGAAGATAGGATTCCAATATTTTTGATGTCGATATTTTTGCTCCGATATTTTTGTATTTCGATATTCTGTCTGTCGATATTATGTCAGACAATCGAATTCCCAGTTTATGAGAAGGATAAGATAAGTCACAATCAGACATTGATAAAAGTCTTGACTAGACTGAGAGACAAGGTCCTTATATTAAAAAGAGAAACATTGGGGCGTAGCTAGCAGCCGACCAAGATGGTTGCGTAGTCGTAGAGCTCCAGAGGCACATCGGCCCTTCACATAAATCCGCATAGTAATCCGGCAATCAACATAGCTCCGGGGGCTAATTCCTTGGTCCAGGACCAGGTGGCGCAGACCAGTAAAAATCCAGAACCGCTCCGGAGCCGGGAACTGTAGTAAAAGAGGAACAAAAATGTGCGGCCTAAGCAACTGCCAGAGACTGCGTCCTAAAGTAACTCAAGGCCCGGGGCGGAAGTGAGGGAGCATCGGACTCCGGCGGATCAGCAAATCAACACGCCTCAAACACGATCGGCGCTACCGGGACTACTCTGCAGCAAGCAACGTCATATACATAACACCAAGAGGCGAAGAGGGAGCAGGAACCCTCGCATAGTGCAGCGGGAGAGACTAATGCCAGCGACTTAACGGGTCCAATGCGCAACAACGCAAGGAATAAAGACATATCCTGCGAGGACTGGGCACAGAAGGAAACTCCCCCTTCCAAAGGTGAGCAGAGAACAGCGTTCATAGTGGGGGACAACCCCGTTGTTGAAGGGAATTAGCTGGGGAGAGGGATGGGAAGACCGTCTCTCGCTCTATGCTGATGATATGTTAGTATTCCTGATGGACCCGGAGCACAGTAAACCGGAGCTCCTTCACATTTGCAATACACATGAGAAAGCATCGGGATATAAAATAAATTGGTCCAAATCAGTACTTTATGCTCTACAGGGACCAGAGCCATTGCTCCCCGCGGCGTGCCCATTGGCGCTAGCGGAGGGCGCTTTCAAATACTTGGGAATTCACATTACTAAAGACTCGACAGACTTCTTTGCTAAAAATCTGGCTCCGCCTCTGGAACGATTGAAGCGCGATGTCACACACTGGGCTTCTCTACCCCTGATGCTTCTAGGAAGAGCAGCGTTATACAAAATGATGGCATTGCCGACATTTCTTTACGCACTTGATAATACACCATACCCGGACCCACCCAGGTACTTTAAACAAATAGCAGCGCAGGTCTCAACCCAGTTGTGGGGTAACCGCCCAGCGTGTATAGCACAGGTAAAGCTGAACAGAGGTTGGTATGACGGCGGGATTGCACTACCAAACTTACAACTATATTACTGGGCAGCACAACTTAAAACCATTAATCAGTGGATTCACACAACTCAAGAAGAACCAGCATACAGGGCGGATAGGGCGCAGTTGGGCACGAACAATATGTTGGCCGTGCTTTACAACAGAGGACTCGCATCGAAACTAGAGGGACCCACAAAGCAAACGGTCACATTATGGTACACGGCACAGGCAAAACTGGGATGGAAAGGGGTTATTACTAAGCTTACCCCACTCTGGGACACCAAGGCTCTGGGACAGCTGAGACGCAGTAAGGGATTCACACAGTGGGACAATATTGGTATCTCCACAGTGGGAGACTTATGGGATAAAAGTACAGTAATTTGCAAAAACCGAGAAAGTCCTATGAAAGGAGGAGGAGTTGCGTTCCTATATAACAGCTGCTTGAAAGCAGAAAGAATTTGTGCAGAGAGTCTGGAGGGTGCTGAGGTGCTTAGGGTTAAATTCCATGCTGGTGATGAATGCTTGGTAATACTCTTGGTTTACCGACCCCCACGTACCTCACCAGATTTCATGGACTCCTTCAGGGAATTGGTACACGACTTTCGGTCACGTTATAACAGACTGATGGTTATGGGGGACTTTAACTTTCATTGGGAGAAGTCTCCCAAAGACTGTCAGACGAACCAGTTAGAGGAGGCACTGACTGCACTGGGTCTTGCGCAACAGGTGGTTGGTCCAATCCACGACAAGGGTCATATCCTCGTTCTAATTTGGATGACTACCCCGGAGTCCTATTGTTACTCTGCCTTGTTCGTGGTGAGATCACCATCTTCTGCATGGTCAGTTAGCAGCCCCAGGGAAGAGGGAACAGCCAGGGCTGGGCTGGAAGGCTATCAGAAGCTGGAATAAGATCAGAGAGGAAGATTTGGTTGCTAGTTTGCAAACCTTACCCTCCTATAAAATGCATGATGGTAACCTAGAGGCCATTTGTTGTAATCTGATAACGAGACTTGAAAAAGCCTTGAAATTGTTGCCCCTTCACGGAAGGTGAAAATCGTGGACAAGGGAATAGGGGCCCCCTGGTTCAATGACACACTTAGGCTAAGGAAGCGGGCCTTGCGTAAAACTGAGAGAGCCTGGCGTAGAGGGTATGATCCTAGTGCACAAAGTCTGTACTTACAAGAATTTGCTCTCTACAAAAAGCAATTCTGTCTAGGAAAGCGGAATTCTACGAGAATAGAATCGCGACGGCTAGAGACCCCCAGAAGGAAGTCTTTAAGGTCCTGTCAGAACTAGGGAAAGCTAAAGAGCAGAGTCCTTCTTTCTCGCAGGATGACTGCCATAAATGTCAGGACTTCTTTTCGAAGAAAATTGCTGATTTACTAATGGAAATGTCGCATACCCCAATACTTGACTGTCCGGTTCAATTTACCCCGGTAGCGCCTTTGATCATCCATCCCTTGAGTACATTGCCCCCGATTACCAAGGAGTCATTGGCTAGCCTAATGGGGCGAGTAAAGTCTGGGTCGCAGGGGGACCCCTGTCCCCCTAGGGTATTTAAGCTAGCGCTACAAGGAATGGAGGATGATGTCCATGCCCTTCTTAATAGTTCTTTGGAACCTGGATTGGTTCCTACCATTTTCAAGGAGGCACGTTTATTCCCTCTCCTTAAAAACTTAGGGGCGGATACAAAAAACTTCAGGCCCATTTCCCAGCTGCCGTTTCTAGCAAAAATACTGGAACAACATGTTCTTGCATATCTCTCTAGTCATCTTGAAAACAATGAACTGCTAGAATGGAATCAAGCAGGGTTTAGGGCACATCATAGTACGGAGTTGGTGAAGCTGTCCATTCTTGACGATCTGAGCTGTAGAGCAGATAAAAAGATCCCGGGCGCCCTGGTGCTGTTGGACCTCTCCGCGGCTTTTGACACGGGAAATCATAGTCAATTGCTGGAGCGGCTGGGGGAGTTCGGCGTTCAGGGAACTGCTCACGCCTAGTTAACTTCCTTTCTTCAAGATCGTGTTCAGAGAGTGCAGTTGGCAGATCTGGTTTCAGCATCAGCCGGCATTTCGTGTGGAGTGCCGCAAGGATCGGCACTTTCACCTCTCCTTTTTAATGTGTACCTGCAGCCATTGATTGCTACGTTAAACCAGATGGAATGCCAAATCTACAATTATGCAGATGACACTCAGATCGTCATCCAAATTGAGGATTCACCCGGTACACATGCTAGACTGCAGAACATCTTGAAATATACGGTCAACTGGATGACTGCTATTTCCTTGAAGATAAATCCTGATAAAACTGAGATGCTGCCAATTACCATCTCTGGTAGCCCTTGGAACGAGCTTTTCTTCCGCATGAATTAGGGCTGTTTCCAGAACCAGCAGTGGATGTGAAAAGCCTGGGCATCTACATAGATGGTAAATTGACTATAATGAAGCAAGTGTCTTCAGTTACTGGAACGTGTGTAGGCCTTTTAAGACAACTCAGGAACATTTCTCATCTTTTGTCCCCAACAACTTTGAGGCGGGCCATATCAGCCATGATTCTGTCACGCCTAGACTATGGTAATTCACTGTACGCTGGCCTACCCCAGCATCAATTGACTAGATTACAAACAGTCATGAATGACGCAGCTAGGTTGGTATTTAAAAAACCAAGGAGAACATATGCAACACAATTACTGCGTAAATTACACTGGTTACCAATCAGACAAAGAATAATGTTTAAAGGACTCTGTATCACGCACAAAGCCCTATATGGTAATGTGTCAAGCTACATTAAAGCGCGTTTGGTCCCCTACACTCCTAGTAGGGTGCTCCGTTCAATGGACGCTACTCTTTTGGCACGCCCACGTTTCAGACTTGCTACTATGGGTGGGCGTGCACTCTCAAATGCGATTCCAGTGACCTGGAACAACTTGCCAATACATCTGCGCAAAGAATCAGGACTCCTGCACTTCAGGAAGATGCTTAAAACGGTGCTCTTTCGGGAGGCATGGGGCTTGATCTGAGGTTGCGTTGTTGCAGGAACATTCTGTATGTACATTTGGACAAGTGCTTAGAGACCCCTGGGTGATTATGCGCTATATAAATCTAAATAAATAAATAAATAAATAATTCTGTTTGCCTAACTTCAACAACAATATGAACTGGGTCCGACTGAAACATATAGATATGTTCAAATTAGGCAAGCATTATTAACAGCACTTCTGCCAGACACTGCCGTCCCGGAGGTCTCCCCATTGGAGGACCGACTACTCACTGACTACATGCAAAAACGAGCAACGTCTCTCACATACCGAAAATTACTCAACAACCTCCCTGACTCCACAACCATACTGCGGGAGAAATGGGTGGCGGAAGTAGGAGACATGGAAGATACGGAATGGTTAGAGGCAATGGCATCCCCCAGGGAGGTGGGAATTTTGGCCAAGCTTAGATTGGTGCAGTTTAAAATCCTACATCGCATATACTATACTAGGACCACCCTACACAAGCTACAAAGGGCTCAACATCCATTTTGCCTTCGGGGTGCGGGGAAGTGGGTACCTTTTTCCACACTATGTGGGAATGTCCAGCAATAGTAGAATACTGGGGACAGGTGCTGCGCACAGTGTCGCAAACATTGGGGATATCTCTCCTGCCAGAGCCACGGAAATGTCTCTTAAACATATGGGATCCAATTGACCTCACTCGCCATGGACAGACCTGGGTCACACTAGGCCTCATGATTGCTAAAAGGGATACAGCGCAGAAATGGGGAGCGACAGACCTGCCCACGCTGGCGACGTGGTGCGGGAACATGGATCTTGTAATGGTAACGGAACGCACAGTGTATGCGAACAGGGGATGCCCACGCAAATGGAACAAACTCTGGGCGGCATGGAATAGTTTCCGGGGAGAACTATGTGAACCTCCGCCGGAAGATGAAGGAGATAGCTCAGACGTAGAGATAGAGGGGGAATGAGGATAGAGATAAAATGCGAGAAATAGTAAAACTGTTACAAGAAAGCATGAGGTACTAACGTCATGGTAAGAATTGTATTTTCAACCGTGTTACTTTGCAGCAAAATTATTGTCTACGTATTGTCATGATTGCTGATTAGATGTTTGGTTTAATAAAAAACATTTCAAACAAAAAAAAGAGAAACATTTAAATTTAGGATAGGATAATAGGTTTCCTTAATGGAGCCACACTCACTATAAGCTTAATTTAATACTCATTTTAAACACTAACCACCAGTATTTTACTCTTAAAATTAGGCACACTACTGTAAAACTGGGTTACAAAGCTCTGCACAGGTTACATGTGATCATGTACATATACATAAGTGCACACATGTGCAGGAAAAGTGATGAAGTCAGTTGCCTGACTTTTGAATTGGTGCCTAGGTAGCATCATGGCAGATGGGAAAGTATGGCAGACTGAAGCATTTCTTGTCAATTGGGAATAATACAAAAATAATGTTTTTTTTGTTTTTGGGTGAAGTGTAAATTCAGTAATGTTGAAACCGGTTTTATTATTTGGCTAAAGTATGCCTAAATCATAACTTTTGATGGGCATGAATTAGAAGGGTAATTGTGACTTTCCCTACCATAATGTAGACCACAAAGTAATATGCATAGTTAGTTTTACTCTCTATAGATATTTTTGTGCAGGTCAAGTACTGTGCATATTTCTCTGATCCAGCCTTAATAGAATTTGTGCTTTCAGATACCCTGCAGGTTCAAGTGAATAATTACTCTGCTGGCCAGCTGGCAGTTCAAAACTCCACCTCAGCACTGCACCCAACCAGAGGGATTAACATCCCACCAGTAGAGGAGCAAGCAGACGAAAAATGCCCATAAGGTAATTAGTGGCCTCTCTGTAACTAACAGGATCCTCCCAAAGAGGATAAAGAGAGAGCTAGCAGACCTCTGTCACCAGTCACCAACTAGAAGTGGGGTCTCTAAACTCTTGGAGGGAAGACACTAGATATGATATAGAGGAGGATGACTAAATGAAGAGACATTTCCCAATTTTTCCTGAAGCTGACATTCTGATTCTTCCCTGAATGATGTGCAGGGGGGTGGAGAACCCACATACATGAGTAGGCGCTAAGGGCATCTACAGAGGCACCCTGTAAGTGGCAGAAGGTCTTGGGTGCTTGGGGTGGAAAGGCTGGGAGAGTAGTCTGCTTTGAGGACTGTGGGGTGCGCCTGTTGAAGACCCAAGAACAGCACACTATTAGGAGCTAGACCCAAGGACAGGTCCAAAGCTCTTTAAGCCTACTGTGACGCAAAGGAGGCAAAGTTCATGCTGGACATATCCTGCTGGAGTAGGGTCAATATTGATTTTCATGTGGGTAATTCCTGTCTGAAATGGCATAGTGAGCAAAAAAATGATGGTCTGGAATCCGGCCCAGAGTAGTTACCAGTGGCTGGGAATAACCCAAGCATTCAACCCATCACTTGATTTCCACAAAGGAGGAAGCTGCAGGGCCCAAGGGCTCGAAAAAGTATCTGAAATAATCAGAAAAATCGTATGTATCATTTGGGGACCAGGATGGCCTGGCAACTGGAGCACGGTATAAAGGAACAAGAAAAAACATTTGATTGGTCCACTGGGAAAGGGAAATCCTAATTTAAAGGAGACGTTTGTGTGTGGCACTGAGGGAACCATCGACAAGTTGCCTCGAGGCCACCAGCCACTTCATCTGATTGCAGACAAGATCTCAGGATCACCCCTAGAGAGTTCCCCAAGTGGTTTTCCTAAGGGACCGAGGTGCTTAGGCACCATCAGCCGGAGAACAGTTGTTCCTCAATATAGGTGGAGTATTGCCATTTATCCCACTCGAATAGAGTTCACAGGTCTCATATGGGAGGCCCCAAAATGAGGGGGTGTTCCACAAACACAAAGAATTTCACTGTGCTCATCTCCTACTCCCTATGCCGGAGTCTTATGGGATTGGGCTGAGAAGGACAGCTGACTCCTTCAACTGCAAAACAATTAGCGTATAGAATCGGAGTTGACAAGAACATAATTCCTGTGGTCACAGAGGGTATGTGTGGGGTTGGATCCAAGAAGGAGGGGAAGAGGCACCAGCACTCCAAAAGTGCAGCGCATACATCAAATCTTTATCAAATCATGGATAAGTAGGAATAAACGCAGCTATTGGAAGCATCCAATGACGCACCATGGGCACAGAAAGAGGACCCGATAAGGCTTGAGAGAAGACTCAAGGAAATGTCCATATTCCTTTGTTGGTGCCAAAGGAGGAACATTACCAAAAGAGAATGGTTGTTTCTGTGCCTCCCACTACATAACCTTTAAGCAGAGGGTCACCCAAAGTCTTAACTATGACTGTTGAATTTCAGTTCACTGGTCGTGATTGTATAAAATGTTATGTTTTAACTAACATTTTCACCTAACTAGAATGTCTTTTCAACCTCTGCTTTTTTTCTTTGAATTTCTATGTTTTTTAAAACTTAAAGTAAGATGTCCATCGCTGGGTGGGGTTGGGCACAGAGCCTGCGCCATACTCCCACAGATGCCCAACCTTCCAGCTCTGCATGGTCGAAGGCTTGGGGTTTGACGGACAGACTATGCCCCCAAACATCCCACAGGCATCCGACTTGCTTCCCACATAGACCTTCACCCAGGTGCGCTTAGGGTTGGGCACAGGGCCTGTGCCATACTCCCATGGATGCCCAACCTTCCAGCTCTGCATGGTCGAAGGCTTGGGGTTTGACGGAAAGACTCTGCCCCCAAACATCTCACAGGCATCTGACCCGCTTCCCACATAGACCTTCACCCAGGTGCGACTTGGGGTTAGGCACAGGGCCCAGCTTCTAATGAGGCCCCGCATCCAACTCCACGCAGGCACCAAATACCCTGTGGAAGACCAACCTTTTGTGTTTTTTCTTGCATCCCAGATCTGCCACAATTCTCCAAGGGGGCGGGCTGGACATTGTGGTGTAGCTGCTATTCCATGGAATCACAAAAAACAAATAAAATAATACATTTTGGACCTCAGGACCCTCCCCCTTAAGAAAGCCCATGGGGTCAGGGTAACCAGACACTGCCTTTTTATAGCCAGTTTTGATTTGTTGTGTAGGACTCTGGACCATGTTCCCAAGCCCTAAGATGGTGGCTTCAACTTACATTGAGGTTGCAGCCAGTCATCTACAATATATGGGTGACCTTAGTAGATTCTCCACAATGGCTTCATGACATTTACAAAAAATTTGAAAAATAATTTCTCAAAAATTACTGAACAGATTTAGACCAAATCACTAAAAGCACGCTTTCCAGATCAAGATCTAGAGTTTTGCCAAATTTGGTATAATTCCATTTAGCAGTGTTTGCTGTATCACTGTTGAATTTTATGTCATGACACAGAGACTAACATTTTGGAAATCTCCTTTATTACCAGCTCACAGCAACAACTTAAGAATATAGAACTTCAAGAACATTCTAACAAGATATAAAGTCCCCTCACAACCAGCCTTCTCTCTACTTAGTTTCTCCTGCTCACAAGATAAGTACTATATCTTTTTTCTGTACTATCTTCTTTGTTCGAATTACTTATGCCTTATCCCCCTTACCCCTCACTTGTGGGAAAAATACTTCATGGTTTGTTCTTTTTATTGAATAAATACTAGTATTTTATTTAATTAATCCTTTTCTGATCAATTCCCTTAGGGGGAGGGTGGTTCTACCACGTTATTTTTACCCAGAGAGGTATTTTTTCTTTCTTTAATGACGGGACGGTGTTTTTCCCTCTGTACCCGGCATATCTTTTTTACAGCTATTCCAGCTGAAAAAAAATGATTATGCAGCAGGCCAGTTTTCCTTTGAAAGCCGGCGCTACGCCTCTATTGCCATAGCAGTGGGAGCCTCTGTGAGGAAAGCATTGTACGGCAAGCCGACTTTCTTTTGAAAGCCAGCTCACAGAGCGTGCCTTCCGTTTCAGATGACTATATACGCAAGCTCACTAACCAGCTCACGGTTGCCTGGCAACCAGCACAGCACTTCTACAGTGTCCCTCAACCTCTAAGCAACCGCTGATATCTGATTTTGTAGCAGCTGCCAGCATATTCTGATTTGCTTTCACTTTGGTGGTATGACGTGTTACGACCGTACCACCCAAACATTAAAAATAAAGAAAATTAAAACAAGAGAGCGACGATTTATAAAATGCGTGTGGCAAATTGAAGGCTTTAATAAACAAGAAAATTGGAAGCCTTCACAAAGAAGGGATTACCAGTTGCTGGCACAGGACATCCTGAAGGTTCAGATGGGGCAGTTAAGGCCCAGCGGAAGAGGGCTGCGGGGAAAAGCCAGCCTAAAGGAGCAAAAAAGCTGAAAGCCACTAGCAACTTTCTACCATGTAGACGTTAGGAGGATGGGAAGGTCAGATGAGGCATGGAAGGCCTCAATTTCTAAAATGGGCAATGTAGATCCATTTGGGGAAAATATGTTTGATCCCCTTCTTATCTAACACCCTTTGCCCCCAGAGTTGGTGCCTTCTCAACACACTGCTGACTAACTCTAATTGTGACTCTGGAAAGAAATTCCAAAAGAAGTTAGATCTTACTTGAGATCTGAATGCCTGCGCCCCTGCCTCCCGCACAAGGTTCCAATGACCCCTGATCTAGATGCAAAAGTGATTTTATTCATTGCCAAGGGGTGGAAATGACCCTCGAAAAGGTTTCGACAAGGGCCTGTAGTCTTGTCAGGACCATCTCTTAGACATTACTGGTCCTCTGACTAAAATGTTTGAGATGGCCGAGGTAGCTTTTCTCAGCGACACCCTTATTAACTGAAGGAACTCTGCCTCCTAGTGAATACAAATATTGTGCTCTCAAATGAGAGGAGTAGGGCATTCTTCTCAAAAACGACCCTAAACTGGTTGAGTTGGCCACTAAGGAAGGAGGCCCTGTCTCTCAGGGGCTACTATTTGGTGACGATTTCATAAGGGACATGGACAAATATGTGAGAGTATTTAGTGTCATGCAAAAGTCCCAGAAGGACATCAAGAAGGTGTTCCAAGACAAGGCTTTTGGCAGTGGCAGAAGAACAAGGGTCCTGTTCCTCGGCCGTGTTCAAGCTTCAACAAGACCCTTCCTGGGTTGTGGTTCAAGGATCCCGTATTTAAGCTTCACAACCCATGTAAGAGATTCCACTGACGACCCTTCATAGGCGATCGAAAGCAGAGAGGATTTGCCACAGCTACAGGTTTTAAAAGGTGGGAGGCAGATGGGTTACATTTTGTGGGAATAGGAACTTAGTGACTTAGGATTCTTGGGTTATGGACACGGTCAGGGGGTACAAGATCAAGTTTGGAGGAACCATGGTACAAATGAGGATTCCTCAGGAAATGGTGTTCTCACAGGAGGACACAATCCTAATGTCACAGGAGGTAGATGATTTATTGGTCAAAGGGGTAATACAAAAGGGAACAAAGTCAGGTTTTGTCAGCAACATCTTCCTAGTAGAGAAGGACAAAGGTATGAGGTGAGTGATGAATCTGAAAGAAATAGATGAATGGGTGGCCTACCATCATTTCAAAATGGAAGGAGTTCACCTTTTAAGGGATGTACTGAGAAAAAGGGATTGGTTGACAAGGCCAGACCTCAAGGATGCGTATCAGACCAACCCAATTTGACCTCGCATCAGAAATATCTCCCATTTACTTGGATGGGCAAGCTTTGACAGTTTTCCAGTCTCCCTCTCAGGCTCTCTTTGGCTCCTTGGTATTTCATCAAAGTCTTTCGTCCAATAGCGGCCTGGCCCTGAGAAAGGGGAGTGAAACTAATAATATACCTGGACAATATTCTGCTAATGGCTCGGTCCACAGAGGTGGTTTCTCATCATACAACTTCACCATACACTTACTAGAACACCTGGGTTTCATCATAAACAGGAAAAAAATCATGTCTGGTGCCGAGTCAGGAGACGCGGTTTCTGGGTTTTGTCGTAAACACAATACAGACAGAATTAAGGTTACCAGGGCAAAGGCTAAGGAAGCTTTGCAAGGAGTTAAGGAAAATACTTTTGGCGAGGATCCTGGGTTTCCCGTCCTCGGCGAACCAGTCAATTTTCCAGGCGGGTCCACTGTAATATGGGCTCTCCAAAGACTCAAGGCAAGAACGTTAAAAGCAAACCAGGAATCAAGGGAGGAACTACTATGGTGGGTCAAGATTGCTGAAGCATGGAATGGCAGAGCTACTTTTGGAGAGGAGTTGGAGATAGTAGTAGAAGCGGATGCCAGTTTAGAAGGATGGTGTGTGAGATGTGGCAACTAATCAGTAGGGGGACACTGGACAATTTAAGGGAAGGCACTTCTTAGAATTACTGGCAGGTTCACTTGCAATTCATTGCTTCTCCAAGGACTTCATGAAGTGTCCTATGATGCGAAGTATGGACAACATATCGGCAATGAGGTACGTCAATAAAAGGGGGGCCCTCATTCCAAGGGGCTTGTAGATCTAATAATGGTTTTCTGGGGTTACTTCTAAACAAAAGGAAGTTTGGTTGTGGCAGAACATATCAGTGGGTCATGCAATGGTGACTTTTCTCAAAATTTCAGAGATTCCAGCAATTGGAGGATGGACAGGGACATATTTCTGAATATCCAGTCGAGAAGGGGGACCTTCAGGGTGGGCCTCTTTGCAGACCCAGCTAGAGGCCAGACCCTCAGGCTTGGGGGTCGATACATTTCCTTCAGAATTGGAGGGGCTTAACACCTTATGCTTTCCCTCCACTTGCCATGCTGCCAAGATTACTCCGGCATGTACGCCAGAGCGGAGAGACCACAGTGGTGATAACATCCCTCCGGAGGTCACAGGCCTGGTTTCCAATCATGCTAGGAATTACTATAGATTCCCTAATTTTAATACAGATATTCAGGGACGTAATTCTAGGCCCAGAAGGAGAGTCACAACCTCTCATAGAGCATGGACTACTGGTACTGATGGTCTGGAAGATTTCAGGAGACCGTTTCGTCAGACGGTTTCCAACTCATATCTGAGTCACAGGGACCTGGAACAAGGAAAGTATATAGACTGGCTTTGAAGAAATTGGTTTGTTGAGATCTTTGACAGAATTATGAACCTGTTTCAACTGAACTAGTACATGTGGTTAATTACCTATCAGAATTATTCGCATCACAGCTCTCCTATAGAACAATTAATGTCTACAGATCAGCTATAGCAGCGGGGCATTGTTTTGTGGATGGAGACTCAGTGTGTGAGAGCTTACTGACTAAGAAAATCATGAGATGTGAGTACTAAACCAACCTACTGCGAAATATACTGCTTTATGGGATGTTAGAGATGTCCTATGTCCTATGGGTCCTAGTGTGTTGGAGCGAGAACTCTGGTCTGTCTCTGAAATGCCTGGTATCTTTTAGATGGATTTCGGACGTGAAGGGATTGGATGTCACTAGTAGGGCCTATCAACCTAAAGGGGCTTGCTTTTATTTTAAAAGGAGAACAAAGACTATGTCAAGTTCTGTACTCAATCCTTTTTGCACAGAATGAAAGTCTTAGCGTAGTGAAATGCTTGAAGGAGAATGAAAGGAGAACTAATGGTTTGAGAGGAAATGCAGCACAACTGTTAATATCTCATAGATGGCCTCATAGGGCTGTTTCTTCTCCCTCCTTAATGAGATGTGGGAAGGAGGTTATGAATGAGGCCAGTGTGGGTGTCACTGTGTTTGGTGAACATTCCCTTAGAGGAGCATCAGCTTCCAAAGCTTTTATATTGGGGGAGGTTTGCAAAATATGCTTAGGGCTGTACATTGGTCCGAAAGAAAACATGTTTAAGAGTTGTTATTTTAGACCTACCGCAAACGCAATTGATCATGTGTTAGATGAACTTTAAACTTGAGTTTTAGCTGCTGTGTCATGCCATAAAATTTGGATTTTTCACAGCCTGGTGGTCCGAAAATCTGGGTTTTATTAAAGACACGGAGGCTAAAAGTATCCCTCCACATTGATACCCTCCCTGATGGGTTAAAAGTTTATTTCAAATTAATTTAGTTTTTTCTCTCAGAATAAGAAGCCGCCTCTGTTTGGGATTTCAACTGGTGAAATTTTTTGTACTGAAGTTTAAGTTCTTTGGTGTTATCTTGTTTGCAGCGCCAAAAGAAGGGAGAAAGCTGTGTGTGGGGGGACTTTATACCTTGTTATAATGTTCTTGAAGTTCTGTTTTCTTCAATTGTTGCTGCTGTGGGCAGGAAAAAAAGGAAATTTGCCTAATCTTAGCCTCCGTGTCTTTAATAAAATCCAGATATTTTGCTTAACAGGCTGTGAAAAATCTACATTTTCCTATGGAAAATCGCACAGGGCAAACATTCTGGAAACCCTCTTGTGGGATCTGACATATGATGGATGTCAGTGGCGGAACCAGAGTATGTAATGATTGATTTGGAATGTCTAATGCCTTTGGCGTTCTTGGTTTGGTAGTTGTGAGAAGACCCTGGATCTGACGGGTGGATGAGGCATTTGTTATTTACATCTTACAAAAAAGATATTAAAAGATAATTCCCGAAGGTGCCTCTTCATTTCAATGGGGATGTGTTGCAGGAACAACGCATGAAGAAGGGGATCGCTGTGACAAGTTAATCAAATGAATCTGATGACTCAACCCCAAGGGTTTTGTTTCATGGTATCTGGATTCGAGTGGCGTGCGGTCTATTCCAGCCCTTAGACTCTATGTGAAGAGCTTGCTCCACATTTGATGGATTTTGGGTACAATAAGCGAAATTGTGCCTGTTTTGCGGGCACAAGGAGGTATGAGGTCAGTGCGTGCCTTGTGATGTGTCAGGTTCATGAGCGAGGAAGGTCACAGAGAGCTACGCACCTGCGAGGAGGAGCAGGACAGGTTATGTGGGAGCCGAGGTATCTATTGTTTTCGGACGTTCTATGTGACGAGAGCAAGTGTTGTTTTGGTGGAGCTCTGGAGACAATATCTCTAGCGAAGTGTGCAGTGATGAGAGGAACAGACATGCTCTCACCGTAAACTGGAGTCCTGGCTAGTCCTGACATGCCTGAGGTGATGTGCACACCTCAGAATATCTAGACTGCTCGCTGGGCAGTGGAGTATAGGCATGCTGGCGATGACACACACAACAGTAGTGATCTCCTCTGAGGTTGTGTGTAGGCACAGGCATTCCTGCAGTAACACGATCACCTGAAGTAATCTTGTCGCACACTGGATGTAATCTTCTCTGTGTTTGTGTGTCGGCATAGGTGTGCCTGCGGTGACACGCACACCTGAAGTAATCGCATCTCCCATTGTGTGCAAATTATCACTTTGTTGAATATTGATGGGCTTTCATTTTGGAGCGTGACTAAGCTGGAGTAGCTCTAGCGTCCCAGCAGTAATATACACACCTGGAAAATTAAAACCTGATGTTGAAGGATAGTTAATTGTGCAGATGTATGATCAGATCACTGGCCTGCTCAGGAGTGTGCATATGCACCTAGTCTACAACATTCTGGCTGGCTAGCTTGTCATCAGGAGACAAGTACTTTGTAGAATTCCAGGTAATGTAGAGAGTTTCAGGTACTGTGGCGTGTTCCTTCTACATTATTCCAAGCGGGTGAGGGTTATAGTTGTAGAGTGCTATGCAGAACATATCTCCTATGCAATTTTCTCTGTATGTCACCAGGAAACCTGTTTTAACATGGTCAAATTGGAAGCAGGTTTTTTTGCACTATGTAAGGCTTTGTGGAGCCTCATTAAGTGCGGAAAGAATAAAACGCTCTCCTTCTGCATTATCTAGGCTCAGAAGGTCAGGAGGAATAGGAACATCTAACTGATCTGCAGGAGGAGGAGGAGGCAGACGGCTTTAATGAATATGAGGTGTGCATAAAAAAATGGAAAAACATTACCAACCAATGATTAGTACCATACTGGAGAGATACCACTTTGGTAAGAAGGTACAAAGGTCACAAGAGTCAGTGGAGGACAATGTAAATGACCTGATAAACCTTGATTCCACATGTAAATTTGGAGGAAGTATTGAAGAGAGAATAGGGATACATTTATGTTAGAGTGAGCGACGAGATCTGGCTAAAAGATTATCCAAAACCGGAGGATATTTTATCGGGAGCAAAAAAATTAACATTCATTAGAATCTAATTAAAAGGACCAGTGTGGGAAGGAAGCGGAACCAAGGGTTACTAAGTAACATTGGAGGACGTCAAAGGTGAGAGTGGACTCAGAAAGAAACTCACTGGAAGATGCTTTAGGTGTGGTATGAGTGATCATTTGGCCAATAATAAAAAATTGTCCAGCCTTGGTCGTGATTTACAGAACTTGTGTGTCATTGTGCAAAACATTTTAGAACAAAGAAAATGAAAAATAAGGTAAAATGGTGGGTTTGGATAGTGACCAAGATGACAATTGTTATGGTGAATTACAATGTGGACAAATTGTATTGCAGGATCATGATCCTGGAAAATGGGCCTGGGTGAATGGCATAAAGTTGAAAATACTGTTTGATTCAGGTGCAAAAATGACTTTGGTTCTGAAATCATTCTATGACAAACTGCTGGCACCAAGGGTGAAAATGTTCAAACCTGACATAAAGCCATTGGTATATGATGGCCAACCAATAAAATTAGCAGGTTATTTTTTGGGTGAGTTGGAATTTTAAGGTCGGTTAACTGCAGGAAAAATTGATGTTTCATGTAAAGCATAATTAGTTAGGTCACCAAAGGGATCTGGAAGTTATGCTAGATTCCAATAGTGAAGCATCTATTGTATTGAGAAGGAGGACGGAGGCGCCATACAGTGCTGCAGGATGTCAGTTTGGGGTTGTGCAGGGTGTGGGAGAAAGGGAACAATCACATGGATGGGCAGAGGAAATCAAAGATGTTTTTAACAATATGTTGGGTTGTCTCACTGGGTATGTGCATAAGATTGAGTTAAAGGATAATTCTAAACTGGTGGTGTGCAAGGTGAGGGGAGTTCCTCTATCTATGAAACAAGCCATGAAGGAGGAAATACACAGACTTTAAGGGAAAGGCATTATCCCGGAGGTGGAAGCAACAGAATGGATTTCTCCAGTAGTTTTGGCGAAATAACCCTCAAGGGAGATTAGATTTTGTGTGGACATGAGGGGGCTCAATAAAAAGGTTGTTTTCAACTGGTACCCTTTGCCTAACATAACCAAAATGCAGGCTCAACTGGAAGGTGTGTGTGTGTGTGTTTTCTACCCTAGGCCTGTGTAGTGCATATAATCAAATAGAGTTGGAAGAGGGTTTTATATCTCTTGTGGCCTTTATAACACTTTGGGGTATACAACTTTAATCAGATGCTGTTTAGTTTGATATCTGCTGCCTCAGCCTTTCAGAGAGGGATGAAGAGTGTGTTGGAGGGGGTCCAGGGTGTCAAGATTTATAAGAACAATGTGCTGGTGTTTGGTGCTTCAAGAGAAGATCATGACAGGAGGTTATGGAAGGTACTGAAATGTTTTAGGGAGAGAGGTTTGACCCAGTAGCAGAGCAAATGTTGGTTTAGGTGTGAGGACATTGCGTATTTGGGACTTAGGTTGTCTGGAGCTAGGGTGGAAACAAATAAAGCATTGGTGGACACCATTAAAAACCTTCCTATCCCAGAAAATAAAGAGGATTTAATGTAGTTCTTGGGAATGGGAGAAAATTAACATAAGTTAATTCACATTTTTTTTAGCAGAGCCCATAACATGAGGGGTTTGTTGAAAAGGGAGGTAAAATATGTGTGGTCAGAGTTATGTGGAAAAGAGTACTGTAATATGAAGGAGGCACTAGCCAAGGCACCCTCATTGGAAAGTTTTAAAAAATTTGATAATACATACCTTATAACAGATGCAAGTCAGAAGGGCTTGGGGGCGATGTTAACACAGGAAAAAAATGGTAAGGAAAGAACACTAATGTTTATTTCAAGGAGTCTCAAGGGTTCAGAGTACCGATATTACGTGATGGAGAGAGGAGGTACTTTGTATTTTTTGGGCTGTCAAAAGTAATTGAGGACATTTTTGTGGGTCTGTCAATTTGAGGTGTTATTAGACCAAAAAACTCGTAAGGACATTTTGGGATATAAAGACTTGATGCGATGTCAAGCCAGATTAGTAAATGGGTGGTGTCATTGCAGAATTTTGATTTTAGAGGGAGGTACATTCCAGGAGTGGAGAATCGGGCAGCAGACATCTTGTCCCAGCTGGTGCAGATGAAAGATCATCAGGATGACGATGATAGTGATGGTTTGACGGAAGATCAGTGGGATCTGGATGAATGTAAAGTGTGTGAGGTAACAGATGGAGTTTTATAGGAGCATGAGTGGAAGGAATATCTGGGTAATGATGAAGTATTGAAACTGGTTTCACAACAGATGGCACAGGGTTGGAGTCTAGGAAAGAAAATGGTACCGTAGGTAAGACACAAACTTTCATGGCATCATGGACTATTGTGGAGAGGAACTAAACATATTCCGCCTTGAAGAATGAGTACTAAGTTAGTAGCTCTGGCTCATCAAGATCATTTGGGTTTTACCAACACCAAGGAGAGGGTAAGGCTGGATTTGTGTTGGCCTGGATTAGACACACAGGTGGAGAGAGTGATCAGGAACTGTTTTGAGTGCAGAAATAGCGATAAGGGGTGTGTGATGAGATCTCAACACATGGTGATGGTGAAACAAACAGAGAGTCCTTGGGAACAAGTGGTAGTGGATAGACTGGGTCCTGTATGTAATTAGTTTTGGCAGTATTAAGTACTGGTGACAGTGGTACTATACTCTAGGTGGCTGGATATAGATGTTACTCAGGGTGTAGAGAAAAAAATGTAGTAACATTTTTGAGTGAGGTTTTTCGTATGGAAAGCATAACTGATTTGTTATTAATGGCTAACGGAGTGCAATTAGTCTTGCGTGAGATAGAGGAGTTTCTGTGTCAGAGGGGAATTAAACATAAGAGGTGCGCTCTTTACCACCCTGAATCAGGTGGTGTTGTGGAGAGGTTCAACCATGTTCTCAATGAAGCCATCCAGATAGCAAAACAGGAGGCAAAAGATTGGAGGGAGGTGATTCAAGCACAGGTGGAGATACATTGCCATACTCCACATTCAGCTACAGGGAGATTGTTGTTTGCATTGTTCTGGGGAAGATGGCCATACTCCCTGGTATGTCCTCCATAGATTAGTCAGTTTGGTGAGAGGGTGTTGAAGGGGAATGATGAATAGATTGAGAGGCAGCAGAGAAAATTGCTGCAAAGTGAAGAGAACAGTGGTGACAGTGGGTGATTGGGTAAGGATATGGTTACCAGTAGGGTGAAGCAAGGAAGAAGGTTTTGACCAACAATGAGGGTGTTCAAGTCACTCAATAATGCGGTCACAGTAAGTGGAGAGCGCATTTGAAATTTGAATAGGGTGATGGTTTTGAGGGATGGTCAACCGTGTAATTCTTTAAGGTTGTGGGAAGAAAATGAAAGTGCCCTTTGTGAAAATGAACGAAAAGGAGTAAAAACTGCTGTTGAGGAAGAGAGAAGGGTTGGAAAAGGGTGCTCTATGAGGGTAAAGAATGCACCAGCGCATCTCAAGGATTTTGTGAGATTGAACTTGGGGGGAAAGATTTCAAGGTCTTGTAACCTAGGTATGTTTATGTATTCTTTTAGGGTAGAGTGAACATTCCTTCATTGTATGGATTTTACATTATTACAAAGTTTTGTATAAAGGGCCTTGTAAATGTGTTGTTCATGCAGTTTGCCAGAGGGAATTTCATGAAGGAATTTTGCTCTGTATTATTATTATTGATGGTGATGTGTGACATCTGACATAAAATGGATGTCAGTAGTGTGGTCAGTGTATGTCATGATTGATGTGGAATGTAGAATGCCGTTGGCAGTCTTGGTTTGGCAGTTGTGAGAAGACCCTGGAGCTGACGGGTGGATGAGGTGTTTGTAACTTACATTTTTCAATATTGATATTAAAAGATCATTTCCAGAGCTGCCTCTTCTTTACACCCCCCTTTTTTCAGCCCTTGCTTGATGGATCACCTCAAAACTTTCCAGGAAGGAGCTGAGGTGGATGAGACTTATTGGGGAAAATGTTGTGAAGATTCGTCAAACACACACTCGAAGTTATTAGCAAATCAAATTATCCGTTCATGTGGAAACGTGGCCCTAACTATACAGAACCTAGTGGCACAGCAAATTCATCGGCTATGGTGGTGGAACCCAAAAAATATTGTGTTTCCGGACAAATAGAGCATTAACACAGGCCCCACCAGCAAACATGCCAACATTGTAAAACTGAAATGTTGGCGATTTAGGGGAAAAACAAAAATTGGGTAAAAGTATTTCCCCATTGACATATATAGAAGCAGAGGCAATTTTAGGTGGGAACCATCTAAAAAAAAGCTATTTTTTGCTTAAAAATAAAATCATGAGCCTTTCGCCTGAATCAGGGTCTGTTGGCATGTATGCATCTGGCCCCATCTAGAGACACTAATGCTGTATGTGTCTTGTAAATGGGTGCTTCTATGTCTTGTCTGTGATTTGCTTTCAAGGGCGTAGCTTCAGGGGGGGGTGTTTGTGGAGTTACAACCCTCTAAAAATATATTATGGAGAAAATAGTTGGGTGCAAGGGCCTGTAGTAAGGTATGATAAAGTGGCTGTCGGATATTTAACCCCTTCTGTGCTCATGACGAGCTCAGCTCGTCATGACCACACCCATTTCTATTATGGCCCAGCACAGCAGAAGATCATCTCAAGCAGCCAAGGTGTTAAAGACCCACACTGACAAAAACACATACACAACAAACACTCTCTCTCTCATCTCTGTTTTTAAGGCCTTAAAAAAGGTTGATTCATTTGTAAGATGTTGTGTTTTAAGTGCCCCCTAACAATCCACCCTCCTCTCTCTATCCAAGGCCTCTTAAGTTCCCTCATGTACTGCTTCTCCTATAATGTGTTTTAACAAGATAACGCAGCATGACAGTTGGGAAATCTGTAGCTCACCCCCAATCTTATGTGTGACTGCCTGTATGTAAGCTTGTTGGTCTCTGTTTGTAAAGCTGCGTGTGTAAGGCAGTATGTGTGGTGTTGCTATATGTGTAGGCTGTGGGGTTTTAGGTTTAAACCTATAAAAACTGATAAAACCCCACTGAAAGAGAAATAGCCCTCACCAGTGAAAACATATAAACACTGAAAAAACACCGGCACAACCACAAACTAAATGCTTTTCGAAGAAAGGAAAAAGAGAGTGAAAGAGTGTTTTTTTTTCTTCCTGAAGGGGCCAATACCACGTAACTTTGTTATACAAGCTAGCAGTAAGAAAGACTGGGCTAACATTTTTCTGCATATAATATGTGATAACATAATGCCGCAGTGCTGCGTCAATATTTGTTGACATACATGCATGCATTTGTCTCTGCTAGTGAGGAATATTGCCTGCAGGTACTGTTCCTAAAGAAGCTGCACTCACTTAGGACCATATTTTTGAGCAAGTCATGCAGGTCAGCAAGACACCTTGCTGCACTGCACTTTGTAACAGTGAACGGTTAGGAGTAGTGGCAGAATACAGCACACATAGAAAGAGGATAAAACGAGGAGAAACACCACTTCTGGTGAATCTGGGAATGCGTCAAAATCCATATATGTTGTTTCAGAACACCTACGCAAGGCCCATGGAAATGTATCCCTGGGGCAGAGCAATGCAGCGCAGCTATTTGCACTGCATTGCATTGCTCGAGATTTAGGAAGCCACTTTTAGCCACACAAGGTGGCCTTGAGCGGCTTCATAGGTTTAAAGGCCATATTTATGGTCATCACACAGCGCAGTATGTCACCTTGCTGCACTGAGATGCTCTGCACAGAGCATCTTCCTGCACAGAAATTATCCCCTTAGGCTTTTTTTCTGTTTTTTTGTGTGCATCACACATAGAAAGAGGAAACAAGCATTAGCAATTCATTTGTTTAAACTATGTAAAGAATAAAGAGGTGTTTTCATCAATCATCGTACAGAAGAAGGAAAGAGGTTCCTGACAGATAACACAGTAGTGGGGAGGATGTGGCTCAGTGGCCAGAGCTGATGACCTAAGAGTTGGAGATCCCGGTTCGAGTCTCAGCGGCGCCACACAACATCCTGTGATTCTATGCAAATCGCGTAATCTCTACGGGCGATAAATTGTTAAATAAATATGTTGGAAGAATAAAAAGGCAAAATTGTATGAAAATATAGTTACACCTAAGCAGATGATAACAATATTTCAGCGGCGGGAAACTGTGGGAACAAGCATTGGTAAATGCAGGAAAATGTGCTACTGCCAATGGAAATGGAGGAAAGTTAAGTGGCATGCAGAGGATCCAATGAGAAGTTAGTAAAGAGAGGAGGCGGGTTGTAAGTCCCTTTTAAGTTTATATTAAAAACAATAGATTTCTCAAGCACAGTGCAGGCCAAATTAAAAATGAGGCAAAATGACATATTTTGCCTCGTTATGAATCACCTGGGGAGGCGTATGTTTTGGTGCATTCCCAGGTCTACCATTTCTCTTAAGTCTGGGAATACGTCAAAATCTATCGCAGCCATCGCACGCCAGCACAACCTCAACATCATCTCCTACGCGGACGACACCCAGCTGATCCTCACCCTCACCAACGACCCCGCCACCGCCACAGCCAACCTACACGAAGGGATGAAAGAGATAGCCGAATGGATGGAGAACAGCCGCCTGAAACTGAATGCAGACAAGACGGAAGTCCTCATCCTGGGATCCTCACCCTCCGCCTGGGACGACTCCTGGTGGCCCCCCGCCCTAGGCAGCGCGCCCAAACCAACAGACCACGCACGCAACCTGGGCTTCATCCTGGACTCCTCCCTCTCCATGACCAGACAAGTCAACGCCGTCTCCTCGTCGTGCTTCAACATCCTACGCATGCTACGCAAGATCTTCCAGTGGATCCCCACCGAGACCAAGAAGACGGTCACCCAGGCCCTCGTCACCAGCCGACTGGACTACGGCAACTCCCTCTACGCCGGAACCACCGCCAAACTCCAGAAGAGACTCCAGCGGATCCAGAACGCCTCAGCACGTCTCATCCTGGACATCCCCCGTCGCAACCACATCTCCGGACACCTCAGAGACCTGCACTGGCTCCCGGTCAACAAGAGAATCACCTTCCGTCTCCTCGCCCACGCACACAAAGCCCTGCACAACCAAGGCCCAGGATACCTCAACAGCCGCCTCAACTTCTACGCTCCCAAACGCCAGCTTCGATCGACCGGCCACGCCTTCGCCGCCGTCCCCTGCATCCGAAGAGCCACCACAGGGGGAAGATCCTTCTCCTACCTCGCCGCCAAGACTTGGAACTCCCTCCCTACCCACCTCCGCCTGACCCAGGACCACCTCGCCTTCAGGAAGCAACTCAAGACCTGGCTGTTCGAGCAGTAGCGGACCCCCCCCTCCCCTAGCGCCTTGAGACGCTCCGGGTGAGTAGCGCACTATACAAATGCTTTGATTGATTGATTGATTGATTGATGCTGCTTGGGAATACCAACGCAAAACAACTGGAAAGAGCTCCATTGCACATGTTAATGCAACTCAGCAATTTGCACTGCGTTGCTTTACTCGAGATTTATGAAGCCTCTGAGGCTTTATGAATCAATTTTTTTAGTTGGTGAAAGAGCGACCCAAAGAGGCCTATAAATATGCCCCCTCATTTTTATTTTTCCACAGGGGCTCGTAAATATCCACCCGAGTCCAAGGCTCAGCTTCCAGAGTGCAGCACCTGAAGCACGCCCCATGAGCCTTAAATAGTGGGCTCTTGCAGGTGGACAGCAAGCTTCATATTATCATTTTAACACACAGGCTGAGATGTTCCCTCTTCCTTGCTGTCACACCAGAGACAGGCGAAGAGGATCACTTTTTCCTGCACTTGCACACGCCTTCTCAGCCACCCGTCTTTGCAAGAAGAGGCAAGAACAGCGGCTATTCAGTGTAGGGGCCCCTCGCCTCCCACAATTCCCTCATATGACACCAAAGGATACAAGTGACCGTGTTACCTGTAGCTCCTCTGAGATCTCGCTGCTGGAAGCTCGAGCTGCAGGTTGCCGCTGACGGCCCGAAGTTAAACTGAGTTCTTGGTACAGTATATTCAAGCCCTTCGTCACACGGCGCTGCCAAAGGGGAGTTACCAGATGAATCAGTGACAGCAGTTTAATAATCTTCCATCAGCTGCCAGAGCGACACTGTGACGTAACGCGACCAGGAAGCGGAGGCAAGCTGCTAAGTGGGTGAAAGGTCAGCCGCCTCGAGCCCGGCGTCCTTGCAACGCTGCCCGCGCATGGCGATAAGCCCTGCTCTTTTCTCAAAATGTTTTTTTTCGTCGTGGAGAGGCAGCTGGGCTAAACTAATTGTCACCTAACAATTTTAGGCAGTTTTTTTAAGGCAATATTGTCACATATTGAGCCGCTTGATACACACTATCAACGGCAGCACGTTACAGAAAGGACAGCCTGACCTGCAGTGCACCCAGCAGCGTGGAGTGACCTGAGGGGGAAACTTAATAGCCAGAGACGTTCAGGTCAAGGCTTTTTCAGCATACCTTCCCGCTGTTCAGTACAACTGCTTTATCGACGAGTGTCTTAATGTTTTATGACTCAAACCTGTAATTGAACTTTGTTTTGACAGGCACGTGTTGTGTTTTCCCTCCGAGCCCCTTCTAAATATTATTAGTGGGGGGCGTGGCCAAGATGGCGGCGGGATAGGACGAGTTTCTCTGTCCCTCCGGCGCCGCCTGATTTAAGCTTTGTATGTCACTCCTATTCAGAGGCGCAACTAGAGCCACATTTCGGGGGGGGGGGGGGGGGGGGGGGGCTAAGAAAAAATTTCGGGGGGGGCTGAACTTTAATCAGTAGGCAGAGTGGAGCGCAGAGTCGAGCTGCAGGGGCTCTTACAAGGGCTGAAACAATAACAATGCCTAATTAACATTCAAATGGTCTTTAAACGACCTGTAAAACGTTCGGGTGCGACTGTGTGTGCCCGGGATCTGTCTCATCCCGGGCTGCCACACACGACGGGGGGCTGAAGCCCAGTGAGTTCAATGGGTGTTGCGCGCCTGCTCCTATTGCTGCCCAGCCACGCTGGACATTGAGCGCTGCAACCCCCGCAGACCATCTTGCACCGGTGGGGTGCATATTTAGGTGCTTTGAAGCGGATTCTGGCACCTATCTGGGACGCCCAGCCCCGGCCTTGCTGCGGCCCTGCGGGCCTAGCGGGGGTTTGTGGCTCCCTTGGCTTGCTGCCCGGAAGTGCCCTCGGCTGCTTGGTGGGGTGCCTGGCGACTTACCGAGAGTGGCGGCGGGACCGAATGACTGTAGGTCCGATGGACGGAGCTACCGGGAGCGGTTAAATCCTGGGTTGCTCTGTGGCCGCCATTTTCAGGAGTTGGAGGTTTCGGGAGCCAGGATCGGGCAAGGCCCGGCGGTGTCTGGCGCAGGTACCTCCCTTGGGCGCGCTGGCAGCAGGTGGACCCCCGGTGGGCGGCTGATTTCTTCTGCGCTGCTGCTGTGGGGGTCTGCACTGCTAGGAGCACCGGAGACCGGCGGAGAAGTGACGGAGGCCCGGGACCTTGGAGCTGAGGTGAGGAGGTGCGGCGGGCCTCCAGCTGCGGGACTCGATCTGCGTTTCCGCGAATGGCGAACCCATCCCCGGCTGGAGGTGATGGGGGAGCACTGATAGCGCATGGGGGAAGACCTTGCTGTTTGCCGTGCCTCCCGTGCTCTCCCGTGCCTGGCGGGGAGCTCCATAGGAAGGCCCAGCTCACCTCCCTGTGCCAGCTTGCGGGGGTCTGGCCTTGCCTGGGGGAGCCGCGTGGAGTGCTGCCTTGCAACAGCTGTGCTGAGCTGCAGTACTGGCTGTGGGCGCCCCCCCTGTATGACCCTATATTGGACTCTTTGGTGGTGTTGGGACCTGTAGATATACGTGGCTGAGGGCGCTGGGCCTACCATCGGCCCGAGAGCCAGCGGGGGGGGGGCTGCTCGCCCCTGAGCTACGCTTTGCCTGGCCTTGGTGGACTGGGGTGGTGGCTCCTGCAGTGTGCTGGCCCAGGCGGAGCCCATCAGCCTACATTTAAGAGGCGGGGAGGCAGGTGGGGGAGCCAGGCGGTGGAGGACTCTCGCCTACCCCCCGGGGGGGCTGCTCGCTCCGTGTGTCGGCGGACAGTGTGAGGTGGCGGTGTTGCAGAAGCAGTGGGTACGGGGGTGCTCCCAGTCAGTGCGGGGCAGGGGGTCCCCTCTTTGATCTTTGCCCCCTTCTGTGACCTTGGCCCTGGTTTGCCCTCGGTGGATGTGTTGATAGAGAGCTACTGCGGTCCTGTGGGTTGCTGTTTGGAGTGTGGGTTCTGGCTCCGCCGTGACTGGATCCCAGCCGTGTGAAGTTGATGCTGTTCGCCGATCGGTCGGTGGCAGGCTGGTTGGTCCTCCAGGGAGAGGATTTCCTGAGTGTCCTCACTGTCTCTTCTGGCAGCCTTGCCTTGGTCTGCGCTTGGGCCCCTAGTTGAAGAGCCATGTCTTAATTCAGGAATAAAAAGGTTAAGCCCCTGAAGGATCTTCTACAGAAGGCGAAAGGTCACGCCGCTTCTCAATCGGAATCTAAATTGCTGCAGCTTGAGGACAGTGATTCGCCTGCGACTAAGGCTTTCATGCTTGACCTGTTCTTGGCTCTTAAGGAGGACATCCTGGAGCTTCGCTCCCAGCTCTCTTCTGATCTGCGAGAAGTCCAGCGAGATGTGGACGCCATCGGAGAGCATGTTGCGACCCTGGAGGAACACACATTAGGGCGGAAGGATGCTCTCCATCAGCTCCAGCAGGATGTGATCCACCTCACGGAGCAAAATCTAGACCTCCAGGCCAACGCCGAGGACCTAGAAAATCGGCCCAGGCATAACAAAATCAGAATCCGGGCGGTTTCTTGGAAAGGAGAAAGAGATGATCTTCGGGGTTTCTTCAGCGATCTATTTAGTCAGATCCTGGGTGAGGAAGAGGAGCAGGAAATACTGCTGGATTGTGTGCATTGTGTAGGTCTGCCACGTGGGCCTAAGGTGTCCCCCCCCCGGACATACGTGTGTGTGTCCATGATTTCCAACTTAAGGAGCGGATCCTTCGCAGGGCCAGGGATCTCAGCTCTGTGCAGTTCCGTGGTCACCGGTCTATAATTTTTCTGGATTTGGCGGCTTCCACGTTGACCAAACGTAGGAACTATAAGCCCATCACTAACCATCTTAAGGAGCAAGGCATCCCTACTCATGGGGCCATCCATTTAGACTCATTTTTAAGCATGAAGGCAAGCTCCTGCAGATTCGCTCTTTGGATGTCACTTGGGCCTAAGGTGTCCCCCCCCCAGACATACTTGTGTGTGTCCATGATTTCCAACTTAAGGAGCGGATCCTTCGCAGGGCCAGGGATCTCGGCTCTGTGCAGTTCCGTGGTCATCGGTCTATACTTTTTCTGGATTTGGCAGCTTCCACATTGACCAAACGTAGGAACTATAAGCCCATCACTAACCATCTTAAGGAGCAAGGCATCCCCTACTCATGGGGCCATCCGTTTAGACTCATTTTCAAGCATCAAGGCAAGCTCCTGCAGATTCGCTCTTTGGATGTCACTTACAATGTTCTGGGTCTGGAGCGGCATTCCCCTCAGTCTGGGAATAGCAGATCTACTCCAAGGCAATGTAGGCGCTCCTCGGACTGGCAATGTGTTGGGAGATCGCCCCCTCCATCGAGGCCGGACACGTCCACTAGAATGTTGGAAAGGGAGGCGGCACTTACCTCGGTGGCGCAGGTGACGGACAATACAGGCGGCCCGTGAACTACATATGCTTGGCATCAGTTGGGCTCTTATCTGGGCACCGGAGGCGGGGAGCAGTCCAGTGGGGAGTTGTGTCATCACTCACCCTTTGCTCGGTGGTAGTACCTGGTTTCAGGTGAGGGACTTGAACTAGGATGGCTCCATGTTTCCCTACACGTTTGACTCACAGGACTGACTGTTGTTATTCTCTTCGAATCTTGTTTTGTTTTCTTTTTTGTGTATTATTGCAGCATATGTTCGGGCAGTGGGTTTTGTGGGTTTTGTGGTTTTTTTTGGTTTTTTTAGGGGCTCCGCTTCAGATCTTTGGCAGGTAGAGCAGGCTTTTGGATCAGGGTCATCGACGCCTCTTGGCGCGAGTACTATTGAGGTTGGGCTACTAGATGTCTTTTCCTCCTCCCTTGGCTACTATGGGTAAGGATCTAAAAATTGTAAGTCTGAATGTCAGAGGGTTAAACAGTCCAGTTAAGCGTTCCGCTATACTATCACTTCTAGAAAACGCTGAGGGCGATATCTGTCTGCTCCAGGAAACCCACCTACTTAGCAAAGGCACTAAGCAGATGAAGGATAAGCGTTTTCCGTTACAACTATGGTCCTCAGGTCCGGCTAGGAAGCATGGGGTGGCAATTCTGTTTAGTGCATGCGGGCAATGCAAAGTACTCTCTAATGTGGTTGACATCAGAGGCAGGTTCCTTGCTGCTCGTATCCAATGTGGAGATACGCAGATGACAATATGGTCACTATATGCCCTGAACGAACGACAAGAATCCTTCCTGCGCTCAGCCCTTTTCGAAGTGCTTGCTTCTCCCGATGAGGCAGTACTAGTGGGTGGTGATCTGAATATAATAATGGATCCAGAGATGGATAGGTCAGAGCAGCGAATGCATCAGACGGGTACCATGTCACAGGGGGGGAAGCAGTGGTTGATTGATGGAGGACTGAGCAATGTGTGGCGTATCCAGAATTCTAATGAGCATGACTATATCTACTATTCCGCGGCGCATAAAACCTATGCACGCTTAGAGCACTTCTTAGCCACATCCTCTCTCCTTCCCCACTTACATGTAGCAGATATTACTCCTAGGTCCTTATCGGATCATGCCCTTATCTCAGTCCTGCTTACCTCCCATGGCAAGCGCCCACCGCCGCCTGGCTGGCGTCTACGCGACTCCGTGCTCCACTCGGAGTCTGTAGTTACTCGTATTAGAGACACTATAGTTCACTACGTTGAGGACAATGATAGGGACGGCGCATCCCTTGCATGGGAAGCCATGACATAAGTGGTACGGGGTGAGTTCATTGCGCTTGTGGCGTCCTTTGTGCGGTTGCACAAAGAAAAACACGCAGAGCTGGAGAGGGAGGTGGGTACCTTAGAAGCAGCGCACAAGCGGACAGGAGCCCCAAGAGTATGGAGGTAATTAGGGACGAAACAGCGCCTGCTGAAACACTTGGACTTAGATAGAGCCAAGCATGCCCTGCTGCTCTTGCGTCATAAGTTCTACCTTAGCGGGGATAAAAGGGGGAGGATGTTGGAGCATAGGCTAAGAGCACGAGCGCAGCTGTCGGCTATCCAATCCATTCGGGACTCACAGGCAGTGGAGCACACCACAGACACCCATATTCTTGATACCTTTCGTCAGTTTTACCAGCGCCTGTACACGCGGGGACACTATCCCGCAGAGTACGGAGGCGTATCTCAATTCTTACCCCTATACTGAAATCTTCGGCGGACGTGCTGGATGTCATATCAACCATTTGAACGTTTGAAAGTGGCCAAGTCCCCGGACCCGGACGGCTCCTCTGCTTTGTTTTATTAGACCTTCTGCGTGCAGCTGACTCCTCTTTTAACACAACTTTTTAATTCCTTTCTTGATGTTGAGGAGGTGACTCCCTCAATGACAGAAGCAGCAAACACGGTCATTCTTAAACACGGGAAGGACCCTAAAGATTGTGGGTCCTACCGACCAATTTCCCTCTCGAACATCGTTGCGAAACGTTTCCTGAGCATTCTGGCAGCACGGCTTAGCCCCCTGATGGATGGCCTTATTGATCCGGACCAGTCCGGCTTCATTCTGATGCAGTAGGGAGGGGATAACACCAAACGGCTCCTCCACCTTATGGACTTAATTCATTGATCTCGCGTTCCAGCTTTCTTGCTCTCAATCGATGCGGAGAAGGCCTTTGACCGCATTGATTGGGAGTACCTATTTGCGGTTTTGCGGGCTTTTGGTTTTGGCGAAAACGTTGTCTGATGGGTCCAGTGTCTCTCTTCAGCCCCTAAAGCAGCAGTGCGAGTAAATGGGAGTAAATCAGCTCCCTTTCCCATTTCCAGGAAAACACGGCAGGGGTGTTCCCTTTCCCCACTGCTATTTGCGTTCTACATGGAGCCTTTTGTCCAACGCATTCGGTCAAACCTAGATATTGCGGGCATCAAATTTGGTGCTGAAATGCATAAAATGAGTATGTATGCGGATGACGTCATTCTGTCGCTCAAGCAGCCCCACTCCACGCTGTGGTCTCTGGCAGGAGAGCTCCTCAAGTTTGGTAAGATTGCAGGGTTTAAAGTAAACTTTTCAACATCACTGATCCTCAATATCTCTATCACTGACGTAGAGGTCCAGGATTTACAGCAGGATGTTGCCCTACAGTGAGTGCACACTGACATTACGTACTTTGGCGCCCTCTATTGCTAAAACGGTTGCACTCAACTATAAATTGTTGCTGGCGCAAACTGCCAAGACATTGTCTGATTGGTCCCGCCTCAACTTGGCATGGAATGGTAGATTGGCCGCTGTGAAAATGACTTTGCTGCTGCGCATCCTTTACTTGTTTTAGATGCTTCCAATGTCCCCTCCACAAGGCATCTTACGGAAGTTGCAGGGACTCCTCAACAAATTTTTATGGGGCAATAAAAAGCTGCAACTCGCATTATCACTTGTCACTTCACCGAAAGCCTAGGGGGGAATGGGCTTCCCGTTAGTGGGGGCGTCCTGTCTCCGACATATTATAGAATGGAACAGGCCCTGGATCAGCAAACATTGGAAATTTATGGACCAGACAGTTGCTGGCTGTAATATCTGGGGTGAACTTTGGTTGCCGCGCAAGCACAGGGCGTGGGGCCTTTATTCCTCTCCGGTGACCTCACAGACTCTTACTGTATGGGATCACTTAGCATGGCTCAAAGGCTGGACTACGTGTACCTCCCCCATGACGCCTGTTGTGGACAACCCCGAATTCCCTCCATGAGTAGCGTCTCCGGTTTTTCACCGTTGAAGGGAGGTGGGCTGTAAAAGGGTAGGTTCCCCATTTGATATTGATGGCTTGATCCCTTTCCCTCAACAGCATACGGACTATTACAACTTACCGGAGTCGGACGCTTTTCATCATGCACAGCTGCACATTGGGTGACCCAGCCCCCTAATTTCGCATTTATGTCTTGCCCTCTGAACTCCTTTGAAAAGTGGCTGATCTGCAAAAAAGATGATTGTAAGCTTATATCTGAACTGTATGCGATGATCATAGCTCACCGCAAGAAGCAGCGTACGAGGGCACAGGTCTGCTGGGAGACTGAACTAGGGCGCCCTTTAACACACAAAGAATGGGAACACATTTTTTACCGGGCTACCCCATCATAAATCCTTCCCTCTGCGCTCATTGCGAGGTAGGCAGATAGCCCTATCATTGCTTGCAGCGTGGCAGGTTCTCCTTGTCCATTGGGGTTCTTCGGCTACCCTTGACCCGCAGGACTGGATTCAGAGGCTTTGGCACCTCTTGCAAAAGGAGCGCCTCTCGCTCAGCTGCGATGGGAGGGGGTCGGAATATGCGAAGTTGTGGGCCCCATTCTTGCAACTACTTACCAAGGAAATGAGGCAAGGCACGTGCCAGAAATATCTGCATATCCTACAGCTTATCCTTCTTGTACCACCAGGGGCCACACCAGTCTAGCCTGATGTCTTCGGCCTGTGATCAGGAGTTATGGGGTTGTAGGAGTGCTGTTTAGAGACTGATGCGGAGAGGGGTGGGGATTTGGGGGGTGGAAGGGTGGGTTGTTTGTCTGTTTTCTAGTTTCTATACTTTTATAAAAGTGATATTTTAGCTAGCTGGCTTGTCTCAGCACTGTGATCTTCCTGTTTTCGCGGGGTCGCCCTCCAGGGTGTAGACCTGTATGCTGTGTACTGATCTTATCGTACCGCTCTGCCGGCAACTGGATGTAGGCAGCTAAGGTGTGTATAATGAGCTGTTACCATGCAATAAAATATGATTGATTCTAAATATTAGTAGTTCTACTCCTTTTTAGCCCTGTCCTAGCGCATGTGCCTATAAGTGCTTTGTATATAGTTGTGCAATGAAAATTCTTGCCAGCAGTAACTGGTGTGCTTCTTCTAACAGTGCCCATGTAAGATGCTTCGATCTTACTGACTAATCAGAGACCAGCTGCAACAGCCACCAAGACAATCGAGTCACAAACCACTGTCAATCCCATGAGTTGCTAAATTTGTGATGGAGCAAGGTCTCGCGAAAAAGGAGACTTGCTCGGACACAATCTTCTCATGTAACTACTAACTTCGTATTAAAATTAGTTTGTGGAAATAACAATGCATTCACACGACATTATAATATTAGAGGGAAGCTTGCCTATGTGTTTTACTAACCAGTAACCCGAGAGTGATGCTAAGATGGCCGCTAACTGAAATTCTTTAGTGAGCATGTGTCTACTGCACCTATGTATTATGACATATCTATGCTTGGAGGGAAACTGTCTGCACCTGTGCAGTAGTTAACAAGATGGTTGCTTGAAACTCACATGTTTGCTGAGAACTAATTCCAGCTACTCTACTAATGCTAATGCGGGAAGAGTAATATTAAGTCAATGGGATTAGAGTAGAGAAAGGTAGTATACAGTGAAATCATTTATTTTTGATTTTAACATTTGTCTTTTTGACTCTTTTTATCGTGCTTATTATTGGCCTGCAGTCGTGAGCCACAGTCTATTCCCTCTCATTTGCTACACATGCGCAATGCAACCTAGCTGGAAGACGTCAACTTGAACTTAGTCCAAGGCTGAAATCTACTACATTCCTATGAACCGGAACGACAGTCCCTGAGAACTACTGTTTTTTTCTTCTAAAACGTGACAATTACATTTTGAATACCGGTGGGAATAAAACTTAAGGGGTGGGATTTCAAACAAAGAACTGAAAGAAATAATTAGAAATAAGCATGGTGAGATGATCATTTTCCCTTGCCTGTCCAATCAGAATTAGGAGTTTCATAATTTTGAAACAATAATGGGTGGTCCAAGCATACAGAAAGGTTATTTAGTTTGTTTTTAGACTGTGATGCTGTTGGAGAGACTAGTGATGCTGAAAAAGAATCGATTTACAGAGCCAATTATCTAAAGAAAATTAATTTAGAAGAAGATCATGGTCGAATCTTGAGGAGGAAGAGAGTGTCAAGGAGGTGTGCTACACGAGCGTCGGGGATGGAGAGGTCATCTGTCCTGTCCTGATTCCTGTCCTGAAGCCTTTGTTCGCCAGATATTTCCTGGGGGACCCTCCCCAATTCCTAGGCCTGGGATTTGGTTTCCACACCATTCTTGGTAAATATTTCTACAATTGTGTATGTATTGTATTGTATTGTAATTGCATTTATATAGCGCTTACTACCCCTGACGAGGCGAAGTGCTTATGTGCTTTTCTCTCTGTCCTCTCCTTTTCATGCAGCGTCATTGCAAAGTATTAATGAAAGCATATGATTGATTTTGAATCTTCCTTCCTGTGAGAGTCGGAGTTTGTTCTGTGCTGTGTAAGTGGTTCACATGAATTTTACTTTAAGATAAAAATGTAAAAGCTGTCCCGACTCTGTGATCATTTCTAATGTTTAAGTACATTAAAAGCTTATGTCATTTCACCATCAACCAGATCTAACTAAATTGGTTCATTGACCAGAAGAAAGAACTTTTGATCAGTGAAAGGTTAGTTAGGGACTAGAGATAACTAATCTTGAGAATTACAAAAACATGACTCCAGCGGATATTACCAGTGTTTTGTGAATGAATTTATGAGTCCAGGTGAGTATGTGGTGTTAGATTACCTGTTGCTGGTAATGCGATGGATCACTAGCTTTAATAAAAAGCTAGCACAGCCAAGTTTCCAAGGCCCATGCGTGATTTATTAGTCCATTCCTGTCTTTTTTCTTAGTCTTCTGGGATTTGGAATACTGTTTTTATACTGTTTTAAATAGGACTACAAGTCCCAGAATTCTAAGAACCAGGACTGGCCTCACTAGTCTCACCTGGAATACGTAGAGCCGAGTTCATTCAACACAGTGCATCCTCCCTGGTGAGAATACATGTACACAATGATGCATTTTTGCGTCATTGACAATTTGTCATCCCTTTTATCCCTGTTCAGCACAAAGCTCTTTCCTTTGAGAAATTAGTCTCTCAAAGGAATTACTAGACGTTAAATAACCAGTTCCAGTTATCAAGCGACCCTGTCTGCCTAACAAAGATGTAGTGACTGCTATTAGTCTAGGGTGGAAGGGGGATTCACAGCAGCTAGCTGCCAATTGTCCAGTTACATTCTAACTTTCCTTTCCAGTTGGCATTTTCTTTTCATCAGATGACTTCTAACTACATGGCTATGGTGACCAAATTGCTTTACTTCACCGGGACACATCATTTCCTTTCCGGACTTTGCTTTTATATTGGTTTTATATATTGTTGTTATGACGTGTGTTGGGCATATTGGCTCAAGATTAAAACTCCCTGAAAGCCTCAACATGGAAACCTATGGAGGAACTAGCACAGAAAGATCCGACATTAGTGATATTCTCACTGTTGTTGACCCATCCAGTGGGGGAGCATCGAACATCGCTATTCCTGCACTCTAAATTAGGTAGGAGATGCCAGAGGTGAGTGGACGGGACTGCTGACAATTCTGCTTGCACACAGGGGTATGTGATTTCATGTACACCTCAGTGGTGATGTAGTTTTTCTGGGACCTGGCATTGTTGATGTTGGCAGGTGCTTCTTGTTCAAGTCAGTGGTGCTGGACAGGGAAAGGTGACGATGGGCCTTTGCACTTTGGCTCCTCTGAGTTGGGATGGGGTTAGTGCATCTATTGGAGATTGATGATTTCCTTTAGTTAGATGGATGGTGCTTTTGTGTTGATTGGAAAGGAGCAGTGTTGCCAACAGTCGGGATGCTGTGGTCCATTTGAGGCTTGTCCAATTGAAGTAGTGGTCACCACAATTGACCATCAACTGCAAAAGTGCAGCTTGCTCACTATGTGGTTGGGGAAAGTGCCCAGCTCAGTTGCTAGTGCTAAAGGTACCATCAGATGTGTTTGACACCAAGGTGGTGTGGGGAGTCTACCCACTTGCTAGTGTTTCAGAATGAGATGCATAGAGTTTCTTAAATTGACATAATGATGTTGATCACAGTTGGGATAGTAGAAATTGTAAAGAGCTCTAGTGAGTAACATAGCAATTGGTAGTTGAGAGGTGGGTGATGAAGCTTGACACGGCACAGAATTGTCCTGGTGGGATGTCCTGCGCTGTAGTTGTGCTTGAAAATACACAGTCCCAAAAATAAGACTCCCTCTGTTGGTCGTGAAGGTTCATGTTTATGATGGAAAATAGTTTGGTATCAAACAGGAACGGTACTGATATCCTGGATTCTCACTGTTGACTCTCAGGTTAAAACTTGTAATAAAATAATAATACTGCAGTTGGCAAATATCACACCCTGTGGTCTCAGTAAAGAATGGGTGCATTATTATCACATTGAGAGCTTTAGGTTACTCGTAAGGAGGGTCGCAGAAGGGAGCTCTCAGGGAAAATAGAGAGGAGTTATCATGCTTCCAAGTGTAGCACATGGGGAAGGAGCAGCAGGTGCAAATTAACATGACAGAGCAGGAGCTTTGAACTCTCAAGAATGAGTATTACATTTCAGAAGAACAAAATCTAACATGTTATGTGTCAGAAGATATATCAGTTTAGTATGGGGCAGGAGGCATAGAAAGGTCATGGTATTTCAACAGCTGAGCAATTTTTGCACATGCCCAATAAATGTTTCACTTAGGCCAAAGTTGGATAATGGCCTTCTCTGAAGGGTCACCCCAAACTTTCTGCCTTCCTTCTACTATTTTTCTGACCTTTTTGTTGCTTTAGGACTCTGGGCACTTTACCACTGCTGACCAATGCTAAAGTGCACGTGCTCTTTCCCCTAAACATGGTATAATTGGTTTACAAACCTGTTTGGCATATGTGATTTACTAAGTCCACTTGATTTACTTTAAGTCCCTTGTACAGTGGTATACCATATACCTAGGGCTTGTAAATTGAGTTATTATAGTGGGCTTGTAGCACTTATTGTGCCCGCCACAGAAGCAGCTTTTCAAACCTGTCTCACTCCTGCCACTGAAGTGCCTGTGTGTGCGCAGTGTACTGCCACTTCGACTTGGCATTTAAAACAACTTGCCAAGCCTTAAACTCATCTTTTATTACACATACACCACCCTAAGGTAGGCCATGGTTAGCCCTAAGGGCAGGCTGTTATGTAAATAAAAGGTAGGACATGTACTTTTTATGTTTCCCATGTCCTGGTAGTGACAAACAACCTATTTTGTTTTTCACTCCTGTGAGGCTTCCTCCTCTCATAGGTTGAGAAATCCTTAATACACTTTAAATATGTAATTCCTAATCAGAGAAGAGAATGTTCTTTTTGTTTCATATGTTTAGAATGGTAATGGCTAATCCTCCTTATTGGTGTAGTTGGATTTAAAAGTACATGTCTTCGCTGGGTAACAGCTTTACTTTGTGCATTCCCTCTAGACAGCCACAATCACAAAAAAGCAAGGCTCATCTGCATTATGATGGGTCTTACTGGTCAGGGAGGAATGGGAGGGGCTGACACTTACACTTCAATAGGTAGTGTCCAGTCCACACACAAAACACTGATTTACCCCACAAAAATAGCCTGGCAGACAGGATTGGTTTGAAAGGGATCCTTGTGCACTTCAGAGAGGTGATTTGAAGTCACCCCTACATAAAAGGCACTTTTGTGTACAAGTGCTGGGTATCTAACCCTCTAAAATCAGACACTTCTGGATCTTGAACTGAACATCTGTCAGAAGGACTGCTGTGCTGTTTAAAATAATTAACTGGGCTGCCTTTCTAGAAGAACTGCTTTCCTGCTTGTTGCCTTAATGCCTGCTGCTCCCTGACTCTGCTAAAGGAGAGCTGGACGTTGCATTCTATCCAAGTGATCTCCAAGGGCTTGCTGTTTCTGAAGTCTCAGGGACACAAGACTTCTTGCAATTCTGCTGGTGCTACTGGTTTCTGCCATCTCTGAGTCCTGCCCTTGCCTGAGAAGCCCTCTCCAGTTCTAGCCCTCAGAAATGGCTCTACAGATATTTTTCTACAAACTCAACACTTCACTACCACTGTGCTGATAGCAATTGACACGTGCCCTTCAACACCGAAGCAGTGCTGATCTGGAGATAGCCCTGAGCGGCTCTGCAACGTGGTACCTGACTGCGAGGTACAACGCTGACATTTACCCAATGCATTCATCGGAACCAGCATATTGCTGTTACTGCATGGAGAAGATCAACGCATTTTGTTGCTTGCAACCAGGAAAGATACTTTATTCACTGGGGCCTGCACGGGGGCCTGCAGCTGGCCTGTGCTTCAATGATGCCGACCCAAACTTTAACTTTGTCCGAGCCAGCACAACCTGAGGCAACCTTTTTAGGGCTACTTGCTTCTAAGTGCGTTACGGCATTTATTCCTTATATCAAATTGTTTACTTTGTTTTTTTGTTGGTTTGATCTTGTTTTGTTCAGAATATAATCATCTATTTTATGAACCTGTGTGGAGTCTTTTTGTGGTGTATTCACTGTGGTACTGTGTGTTTGAGTGTTCCACAAATACTTTACACATTGCCTCCTTAGATAAGCCTGACTGCTCGACTGACGAGGGCCTGGGAGACCGTTCTTCTCGTTTCAGTGGGGATCCACTTGTAGATCCTGCGGAACATACAGAGGGTGTTCAAGCAGGAGAAGGAGACAGCGTTGACCTGTTTAGTCATGGAGAGAGTGTAGTCGAGGATGACCCCTAGGTTGCGTGTATGGTCGGTTGGTGTTGGGGCAGTTCCCAGTGTGGTCGGCCACCAGGAGTCGTCCCAGGCCGAAGGGGTGGATCCGAGCTTCAGTCGGCTGTTCCTCATCCATTCAGCGACGGCCTTCATTCCTTCGTGAAGGTTGGTTTTGGCAGTGTGGTGGTCCTTGGTGAGGGAGCGGATCAGCTGGGTGTCATCGGCATAGGAGATGATGTTGAGGTCGTGGTGGCATGTAGATGTTAAACAGAGTTGGGCTGAGGGATGAGCCCTGGGGTACGCCGCAGATGATCTTGGTGGCTTTGGAGCGGAAGGTGGCAAGGCGGACGCTCTGTGTTCTGCCGGAGAGGGAGGAGGTGCTCCAGTCCAGGGTCTTCTCTTGAATTCCGGCAATGTGGAGGCCTGTTCGCAGTGTGTGGTGGCAGACTGTGTCGAAGGCAGCTGACAGGTCCAGGAGGATGAGGGCGCAGTTTCTCCGTTGTCCAGCAGGGACTTGATGTCATCCAGGGCTGGACTGGTCATGCCGAGAACCAGGCAATCCCCCGGTTGGCTAGATGAGGGTAGTGGCCGGTTTTGTGACAGGTAGACGGTCGTGAGTCAAGGTCGGTCCAAATAGGCCCCAAGAACAGAACACAGTGCATACATTAAGCACAATCAGGCCACCTGTCTGACTGAGGCCTGGTGTGAGCACAACGAACGATACTCATGCTGCATGACGAGTCATGCTGACGCTCCAAGTCCCGACGTGTGTCAGTTGATTTGAAATCGAATACAGCAATACTACAACCACCTGACCTGTCAACTGACCATGGTGATGTGGAGGACGCGTGCAGTGTGCAGATGTCACCGCCTCCGCTCCGTCTGCGCGCCATATTTTTTTAGGGTGGGGTCTACTAGGAAAAAGTGCGTGTGACTCAGTCTCTGAGGCGAGGTCGAGGCACGGAGGCAGGCATTCAGAGGCAGGGAAAGAGAGCGGCCGTAAGCATGGGCTAAAATTCGTTCCGCTGGCGAAATTTGCGGATTTTCCACGATTTCGCGATTCGCGAATCTCGCGATATCGCAGTAAAACCTGCAAATCAGTGGGACGAATTTTCAGCCAAGAACTTACAGGGTTACAGCAGCAGGTGCAAAAGTTGAAGCTAATTTTTTGTAACCTTTTACAAAAGGGTTACAAAGAAATTAACTTCAACTTGGGCACTTGATGCTGTAAGCCTGTAAGTGCTTCCTGGCGCCTCGTTGCCTACTTGCAACTATTCTCTGACCCTGCTCTGACCCTTGAAGCAGGGTCAGAGAATAGTTACAAGTAGGCAATGAGGCACCTGTCACGAAAATTAAACCTCAACAGGAAGCACTGACAGATATCAAAACAAGCATTTTCAATGCAATAGGTCTCGCATTAGGAAAGTTTGAGCTATTGGTCTTGTAAATGACAATATTTTTTATTTATGTGTTGGTTTTGAAAACAGCTAAATTAATAGCTTTGTCATTTACAATGCCAATAGTTTCGCAAATGTGACACCTATAGCATTTGTAATGCAACATGTTTTGTATTTACGTGACTTAGATGTATTGATATTACAAATTACAATGGCTTTTAATTTTATTAAAAATAATTAATACTTAAATAAAAGTGATTTTAATTTATAATGGCAGTAGCTTAAACATTTGTAAATAACTTTTGTGAAGATTATGTTCAGTGTATTTTATTGTGACGAAAATCCAAGAACAGAAGTGAAATATTAACATCTTTTTGTGACATTTGTAATAAAGCTTGTAAAAAATTGAGAGAACATATTTGAACCAGTTGTTGCTGAATGGTTGCGCAGATTGATGCTGGGGTGGCGCTTAGTGGTGCTGTGGTGGTGCTGAGTGGTGCTGTGGTGATGCTGACTGGTGCTGTGGTGGTGCTGAGTGATACTGGGGTTGTGCTGAGTGATGCTGGGGTGGTGCTGAGTTGTGCTGTGGTGGTGCTGAGTGATGCTGTGGTGGTGCTGAGTGATGCTGTGGTGGTGCTGAGTGGTGCTGTGGTGGTGCTGAGTGATAATGTGGTGGTGCTGAGTGATGCTGTGGTGGTGCTGAGGGATGCTGTGGTGGTGCTGAGTGGTGCTTGGGTGGTGCTGAGTGATGCTGTTGAGGTACTGAGTGATGCTGTGGTGGTGCTGAGTGGTGCTGTGGTGGTGCTGAGTGATAATGTGGTGGCGCAGTGTGATGCTGTTGTGGGGCTGAGTGATGCTGTGGTGGTGCTGAGTGGTGCTGTGGTGGTGCTGAGTGGTGCTGTGGTGGTGCTGAGTGGTGCTGTGGTAGTGCTGCGAGATGCTGTGGTGCTGCTGAGTGGTGCTGTGGTGGTGCTGAGTGATAATGTGGTGGTGCTGAGTGATGCTGTGGTGGTGCTGAGTGGTGCTGTGGTGGTGCTGAGTGATAATGTGGTGGTGCTGAGTGATAATGTGGTGGTGCTGAGTGATGCTGGTATAGCGCTGAGTGATGATGTGGTGATGCAGAGGGCAGAAAGGCGGCACATAAAGCAGTCTAACAAAGGGCAGAAGGGCAGAAAAACAAGGGAAAAACGAGTCTAACAGAGGGCAGAAGGGCACAAAAAAACAATCTAACAGAGGACAGAAGGGCAGAAAAACAAGGGAAAAACAAGTCTAACAGAGGGCAGAAGGGCACAAAAAACGAGTCTAACAGGGGGCAGAATGAATCCCGCCCTGCGTGTTTGTCCACGAAGATGCCACTGCCAATACCTCTACTCAACTGGAGTACTTTCTATTGTCTAATCAGTAAGTGCTCCCTCGTTGGCTAAATGTATAGGTGCAGATTTACAATAACTGGCGCATCCCCAGGGATGCGCCAGTTATTGTGCGCCGCAGCTCCGACACCCATGGTCGGCCGCATTTACAATGCGGCGCACCATGTTGCAAAACCGGCACAGATGCGTCACGCATCTGTACCGTAAAAGCAGCTCATTGCAGGATCTGCGTCGCAACTCCAGCAGTGCTCTGGGGGGGCCCTATTTCCCCAATGCTGCGTCAAGCCTTGCGCCTACTTTAAGCAGGCGCAGGGTTTTGACGCAGCATTGGCCTAAAAGTGACTGAGTGAAATCTTGTAGATTTCACTCAGCCACTTTTAGGAGGCGTTCCTGCGCAGGTATGCCCTCCCCTGCGCCGGAACGCCTCTAATGGCACAGGGCTTTACAACGTGACGCATCTCTTAGATGCGTCACGTTGTTAATACCCAGCACCATAGCGCATCTTTTGTGCTGCCGCTGTGTCACAAAAGTGACGCAACTGTGGCGCAAAAGAGGCGTAAGCGGCTTGTAAATCTGCCCCATAGTGCTTTTACTACAGTGTAGCTGCATAAAGGGCCAGAAGATGTGTCTCCAGTGACCATGTGTGCCTGTGCCTGTGTTACAGGCACACATGGTCACTGGAGACACATCTTCTGGCCCTTTACGCAGCTGCAGTGTAGTAAAAGCACTATACATTTACTCAATGAGGGAGCACTTACTGGATTAGCCAGTAGAAAGTACTCGAGAAAAAAATCGCAAAAAAATCCCCGATTGCGTGGTAAAATTCGCGAATTTGTGGATTTTTTTTTGCGATTTCACGGGGAAATCCGCGAATTTGCGGAACGCAAATTCACAAATTTCGCCCGTGCTTATAATTTAATTGCTTTGCCCGTGTGGGCCGCCCGCCGGCAGGTGAGTCAAGTAATATTTGTAAATAATTTGTTCCTGAGCCGTCACTTGGTCCTCACCCCTCCGAGGTCGGAACAGCCTGCAAAGTGAAGAAAGAGGGAGCGCTGTATTGCTTCCCTGCTTTGGAATGGGTTGGGGTCTTGGGACGATTATATGCGCTTCGCTAGGATTTAATTATAAGCTTTTAAAATGCAATGTGGCGCGTCCGGTCACTCTCCAGTATACAGACTAGTGGCCCACTAAACAGCTCAGAGTCCTCCAGAAGCCCCAGAGCGTGGAACAGGACACAGGGCCAAAGGAGTCCTGAATGAAAGAGGCAAGGTCCCCCGTCCTAGAGTGGAACACTGACCACACTTTTCCGGTTGGAGCAACTTGGTCAGAGGCGCCAATGTTCGAATCAGTCACCTTCACGCCTAACTGGGCAAAAGGTTGTGCTGTAAACGCCCACAGTGAGGGGTTGGAATAAATGAAAAGAAAGAAAGAATAAACAAAGAAATGTAAAAATCGCAGAGTTAATGACTGCACCAATGTTTTTTTTAACATTTGCCCTATTGACAATCTGCAGTGCTATTCTGTGGGGCTGGCTCCAAACACGTATCAAGGCTGCCAGGCTTCCTTCCACACTGTTAAGGATGAATTCCAAACAGAAACTCGTAGTCATATTTAGGAAATATACCATTAGATGTTAGTTAGGAACTATTAGGTTAAAAGACTGAGATAGGAACCCAACATCGCTGTAGTGATGAAATGCGACCACTCCCCATGAGGCTGTGCTGCATCCACAGATGGATGTACGATACCAAATGACCATAGGTTTCACACACGTCATAGTTAGGAATTAGCATTTAAAAAACCTTGAAAATTCACTGAAAAAAACATAAATTTCACACATGTTATGGTTAGCTGGACATTTCACTCATACAAAACCTTTGAAATTTCCCTGTTATAGTTAGTTCAGCTAACTATAACTCGCCCGCCCGCAATCCACTGCTGATGACATCACATATTACATTACTCATGGCATGGTCAGAGACATCACTCATGACATCACTGATGACATCTCAAATGACATCACTGATGACATCACTGATGACATCATCCTTGTGAAAGAGTGGCAGACCTCCTCTCAGCGTAATATAATCTTTGATACACACATTCAAAAATAGAAACTAACATTTTCAAAACAATGGAGATACCAATACCAGTTACAACAACCTATTCAGTAATTCCACCATCTACATACACATCCACTCATTCACCAACAGTTCTATATAGTCACTCATACATGTACTCACTCATCATATGTACTCATACACCTATACATCCTGTTACACACCAACACTCATCCGTAGAGTTACTCACACATGCAAATAAACTATCAAACATCCATTTATTTGCATATACAGCTATACACACACCACTACACTTACTTTTACAGAAACGTGCACATACTTACTCTCTTAAACGATCACTTATATAAACACATACTTATTTATACAGGAACTCTTCCAATCTCTCATTCTCACATATAATCACTTATACATCAATACTCACATATACTAGCTTAAAACATATGTAGTTACTAATAAAGATACTATTGAGACAGTCATTCACTCACTAACACACCCATACACACACTCATCCACCCATATAGTCCTGCACACATGCTGTCTTCAAAACACATACAGTGAGTCACTCATTCATGCATTTATGCGCTAAGTAATACCCCCCACCGAACCATACAGACACTCATACTGATACTGAAAAAAACAACTAATAACCCATATAGACACTCATGTAGCTACTCACCAACCCATGTAGCCACTTATAGACAAAGTGAGACACTGATACAGATATCTATATATTTAAACATTACTCGCTAATACATGTATTCCCTAAGATACACCTAAGAAGTCAGTTATGCAATAATTTTTACAAAAAACATCCATTTAGATACTTATTTACCCATTTATTCTTCCATCAACCTTTAGTTATACATATATAAAAAAGATTTATTTTTCAGAAAGACACACATTCACTGGATGATATCACCAGTGATGACATTTGAGATGTCATCAGTGATGTCATGAGTGATGTTACTGACCATGGGCCTGATTCACAGAATGAACTTAAGACTCAATCCTAAACTTACTACTGTTTTGGTATTCACAGATTGCACTTACTACTTTTGGTATTCACAGATAGAACTTACTACTTTTTGTATTCTCAGAATGCACTTACTACTTTTGGTATTCACAGAATGAACTTATTCATTTCGGTATTCACAGAGGTTAGGACTCCTAACTTTAGGACTCCTAAATGCCTTCTGTGAATACCGAAAGTCCTAAAATTAGGATTTTTCTCAATTTAGTAGTAGTAAAGTTAGGACTCCTAACTTTAGGACTCCTAAATGCCTTCTGTGAATACGGAAAGTCTTAAAATTAGGATTTTTCTCAATTTGGTAGTAGTAAAGTTAGGACTCCTAGCTTTAGGACTCCTAAATGCCTTCTGTGAATACCGAAAGCCTTAACATTAGGATTTTTCTCAGTTTATGGGTCCTAAAGTTAGGAGTCCTAACTTTACTACTACTAAATTGAGAAAAATCCTAATTTTAAGACTTTGTTTTCCTCTTTTGATCGTGATCAATACATCGTTTCATGGGAATTCTCCTACTTGACACACGATTCGAAACAAACCGGACTCACGACCTTGATATTGGGTTCATTTTTGAAGCTTTCTGGCACCTCTACGATCTCCATACAATTTTTCTCACCTGATCTGTCCAACGCAATTTCGGTCGAAAGTGACTTTTTTTCACAGTTCTACTTATACTTCTATTGGTCAAGGGCCCCACCGGGTCGGAAGTATCACCGGCAGAGCGACCTCCTTTGCGCACACAGTAGCGTTCAGGCCCTGAAGATTCGCGTGATCAATGAAACACGTTTCGGCTGGCTGCTGTCTTTTATCAAGAGAATAAAGAAACTGAGGATTTCAATCTACACAAGACTCCTACATTACTTTGCTACCTTACCCTTTGGATTTATGTTCTTATCCAATGATATTATTATTGCCTGTACTTACAAATGTGTGCGTATAGGGTATCTTCTCTAAATCTTTAGGTGTATAAGTATATTTGATAATGTTCTATTGATCACTGACAACATGTATGAGTGAATCTATAGGTAATTGATTAGATGTGTGTGTAGATCTAGGAATCACTGAGTGAGTTTTTGGATACTTGTATTGCTGTGTCAATGGATTCAAATATGGTACTCTGTATTTTACAGTGAGTGATGAAAGGTTATACTAGTGTATGATGAGGTGTATCTCATTGTGACGTGGATGATGTTATCAGTGATGTCATTTGAGATGCCATTAGTGATGTCATCAGTGATGTAACTGACCATGTCATGAATGATGTAATATGTGACATCATCTCCAGTGGATTGCGGGTGCGAGAGTTACAGTTAATACAACTAACTATAACAGAGAAATTTCAATCGTTTTGTATGAGTGACAACTAACTATAACACCACTGAAACCTATGGTTTTTTCAGTGAATTTCTAAGGTTTTTTAAATGATAATTCCTAATTATAATGTTCATTAAGCATATCTGTTTTTTTCTATCTTTTTTAATTATCATCCCGTTCTCAACGTAGTAAAAACTGCAAATATTACCACTCTTCAATGTATTCCTTCCTCCAAGATAATCGCTACAAACCAGAACCACAACTAACGTTAATAATATACAAATTAGGCGATCTACTAGAAAAAAACAACAAAAAACACCACTTCCCATATTTTCAACAACAAACTAAATCTACTATGCTACCTAAAAAACAAAAACAGATAATTCCATTTACCACTAACAAATTAATATCAACATTTAACTAGTGTATGGACGTCGACTATGTACTGTGTGAATTACATCCAACTCACACCCATATCTAAAGACAAGTATGTAATAGAGGTACTAATTATGCACCTCTAACACCCAACAAAATCACAACACCTAGCACCACCACCACTACAACCACCCCTCCTGACCCCTCCCCCTTTACTACCTCACAGGCAGCGCAAAACAGGACAACAGATCTTCCCTAAATAATATATCCCCTCAACAGCACAGTAGCTCAAAGTTCAGAGATGTGGCAATCAACTATGTATAAGGGAAGGAACTCGCACATCAACAATAATATATACAATGCTAACACTACCGGTGATATGCTATACACAACTCACTATACAAACTAAAAACTTTTCCGTGTGTAGATATACTAGTGATACCTGTAGTGTACTGCACAGTGGACGCAACCATATTATCTCAGACTCTGAGGAATATCTCAGTCATGTAGCTGTATTGTCTCCCCACCCCTTGAAGCAGAAGCGGTGTGGGCTGGTCCAACGTACGCAACTCCAGCGTAAGAGTATAAACGCTTTGGGCGTATAAACGCCTTGTGCGTGGTTCACTTCTGCAGCGAGAAAATACTCTGCCACAGCGAAGGTCCTTACTCTGCCACTTGGCTGCCACCATGACCACGTGCCTCCTTTATACTGGCCCATTGCGAACTCAGCACCACAGCACCGCAGACGTATGTCTGTATCGACTACTGCCTTCGATCTACACTGCGGACAGCAGGGTTCACAACTCAAATTCAGTTTTGGATCTACACTACGGACAGCATTGAAGTTAGCCTTGATTTATGTAAGGCAGTGACAATTGTACTCGATGTCCTCAGACTTTCTTAAAATAAGTGACAGAAATTCTTTGTAGATATCTGTGCTGACTACTGCTTTCGATCTACAGTGCGGTCAGTAGAGTTTACAACTTGATACCAGTTTCGCATCAGCACTACAGACAACATTGAATTCAGTCTCAATTTATTTAAGGCAGAAAAAATTGTACTCAGTCCTCAGATTTTGTTAAAGGATGCGACAAAAAACATTCCTCAATGTCTATACTGACTACTGCCTTCGATCTACACTGCAGTCAGTAGAGTTTACAACTTGATACCAGTTTCGCACAGCACTACAGACAACATTGTATTCAGTCTCGATTTATTTAAGGCAGAGACAATTGTACTCATTCCCCCTTTTTTGTTGAAGTAGGTGACAAAAAGCCTTCCTCGATGTTTGTCTTGACTACTGCCTTAGATCTACATTGCGGATCAGAGTCACAACTTGAATTCAGCTTTGCATCTACACTACGGACAGTGGGGAATTCAGCCTTGATTTATTTAATGCAGAGACAGTTGTACTGTATGTGTTCAGATTTTGTTAAAATAAGTGACAAAAATAATTTGTCGATATCTGTGCTGACTACTGCCTTCGATCTACAGTGCGGATAGCAGGGTTCACAACTTGAATTCAGCTTTGGATCTATACTATGGACAGCATGTAATTCAGCCTTGATTTTTTTAAGGTAGAGATAATTGTACTCTGTGTCCTCAGATTTTGGTAAAGGATACAACAAAAATCATTTCTTGATGTCTGTACTGACTACTGCCTTTGATCAACATTGAGGACAGCAGGGTTCACAACTTGATTTCAGCTTTGGATCTACACTACGGGCAGCATTGAATTTAGATTTGATTTATTTAAGGCAGAGACAATTCTACTCTATGTCCCCAGATTTTGTTAAAGGATGCGAAAAAAAACATTCTTCAATGTCTGTGCTGACTACTGCCTTGGATCTACATTGTGAGGGCTCACGATTCAGGTGGAATGGCGATTGCACATGACGCATTCCAGTAGGCAAGAGACAATGTACCGGTGTGACCCACTCAAACCACGAATCATCGCAGGGTGCGGACACGCTGAGTTCTTCAGGTACACTAACTCACTGCACCACAAGTCATCTCCCCGTGGCCTTATCAAGGCAGAATTCACTAGGCTAAAATCATTGCTCCCAGTGCGGCCTGCCCGGACCATGCATCATCGCAGGTTACGTACACACTCAGTACCAAAGGTGCTACTAACTCAGTGCACCATAGTTCATCGCCACGTGGCCGTATTTAGACAGAATTCAACAGACAAAAGACATTGGTCCGAATGCGGCCCCCCTGAACCACGCATTATCTCAGGGTACGTACAAGCTCAGGGCCAAAGAAACTACTAACTCAGTGCACTATAAATAATCGCAAAGAAGAGTGAACAGTTTTATATCAGCAATGAGGCATACTATCACTTTTAAATGGAATTCAAGCAGAATTCAATCGACAAAAGACATTACTTCAATCACTGTGCCTCCCCCGACCACGCATCATCGTAGGTTACGTACAAACTAAGCGACAAAGGTACTACTAACTCAGTGGACCAAAAATCATCGCCACGTGGCCTTCACAAGACAAAAAACATTACTATCAGTACGGCCTGCCTGGACCACGCATCATCACAGGCTCCACAGAACCTTGTTATTTCGGGTGCCACTAACTCAGTGCACCACCTATCATCACTGGCTGCACACATGCTAAATTACCAATACTGTGCAGCTCTACTCAACCCCATGTGGCCGTGGGCTTTTGCTATCTGATGCCTCCTGCCTACACTGCGGTCATCAGAGCTCACAATTAAATAGACTGTTGATTTGTTATTTGCAGAGTGCAATACCAAACTAAGTATAACACCCATCAAACTTACACAATATCCCTTTAGTATGCTTCCTTCAAAAACTTCTTTTATATCACTAATAAATTTAGTTGAATAATAAAATTCGCGCTGCAAGTGCAAAGGCACACTTAATGACAGTCTACACTGAGGACAGCACAGATCACAATTTGAACTATAATGTCCCTGAAAAATACATATTTCAACAATGTATTCCATACATGTTTCATCTGTTATTTCAATCGTGATTACACATGATGCAGTCCAGCCTAAGATCTACACTGCGGACAGGAGGGTTTACAACTTGAATTCAGCTTTGCATCTGCACTACAGACAGTAGGGAATTCAGCCTTGATTTACTTAATGCAGAGACAAATATACTGTATGTTTTCAGATTTTGTTAAAATAAGTGAAATTAAGCATTCTTCTATAACTGCTAACTACTGTCTTTCATTTACACTGCGGACAGTAGGGTTCACAACTTGAATTCAGCTTTGGATCTATACTACAGACAGCATTAATTCAGCCTCGATTTATGTAAGGCTGAAACAAAAATATACTCCTGTGGCACTGCTAGTATGCACAAGCACCTTCAATCCCTGCATCCTGTGAACTATGCTCAGAAAGAATGTAGAAGACTGCGCCAAAATGTACTTCCACCACTGGCAATACCAAGTAGCTCTGGGGCATCACCTTCAACATCGCCACCAGACATATTTACCCATTTTGAGAACGTTAGAATGCACTGAGTGTAGTGCAATTGTTTAATTTGTTATGGGGAGCAATCAGTAGACCTAGTTTGCAGAGCAATTGATAACCATTGATGGTACTTTTTTTCCCCTCAAAGTTCATGCAGTCCAGTATGCAACAGTCAATGGTTTGAAGACGAAGACGGCTGAAATGCCAGAAACCGGTCCCCGGTAGCTTGTTTCCTTCCCAGTATAAGAATTGGCTTGGTAGTTTGGTCTGCCCTGTTCCCATGATGCACTGGGCCAGGGTCAGACTAATTTGCATATAGCCAAGTTCTGAGCTGGGATGGTGCAGTGAGCTAAAAAACGGTGATGGATCAAGCCCTGATCTTTGGACTGGGTAAGAGTGGTCTGCTTAATTCAGACACTCTGTTCATCACCACCCCCTTTTCTGAATCATTTTTGTCCACCATAAGCGTGGAAGGGTATACTCAGATGTGAGTCCCTAGCTCATTGCACCATCAGGATTCAAGCAACCCGGGCCGAAGACGGCTGAAATGCCAGAAACCGGTCCCCGGTAGCTTGTTTCCTTCCCAGTATAAGAATTGGCTTGGTAGTTTGGTCTGCCCTGTTCCCATGATGCACTGGGCCAGGGTCAGACTAATTTGCATATAGCCAAGTTCTGAGCTGGGATGGTGCAGTGAGCTAAAAAACGGTGATGGATCAAGCCCTGATCTTTGGACTGGGTAAGAGTGGTCTGCTTAATTCAGACACTCTGTTCATCACCACCCCCTTTTCTGAATCAATGGTTTGAGTGCAGCCCGTTCAGACCACGCATCATCGCAAGGTGAGCAAACGCTAAACACCAGACGTACCACTAATTCAATACACCAATAGTTCCCAAACTTTTTCGACTTGCGGCTCCCTTGACCCATTGGCCATTGCCCCTGGCTACCCACTGTTCCTTTTTTGGGAGGGCGGGGGGGGGGGGTGTAAGCCCGGACTCAGGAGTACTTGCATTTTTCTCCCTGAAAATAATTGGGTAGCTGATGAAGGTATTATAATCATATATGCAGGGTGTTTGTTATTACTAAGGCGGCGACTCTAATAAAATATTCCTAGTTGCACCTCTTTGCCCATGCCTTTTTTAGAGTACCTTTCCTAAACTTTTTTATCCCACTTACAGTGCTAGATAGAACCCCTATGCATATAGGCCAAATTGCCAAAGTGTTTCTGCGCTTGAAGAATATTTGCATGCACTTCCATTTCTACCCATGTCATACGTGGAAAACACACCTGTCTCGGCATGGTGACTCACAATTTTTTAATCCACATACAGCTTTATTTTTGCCATCTCCTCCCTAAAATGTTGTCCAAATCAATGCTAGTAAAATAACTTCCTCAGATTTTTTTTTTAAACGTCCCTCCTTCTTGCTTCGAATGTTGCCATTATGCCATATATATCATTTTACTTCCCTGTGTTCAAGGAGAGAGCGGGCCTGTCTGCAAGTGTGTGTACTGAAAGAAATGTGTATTGGAAGTACCTGTGATTCAAGTACAAATGTCAATATTTAATAATACCTAGTATGTTTAATAGACAGGCAACTGTACTTTCCTGATGACGTGCATTGGTGTAAAATGCATTTGAAAAAAAAATAAACTATTAATAAATCTAACAAAATAAATCAGGGATCTTCTGCCTACTTTGGGGGTATTGGAATGTAGGGATCCAGTGAAATATGGAGGTCATCTCTCTCGAGATTCCATCATTTAACTACTACGTTTACAGCGTTAGGCATGTCACTTACAAATCATCAACATCATATGTTTAAGTCTTATTAGTTTAACTGAAGCCAACAGCCCCTTCAACGTTAAATTCATTAAAGTGCTTGGTGTGTGGCTTCCCTGGCTAGGCTTGACGGCTCCAAAAACAACAGTTGATGGAAAGAATGCAGAACACTGTCATACATTCACCCCAGTACAGAGATCTGGGCCTAAATCCATCGTTTTTTTGCACTCCACACCACCCCAGTTCAGACATGACAATATGCAAATCAGCCTTGACCCTGTGCCTCATGGGAACAGTCCAGCCCGAACTGCCAAGCCATGTCTTTCCTGGACCGGAATCAAGCATCCTAGGACCGGTTTCTGGCTATCAGTCGTCTTCAGCCAGGAAAGCTTGACTCCAGTGGTGTGGAGAGCATGGGACTCACGTCTGAGCATACCCATCCCACTTGGGGTGACAAATGCAAAAACAACAGATGATGGACAGAATGCAGAACAATGTCATACATTTATCCCAGTACAGAGGTCTGGGCCTAAATCCATCGATTTTTTTCACTCCACACCACCCCAGTTCAGACATGGCCATATGCAAATCAACCTCGACCCTGTGCCTCATGGGAACAGTCCAGCCCGAACTGCCAAGCCATGTCTTTCCTGGACCGGACTCAAGCATCCTAGGACCGGTTTCTGACTATCAATCTTCTTCAGCCAGGATAGCTTGACTCCAGTGGTGTGGAGAACATGGGACTCACGTCTGAGCATACCCATTCCACTCGGTGTGACAAATGCAAAAAACAACAGTTGATGGACAGAATGCAGAACAATGTCATACATTCACCCCAGTACAGAGATCTGGGCCTAAATCCATCGTTTTTTTGCACTTAGCCAGAAACCGATCCTAGGATGCTTGATTCGTTCTCCCTCGGCCACAGTCGCGAGTTTGTAAACTCGAGACTGTGACCGAGGGAGAACGAATACGCTGTGAACATTCAAGTGATCACAGATACCATGTGAATTGGTTGCGAATAATGGCACCATTCTGATGGCTCACCTACTAAGATGAACACCCAATGTGAAGAATTTAGAACAAGGCTATTGTTGCCACGTATACTTGAAGCTCTGAATACAAAAAATTCTGGAGAAGAAAAAACTTCTGATACATTCTCAATATCTTTTGCCCTGAAGAAGTCCTTTGGACGAAACGTGTTGGCTACGCTTTGTATGAAGATTTTGAATAAAGCAAGAAAGAAAACTTTAAGTTCTATTGAATTGATTCTTTTATATTATTGATCTGACCACTATTGTCACTGCGTATTGTGTGGGGTGCTGAACCATTGTGTTTTATTGCAAAAACACCCTCAATACTAGGCCACTTCAATTTAAATAACCTAAAAGGATACACACCTGTAGTGGAATGTGGGGTGAATCTATAGTCCTTCACCTTGTTTCTCATGCCTTCCTCCCAGTTCATTCCACACATCAATGATTGCTGTAACCCTTCCTTCCAAACCTTAATGAAGCATTCTACAACTCAGTTAGACTTAGCATGATAGAAAGCAGCCCTTTTCTGATTTACCCCACTCACACTCAGAAATTCTTCAACAATCACAGAGGTCAATTGAACCCCATTATCTGTGGGAAATCCTTCTCTTTCAAAAAACTCTTCTGAGAAACTCACCACATCTTTTGATTCAATAGAATTAACTACTTTGATCTCTGGACACCGTGAAAACTTGTCCAGACACAACAAAACATATTTGTCATGGGAACCTACTTTTACTTGTTCAAGAATGTCCAGAGCAATGTCAACCCATATATCCGACATTTGCAACCTGATCATCATGGGTTGTGTCCTGCACCTTAACACCTTGTCAGATTGCTTGCATTCTATGCAATCACATACCTCTTTTTCAATGATTAAGTCAATTTAAGGCCACTTATAGCCCGCTTGATTCTTTCTTTAGTGTTAGATATGCTCATGTGACTAGCATGACCACTATTAACCAGTCTATCTCTCAAACCCAGAGGTGGTACTAGTTTGTTTCCTCTCAAAAGTACACCATCCATCATAGATAATTCATTACACACCTCCCAGTATCTCTGGGCATGCTGGTCAAACCTATTCTTTGTTTGATCATCCGTCCAGAACCCCTTTCACAACATATTGTAAACGCTCATCATCTTGCAACATTCTTTTCCATTCTTCTTTCTGTACAATACCCTCAGAGACGTCGGCAGGCGTCGGGGTCCTGTTTAAAGAAAGATGGAATTTGGCTCCATTTCAGGTCGAAGAGGTTGCAGGGATCAAGCTACTAGGCTTCTTATTACAAGGTAAAAGGGGAAGCCTTCTAACTGGAATGGTCTGTTATAGACCGCCGGGCCAAGAGACACAGTATCTAGAACTGGCCGACACCAATACTACCCTGACTCTAACACATTCCAGAATGCTGCTCCTAGGAGATTTTAACCTATGGAATAACGGGACCCTAGGAAATCATTTGAGAGACATTTGGCAAACCTGTGAAAATCTCCGCTTAAGTCAGTTAGTACGCAATCCCACTCACCTAGGAGGGCATGTGCTAGATTTATTATTCGCAAATCAGGTGGACATGGAGGTAATCAGTGTACTACCTCAAAGCTGGACTGATCATTCACTCATTCAGTTCAGGATGGTTCTGCCTGAAGCAGCACATGACAATAGCTGGCTCAGTGACTTATCGTAGGGGTAGAGATTGGACCAGATTAGTAGAAAAAATAGACAAGACCCCATATTCTTGAATCAAAATTTCTTTACTCCTGATGACTCGGTGGATAAGAATTATCAATCTTATTGTACACATATCATTAATACATTGAATATATGTGCCCCTATTTAACAGATGAAGAATAAAAGGAAGCCATCTGCCACATGGTACAATGAGGAGCTGAAACATTTGCGCATTGCATGTAGACAGGCTGAGAGGAGGTGGCGAAGGTGCTACTTAGAAGGAGACAATAAAGTGCTTAAAGCAGCACAGACTTGATATAAAGAGGCCATCACCAAGACCAAAGCACTTTTCTTCACTAAGACCATTCTTCATGCACCTAAGAGCACAAAAGCCCTTTTTAACATCATAAGGGATCTCTCTGGCCCTGCCTGCATGTGTAATAAAGTAGTCGCCTCACAGCAACTATGCGATGAGATCGCTGCTCACTTTGAAGAAAAGATAGCTAAAATTGTTGAAGGTTTTGATCCAGGCATTGTCAGTGGTCTGGAGGAGCTACCCCAGATAATGACTGAGGAACCCCGGACAGAAGCAACTCTGGAGCACTTTCCACCGATCACCAAGGAGCTGTTCTACAGTTGTGCTCAAAGTGTTTCATCTGGGTCTCCTTTAGATCCCCTCCCTCATAACATAAGATCTGGAAGGATTGTGGGCAAGAACTACTTCCCTGGATGCACCAAATGTGCTGTCAATCACTAGATGATGGGGTGGTACCAGAGGCTTGGAAGCAGGCAGTGGTAACCCCCCTACTCAAGAACCCCTCTATAGACTCTACTAACCCGGAAAATTTTAGGCCTATATCCCTTCTGCCATACCTTGTAAAAATACTGGAAAAAGTGGTCAGCAAGTCACTATCAGGTTTCCTTGAAGAGAATGATCTACTTGAGAGAGACCAGTTTGGCTTCCGCACAGGTCATGAGACAGAAACAGCCCTCGCCACCGTATTGGACAATCTGTGAATGCGTGCCGACAATGGCAAAACATCGGTTCTAGTGCTACTAGACATGTCGGCCGCATTCGACACTGTGAGCCATGAGGTGCTGCTGGGCAGGTTGGAACGAATGGGGGTGAAAGGCCGAGCCCTGAAGTGGTTGCAACCATACTTGTCGGAGAGACATCAGGTGGTAACTATGACCCGGTTTACCTCCGCCAAGTCCTCGGTACGACATGAGGTGCCACAGGGCTAAGCAATAAGCCACATTCTCTTCAATATATATCTACGCCCGCTGATCCCCATCATAAAGTCATTTGGGGTTGACCAGGTAAACTATGCTGACGACACTCAACTGGTGTTTTCTTTGGAGGGAAAGCAGGCAGTGACCATGGAGATCTTTCAGGAATGCATGTGTCAAACTGCAAGCTGGCTTATTTATTTATTTTTATTTTTTGCCATTTGTTAAGCGCGCGATTACCCATAGGCGTCTTGGCGCTAGATTGTTCCCTAGATCCTCCCTAGAGCTCGCCAAGTGCTGACCGTTTATTGATCGAACAACCACGTCTTGAGGCCCTTACAGAACTGTAGCAAGGAAGGGCACATCCTAATGTGCAGGGGTAGAGAGTTCCACAGCTTAGATGCTGCAACCGAAAAGCGACGGTCCCCCCAAGAGACAGTTTTTGATCGTGGGGTGGCTAGTAAGTTTAGATTGGCCGATCGAAGCTGTCTGGTTGGTTTATAGAATCTGAACTGGTCCTTAAAGTACCGAGGTCCTGAATCGTTCAATGTTTTATATACAATACACAGGGATTTAAATTTAATTCGATTGGAGATGGTCAGCCAATGATATTTCCTGATGGTGTTTGCTATGGAAGTGAACTTAGGTGTCCTAGAGAGCAGGCGTGCAGCTGCATTCTGAATAGTCTGAAGCTTGGTGATAACCCTTACCTGAGCATTTAGAAACAGTCCATTACAGTAATCTAGGGACGATAGCACTAGGGAGGTGACCAGGGTTTTGGCAGCAGAGTCCGGTAAAAATGGGAGAATTTTTCTGATCAGCCTTAGCTTGTGGTGGGCTGTTGCTGCTACCTTGTTTGCATGAGCTAGAAAGTTGAGGTCACCATCAAAGATTATGCCCAAATTCCTAACCTTAGAAGCCGGCCTGGGGGGGTCACCCATAGCTGCAGGCCACCAGGTTGCTGACCAGTCAGGAGAAAGAGGTCCAAAAATAAGCACCTCCATTTTTCCGGAGTTCAGCTTAAGGCAGTTCGCTGCCTTCCATTCTTCGATAGCTAGCATTCCACATTGGAAGCGCTCTGCCACCTCTGGTCCATTGTTTTTAATGGCTAGGACCAGTTGAGTGTCATCGGCGTATGAGGTTATGCTCATCCCGTATGCTCTGATGACATTGGCAAAGTCCGACACATATATATTAAATAGTGTCGGACTTAGGGATGAGCCTTGTGGGACCCCGCATGGGAGCGACATCTCAACTGATTGATATGGGCCCAGGGTGACTGCCTGGGTTCTGTCAGCCAGGAAGGATGCAATAAGATCCCTTGCAGTAAGGAGAATGGCATTCTTTCCGACACGGTCGAGTAAGATCTTATGGTCGACCGTGTCGAAAGACGCAGATAAATCCAGCATTACTAAGATTGCCGTTGCTCCCTGGTCTCTGATGGTCCTAATATCATCGGCTGCTTTATTTAAAGCAGTTTCCGTGCCGTGATATTTCCGAAAGCCGAATTGCGAATCATCCAGGAGGGAGTGTTTCTCTAGATGTTCAACTAGCTGGTGATTCATGGCCTTTTCTGTCACCTTGGCTAGGAATGGAAGACTTGCAATGGACCTATAGTTCTTTAAATCTGATTTGTCGAGGTTTTCTTTTTTCAGCAGGGGCTTCACCAGAGTATTCTTTAAGGAATCTGGGTAGATTCCAGAGGCTAGTATCGAATTGCAGAATGCGGTAATGACCAGGATGAGAGTGTCCATCACCGGAGAGAGTACTGATAGAGGGCAAGGGTCTAATGACGATCCAGATTTGATGGTGGAGACCAGAGCCTTTATTTGGTCTGTATTGAGAGGGTTAAAATTTGTCAAGGCGTTATCCATAAGGGGAGCCAATGAGGCAGATATTGTGGGCCTCGAGGAGAAGGCCTGATAAATATCGGTCACTTTCGAAAAGAAGAATTTTGCCAATTCATCGCAGAGAAATTGGGAGGGAGGCGGGATTAGATCGGGGGCATTGCCTGACAAGGATCTGGTGATATCATACAGTTGCCTACTTGAATTTTTAGCATTTTCAATTTGAGCTGAGAAAAAAGTTTTTTTGGCTTCTGTTATCATGGTTTTATAAGTACTCAAAGACTCTTTGTACTTTGCCTTGTCCTCCATGTTGTAATTTTTTCGCCACTGCCTTTCCCTGTTTCTATTCTGCTGTTTTTGTCTCCTTAATTCTTCTGTGTACCATGGCGCGGTTGGGGTATTTCTGTTACTTGATAAAGTCTTGGTTGGTACCAGCATATTCGTGGCGTGGGCAATCCAATCATGATATTGTTGGGTAGCAGTTTTTGGGTCCATAGACGGCAACGGGCAGGTGCTGTCCAGAAGATTTTTTAGTTCAGTCTGGTTTATGTTTTTCCAGACTTTAACAGATCGTGGGGTCTGATTATTGCTCGCATTCTTTTATTTTTCTCCAATATTGAGTCTACTGAATACAGCATAGTGGTCGGTCCAGGACATCGGTTGGATGTTAGATATGTGTAGACTCTTCATATTGGAGAAAATGCAATCTAAGGTATGTCCGGCTTGGTGGGTGGCATCTGTAATCATTTGTCTTAGCCCCCATGTGGCCATATCGGTAATAAGTGCTCGGTGTCCCTATCATTTTTCCAGATGGAAGTTCATGTCCCCCATTATGGTGAACAACTCTTCCGTAATTAATGATTCCATTAAGGTACCCATGTTGGCTAAAAACGCCGCCCTTGCACCCGGTGATCGATATACCAGTATTCAATTGAAACTGATAAGGGGGGTAAGCTTGATGGCAAACTGCAAGGCTTCACATGTAATAATTGGAATGGGGAGTGTTTTAACTGAGAACCTTTCTCGAGCTATAATTGCTAGTCCTCCACCCTTTTTCCATTGTCTATCCTGTCGGTGAGCCTTATAGCCCTGCGGCACAGCGATTACTAGATCGGGGTCAGATGCATCGTCCATCCAAGTCTCTGTTATGAACAGAACGTCTAGATTGTTATCAGTAATTAAGTCTGCTATTTCCTGACGGTGTTTACAAGCAGAACGTGCATTAATTAGTGCCATGATGATGTCTGTTCCTCTGGAAAATTCTTTACAGTTTGATAGAGGGAAGACAGAGGTGGTGTATTACTCCAGTGGCAAAAGGTTACAGCATTTGCCACTGGAGTTTAAGCAATCCAGGACAGGAGGTAAGGCCTTCGGCGCAGCGGCTGCACGCCTTTGGAACGACCTTCCTCTGAGCATTAGACAGGTGACCGCCCTGTAAGTTTCAGAAAGAGCCTAAAAACTTGGCTTTTACGCAAGGATCGGGAACAGTGTCCTCACTGATAATCTGGCTCATTGCCCTCCGTCACTATAGGCTAAGTTGCAGTGCCAGGATACCCTTGGGGTGACGGTTGCACTATATAAGTTCTGCATACATACATACATACATACATACATACTACACATACCTTTACCTCTTCATCAAACACTGCCCCCAAAGTCCTGTTCTTCTAACATAATGTCAGTATCTGGAGTGCCTTGCTACCTTGAAAGATAGTCAACTTGCAAATTACTTGCTCCGGATACATGCATGAGTACAAACTCAAACTCCTGAAGCGCAACCACCCATCTTCTAATGCAACTTGAAATTTGATCAATCCATTTTTTCCCAAAAACTTCTTTGAGAGCCTTATGATCTGTCTTTATCTCAAATGTATGTCCCCAAAGAAACTTTATCAACTTCCCCACAGGCCAAAATACACCAAGAGCTAACTTCTTTATAACCGAGTAGTTAAGATCAGCACCCCTCAGACAGAAATAAAAAAATTCTATACAACCCCTTGGACCTCTGCAACAAAACAGCCCCTAACCCTGTGGAGCGGGTACCTGTCATTCCTATGACTTAATCCCTGGTACCAAACGTTCCTAAATCAGAAGTCTTCTCCAATCTAAGTTTCACATCCCTAATTTGCCTTTCACAAGCATCACTCCATACAAATTATTCTCCCTTTTTTAACAGAGATATGAGCAAAAAAGTTCTCTCAGCAAACCTTTGCACAAACTAGTTTTAAAATTCCACCATTCCCCAAACTTTCACAAGTTGCATTCAGATGAAGACAAACTCTTAGTGGTGTCTACTGATCCTTTCTTTGGCCTAACCCAGGTATGTTGAACCTACATTTTTAATTTTAATGTAAGACCTGCCTTTTGCAATTTTCCAATTACCTCATGTAGTCTATCATTCTGCTCTCTTATATTGGACCTCAAAACTGGTATATTGTCTTCATATACCTTGACAGCCATCACTCCCTGCAATACACTTTCCATCATCCTCTGGAACACAGAAGCCGCTGAATAAGTCAAAAGGCCATCCGTGAAAAAATTAAATGTTCCATAGGGCGTGGCAAAAGGCATCTAGTCCTGCAAAGATTCAGTCATCATAATTTGATTATACGCAGCACTGAGGTCCAGAAAAGAAAAATATTTGCACCATTAGGCAAACACAACATTTCACTGATGCTGGGGAGGGGAGGATGGTCCTCAATCACCGTCTTGTTCAGTTCCCTCAAATCAGCACATAACCTTGCATCACCATTGGCCTTTCAGGCTATCACCACTGGTGCAAGCCACTCAGATGCTTCCACCTCTTTAATTATCCCCCAGCAATCAACATGCAATCAACATGCCCAGCTCTTCCTTCATACTATCTTTGACTGCCAAGGGCACATTCCTAACTTTGGCCACTTTTGGATGAGGATTGGCTTTAAGCCTAATCTCATGTATATAGTACTTCAGACACCCAAGCTCTTCTCGAAAAACATCTGAAAATTAATCTTACAAATCATTACATCTATCCATGACACTGCAAACAGATGATACATATTTTACGCACACCAAGGGATTGGGATTTGGGTCTAAGAACACACAGAGATCGCATTGATGAACCCATCTTATTAATGAGTCACCCTCCATTGATACATAAATCTTTCCAGGTATCATGCGATCTTGGAATTCTACAGTCCCCCAAAAATATCCAGCCATCATATTGGCTCCACACCATACCCTCGAGGTTTTATATCTGGTTTTGGGAGTTTAACTTTGTCTTTTAATTTATTCTCTTAAAATGTGCGTGGAATCAATGTTATTTTAGCCCCTGAGTCAAACAACATCTTGACTGCTTCTCCATGTTCCCTGGACTCTTTTCTTCTCTAGGGGTTTTTGAGGTAGAGACATAAGGCTGGCACTGCAGCAAGATGATGAGAGGCAGCTGCCTAACCCCATCCTCACATGGGAAACCACATTGCAACAAAAGGTCTCAAATGTCTCCCTGAACTAAGAGAAAACTTTTGCACCAGAGTTGCTGAGTTGTACTCAGGGTACACAACCTCTGTTTAGGAAACTATCTTTCATCTGAGCCATGTTCCTTGGACTCTTTTCTTCTCTATGGGTTTTTGAGGTTCTCCACCTGCCATACTCCGCATCTCCTTCACAGATCAGATTAGAGATAGGGTTATTGAATTATGACGTCTCCTGTATTCGGGTATAACCTCTGCCGCAAACTACGACATTCCAACCCAGGCACACTAGAGTCCCTAGTCTGGAAAGAAATAACTGAGAAAAACCCAGGAGGATCATTCGGTTGACTTTTTAAGGTCTAAATCCAACAAATTTCAGCAGACGGCCTCTGGGCCCTCAATCTTAGTCAGTCCGCATTTAAGCTTGCTATCAAAAAATGTGTAAGATCGCTATCACTCATCACCGACAAAGCACTGTTTTCAAAACGAAGCCATGCGTGGGAAGTCATTAATTCCTACAATCGGCTAACCCCTGACACTTACTTTTCCAGTCCTTACTCATTGTACTTAAAACGCAGTTTCATCACTATTAGAATGGGTGACTGGCGATTCTTGCAAAATTTACCCCCTTGGCGTCGCGGGAGGAGGACACAACTTGTAGAGGGTGTGGTGAAGCAGCTGAAAAGCTACTGCATGTGGTCTGCATCTGTCCCACCTTCGACCCCCAACGCAGGGTTAAGCTGAGGGGGGAATGGAATTGGCTGGCTGTCCGGACCTGTAGGCAATCCATTATTGCAGAACTGAGTCCAGATAATACAGACTCAAACATAAGACTAACAAATCTGATCCAGCATGCTTATCGTAATTTTAAACAAAAACAGCTTGTCACTGCTTTACCCCTACCTGTTTTAAATTAATCAATGTATTTTAAATAACCCCAAAGTACTGGGCAAACAATGCTAACAATGGTTTAAATAGCAGTTCGCGTGCATGGGGCTTTTTTATGTATGGATTCGCAGTTCAGGGGTGCAGTTTTAACAATTGACTGCTTGTACCGTTTTATTGTTATGAATAATGTGAACCTGAAATTCTCTTTTAAAGATATTTGTTTTATACCTAAATAAAGATATTTTTGATTTGATTTGGGTTTTGAGGTATCATTTCATAAGGTCATTCTAAACCTTCAACCTTATTTTGAAGCACAACCACCTCCTCCACCAGGTCAATATCACAATCTACTTCCCTCACTTTTTTTACATTAGATTTTTTACAGTATTTGGTTACATGACCTTCCCTCCTGCATTGCTTAAAAGGAGCCTCCCATCCCGGGCACACCTCACTAATAGCCATGCAACCTATCTCCCCACAGCAATAACATTTGTCTGAAATGTGTGACTTGGCTTGCTTCCTGTGTCACTTTTGCCTTGAATAGATTTATTCTCATTCCCTTTTTCCGTCGCCACCTTGACTGAAGCACCTTAAATCTTGCATGCTTGCACTATGTCTTTGTGAGTTACTTCAACACATGCCTTTGAATGTTCCTGTGTATTGGCTACAGTCAATACTTCATGCAGCGAACACGTTGTCTTTCTACCACATTTCTTCCTTAGCATTTTCTATAGGGCAACCCAACATGAATTGGTCCCTCAAATGTTCATCCATAGAGTTACCAAAGCTACAAGTTGAAGCTAACCTAGGTGGCTCAGTTATGTATTGTTCTGCACTCTCGTTTTGACGCTGTATCCTCTTTCCAAAATGGTAGCGTCAAGCACTGTACTCATCTTGGGAAGATAATGATGTTCAAGTTTCTTTTTTGCAAATCTCATACTCATACAGTGCATTAACAAAGAAGTTTTCCTCTCAGCGTTAATAGAAGCGCCACACACCTTAGAGTAATGTACAATGTACATGTATTGGTGGATCCCCAGGGGAGGTGAGAAAAATGGAGGTGCTGTCACATTCTGCATATTGACAACAAAATAAATAATTTAACCCATTGCTGATGAAACAAACTAAGAGAAAAATAATCTTAAATAACATATAAAAAATACAGTCAGACCCAACGAGTTAGTGAAATAGCTAAAGGGTAACAAAGAGTAAAGACAAGGTGTGTACAGCTGTCACTGTACGCTGGCTACAAGCCTGTAAAGTGAGATATTGAGTTATACAGGTGTGCTGAACCCAAACGAATAAAATACGTTGTTGTTCGACCCTGATGAACTCCTGGTTTACCGTACCAACTCGATGTCCACCAATCTATTCCAGGCTGGATCATTGAGAGCCTTGACCTTGCCCTCAATCACAACAGGACCAGCACACAATATGGTGCTCGACGGTCCCCAATCCAATATGGACACCATACATTTGTGTTGTGCGTCGTGACGTTTGAAGCTATCCTGAAAACTTGGCAAAGAAGTAATGTTCCATGACGTCAGATGTTCTCTTGATGTGCACTGAGGTCTGGTCACTAGGGTGAAAAGGCAGACCTCAGCCCATTCAGGGTCCACCTTAATGGCTGGGGCCCTGGGTCAGAGCTCTACCTGGCCACAAACTGTACCATACATGCCCTATTCAAATATCTTCCCAAGTATCTCATGCCAGGGGGTACACACTGATGCCCTTGCCCTGCATGTATGTCTCAGAAGAGTCACTGTATATATCTGTACATGAGGTAAGGTGCACTGCTGATTGTGCACCTAACTTAAATGTAAAATGCTAAGTAAAAATATACCTTGCTCAAAACTTGAATATCAAGCTAGTTTTTCTTCTTTATGAAAGAAAGACAACCTTTTATTGTGCTAAAGTCGAAAGTGCTCATGCCAGCTATACATACCCCTAATTTAAACTACTTGGTGTATTCAGTAACATAATTTGTTGCACATTCACATTTGTTTGCTGAATATTTGTGAAATAGATCATTTGCATCTAGTACTGCTCTGAACATCCCAGTCTTTAAACAGTCATTAAAAGCAATGATTGTACTTGTAAATTGTAATTGTTATTATAAATTGTATTTATATAGCATTTACTACACATGGCAAGGTGTAGATGTGATTTATAGTGAGAAGCGCTCTACTTCGGAACCTAAGGTTAGAGGTGAATAGATTAGCTGTGCAATGTCTGTGCTCGCCGTGCATTTACTCTAGTGTTTTGAATACAGAGAAATTAATTGAAGTGGATAAATAAAGGGAATATCTGAGATGCTATTGGAAGCTGTGGTCATGTGTGCCTGTTAGGTTGATGAGTAGGTAAATAGAGAGAAGTTCTAAATGACTGAACCTGCTCAGTCTCGTACCCAGGGTAAAGAAGTGAACTCCCCGGGTCATAATACTGACCTCCTGTTCAAGCCAGAGAAACACATCAAGCTACTAAAGGCCATTCTTGGAAAAGCCTAGCTGCCCAGTTCCATCTAGACCTGTTTTTAACTTTGCTGTTGGCCTCTACTGAAGTGAGGTCTGACCCCCAACTGCTGTTCCTTAGATTCCTAAACCCTTCACTGTGTTTGCCTGGAGATCTCCAACCACCCATGGGACTTAGAAATATTTTGGCTCATAAGACCTCTGGAAGACCAGGGCAAACATGCCAAGCCAATTTGACCAAAGTGGGTTGCAGATGGGATGAAGATCCTGTTTTCATCCGCTTGGAGTTTTTCACAATGGTATTTACCATCATGGAACCCTCTTTAACTGTGGCCTGTCGCCTTGCCTCATTGGTGGAGTCTGAGCACCCAAACATGACTAAGTGCAGACAAAGAAATCTTGACCAGGTAAAGGCGCCAACTGTTTCCAGCCATCAAGGGACATTTCCTATGCAGGAAATTCAAATTTCCCCTGCTGAGAGCTTTCCCCACAAGAACCAAGACCTTATCCAATGGCTATCAGGTGACATGGAGCCCTCTTCAGCTACAGCATAGTGCCTTGTCATGCTGAACATTTTTTACTTCCATTTTTGAGACTATGTACTAAGGTAAATCCTCTGACCGTGTGCAACTTGGTTGGTGTATCCGAACCACGCTCCATTTCTGTTAACTTCAAATCACACCTAGGTCCTGGTCTACCGTAACCAGTTGATCACAGTTTGTGCTCAAATCTTTATGGTGTTAATCAGGGTGCAAAAGTATTTCTCTGACACAAAGAACCGGAACCTGGATTACCTGGATACTGATAGGTAAGCGTAGGAGCTCTTGATGACAGCTGCTGAAGGAATGGTTCACAGACATGGCCTTTATAGGGTTGGTTCCAAAATAATTGTTTTCTGAGTGATTCAGCTTCTTTCTTGTATATTTGATTTTTGGGGGATTCTGTGTTTTCTTTATTTGGCGCACAAAACACTCCTCTTATAACAGATGTGGTGCACAAAAGTCCACAAAACATCTATGCTTCTAGGTGAACTTTGTGTTTTTTTACATACAAAGCTTTACACCAGTGTTTCCCAAACTGTGCATCGTGGCTCCCTGGAGAGCCATCAAGTCTAGCCAGGGGAGCCACACACCAAGCACTTTAATGCATTTAACGTTAAAGGGGTGTCGTGGGGCTGTGCCTTGCATTTACACTGTGTTAAGTTGACATGAGCTTATTAGAAGTTTAAACGCCATTTTTCCTTTCTGCAGCCTTTTTGCACAAGGCATATTATAATAAATGTTTAGAGTCTAGCAGAGTGTTTTGCTTCACACGAGAATAATTTGTTTTTTTATATTAGCAGCCTTGCTTGGTAAGCTTTGTCTGTACAGTGAGTGCTGATGCCTTTAAGGTTATTTCAACACAGTGATTGTTGTTTGGACTGATCAGCGCACGTTCTAGACATAACATATATGCAGCTGTGGCCACCTCTGATTTTGGCGCATGTAATAATGCACTGCGTAGGCATTATCACACACACTTGGAGAACATTTGCATGCTGAGAGCTGGTGCAGCATCTGATGTGATCCATTTCTGCTAAGGACCAGAGGTATGGGGCCGCCCTTGTAATCCCAAGAGACCTTGTAGATATAAAATAACCTACTAGCAATGGAGGGTGAAATATAGGTATATTTAAACCTGTTTCAATTTAGCATTGGAACATGCTTTCCTCCTTTGTATTTTATGGATAAGTAACTATGCTGACTATCTTGTTGCTTATAATATGTCTGCTTGTATCAGCTAAGATACTGCACATTAGAATACAGCTTAGAAATAAATATTTCAAACGTGCTTGTGTCATCTTTTACTCCCTGTTTTGGACTGGTATGAGAGTATAACGAAAGAGTGTTAATGTGTTCCACATTGCCTGAGGTAATCTAAGTTCCATGTTCTGGGTTGTCTAATCATTGGTGGTATGGAAGAACCAATGAGATACTGATGCTAGTCTGGTAAAGGGATATTGGGTACTAAGGTTAGTTTTGGCACACCCTAATTCATTGAGGTTCTAAGTCCGTATGCATAGTTCTGCGTAGGAGCAGAATCCCTGCTAAAGGGGTTATTGGCTTCAGTTAAACTAATTAGACTTAAACATATGCTGTTGATGTTTTGTAAGTGACATGCCGAAAGCTGTAAAAGTAGTGGTTAATTCATTGCATTGAGAGAGAGCTAATTGCCATATTTCACTGGATCCCACACATTCCAACACTCCCAAAGTAGGCAGAAGATGCCTGATTTATTTTGTTAGACTTGTTAATAGTTTCATTTTTTTCCAAATGCATTTTACCAGGAAAGTAAAGTTGCCTGTCTATTAAACACACTAAGTATTATTAAATATTGACATTTGTACTTGAATCACAGGTACTTCTAGTACACATTTCTTTCAGGATACACACTCCCAGACAGGCCGGCTCTCTCCTTGAAAACAGGGAAGTAAAATGCGATATATGGCATATTGCCAAAATTTGAAGCAAGAAAGCGGGACCTTTAAAAAAAAATCTGAGGAATTTATTTTACTTGCATTGATTTAGAGGCAATTTTCGGGAGGAGATTGCAAAAATAAAGCTGTATGTGGTTAAAAAAATTGTGAGTCACCATGCTGAGACAGGTGTGTTGATATGTATGACATGGGTAGAAATGGAAGTGCATGCAAATATTCTTCAAGCGCAGAAAAACACTTTGGCAATTGGGCCTACATGCATAGGGGTGCTACCTAGCACTGTAAAAGATACTCTAAAAAAGGCATGGGCAAAGAAGTGTAACTAGGAATACAAAACACCCTGACTATATGATGATAATACATTCATCAGCTTCATCCCAATTATTTTCAGGGAGAAAAATGCAAGTACTCCTGAGGCCGGGCTTACACGCCCCCCCCCCCCCCACCCTCACAAAAATTAATAGTGGGGAGCCAAGGCAATGGCCAATGGGTCAAGGAAGCCGTGGTTCGAAAAAGTTTGGGAACCACTGCTTTACATCCTTATAATCAAATCTGCAGAAACCTGATAAGGTTTAGCTTTGTGCACTCAATCTATTGTGGAGGTTGTGACACTACCAGGGGTTTGAGCTCAGGTTAATTAACATGAGTTAGGGGTTCACTGATGTAGTGTCATGTGAGTTTGCAATGACAGAACCCTTGTGGCTCCTGATGGACTTCGTAGAACTGTGTTATATGTGTTAGAGTGTAGTGAAGTAAATGCAGGTTTAGAATGTGGAATGCATGGAAACACACAGAAGATTAAAGACGTGTTATACGAAGCTCCATGTGTGACAAAGTCTTTGATGAATACCCAGACTGGGGAGGATGTGACAAGAATGACAAGGTTTGTGCTTATTACTTAGAGTGGGTTGTCACCCTCTAACAAAGAACCCAATTTCACTGGTCAACCCCAAATAAGAAATACTTTTCCTACAGGTTTGTTGTCCAAAACCTAAGTCTGTAAGATCTGTGCAACCTAGACAACTATTTTCTGTCAGATGCCTTGCTCTAGAATATCAATCTATTATCAGGAATAGCTAATGGGTGGAGCTGCACATCGGTCTGGCCCAGTCCTCCCCAGGACATCATGGGAAATGCAGTTCAAGACAGTCATTAACTTACCATTTTTCTTGTGGTTGCTTAAGTATTGAAGTGCAGCCAGTCTTGTTAGGTTTTGACACATTGACACCATTGTTGTTGTTCTTCTGAACACTTTAATAGTGCAAAGGATTTAGTGGTTGGAACACTAGCTGCTGCTTAGTGTCTGTTAATGACTGCCAAACAGTTCCAAGGTGCAGAATCCTGACTCTGGAAGCCAATCACCAGGTCCCTGAAGGGACAGGAGATATGCATTACTAAGGGGATGAGCCATCCACTAGTCAAAGGTTTTTCACAGTCCTTTCCAGTGCATCATGCTAAATGTGGTCCAAGACAATCAATAGCTAACATTTTTCCATCTGAGGTAACATCAAGGATATCTGTACTGCATGAGGACTGAGTCTGTAAATAGATGTAATCTGGTTGGTGGCTCTGCTGTTTATAAACTGGAGCCCATTTGGTCTGTGTAGCCAAGGAACAGATATCCTAACAGATGTTTAACACTTCGGGCATTCGCGCGCTATATAAATTGAAAAATCAAATCAAATCAAATCAAACTGTAAGAGCTCTATAACTTTATAGCTATCCTTGCAGTCGTAGGCCTAGGCTTGTAAAACATGTAGAACATGACAGATAACATCAGATTCCTAAGTCTTTAGGATACCTTTGCCTTGAGTGATAGCAGTGTTGTGGCAGATCTGAACTTCTAAGATATTTGTAACTTGAGGTGCCAGATACCCGGACTTGTATGCTCTATCTAGAGTGATAGTATTTTTTTATTTTTTTATGGAATTTTATTGAAACATTTCACAGTGAAACACTATCAGTCGCATTTATTTGTACAAAGCACAACGAGAGAGTATAAAAGGCCTGGAATTGGCATACAAATTACAGAGGTGACAAATATCACCATGCTGAGCATCTAAGAATGTTGAACAATGACCACACTTAGTTATTGGCATTCACACTATGAGTTGTAGTCAGCCATAGATAATGTTGTGACACTACCCCAGTCGCACACCTAATACTTACAGCCTAAAATCAATATGTACTAACTGTGTGTATTCAGTCTTTTTTAATGCGCTGCTGATTCACCTGATTCTTTTTCTATAAAGTATTGTTTATATATTTACCAGAAACATTTAGGTGGATTTGAGGGGGAAGCAGTTCACTATATAACTCAGATTGTGTGTTACAGTACAACATATCCTTTGCCCACTGCCCTTGATGGAGCTGGCCCTTGTTCGCAGTGCATCGCTATTCTGTGCTTCAGCTGGAGCAGCTCCATCGCCACTAGCTTCCTGACATCTTTTTGTAGCGACCTAGTGTAACCCAGTAGTGCACAGCTTGGGTCAGGAGAAAGTGCTAGCCCTGCTACTTTGATAAGCGTTTGAAAGATTTGCTTCCATTAATCCACGACCCGAACACTGCCATTCCATGTGTAAAGAAACTGCATCGTATTCTCCGCACCACTCACAGGAGGAAGAATTCATCAGATCATAACAAAACAATTTAAAGTGTTTTAACCTGTGTCTGCCTTTGAGCAATACATTTTGAGTTACCTCGGAACAATACCCCCATTTGCCATCGTCTAAAGTAATTCCCGAATCTGTCTGCCACTCTAGCCTGGCTTTGATATATTGTGTTCTCCTAAATTCTTGCGGGATACCATATATGGTAGACACCAGTTTAGTGGGGGATTTTGTTTGTAAGAGAAATGAGAGGGATTGTAATTCTTGACGTTCTTGAAGGTCGTCACCAAGCAGCGCACGCACTGCATGCCTGATCCAGTAAGAATGAAACTGAGCAAGAGGGGTACTGCATTGTCCCGCTATATTTACCTCAACCCACGTCCGAGCCCTACCCTCTGAGAATAAATCACCCATGAAGGAGATGTTGAAAGTCTTTAAACCTGTATGTCCTCTTTATTTGCCCCCATAGGGAGCCAGTAGCATCATTCCACTGGCAGAAGGGGAGCGACAGTTGTCAAGGGAGCTGTCAGGTCCCACTGCTATCTTTTCAATTTGCAAATGAGGAAGATTTTGGGAACCACGCATCCAAAAATGTGCATGGGAGCATCGGGCGGCTCTTTAGTATCACTCAATGTCTGGGGCACCAAGAGCGCCCATAGAGTTAGGCAGTGTGAGTATATCCCATTTAACCTGCAGAGTCTTGCCTGCCCAGACCAGCTTCACCATTAGCGTGCGAAGATGCTGTAAAATTTGTTGCAGGGGTACCATTGGGATGTTAACAAAGAGGAATAGCAATCTGGGTAGAACAATAATTTTTATCAAGGAGATGCAGTCCAATAGTGACAATGGAAGGACTGCATGACACCCCCGCACCGCACGGCCACCAGCTGCTGTGTGTGCCCCCCTGCCCGACTGCCGCTCTCAGCCTCGCTGAGCCTGCCGCCTCTTCCCCGCCCCCGCTGCCCCAGCGGGATCGCTCTCCCTGCCGGTGGGCTACCGCGCTTTCCTGTTACTTTTCGCCACTGTTTTGCATCTGTCCGTATTTTTTCCCCCTGAGCCTGTGTTTATATTTGGTCTATATTTTCTCCCCCTGTGCCTTATTTGGTTGTACTCTTGTTCCCCGTGTTCCCCTGTGCCCCCCGCCCGCTTCCCGGCGCCGTGCCAGCAGCCACGCCCCCTTTCCTTTGTGCACCCTCCCCGCTCCCCGCCTCCCAGCTCCTCCCTCCCTCACACTTGGCCATATATGTCGACCGTGCAGTGCAGGAGAGTGTGACCTGCTCGCAGGACACCCCCGCACCGCACGGCCACCAGCTGCTGCGTGTGCCCCCCTGCCCGACTGCCGCTCTGAGCCTCGCTGAGCCTGCCGCCTCTTCCCAGCCCCCGCTGCCCCAGCGGGATCGCTCTCCCTGCAGGTGGGCTACCGCGCTTTCCTGCTACTTTTCGCCACTGTTTTGCATATGTCTGTATTTTTCTCCCCCTGAGCCTGTGTTTATATTTGGTCCGTATTTTCTCCCCCGGTGCCTGTGTTTTATTTGGTTGTACTCTTGTTCCCCGTGTTCCCCTGTGCCCCCCCGCTTCCCGCCGCCGTGCCAGCGGCCACGCCCCCTTTCCTTTGTGCACCCTCCCTGCTCCCCGCCTCCCAGCTTCTCCCTCCCTGACACTTCGCCATATATGGCGACCGTGCAGACGCGCAGCGGGGCGCCGATTGTGCGCCGAAGGCGTGCCAAAGGCAAGCCCGTCTACGCCCGTCCGTGCCTGGACCGCGCCCAGTGCCAGGACCCCTGGCCCTCGCAGACCCCAGCCCACCCACCGGACGTACGACGCCGCCACCCTCAACGCACTCAACACCGGCCGATTCCCGGGATGCTACCGAGCCACCCCGAGACGCACCCACGGACCCTTCGGCTGCCGCTCCTGCGAGTTCACCTGCATCCGGACCTGCACTACACCCGCACCCACCAAGACCAAGACGAGCAACAACAGCAGCCACCTGAAGTGCATCCTACTCAACACCCGCTCCGTCCACAGACACGCCATCGAGCTCTGGAACCTGCTCGACACCACTTCACCAGACGTCGCCTTCCTAACGGAAACCTGGATGAACGCCTCTTCACCGCCCGACATCGCCATCGCCATCCCAGACGGCTACAAGATCATCCGAAGGGACCGCATCAACCAGACCGGAGGAGGCATCGCCATCATCCACAGGAACACCATCCGCATCACGACCAACACCGACGACATCCCGACTAACGCCGAACACCTTCACTTCCAGGTCCACATCAACCCCAAGACCACCCTCAGAGGCACCCTCATCTACAGACCCCCGGGACAACGCACACAATTCAGCGAAGACATCGCCGACTTCATCAGCCTGCACGCCCTCCTCTCCACTGACTACATCCTCCATGGGGACCTCAACTTCCACATGGAGAACAACAACGACCGCAACACCACCACCCTGCTGGACAAACTCGCTAACCTCGGATCAAGCAACTGGTGAACACCCCCACCAACTACGCCGGACACACACTCGCAGCAAGAAAGCCCCATGGTTCACCGAAGAACTCAAGAGCTCCAAGAAGAACTGCCGAGCCCTCGAGAGAACCTGGCGCAAAGACCCAACACCGGACAACATGACTGCCCTCAAGCTCGCCACCCGAAAACACCACCAACTCATTCACGCAACCAAGAAAACCACATTCAAGGAACGACTCGACAACAACGCACACAACAGCAAGGAACTCTTCAACATCGTTAAAGAGCTCTCTAACCCCAACGCCGGAAACAACGACATCACCCCTTCGCAAGACCTCTGTAACTCCCTCGCCTCCTACTTCCACAACAAGATCGCGGACATACACAACAGCTTCAGCACTCTACTGACACACGTCACGACCGAACCATCGCCCCCCACCACCATCCTCCGAACCTGGACCCAGATCAGCACCGAAGACACCGTCCGCACGATGAACTCCATACTCTCCGGATCTCCGACCGACCCCTGCCCTCACCACGTCTTTAACAAAGCCGATGCTGTCATCGCACCCCACCTGCGGGACATCATCAACACCTCCTTCGACACTGCTACCTTCCCGGAGAGCTGGAAGCACGCCGAACTCAGTGCTCTACTAAAGAAGCCATCAGCTGACCCCACCAACCTCAAGAACTACCGCCCCATCTCGCTGCTCCCGTTCCCTGCAAAAGTCATCGAGAAGACCGTCAACAAGCAGCTGGCCGCCTTCCTCGAGACAAACGGATCCCTCGACCTCTCGCAGTCTGGATTCCGGGCCAACCACAGCACCGAGACCGCCCTGATCGCAGCCACCAATGACATCCGAGCCCTGCTTGACAACGGAGAAACAGCAGCCCTCATCCTCCTAGACCTCTCCGCGGCCTTCGACACTGTCTGCTACCGCACACTAGTGAAGCGACTCAGCAACGTCGGAATCCAGGAGAAGGCACTGGAGTGGATCATCTCCTTCCTCGCTGGAAGGACACAGAGAGTTCGCCTCCCCCCATTCAGATCTGAAGCCACCGAAGTCATCTGCGGCGTCCCTCAAGGCTCCTCGCTCAGTCCAACCCTCTTCAACGTCTACATGAGCCCCCTCGCAGACATCGCACGCCAGCACAAACTCAACATCATCTCCTACGCCGATGACACCCAGCTGATCCTCTCCCTCACCAACGACCCTGCCACCGCCAGAGCCAACCTCCACGAAGGGATGAGAGAGGTAGCCGAATGGATGCAGAACAGTCGCCTGAAACTGAACTCGGACAAGACGGAAGTCCTCATCCTGGGATCCTCACCCTCCGCCTGGGACGACTCCTGGTGGCCCCCCGCCCTAGGCAGCGCACCCAAACCAACAGACAACGCACGCAACCTAGGCTTCATCCAGGACTCCTCCCTCTCCATGACCAGACAAGTCAACGCCGTCCCCTCGTCGTGCTTCAACATCCTGCGCATGCTACGTAAGATCTTCCGGTGGATCCCCACCGAGACCAGGAAGACGGTCACCCAGGCCCTCGTCACCAGCTGTCTGGACTACGGCAACTCCCTCTACGCAGGTACCACTGCCAAACTCCAGAAGAGACTTCAGCAGATCCAGAACGCCTCTGCACGACTCATCCTGGACATCCCCCATCGCAGCCACATCTCCGAACACCTGAGAGACCTGCACTGGCTCCCGGTCAACAAGAAAATCACCTTCGGTCTCCTCACCCACGCTCACAAAGCCCTACACAACCAAGGACCAGGATACCTCAACAGCCGCCTCAACTTCTATGCTCCCAAACGCCAGCTTCGATCGACCGGCCACGCCCTCGCCGCCGTCCCCCGAATCCGAAGAACCACCACAGGGGGACGGTCCTTCTCCTACCTCGCCGCCAAGACATGGAACTCCCTCCCGACCCACCTACGCCTGACCCAGGACCACCTCGCCTTCAGAAAGCAGCTCAAAACCTGGCTGTTCGAGCAGTAGCGGATCCCCCTCCCCTAGCGCCTTGAGACCCTCCGGGTGAGTAGTGCGCTATATAAATGCTTTGACTGATTGATTGATTGATCGAAGGCGGCACCATCGGTCGATATTTTCTTCGAGTTTGGCGATAGCATTACCATAATTTTCTCGAATAAAGAGTTCAGAATCCATGTGGACTTGTACGCCTACATATCGCACCGGTCTAGTTAGACCTCGGATCCCGGACTTATAGCAGCATGTCATCCGCAAATGCAGACACTATAAGATTGTAGTTTGGGAAGTGAATCCCTTGTATCCATGGTATTCTTTATTTTATTTTTTATTTTATTTGAAAAGTTTTATATAGCGCTGGCTAGAACCGGAGGGATCAGATCGCTTTACATAAGTTACAGCGAGTTACAGGTTACATAGTTACATCACTTAAATCAAACAGTCACAGGGGGAGGAGGAGGGGGAGGGTTGGGGGAATACACAACAGGAAAAGTGAGGCAAATAATGTCAGATGTCCAGCTGGGTAGGTAACGGCCAAGGGGGTAAAACCAGGGCCAGACTTCTCTTTAGCTGCTTACGACAGCTCCACCAGGCATTGACCAAGGTATTTCTCTCAGGGTGCATGCCAAAGGTTCTGCTACAATAGCATACAACAATGGGGATAGGGACATCCCTCTCTAGTGCCTCTCAATATTGCGATAGGGGATGTCACTACATCTCCAATTCCTACTCTGGCTGCAGGTTGGTTATAGAGAACTGCTATCAATTTAAGAAAAACATCCCCCACTCCCATTCTTTATAAAACCACCAACATAAATGCCCATTCCATGGAGTCAAACACTTTCTCTGCGTCTCAAAAAACGGCTGCAGGCTTGATTTCGGGATTTACATGTTGAATAACCCCTAACACAGTCCTCAGGTTGTACGATAATGTCCGACCCTGCACAAAACCCGCCTGTTCTGGGCCCACTAACATCGGGAGCAATGTAGCCAGCCTATTTGCTGGACTTTTGCAAATATTGTGATTACATTATGAAGAGACAAAGGTCTGTAGGACGCACACTCCTGTGGGGGGTTCCCAGGTTTAAGCAAAGTGACTATTAAAGCCTTTTTCATGGTTTGGGGCATTATACCCTTCTCACCGATTTTTTCGAACAGAGTACTGAGATGTTCATTATAAGCTCATAGTTCATTATAAGCGTTTGAAAGGACACCATGAGTCCATCCTGTTCCAGGGCCCTCTATAGAGTCCAAAGGCCTGATTAAGTATTCTCAATGCCCATAAGTGAGCCATGGCAGTTTTTTTTTTTTTTTAATTTTTGGAAGACCTTTATTCAGAAAAGGGTGCACACAGCTATTCAGCCAAACATCCCGGAGGCATGGTAGCAAAATTAGAGCATCAAACTGTTTCGGCACACCCAGGAGAGCTGCTCAGGATAAGGGAGGTCAATTTTCAAAATTAAAACAGGATATACACGGTAAATACGTAATACAGTACCATATGTTAACGAAAAGAAGAGAGAGAAAAGAAAACAGGAGGGGGTTGGCTACGGGTTCTAAGGTAGATACAATCACCAGGTGGGCAGGAAAGCACGTCCAACTGCAGAGACACCCACATTTGGAAGCGAACAGTATAAGCAAGCATACACAGTCCCAGCACCGCCCAAAAAGTCCAAACAGTAACCCGACATACTGACCCCCCACCCAGGGAGAGAGGAAAAAGGAAAGTCCAGTCAAACTAAAAAAGAGAAAAAGGCCTTAGAAACAGAGAACGGAAAAACAAAAATACCCCACACCCTACCCCCCACCCTGCACCCCTGCAGATGGCTATGGCCTACCCCCCTAGCAGCGTGCCTATCGCCCAGCGACCAAAAACCCAAAATATAGTAGAGAAGAGATTTATAAAGAAAGGAAACACGGAAAAAAAAAGAAAAGAAAAGTTAAGGGAGGAGGAGAATCACACAATCCCGGTCACACTGCCCCCCTCCTGCGACGTACAGTCCTGGTCATTAAACAATAAGCGGCAAAGCAAAGTAGAGTCGGTAGAACCCAGGAAAGACGTCCTACACCGCCCCGCCTCAATACAAGAAAATGGCAGATCCCGGGTCCCTCACAAACCCCTAGCATCCGAGTCGAATTCCAGTCTCACCCTTGACCTCTACGAGTGTTCACCATGAGTTCCGCACATCGCATCCGCCTATTCACAGGATAAATCAAAAGTCCAGCCAGTCCACAAATCTGTGCGGCAGGTCCAACGGATATCCACAGTCCACCACAATCCTCAGCCGCCATGACACTCGGCGCGGTACGACCAGATCCCGACCGTCCCATACTCCACCACACTGCACAGCTCACACGATCGATAGATGTTCGCTTTTTCCGTCGGGTCACAGTTTAAATAAAGTTATTGGGGGATGAGCTTGTGAACACGACCACAGGCGGACTCTTCATCGTGGGTGGGCGATACACCATGGCAGCGGATTCAGCCGCACACTGCGGTACAGACATTGCTACCCATGCTTCGACACTAGATGGGCCTCGAGTCGTAGATTCCGAGATCAAAGTCGGGGAAACGGCTCGCTTAGGGGGACCAGACAGATCAGAGTCATTATGTGATCGGGCAGTTTCGGTGGCATCCGCGATCAACTTATGCGAAAGAGCAACCATGTAGGTGCACAGACCCTGAATGGCGGCCATCACGGTTCGCAATGATGGCTCTTCTTCACCCCGCACCGCCGCGAACTGATCGACTCCAGACATCAGTGCGTCCTTCGGGTCACCCGATGCTCCCAGGGACCGAAGTGTGATGAGGGCAGGCGGGGGCAGGAGGCACACAGTCCAGCAGCGATAGGTTCACTCGGACGGGGGCCCCACCCCGGCGGGAAGGGAATGCCGAGAAGGGGACTCCCGGCCACTCAGCCACTCACAAGATCATTACACCCCCTCAATGCGGGTAGAACCGCAGGCTCGCCAACAGTCCAGGGGCAGGTTGCTCTCCACTTCTATCGACCGGACCGTGTCTGGGTCCCCCGTCTGCCGTTGTTGCACTGCAACCCGGCAGGGTCAGTACTCGAGGTCCCGGCACTCGGTCAGCGTTAGGCCATGAACTTCCACTCGATGCAACTCCGGCAATCCGGGTCGAAAGTTTCCGAGGACCACACCGCCAGTATCAGCAACGGGTCACCCACACGGGGGCGCGGCGAAAAAGCAGGATTTGTACCAGGATATTCAAGCAGCAGGAGGAGGTCGACGGAGCCGAGAGCTTATGCGGCCATCTTTGTTCGTCGCTAGGCTCCTCCCTCGAGCCATGGCAGTTTTATATGTGCTAGATAATCCAAAATAGTATTATTATCTGTCACTACCTTGAAGCTATATACATCTTCTTAGTATCTGCTAAACCCGCTGGCTATTTATGATGAGTCACTCAGTATCACTCCACTGGGATCTAGTAACTCCGTTACCAATCCAGTTGTTCTTTGGCGGTTAAACAAGGTCGCAAGCACTGAGCCCAGTCTCTCGCCCTCCTCATAGGATTTGGCCACATACTATTTACCCATGTGTTTCAGCTCGCTGTCTGCCTCTTTGTGGTATTCTTCTGAGGTTTTTTTTAAAAGCTCAGAGGAGAGAATGTCCCCCCCCCACCCTTTTATTGCATTTTGATCTAGTTCGCCCACTTGGGCCTCCAGAGATGACAACCAACCCCTGATTGATCACAGAACCCCCGAGTGTTTGGACATTGCAACCCCCCTTATGTACACTTTAAATGTTTCCCACACTGCGGAGAAGTTTTTCACTGAGCCTATATTTTTTCCAAAATATCTGCTATTGCAGTAGCTAATTTAGCTCTGAACTCTGTGACTAAAAGGGAATATGGAGGGATTCTCCACATGAAGGGAGAAACTCTCTGTGGAGGGGCCTCAACTTCCAACATAATAGGTGAATGGTCAGAAAAAGAACATGGTAGTACCTTGCATTCTCGCACCTGGGGGAACAGTGTACTGAAAATGAGCCAGTAATCAATTCTGGTATGAATATCATGGGGGAGGGGAATAGTGTGTGAACCCATCCACTCTGGGAGATCGGGCTCTCCACACATCAACCAGATCAAGCTGTGCAGCTATGTCACGTATGGCTTTATCTGCAGCTGATGAGTCCCAGGGAGGGCCCTCTGAGTGATCCAGCTGCGGATCTAGCACACAATTAAGATAACCCACCCATAATAGTGCCAGTGTATTGTCTTTGTGCAGTTGTGTAAATAGTTTGTTATAAAACTGTGAAACATCATAGTTGGGAAAATCTAAGCCCTTATTATGACACCCTGTAGTTACGTATCTGCAGTTAGGGTCGGATCTCGTTCCTCCAGTGTTATTTTAGATTTTGGGTTCACCCAGGTCAGCACCCCTCTAGGATGTGTGGTAAACCCTGCAGCCGGATAGGAACCGAGCAGCCTCCTTCTGGTGAGCATATTACTATTTTGGAATAGGTGAGTCTCTTGAAGCAATGCCACATCAACGACATGCCTTTTAAGATAAGCCACAATTTTATGCAATTTCCTAAAGTCGTTCAGGCCTCTCACATTCCATGTAAGAAAATGGACTCTGCTGTTCTGACTGTGTGATAGCTCTTGTTGCGTCACTTGTACCTCACACTGTCTGCATACACCTTACTTGCTATTCCTGTCATCCCTACTACTTTGCATTCATGCTCTTACATATGCATACTGTGAATTCAAAACCTGGAACATTCCCTCCCCCTCCCACGCCATGCCAACCCCAAATTGGCATAAGCGGCCCAACTCCCTCTCTCACCTTACTTATCAATACCCTAAATAAGACAAAACAAGGAAATAGTGTGGAACACACTCTGGGGCAGATGTTACCAGACTCAACCCGTTCCATATTCTGCACTGAGTAGTATCACATATAGATTCTGATTGCATGTTTAATATTAATTTCCAACAACTCTACCCTTAGAAAGATATCTTATTAGAATTTAGCGTTAGCTATGAACGATCCCCTAAAAAAGTAGGAAGTAGTTAGGGCACAGAGGTCTGCAATACCCTCGGGGAACACCCACCAAGCTGGTACGGGACTATTGACTCAAAGTGAGTTAAACATCCTACGTGACATTTATATCTCTGGGAGTAATTTTAGCTTGTTTGGGCCACTCCATGCTTCATGGCAGGAACGCATTGCAGCTGGGAGGACCAAGGAAGTTAAGACATAGCTATTTATTCCACATTGGGAGTCTATGATAAAAGATTAATCTGATCCAGTTGAAGCCTCTTCTTCTCTATTTTTGGAAGGACTTTTCTTGGAGTGAGATGCACTCCGCCGCTTTAATAACTACTTTGCCTGTGCCGGTTCCATGAAGATTTATGTCTTCCCTTCTGCTGTAATGTGCAACATAGCAGGACATATCATAATATAGTCCAATTGGAATTCGCAGAGTTTTCTCTTAATAGGCACACAATGACACCAGGCACCTTGTACTTGCTGTGTGAAGTCCAGATAAAGTGATATCGCCTTGCCTTCGTAGTTCAAAGACTGCAGTTCACCGGTCCTCCTTAGCGCATTATCCCGGTCTCGGAAATTGAGAAGTCTAGCAATTATCCGGTGTGGGGGCACGCCTGGCACAGGTCTGGGGGCCAATGAATGGTGCACCTGTTCCACTACAAACATTGTGGAAAAATTGTCTCTTCCCCTCAGCGTAATAAAGAGCTTTTCTAGGAAGTGTTCCATGTTGGATATACTTGTAGTCTCAACTACGCCCACCACACAGAGGTTGTTCCGGTGTGAGCAAGCTTCCAAGTCTTCAGCCTTGGCCTGAACCTGACCAAACTGATTGTCTATCCCAGTTAGTGAAAGTGAACTAGTATGCAGAGTGTCTTCAGCCTCTGAGACCCTCTTTTCAACTGTCTCTATCCGTTCTGCGTGCTTGTTTGTCAAGCCTTACCGAGATTCTGTCCATCCGATACAACAGGACGTCATTCTTGCTATTGATCTTATTCAGGCTGCTTTGCATATTTGCAAGAATTTGCTTAAGGTCAGAGTTTGGTAGAGCATTTCCTGCTTCTGAGCCTTATTCAGAGGCCATTTTATCTTGATCATTCTGCCCCCTGGCTTCCTTAATTCAAACTTTAGTTTTGTTTCAGATTTTTCTATTTTTCCAATTGCATAATTATGCAGCCAGATGTAGTCAACCTGTAACCCAAACTAGCTCCTGCAGTCGCTGCCCTATTTTTAATTTTTGGTATTTTTAGGAGCAGTGCATCCAATGGCAAAAAAAATCAGACCTTGAAAGGAGACCTTGTTTGTTTCTCCTTAGTGTGGTGCATGTCAGTCTGCCATCCAACAACTTCCCCTCTAGCATGGATTCCTCTTGCGTTTCTTCCTCCGCTGGTATGCTGTTGTGGACATGTGTATCAACTTCCTCTACTGCAGCCATTGTGTCTCTGGCATTCTTTATACTGCCTGTAAATGTTCGAACTGGACCATTCCATTTGCATCCCAGACATCAGTGAGTGTAGAAATGTCGATAATGTCCCATTCGCAAAAGTGCTGCAGTGTGGCCATCTGCGGCAGCCTAGTACCTTCCCACAGAGATGTTTTGGGGGTGAATCACTTGTCGCACTTCATTTTCTTATTCAATGTGGACCACATGTCTACTACTGATGGGGTGGCATGTCCAGCTTTCACAACAAACTTTCCCTCGTACAGCACCTGGACGTAACTCTTTTCTCCCATACTTTCTCTATTCAGCTAAAATGCTGGGTCATCCCAGTCCGAACAAGCCCACTTGTTAACCAACCCCACCTGTGCGGTTTTGTAATATTTCCTCATGTTGGGAAGGGCTATGCCTCCATCGTATTCACTGCACTGAAGAACCCTATGTCTCCATGCTCATGATATTGTTCTGATAATCCCATCTATAACTGAGAAGAAAGTGTCTGGAACTTTATACAGGCAGTTCTGTAGTATGTACAGTAACCGTGCCAATGTGTTTGTGTTAAACATAGCAGCCCTACTGAAAAGAGACATCAGCAGTTTATGCCAGTTTCTCACATCCCCTTCTAGTCGCTTAAGCATTGGTCAACAGATTAGTGTCATAGTGTATGTCACTCGCTGTGCGATCCATATGCCAAGATATTTGAAGGTTGGATTTCTGCTCATAATGGAAGAGGCAGCACCTCTATCTATACCCATCCTCCCACCGGAAATATTAAGGATGTCTGCAAATTGACTGAAAACCCGGAGTACCTACAAATTTCTAAAATATCTTGTTTAGTCAGGCAAATAACTGTACTGGGTTCGTAAGGTAGAGTAATGCATCATCAGTGTACAGAGAAATATGCTCTTCCCATTTCAAATCTCCCAACCATCCATGCCCACATAGGGCAAGCAGCATCAGCGATTGCGGGAACCCCTGCCTGGTGCCCCATCGTTTCAAAAAAATTTGAGAGATACAACCATTGCCTTTCACTCTCGCCCTAGGTCTTACCCACCAGATACATTTTGGGTCGAACCCCATTCTTGACAGAATCCCAAACAGACAGAGCCACTCCACTGAGTCAAATGCCTTGTTTCCATCTAAAGACACTATGTTTCTCAGATCCCCTGCCTCTACACATTTGCAATTATTGTGTAGGCATCTCGAGTTCAGTTAGGTTTAGCAACCTGGCATGAACCTGTTCTGGTCTGGGTGCACTAGACCAATTATTACCACCCGCAGCAGTGTAGCTAACGCTTTAACTAGAATTTTGGTATCTGAGTTGATCAGTGAAATCAGCCTCTATGACTCACATTTATCATGGCTTTCATTTCCAGGGGGAGTAATACAATTGTCGCCTTGCGCAGATCATCCGATAATGCCCCACTTTCTAGCACTTGACCCGGCATTTTAGATGGCTTAGAACCTGAAGCTTTTTCGTGATTTCTCCATAGAGTGCATTGCTGTGATAAAGTCTATTGGTAAAAAGGGTCTGAATGACTGTTTTTCTAGTATTCTCTGGCAGCCACTTGAAGATCTTTCATAGCATCCTTAGGATGTGGCAGGATGAGGAAGTCACTGCGTGTCTGTCATATCGATCTTATCTTCTAGGATAATTCCTAAGTTCCTGGTGTTGGTGGTGAGTGTAGATGTGGGGCCGAGGTCTGCTGGCGACCAGGTGATCACCAAGCTGAAGTATTTTTACTGAATATTACCTATTCATTTTTGTCTGTGTTTAGTTTGAGGCAGTTGGATTTTATCCAGGTGGCTACTGCGGTCATGCAGGTGGTGAATTTGTTTTTTGTTGTGAAGGTCTTGTCTGACAGGACAAGTATAAATTAAGTGTCATCTATGTAGTAGAGAATGCTGTTGCTGTGTTTTTTGATGAGGTCTGTCAGTGGGGTCATGTAGATGTTGAATAAGGTTAGACTGAAGGAAGATACGAGGGGGACTATGCTACTTGGGATATGACATGTAATAACAAACATAATAAATATTATATTGGTGGCAGGCTGACTTTTTTGTTGATCCTGTTAGGAAGGAGCCATCCAGTTGCGGGCATGTCCTTGAAAGCCTGTTTCTTGTAATTTTTTTATTAGGATGGTGTGGGAAACTATGTCAAAGGCCACTGAGAGGTTGAGCAGTATGAGGGCTGCTGTTTATCCATGGTCGAGGATCATCCTGGTGTTGTTGGTTGCTGCAATGAAGGCCGTCTCTGAGCTGTGCTTTGGCTGGAAGCATGGTTGTGTGGTATGGAGCAGCTGGTGTGTGTTGACGTGGTGTGCTAGTTATTTGTTGATGGCTTTCTCAATGGCCTGGGCTGTGAACAGTAGCGGGGAGATTAGGCAGTAGTTTGCAAGTTGAGAGGGGTCTGCCAAGTGTGTCTATCTTAAGTGTACGCCTGTGATAACTGTGAAACCTGAATGATAGTTCCTCCATATAAAATCCTAGCTTGAAGGCCTCTGCAACAGGAAGAGTAATACTGATTATAAGAACAAAGTGTTATACAGTCCTTAAGCCAGCATTTTTTGCAATGTAGTTAAAGGGAGTTACTTTTACCGAGTTTATTTGCATTCAGTGTATCTACCCCAGAAAGAAGAAAGGCTTAGGTGGCTTTCGTGAAGTTATTACAAATGACCTGATATTTAAGCAGCAAGGGCTTAAAACATTGTTTTGCTATTTGATCATACATAACCTCCTAAGGGGTAAATTTGGGGGCCCTTTCAGTGCTACTCTTAGCCAATGTTGATGGCATGATTAATAGCTATGAAATTACTACTGGCACATGCTGTGTCATGTACAGTGAAATAATATAACATAATTATGTAATTTCAACCATTGTCGATGCAAGTTCAAATGATAACTTACAGTCAAAATTGGCTCCTGCAAAAAATGTGTAAGGGGGAGTACATATTTGTGTGTTGTAGTATGAACTCTTATGTTGCAAGACATTCATCATTAACCACTGTGCATTCTTGACTACATTCACCACCAATGTAGTATGGCCTCCTTGTTTGCCATAATGACAATGGGCAAATCTGGTAGGTATGATGATGGGACGTGCAACCATGAGTAACGCATGTGAATAGCAAATGGAAGAAACACCTTTTCTGACTCCTGAGGTGTCACCTGTTATGCTATTTGTAATTTTAGTTGCACCAACACAATAAACACTTATGTTGGCAGATATTAGATGATAGAAAATGTCAGACATGATGTCCTATATATATATCTTGCTAATGTTCTCTGTTGTTGATGGAAAATTTATAATATTGACTCTTACCATCTTTGGGCCTGATTACGAGTTTGGTGGCATGAGAGAGGTACTCGAGCATTTTAGAGAGCGATGTGTGTAGGTAGTTTTGAAGCTAATTCGAATTAGTGTAAAAGTTATCACAAAATGTGCAGCTGAATAGTTTTTTTAATGTGTTTTCTTTCACAGTGGCCCTTGAGGAAGGGACAGGCGTCCCAAAATGCATCGGATCAACCATCATCAATCATCGTTGATTTGTGTAATCATGTTAAATTCACATTGATATGAATATCATGTTATGTAAACAAAGAATGTATGGATCTAACAAGAAAATCATGAAGAAATGATTTTATAAACATTGTTAGAATATGCAAAGTATGGAAAAGTGATTATGACTGAAAAAAGATAATCACATCATTGAGAAATTTATAATCAGTTGATTGAGTATTTTTTCAAACAACATTATAAAAGTGAGTACAAATTCATGGTAGAAGTTTGAAAAAGATTCACCCAAACTGTGCACTTGGTTGGGTCTTGCATCGTCACTATTTCATTAGGAAGGTACTGGCACACCGGCTTCCGGATCCCACACTGCCAAACCCGTGTGCACACCGACTTCCGGACTAAGGGCTTTATTATGACTTTGGCAGTGCGGGAATCAAACTGCCTGCTCATACACCACCAAATCCCATGTACAAACTGCCTGCCAGATCAGGAGTATTCTCCTGTCTGGCGGGCGTTTTTTGGGCATTACCAAGGAGGTGCCTAAGAAATAGGCACCACAGTAGGAACGTCAAAAGCAGTGCCTGCACAGCATGGATGGCTGCAGTCCATGCTGTGCAGGTACTGCTATGAATGCACACAACCCTCTCCCCTGTGCGCATCTACCTAGCATGAGGCCCTGTAAGACCCCCTTTGTTTCTTTAATGCCACACTTTTCATGAAGTCGCTTCATCATGAAAAGTGTGGCAGTGGGGAAATTCGTAACATATATTGGGGTCTCTAGACTGTAGCGCCTCTCTGATCCCTGTTGGTTGCAATGGTTCCAGGGCAGGCTGACTGCCCTGGTTATAACAGGGAGGTCAGGAGACTGCCAATGCTGCGCCCCCATGAGTCTGGCAGTCTGTGGATGCACCTCAGGGCCCCCTTTGTTTCCTCACTGCCACTGTTTTCATGGAGTAGGAACTCCATAAAAACCGTGGCAAAAGTGGAAACTTGTATTATGTGTGGTGGGACTGCAGCGGTCCAGCCAGGCGTATTGAAACCTCAAGACCGCTGGTTGCAGCGATGCAATGGCTGTCCCAGTCGACTTGAACGGTTGAAATGCTGTTGTGGCTGGCTGGACCACCAGTGCAGCGCCACTGTGAGTCTGCAGTCCTTTTACCGCAAGACTTGTAATCAGGCCCATTGTGTCTTATGCATGTGAGCAGGCAACTTTGACAAATGTTGGCCTAGAAGATTTTGGTGTAATATATCACCTGAAAATGTATGCAGTGGAATTGTTGTCAGTTGTTGTTTAAATGTTCAAGTGTATTTGTTCTGATATGTGCCATGTAGGGGCTGTAAATGGCTCGGGACACATTTGTGTACCTCTGCTGTAACTCACCTAGAATTTACTGAGTATTCTCATACCAAGAAAAGTATATTTATTGCTGATCCCAGAAGTATACATCCTGCCCTGTACTAAGGGGCATCAGTTGCTTCCTAGGCCCCCATTAGGATGGTGGTCAGATGTGCATCTGGCTGCCATCATTGTGGAATAGAGACCACCCCACATGTAGTCTGCTGTTCAACCCACCATATTATGATCTGACCACCGTCAATGCGATTGGAAACATGCCATTTCCAATTGTGGCATGTGCTGCAGAACAAAAAAGGGCCGCAGCACAAGCCTCAATTGGAAAAGGCATGTTTTTAAACATTGACGCATAACGGGGTCGCTGTTTGGGGCCAACACAGTCCCTTTCCGTCTGCCTTTACATGGCAGTGGAACACCATGTAAAGGCTGAGAGAAAGGAACATCCTAATCCCTACAACTGTGCAACCACTGGTACCGACCCCATTGTAGGGATTAGACTCCAACCCCCACCGACAGGCACCTTGAGCCTGTTGAAGAATGCGGTATTCCCCCACCCCAATCTCTCTGACCGCTGGAATTGTAAAGTGCCAGTCAGACAGTACACTTGATGTCGGGTGGACTGTCTGTTGGAGGCAGCCCACCCGGCATTGGAATGAGTCCCATAGTTTATACACTGAATACAGCATGCTAACCACACCCAAACTGTATAGTACCTGAATACCCAAAGTACTGTTGTGCCAGAAAATCATGTGAAAAATGTTGTGACTATAAAATATTATGGGACATAATATCCAACGTAAATATACTGTTACTTAATATTATTGATGTGAAAATATTGATATCAAAATATAGTTAAACTATGATTAAATATTAAACTAGTTAATATCCCTACATTTTTTATTAGGCATTTTTATTTTATATTTGGAGATGCGAACATGTTTTGTGGGTTTTGGGTCATTTTGGAGCGTGTTTGGAAAAGGTTTTTTGATTATTTTGTTTACGTATATTATTCAGTGCTTATACTTTTATAAATTTTATTTAATTAAATATTATGTAATTATTATTTAATTATGTGCTATGTGTTTAAATATTATAGCTCAAATATTTTATAATAATGGATTATGGATTTGGAGTTTATTGGATGATCATGTGGGTAATGTTTGAGTGTTAGGGAAATGTTTTTGGTGGTTCAAATATGAATAATGCTGTTATTTATTTATTTTTATTATAAATTAACTATTTTTGACAATGCCTAAGTGTTCATTTAGAGGTAACTGTTTATTGAAAATTGTGGGCACTGGCTTTGATTTTTAAAACCATTTTGACATATTTTGGGGTTCTGCTCTTGTGGGAAAGAACACTATGGGGTTGATTACGATAGCGTTCGGAAAGGCTCCGAACGGGAGTCGGATTCGACTAATCTGATTCGGAACCTATGTTTCTGACCTAATCAGATACATGTCCAAACAATCAATTACGTTGCAAGGAAACTGTTCGGGCTGTCCCAATCGGTTCTGATCGTTATACAGACAGACCGAGTCATTCAGAGCCGTATCATACAGCTCAATGCATACTGTTCCCGACTGAGCGATTACGATGTCCGCTTCTGACAGCCGTTCTTAATCGGTTTGTCCGACAGGAAATGGCTGTTGGTATCTGACTTTGGGGGCCAGTAGCAGGCCCCCTTTCACCCATAGGCCTCCGGATGTGGCCCGTGGGGATACCCATGGGACCCCTGTCACAACCATGCACAGTGTGGCAGGTGCCATGGGGTTCCTGCCACAAGGTGCAAGGTTTTCTCTAGCCACCTTCAATGGGAGCCTGTGTTCTTGCTTGGAACACAGGCTCCCATTGAAGTAAATGTCAGTCCGACCGAAAAATATTCGGAAGCATCGTAATCAGTCGGACGGACTCGCAGTACCTGATTAGGTCAGAAACGATTCCAAAGGGTTTCCGAACGACATTATTATCGGCCCCTATTTCTGAACTCTCCAGATGTTTATAACAATTAAAGCATAAATTCAGGTTTTATGTTAAAATTATATATTTATTGCCACATAATTTAGACAATTGAAAAACGTTTTTTTAAAATGTAGTAAAGATTGTATATTTGTAGATCAAATGCCCACAGTTTTAATTTTTTCCCCATTGTTTGTATGACTGGACTTAGAATAGTGCATCACCTTCCTCATTTTTCCACTTCCAACACTAATTGTTGAATTGGAGTTCAAACTGTAAAGCTTACAGCACAACCTGCTCCGTGTTTTGCATTGTCCTCAATGTTTATGGGAAAGGATTTACAATAGCATGTGTAATTAATTCCCTTATCATTTATGCACCTACACCAAATTATGTGGGTTTGGAGGCGGATTATTATTCTTGCCCCTGTCATTTATGCACTTTCGAAAATGTTTGTGGAATTAGACTAATAATAGTTTATTTACCTCCGCCGCATGTATGTACGTTACCAAATATTTTTACAAATGTTTACTGGAAACTCAAGTTAAAATATTGTATTGTGCTCCCCCATCCCCATATATTCCAATGTCGCCAGTGATTAGTGTTAGAATATCATATTTTCCCAGTCCTATTTATACATTTACCCAAATATTTCTGAGACTGATGTTAGTATAGTAAATAGTATCTCATTAATATGAACATTTCATTCAATGTCTGTGGGACTACAATGAGAATAGTACATTTAACCACCCAAGTATATTCTTTTTTTCTAAATATAGATAGATTTCATACATATTAGAAAAATGATACATTACTATAAATTAAAAAAATATGTTTAGTATTAATTTAAAGTGATACAGAAAAATAAAATAACCTAAAGACTGCTGTATTTACATTTAAACTCATTGACCTCACTTCAATGAAAGTAAATATTTACATGATATATTAAAATACAAATACAAACATATTTATTGGATGCTGAAAAGATTGAAACATTTAAAGCAATACATGGCATAACGTAGGTGCATTCCAATGTTAAAAAAAAGAAAGGGAATGTCATATTTAATTACACTAAACAGAAAAATATTCAATTTTCTGCTCACAGTCAAACATAAAACAAAGTTAGGTATGGCAATTAACTGTAAAGATTTTTTAAATGTTTAAAGGTTAACCTTTCAATGTATATTATTTATAACACCTTTAATACTTCATTTTTAAAAAGTATATAACCTTTAAAAGAATGTGTTTTTTACATATTTTATTAAAAGTTATACAAATTATTTTAAAGTTTATATGTTGATTGAAATGTTTAGTAGTATCTTTTCCATTTTACTATGGCACCATATTTTGTCCCATTAGCTCTTTTTATTGAGGAATGGCCTACTTGGATTTTCTATAGCTTCAGAACTGCAATTATATTGATTTAATATATTGTGTAGTAATTTTTAGTAATGTTGTGTATTTATTAATTTAATGCATTATTTGCAATATCTTTGGGTTTGTATGTTTATGGGTATTGTTTTTAGATCCCAATAGTACATTTTACTGCAATGTTTTATATATTTCATAGGATATGTAATGTATTGCTTTGATAAATTCATTTCATTGTGTTTTACATTGGAGGTGCATAAAGTCAAAATTTTTAGTAAATGGTTAGGTAACAATATTTTTGAATTGCAATATTTTTGTTATTGATTTTGTGACATAGAACTTCTGTCCACCAGAACCAGTGTCTTAAGCATTGGTGACATCTCGGTGAATTTCAATACTTGTAACCACTTCTGGGCTTAGTCCTTGCAATGATGCTTGTGCAGAACTCACAGATCTTGACAAAATGGTACTGATGTTGGATTGCTGGACATAGGTGGGGAGATGTGTCACAGGGTGGGGTATGGGTATGGTGAGAGTTAAGCCTGCGATTTGTGGCTTCACTGACAGAATATTGACCACCAATATAGAGATGTAAAAAATATTGAGGGAAGAATATCGACTCCCTATACTTAAAAACGTAAGTACAATATAGCAAGAAAAGAAATATAGTTTACAGAAATATAGTTGTATTAAATGTCGATTTTAAAATATACATAATTTAAAATATTAAAATAAGTATAAATTAAATACTAACTTTAATTTAAATAAAAAATATAAATAAATGTATATTTTAACATATTTAAATATTCCAAAAACATAAAATATTCATAAAAAGGAGCAATTTAATTTAAAATGAAAATGAAACACATTTTTGGCAATTTATAAAAAAAAAGCTACAAACAAAAATATTTGAACTTTATATTAATATTTTAAAAAACACATATTTATATAAATTACAACATATAATACATTGTAAAAAATTAACATAAATACATATACATTTCCTACCACATCAAAAAGAAAACATTTTTCTACTAAATAAATATAAAAATAATTACTCCCGCCAAAACACAACACAAAAATACCAAAATAATTTACTCCACACAAAATATAAGAATGACTATTCTAACTGAAACAAATATGAAATTACATAAAATATAACATTACAATACTACAATTTACTATTCCCGCTACACTTAACACAACAATAGCATTGATAATTATAAAAAAAGCAATTCCCAATTCATTCAGTGCAATGTTGGGGAAAAGTGGATTGCAGAGGGGCAAAATGTACTATTCCCACTCCATTCAGTGCAATTGTAGGGAAAGCGCCGGATTGCGAAGGGGTAAAATTGACTACTGCACCTACAATAAATGCAACAGTAGGGAAAGCGTTCGAAAGCAGAGGGGTAGCATTTACATTGCCCACTCCAACCAAATCAATATTAAAAAAAATATATATATCTTTATCAAATTACAAATATTTAAAAAACGGTAAATACAAAAAATATAAATATGGTAAAAAATATATATACATATTTGATATTAAAAATGTAAAAATATTAACATAATATATTGTTAAATACATATTACAATGTATTTGGGACTGAAATGAGAATAGTACATTTAACCACCCAAGTATTTTCTCCTTTTTCTAAATATTGATAGATTTCAGACATATTAGTCAAGTAACAAATTAATATAAATAAAAAATATGTTATACTATATATTATACATTAATGTAAAGTGATACAGAAAAATAAAATAGCCTCAAGACTGCTGTATTTACAATTAAACTCATTGATTTCATGTTAATGAAAGTCAATCTTGACATGATATATTAAAATACAAACGTATTCATTGGATGCTGAAAAAAATGAAACATTAAAACAATACATAAAAGGATCAGATACCAATTTTCTTTTACAGAAATGCAAATGTGGTAAAATATACATGGCGTAATATCTGTAAATTTCGAAGCAAAAAAAAATAAGTCAAATGTACTGAATGTCAAAATTAATTACACTAAACACAGAAAAACATTCATTTTTTTTGTTGACATTCCAACATAACACAAAGTTAGGTATGGTAATTAACTGTAAATATTTTTTTTAATATTTAAAGCTTCTCCTTTCAAAGTATATTATTTGTAATACTTTTAATACTTTATTTTTAAAAAGTGTAGCCCGTTTACAAGAATGTGTTTTTTCCACAAATTATTACGTACAAATATTATTATAAATAAAATGCAAATAGTAATTTTCAAACAAATATAACAATTTTTAATTTATTTATTAAATTGACAGGTACATACAGTGGTGAGAGTCTCAATCATATTGCAAACAATGATAAAAGAGCCGAATAATGTACAGCAATATTTTTGTTGTATCCCCACCCATTAAAAACAATATTTTTCCATAAATGTAGCTTATAAAACTCACAACACAAAACCTGCAACTAAAAAATTATTTACAATTTTAGTATAAATATTCACTAACAAATTATTTTTCATTAATTAAATATTAATTATTAATTAATTATAATGAATGCACTTCCCAGAATGTACTCCACAAAACACAATTAATTATTACATTAATAATAATTATTATTAATTATAAAAATATTAATTGCTTAAAATTGATTTACTCCCCACAAAACCTGCAACCCTCATCTAAAATGTAAAAAAAATATATTTTATCATTTAAACAAATATTATAATTCATCAAAATTAATTACCTTTCAAGACTATACATCTAAAATGCCCACAACCCACACTTAAAATGTAACTTTAAAAACATGAATCCCTCAATTAAAACTGATTTTCAGTTAAATAACTAATAACCATTAGTTATTTGATTGAAAATTAATTATAACTAAACTCTTTGGGTTGGGTAGCCTAGGCTCTAACACACCCTTTCTTCAACCTCAGAGAGTTTAGTTCACCTTAGGTTATTGAGGTGCAACACCCCACAACACTAAGGGGCCCATTTGGATGGCAAGCGGATCGTCCCCGACGGGATGGCGGTAGTCATCACCGCCCAGCGGGGGCGAACCGCCCGCCATCCAGACAGCAAAGACCCCCTTCATATTTTGATGGTTGGGGGGTCTGCGGTGGATGGAAACACTGTCTGCCGCTTTTCCGCAGGTCGACTTGTCAACCGGCGGAAAACAAGGTTAAAATGGTGGCAGTGTCTGCAAGACATCGCCATCCAAATTACAATGCCTGCTGCGATGTGCCTTTCCATGGCGACAAGCATGTGATCTTTGCTGTGAGCACCACCTGCCACAATGCTTGGAATAGGGTTTGCCACAGCCACGGTGGCGGTGGCTTCCTAATGTCAGGTGTGGACCGCCGCACCCCTTGTGGACGTTCCCCCCTTCCATACAGAACTTTGTCCACCCACCATCATAATAGGCCCTTTAGTATGTCTTTAAGGAAATGCCAGTGGCTCTCTGACTGCTAGATACAGTGAAATTTCGTTTTAAGAACTAAAAGCACTGTGTGCCTCTAGAAAGCTGAAGACATAGAAAGGAGCCAACACTTTATGCCTCCTAGAGGTATTACTGTTAGATGACCTTAGGAAAACAAGTGAGTCAGATGAACAGAAAGAGTGAGTGGGCAGGGGAATGAAGATAGGCCAGGAGAGGAACCTCTGTTTGACCTTGAATTTAACCCTTACTTAATAACAATAGTTATTTAATTGAAAATTAATAATGAATTAGGTTAAATTATTATAATTATAAATAATTAATTATAAATTAATTCAAACTAATTTACTCCCCACCCTTTACCCCTATAAACCGAAAACCACACTCACAAAAGTAATTAAACAACTAACATAATTAATTCTCAATTATTAAATGAATTAATATTAATTAACAACCAATTTAATCATTCATTACTTCCAACCTTTTACCCCTATATACACCACAACCCGCACCTAAAAGAATTGCACAATTACCATAATTAATTATCAATTACTTAATTAATATTAATAAACAACGAATGAATAATTAATTACAAATAAATTACTTCCCACCCTTTACCCCTATGAACACCAATATACACACACACAAAAATAATTACACAATTACAATACTTAATTATCTATTAATTAATTAATTTATATTAAGTAACAACTAATTAATAATTGACTTAAAAATAAATTACTTACCACCTTTTACTCTCGTAAACCCCACAACCTACACTTAAAATGTACCCCAAAATTTCAAAGCCCAGTTAGCACTATTAAATATCAAATAAATAAATATTATTAAATAAAAAATTATCATTCATTTATTAATATGAATTTTTTCTTCACCGCCTATTCCCCTACAAACCCACAACCCGCCACGAAACGAAAAGACGGAAATGCCATCTATATTTTAAAAATTGATGTTACTTTCATTAGAATCCAATACTCTTGTCCACAATTTTCATGTTCATGATATTTCTGTGTCATGATATTTCCAACTCGATAATTGTGTCATACAATATTACTGACTCAATATTTTGTCTCAACACCAAAATTGTGTAAACTGATGTCCACAAGGTTGGGGCTCAATGCTTGAGATTTCATTGAAATATTCTGTAGTTATTCAGCAATAAACATATAAGTGTCCGCTCTAATATTAGTGCTAACAATGATGAACATGGGCAAAACTGAGGCATTTGAGAAGCCTCCCCCCTTTCCCATGGCTTGTTCTCTTTCGCATAAAAGACACAAACTCTCCCTCACAAACCATTACATCTTCAACAAAGTCTGTAATCAGCTTTCACCTTTCTAGTCTTTTCCAGATTACTTTTTGCTGCCTGAAGCTACTAGTATGCACCTCAGCGCCAGATAACCATGGCTTCATCCTCAGAACATCTTCTACCATTGCATCTTGTTCACTGTCATTGAACCTAGAAGTTCTTCTTGTCAAGAGGACCTCTACATATTCAGTGCCAAAACCTCTGATCAGGTATTAGCAGAGCAAAGGTAGTGGTGTGGTTGATTTATCAGTGTTGTAGATGGTGGGGCTGTGTTCTAATTATAGTTTTCATTTGGTGCAGAGATCTTTCATTTTAATATGAGAAGTGTGTTTTTAAACAAATGACAACTAATTGATGGTAATTTCCTTGAATGCACATTTATAGCATGCTCTTCCATGTTACGCATATGAGCAAGTCATTATTATGTTTTAGTTATACACAGAATTTCTAGAAGGCTGGTGATTCCAGGCTTCAGTCATTGATTGTTAAGTTTGTGAACTTTCAGAAAAGAATATTGCTAAACAATCCTACAGTACCTGCAAGTACTCTTTTGTTTAATGTTCAACAATTCTAAACAACCTCTATGGGTAAGCCTTGTTTATTGTTCATTTTTACAATGTTCGACAAGCTCTCTGGCTATGTCAAAATATGTTTTGCCAAAAGATGATTTGCCAAAAGATGATTGAAATGTGTATTATTTCAAAAATGTGTTTGCAAAAATATTTAATTTTTTTTTACTTTTAAATGCAGACATGTGAGCTTAGGGAGTGAGGAGATGACAGCCTCATGTTCCGAGACCATTTCCAGACCTTGCCGCCATAGAAGAATGGGAGATAATATTAAAAATCTGATTAAATAGGCAAATTATTAAGTGTGGGCGTAGTTTGCAAAGTAGCACTTCGCACTACGCGAACTTCACTTAGCACTACGCGAGCTGCGTAGTAGCATGTTCGCACTGTGCAAGATGTGTTTACAATGATTGCACAGTGCGGACAAGCATCCGGCACTGTGCAATCATTGAAAACGGAATCTTGCACAGTGCGAGCTGTAGTTTTCTGCTGCTCGAGTAGATTATTACTCGAGCTGCAGCTTTCTCAACGCGAACTGGTAGTTTCTCATTGAGAGCGGTCGCTATCATACGCAACCACTCACAATGAGAAACCTTACCTCCCCGCGTTGAGAATCTCTCCCGGATGTCATTTTGCTTGCTCGCGGTCCCGAACATGACGTTCAGGACCGCGAACAAGCAAAAAATGAGCGCTGCACTACGCTACGCTGCACTACGCATGTTCGCACTGTGCTACGTGCAGCTCGCGTAGTGCGAAGTTGCGCAAACTTCGCAAACTCTGCGAGCGTAGCGTAGTGCTTCGCCCAGGGTTACAAATTATTCTTGATGTATGTCATCAGCTGGAGCCAGATCTTCTGCCTTACAATAGGAATCCCGCAGCAATAACACCAATAGTGAAATTAATGTCAGTACTCAATTTTGTGGGCACAGGATCATTCCAATACACAATTGCAGTATCTTGCAGAATGTCACAATCAACTTTCAGTGCTGTGCTACATTCAGTTTCCATGAATTAGATTTTTGCCAATTTAAGATTTTTATACACCCCAAACACCCTCCTGAGGCTTCATTCCTGGTGGCCATAATAGGTACTGTTAATTTTTCAAATGCAAGTGTAGTGTGTCTGTGAGAATGCCAGGATAAACAAAGTTGCTGATTACTGGTACCACTATATTTGTTTGGAGCCCTGGGTAGCATACTCTGCACCACTATGCTTGCCTACCCTCCAGAAGCTGACTGGCGGTTGAGCGGGTGGAAGGGTACAGTAAGCTCACCCAGCTTACACCCCCAACGTCCGAAATAGATCTATGTATGTAAATCCCAGTCAGTGAAAGTCACAATATTCAATGCATGACATATCTGACCTGTTCCTGTGTAGTCTTACCATATTGAAGGGACATGCTGTGGCAGTCCTCCTTCTTTTACTAATTTATAACCTCTTCAAATTAAGTTGGAAAAAATCGTTTTTTCAGGAGAGAGCTCAAAGGGAGCCACATCATAGTTTTGACCTGATGATATTAAAAGTGAAAGTGATAAACAAAAAATGTTAAAGACCTTTGCAATGTGTTGTAACACATTTTCTTATTTCCAAGCATACCTCTGTTATGGAATCATCCTCTGGAATGATTGTCTTTTGCTCCACATTGCAAGCTTAAATCACTGGTAGGACATATGTTAAGACAATGTAACCACTACTTCACCAAGGAAAGTAAAAATGTGGCTATGTCAGGGAAAGAAAGCTCTATACCAAATATAAATCCCATCATCCCAGTCAACAGGGCATTGAAGCATGAGTGATTAGTAGGATATTTTGAAACACCCTCCAGCAATTTCAATATGGAACTACATTATTAAGAACAACAAAAGAGGTAAAACAGTTCAGAACTTTCTACATGAACCTTATCTAAGTGTTGATGTTGAAGTGCCGGATTAGCAGGGAGATGGTCTACTATCCAAGAAACCTTGTCATCTAGTATGCAAGAGATTTCACTCCGTTTTCTACAGACCGATGTCCAGAACTCTTGGGGCCACGTTTATCCTGCTTTCCATGGAAGAATGTAAGTACATTCTTATCTAATACATCAAACCATAAGGATCAAGATATATTTTATCAGCATAATTTTATTCCTGACCTTTGAAAAGGGGACATAGAAGGGTAGAAGGATAAATAAGCCAAACCTTCTGAGCAAGGCATTGTAGAGAATACAAGGTTTTCTAACTTGTTTAACTTAATAAACCTTCAAACTCATCTTTGTCAGTTAGACATCCTATTCATAATGCAAGGCATACTGCATGGTATTATGGAAGCATTTGGTGTTAAATAATGACTCAATTAAATTACATACTTGGCTTATGAATGTAATTTAATTCAAATTAATTAAACTAGATAAGCATGGTAAGACCATTACAAAAAGTAATAAAACAACAAATGTATAAATGGATGATATAAATTTAAGTTATAAAATGATCCCAAAAGGAAAAGAAAAGAGATATCTAATTTTCTATAGGCAAAAATGTTTGAAATCCTTAATTATTTGTAAGTCTGATTTTGAAAGCCCTGTGCTGCTATTGCTCGGGCCTAGTGAAATAAAGGGGAAGGGCGATATACTGTGTTCAATGATTTTCAGGCCACAGAAGAATCCCATTAAAGTCTACTCAAGGGTATTTGTCTGCTGTAAAGGGTCTATGGAAATCTTCTTAGCTTATCTAATTTCGGGGTACAATGAGACCTGGGAAGAGAGGGAGAAACATAAGATCACTGAAATAATCACTGATTTGGGAATTGTTAGCAGAATATCCACATTTAAATCAATTTCCTCTGGCAATTTAAAACAGGTTAATTTTATCTTTATCAAGGAAGGACGGAAGTTAACAAAGGTAAAGAATTGATTATGAAGGTCACACAAATGTTTTTTTTTTCCACCCCATAGCCCTGAGGGACAATCTCCCATTTGGGCAATTCCTCAGGGTCAGGAGGAACTGCACAGTAAGATCAGAGTTCCAAAGGGAAGCGACCCTACTCCAATATAAATTGCAGGACAGAGGTTACCCCACCAGATTGCTAAACCAGTCATGAAAAAGAGCACTTAACAACCCACGTGAGAACCTGTTGGAACAACGAATTAAACCTCCAGATAATCAGATAACATGTGTTACTTGTTTCACTCCAAATTCGTCCTTCCTGAAAAAAACTATAAATAAACACTGGCCCATATTGAACTCTACTGGACTTGAAATTCCTAGTCCCAGATTTGCCTTTAAAAGAACAGCTAACCTTAAGGATGCCTTAATACACACACGTCCTAAGAAAAACACGACTGGTAATCAGAGAACACTGTGGGACCTACCTCCAGTGGTGGGACACTTCCCCTGTGGTGGCTGTGCCGTTTGTCCACAGACAGTTCAGTGTAAAGAAGTGCGAATTTCAGAAACCTTCTTGTGGCAACTACGTAAACACACGAATTGCAATAGCACAAGGTGTATCTACATGATCACTTGCCCATGTGGAAAGAACTACATAGGGATGACTATGCGGCAGATAAAAGTGAGAATAATGGAGCACAAAAGTAACATCAGGTGCTCCAAAACACATACCAGATTGTATGAACATTACTGCTTAAACAATCATTCCGCAGACAGTCTCACATGGCTGGTTTTGGAGTCCCATCCTACTATTTCCAAACAAGCTCTATTTAGGATAGAGCAAAGATGGGTCCACCGTCTCCAATTGGACTCCCTGGGTTTGAATGATTCAGTTCCATGGGCTTCCCTGAATATGTAACTAAAACGCTCCTGCCACTAAGCCTGAGGTTGAATACACTCAGTTCCAGGGACCCTCCAAGGCATGTAATCATATTGACCTTGTCATTTAATCTTGTTTTCTCCCTAGGATCATACACTGTTTGAAAAATCCCCACTATACCTTATCAGCCATTACATACTCTGTGCAAATACATCCTGTCAGCACACACGATTTGTATGTATACTTTTAATCTTGCCGGGTGCTGAGTCCTCCACTTCTCCCTCGATTGTTCCTCTGCTGTATGAATCCCCGTTGCATCCATTCTGTATCCATACCAGACACTCTCTTTCTTTGGAGAGCTAACTACATGGGCATCAACGTACACCCTCGTAGAGATTCTAATTTCCATGAAAATCCCCACTCGAGAACCACCCTAAGCGATCGAACGCTCCCTTCTAATATGGCCACCGCAATAACTAGTGGATTCAATACTGAGAATGCAGACTCATTGCGCGTGCGCGAGTGTGACCACGGGGGCGGTACACAGGCGGCAGGACTCAATTACGTATGCGGAAGCTGGATACTTAATCCACGGTCTCCTAACACTGACCGTTACCAGCTGCTCCGCGTCTTGTCCTAGACGCTGATCGTGGGGTAGGTGCACCGGCCAGGACCGGATGCGTACTTAGGTAAGAATTAAGCGTTATGCTCTACGAAATCCCGGACCCAGACAGGCGGTGAGTCTTGGCCACTTGCTCTCTCGGTTCGGCGGGGTGCAGGTTCTCCTGTGTAGCCCGTCGCGACCATGCAGCGGTGTTTCTATGTGGACCGGTACGGAGGCGGTGTGGGTCTGCGAGCTGTCCGGGGCTGTTTTGTGGCTCCTTGTTGTGCTCCTTTTACTTTGTTTCTGGGGACGCGACTCGGTTGCTGCGGGCGCCTGGCGCGGCGCGTGCTCTACCGCATTGGCCACTTTGCCTGACCTGCTCATACCATGCAGGGGAGCATGGGATATTTACGGGGGTACCTTGCCAGCTTAAGTGAGAGGCAATCTGTCAAAACCTCCATGCCCATGTTGGTGGGGAGCCACACGATCCCATTAACCGATGACCCATTGTTCTGCATTAAGAACTCCCTGACAATGTACAATGATTCCCCTCCTACTAGGTACCTTACCTATCAGCCGGTCCCACGGGAGCAGACTGTGAGGTACCTCAGGGAATCTTCCAGGGTAAGCCTGTTCCCTACTACAACCCTGTCCTTCATTGCAGCTATTTTTACCTATATATCTTTATCGTCATTACCGTTGCATGGTGTGTCGCATATAAGTTGATCCTGTAAATCCAACAACAACTTGTTTTGATACATGCACGGTTTCTATCTTTCACAATAGGTTTGTGTGTGTGCCTGCACTACAGTTGGGTAAATCTTTCACTTTGAAAGACTTCACTGACGCTGTTAATTTTGTGAATTGTTTTTCATCTTTATCTTTACAGGTTTTAATACTACAGCAGGACCAATCGGCCTGCCAACCCAATATTATCAACAACATAAGGTTGTATACCTCACCACAAAATTGTTCACTCACCATTAGCTATCAGTGTGTGGTACTGTTTTATTAAGGTCCTGAAGAATTGCCATCAGGCATAAAACATGTTGACCATACTTTAGGGTAGTAGCTAAGCCGGCTCTGACAGTTTCAGGGCATCTTACCTCCCCTTACACCCCTTTTAACTAAGGAAGCCAACCACAGGAATAAAATAGGTTGTGGACTGACTTACCTTTTTTATCCTCACATTCCTATCACGACCACACTCCCCCTGCCCTCTCACACACATGCACCATATGGCCGGAACAAAAGATCTCCGATAAAGAGCCCCGGTTTCGGGAGCCCGTCAGACATTGCAGCGCCAGTCTGACGAGGAGCAGAACCCATATGATGAAGCATGACACCTAGCTTGCTGGGTGTGTGAGGGTTTTAGTTCCAACTAAGGGATTCCCCCCTCTTACTGGCACACACACCTTCTTTCCTTACCACTCTTCCCGGGGAACTTTGTACCCTCTTCTTGTTACTAGTGTCTGGACCAGTACACTGGACCCCGTAAAATATTGTCCTTTTTCCGTCCCTCTTTTGTTAAAATATTCTGCGCAAGTGCATTCTTGCGGGACTTTTTGAGGTTACCTACAGTAATTATCTATTACTGCGAGGACCATAAGTTGCCCACTGACACAGTTCTGGTACAGTTGGGTCCCTCTCTTTCTTTTTTCTGAGATTTCTACTCTCATCTCACCACCAGTCATTACTTGGATTGGTACACATATTCTCTCACCATGGAGGATATACCAGGTCTAAGTTTCGATGAAGAGACCACAGAAGAGGCACTCAGATCGGCTCCCTCACTCTTTGGAATGGGTGGGGCCTCTGCCTCGAGTTCTGCTAATGAGGATTGGACTACGGTTACCTCGCTTAAAAAAGAATGGCTAAGAATTACTGTACACGGGGCAATGATGACAGAGTACCTCAGGGCCAAGATTGCCCCCCAGGGATTAATAGTGAACATCATGCCAAGGTTGTTCCTTGAAGATGGTCAATTTAAAATTGACTGGTGTCATATCTCTTGGAAGTGTACTAAAGACCTTCTGTTCCTGATTGTCAAAACGGCCAAAAGATTAGCTGACGCTCTTCTTGTCAAGATCGCAGCAATCGAAACATTGCTTCAAAGCACAATGAAGAAAACTCCGTTCACAGCCAAACTGGCAGAGATTAACCAGGAAATCACTGATAACCAAGAGTTGCTGATACAACACAAAATGACAAAACTGCAAAAGGACATAGCCAAGTTCGACAAGGAGAAGGTTTATCCTTATCTCAAGGAGGGTTACACCAATAATAAGACCAGCTACTCTGCTGATGAGAGCTCGGGTAATGACAGTCGGAGGGGTTCCTCTGGAAGTGACTCCAGTGATAGCTATCCGCCCAACAATAGAGGCAATCAACGCCGCCCCAGATGGAACCAATGGCCGAACAATGGCCAAATGTACCAAGGGCATCCACAGATGCCACCTCCTTGGCAATACCCCCTCTATCCTCAGGGCCCTCCACAGTTCTATCCAGTTAACCCACCTTTTTTAGGCAGAGGTTGGGGCAGAGGAAGAGGGCGCAAGCGAGGAGGACAAAAGACTGTCCAATGGCAAGACCAACCGACTGCACAGACAGCGGTAGAGACCAGGAGCACAACCAGAGGCAGGAAAGTCTAATAGTGAACCTATCCAATAGAACATTGAACAGACTGGAGACAGAAATCCTTGAGAAGGGATTAGGTTTTGTTCCCACTCCTTCACCCGATAGCTTCACAGAAATGTGCGAAGTGAAACAACTCTTTAGGAAGGTTCGCCTTCGCTCATTCTTCGCAGACACACCTGACCTAGACAGAACAGATACGGGATTACATAAACCTTCTACCTTCACCCCTTCTGACTCAATGGTACCCCCTGAAATACTAGCCTTTGAGAAGGCAGTACTCAGAAGTCTCGACAACAAACCCACCACCAACTCGTACCAAAACCTTAGCAACGCTCAGAAATTGGCTGTCCAAACACTGGGTAATGACACCAGCATAGTGATTAAACAGGCCGATAAAGGTGGGGCTACTGTTATCCAGAACAGTATCGACTATGATATTGAATGCAAACGCCAACTGTCCAATACCACCTACTACAGACCACTCATGTCAGACGCCACTAAACGACTTAGCGGTACAATTGCAAGCCTTGTTTTGGAAGGCGAGACAAATGAGTGAATCTCAAAGAATGAGGCAGCATTCCTAGTCACCACAGACCCTGTCATTCCATATTTCTACACCCTCCCGAAAATTCACAAAGGGACATCACCAGTACCCGGGAGGCCTATTGTCTCTGGCATTGGCTCAGTGCTTGAGCCACTGTCAAAATGTTATGACTATTTTCTCCAACCAGTGGTAAGAAAAATACCATCCTACTTACAAGACACCAGGGATGTCCTCCGCCTCATCGAATCCATTGAGGGGAGGGAAAACGTGGATCTCCTCCTAACCATGGATGTTGAGGCTTTATATACAAACATTCCTCAGCAGACCACATTGGAGGCTTTTGAATCCACTTTGCTATTGGAGGAATGGTCATCCCCTACTCCTGTTTCGTTCATAATGGCATGCGCTTCCCTGGCATTGACTGAAAATTTCTTTCAATATGGGTCCCAACTTTACCACCAGATCCAGGGGACATCTATGGGTTCAACTTTTGCCCCTAGCCTGGCATGTATCTATATGGCTACTTTTGAGGAAAACAAGATAAGGTCTGAAACCAACCCCTACCTCGCCAATATCACCCTGTGGCGTAGGTATATTGATGACATCCTCATCCTCTGGAAAGGGGACCGAATCACTTGTGAGGCGTTTTGTGCCTGGATTAATCTTCAAAACCCCTACCTCAAGTTTACGGGTACCATCTATGAAACCACCATCCCTTTTTTTGACCTCTGTGTCAATCTCAATCCTACTGGGCTGAGTACAACCCTCTATTGCAAAAACACCGATAGAAATAGCCTGTTACTATACAAAAGCCATCACCCCAAAGCCCTGAGGGACAATCTCCCATTTGGGCAATTCCTCAGGGTCAGGAGGAACTGCACAGAAAGATCAGAGTTCCAAAGGGAAGCGACCCTACTCCAACATAAATTGCAGGACAGAGGTTACCCCACCAGATTGCTAAACCAGTCACGAAAAAGAGCACTTAACAACCCACGTGAGAACCTGTTGGAACAACGAATTAAACCTCCAGATAATCAGATAACATGTGTTACTTGTTTCACTCCAAATTGGTCCTTCCTGAAAAAAACTATAAATAAACACTGGCCCATATTGAACTCTAGTGGACTTGAAATTCCTAGTCCCAGATTTGCCTTTAAAAGAACAGCTAACCTTAAGGATGCCTTAATACACACACGTCCTAAGAAAAACACGACTGGTAATCAGAGAACACTGTGGGACCTACCTCCAGTGGTGGGACACTTCCCCTGTGGTGGCTGTGCCGTTTGTCCACAGACAGTTCAGTGTAAAGAAGTGCGAATTTCAGAAACCTTCTTGTGGCAACTACGTAAACACATGAATTGCAATAACACAAGGTGTATCTACATGATCACTTGCCCATGTGGAAAGAACTACATAGGGATGACTATGCGGCAGATAAAAGTGAGAATAATGGAGCACAAAAGTAACATCAGGTGCTCCAAAACACATACCAAATTGTATGATCATTACTGCTTAAACAATCATTCCGCAGACAGTCTCACATGGCTGGTTTTGGAGTCCCATCCTACTATTTCCAAACAAGCTTTATTTAGGATAGAGCAAAGATGGGTCCACCGTCTCCAATTGGACTCCCTGGGTTTGAATGATTCAGTTCCATGGGCTTCCCTGAATATGTAACTAAAACGCTCCTGCCACTAAGCCTGAGGTTGAATAAACTCAGTTCCAGGGACCCCCCCAAGGCATGTAATCATATTGACCTTGTCATTTAATCTTGTTTTCTCCCTGGGATCATACACTGTTTGAAAAATCCCCACTATACCTTATCAGCCATTACATACACTGTGCAAATACATCCTGTCAGCACACATGATTTGTATGTATACTTTTAATCTTGCCGGGTGCTGGGTCCTCCACTTCTCCCTCGATTGTTCCTCTGCTGTATGAATCCCCGTTGCACCCATTCTGTATCCATACCAGACACTCTCTTTCTTTGGACAGCTAACTACATGGGGATCAACGTACACCCTCGTAGAGATTCTAATTTCCATGAAAATCCCCACTTGGGAACCACCCTAAGCGATCGAACGCTCCCTTCCAATATGGCCACCGCAATAACTAGTGGATTCAATACTGAGAATGCAGACTCATTGCTCATGCGCGAGTGTGACCACGGGGGCGGTACACAGGCAGCAGGACTCAATTACGTATGCGGAAGCTGGATACTTAATCCACAGTCTCCTAACACTGACCGTTACCAGCTGCTCCGCGTCTTGTCCTAGACGCCGATCATGAGGTAGGTGCACCGGCCAGGACCGGATGCGTACTTAGGTAAGAATTAACCGTTATGCTCTACGAAATCCCGGACCCAGACAGGCGGTGAGTCTTGGCCACTTGCTCTCTCGGTTCGGCGGGGCGCAGGTTCTCCTGTGTAGCCCGTCGCGACCATGCAGCGGTGTTTCTATGTGGACCGGTACGGTGGCGGTGTGGGTCTGCGCGCTGTCCGGGGCTGCTTTGTGGCTCCTTGTTGTGCTCCTTTTACTTTGTTTCTGGGGACGCGACTCGGTTGCTGCGGGCGCCTGGCGCGGCGCGTGCTCTACCGCATTGGCCACTTTGCCGGACCTGCTCATACCATGCAGGGGAGCATGGGATATTTACGGGGGTACCTCGCCGGCTTAAGTGAGAGGCAATCTGTCAAAACCTCCATGCCCATGTTGGTGGGGAGCCACACGATCCCATTAACCGATGACCCATTGTTCTGCATTAAGAACTCCCTGACAATGTACAATGATTCCCCTCCTACTAGGTACCTTACCTATCAGCCGGTCCCACGGGAGCAGACTGTGAGGTACCTCAGGAAATCTGCCAGGGTAAGCCTGTTCCCTACTACAATCCTGTCCTTCATTGCAGCTATTTTTACCTATATATCTTCATTGTCATTACCGTTGCATGGTGTGTCACATATAAGTTGATCCTGTAAATTCAACAACAACTTGTTTTGATACATGCACGGTTTCTATCTTTCACAATAGGTTTGTGTGTGTGTCTGCACTACAGTTGGGTAAATCTTTCACTTTGAAAGACTTCACTGACGCTGTTAATTTTGTGAATTGTTTTTCATCTTTATCTTTACAGGTTTTAATACTACAGCAGGACCAATCGGCCTGCCAACCCAGTATTATCAACAACATAAGGTTGTATACCTCACCACAAAATTGTTCACTCACCATTAGCTTTCACTGTGTGGTACTGTTTTATTAAGGTCCTGAAGAATTGCCATCAGGCATGAAACATGTTGACCATACTTTAGGGTAGTAGCTAAGCCGGCTCTGACAGTTTCAGGGCATCTTACCTCCCCTTACACCCCTTTTAACTAAGGAAGCCAACCACAGGAATAAAATAGGTTGTGGACTGACTTACCTTTTTTATCCTCACTCTCCTATCATGACCACACTCCCCCTGCCCTCTCACACACATGCACCATATGGCCGGAACAAAAGATCTCCGATAAAGAGCCCCGGTTTCGGGAGCCCGTCAGACATTGCAGCGCCAGTCTGATGAGGAGCAGAACCCATATGATGAAGCATGACACCTAGCTTGCTGGGTGTGTGAGGGTTTTAGTTCCAACTAGGGGATTCCCCCCTCTTACTGGCACACACACCTTCTTTCCTTACCACTCTTCCCGGGGAACTTTGTACCCTCTTCTTGTTACCCCTGGTCACACAAATGTTGTCAAAATTAGGAATTGTTATAGTATCATAAACTGAGATCACTGAAGACCATCCTCCCTCAAACATTTCTAAGAAATCACAGCGGTCTTATCCCATATAACATTTTTGCTCCTTCAAAATTACTCGGTATGGTATTCAATACAAACCGTGAATTTTCCCCCAATTACTCCAATCAATCAAATAATGTTGCATGTTTAGGAATTTAGGGCCAGATGTAGGTGGCTAAATACCGGTCGGTATCGCCGAAATTCAGTAAATTTCAGCATTACCGACCAGTATTTAGCCACGTGCAATGTAGGTATTACCGAACAGCATCGGTAATAAAGAATCGGTAAAAATAAGGGAAACCAGTTACCGATTCCCTATTTACCGAATGGTAGACAAAAATACCGACTTGGTAAATAAGGAATCAGTAAAAAAACAATGTACCAAAAATCGGTAATACCGAATTTCCTAAAAATCGGTATTTAAGAATCAGTAATTAGCACTGACTCAAAGCAAGTGGTAAAAATGAATGAAATAAAACAACCTAGGCACTATGGTATTGCAAATTGTCAAACTAGGAAATAACAAAGAGGTGGGACTACACAAAAATTAATGTATTTTGCCACTTTTTATATTTGTGATTTTTGTGAGAAAATTATAATTGTGATATTTATGATAGTGTTTTGCTAATTGATTTATTTTAAGTTTGAATTCTCATGTGTTGTGATGCATTTTTTCAAACTTTTAATTCAGATTATTCTGTCTAAAGCCTTGTCAGTTTTTAATATGTATATTATTAAATGTTAGAAACTGATCCTTTGTAGTCCCTTCTCTTTGTTATTTCCTAGTTTGACAATTTGCAATACAATAGTGCCTAGGTTGTTTTATTTCATTCATTTTTCCTTGACCTAGGACTGGTGCATTCATTCCTTCAGGGATTCCTTGATAATTAATCATATACTCAAAGCAGGTGGTAATCAGGTGCACTGCATATAAACAGCCCAAAAATGTAACAGTGTGAAAACAATGGTGGCCCTCTACGTGATGGCAAGGCGTCTACGTTTGCGAGCAGCAGGAGTGAGGATCTGGAGACGGGAGGAGCGCGTGTACAGACTGCGCGTTACACTGTTCCAACTGACTGAGGCTGAAATCCATGAGAGGTATAGGCTATACCCAAACACCGTCCTGGACCTGATATAGGACCTGCACCCACTCCTGGAGCACCAGACACCAAGGGCTCACGCAATACCCACTCATGTACAGGTGCTCTGTAGCCTGCACCTACTGGCATCTGGCAGTTACCAGGGTGTGATAGCTGCGGCAGGTGGTGTGTCACAGAGTTGCCTGTTCCGTTTCTTCAACTCCTTTTTGGATGCCATGATGCAGAGAATGCATCACTACATATGCTCCCCCAGCACACAGGCGGAACTGCAGAAGACAAAGCTGGATTTCTACCAAAAGGCACAGTTCCCACATGTTATAGGGTGCATTGATGGGACTCATATTCCAATCTGCCCACTTGCAGCTACAGAATACATATACCGCAACCGCAAATCCACGCATTCCATCAACGTGCAGGTGATATGTGATGCAGACTACATCATTACTGAAATTGTGGCCAAATTTCCAGGGAGTATCCATGACTCCTACATCTTCAGGAACAGTGGGATCTACACACATCTGGCTGCTGGTGAATTCAGAGAGGGATATCTGGTAGCTAAATCAATGTGACACACCCTGACGTATACCTTCCATGAATGTATTGGTGACTCAAATTAATGGCACTTTCTTTCCCATTTACCTCAACTCATCCACCCTAAGTGAGAGGAGATACAATGTGGCACATAAAGGCACGAGCAACCTTGTGGAGCGCACCTTTGGACTACTCAAAAGCATGTTCCGTTGCCTCCACAAAAGTGGAGGTGCACTTCAGTACCTCCCCATCATCTGCTGCAAAATAATAGCAACATGTGCAATGCTGCATAACCTTGCCACAAAGAAATGAACAGCATCGGAACTAACTGTCTCTGAGGACAAGGTTGAGGACTGTCCACAGCCAGAGCACAGTGCAGCAGGTGTGCCAGCAGCACCGGATGAGAGACACAGACGGTCTGAGATAATATGCAACTATTTGTGAGTCAGTAAGGAGACAAAGCCGTCACTGTATTTGAGTGATGGTGTTTGATGATCATAGCACACCACCAAGATCAAAAGCAGTGTCCAGACAAACATGGGTTACGGCACCCATTTCAGTACAAACATATCGTGGCTGGCTCTACTTCTTGCACCCACGCGCTGCACTGCCATGTTCCTTTGCCCCACTGTCCGGACTGCCAGTCTTTCCAGAGCCAGCGCTGTGGCATTCCCTGCGCCGCCTGGACTCTGAGGGAGGGGGCGTGATGCTACTACGGCTTGTAGCCTCTTCACTTTCCCCCCGTCACCTGTAGTGGCCAACTTGTCTGTTTGGAGCACTTCAAGTGCAGTGGTCACTGTGACCAGCCCCCATAGCCACATCACAACTGCAGTTATGGCCACCGAGCGCCTGCACATGAGAGAGGTTGCAGTGGACAGGCGGTTCACCGCCTTGGTGTAATGATCAAGTTTCTGCCTCTCCCTGCGCCTTGGCAGGCGGTCCTCGTCTAAATTGCAGCACAGCAGCCTCACAGCCTGGGCCCAATCACTCATGCCCTTAGCCATAGTGGTGTTCATGGCACTGATGCCCTTCTCTATGCGGTGCATGTGGACATTTATGTGTGCCATCTCCCGCTGCACTGACCTTATTGCTCTTCCTTGCAGGCACTGGACCTTCAGCATGTTACCTTCAAGCCCAGCAAACACACTGTCATCTTCGCCCTGGAAGTGAGTACTGTCCTTGCCCTGCGGTGTCTGGAAGATGTGTGGGCGCGATCTGCCCTGTTGACATCTTCAGCCACTGTGGACTGTTGTCACCGTGTGCTGTCCTCCTCGCACACCTCCATCTGCTGGAGGGTGGCCATTGCATGCCTCCTGCCTGACGGTGGTGGTGGAGTTGATGGTGGCGGTTGTGGTGGTGATGGTGGCGGTGGCGGTGGTGGTGGTGGGGTGGGGTGGTGTGCCCTGCATGCGACTGGAAATCCTCCTCTGGTCTCGTCTCTGTCCTGGGTGAACCACCTCACAAGAGGAAACATGCCTCTCTCTCCACACAAAATTACATAAACTTTCAGCAGGAGCAGACAAGTCCTTCCCCACCTACAATCAACTCATAGGTCCATGCATGACAAAGATGTGATGGTCTCCCCACTTTTACCCAAACTGGTCATTTCAGGTGAAGGGCAGAGAACATTTAGGAAAGCCACAGATATTGATAGCATGGCACAAGGACAAGCAAGGAACCATCACATACAGGAATGTTTTGTTTGGAAGGAAGAGAACAAATTACCTGCCAATAAATACAGAAAACCCACCAGGTAACTGACAAAGTAATTCACAAGCCTGCATTTGTACTACACTGTGATACACAAAATAATAGTGCAATAGGTAAGTTGTACTGTACTTCTGAGTACTGTGCGGGAAATCTGTAAACGGACATCACTGGAACCCATTTCAAAATAGTGCTGGATGATTTTGCACTGATTGTCATTTAGTGGAGGTTCCCTGAGTCATTTTACTTTACTAAACTGACTGAGAGGCACTGTATTGACATGCAGATGTGGTGAGAGACATAACACTTGTGCAGTGCATAGTAAAGTGCTAGATATATGGTGTTACTAGCAGCTGCCTAAAGCTTAACTACTGTAATCAATCCACAACCCATACATGTTTTATTTGTACCTGTTTTGTAACAAGATACCCTTTTTTTTAAAAATCTACTTATCTTCAATTATCTCTTCTGTGACTTGCACTTATTATTTTAGTCAGTTATTTTTTCTGCATGGTCTCAGCTTCACCACAGCATCAACAGGCAGTTGTCTTTATAGTTACCAGCCCTTTCCCCGAGCCAGTTTATGTCCAAATACTTGTAAATAATATACGAAAAAAACACCCTGAGCTGCTGCCTCCTGGAAATCAATTCCTGGAGAACATTATTATGCAATTCAAATTAACATGGCACAGCAGGCTTGTACCATCAGATAATCGTTGTTGTTTAGCCATTGTATAGCTGTTTCCATGGCAACATAATACTGAAAAGTACAAGTCAAACCTTTAGGCGCAGTATGGAAACACATGGAGAAGAAAGGGTCCCCAGATACATTTCTGAGGGAAAAAATAAATAAATCAGCCTGCTTGGACTCTACTACACACACTACTGTTCCCGTCCACCTTCGACAATATTAGCTCTGGCAAGAAGAAATGCGCTAGAAGAGTGAGATTGAAAAAAACATATGGAAAACATGTGGAATTCAGAAAAGATCTCAGTGAGGAACATAGGAAAGAATCTCTCTCTATCAAATGAACCATAAAACAGACTGAAAATCATCAAAACACTCAGGGCCCGATTCACAGAACTAACTTAAGACAAAATCCTAAACTTACTACTTTTGGTATTCACAGAAGTTAGGATTTTGTCTTAAGTTTGTCTTAAAACAGATTTAAGACAGACTTAAATTAGGATTTTGTCTTAAGTCTGTTTTAAGTCTGTCTTAAGACAAACTTAAGACAAAATCCTAACTTCTGTGAATACCAAAAGCAGTAAGTTTAGGATTTTGTCTTACGTTAGTTCTGTGAATCGGGCCCTTAGTCGTACTTGTCGGCACCTTATTCGTTTCTATTTTGTTCTGCTGGTTGACAAGTTCCTTTCAGAGCCATTACAGACCTTCTTCTAGATTTATGAATAATTTCAACTAAACATGTGGCCTTCCATTAATAGAACTGACTTTATTGTTAGTACACCTTAAACAGGACCTGATATTTACAATATAGTGCGTTCTGTCTAGTTTCAAACAAACACGGTTTACACAAAACTAATAGATCTGGTCTTGGCAAACTTGTAGTGTTTATTTTTCCTAATTTGTTTGCAAATGTATTCAATAGGCATTGAAGGTGTATAAATATTAATAACGCTACCGTTTAAAATTGATTTGCATTTTTTTTTAAATATATAAAAGAAATACCGTTAAAAAAAGGGAAGCAGAAGCAAAAACATGGATTGACATACCAGATCTGGCACTGAGGAGGACCAAATTATTGGCAAATATGCACAAGTGTGCAAACAAAATGCTGTCACTCATAGTGGAGAGCCGGTAGCTGAAGTGGGCAGACCCATTGCCCTATGCTGTCTGTTGTAGTGAACGGGAGCCATATGTGGATGAAACTTGAATTGACCAATGGATAAAGAGACCATTCTGAAAGTTCCTGTTTGCATTTTAATGCTAGTTTGCCAGTGAATTATTTCCAGTTCCATGTCAACGCGAAATATGCAATTTAGACTTTACCATAGATAAAGTTAACATTTAGGCACATAAGAATAGAGCTACAACCCATTATTATGTTTACTCTCTTAACAAAATCCTTTTGAAAAGGTGTGAGACTAGCAGTTCATCTTTTCTGATCTGTTGTTGCACAGGGAAGTATATTAGTTGGTCAGAGAGACTACTTTTTCCCAATTTCAACCTGGTGATCACTTTCTTTAAAATAAATCAATTGTTTTTAATAATTTGGATCTTTCTTAAATTCTGCAAATCTGTTATGTAGCAGGAAATTTGACATCTTTGACTTTTAGAATCTTAAAAAAAATTCTCAACTACTTCTGGCCTTTTCAAACAACTTCTTTATTCACTCTATAGCTCCTAGACGTTTTCCCAAGAAAAGTCTTTGTGGTATGTATACAGTCTATTTCCTTGTCGCTTTCAGGAAACTCGGGTGTCATTCTCCAGGTGGCACTATAAGCTAGATAGGCTGGGGACGCCAAACTCCGTTTTTCTATTCTAATGCAGTTGTTTGTGAAAAGAAGCACCTTCTATGTGTGCCCACGCAACTCCAGTAGCGGTTGGTGGTAGGAGTGCTGCTGAGCGGTCACGTGGGGCAGGGGACGGGCAGGGTGGGGGGCGGAGTAAACTATGGAATACAGCCAAATGCAGGTAAGTAAACATATAAATAAATAAAACGAATTTCGTTGCGCCACTGCATCGGCAAATTCGATGCAGCGCACGCAACGAAATTCATGTTATTTATTCATATGTTTACTTACCTGATTTTGGACGTATTTCATAGTTTAATACCCCCTACTCTGCCCCTCCCCCACCCCACGTCACCGGCAGTACTCCTTCCACTTATCGCTACTGTCTGGAACCCTCCCCTCATGATTATAGTGATAGACAGGGCTCGAGAGGCTCGCACTTTACACTTTACATAATATTTTTAGGTACATTCAACATACTTAGCATATAATAAATTGCTGTGCAAGAGTTTGTTGTATTAATTTTTCTATGTTCATAGGTTTAGAGCCTCCATTCTTTGTTCATAGAACATGTTTTTCGCCACCTTTGTCACAACAGTCTTGATTTCTTGTAGTTCCGGCGAAAAAATATGCTATGAGCACAATGCGAGAGGTACTGAAGGAAGGGGGGCAATTTCCTCTTTCCAATGGTACCTCTACATGGGGACCACCCACTAGCCAAAAGGGATAGTTTGAAGAGGGCAAGCAACTCCTGCCAGGAATGGCCAATTGTTTCTACCCAAAGACAATATTTTGGTCTTTTTGCCCCCTTGGAGTAATTAATTTGGAGGGTTTAACCCCCAAGCTACTCTCCCCTGGGGCAGAAAGCATACCAGAAACATATGTAAATCAAGATCAAATCACATTTAAGTGGGCACATTTATCGCTATACTGTTTAGTCATGTTAATGCTTCAGTGTCTGCAAGTATTGTTTCATTTTAGAAATATGAGATAAAATATGTCATTTGATACTATAAAAATCAAGCATTTGCAATGCAATTGTCTTTCGCCTTTGGGACCTTATATACATGGAGGGAAAGTAGGCACCAAACTGCATGACATGCCAGGTATGGGAACACATGGAGAGACATATTGCCTTTCAGCAGGAAATGGTATAGTCCAAAGCTCTGTTTTTAATACAAAATCAGGGCCTTCGGTGGTCATATCATTGAAAATACAAGATTTGAAACAAATATTATTGTCTATGGGTGTTTGTGGAAGAAAATTTCTATGGACTGGAATCTAGAGAAGGCTAATGTGATTCTCATACTTTACTGACCTCTGCTTGTTGTTTTTTTTATAAAGAAAGTTAAATAGAGACAGAGGCCAGAAAAATTGAAAAAATAAAGTCTCTCAGGCAGGGTGTCCCACAAGTTTCAAGTTTCAAGTTTATTTATTTGTTTGATTAATTAAAATCTTACAAAAATGCTCAAAGTATCAACCAAGTATAAAAAAAATTAAAACACCATATACATGATTTTTCTAATATCGCATAGTTAATACAACACAAAAATGTTCTCTTCAAGTTTTTTACCAATAACACATAAAGGTTTTACAAATGCAGAATTCATAAATACGTCTTTCGGATTTAGGCATGCCATCAACGCTTGTCTACATGTCCTTACTCCACGAGCATTGGATAGTCTCTTAAGGATAATTTTCCTTTCAACTTCTATTTCTGAACAAAGACATAGTAGATGTATAATATCCTCTTGCCCACATTTACATAGCCTACATATAGTATTGTCCTCACTACTCTTCCATGAGGGTAGATGACATAAACCCGGCCATAATCCAAAACGAGCTCTCATAAAAAATGTGTTTACTTTGCTGTGACCATGGTGTTTCAAGATATTCTTGGACTTGTTTTAAAAAAAAATCTATTTATAATTGTCCATGCGCGCCTTCTTTTTATAAATACCTCTTTGTCTTTTATCAGCGACAGGTGATTAGTCAGTTTGTTAATTGTTCTTTTGAAACTTTCTTGGGTAATTGTATTCTCCCAAATTGATATTACACCGAATTCTACCTTCGCTTTATTTAGATGGGCCCAAGCTTGCAATTTCCGGTTGTCTTTGACTTCTTGCCACAGTATCTGGGACATTTGATTTCCAAGGTAATTTTTTATATGGTTCCATACTTTAAGAATCTGACCTTTTCGTACGTATAGCTGGTTATTTATCCCAAATTCCAACCTCACCTGTGCTTGCGAGGCATTATACAGTAGATGAAATAAGATCTTGTAGATTTTAGCAACTACATTATTAATTATCTCCGCATCTTTCCCTTTTAATACTTCAGAGCCATATGTCAAGGTGGGTAATATTTTGCTGATATGACCTTTAATAAAGGGCTATAGGATAGTGCTGTTAGTTTTTTTTGTATAATCCTAAATGCAGCAACCAAGCTATTAGCTTTCCTAGTAATATCCTTTTTCTGTGGGAGGAAGTTTCCGCTGTCATTAAATATTACACCGAGATACCGGTAATAATCAACCTGTTCTAGTTGAGTTTGTTTTAGCATCCACTTGCATTTCTTTTTTAGTCTTCTGTTTTTTGTAAATCTTTAAAGTTTTATAAAGCAGCTATACTTGATGAAAAGGAAAGATACTTTTCCAACATCATCGGGGGGTCTCACCTCCCCCAAGGAGCTTTTTAACATCTTCAATGGTCTTGAATCTCACCTCAATTCACATTTGAGCTCTTACCTGAGGGATCATCAGATTTTAGATGACTCCCAACATGGTTTTAGATGCTCTCACAGTATGGAGACTGCACTCACAATGATGCTGGATAATATTTGAGTTCAGGTGGATGCGGGTCATACCACTCTCCTGATTTTACTCAACCTTACCGCTGCCCCCGCAGAGATTGGTGGAACGCCTCAAGGAGATAGGGGTTGGGGGCCGGGCACTGGATCTCCTTGCTTCTTTTCTTAGTGAGCGGTCCCAACTAGTCAGAATGGGGAGTTTCTCCTCAGAGCCTTCCCCCCTTGCCTGCGAAGTGCCCCAGGGCTCCTCTTTGAGCCCTACCTTGTTTAATATCTATGTGGCCCCGCTGGCAAGGCTGGTGAAAGCCTTTGAGCTTGAGGTGTTATCCTATGCGGATGATACCCAGATCATGGCATCCATTACGCAAAAGGTCAGGAAGTACGCGCAAAATTTTAAAGACTTTATGATAGAAGTCTCATCTTGGATGGTTCATAACTATCTTAAATTGAATGGTGAAAAGATGGAAGTCCTGATCTTTGGGGAAGGCCCGGACATCTGGTTGGGTGAGTGGTGGCCTGACTCCCTGGGTACCTGTCCCATTCCTGTTTCCCATGGGAAACACCTTGGAGTAATTATGGATGAATCCCTTTCTATGACTCTGCAGGTCTCAAGGACTGTGTCCACCTGTTTCAGGCTTATTTGTATCATAAGAAAAATATCTCAGTTTTTGTCTTTTGAAGCCCGTAATAAGGTGGTTGTGGCCTTAATCCTGGCCAGACTAGACTATTGTAATGCCCTTTATTTGGGCATCAACAATAGTCAGATTCACCGCCTGCAGCTGGTCCAAAACACTGCCGCAAGGCTGGTTTTGAATCTCCCAAAGCATCATTCGGTCTCATCATCTCTCAGTCTTTTGCATTGGCTTCCGGTGGACTGTAGAGTTTTGTTTAAGACCCTTTGCCTCACCCACAACGCATACTATGGCCTGGGCATATCTGGCCTAAAAGCCAATATTAAAAGGTATACGCCCTCAAGGAACCTTAGGTCAGCAAACCCTAATCTCCTCGTGGTTCCGAGGTTTAAAAGATTGAGGTGGGGGGGAGAGCTTTCTCGCTGACAGCTGCCAAGGCGTGGAACTCTCTCCCTGTTTCCCTTTAGGGGCAATAAGAACATTCTGTTTTTCGCAAGTCCCTTAAGAACTGTTATTTTTCCCTAGAGGCAGGTCTAAGTATGATTTCCGAAGTTGTTTGTGGGCGGTCCGTACACAGCACCTTGACGCCCTTGGGCTTAGTTTGCGCTATATAAATTGCTCATTCATTCATTCATTCATTCATTCATTCATTCATTCATTCATTCATTCATTCATTCATTCAGCATACAGCAACTCTTGTATTTTAATGACCTCTGCTGGTCATTTTCTATCAAGACAGTTAAATAAGAGGGAGTTGAACAGAAAAAAAGTCCCTAAGCGGAAGCAGACAAGTCCTAGGGCTGATCTCCAGAGCCCACAAAGTACATACACATAAACGTATATTATAGGTATATACTAAAGTATATACAAGACGTCTTGAATGCTCGTCCTAAAGAGGTATCTGGCCATTCATTTGAGGGGATTTACACTAGACCTATCAAGCCAGAGGACATGCTATTTTGCAGTGACAACCAGCCTTGGTCGGTGCTGCTCCGGGAGCGGTACTTCAGCCTAAAAATTCTTATCATTCGCAGGCAAGAGCTGTGATAGAGAATAGAAAAAACAGCTATTTATACTAAGAGTAGGTATGCTGTCGGATCCATCTTAAGAAACTTGATTGATGGGATTGCTATTTTCTGATTATGCTAAAACTTTAGCATAGCTCCTAGAAGTGATTATAGGGTGCTTGGATGTTTGGAACTAGCAAATCATGTTATGAATGTTTATTTTCTTTTTGCTGGCCATGTTGTGCATTGCTGCAGTTATTTTCTCATTCTGTGTGCTTACCGTTCATATTTTATGCCTTATACTTGGGTTTTAGAAATAAATATTTGAAAGTTCATTTCCTGTTTCTCTGTGCTATTTTGAGTGTATGATTTGGAGTGTTATTTATTTACAAAGGAGGTTTGGAGTTTCATTTTCTCCCTGAACTAATCTAATGGGACTGATGTTGACTTCCTATACAGTACTGCTCAGTGGCTCACTGTTAGAGGATGGATTATTGGTAGGGTTAAGTATGCACCTACCACTAGCAATAAGACCACCCACGCAACATAAGGTCCAGACAAGGTGTCAGTACATTACACCCTGGCTCAATCCTTGGTAGCGGTCTGCGAGCAGGCAAGCTTCACTTAGGAAACAGGTATGAAAGCATTTAAATACACCGATACACTAAATAAGTAAGACACAACACACAATAAATCCCACACTAATTTATACAAACAGGAGATATTTTATTTAAAATGGCACCAGAATGACAAAAATCCAATGTAGGGAACCAAAGATGTGAATTTTTCAACTTTAACCACTATATGGTTTTAAGCACTATAAGGTTAAGCCACTTTTTAGTGATTAGGAACATATTCCCCCAACCGGGACACAGTCAAAGTTTGAGGCCGACCATGATGGAGCTCTTGTCAGGTACACTGAGTGGGAGGCCCCGTTCAAAATTTTTCCTGCGGACTTAGAAACTTTTCTGGAGGATTTTCTCTCGATGTCGTGTCTTCCCCTCCAGCAGGCTGATTTCGATACAGTGTAGTTGGATTGCTTTTCCATGAGGTCCCAGTCTAATCCTGGAAGTTGGGAGCTCCAGAACTTTTAGCGGGACAATCCTGAAATCCAGGCAAGTTCACGGTTAAAGGTAGTCATCTTGACTCTTGAAGCCCCGCTGGCCCACTTATGGAGGTTTTTGCAAAAGTTCCTCCAAACTTCTGGAACTTTTTTCTCTTGAGGGTTCAAAGTATCCAGTACACAAATCCAAGGATTTAGAAGCTCTGAAATGGTCCTTGGAAGTTCAGACAACAGTTCCCATAATGCAACTGGCCAAATCCTTAATAGTCGACTAGACGCACTCCCTGCTGGGGTCATCTTGAGGGAGATGGTGCACGGAAGCTCTGTTAGCCTGTTGCTTTCAGAGTATTTACTCTTTAGTCCATTTTGAATCAAATCAAAGTCCTCAGGCTGTAATTCAAAGTGTGCAACAGGAGTAGTCCTTCAGAGAGCAATCCTGTGTGGTGAAGACAAGGGTTCCAGCACGGCAATCCTTCTTCAAGTTTTAGGCAGTTGATGTGAGTTGCTATATAGCTCTCACATATTTATTCAATGATCTGGGATAACAAGCAGGGGAGCACCTCTGTCCAATGAGGTGCTGGGTGCCACCCAAAAGCATGTCAGCTTCTTCCAAAGTGTGGCATATTCTTGTCCCACAAAGCACTGCACTTTAAATTTTAAAATGGAGAGCTGGCTAAACCAACCTACTAGTATGGCTCATTTTTATTAACGCCCCCTCCCCCTCCTGCAAATCCTATTCGTGGGCCTGCCATCTGTCTTGTGGTACAGGAAGAGGGGGTAGGCCTGGCTAGCATTACTTACTGTGCTGCTCTCTTCGAAACGTAGTTTTATTTACCCAACCCGGCCTGTTCTGTGCAGCTGCAGAGCTCTTCCTATCAGATATCCTCTGCTGTATGCAGCCAATTATCACCTGTTCAGGCTGTCCAATTAGAAAAGGCTGCTTGACGGCTCGATTTTGGTTCACATAAAGGAAAGTTTTTTAACTTCTTTTCTGTACTAGTTAAGATAAAGTCAACAGTGGCAAGTTGTTGAATTTATCATTGCCCATCTTTCCAGTCTTTGAATGGCATGTTAAGCCCCTTCCTAGCAATATTTATTAGTTATAACATATTACAATGTTACCCTATGGAGCTAATACTCTACAATTGGGAAAACAGAATTGGCAGTTTTTCCCTCACCAGGGCTAATAAAAGATCTCTTATAATGTCCCTGCTTATAGTTACATGACATCTCACACCTGGGGTACCCAGGGGAGACCTTAGGGGTGACTTATATGTAATAATAGGGTAGAATGCCTCTTTGGAAGTACCTTTAATTCCAAAGTCAAATGTGCATGTAATTTACTTTTTAAAGAAGTCTGCTAAGCAGGCTGCTTTAAAATGGACAGCAGACAAAACAGCAGTGCACAATCCAGCTCAGGAAATCTACAGGATCTCTTAAACCCCCAGCCCTATTATATATGAGGGACTTACAGGGTCTTTCATTGCCAATTATGATTAAACCTAATCACCATTTACCTAGGCCTGGTTAGCAGAACCCAGTGTCAGTTAACACCAGCATCGGTCAAATAATGGAAGTGAGAGGGCAAAAAAGCATCACTTTCTTACAGTCGCTGTCCAACTGGATTTCTAATTCGCATTGGTAGATTTAACTGAGTCCTTGCACCAGGGGGTTAGAAAGCTGACCTTTAGGTTCAGGGGTGTGTGGTTCAGATCGTAATTAGAGTTGTGAGGGGCTATGTGTGGCAGTTCGTAATTTGGGCAGAGGGATTGAAATTCAAGAATGGGATGGAAGCTGGTCCATCATGGCATGTGTTTTGACTTCTCACAATTGAAGCCCAAATAGTCTGTCTAACCTCCTTGTGGCTCAGGGGCCACATAGTACAGCAAGTAAGTGTGGGGCAATCTGTATCTATAGGGCTTCAATGTTTACATTTGAGCAAGCAGAGGGGTTCTGTTCTATCCCCCCTGGGTAGCACAAAGACCATTAATACCTAGGTGTAAGACCTGATGCCAAGATGCTCCAAAGCCCTACATCATTTCTCTTGGTCATCAATACCTGATGTCTAATGGGCTTTCAACCCCAGAGGCAAGTATTGGAGGTGAACCCTCCAATCTGTCTATTCAGGAGGCAGAAATTCTCACTGGTGCAATTAGGCAGGGGGTGTAGCCCCATGGGAGTCGATCCACTAAAATGCTAGGGGTAGAGGAAGTGGCATTACATTCACTTTCACCTTAATGAACAAAATATGACACTTGACCCTGTTATTTTCTAGTAAGGCATGTTAAAGTACCCTAACATCACATTCATACTCTCTTACATCCACTTACACTCATTCGTATTCATATGGCCGGGATGCCCGCCACCCCCTCCCAACACCAATTCCCCATGGGAGGAGACAGACACAAGTTTGAGCTTCTGGAAGGCGGGGGGGAGTTACCCCCCCGGCCGTATTTATTAAAATATGAAACAAAATTTAAAACTTTAAATTAAAACGTTTCATAAATTATGTACAATTTTACTTTCATTACATTTTGATGAAGACATGTTCTTTGGCTAACCTTAACAGATCTCTAATACAAAGGTTTCCTAGCTGAGTCTAGCATCCTGAAAATGCATAACATTCTAAAATAAAATTGTACATCCTAGAATTAAGGGCCAACGGCAAGGTCTTAACCGGTGTCAGATCCCTACTACCAAATTCCCGCCATCACGGTGTGAGTGGCGCATGCGCAGAGGACTTTACTCTCATTGCCAACTGTAACTTCCCTTGTCGTGGGGGCCCCCCTTCACTCTACGCCATCTTAAAGGTCGTCCGAGTTCCCGTGTGAGGTATCTGTAAGAAGGACAGCGTGGACTTCCCCCCTTCCCCACACTCTCTTCCGCCGGAGCGGATATCCGGCCCCCGGGAAATTCGTAGGAGGGGCATATAGCCATCTCCCCCATGGGAGGGGCCCATGGCTGTCTCCCCCTAGGCGACCCATCCGTAGTGGGTGCCGCCTCCCTGTGGGAGGGGCCAATGGCCGCCTCCCTCCGGGCACTCCCATCCATACTGGGTGGCGCCCCCCCTAGGGACCTTGAAATCACTGCTCACCGATCATGACCTTACCGCCTGACCAAAATAAATACGACAGTTGTTTACCTACTAAGAAAAGTAAAACGCCTAATCTGCACAGCTTGACGATTCATCCACTTTCTCATTTCTACAAAGGGAGAAAAAGCCCTAACGCACAAGAAAATGTATTATCTGATACACTCCTTCATTTATCTACAAGGGAAAAAAGGCCTACACATACCTATTCAATCAAAGGCATATATCAGTGCTGTAAAAAATTGTGACTGTATCTCTTTAATACATTCGAATATCACCAACAAGTACTTTATTCAAACAAACATTGCAAAAAGGGGCTGGTGGGTGGGTCAAAATTGCTGCTTGTTCCGTCGAGGGCTTACGAGCAACGGGTGGTGCAGCCTTCCAAGCACAGGAACAAGAGGCCGCTTCATTGGATTTCCGCTCTATTTATCCATCAGCGGGAGGGCGGGGGCCATCCTCGGGTACGCCCCTTGGGCGCGGTCTTCCGGGCGGGTGTCTAGGACAACCCCTTCTGGGCGGGAAGGGCGTGCTCCAGCCACACCGCTTTGGGCATACCAGCTGAACCACGCCCCCCGCCCAAAATGGTTTCCCGGGGGGATTGGGGCACCCATCCATACGTTCGGGGGGACCGAGTGGTCTTCCCTTTCCATATGGCCGGGATGCCCGCCACCCCCTCCCAACACCAATTCCCCATGGGAGGAGACAGACACAAGTTTGAGCTTTTGGAAGGCGGGGGGGAGATACCCCCCCGGCCGTATTTATTAAAATATTAAACAAAATTTAAAACTTTAAATTAAAACGTTTCATAAATTATGTACAATTTTACTTTCATTACATTTTGATGAAGACATGTTCTTTGGCTAACCTTAACAGATCTCTAATACAAAGGTTTCCTAGCTGAGTCTAGCATCCTGAAAATGCATAACATTCTAAAATAAAATTGTACATCCTAGCATTAAGGGCCAACGGCAAGGGCTTAACCGGTGTCAGATCCCTACTACCAAATTCCGGCCATCACGGTGTGAGTGGCGCATGCGCAGAGGACTTTACCCTCGTTGCTTACTGTAACTTCACTTGTCGTGGGGGCCCCCATTCACTCGACGCCATCTTAAAGGTCGTCCGAGTTCCCGTGTGAGGTATCTGTAAGAAGGACAGCGTGGACTCACCCCCTTCCCCACACTCTCTTCTGCCGGAGCGGATATCCGGCCCCCGGGAAATTCGTAGGAGGGGCATATAGCCGTCTCCCCCCCTGGGAGGGGCCTATGGCCATCTCCCCCTAGGCGACCCATCCGTAGTGGGTGCCTCCTCCCTGTGGGAGGGGCCAATGGCCGCCTCCCTCCGGGCGCTCCCATCCATACTGGGTGGCGCCCCCCCTAGGGACCTTGAAATCACTGCTCACCGATCATGACCTTACCGCCACAGGCCGGATAGTTGACCGACTATCCGGCCCCCCCACACCTCCTAAAGGTCATGCCTCCTCAATCCCTTTAGCCATGCTATGAAGTCTCCTATGAGTAAATCATTCCCCGCCCTGGACAGGTGAACCCCATCATTCAAGTAATAGTGATCACCCCGAATACACCCATGGGGAATGCTTTGCAAATGTGCAGAATGAAACAATTTCCCAATTTTATTGTTGACCCTCTTTACCGAGTGGTTCAACGCTGCTACAGAGAAACCCCCCTGCCAAACTCTCCTGGGGATCATGTGGGACCAGGCAATTGTACACCCCGGGAGCCTCCTAGCCAACAAGCTGACTGCCGATAATATGTGTTCCACTAACACTCGTCTTCCCAGTCTTTCCAAGTCATTGCCCCCCAAGTGCACTATAATTACAGATGGCGGTGACCTCTGCCGCCCTAAAAGTCCCTCCACAAACGCTTGAAATTAGTCAAAACAGAGCCCTCCCTTCGCATGGATGGTCACTCTGAACCCGTATTCCCCAGATGCGTGAGTCGCGTCACCTGCCATGAATACGTCCCCAGCACGCCTCACGTATGAGTGGCCCACAACTCATACCACTTGATCTCCAGACGGTGATCCATGACCGCTGGTCCTCTGGTGTTGGGTCGATCCCAAATTCCGCCCCGCGTCACAGGCTTGCGAAACTGTAATTCAAACAAAAGACAATCAGCGTGAGTGCATTTCATCAGTCTTTTACAACATGTGCAGTCGCACATACCTCTTGAAACAGTTCGAGGACCAGCGGCCCAACTGTTTCACTTCTTCCGCACCCAGACCCCGAGCCGTAGCCTCAGTAGCGGCCCCTATTCTGAAGGAGCAATTGTAAGTGCCAGCACCCTCTGAAACTGAAATTTCGTCAACGGGGTGCCATCCTTGTGTCTAAGCAGGCCCCCCCCCCATGTCGCCGGCCTCTGTGCCAGGTAGTCCTCTAAATACCTTATCGGGCAACTGGGACTCCCTCGAGCGCGCTGTACAATAACACTACTCCCCAGAGCTTCCTGGTCTGTCTTGGACCTGGCTATCGAGATTAGCATCGAATCACCCCGCATTTGAATGTGATCCCTGCATAGGCCTCCCTCCATATCCTTCTTGTTCCTTGCCATGAGTTCACTTACCCGCATGGCCCCATGGAATGCCAATGCGAAGGCCGCTCGGAACAGAACTACCTCGGAAGGGGAGGAGCATGTCTCATCAAGCTTTGCTAGTAGCAGAGACAATCTCTCTAAACCAATCGGGCGCCTTGTATCTTGTCTGCGACCCTCAAGGCGCTGCCAACCGCGGAGTGCCTTTCTGACTAAGAAGGAACCCGTCGGGTCCCGTGTGCCGTGGAGCTGTGCCATGAATGATATGGCCGCCCTATGTCTGTTGGCAGTTGCAGCTGATCGGCCTTCCTTATGAAGCGCCACTAAGAACCCCAGGAAGGATTCGTACTGCCCCCAGTTATGTCTCCCTGCCGGCCCTAAAAAGGCGCAGTATGAACGAAACGCTCCCTCATAGGCTTTCCTCGTCCTGGGCGCTAAGCTGGCTGCCACGAGGTCCTGTAATCCGGGGCACCGATCAGCCATAGTGCTTCAGGGAACGGTGCCGCCACTAGATCCGCTGTAGGTAGATAGCCCCTGAAAGCCTGCATGTGTGAACGAGAGAGTGCATCAGCTGCATTATTCAGTACACCCGGCACATGTTTTGCCCTGAACTGTACATTCAATCTCATGCAACGTAATACAATCTCTTTCAACAGCCTCAAGATCCACTTGCAACGTGCTGCCTGTTGATTAATGCACTCGACCACTGTCATGTTGTCAGACCAAAACACTACTGAGCGGTCTCTAAACTCTTCTGGCCATGCCAACAGAGCCACCCAAATGGGAAATAGCTCCAAGAACCCAATGTTAACTGTCAGGCCACTGGAGTGCCACCACGCCAGCCATAATTGTGCCGACCATCGGTTACCAAAGATTGCGCCAAATCCCACGCTCCCAGCTGAGTCGGTCCATAAACCCAGTTCATCAGACGATGCTGGGGTTTGTTCCACGCCACCCGACCGTTGAAGTCCGCCAGAAATGCCAACCAAATGCGCATATCCTGGCGAACCTCTGCCGACAGTCTCGTGCGGTGGTGTCCCTCCTTAAGGCCGGCCATAGCCTGTGCAATGGAACGTGAGAAGGGGCGAGCCATCGGTATTACTCTTAATGCAAAGTTAAGCTGGCCCACTGTTTGTTGTAACTGGTGCAGAGTCACCTTCTCTTTACCCAGGCATTGTAGTAAGGAAGCCCGGAACTTGGCCACCTTCTCCATTGGCAGACGGAAGCATCCCTCCACAGAATCGAGCTCAATTCCCAGAAACTCCAGTGAAGTAGATGGCCCCACTGTCTTACCTGGTGCCAATGGGACCCCAAACTCCTGCATGAGAATGCAGAAGTCCTGCAGTGCTTGTGCACATTTCGTAGCGCCTGCCGGCCCTAAGAACAGGAAGTCGTCTACATAGTGCATCACCTGTCTATGCCCTGTGGCCTCGGTGAACACCCATTCCAAAAAACAGCTGAACATTTCAAAATAAGCACAAGATATCGAACAGCCCATGGGCATGCATTTATCCATGTAATACTTCCCTTGGAACGTAAACCCCAGCAAGCGCTGGTCCCGCGGGTGTACCGGGAGCAACCTGAATTCTGATTCGATGTCTGATTTTGCCATCAGAGCACCGGGGCCCAGGTCATTCAATAGGTCGACGGCATCGTCGAACGATCCGTATCGAACTGAACAGACTTCCGAGTCAATGGCTTCATTCACCGAGGCCCCCCTCGGGGCCGACAGATTGTGAATGAGTCTATACTCCCCTGGGTCTTTCTTCGGCACCACTCCTAGGGGTGAACATACGAAATCCGCCACTGGCGAGCATGGAAAAGGTCATGCTACCCGTCCCAAGTTGACCTCTTTGGTAATTTTCTTGGCCGCTACTGCTAGGTTGTGTTGAACAGATAGCTGATTTTTACAAGAGGGGCTTCCCCGAAAATTCCCCACCGGGATGTTGAAGCCATATAGGAAACCATTCCTCAAAATCCCAGCGCATACATGATCAGGGTATTTGTTCAGCCAGGGAGTCAAAGCCATGATATCGATGGGTGAAGATGATTGCTTCCTAAGCATCACATCAATCCTGCTTGGATCCCCCTTTCCTCCCGAACTACCGCTCTTGGACCTACAGCTACTTTCTGGGTGTGAGGAGTTCCCACAGCCCGCACAAGCATGCCGGAACCTACATGTTCCCTGGGGCCTGTTAAAGTTACCTCTGTTGAAACCCCAACAAACCCCACGCTTGCCCCCATTCCCGCCGATCTTGGGCTGGGATTCCCCACCGGCGCTCGCTCGAAAGGGCTGTGCCGGTCTATGCTGAACTGTCCGAGACCCGCTCCCGCCTGGCGAGGACGTACCCGCCGAACCAGGCAAGAGCTGTTTGTGCCATGACACCGTGTCGAGACAATCCCACGTCAAAGTCACATCAAACTCTTTAGCTTTTCAAAAGTTAACATCGTAACCCTTCCATTCATTCCCCCCCGTACATTGAATAAAAATCCATGATCCTGTTCTGGTAACATGATAGATCGGTCAACACTTCGTGTTTCCGTTCCCCCATTACTGCTGTAAATATAGAAAAGGCCTTCACCCAGTTCGCTATGGTCTCGTCGACCCTAAATTCCGCCATCTTGGCCCGACATACGCTGGGGTGCCATAAATCTTTCTGGGTCTTTACGTACTCTATCTCACGATGGTCGGTCAACAGTGAAAACATATTAATATATTTGTCCCCCCATATCATTTCCTTCGTGGTCGCCGGGATGTGCTGGGCCAACCTTTCCCGCCTCGAAGGCACTGAACTCTCCCCCACCATTGGCAATGGGCTCTTACCGGGTTCAACCGCCGTGTTCGCTGTCTTTTCTCGGCCATCCGCCGTCACTCCCGGTGCCACCTGTGGGGGAATATAAGAAACATTTGCCGTCCCGGCTTCCCTTGACTGCCGTAACTGCTCAATTATGATTCTGGCTTCTTCGGCCGGATCCCCCGCAGCCACTGCCCCCCCTGTTTTCTTCTTCAGCCAGGGTAACACTGCCGCTAACTGAAGGGCCAGTTCTGGGGGCATCTGATTATCCTCAACCGGGGTTATCACAACGGGGATTGGTAAACCCACATCTGGACCTGGTACCGGGCTGTCTACCGGCGCTACTGGGCCAGCCGGGGGCCCCTCCGGGACTGGGCCCTCCCCGGAACCCGCCCTCTTCTTACTACGCTTCCCCCTACCCTCTGGGGCGACGCCAGGCAAGGCCGGTCCTATCACTTTCTTAGGCCGCCCCCCGAGGTTGTTCTGGGCTGCTATATGTTTCTTAACCTCTGCCAAGCCCCGACCGATCGAATCCACTTTACCCAGTTTTCGGTCCATTACCGCCATTCGGTTTACCAAGGTGCGTAGCATTTTTTCCATCTCGGAGCTCTTTCCCACCTTTTTGCCAGACATGCCTTCGGTTACTCCGTCCGACTTGATCAACAAGGTCCTAGATCCTCCGCACGCCTGACACAGAAAGAGAAACAACAAAGATTACAAGTTCTCAAAATTGCTGCTTGTTCCGTCGAGGGCTCACGAGCAACGGGTGGTGCAGCCTTCCAAGCACTGGAACAAGAGGCCGCTTCATTGGATTCCCGCTCTATTTATCCGTCTGCGGGAGGGCGGGGGCCCTCCTCGGGTACGCCCCTTGGGCGCGGTCTTCCGGGTGGGTGTCTAGGACAACCCCTTTTGGGCCGGAAGGGCGTGCTCCGGCCACGCCGCTTTGGGCATACCAGCCGAACCACGCCCCCTGCCCAAAATGGTTTCCCGGGGGGATCGGGGCACCCATCCATACGTTCGGGGGGATCAAGTGGTCTTCCCTTTCCATTCTCACTCACTTGCATTTACCCTTAATCACACTCATACTTACTTACATTCCAACACAGGTTTACAAATGCTTTGTACCTTGCTTGCATCACTTTTGTAATACAAACCTGGTGCAAAGTGTGATGGGCGAGATTTATAATCCAACACAAATCCTGATTTGCTGTGGATAGTATCCCATTGTAACTCACAATTGCGCTATGCAATGCTTTACGTTATTTTGGGTCAAGTGGGCGTTCCATGGGTGCTCCATGCGAATTCCTATGCAATCACCCATGGGTTTTGGTGCACATCTCTATCTACAAACAGGACAGGGAAACCTTTGTGCAAAAATCTTAAGACTCCTCGATGTAGGCAGAATCTTTCAATTTCTCCTTGTTTTTCCAGCTTTGCATGTGTGCTGTATTTTACAACACACTTAGACACTGGGGAAAAAACCTTGAAGCATAGTTTTTGTACTTGAAGGTTTCCCTTGCAGGACAATATCTATGCTTCAGAGAACACACACATTCTTGCACTATGGCCAGTAGCGGTCAGTGGTGGGAGTGCTGCCTGGCGGTGACCTGGGCCCGGGGAGGGGCAGGGTAGGGGGTAGTAAACTACGGAATATGGCCAATTACGGGTAAGTAAACATATAAATAAAAAAACTAATTTTGTTGTGCGCACTGCATCGCATTTGGCGATGCAGTGCGAGCAGCGAAATTCGTTTTCTTTATTTTTATGTTTACTTACCTTTATTTGGCCATATTACGTAGTTTACTACCCCCTACCCTGCTCCTCCCCACCCCACGTCACCGCCCAGCAGCATTCCCACCATCAACCGCTACTGACTATGGCGCAGGGGCGTGTACGTTGGGATGTGGCTGCCAAAAGTGCAAATCGCACAGGGAGAGAAATAATGTGCCATATCTGTTTGTTAGATGCATAGCAGTGCAGCAACTTTGGTGCAGCATTGCTTTGCATCAAAGAATAGTAACAATGTACCTCAATCTTACTCACTACCTGTCACTGACTCTCACTCACTTTCATTCACACACACATTCTTACACATAGACACATGTTCGCACATGCACATGTTGTCTCTCACATAAACAAATTCTAACCTGCAGCACGAACACAACATACATTTAAACACATTTTTACTTACCACCACTCTCACCAAAAGTCCCAATCAGCTAAGAGTGAAACATTTTTTATTTCACTAATAGTGACTAACAGGATATTATTAACTATTATTACAAAAAAGACGGGATGAAAATAAGGAATGGCAGCTTCCACTGTGCTCTTTATATTAATGTTGCCACCTCTGAGACCACAGGTCAAAAAAGCTGGGCCAGGGACCACCAGGGATAAGCCAGGGGTCGCCACTATGACCTCTGGTGACCCATAAATGATGTCCATTTGTAGTCCATATATAGTCTAGTGCTAAGACTGGCCATCCAGCCCTGTGTCTGATTCTCACTGTTTTTCCCTGGTAGTGTAGTTTGCTTTCTGCCTGGAGTGGACAAATGGTACAATCCTCCCACCCATGAGGCCAAAAAGCCCATGAAACTTTGAGGCCAAAAACAAAAAAGATATAGAGGCCAATTTTGCCATCAAGGGATTTGTTGGGTCCCAGATAGTTATGTGTTCACCCAGGCACCGAGGAAAAAGTGAAAAAAAGTAATAAGGTGGGACCTGGACCATCTAGGTTTTGAGCCACACCCCCTGACAACACACAATACGGAATCCCCCAGGCATAGTTATGTCTCTTTCATGGGAGATGGCTGCAGTATTTAGATCCTGGAGGTGGTCATCGCCTCACAACCCTACAAACCCTGGCCTTTTCTAAAAACTACAGGGTGGAGTGGCTTGCTTGGATCCAAGTAAATTTGCATTTTCATCCCAAAAATGTCAATGCATTTGAATTGATAGCTTTTATTTGTTCACCCAAATGTTTTTAAACACTAATGTTAATACATTTTAGATGACACCAGAGAGATTATAGTGGGCATTGAACGGTTGAAGTACTGAAGTCTTCTTTTGTAGGTTTGGCTATGTGGCGGAGTGACACTGTCCTGCTGTAATTCTTTTTGAGGAAGTATTTGTGGCATATTTTTACTGTCTTTAAATTGGAAATGTGTTCCTATTTTTTAACTTTTGTTAAGTTTAACTTGATAGGTTACTTGGATTTTTTTGCACCATTTGTCCTAAAGAACCAGCTGTATGACCATTTTTGCATGTGCAAACGGGTTTGCGAACCTGTTTGTACATGCAAAAAGAGCATGGGGTATGTACTAACCCTTTTTGCGAGTCGCATTTTTTTCAGACTCCCAAAATAGGGTTTCGGGAGTCGCTATTAGGAAGGGGCGTTCCCTTCTTAATAGCAAGCACAACCCTTTGTAAGAATGTTTTGTGTCCGCAATTGCGGGCGCAAAACACTTCCAAAAAACCACCCTCTTCAAGAGGGTGAAAATAGGATTGCAAAAGAGAAGGGGTCCCCAGGGGAGCCCTTCCCCTTTGCAAACGCAGGGGAAATTATTTTTTAAGTGCAGGCAGTGGTCCCAGAGACCACTGCCTGTCCTTAAAAAATAAAATAAAAACGTTTAATATAAAAAAAATCACCAGTTTTCCTTTAAGGAAAACAGGCTGCATTAAAAAAAACTGCTTTATTTAAAAGCAGTCCCAGACATGGTGGTCTGCTGAGCCCAGCAGGCCAGCATGCCTGGGGGGTTCTGCCATTCCCAATGGGGTCGCAAATTGCGAGAGGCTCATTAATATTCAGGACAAATTTTAATATTTCAAATATTTAGTAACAAAGAAAGTGGGGACACAGTCCTGCATCCAGCAATGTGTACATATAACAAACCAAAACAAAACAAAAGGCTCAGGCCGAACTGAATGCTTGTGCATAATACTATATTTTAAGCAAGCATAGACGTAAGGAGACACCGTTACACATGAGCAATGATATGTAAAACCGTGTTTTCCGTATCAAAACAGTCAACGGCGTTTTGATCCCATGAAAGCATTGTGGATCATCATCAGGACATTACATTACATTTCTGATTGAATGCCATTGGCTAGATTTATGAATAAGGGGATGTAAAGAGAATGGGCTAGCCAGCGCGTCGATCCAGTGAGGAAGTAGCAACTGTGAGGAGTTGCAAGCAGGATTACTGATATCCGATAGGTGTGAGGCAACTGGAGTGGGTTGCCTGCTTAAAATGGCGGTTTTAAAGAACCGTGGGTTGTGCTAAGCATAACAATGGAAGTGCCTTAATGTGGACTGCTGTGGTGTGTCCAAGCGGAAGGCAATACAATAAAAGGGTTCGCTGAAGGTGAGTCCCTTAGAATTTGGGCAACTGCAATGGGTTGCCTGCTGAAAAAATGTTCGATGAACTATAGGTGGTGCAGGGCATATCGATGAAAATGCCTCAGTGTGGGCCGCGGCGGAGTGTCCGAGTGGGAGCCACCTGCTGAACCTTTCTTCAAGTATTGACTCCTGTGATACTCCGGAATTCAACTTCAGGACTTTTGATGAGTGTGAACCCATACCAACTAAGTGGTTCACTTCGTTAAAACGTTTTGAAGTAATTTGTAAACAAAACCTGTGACCTGAAGCCCTGCAGGAGTTCCAATGACACTTGATGTTCAAAGGTATCGAAGGCCACTGAGAGATCCAGCATAATCAATGCCACCAGAACTCCTTTGTGCATATGCATTCTTAGATCATCTACTATGGCTGTTAACATATTCTCCATACTATGACTGGCACAGAAACTAGCTTGCATAGAATGTAGTAGCTCTTGGGATTTTACAAATATGCATAACCGGTTGAACATTTCCTGCTCAAATAGTTTTACTATAAATGAGATTTGGGAAAGTGGTCCAAAATTGCCTACCTGATCTAGGTCTAGAGCCAGTTCCTTTAATGGACAAATTGATGCTATTGTTTAGCCATCTGGGAAATAACCAATCTCTAATCAGGAGTTTGTGATAGCCTTGGCATATGGATGTTCACTAATCAGCAATTCTTTATATAAATTAGCAGGTATCACATTTGCTCCTGATCATGTTGAATTGCTATTACTTATTAGGGTCTTGCACCACAAGCTTTTTGGTGGGCCTAACATATGTGATAGGTATGGAACAAAACTGTAAGTATGTGAAGACCACTTTGAAATTGCAGTGATATTACATGGTCCACGTTTTGACTGGTACCTGTCCAGTATAATAGACCCACTCATGTTTGTGGTGTACATTTTTAATTGAAACAAGTTTGGAAACACTGGGTGCTGATACTTTTGTGAATTCCATCAGATTTCAGAACTTTCTCATTCAGAATCTTGATGAAAATAAATTATATTGGCCAGAGTTTGATGCTTGCAGGGCATTTTCTGTACAATAAATAGGCGGGATCTATGTAAACCACACCACAATGGACTAGACTTTAGCAAAAAAAGAAAGTTATGAAGGATATGCCTCAATGTTCACACATCCCAGGCTTTATACAAATTTATGTTAATCATTGTACATAAAAATAAAAGCGCAGAGTTAGTATTCGTGCTCTCCTGGTATAGACACCATGCCATCTGGGGTGCAATAGCAGAACCAGAGCAACCCCCCGTTCGGCAGATAAATAATCAAAGAGATACCAAAGCACACAAAGAAGTCCAAAATTGAAAAAATTTGGTCATTGAAGAAGAATGGTCAGATTGTGTTTCGTCATAGAGACTTTTTCAAGGCTGAAGTGTATGAAAATGCCAGTATTTTAAGTAAGCGTGTGACAACAATGTGGTACTCCACCATGTACTGTCCTTCATTGGCAGACTAATTTACTATCGGCAATAGAATAAGTAAGGTTCTGATACTTCTTAAAGGCTTATCAAGGCTATGCAAATACATTTCCCTCTCCCACATACGACTTTGTACATGCTACACTGACAGACTACAGATTGCAACGTACACAAACACATGAAGCTTCTTTGTTCGCTATGGCTCTACAGCAGGCGTCCTTACTTACCATCTTCTTAATTTGATACTTAATCCAATTTCAAATGTGCTTGTTTGACACAACGTCCGTTATCTTGACTATGAAGGATACCATATGTGGAAGTCACACATTGTTTTAGATGTTGGCCATCCAGAGACAGCCCCTGTAGATAACGTGATACAAAAAGATAACTTCAGGGAAGTAACAACACCAAAATGTTCTGGAAAATTATCGTAGGTGAATATAGTGCTCTGGTCTAAGTAGTTGGGAAGTTTAAAGGTGTATAGAAACACACAACAAACACTTTCAATATAGGTTGCACAATCCATTGATTTGGAAATGTGTTTTTAGTACTTATGGCAGTATCAGACCTCCTCTTACTACACAGTAAGGACTGTCCTAGCCCGTGTGCTGCTAGAGGAAAAAATGGGCTGAACCATTCCCAACTACAGTACAGCAATACTTAACCCAGTTGAGGAAGAACGAAAGTAAAAGTCAATTAGCATGTAGATTAGTCAGCACCATGGACACATGACAAATTAGTGACCTATTGTTGTGTGTGCTATTATAGAAGTGGCAATATGCCTATGAGTCTCTTATACTTTGTCTTTTCTGTGTGTAAAGGCTGTGTGATTTTCAGTACTTTAGTTTAGTATCTCATCTTTCTGTAGAACTGATATTTCTGCATGATAACAAGCATCCCAGTTAGCTTGAGTCATATCAATATCTTTGACTGGGATGAGGGTCAGAAAAGTTTCAGCACTCCGTCCATCATCTTCTTGTGTTTGTTTGCTTTGTTTGCCCTAAGGTGGCAGGTTAAGCCCAGACCTGGATCCCTTGCTCTTTTTGCCACTGGATTCAAGCTAGCCTGACTGATGATGGGTGTTACCTCGAAACCGGTCTCAGAACGCTTGTGTTCGGCCCAGCAAAGACCTGGCTTGGCAGTTTACGCTGGACTATTCCCATGAGGCACAGGGTAAAGACTGATTTTCATGGGTCTGAACTGGGGTGGTGAAGTGATCTAAAGAATAATGATGGATTCAACCCAGATGTGTGACTGGGGGTTAGTGTCTGAAAAGTTTCAGCGCTCCTTCCATCATCTCTTTGTGTTTACTTTTAGAAAGTTGATATTTTCTTACTTTAGTCATTTGGTGCCTACTTCCTGTCTCTGAATACACATCTGGGGTGCATTCCCTCTAGACAGCCACACGCGAAGGGAGCTTAGGTGTGACTCGTCGGCCATCCACATCCTAATGGGCCATTCTGGCCAGGATAGGAGGGAGGAGTTGAAGTTGATACTTACACTTGAATAGGCTGTATCCTGTCCCCAAACAAAATACCTGTAGTGAGTCTAGAGCCAGGGCAGGAACCCTGGTACCCTGTGCCCTTCAAAAGGCCTCTCTTTGAAGTCTCCTCTCACTTCAAAGTTACAACTGGGACATTGGTACTGGAACTCTGACACCCCCAACTCAGTACACTTCTCGACGTGTGAATACTCTGCCGGGAAGAAGGACTGCCATGCTACTGAAAGGACAGTCATTCTGCTGCACTCTGCTGGACTCCTTCTCTGCTGTGCTGACCTGCTGCCTGCTGCCCTTGTTGCCTGGGAGTTGGAGAAATGCAGGACTTGACCTGCATCTCTCCAACCCTGAACCAAAGTGACTCCAATGGCTTGCTGCCTTGCCACTTATTTGTAGTCTCTGTTAAATCAAAGACTTCAAACCACCCACCTACAGCACCTGGACTATGCCATCTAAGAACCATGCCCTGCCAAGTAGTGACAATTTAGCTCTGGGCCCTTGCAAGTGGGTATTTGTTGTATTTATTCCTGCTGCTCAGCCTAGAATGTTTGGTGTGAGAGCTGGTTAGAATGTTGAGTGTGTAAGTGTAGTACAAGGAAATTACTGCAATGAGATTCCAGTTGAGATAGGAAAAAGCTTTATTGAAGAATGCTGACTGAACGTCCACCTCGCCAGCTGACCGGACTTCAACTATAAAGTCTGGAATGCAACTTGACTGAGGTCAGACATTGGAATTGAGAATACATTCTAAAAGAGATTGATTATAACAACATAAAGAAAGGGCTATATGAGATGCCATATTAATGGAAGATAATATTTACAACACATTTCCTTTCCTTCGGATGGTGAAGAGAATAGACTATCAGTAATATAAAATATTACCAAATATAATCATTCAAATAAGCAGGAGGTCGTCAATATCTTAAACTTCTAGTATTGTCATGAGCTGAAACCTCTTGAGAAATAACATTATAAGTATGTGAGACATTACCTTGGTTACCAAACCCATGTGCATTCATATGCTGCGAAGCATCACCATTACCTACCTCCCTCCTAACACTGGTTGTTGTAGGTGATCTTTATTCTTCTTGATCAGACAACATGTAGCCACTGTTATACACAGTTTGATGAGACTTCTCTATATATCTATTTTTCTGAGTATTCTTGTGATACAGAGCAACTCTACGATAGTTCCATTTTTTACCATTATGTAATACCACATAATGTGGATAAACATGTTTTACTAAAAATGGACCTCTAAATATAGAGAGACCTTTAGTCACTCTGCCTGGTTTAACCTTCACCAAATCTACAACTGATATTGAGCATGACACACTGTCTTGACTATGCTGAGAAGAGATGTCAAACGTATAATTCTTTAACAAGGAAGGTGTAAGTTTCGTACCAGGGCTTCTACCAAGCATGAGTTCAAAAGGAGATTTAGTGTCTTGTTTGTGCTCTGTTGTGCGATAAGCCCAAACCATTTTTTGAACAGTCTCATCAGAAATACCCCCAGATGAACAAGTCATCTGAATAACTCCTTTCACTAACCTATTAGCCCTCTCACAAATGCCATTTCCTTGAGGGTTGTACAGTGTTGTGCGATGACGTGTTATTCCACAGTTGGATAAAAAATATTGCATTTTTATGGAAGTAAGTTATGTACTGTTATCCGTTATGAGAATAGAAGGGAAACCTTCTTCCTGAAACACACCTTTAAGAAAGTTAATCATACAATCTGTGGTTATTTCTTTTACAAAATTGACAGTAAGCCACTTTGAATATACATCAATGACAACAATCGCAAAATGATGACTCACTGGTAATTCATCCATGGGTCCAATAACGTCTAAGCATACACTGTTTCAAGGTTGATCAACAGAAGTAGTTAGACTTATGCTTGGAGTAGAAGCAGAAGCTATTTTAAGCCTTTTTTCGCTTTCTTTACAACATACACAATTTTCAACCCAAGATGTTGCCTGTGCATCAATTGAGGGCCTCTAAAAATTTTCTTTTATTCTGCGTTGTGTGAGAGTTTGCCCTAAATGTCCCTTGTGTGCAATTTTGAGTAATTTTGTCCTGAGAGTAAATGGCGGAATATATTTGTCTCCCTTCATTAGAATTGTATTGTTTAAAACAGACAATTCATCCAGATAAGGTTGTACTGAAGGCACAACACAACTTTCACGTCTGATACCCAACTTAACCAGATCTTTAACTTTGTTGTGAACCAAATTGTTTCCCATAGCAGAACACCATTCTTCCTTCGAAAATGTACCATCACCCAGAGCTACAACATCTTAAATGAATGCAACAGCACTCTCTTCTTGATCTCTATAAGCTAAGGCCTCTTTTTCTATGACTGAGAATGACGTTCTGAAATGGTGAGAGGTCGAGAAGCAAAGGCAATTGTTTTCTCACCATCTTTATGTTTCTGCAACAAAACTGCACCCAAACCAATGTTACTCGCATCCACCATTAAGATGGAATGTAATTTGTAATTTGATATCAAAAGGTGTCAAAACCTTCGCCTCAACACATTTCCTTTTCAATGTTATTATAACAATGAGTATTTTCTTCTGACCAGCACAACTTTGCCCCTTTTATTAATAATGCTCTAAGAGGGGCTGTTTCTCCACAAAATGTTTTACACATTTTGCATATAATTCTATCAAACCCATAAAGGATTTGCGCTGATCCTTGTTTGAGAGGCAAGGAGATAACTGTATGGCTGCCTGTTTCTGAATACACATCTGGAGTGCATTCCCTCTAGACAGCCACAAGCAAAGGGAGCTTAGGTGTGACCTGTGGGCCATCAAACATCCTAATGGGCCATTCTGGCCATTCTGGCCAGGATTGGAGGCAGGAGTTGAAGTTGATACTTACACTTGAATAGGCTATATTCTGTCCCCACACAAAATACCTGTAGTGAGTCTAGAGCCAGGGCAGGAAGGGCATGTACCCTGTGCCCTTCAGAAGGTCTCTCTTTGAAGTCTCCTCTCACTTCAAAGTTACAACTGGGACATTAGTACTGGAACTCTGACACCACCAATTCAGTACACGTTTCGACGTGTGGATACTCTGCCGGGAAGAAGTACTGCCATGCTACTGAAAGGACAGTCATTCTGCTGCACTCTGCTGGACTCCTTCTCTGCTGTGCTAATCTGCTGCCTGCTGCCCTTGTTGCCTGGGAGTTGGAGAAATGCAGGACTTGACCTGCATCTCTCCAACCCTGAACCAAAGTGACTCCAATGGCTTGCTGCCTTGCTACTGATTTGTAGTCTCTGTTAAATCAAAGACTTCAGACCACCCACCTACAGCACCTGGACTATGCCATCTAAGATCCTTGCCCTGCCAAGTAGTGACAATTTCGCCCTGGGCCCTTGCAAGTGGGTATTTGTTGTATTTATTCCTGCTGCTCAGCCTAGAATGTTTGTTGTGAGAGCTGGTTAGAATGTTGAGTGTGTAAGTGTAGTACAAAGAAATTACTGCAATGAGATTCCAGTTGAGATGGGTAAAAGCTTTATTCAAGAATGATGACTGAACGTCCACCTCGCCAGCTGACCAGACTTCAACTATAAAGTCTGGAATGCAACTTGGCTGAGGTCAGACATTGGAATTAAGAATACATTCTAGAAGAGATTGATTATAACATCATAAAGAAAGGGCTACATGAGATGCCATATTAATGGAAGATAATATTTACAACACATTTCCTTTCCTTCCGATGATGAAGAGAATAGGCTATCAGTAATATAAAATATTAACAAATATAATCATTCAAATAAGCAGGAGGTCGTCGATATCTTAAACTTCTAGTATTGTCATGAGCTGAAACATCTTGAGAAATAACATTATAAGTATGTGAGACATTACCTTGGTTACCAAACCCATGTGCATTCATATGCTGCGAAGCATAACCATTACCTACCTCCCTCCTAACACTAGTTGTTGTAGGTGAACTTAATTCTTCTTGATCAGACATCATGTAGCCACTGTTATACACAGTTTGATGAGACTTATCTATAGATCTATTTTTCTGAGTATTCTTGTGATACAGAGCAACACTATGATAGTTCCATTTTTCACCATTATCTAATACCACATAATGTGGATAAACATGTTTTACTAAAAATGGACCTCTAAATTTAGAGAGACCTTCAGTCACTCTGCCTGGTTTAACCTTCACCAAATCTCCAACTGATATTGAACATGACACACTGTCTTGATTATGCTAAGAAGAGATGTCAAATGTATAATTCTTTAACAAGGAAGGGGTAAGTTTTGTACCAGGGCTTCTACCACGCATGAGTTCAAAAGGAGATTTAGTGTCTTGTTTGTGCTCTCTTGTGCGATAAGCCCAAACCATTTTTTGAACAGCCTCATCAGAAATACCCCCAGATGAACAAGTCATTTGAATAATTCCTTTCACTAACCTATGAACCCTCTCACAAATGCCATTTCCTTGAGGGTTGTACAGTGTTGTGCGGATATGTGTTATTCCACAGTTGGATAAAAAATATTGCATTTTTATGGAAGTAAGTTGTGTACTGTTATCCGTAATGAGAATAGAAGGGCAACCTTCTTCCTGAAACACACCTTTAAGAAAGTTAATCATACAATCTCTGGTTATTTCTTTTACAAAATTGACAGTAAGCCACTTTGAATATACATCAATGACAACAATCGCAAAACTATGACTCACTGGTAATTCATACATGGGTCCAATAAAGTTTATGCATACACTGTTTCAAGGTTGATCAACAGAAGTAGTTAGACTTATGCTTGGAGTAGAAGCAGAAGTTATTTTAAGCCTTATTTCGCTTTCTTCACAACATACACAATTTTCAACCCAAGATGTTGCTTGTGCATCAATTGAGGGCCTCTAAAAATTTTCTTTTATTCTGCGTTGTGTGAGAGTTTGCTCTAAATGTCCCTTTTGTGCAATTTTAAGTAATTTTGTCCTGAGAGTGAATGGCGGAATATATTTGTCTCCCTTCATTAGAATTGTATTGTGTAAAACAGACAAGTCATCCAGATAAGGTCGTACTGAAGGCACAACACAACTTTCACGTCTGATACCCAACTTAACCAGATCTTTAACTTTGTTAAGAACCAAATCGTTTCCCATAGCAGAACACCATTCTTCCTTCAAAAATGTACAATCACCCAGAGCTACAACTTCTTGAATGAATGCAACAGCACTCTCTTCTTGATCTCTCTAAGCTAAGGCCTCTTTTTCTATGACTGAGAATGACGTTCTGAAATGGTTAGAGGTCGAGAAGCAAAGGCAATTGTTTTCTCACCATCTTTATGTTTCTGCAACAAAACTGCACCCAAACCAATGTTACTCGCATCCACCATTAAGATGGAATGTAATTTGTAATTTGATATCAAAAGGTGTTAAAACTTTCGCCTCAATGTTATTAAAACAATTAGTGTGTTCTTCTTCCCAGCAGAACTTTGCCCCTTTTTTTAATAATGCTCTAAGAGTGGCCGTTTTCTCCACAAAATGTTTTACAAATTTTGCATATAATTCTATCAAACCCATAAAGGATTAAAGGATTTGAGCTGATCCTTGTCTGAGAGGCAAGGAGCTAACTGTATGGCTTCAAGCTGGGTTTTTTTTGGTCCGACACCATCAGCCGATACCACATAACCTAAGTATTCTATTTCTTGTACTGAAAAGGAACATTTCTCCTTACGTAAAGTTAACCCTGCTTCATCCAATCTTTCACTTACCATGCGTTGAAATACACTTGCGGCAGATATGAGACCAAAGGGCAACCTAGTAAATTGAAAGGTACCCTCAGTGGTGATAAATGCCGTAAGGTGTTTAGACTCAACATGAAGGCATATCTGATGGTATGCACTCTTCAAGTCTAGCTTGGAGAAGAATTTCACACCTTGTAAAGTAGATACTAGTTCACCTATGTTGGGAAGTGGAAAAACATCTGCTACTACATTCTTATTTAGGGACCTCAAATCCACACAGAATCTTATTTTTTAATCTGGTTTTTGGGTAATCACTACCGGAGACACCCAACTTGAAGCTTCAACAGGTTCAATTATACCTCCTTGCAACATCTCATTGATAACATTTTTTCCTTCTTCCCTGACTGCAAGTGGTACTCTTCTTAATTTGTGTTGTACTGGGATGACATTATTTTTAATGTGATCTTATGTTCGTAACCTTGCAACTCACCCAACTCCGCTCTGAAAACATTTTTGGGATTCATTAAAATATCATTAATGGTATACTCATCCACTACCATAACCTGAACAGAAGCTCCTGGATTCACAATTATGTGCAAGTCATATTGATGAATCCACCCTAATATTGCTAGTCCATCTAATGAAACATACATTGTACCCCTAGTAGACCTATACATGAAACAAATTTCACTTTCAAAGTAGCCAATGAGTTCTATGGTTTCTCTTTGATATCCTGTCGGACATATGTCAGTATCTAAAAGTGACTTATTACCCAAAACACTTTTGAACAAGGATTGAGGAATAATTGTCCACCTCGAGCCAGTGTCAACCATAGGGGTAATATGTTGTCCATCAATTATGAAATCCGCTTTAGGTCTATTTTCTCTTTTCTCATCACAAATGTTGATGTCTAGATCATCAACAACTAGAATCTTATTCAAATCTATTTTTAGCTCTATATTATCATTTTCAATAACAGCTACTCTTGCTTTTACCTTCGACATACACATCCTTGAAAAGTGTCCCAAATTACCACATTTTAAACATTCCTTGTTGTTTGCAAAACAGAATTTCGCATCTGATGTGTGTGTATTGCTGCCACACCGCGAAGAAATCTTATTATGTGTCTTACTAATGTACCTTTTCCTTTGAAAACTGTTGCCTTTAGATTTAACCACAGCTATCTCACCACTTTCATTATCATACCACTCTTTTTCAGAAACCTCAGAAACTTGTTGTTGTGAGCTACATTTTTCTAACTCTTTCATACATTTTTCCAATTCTTCCACAACTTTAGCTAAATCTATAGCCAGTTTAAATTGTGGATTTTTGGCTGCCCACAACCTCTCCTGTATTTTTCTATTGTTGCACTGAACAATTAATTGGTCCCGAATTAACTCATTTGAACAAAGTTGCATTTAACTGAAAGTTCACGTAAACATCCTACAAAATCTTCAATTGATTGCTCCGGGCGTTGTTTGTTCTTATAAAACTTATATCTGTTCATGACTAGGTTTTCTTCTTTTGCAAATCTTATTTCTGACCTTGATACAGCTTCTTTAAATTCATTCAAAACTGACTGTCCACTTGGTTGAAGTACTTGAGGAAGATATTTAAACACGCATTGTCCTTCTTTCCCTAAGGCTGTTAAGAGCAAGGTCTTTTTCTTTTTTGAAGAAAAGTCTTGGCCATCTAAGGCTTCAATATAATTGTCAAACATGACAATCCAATCCTCCCAAGCTATTGATGGTGTGCCAGGTTCGCTGAGAAAAGGTGGAGGTAGTGTAACATTGACTTGTTGAGCCATTGTAAATAGTAATGATATACACACCCCAAGTTCACACACTGATGTAATATGATGATAAGATGCTGTGAGTCCTGATTAGAAATGTGGCTACAAATGCACACTATAAGACACTGTGGGCCAGATGTAGGTAATTTCATTTTACTGATTCTAAAATACCGACTCATACCGAATCGGTATTTCAGAATAGGAAAATGAGATGTAGGTAAAAAATCGGTAAAAGTTACCGATTCAGAATCACTCGGTATCTGAAATCGGTATTTACCGATTCGGTAATTCCCGAATCGGTAAATACTGATTCGGTAAAACACATGCATTCCAATGGGCCACACGGCCCATAGGAATGAATGAGTTTTACCGAATCGGAATTCACCTATTCAGAAAATACCGAATCAGTAAATACCGAATCGGAAATTTGAAACTGACAAACATGTGAGCCTGTGAACCAATCAGAAACACCAACCACACCCAAAAACAAAGGTACCGGGGAATCAACCAATCAGAATCAAGCACCCCTCCCCAGTACCTGGTAGTGGCCACACACATGCAGGTGCAGAAACCAACAGGCAGGAGAGCAGGAGGACAGACTGAGGAGCAGGCTTCCCTGAGCTAAGCTGAACAGCACCATGGAGAGTCAGGAGGGACAGAGGGATGCAGCACAGCGCAGAAGAACATTGAAATTCAGCCCTGAAGAACTGCAGGTGCTTGTTGCAGAGATTGTGAAACATTACAGCAAGATTTTTGGGAAACAATCTCTGCATGTTGCAGAGTCAATCAAGCGCACCACCTGGATTTAAATACAGGCAAAGGTAAATGCCATTGGTGTCACCCACCGTGAAATTGACGATTTGAAAAAAGGTGGTATGACTTCGCATAATAACGAAAAAGAAACTAGCTGCCCACAGTAAAGAGCTGCAGCAACAGGGGGAGGTAGAATCCGAGCACCACGACTCACTGACATAGAGGAGCTGGTGGAATCCACCCTTGGGTCTGAATGCATCCATGGCATTGGTGACGCTGACAGCTCCACAAGAGCTGCAAGGAAACAAGGTAAGATGCATGTACATCATCATGAACACATTTTCCTATTCCCCTTCCCCACTCTGTGTGCCCACATCATACTCCAGAACAGGTATAACTAATGGCCAGCAATGCATCATGGGAGACGTAGTCATAGGTAGATACCTCAATGCAGTCAGCATACCACACAGCAAGGGATGCGACACACATGTAGCATAAGCAAATGAGGGACAGGCAAATGTGTGATATTAGTGTGATTTAATCAAGAGACACAGCTGAAGTACTCCACTGACACAATGTCCATGTCTGTCCACAGGAGAGTCATCGCGCAGCACAGCAACTGAAAGGGAGAAAAGGAGAGAGGAAGCTGGTCCCAGCACAGTACATGGAGGGAATGACACAGAGCAGGCAGCCAAGACACCTGAGGACACAATCACACCACAGCCTCTGTCTCCTCTACTGTTTGGGAGTCAGGAGTCAGGAGCAGCTGTCCCCCACACCAACAAGTCCGTCACCTGTGCGGGAAAGGGCAAGGCGGCTGGATGTGCCCCCTCCCCGCATACTAGAGACATCTGAAGAGGAAGAGGATGAGGGTGAAATGGCAAGCAATCCACCAGAGTCAGCCAACGCTGAGCAGCAGCCCACTCCTAGGGCTGTGCGGGCCAGTGTCCGAGGACGAAGGTCACGGGAGAGGGCTGAAGGGCGTAATGGTCAGGGGGTGTTCTGCGGTCTGGAGGCCACCATGGTCAAGGTCCAGCGCCTGCAGGCAAAAGCAATGATGGGAGTTCAGAGGCAGGCACGCAGCACCAACAACAAGCTGGATAACATAGACAAGGGCATAGAAAACATTTCTGAGAGCATGCAGTCGCTGGCAAATGGCATGACAGACATGACCCAGTGCACGACTGTCCTGTGTGACAAGTTGGACAGGGACCACTTGGAGAGGCGCAAGGCTCAAGTGGATGTGCGGCAGCAGACAAAAGCCTTAAACAGATTCGCAACTGCAACCTCCCGGCTGTTCAGACGGTCAGTAGTGATGCAGTATGCTACTGTTCAGTGCTGCACCAATTTATCCTTGGGCATGGGCAGAGTGACCTCTGCCATTGAGCTCATGCTCGCACAACAGACAGCCACTCGTGGCGAAACATGTGTGGCTGACAGTGAGGAATCCACCAGCAGAAGTGGCCCAAGCACTCCTGTACCAGAAATACGCAGGAGCGGCAGGCGTCATGCAACAGAGACAGCCCACACCGAAAACCATGACACACAGCCCCAGCAGTCCCACCCTGTAATCCGTGGACGTAAACATTGACTATGCCTTCCACCCAAAGGAAAGGTTACCGTGGTGCTTACTGTAACCAACTAGTCATGGACATCGATATTTCCTGTGACCATTGTGTGGTATCATACCACTTGCGTAATGAAAATAACCCACGCACATCATGATCTTTGCCTGTCTGTGTCTCATTACTCACTCAGAAATATTGCTGTGTGATCTCGGCCCGTCTCAGTCTCCCATCTGTAGCTGGTGCTCCTACTGTAGCATGGGGCTCTGCCTGTTCAGTGTCATTGTAAATGTCCTCATGATGTGTGATCTCCACCTCTGTGCCTTCCTTGGTGGCGAGATTGTGTAACATGGCACAGGTAGCTATGATTTTGCAGCACAGGATTGGAGTGCACTGGCGTGCCCCTCCACTCATGTGGAGGCAGCGAAACCTGCTCTTCGGGAGCCTGAATGTGCGCTCCACAACGTTGCGTGTGGATCTGTGAGCCACATTGTACCACCTTTCACTCCTAGTAGATGGGTTGAGGTAGGGGGTGAGCACAAAGGACCGCAGGGCATATGCACTGTCGCCTAGGCGGGAGAAGATTGACATTAGTTGCATGTACATGATACATTAATCTACTCTTTGTGTCAGGGTGTGTCAATTTCATTTACCTGTTAGGAAGTTGGGAAAAGGTGTCCCTACTGTGGTTGGGAACACACTTGTTGTTTTTGGGTACCCCTCACACACCAACAGGCCCCTTGGTGTCATGCTTCATCATTGGGGTCCTCGCATCCCTCTACGGGATGCGGCGTGCTGCGACCGACGGTTACGTCGGAGCACTGATTTGACTATGTGTGATGTTAGTGAGGGAGAGTGTAAGTGAGTGTTGTGGTGGGGTTTAAATAGTGGGTGAGATTAAAAAGTGCCTGGCTCGTGGGGTAGCAAAAAAACTTTAATTGGCCCCCGGGCTGGTACTATTAAAAAGGATGGAGGTATAGGCTTGACCTATGTGCGCCACCTCCTATGTGTGTGTTAACATGTTTCGATTCAAAAACATCTTCTTCAGGACTGGGGTACACAAATCCTCACCTTACGCACGTTTTTCTATTTCCGCTTTTTTTATTACTAAAAAAGGGAAATTTACGAGTGCAGGTATGTCAATGTACCTACTGAACAACCGCTATTTAGCTGACCTGGAAGGAAAAGGACAAAACATTTTTTTCAGGTGGTCCATCCCTTGAGACACCATAGGTATGCTTACCCGTGGATATAGTCACAAAAAGGTGCGGTTTAAAAATTGTTCTCTAGACACGTTTGTGTCATTCTACACATGATGAACGTGCCTATGGTGAAAAAAATAATTTGATTTAAAATAAACACATACTAGACAGACACACATGTAACATAAAACACACACTCTAATGATCATGGTATAACCGTGTTGTAGTCAGCCCATGTGGTACTTGTTAAATCTTAAAATTATTGTGAATATTAAGAAGGTTAAGCTAAGCTCACAGTGGGCATAACATACTGTTTTGTTTTGAGTTTGTTACTCCATGAGTCCGTGATAACGTATGGGTTACTCGTGCTTCCTTGCTGCCTGTTAGGAAAAAATGCGCATACTTCTATTTATCATGCTACTTACATTTTGGTAGAGGTGGTAAGTTCTTTCATTTTGCACTTCTTTTACTCACGAGTCTATCAGGAGAATCCTTCTTCGCTGCCCCTTACGCCGGCTCGGTTGGTTGTGCCGGTGTGTCTGAGCGCGGGGCCCTATATATACTCTATCCTTGTCACGCCCTTGATTAAGTTATTGGTAGAGTTTCTAACCGGGATCACCATATTTGGTTTGCCGGTATCTAGCCCTTAATTAGTTAATTCGTAAGGTTTGTAACCGGGGATACCCATATTTGGATCGCCGGTAATTGGCTTTGCCTTTCGCTTCTCTGTTAATCCGCGCATGCACGATAGGTAGTTGTCCATGGTTTGCGCATGCACGCTAGGCTATCGGGACCTCATGTCCATAGCGCATGCCTGAAAAGAGGTTTCTACTCGTTTGGAGACTTATCCTCAAGGGCTCAGGTTCGCGCCTGCATTGAGCCGATTGACTGTTTTTATTTTGTTAATCATTAATTATATTTAAACATGTTGAGGTGACGCAAGGATATAGCGAACACTTCTGAGGTTCGGATATTAGTGTAAAAAGTCAATTTAGGAGGGGAATGAGAGTTGTTCAGAATTTGGCACATTTTAAGTTTTTACTTGAAGAATGTTCATATGGAATATTCATTCAAACATTAAAGCGAGACAGAGTTTTTCTTGTGTATAGCGGGAGGAAGACTCTTAATTCAGGATCTATTTTTCTTTCTTTTAAGGTTTTAGTTGGCCCCAGGGAATGGCATCGTTCAAACCAGATATGTGGGTACCTGAGCAGAAAACCCAACGTTGCTCTTTTTCAAAGAGTCCTTGTTCTGTAGGTAACTGCTCAATCACAGTCCAGTAAATGTCATTGACACAATGTTCCTTCTCAAGGAAATGTGCCGCCATTTTTGTTGTACTCTTTTTGCAGCGGATATTGCTCTTGTGCTCACTGAGTCGTGTCTTCACTGCTCTGGTGGTCATGCCAATATATTCCAAATTGCAGGGGCACACAATCATATAAATAACATTTTTACTGTTGCAATTTGTCATTTATCGTTGGTCCCACTTCGTGCCGTTGGCGAAGGTCAATTGCTTACTCTTTTTGGTTAGGTGGCAGCTAGCACTGTTCCCACAAGGGAAATGTCCCTGTATTCCTTGTATTGGGAGTTGATGTTGAGGGGTGGGTTTTGGGCGTGTGTGCACTAGGATGTCCCTGAGGTTTTTCCCACGTCTATGGGAAAACATTGGTTTTTCAATCTCCAATGCCCCACTTGTCAAAATGCGCCAATGTTTGTTCACTATTTTCAACACCTCATTTGACTGAGGGCTATATGTAGTGACACAAATTGGTCTGGTTTGTTTAGAGACTGGTTCAGTTTTGTCCTCCAGGAGGGCGTCTCTGTTATTGTTCCTGGCCCTTTTCATGGCAGCATTGATTATTCTGTCTGTGTAATGTCTAACTTGTAGCTTGGTTTTGAGATCTTGGGCCTGTGATTTGTAGTTATCCACTTGGGTGCAGTTTCTCCTGAGTCGCAGAAATTGGCCATATGGAAGGTTCATCCTGAGGTGACGTGGATGGAAGCTGTCGTATCTGAGTAGGCAGTTCCTTGCTGTTGGTTTGAAATGTGTGGTGGTTTCTAATTTTCCCTCTTGGTGGTAAATATTCAGATCCAGAAAAACTAGTGTTTCATTTGAAACTGTATGCGTGAATTTGAGGAAGCGGTCTTGAGTGTTTAGCCATTCCATGAAGTGGATGACCGTCTCGTGGTTCCCCTGCCATATCACAAAGATATTGTCAATGTATCTTTTCCACGTTTGTATGTGTTGTCTGTAGGGTTTGTCAGGGCTGAGAATTTTGTTAGATTCCAAATGATGTACATATAGTCCAGCTAAGCTCGGCGCAAATGTGCTCCCCATGCTAGTGCCATGGTTCTGTAAATAAATGGTCTTATCAAATTCAAAGAAGTTTTTTGTCAAGGCTAAAGCAATACATTCCGTCACTACTCCTCTTGGAGTTTGGTATCGCCAGTTTGTGCTATACAATACTTCTTCAATTATAGCCAGAGTTTCATCATGAGGGAGGCTTGTATATAAGCTCTCAACGTCCAAGCTGAGCAGGAGTTGGTTCTCAGGGTTAAAGGTGAGGTCTTTTAGCATTTGTAGAACTGCTTTTGTGTCCTTCAGATATGTATCTGTTGCTTGGATAAGGGGGCGCAGGAAAGCATCAGAGAATTTAGAGAGGGGTTCTACGATGGAACCTATACCAGAGACGATGGGTCTCCCTGGTGGATTGTCCAGATTTTTCTGGATTTTCTGGATACAGTAGAAGTATGGTATTCGTGGATTTTTTTGAATCAAGAATTCAGACTCTTTTTTTGAGAGCCAGTTGTGTGCCAGACCTTCCTCCACCATCCCTCCTATGGTTATCCTCAGGGATTCGGTCGGGTCGTCAGGCAATACAGTGTAATTTCATCTATCTGACAATAGTCTTAGACACTCCTGGTTGTATGCTGTTGTGGTTTGTATGACCGTAGCTCCGCCTTTGTCGGTGGGTTTGATGGTGATATCATGGTTACTGGTCAATTCTCGAATGGTCGCTTGTTCCACCTTGCTTGTGTTGTTGAAAACTGTGCGCTCCGAAGATTTTAATTGTTTGAGATCTGTCATGACTGCCTTCTCGAAGGTCAGAACCTCTATGGGTAGTAGGGCATCTGGTGGTGTGAAGGTCGACTTAGGCCTCAAGCCTGTGTCCGTCACTGGGACACTCTCTTTATCCTTGAAAAAAACTTGTAACTTAATCTTTCTCAAGAATTCCTGCATTTCTGTGTGGAGTTTGAATGAGTCCAACTTATTCGTTGGGAGGAAACTCAGGCCTTTGTTTAGTACATCCTTCTGGGTGGGTGTAAGTTCCCATGGAGTGACGTTTACCACTAGGTCCCCCTGCGGCTGGTTGATTGGTTGCTCTGCAGGGCTCCTGTCATGCTTCTTGTGTTCACTCTGGGGTCTCCCTGGTTGGGATCTTGCCACATCACGGTGTTGCCTTTTCTGTTCCATCCCCTGTTTGTTCCTAGGCGGGAGCCTAAAAAAGGCTGGTTGTTGTAAAAGCTCGGGTCGAACTCAGAGCTCCATGGTTGATACATGGGTCCTGTTGGTCCTTGTCCAAAGTTGAAAGGTGTGAACGGTGTTGGACCTGTGAAGTGTGGAAAGTATGGTTGCGGTTGGTACCCTCGCCATCCTCTTTGTCTCGGATATGATTGTCCTTGACGTCTCTGGTAGCCCCTCTGTCGTTGGTTGCTGCGGGTACTGGAAACAGAGGAACCGCTGTCGGATCCATTAATTTCATTGTCATTGTTCACATTACCTGAGGTGTAATCATCCTTAGTATAAGGATATGCTGTCTCGGGAGTGAAACGGTCCTTATCCTTGCCCAATTTTTTAAATTTGCTTTGTTTCAGTGTGGCTTCAAAGTCAGCCATTTCATGGTTAAGTTCATCCAGCCTCCTTTTGATTTCTGCAGGTTTTATATAGGAGGCTGGATGAACTTAACCAGCAAAAAATTGGGCAAGGATAAGGACCGTTTCACTCCCGTCAAGGACAATCATATCCGAGACAAAGAGGATGGCGAGGGTACCAACCACAACCATACTTTCCACACTTCACAGGTCCAACACCATTCACACCTTTCAACTTTGGACAAGGACCAATAGGACCCATGTATCAACCATGGAGCTCTGAGTTCGACCCAAGCTTTTACAACAACCAGCCTTTTTTAGGCACCCACCAAGGAACAAACAGGGGACGGAACAGAAAAGGCAACACCGTGATGTGGCAATATCCCAACCAGGGAGACCCCAGAGTGAACACGAGAAGCATGACGGGACCCCTGCAGAGCAACCAATCAACCAGCCGCAGGGGGACCTAGTAGTAAACATCACTCCATGGGAACTTACACCCACCCAGAAGGATGTACTAAACAAAGGCCTGAGTTTCGTCCCAACGAATAAGTTGGACTCATTCAAACTCCACACAGAAATGCAGGAATTCTTGAGAAAGATTAAGTTACAAGTTTTTTTCAAGGATAAAGAGAGTATCCCAGTGACGGACACAGGCTCGAGACCTAAGTCGACCTTCACACCACCAGACGCCCTACTACCCATAGAGGTTCTGACCTTCGAGAAGGCAGTCATGACAGATCTCAAAAAACTTAAAATCTCCGGAGCGCACAGTTTTCCAGAACACAAGCAAGGTGGAACAAGTGCCCAGTCGGTAATTGACCAGTAACCATGATATCACCATCAAACCCGCCAACAAAGGCGGAGCTACAGTCATACAAACCACAACAGCATACAACCAGGAGTGTCTAAGACTATTGTCAGATAGACGAAATTACACGGTATTGCCTGACGACCCGACCGAATCCCTGAGGATAACCATAGGAGGGATGGTGGAGGAAGGTCTGGCACACAACAGGCTCTCTAAAAAAGAGTCTGAATTCTTGATTCAAAAAAATCCACAAATACCATACTTCTACTGCATCCCGAAAATCCACAAAAATCTGGAGAATCCACCAGGGAGACCCATCGTCTCTGTTATAGGTTCCATCCTAGAACCCCTTTCTAAATTCTCTGATGCTTTCCTGCGCCCCCTTATCCAAGCAACGGATACATATCTGAAGGACACAAAAGCAGTTCTACAAATGCTAAAAGACCTCACCTTTAACCCTGAGTACCAACTCTTGCTCAGTTTGGAAGTTGAGAGCTTATATACAAGCCTCCCTCATGATGAAACTCTGGCAATAATTGAAGAAGTATTGTATAGCACGAACTGGCGATACCAAACTCCAAGAGGAGTAGTGATGGAATGTATTGCTTTAGCCTTGACAAACAACTTCTTTGAATTTGATAAGACCATTTATTTACAGAGCCATGGCACTAGCACGGGGAGCGCATTTGCGCCGAGCTTAGCTGGACTATATGTACATCATTTGGAATCTAACAAAATTCTCAGCCCTGACAACCCCTACAGACAACACATACAAACGTGGAGAAGATACATTGACGATATCTTTGTGATCTGGCAGGGGGACCACGAGAGGGTCATCCATGTAAATGTAAATGTATAGGCATTTATATAGCGCACTACTTACCCGTAGGGTCCCAAGGCGCTTCGACCGCTGCGAAACCCTTCCTGGCTTCCCTGAGAGATGGTCCCTTAATGGGTATCTCCAGGGTGAGACCAGGCATCCCCGGCAGTCTGGTGGGGCCGTTAGTGAAGATGAGGCAAGCTAATGCCCAGAGTTGCTGAGTGTGATCGCTGATCAGAGTGGGCACCGAGGCGAGAGAATTATCGAGTCCGCTGACCCTGGTCCCGAAACTTGCCGCGCCGGGAATCGAACCCTGGTCCCGGGCCGTCCTCTGCTCTCGGGTCTGCCGCCTCTAACCAGTGAGCTACACTACTTCATGGATTGGCTAAACACTCAAGACCGCTTCTTCAAATTCACGCATTCAGTTTCAAATGAAACACTAGTTTTTCTGGATCTGAATATTTACCACCAAGAGGGAAAATTAGAAACCACCACACATTTCAAACCAACAGCAAGGAACTGCCTACTCAGATACGACAGCTTCCATCCACGTCACCTCAGGATGAACCTTCCATATGGCCAATTTCTGTGACTCAGGAGAAACTGCACCCAAGTGGATAACTACAAATCACAGGCCCAAGATCTCAAACCAAGCTACAAGTTAGACATAACCCAATCAGAATAATCAATGCTGCCATGAAAAGGGCAAGGAACAATAACAGAGACGCCCTCCTGGAGGACAAAACTGAACCAGTCTCTAAACAAACCAGACCAATTTGTGTCACTACATATAGCCCTCAGTCAAATGAGGTGTCGAAAATAGTGAACAAACATTGGCGCATTTTGACATGTGGGGCATTAGAGATTGAAAAACCAATGTTTTCCCATATACGTGGGAAAAACCTCAGGGACATCCTAGTGCACACATGCTCAAAACCCACCCCCCAACACCAACTCCTGATACAAGGAATACAGGGACATTTCCCTTGTGAGAACTGTGCTAGCTGCCACCTAACCAAAAAGAGTAAGCAATTGAGCTTCGTCAACGGCACGAAGTGGGACCAACGAAAAATGACAAATTTCAACAGTAAGAATGTTATTTATATGATTGTGTGCCCCTGCAATTTGGAATATATTGGCATGACCACCAGAGCAGTGAGCACAAGAGAAATATCCGCTGCAAAAAGAGTACAACGAAAATGGCGGCACATTTCCTTGAGAAGGAACATTGTGTCAATGACATTTACTGGACTGTGATGAGCAGTTACCTACAGAACAAGGACTCTTTGAAAAGAGCAACGTTGGGTTTTCCTCTTAGGTACCCACATATCTGGTTTGAACGATGCCATTCCCTGGGGCCAACTAAAACCTTTAAAGAAAGAAAAATAGACCCTGAATTAAGAGTCTTCCTCCCGCTATACACAAGAAAAACTCTGCCTCGCTTTAATGTCCGAATGAATATTCCATATGAACATTCTTCAAGTAAAAACTTAAAATGTGCCAAATTCTGAACAACTCTCATTCCCCTCCTAAATTGACTTTTTACACAAATATCCGAACCTCAGTAGTGTTCGCTATATCCTTGCGTCACCTCAACATGTTTAAATATAATTAACGATTAACAAAATAAAAACAGTCAATCGGCTCAATGCAGGCGCGAACCTGAGCCCTTGAGGATAAGTCTCCAAACGAGTAGAAACCTCTTTTCTGGCATGCTCTATGGACATGAGGTCCTGATAGCCTAGCGCGGATGCGCAAAACATGGACAACTACCTATCGCGCATGCGCGGATTAACAGAGAAGCGAAAGGCAAAGCCAATTACCGGCGATCCAAATATGGGTATCCCCGGTTACAAACCTTATAATTTAACTAATTAAGGGTGAGATACCGGCGAACCAAATATGGTGATCCCGGTTAGAAACTCTACCAATAACTTAATCAAGGGCGTGACAAGGATAGAGTATTTATAGGGCCTGCGCTCAGACACACTGGCACAACCAACCGAGCCGGCGTAAGGGGCAGTGAAGAGGGATTCTCCTAATAGACTCTCGAGTAAAACAAGTGCAAAATAAAATAACTTACCACCTCTACCAAAATGTAAGTAGCATGATAAATAGAAGTATGCGCATTTTTTCCTAACAGGCAGCAAGGAAGCACGAGTAACCCCTACGTTATCACGGACTCATGGAGTAACAAACTCAAAACAAAACAGTATGTTATGCCCACTGTGAGCTTAGCTTAACCTTCTTATTATTCACAATAATTTTAAGATTTAACAAGTACCACATGGGCTGACTACAACCCGGTTATACCATGATCATTAGAGTGTGTGTTTTATGTTACATGTAAGTCTGTCAAGTATGTGTTTATTTTAAATCAAATGATTTTTTTCACCATAGGCATGTTCATCATGTGCAGAATGACACAAACGTGTCTAGACAACAATTTTTAAACCGCACCTTTTTGTGACTATATCCACAGGTAAGCATACCTATGGTGTCTCAAGGAATGGACCACCTGAAAAAAAATTTTTGTCCTTTTCCTTCCAGGTCAGCTAAATAGCGGTTGTTCTGTAGGTACATTGATATACCTGCACTCATAAATTTCACGTTTTTAGTAATAAAAAAAGCGGAAATAGAAAAACGTGAGTAAGGTGGGGATTTGTGTACCCCAGTCCTGAAGAAGATGTTTTTACATCGAAACATGTTGACACAATCATAGGAGGTGGCCCACATAGGTCAAGCCTATACCTCCATCCTTTTTAATAGTACCAGCCCGGGGGCCAATTAAAGTTTTTTTGCTACCCCACGAGCCAGGCACTTTTTAATCTCACCCACTATTTAAACCCCACCACAACACTCACTTACACTCTCCCTCACTAACACCACACATAGTCAAATCAGTGCTCCCACGTAACCGTTGGTCGCAGCACGCCGCATCCCGTATAGGGATGCGAGGACCCGATGATGAAGCATGACACCAAGGGGCCTGTTGGTGTGTGAGGGGTACCCAAAAACAACAAGTGTGTTCCCAACCACAGTAGGGACACCTTTTCCCAACTTCCTAATGGATTCCTCTTGGTAATAGTGTATAACTTAGGGAGAACAAATCCATTTCAAAGGAATACCTTCTCTCTCTCCCTCCTTTTGTTGATAATAATTAATTTCATTTACCTAGCAGGTATCCGTTTCCAAATTCTCCAGCAACTAGGGGTGTGTATATCCCACTATTCTGGAATATGTTCAAATCATGGGAACTCTCGGGGAATTTCGCAACTATGTCTGTGATGATGTTGCCAGCGTTGCATATGACCTGCACATTGATGGAGTGCATAGACTTCCGGTCCTGTATATGTGTTCTGTGGCTGTAGGTGGACAGATTGGTACGTGGGTGCCATCTATGCAGCCTATCACGTGAGGGAAGTGTGCCAGTTGATGGAAATCAGTCTTGGTCTTAGCAAGTTCCGCAGGTGTGTCAGTGAATTGTATATAATGCTCCATCCTCTGCATCATGGCGTCAAGGAACCTCCTGAAGAAGCGGGACAGGCAGCTCTGGGACACACCGCCCACTGCAGCTATCACACTCTGGTAACTCCCAGAGGCAAGTAGGTGTAAGCTACACAGGACCTGCACATGGGGTGGGATGGCGTGGGCCCTGGGTGTTGGGTGCTCCAGGAGTGGGTGTAGGTCCCTGATCAGGTCCTGGATGGTTTGGGGATGTAGCCTATACCTCTGGAGTATTTCAGGTTCTGTCAATTGGAAAAGTGTTATCCTCTGCCTGTACACTTGTTCCTCCCTTTGCCATTCCCTCTCTTCTTCTGCCTGCAGTCTCTGCCACCTTGCAATGACGTAGAAAGCCGCCATTCTGCTTACACTGTTGCATTTTTTGGTCTCTATTTATAGCCTTCACCTGGTTACCACCTGCATTCATTCCATGGTAAATACCGACTCATAAATACTGAATTTCTGTGAATGCAGGTATTTTTAGGGTTACCTACATCTCCATGGCCATTATTTTACCATTTCTTATTTACCGATTCGGTAAATATGAATTCAGTAAATATGTATTCGGAAAATTCCGCTTCGGTAAAAAACCGACTCTTATTTACCGAGTCGGAATTATTCCGACTCTTAGTTTCCGAGTCGGAATTATTCCGACTCTTATTTACCGAGTCGGAATTATTCGGTGAAAAATAGGCTCCTACATCTCATTTCATAGTTACCGGTCGGTAACGGCCGAAATTACCGATTTTCAGAGGTTACCGACCGGTAATTGGCGACCTACATCTGGCCCACAAATTCTACAATATTGAACATAACACCAGGTTACATCGACAAGTATTAGATCATGTGAGTATTCCTATAAGAAGAAATATACTTTGTTCAACAAAGGTATAGTTCTCACCAAATATAATTTGTTAATATGCCCTCCGTATTGTTGCACATCCACTCAGGTTTCGATGGACAAAAATCTGTGGCCAATAGAAGTTGCGTTCACTTTCCGCTCATAACGATGTAAAAGTAAATCTTTTTTTTTTAAATGGCTGCCGCGTAACTACGTAATGCTGTATGACGTGAAAACGTCAGTCGAAGCAAATTGCAGCAATGTGCTGTTGCAGTCGAAGTCAATCGCGGCAATGCGTCGTTGCTAGGAAACGTTTCTGAAGAGCGCTTTGACCACATTAGTTTCCTTCCGTGAATTGTGGAAAGGCACTCGTACTTAGCTACAACAGTTGTTAAGCAACATGGGCCACATCACCGGGTTCGTTGCAGCAAAGAATATTAATGCTACTCACCGTTGGAGTGATGGCGTAGGTGTTTGTTCATATGTCTGATTTATTTTCCTTAATCAGCGATATTTACTGATTTCCTTTGTTCGTGGTTATACCACACTGCATGAGTTCCTTTTTTGGTGAGATGTCGTCAGTCTTCAGTTTTATCTTCGATTCTCCTCTTTCCTTATCTGTTGTTGGAGAGTGGGTATCTGCGCTTCCCACACAGTCTAATCAGCACATGACTCCGTTGGCAAAATGTAGTACAAGGAAATTACTGCAATGAGATTCCAGTTGAGATAGGTAAAAGCTTTATTGAAGAATGAAGACTGAACGTCCACCTCGCTAGCTGACCAGACTTCAACTGTAAAGTATGAAATACAACTTTGCTGAGGTCAGACATTGGAATTAAAAATACATTCTAGAAGAGATTGATTATAACAAAATGAAGAAAAGGCCTTCATAAGATGCCATATTAATGGAAGATAATATTTACAACAGTAAGACAGTCAGTTGGATGGATGGCTGAGCGGCACTAGGCTGCTCTTGTTAGGGTTTTCCTATCATTTTCTTAACCTACCATCCTACATGAATAAAGAACTTACAAGGAACTACAAGGACTACGCTACGTTTATTTACAACAGTATTGCTTCCATGCATCACTGTCATTGCGCAGCTCGGAATTAGTGCATCTCCTTTGATGATGACGCATCACTATGGCTGAGAGAATTGAGTACAGCGAGTCACTGTTGGCTTGGCGTGTCACCTACAGCTACGAGGCATCTCTGACTTTGTGCGGCATAGAATTGATGCATCGCCTACATCAATGACAAAGCATTGCCTCTTCTGCTCCATGCATCGGGTCTTTGTGAACAAAGCAAGCTAGGTACTTTGCGCGTGGCAAGGTTGATTCCAATATCTGACCTGTGATCCATCATGGCATGCTATACTGTGGCCCGCTACACTACCCCACCCCACGACTCATCCTTCTTCTCAGGCACATTGCAGTGCTGCACAGCGGCCCACTGTTACTGGTCAGGCATCTCAGTGAATTCCACAACACTGTTTGCACTTATTTATGGGTTATTTCCTTCCTTTCCATTCCTGAAATCTCCACCCTCAACATAGGTTTTTCACTATGTTTTTTTTCCCTCATGGGACTCCTTTCGGAAGGCACAGTTTGCGCTGCCTTTTCATTGTCGATTCAGAAAAGGGGGTGGTGATGAACAGAGTGTCTGAATTGAGCAGACCACTCTTACCCAGTCCAAAGATCAGGGCTTGATCCATCACCGTTATTTATCTCACTGCCCCATCCCAGCTCAGAACCTGGCTATATGCAAATCAGTCTGTCCCTGGCCCAGTGCATCATGGGAACAGGGCAGACTAAACTACCAAGCCAATTCTTCACCAGAAAGGAGACAAGCTACCGGGGACCGGTTTCTGGCATTTCAGCCGTCTTCGGCCCGGCTTGCTTGAATCCTGATGGAGCAGTGAGAAAGGGACTCATGTCTGAGTATACCCTGCCACACCTATAGTGGCCAAAAACGATTCAGAAAAGGGGGTGGTGATGAACAGAGTGTCTGAATTGAGCAGACCACTCTTACCCAGTCCAAAGATCAGGGCTTGATCCATCACCGTTATTTATCTCACTGCCCCATCCCAGCTCAGAACCTGGCTATATGCAAATCAGTCTGTCCCTGGCCCAGTGCATCATGGGAACAGGGCAGACTAAACTACCAAGCCAATTCTTCACCAGAAAGGAGACAAGCTACCGGGGACCGGTTTCTGGCATTTCAGCCGTCTTCGGCCCGGCTTGCTTGAATCCTGATGGAGCAGTGAGAAAGGGACTCATGTCTGAGTATACCCTGCCACACCTATAGTGGCCAAAAACGATTCAGAAAAGGGGGTGGTGATGAACAGAGTGTCTGAATTGAGCAGACCACTCTTACCCAGTCCAAAGATCAGGGCTTGATCCATCACCGTTATTTATCTCACTGCCCCATCCCAGCTCAGAACCTGGCTATATGCAAATCAGTCTGTCCCTGGCCCAGTGCATCATGGGAACAGGGCAGACTAAACTACCAAGCCAATTCTTCACCAGAAAGGAGACAAGCTACCGGGGACCGGTTTCTGGCATTTCAGCCGTCTTCGTCTTCGTCTTGTCAGCAGCACCGTGCCTACCAGAAAGGGTCATCCTTACCTCGGACAAACCAAAACCCTCAAGAACTGAAGTCGAGAACCTCTCCAACACACTAGAACTGGCAAGAATATTACAAGTCGTGATAATGGTCAGCCTGAACTTTTGGATTTGACCCGGTCCAGCTTTACCAGATTTAAGGCTTTTAAGCACTACATTTCAGTTTAATTTAAAAAAAATCATAACTCCAGTTCTAATTTTAAATGTTTGTCGTTTTGGTATTGTTCTGGTCATTAAATTGAGCTCTATTTTTCTAACAAGGTGTGGTATATTTTTGTGTAGTGTTTTCCCTGTTTGACTATTTGAAGTGTTGCACAAATTCTTTACACATTGTCTCTTAAGCTAAGCCTGACTGCTGTGTGCAAGGCTACCAGAGGGGGAAGAGAGGTTAATTTATGGTGTGTATATGACTTACCATGACTAGGATCGTGGTTCCTGCTTCAACAGGGTGCATACCTCTGCGGACCAGAAACACAATTTCTATCATGTGTCATTTGCCAGAATGGATAACTTATCCTCAGGTTGCTGCACTAAAGCATATAGTAGAGGAAAGAGTAGTGAGACCCAGGCAGAACACATGAGTTTTCATTCATTTAATGTTACAGTTTTTGTTGAAGCTGTATCCCTATAATCCACCCAGTAATGACAGAAAAACAGCTACTGGCATGCACTGAATACTGGAGGCTTTGCAGTTTTGCAGTAAAACTCACCAGGAGACCCCACCCTACTCATCACCTCTTCCACCTCTCCCCAAGGCATTCAGGTAAATACCAGCAAGATTAAGAAGTTTTCTCATGGCCTCATCCCTGTTTGGCCTAGATGGTCCAGTTCCTATTTTCCTCTCCCCATTTCACCTTTCCTTCTTGCCTTTTTCTCCAACGTTCCTGCTGAATATGGATTTTCACCCAAATCGGTGTGTTTGCTGTATTAGGCCATAATTCTTGTCTGTTCGAATCCAAATAACCTGTTTTTAGGTAGGCAACTCTTCATGTGGGTCATACCTTTGTCTGTTTCGTCTTTTGCTCACAGTATTTATTAAATGGTTGGGTTGTTGGAAGCTGTACCTTCACGGTGTACCCCTGCCTGCATTTAGCGCTACCTTTTATCTCAATTCTCTTGTTTGCTTCCTGGAGGCTGCTTCTACCAGTCCACTTATCCTCTAGTTTGTCCCCTTAAATTGTACCGCTCCTGTTCTGTTTGATGCTGCATCTCCCAGTGAGATGCAGATTCCTTTCTCCTGAGTGAACCTTCTCAACTTCCTCACCTCATATTCTTTTAGTGGCTTTAAGGATAAACCTTCCAGTGGGCTGCTGCTCCAGGTGGCTCTGTATATTGTATTTGAGAATACTGGGGTTTTGTGAGGTGTACATCTGTTACTTCCAGGTGCCCTCCCTGGACTCTAATGGTCAAATTATAGTTTGGCAAGCGACATCATCCAGTGGAGAGTATCACCACTGCTCCTAGGTGGACCTCAGAGAATGATAGCATAACTCATGACGTTTTGGAAACCACATCCTCCAAAAGAAGGAGGTGAGCCCATATCTCACATAGTGGTTTGGGGAAATATGCCTTCCTATGAACTGCAAACCCACTTCTCCTGGGTGGTCTCACAGCATCATATTACTCTTGTTTGGATCAGGAGGCTGAACTACTTGTCCATTCACTGTTTCTGAGTGGACTTAATATTATTATTGTTAGTTTCAGAGTGTGTCTTTCAGTGTTTTGACTTGTTAGACTCGTCCCAATCTTTTGGCTTGGAACGCTACATATTCTAATTGTTTGAATTCCCACCATTCGTAGATGGTCCTATTCATTCATATTACCCCTGTTTCGATTGGGAAGTTGACTTTGCAGCAGGATGCTCATCCACTACTCATGTGGGGACATCAGAGAAGATGTGCCATCTTGTGCATGACATCCAACACTGCACACGCAGGCCAGACTACAACCCCTTTCAATGTAGCGCAGGCACAGCCATTACTGGTCTCTCAAAAAGAGTTAAGTATGGTAAGCATATGCAAAAATAGCACTATCTCTCATTTATATGCTTTTCTTCATGCTTAATTGCAGTCAGGTGTGTGCTTAGACACTCATCAAGCACCATTCAAAGCCTCAAGCAGGGTAACAAAATGCTGCAGACATAGGCCACTCCTGACAGCACAATCTGCGAGTGCATCCAACAAAGACAGCAGCCTCGATCTTCAAGACGACGCGCAATAAGATCATCTGCACGGAATGAAAAGGCACGTGTGAAACTCGATAAAAGTGAAACTAGACGATGATTCAAGAGATCAAAATCGTTTTAACATGAATTTGTGGGTGTGTGGACCTTCATAAACTCCTATTCGACCCTTTCTTACCTCGGAAACAGTTACAATTTTATCACAGCGAAGTGATAGAGTAACTCTGCTGAATGCTGAAGCCATTTTCTGGAAGAGGGGAAACGTAGAAGTGGTGAGAGCAGAGGATTTCTGCATAGGGAAAATGGATCCCCTATAGGGATCACAAAAAGCAAAAAAATGCACAATTGTGCTTTGGGGAACCTTTCAATATGGCATAATCGTACAATTCTGCAATGGTGAAGATTGACTCATGTTTATGTAGATTTCCAACTTGGTTACAATGCACTTACATTGATTACTGTCCTTCAAACGTAGTAGTGGTGAGAGGAAAGGATTTCTGCATAGGGAAAATGGATCCCCTATGGGGCTCACAAAAAGCAAAAAAATGCACAATTGTGCTTTGGGGAACCTTTCAATATGGCATAATCGTACAATTCTGCAATGGTGAAGATTGACTCATGTTTATGTAGATTTCCTGCTTGGTCACAATGCACTTACATTGATTACAGTCCTTCAAAGGTGTAACTTAAACTTCTGATGTCATTGAGCAAATGTATTTGACATCAGAAAAGGGAACAACACATGCTAGGCTTTGTGTTTAATTTACACTGCACAGGGATTGTGTTCTGTCTCTTTTCCTCTATATTGAGTGGAACAAATTTGTTCCTGATGTCAGGAAGGAGCCAGACAGAAGGAGAGGCCTAGAGGTTTCTTGGATATAAAGTGCTTTTATCACTAGAAGTTTCTTTACAGCCTCAGAGGCATTTACTTCTAAGTATAACGGAGAAAGACACAACATGCACATTAAATAAATCAATAAACGAGTAAGTGGGCCCATATGCAACATCCAAACATTTTCCATTTTCAGAAAGAAAATATGATTATTTTGAAGCACAATATTACCAAACATTCCTGGGTCGCCTCATAAGAATATTTATTTCTGTAGCAAATTAGTATAATTTACAAATTGATTAATACTTATTTATCTATACTTTTGGAGCTGATAGAATCATTCCCTTACATGGGAATACATTTCTAAAGTGCTGCTTTTTATTGAGGCTGTGCTAGTTTAAGTGCAAGAATACCGGGGCAGATTTCTCAAACTTTCACATTACGCAATACAGCAAGACAACTTGCTGTGCTGCAATGTGTGACATAGAGTGGGTGGAAATGTGCCATATTTTCCAATATATGGAGCATTCAAGGGGTTCTCCTCCACTGTGGCGGAGGATTATCACCCCACTGCTGCCGTTTTTCCTCTCATGAACTTTGGATATTAAATATCAGATTTCAACTAAGCATGGGCGGAAAATCCGTTTCGCTCGCGGGTTTTGCGGATTTTCGGTAAATTCGCAATCCGCGAGATTTGCGAATCTCCCGCAAAATCCGCAAATCCGCGAGCAGCGGATTTTGCTCGCACTGTTCGCGTGAGTTCGCGGCTTCCCAGTACAACTTCGCGCCCCGCGAATAAGTGCAAAATTGCAGAAATACGATCTTAGCAAAACTGAAACTACTTACCAGGTTTAAAAGTTCAGGCTCATCATTAGTAGCCATTACCTGTAGTGCTTCCTGAGGGGCCCCTCCAGAGTTCAGTTGCCAGTTGCAACTATTATGTGACCCTGCTCTGAACCTCAGAATAGTTACACATATGCCACAAAGGTCCTGAATTACAGCTAAGGGAGACAAGCAGGAGCCAGGCTGGAGCTTCAAATCCATTAATCAGCCCCTAATTCATTATTGTCAGTTGGGGCAGGGCAGGTGTTGTAACTAATTTTGCAACAATGAAAGCACTTAGCAAGTGCAAAAGATCACTAATCAGGAAGCACTAAGGAAGCAGGTGCCAGCTAAAAAAATATTCTGTGACACATTAATCAGCCCCAAATTAATTCAGGTCACTTGAGGCAGGGAAGGTGTGCTTGCGTGGCCACAATAATGTACACTGACTGGACAACCAGAGGGTGCTGTGATGAAACAGAGGGTGGCATGGGTGGGCCAGAGGGTGGCATGAGTAGTCAGAGAGTGGCAGTGGTGACAGAGAGTGGCAGTGATGAAGAAGAGTGTCCCAATCAGGCTGGACACGTAGAAACAACAAGTTCGCGAAACTTGCGACCCTACAGGTAAGTTCGCAATTTGCGACATTGTACAAAACCCTCGCGAACTGGCAGAAACCCGCGCAAACACAAAAAAAAAAATCCGCAAATTCGCGAGAATTCGCGGATTTTGCGGATTGCGAGTTCGCAAATCCGCAAAATTCGCGAACGCGAGATTCGCAAAATTCGCCCATGCTTAATTTCAACCCAAGAAGATTCGTTTGGATGCTCTTTTGAGAAGTGTTGGGATTTAGAAATTCACTGGATGTTAAGATTTCATGGACTGTTCTATACCAAAAAATGTTCTTCTTATATCACTTGATCTGTTACAACAGTATGGTGTGCTCGGGTGTTGTATATATAAATGTTTGACCTAGGTTCATCTGAATACTAGGACGGATTGACACTTTGGTGGGTAGGTGTCATACATCTTAGGAGCACCCCAGCCATAGTTGCTTTTTTCAACTCACTTTTGTGTATACTATCATTGGCTTAACTCATTGATGTGCGGTGGAAAATAGCAAACCCATTTGTCCCTTTTGTGAATTACCCCACTGCTGCTATTCAGCAGAGACAACTGTGAAAAATAAAATGATAATAAAATAATATTATTATAATGTTCTTTTTCACCATTGCCTCTCTGTGTAGCCGAGTCACAGGGAAGTGTGGATGAACATTCCTAAGCTTCAGGAGGAGTTGTGGGCACTACTAAGTGTGCATGACGGTTTGGCAGGCAGTCTCAGGCCAGCCAACCCAGCAAACGCACTTAGCATTTCTCCACCTGGCTGCGTTGTGCAGAATGTAGGACACTTACAAAGAGGAAACAGGAAGAACAAATAAAGATATTTCTCCTTGTTGCGCCTCTGATTGGGTGGCGTACAATTCTGTTGCATTCCCAGTTCTACCATTGTTGCTAAATCTGGGAATGTGTCAGAATGCATGTGTGGATGCATAGGAACACCCGCGCCCCACTCATGTAATGCCCCAATCACACAGAGTAACACAAGGCAGTGACTTGCTCTGCCTTGCGTTACACTAGATTTTCCAAGCCACGCAGGGCCTTGAGTGGCTTGGTAAATCTGAATCCAAGGTTTGCGTTGCCATGCACCTCCTTGTCCTTGCATGGTGTAAGGGCGACGTAAAACTATGATAAATCAGGACCACAATGTGTGAGGACATGAAGATCTGGATGACATGCATTACACCAGCCACTGAGTCATTATTCACTGGTAAATGGGCAATGTGCACCAGCCTTCGCACTTAACGACTAGTGCACAATGACATTTGGAATAAGCAAGCCATGCAAGAGAAGTATGTGCATTGACAGAAAATGACATTTTACTCTGGTCGGTCTGTGGAAATACCAGTGTAAAATTGCTGGGTCAGCTGTGCAATGCATGCTGTTTTCATCTAACAGGTGCAACATGTACAGTAATAAATACCTAGATACATATCTGTGCAGAAAGAGAATGTCAGACCACTCTACTCTCTTCATTTCTTTGCAGGCTGAGCTGGCCTGACCGACAAACATCTTGATTTAGACCCTTAAAAGTAAAAAGGTGATGAAACTGGGTTGCAGCAAATGTGTACAGCACAGCAGGCATGTACAGAATAACGCCAGAGAAATGCTGACTTCTTGCTTACAGTATCGCTAACAATAACCCGACTCCCAGGGAGACACTGTTTCAGGGAGCAGAAATCCCCAGCAGGAAATACAGATTTATCTCTAGTGGTAGGACATATGTGTTTAAGCTCTGATAAAAATAAAAATATTTCTGATTTGGGCACTAGCACCTGATTACTAACACCCTAAAACAGTGAAGAAAACACATTTCTCGCACATATTACCATACAAGAAATAGCCACACCACTAGTTCCCCGCAGCATATATATATACTCTTGATGCTGAGAAATGATAAGCTTATGAAACTTGTCATAAAGTGGGGAATAAGGAGTACTGTCAAAATCTGTAATAAAAACTCATACCGACAAAAATGAGTATCTAGTATATACATACAGCTTAGCGCTTTGACACACTATACACAGTGCATCTTGGCACTCATGGAGAATAACCTGCAGCCAAATGTCAGCTGATGACCATAACACGCCCACGCCAGTGGCTGCTTATACCATGTAGAACTGTGGCACTGGTACCAAATAACACTCTATGGAACTAGAACAAGATATTTCCCAAACTAGTAATGCAACATGTGAGGATGCATGCCTTGCTAAGAAAGGTGGGGTGATACATCAACTTGCCCAGTGACAGGAAACCTACCAACTTCATTAGAGGATATGTCAACCCCATAGTCATCTTTACTGTTATTGATTGTGTTATTGACTGTTCCCACAAGAAGCCATTGTCACCAAAAGCCAGTTTATGTGACCTGCATCAAAATAAACGTGCCTGTGGGAGGTGATATAGAGGTTCCCATTCAGTGTTATGTGCCCCATGCCCAGAAACATCACCCAGTTCAATGATCCTGTGAAAATCTTCAACTTTGACATCCTCATGAGGAGACACTCCTCTTCGTTCTGGATAAAGGACGCCCAAAGACCATCCATGCAGTGTTTTTGGAAGGTGGATTCTATGCAAATCACAAAATTCCCACGAAACTTGGCACATTAATTCTTTGGGATTATTTTTATTTGTATATTTTACAATAGGCCTGAAAAGGGTGCCGAGTTGAAGTGTTAACCGTTTACATCTGTGTACAGAATGAATGCAGAGAGGAAGTTCTGCACCTGAGAGCAGATGTATTAACTTTTCCTCCAGTGCAGCCAAGCAGCAGAAGATGATGAGCTGCCTTGAGTGAAAGGGAGAGCAGAACAGAGCTGCTGCTACTTTCCTCTGTCCTTGCGTTTGCGGACTTTAGCCTGGCACTCGGCAATGCACACACTGGGGCCTTCAATACAAAAATGAGGCTTTAACTTTCTTATCACATTGTATGTGTGCTGTACAGGACATTGCAACTGCAGGATGGGAAAAAAATGTGAAGACTTTTAAAGTTGCTTCACTGTGATGCTTGTCTAGTTGTGCATACTTTTTTTGCACAAATCACTTTCTACAAACGTGAGGGATTTGCATCAAACCCCATGAGTGATTCGTTGAGAAGGTCCATGAACCACCGATGGTATGCACTCTTGATGCACTGTGGGGCTTTTCTTTAGTCACCTTTCCTTTGCAAATCATGATTTGCAATGGAAAGTAAATGCATCCACAGCAATGTGTATTGTGTTTGTGCCACATTTTTGATGGAACCTGGTGCAATGTTTTTGTAAATCTGCACCTTGTATAGAGGGTAAACGGGAGTGGTTGCACACCTACAGGTAGATTCCTGAAAGAAAAATCGGCTCGCAAAGGGGCAGATTCTGCGAATCTGGCCCTTTGCGAGCGCAATTTTTGCATTTGGGATTCATCATCCCAAATGCAAAAATCGGTAATTGCGAAATCGCATATTTGTGAGGAATTGCATTTAAGGAATCTCTATTTGAGATTCCTTAAATGCAATTCATTAACCATTTTTTTTTTGCGAATTCGCTATTTCTGGCCGCTATTTTCCGCGAGGTCAAACCTCGTGGTAAATAGCGAAAACTTAGAAAAATGCATTTAAATACATTTTTCTAAGTTGCATGTTACACACACACATGTCCTTTGGACATGTGTGTGCGCAACACTAATGTAGATTACATTTCAGGGGTGCTACAGGGTGTCCTTTGGTCGCCCCTGGCACCCTTGAAATTGCATCCTTTTTGCGATTAGCCTTAGGCCCTTAGGAATGAATGGGGAGTTATTCCTTATTTGCGATTAGCAATTTGCTAATCGCAAATAAGGAATGTGTAGGAATCGCAATTTATTTAGCGATTCCTACATGAATTCCCATTTTGCAAGTCCTTAATAGCGATTCCTTAATAATCGCTATTAAGGACTCGCAAAATGGCACTATGATATTTGATATTTTGATATTTATGAGTATTTGTAAAGCGCAGACGTTCGCTCCCAAGTGAGCATCATGGCGCTGAGCAAACTGCAGAGGATAACTGAAAAAAGTAGGGTGTGATGAAAGATTGAAACTAGATGGCAGCCAAAACAGAGGAGTCTGATTGTTGGTAGACCCATGTCTTGAGAAGTTTTCTGAAACTGTTCTCATTTTCTATAAGTCTAAGGTTGACAGGCAGGTTGTTCCAGGCTTTGGCTGCCAGAACAGTGAATGATTTCCCACCTTTAGTCTTGTATTTGAATCTGGGGATCGTGACAAGATTTGTCCCGGAGGATCTCAAGCAATGCGGGGGATTATAGCGCGTGAAACGATTTGCAAAGTAGAGGGGCCCTGTGTTTTTCATTGTTTTGAATACTGTGAGGAGCAGTTTAAAGAGGATTCTTTTATGCAACGGCAGCCAGTGCAGAGATTTTAGTGCTGCTGACGCTGATGACCTTCTAGGGAGTTGTAAAACCAGTCTGGCTGCAGCATGTTGTATGCTCTGCAGCTTTCTGAGGGTAGATTTTTTCACTCCGGCCATAAGACCATTGCAGTAATCAAGTCGGGAAAGAATGAGGGCTACCGCGACTGACTTTCTGGCTGCAATTGGAAGGAAATCGAAGAATTTCTTCAGGGATTTTATTTGTCCAAAACAGCGACCGGCAGTGATCCTAACGTGGTCATCGAAAGAGAGAGATGAATCGAATTGCACGCCAAGGTTCCGGGCTGATGGTACTGCACTGGGAGGGGCTTCTGATCCTAAGGGCCACCAGTCTTTCGGACAAAAAGACAGATTTTTACCCAGTGGGATGATTTCTGTCTTGGCACTGTTGCATCTTAGGTGGTTAGTATTTAACCATTTGAAAACATCAGAGAGACAGTTTTTGAACCAGAGGTCTGCGTCAGTCCACTGTTTGTCAATGGTGACGACCAATTGAGTGTCGTCAGCATAGGACGTGACAAGAATCCCATGTGATTCTATCACAGCTAGGAGGGGTGCCACGTAGATGATAAAAAATAGAGGACTTAATATGGACCCCTGGGGCAATCCAGATGTGATGAGTTTTTCGCAGGATAGATAGGGACCAAGGGACACAGTCTGGGACCTATTAGATAGGAAAGATGAAATCCAGGCCAAGGCTGTGTCTGTCACGCCAATCTCTCGCATTCTGTTGATTAAGATGGCATGCGAGATAGTGTCGAACGCTGCTGTGAGGTCAAGCAGGATGAGGACAGCTTGCTTACCCTCATCCTGCAGGAATTTGATGGAATCAGCAAGTTCGATCAAAGCTGTTTCGGTGGAGTGACCGGAGCGAAAACCCGATTGTTGAGGGTGCAGGATGTTGTGGGCCTCTGCAAATGTTTTAAGCTCCTCATGTACTAAGTGCTCCGTGATTTTGCCAAGGACAGGAGGTAAAGAGATGGGGCGCATGTTGGTCAGGTCCGTTGGCGATTTATTCTGCTTTTTCAACAAGGGTTTTACGGTGGCCTTCTTCCAGTCATCCGGTACAAGTCCGGATTCGAGGGATTCATTAATAATAGCATTAATGTAAGGGTTAACTGCCTCAGTCAGGTGATGTAAAATGATAGGAGGACAGGAGTCAGTGGGCGCTCCTGATTTACAGGCCCGAATTGCCTTGCTTGTTTGTTGCAGGGAGACAGATTTAAAACTGGAGAGAGGAGGATAGTTAACTGTTACCTCTAAGGGGTTTGTCGGAGGGGGAGGAAAATCTTTCTGGATGTTGACGATTTTATCAACAAAGAAGTCTGCAATTTGGTTGCATAAGCTCTCTGAGGGGGGTATTTCAGTAGTGAGGGCTTTCGGGTGAGTGAAGGACTTAACTATAGTAAAGATAGTTTTTTGGTTTTGGTGGGCTTCAGTTATGAGCTTAGTGAAATATTCCTTTTTTGCTGTTTTTATGTCAGCGAGGTATAATTTCCTCTGTTGTACATAACATGTTCTAGAGGCCATGTCGTATGTTTGTCTCCAGTGTCTTTCTAATCTCCGACATAGAAGGTGACTATCGGATAAGGTCTGAGTGAACCAGGGGGCATTGGGTTTTTTCTTATGACCTTTTTCCTGATGGTTTTTGGACTCGGTATTGGCCGAGACAATTTGGTTCATCCAGATATGGAAATTGCAGGAGTCAGTTTCAACATCTCCAGTTACTTTAGGGGAAGGGGGTAGCGGTTTTGACTCCAGCTTTATGCGTTCGGTCACCTTCTTCCAGTTGACTGTAAAGGGGGCCGAGGTACGCCTGGTGCTGGGTAGGGTAGGAGGAGGTATCATAATATCAAACGGGATAAAATAATGATCGGTCCAAATTTTAGGTAACGGGGAGGACGTGGCGAGGGTTGTGAGATTGGAGCAGATGCCATCAAGAGTGTGTCCAGCACTGTGAGTGGCAGTAGTGATACGTTGGGAAAGTCCAAAGATGTTTAAGGAGTGTAGGAAGGAGATGGTGTGGGGGTCGGTGAGCGATTCCATATGTAGGTTTATATCACCTATAAGAGTGAAATTGGGGTACTGTAGCATGAGCGCTCCGAGGGCCTCATCTAAGGAGTTAAGGAAGGGAGTAGGATTTCCAGGAGGACGATATAAGAGCCCCCCCGAGAGAGAAGAAGAGGCGTTGATTTTAATTGAAAAACCCAAGCCTTCAGTATCCTTGAGGTGGCATAGATCAAATGTGTGACAGGGAAAAGTTTCCTTAATGATTATAGCAACCCCGCCACCGCGACCAGAAGGTCTGTCCCGCCTGAAGATGGTAAAGTCAGGGGGGAGGGCAGTAGCCAGATCGGGGTTGGAGGAATCATTGAGCCAGCTTTCGGTAATGAACAGCTATGCTATGCTAAGCTAACAACTATGATGAATCTAGCTGTAGATGTTGTATCCCTGTCTCGTGTCTTTCAATCTGCATTGTATTGTCATGTGTGAATTTGCGGGTTGATTTAGTTAAAGGGTACCTCAATTGTAATGCAGAGGTTCATAGAGGGAGAGGTCCCCTGGGAATTCCTAGATATAGAAGACTGGATACTTGACAACTCAGTGCCTTGTGCATAAAATGGAAAGCTCTGTCGACTGATAATGCTCTGTAGGGTTCCAGACAGCATGTTGCTCATAATCGGATATTCCACTATTCTGAGACACTGATTGTGAGAAAAGAAATGGTCTTTCTTATTTGCCGGAAAATGGAATACCCTGACTATTTTGCACTCGGACTCATTGGGTTCTTCTACCTGGCTATGGTGCCCTGTATTTGTTCTATTGCACACGAACAGGAGGTTCCATATTGAAGACATGTAAGTAGATGATACATTTGGACTAATAGGAAGAAATAGCAAATCACTCTATGATGCTGAAATGGCGAGAACATATACATCAACAGAAATCTTGTCAATGGTGCGTTACACAGGGCTTATAATGTAATGAATCCTCTGTAATGTGCAGTTTTACTGATGTTAGCAACAGCCACTCAACCAATATGGAACTCTAGACCTGAATAGGCAGATTTAAAGGGGGGAATGGAAGAAGCCCGAATATTCGTAGCCCAAAGACAGAAGCAGACCCTCCTCAAAAATAGCGTCATCCGAACATAGGACGTTTACTTAGTAGATCAGGTGAATCTAGTTAGTATAGAAAGGCAGACAAGACTAGTTTGAGTGATACTTAACTTGTTGGTGAATTGCCGCTGCAGCTCCCATCTCAGTTGAGAACCATTCAGGGTTTGTGTTTTGAGTCCATAAAACTCTTCTCCATAGCTCATGCTTTCCGAACAGCATTCACTGCCTTACTAGTATAGCAAACATTAAATAGATCCTAGAAGGAATCGATCCTTTATTCACTGACAGAAGGGCAGAGGCTTGTACAGACGTTTCCCACCAGCAAAAAGCAATGTAGTTAGCAATCTTGATACCCAGGTATCAATCCCAGCCTCAGAACTTGGGTCAAAATGTTGTAATTCGAAGCGAATCACTTAACTTCGCTGGAATGATCTAACCCCCTCTTGATGTACACAATCCGCTCCTCCACTTAAAGTAATATACACTGATCTGTTGCTTCTAAGCCAGGTGTGTGCTATATATGATACCAACACAACTAACAAATCTATAAAAAGGGGTGGAGTCTACCTCCACAGAATTTACAGCTGTAAGGCTTTATATTCACTGTCCACCTACTCTCAGTCTCCAGTTGGGCCGCCACTGGAGCTGAGACCTCAGAATGAAAGGGAGTGGGAAAAAGATTATACACAAGTCCCACATCACATGCACCTGACACCCATTCGCTTCAAAACACATAAATACAAACCAAACCCTCTGCTCTTTTTGAACTCTGTGTCTAGGTGACCCTGTGGTCAACAGGAAACACATTCAACTTCGTGGTGTAGACCACACTCAGGAGAATGAGTATTTTACTGAGGAGTGCACAGCCTTTGGGAAATGTGTGATAAAACAACACAAATAACTACATGGCCGTCCTCCATGCTTAACCAGTAGAGCACAGAAGGTAGCCTTGTGGCAGTAGATCATTGACTCAGCCAATTCAATGGGGAGGAGGCCCGCACCATGCAGCATAGTAAGAGAAATGGCAGGATGAGCGGATGCAGCTGGAGGAAAAGTTCTGCAGGATTCAGCTGGCACAAGCTATTCCTGAAGGTGCACCTGGATCCTATCTCTATCTCACACCCTTCGAAGAGGCTGTGTTATACACAATGCACCCTTGGCTACTATATGGGCTAAGTGTTGCAGAAAACAGTAATGTTACGCTAGGGGTTGAAATCTTATGTAACATAACATAAATCTCTATTTATGGGTCTTATGGTTTTATATGTATAGTGCCTCAAATCCCCAGATCCACACATTTTCATATTAAATGTGATTGCTGACTAGTGATATACGTTGTCAATTTTAATTATTCTTAGACCTGGCACTGTAATGGCAGCACAAGAATATTTGTTAGGCTTTGTGTTAACCTCTAGGAAAGGAATCTGTGTGTGTTTCAAACTTACTAAGTCTGTGACTATCTGATCTTTACTAATATATCTGCTCCTTTTTCCTTTCTATACATGTTCTGAATGTTAATTGAAATGTAAATGTAAATGTAAATGTATGTAAATGAAGATGGTACTTTAAATCTGATGTATTATTGCTTATCTTTCAGTTATTTATCTGCACGTTGATATAATTTGTGTCGAATGGGACTATTATATTACGATTCACAAATCTTTATTTAACAATTTACATTAATTTTCTTGCAGATCCTGGATAAGTGGTACCTTACCAACTCCAACTTCAAGGGCACCAGTTCAGCAGCTGCTGTCAATCAAGCGCTTCATCTAGAAAGGAAGGATCCATGGCTACAGCCAGTGAGTTGAAATTGCATATATGTAATAATAATTCTATGCAATGATCAACCTCTAACTCCCTATGTTTATTTCAGTTCTTATTCTACTGACAATTTCTAATTTATTTCTCAACTTTCATTTTCAGATAGTCTGTAGACGGATTGAGACAAAACTTTTCCATGTTCCTCTTGTGGCTATTCCAATTATAAGGTCTCCTGATGTTGCCTTCTTTATGTACCACATACTTTTTACTTGAACATTTTCCTTTGTCTTGCTATCCCGTGATTCTCATTCTTCAAACATGGTGCCCATCCTTCCACCTAGTAGTTAGGTATTCCCTATCTCATCATTAAAATGGGACTCTATCTGTCCTTGTTATTTGAATATGGCGCTCATTATGAATGCCCCTGTGGATGCACCATAACTTTTAGCAGATACATTATGCCACATAATGTCAGTGCCAACCTGCATCATTGATTTCAGTCTTCATCCCTTTTGTTTCTTTATTTCATGTCGATAGCTCTTCCATGCTACCTCTAATATTGTTGTGTCCTCTGTTTATTTTCAGCGCCTATGCTCCACTCTCCTATAGCACGCTGCTTCTTGTGCCCTAAAGGAAGGTGCTCAGGCTGTATGTGGCCATGTGTGGGGCCTAACTTACTCCAAAGCTTGCTCTGAATACATTTGAGCCGATCAAATATATTTGGGTCCAGTAACTATTGAAGTGTGGTTTGTGAACAATTGTTGTGCTCTTTTGTAGATGAGATTTTTTATTAGCATGCTCCTCCCTAAATTTCTTCAATTTCCCCTTAATCTCGCCCTTTTTAGGTTGCGCATTCGAGATCTCTTGCATATACTTTAGTATATACCTATATGTGTTTGTACTTTGTGGGCTCTGGAGAACAGCCCTAGGACTTGTCTGCTGCCGCTTAGGGTCTTTTTGTTCTGTTCAACTGCCTCTATTTAACTTTCTTGATAGAAAATGACCAGCAGAGGTCAGTAAAATACCAGAATCACTTTAGCATTCTCCTGATTCCAGTCCATAGAAATTGTCTTCCACGAGCACCCGTAGACAATAACAATATTCTCAAATCTTGTATTTTCAGTGATATGACTACCGAAGGCCCTGATTTGATATTAAAAACAGAGCTTTGGACTATACCCTTTCCCACTGAAAGGCAATATTTCTCTCCATGTGTTCCCATGCCTGGCGCGTCACACAGTTTGGTGCTTACTTTCCCTCCATTTCAAAGAACAGTAGATGTTTCAGCACCCAGGCTAATGTTCTGCATAGTTAAAAGCATATAAGGTCCCAAAGGCGAGACCGATTGCATGCAAATGCTTGTTCTGTTAGGTGTTGCATCCATGTTTATTATCACAACATGTACCTAGGTGAGTGGAGAATCAGTACATATGGTGGAGACCTCCATACATAAAACAGAGGTGAGGTGGAGGGCTACTGTTGTAGGTTTGTGAACAGCATTGATTGCTACATGAGTGGTCGTATTGTAGTTCTACTTTAGATGCTACAACATGCTGTTTGTAAATCGAGCCAAAGGACGCCACTATTGCTCATTTTAGCAATAATTCTTTATTTTTGACGCCTAGCCCGCACAAGCCCGTCACCTACACCAAGGACAGGGCATGGTCCAGACTCTCTGCAGAGGAGTGGGCCAGAGCCTTGAACGCTACGACCCCTAGCCTACCGGAGGACCCTGTCTCAGCGGACAGCAAGTTCAGGGAGTGGATCTCCACCTCCCTCGATTCTATCCTCCCCATAAAAACCCGTGAGGATAAAAACGGGAAATTAGGATCAGCCCCATGGTACAGCCCGGAACTCAGAACTCTCCGCAAAGAATGCAAAAAAGCGGAGCGACTGTGGAGAAAGGACTGGCTTCATGCCAGCAAGGACGCCTATCGTAGGTCGGTAAGAACTTATAAAACCTCCCTGAAATTCACTAATGCCTCATACTATGATGCCAGAATAAAAAATGCCACCAACTCGGCGAGAGAATCCTACCTCATAGCCAAAGAGCTTCTGAAAATACCCGCTCCCCCTTCTTCCAACACATCCCCTCCGGACAGAAGTGATGAACTGGCAACCTACTTTGACTCCAAAATCTCCCGTATCCTAGCCTCACTCCCACCTCCCAGTCCGTCTAACCATACGGACTCAGATTCATCTGTTAACCACAAAGGTATGACCCCACATCCACAGTTGACAGCATTTAGGGCGGTTTCTTTAGACGAAGTAGGAAAGACTCTGGCCAAGATGAAAAGCGGCTCTCCCCGCGACCCCGCTCCCATCAGATTCCTGAAAACAGTGGCCCCTGCCATCGTGCCCACTATTACGGAGCTGATCAACATCTCGCTGGCCCAAGGCTCTGTTCCTCCGACCTGGAAGAGCGCAGTAGTCAAAGCTCTTCTTAAAAAACCTCAACTGGACCCCACCGATCTGGCAAACTACAGGCCGATCTCGCTCCTCCCAGGCATTAGCAAAATGGCAGAGAAACTGGTCAATGTACAACTGTCCCAGTTCCTCGAATCCAACAACCTTCTGCGTCGGTCCCAAACTGGGTTTCGTCCCGGCCACGGCACGGACACCGCCCTCCTCGCCGTCATCGAGGAGGCAAGGTGCATTCTGGATTCAGGAGGGTCAGTGGCAGTGATCCTCCTGGACCTTAGTGCAGCCTTTGATACGGTGAACCACCGTGTTTTACTCCACCGCTTGGCCGAGGCAGGACTCGGGGGCTCTGCGCTCGCCTGGATAGACTCCTTTCTATCAGGCCGCTCGTTCCAGGTGTGGGACGGCAACTCCCGCTCAGCCCCTCTCCCCCTATCCAACGGAGTCCCCAAAGGGTCTTCGCTAAGTCCCACCTTGTTTAACGCGTATATGGCCCCTCTGGAGGATGTAGTCGCCCCATTAGGGATCAAGATAGTGAGCTACGCGGACGACACGCAATTGGTCATCTCACTCTCACATCTTGACAACCACCCAGACAATCTGTTAAACTGCCTCCAGGAAATCCATCACTGGATGTGCGAGTCATCACTTAAGCTCAACGGATCGAAAACCGAAGTCATGCTCCTGGGCAAAAACTGGACCACCATCCCTCCATCAGTTTGGCCCGATGTTTTCGGCGAGGTACCCACCCCGAAGAAGGAAATTAAGACTCTGGGAGTCTGGCTTGAACCTGAGCTGTCCATGAAGAGCCAGGCAGCCAAAACAGCAGGAACCTGCTTCGGACTCATGCGCTCCATCCGCAAGATCCTTCCTCTACTCCCTCTCCTATCAAGGAAACTCTTGGTTCAAGGTCTGATCCTTGCTCGGCTAGATTATAGCAACGCTGTTTATCTAGGAGCTCCCGAATCCACCCTGGCAAAACTTCAGCGCACCCAAAATGCGGCTGCCCGGCTCCTTATGAATCTCCCCTCCAGTGCCTCTGCCAGACCAGCGCTCAAGGCTCTGTGTACCGCCCACAAAACTCCTCAACGGTCTTGGCCCTTCTATCTTGAGAGACATGGTCACCCCATACAAGGCTCCGAGACTCTTGCGCTCGGATAATGAGCGTTTGGCCAATGTCCCTAGATTCAGGAAGGTGCGCACTGGTGGTCGACGCTCCGCAGTAAAAGCCTCCTCAGGATGGAACTCTCTCCCCCGCTGCCTGCGGCTGGAACCCTGCCACCTGCTCTTTCGCAAAAAACTGAAAACTCTCCTTTTCCCTAAATAGTCCCTCTTCCGCCTTGGTCACTACTAGTTCTTACAGCGCGGGGATGCCTCCGGGTCACCAGGCGCTCTACAAATCGTTAAATAAATAAATAAATAGATAGATACAACTTCAAATTGTGGATTACACATCTCTATGTGCAGAAGTTGTATTTGGTAATAATTTGCCTCACTGTTCATACTTTGTTGTTGAACTACATACCTCTGGACACCATTTTTTTCAAATACATTGTATTGTAGTACATTTGTGGTGAAAGTTTGTGTTGTCTTTTACAGAACATTGTTTCTAGCTTTACAGAATATTTGTTTCATTTGTGTAGTTTAATAAAGGCTAGCTAGATTGCTGATTTGCTACTTGTAGTTAATTTGTAGGTATTCTTTTCTGGCGTGTCGGAGTAGTTTTCCTCTTCTAAAGGTGACATTTGTTTTCAGCTGATTCTCTTCCAAATGGCAATTGATTCACCCATGCATTGTCTGATAACCTCCTCTATTTAAAAGAATATAACAATCTGGAAAGTATTTCTTATGTGTGTAATTAATCTAAAGCTGGGTTAATTCTAATGAATTGTGATTACATTTTGATATTCAGTCAGCGACATTTTTATAAAATCAGTTTTCATAAAGATCTGACAGATTGTTCCCTTGTCCCCGGAATCAGAATTAGATTTACGGTAAGTGAATTATTATAACATCAGGTTTCCTCAAGTAGTTGTCCTTAGGCTTTGGATAGTCCCTTAAGAAACCTGTAAACACTGCCATAACTCACGTTTTCAATGCATTGAGTTCTTGCAAACCCTAATTCCTTGTGGTACAAAAATATTAAACAAAAAGGGTGAAGGGCACTGAAACCACATGAGGATACCCATGGCATGTATATACACAGCTGTGTCTGCTGAAATAGATTTACACATGGCAATGCATCTTTGCGTGCACTGTATTTGTCTTACACTTGTCTGTTGAGGCTCTTTGCAGTAATGTGTGCCGACAACCATTTGTCAAATATGAATAGCCATCGAGACCTGACACAGTCAACATACATGTACACAGTGTAAAAAATTGTATTATTAAGCACAGTCGTTGTTAGGGTGAACCACAAAAGTCCTTAAATAAAATTGCGCTTAACCCTCGGGTAGCTTGGCACAAAAGCAGTCAGGCTTAAATTAGAGAAAATGTGTAAAGTATTTATGCAGCACGCAACCAATAATAGTGTGACAGCAAAGCACAAGATAAGCATTCAATTTAGAAAGCTAAAGTAAATCATAATAAATAAAATAACACCTGGATGGCAACACTCCAAACAGTAGAACCAAAGATATTGAACTTTGAAGTTTCTAGTGAAAATAGTGCCAAGAAGCAGAAAGCATAACTCGCGGTTATCTGGTCATTCTGCACCTGGGAAAAGTGACAAATTCGGGCTGACCATGATGGAGCTCAGGTCAAGTACAGGGACCAAGTTAGTCCTGCTGAAGAGTTACCTTCTCAAGTCCGGCACAAAGAGTTCTGTTCACGTTGGAGGATGCTGCGTTGAGGAGGCTTTCAGGGCAAAGAGCAGGTTGAGCATTGCAGCATTGTGGACGGTTGTTGCTGTAGCGCAAAGAAACGATTGTCCATGAAGCCTCACTCTGGTTGATCACCGAGGATGGTTGCTGTCTGCACTAAGTGCAGGTCTTGCAATACCAGTCGTAGTGAACAGTCACTGTTGGCTCAAAGAACACGTCCCACTGGTGGTCCACAATGGCGGGTCTCATAGATGGCAGAGTTTTAGCATGAACAGGCCTATTCAGGTTTGAGAAAAGTCAAAATTTCCGGATTTTCACCATATATTTCAAGAGGAGTTATCACTGATACTAGCCAAGTGTCCAAGACCTTAAGGGTCCCTTCTGGGGCTCAGGAAATACTCTAGCAGTGGTCAACAGCAAATTCCTGGCTGGTCTTTTTGCAGCTGGTCAGCTGATCACTTGCAAGGAGGTATGTCTGAGGTCCAACAACTGATCCTCGGAGTCACTCTAGGGAGGCTGGAATCAGGCAAGCAAGTCCAAGTTTCCTTCTTCTAACAGCAAGGCAGTCTTTCAAACAGCAGGGCAGTCCTTCTAGCATCAGGGCAGTCCTTCTTCTGAATCTTCCACAGGCCAGGAGTGCTCTTTTGAGTGGTTCTGGGGTCCTATTGTTATCCTTGAAGCCAGTCTTTGTGTGGGGGAATTCCCTAACTTACCCCCAAACTGCTTACGGTCAGGTCTTCCCCTTCCCATGGTCCATGCTCCAAACTGTCTAGCGTGACAACAGGCAGGGCAGGCCTGGCATCCTTTGAGTGTCCTGCAGGCATGGCCCTTCCAAATGAAATCAGGGCTGAGCATATCTACACCCCAGTTATCCTGTCAGGATGACCCATCCAGTCCACATCTAAGCCTCCTTTATCTCACTGTTTGAAAGCAATACACAACCCCCAGCAGCAGAGCTATTCACAGTCATGTGACCCAGGACACTGGCAGAAAGGCACAATTGGTTGAGACTTTCTGAAAGTGGCCTTTTCAGAATTTTAACTTAAAATCCAACTTCACCATCAAAGATGATTTTAAATTACAATTAATTTCAGTGTATACAAGATGTTGGTGTCTGCTTCTAATCTAAAGGTAGCACTTATTAACTGTAATAAGGTAACCCAGGGCTAATCAATGTGGGAGATGCACCTTGCAATAGTGAGAAACAACTTTAGGAATTTTTCACTACCAGGACATGTAAAACATTAGTACACATGTCCTGCTTTTTAAATACAACTCACTGCCCTTTAGGCTTTTAGTATACAAACGCGATGAAAGAAATGCTTCAACTAATTTCAGCCAATGGTTATTACTTGGTCCTCATCTCAGTACATCGTTATTTTGCACACAGTGCCACCTAAATTTGGACTCAGACACATGCAAATCAGCCTTGACCCTGCTCCAATTGGAATAGAGAAGCCTAAACAGCCAGGTCAGGTCTTACCTGAATCAGAGCGCAAGCAAACCAGGACCACCCTACATAGGGCTAATCAGCCAGGTATATCTTGTTTCCAGTGGGCATGGGACCCAAGTGTGGGCATACCTGTACCACTGAGTGTGACACACTAAAGTACACAATAGTGATGGATAAATTAATTGAATTAAACACAGCCAATGGTAATTACTCTGGCTGCATCCAAGTCCATTGCTATTTTTTCACACCATGCCACCTAAGTTTGGACCTAAGCATATGCAATCAGTTTTGACCCTACTCGAATGGGAACAGTCCAGTCCAAAATGCCAGACCAGGTCCTTCCTAATACAGGACACATGATACCCAGGACCATTTTCACCCTAGTTAGGGCTCATCAGCCAGGTACAGCTTGGTTGCAGTGAGATAGTATACATGGGACCCACGTCTAGGAGGCACAATAAATTACACAAAAGTGATAGAAAGAATGCTAGAATTAATCTCATCCTATGGTAACCAGTGACCACTAGGAACTGTATCCCAGTTCATCATTATTTTGCACACCCTGCTACCTCAGTTTGAACCCAGCCATATCTAAATTGATCTTGACCCTGCTTCAATGGGAATAGTCCAGTCTAAACTGCCAGGCCAGGTCCTCCCTGAACCGAAACTCAAGAACCCAGGGGCAAACATGGCGGCCTCGTAGCACGCCGGTTTCAGCTCCAAAGACTCTCAGCTCCTTACAAACAATGGAACCCGCGCTAAGCTAAAATATGCTTAATATTTATTTCGATATCGAACTGACTCGGATAGCGTCCGGCAAATAATTTAAAAACACTGCGCTCATTATGAACGCTTTATTTTTTCCTCGATGTGCCTGGTGGTTGAGATTGTCCCTGCTCAGCGACATTCAATCCCGGGTTGATTGCCTTCACCTGCCGGTCCGCGCTGCTTTACAGCCGCTCTGGAGATCAGGAAGAGCCTCAGGGCAGGAGCACGAGGTTACCTCCAGGGGAGTGGAAGCAGCGCCAGTAAATGCACTGCGGCTGCACACCCAGGGGGTTTGGATGCTAGATCTTGGGGAATACAGCCGGTTGAAACACATGACGAAGGACATCGAGGACTTCAAGCTCTAAGAGGTAGGGGGGCTAAAGAGGGGGGTTTGTCTTGACGGGGAGTTAAAAGGGCAAGCAATAGGAGAGCTCCAAGAGGGAAGAGAGGTGTTATGCGGGGGAGGTAAAGATAGTAAAGAACAGGTCCCCACCCAGAGTGTAGCTACTTGGGTTAATTTGGTTTCTTCTGCCGAGAAATCAGTAAAAAATCCACAAAATTGCCCTCCTACGGAGAGACTAAGATTAGAAGTATAAAAAGAGAGGCAGAAAACAAAAGAAAAAAGCAGAACCTATAGACTCTAAGCTTAAAATCACTCCATCGCTGCGTTTGTACAACCATCTATCCTTAAACTAAAAAGACCATCTACAATCGAAGTAGAAGGACAGAAAGACAATGGGGAGAAAAATAATAAGTAACAAACAACCATAGTAGATTCTACAATTCTCAATATCGATAGTGGTAGTCAGGTCAATAGAGGTAAGGGGGGTAGCACCCAAGATACTCAGGACATTCAGGACATCCAAGGTATGCAAGATAAGGGAGATATGGAGGAAAGTGGGCATGGGGGGCACATGCCAGAAACCCCAAATACCTCAGACTTACCAGATAAGAGCACAACTGTCCCTGGTGTTAAGGATCCAGTTGATCCAATAGGCAGCTCTTTAGAGGCATTGATTGGAGATTTAACTACAGAAATCAGGAATGGTTTTTCATTATCAGAGGCAAATCAGCGTGAAATTCAGGGGTTCTGTGAGACCCTGGAAAATAAATTGGATTCACTATCCGACTAGACAGAAATCCTCGAAAACACTGGCCTGGGCTGTAAATTCTCTTCCGTTTGCGGAATTTGGGTAATTTTGCGTTCCGCGGAGAATGCGAAATTGCCCAAAATTGTGCCTTCAGGGACTTCGCGCAAAATTTGCTAAATACTAAATAGGACTATTAGAAATGGGACTGAGAGCAATCAGAGCATAGACTAACTTGGACTAACACCATGTCTAAGGAGAAGAAGCCGGGGTGGGTTCTCCAGGGTAAGATGGGAGGGAGGGGAGGTGGAGGGGCACAGAGTGGGGAGCAGAAGGGCAAAAAAAAACCTCAAGATCCTCAGTTTTATTTAAAATAAAAAAGACATGTCCATTCAAATCTTAACCTGGAATGTTAATGGTTTACGTGTGAAGGGTCGAAGAGATAAATTACTCCAGTACTTGAGAGACTCCCCGGCACATATTTTAGTTTTGCAGGAGACATATCTGTTGAAAATGGAATGCGTTGACCTCTTTGAAAAACAAAGATGGGCAGAACAAGTCTTCTGTACAAATCAGAGTTGTAATATAAGAGGAGTTGCAATAATAGGGAAGAAACAAGCAAATGTATGGATGACAGAAACAAAAGTGAACAAAAGGAAAGATGGATTATAGCAAAAGTCAAGCTAAACGATAGGCCATTGAAACTTGTAGAATATTATGGTCCAAAACATCACGATTGCGAGGCTGTAACAAATCCCTTTGCTAACCTCTTGGATTTCCCTGACCCTATAATCATGGGAGGGGACTTCAATGTTGTATTAAACCTTAATCTAGAGAAATCAAGTAAAACTAGAACAACTCCAACACCTAATTCACATTCTTTATTTAAAGCTATGATGGCCCAGTATACACTGTGTGACCTCTGGAGAGAAAGCGGTACAAAAGGCAGTGGTGATGGACGGAGCATCTGAACCAATCAAACACTCACACCCAGTCAACAGATCTGGGTTTGATCTATCACCGTTCTTTAGCCCACTGTGCCACCCCAGTTCAGACATGGCCATATGCAAATCAGTCTGACCTGTGCCTCATGGGAACAGTCCAGCCCGAACTGCCAAGCCATGCCTTCCTTGGACAGGAAACAAGCTTCACAGGACCGGTTTCTGGCATTTCAGCCGTCTTCAGCCCGGCTTGCTTGAATCCAGTGGCAAAGTGAGCAAGGGACTCACGTCTGAGCATACCCTGCCAACTTATGGCGAACAAAGCGGTACAAAAGGGGGTGGTGATGGACGGAGCATCTGAACCAATCAAACACTCTCACCTAGTCAACAGATCTGGGTTTGATCCATCACCGTTCTTTAGCCCACTGTGCCACCCCAGTTCAGACATGGCCATAGGCTTGTTTCCGGTCCAGGGAAGGCATGGCTTGGCAGTTCGGGCTGGACTGTTCCCATGAGGCACAGGGTCAGACTGATTTGCATATGGTCTGTCTGAACTGGGGTATGCTCAGACGTGAGTCCCTTTCTCACTTTGCCACTTTCACACAGCGTTGATGGGACTCACGTAAAAAGTGAAAACCATTATTGAGTGAGAAGCCCCCTGTAGAGCTGTCTATGCTCTTAGCATTCAGCAAGTAAATACTCTCTGAACTATTTGTACCAGTAGTGTGATCCTTAGGGGAGCAGGAGAAATTGCAAAAATTGCAGCTGACTCCAAAGGTTAGATGGTTGCAAATTTCAGAATTTACCTCAAAGTCTTTGCTCAGTTGTGCATAAGTTGCAGACAGTACAGCTCCGAAACAACAAGCAATGACTGCGTGTCTCTTTTACCCACGAGGTGCGTTCTGCAACTCCATAGTTGCCAACTGTCCCGTTTTTGCAAGGACAGTCCCAGTAAGTTGGAGTCTGTCCCGGGTAATATTGTTGCAGAAACTGTTCCTCTTTATTACACACAGATACGTAAACAAGAATTTTCTATCTGCGACGGCCCAGTGTTTCAAAGTGTCCCGGGATGTATTTTTAGGTTTCGACCTGGCCGTAGCACCTGCGAAGCAGGTGCTCCGCCCAGGGTGAAAGCTTATGTCTACGGTATGGGGGACTTGAACTCGCCCCTTCTTCCATTGGCTAGCTCCATAAATGGAGGCTAGCCATTGGAAGAAATTGGCTGTCAGTCACTATTTCCCCGTCGGAACGCGATTCGAGGGCGTTTCTCAGTGTTTTTTTAAGCCCCGCCCCCCTTGTTGCTGTGTGTCCCGGGCCGCGCTGTGATTGGCTGCCTACTGCCGGCCCGGGACACCCCCGTGACGTCATTCCCGGGCCGCGCTGTGATTGGCTGCCGGCCCGGGACTGACTTGTTTATCATGAAATAGATGTGTCTTCGAATGTAGTACGAGGGCACATTTCACGCTAGCGTATACCATTAAAACATTGATTTTAAAAAAAAGTAAATAGGCATCATTTCGAAGAAGTTCCCTGAAATTTCACACAATTACGTAAATTTCACAAAATGGGCTTTAAAATCAGCCATTTGTCCCAATGTAAATAAAATAGGAAGGGGATAATTCCCCTAAACTGATCCTGACAAGGAGGGCTCACTTCGTTCGATCGCTTGTCTGATAATCTCCATTTGTAAATAAGTAGCAGAGTTTTTTCTGGCAACTCCCCTGGGTAAGAGTGGCACTTCGTTTAAACTGAAATCATATTGCATTTGCCTGTGCGCGTGCTGTCCCCAGGCAGAGTTAATGAACGTCGGTGATTGGCTAAAGCTGGTGCTCGTGACTTTGTGCACAGCTGCCTGAGCCCTGAGGTGAATTTCCGCACTGACTTTCACCACTGTGCACCTGGTGACTGCAGGCTCCAGAACAAGCCGGGCAGGGCTGTTTCGCCTACTTTTCAGATCCGTTGTCCACGACATTTGGGGAGGCTTCCAAGCGCTTAAAAGTGAAACAACGAAACACTAATAGTGTTTTACAGAAATGTTTTCAATGGCACTCGGATTAAGCGTTCGCTGGTTCTTTGTTGCTGCCTGGACAAAGGCCTTGGAGAATAGTCTCATGGGAAGGTGGGATAAAGTACTTGAAACGGTAACCTGTTCCTAACGTTTACTGATGAGGAAGAAACATATTTTCAAAGTATGACGGCTGCAAATGGCATGGCTGGGAAATGTTTTCACCTGAGGCTGCCTTGGAGAGGACTAATGATTGTTAACAGCCCGCATAAGGGTCAAGGTATTGTTTTTCATTGTATAGCTTATAAACGGATTCAGCATTTGTATCAACAGTATTTTAAGCTGCATTCGGTGAACCCAAAGAATCGTCCTGGTCACTGAGCGGAAGTAGTTTTGTAATCCTTTTTACATTTTGATGAATGATAAGCAGACTTAAATGTCAATTTCACTTCATTTGTGCCCCATGTACAACCGAGATGGACAAAACCAGAGCTCTCCTAGTTTAACTCAATAGAGCAGCTGCAGCGTAGCTTTGTAAAATACAAAACTGCATGCCTGAAGAGGCGTTTAAATGACCGATGTGTACCAAATAATGTACTTTTGCTGTGTATGGGTTCAGTATTGAAGAAATTATGCGGTGGCTTGGTTCTTGAAAATCCACACGGAGTTGTTACAGGTCAAAGATACAAATCTTTGAATAGCGCATTCACTTGCATTATGTAATCAACAGAAAATTAGATTTAGGAAACACAACGGATTGCATTTGATTAGGCGAAAAGTGTGTTCTTCCACTGAAAAATAGTACTTGCATTGCCATTTTTGTGTGGTAGAGAAATATATGATCAATTTAGCAAGACTGATTTGCTAATGGTGACCAGCCAAAAACCAAAGCCATAGGTCAGAGCCATTCCTCCTCCTGTTGCTCCCCCACCCCCCAACACCATATCACAAAAGTGGATCTGTTCCTGTAAGGATCGTGTTGTAACGGCATGCGATGTATCGCATGCGAACTAATGTCATGTATTCAATTCTTACAAAACACTGCTCCTGTGGTTGAAACACAAGTTTAGGGCTTCCCCTTGCGATCTGTATTTTACTGAGTTTCCTTAGAGACATTAATATTATTATAAGTTGCCAGCTTAGGTGCAGGGCCCCGCCTAGATCAGGTCACATACACATAGCCCCGGCTGCACCCCTTTGTAGCAGCCGTAACCATAGGCGCCCCTTCCTGTCAGTCACCAGGCTTGTCTGGGCGGCCATCACCACACAGAGTCTCAGAACTTTGTTCTTAAAAGGCATGTGGGGATCTTGTTGTGTCCTCATGTCACACCTTCCTCGCGCCTGTGTCTTATGTCAGCATGAGCCGCTATATTCGAGGCGCAGCCAGGGTCAGTGGGAGAGCTTTCCTCTGTACAACCACCCTCGAGGCCTTCCCCATAAAGGGGTGCTACCCAATGCCCACCTCGCATTAGTCTGTGACCCAGCCAGGGGCCAGTGGATGGCAGATATCTGAAAAAGGTGCTGAACCAACAGAGTTATATTATAGGCTAGTATCAACGCGCACCCCCATCTGCAAAGCGCCCGTTCTTTCTTGGGTCTAGTCAGCGCTGTGCCCGGCGCCCTGGCCCTCCCATGCCCGCTGCACGCCACTAAACGAATGTTTACCCAACACCCTCCCACGGCGTCTATCTGCTGATACCATCTTATCTGTGAAGCAATAGGGCTCTCGGGCCTTGGCTCTCTGCTCCTGTGCTAATAAAGAGTGGATGTCTAGGGCGGTTCAATTATGCGAGGAGAACAGCTGTCATGCCTTCTTGCTGGCTTGTTAGTCTGGGTGGTTCTCCGGTGTGTTTGGGTCAACACTCCCTCCCCCCACCCCATCCCTCCTAGGCTTCCTATCCTCTGCAGGGCGCGGCGCAGAACGGCCTGTGAGCCGCTCCCAGGTTGGAGAGAGCGGGAGACATTCCCTCTGATGAGCACGATGAACCTTGGCCCCTTCCCTGCCGATCATAAGTGGGAGGACGAGGGCCAGTCCTCCCTCCTGCTGGCGTGCAGTGGTACGAGCCTCACTGCCCCTCCAGCCCCCTCACCCCCCTTCCAAGGAGCCACTCTGCACCGCCGCATTCCTGCGAGGAGAAAACATGATCGCCTACACTCTCCAACTATTCAAATACTAGTTCCAAGGCTGGGGCGCCTCCCTCCAGTTCAGAGGCTCGACGTTGGGACAGCACCACCTGCCACGCCCCCCACTCTCCCAACCCACAAATGATTTTCTGGCAGGTTGCAAGTGCAGAACTTGTACATTCGGCGACCCTTACTACACTCAGTGAAGCTGAACCCCTGATGATGTGTTCCCTGGTGTGTTCCTAGGACTTCCCCACCTTAGGCCTGGTACCTGTCTCTCTCTCTCAATTGTCATTGCAGATTTTTATTAAACTGCCTCTTCATTGCAGCTGAGCACCATTCAGGGATCAGCAGCATAGGACAGAGATGTCATGTACCCGAAGAACCATTCACTACATGTCATACATTCAATTTTCTGAAGATAGTCCTGAAGCCTTGCCAGGCATCCAAAGTCTTGCTGGTCTCCGATATTTGCAAATTTGGCTGAAAATTGTAACTCCCTTTGGCATAGGGCGCGCTGAGGGTTTTTCGGAGGGCTGAGGAGGGAGCGTGGAGAGGCGGACCGCGGACATTGTCCCCTTCTTTACAAGGGTACAACAGTGGCGGTGTGAAAGATTTTTCTTCTGGATGCTGTGGTAAGGAAGGGGGAAAACAAGAGCTCGTTTCTTGGCTTTTGAACGCTGTTTCTGGTTCAGTGGAAGCACCTACAGACGGACCTGCGAGGATGGCACAGAGAAACCTCTGTTTGGCCCTGAAGTTCCACTGAGCTTGAAGTGGAGGAGGGGGTGAGCCTACGCGTGAAGGGATGGCCGGAGGCCCCCATCCTGCCCTGGAGGGGATGTCCTGGCCGGGAGGATTCTCCGAGAGGCCGCGGTTTCCCGGATTTCCCACGCCGGCCTGTTGAGGATTGTTGCGCCCCCCTCGAAGCATTGGATGGCACGAGGATGAGAATCGGCCCGCTGATGGGTAGCGAGATGGATGCAGCGCAGGCTGTAGACGGCTTTTGGGGTTCCCTTTACACCGTCCTATGGTGAGTGAGGTGGAACGGACTGGGCCCGGTGGGTTGGTAGGATCCCTGGGCTCCAGAGAGAAGAGTGATGTTACCAGAAGGAAGAAGGATTTGGAGGGGTCCCCCTGGGACCTCAGACGGGTCGAGGAGGTGCGACTGGGGCCAGCCGGACTTGCTGGGTTCTTCAAGCCTCCGATGGAAACGAGGAGGGCCAGCCCCGGAGACACCTCGGGTTAGGTGGATCCCGGAATCTTCCACAGAAGAACAAGGTGGGACATCATCTGAGGACCGTATGGAATGAGGGCGCCCAAAAGCTTGTTGGATTTCGGGGATACTCAGACCATCCAGCAGGAAACAAGGTGGGCTGTTGGGGGTCTGCTGTACTTCTGGTTGAGATAAGCCAGAAACTCTGTACTTTTGCAGTTGTGGACCCCCGGGGTCCTGCCCACGTGAAGAAAAGGACCCCCAAAATATCTAGGGAGAGCAGGTCCTGGCGAGGGGGTTCTGGCTGCTGTGGGTGTTGGTGCTTCTGCTGCCTCGACAAGCGGGTGCCCAAGCTGGCAACGAGACTTTCTACTTTGACCGGTGCAAGAAGACGGCCACCTGCGAAGCCTTGAAGTACAACGCCTGCCTGGGGTCCCACCTGCCATATGGCCTCACCTCCACCGCCCTGGCCGAGGACTCGAGCTCCCAGGAGGATGCGCACGACAAGCTACTTCTCTGGTCAGGTGAGCCTCCCACATCAGTGCATGCATGGCATGAGTTGTCAATAAGGCCACAGCTGCTGAGTGACCTTATACCACGTGTGTCCTTTTAGCCAAACCCAAGAACAGTTTGCATGCTGGGACTTGTAGGCCCTTACTGTGTGCATCCTGAAGGCTGCAGGCCCGAATCGCTCTGCTGGCCCACCTAGTCTCCTATTCTTCAGAAATCGAGAATGATTGCCAATGAGAGTTATACCAGCATCTTTTTGTTGGATGCACTTTGAGGAGCAAGCAGTATCACTACATGTACTCATTATTAGAAGTATGTTGTCTAAAAGGCAACAGAACCAATGTTGTGCGAAACAACATTTGTATCTGTGGGTGCATTGTGCTACAAAACAGTAGTGATTAGTGCCCCTTCACATGGCTCTCAGATATACCCTAATTTAGCCCAATTTGTCCACTGCATAGCCAGATCCACAGGCCCTCATTTTAACCTCACTCACAGGGCTTCATTCGTGTTGCTTGCTCGGATAAGCACCCACATGAAGATGCTTGCACACCCCCGCAAACCTCTAAATTGCCCAGACTTTTAAATAGCGCCTGACAGTCACATAGCCTCTATCTGTCCTTCACATAGCTTCCAGAAGCCCCTTAGATGCCAACAGATGCTCGCCTAGTTGCCGCCCTCCCCACAGCTCCCTTGAGACCACCACACATCCCCAAACTTAAGAAAGCCCCGAGTGGATCAGACCACTCGTGATGTCTCACACGGCTCCTTACAGGTTGGCTGATTCTGCTCATCCAGAGGCTCAAAGTGTGCTACTCTTTAAAGAGAGTGATGGCTTAGGATTGACCACTTGCGGTGTCTGTGGGCAGCCTTCAGTTACTTTGCGTCTTTGCTTATTATTCCAAACGTGTGTACGTTAGTCATGACCTCACTCCAAAGACTATAGCCCTGCCCCATGGCTGTGCTTGCTTCCCTGCCTGTGCTTGCTTCACTGCCCCCTGGCTGTGCTTGCTTCCCTGCCCCCTGGCTGCGCTTGCTTCCCTGCCCCCTGGCTGCGCTTGCTTCCCTGCCCCCTGGCTGCGCTTGCTTCCCTGCCCCCTGGCTGCGCTTGCTTCCTTACCCCCTCACTGTGCTTGCTTCCCTGCCCCCTCGCTGTGCTAGCTCTCCTAGGTGTGTGTGTGTGTGGCTCTGGGTGTGTGTGTGTGTGTGTGTGGCTCTGGGTGTGTGGGGGTGTGTGTGGCTCTGGGTGTGTGGGTGTGTGTGGCTCTGGGTGTGTGTGGCTCTGGGTGTTTGGGGCTCTGGGTGTGTGTGTGTGTGTGTGTGTGTGTGGCTCTGGGTGTGTGCGTGTGGCTCTGGGTGTGTGTGTGTGTGGCTCTGGGTGTGTGTGGCTCTGGGTGTGTGCGTGTGGCTCTGGGTGTGTGTGTGTGTGGCTCTGGGTGTGTGTGGCTCTGAGTGTGTGTGGCTCTGGGTGTGTGTGTGTGTGTGTGTGTGTGGCTCTGGGTGTGTGTGTCTGTGGCTCTGGGTGTGTGTGTGTGTGTGTGTGTGTGGCTCTGGGTGTGTGTGTGTGTGTGGCTCTGGGTGTGTGTGTGTGTGGCTCTGGGTGTGTGTGTGTGGCTGGCTCTGGGTGTGTGTGTGTGGTAGTAATTGCTGTCTGCTGAGCTCATCCAGTAGGGTACAATAGGTCTTACATTTGCGAGAGATTAAGCTGTTGGCAATGTAAATTACAATGCCATTTATTTATTTGTTTTTCAAAACCAACACATAAATAACATTTTTGTCATTTACAATGCCAATAGCTCTAACTTTTGCAAAGGCGAAACCATTGCATTGTAAATGCTTGTTTCAAATGTTGGCAACTCTACAATTCATGTTCGAACTTGGAGAAATTTTCAGTTAAATGTATTAGCTTTAGAGAATGATATGATCTCAAATGCAATTGCCGAAAATGCTGAGGAGTAACTTAAAAAGAACCTTTGTAAAAACTGGTAACTTCAAAGACTTGGCAATCTAAGAGCAATGCTTTCAGTTTCTGAAACTTTATAATTCTCAGCAATTGCCCTTATTTTTATTTAAATGAGTAGTTGTTACAACATCTACAGTCACATAGAAGTGCCTTAATGTTTAACTGTGCATAATGATTTATGGGTCAATACGTTACCTCACCTGATGCTGATATAATCCAAACACCTCCCAGTGTTTCTCTGATTTTGCCGGCTGACCGACGAGCCCATCTCCATGGATCTCATTTTACAGCTATAACAGTTTTAAAGCTCTTTCATAAATAATTATCCTTGCAGTTTTAAGTCTTTAGCTGTTTGTTGCAGCGTTTTAGACAGTATAGAATTGGTCAAAGTTACTCAAACAAAATGTCCACTTTCATACCACCGGCCAGACGGACCTTTGTGGTTTGGGACTATGTCATCTTCGCCGCTCTTCTCCTGGTTTCTGCCAGCATTGGAGTTTTTTTTGCTGTCAAGGAGAGAAAGAAAAAAACCGCTGGTGATATTTTTAGTGGCCGGTAAGCAGCTGACATGTGGCCCAGTGGCTCTTTCCCTGACCGCCAGCTTCATGTCCGCGGTTACGATTTTGGGGACACCAGCAGACGTTTATCGATATGGAGCATGTTACGCTGTTTTCTTCCTTCCCTACACATTCGCCATCATAATCACATCGGAGCTCTTTGTGCCAGTGTTCTACAGGTCTGGAACTACCAGTACATATGAGGTAAGGAAATAAAAGATATCCTACGACATTGATATGCTGAAAAGGTATTTGTGCGTGATAGCCTGTTATATATTTCCCTAGATGTAAATTGATGCTTGAATGCAGAGTGTAATATTTATTATGAAGTTTGTTACCGGAAAAATTCTTGTTATAAAAGTTTAATTCGCCACTTTTATGGGACAGCTTACATTTTAGTACCATAAATACCCAAGTAAATGTCCTCCAGCAGATTGCTCAGTTTATACATTATGTTATTCAATGCTATTTATTATTTCTATGAACATGTGGAAAGAGCTTCTTAGGAGACGGGATAGCTGAATCATCAAGTGTTTGAGACACTTTATCAACTAGATCAGACACAACTCAGGACACACAACAAAGGTAAAGCATTCCAGCATCTGCCTGAGACAATAGAGAAGGCCCTGTCTGTAAACATAGGTACGGCCTAAAGAGATTGCCATAGTCCAAGCTTTAGGAGCAGTCAAAATACCATAATAGTTTTGAACATTAAAAACATACCTTTGTTATGATAATTGCAGGGTTGACCAACACTGTTCCCTCTTGGTGGCTACAAGGGAAAAAAAAACGGGGGTCTGGCATGGTATCCCCTGTCTTCTTGATTCTACCTCCTGTATTTTTGAGTGTATGGTGGGCTTCATTTTTGCTAGTCTGTACTCCATGCTAAACTGTAAGTGATCCCTGTATAAATTGTGGTCATAATTGGTTATCCATGATTTACATAGCTGATTTTCTGGTAAGTCCCTATTAAAGTGCACTGTGTGTGTCCAGGGCCTATAAATCAAATCAGTGCTAGCAGGCTTGGAACACTGATTGTGCCATCCACATTAGTAGCTCTGCAAACATGTCTCAGGCCTACTACTGGGTTGTCTATGAGTGCAGATTTAAACTGCCATGTTGACCTGGCAAGTGCACCCACTTGCCAGGCCAAAACCTTCAATTTTCTTACATGTAAGACACCCCTAAAGTAGGCCCTAGTTAGCCTCATGGGCAGGGTGCAGTTATGTGAAATATAGGACATGTACTAGTGTGTTTTACATGTTCAGATAGTGAAATTCTGTCAATTTTCTTTTTCACTATTGTAAGGACTATCTCTCCAATATGTTATCATTGGAGCAGCCTTGAAACATCTTGCAAGTGTAACTTTAAAGTGGGAAAAGATAGAGATTGATAGTTTGGGTTCCGTGACCTCAGGATTTAAAAAACATCTCTGCAGTTGCTGCTTCTGTCTGTTGGCAGTGAAAAAATTGACTTTCCTTTCTTGTTTCCTGCTTTTCTAAAGTTCTCCAAGGGCTTGTGTGTTCTTGCCCCCCCCGGGAGTCTCAGGGCCATAGAAGACTTTATCTGTAGCATCTCTGAGATCCACTGCTGTGTGTTCTGACCTGCCAAGCAGTGGCAATCACAGCTCTGGGCCCTTAGTGGTGGTACTGCTGCTTCAAGACTTGAAAATCCATGCATCATCCTTCCAGCTCCGTTTTTTCCCACCACAAGCTTGCCGTGAAGTTAAAGAACAACGCATCCCTGCGGTACAGCTGAAAAGTTAATTCATCACCTGTTCATGGCCCAAAGAACCACACCAGCCTGTGTCCAGAGCACCGTGTCTCCGGCATCTGAGACCCCTGCTCCGAATTCGACGGAGGTCCTTCTGTGCGACTGAAGGTATCATTGCATCATCAGTCTGCGAGAGTGGAAATTGACGCAGAGCCTGTTTTGTCGCCGCATAAACCCGCAGCTCCTGGATTTTCTCAAGCATCGCACCTATGTGCCAAGTTTCCAATGAGTCTTCCTGCTGAAATGAGTCGCACCTGGAAATCGACACATCGCTTTTCCCCGCAGTCTAGTATCGACAACACTTCTCCCGCGTACAGCAGAACTTACACATCCATTCCTCAAGGACTCAATACCTGACGCATCTCTGTGTTTTTTTTATGCTTACCTCCATTGCGGCTGTTTTTCGTTTTGGATTTAAACGCATTAAAGGTACTTTGTGATCAAATCAAAGCATCCATAGAGTTCTATGAACAGAAATGCTTAACCCTTTAAAAAGTGATATTTTGTGTTATGTGTGTTGGATTTTTGTAGTTATGGTCTTGTATAGTTTAGATAAAGATTGGATATTTTTCTAAACTGGTGGGGTGTCCATCTATAGTGTTTTCAGTGTGTTACTGTGTGTGGTATGTACAGCTACTTTACACATTGCCTATGAGATAGGCCTGTCTGCTCTTGTCAAGCTACCGAGCGGGTAAGTAGGGGTTTTCTTGGGTGTGTAATTCCCTTACCCTGATTAGAAGGACATGGTGCATACCACTGCCAACTAGAAACTCCCATTTCTAACAAGAGGGAAATGTTTAACTTGAGAAAGTCAGTCTCTGTTGAACACCTACAACTTGAACTAAGATTTTGATTCAGCAAACATGTGTGTGGGTATGTATGCATGTTTGTGTGGGTGGGCGTGTGCATGTGTGTGTCTGTGATATTCTGTTATACTATTGTGAGATGTTGTCACTGCCTGAGAATACAGAGTGTTGACTTTCATTCAAATGGAGGAAGGTAGCCTTGTTTTGAGCAAAGCTTTGCAACTGTTTTAATCACTGGACCCTAGAGGATTTAATTAAGAAACAACAAAGTGTGTGAAGCCAATTTAAATAGGGTGTTAGAAGTTACAAAACATGGTGGCCAATTTAAACCTTTTCTACTACAGGGAGTCTTATATATCATATATATAAAACTATTTAGAGTATGATGTTGCTTTCAGAAATGTACTATAGCCATGCACTAGAGGAGAGAAGGTTGTATTCGTTGCTGTTAAAACTGTGATTTTCTATTGTGCCAATATTGGGGTCTTGTACCGTGTCCCCAAAGAAGAACATCCATGGCGCTTGTATCAAGTAGAGCTGGAGACCTCCTCCCAGGTCCTGGTATAGTACCCTAAGGGAAATATTTAAATATGGTGATGGCTGATACAGATAAAGACCTCCTTTAAGAATACTTTTTCTTTTATATTGAGGCAAGGCCTCAACACAAGGAGCTTTGTAATGAAATGAGGGATGCTGTGCAATGTGGTGAACAAGAAAAGCTTGTTTCTTATTTTTAAAATTTTATAATGCTAAAAAACTGATTATATTTCTTGGTTTGTGTTATATTCCTCATAACATTTATATCACTATTTAGCTTATACCACCAGTATTACAAACATTTCAGAGATTAAAGTTTAAGGGCCAGATGTAGGTAAATCTTATTTACCGACTCTAAAATACCGAATTTTACCGATTCGGTATTTTAGATTCGGTAAATAAGATGTAGGTAATTATTCGGTAATTTTTATCGAATCGGAATGATTCGGTCATTACCGAATCGGTATTTACCGATTCGGTAATTGCCATTGATTCCTATGGGCCTTGAGGCCCATAGGAATCAATGCCAATTACCGAATCAGTAAGTACAGATTCGGTAAAATTACCAAATTGTCAAGGGGGAAAGGGTGTCACTTTGACACCCTGTTGCACCCCTGATTCTGGCTTGTGTGCCATGTGGCACACATACATGCCTAAGGGCGTGTATGTCTGACACATGGCACAGGTGTGCATGCACAGATGTGCATGTACACAGGAATTCGTTATTTACCACCAAATAGTATTTGGTGGTAAATAACGAATTGTTAAGGGCCCGAGGCACTGTTTAAAGTGCCAATTACATCTTGATTTACAGAATCGGTAAATTTACCGATTCAGTATTTTACCAGTTCGTTAAATTTACAGATTCTGTAAAATGTAGGCCCCCTACATGTCAAATACCAAATACCAGTCGGTAACGGCAGAAATTGGCTGTTACCGACCGGTATTTGGTGTCCTACATCTGGCCCTAAGTGGTTTGTCATTTCACCGAATCATGTTTGAAATCTCAATATTTGAGCACCATGTAATTGTTTTCGGGCCTAGTTTTCACTCACCATATTTTTCAGAAACACTATACTTTGTAATTCTATCTCTATATGTGAATACTTCTTGACTGCTCTCAGAGTCTATACCGTAACCATAAAGCTGCAACTGTCTCTACATTGAGCAGCATGAAAACATAGTGATGACACAACCTAAACATTATATTCAGTGATGGTTTCTAGGTCGCGTCTAGCAGAGGATTGCATCATCCAATGAAGAGGCAGTTAAGAGAAAGAGAGATGGGCAAAGTAAAGTGGAAAGAGAAAGTGCAAGAGGAGTAAAAAGTAGAGTGTGGAAGAATGATTTTGCAAGAAAGAAAGAGGGGGTATTTCGTTTTTTTGGCCATGCTATAGTTAAACTTTGATTTCAGGTTATCCGGTAAATTACCAGGACTTCTATTTGTGTATTGGGAAATATAGCATCCCTATAAGAAATTGTGTAGACAGCGAGCATAAATAAGTTATGGCCAATTTGTATAGGCACCTTACAAGGCATATATAATACAATACTTAGTGGTTAAATATTTCATGTACATGACAGATTATCACTTTATAACCTGGCATTAGAGTTAGGCTGGCATCTATAAAACCTAAGTAAGATCTTAGTTAAATCATAAAAAGTGGAATATTTGGTTAGTTCACTTACATCGGTATTTGACCTAAAACAGTATTTACAGGTGAGATTGAATGAGAAACGTTTTTGTTTAAATTCAGGGGAGAGTGGGTTCTGAAATCTGATGATATGTAGAGTGGTGTTGGAGACATTAGAAGACAGATGAGTTGTCCAAGACTTTACGTGAGCTGTGTCAAGCATGTCTTCTGTCTCTATGTTTAGTGAACAGAGACATAGTCAAGTTGGTTGGCAACAGTAGACCAAATAAACGTGTCAGTCAGTGGATGTCGGAAAATATACTACTTCTGTCTTTCAGGAGTTCAGTGTGAGTGAGCTCAGCGCCATACAGAAGACTCGAGTATCATCGACATTGAAGTGGTAGAGGAATCTACTTAGGTCGTCAGTAAATTACATCTCACTCATGCAAGGTGTTCAGATTAGGGACAAACCTCATTACATTTGTGCTGTGTTCTTGTGTTTAGAGAGTACAACTTAATAAATGGAATTTAGGGGGAGGTAGATTCTTATGTGAGCATTCCAAGGCGAGTCAGTTGTTAGCTGACGCCCGGAAATTCGATGGGGATTGTCGTTGTGCTGTCTGGATGTACTTAATTAAAGTGACTTCTTCACCTGTGTTCCTGTGTCTAATTATACTGCTCAGAAGAACCCAACAGAATTTGCCTATGAATGGTCCCAGACAGCACCGTCCTTCAGCACAGCAGGGGTTTTCATCACTCCCGCTGGCAACAAGAGTAACAGGAATTACCTTTGATCAGCACCATGCAAAGGTAGGGCGGCAAAGGCTCTACATTGGACTTCAAGCAGCCTAGATGGCCTGAAACAAATGGCCAGAACGTCGGTGTGTTGCTCGTGAGCTAACATCTTGACTCTCGCCTGCTTTATACACGACAGCCGCTAGCCTGCATGCATTGCATCAGCTTTTATTTGCATGTCTTCGTGGAGGTTTTTTGCCATGCACACCTCACGCGCCAATGCCGCTGAGCCATAGAGCTCCCTATGTGCAGCCTCATCTCTGGCGCTATGTACTGTCAAGAGCTTGCGTTCATGCCGGTCTGGTTCTTGTGAAGCAGGCAACTCGCAACCACATCCTGGGCCGCCACATCGCACAATAAGGAAGTGAACAGGGTTCAAGTCCTTTGATTGGTTCAAGCCCTTGTCAATCCTGTGCTGTCATTGGTTCATCACCTATTCAACTGACACAGGCATAGAACGCTAACCTTGTTTGGTGTGACATTTTAGTGATTATAGTATTATTATGAAGTGGTACACAGACTACATAGGATCAAGTTCACTCTTCTTTGCCAATAATCCATATTTTTGTTCCATGTTTACCATCATTACCAGGTGAATATAATACAAAATATAAATTGTCCAGGATATTTTTTAGTGGAGTCTAGAGTCCAAAAAACTAAATGGAGACAATGATTCAAAGGGTTTGACAGCTAATTGCAACTAATAACTCCAAGTTTGAACCAGTTAGGAAGTTGGCACTCTTATACAATTCTTTAGGATAAGAAGGCCCACATATTTTTGATCATTTACCTGCAGCTACTTAACCCTATGAAACTGACTGGAAAGTTTCAAGGATGACCCATGCAAAGAGATACCGCTTTTATACAAGACATCAATTGCAACATGAGTCTATTGATTGTTTCTTATCTGACCTTCGTATATTGATATTCACTTGTGAATTAGAAGTAACATTGACTCTTACTTACTGGATCAATTGGTGGTTAATTGTTTCAGCAAAAAAAAAACATAGAGGCTTCTGTGTTGTAGAAACCCTAACTTAAATTAAACACTAGAGATCGCATGGGGTATTGAAAGATTAGTATTAGCCTCAAAGGAATCCAACAAGTGCAAGATAGAGTTGGATATAGATTTGTTCAGTCAATGCTGTGGTGATGAAACCCAAAACATTTACACCAAAGTTCCAGAGGGCAAGGCAACTGCTTTAGATGTGGTTCTAGCTCCCACTTAGCTAATATGCAGAATTGTCTGGCCATAGGTAAAACATTTGTGAAGCATAGGAACAGTGAACATTTTGCACGTGTGTGCAAGAATACCCAGGATCCACTATGTACAGTTGCAATACGAGATGTAGACACTTCAGGGGCTGTTAAGTAAATATGCATTTCTGTTTCAGGACATGTTGTGTACGGTACAGGGTTATTAACATAAAATAATACTAAAAAAGGATGCAGTGCCTGTCATCCATAAGGTGCGGAATGTGCCCCTGAGTGTTTGTAGTCAATTAAAGAAGCATCTAGAAAATGTGTGCACAGAGAAGGTCATTGCACCTATTGACTCCTTGCAATGAGTTTCACCCATTGTAGTAGTGAAAAAGAAGACAGGGACATTAGATTCTGCATTGATTTGAGGTCACTCAACAAGAATAATTTAATTGACTGTTTCACATTGCCTAGGATATAAGAAATAATTGCTTGCCTGGGTGATGCCAAGATATTCGCATCCATTGATTTCAGGACAGCATATTATCATATGGAATTAGTGGAAGAGTCACATTCAGCATTCAATACACCTGTTGGGGATTTCAGGTTCTTAAAGATGCCACTTGGTCCGGCCTCTGCGGCTTCCTGTGTATCAAAATTTTATGTTTAAATTGTTTGGGGAATGCAAAAATGTATTGGCATATCATCATTATATTCTGATCTTTTCCAATACTACTGATGAGAATTTGGGTGTGCTGAGTGGCGTATTGGGTATGCGTTTCAAACATGGATTCATGGTTAATAAAGAGAAATGTAAGTTTATGGTTTGAAGTCTAGACTACTTAGGGCACCACATTTCTGGAGGAGGAATTGAGCTTAAGGCAGATCTAGTGGAAGCCATTTAAAACAGTCCTACACCTGAGAACAAGGACCATTTGAGGTCCTTCTTGGATCTGTGAGTAATATTCTTGGTTTATTGAAATATTTGCACCCCAGACCTCTTCTCAGGACGTTGCTGTGGAAGGGTGAGTAATTTGTAAGGGGGAAGTCCGATATGTCTGCATTTGAAAATTTGAAATGATGTGTAATCTATTGTAACAGTGGATGCAATTGGGGTGGGTCTTGGAGGTCTCCTAACACAGATAGTGGAGGTCAAGGTACGCACCACTTGGTTTCCTTCAAGGTGCCTTTCTTTCACTATACACACATACAGTGCAATAGAGAGGGATCCTTAGCCTGTGCATGAGCAACCAAGCATTTTGAGACCCTTTTATGGGGCAGAAGGTTCATCGTTGTTACTGATCACAAGCCTTTGGTGTACATGATGGCATAGAACACTGACAATAAGGTCAGCCCAATGTTAGTTAGGTTGTTATCTAATATGTATGAGTTTAATTTTGTGGTTAAACATATTCTGAGTGGGAAGAATTCCAGTACAAACTTTCTTTCCACATGTCTCATTGATTTAATTCAGAGTAAACAATAGGAAGAGGAGGTGGAATGCGTGGTTGGTTTGGTTGATGGGTTAGTGATGCTAGAGGGAGCTATTGGCGAACATGAGTGACAGGAACTCATTGTCAGGGGTTTACCTATAGGATGTTTTTCAGTCCTATAATAAGGTCAAGGGTTAAATAACCAGCAAGGAGGATGCCATTATGATAGGAAATGTACTAGTTCCCCCTTTGGAACTAAGACTTAGATCAAATAATCTGCACCATCCGGGACATCTTCGAATGACAGGTACCAAGGATCATCTACATTTGTATTACTGGTGGCCAGGGACAGATGCCAAAGTGGAGACATATTTGGGCAGGTGTTAGAGTTGTCAAGAAGCAGACAAGACAGTGTGTGTGCTCAATACCCCTTTTCACCCCCTGAAACTTCCCAATGGCCCTTGGGAGAAGTTGGGGATGGATTTTGTTTGGCCAATGTATAATCTCAATTCTGACTTTAGGCACGCATTGGTGATGGTGGATTATTATTTGAAAAGATTCGAGTGCAAGTATTTAGAGAAAGAACTAACTCAGCGTTTATGAAAGGACATGTTTCGTAGGGAAGGTGTTCCCCGAACTCTAGTTACAGATAATGGTGTCCAATTTAAGTCATTCATAATGCAGTTATTTTTTAAGTTGTTAGGAGTTCAACACCTGTTGGTGGCCCTGTATAGACCACAAATTAATGGTATGGTGGAGAGAGCGATGTTGAAAGAGGCAATTAAGTTGCCTACCACGGTAGATGTAGATATGACTTAAACTGTGCAAGAGAGGTTATGGAGCTGTCACAATCAGAGACAGGTGCACATAAAGGTGGAGAGTGCGCAGCCCTAAAATCAAAATTAATTAGCTGATGCCCGGAGCTTTCGATGGGGATTGTTGTTGTGCTGTCTAAATGTATTTCATTAAAGTGATTTCATCTTCACACGTTTTCCTGTGTCTTATTGCACTGCTCAGTAGAACCCAACAATTTTGTATACTTAGAGGGGCTGATTCCGATCTGGGTCGGAAAGCACTCTGACCGAGCCTGATCCGGGATGTTTTCTGACTGATCCAGACTACAGCAGTCCAACCGAGCGAGTACGATGCAGCCGTATTCTGTCAGACTCGGTTTGCTCGGACTCCCATAGAAGTCAATGGGAGCCGGTCGTACGAAGCGTACATGGGCTCCCATTGACTGAATGGGTATGTCGCGGTCAAGTGCGACCCCTACAGTGGGTACGCATCGTTGCCATCTGCACCGTACATGTTTGTGTTGGGGAGACACATGGGTCTCCCCCTAGGACAGAGTCGTAAGGTTGCGGGTAACAGGGGGTCCGCCGCGCACCCCCGAAGTCCAACTCTGGGAGATATTGCGAGCCGGATGCTCCTACTACGTTTGTCCAAATCAAGCATCATACTAGCTCGGTCGGGAAACGTCTCTATTGCGCGTTACGGTTTGCTTGTGACCGAGTCGTAAGGAGCGGTTCAGACCCGGAAACGATTCGGTCGCAGATTTTGCGCTTCTTCACATCGTACTTTGATGTCCGGACCCATGTATGACTCGGACGGAAATTCAGCCTCCGATTTGGATCCGCTAATGACAAACCCGATTCGGTGCCCTACCGACCAAGATCAGAACCAGCCCCATAGTGTCACTTAGGGGCCCAAAAATAATCATTGGTGTCTGTAACCTCGGACATGTCATGGAATTAGGATCTTCTGATCTGCTGTAACTTCCTAATGTTGTTTAACACTCTCAATGGAGTTACCCTAATGCCAAGAAAAGGGACAGGATATGAATCAGACAAACAACAAGGTAACCCTTTTCCTTGTAGACTGAAGACTGAATGTGAGGTTTATGTGACAAACCGGCAAACCTTGGAGTACAAGTAAAAATGTGATGTGGTATTTGAAAACTTTGACAAACACAGCAAAAAATGTTTTACATACAAATCACAGACATAAATGGTTACTAGATGAGCAGTAAGAATGTTTTTTTAGATGTCAATCTGAATGGGCGCACTGCCAGTATGGAAGCACTATTAAAGGTAGTATGTGGTGCAACTGGGTGAGTGGAAAACCCTGTAACCACCCAATGGAGATGTCAGCAAGCTGTACAAGTCCTAAAGTTAATGGAGAGACGTACCCTGTGCACACACTCAGTGATATTAAAGACGTTGGTCAATGTATGAATTCCTGATAGTTAGACAAATATGCAGAGGAACAACAGTAGAAAACAATGATATCAATTGAACAGTAATATCAAGTAAGTATGATGACAAGAAAGAATCGTAGTGTCCTCATTTAATTATCAAAAGCTTGACAACAACCAGCCGACACGTGTTTCATCGCATGACGCGAATCTTCAGGGCTGGAAATAATACAGAAAAAAGCTTTTTGTGGACAGTATATGTTATATGTTATGTTATAAAAGCTTTTATATCGCGCTCCGTTACTAGCAAGTATCCTGACGCGGTGAGTGAGGCTGCAGAAAGTAGTGGGGAAAAAAAGCTGACAGTTAAAGGATCATATGGAACAAATGAGTTTTCAGCCCTTTCTTGAAAGCAGCAACGGTCGGGGCAACCCTAAGATGCAGAGGAAGAGCATTCCAGGCTCTAGAGGCCCTGACAGAGATAGACTGGCCTCCTAATCTAGTGTACCTAAATCTAGGCACAGTCATTTGGTACTGGTTGGCCGAGCGGAGGCAGCGGTTCGGGACATATAAGGTAAACCTTTTCCTCAAGTACACAGGGCCAAGCTGATGGGTCGCACGAAAGGAGAGAACCAGTGATTTAAACAAAATTCGGTGGGCAACCGGAAGCCAATGGAGACTGCGTAAGTAAGGGCGGACGCTAGATCTCCTGGGGAGCTGAAACAGAAGTCGTGCGGCCGCATTTTGGATAACCTGAAGCCGTTGGATCAGATAAGCAGGTAAGCCACTAAACAGGGCATTCGCATAATCAAGCCTTGAAAGTATTAGAGCACGTGACACCGTCTCTTTGGCCTCTCTCAGGAGGAGGGGAAAAACCTGCGTAAGGCTTTAAGGGCCAGATGTAGGTAAATTTTATTTTCCGACCTCTTAAATACCGAGTCATACCGACTCGGTATTTCAGAGGTCGGAAAATAAAAGTACCGAGATGTAGGTAAATGCAGATGTGCAATTACCGAATCGGAAACAGTCGGTATTTTCCGATGCGGGAAATACCGACCAGTTAATGCCCATTCATTCCTATGGGCTTTGAAGCCCATAGGATTGATTGGGCATTTACCGGTCGGTATTTACCACATCGGAAAATACCGACTGTCACAAGGGTGCAGGGGGTGTCACTTTGACACCCTCTGGCACCCCCAAAAGAGGCTCGGGTGCCATGTGGCAGGCATACCTGCCCTAAGGGCAGGTCTGCCTGTCATATGGCATAGGTGTGCATGCACACATGTGCATGCACACCAGAAACGGTATTTTACCATCAAGTAGTATTTGATGGTAAAATACCGATTTTGTACTGCTTGTGGGACTCAGAAGAGTCCCACCTACATACCAATTTACCGGAATCCGTAATGATACCGACTCGGTATTTTACATACTCGGTAAATTTACCTATCGGTAAATTTACCGAGTCTGTAAAATACAGGGGCCTACATGTCAAATTGCTCTAACCGGTCGGTAACGGCCGAATTCGGCCGTTACCACCCGGTAAACGCCTACCTACATCTGGCCCTAAGAGTGGCGAAGCAAATGCCCGTAAGTTTTTTAATATGGTCCTCAAACTTAAGATCATTCCCAAACCAGACCCCCAAGTTCTTAGCTGGGCCACCCATAGAATTGGGACAGGGCAAATCTGGTGGCCATAGGAGGTCTCTGAAGTTATCGGGAAAGGAGCCATAGAACAGAACCTCCGACTTGTCTTCATTACACTTGAGCTGGGCAAGTGCTAACCAGCGAAAAACAGATAATAGGCAAAGCTGAACCGTTGACGTATCCAAATTATCTTTTGACCAAGTGAATAAAAGTTGGGTATCGTCGGCGTAGGCCATTATTTTAGCCTCCAATTGTTCCACCAAGTAAATCAAAGGAGTCAAATAAACATTAAAAAGCAGGGGGCTCAAGGTAGACCCCTGTGGGTCTCCTGTAGTGAGTTTTTTTGGCAAGGAGGCGTAAGGTGGCATCCAGACCTGTTGCGTCCTATTATCCAAAAATGACGTCAGCCAATCAAGTGCTGATCCAGCGATGCCAACGGCAGCTAGTCTGGCAAGAAGTAGGGCATAGGGCACCGTATCGAAGGCGGCAGAGAGGTCTAGTAAAATCAGAACCACTCTGCCACCTCCATCAAGGCACTCCCGGATCGCCTCGGACATCTCAACCAGTGCCGTTTCAGTAATATAAGCAGCCCGAAACCCTGATTGAGCAGGGTGCAAGGCCTGAGATGACTCAATAAAATTATCTAACTGTCTAAAAGCAATATTCTCACAGACTTTCGCCAGGGCCAGCAGCAGCGAAATAGGCCGGTAACTAGAAGGGGCAGCCGGATCTGACCCGGCCTTTTTTAGAAGTGGCAAAAGTTTGGCTTGCTTCCAGCATAGCGGAACAGTTGCAGACGAAAAGGAGAGATTAACAATCTGAGTAACCTCTTTGCATATTGTATCAGCCACCCCCCCCAAGAACCCTTGCAGGACACGGGTCAGAGGGGGACCCCAATTTCAGGGCCTCAAGTACTGCCAGAGTGTCAGACTCAGTGGAAGGAGAGAAGACAACAAACTGCTCTACTGACCCAGGCATCGGAAGAAAGGGTAGTGCTGGAGAGGACTTGAAGCCGTCACAGACGACTCGCAGGTCCTCTTGGATCTTGGCAATTTTGTCTATAAAGAAAGAAGAGAGCTCTTCACACCAATGATCGGATGAAGGCAGCAAAAGTTGCGCAGGTCATGGCAATAAAAAGCTCTGGACAATTGAAAAAATGTCCTTGCTGTTATTATTCGCTTTTTCAATTCTTCCTGCATAATAGCTGCTCTTTGCTGACCTAATAGCAGCATAGTAATCCTTTTGAGCCGCACGCAAATTGCTCTTTGCCTCTGGCGTGTAAGCTTATCTCCACACCCGTTCCAGCTTCTTACATCCAAGTTTCAGTTCCCGTAAAGTGTGGGAAAACCATGGTTTAGAGGGGGTAGAACGCATCCTACGAATACATCCCTTGTTGACGGAAGCAGCAGACCCCTGTTCTACCCATGTGTTGAAAACACTAACCGCCGTCTTGATCTCCGAAGTCAATATGGGGCGGTTTCGGGATAAAGACTCATTCATGATGGCTAGATTGATCCTCTGTAAATGTGCAGATGGGGGAATACTCCCGGCCCCCGTAGCTCTATCCGGGATAAAACTCTCATGGTTAACTCATAACCGGCGTTAAAGACAAGTTCCAAGCAATATCCTGTCATGCATAAATCTACATTCCTGAGAAGGTATGTGGAAGACATCCTTAGGTGCAGTGAACACGAAGGGAAGAATGATAGTAACCCGTGGTCATGCCACATTAACCCTATCAATATGGTGATGTCATATCCGCCGCTAATGCTCGAGAGAGATGTCATGCATGTAAGCATGTGTGCGGTGATCAGTGAGTCTGTGATGTGATCATCATACAGTGAGATTGAGCACTCTTATTAGTGACCTAAGTGACATGCGTGAAGATTGTGAGCCGTGAACAGATATATACAGTCCGACACATACCTCTAGGTGGCTGTGCTTAAGCCAATTGGTCTAAATAATTAAAAAGTGAAGCGGGAAAGAAGAAGGAAAAGGGAGAGACAAAAAAATGGGGGAAAAAGTGGCAAAGTAAGTATCTGACGGTTGAGAAAAACTCAGTTGTTCAAATACTCATTGAGTAATTAAAAGGGCCTAAGGCCTGATGAGCTAATCAATACTCAGGCTTAGTAAGAAAAGACAGACGCTCACCGCACTTCCGGTGATAATTCCGACCCGGAAGGGCCCAAGACCAGCAAATGTTCTAATATCCGATGATTGTTATTAGACTGGAACAAGGTAAAAAACAAACTGAATATTAGATGAGAAAATGTAGCCAAGTGCTGCTACTCACTCTAAGAAGAGATTCACAACGGTAATTCACGCTATATGGGGAGCAAACTGCCTAATTTAGATCGAACAAATCGTATTTCATAAGTGGTACACGTCTCCAAACATATATGGGACCATGTTCCCTGCTTACCCGGTAGGTTTGTAGTGTGTAGAGGAGCAAAAGAGGTAGCTCTATGCTCACGAATAAAATGGTTATCTGAAAAACAGTAATGTAAACAAAAGCTGTATAAGCTAAGTTTACAACTTGTTAAGGGAAATCACACATCCACGGTAAAAAACGCTGCTTTAAAAGCTGTTCAATCAACTCACATTTGGAAGTCTTATTAAACTCGTTTCTCCCGGGTCGCCGTGTTCCTGGTGTGGACACGTGACACGGAAGCAGCATCATCGTTTTATAGGCGTGCCCCTCATGACGTACTCCCAACAACTAGACAGTATTCTGCAACGGCGTCAACCCGGAACTGAGACGTGTATGTTACAAGTCCTAAGCTGGGTCATAACATCTATAATATAAATTCATTTCTCGCTTGATCCACCCAATGACCCTCATTGGCCTAAATCGATGTTTTTAGGTCTTTTGTGCTTTCATTCCCTTCATGATTACCTCCAATAACATAATGGTTTGCTTTCCTATGTGATTATGTAATACTGTATAAGAGTGAATACATAACTTTTTTACTAGTCCTTTCGGTCCTCATCATATAACACAGTTATTCTTTGTCAGAAATATCAGCATGTCACGCTATGCAGTGATATCTCATGGATACTTAGCTGACCGACATGGGCCCCACTTGGGTCTTCAAGTCATGAATCACATTGTAGTATAAAACGTAGCGCACGTAACTGTATGCAGACTTCGAGAACATATCTAAACAATAGGAATTAGGCAGTTTGCTCCCCATATATCGTGAATTACCGTTGTGAATCTCTTCTTAGAGTGAGTAGCAGCACTCGGCTACATTTTCTCATCTAATATTCAGTTTGTTTTTTACCTTGTTTCAGTCTAATAACAATCATCGGATATTAGAACATTTGCTGGTCTTGGGCCCTTCCGGGTCGGATTTATCACCGGAAGTGCGGTGAGCGTCTGTCTTTTCTTACTAAGCCCGAGTATTGATTAGTTCATCAGGCCTTAGGCCCTTTTAATTACTCATTGAGTATTTGAACAACTGAGTTTTTCTCAACCGTCAGATACTTACTTTGCTGCTTTTTCCCCCATTTTTTTGTCTCTCCCTTTTTCTTCTTCTTTCCCGCTTCACTTTTTAATTATTTAGACCGATTGGCTTAAGCACAGCCACCTAGAGGTTTGTGTTGGACTGTATATATCTGTTCACGGCTCACAATCTTCACGCATGTCACTTAGGTCACTAATAAGAGTGCTCAAACTCACTGTATGATGATCACATCACAGACTCACTGATCACCGCACACATGCTGATTATAAGTCTGCGGGTGTGCTTATATGCATGACATCTCTCTCGAGCATTAGCGGCGGATATGACATCACCATATTGATCGGGTTAATGTGGCATGTCCACGGGTTACTATCATTCTTCCCTTCGTGTTCACTGCACCTAGGGATGTCTTCCACATACCTTCTCAGGAATGTAGATTTATGCATGACAGGATATTGCTTGGAATTTGTCTTTAACGCCAGTTACGAGTTAACCATGAGAGTTTTTATCCTATTGTACATGTATACTGTCCACAAAAAGCTTTTTTCTGTATTATTTCCAGCCCTGAAGATTCGCGTGATGCGATGAAACACGTGTCGGCTGGTTGTTGTCAAGCTTTTGATAATTAAACGAGGACACTATGATTCTTTCTTGTCATCATACTTACTTGATATTACTGTTCAATTGATATCATTGTTTTCTACTGTTGTTCCTCTGCATATTTGTCTAACTATCAGGAATTCATACATTGACCAACGTCTTTAATATCACTGAGTGTGTGCACAGGGTATGTCTCTCCATAAATGGTTACTAGATTGTGTGATAATTATTCAAAGGAGTCATTCCAAATTAGATTGTCTATATCTGAATATTATTTTTGCTGATGCAAACCATGAGATTTTTAAAACATTCACAATTGTTTAAATCAAAACAATGCAATTAAAATATTTCATAGTTCAAGTGCAAATGCAAACCCAATGATACTCTCAAATATTAAAGTTCATAAGCACCATCCAATTCACATAGATGCCCTAATAATTGCATGAAATCTTTCCTCATTCAAAGAACCTTCTCATGTAGACAATCTAATTTGGGATGACTCTGTTGAAAAATTATCACACAATCTAGTAACCACATATGTCTGTGTGCACAAAAATACATGACTACCCTTACGAACTGTGATAAGGCATGGAACCATGAGAAAGTTATCATGTGATGTGAGAAGAGTTCTAAAGGGAATCTATTTACTGAAATCTTTCATCATATAGTGAAGAGAAAGGTGATGAATAGCTCAATGGCAGCAGAAAAGTGCATCCTTAAATGTATACCACTTCTTCACAGTGACCTCTTCTTCACAGTGAGATAATGAAGTGGGCCAAGATCAGATGAAATATGCCATATCTTGAAAGCAACGTGCAAATACATTTTGAATATGCGGAATCCAGTTCGTGAAATGTAGACAAGATATGCATTTAAGCAAACACTACAGTTGGTGGACATGAGATCACTATTGGGGACAATGATTTTCAGTGGAAAAGATAGAAATGTTTAATAAGGTACATAATATAAAAAACAGTTGTTAGAGAGCTTGTTAATTTGACTTTTGAATGAAAATTCACTATCAAACCTTTCCCTCAAATGTTGTGCACCTGAGATGGAGAATTGAGTTCTTCTAGTTCACCTGGCCAGCATGTCGGGGACCAGTAGGAGTATTCCTCAGAGACAACCATTTAGTCTTGTCAGTATTATGCTACAAATATCTGTCCCAAGAAAGTGTTTGAAATTGTTACAGAGCTGGTTGTTTCTGTAGTCTAGACATACAAGCTGTCTAGTATGATATGCAAAGGAGTGAACATTTATTCCTTAGGTATGTTTAGTAATGGCTAATTCTGCCACAAGAATTTTGAGTAAAGTAGACCTCCATGCCAAACCCTGTGGAACAACGTAGATCATCTCTTTGATTACTGACATAAAAGCTGTCAAAGAGACAGCCTAATATGGCTCTGTTAAAACAATAATTTCTTGTTTAAGGCTTCATCGTTGATACTAATACCCTCAAGTCACTGTATGATAACTGGGTGGGATGCTGTATCAAATGTTGATGATTGATTTTTGTAACATTTCTTTATTGTGAACTTTAGAGGATGAACAGTTGGAATCAATCAGGGAAGCATGAAGGGGCTGTAACATACATGTGTATGAAAGAGGGTCAAAAAAGTTGACAAGTAACAACCAATTAGTCCTGCAGGGTTCAGATTACAGACTTTCAAGACCTATGATATTTCCACGATTGCTTTCAGTTAAATAGACAGAATATATAACAGTAAACTATGACAGGGCAAATGTCCCCATTGATTCAAGCGAAAGGAAAGGGAATGTGTTGAACATTGCCCTCTTTGCAAGTCACCCCTAAACATTTTACCTTAACTCCTCCTATTTTTCTGAACTTGTTTTTGTTGGCTTTAGGACACTGTTCACTTTACCACTGCTAACCCGTGCTAAAGTGCTTGTGCTTGTGCTCACTCCATAAAACAGGGTAAAATTGTCCTACACCTTATTGTCATATTTAGTTTACTTGTAAGTCCCTGGTGAAGTGATATACCATATACCCAGGGCCTGTAAATTAGATGCTACTAGTGGGCCTACAGCACTTATTGTGCCACCCACTTCAGTAGCCCTTTAAAACATGTCCCAGGCCTGCCATAGCAGCTTACGTGCAATTTTAAACTGTCAGTTCGCCTTGGCAATATAATCCCCTTGCCAAGCCTAAAGCTCCCATTTATTACATATGTCACCCCTATGGTATTTATTTTTATTTATTTATAAAGTTTTATATAGCGCGAACTTGACCCTAGAGGGTATCAGAGCGCTTTACATTTAGAATCATTGCGTTACAAGATACATCAGATACAAGAGCATAGAAAGGTACAGTACACATAAACAATGTTTCAATAATTTGTAGGAGGGAGGGGAGGAAGGAGTAAAAGCGGGGAGATGAGGAGGAACTATGCCCAATGTCCGGCTGGGTTGGTGATGGGTAAGGGGGAAAACCAGGGCCAGACTCCTCATAAGCTGTCAAGCAGCTCCACCCGTCATCACCCATGCTGCTCAGGTCTCAGCGTTCAGGAAAAAACAGTATTAGTTTATTTGGATATGCAAAAGTTATATAGCGCTATCTAGACCTGGAGGTATCAGAGCACATAACCAGGGGAACGTTGCATTAGAAGGTACATCAAAAGGATTATAAAGCACTGGCTAGACCCGTAGGTATCAGAGCGCTATAGCAGAGGAACATTGCATTACAAATTACTTCAGTTACAATAGCGTAGTAAGGTACATTAAACAAACAACGCGGTTGAGCGAATTTATAGGAAAGGAGGGGAGGAAGGAGCCGTAGCAGGGAGACAAGGAAGAACTGTGTTCAATGTCCGGAGAGACAAATAGAGAGGGAAAGGGGAGAGGTGGAGTGAGAAGGGAGAGGACGAGGGGGAAGACAAAAAAGAGATAAAGGGAAAGTCAGCCCCAAGACCAAGTGGCTAGGTGACGGCCAGGGAGATAATCCAAGGCCAGTTTCCTCTATAGCTCTCTTGGAAGCTCCAATGAGCATCAGTCAGAAAAATGGAAAGAAAGGAAGCAAGGAAAAGGCAGAACGGCAGAAATATGCAGGGAGGAGGGCGAGATAGGGAGAAGGGGAGAAACAGTGTCCAGTGTCCTGCTAGGCAGGTGACGGTCAGGGGATAAACCAAGGCCGATCTCCTCAATTAGCTGAACAGAGCAGCTCCACTGGCGTCGGACAAAATGCTCAAACTCTGCTGTCCGGGTAGGGGTCGAGTGAACTCAGGGGAATGTCAGAGTAGTGCAGGTGGGGGGTAGAGAGCCATGATCCGAGGAAATTCCAAACATCCTCTTGAGGTCAGGCACAGTCCTGGCAGGGTTTTGTAATTAAAAGTAAAGGATCAGCAAGGGGCAAGAAAAGGTCACCACTGTTGGCCATGTTGGGGTTGGGCATCCTGGGGCCCTTTTACACACTGTGAATGTGCCGAGAATGACAGATGTTAACAGGGAAGGAAGGGCCAGACACCCAATAGTTCCTAAAAAGGACACTAGGTCTCACCATTGCCCTCAACAGGGGGTGGAAGGGGGTTTGGCGAGGTAACATAGGGGCAGAGAAACACATCTTCCTCCACTGGGTCACAAGCCACTGCTCTGGATAAAAGCCTCCCAGGAACTGTTGAGACAAGTGGGTAGTGTGCTCCCAGGGAGCCTGGCTTGTGTGTAATAGCTAACACTGTGGGCACCCTCGTAGGGTCAGGGGCCTGCAATGTGTCTGTGTCCTGAAGCCCATGTAGTCAGCGCCCTAGCTTTACTGGTCAGGACAGGTTCATTGAGGAGTGCGGCGCAACCCCAAGTGCTCCCTCATGCAGCATAATTCTATAGAGGACAGGCTAGATTGTATGGCAAGGAGAAGTACCTTTAGGTCATCTGTGGACGTGGGTTGATCAGGGGTGCGGGTATGTTCTCCGTCCAATTCAGCCTGCATTCTTGTGGACTTCCTGGCCTCAAAATTAAGTTTGGGCTGCTTGCCATCAGTCCTCCCCATGGTGACTCTATTGTCCAGCGGGGAGAAGGCGACGGGGGATCCTTTGGGGTAGTGATGCGGTGCAGCGAAAGGGTGGGCGTGAACCAGCTGAAGTGTGTGTGTGCCAGATGGGGTTTACAGTCACCCACAAGTCATCTCAGGAGCCCAGCGGCACGCATGTCTAGAATATGGGGGGTCAGGGGACTCCATAGGCGGTCGCAGGTCGACGGTCAGATGAGAATGGCTCCCTGCATAGTGAGTGAGGCCTGGGGATGGGAGTTCCCACAGACAGTGACCAGATCACAACATCAATCTGAGCAAAGGCAGGTGGAGAGGTCAGTATCTGGAGTGGCAGGGAATACAGCCAGCTGGACCCAGTAAGAGAATCCACAAGCAAGACGAGGTCCCCAAAGTATCGAAGCACCCGCCAGGGGGGAAGGCCAGTTTCCGGGAGGAGGGCACCACCGACCGCCAGGCCAACGAGGGTCCAACCAGCCACAACAGCGCAGGGGGAGCGGCAAGGTGCGGCCAGGTGAGGTGGTCAGCTAGGCCCCAGGGCGGCCAGGGGACACCTCACCCTCAGGAATAGGTGGGGCAAGGAGGAAAGCTTTGCGATGGGGGATTAGGCCGAGCCTCCCAAGCAGGCCCCAGGGACGACGCCATGCAGAGCCTGCCCAGTGAGGCCCAGGTGGTCGAGGTGGCAGCTAGTGCAGTCCCATGGCATAGGCCGGGGGAGTACAACAGGTGAGGAGAGTGAAGGTGCTGGGGAGCGCCGAAGCGTGCATGCTGCCGCATGTGGTGACTCACCAGTGCAGAGAAGTGGATTTGTGGGGCCGCTCCAAATGACAACAGCAAGCACCAGATGCGCAGAGGGGGATGCGGGCTGCTCGATGTACGGCAATCCGTCAGATGCTCCGTCAGTCAGGCTCCCCGCAGCTCGGTCCAGAACTCCCGGCCTCTCCGGCGCACGCCCCCGCAATCGAGGCAGCCCAGATCGGGTGCCGGTTCACGCCTCAATCTCAGCAGCTCAATTGGATCGCTGAATTCAGAAAAGCATAAATCAACCTAAATCATACCAATCAACAGACAAGAACTTTGCAACTCTTTTGTAGAACCCATGACTACAGAAGCCTAGACTCTTGAGAGCTACACAACTATGCCAAACTGGCCATACTTTCTAGAGCAATAATCAACCAATCACACTCATCCACAGAGTTTCCCAGTGAATTCAAAATGTCTTATATCAAACCAAACCGTGAAGAAACTAGGACTAGGCCTTGAAGACCCAACAACTTACAGACTTATAACGAATAAGTAATTTCGGAGTACACTGATAAGGCAGTATTCGTTCAGAACTCCAATTTCCTTGAGGGAAACCACCTCCTCCCTGACCAATAAACAGATTTCCAGCATAATATAGGCATCGAATCAGCATTAAGCACAATTTTGCGTGACCTCAATAACACAGATTTCAACTTAGTAGCCACACTCCTTTTACTGACCCTCTCAGCAGCTTTTGACACAGCAGATCAACAACTACTAATCAAATGATACAGGAATAGAGAGTGCTACCATAAAAAGGCAATTAGTCATACTTCACAGGCTCAAATCTTATTTAGTCCCTATCATTATACCGAACAGCACCTAGGCACTGCTAAGCTCTGCTGAGATGGCAGTATAGTGAACACAGTGTACGCATCGCATTTTACACATGGAGTTTTCCGATCTCCTTTATTTTTTACCTTGCTTCAATGGCACATGAAAATGTCAGCAATAGGTGGGTGAAGTAAAGAAGAGCAAAACAACGAGGGTGATAGGCACATCCCCCCTGCTTGTGTAAACATAGTCCTCAGACCGTCACCTTCCCAGGCCAAACACCAACCACTGCAACTTAAATAGGACAAGTGCTCAGAACTAAAAACAAGACTACAATTAGCAACCCTCAATCAATGGAAAAAGAAATAGGACTACACTGTTGAATAGGAGGCTTATTACAAATGAGGCGGCCATATTGGAAAAGCACCACCACAAGGATATATTTCAAATCCTACGCCAGTCGATCATACTATCGAGCCAAAACAGGCCAGAATGTCCATGTAACTCCTTTAACACTTCACCAATAGGCCTATCATCCATTATTTTATATCAATATCTGTCGGCCTGCTGTTCCTTTTTGCCTACACTATTTTTCGCCCTGCAGATCTGTTAACTCTCATCTTACCAACAGACCTTATACTCCATTACTTTATATCCCATTATTTTAGCTTTCTACTCACTACCACTATACCTCACGCCCTACCTCATACCCACTCACCTCCTCAGGCCTGACCCCCCACATCCCTCTCTTACACCCATATTAGTACCCCGGCCACACCCAGATATCCATCCACCTCCTTAAGCCTGACCCCTCACATCCCTCCACCACACCCAGATTAATACCTAGGCACTACTACAACCGACACCCTCCATCATTTCCTCCCACCTCCCTAAACCTGACCCCATCTCCCTAAGCCACGCTCCACACAATATGACACGGACTGCTTATAGAAACCCACACACAACACTTCACAAAGTATTGAACTATTCTATGCTTATGATGGAGCTCATAGGCACACACACTTACACCATCACCTACCACCCCCAAACTCTCTAAAAATGCAGCCAAACGCTTCAAACACAATCTTATAAAACATCATCCTGAAACACCAATAGTGGATCCCTAATACACAACAGACACACAACTAATGATATCATTTTCCATACGAAGCGAAGAGCGCAATGTAGAAAAGCATTTCTAACCCTATTTACACTCTCCGCCACCAGGAAAATACCACATGGTCTAGTTATCTTTATCGCCCCCTCCCAACTTTTCCAAGCAAAGGCAACCATCACTATCTATAACAATGGAACCATCCTCATGAAATCTACAGATCGTAATCTAAGCCTCTTAGACAACCTCTTCCCAGTCATCAAAGAGCAAGTGTCTAAACCCCATACGGCCACTCAGCCCACCCCTTCCGCTAATACTCAACATACCACACGTCCTAAACTTACCGACAACAATGCTACTCCACTCCGACCTTTACCTCCCAATAGACGTCAAGCCACCACACCTAACCCCCAACTCAACATAGCTGAAGCTACCTACGCACCCCCAGCAAACACTGATCACCGCTTAACCACCACAACTGATGCCCCTTTGGATAACCCCCTCTCGTCCCTCAATAACACTCTTGCCTCTGCAACCTTCCCTAACATCGTCACCCATAGTAACCACCCCCCCACGCCAAACCCCCACCCTTACTTCAGCTGTTAGACCATAGTACGACACTCCACCCAGAGGACATAGAGGGCACATGGCCCACTGTTATCACCTTGCCCCGAGCATACTTCCTAAACCCACATCCCAGCCATCCACACCCACAACCCACCCACCACCACACATAACTCTACCCACTCTATCAGCCCAGCTATTCTTCTCCACATTACCCACATCCAACCCAACACACACACTCCCACCGGCAGTACCCCTCCCATCCACACTCACACACACAACAAACTGTACACCACGCCAGACCCCACTGCATGCATCCAAACCTGCATCCAAACCCACACCCATAACACAGCCACATACCACACGCCCGCCTGCACATTACCCCAGACATGATGAGATCATAATTTCATTGAACCAAATCAAAGAAGAACTCCAAACACTCAATGATCGTTTAGCAAAACAACCATGGGGTATTCGAGCAACTAAACACCCCAAAATCAGCTGGCCCAGAAAACAAAATATCACCAACATGAATCCCTACTGTCCCTACTGGTCCTCAGTCCCCTCCTACAACAACTCATCTCGACCAATTAGAAGCACCAATCTGCTCTCAGAGAGCGATTTTCTCTCCCTAGTGAGCTCTTACGATCCCGCTCCCATGAAGCCTACCACACCGGATCATCGTTGATTCCTACAATCCCCCCAATCCCCATAGGACCACTAAACCAAACACTAGAGGCGTCACAAACAACAACCTTAGAAGAATCCCTATCACTCAGGAACGCTCTTCAACCATCAGCACACCCAAACTCAAATGTAGTCTCCTAAACTGCAGATCGGCCGCTAGACATGCAGCGAACATAGCTGACCTCAACCTCACACATGAGCCAGACCTGATAATGCTAACTGAAACCTGGCTAAAGGAATCCTCCACGCCAATAATTGACATTTTATTTCCACCCAATTACAACATCATCAGGCTGGACATAGCTAGAGCCGACAAGTCGGGGGGAGCCATAGCCTGCATACATCGTGTTAATATCTCTGTAAGCAGAGCCATCTCCCCATTATTCCAATCATGCGAATACATGTGCCTTAACATCACTAGCAAGGGTAAACCTGTCTGCTCTCTGCATATCATCTATCACCCACCAGGTGAGAACCTCGCCTTCACCGAACACTTCATGAACATGGTATCATCATACACTTGGTGATAAAATACCCAAATATTCCTTGGAGACTTCAATCTCCATTGGGATGATTCTAATGATACAGCAGTGAACAGTCTTAAGAATTTCCTTGCTGACCTTGCGACAAAGGATCGATTCTGGACTTATTAATCTCTAAAACAGGCTCCATTCAGCTAGAGTCGATCCTACCCTGCGACTGGTTAGACCATCACATCATCACCTTCACCATTAAAGAAATGGTGAAACTGAACTCAACTCAATCCACAAGACCAAAAGTGTGGAAAAGAGACCTGAAAAACTTAATCCCAACACCTTGCCTTCCTCCTGTTCCAACCTACTATTGCCTCCTATAGGATCTTCCACAGTTCACGATCTCACCAGCCACTACCTCTCGACCATGACAGCAATAATAGACGAGGTAGCACCTCTGCAACTAAAAAGAGTCTCTCTGAAAGATACTAAACCTTGGTATAACGGTATACTCAACGAGGACAGGCGCTCACTCATAAATTCAGAACGGGTCTGGAGATCCATACCATCAGCCATCCACCCCAAGATTCTCAGGACAAAGAGAAATGCATATTTCCGTAAGATCAAGCGCATCAAAGCCAATTTTTTTAGCCTTCAACTTGACCAGGCAAGAAATCATCCCCAAAACTCTTTGATCTGATTAAAACCCAATCTAAGGAGGCACATCATCGTCCACAAGATATAGAATGCTCGTAGCCAAACTGTGAAGAATTCTCCACCTTCTTCACCTTGAATACCGACTCCATCAAGAACGACCTCCTAAAGGATCTAACCTTATATGCGAGACCGATTACACTAACCTCTCCTGCTCCCAGAACCACGCCATGCCAACTCCCATCAAAGTACAGCCCAAAAAATAATGCAGACTCGTCATCATTTTCCTCCTACTCCGAAGATGCTTTAGGCAAAATTCTCAGTGCCTTGAACCCAGCCAACCACTTTTCTGACCCGCTTCCGGCAAACGCAGTCAAAGACCTTACTTCACTGCTTCTACCTCTCTGGTCCAAGATCATAAACAGCTCACTTCAAAAAGGATGGATCCCATATACCCTCAAAGTAGGCAAGGTTTCACCCATTCTAAAGAAGCCAACGGCAGACCCCACGGACCTAAATAACCATTGCTCTATCTCCAATATACCTACCTTAGTCAAGCTAATGAAAAAATGTGTGCATCTACAGCTAACGAAACATATTGATCACTTTGACCTTCTCAACAAACACCAATGAGGTTTCCGTGCTGGCCATAGCACAAAATCAGCCATGACACACATCATTGACGATGCACTGCAAACACTTGACCAAAATAGATCCTCTTTACTCATCCTACTTGACCTCTCCTCAGCCTTTGATACGGTCAAGCATGAGAACCTGTTAGACCTCCTGAAATACAGAATGGGCCTATCTGGGGCTAAGCTGGTTCACTTCATTTCTCCAAAACCGTACACAACAATTCAAAGTCAATAACACCCTGTCCACCCCGTCCCAGTATCCTTGGGGGTACCGCAAGGATCCACACTATCCCCAACACTGTTTAATCTCTTCCTGGAACCGCTCACCTAAATTTTACGAACCTCTAACGTGCAATATCACATGTACGCAGAAGACACACAGCTACACCTCAAGATACACACCCTAGGGGACATCAAACTACTTAATAAAGCTCTTAGGAATACCCAAACTTGGCTGGCAGAAAATCATCCTAAATTGAACGCCCTAAAGACTGAATTCCTACTAATAGCTCCTCAGGCTCAAATCCCAAAAATGCAAACATATTACAGCGTTCAACGTTGAACCTACCATTGTGGACTCAGCAAAATCACTAGGAATAACTTTAGACAGTAACCTCAACATGCAAAAACATATCAGCAATGCTGCAAAGGGAGCTAACCTCCAGATAAACACATTGAGGAAACTGAAACCCTTCCTACCACACAATGACTTCAAGCAGGCAGTACAAGCTCTGGTTATACCCATAGTGGAATACGGCTGTGTCTCTCTCTGTGGCCTACCCAAAGCATCAACTGCACCTGTTAGAGCCTCAATCAACGCCGAAGCAAGACTCATAACTGGATCTAAACCTAGCTCCCACATCTCCCCGGACCATCAATCCCTGAACTGGTTACCCCTAGAGATGAGATTTCAGTTGACAATTGTGTGCCTGACGTACAGAGCCATGCATCAAAAGACACCCAGTTACCTGGAACAGAAACTGACGATCTCTAGTGGGTCCAGATCCTCAAGAAATGCAGAAAAATTACTACTGAAACCATAAAAATTCCATAAGAAAAAACCTTATAACAGCAGATCCTTCTCTGGGATGGCACCCAGAATTTGGAATTCCTAACTCCCAGAAACTAGACTTAACCTGTCCACTACCCACTACTAAAGGAAGTTAAATCCTTCCTCATGGCCAAATACACATGAGTAGGGTCTGCTGACACCCTGTGACGAGATACATACGCGCTCCCAAAAAAAAGACACTTATTGATGCTAAATCTAACTATGCTGTTTTTTTACTCTATGCTTTGTACATTTGTTTGGATCTGCTCTTATTTTCTGTATAAGTAACATTTACTGTTTGTATAGCGCTCTGATATCCGCTAGGATCTAGTTTGCGGTCTATAAAACTTTCAAAATAAATAAATAAATTCCATCAAAAAGTAGATGTTCATCAAGATTCAAAGATGTAACGTTTTTTACTCAACCTATGCTTGGACCCTGAGCTTATAAACACTTTGTCACAAGTATGCCAATAGCATCCAGATGGATATATGATGTTACAACGCGTACTTTTAGCACGCATACCATTACAACGGATTTATTACAACGCAAGTCATTTTACAACGCATACCTTTACAACGCACATACTATTACAACGCATACCATTACAACGTAAGTATAGGTAAGTATATAATAATAATAAATAATTTTAAAATATAATGTAAATATTTATTAATGTATTATTACATTTAATTATTTCTTATTTATTTAATGAATAAAATTATTAATTAAATTAATTTTAATGTTATTATTTGTAAAAATAGGTTAAAAATACCCCTGTACCCCAAAACCCAAACCCAACCCTAAAACCTAAAAATACCACAGTACCCCAAAACCCAAACCCAGCCCTAAAACCTAAAAATTCCACTGTACCCCAATACCCAAACCCAGCCCTAAAACCTAAAAATACCCCTGTACCCCAAAACACAAACCCAGCCCTAAAACCTAAAAATACCCCTCTACCCCAAAACCCAAACCCAGCCCTAAAACCTAAAAATACCACAGTACCCCAAAACCCAAACCCAGCCCTAAAACCTAAAGATTCCCCTGTACCCCAAAACCCAAACCCAGCCCTAAAACCTAAAAATACCCCTGTACCCCAAAACACAAACCCAGCCCTAAAACCTAAAAATACCCCTGTACCCCAAAACCCAAACCCAGCCCTAAAACCTAAAAATACCTCTGTACCCCAAAACCCAAACCCAGCCCTAAAACCTAAAAATACCCCTGTACCCCAAAACCCAAACCCAACCCTAAAACCTAAAAATACCCCTGTACCCCAAAACCCAAACCCAACCCTAAAACCTAAAAATACCCCTGTACCCCAAAACCCAAACCCAACCCTAAAACCTAAAAATACCCCTGTACCCCAAAACCCAAAACCAGCCCTAAAACCTAAAAATACCCCTGTACCCCAAAACCCAAAACCAACCCTAAAACCTAAATATACCCCTGTACCCCAAAACCCAAACCCAACCCTAAAACCTAAAGATACCCCTGTACCCCAAAACCCAAACCCAACCCTAAAACCTAAAAATACCCCTGTACCCCAAAACCCAAACCCAACCCTAAAACCTAAAAATACCCCTGTACCCCAAAACCCAAACCCAGCCCTAAAACCTAAAAATACCACAGTACCCCAAAACCCATACCCAGCCCTAAAACCTAAAAATTCCCCTGTACCCCAAAACCCAAACCCAGCCCTAAAACCTAAAAATACCCCTGTACCCCAAAACACAAACCCAGCCCTAAAACCTAAAAATACCCCTGTACCCCAAAACCCAAACCCAGCCCTAAAACCTAAAAATACCCCTGTACCCCAAAACCCAAACCCAGCCCTAAAACCTAAAAATACCCCTGTACCCCAAAACCCAAACCCAACCCTAAAACCTAAAAATACCCCTGTACCCCAAAACCCAAACCCAACCCTAAAACCTAAAAATACCCCTGTACCCCAAAACCCAAACCCAACCCTAAAACCTAAAAATACCCCTGTACCCCAAAACCCAAACCCAGCCCTAAAACCTAAAAATACCCCTGTACCCCAAAACCCAATATTTATAAAAAAAGATAAACTTACCAATAATTAAACTTACGATGTAATGGTATGCGTTGTAATAGTATGTGCGTTGTAGTGTAATGCGATGTAATGGAATGCATTGTAAAATGACATGCGTTGTAATAGTATCCGTTGTAATGGTATGCGTTGTAAAAAATCTGTGGTAACAGTAACATACCATCCAGATTATTCATAAATGAAAAGACCATGAGCTTGAGACAATGAGGCTAATAAAATGTCTGCAAACAGTTAGCAAATGGATGACAGAATAATATCTGACCCTGATTCCCTCCAAAACCAAGAACTTCTGATGGTGGAACATGAAAAGCATAAGGTCTAAGAAGACGAGCCTTACCCTACCATGTCGACGTAAGTAAAGAACTTGGAAATGATCATGGACTCCAAACTAGGGGCCTCATTTATGAAAAGTGACGCATCGCTGCGTGAAAACAGCGATGCGTCACTTTTCACAGTGCACTCCTTGCGACACCAATGATGCGTCATATTTAATGTATGACGCATCTTGTCGCAAGGAGTTACAGATACGTCAGTATTTCTGACGTATCTGTAAGCGCAAAAGTGACGCATTGCTGGAGTGTGTCACAAAAGTGACGCAACTCCAGCAATGCGTCCTTTCACATGGGCAAAGCCCCATGTGAAAGGGCTTGCGTCAGTCTTACGCCTGCCGTGAGGCAGGCGCAAGATTTTGACGCAACAGCGTCCTGAAAGTGACGCAGTGAAATCTCATAGATTTCACTTCGTCACTTCTACGACCCTTCCTTGCGTCAATACGCCCCCCTTGCATACATTATACCTGACGCAGGTATAATGTGGCGCAGGGGTTTACAAAGTGACGCATCTACCTAGATGCGTCACTTTGTAAATAGTGCGCAACAGGAGGCATGTTTTACGCCGCCGATGCGTCACAAAAAGTGACGCAACAGAAGCGCAAAACTGATGCAAGGCCTCATAAATGAGGCCCTAGCAATCTAACAACAGCCTGTTAAAAATGCTTTCTAAAATCTTAGGAACAGTACAAAGAATTTCCCCCAACATTCACTTCTCCCATAACGTCCAGGATATAACAGCCCTAGTGCTGTCCCATCTAGACTACTGAAACGGGTTCTACATGAGGCGTAAAAAGTATTTAAACAACAACTCCAATGTGTAGGGCTGTGCGTATTTGTAAAACTCTCAGCATCACACAGGCTTATGCACTGATGAAGTCCATCACACCATGTCTACCTTGCCTACAATCCTCACCTATTGCCGCAACTTTCCCCCCACATAGGCAAAGCTACACACAGCACACATTTCAGCCATACACCTGAAGGTCACTCAGGAAGCGGATGACAATTGGAGTGCTTTTGTTCCCTGGTCAGACTACAAAGCGCAATATAACGTAAAAATACACAGTATCTACTTGCATAGCAATCGGCGAAATACCTTAGTGATGTCTTGCAAGGCGTATTAAAAGTACTATTTAAATATCAATACAATACATGCAATTAAACAAATTGTTACTTAAAAGTTTAAACAAATGGAGCAGAACCGAAAACCACTCGAGTGTTACACCTAAATACTTTCTAAAAATGACATAATGCAATTTAAAAAAAGTTAAATCACACACACAATTGACAAACTTTTCTTCTATAACCACCATTAACTTAAACAATGTACCTGAATCAGTTCTATGTTTTTCCTTATATTTCTACGTTGCTAATCAGCAAAGAGAAACATGCACTGGTAAAACCATTAGGTGGCCTGACCTTGTCAATCTGGTGCAATGGTTACGTCAAAAGCGAAGGGACTTATTTTCAAGATGCATGCGCCACCGGACTGTCACTTTCTGTGATAGACTGGTGCCACAGGCCTCTTAATCATATCTAAGCGACTAAGCAAAACCACCCTGCTTGGCTTGCATGGCTGGATTGAGGCAAGGCAGCACAAATCGCTCCCTTGTTTTACTCTGTGTCAAGGAGGCGTTACATGGACGTTGCAGTGGGTGTTCCCACGCAAAACGTATGGATTTTGAATTTGCCCCAGATTTACAATATTATGTAAACCTGGGGCAGAGCCAAAACTTTACTCCTCTCCAGAGCAGGAGTAACAAGGAGAACTATTTTCATTTCTCATTCTACAGCAAATACAGAACAAGGAAAACGCCCCTCAGGATTGTTCTGGGCAGGAAGCAACCCTGACAACAACGCCAACACCCTTGAGAGTGACTACGGTAGTGCTAGACACCAAACTATGCGATGGCTGAAAGGACAGGAATGCACCCTATCTCGTAAATATGGTGAATTCCTACTCTTTCAAATTGGCGTAGGGCAGCACAGCAAACAGACTTGCAGCGCTGCCCTATGCCAAATGTTTCTAAACGTGTCCCGAAATCTATTGAAAGCATATGCCATAGAAAATAAATAAATAAAACATGCCACTCGAAGTGGCCCCCATAGGGTTGCAGCAATTTATTTACATTTAACACGCATTTAATGATGTAGCCATTTTACTAGTGATATTTTCTTTAAATACCAACCCTTTCAGCTGTGCCATGCATTTTATTATTATTAGAGAAGGAGGCAAGAATACCACACAACCGAGAACTCAAATTATATGCAGTTGCAATGTTACTTAAAAGCTTTACAGCATCAACTTTAAAAAAGGAAACATTAAATAAATCACCATGTACCTGGGCAAGCAACATGCAAGCAAAGGAAACTGTTAGGTAGGTCTTAGACAATTCACAGAGCAGGCTGCAATGTAATTAAAAAGCTGGACATGTATTTTTAGGTTTTACATGTCCTGATAGTGAATAACTCCTTAATTTGTTTTTCAACTGTTAGGTAGGCCTTAGACAACCCACAGAGCAGGCTGCATTGTATTTAAAAAGTTGGACATGTAATTTTAGGTTTTACATGTCCTGATAGTTGAATACTCCTGAATTTGTTTTTCAATACTGTGAAACCTACCTCTCCCGATGGATAATATTGGATTACCTAATTACATTTAATAAGTGGTAACTTTTGTTTGGCAGCAAGTAGGAAATTCTTCTTTGGAGTATGCACACCATTTGTTTGGGGTGTAAGCACAGGGGTGGGCACATGTTGTGCCCCACTGAATGCATTCCCTTTGCAGAGGGGTATGGGTGTCCTCTTTTTTTGCCCCACTGCCAGCCTTTTCGTGGCAGGCTCACTGCAATGAAAAGGCTGGTGGTTTAGGAACTCGTAATATGTTTGCCGGGACTGTGTCAGTTCCTCTCAGCATATTACATTGCCCCTCTCCTGCTGTGCCACCACCAGTGAACGGCTGTTCCCTGGCACAGGCAGCAATCCACCGCCAGTACAGCAGTGAAAGTCGTAATATGGCAGATGTTGGCCCGCCACTGCTGCGCCACCACGAGTGTAGCAGTCAGAAGACCACCGCACTCCTAATCAGGCCCTTAGTTTCTGTACAACTTTCATGAAAATGTCTTCAAAAAGTCAGGCTGCTCCGCATAGAACCCTGATTTGCGGACTGTTAAATCAAACCCATAGAACGTCATTACAGTGTCTGATATTATTATTTAGATATTATTATTTAAAACCATCTATTTCAATATAGTTTTTCTTTCCCTGTACAATCCTGGACAGCAGCAGGTAATATGGGCAAGTGATTCTTGATCATAGTCACATAGTCTGCACCTATAATCCTGTGACTGCAGACACTTCCAGCAGTGTCTCACTTTTTTGATGGGAAATAATAAGAATCACATGCAAATAATGGATAGTCTCACTCAATTACACAAGGACTCTGGTAAATATTGCTGTGGAGCCATAGTATTTTAAGAAACTATAATCTACTGTGAGTAATTGTAGGTATCTAAAACAGTTGGATCTACAAGTCCACTAAGCAATAGGACCTGTATTTTCAGGGCTAATTTAAAGGCGATGTGTAAAGATCATGATACCGGATTGATCTTGCCTCCAGATCTTTTATGCAGGGCAGAACAAATGTGTGATTTGAGGAGTGAACATCCTGTAGCAAAAGCAACCAAATTATTACTTTCAATTATCCAGGTTTTGCCATTGGCTAATAGCCTATACCTTAGCTTACCCCCATTTGCTCAGATGAAAAATGGATTTTGACTTATCGAGGAATTCCTAGAGCAGTGACTGAGTAATCACCTCTTTGAAAGTCTCATACACTCATCCAGTGACAAGCTTTCACATGTTTTCATGTGTGAGTTTATTGCATACAGATTCAGTGCTTGAATCCATTCAAGAATTCATGGCACTCTCTCTTCCAACAAATAATTGAACATCATGTCATATTTGTAATAAATGAACTTATCCTTTGTTAAAGTGGGACTCGGGCATAGGCTGTATGTACAACATTTGTTTGCACTAAGCCACCCATTAAAAAAATCACAGGCTTTACAACTGCAAACTGGTAGGTCACAACTTATATAATTTGCTTTGTGAGTCAAAAGTTTAAAAGCTCACTGCAGTGCCTAACTTGAGCCAATGGTCTCCGGTGCTGGGCACCAGTACTTAATTGTCAACGCCTGAACTTATGACATTCTTCCACAGGGGGAAGCTGTTTGTCTATTTTAGAGATCAACACAACATCTGTTGTTTATTAAATCAATATACATTACCAATTACTAATACCTGCTACTCAAGCCATTCATATGGTTTTGAGGGCCTGGAACAGTCTAAAATGTCACACTTGTAGGTGTTGGCACTGTCACTGACCCGCTGGTAGGGGCAATGGGTGGAGCAAGCCGCAGTGGACTCTTGATGAGTACCCTGGCACTTATTTATTCATTGCGTCATTTTTTTGTGAAGCTGCAGTGGCATAATTATTGTGCCACACTGCGCCCCATTTACAAAGCCGCACATCTAGGAGGATACTTCACTTTGTAAAGGCCTGCGCTACATCACACCTGCGTTAGGTATAATATATGCAGAGTGGGCGTTCCCCCTTAAAAAAGCCTTATAGAAATGGCACAGGGAAATTTATGAGATTTCACTTCGCCACTTCTACAACTTGACTGCGTCAAAATCCTCACGCCTGATTCAAGCAGGCGTAAAGGACTGACGCAGGTCCACGCAGGGTTACGACTCATATCTGAAGTTTCATCTGTTTTCCAACACACTCCAGCAATGTGTCTTTTTTGTACCACCAGATACGTCAGAATACCTGACGTATCTGTAAATCCTTGTCTCATGTGCCATATTGTAGATACGGTGCATCCAAGGTTTTTTAAGTATATTGCTATGAAAAGTGACACATCGCTGTTTTTAATCAGTGTTCAATGAGTCACTTTTCATAAATGGTGCCCTGAATCCTTTCTTCCATTAAAAAACGCTTATGCTGATAAACTGACTTACAAGACAAATAAGCTCAGTTAATAATAAGCACAGAACTAAGTACCCTGCACAAATATGAGAGCTAAAATCGCTGCTGAATCTCCACATAAAATTGTCAAAATGAAAAACCTCATTTTTTATCAACTAAATACTTCAAAGGCTAATATTTTATGTGCATTTAACCTCACAGCAGTCAGTTTTATTATGGGGTGCTTGTATAACTATTTTCCTGCCTGCTCACAGTTAACAGATGCCTTATTTGCCAGAGGGACTCCTGTGACACCGGGACTGCTGCCTACGACGCTGCTCCACCGCTGCCTGTCATCCCCCCGCCGCAGCCTCACTCCAACAGCGCTGCCGCAGTGTGGGGGAGACACAGAGAAAAACCACAACTCCCAGCGGCCTCCGCGACCGGAAGTCGCGTTGAGGCGGAGCGCGCCAGGAGGCGCTATAAAACGGCACTCACCTGCTGAGGAGCGGGTGCTTGTATAACTATTTTCCTGCCTGCTCACAGTTAACGGATGCCTTATTTGCCAGAGAAACTCCTGTGACACCGGGACTGCTGCCTACGACGCTGCTCCACCACTGCCTGTCATCCCCCCGCCGCAGCCTCACTCCAACAGCGCTGCCGCAGTGTGGGGGAGACACAGAGAAAAACCACAACTCCCAGCGGCCTCCGCGACCGGAAGTCGCGTTGAGGCGGAGCGCGCCAGGAGGCGCTATAAAACGGCACTCACCTGCTGAGGAGCGGGCGCTTGTATAACTATTTTCCTGCCTGCTCACAGTTAACGGATGCCTTATTTGCCAGAGGGACTCCTGTGACACCGGGACTGCTGCCTACGACACTGCTCCACCACTGCCTGTCATCCCCCCGCCGCAGCCTCACTCCAACAGCGCTGCCGCAGTGTGGGGGAGACACAGAGAAAAACCACAACTCCCAGCGGCCTCCGCGACCGGAAGTCGCGTTGAGGCGGAGCGCGCCAGGAGGCACTATAAAACGGCACTCACCTGCTGAGGAGCGGGTGCTTGTATAACTATTTTCCTGCCTGCTCACAGTTAACGGATGCCTTATTTGCCAGAGGGACTCCTGTGACACCGGGACTGCTGCCTACTATGCTGCTCCACCGCTGCCTGTCATCCCCCCACCGCAGCCTCACTCCAACAGCGCTGCCGCAGTGTGGGGGAGACACAGAGAAAAACCACAACTCCCAGTGGCCTCCGCGACCGGAAGTCGCGTTGAGGCGGAGCGCGCCAGGAGGCGCTATAAAACGGCACTCACCTGCTGAGGAGCGGGTGCTTGTATAAATATTTTCCTGCCTGCTCACAATTAACGGATGCCTTATTTGCCAGAGGGACTCCTGTGACACCGGGACTGCTGCCTACGACGCTGCTCCACTGCTGCCTGTCATCCCCCCGCCGCAGCCTCACTCCAACAGCGCTGCCGCAGTGTGGGGGAGACACAGAGAAAAACCACAACTCCCACCGGCCTCCGCGACCGGAAGTCGCGTTGAGGCGGAGCGCGCCAGGAGGCCATATAAAACGGCACTCACCTCCCGCGTCGCAGGAGCGCGCGGGGCTGCGCCGGGCTAAGCCCGGGCAAAGGGGTGGCCCTTAGGGGACCGAGGAGGACGGGACGGGCCACCCCCTTGACACTTTGTGCCGCTTAAACCAACTAAGGTGATCTTTTGTACTTTTACCAACCTAGTATTTACTCAAGGGGTAACTTATTATTGTCAGACCTAAGAAAATCAAGTTAAGATGTCTAAAACTAGAAAGACCCCTGTGGCCACGAGATCCAAAAAGTGACTCCAATACCCCTCTTCCCACATTAACTGCTATCGATCTAATGCTACAGAAAACGATCAGTGTAGTGGCAGATGCCATCCAGGATACAGAAAGACGCCTTTCATTAACTCCAGACCTGTGTTTTCCGGACCTCTCTTTACACACCACTGAAAACGTCAACACTAAGGACAATACAATGAATTCTCAAGAGTCCATTTTAATGTTGTCGTTTACGGGGCTTCCTAGTCCCCAAACCAGAGATAACACACCAATAGCCCTGTCTATACCCTCCATAGGCAACAGCAGGGAAAACAGTCTTATGCTGCTTAGCGAAAACGGTACCAACACATGTCTGTCGCCCATAGCCCATCTAGAACCAAGGGCTTCACTTGCGGGAGGTTCAACATCTATAACAACAAAATCTGCCCCTGGAAGAAGTCAAGTGATAAAAAATACAACTAGGTGTCGTGGAACACTAAGCAAAAAAACATCTTTAGTCAAAAAAATGTCTCGCCTTAAGGCCAAACAACATTACTCAGCTAAGGACATTTGGTCTACTTTTAGACTGGCTAATCCTGCCTCCAAAATAGTAAACTCATGTCCATCTACAACCAGTCAAGATTCAGGTCCGCTTCTGAGTAAAAAGCAGACAGTCTTTACAAACACGTCTATACACCACACAGATCAGACAGATCACACATTGATAAATAATAAATTACTTTTGGGTGAACTAGAAACCCTAGTCAAGTCTCTCCTGTTGCCTATTAGTGAGAGAGTTATTAACATCGAGAAGGCATTAGGGAAATTTGAAAGGGCCCAAAATGATGCATCTTCCACCTTGCTCAAAATATTGAATGCACCTAAATCAACTTCCACTTTTGTATCAGCTAGTAGTTCCCTCGTTTCAACTAGCAACAAAAATGCACGGGCAAAGAAAGCCACACATAACACTGCTAACAAACAAAATGTGCCAACTCGCCAGGAAAAAAACTCTCCCACCAAACCTGTAATAAACTTAGACGTCGAAGTCAATCCACCTCACATAGCGGCTGCAACCTTGAGTAATGCCCAAATTCTACCTGATATTGAAATTGAGGAATGTGAATGGGCCGCCGAGAGCTCCCCGGTCAAACTAGTACCAACCCACATAGAACCATCGAGTAAAATTAAAACATCAAACCTGAGTATACCTACAAATCAAACAGGAGATAAATTGTCAAAACCGGTGGTAGCTAAAAGACCACTACACATAAATCTTCCACCTGAATCCAGCCTGTATACCATCGTTATGATTGGTGTACCCAAATTAACGGGTGAGAGGACAGAATCTCAAGTGGAATTAAAAAATAAGGTGAGCCATTGGCTGACAACCCATAGACCGATTCCCCAACATATAAATGGTCACATCTCCCATGTGAGAAGGGTAGACTGGGTGGGAACCAGATTTAAATCGACTGAGGGTGATTGTATCGTGGTAACCTTTGGTGACAGTCGTGCAGCTAGTTTTATTAGCAGTTGGAAAAGCGGTGTGACAAATAGTCTGATTCGCACTATGGACTTGAGTTATGTTTACCCTTCTAATAACCCCAGCCAAAATATAACACAACTACAGTCAACCTATGGTCAGGGGGGGCTGCTTGAGCCAACGGCTCATTACCAACCTAGGGAAACCTCATGGCCTTATGGCCCGTCCACCTTAATGGACTTCACAAACTACAGGCAGGAACACGTACGGCCGAGTAGGCTAAATATCTATCCCATAAGACAACAAGAGAGAAGGGAGTTCTCATCTCGCCCACAACAGCAGTACTACTCATACCCACATCATCTAAATATGCAATATGGGGTTCACATTTCAAATAGATTTGACGCTCTCTATGCCCCAGACTATCTGGATGAGATTGATTGACAAACCGTACTCCCCCCTTCTACCCCTCCTAAGTCCCCAAACAGGGAAGTACTTTCCCATAAAATAGTGAGCACCACATTAGAGTGTACACACTTTTCTATCGAAGAGTCAGGTGAAACATCTAAGGTAGTTCCACCAGTAAACCAATTAGAGAGCATGCTGACTCTAAATGGGCTTAGTCCATCACATTCTTCCATTCAAGTCTATTGCCCAGTCCCCAGTGACGCAAACCCTTTATTCACCATCAATGAAACGCAAGCAGATACATTGACTATTCGAGGGGATCAAGTGATATCTCCATCCACAAACAAGGTCCAGGAAGCAGGTCCAGGCCATACATTACCACGCATTATAAAACTTCTATCCTGGAATGTAGCTGGTCTGGCCGCCAAGGTAAAGGACCCAACATGGGTGGCATATATAAAAAAACTACACCGTTCTGTGTTTTCAAGAAACATGGCTGGAAGACGTAAATGTACATATTGAGGGCTTCCAAAGCTTTTTCCAACCGGCAGCCCCGTCGAACAGTGGAAGATCAAAGGGGGGTTTGGCAATTTACATCAGCCTCGCACTTATCTGCCAGGTTTCAAACAGAGAATCCGATAACAGACATATCCAAGTCCTGGTGCTTAGGAGTGGTAAAAGGGCACTCACCCTCATTCATTTTTATAATGCTGTACTTCCAAACAGGGAGTGTAACATCCTCAATCTACACAACTTCTTAAAAGTTAAAGCAGCAAGTCTGCCTCGAAGCACCCTCATTGCTGGAGACTTAAATGCGCATCCATGCGGCAATCCTGTAACGACACCTATTGGCCTTTTAGGCTGTAACAACAGGTCTGGTTTCCATTTTGACCACTCGATGCGTGGCACCCATGTCAACAACCTAACTGATGACAGGAACTTAACTGTTGCAATGTCCATGTCGGAGGATTCTCGCATCTTTGATGCTCCCACGTACAAAGGCTCTGGAAATGGTTCTTACATAGATCACATTCTTCTTTCTAGAGATTCTGTCGATTTAGTCACTGATTTTGAAATCCAAACAAGTATCTTCAGTGACCATAACCCTATCTCTATTCAAATTGGAGGAGGCATCTTTGAACACTGGAAGCCCCGGAATGATTGCGGCTCTCTAAAACCAATAAACGGAAATCGACGTTTGAAATGGTCAAAGGTTAACAGTGACACTTTGTACAGCTCAATTAATACTAGCTGTGGTCAAGAACTAGGTCTTTGTGTCTCTCCCACCACCTTGCCTGAAGCAACCTTAATCGCCTTCTCCGTTGTGGTCGATAGAGTTGGTCAATTGCTAACCATACCAGCGAAGGGTCATTATGAACACCAACCAAGATGGTTCAACCAAGTATGTTCTAAGGCCGGACGAAATTTAAAAAAAGCACTAAAGGCTATCCCAAGAGATCCTGTTCTTATAAAGACATTGAGAACTAAATATAAGACAGCCTTGGTAGCACGGAAAAAAGAAGTGAAAGCAGGCATTTGGGAATCCTTGTGTGACCCCGCAATCCTGGGTAACAGTTCTAAGTTTTGGAACATTATAAACAAGCCTCTGTTTGATGACCCTAGCAATCTTACGCTTGGGGCCAACATACCAGAGGAAGAGTGGATATCACATTATAGTACAATTTTCAAAAGTGACGAGCCACAAGCAGATTTTGTTTTTAAAACTTCTGATGAAGAATTGTTGTGCTTTACAGTGGGGGAGGTAGAAAAGGGGATTCAGGGTTTAACTAGCAACAAAGCACCTGGCCCTGACGGCCTTCCTCCTGATTTATTTAAATCAAACACCCATCTATGGGCCCCAGTCCTTACTGCAGTAATAAATGCCGGAATCTCAATTGGCTGCCCAAAGTCCTGGGGGTCCTTGACCATAGTGCCTGTATTCAGGAAGGGCGACCGTAGCAGTGCAATATGTTACAGACCTATATCGCTGATTTAGTCAGTTGCCAAGGTGGTGGGGGGTATCATTTTAAATAGGCTGGTAGCATGGGCTAACGAAAACAACATATTGTCGCCAATACAATACGGGTTCAGACCAGGTCATTCTACGATAACTCAATGTCTGAACCTGTATCTAATAAATGGCAAATATACCATGGCAAGAAAAGGGACCATTTACATGGCCTTTATGGATTTATCGTCCGCTTTTGATTGCGTTGACAGAGGCAGGCTTTGGGAGGTCCTGCAAAAAATGGGAGTGGAGCAAAACCTTATTAACTTTCTAGCCGATCTCCACTCGGACACAAGAGCAAACGTCCGTTACACCCAAGATATGAAAGTAACCAGGGATTTTAGGATAAATCGGGGAATTAGACAGAGGTGCATTTTAGCCCCGTTTCTTTTTAACCTTTACATCAATGAACTGGAGGAGCATTTATTAAAAACTGGTACAGACTACCCATATATAGGAAGGAAGGGCGTGCCCGTCCTGCTACATGCGGACGACGCCGTCCTAATCTCCAGAACGGCGATTGGTCTTCAAACCTTGTTAGACTCTTTTTTTGCATTTATGAATTCCCGAGGCCTGAGCATCAATATTTCGAAATCCTTTGCAATGATGACAGGTTTAGGTCCAAAAAAAATATACCCCCACTCTGTAAATGGCGAAAAAATACCGACAACCAAGACTTTTTCGTATCTTGGTGTCTTTTTCGACCATAAATTAACATGAGCACCTGCAATACAAAAGAAAAAGGGTGAGGTAGTGCGCGCTAACGCAGCAATAATGGACTTTGCAAAGAAAATGGGTAACAGCCCGGTGGCTGCTGTTTTGAAGCTATACCAAGCCAAAAGCACTGCAGTTGCGTGCTATGGGAGTGAAATATGGGGATCTGAACCCTTAGATGCCCTTGAGGTTACTGAAAATAACTTTTTAAAGCAGGTTTTAAGAGTCCCTAGGGTTACGGCAAACTTTTCTGTTCACGAGGAACTTGGTATGCCATATCTAAGTGATAGGATAGCTGTAAATCCCTTGCTGTGCTGGCTAAATAGCTGGCTAAACACAGATATACCCCTCACCAGAAATATCTTGCAAGAGGCACTGGAGTGGGAAGGGAGGTATAAGATCCCGTGGATAAAATACATTAGAAGATGTCTCCTTGAACTAGGTCGGCTGCATCTTTTTCTAGCCCCTGAGAAAATAACTAAAACTGATGTAATTTATGTGAAGAATACCTTTATGTTATCCAGGCACTTGGCGAGGGAGGAGAGCGAGTATAAGAAAAACAGTGTGAGATTGCACGCTCTCACAAAAACGTGTCTACTTATGGAACCCTACCTAGCTTGGCCTTTGTCGGGATATGAACGCTTTTTGTTGACAAGGTTTCGATTCGATATGATTCATCTATTGTTAGCTGTACCAAGTGGGGCACATAGAGGACAAGTGTTGCCAGCTTGCGGCTGCGACAATAAGTCTCCGCAAGATCTGGCACACTTCTTATTTTTTTGCTCGTATTATATAGTTCCTCGTAATCTGTTTTTAAAACCTCTACTAAAACAGCTGTATTTTGCACATTTCAGACCAGCACTTTATTACCTTCAAATGCTAAACAGTGAATGTACCATGTTTGTATGTAGCTTTTTAAAACTAGCACTTAAACATAGAAAAAGTATGGAAGGTTAATTAATTTTGCTACTGATAGGAATATCTTTTTGACTCAAATTGTATTTTTATCTCTTTTAATTATAACTTTGTAACCCCGCTTGTGTTCGAGTCCATGTGGTAACACTCTTCTTATAATTTTATTGTGTGTTAAATGTTTATGAAATGTACTTTTATGATTGTTATATGTAAACAATCGAATAAAGATATTTTACTTACTTTACTTACTAATATGTGTTCTAGCCCATGTTCTAGCCTGAGATATTCCTTCAAATTATCTTTGAGAAAAGAACACGAGAACAGTAAACAAATATAGAAATAAACAGAGATCGTAATTGTTTTTGTAAGCAAACTGTTTGCAATATTGTATCTGGCTTGTGGATGTCTGCATGTTCTGTGGCAAATGTGAAGGTTTTGATTTATAATGAGCTTAAACTATAATTCAATTATGCGTGAAATAGTTATTATTATTCAATGTAACCTGTGTAATCATACCACAAATACGGATGATTCGCTCTTTCAACATGAGTCTGGACATTAACGTTCATTATGTATATTGGTTTCATATTTTCATTTACTGAATGCTACATCAATGCCACTATTGTTCTCTTTTTGGGATATTATTTCAACATCTCTTATGTCATTTTTTCTACTGTAGTTATTTATTCATAAAAGAATGCAATGTTTTTTCCTTTGATATTGTTGTTTTGCCATAATTAAATTTTTTACATGTAATAGAATTAAGCAATTCAGAAATAATTTAATTGAAATAGTTTACATTTGACAACAAATGGAATTCTTTTTGAGAGCAACCACGAATATGATTTAACATCCGAACTCAGAGCCAGATCCATATACCATTTAGTTCACCTAAGTGTACATCAGTTCGCAAAAATAACTTCCAAATTCTGATTGGCAAATTCAGGAATATTGGATTCGCCTCATTTGCAAGGTTAGGTTTGCGGGTGTATTGTGGATGACTATTTGGTCAGCACAGGGAAAAAGACCAGCATATGTTTTAAATTGTGGGTGTTAGAAATTGGGTTACTAGTTGAGGTGGGGAGAACCCCTACTCAAGCAGCAAAAACAATCTCTATCATGGTGAAACACAAGCAACCCCAAAATTAAATTGTGCTTATCCTTCTAGTACATTGGCACAACGCAGTCAGGCTTAACTTTGAGGCAATGTGTTAAGTATTTATGCAGCTATTCAAATAGTAATAAAGTGAAAACACAGGACAAGAAATGGGACTGCATTCGCAATTTGCAATTACCAATTGGTAATTGCAAATTGCGAATGCAAATCCAAGGGTACCTGGTGGCCTAAGGCCCCCCTGATGCACCCCCCAAAAATGGTAAGTTTGCACATGTGTAGCAGACATATACCCTAAGGGCATGTGTGTGCTCTACATAGCGCATTGAAAAATGCAGTTTTTGTGCATGCACAAATTACCATCAACTTGAAGTTGATGATAATTAGCGTTTTTTAAATGCACAGTCGCATTTAGGAAATGCTACATGCATCTCAAATTAGGAAATTGCAAATTGCGATTCCCTAAATGCATTCACAATTTCGGTAATCGCAAAAAATTGCAATCTAAAAGTTTAAATAAATGTTAGTTCTTTTGTGTATTTAGTGTATTTTCCCTTTCCTTTGCCTAATTTCGCACTTCGATGGTACCCGTCAGTTAGAGCGGGTTAGCCATCTTGCTAAAACACGATCTAGTGGCGAGCTATAAAAGCAGCAAGCTGGGGCAACCACGCAGCGGGAGCACGGAGCGGATGCACCGCCGGCATGTCAAAGGCAACTTCGTCTGCGCATGTATGTGATCTGCCTGTGTTCAGCACCAGCCATGCTGTCTGTGAGAATTCATCCCACCACGCTAACAACAGCTACACCCACAACAAACTGCTACATATCAGAAAGAAGCCTATTTTAGACCACACAGTTGCTAAAATCAATTTAAGAAGCAATGTTGATAAAGCAGAGTCTACGAGTTTCTTGAAATGTGGTCTAATGAATGCTAGGTCTGTTCCAAAACATGCAGAATGGATTAATTTAATGTTTGACTTTGAGGAGTGTGATGTTTTGTTTATCACAGAGACATGTACCACCCCAGAGTCTACTATTGATCTTGACAGAGCCTGCTCAGATGGATTCAAACGTTTTCAGAAAACTCGAGCCATTGGAAACGGGGGTGGGACTGGTATTTTCTACAGGGATAAGTGGAATTTGTCTGTTTTCTCCTTAGATGAAGTAGTTGATATTGAAACGTTAGAGTTCAAGTTGAAAGGGGAAAGGGGAATGTGGCTGTTGGGGTCCTTTGTTGTAGGCCGCTAAATAATCCAAGCTCATCCCTCACCCCTATTCTGGACACTGTAACTAACGTGGCGCTAACACATGCCAACCTTTTTTTGTTAGGGCATTTCAACCTCGGGGTGGAAGGAGACTCACTCCAGACATATAAGGAACTGATGATCTCTTGTGAGAACAATGGTCTCTAGCATCTGGTATGAGGCCCTGCACATATTGGTGGTTGTACTCTGGACATCATATTCTCCACAGAAGTACTGGTATTAGTCAGGGAAATCACTCCTCTGTGCTGGATAGATCACTCACTTATTACCTTTCACTTAAATGTGGAGAAAGTAGGGCTTCTCTAGAATATCACTTTGTCTAGATCCAAAAATAGAGCCTGGCATACACTTTCTACACCTGGACCAGAGCCTGTTTCTAATCTTTCAAAACCCTAAGACTCTATAGAAGAGAATTGCCAAACGTTAGAATGTGAGATTTTAAAAGTACTCCATAAGCAGAGTACCTTTACGACTCAAAAAACCTTCACCGATATGTCCGCCCCCTGGTACAATACAACCGTAAAGGAGGCAAAACTAATTTGTAGGCAACTTGAAAGGAAATGGCAGTGGCATTAACTAGATGAAAACAAGATCCGTTTAAATATATCCTTAAATGGTCACAAAAATAAAGTCAGGAAATTAAAGTTGATTACTACTGTCAGTTAATTTCAGCTGCCTCTAATAAAGCTAAAAAGATATTTGAAACACTTCCAGATCTCACAAATCCTTCCTGTCTCAAGCAAGAGAATACAACATCACAGAAATGATGCGATAATTAAACATGGGCGAATTTTGCGAATCTCGCGTTCGCGAATTTTGCGGATTTGCGAACTCGCAATCCGCAAAATCCGCGAATTCTCGCGAATTTGCGGATTTTTTTTTTTTGTGTTTGCGCGGGTTTCTGCCAGTTCGCGAGCGTTTTGTACAATGCCGCAAATTGCGAACTTACCTGTCGGGTCGCAAGTTTCGCGAACTTGTTGTTTCTACGTGTCCAGCCTGTTTGGGACACTCTTCTTCATCACTGCCACTCTCTGTCACCACTGCCACTCTCTGACTACTCATGCCACCCTCTGGCCCACCCATGCCACCCTCTGTTTCATCACAGCACCCTCTGGTTGTCCAGTCAGTGTACATTATTGTGGCAACGCAAGCACACCTTCCCTGCCTCAAGTGACCTGAATTAATTTGGGGCTGATTAATGTGTCACAGAATATTTTTTTAGCTGGCACCTGCTTCCTTAGTGCTTCCTGATTAGTGATCTTTTGCACTTGCTAAGTGCTTTCATTGTTGCAAAATTAGTTACAACACCTGCCCTGCCCCAACTGACAATAATGAATTAGGGGCTGATTAATGGATTTGAACTTCCAGCCTGGCTCCTGCTTGTCTCCCTTAGCTGTAATTCAGGACCTTTGTGGCATATGTGTAACTATTCTGAGGTTCAGAGCAGGGTCACATAATAGTTGCAACTGGCAACTGAACTCTGGAGGGGCCCCTCAGGAAGCACTACAGGAAATGGCTACTAATGATGAGCCTGAACTTTTGAACCTGGTAAGTAGTTTCAGTTTTGCTAAGATCGTATTTCTGCAATTTTGCACTTATTCGCGGGGCGCGAAGTGTACTGGGAAGCCGCGAACTCACGCGAACAGTGCGAGCAAAATCCGCTGCTCGCGGATTTGCGGATTTTGCGGGAGATTCGCGAATCTCGCGGATTGCGAATTTACCGAAAATCCGCAAAATCCGCGAGCGAAACGGATTTTCCGCCCATGCTTAGCGATAATCTATCAGACTTTTTTAAAAAGAAAATCAATTTGTTTTAAAAAGGTATTGAAATGCCTACAAATTAGAGACTTAAGCCTCCAATACTAGTGCCTCACCACTGCATGTCACCCACCTTTAGCAATGGTATGAGTGTTCTTCTCAATGTTTGGAATAATATACTATATTCTTCCGACTCCTCTGAAGCAAAGTTAAACAGTTTTGACCAAATTCCCACAGATGTATTCAACACACTGTGTAGTTTGATCACGTCTGGATCCACTCTAGACCCCCTTCCTCCAAAGCAATGGAAAAGGTGGGAAGATGAACTATCATGACTGACATGGTCAGCCCTCCCCCCACGCAGCTCCACCAGCAAGTGCAGCCTCGTAAACCCTGGGCTCTTCATCTGGACATAGGCTTGAGGTTCCTGCCTGCGCATCATTCCTGGTGGTCCAGTGGGAGAGCACTTTGCTCCTATGCTGTTCCACTTTGCTTTGCTTTCTCTCTGCCCCCTTTTTTATTTCTCTTTTACTCTCCATTTGCTCTCTCTTTTATTTCCTTTTGTTGCACCCTTTGACCCCTTTTTCATTGCTTGCTCTCTCTCACATTTACTTTTTTACTATCTTTTTTTAACTCCCCGCCACCTCACCCATTTCCAGCGTGTCCTTTCCCCCATCCCCCATCATGATCCTACTATTGAGAAATGTCTCTCTAGATGGACTACTTTTGAAATGTTTGATAAGGACACTACCATTAAAATTGGGCAAAAGATTAAATCAGGCTTCCCGTGTGATCAACTACCCCCGAAACTATTTACCTTACTTGCCCCGGCTCTAGTAGACTGTCTCACCAGCCTCCTTAACAAATCTCTGTCTGAAGCAGAGGTCCCAGAGATTTGGAAGGCGGCGAGAATAAGACCAATATTGAAAAAAATCAGGAGCTGATGTAAACATCCATGTAAACTACCGACCCATCTCCTTGCTCCCGTATTTCGGGAAAATATTGGAAGCTTCGGTCAACAGACAGTTGGTCAAATATCTTGAAACGAATGGCGTACTTGACCCATCACAGTCAGGTTTCCTCGCTGCTCACAGTACGGAGACAGCACTGGTTGAGGTCATAGACAACATAAGAATTGCCTTGGACAAACACCAATCTTCCATTCGTGTCCTTTTGGATCTGTCTGCGGCTTTCGACACCATCTCCCATCGTATTCTGATTCAGAGACTATGGGAGATTGGTGTCAGAGGACAGGTAGTGGAATGGCTCAAGAGCTACCTCTCAAACCGTACGACCACAGTTCAGATAGGCAAAATCTTGGCCAGTACTCGGCCTGTAAAAAGGGGGGTGCCACAGGGCTCTATCCTGAGCCCCACGCTTTTTAATATTTATATGGCTCCCCTGGCCAAAGTAATCAGAGCGTTTGGCTTCGATGTTATATCGTATGCCGACGATACTCAGATTCTAGCTACTTTTGGCCCGGACATTAATGAAACTAAAGACTGTTTTAAGAACTGTCTGATGGAGGTGAAAAACTGGATGGGACAAAATCACCTACAGTTGAATGGCAGCAAATCAGAGGTCATGTTGTTTGCTAAGGCCACTGGACATTGGACCCAGGACTGGTGGCCTACACAACTGGGCGAATGCCCAGTCCCAAAGGAATCAGTCCTCAACCTAGGTCTCCACATGGATAATAAGCTTTCCATGAAAGCCCAGGTGAACCACATTGTTGGCACCTGCTTTGGCATCATGCGTAGCTTACGAAAGATCTTTAAGTGGATTCCAGCTGAAGCATGTAAGCCCTTAGTACAAGGCCTTATTATAAACAGACTTGACTATGGCAATTCACTGCTACTTGCCACAAATGAATGTCACATCAGGAAGTTGCAGGTCCTGCAGAACACGGCAGCACGCTTTGTCCTGGACCTGCCTCGTAGGTCCCCCTCTGTGCCGTGCCTAAAAACCTTACACTGGCTTCCTGTGAAAAAACGGATCACGTTTAAAACATTATGTATGGTACATCAACATATGTATGGAAGGGGCCCAAAATATTGGACCATGAAACTCACATGGTACATGCCAAGGAGGCAGCTGAGATCAAGCACTGAATCATTACTCACCCCTTTGAGAATCCAAACGGCCAGAAATGGAGGTCGTGCTTTCTCCTATATGGCTCCATCTCTCTGGAACAAAATGCCTTTTAGCCTTTGTATAATTTCTGATCACACTAGCGTCCGAAAGAAGCTTAAGACCTGGCTTTTCGGCTAATCTCGCTACCTACCCTTTTGGTCACAATCGTCTGCATGCGCCATGAGACTCCTTTGGACGTGATATGTGCGCAATAGAAATATCCTGACTTGACTTGACTTGACATCCCCCAACCCCTACTTAATGGCAGCTGCTATGTGGCCGCGGGCCTGTCTACAACCCAACCACAACGCTCCAAACGACAATGGTCCCCTAACCTGTCTCCACTACGACTCCAGCACCCTGTGCACGGTCAACTCCGGACCCAGCAAGAAGTGCCAGCTTTTGATGCCGAGAGACACCCAGGTCCCAATCTCCTGCCGACACTGCCACTGCACTTGCACCCACCTCCGGACCCCAGCAGCAACACCCAGCCCAAAGGACATCATCACAAACAAACAGACAAACCGCTGAACTACATCCTCCTCAATGTGCACTCCCTACACAGGCACGCCATAGAAATATGGGACCTTCACAACACCCACACACCCGACATCAAATTCCTCACAGAAACCAGTACAAACACTAACTCCGCGCCCGACATCGCTTGACCCCATCTTCGCAGGAGGAAACACCGTCTCCTTTAGCCACACCATGAAACTGCTCTAGACCGACTACCATTGCATCAATTTCTCATTCAAAAAATCCACCATGCACAAACATGCGCACTGACGCCAATACCGTGGCATGTAGCATCCACTGCTGGATCAACAACTCCGCAGACACACTTCCTCCCTTCAAAAAAGCCACAGGGTAACACATAAAGAATGAAAACTGGTTCACCCCTGCAATCCAGGAATCCAAGCCATCCTGCTAACAACTTGAAAACTACAAAACCCCAGAAACACGCACCATATACAGAACAGCCATCACAGTACTCCACCAACTCATTAAATCCACAATGAACTTCCTCCAAAGACAGTATCCTCACCAAAGCCAATAACTCCAAACAGCTATTCTTCATCATCCAGGATGTTAACAAACCCAAAACTACAGACATCACACCTCTCAAGACCTCTGCAACAAACTCAGCACCTCTTTCCACAACAATATTAAGACGCTCTACGACAACTTCGCCAACCAAGACCTTTGCATCACCTCAGCCCCTACCGCCAACAACCCCACCCAACAGACACTACCCACGTGAACCCCGGTTATGACAGAAGACACCTTAAATATCATGAAGAGCATCCACTCCGGAGCACCCTCAGAACCCTGTCACCCCCACATCTTCCACAGAGCCACCTCGGCCATCTCACCCGAACTACACCAGACCATCAGCTGCTCCTTTGACAATTGGAAACACGCTGAAGTCAACACCCTCCTGAAAAAAACCCTCAACAGACAGACCTCAAGAATTTCAGGCCCATCTCACTGCTACCATTTGCAGCTAAAGTCACTGAAAAGGCAGTCAATATCCAACTAGCAAACTTCATCGAAACCTATGTCTTGGACACCTCCCAATTTGGATTCAATTTCTCGTTGCCTCTGATGACGTCTGCACCCTTCTCCACCAGGCCCAAGCGGCAGCTCTCATCCTCCTGGACCTCTCAGCTGACTTCGACACCATCTCCCACCACACACTGGCCACCAGACTCCATGATGCCGGCATCCAAGGAAAGGCCCTAGACTGGATACGCTCATTTCTCACAGGCAGAACTCATTGAGTCAGACTCCCGCCCTACCTCTCAGAACCAACAAAGACCAAACGTGGAGTACCCCAGGGATCCTCCCTCATCCCCACTCTCTTCAACATCTACATGGCCCCCCTCGCAACCATCGACAGAAACCACAAGCTTAATATCGTCTTCTATGCTGACCACACCCAGCACACCCTCTCGCTCACCAGGGACAACTTCCAAGAAGGGATGAAAGCTTTCACCACCTGGATGAAGGGCAGATACCTGAAACTCAAAACTGAGGAAACAGAAGTCCTCATCCTTGGCTCCAACCCCTCAGCATAAGACAACACCTGGTGGCCCTGCCCTCAGAAAACCCCCACCCCAACAGACCACGTACGAAACCTCAGCATCATACTGGACTCATCACTCACCATGAACTACCAGTTAAACACCCTATCCTCAGCCAGCTTCAACACCCTCCTCTTACTTCGGAAAATGTTCAGATGGATCCCCTCCCAATCCAGAAAAACGGTCAGAGAAGCCCTCATCACTAGCAGACTGAACTATGGCAACGCCATCTATGCCGGAAACAACAAAAAACTCCTTAGAAAGCTCCTGAACATCCAGAACGCCGCAGCCAGACTGATTCTAGACATTCCCTGCCACAACCACATCACCCAAAACCTCTGTGACCTCCACTGGCTTCCCATCGAAAGAAGAATAATCTTCAAGCTCCTCACTCACGCATACAAGGCCCTCAACAACATCTGACTAGAATACCTAAACAACCGCCTCTCATTCCACATACCCATGAGAAACCTCCAATCAGCCGATCTCTCTCTGGTCACCATGCCCACATCTACAAGACCAGAACGGGGGAAAAATCTCCCCCTCTACCTCCGGCAAAACCCTAAACTGATCCAGTTCAGTAGAGACCACAAGACCTGGCTTTTCAGATAGCCACAGCACCCTAAGGAGTCAACACCCCCGCGTGTTGAGTCCCTTGCGGGTGTGTAGTTGATATATATATATATATATATATATATATATATATATATATATATATATATCAATATTAATCTTAAAACTGATGGAAATCGGCAGGCTGCACAAACAGAGCTGGATGGCTGGAAATGGTTGTGTGTTCTCCCGAGCCCCAGGGCATTTGCTTAAACATATATATATATATATATATATATATATATATATATATATATATATATATATATATATATATATATATATATATATATATATATATAAATATCGAAAACAGTCCTGTCTGCTATCCACGCGGACTTCAGTAGGCGCAGACATTTTTCCCCCACAAACAAATCCAAAGTCTCAGTAAGACGCTATCACACCAAAATCGGGTCAGCCGTGGTAAATAATTTATTCAGCAATCATGGAGAGAGTGCTCTCCTCGACGCGTTTTGCTCCGTGGACGGAGCTTGGTCACATGACGCGCCAGAAGCAGGTGAACCAATTTAAAGTGTGTTAAAAGACCCATCACCCAAAGAAAAAGGGATGAAAGGTTTACAGTGAAAGAAAGGCATTGTAGTGCAAAATGCAACGATGGCAGGGGGATATACAAAATACACATTATAAAAGTGCATTTTAAACAATAAGAGCATAGTGCTCATATCCCCAACTGATACAATGGCCAAAATATATCTTAACAAATGATGGCAAGTGCCTCATAATTATTAATTTCAGCAATATAATCATAAATGAATAAATAATAACAGTACACATGAAATATGGAGAATAAAGTGCTAATGCAATACTCCATAGGAGTATAAGTCAGATCCGCTAAAAACAGAACAATATATTATGTAAAGTGCTGATACATTCAATATGGCCACAAAATATCCTACAAATACATTGTTTCAATCCAAAGTGATAAATTGATTTTTAAATCACAATCAGCTACATGCCAAATCCTCTAAAGTGCTAGTGCTTAATAAGTGAAAGAGTGAACTAAATATAAGAAAAAACTACGGTTTCTGAGGCTCAAAATTACTATCCTACACAATAAAACATGTTAAATGGACTCTCATGATAGTAATTTCTAAAGACATAGATGACTTTGAATAAACAGTTAAAGGACCAACACTACAGAAACAGATCAATATCTACAAAAATGCCATTTTTAGAAAAAGTGATGCAATTCATCAATGATGTTTAACACATTTGGTGCTCTTGTATCTAACAGTAGAATGAAATAAGTCTCTCTTTGCCTAAGTAATTTTTCACGGTCACCCCGCCTGTCCGGGGTTAGGGACCGAACCCAAAAGCGTGTATTGCAAATTTTTGAGTTTGTTATCATGGACAGCTTTAAAGTGGCGAGCCACTGGATAATTACTATCCGAGTTTACTATGGCTCGCACATGTTGCAGGATGCGTTGGTTCGCCGGCAATTTAGTGTGGCCCCCCTCCTAAAGAATAAAAAAAAAAAAGGCTGGCCTTGGAGGATGGGGTCCCTGGGGCCAATAGAGGCATGAGGAGGGGGGCCACACAGCCCCCCTCCATAATAAAAAAAAAGAAATTTGGCCATGCCCGGGGAATGGGGTCCCCAGGGCGGAATTGGCCATGGGAGGGGGGCCCATGCGGCCCCCTTGCACTTAATATATATATATATTTTTTATGGGGGTCAGGCCCTGGGGGATGGGGTCCCCAGGGCCCAAAAAAAGATAAGAGGGGCCACACATCCCCCCTTCCAAACAAAGATGATTTTAAAAATCGCCGGATTGTGCTGGAGGCCTCGTCCCCTCCCAGCAGCACTCTGCAAATGTGACCTTGGCATTCAAGCCCCCTTGAATACTGGGGGTCCCTGGGGGGCAACTAGCCCCCTAGGTACCTCCAGTATGTGCCAGAGAGTTGCGTTGCAGAGAGGTGTTCAGAGGATACGCCCCTTTTTACACAGATCTGTGGCGCTTACTGGAGATACCTGGTAGGCTAGTTGTACCCCAGGGACCCTCAGGATTCAAGGAGGATTATTCCCCCAACTTAAAACATGCCACAGGTGAGTTTGCACAGCGGTGAAGGGAGTGGGCGGGGCCTGAGGTGACATATGTGTAAACACGCCCTGTGGTGCATTTTAAGTTAGGGAATTAATTCCCCTTCAATCCTGAGGGCCCCTAGGGGCCAACTAGCCCATCAGGTACCTCCAAAAAGTGCCAGAGGAATGCGTGTCAGAGAGGTGGTCCAGGCCATGCCCCTTTTTACACCTCTCTGCAATTAAGCTCTGTGGCCCTTACTGGAGGTACCTGGGGGGCTAGTTTGACCCCAGGGACCCTCAGGATTCAAGGGGACTCAATCACCCAACTTAAAACACACCACGGGCGGCGTTGGCACAGTGGTAAAGGGAGGGGGCGTGGCCTGAGGTGACATGTTTGCAAACATGCCCTGTGGTGCGTTTTAAGTTGGGGAATTCATTCCCCTTCAATCCTGAGGGCCCCTGGGGGCCAACTAGCCCATCGGGTACCTCCAAAAAGTGCCAGAGGCCTGCGTTGCAGAGAGGTGGTCCAGGCCACGCCCCTTTTTACACCGCTCTGCAATGCAGCTCTGTGGCGCTTGCTGTAGGTACCTGGGGGGCTAGTTTGACCCCAGGGACCCTCAGGATTCAAGGGGACTCAATCTCCCAACTTAAAACACACCACGGGCGGCGTTGGCACAGTGGTAAAGGGAGGGGGCGTGGCCTGAGGTGACATGTTTGCAAACATGCCCTGTGGTGCGTTTTAAGTTGGGGAATTCATTCCCCTTCAATCCTGAGGGCCCCTGGGGGCCAACTAGCCCATCGGGTACCTCCAAAAAGTGCCAGAGGCCTGCGTTGCAGAGAGGTGGTCCAAGCCACGCCCCTTTTTACACCGCTCTGCAATGCAGCTCTGTGGCGCTTGCTGTAGGTACCTTGTGGGCTAGTTGGACCCCAGGGACCCTCAGTATTCAAGGGGACTTAATCCCCCAGCTTAAAACATTCCACGGGGCGCGTTTGCACAGTGGTAAAGGGAGGGGGCGGGGCCTGAGGTGACATGTGTGTAAACACGCCCTGTGGTGCATTTTAAGTTGGGAAATTAATTCCCCTTCAATCCTGAGGACCCCTGGGGGCCAACTTGCCCACAGGTACCTTCAGTAACTGCCAGAGGCCTGCACTGCAGAGAGGCGGGCCAGGCCATGCACCTTTTTACACTGCTCTGCAACGCAGCTCTGTGGCGCTTACTGGAGGTACCTGGTGGGCTAGTTGGAACCCAGGGACACTCAGGATTCAAGGGGACTTAATCCCCCGAATTAAAACGCCCCACCGGGTGCGTTTGCACAGTTAGGAAGGGAGGTGCGGGGCCTTTCTGCACCTCTGACTTAGAGGTACTTTAAATCCCCCTGCCCTATTATGTACTAGGGCCTTACAGAGAATGTCATGCTAATCACAGGGGTACCCCAACGCATAGTGTTCCCTAGTGTATGTATGTGTTTTCACTGTATTCTAAGTGTCTTTTATCATAGCACTGGCTCTAGGCCTGGTTAGTCAGTGTCAGTTACCACCAGTACCCGTCTGAAAGAATTGAGGGCACAGGATGATTTTGCAACAAGGCCTCTTTCTGCTCCTCTGTTTGTTCTTTCTGCACGTCTTGCTTCTTCCTGCACGTTTCTTCGTTTTTGAGGACTTCTGTTGCTTCTTTCTGCATTTCTTTTGCTTCTTTCTGTGCGTTTTTTCTTTTTTCTTCACATGTTCTACCTCTGTAGGCAAAGTTAGAAACTAGCATTTAAAAAAACCTTAGAAATTCACTTAAAAACCATAGGTTTCAGGCATGTTATAGTTTAAAATTAGCATTTAAAAAACCTTTAAAATTCACTTTAAAAAAAACTATAGGTTTCAGGCACGTTATAGTTAGAAATTAGCATTTTAAAAACCTTTTAAATTCACTGAAAAAACCATGGGTTCAGGCACGTTATAGTTAGAAATTAGCATTTAAAAAACCTTAGAAAGTCACTGAAAAAAACATAGGTTTCAGGGGCATTATAGTTAGTTGGTCATTTCACTCGTACATAACCATAGAAATTCCCCCGTTATAGTTAGTTCAGCTAACTATAACTCGCGCTCCCGCAATGCACTGCTGATGTCGTCACATATTACATCACTCATGGCATGGTCAGTGACATCATTCATGACATCACTGTGGATATCTCAAATGACATCACTGATGACATCACCCTTGTGATAGAGTGGCAGACCTCCTCTCACCCTAATCTAACCTTTGATACACACACTCAAAAATACAAACAAACATTTTCAAAACAATGGACATACCAATACCAGTTACAACACACCTATTCAGTAATTCCACGATCTACACACACATCCACTCATTTACCAACAATTCTATATAGTCACTCATACATGTACTCACTCATCATATGTACTCATACACCAATACATCCTGTTACACACCTCCACTCATCCATAGACTTACTCACGCACATAGTCACACATGCAAACAAAGTATCAAATATCCATTTACTTGGATATGCAGTTGTACACACACCACCACACTTACTTCTACAGAAACTTACACATACTTACTCTCTTAAACAATCACTTAAAGAAACGCATACTTATTTATACAGGAACTCTTCCAATCTCTCACTCTCACATATACTCACTTATATATACACCAATACTCACATATACTTGTTTAAAACATATATACTTACTCATAAAGTGTCAGGATCCGACCTGTGCCTACCCAGTGATAGTTAAACTACAACTCCCAGAAAGCTCAGCGAGCATCGAGTCGGAATGAGATCATAAAAACCCGTGAGAACCGGAGTGCGGTGCACGTAATTTTGTCTTTTCGGAGATCAGAGTCGGAAGCTTCTGGGACTGTCTTCTGGATTACTAGTGCTCTATAGTGTATTACCGTAACCCGCGGCTGCGGGGTTACCTATCCTGGGAAATCGAATCTTCCCGAACCGAGAGACGCAGGATTGCACCCTCTCGTGATTTTTCGGGAACTTTGTTTGAACGCGTTTCTTTTGGCATTCGGAGAGACGCCGGATTTCCCCCTCCCGAGTGCGGCACTGTTTTTGAATATTGTTTGTTCACTGGTGGTGGGATTTTGGGTTCTCGGGAGAGACGCTGGATTTGCACCCTCTCGAGTGACAAGAAGCAGATCTGTTCTGGAAACCGATCGAATTCGTCCGACGTGAGAGACGCAGGATTGCACCCTCTCATGGTCGGGGTGTCATGGTATGTTTCGGAGGAACATTTCTTCAGATCCAGTGACTGGTAAGAGTCGCAAAACTGATGGGGTGTGTTTCAAGAAATACCATCCGAATTAGCTGGTGAAGAGGGTACTTGGTATCAAACCAGAACAGTCGAACATTTTGTAATTCTTGTTTCCGATTGAAGTTTGTGGCATTGGTATCCATAACCTTTACGCCAAAGTAGAACCTTTTAAAGTAAGGGACTGGAAAATAACGGGTAGGTATAGGAACACCAAGCCAAGATTTATAGTCAGCTTTACGGGAGGGAAGTGTATGTAACCTGTGTGTGTATTCTTGTGTTTTCCAGAAAACTCAGTTGTTGAGAGAAAGTATCTCGTATTTAGAAGGCAGAGGTCCTGAGAAGCATCAGGTAGGAAAGAGGTCAGAAGGGAGAGATTTCATAAGAAACAGGAAGAATAGGATTCTCTTCTTACTGTGTGTTCTTTGTGTCTTTGCAGAAACCTCGTCTACCCTCGTTTCCAGTCCCGGACCTTTTATCCCTCGCCTGCTTACTATCGTGCTCTGTGAGATATTATTCCCGGAGCACGGAGAAAGCTGGAGGTGGAACCCATATAGCATCTTTCGATCCGGAGGAGCCGTTGGACCGTGACATAAAGACACTATTGAGACAGTCATTCACTCACTAACACACCTATACACACACTCATCCACACATACAGTCCTGCACATATGCTGTCTTTAACACATACAAACAATGAGTCACTCATTCATGCATCTATGCACTAAGTAATACGCCCCACCGAACCATACAGACACTCATACACTAATACTGATACTCAAAAAACCAACTAATAAGTAATAACCCATATAGACACTCATGTTGCTACTCACCAACCTATGCAGCCACTTATACACAAAGTGTGAGACTGCAGATATTTACATATTTAAACATTACTCACCAACCCATGTATTCACTAAGATACACTTAGTCAGTTATACAATCAATTTTAAAAACAAAAAAATCATCCATTTAGACACTTATATACCCATTTATTCTTCCATTGACCTTGAGATATACATATATAAAACATATTTAAATTTCAGAAAAACACACATTCACTGAATGATGTCATCAGTGATGTCATTTGAGATGTCATCAGTGATGTCATGAGTGATGTCACTGACCATGTCATGAGTGATGTAACATGTGACGTCATCAGCAGTGCATTGCGGGCACGCAAGTTATAGTTAGCTGAACTAACTATAACAGGGGAATTTCTATGGTTTTTTATGAGTGAAATGTCCAACTACCTATAACGCCCCAGAAACCTATGGTTTTTTTAGTGAATTTCTAAGGTTTTTTAAATGCTAATTTATAACTATAACGTGCCTGAAACCTATGTTTTTTTCAGTGAATATACATATATATACATATATATGATTGATTGATTGATCATCCTTTTTGTTACAGCTCTGTAACTAGTCTCAGGAAACAAGTGTGGTGCCAAAATGGTGGAAAAGGGCTATAGTCAAGCCACTATTAAAGAAAGTCTCAGCAGATCCTACAGTCTTGGCCAACTATAGACCAATTTCCCTCCTACCTTTTCCAGTAAAAATACTAGAATGACATTTTAGCATAAGTTTGTCCCAATTCTTGGAGAATCATTCATGGTTAGAGAAAGATGAATTTGCCTTTCGTTTTTGTCATGGCACTGAGACCGCATTACTTTGTGCCACTGATGAAATGCGTAGGATGACAGATAACGGGCACACAGTGGTACTTTTCCTCCTTGATCTGTTTCTAGCCTTTGACACAGTGAACCACCACACTCTACTTTCTATACTATCCTCAGTGGGTGCTGGTGGTCTCGTGGGAAAGTGACTAAAGATATATTTACAAGACAGCTATCAGGCTGTGGCTATGCCCAACCTTCTGCTCCACATTCAGAATAATTTAAAATAGAGTTTCCCAGGGATCCTCACTCAGTCCAATTCTGTGTAATGTCTATATCAAGCCATTATTCTCACTCATCAAATCCTACAAGATCAAGGTTATCAATTATGCAGATGACACTGAACTGTTTTTGTTACTCAACAATAATCAGATGGACTAAACCAGTAATTTTCAGGCCTGTATATTAGACATTTCTAATTAGATGAGTGTAAATTCCCTCATGCTAAATATAGGTAAGACAGAGCTCCTTTGTTGTCCTCACAGTAAAATCCCAAGATCTGTACACTCCAATGTTTGCCCTTTGCCTACAGAGACCCCTCTTGGCGTTTCAACGATGGTCTGGAAACTGGGAGTAATGCAGGATGACGATCTTTCACTTGAGAAGCAAGTGAATGGAGTAGTTGGGGTATGCTTCACCCTTGTCCGAGGAAATTGTATCCAATGCTATCTTTCCAAGCAAGATCCCTGATTTACAGGTGCATAATACTCAGTAGGTTGTATTATTGTAATGCCCTCTTTCTGGGAGCCCTCAGCTACCTGTTAAAGAAATTGGAATGAGTCTAGATAGTTACAGTGAAATTAACATGAAATAGACCTCGGAACTCCTACCGCCTCTGGTGCTCTTTTGGCTACCCATAAACAGAGGATTATTTTCAAATCACTCTGTATTGTTTTTAATGCTCTACATAGTAAAGGACCAAAGCCACTGCAGGCTAGGCTGAGGAAATACAGCCCTGGAAGGACGCTTCATTCAGCCACACTCATTTTTGTCCAAGAACAGAGATTTAGCAAAGTGCTGCAAGGAGGACGTGCCTTTACTGTTGCAGCTTCTCACAATTTCAGATCATAACCAGTTCCAAAAAAAGCTTAGAACCTCCCTATTCTAACTGCCCACCCTCCTCCTTTCAGCCCATCTATCTTCGCCTTCACCAGCATTCGCTGCAGCGCTTTGAGACCCCTCTAGGTGATATGTGCTCCTGATAAAACCCTATGACTATAACTAAAGCGGAACAGTTGTGGAACAATTTACTATCCCAAGTAAGATACCAGACTGACTTTCTCAAGTACAGGAAGGCCCTTAAAACTTGGCTCTTCCCTAACTAACTTTAGGAGGACATTTTGGACTTTGGCTGCCGGACCCTATTTTCACAATTTCTGCTTCCATCTATTAGTTTTAGCAATATTGGCATTAGGATATCATTCTGGTCACAGTGCGCTCTATAAATAACCAATACTAATACTAATACTAGGTAAAAATAGTGCCTAAAGGTACAAAGCACCTGTAGTGTTATGTGAGTTTGTAACGACGGAACCCTTTTGGCGCCAGATCAACTCGGTAGAACTGTGATATAAGCAATAGAGCATAGTGAAGTGAAGCAGATTTTAGAATGTTGAGATTTCTGTTACAAGCAGAAGAATAAAGACGTGGAATACTGAACCCCGCTGAAAGCAAAGTCATCTGCGAGTACCCGGGCTGGTGTAAACGCTACAACTGGCGACGAGGATGGGATAAGTAACCCAAAGATCAACAACACTCTCCCAGATAGTTTGCTGCAGTCCAGAAAACTACTTGTGCGTGTCACATGTGCCTCAAAGTGCGTAATCGGCATGTGGCACATGTGGAGTCAAAGTAAATCTCTAGTGGCATATAAAGCATTTGAAGTTTTTGAAAGCTTCACTGAGAAGTCTACACATCATTGGCCAAGAACCTGCTGAGAAGGCTGCAAACAGAGGTACCGCACTATTATGCAAATTAAAGCTATACATTCATATAGAGCGATAACCCTGCGAACAGTAGCACTGCAAGGAAGAGATCAACCAGGTGTCAGAAAGTTCAAAGATACGCTTACAAGCAATGGAACTCAAATACAGGAAATGATCAACTGCTTACAAGAACTGAATGAAGAGAGTCATTCCCTCAACGCGCTCGAGGAAGTAACCCCAGAGGAAGCATCTGGGGTTGTTGCTGTCGGGTGGTAGCTCAGAGCAACTCCCAAGGTCTCCTGAAAGCAAAGGGCTCCCAGGGAGAACAGGGAGAACAAGAGGGAGGTCAAGGTTCTGCAGGCTGTTGAAGATGACCCATAGACCAGCACAGCGCAGGGGCTTATGAAATAGTATGGATGAAGCAGGTCCTAGTGGTAGCGGAAGGAATTCCACCCTCAGTGTCAGCCAATCTCATAAATGGTTACAATGACACCGCCTTCTTAAAACCACCACCCCTATTCGATACTGCAAAAAATATGAACATTGGTGACAGATGGACTGTCCGGACAGAGACAGTAGATGATTTCATTGAAGCAATTAAAGAAGCAAATTACAAGAAGATTATCAAGTACCTTAAGAATCTTCCTGGAGAACATGTAAAAGAAGTCATAAAGAAAATGCAGGAGCTGATGAAATTACATTAAGTCAAATCCAAGCAGCCTTGCATCTTAAATTCAATCCAATGTCAAATGTAGATAATGAGAGGTACATCTTCACTTAAGAACAACAGACAGCCGAGTAGACCATTAACAAATCCGTTGAGAGACTGGACATGCTCATCAAACACTGTAGGGACTTTAATGATGAGGAAGCTTTATGCCTTAGAGTGATTGACGGATGCTTGTCAGATTTGTTCAGACTACGAATGCAGAGAGAAACTCTTATTCTGGAGTGAGCTCTCATGGCTGCCAGAGCTGACGAGCCTACTGAACAACAAGCTTCCTACAATGAGTCCAGAGTGGCCCAGAATGAGTCAGTCATGAAAGTGAAAAGTAAGCCAAAGCACAAGGCTGAGGGAGGCAGAGTGAATTCTCCACTGGAAAAGAAGCTCTTTGGAAAGGAAAACCATGTTTTGATGGTTTGAAAGTTGAAGGAAAAAGTAAGTGTGTCAAGACGCAAAGACAAAATGGCTGCTCGAACATTTCAGAAGCGACGTTTGATGCACGCCCATATGGCCAAGTAACCACATCAGTTGAGGGACATCAACACCTAACAAAGTCAATTGACATCTAAATCTTTGTCAAACAGTTCTACCTTATCATAATTATGTGAAAGTGAAGAAGATAATTGTGTCATGTCGATGATTACCTCAGAGAAGTATGCGCATCTTGGACTGGCCACCTGTGAGAAAGAATTCTGGTCCAGGAGAAGTCGACATGATAAAGCACCAAAGTCAGTCAAACATTGTCCAAAAATCACACTAAAAGTCAATGGTTGTTCAATACCTTGGATTATTGATAGTGGGGCGTCAATAAATATTATGCACCAGGAGAAATATAATGAACTGTCTCCATGACCCTGACTTGAGCCATCAAAATCTACAGTGTATACGTGGTCTGCATCAATAGCACTAAACATACATAGTTCATTTGTAACAACGATGAAACATAAGAAAACAAAAATACAAGCATCCATCCCATATTGGGTCAAGCGCCTCTATACTCAGCTTCACAACAACAGCTGATATGGGACTGATATTCGTGAACTATAACATGAACGCTCATCACAAAACAGTGAGTCAATTCCCTTCATTATTTCTTGGTTTGGGAAAACTCAAGACTATGAAAGTCCAATTACATATTAATGAGGACACCCGTCCTATTGCTCAAAGATGCAGTCAAATTTCCTTTTACTCACAGGAAGTTGTTGAAAAAGTGTACAATTTTCTATTGATTGAAGATCTCTCATTTATCATTCAAGAACGTGTATTTGAAAGATTAGACAGCATCATCGCGACCTGAGGTTTTCCTTCAATCTTAGAATCGTACACCGGCTTACCTTTCAACAGACGACAATTCAGAGACATTCTCAGTCATCTTAATATGAAGTATCAGAAGAGCAAACCTCTTTGGCCACAGGCCACTGGCCTTATCGAATGTTTCATAAGTACTTTAAAGAAAGCTGTCAAGCATACTGTACTGGAAAAGCTCAACCTTTAAGCTGTCTTCAATTCCACTCTTAAAGCTTACCGTTTGACCCTTTACTTGACCACGTGCAACAGCCCTGTAGCCTGTTCTGGAAAGCCAATGGACCAAGTTACTTGAATGGACCAACAGACGATCAAATACTGAGGAAGAAACACGCATAAAAGTTTTGGACCACAAGAGAAAAATGATGGCCTATGCAGACAAGTGTTCACATACAAAAGATGTTATGTTCACTAGAGGAGATCAAGTGCTTGTTCGTCAGAATAGGAAATAAAAGTCTGTGCTCCTTTCAATGCTGAACCATTTCATGTTGTGACCAGCAAAGAACGCATGGTGAGTACCAAACGTCCCTGAAGTCCATTACTCAAGACTCCTCGCATTCCAGACTAGTGGCTCATTGCTTGTCAGGCAATGATGACATTTTAGAGAGTGGGTCTGGAAGGACAAGTGCAGAACCCCTGACTTTCTACATCACCAATGCCGGTCATGGGCATTTCCACTGCCTGTCCACAGTTTCTAAAGATACAGTTGGGACGTGTGATCAAAGTGGCGCGAAGCCTCTTTAAAGACCCATGATTGTGTATATATTTGTAAACATTTTTTATTTAACAGAAGATGTGATCTACTCTTGTGTGAGTTTGTAATGACAGAACCCTTGGGCTCCTGATGGCCTCCATTGATTTGTAACATAAGCATAGTGGAATGAATGCAGGTGATAGAATGTTGAGTTTGCAGCTACACACAGATGAATAAAGACGTGTTATACTAAACTCCATGTGAGTTGTAGTCATGGGGAAGTCCACATGCTGCAGAGAATGCTACAACGCCAACTGTGGTTTACTGGTCGCGCCAGACAAGGACAAAGTCATAAGTTCAGGGCGACCACGATAGAGCATGGGCCGGAAACAGGAACCAAGTTAGGCGTGCTGAATAATGTAACTTAAATCTTGGTTTGCGGACCATGGAAGATCCAATGACGTGGATGCATTGCACAGCAGTGAATCAGTAGAAGCAGTGGAAATGCAGAGTTTTGCATTGTTGTTGAGGATGCTGTTGACAAGGGACTTGTGATGCGAAGTCCGCGTTTAGGTACCGTCATGCACCTGCAGTTACAAAAAAAGCAGCGGACTGCAATGCCGAGTCCTGCATCATCATCAAGGATGCTGTTGACGAAGGGTTTGCAATGCGATGGCCTGTATTGATGAAGTGTCGTGCAGCTGCGGTTCAGAGGCGATTGCGGGCTGTGATTTGAGGTCTGGTGTTGGATGTGATGAGTTGTGTCACATTGCGTCGGATGTACGTCGTTACAACGCATGCTTTTACAAAACATGCCTTTACGACGCAACTTTTACAATGCAAGTCGTTACAACGACTTGCGTTGGGGGGCGCTGGATAGTGAATAGTTTAATTTACTATTCCAACTCCAGTCCCCGTGGATAGTAGGGAAGGTGTTGGATAGTAAATTAAAACTATTCCCTATCCAGCGCCCCCCAACGCAAGTCGTTGTAATGACTTGCGTTGTAATGGTTGCGTCGTAAAGGTACTGTGTTGTAAAATTTGCGTTGTAAACGCTGTTCCCCCATTGCGTCAGTTCTGCTACAGGATAACTGCTGGGTGGCAGATTCCCTTCAGGCCAACTTCCAAGGGTCTAGGATGGGTATGTCACCACCTGGGGGGCAAGACTTACGACAGTTAGAGTCCAAGTTCTGGGTTTAAGATAGTTGGTGCCTTTTATTTCCAGGAGGCTCTAAACAGGAAGCCTGCCAATTAGCCCTTGGACCCACTCTGATGGTTCAGGGGTCAAGATGCAGGTCAATTCCTCTTTCTCAGGCATCCGGGCAGCAGGGTAGTATGACAGCAGAGTGGCAGTCCTTCTTGCAGATCAGCACAGCAGTTCTTCTGAGTCTTCCACAGGTCCAGAGATATACTGAAGAGTTGAGTCTGATAGTTCAATATTTATACCAGGTACTCGCTTTGAGGTAACAAAATCAGCAAAACTGGAGGAGTAAGGCAAAAAGTTTGGGGGACCACCACCCTAAGGCTGACAGGTCTAACAGTGGGTAGTCACATTCCTTTTGTGCGTAGCTTCTGACCTGGCAGTGAATATGTATTTGCTCCTAGATGTTCAGGTGTGGCAAATGGAAAAGAGCACCCCTATATTCAAAGAAGCATATGACAAAGTGTATTGCCTGATGTGGAAGAAACTTGTGCCAATACAGATTTTTGCTTTATTTATAGATTTTGAATTTTTGAGTTTAAAGTACAGTTTTGAAAATCCAAGAGTTGGATAGATTGCCTGAACTATTCCTGTGATTTTTATTGGATCTCTAAAAACTCAAACATTTGGCCAAACATAGGAGTAAAGATAAGGACATTTCTGACTTTTAACATGTTGTGAATCAGGTCATTTATGAATTGCGAGTATTGAAGAGGAATCATTATTAACAATAGCAATGTCTTTAACTAAAGGTTTTGAGTCCCATAAAAGGTTAACTTTTCACAGCTACTCTTAAAGTTTGGGGTTCCACTTATGGTCCATTGATTATGAGTTACACCATAGTGACTGGGTGGTAACTCCATCCTTGTAAACACATGAACCATGCTGTAACACTCACCAGTGCTGTGTAATTTTGAGTTAATCCTTACAATATGGTTTTACTCGTCAAAAATCTGTATGACTGTAGGAAATTGCTTCATTTATTTTTACTCTTTGCACTGAGACTCTGCTAGGCAAGCTCCACTACATGTGCTCTGTCCCCTAAAACATGTTGAAATTGGCGGAATGTACCTTACCTATAAGTCCCTAGTATGTGATAGAAAAGTAAACCTAGGGCCTGCAAGTTAAGTATCACCAGCGGCCGGCGGTACATACTATGCCCCCATTAAGTTAACAATGTAAAACCTGACTTCAGGCCTCCCGCCGGAAGTGCAGACCTAAACTGCAAATCCGACCTGTTAAAATATCGGCTTTTATCAGGCCTAAGCTTTCCATTTGAATGCAAATGTCACCCCTTAGTCAGCCTTAATGCGCAATAAGATAGGATTCACAGTTTTTAAACATAGGACATGAAAAAGTTCAATGTAAAACATGTCCTAACAGTGGCAAGGCTGAAAAAGCTATTTTCACTGTAGCAGTGTTAACTGCTCCATTGGAAAGCATTGGGAGTTGATATTAAAATTAAATTATATTATGTCCGGCTAAATACAAGAATAAAAAGTCCATTCTTAGATTCCTCAAATAGAGATTAGAAATGCAATGCATTGGTAAAGTCAGATTTGTACTAAATGTGTTAGTACTTTTAAAAAGTCACCACTTATGTTCCTCAATCCGCGAAGAAACCCAGTGGCATATGTACAAGCCCCTATCTCCACCACAATATCACTTTTCCGATGTTGTGGTCACGATAGGGGCATTGTCTTATTTACAAGGCAGCATTAAGCTACTTAACGTGGCTTACCTCTGCCTTGTAAATAAGCAGTGGGTGTTGCGGAGGACGTTCCACCGCAACACCCATTGATTTTGACACTGCCCCCTTTGTCCAAGGGCAGCATACATAAGAGGCAGTGCCAAAATTAAGACCAAGGAATACCTGGTCTTAACTTGGTGAAACGGGGAGAAATGCGTTATTTCTCCTCGTTTTTGCTTTTTCCATGTGTGCTGCCTTGTGCAGCAAATATGTAAAAAGCAAACTGCCATGGATTTTTTATGTGTAGGAAGTTCCCACTTCCTGTACATAAACAATCTGTAAAAAAATGCCATTTCGTGACTTTCATATGTGCTGCATGAAGCAGCACACATAAAAGTAACAAAATGGCATTTTAGGATTGTTTTTTTTGTTGAAATCTTTTTATTCAGAACATAGGCTCTCTTGACAATGACATATTACATAGCAATTGATGGCAGGTGTACATTCAGGCGACAAATAGGTATATACAAATCAATGCGAATATCGTGATTCTGCATAATCAAACCGCAATCCATACATAACCTTATGACGGCATAGAGGCAGCTTGAGTATCCCACACTTCCCCTCTATAACTCCTCCACGCCCCCCATATCTTTTCCTATTTCCTAGGACACCCCCTACTCTTATAAATCAGTCTTTCAGCCCTTTGGCACCAGTCCAGGTCGTGTTCCCATTCTTCCACAGTCGTCAGGATGACACTGCCCCACAAGCGGGCTATGATTTGCTTGGCGACCCAGCTTGCCAACGGCAGCCAGATCTTATCCCATTTAGGCCAAGTGGTGTCATTTGTCACTCCTAAGTTATGCCGTCTGGCCTCCATCGGGACCTCCGCCCTGATCGCCTCGGACATTATGGCAGCTAGGTTGGACCAGTAAGCCCGTATCCTGGCGCAATCCCACAAAATGTGGAAGAAGGAGCCCTCTCCACCACAACCTCGCAGACAGAACCGTGAGTCAGTATACCCAATACGATATTGTGTTGTGCGGGGGGGTAGGAGCGATGCAGGATGCGCACCTGAACCAACCTCAACCTTGCACGGATTGCCACTTCTGAGGGGCTCTGCAAAGCCTCCCGCCAGTCATCCTCCTCTAACAGCCCAACATCAGACTCCCATTTTTCTCTGAGAGGCTCCAGGGGATCGGGGAGATTATTGATAAGTTTTTTATACGTGAGGGAGATGGCCTTGTCCATCATCGGGTCTAACAGCAATCTATCTTCTAACGGGGCATATTCCGGTAGCTGATCCCCCTTCCGGAGATGTCGGAGGACGGCATGTCGGACTTGCTGATAGTGAAGGAATTTCCCCCCCCCCCAATCTGGAATTCCTCCTGCAATGTAGAGAACTCTAGCACGTCCCTTCTTTTCCATAAATCTCCTCATACGTCAATACTAATCAGACTCCACACTGGCCAAGGCCCTTCAGTTTCATTACCTCTGGAAGGTAGTCCCCGGCCCACAGTGGGATTTCAGCCTTGAAATTCACCTCCCAACCCAGCACTTTTGTTGCCTTTCTCCAAGCTCCAACAACAGTAGCCGTCTGGGGCAGCAGAGGCAATCCACGCCTGCCCTTACGATAGAGCGCATCCAAGTAGGTAACCCTTCCTAGGACCATCCGGTCTACTCTATATGCTGGTTCATCCATCTGGGCGAAAACCCACCCATTAACGTTCACCAACGGTGCCGCCCAATAGTAGAGCCTAATGTCAGGGACAGCTAACCCCCCCTCGTATACCCCTCTTTGGAGCTTCCACAGTGCGATTCCTGGACATCCACCTCCCCAAAGCAATGCGCGAATCTCCGAATCAATCATCTGGAAAATCCTCTCTGGGACCAGGTAGGGGGTGCTCTGCAAGACATAGACGAGGCGGAGAAGGGCCATCATTTTGAATAGGACGGCGCGTCCCATCAAGGAGAGCAGGAGAGTCCTCCAATGCGCCATGTCTCCACGTAGTTGCTACAATTGGGCCTGGATATTCAAATGCATGAACTCCGCCTCTGACGCCGTAATCCATATGCCCAGGTATCGGAAAGTTTCTCTCCATACCAACCCTCCACAGTCCTCAACCAAATCCAGGGGAGGCCCTGACAGCCGATGTCCCAGAGATTTATCCCAATTAATGCGATATCCAGAGTGTTCCCCGAACGACTGCAGCAGCAGTATAAGTCGTGGAATGGAGACCGTCGGATCCTGTACATAAAGTAGCACATTGTCTGCGTATAACGAGATACGCTAATCCCAGTCGCCTCCTAAGTCAATGCCTCGAACAATGGGATCAGTTCTTACCCATGCGGCTCGAGGGCCAGGGCAAATAGCGTCGGGGAAAGCGGGCAGCCCTGCCTTGTCCCCCGCCCCAACTTGAACTCCCTGGATAGGGCACCGTTTACGCGGACCCTCACAAGCGGTGCTGTGTATAGGAGCTTTACCCAGGCCTTAAAGGTATCACCAAAGCCCATTCTGGCCAAGACCGCATATATATAGTGCCATTCCATGCTGTCAAAGGCCATGTGGGCATCTAATGACAGGAGAGCTGTTGGTACCGCAGGTCGAGTGGACACTGCCTGGAGCACCCCAAACAAGCGCCGTAAATTGAGCCTAGTGTTTCTGTGGGGCATAAAGCCCGACTGATGCGGATGGATCAAGGATTGAATTACCGCCCCTATTCGAGTGGCCAGAACCATGCCAAGGACTTTGGTTTCAAAGTTAAGCAGGGAGATGGGTCTGTAGGAGCCACATAAATCTTGTGGTTTACCCGACTTATGTATTACAACTATCGTGGCTGACCTAAGATCTCTCGGGAGCAACTCATTCTCCTTGGCTGCGTTAAACATACTCAGCATGTGGGGGGAGATCCGTCCCGATACACACCAAAACGACTCAGCGGGAAACCCGTTGGGACCCGGTGCCTTTCCTGCCTGCAAATCACTCATGGCCACCTCCACCTCCTCCACTGCTATGTCAGAATCTAGGAGGTCCCTATCCTCTGGGGCCAATACCAAAAGGGGTATATCACTTAGGAAAGCAGCGCACTCCTACTCCTGCCTCTGGGTGTGCGGTTGATAGATTGATTCATAGTATTGCGCAAACGCCTCAGCTATTTCCGCACCAGCATCCCGCATAGCTCCGTCTTCCAGCCAGATAACCGGCACCCAATTATGATCATGTGGGGGGCGATCCGTCCCGATACACACCAAAATGACTCAGCGGGAAACCCGTTGGGACCCGGTGCCTATCCTGCCTGCAAATCACTCATGGCTGCCTCCACCTCCTCCACTGTAATGTCAGAGTCTAGGAGGTCCCTATCCTCTGGGGCCAATACCGAAAGGGGTATATCACTTAGGAAAGCAGCGCACTCCTACTCCTGCCTCTCGGTGTGTGGTTGATAGATTGATTCATAGTATTGCGCAAACGCCTCAGCTATTTCTGCACCAGCATCCCGCATAGCTCCGTCTTCCAGCCAGATACCCGGGACCCAATTACGATCTCTATCTCGCTTCTCAAGCCAGGCTATCATCCTATTAGCTTTATCCCCCAGATCATATACACGCCACTGCGTGGCAAGAGCATGTGACCGTGCCTGGTCAGTCAACACATTCCTCAGTTCTTTTTCTTTGAGGCGTAGTGTGTGCCTGTCCAGCTCCTGCTCCTGGGTTTCCCCCCTAGCCTGCTCCAGGACCTGAATCTCGGTTTCTAGACCATCAACCTAAGCCTGCTTTTCCTTCCTCCTCTTTCAAGTTTCTGCCTGCACAAAATCCCTAGCTACTGCCTTAAATGCCTCCCAGAGAGTACAGTGAGACCTAACCGAACCCACATTCTCATCAAAATAGAGATCCACATGGTCTCCAAACCGTTCCTGGAACTCCTGGTCTTTAAACAGGAAAACATCCAACCTAGGAGGGGTGGACCAATCTCGCACGGGACCTCTCAGCTGCACTCTCACCGGGGAGTGGTCAGATATACCTCTGGCTTTATGACAACTGTTGTGAAAGAGCCCCAAGTGCCCCACCTTCGTGAAGAGGTAGTCAATCCTGGACCCGACCCATGTGCTGCAGATATGTGCGTGTACTGTCGAAGGAGGGGGTTATGTGCCCTCCAAAGGTCCGCCAAACCCATTGCATTTACAAACTCCCCAAGATGGTGTCCTTCCCCCCTGAACAGGTGGGAACCCTGGCCTGTCTACTTCCCTCACCATCACATCATTATTAGGACTCCATCCGGCATCTCCAGAAACAGTCTCCCCAGATCCGGAAGCGTAGTGCCGTGCAGCCTTGGTGGGATGTAAACAGAGCAAAGATTAACCGCGTAGCCCTCCCACCGCCCAGAGATAGCTACATAGCGCCCCAGCAGGTCAAACCACCTCCGATTGAACACTAGCACAAGCAAGTTTTTCCACAAGGATACCAGCCCCCCTGGAGCCCGTGGTGAAGCCCGCGTGTGCCTGCAGTGTGTATCCAAACCTGTTAAGTGCCTTATAATGGTTTCCCAACAGATGCATGTCCTGGAGGAAGACTATATCTGGGGCGTGTCTGTGGAGGTATTGAAGGACCATGGTGTGTTTGATTTTGTTTTGCAGACCATTGAAATTCCAAGATAAAATGTTAATCTTCTGTCTCATTGATGTATGTGCCATAGTGTATCAATAAAACACAGTAAGAAAACATTCGCCCAACCCTACCGCCACCCGCCTCCCTCCTGTTTGTCAACCATACTACTGGAGCCCCTCGAGCTCAGTTCTGTAGAAAGCAAAGTACAAAGATCAAACAACCAACTACTCACCCCCAACTCCCCACACCCACCCTCCACCCTGCTACCCTGCTTCTCAGGTCAACTTGACCCAATTTACCCCAACCAGCAGAGCGCCTGTCGCCCATGAAAATTAAAACTTTGGGGATGTGAGCAACGACCAAACAGGCCGCCCGGGGATGACAAGCAGCCCATCAATCATAGAAATAGAAACCACAGAATCCCAACCTAGGGGAGATTAGACAAACAGTAGGAGCAGATCAAGCCAAGGTGTCAATGCAGCCAATCTGGCCGGTTCCCACTCCCCTGCCCAAGCCCACTTTTAGAGCCAAAGTAGGGCCAAATGTCTCACCTGTCAGTCAGTCAGGATAGGTACCTCCCTGCACAGCAACTTCCCACAGTGGAGTGTTCATACATTACGTGCGCTTCCACGCGATTCTCCAGTCTGTGCTTCTCTCCGTCACCTCAGCCAAGATCAGGCGAGGCAGACAGGCTCCATGCCCTCACACCACAAGGCCTCCGAGTCACGCCCTGGCGCCATCTCCCTCTCTCCACCGATTTCGTGGAGGAGGTCGGAGAACGCACCACTCTGTCCCTCCGACCATCTCCCGGTCGTTGACTGTCGGGATGTTTCTCCAGCCACGTGAAGACTTCCTCGGGGACGTGAAGAAGTAGGATTTCCCATGCAGCAGAATCTTAAGATGCGTGGGAAATAACATCATGTACTTGATGCCACGGGTTCGTATCTCCCTCTTGACGGCATCAAACGATCTGCGCTCCTGCTGGACATTGATGGTAAAGTCCAGGAAGAATCAAAGTGTAGCATTTTCGATCCGCAGGTCCCCATGCTGTTGAGCGGTTTGCAAGATGGGGTCGCGATCCCTATAATTCAGGATTCTGGTAATAATCATCATGGGAGTAGCACCGGGGCGAAGAGGGGGATCGGGGCTCTATGTGCTCGTTCAATAACAAAGAACTTAGAGAGCCCCTTGGGCTTTAAGTGATTCAGGATAAGGTCCTCCAGTAATAAATCGACACTCAACCCCTCCATTTTCTCCGGGACCTCTACCACTCGCACTTTGTTCCTTCGGGCCCTCCCTTCTTGGTCCTTCAGGCGAGCCTCCACGTGCCTCTGCTGCTGAGTTAATCACTGGACCTGGCCCTGCAGCTCCTTAGTGGTCCGCTGGAGGTCCTCAATTGCCACCGCGTTTTGAGTGGCCTTCTCGGAGGTTTTATTCAGATCAGCCTGCTGGAGGGCCATTTCTATTCTGACAATATAGAAAACAGTTGGTCCTCGACGTAGATTCACCATATAAAACAATTATTGCATTTGGTTAGGTCAATTTTTTGTCAACCCAAGAGTAAATCTGTACTGTTGGTTAAATAGGTATACTAGCCCACATTGTCAAAATATTATACAAAAAGTCTTTCAGAGTGCAACCAGGTTAAAAACCATTGTCATTGGGCACCCTTCTGTAGTGTATCAACACACGTGCGACGTTTCGTCCGCACTCAAAAATTTGTTGTTCACAGATTGACACCACCGCTTAGTTCGGGGATGCTTTCCAATGAAAAAATAAGTTGAATTGCTAAATTAGCTGTCCAAAGCACGGAGGAATTAATCTTCTACCAAACGTGCTGCACGACTTGCCTGCTCCTCTTCGCGTTATGGAATGCGCATTCCATAACATGAATCTGTGAACAACAAATTTTTGAGTGCGGACGAAACGTCGCACGTGTGTTGATACACTACAGACGGGTGCCCAATGACAATGGTTTTTAACCTGCGTGCACTCTGAAAGACTTTTTTGCGGCCCCTCCCCATTTCCCGTCCTGATGAAGACCCTGTGTTGAGGGTTTGAACTACCCGCTTTATGGTTGGGTCGAAACGACGACAATTCCCTGTGGGAGCGTGCACCTATTAATCTCTGCCCTCTCCCCATTTCCAAATCCCTTTGCCAACTGTGCAAATGAAGGATAACAGAGTTTTGTATAACTACAAGCTAGTAAAAAAGAAGTACATTTTTTGCAAGCGTTCTTTAGGGCAGGCTCAATTTCTTGTATATAAGTAATCTGCACTTTGTTTCTCTGATCTCCTTGATCATTCACTTGAGCACACACTTTGACCTTTCTCTGTGCACGCCTCTCTTTTATCGTAGGAATATACCTTTGTTTATTATTAATGTAAATATGTGTATAAAGATATGCTAAATTCTCTCCTTTTTTTGAATTGTATATTAAACAAGTTAATCCGATTGGATTCTTTTCAAATCCCAAGGTTTTTGGTGCTTTTTGTATAATATTTTGACAATGTGGGCTAGTATACCTATTTAACCAACAGTACAGATTTACTCTTGGGTTGACAAAAAATTGACTTAACCAAATGCAATAATTGTTTTATATGGTGAATCTTTGTCGAGGACCAACTGTTTTCTATATTATCAAATACCCAGGTCCTTTGACTAAATTGGGTCAACCCCTGTTCTATAACAATTTCTATTGTGACGGCGTCTATCTTGGCTTCCAAAGTCGCCCCCAGGGACTGAATCGCCTGCATGATATTGGCCAGGGACGGCTCTGTGCTCCCGGTGACTCCAGGGGGGCCAGCCTCAACCCCCCCCAGTCTGCGCCATGTAATTGTCCATGGTGTTCGTCTGTGTGGTGGTGGATTTCTTGGGGTGCATTGCATTCCCAGTAGTGGCCCCTGTCACAGGCACTCCCCGTGGTCCCTGCGCCTCTCTGGCTGGCTGGAGCAGCAAAAGGGAAGAGGGTCGCGATGTGCGCTATCTCTGCCACGGAGGTTAGGTCTCACCACAGCAGCGCCAGAAGCACTAGGTCCAAGGCTCCCCTGCACGACTGTCCACTACCTCTCTTGGCAGGGTTTCATGCCCGGCACTCCGTCTTCACAGAGGTGTTTAGCACCAATGTCAGCCTGCCACCGGGCCACCTCTCTTTCTTATCGCACCATCTGGGAACCTGGAGCAGGGAGCCGTCGGGGAGTCTCTAGTTGTTCCGGCCCTTCCACCACCTGCGGGCAGTCTCCGTCGGAGGTAGGCCAGCTCCCGGCCAATGCGGGCCCTCTCCCGCAGCCGCTACGTGGATTTGCGGCCTTCACCAACTCAGGTTGCCCACCCGGGCAGCTCAGGGCACCAAAGAGGTCGGCGCAGATCAGATTGACTCAGCCTCCCTGGGGGCAGGCAGCAGCCGGGCGGGTCCATCCGCTCTCCACCGCCGGAGCCCCGCGCCACCAGGAGTGTCAGTTCCGGCACGCTCCTCCCCCAGCCGGCCCGTGCTGGAACTCAAGGTCGGTGCTTCTAGCCGCGATAAGGCCCCGCAGACCTCAAAACTGCCGGCCCGTCACCAAGCCGTCCGGTAAGCAGGAGAGGATCAAAGCATACCTCCCGACTCCGGAGCTCCCACGGAGTCGGGGAACGCTAACGAGCGATTGCTGCAGCAGGATATATGGACGGATATTCGGGGCTTTTAGTGCATCCCCAGGCGCGCGTCGGTGTTATGCGGCCATCTTGATCGCAGCCAGGCCACGCCCCCTTTAGGATTGTTTATGTGCAGGAAGGGACACCTTCCTACACATAAACTAACCTCCCCTGCATGCACAAATCCTGGCACTATGGTGCCTGCTTTGGAGCTACACTGCTAGGTGAAGCGCCAGCACATGGGGAAATGCAAGGCTGCACCATATCCTCGTAAATATGTTGCAGCCTTGCGTTTCTGAAGTGGCGGAGTGAGGCATTAAGCCATGACGATTAATGCCTCACTCCGCCACTTCCTCAGACAAATACCCTCCAGTTCATGCGGATCCAACTGTCATTCAGGAGCTAAATAGCTCCTGAATGAGGTGTGAAATTTCTCCGGGAGCTAAGACAAAAGACCTTGAGTGGGGGAGGTGTTGTGTTCATCTGACAGGATGACCATCTTGGTTGTGCCCAAGAAGGTAATGATCATCAAAGGGGCCCACTTTCTCACAGGCAGATGTGGCTAATACCTTGGCTTGCTACTACTTCTGCCCTTCTAGCCAGCCAGGCACCAATCCTAGTGGGAGAGAAGCTTCCCCAGAACCGGCTTTGAGTGACCAAAGAGGAGGGGTTGCTCTTTTGGCTGCCCACACCTCTAGGATGGGCACATAAGCTCTGCAGGAGGGAAAGGTTCTACCTGCTCAGTTATAGGTAGAGAGGGGAACTATGGGATAGTTTTGCAGTAAGCCACACAGGCACCGCTGAAAAGTGGGTAGGATTACCCTAGGACCTTTTTCTCTATTGGTTCAGGAGGTAACAGGAGTCACCCCCACCCACAGACTAGTGCCAAGAACAAATGTGGCACCCCTGGGTACCCCCTGCAGAACGCTAGAGGCCAGTGCAAGTCAGACAAAGGACTGGCCCTGATGTTGTGACCTGTGTAGAGAAGCCTAAAGGCTGGACCCAGGACAAAACCGTAGGTTCCAAGGATCAGTTAGCTGACCTCCTCTTAAACTCAGGGGACACAAAGCTGCAAAAAGCCTGAACGAGCCCAGTCGACCATTTTCAACTGGACCTGCCCTGGACCATGCTGGTGGCATCTTTTTGAGTGAGTTCAGACCCCAAATTACTCTTTCGGAGGTCCTCAAACCCTTTGCTATGATCTTCTCTACTCCAGCAAATCTTTTTCAGTGGGTCCAAAGATGACCCACATCTAAAGCATCAAACTCTTTTCGGCAACAGCCTGCAACCTTGCCCCACTGAGGAAATACAAGTTACAGAAAAGAGTGTAAGTGAGAAGGTAGAAATCTTCACTAGGCCCTATGCTGAGCAGCATCCATTTGACATTGAGAACTCCTTGGGGCAGAACCCCATACTTTTTCCATTCCATAGCTTTTCCCACCTTCGTTGATGGCTTCACCAAGACCGCATCCATCTTCAGTTCCAGACTACAGCCTTGCATGTTAAGGATCGCCTTTGTGAATATTTTCGAAATTTGCAAGTACCTTTTCGACCAGGATCAATCCAGTCTGTGCTTCTGACCCGCACTCCATCACATAAGCTTGACCAGTTGCCCGCGACTAGTTGCCTGTGCTTGATGTTTCGCGCTTTTTGGTGAAATTTTGATTTAAATGTATATCTTTGATTCCCCATATAATATGTTGGTTATTTTGAGGTCATTTTGTTCCTTAAAATATCCACCATTTTTATGAATTAGAGTGGGATTTTTAATGATTTGTGCTTTCAACTTTTTTAATGCTTTACACATTTTCTTTAATTAAGTGTCTGCTCTGTGCCATAGCTATCAGGGTTTGAGTATATATTAAAATTACTAGAACTTTAACTTGACCTAACAAGAATAGTGATATTCTTACTTGCAGTGGATTACCAGCCACCCCAAAAAAGAATCCACTTTCTCATGATGGTGGAGAAGTGTGGCTCACTGGTTAGAGCAGGCAGACCCTGAAGCAGAGGTCAGACCCGGGACCAGGGTTCAATTCCCGACGCGGCAGGGTGTTGAGCTCAAATGTCCACGGACTCGATAATTCTCGCTTCGGTGCTTGACCTAATCATGGGTTCACACTCTGCAACTCTGGGCATTAAGCTTGCTTAATCTCCACAACGGCCCCCCGCGGCGGGATGCCTGGCTTTCACCTTGGGGATGCCCTGTAGGGGCTATCTCACAGGGAAAAACCAGGACTGGTTCCCAAGGCAAGCGCAGAGATACCCCTTCGGGGGTCGATTCTGGCGATATATAAGAAATATAATAATAATAATGATGGTATCACTATTTCTGTTTGAATTAACATTCACATTGTCCGACTGCTCTGAGCATGAGAATAGTTTCATCGGGTGGCTGGTAAGAGTAAATAGGAGGAAGATTTAAGGACAACACATTGTTAGGTAGAGAAGAGCAATGCATGCTTCCCAGGTGCCTCAGAAAAGGGTTAGATGGGGCTACTTGTTCCAGATACAATGTTGTCCAGCTTTATGTCCTGACTGATAAAATTGTGTTATTGTTCCTGCACCCAGCAAATCTGGGTGCAGGGAATAATCCACTCTTGAGTGAGCAGGGCAGCATTTCACACAGTTAATCCACTCCACTCGGCTTGTAACCGGGGCCTTGCTGTGCAAATGACATAAGCTAAGAATATTGAGGAAGAGTACAGGCACAGGACATTTTTTCAAATATGATCAGCAGCTTTCAAAGTCATTTTAGAACAATGAACAAGTAATCTGGATGTTTGTTGTGAATATATCATGCCAATGAATAACATTTTCATACTGGTTTCACTTTGTGATAGTGACCAATAAACAGGAAACATAATGCAACATTCTGAAACAGTTACTAAGGAATTCACAGCAGAAAGCCCTGAAGAGAGATCAAGGATGATAAAAATTCAAGAGATCACATAAAAATGCAATTGTGTTGAATGATAGAATTGTTGGAAGATTGTTGGGGTAAAGCTGCGTCTGTTTCTGACTATGCAAAGATTTTGAAATAAGAAGCACATAGGTAAATTATTACCAAAGAAAAAGAGCTCCCTCTGATATTTTGCAATTAAAGACATTGTATATTGTATAAGATACCTTCTGCTGTACATTATTTCGATATTGCAAGTCAAGTAGGAGTTCCATGACCATACAGGGCAACAGGCCAAAGACCAAGGGGCATATTTACAAGTTCATAACGCCACTAGAGCATCACCTTCTCTGACACTCCGTTGGCGTTGCGCCATTCCCCATATTTACAAGGTGGCGCTATGCCACTTAATATGGTTTCACGCCACTGTGTAAATATGCCCCTTTCTGCCGCAGTCTTCTACTACACAGGAGTGGGCAATGGGTGTGGGAGTGGGCATACAACCACAACACCCATTGCTTTTTGATGCTGTCCTAGATTTACAAGGCTGGAGGAGCACCTAAAACTAAGGACACATAATACCTGGTCTTAGAATGCTGATATGAGGAGAAATGATCATTTATCCTTGTTTTTTGCTTTTTTCTATGTATGCTGCATTCTGCAGCACACATAGAAAGAGCAAATCGCCATTATTGATTATTTATGTGCAGGAAGTTGTCCCTTCCAGCACATAAACAATTGCCCCTGCAGCGCAGGTACACTTTCTAGCATGCCGCAAGGTTGCCTGTGCTGATGTTGGGCAGCTTTTTTAGCACCAGCACTAGGGGAAACACAGGAGTACACCGTATTTTGGTAAATATGGCATATCTCTGCATTTTGAAAATGTCAGAGGTCGGCGATGCCAATTTTGACGTAACATGGCACTCCTGCATTTTCGTGTACATATCCCTGCAAATTCCTTAATAAGGTATTGGCTCAGCGAAGAGACTAGCAATATCCTAATCATGTATGGCACAACATACTTTATTCATTATAATACATTTTCACACCATCACTGTAAGAAATTGGGTTATTAGTTGAGAGGGATGGAAGTCCCACTGAAATAGCAAACACAATCCTTGTTATGCTGAACCACAAAAGTCACTACAAAAACATGTATCTAATCCACTGGTAGTTTGGAAATAAAGGGGCATATTCTATATACTATTGCAGAGTTATCTGCACTTTATTGCAGCCAAAGTGGCTATAAATTTATCTCCCCATTCACAAACTGGTGATAACAGCCCATACTACCATTCTACCTGCGATAGCCGCTGCAAAAAACATCGCCACATATGACCCCACAAATGAGATGCAGAGTAGGCGTTCCCCTACCAAAAGCGTCGACAACACCACTCCGCAACATTCTCAATGACCAGCCAGAACGGCGCTAAGAACACCAAACAGGTGATAAGGTGCCTTAGCAGCAGGAAACTAATACCTGCTCTGACCTGGTGTAAAGGTGATCGACAGCCTGCACCACAAAAGGGAGCCCAGCCCACAGCCACACATGAAGAACAACAGATGCCACTGATCATGCAGCTCGGAGCCCCAACAGGGCCAAAACACCCACTGCAACCACCCCCAGGAAACCCTCTCCCCGGGCACCTCCCCCCCGGGAAAAGACATGGCACATCAACCACACAGAATCATGTACCAAATAATACACCTGATGTCGCACAATCACATTTGGTGACATGCATGTGTCGTCACAAATGAGCATCACACATTCACCCTTCAATGTAACAAATAAAAATGTATTCAAATAAACACAGAACAGAAATGAAGACACATGGTGGCTCTCCTGGGGACAATCTGTAGGTCACAGCCTGCAAGACAAAAATACAGATGAGAAGGTGTGTCTAGCGCTCATCAAAGGACAGACAGAGAGCAAAGGAGAGAGAGAGATACAGAGAGGGAGAAGGAAATAAAGATGAAAAGAGAGGGGGAGAGAGAGAAAGGCGTAAAGAGATTGGGAGAGAGATACAGATAAAAGAAGAGAGGAAAGGGAGAGAGAGTGCCGACACTGCGCACCCTGCTGACACCGGTGTGTCTCCAACCACGTGCCGGTATGTAGTGCAGTTCAAAAGGTCCCACATCTGAAACAGATCCGTCATCCGAAATAGAGTCCAGATACATGAATGGCAAAGTACATACAATTGCACACAACTTCATCGCCTCTCCACCCCTGCGCACCCAGGCAGCTGCACCCCAGCCCCTCCCTCCGCCCAGCATGCATGCCAGCCCCTGTGCACCCAGGCCTCACTGCTCACTTTTCACCACCAGCGTGTCGCAAAGAGGGCCCACCTCGTGCCCGGGGCCTGCGAACATGGCACCCTCCACATCATGCAGCCCCGCTCCGCAGGCCACCAGGTCTCACATTTTATTCTGGGTCTTGCTTTAGCTATGGCAGAGGACATACCGGTGCACAGGGCATCTTCACAGGCTGCACACCCGCTCAGCCCTTGAGGTGCCACTAACTCTGTGACCCACGAGGCCACACCATGTGGCGGTGGGTACACACTGCACACTGGTTCAGGCATACACTGTGGTATGCAGGGCTCACATCGATCGACACCAGTCCGGACCGCCAGGACGGGGCATCATCGCAGGCCACACACCTGCTCAGCAGTTAAGGTGCTCCTACCTCAGTGCACCGAAAGTCACCGTCCCGTGGCAGTGTGCCTGTGCCCGCCGCACTGTATCCAGTGCCACCAAGTCTGTGCCCCAAAAGTCATGGCCCCTGTAAGATTGGCTATTGTGGTGTGGATAACAGCATGTCACCTCCGGTCCTGGGAATGTGACGTTGCCGGGCCCTAGGCCCTCTTGCCTACATGTACACCACACGGATGCACCCAGATAGAGAGTGGAAATGGCATCCACCATGTGCGCCCAGCCCTTTTTATTGGCAGGGTCACATGTACTGTGACGCATATGCTGGATAGGTGTGGTGTGGGTGTAAACCAGCATGAGGGACTGTCTGTGGCATGCTGACAACTAGACCTGTGATCTGCAGATCACTACCGGGAAGACCTAGCACATGTAGTGTTCTCATCCCCCCCTGTGAGCGTAAGTGGAGTGGGCTGGCCTGGTGTATGCCAGTACAGCGTAAAGGTATGAACAATGACCCCGGGCGTGGTTTCATATTGGGCTGGACAAGGAAGTAACTTATGCGTGTGTCCCCGTTGTTGTATCGGCGCCACCTGTACCGCATTCAGCAATGTGTCACCCTGTGACCCAAGTCCCACAACTTGAGCGAAATAGATGTAAGTGCCAATCACTGAGCCTACATTCATCCATACTTCCACACTTGGAAGACCAGAGACATGACACATCTGTGTGATTATATATGTTTAATGCACATTCATTTCAGTATTTCAGCTGGAGCAGTACAGGGCCATGCAAATTCCACTTTACAATGTTGGCCCGTGGAGGGCCAGCCCGCGTCCTCAGGGAATGACAAGTCCAAAGTAAGAGGAAAAGTTTAGTCCGCTGTCTGATTGCTGTGTCATTGGCGATCAAACGGGATTTGGCAGTCCATGTCGAGGTCCATGGTGAGTGTTGCAGGGTGTACCGGGGGACAGTGGAAGGTGATGATGCAGAGGGCTGAACCAAGCAGAAACAGGCCCTATGGCAGAGATGCATGCTACTGCGTCCTTCTTACCATGATGACTGATTCATCCGCATCTTAATTCTCTGCAGTTTCATGTGCCTCACGTCTGAGTGGTGGTTTTCTGTCTCCAGCACTGTGTGGCAGTGGCACTTCAGTGGGCGGAGATGTGGATCTAGTGGTAGCAGCAGCATGCATCAGTGCCACCACTTGTGGCAGCAATGCCATGAGAATGGTGCTGAGGTCATTGAGGAAGCCAGCTACCTCTCGCTGGTGTGCAGCCGTGGCAGCCGCTGTTTCCGCCTGCGCCCGCTCCATGGTCTCCATTGACCTCCGCATGTGTTCCAACACCGCTCAGGCCACTCTAACTGGATAGTTGTTCTAGTCTCTGAGTCAGGGCTCCAGCAATATCAGCCATGGTCCATTGGAGAGCATGGAGCGGACTGTGGGTGTCCGTTAGGGACCGTGAGTGGTCCCTGATGGGACTTAGAATCCGACATATGGCATCTAGTTTGGCTGCCATGTGGTTGATGCCTACCTGCACCTACTCAGCCAGATTCTCCTCGCCCCACAACAAACGGCGTTGGAAGGACATATGCTCTTTATGGAGGACCCTGGGAGGCAGCCGTGGTGGTGGGTGCTGCCTGCTGCATGGTCTGTGCAGGGGGTGGGTTCTCTTCGTAGCAACTTGCCTGCCCTGCTCCAGGAGGTGGGTTGCAGGGGCTCTCCACGAGCTGTTGAAGGGCGTGGGAGTCGAAGCTGTGGTGGTCCTCTATGTCATCAGAGAAGGGAGATTCGGGCTGCTCTGCAGGAGGTGTTGATTATCCCTCTGAAATGTGAAGAGTAGATGCAGTTTAACAACAATGTGTTCAAATGTATGTTGTTGCATTGTACATTTCTTCATTCGGACTTCATGACTGTGTACATTGTGGCTGTTTGGGGGAGCTGCCTATTTGATGGGGACAGTGGACATTTCGACAACATGACGGATGTGTGTTTGTACTTGTACATTCTCAACTCACATTTCCCTCAATGCCAAATGTGATTGACCAATTTCTACACACAGGCGGCACCTGTTATATCCTGTGTTTTGTTGTGGACGTGATGTGGTTTGTACCACATGGTTGTCAACGTTGATGTGCCCTGCATGTTATGAGTGTGTGTGCTGCATTTTGGGGGAGTCGCACCTGCAGCTCTGATTTTTTTGCCCCTTCTCCCTTACATGCAGACTGCCTTTGACTTCTGTGCTTATACAGTGCTGAGAAGTTGCATACTTGGGTACATTGGTCTCTTGGTGGGAGTTGGTGGTCTGGGGTATGGTTTGTCTGCAGATATGCTGTACTTAATTGTGCATGTGTTCCATTGTGCTCATCTCCCCCGGTGCCCCCAGTCCCTGGTCTTTACTCACCCTAGTGCTGTTGTGTCCAGTCATGTTGAGCAGTGTCTGGTCCACCAACTCCTCCCACCGTCTCCCCACTGATGACTGTGGACACCATTTCCTTCATATCGTCCAGGTCCTCCTGTGGTGCAGGACTGCTGCCTCCAGTCTGTATTGCTGCCTTCCGGTTGTTGGCGAGTTTCAGCTTGGTTTTGCGCTTGACATCATTCCAGAGCCTCTTGACCTCTTCCATTTTCTTTTTCAGCATTCCGACTACATTCACTTTGTCCACGATGGACTGCCATAGTCCATTTTTTGTTGCCAATGACAGTGGAGGTGACGAACAGTTGTTGACGGTGTTCTACCACCTCCGTTATCAAGATCCTGTTTTCCTGCAGATTGAAGCGCTTCTTCCTACTCTTCTTCTCCTTGCCCTTCCCTGACCCCGGGGTCCCAGGCTGGTCCTCCGGAGGGCTTGTGGGGTTCTGGTTCTCCTCTGTGCTTGCTCCGGCAACATCCATTGTGCTTCGCTGTTGTTTGGAATTTATTTGTCTGTCTTTTTTTTTCTTTTATGGTGATTTTTCCCGCCTGATGTGTGTAAGTTGCAGGCCTGGCCATGGTTTGCGCTGATTTTGGATCACGATTGACCTCATCGCAACTTTATTTGTGTTTCGCATTTTTGCGGCGTCCCGTTGACTTCATCTAATAAGCTAATTTTACGGTAATTATTACAGGTTTTTGATAATATCCCCCAATGTGTGTTCTATTTATGAGGTACTCAAACAGTAATAAAGTGAAAATGCAACAAAAGAAAAATACCAAACCAATTTAAAAAATTGTGCACATTTTAATGAATATAAGGAGATTAACATGACATAAATCCAATCAGTAGAACCAGAAAAGGAGTTTTTAAGTTTAAGGTGAAAATAGTACAAAAAACACAAAGGGTCACTTGCACTTATCTGTTATCTGTTTCGGCTGACCGCAATGGAGTGCGGGTCAGATAAGGGACCGGGTATTCCACTGAAGAGTTACTGTTAGACCTGGCTTCATTGGTGTGGGTTCCCCCTGTATTTTTGCCTTTGCCTCTTGTTATTTTGCTGTTTGTTGTACTTTGTTTTTGCTGTTCCAGATGCGGTAGGCACTTTGCCACTGCTGTTCAGTGCCAAAGTGCAAGTGCTCCCTGAGTAAAATATTGGTATGGATTGGTGATTCCATGATTGACATGTTTGATTTACTAGTCAGTCCCTAGTATGGTGCACTCAGTGTGCCCAGGGCCTGTAAATCAAATGCTGCCAGTGGGCCTGGAGCACTGATAGTGCCACCCACATAACCAGCCTGTAAATGCAACTCACACCTGCCCCTTCAGTTTCTGTGCACAGTTTGGTACTGCCATGTTGATTTGGCAAATGCACCCACTTGCCAGGCCTTAACCTTCCCTTTTCTTATATTTGAGTCACCCCTAAGGTAGGCCCAAGGTACCCCTGTGGACAGGGTACAGTGTATGTGAGAGGTAAAACATGCCCTAATGTGTGTGGCATGTCCTGATAGTGAAATACTACCCATTTTGATATTCACTATTGAAAGGCTATCTGTCCCATAGGATAGAATAGGAGTTTATTTTTAAAATCTTATGAATTTAACTTCCTATTAGGACAAGATAGGGAAGTAAAGTTTAGTCTATCTGAACTCAGAATATAAAGATGCATGTTTTAGTGAGGAAGATTTTTACATTCTGTCTTTGAAAATATCACTTTTAGAAAGTAGGTATTTTCTTGCTTAGTTATCCAGTGTGCCTGTGCTGGGTTTGTGTATTGACTGTCTTGCTTTGGAATGCCGGGGGCTTGGGATGTGCATTCTGTCGAGACAGCCACTTGGGCGATGGTGAGGTGTGTCCTGCCTTTCCAGGGTGAGTCAGGGCTGGGCTGAATAGACCTGGGCTGCTTTCAGAGTAGGAAGAGGAGATTTCTTTCACACCTGAATGGGCTTGGTCCGCTTTTGACAATGCTGTCTTCACCTCTTGCCAGGAAGATGCATCAGAGAGGACAGAACTGGTTTTGACTGGGCAAAGAGCTTCTCTGCCACCAGAGAGCAAAGGAGTTTGTGCTATAAAAAGTGGGGGGCCATAGAAACTGGAGAAACTAAGGAGAAGCTCAGCCCCTTTCCAGTGTGATGTCTGGTGTTGGCCTGCAGGGGCTGTTTCTGCCAAGGAAAAGATAAGAGCTTTGCTGTGTGCTGTGTCCCCTGCTTAAAGAAGTTCTCCAAGGGCTTGATTTAGAGTTTTCCTCCTGTTTTTGAAGTCTCAGGGATACAAAGACTTCACCCACAGCACCCCTACACTCCCTTGTGTTGGTAGCTGGAAATGCAACGAGGAGAAGCGGGATGCATCCGTACCTGTTTCTGACACATTGCCGAAGAAACCAATGCAGCGCCTGCCCATGGGCTCAAGAAATCGCTGCACGCCGTATCGAGTACACCAATCTACTAAGGCCGAGATCACTGCACCCATACTGAAGAAGGCCCTGCTGTACGGGTGCAAGAACCAACGTATTGCGAGACTACGGCAAAATAAATAAACCCAGCGCCTTTGCTGCTGCCACATCAAGAATCAATGCATTCCTGATCCACACACATCGCACCGGAGCGCCATGTCTGCAAGGAAGCTGGAGCTGCAGTAACAAACCGATCCATCACTTACCCGCACAGTAAGAAGCCAACACATATCCTCCCTTTCAGTAAGGAACCGGTGCATCACCTCCCCTGCGTGGCAGTAAGGAACTGACGCATCACCTCCACCGGAGTAAGGAACAGATGCATCACCTTCCTTGCATGTAAGGAACCGACGCATTACCTTCCCTGTGGCTGTTCTTACTTTTGATTTTGATGCATCCAAGGTACTTTGTGTTAAAAGTGTTGCATCTATAGTTTGCTATGGACAGGACTGTTTGTACCTTTTAAAAGTTATATTTGTATTACTGTATTGTGGATTTTTATTGTTTTGGTCTAGTTTGGTTTAGATAAAGATTACTTATTTTTTGGTCGAGCCTAGCATTGCAGCGCATGTGCTGCTCGCTCTGCGAGGCATGCCATAGTCCAGTTGGGGAGATAAGCTGCCCTCAGTCTCCGCCCATATTTTTCATTGGCTTCTGTGTTTGCCCTTCGTAAATTCTGCCTTCTGATTGATAATGAGGCTTGTTGGTCCCGCCTTACTATGTCATGTTGTCATTTGTATCCTTCTGTGGCTACTGTCCCCTTACTTCGAGTGGTACACTGTACCCTACAAAGCACAATTTTTCTTGCTCCCCTGCCTGCCGATAACTACTTGAAAAAAAAAGCTTCAGAAAACGAAAGTGTGGCAGCAGGAAGGGCCATGACTGGAAGGGAGGGCCTTGCTGCAAAAAAACAGCCATCGCTGCTAGTGCACCGGAGGAAGTGACAAGAGCCCAGGCGTGCTGCACACAACACCAGCGCCACAGCTCAGCAGCTAGTGGGTCCCTTGTTCCTGCCAGTGCAGCGCGGACCCTCTGTAACGGCGCTATGGCTGGCATCAAAGGTTCTGGGGGCCCAGGGATGCATCTGCAGGATGCAGTGGTTTGCCTAAGCTTATCTTTATTTTCAGGCATCTCCTGTTTCTTTGTAGTGTCGGCGCCCAACAAAGGCTGCAAGTTATTGAGGGTCTTTGTCTGGTGCGTGTTGGGGTTTGGGCAATCTGGGACATAAGGCACAACATCTGAAAGTAAGTATTCATGGAACGGAGGGGCTGGGGCAACGATCTGTGAAATGGGACCAGGAAATTCTTCAATGGCTCACCTTTTGTACTGGATGTTATGACCTGGATTTGAATGGCTCTGGCGTTGCATGTTTATCAGTAATCACTGTGATTTTCGGTGTTCTGTTTATGTTTTGGAGTGACTGTGCAAATGCACTTGTGTCACCAAAGTATGAAGTGTTTGTTGCCTCTGATGAGGGTTTTGGACATCGACGTATTACGATATACGTATCTTGCTAGTTGGATACGTTATTTAAAAGAACATCTGTCTCTTTTGATGGTGCGCTCACTGTTAATATATATATAAATTCTTTATTCGGTTTTTATCATTGTAAAACCATAAAAGCGACAGTAGGAAATTACAGCATAGTACATTTTTTTAAAAAAAAGATATCTGAAGGAAGAATAAAGTACACACATTTTTAAAGATTCCTCCGGTGCCTAATAATACATTTTAAAAAGTTCAATATATGGTAACAGGTGCGCTCGGAGTCTAGCATCTGTAAGGAAATCATGGCTGGGCGGCATTGTCTGAAACCCCAAAGTTTTAGTAATGGAAATAACCAGATTTTCCTGTGAGGATGGAAATATTTACAGAACAGTATCGTGTGCATGCACGTTTGTAAGGAAGTCTCATCGCAAGGGCATAAAGTCAGTTTTGATTCCCAAGTGTTCGTTTGCGGGAAGGCCACTAATCTATGAAAAAGGTTGAGTCTAAATCTGGTCAGAAGCATCTTGTCGTATGAGCTGATTTCCAGTGCAAGATAAGGCTGAATTTGTGGCGTTAACTGTACCATGTTTGCGTGTTGTACAGATTGTTTATTTGAAAGCAGAGCAATTCTGAGTGTCTCTAGGTGGCTCATTGCTTTCTGTTTCAGCTCTTTCTTGCTTATCTCAATCAGAGATAGTGGAGTGAGGTAAAATCTTTCTAGGCCCATGTCAGTAAAGAACCGTTTGACATAGGTAAGCCAGGCTATTCTGTGCGCGTGATCCAAAGCCATTGAATCCTCTAGAATGGCCTTGGTCAACATGTTCTTGTCAGATAACCAGATACGCCTCCAGAGCAGCAGTGGCTGAACTTTTATAAGGTCCTCTATGTAGGGGATTCCCAGTTCCATATGACATGCATATGTAGGTGAGCACTTGGGGGCAGATAGAAGAAATCTCGTGAACGAGTTCTCAGCTGTCTGGAGGGATCCAACGTCAGCGTGTCCCCAGACACCGGCTCCGTATAAGGCGATGGCTAGGCATTTTGCAGAATAGATTTGTAACAACTCGACTGGTGGTCTCTTTCCGAGTCTTTGTGAAAAGTTAATCAGAGCAGTGATGGCTCTCCTAAAAAGATGTCTCCTGGACTCAAAATACTGTGAGGTTCTCTCAAGTTTTTGGTTATTTAAAATGATGTTCTTTGTTCGTTTTCTCCCTCCACCAGCCACCATTACGAAAGTTTTTTTAACATTTATGTGCAAATCTAATGCGCCTATAAATGCGGCCTATTTGTTTAGGGATTTCTGAAGTTCTATAGGTGTACGAGCCAAAATAACTGCGTCATCCGCGTAGAGCAGTGCCGGAATCATGCGTTGTTTTAGTCTTGGCAGATCCTGCCCCCCCTCAGCATCTTCTCTTCCAGCCCGTTTGTGTACAGGGAGAAGAGGAAGGGGGCTAGGACACACCCCTGCCTGACTCCTCGCTCTACCTTGAATGACGCAGTAAGCTCTCCCTTTGTCCCATAGCGCACTCTCGCAGAAGCGTCCGTATATAATTCCCTTAAGAAGTCTAGTAGTGGGGGATCCACCCCCATATTTCGCAAAAGAGTCCATAGCTTCGAGTGGGAGACGCAGTCGAAAGCAGAGGACAGGTCCACGTACACCATGTACATTGTCCCCTGCTTTGCATGGATGTACTTGGACGTGATTAGACTTAAATTAAGGGCCTGTTCTCCGGTTCCGAACCCTTCTCTGAAACCGAATTGTAAGTCCGATAAAATCTTTCTGTCATCTGCCCATTGTTGGAGTTGTTCCAGGATTACTCTGCCAACTACTTTTCCTACGGAATCTAATAAAGAGATTGGTCGATAGCATTTGACATCTTGGCGGTCCCCCTTTTTAAAAATAGGTACCATAATGGAGTTGGACCAAGACTCCATTAAGCCCAGTTTCGCTGTTGCAGTGCATACTCTAGTCAGTATAGGGGCCCAGAGATCCTGATGATGTTTGAAGAGATCCACAGGGACCCCGTCCGGTCCTGGCGCTTTGCCCCCTTTACTTAAATTCAGGGCTTGCAGTACCTCGAGAATATCAAACTGTATATTAATTGGAAAGTCGACGGGAGGATGAGGGTAGATCGTTTCTTCGGTTGATGATGTTAGTTTAAATATGTGGGAGAAATGATTTACCCAGGTTTCCTCTTCTATTGCTACGTCGATCTGAGGTCTGTTAGAGTCAGAAAGGAAAGGGGTTTTTACTATCCGCCAGAAGGACTCGCTATTTCTTGTGAGTGTGCTTTTGTGTAAATCGTTCCATAAAGTCTGTTTCAACTCCTGTTTCCTTTGTTTCCTGACCTTTTTATACTGGAGTCTTAGGTGTTTGATCAGTTGTTGGTCTCTTTTTGGTTGTCTGAGGGCCTCTTTTAACTTCGTTAGTGACATGGTGCAGTCATGGTTGAACCAACCTGGAGTTGTTACATTATTTAATTTATTTTTCCTGGTCAGCATTACTTTTATTTTGTCCAGAATAATCTTAAAATTTTCGAGGATGGTATTATCGTCTGACTCCAAGTCTAGGCATTTTATTATGTTGGAATATAGAGCCTTTATTATGTTGTTGCTTAGTTGGATTGGATCTATCTTCCCCCATTTCACCGTAAATCCATTTACTCTGCCCATTTCCAACCGGTTTTGGGATAGAGTATGTGCGATTATGGTTGTCTGCGTTGGTTGATTTAGAAGATCCATATCCACTCTGAGCGCTGAGTGATCGCTTAAGCTATTTGCCAGTAAAGTGAAGTCCGTGATTAGATGTCTCAACCCATCCGTTGAGAGGACATAATCGACGGTGGTCTCATGTCCCCTCCCTAAATATGTGGGGTAGAGAGTGTTATTAGCCGGGTTTTTCTTGTTAATTATTGACAATTCCAGGTCTGTAAGGAGATTGTTCATCGCTTCCCCTGTTCCGTCGTGAAGGAAATGGGCAAGGGGATTATCGTGCTCATCCACTATCCCACAGTTATGATTGTTAGAACGTGAGCAGGGGTGTAGAATAAAGTCCCCTCCCCATAATAGATGGACAGTTGCCTTTTTTCTGTATGATTTGCTGTATTTGGCAATTTTTTCCTGAATTGTCAGAAGAGTTTTGATGAAGTGGTCCTCTTCTAAATTATTATAAAGATTTACTAGGATGACAATAGTTTCTTTGCCGACTGAAAGGGAGAGTAGTTGAAAGTTTGGTGTATTTTCTGTTTTAAGTAATTTCAGACTAGGAATAGTGTTCGCTATATATGTAATCAAACCCCCCTTGGGCCTACCCGCAGTACTAGGGAGAGCTGGGAAAAAAAGAGTTTTATAGCCAACAATGTGTAGCTCTTTCATGGTCCATGTTTCCTGGAGGCATATTATTTTGCCATCTTCAAGAAACTGAGCTGCTGAACCATCCTCTATTTTGGGGCGAAGACCCGCTATATTCCAAAAAATAACGGACAGAGATTGTGTCCTGTTATTTTGGCCTATAGTCATTTTCCTTTCCGGGTCCGGAGATGAAGTGATTTGTTCATCATTGGTGGAATCCGGTGATGGTCAATCGGCCATTTCTAGGCTACTAAACCGGTTCATAGTTGGTATGCCCGGCCAGTTTTCCCAGTATGGTGGTTCTCTATTACTGGGTCTATATGGCCGCTGCGGTGGTACATCCCATTGTTCCCAGTCTCTTCTTCTGTTACGGGGTCCCATTATCTGCCATGGGCCATCCTGTTGGTGGTAATTGGGGTCAACAGACCACCAGGGGGACTCATGGTCGTTCTGCTGTGGGGGGATTTTTGGTCTAGCGGTAGTAAAATCCCAGGGCTGTGGGACGGCTTTACGCCACATATTGTCCTGTTCGTTAAAGCGGTTGTTATAATGCTTTTTAGGATAGAAAAATGAAAGACTCTTTGTGTCTATTCCCCCACTTGTGTTATGTTGTTCCCAGGAACATATATATTCGACAACTCTAGGGTCCTCGAAAGTGATCACAATACAGTCTCCCTGTATTACTTTTTTTGTGTGTCCCACCCATGGGGTCCTACTTACTGTTGCTATCCTACTGGACCAGTTGGGGGGAGAAGGACAATTTGTATTTAGCCAATATTGGACCTTATTTTTTAAGGACCAATTGGGCTCTGTTGTCTCCCCCGTTAATTCTGGTACCCCCGTCATCACCACCACGAATGGTGATGCTTCGGGTGGCAGATTCATATAGGATCTGCCCTCAAAAGCCCCTCTCGTGGTTCCTTTATTCGATGTTGGGTTTGATTTATTCTGGGCAGTGTTTGTGATGGCTGGGGTTTTAGGGGCTGGCGTATTTATGGTTATTGTTTTTGTGACAGGAGCTTTTGGGAGTGTGTTGGTACTAGGAGTTGATAATATTGTTTCCGGGAGCGGTTTTCCCGCTACAGGATCTTTTGCTACTGATTGTTGTTTTGTTGCAGAGCAGGTTTGGGTAGTTTTTTTATTTTGTAGGACAAGTGCGGGTTGGTTGTTTGTTCCCTTTTTTTGGGGTTCACGGGTTGGGTTGGGTTGCAAGTATTTGGTTATTTTTAACAATTGGCTTTCAATATTAGTTAGTCTGCTTTCGAGAGGTTGGAGAAAAGATTTTAGTACAGAGGTGATTTTATTTACTAGATCCAAGGGATCTGGTTCGCTGCTGTGAGGGATGATGACAGGTGAACCTGTAACAATAGTATTTGGGTTACTATTAGGTGAAAAATGGTGTACTAAAACCTGATGATTGGTGATATCAGCCGTTTTTGAAGAAGGGCCAGCCAGGTTTGGGGGCATAATTGGATCAGTTGTCTCAGCCGTTTCAATACCATTGGCTTTGTCTACTTTTCCCTTATCCTTCCTTTTCTTGACGGCCCCCTCCCTCCTCCCGCTTGCTTGTCTTACTTCTTCTGGAGTATGGTTGCGTAAGATTTCAGGGTTTTTTTCTAAATCAGAGTTAGTAAGTGATAGGGAAAGTTGGGAGGCTGAGAGGTCTACGATATTCGTGACACTAAGCCTTTTGTTACCTTGCAGTGATTGTGCTAGGGGACCCTCTACCTCTGGAGTTCTTGCTGTAGCCAATGGTCCCATAGAGGATCGCCTCGCAATCGCAAGGTCTGTAGATACTCTTCCCTCTATCAGACTAATACTTTGATCAATGAAGGTGTTTGCCTTGGTAATGAAATCGTCTATTGGGCCTAACAGGTGCTCTCCAATTCCTCCCTTTTTTGATTTCTTCAGCTTGTTACTCCTAGTATTCATTTTCACGTGGGTGGTTCGCGGAGGTCTGTTACGTTGGTGGGCAGAAATTGGTGTAGAAGTACGTTTACTGTGGGACTTAGAGGGAGGGCCCGGCCCGGTCTCCTCACGTTCTCGAACGGCCTCAAACGGCCCGCTCTTTGCCCGGTCTTCGCCCCGGGCTGCGACCCGCGCGCGTCCCGCGGTGCGCGTCACTGGGCTTACTGATATTCTCTTGGGTGGAGAGGGGGCGTGGCACTGGGAGGGGGCGCGGCTCGCCCGGGAAGAGGACACAGCTGTTGCTGTTGTATGCTGGTCCTCGCAGTCCCGGGGCCGCACCTCTCGCCTCCTCTGCGGCCTCGCTGATGGACACCTCCTCACGCCGGTCAAGGAAAGAGCAGGAACACTTGTAGGCTACTCCTGTAGCAACGAGCACAGTTCAGGCAGTAGACTCCTCAGAGCGAGCGGCTCCCGCGAAGCGGGGGCCTCGAGGAGTAAAGAGCGCTTTGGTGGGGGCGGGCACTGGGAGGGGGCGCGGCTCGCCCGGGAAGAGGACACAGCTGTTGCTGTTGTATGCTGGTCCTCGCAGTCCCGGGGCCGCACCTCTCGCCTCCTCTGCGGCCTCGCTGATGGACACCTCCTCACGCCGGTCAGGGAAAGAGCAGGAACACTTGTAGGCTACTCCTGTAGCAACGAGCACAGTTCAGGCAGTGGACTCCTCAGAGTTAAACTAATCATTTATTTCAACTTCCTTTATTGGACCCCTCGTCTTGCCCTTTAAACAGATTTTTGTAATACTTAGGAAATGAAAACTGCCAATAAAGAAGTCAATTGGTGTTTCGAAAGATGTGAGGGTGCAATTAACACTCTCAAACCACATGTATTTTATGGTTACGTCGGAAGTGCTTTCTGTGAGGAAAAAAATAAACATCTTCTGAAAGAAAAAAAAGTACTGTGGTTGTTAAAGCTTAAGATGAGGGCACTACGTCCTGGGTGATCTTGAGTCACCCAGTATCCCTCTCTTATTTTGCTAATTTGGAGGAAAGCTGGTTGTTAATTGTTGTTGATGCATATGGTTTAGTTATGTATCCATTGGCATTCCTAATAGTGTCTCTGCGATTAGAGGGAATGCAGCGCATACCGTATAGAATGTGTATTATTTCGTTGTTTGGTCATCCTATTACAGTGTGTTATTGTGTCTGTCTCTTATTGACAACACGTTGTTAGAGCTCACAGATTTGGTTCTGTTCGTTATTTTTTTTAACTATTTGTTGTAGTCCTCGTTAATACACGAGATAATACACAGACTTATTGGTTTGCGTGTCTACAGTCCTAGAATTACTGTTCTGTCAAAGATTGGTCACAATGTATGGGAGCAGACTGTCTTAATTCCACCTTTGACCTCTTTCTGTGGCCCATAGTTTTAAAGGCGGTATTGCTGAAATATTCATGTGGTTACGTGCAGTCATTTGTATTAGTGCGGGATGTGCTTTCAGTCGCATGTATATATGGGACATTAATGTGTATTAGGGCACCGTTTTTTTTCTCAGTTTTTTCTCCCCACAAGTTTTGAAATAGGTGTATTGTAGGTCACCACCATTCAGAGGAGGCAACATTGCCAACAATTGCTTACGTGTCTGTATATTAGTGTCTTTATTAGGTGTTATAATATTATTGCATGGCTACAAACTTATAAGATGCATAAAGTGAGACCTATTGGCCATGCCAATGCTTATTCTAAACTACAGTGGTGTTCATTTGTGGTGTTTTCACTGTAGTACAGTAAGTGTGCATGAATACTTTACACACTGCCTCTGAGATAAGCCTGTTTGTTTGTGCCAAGCTACCAAGGGGGTGAGCATGTTTTTTTAGAAGTGTATCCCTCTTAAACTGACTAGGAAGAAGGGTCCCTACTTAGAAATAGGTGCAAACCATTGCCAACTAGAGACCCCCTTTTCTAACAGTTACATTCTAAAGTCTGTGCGAAGAGTCAGGCATCACTAGAGCTTCACATTGGTGTTCGACATGGGCTGAGTGGTCTGTGCGAAGTGCATTTCTTGCTGTAGCTTTGCTTTGGTGGTCTTAATGGACCGTTGCTGTTGGCATGATGTGTGGGTCCTGCTGGAGTTTCATCTTAGTGGTCCTTGCAGGCGGTAATTTCTGAGCATGAAGAGGCCACTTTGGGAGTACAAAGTGTTCAAAACGTCTGTATCTTCATTTTGAGTCCAGAAGGAATACACTCTGCTGCCAGCCAAGGGTTCAGGACTTTGGAGGCATATCTTGGGGGTTAGGGCTCACTCCAGCAAAGGCTAGCAGCAGAGTTCAGGCAGGTCCAAACAGGTCCATTTGTTGCTGGTCAGGTGGGAAGTTGCACAGTCTTCTGAAAGCTTGGTGAGTCTCAGTAGTTCAAACAGTAGTTAGCTAAGTGACCTTTGGAGTCACTTCTGAGGAGCTTGTGCTCAAGGCAATCAGGTCCAATCTTCATTCTTCAGACAGTAGGGCAGCCCTTCTGAATCGAAGGTAGGATCCTTCTAGCATGGTTACCTCCACTTTTTGCCTGGTGTCCATGTGTTTTTGGCCTGGTCTGCTGTGATCCTGCTAATCAGGACCCCAGAAACTGTACTGTCTCCGTTAAATTGACATGGTAAGTACTTTCGCTCCTCCACAGTTTGCTACTGGTGTATCATTATAAGCAGCTTGTATATGATACTAAGCTACTGAGGACACAGGCACACCAGGGGTCTCCCATGGGTTGCAGCATTTATTGCGCCACCCATGGGAGCCCACTTAAACTGTGACTGCTTCCCTGTCATTGCAGCCTGTGTGAGTTGGTGCACCCCTACAAACTCTGGAGTCAATTCTCTCGGTTTTGTAAGTGCGATCAGCCATTTTAAGACATTTAGTGGACATCTTTCATTATGAAATGTCGAACTATATAATGAATCTACTGAACCCGGTCATGTTTGGTATCAAACACATTGGAATCATACCCCATACTGAGTTCAGTGTTTGAAGTATGATCCCATGGAATAATGGCTCCCTTGGGTACCCCCAGTACTCCGGGTAATGGCATTTCAGGGTCTGTAAGCAAGCTAGTGATGCTGCCGAGCACAGACACAAATGTGCCATCCAGCTGCTGAGCTGAGCTCGAGCAGGGGAAGGTGGAATAATAGGTTTCCTGTCACAGGGAGCTGTGACTACCCATCAGACAAGACGTAGTGTATTGGGCTGTGGGGGAGTCGCTTGCCACCCCCACCAGACTGCTTTGAAGGGCTCAAATGGTTCCCTCTGTGCACACTCTAGTTTCAGCCAGTTTAGGGAGCTGTTGGCTTCTGCTCTGGTGTGAAACTGACAAAGAGCATAGGAGTATCCTCCCCTTTTTCTAGCCCCTACTCTGGGAGGCACCCCCGAGATGTTCCAAGATTTTTCTTAGGGTATTTAGGGCCTAACTGTGAGTAGGCTCTTAGATGTGTTGTGGGACGAGACTCAACCCTGAAACTACATTGCTCTTTGATCGTCTGGACACTTGGACTTCATTGGACAACTGAAACTGAGACTGCACCAAGGAAGACTCCTGCTGCTCCTGGTCTCACTGTTCTTCAAGTCCTCTTCATTGTCTTTTATCTGTTATGTTATGTTATGTTATGTTATGTTATGTTATGTTATGTTATGTTATGTTATGTTATGTTATGTTATGTTATGTTATGTTATGTTATGTTAAGTTATGTTATGTTATGGTGATTCGTAGAGTGCACAGCTGCCCCAGCAAAAGGGCGTCCCAGCGCAGAGAACACAAAACTGCAAAGCTGGTAGCAGAGCAAGACAGCTTATAACGGAGGGAAGAGGAATGTTTTCATAGCTTTACGCAAAGGTAGGTAGGATTTTATACTGCAAATAGAAAAGGGAAGCACATTCCAGAGCTTCAATGCCAACACATGGAAGGAACGCGCTCCAGCACGGGCCCTCCTCACCCTAGGGACAGCCACAAGATTCTGTCCCATGGAACAAAGTTTACGAGAGGGAGTTTAGAAGGTATGAAGATTGGTCAGGATACATGGAGATGAAAAATTAAGAATTTTAAAAGTAATGCAAAGGGCCTTAAACTCTAAACGCTTGGCCACGGGCAGCCAATGGAGGTGGCGGAAGGCATTAGAAGTAGAACAGTCTGTGCTACTGTCAGTTTAAATAAACAAATAGAATCCACTCCTCGTGTTTAGGGTGTATCCTCCGCAATGGGGAACACCCTCCTTGTTTTTAGGTCCCCTCACTCACCAACAGGCCCCTTGGTGTCATGCTTCATCATCGGGGTCATCGTACCCCTCTACGGGGTACGGCGTGCTGCGACCTATGGGTACGTGGGAGCACTTGATAGACTATGTGTGGTGCGGATGAGGGGTTGTTTTATGTGAGTGTATGGTGGGGTTTAGAACTAAGTGAAGGTTAAAAAGGACCTGGCTCGTGGGGTAACTAAAATGTTTTATTTAATAAGCCCCTGGGCTGGTGCTGTTAAAATTAAAAAGTGGGAGGTTGCCACGCAGACAATGTGCGTTACCGCCTCTCTGTGTGTGTCAACATGTTTCGGTGTAAAAACACCTTCTTCAGGACGGGGTACACAAATCCCCACCTTACTCACGTGTCTCTAACTCGTATCGGAATCTCCAATAAAAAGTGAGAAATACAGTGCAGGTAAAACAATGTACCTAGCAAAACGTTGTTTTTTAGTCAACCTGTAAAAGAATAAGAAGACAATAAATATTTTTCTAGTAGTCTACTTCTCCAAATCCATAGGCAAAAAGACCAGTGGTTACAGGTGACAAACTTGTGGTCAAGACTATTACTATAGGTGCCAATAGTGCCTATAGTGGGATAAAAATAAAGACAAACTAGACTCACTGACAGAAAACAGAAAACACACACTTTTGTATTGTAGTCATGGTGATTAGCATGGTTTCAGAGCGCTACACCATTTGTGGTAAAACAGTATGAGCAAGGTTGTATCGTGCCCCTGTAAAAAGAAATGCGTCATGCTTTTAAGTTTTCACAACATACTGTTTGGAATGGAAGAAAAGACTATATGAGTCAAACGTCAGGATCTGGTATGCTATTTAGCACCTGTTTGGAAAAAAGGATATTCAGATTCCTATTTTACTTACATCCTCGTCGTGGAGACACTGGCCGTGATTTACCCCATGTTACTCACGATTTCAGCAAGGAAATTCCTCCCGATCCATCCCTTCGTGGCTCCGGTGATAATGCCAGAAGGAGTCTTAGGACCGGGTTTTTATATCCTTCCCCGAGGTTGAGTTAATTGCGCGATTAGTTAATTGGTGTTTCCTTATGCTCATATAAGGATATGCGCAGGTTCTGCTCGCGACTCGTTGAGTAAGTGTCTTCGGTTCGCGCATGCGCAGTGTTCGCGCATGCGTACATGTAAGTGTAGGATTCAGTGTTTTGAGCGCATGTGTTTCCATTGCAGTAGTGTCGTTTTCTTGATTGCAGCTTGGATGGGCAGTGTGACTGAAAGGTGCATGCGTTTCGGGACGTGCCTGTCACCATGCTGCTACTGTTATTTTGGCTGTGTGCGTACGATGTTTAAACACACAATGGGTCACCTTTTTCATCTTGGTAAAAAATAGTTGCTCTTTTGACAAGCAAATGCAGCAGATTTCAGTGATATTTCTGAGAGAATGGCCAGATAGTGTTTATGACAAAGTATCTGTATACACCAGCCAGTGTTTATGACAATGTTTCTGTATACACTCGGCTAGTATCTCCAGTGGTCCTAAAACTCTATCCAAAGCTGCAGTAGGGAATCTCAAGGAATACTGTCTAGGATAAGTGACCCCAGGGAATATTGTCATTGAGGCCGGCAGTATTAGTCCCATGTCTAAAACCCCATCTTTGTTCCTTCTCAAAGAGTCCTTGTTCAGAGGGTAGCTGTTCAACTACTGTCCATTTAATGTCATTGACACAATGTTTATTTTCCAAGAAATGCGTGGCCATTTTTGTTGTTGTCTTTTTGCACCGTATATTGCTCTTGTGCTCCCCAATTCGCACTTTCACTGGTCTTTTGGTCATACCAATGTATTACAATTTGCAAGGGCAGGTAATCATGTAAATTACATTCTTGCTGTTACAGTTTGTTAGCTTACGTTGCTCCCATTTGGTACCATTTGCAATGGTCAAATGTTTACTCTTCTGAGTGAGGGGGCAGCTCGCACAATTACCACATGGGTAGTGACCTCCTAGACCATGTTGTGGGGGTTGTGTTTGTTGTTGTTTCGGGCGTGTATGCACCAGCATGTCTTTGAGATTTTTGCCTCGTTTGTGGGCAAATAGAGGTTTTTCAATGTCTAGACTGCCACTCGTCAGGATGCGCCAATGTTTGTTTAGGAGTTTGGACACTTCATTAGTTTGGGAGCTGTAAGTAGTCACACAGATCGGTCTGGTGGCTACCTGATTGGTCTGGATTTTGTTTTCTAGTAAAGCTTCCCGGCGGTTGTTTCTCGCCCTCTTCATGGCATTGTTGATGATCCTCTCAGGGTACTGCCTTTTCTGTAGTTTGTCTCTCAAGTCCTGTGCTTGTGCCTTGTAATCTTGGATTTCGGTACAGTTCTGTCTTAACCGCAGAAATTGTCCATACGGTAAATTGGCTCGTAGATGCCGTGGGTGGAAGCTATCATAGCGGAGGAGACAGTTCCTCGCGGTTGGATTGAAGTGGGTATTGGTATGTGGTTTGCCATCCCTGGGAAAAATGTTAAGGCCAAGGAATACCAATTTCTCCCTAGAAACTGTATGGGTGAATTTTAGGAAACGGTTCTGTAGATTCAGCCAATCCATGAACTCTGACACAGATTCTTGGTTACCCTGCCATATCACAAGCACATCATCGATGTACCTCCTCCAGGTGTTTATGTGTTGTCTGTATGGGTTATTGGCGTGTAGGATTTTTGTGCTTTCCAAATGGTGCACGTACAGACCCTCCAGGCTCGGCGCGAAAGTACTGCCCATGCTGGTACCGTGGCGTTGGAGGTAGAGGGTCCCCTCATACTCGAAAAGGTTTTTGGTTAATGCCAGCATGATGCATTCCATTACCACGCCTCTGGGGGTCTGATATTTCCAGTTGGCACTGTTCAGAACCTCCTCAATGATAGCTATGGTCTCATCATGTGGGAGGCTCGTGTACAGGCTTTCCACGTGTAGACTAAGCAATAGTTGGCTGTCTGGATCAAAAGTGAGGTCTTGTAAAAATTGTAGGACAGATTTGGTGTCCTTCAGATAAGTGTTAGTCCCTTGTACTAAGGGGCGTAAAAAGGCATCAGAGAATTTTGACAGGGGCTCCAGGATGGAGCCTATCCCTGAGACAATCAGTCTGCCAGGCGGACTTTCCAGGTTTTTGTGAATTTTAGGGATGCAGTAGAAATAGGGTGTCTTTGGTGTTTTTTGGACCAAAAATTCAGCCTCCTTTTTTGATGGCCAATTGTGTGCTAGGGCCTCTTCTACCATGCCTCCGATGGTGATCCTGATTGACTCTGTTGGATCTTGGGGTAGGATGGTGTAATTACGTTAGTCTGATAACAACCTGAGGCATTCTCTTTTGTAGGCTGCTGTGGTCTGAATTACTATTGCTCCCCCTTTGTCAGCGGGCTTGATAGTTATGTCCTGGTTGTTGGCCAACTCACGTATGGCTTCCTGTTCATGGCGGTTAGTGTTGTGGAAGACCTGGCGATTCTCTCTGTCCAATGCTTTTAGTTCGGTCATTACAGCATTTTCATAGGCTAGAAGCTCAATGGGCAGCGTATTGTCTGGTGGGACAAAGGTGGAACATGCGCGAACCTAAGACACTTACTCAACGAGTCTCGAGCAGAACCGGCGCATATCCTTAAATGAGCACAAGGAACCACCAATTAACTAATCGCGCAATTAACTCAACCTCGGGAAAGGATATAAAAACCCGGTCCTAAGACTCCTTCTGGCATTATCACCGGAGCCACGAAGGGATCGATCGGGAGGAATTTCCTTGCTGAAATCGTGAGTAACATGGGGTAAATCACGGCCAGTGTCTCCACGATGTGGATGTAGGTAAAATAGGAATCTGAATATCCTTTTTTCCAAACAGGTGCTAAATAGCATACCAGATCCTGACGTTTGACTCATGAAGCCTTTTCATCCATTCCAAACAGTATGTTGTGAAAACTTAAAAGCATGAAGCATTTCTTTTTACAGGGGCACGATACAACCTTGCTCATACTGTTTTACCACAAATGGTGTAGCGCTCTGAAACCAAGCTAATCACCATGACTACAATACAAAAGTGTGTGTTTTTTGTTTTCTGTCAGTGAGTCTAGTTTGTCTTTATTTTTATCCCACTATAGGCAGTATTGGCACCTATAGTAATAGTCTTGACCACAAGTTTGTCACCTGTAACCACTGTTCTTTTTGCCTATGGATTTGGTGAAGTAGACTACCAGAAAAAAAAATGTTTTTTCTTTTACAGGTTGACTAAAAAACAATGTTTTGCTAGGTACATTGTTTTACCTGCACTGTATTTCTCACTTTTTATTGGAGATTCCGATACGATTCTATTTGTTCATTTACATATGTTTAGGGAGAACAAATGCATTTTGATTTATTTTTTCTCTCTCCCCCCTCTGTTGTTGACACTACTGTCAGTTTATTCAACCAACCTTGGGGCATCAAGTTCACCCAAAAATATCTTTATTGGAGTGCAGGAGTCACTCCTCTGCATCTGCAGCCACCGCAATGAAGCTAGTAGGCTTGCTGCTCCTGTTGTCCTATGGACTTCCAGAGGCCAAGCAACATAGGTGGTGATTCTGCAACTCCTTCCATGCCTGACTTGTCATCTCTGCAATTTTGAGGACAGTATCCCTTATCGGAACCACTAGACCAAACCACTGTGCACAGCATCGACTTGCCGCTGCCAAGGCTTATTGTCTCTGCACTCCAGAGATCCTTGGGCTACTAGAAGGTCCAGCCTCCAGCATCTCTTCCCTCCAATAGCAGTATCCTCACCACAACCTCTGCACCATGGGTCTTCATAGTTGGAGAGCTGCTTGAGATCCTCTTGCAACTTTTGTTCCTCCTTACTTCTATTGCTTCGATGGCAGCAGTGGTCTATGCAGGTAAGCATGGTGGGGTGTGGCTGGGAAATCAATAGACTAGGGAATAGGGAAAATTAAATAATAAAGAATTTGCAATCTGTCGCCATCCTCCCCGTCCTGCCCCACTCCACTGTGCCTACCTGCACAGACTGCTGCTGTTCAGTGGGCTCCCCTGCTTGCTTGCGGCTTGCTCTGACTCTGCTGCTGTAAGTGAGTCACTTAGACCTTTCTGCTCCCAACATACTCCTTTTTCATCTTCATTGCCAGTTGCGGCTACCAAGGCTTGTTGGTGCTCCCACCGGACACCGATCACCTAGTCACCAGCATTTGTTGACTCTTCAGAATCTCCCGACATCTGTGGGCATTGTGTCTCCGTGCTTCCTGGTCACTCCAGAGTGGTATAGAGTAGACACTGTACTCTCTGCTTGCAGGTTCTTTACTTTCAGAGTCTACCCTTAAATTCCACCAGACTCCTTTACAGTCTTCTACAGAGGCATCTTCTTCAAAGTCTCCCATTGCTGTCTATGCTAGGTTTCGAAGTCACTTCACCCATATGCACCCAGCTTCCTGGTGTAGGTGACTTGGTTCCTGGAGCAGAATGAAAAACAATTCCGAGGTTCCTCTGAAGTGGAAGACAGGGAGAGGAGATACTAATGAGGTGTGAGTGGTCAAGGGTGACCACACACCTGATAAAGTGTGAGAAAAGGGGGAATTCCCTTTGTTGGAACAAGCGCTCCCACACACCCAGCATGCTAGGTGTCATGCTACATTATTTGAGCCTGCCCCACGTCAGGTCGGCGCTGCAATACCTGACGGGCTCCCAAACCGGGTCTCTTTAGCGGGGATCTTCGGTTCCTGCCGGTTGGTGCAGTGGGGCTGAGGGGCCTAGTGTGTGTAGATGTCGGGGAAAGTTCATTAAAACAGGTCAGTTAGTCCAAACCTTTATTTTATTCATAAGGTAAACCGCCTGATTAAAAATGATATAGAGAGTGGCAATAAGCTACATGCAATGCGTCTAGTTGTGTAAGCCCTACTCTCAATTGATCGACATGTTTCATGCCTCTAATGTCGGGGGGATCTGGGCACTTCTTCAGGATCAAAAGTGAACACTATCTACACTACGCGGTCAACTGAAATCTACGTACCACGTTCCCAGGTCAATTTTATTTATTTATTTTAATTTATATATTAGCGCACAGCTACCGACAAGGGTTTCCCGGCGCTATACAAAACAGCAGAAGTTAGAAAGATCGATTGGCTGAAAAGCAGTGTTTTAAGAGATCTACGGAATAGAAGAAGGTTTGATTGCAAGCGGAGAGGCAGTGGCAGGGCATTCTATAAGGTGGGGCCCATGTAGGCAAATGAGCGGCCTGCCATACGAGCAAGTCTAACTTTAGGGACTTGGAATTTCTCTTGGGTGGAAGACCAGAAGGTGCAGGAAGGGACATAGGGACATGCTAGATGTTGTTAGTAACAGGGAGACTTTGCATGCTTAATACGAAACATATAGGTCAGAGCCTTGAACTTGACCCGTTTCTCCATAGGAAGCCAGTGGAGGTCTACCAGCAGCCCGTCGGGGCAGCTTTTGGTGCACGGCAGAGCAGTCTAGCAGCCGAGGTTTGTACTCATTGCAATTTGTGTGTTACCTCTTTGTTGGCTCCCAAGTAAAGAATATTTCCGTAATCCAGCCTGGATGTTACAAGGGCTTGGATTACGGTACGCTGGGCGTCAAGTGGGAGCATCCACACAATCTTCCTCAACAATTTTAAAATGGTGAAGCAAGTGACAGCAACCTTGGTGGCTTGTTGCCGCATAGAGAGTCATCGATAGTGAAGCTGAGGTTGCGTACTTGGGTAGAGGGTTGAGGAAACGTGCCCATTTCTGGCGACCAATGTTGAGGGCCCCAGAGACCTCGATCTTTGCCCAGGATCAGGACCTCAGTTTTGTCACCATTGAGTTTTAAAAAGTTGGTTTTCATCCAGGCCACAACTTTGCTAAGGCCTGATCTGAGCGCAGACGGTTCAGAGTTTTTTTTGGCTGAGAGAAAGAAGATGATTTGGGTATCGTCAGCATATGAAAAAAGCGACAGCCCAGATTCTTCAACCAGAACTGCCAGGCGTCTGATGTAAGTGTTGAGCAACAGGGGGTTGAGAATAGAACCCTGGGGGACCCCATAAGGTGAAGAGTAAGGCTTGGATTTGGAAGGGGCATGAAAAGATCTGAAAGGTTCGGTCAGAAAGAAAAGAACTATGCCAGTTTAGAGCCAACCCAGTGGCACCAGAGGATTGGAAGACCTTTAAGATTATGGTATGGGAGACCGTAACGAAGGCCGCGCTCAGGTCAAGCAATACCAAGACCATTGTTTCACCCGCATCAATGTTGTGTTGAAGCATTTCTGTAACCCCTAAGAGGGTGGACTCAGTGGAGTGGCCAGTCCTAAAGCCGGACTGGGAAGGATGCAACAACCCATTGGTTTCAATAAACTTCGATAGATGCCCGCTATTATGTCTCTCGAGAATCTTAGAGAGGGCTGGCGGAAGTGAAATTGGACGGAAATTAGACGCGAGTGCAGGGTCAGAGTCCGTTTTTTAATAATGGAACAACCATTGAATGTTTCCAGTCAGGGGGAACAGTGGAAGTCGCAAGGGATGTGTTGAGAAGATGAAGGATGTGATTGAGTGCGGGTGGTTTAATTTCCTTTAAAACTGCAATGGGCAATAAGTCACAAGGGGATCCGGATTTAATTTGACTGAGGTGTTGGGTGAATGTTACAATATCCAAGAGTGGCCAGGTGTCATGAGTAATCATGTGTGATTGAGCAGTGCAGGTTTCGTGCACTGAGGCAAGGTAATCCACGGTAGCATTAGGTAGGGGAGAAGAAGAGGGGATGGTGCTAGCCAAATTGGAGTAAATAGTTTCCACTTTATTAAGGAAAGATTGGGCAAGATTCTCACATTGAGTTGTATTTAGACTGGGAAGGGGTTGCGTTGTAGCAGAGCCAGATAGACCTTTGACCATGTTAAATAAAGTTTTAGGGCAATTTTTGCCCTGGATGATGGGTGTGGACACATAAGTGGCACGTGCCGACCTACAATGAGAATGATAAGCCCGTTTATAAACGAGATAGGCAGCTTTGGGAATCAGGTGCATAGGTCTTTCGCCATCGACGCTCCAAAGTTTTTACATTTGTTCTTTTCCATTTTTAGGTCTTCGGAGAACCAGGGGGCGGGAGGGCGATGACTGTTTAACTTCCTAACTGAGGTTGGAAGGCAAGTATCAATAGCCAGTTGAATCCAATCTTGAAATGCTACCTGGTCCAGCGCCACATTGTTTTGGAAAGTAGGAGCATTATTGGACAGGAATAGATTAAACTTGGTGAGGTCAAGATTTTTCCAATTCCTGGAAGGTATAGCAGCGATATGACTATTCGCCTGTGCAAGGCGAGGGACTTATAGACTGAAGTCCACTAAGAAGTGGTCAGACCAGCACAGCTTAACGGCTGCTGGGCAGTGAAGGGAACGTAGATTTGAAAGAATGGGGTAAAGTCTGCTTTGTGTGTGGGCCCACTATTATGAAGTAAGATGTTCATAGCTGCTAAGTCATAGACAAAAGTACTACAGGTGGTACTGTTGGAAGCCTCAAGGTGGAGATTAAGATCACCTATAATAGTAAAATTAGCTGAGTGGAGCAGTAGAGGGGTGACATGTTCAGGGAAGTTTATTGCCCAGGAACCAGCAGGGCCTGGGGTCGGTATACCAACAACCCGGAGAGAGTGAAATGAGGAGTCAGATTTAATTAAAAAACTGCAGCTTCACAATCGGGAATCAGTACTTCTCAAAACTTACAGCCAAAGGTGTTATAAAGAAGATGGCAATCCCTTCTTCCAACCTATCTTCTCTGTCCTTCCTGACGATAGTATAGTTAGATGGCAAAGCGCTAGCTACGTCGGGTCCTGAGCAGCTGTTAAGCCAAGTCTCCGTTAAGAAGATAGCGCCAGGTTGTGAGCCCACTAGGAGGTCGAAAATATCTGCCTGATGTTTAGGGAGGGAGCGGCAGTTGATATTGAAGAAAGAGTAGTTAGTAGGGAGAGATTGCTTAAGTATCCTCACATTTTGTGCTTGCTGGTGGACTATGGAATCAGGTATAGTAGCATTACCTGGCTTATCTAGGTGAGTTTTAAATTTGAAGTTGCAGCCCAGTCAGGCAGAGGAATTAGCGTCTGCTTCAAGGCGAGCGCAGTTAGGAAGGAAATTTGTGCAGTATTTCAATAGCTGGGTGGAAGAGAAATGTGTCTTACTGCTACTGCGAGAGGCAGTGGTTTGGGCCCTGGGTCCCGGCCTGGCGCGGACGGGTGCAGACGGCTTGCCTTTGGCGTGCCTTTGCTTTTGAAGGGCACGCCTCGGGAAGGGAACGCAACCACTACAGCGTCCCTTGGTGGTGGACTATGGAATCAGGTATAGTAGCATTACCTGGCTTATCTAGGTGAGTTTTAAATTTGAAGTTGCAGCCCAGTCAGGCAGAGGAATTAGCGTCTGCTTCAAGGCGAGCGCAGTTAGGAAGGAAATTTGTGCAGTATTTCAATAGCTGGGTGGAAGAGAAATGTGTCTTACTGCTACTGCGAGAGGCAGTGGTTTGGGCCCTGGGTCCCGGCCTGGCGTGGACGGGTGCAGACGGCTTGCCTTTGGCGTGCCTTTGCTTTTGAAGGGCACGCCTCGGGAAGGGAACGCAACCACTACAGCGTCCCTTGGCTGAAAATGGCGGTAGCGAGTGGCACAACCCGGAAGTGGGTTGGGAAATTAGTGTGTTGAGTTGCCTTGTGACCTCCCACCACTCAAACAGTCAGCTCTTGACTGCGGTGGACCGGGGGGGTCACAGATAACAGCGCACAATCCCTCACAGGTAGTAGAGCCAAAAAAATGTATACAGAAGCAGTCGAATATTTTTAAAAATCAAAGGAGCACCTTTCCAACAAATTAAAAAGAGTGCATAATCCTTCCCAAACAATATGTTAAAAATAGATGAAAAGCAGAATTTAACAGCAGCAATAGGCAGCTCACAATGATTAGCTGCTTCAGGGGTGAAATTCGAATGCGCGAGGCCCACCGCCTCCCTTTGAAGGGCCCGCCTCGGGAAGGGAACACAACCACTAGAGCGTCCCTTGCCTGAAAATGGCGGTATCGAGTGGCACAACCTAGAAGTGGGTTGGGAAATTAGTGTGCCGAGTTGCCCTGTGACCTCTCTCCACTCACTACCACCATTTTCAGGCAAGGGACGCGCTAGTGGTTGCGTTCCCTTCCCGAGGCCGGCCCTTCAAAGGGAGGCGTCGGGACTCGCGCTTTCCAATTTCACCCCTGAAACATGTCAATGACCTGAAATACAAACAAAAGGTAACAATAAATTAACAAGAGGTGTCTCCAATCATGTTGTCTCTCATCAACATAGAAAAACCTTTAAAAACCATTATTTAGGGTGCCCTGGTAGACAAGCGATGTGTACCACGAGGGCCAAAATCAATGCTGTAATAGTAATCATATATGAATGCTGCAATAGTAATCATACATTCCTTACACCAAATTGTGGTCATGCTCGTAGTGCTGGAAAACTAATTTTCAAGTACATTTAAAAACTTATGGAGGTGGGGCCTGAAAACCACAACAGCGGAAGAGACAGTTTCAAGGACTCACCTATACTGTTGTTAAGCACTGCTTGCAACAATTACGGCGGTTAAAAATGGACACCGATGTGGGTCCTGTAAATAAAAGCCAAAACGATAAGGACGTTCAGGGTTACTGATCAGTACATTGAGCTACACATTGGCAGGAAGTAAATGTACCAACTCGAGGTTGAAAAGCATGAGGATGCCACAAGGAAATCAAACACACCTCGTGAGGTCAGCCATGGTTCCTGGTAAGTGGAAATACACTGGGCAGCACAAATCTAAGCGGTCACAGCGGGGCACACAGCCAAATCAATACCCAAACTTGTGTCCCACAGTAGTAGGTGTGCCGGTGTGCAACCTAAAATGTAGTGTAGTTCCTAGTTTCCCACTAGGCCCTGCGCATTGGAATAACATAAACAGTAGTATCGACGTGGAACTGCTTATATTCCAGGCCTCCACTGACTATGCTAAACTTAATTGGGTTGTGTTACCAACTAGCTCAGAGGTCACTGGAAACTTTCTTCTCTGCATAGGAAGTGATCAGCTTCCTTGGCACAGACAAGAAGGGATTCAGCTTTCCAACAACCGTGCAACATGACAACTTTGCTCCTCAGATCAAGAGTCGATCTCTAGGGTCGTGTGAAACAATAGACATGTATTTCACTCAGTCAGTCTAGTGCAGTTTACTTTCACGAGATGTAGAGAATAGAGAGACGGGCGTTTGTCAATAAAGGGTTAACATTTATTGAACAGTCTTTCTTCTCGTATAAGAGAAATGTATTGCCACAATTGCAATAATTGTTATTATAAAAAGTACGTACAGTAAGATAAGTATTGCGAAATAGAACTGTAAAAGCATTGATATGGTTTCTTAGCCATACAATGGTTTAAAAGTAATAAAACATATATACAGTCATATATACATTAGGCTAACATACTCAACTGGTGCTTCTAACTAAGCCTACCCCAGTGTGCCTGACCTAAGCCTAACACGTGGAAGGGGAGTAAGTAAGTAGCTTTAAGTTAAGTTGGTTTTGCCAAGGTTTGTTTCAAGAATTCTCGTCTAAGGGTTTAGTCAACACCATACCTCTGAATAGAATGATGGAGGATTGGTATCTCCTTCAGGGGTCTCTCTCGATATCCCAGTCACCCGCGAGGGTAGACCGGAAACGCCGGAGCTGGATTTCTCTGCAGGAGAAAGGCAGCGGGTCTCTTCAGCGCGTCGAGGAAGGAGGGGGGACAGCGTCCACGGGCAGCTGGAATCTGCTGGATGTCTTCGCAGAGGGACGGCTGTTCAGCTCCTAAGCGTACTGTACCATCGTTCGCGCTTTAGCAGCGATAATGGTATCAGCAGCTTCACCACCACAGGGACAGCAGGCTGCAGCGACAGGGTGCTAGCTTCACCAACACGGGGTCTTGCAGGCAGCTTGCATCAGCAGCTCGTACAACAGGCAACAGGCATTGCTTAAGGCAACGTTGGTAATATTTATACCTGACAGGTGCCGGGTTTGACGCAAGTTTGCTGGACATAAGACGTCAATTAAAGATGTCACTAGGAAGTGATAGTTGCTCATTAGAGTTCCATTACTAATCAAAACATAGCAAGCGGGGATTTCCAGGTTTGCTGAGTTTTTATCTTGTTGAAGAACTCGGAGTGTTATCTAGGAATATCAGATAGTGACTACTGCTCTGTCATTGCACTAATTGGTCGCAAAGGAAGTGGCAGAGAGAACTATGCTGGAATGTGGCTCTGTTCGTGTGAGGCCAGAGATGACTTTTCAGAAAATCGCACTTGAACGGTTATGCCAATATAGGGAATAAATGGATTTATAGCCGAATAGGGGCATAAGGTCACAGTATCGATCAGGAACCTAGATAAACACGCAACACCCACTCCACGGGTTAATGTCCATCAAAATTACTAAAACTAAAGCAATTAGATGCATGTGTAACATTGCCCACCCCAAAATACATAAATGCATTCGAAATAGGCGTACTTGTAATACATGAAATGTAGGTACTGTACGTTTTTTTAAAGCATAGTAATCATTCAAAAAATTATTGCATATGAAATCAATGAACGATTATGCAAAAAGAATTACACATGAAGTATCTCTAACAGAAGAAAAGCGAGATAAATCATCACATAAAAATGCATTGTAATAACATGTGTGCTGGAGGCTGGTGTAATATTGTTATGTCTCTAGATGTGTTTAGAAATAGAAGTGTGAAGCTTCTGTTCTCTAAGAATAGTTTTTACGTTAAGCAAAGAATTGTTTGTGCCAAAAAAGGGTGAATATTAAAAATGTCCAATTCAAAAAGATTAATGCTTGAACGGGGAAATAGAGTTCCAAAGCTTTTTGCAGTTTTTGTTGATCAAAACTGAAGGCCGAATTCAGAGTTCATGGGAACGCTGTGTGTCGGAAAGCTTCTTAAAAGTTATTGTTTCTCTACGGGTGAGAACATCATATAAGACAGGCTCTCAAAAAATTGGTCTACAAAATCAGGTGACAGTTCAACCAAATTAGATAGCGTTGTAACTTGGCAGGTGTGAGAATGATTGCTGTCATCGTATTCAGGAGCAGCAATGCTCACAGATGGCTGTACCTGGGTGATGCTGCTTTTGTCGCTTGCTCCACTGTTACCACCTAGTCGTAGTACAGGAGTCTCCACAAATGCCGTCATCAGGATTGGTAGCCGCTGGTGATAACACAATGCGTGAGCCGTTATTGGACTGAGCAAAGTATCGACGTCCATTGGTACCGCTGATGGAAGTGAAAGACAGATGTCCAACACGCATTCATCTCCGCAAAGCATACATCTTAGTACCGGTAAGATACAGTTCTGCCATATAGGTCTGAATGAAAGGAACCCGGTCATGTTTAGATCTCTCAGCCTGGCCAATCCGAGGACGTTAGTTATCCTGTCCCGATAGCGCAATGCTAGGATTGTCTCTTCCATTCCCATGGGAGCTATGTCTGAGTTTCGGCTTGCCATAACGCAGCAGGAGGGTCAAAAATAAAATCCCTGCTACAAGTCCCAAAAATAATGGTATTCCGCCAAAAACAGAGTGTACAAAATTAGGAACGATTCCCAAAATTGCCTGGAAGGGTGTTAGAAGTCCCGTAAAGACTGTCTTAAAGATGCCTGGGATGCTTGTGGCACTAGACATGTTAAGGAGTTGGCTCAACATTTCTACGAAATGCACGGGGCAATTTGTTGATAAAAGGTCATGAACTTCAGTAGCTGTCCTTGCAACTAGAAGATCATACGTCTCTTTTGATGACGTTATAGGCACTGTTGTCTGTAAAAGTACAGATTTCATTTTGCTTAATGTATCAATTCGTATAGAATAGAGATTCAGACGAGGCCAGATGGGAGTCACTGTGTCTGAAGGCCCACTCGGAAACAATGCTTGCATACAGCATTTGACCATGGATGTTACTTCTACTAGATAACTTTTCCCTGGCACGAGGCCACAACATCTGTGATCCGTTCTAAGAATGTAACTTCTGTTCTAAAGTTGCATAAAGAAGGGCTCTATCTGAGTTGCAGGTGTGACTAGCTGGTGGCATGAAAGGTTGTTTGAATTTCCATCACATGCTCCGTGTAAATTAATACCCTGACACAAAAGTATACCGCTTAGTGAATGTTTACAGTTGTCACCACTAAGAAATACCTTTTTGTCACTGTCACTATAGCAAGAATGAGTGTATGGTAATTTCCATTCAGATTTTACATATCCTTTACCCAATTGTTCATATTGGCCAGCAGGTATGTATTCAAGGCACTTTTTAAATCGGAAAGTTGTTATCGGAATTGTGATAATTCCGTGTATTATCCATTCAATGACAGGACTCTCTGACATTGTCAATGGTAATCTCTCGAGTTTTTCGATGCTCAGGATTGTATAGTCTGCTCCTTTCTGTGCCAAACTGATCTGTTTATCAGTAAGGTTAAAAATGGAAAATAATGACGTTGTGTTGATTAAACGCCAAGGCACATAGCCTGAACGAAGATTTTGCAGCGTCCAGCCTAATTCTATAATAGAACGTAATTGAGATTGGCCCTGTTGTAACATAAGCAAATCTCTGTCTATCACATCAAAGGCAGAGGATACAATATTGTCCAACGAATATATTCTGGAAGACAGAGTCATTAACCCATTGTCTACTACAGAAAGTGATTTCGCCAAATTAATACGATCAATTTCTCGTATTTTTTCAGCAGTTTCAATTTGTTTGACTTTCCAAGCCTCGTTGTAAGCAGCATAGATGCTGGTCGCTATGAAACGCTTTTGACGCTGTTTGCGTGGTCCAAGAATGAAATCGCGCAAATCGGCACCATCTTTTAGTAAAGACAAGTGTTGCTTAATTTCAGCCAGTGTGGATGAAGTTAGCCATTCAAGGCAGAGCTTCCCTACACTGTATGTTGTTATTATTCCTGGATGTTGTCTCTGGGAATATCTTGAGTCTAATCTGGTCATTTTTAAACCCTGTGTTTTGTTCAGGAATCTATCTTGACAGCTATTTGTGTCTGTAGGCCAGATTAACCACTTTTTCCAATCAGGATGTGTTCTGTTGAAATGTAAAATATGTGACACGTCTAGCTCAATATCTGTGGTTGCATTTTCAGGTATTGGCTTTGGTATAGACGGTGTTTTAAGGTCTTTGTTCTTAGCTAGGCCAAGACAAGATGTTTGGTGTATTGTGTCATTTAAAAACAACATTTGTTCTGGTATCATGCAGGTTCTAAATAGTGCTTCAATGCCTTGCACCTGCCAATCTTTAGTACCCCAAATTGTTTTCGTTTCAATATTATTTTTCCAATAATCAAAACCAAATGTCATCATTTTGTCATAAAATGCTTCTCAATATATCAATTTAGAATTTGTCAGCATTGTTTTCATTCCTGTTTTATCTAACAGTTTGTAATAAAACGTTTCTGCATTACTGGTGTTAAACCCTGAGAAGTATTTGAATTTCTCAAAAAATGCTTTAGAACTGCTTTTAGGTGGTGTAGAACAATGTTCCCATTGATTATACATAAAAACATTTCTAGGCTGTGCAGATTTATGCAAGTAATGATCCCCATAGTGGGTGTAACAGAATAACTGCTCATAACTAGATGAACCTTGTAAATAATCATGATCTGTGAATCTAGCTGACATTACTAAATCAGACATCATGTCATTAATACTGTTAAAGTCCCAATCATCAGAGAATGTACTAGGTGTCACAAAGTCACTTAAGGAAACCTTTAGTTGATGAGGATACTTCAGGATTTCGACCGGACCATAGATCTCATAGTCTGTTTTCTCCCATACTACCCCACCAGGTATTGGAATTGCTGTGACATTTACTGTTGACAGTTCTCTTTTCTTCACGTGGGATGATCTGTGTGGTTTCAGGACTAGGTTGATGTTCTGACTTGCTGTGTCCATTGTAATATATTTTCCTTCAATGAATTTTCCCAAACACAGTACCATGATGAGCCAAAGCAGGAGGAAAAATACACCTAGACCGAACCAGAACTCTAGCCAAGGGGAAATAAGGTAGATTTCCTTCAGTTGATGAAAGAGTTCCGTTGCTTTTTCTTTAAAAGTCTTTTTTGTTTCTGGCATCACTTCGGGGTCATTTTGATCTTCAGAGAAGTTGTCGAAGTTGATGAAATAACCAGAGGCAGTTCTGTCAATTGATGGGATTGTTCTTTCAATCTGTCTCTCGGTAGCACTTTCTGATGCCACATCATTGTAGACTGGTGTTGTTTCTTGACGAACTGTTTCAATCTGTGTTTCAAGAGGCACGAGTTCCATGGCATTATTGCATAGTCCTTCATTGTGCACTGCAGGCTGATCGAATGTGATTAGTCTTTCAGTTTGAACCTCTTGGATTGTTGCAAGTTTGGGTATTCTGTTGTTTCTTGGGAGTCCACTGGGCCTACTGTTGATTATAGGCCACATGCTTGTGGTTTTACCAGATCGATAGACACGACTCTGTTCTCCTTTTTACCAGCAAGGGGCGGTAGCACAACTGATCTTGTTCTGGTGACTGCCAAGACAGGTACTGCTTTTCTGTAAGAAGGCCCAAATTCCTTCTTAACTGCGATCTTTTCTCTGACTAGATCCCCAATCTTTGGAATCCAGACAGGCCTTGCTGGGGCTGTTGCTGGTGGTGCCTCGTCAGTGGTACTTGGCTGTTGCTTTAACTTTATGTTGCTTAAGGATTTTCTTGTTTCATTCAGTTCCTGTAAAACAGCCAAACGATCTTTTACATCAAAGTGCGTTGTATCTTCTTGTACCACTGACATCTGACTATCGAGGTCCTGAACGCGCATTCTAATTCCGAACAATAGTTCGTATGGGCTGAAACCTTTTAGAGAATTTCTTGGCATGTTGTTAAGACTAGTCTGGACACTTATTAAATGTTTGACCCACCCAGCACCTGAACCTAATACCTTCGCTGTTATAGATTGCTTTATGTCCCGGTTTTTTCTTTCTACCACACTATTCCCTTCCGGGGTATGACAGACAAGAATACCGCAACCCAATTCCCATGCTAGCCATGGCCTCCCTATAAGCTCGAGAGCTAAAAGCAGGACCCTGGTCAGAATGGAACGTGGTAATTGCGTATATGTCGATATGGACTCGCAAATCTTTTATAACCGTTCTAGCGTCAGCCGAGCGCTGGAGGCCTCATTCTTTAAGTGCTTTTCGTCTTAATGGTGTACACTGGGACGCGCTTCTCTTCTTTGATTGCGCAGATAGACCGCCTTATGCTGTCTAGAAGGGATCCTGAAACTACACTGGCCTGTTCATTACTGCGATCTCTGTTGCAGTCTTCACAATTTTGAGCAAAACATTGAATATCTATACTCATTCCTGGCCACCAGTACTCTGATTGTAATTCTTTCAGAGAAACCTTAATTGTTTGGTGTCTCAGACCCAACCCCCTGTGTGCTTCCAGTAAGAGGAAGCCCCTCCTGCTCCTGTTTGGAATTACTCTGTCCCCCACTCCAGGGATTCGAGCAAAAGGAACGGAGTTTGCATCGATTATGTATGCATAATTGAGTGGATAGTTTACGGGTAGTGCTGCACAGTCGCCTTTTACGGTTGTTTTTACTGCCAGCATGGTTTCCCCGTCTATGTATTTATCTGTACGCTTTTTTGTGGCTACGGAAGCCGGTTTAGTTGCTTCCGCTGTGGCTGTATTAGCCAATGAATTCCCTGCAACGTGAACGCCATCACGTTGAAGACTCTGTGCGTGAATCACGTGAGTCTTTTGTAGTTCTTTGTGTAAAAGAGCTACCTGTTTCCAGAGCAATTTATGCCTTATTGTGGCACCTGCGTCATCTTTGTAGTCGTTTTCGATCCAACTCTGCAGCTTATTGTTGTAAGAGTTGACGCAAAAATGAGAATCGCACACGTTCAGCATTTTCGAGCGCCATCTTTAAAGATCTGATTTCAGTTCTTTGAACCGAACAGTTTCTTACAGATTCAGTTTTTGTTACTTTCGGTCTGAATTTACCGCACAGCCAACGACCTTTAATGATCGCACATGCTGCATCGTAGGATTTTTTCTCTACGTTGAAATGCTGTACAAAGCTATCTGTATAGATTATACAGGCGTACAGTGAGAGAGGCAGAATTTCGATTGGCAGAGGATATTCTTCTTCATATTCTAAATCATTCAGTTCTTCAAATTGCGGGGCGAAATAGTATTTCACATCTTCCGCTCCTAGAGAATCTATACACTGTATCCATTTCGGATCCAGTGACACTGTAGGCAGGTTTACTGGGCTGAATAGCGCTTCGAAGGCGGATTCCGCTGTAAGGATATTAATCCGTTTGCCGTGTGCTAGTTCTCGTTCATTTGCTAATGCAATTTGCACTGCGTTCACAGTTCTTTCTGTGTGACTGAATGCTTTTTCTGCTTGTGTGTACAAGTGAGATTTAATTGAAATTGGTACCTTTTCTCCCTCATTAGAGGTCAGGTACGTGAATCCGCATCTTCCTGGGATGACTCGGATTACAAGATCGATCGTGTTGTCACGTGTATCTAATTTTGTTTTTGCTAACATGTCTGTTTGCAGTGATCTCAAAATTTCTGTATGTTTTTGAGTCCAATTGATTTGTTTAAAATCAGGTTTTATTAGTTCGTAGAGAGGTTTAACCCTCTCTGCGTAATTTAGGATGTAGGTTCTTCCGAAATTCAGAAAACCTAGAATGGATTGTAAATTCTTCAGCGTTTTTGGAGCTTGGAGTACAGCGCACTTCTCTAAGAAGTTGTCCGCTAGGCTTTTTCCTTCACTTGATAATTCGTACCCTAAAAACAGTACTGTCAGATGGGCAATTCGGGACTTTTTAAAGTTGAATTTGTAACCCTCTGCTGCGAACCCAAGTATAATGGTGTTCACTCTTTTCAAGTGAGTATCCAAGTCGTCGTCTGTGAGATAAATATCATCTACGTAAGATAATGCTTCATCATCATAGATTTGTAGTAACTCTGTTACCCTATCTGAGAATAGTCCTGGGCTGTTCTTGAACCCCTGTGGGAGTCGACAGAATTTTTTCTGCGACCCAAATGCAGAGAAAGCGGTCAAATATCTGCTTTCCGGTGCAATGTTTTGACAAAAGAAACCATTAGATATGTCTAATGTCGTTTTATATTTTTTCCTAACTATATTATTCATTAGGGCTGCACTATGCGAGTTTTGTACTGCAAAAGTTTTGCAACATGTATTAAGATGTCTGTAGTCCAAAACTAGACGATATGAATTGTCTGGCTTGGAGACAGGAAACAAAGGATTGTTCATTTGAGAGGTGCATGTTTCAATCACCCCCTGGTACTCAAGTTGATCTAAGATCTCCCTGACCTGTTTTTTAGCTTCTTGCTTTATGGGATACTGCCGTTGGGCAGTTGGTTCACTTTTTAATTGGATTTTGTGAGGAGGTGAATCCTCATCCCATCCTACATGATTTGTATACAATGCAGGTGCCTGGGCCACTGCCCATTTCCTTGCATATGTATATTTTTTGTGAATCAGAATGTGATTCGAGAAGGCAGGCATAATCACTTCTTCGCCACGAGGGCACTCCCTGACAAACTCTGGGGGCCAATCTTTTTCAGCTAACAGAATATCATAGCTTTTTGAGAGTTTATCCCAAAATAGACCCTTAATTTTCCTAGTCTTATCACCCTCTATACGCAATTTTATTTCGTATATTTTATGGGGCTCGCTAAGTCTGGTGTCGGCACTTTCAACCTGAATGAATTCATTCGTGTCCACTGTCTCCAGATGACACATCAAGATCTTGCGCGCTATGCTTATTTCTGCTGCACTGTCCAACATTGTCAATGCCCACTCCCCCTTTTTCAACTGTGTCCTCGGTATTCTCGGCATGGTTGATTACTCTAATACTGGCTACCTTCTTTTTCTGAAATTGATATTTCTTATTTTGAGCAGGTTCCTTGTCTTTGGACTTGGTGTGCTCTCCTGGGTCTGACCTCCTCTTCTTTCCGAATTCTGTGGAAGAGATCGAGAGGGACGTGTATCAATACTTTGATATCTATCAGGTTTTTTTCAGATTATCCCTATTTCTAAGGTTATATCTTTTCTCAGAGGGCTCCCTCTGGGGAGACTGGCGTTCTCGAGTCGGAGTTCTTTCCCTCCGTCGAGGAGACCTTCCTCTGGACTGGAAAACTTTTTCCTTTGGAGTGGATTGTTTATTTCCATCCCAGAGTGTTTTACATTATTTTTAATAAATAATTTTTCAGGATTTTCGAGCAGTTGGGGCTTTACCTTTTTCCCACCCAAGCTGTCTCTACCTAATTCTTCATAGCACTTTTCTATGATTTTTGCAAGCTCAACAGGATCTTTTATATCTGTTTCCTTCAACTTCTGGCGGATCGCCACAGATGCTGCTTCTCCTCTTATGTTGGCTAATAATATAGCCGAGACCTGCTTAAAGTCTTTTAGTAATTTCATACCTAGATTTAAAGCGGGCTCTGGACCGAATTCATTTTGAATCTGTTTTAGCACTTCTGGTATTACCGCCATAGACGGAACACCGTGTGTTTTTGTGTAAATGGAAGCAAAGACTGTACCCCAAGTGTCGCAGTCCTCCACGTGTGGTGCAATTCCCATAGGAAGGCAGATGGTCAAGATTCTGTGTTTCTCAATAGGGGTAGTATCAGGAAATACTGCCTCTATTTGAGTGATTTTCTGTGCTAACCAGAAAGGAATTTGTTCCCGTTTTACGGGTGTTTTACCAAGACATGACTGTATGTTCTGTGGTGTAATTTTATTTGTGTTCCCCTGATGAGGGGTCAGCTGTGGTGTATTAACAGCTGGCTGGACTGTTGTAGTCCGCATTACATATTGGACTAATTGCCTATGTATTTTTATTACTGTGTTTAGCTGTACTAACAGCTCATCTCTAGACATTTTTACAATGTCCGGATGTGGTGTGTAGCTGGCTAGAACCGGCCACGTTGCTCCTGGTCTCCCTAGTGGACCGAGCCTAGTAATGTGATCATTGTGTTTTAGGGCGCCATTAAACCAGAGCAGGTGCTCTTGAAATTTAAGTGGAATTTCAATCTCCTCGAAAGGAGCGTACTCTTCCGGAGGTTTCTCTATTTTGTAATAGTGAAACTCTTTTGTTATAGCGTTTACCGCTGGAAAGTTTATCCATGAATAGAATACCTCTGTCTGCCGATACTCGTGAGCCTCTATCACGAAGACGACCGTACCACCTTGAGGTGTCAGTCCGTTTTCTACAAGTTTTAAAGTTATAGATCTTCTTAAGTGTGCCCGGATGATTATAGCATCCGGGTCTGTGTATTCGGGACCTTGCTGAGTCGCATCTGCTGCGGCCCCATTGGTTCCGTTATTTTCTGACATTGTTAAAATGCAATGTTTGCAGAGTATGTCTCCAAGGAGACAAAGATTAGGTGCACAATATTTTGGAACACTGTATCCTTCAACGTTGAATAAACCAGAGCTTTACATAGGAATCTCTTCCTACTAAGGTCGGGCGGATTTTAACCTTTCACCCACTCCAGACGTCTATTGGAGTATTTACGGGAGAAAGGGGTGTGAAATATGCACGACTGAGTTACTCTAAAAGTCTTGCGTTAGTTTATCGCCTTACCAAACGTTTGGGCGCCATGTAGTGTAGTTCCTAGTTTCCCACTAGGCCCTGCGCATTGGAATAACATAAACAGTAGTATCGACGTGGAACTGCTTATATTGCAGGCCTCCACTGACTATGCTAAACTTAATTGGGTTGTGTTACCAACTAGCTCAGAGGTCACTGGAAACTTTCTTCTCTGCATAGGAAGTGATCAGCTTCCTTGGCACAGACAAGAAGGGATTCAGCTTTCCAACAACCGTGCAACATGACAACTTTGCTCCTCAGATCAAGAGTCGATCTCTAGGGTCGTGTGAAACGATAGACATGTATTTCACTCAGTCAGTCTAGTGCAGTTTACTTTCACGAGATGTAGAGAATAGAGAGACGGGCGTTTGTCAATAAAGGGTTAACATTTATTGAACCGTCTTTCTTCTCGTACAAGAGAAATGTATTGCCACAATTGCAATAATTGTTATTATAAAAAGTACGTACAGTAAGATAAGTATTGCGAAATAGAACTGTAAAAGCATTGATATGGTTTCTTAGCCATACAATGGTTTAAAAGTAATAAAACATATATACAGTCATATATACATTAGGCTAACATACTCAACTGGTGCTTCTAACTAAGCCTACCCCAGTGTGCCTGACCTAAGCCTAACACGTGGAAGGGGAGTAAGTAAGTAGCTTTAAGTTAAGTTGGTTTTGCCAAGGTTTGTTTCAAGAATTCTCGTCTAAGGGTTTAGTCAACACCATACCTCTGAATAGAATGATGGAGGATTGGTATCTCCTTCAGGGGTCTCTCTCGATATCCCAGTCACCCGCGAGGGTAGACCGGAAACGCCGGAGCTGAATTTCTCTGCAGGAGAAAGGCAGCGGGTCTCTTCAGCGCGTCGAGGAAGGAGGGGGGACAGCGTCCGCGGGCAGCTGGAATCTGCTGGATGTCTTCGCAGAGGGACGGCTGTTCAGCTCCTAAGCGTACTGTACCATCGTTCGCGCTTTAGCAGCGATAATGGTATCAGCAGCTTCACCACCACAGGGACAGAAGGCTGCAGCGACAGGGTGCTAGCTTCACCAACACAGGGTCTTGCAGGCAGCTTGCATCAGCAGCTCGTACAACAGGCAACAGGCATTGCTTAAGGCAACGTTGGTAATATTTATACCTGACAGGTGCCGGGTTTGACGCAAGTTTGCTGGACATAAGACGTCAATTAAAGATGTCACTAGGAAGTGATAGTTATCAGTTGCTCATTAGAGTTCCATTACTAATCAAAACATAGCAAGCGGGGATTTCCAGGTTTGCTGAGTTTTTATCTAGTTGAAGAACTCGGAGTGTTATCTAGGAATATCAGATAGTGACTACTGCTCTGTCATTGCACTAATTGGTCGCAAAGGAAGTGGCAGAGAGAACTATGCTGGAATGTGGCTCTGTTCGTGTGAGGCCAGAGATGACTTTTCAGAAAATCGCACTTGAACGGTTATGCCAATATAGGGAATAAATGGATTTATAGCCGAATAGGGGCATAAGGTCACAGTATCGATCAGGAACCTAGATAAACACGCAACAAAAACGTCGGCGGCTGTGGACCCTACGGGGCAGTAGAGATCAAGGTCTACAGCCAAATGTGCCTTGTTAGGAAGGCTTACCTCTGTTGTGGTGCAATGCGGTCCGCCACTTGTACAGGAACAAAGAAAGACTACTCACCTGCGTGATGAAACGCCGAGCCTGCGACATATCCTGCCACCGGAACTGGGATGGTGCATGGTGTCCGGACTGACAGGCAGACATAGTCGTTGCTAGCTCAGTTTTGGGCGAAGTAGCGTAATCGGGGTTGATCTTGTGAGTTTTACACAGCCAGTAGCTTACTCAGCGAGAAGAAGGTAATACCGTGGCCATCTTATAGTGGACCGTAATATCAGTACATCGGCACAATGATGATGGGCCGAGTTGAAAAAATGTATTTAACACCTTCGCTGCTAGGTGTTTTCCCCTCCGGTGCTGGATGATGCCCATTTCCATTGTTTCATGACGAGCTCAGCTCGTCATCAGCACAGCTCAACCGTGCATCATGACGAGCTGAGCTCGTCATCAGCATCGAAAGGGTTAAAAAAAACTTAAATGCTCGAGAATTTGTGTCAACAGGGTTGTATATACAATATCGAGTCACCCTACACAAAATGTAAATGAAGTTATACCGTACGCTTCAGTGGTCAAATTGCTGTGTTCCATCACATATTTATACACCTTGAACACTACTCGGGAAAAGACCTGTTCTAAAATCGTAGGCTGGCTAAACAATGCCAGTGTATGGACCCACCCGTGTGCCCCTTGAATGTAGTGATGGAAAACATCTTGGGATGGAATATTTTGAGGTGGGTTGCGTCCAATTGGATGTAGGTGTATAATGTTGTGATGTCAATGTGTTGCTCTCTATATCTTGTGCAAGAGTCTGATATAGAGCAGTATTAACACCATGAGTTGAATCTTCATGGTTTATGTGTACTCGGCAATTGTCGAATCATTACTGACTCTGGATTAGGTTAACACTTAGATGAGGGAGCCCCATGGAATATCATCATTTAGTCCCTCAATGTGTGTTGAAAGTCTAAGGACCCACCTCTGTTCGATCCTAAATAGGGACGATTTGGAAATCTGTGTATGTGCTTCCAACACAATCCAGTGTAATGAATCAGTGGGGTATTCTGTTTCTTTGTAGTGTCTGTACAACTTAGTTGTGATCCTTTGGCAACGTATGTTGCTCCTTTGTTCGGTTATCCTGGTTTTTACTGTCCGCATGGTCATCCCTATATACTTCAAGCCACATGGGCAGGTGATCATGTATATGCATTGTTTGGTGTTGCAGTTTGTGTGTTTTTTAAGAGACCATTTGAAATTAGGAAGTACAGAGATCTCTGTGGTTGCAACTGTGAATTTGCACCCTGTGCATGAACCACAAGGGTGGTGTCCTTTTACTGCTGGGAGGCTCCATAGGTGTCTCTCTGTAATGGTAGTTTGCAGTTTGGATCTTGTGTGTATAAAAATATCCTTCAAGTTCCGAGTTCTTTTGTACGTGAACCTTGGCTTGGATATTTGCAGATTACCTGTGCACAAAATGCCCCAGTGTTTCAGAATGATTCTTTTTATTCTAGCAGATTACCTGTGCACAAAATGCCCCAGTGTTTCAGAATGATTCTTTTTATTCTAGCCGAACTTGGGGTGAAGGATGTCACACACGTAAGTATGTCTGTGGCCATCACCTACCCAGCTGGACTTTGGGCAGACCTCACTTTGTCTCTCCGTCGTATTCTCCCTCCAACTCCTTTACTCCTCCCACTTTCTCCCTTACGATTCATTTATACCTCCTCTTTGCTCTTTGATTGTTTTCCTGTTGAGACCTTGCTATTTGGCCGCTGCCCGGTGGAGCTACCTGATAGCTCTAGAGGAGATGGGCTGTGGACTTCCCCCCTCAGCCGTCACCTACCCAGCCGGACTTTGGGCAGACTCTCCTTCGTCTCTCCATCCTATCTCCCTCCTACCCCTTTACCCCACCCACCTTACCCTTCTAAGCTCCATTTTTTTTCCGTCTTCTAAGCTCTTTAAATATTTTTCTAGTAACTTATGTAACTTTTTAACTGATGTATGTAAAGCGCTCTGATACCTCCGGGTCTAGCCAGCGCTATATAAAACTCAAATAAATAAATAAAATAAATAAAAGTAATCATTTTACAATTGCGCCTGATGCGCAAAAACTGCCCAAAGGTTAGATTATCTTTCAGTGCCCTTGCATGGTGACTTTTGTACAGGAGCAAGCAGTTGCGGTCAGTAGGTTTCCTATATAGGGTTGTGTTAAGTGTACCCTCCGTGAGTATAATGTTGAGGTCAAGGTGCAGAACACTTGTTCCTGAAATGGTGTGAGAAAATTGTAGGTAGTCATTCTGGTCATTGATCCACTCCACAAATTCTTCACATGTGGCGCGGGTCCCATGCCAGAAAAAGAGTATATCATCTATGAAACGTTTCCATAGTTTCAAGTTGTGGTAAGGGTTGCTGTTATTGTTGACAATTTCCTTTACAAATGCTGCCATATAGAGGCAGGCCACACTGGGAGCAAATGGGCTGCCCATTGAAGTACCCTGGCTTTGATGGTATAGTTGTTGCTTGAACTCTAAGAAGTTCTCAGTCAGAGCCAGGGTAGCCCACTTCATAATGAAGGAGACGGGTGTTGGAGATGACCACTTCAAAGAGCTCAATGCCGACTCTATGACTGTCAAGGTGGGTCCCTGTGGAATGTTTATATACAGGGCCACCACGTCAAGAGTGACGAGGAGGTCAATCTCACAAGTGTCCTGCGTTTCCTTGATGATTCTGAGGATGTCCGTGGTGTCTCTCACAAACGAGGGTGTATCCTTCACTATTGGCTGTAGAAAATAGTCACAACAAAACTTGGAAAGTGGCTCAAGTAATGAGCCAATCCCAGAGTCTATGGGTCGTCCTGGGACCGGGGTAGTGCCCCTATGTATCTTAGGTAGGGTGCAAAAGTACGGAACCTTTGATTTCTTAGCGATCAGAAAATCAGATTCTTTGTGACTAATCCAACCATTAGTCTCAGCTTCATACAATAGTGTTGAAATAGTGGTGGTCAAGCGTGCGGTTGGATCTACTGTAATAGGGTGTAATACCTATTGTTGGAGAGTTGACAGAGGCATTCTGCATCGTAATCGGAGGTGGATTGGTTTACAGTAGGCATGAGCGGATTTTGCGGATTGGCAATCCGCGAATTTGCGGATTTGCAAACTCGCAATCCGCAAAATCCGCGAATTCCCGCGAATTTGCGGATTTTTTTTTTTTTTGTGTTCGCCCGTGTTTCTGCCAGTTCGCGAGGGTTTTTACAATTTCGCAATTTGCGAACTTACCTGTCGGGTCGCAAGTTTTGCGAACTTGTTGTTTCTACGTGTCCAACCTGTTTGGGACACTCTTCTTCATCACTGCCACTCTCTGTCACCACTGCCACTCTCTGACTACTCATGCCACCCTCTGGCCCACCCATGCCACCCTCTGTTTCATCACCACACCCTCTGGTTGTCCAGTGTACATTATTTTCGGCAAAGCAAAGCACACCTTCCCTGCCTCAAGTGACCTGAATTAATTTGGGGCTGATTAATGTGTCACAGAATATTTTTTTAGCTGGCACCTGCTTCCTTAGTGCGCCCTGATTAGTGATCTTTTGCACTTGCTAAGTGCTTTCATTGTTGCAAAATTAGTTACAACACCTGCCCTGCCCCAACTGACAATAATGAATTAGGGGCTGATTAATGGATTTTAACTTCCAGCCTGGCTCCTGCTTGTCTCCCTTAGCTGTAATTCAGGACCTTTGTGGCATATGTGTAACTATTCTGAGGTTCAGAGCAGGGTCACATAATAGTTGCAACTGGCAACTGAACTCTGGAGGGGCCCCTCAGGAAGCACTACAGGAAATGGCTACTAATGATGTGCCTGAACTTTTGAACCTGGTAAGTAGTTACTTTCAGTTTTGCTTAGATCGTATTTCTGCAATTTCGCACTTATTCGCGGGGCGCGAACTCACGCGAACAGTGCGAGCAGTGCGAGCAAAATCCGCTGCTCGCGGATTTGCGGATTTTGCAGGAAATTCGCAAATCTCGCGGATTGCGGATTTCCCGAAAATCCGCAAAATCCGCGAGCGGAACGGATTTTCCGCCCATGCCTAGTTTACAGTAGGGTGGTAAATAAAAAACTAGTTATTTACGCCGTTCGGAATTTCTATAATTACCCAAGAAAATGGTAATGCATAAAATGAGGAGCAGAGTCCGTGGTCTTCGAGTTGAAAGGGTTTTATTCCAGAACTCGAGTTAAGGGAGAGCTCCTTCACCAAGCGGGTTCAGGAGTAGTCTACTTTGCTTGAAACATAACAGCACTTATATACAGTACGAGTACAATCAAAAAGAAGGAGTTTCTGTCAGGAATCACCTATGGCGCCTACAGAACTACAACTCCCACAAGCGAGAGGTGACCAGAGGTTATATATTGGTGGTGGCCACTAGATGGCGTTGTATCTAATTATTCCTTTGAATCGGAGAAAGAAGTGTGGTCGAGTTCCCTGGAGAGGGAAGCCTTGTTCTTAGACCAGAGACATTGAAAAATCGCCCGTTTATTGTGGACTTTGAAACGGTGTGATGAATCCCGAAGATTAGGAGTGGGGAAGGCTTTCCCTTCTCCGCTGTTCCTGCGCGAGCGGCTGCCGCGAGGAAAAAAGCCGTGTTTGTTGTTGAACGCTTCCCGAAGACATTTCCTGTTTAGAAGCTGAGTTTTTCCCTGTGCGCGAGCGGCTGCCGCGAGGGACGATTCCCTGTGCCTGAGCGCTAGAGTGGCGCTTATTCTGTGAACTGGGGAGCTTGGATTGAGCAGATCAGATACCAAAGCAAGTCCGCGTTTGGTGTTTCCTTGTGTGCGGCTGCAGCAAGAAAGAAGTGGCGCTTATTTGTTACCGACAGAAAGTTGGTGCAGCTTTTATTGGGAACTATGTTAAACCCAGAGAAAAGGAAGTCGGTAAGCCTCGGATGAGGACGCTTTCGCATTGAACTATTTTTGTTAGTGTTCCACTTGTAGTTGGGCCCAGCTAGGAATGCTAATACGATTATATCATTTTTTGTTCTTGAATGACATGCAAAGTACCCATCATATATATCAAACTTTGATCTTCAGTGAAGTGAACTGAGGTTTCTGGTGACATTCCTGTTTATCCACTGGGTTACTGGAGAGAATTATTACGATTGCAAGGGAAGCAGTTAAAGGGTAGGTGAGGTGTGTGGTTGATCCGTGTGATGCTTTGCAGAAGGTGGTTGAACTGTTGGTAATTTATGGTTTTCTTCCAGGTGGCACTCAGAGATAGAGAAGTATCTATATTTTTAGAGGAAAGAGTTCCCCTCCTGATTTCAGTGGTATGTATCGTTCCTCTAGCGAGAATTGAATGAGAGTAGGGAGAACTGATGTGATAATCTTTCTTGTTCTTGTCGTTTCAGCTATCCCATCCGTTCCAGACCCCATCCCTACCTTCCCTGTGTTATCCCTCGCTTGATTACTCTTATGCTCTGTGGTATATGTACAGTCAGAGTGTGGGGAAATCAGGAGGTGGACCCCTTTCAGCATCACCCTGATCCTGAGGTTTTCCAGAATCCTGACAGAATTAGATACCCAAGAAATAATTGAACCTCCCGGTCAGGGTCTGCTGAAAGATGACCACACTTGATGAAGTGATGCAGGCTTTGGTTCTTGTTCAGCAGGAGTTGGTTAATTCCAGGGCAGAAGTTACTGCGCTTAAAGAGCGTTTTGACAGACAGGCTAGGAATCCTTTTGATGCCTCTGCAGGGGTACCCCAAATCCAGGTTACAGTGCCTCCACCGATTCCACTAGCTAGTCCGGAGCGTTATGCAGGGGATCCCCTTAAGATACAGACATTTTTGACGCAGATTACCTTGCACTTTTCGTGTAGACCAGCTTCCTTCCCTACCAATCATTCTAGGGTAGCGTTTGCGATATCATATATGACGGGGGAGGCCGCGAACTGGGCTGTCCCTTTAGTGCGCAAAGATGATCCTTTGTTGACGGACTGGAATGCCTTCCGTAGCGAGCTGGAGAGGGTATTTGATAGACGGGCTACCACTCTTAGTGCAGATCGTGATTTGTTGGGGTTACGTCAAGGAAAAAAGGATCTAATAACATATATGACAACATTCAATAGATTGGTGGGGGAAACGGCATGGCCCGAAGAGAAAAGAATGGCACTGTATTATCAGGGGTTGAATGAAGACATGAAAGATGTCTTGGCCCAGATCGATCCGCAGCCCACGAGTTGTTTAGCATTGATTAATCTGACCCTGCGCTTGGATCACCGCCTTTCGGAGAGGGGAGGTGAGCGAAGAAGAGGTGGGAGAACATGGAGTGGGTATGAGGTGGAGAGTAGTACACACAAGAAAGATTCAGGTCCCGAGGCTATGGAAATAGGGGCGGTTCGCCCTCCATTAACCAAGGCAGAAAGAGAGAACAGACGTGCCCTGGGTTTGTGTATGTATTGCGGCAAAAAGGGGCACTATGTGAGAGAATGTCCGGCTAAACCCCAGAAACGGGGTTTGTTTTTTCCTGCCAAAAAGATGGTGGCAGTAGTGGCAGACAACACCTATGCTGTACAGGAAGATCAGGAGGGGGCTGAGAGTAGTCCTGCTCCTCCTAAGGAATGGAGAATACCGTCCTTGGGAGAGTGGATAGAATGGAAGCAGTGTCTCATGTGATATTGCCCATGTATTTGGGATCAGGACAGCAAAGGGTATCGGTGAATACAATGGTGGATTCCGGGGCTACTGGAAACTTCATAGACTATGGGTTGGTGCAGAAGCTAGGATTAAAGAAAGTACCCACTCAACTACCAGAGCTGGTGTTGGCGGTGGATGGCACCCCTCTTAAGTCTGGTCCCATTGTGGAACATACTGAAGCCTTAGAATTAACTCTTTGTGGACATCCCTGGGATCATGTAGAATCTATCATATTGAATATGATCGAAGCTCCTCAATATGAAGTCATTCTAGGGATGCCGTGGTTGTGGAGACACAATCCTTTGATGGATTGGAAGTTGAAAACTATCCAGTTCACTTCGGAGTATTGTGTATCCGAATGTTTGCAAGACAATGAGGGGTCACATACTCTATCCTTGGCCCAGAGTTATAGGGTGGCTACGGCAGCGGAGAAAGAGGTGACGCTACCGGTAGAATATCATCAGTACCGAGCAGTGTTCAGCAAGGTGGAGGCAGAGAAACTTCCACCTCATCGCGACTATGATTGTCAAATAGATTTGGTGGAAGGTTCCAAGATTCCTACATGTAGGGTCTATGCGTTGTCTGACTCGGAGACGAAATATCTAAAAGAGTACTTGGAACATCTGTGCTCGTTGGGGTTCATCAGACCTTCAAGATCCCCAGCAGCCTCGCCTCTTTTCTTTATTTCTAAAGCAAACGGTGAGCTGCGCGCTTGCATAGATTTTAGACAGCTGAATAAGATCACGATTAAAAACCGCTACCCTCTTCCGCTCATTCCCGTCCTGTTGGACCAGGTAAAGGAGGCCAATATATACACCCGGTTAGACCTACGAGGGGCGTATCATCTGGTGCGAATTCAGGACGGAGATGAGTGGAAAACGGCGTTTAAAACGCGCTTTGGGCTGTTTGAATATCTGGTGATGCCGTTCGGGCTCTGCAATGCCCCTGCGGCATTCCAATTTTTTCTCAACGATATCATGAAGGAATATATCGATCGTTTTGTAGTTATCTATATCAATGACATATTGATTTATTCCGATGATCCAACTCAGCATGTCAGTCAGGTTGAATTGATCCTTCAGAAGTTACAGGAACACTGCTTATATTGTAAATTAAGTAAGTGTGAGTTTGGAGTGACTGAAGTGGAGTTTTTGGGGGTGATCTTGAATCCTCAGGGGTTTAGGATGGCGGACAGAAAGGTGAAGGCAGTGCAAGAATGGCCAGTACCTAGGAGTGTAAAAGATGTGCAATGCTTTCTAGGTTTCTCCAATTATTATCGGAGATTTATAGCCCATTTCTCACAGTTAGCCTCTCCAGTAACCCGGTTGTTGAGAAAGGGTGTTACCTTCTGCTGGACTTTGGAGGCAGGAGAGGCCTTCGAACAGATGAAAAAGGCCTTTTGTACTGCCCCTATTTTGAGACATCCGCAATCTGATGTCCCGTTTATTGTAGAAGCTGATGCCTCGGACATTGCCATAGGAGCAGTCTTGTCACAAAGAGATAAATCCACCGGTCAGCTGCATCCGGTTGCATTCTTGTCCAAAAAACTGAATCCCGCAGAGGTGAATTATACAGTGGCCGAAAAAGAACTGTTGGCAGTCAAAAGAGCCTTTGAGGAGTGGAGACCTTACTTGTGGGGGGGTCAACATCCTGTTACGGTGTTTTCGGATCATCGAAACTTGCAATTTATGAAGACTGCTCGGCACCTTTCACAACGCCAAATGCGTTGGATGTTATTCTTCGCTGAATATGATTTTACCATTACCTTTCGCCCTGGGGCGGACAATCGCAAAGCTGACTCTTTGTCCCGCCAATTGGATCCCGGAGCCTCATCGAAGGGAGAACAGTTGTCGATTCTGCCTCCAGAGAGAGTGGTGTGTGCCACTACTGTTGAAATGTTCCTGGAAGCTGTCCGTAGACAACGTCCTTCCTCACAATGGCAAATTTGGGCGAGTAAAGAAAAACAACGTACCTTGAAACATGGACTGCCTATGCGGAATAATGCCCTGTTTCTTCCCACGCATGAATTGCGTCTGATGGCCTTTAATTGGTGTCATAACGCCATGGTGGCAGGTCACCCGGGACATACCAAAACCTTACAGGCGCTACAAAGACAATTCTGGTGGGAAGGAATGATGACCGATGTAAAGTCTTGGATTGAGCAATGTGAGATCTGTGCAAGAGCCAAGAGTGAACAAACCCGGAGTAAGGGGTTGTTGATGCCTCTTCCTACCCCCTCCAGACCTTGGCAAGTGATAAGCATGGACTTTGTGCTGGGACTACCACTGGATAAGGGTTGCGACGCCATTCTGGTAGTGGTGGATAGCTTGACCAAAATGGGTCATTTTATTCCTTGTCGTAATCTCCCTACAGCTGCGCAAACCGCGCAGTTGGTGTTGACGGAAGTGGTGCGGTTGCATGGAATCCCCAAGACCATCATATCGGATCGTGGCCCGCAGTTTGTCGCTAGGTTCTGGCGTACTTGGTGTAAGGCTCTGCAAGTAAAGGATGCTTTGTCTACGAGCTTCCACCCACAGTCTGACGGTCAAACCGAGAGACTTAACCAGACCCTCAAGAAATATCTGAGATGTTACGCTGAAGAGGCCAATGATTCCTGGGTCTCCTTGCTGTGGTTAGCCGAATTATCCTATAACAACGCATGGCACAGTTCTACGGGGGAATCCCCTTTTAGGGCCAACACGGGTTATCATGCTGACATCTTGCCTGTTACCATCCCTAGTGATGTGCACAACCATCCTACCGTGGCGGCTCGGATGAAGGCCTTGCTGAAGATACATCGGCGAATACAACAGCACTTGGAAAAGGCGAAAACATCATACAAGAAGTGGGAAGACCGACGACGTCAGAAGGGTCCAGTATATAAAGTGGGGGATAAGGTGTGGCTGTCGACCAGAAACATACGTTTCCGCTTCCGCAGTATCTTTCACCCTAGGTTCATCGGACCCTATGAAGTGCTGCGGGTAGTGAATCCTGTGGCATACAAACTGAAGCTACCCGCATCCTTACGGATCCATCCGGTTTTTCATTGCAGTCTTTTGAAACCTGCCAGAACTGGGAGACGTCAAGCGGTCCCTCCAGTGATGAGAGACGGTCAGCTGGAGTATGAGGTGCGTCGTATCTTGGACTCCAAATACCAACGGGGTAAGCTGTGGTACTTGATATCTTGGAAAGGATACGACTCGGAAGATGACTCCTGGGAACCCAGTACTGAAGTGCATGCCCCTCTTGCGATTCGTAGATTCCATGCTCAGAATCCTGGGAAACCTGGTGGTAGAAGGCTCCGTTAAGGGGGGGCATACTGTCAGGAATCACCTATGGCGCCTACAGAACTACAACTCCCACAAGCGAGAGGTGACCAGAGGTTATATATTGGTGGTGGCCACTAGATGGCGTTGTATCTAATTATTCCTTTGAATCGGAGAAAGAAGTGTGGTCGAGTTCCCTGGAGAGGGAAGCCTTGTTCTTAGACCAGAGACATTGAAAAATCGCCCGTTTATTGTGGACTTTGAAACGGTGTGATGAATCCCGAAGATTAGGAGTGGGGAAGGCTTTCCCTTCTCCGCTGTTCCTGCGCGAGCGGCTGCCGCGAGGAAAAAAGCCGTGTTTGTTGTTGAACGCTTCCCGAAGACATTTCCTGTTTAGAAGCTGAGTTTTTCCCTGTGCGCGAGCGGCTGCCGCGAGGGACGATTCCCTGTGCCTGAGCGCTAGAGTGGCGCTTATTCTGTGAACTGGGGAGCTTGGATTGAGCAGATCAGATACCAAAGCAAGTCCGCGTTTGGTGTTTCCTTGTGTGCGGCTGCAGCAAGAAAGAAGTGGCGCTTATTTGTTACCGACAGAAAGTTGGTGCAGCTTTTATTGGGAACTATGTTAAACCCAGAGAAAAGGAAGTCGGTAAGCCTCGGATGAGGACGCTTTCGCATTGAACTATTTTTGTTAGTGTTCCACTTGTAGTTGGGCCCAGCTAGGAATGCTAATACGATTATATCATTTTTTGTTCTTGAATGACATGCAAAGTACCCATCATATATATCAAACTTTGATCTTCAGTGAAGTGAACTGAGGTTTCTGGTGACATTCCTGTTTATCCACTGGGTTACTGGAGAGAATTATTACGATTGCAAGGGAAGCAGTTAAAGGGTAGGTGAGGTGTGTGGTTGATCCGTGTGATGCTTTGCAGAAGGTGGTTGAACTGTTGGTAATTTATGGTTTTCTTCCAGGTGGCACTCAGAGATAGAGAAGTATCTATATTTTTAGAGGAAAGAGTTCCCCTCCTGATTTCAGTGGTATGTATCGTTCCTCTAGCGAGAATTGAATGAGAGTAGGGAGAACTGATGTGATAATCTTTCTTGTTCTTGTCGTTTCAGCTATCCCATCCGTTCCAGACCCCATCCCTACCTTCCCTGTGTTATCCCTCGCTTGATTACTCTTATGCTCTGTGGTATATGTACAGTCAGAGTGTGGGGAAATCAGGAGGTGGACCCCTTTCAGCATCACCCTGATCCTGAGGTTTTCCAGAATCCTGACAGTTTCCCTTAGACTTGATTCAATCATTTCATGATGTAATCATACAGAAGACATAGCATACTTGTTCTCGTTTAAAGAATAACCTGAATAGCATTTACACATAGACAAACATATTGCATCGGGCGATTGTGGTGACAAGTTACAGAGTTGCTAGTATCTGAGGACAGAGAATCGAGGCATTGTCACAGGGTCATTTCTGTCAGAAAGGTAGAGAGGACGAGGCATTGTGCGTTCTTTACTTCGTACACAAGGGCGGTGATGTCTCACAATGGTATGTGTGTGCAGCTGGGAAGAAAGAGAATGGGCTGTAGTAAACTATTCTTCTTCGTGGCGGTCTCGTGTGTTTGTTTAGGTTTTCCCTCGGTTGTTAACCCAACCCGTGGCTGTCCTCGCAAACTAGGAAATCATTGATGAGCGAGAGCTGCTCGGTCGGTGACAGAGTTAGGGAGGGGGGGTTTTCCGAGTCACCCATCCGACTGACTCCGTTCTTGTCTAAAGAAAATATCGAACGGGACGGAAACCTGTAGGTTACATGGTAGCTGGACATTATTCTTTGCATGTGTCAGTTTATCAGAAAGGGAGCAGGCAAGAGGGGGTACAACGGGGTTTGTGCTTGAAGTAGGAGGATCGGCTTGCCTGGTCGATGTCAGGGTGGATAGGGTGCATGATAGGACACCAGGGGAAAAGGGAGCTTTTTTAGTCAAATTCCACAGCTCTCGTTCTCTCTTTGTCAGCCTGTTTAATCGTTATAGTTGTGTCTTCTGCCAGGCTCCTAGCTGTCATTACCTCCGCATTGGAGAGATTCTGGAAAGTAGAATTGTCCTGTGGTAGAGCCAGTTCCTTCAGTACTGCCTGTTCAAAAGCTAATACCTCTATGGGAACCATGCTGCTGTTGGGTGTGAGAAGGAAGGGTTCCTCAATCCCGAGTCATTCTGTTCGGTGCAGAGTTGGACCTGGAAATAGGACTTCAGTTGTATTTTGCGGAAAAGGTTTTGCACCTCGCAATGATCCCTAAACTTGTCCTCCCTGGATGTAGAAACAAAGCCTAGGCCCATCTGCAACACCACCTTCTCAAGTTCTGTGAGGATGTGCTGTGACAGGTTGACCACTAGTTCCTCTTGCCTTGTGTTTTGCTACAGGTGTCCAGGCCTCCCTTGGGCGGGTCTTGCAATTGGACCTGCTTCTGAGATCCTCTTCTGTTGCGCCCTCTTGCAATGCCCCATCCTCTGTCTAAAAAAGGGGGGTTACTGTGGTTGAGGAATTGGGGTGGGCCATGTTGGGATGGTGGGAACTGTCAAAAGGGCGGTGCTGGGCCTTGGTATATGGTTCCTGGAGCATCCACAGGTGGGCTCACTCTCCAACCTTCTGTCTTCCAAAAGGTTTTTTCAGGGTTCTCCAGGAAGGGCCTTTTTCTTCAAAACTGCAATCATAACTGCTCTATTGACTTCCATTGGGCAAGTTGCTGTGTTTCCACTCTGCACGCAGCCTCTGTGGGGTTCCAGGGTACTTACCTTAGAATGGCAAAAACACTACAGGCTTCTTTCGGCACCAACTCAAGAACAGAGAAAGTAAACAGGTAAAGCCCATTTTCCATAACATATACCACCAGCAGTGGAATATCAGAGTTAATTAATACCACCGGTAGAACACTGAAACATCAGTTAACAAAAAGTGACTTTTAGAGTGGAAAGACACTGCCTCAATGGATTAATGCATCCACATCAGAGACCTGATGACTACAGGTTTAATGTCTACAGGTCCCATTAGGCCTACACCCCCCCCCCCCACGTTGAGAAAAGAAGTATCATTGAGCTAACCCGCTCACACCCCACAAAAAAAATCTGTTACTCAGCCCCAAGAAACCCATAGAAGAGTGCGCTCGCCAAAAATACAGGTAATGCAGAAAAAAAGTATTCCTACATATTGCAGCAATACATGTCTTTTTAATACAAACGTCAATAAGGAACAATGTCTGCTCTGATTTCCGTTTTTAACAAAACAAAAGCTTAAGACTGCAAATATTAGCAGATTTTAATTTTGCAAACAGTATCTGGAAATACCAAAACAAAAAAAAACACAAAACCAAGAGGCCTTATTACAGCACAGTGAATCTCTGGAAACAAACTAATCAAGTGTTCTTTCTTTTCAAAGAATAATGAAAAGTTACCACTCACCCCAGGAAATACTTTCGGGTTTTATTAGAACATTGGAATGTTGGAAGCTCCATTGCTCTGGGCTTATAATGGCTGGTATAAGCCCGTAGCGCCAACATTCCAATGCTTCTTTGTGGCTGTGAACATAGGCTTCAGGGAGTGGATTTCAATCCCCTCGTGCTCCCTGAAGCCTTTGTTTATTTTGTTAGAACATTCGTCCCTCTAGTGGCAGAATGTGCTAATAGCCTTATAGCCCTTCGTAGCAGGGCTATACTGGATATTAAAGTCCCGCTCCCTTGTTAAAGTCCCTTGCCTTTGGCTAGGGTCTTTAACGCTGCAGCGGGCCTTTAATAGCCGATATAGGCCGCTACGGCGGGCTATAAGGCTATATTTATCACCCATAGTGCTTCGTGTAACAGCTTCATAGCACTGGCCCCGACTAAAAGGTACTCCTTTTACCTCTCTTGGAAGATAAAGGTTGAGTAGGAGTTATTGGGTTTAGTTTTCAATCCACCACCAACCACTTCACTCATTGCGCTGTTTTCCTAAATTAATCATATTCATTTGGTATTGTTTAACGGTTACAAGGAGTTGTGATGTTGCTAATTTGGCATTGTTTTGTTGTTTTTCCTGCCTTGATAAAGTTACTGTTATATATGTAACAATTTTAGCCACCTCTATTTTTCACACTATTTTTACAATAATGATATAATTGAAGAGGGTGGCTAATTTCTGCAAAGGAACACATACGTAAATCATAAGCAGAAGATTTTCATGGCAAAACAGCACTGTGAACTATTGTGTTGGTACCAGAGCTGCCGTCTTTGGAAATGGTGAACCAGGCTCATTGTTAACTCAGCATACTGTAATTATGGGCAAATCAGTTAATCTCCCTCTGTCTAAAAAAATAGAATGCAAACTTGTAGAAGGTATCCAGCTCCAAAGCATTTGGTTCATTGCTGTCATATTTTTATACCTGGTGCCAGCCTTTGTGTTGGGCAACTCACAGACATACCCCCAAAATAGCTTCTGGTCAGTTCTTCCTCTTTCCCTGGTCCTGCCTTCCTCTGACCTGCCGCCAAACTCTCAGGAGTTTCAAAAGGAATGGCAAGCATGGTGTCAGGTTCCTTTGTGTGTGCTGCGGGCAGGGCCCTTCGAAGTGCAATTAGCACAGGCCACAACTCTTCTGCCATCCTGTCAGAAAGGTCCCCTCGCCTCACACCTAGGCCTTTTTGTCCCAATTTGAGGAAAGAATACACCACCCGTTACAGGAACACCATTGGCAGTCATGTTGCCCAGGATACTGGCAGAGAGGCCCAGTTAGTTTGAGCAGAACAATGCCAACTTTCTAAATGTGTCATTTTGCAAAATTGTAACCTAAAATCCAACTTTACCATAAAAGTGGACTTTTAATGACCATTGTTTTGAGTTGAAACAGCATTTATCTATCTGTTCTCAAACTGTCATTATCACTTATTAAGTGTAATAAGGTAACCTAGGGTTAGTTTATGGGGACACAGCCTAACAGCTGTGAAAAACGTCTTTAAGAGTTTTTTACTGAATCTTTCAATGTCAGAACATTTAATACTGCAACCCACATGTCCTACGTTTTAAATTCCATGAACCCTGCTTTAAGGATGGTTATGGGCCACCTTAAGGGTGACCTATAAGTATTAAAAATGAAAGTTTAGGCCTGATAAAAGGATTTTTATGCCTGTATATATGGCTACTTTAAACTGCACTACAGACTACAGTGGTGGCCTGAAACGTAGTTTTCAGTGTCATTGAAGTGGTTGACACAATGGGGGCTGCAGCTTACTGGTAGCATTTCATTTACATGCACTGGGTACAGCCTGTACCATGTACTAGGGACTTATAAGTACATTAAATATGCCCATTTCACCATGTGTAAAGGAGACAGCACAAGCACTTACTAGGGGTTAACAAGAGGAAACTGCACAAATTCTGAATGACAACCTTTGGGACAACACAAAGGAGTTCAGAAAAAATGAGGGAGTGAAGGCTAAAAGAGTGATGGAAAACCATGTCAAGGATATCGTGTCTAGCAATCACCTTCCTCACAGACCACTTAAATCTTTGGTGCACAAGTCTTTCATATGAAAGAGTGACCCTGGAAATGCAAAGCATTAACGTCTTGCCATAAATATCTCCTTTCTGTTTGTCGCTGTACAGTTAGCAAGGTTGCAGAAGAAAGACAAACAATGGGCTTGATTCACAGAACTAACTTAAGACAAAATCCTAAACTTACTACCATTTAGGTATTCATAGAGGGCACATACTCATTTTGGTATTCACAGAAGGCACTTACTCATTGATGAGTAAGTGCCTTCTGTGAATACCAAAATGGTAGCAAGTTTAGGATTTTGTCTTAAGTTAGTTCTGTGAATCGGGCCCATAGTTTTGTTTTCCTTCTTTAAACATCTGCTTTAATTATGTTCCCTGGCTTTACCTTTCTTTCCCTTCAGCTGCTAGCTTTGATAGCAGGTATTATGAAGTCAGAACGTATCTGTAGTAAGTTAATATAGTTGAGTGTCTACATAATATCTTTATAATAGTCGACAGGGTTCTTCACAAGTTACTTATTATATATAAATGGAGTAATACATGATCACACTACTACCTTTCCCACAAAATACTTAAATCCTTGTTGCATAGGGCCCAATTAACAGTACTAACTTAAGACAAAATTGTAAACTTACTACCATTTTGGTATTCACAGAAGGCACTTACTCATTTTGGTATTCACAGAAGGCACTTACTCATTTCGGTGTTCACAGAAGGCATTTAGGAATCCTAAAGTTAGGAGTCCTAACTTTATTACTCCTAAACTGAGAAACATCCTTACTTTAAGACTTTAGGTATTCACAGTAGTCATTTAGGAGTCCTAAAGTTGGGGGTCCTAACTTTAGGTCTCCTAAATGCCTTCTGTGAATACCAAAAGTCTTGAAGTTAGGATTTTTCTCAGTTTATGAGTAGTATATTTGGGAGTCCTAACTTTAGAACTCCTAAATGCTCTCTGTGAATACCGAAAGTCTTAAAGTTAGGATTTTTCTCAGTTTAGAAGTAGTAAAGTTAGAACTCCTGACTTTAGGACTCTTAAAGGACGTCTGTGAATACCGAAATGAGTAAGTGCCTTCTGTGAATACCAAAATGAGTAAGTGCCTTCTGTGAATACCAAAATGTTAGTAAGTTTAGGATTTTGTCTTAAGTTAGTTCTGTGAATCGGGCCCAGTGCTCTTACATATGAAAGAGAGACCATATTTCCAAACATGAAGAATGAAAATAGAATATTGAGTGCAAAAGTATACACATGCAAAAAAAGATTAGAATCAGTTCAACACAAGTATTTTTTTTTAAAGTGCAGTAGCTTCCAATGTGTAGAAACATGCAGAAATATTCTGCCTTTTCTATAATTACCTACGTAATGCAAAAAAATATTTTGTCTTATATTTCTCCTTTCTGGTTGTCACTGTAAGCTAGAAAAACAGAGCAGGAGAAAGAAAAGCAATATTAACTATACTCTATGACCTCACCATCCTATCCAAGTGGCTGCTGTAACATCAACGTATGACTATAATAAGCTATTACTAAAAATGAACATACATGTGTCTGGTCAATCCACAGTAAAGATAAACAGTAAAAAAACTACGCCCATGTGAGCTTTGGAGATAAGATCACTGAGATCTAACACTAAGGGGCCTATCACGATGTCGGTCGAAAAGCCTCCGACCGCTGGTCAGAAGCTTTCTGGCCGACGCTGTCGGTTTGCTGTCCGACCGCCCGATTACGATGTTGTGGTTGGTCCAAGATGACTTCCAACCAACAATTTAATAAGCCCCTTATTCCTAAAATTCTGGGTCTTGTTTGCACAGATTCTAAGAAAACCTGCCATACACGGTTTCCTTTCAGGGACCTTTGAGAAGTTTAAAACCTGTGAATTGTGTTTTTTTCAAATTCTATCCTTACCTATAATGTCCAAAAAATGGCAAATATTTTGGGAACTCATTATTTATTTATATGTCGAAATTAATGAACATTGGAACTTGCTGGCAATTGCAAACGTCCTACCATGCAGCGTTTTCACACTCCTACCAATTAATTAATTAACTATTAATTATAATGAATTAATTGTAGACCTATTATATGAAGCAGGAAAGGACTAAAACTGTGGCAAGTGAAGACAATATTTACAGCATTTGGTGAACGGCTACTGCTAAGGCCAGTAGGTAAACTGGCATCCAGACAACGTCAAAACCTCTGGCGTTACTGATAACTGCAGACCAAAGCAGTGGCATAGCTAGACCTGCTGACACCAGCGGTGGCCTCTAAGTTTGCCACCCGGTGCAGCTAAGAGTGGGGGGTTTTGGCAGATGAAGGACTTGCTCTTGGGGGCAGGAGGATGGTGTCCCCAAAAAGAGTTTGACCGGGGCTGCCCGCCCCGCACTCTCCTAGCTATGCCACTGGACTCAAGGGAGTGCATGAAGGTATAAAATGCATGGATTCTACAACTTTTTCTAACCCAAGTAACCTTACCAACTCAGTCTCTGAGACCTGGGGAATCCAAGGATGTTTGCTTTCCAAAGATCGCACAACATTATTCCACTCACAAGTCAGTCTAACTGTAAAACACACTTTTGGCGCATTAATGACACAGCACAGGTCCAGAATAGGCAGCCCAAGGAGAATGTCTTCCCATCATACATTCCCAAACTTCTGTTGAAAACAATACCCACATGGTGGGTCTGTCGCATGAGACAGCAGAAAGACCAAACAAACACCATGGGGCATTCACATTGACACTTAGTTTTTTGCTTTTGGTATTATCATTTAATTTCATGAAGGTTGTTACATTCTAGTTGTTAGTAACTAGCCATTGAACCTATATTTCCTCAAACTCCCTCTGAATTCTGGACTTTTATCCCTTACCTCACAATCCAGGGTACAACTGCACTTTATTTCTTAATGTCTAATTATTTTTAATTTTGTTTATTTGTAGCAGCCCATCCCGACGTTGTCCAGGTATGAATTGCTGCCGGCCAGTAGTATATTGTTTTGTAGGATTTTGTTTTGATAGCATTTCTTATCTGTGACAGGCCTGTGAAACGCTCCGATTCACAGTGCACTGCTGATGCACTTAAGAATGCACGTTCAGTAGTGTGTGTACTCGAGTTTCCCTACTTTATTTTTCCTTGCAATATTATATAGCGCAAACTGGACAACATGGCATGAGCACAATTTACATTACAGAAGAACACATTCATTTGTGGTAGGCACCGGGAGACAAAGCGATTTGCCTGGAATCACAGAGTGTTGAGCTGATGCCGAGATTCGAACGTAGCTCCCCACAGGGCCGGCTCTAGGCTCATGGTGGCCCTGTGCAGGGAGCGTAGGTGGGGGCCCCGGAAGAGTGGGTCCGGACGGGCGGAGCTCAGGAAGGTGACACTAGTTAAGCCAAGTAATTAGATATTTTAGCATTATTCACTTTCTCATAATTTCCATTACATATGATTCTTAGATGACAGCTGAACCCGCGTTTTTGAACGGACGTACTGGCAGTGTAGCAATCCAGAAATCTGCATCCCGAGAACCTCTATTTCCCCATCCCCTGACGTTTCCGCATGCCGGGCACCGTCTCTCCGAGGTCTTGACAGGTTACATCCATCAAACCCTCCGTGTTTTTGATCGTTGTTTATTTAATATCATTCATTTTCATTAATGCTTTAGATTGAGGGTCCTTGTAATGTGGTATTTTTGCTACATATTTTTTCTCAAAATCCCTTGGGGCATACCATAAATCTTCCTTGACTTTGTCTTTCAGTCTGATCTAGATTTTACCAATGTTTCTGGTGCAAAGTGCATCAAAATGCAGTGTTTGATTCTAATTTGCCTCTAACAATCTTGGGAGAACCCCAAACCTTACTTTAAAACATTGATTAAATCATATTTCTTTTCACAAATTTCGCAGTTTAATTGTGCACCTAGAAAAGTATTTGCGATTGCCACAGATGTCCCTGGAATGCGACTGAGGGACAGCAGGACACAAAATCGTCTGCAACGTTGTTTAAGCTCCATCCAGTTTTGACCAAACACACTGGGCAATTGTGCGATTCCACAAAATAAGTAAAAAATAAGTAAAATACTAACATGACACTATCAAAAATAACAATACAATGCTTTACATATTATCTTTCTACATTGTTAACTGTTCTCAAAAATCCAGGCTGAGAATCACCCTTCCACCTCCTCCTGACCCCCCCTCCTTTTAATTTGAAGTTGCTGGCAGCTGTGCTCCCCAAAACCTACACCCCAGGCTCAGGCCATGTACAGAAGCTTGAGGCCTCGGTTTTCATGTGGCCTAACCTGGCTTCCTTAACCCTCTAATATTGCCATGCTAAAATGCACACTGGCTCTGTCAATGGTCTTCTGTCTAAAGGTTGAAGCCCCCACCACACTTCTCCAAGCCAGAACCCTCCCACATACAATCCAGAGTGCCTCGCATACCCCATGCCTAACTCCAGGATAATCTTTGACTCTGTTCTGCACGTTGCTAGATGTGCTTCCCAATGCCACGCAGGTCTCATCGTTACACTGCATACCTATGTTAAAACAAAGAACATCTGCCTTATTTATACACACCTTATCCAAAACGGGCTCATAATTCTTGGGGTTGGAGTTTACATGTGCATTTCTTGCTCAAGATAAAACTGCCTGCTATGGTGCAATTAAGATACTGGAAGCAATGCTGTAATAGACGTCATGTATTGTAAGTGACTACAAAGCAAATGGAGAGGAGGCGGGCGCTTGTGGAGCACAGTACACACAAGTGCATAGTCAGATGCACAAAATTGAATACACAAAATTGAATACACAATAACTGACTATTCATTTCCTCAAACCAGAAAATGCCACCCTCCAATGACTGACACCCATGCCTCATGCACAATCAACCACTACGTCTCATGCAGATTTAACCACCCATTTAACATCAGACTGCTTAATTAGTTGTATGCATGTAAATATTTCTGCAGGCTTCTCTATTTACCTTACAGAGGGGCTGGAGAAGGATTTCAAACTGTCCGCATAATATTATAAATCCAATACCGAAAACTAGATACACAGACTGACATAGTGGCCTCTAAAACTGCTAACCTGCATGCGCCAGGACATGGAGTTGGAAGAAGGGCTGCGTAGATTAACCTATATGATGCTTTAGATTTCGTTTTACAAATAGAGCTAACTCGAGCATTTCAGAAGTAGGGAGGCGGTACAGCAAGAACTGGACAGGCTCGAGAAGGAAGGGGTAATCAGGGCCATAGAAAGTGCAGAGTGGCTTTCCCCCTTGGTGGTGGCCCAAAAACCCAACGGCAAGGTCAGATTATGCGTGGACCTGAGAGAGTTGAACAAAAACATACTCGTTGACAAATTCCCCCTGCCACGCATAAACGAGATGTTGTCCAAGACCAAAAACATCAAATGGTTTTCGACAGTGGACCTGTCCTCGGCATACCATCAAGTAAAGCTACACCCTTCCTGCACACACCTCACCTCCTTCATCACGCCATTTGGCTGCTACGAATTCCTAAGGATGCCATTCGGCCTAGCTTCAGCAGCGGCAGTCTTTCAAAAGATGATGCATAAATTGTTGAGAGGAGTGGTCGACGTCCAATTCTTTCAGGATGACATTTTGGTAATGGGGAAGTCCATGCACGACCACAATGAGAAGCTCCACAAGGTGTTCAAGATCCTACAGGACAACGGTCTGACAGCGGAATGGTCAAAATGCAGATTGGGAGTGAAATCAGTCACTTACTTAGGCCACGAAATAAGTGAAGAAGGAATCAGACCCAAAGCCACCAACATGAAGGCCATTCAAGACGCACCCACCCCGAGCAAAAAGGAGGACGTTCGGTCATTCTTAGGAATGGCCGAATACTACAGCAAATTTGTGCCACAGTTTGCCTCCAAAACGCACCACCTACGACAGCTGCTCAAGGAGAGGAACGGATTCCAGTGGGGTCAAGCGGAACAAGGAGAGTTCGAAAATTTAAAGAAGGAAATGAGCACCACCATCCCGCTTAAAGGATTTGATCTCCAGGCAGAGACAATCCTCACGACAGATGCAAGTGACCGAGGACTGGGAGCAGTCCTAATGCAGCGCTCTGAAAATGGAGACTTGCACACCGTCAGCTTCGCATCCAGGTCTCTGGCCCCCAACGAAGAGAAGTTCAGTGTGGTGGAAAAAGAGATGCTGGCAGTGGTATGGGCCATGGAGAGATTCCGCCAGTACCTGTGGGGAGCGCGATTCTTAGTAAAAACGGATCACAAACCCTTAGTCCGTGTGTTGACATCAAGCGGCCATGCGCATGCCACACCTAGGATCGCAAAGATGACCCTGCGCCTATTAGACTTTCTCTAAGACGTGGAACACATTCAAACAAGGTGGCGGACTTCCTCAGCAGGGCAGCTGCCATGGAAGCGAGGAGTGACCATGAAGATCAAGAATGGGCAGGCTATGTGGTCGCCACGATCCAGGAGACAGAGAAGGCAATAAGTAGACAAGAGTGGGAGGAGGCGTACAAAGAGGATGAAGATCTGGAAGCTATCAAGGGGTATGTAGTCCACGGGTGGCCGGAAAAGAGGCACCTAAGAGAAGAACTCCGAAGATACTGGGAGGTCAGGGAGGAACTATCTCTGGCAGAAGACTCCATCTTCCTGTTGAGAGGAGATAAGGTGATACCACCCAAAGGAGTACTGGAACACCTGATGGGGTTACTACATGAAGGACACCAGGGCATCACCAAAACCAAAGCCCTTGCCAGACAGGCTTACTGGTGGCCGGTAGTCGACATGCAAATAGAAAGGCACGTGAGACAGTGCGAATCTTGTGCGAGGGCAGACAAATCTCAAAACCTGATCAGACCACCCCTTGGGAAGTTCCCCATACCGGATGGCCCGTGGGAAGTGCTGTCAGTAGACATCTTGGGACCGGTCCTAAACAAAACAGGGACTCAGAAATATGTGGTGGCGCTGGTGGACAAATTCTCCAAATGGCCTGAAATCGAAGTAAGGGAAACCATGGACACAGAGGCCGTGGTGAACTTCTTACAATCCACATTCCTGAGAGAGGGTATTCCCAAGATCATCGTTAGTGATAACGGTCCCCAGTTCACTTCGACAAGATGGACAACCTTCACCGAAAGGAATGGGATTGAAGTAAAGCACCCACCCATTTACCACCCTGCAGGGAATGGCCAAGTGGAGCGGTTTAACCGCGTGATCATGGGAACCATCCAAGCAGCCATCAACGATGGTTTGGATTGGGAGAAGGAACTGGAGAAGATGGTATGGGCATACAGGATCACCCCGGGCAGCACCGGGTACAGCCCGTTCAAAATTTTGCGAGGGAGAGAAGCGTTCACCAAGGACAATCAGGCGTGGAGGAAGTTGGTGATACAGAGTAGATGGTCTCCGGCAATAGTAAAAAGAAACCTAGAAAGAGCACAGGAGATCTATACTACTCACTTCAATAAGAACCACAAAGTAAAGGAGGCAGAGCTGGACAAAGGGGACTGGGTTAGAGTCAAACTGGCAGTCCATAAGAAGAAGGGTGAGAGCAAGTTTTCGCCGCCATTACAAGTCTTGGTACCGTATGACCGATCAGCCTTGCTAAGCGACGGAAAGGTATGGTCACAGGACAGGATGGCCAAGTGCAGTGGGATGATCAAAGAGGAACGTGATGTGGAAGATGGTCTAGAGAACGTCGGAAAAGACGGAGAAGAAGAAAGTAACAGAGGAAGGTACGTGGATGTGGAAGAAGGACAGCAGGAAGTAACCGAGGAGGAAAACGGAGCAGGAGAGCAAGAAGAGCAGAGGAGCGGAAGGAACGGAGAGATGGACAAGGACATGAAAGACAAGAGTGGTACGCAAACTAGTGAGAGCATGGAACAGGAGTGCAGAGAGGGAACGATGAAGGTGAGAACCAGAAGGGGAAGAGAAGTGAAGACACCAGCGAGATTCAAGGACTTTAACATGGACTGGAAGTAAGAACTTTTATTGTTGAGTTACGATGTGTAAAGGGGGGAGATATGTGGTGACGCACTTGCGTCAGCGCACTAGTGTTCCGCTAGGCGGAACAGGAAACACGTCACGCGTAGACGGAAGGCGGCCGTTGTAACCATTGGCGCCGACCGTTTCACCCGGAGCAGAAGTGTGTACCCGGCGCTCCGTCCTGAAATAAAGAATCACTAAATCAACAGTGAGCGTCACTCTTAATTTACAATTCTACACCACAGAGTAGCTGGTGTGTTGTAACCCGAGCAGTGGTTAATGCAGTGATGCCGCTAATGAGGTGTCCTTTTACTGGGCTCCAAATTTGAGAAGTGGCAGAGATTTTCACGTGCATGCTAGTAAACGGAAAGCTTGCTGGGAGCAATTCTTACCCACGAGCGCGGGCATTAACAATAAGGAAATTGTGGGGCTCGGCTACCCTGGGGTCTGTAAATACAGCACCTTCACCGCAAAACGTGATTGTAATATCGTGATGACTTAGTTTAGTTCACTTGTCTCACCTGTGACCTGCAGCTTCTGTAGCGGGAACAGACTGCTGCCAAATTATGGTCCACCACCCCCGCACATGTGCAGTTTACATCGAGCTTGACACAATATTGTCACAACCTGTGCCCCGCCCTGAAGACCACGCACTGACGCGCAGCTTGCAGTGCACCATGTGTAACTAATGGCTCATGTGAATCTTTGTTGTGATGCACATCGTGGGACATGTGCGCAGGAGCATAACTGTAAAACGAACTGGTCCCAAATCCAGTCAGTGAGCACGCTGTGCCTAGGGGCACCCCGGAGCTCCTGATACCCACCGCACTGCGGGGCTGCACTGTCTGCAGGGGCCTTTCTTACGTCCATGGAGACGTGCCAGAGTTTAAGAGCGAGAGAGGAAGGACAGAGCATGTACACGGAATACATTTAAATGTGCCTAAAACATTAAGTAAATTGACCTCGGTAAACTTTGCTGCTGAGAAGGCATATCTGTTACAGCAAATATGTCTGTTTTATTTTTCTGAAACGTTGTCTGTCAGTAAAACTTGACATTGAAGAAATTCCTACCCGAGACTGCTGGTGCTGCACACTTCACGACATGCTCCTTCTGCAAATAATAGTGGCGGACTGTCGGTGCGTGTGTGCTTCGTGATCATAAGGCGGGCTGGCATTGTGTCATTTTAAAAAGGTTACGCACGCACGCAGCCGCTGCGCCTGCCGCAGCCACACATGACCAAATCCAGCCAATCAGAGGCCCGGCCACCGGCAACACAAAATGGATTTATAATTGTCTCAGCTCTTCAAGGGAAACAACGTGAGAGTGCGAATCTTGTGCACGATCGATTTAATTAATTTTTGATGCACTGTCAGTTTGTTGATATGAGATGACAGTGGCAAGCTGGTCTAGACCCAGGCCTGATAAATAAGTGCCGGTGGTAAGCCCCGGAAAGCACCGGCACAAATCCTCGTCGTGGCGGCCCCTGGGGTTTGGCGGCCCTGTGCAGGTGCACAGTTTGCACATGCCTAGGGCCGGCCCTGCTCCCCAGCTATAAAGTTTGCAATTCTAGAACTTGTTGCGGGAGGTGTGTCTAAAAGTGTATGTCGGTGCTGGCCATCAATGAGAGAGACCTGTGCATTTTTCAAATCGGTGGTGAAAAAATATGAGTATGTTGCTGAAGATGTGGGCCGCCGTGCCACCAATGTACTTACCGGGGGAGGGTAAACACACATTATTCCGCAACTTTCTTTCCGCATACTTTCATTACGAAAGTACCATGACTCCGCAATGCCATTATAACGCATGGCATTACATTTTATATGCTTTTACCACGCATACATTTACAATGAAGTTCGTTGTAAATGCATGAATGGTAAAAGCATGTTTTTTTTAAATGTTTGGATAAGGTATGTATGGGTATGGGGGTATATGTTTTGGGGTGTTTGGGCATTTTAAGGGTTCAGATATAGTTTTGGGTTTTGGGGTAAAGGGGTATTTTAAGGGTTTAGGGCTAGGTTTGGGTTTTGGGGTACAGGGGTATTTTTAGGGTTCAGGGATAGGTTTGGGTTTTGGGGTACAGGGGTATTTTAGGGTTCAGGGGTAGGTTTAAGTTTTGGGTTACAGGGTTATTTTCATGGTTCAGGGCTAGGTTTGAGTTTTGGGGTACAGGGGTATTTTTAGGGTTATGGGGTAGGTTTTGGTTTTGGGGTACACAGGTATTTTAAGGGTTCACGGTTAGGCTTGGGTTTTGGGGTACAGGGGTATTTTAGGGTTCAGGGGTAGGTTTGGGTTTTGGGGTACAGGAGTATTTTTAGGGTTCAGGGGTAGGTTTGGGGTTTGAGATACAGGGGTATTTATAGGGTTCAGGGCTAGGTTTGGGTTTTGGGGTACAGGGGTATTTTTAGGGTTTAGGGATAGGTTTGGGTCTTGGGGTACAGGGTATATTTATAGGGTTAAGATGGGTTAGTGTTTAAGGGTGTTGGGGTGTTTTAAGGAGTAAGGGTGGGTTACGAATATGGGGTGCAGGGGTATTTAAAGGGAGCAGGGTGGACACCCAGAGCTGGAATGTACAGAACCGTGGAAGAAAAAAACAATGAAATATTGGGCACAACGATCGCCTTTTTTTCCATAATCCTGCACACGCCCCCAGCACACGCCCACAGCACACGATATGAGACATGGCATGAAGGGCGGAACGTATCACACGCCCCCAGCATTTGTCACGCCCCCAGCACACGCCCACAGCACAACGCAGACACGCCTTCAAGGGACTACTTTGCTGGCACGGTTCTTTTACCTTTTAAATGTATATGGTGGGGGTCTGCATATCCTATGTCCTTCTGCTGCAACTGCCCTTTCCAACGCTGTATTGGGTGTTGTGATTGGTGCTGTGGTTCCTGAGATTACCCGCCTTAAAGGTTTGGGCTCTCTCTTTATTATATTAGTATGGATTCCCAAGTGCTTCATGGCTGGTATGCAATAAATATATATAGTACATGACAATTTAGTTGTTGGTTCTCAGCGTTGCGTTTTTTGGACAAACCATTGTGCGGGGGTGCAATTAGACACTACTAAGCTTAAATTATGCGTAAGGGTCTAGCTCTACAATTGGGCCCAGAACTGATCACCATGTAGCACTTGATCCTAAAAGTAGCCAGACAGAGCATTCTAAGACTAACTCAGGGTAGTGGTGTGTGTTGCAGAAAGAGAACTCTGTCAAGCAGGAAACCGTAATTAATGCTTCATTATCCACCCAGTGCTTTTACTTGTAAATTAAATGCATACTTGATCATCACTGACAGCTACATATTAATGATAGAAAATAGGACCAATACGGTATGAAGCTTCCGCCAAATTCTTACATGTAGAGATGTCATGATCAAAGCATCAGTGTGGGGTAGGATAAATCATCCTTCAGGGACCTATAGGGTATCCACTCCCATTTCTATGGCTTTGAAAAACACCAGTGCAGCTGTTTCCAGGTCGTAGCGCAGCTGCCTCGTTGTCTGTTACTGGATGTAATACTCAAAACATTATAGTCTTTTCAGTGTTCAGTGGATTGATCCAGTCAGATGACTTCTACATTCTCAGGAGTTTGTGAAGAGAAAAATGTGGGAAACTTGATTCTATATTATTTATGAAGAAACACTTTCAATGCAAATGTAAGCATTGAGCACACGTCTCCATTTTCCCGTTTACATTCACTATTTATTGATCAATTTCTTTGAAAAAACCTTCATGATTTCGAGTGTGGGTTTAACATCCATTTCCCCATAAACAGCAAGCTAGTAGAAACTACAAAACTTGGAAATAATGACCATTACATACAAAAATGCTAAAACTATGGTAAAAAAACAAAATGTTCTTGCCAAGACCTTCTTCCATCTTAGAAAAAAACAAAATGTTGTCATATTTTCTCAGTAAATCACAATTCGCAGCCCCAGCTAGCGGCCTGATTGCAAGTGGGGAGAAGGGGGTAGGGGGGTCAAAAGTCCAGGCTGCATGATAGCTGACACCAAGAGAGGCTCAGTCCAGGAGGAAAGACCTGCAAAATCTTTCCATATAGGCACATGAAAATACAGAAATATATAATGCTCCTTTTGAAATGGCTCATCGACTGTTACAGCAGAGCTGAGATCCGATGTGATTGAGGCTATCTGCGGCACACGCAGTGTGCCCACTTAGGAGTGCGGCCACCCTAGTGCTACATTAGGTACAACAACATGTCTAGTGGTTGGGACCCTCCGGGAGTCCCCTAAGTCCAGCGTGGGCCTCTCGTTACGTCAGGCGATTCAGAGGTTGGGTGCAAGCTACTTATACCTGCCCCACCCATTTGGCATTCTTTTTGTGCCTTCTAGTCAAGCCGTCTCCCTTCCTACCATATACCTGGCTTGTTGGCTGGGGTGCATAGCTAGGGTAGGAACATGTTAACGTGTTAATTTGTGTTGTAGGCGGAGTTACAAAGTGATCCACAGGCTGAATGGTATATAGGGGTACCCTCTTCAGGAGCACAATAGGGAAGCAGAAGCCAAACAACCCCAGAAGTCTTTACTGCAGGACCCCGAAGGAAAGTGACAGCACCCTGCTAGTCCTTTGGGCAGTTGTAAGCCTGAGTAACCGGGGGCTTGCCTGGACACGCTCTGCCCTTAAAAAGGTATGAGTAAAGGGGTGGACAGGTGGTCCACGGTATTTAAGGTGTATAATACCTAGAAAATGGTAGCACTGATTGGGTTGGCCATGGTACACTTGGCTCATCAGGCGGGCAGGGCAGGTTAGGTTAGTCACCGCTGCCTGCCCTTGAATCGCCTGTAAGATAACCCACCACGTTGGCATATTTCTGGTATGAAATAAAACCTGCAGCAAAATGTTTCCCAACAAACATGTCTTGTGTCTTTATTTATTGATGTGCATGCTATGTTCTTCATATTGGGTGAGTTGCCTATATTGGCACTATGATGCAACCGCTGCTCTGCAGAGGAGGAGGAATCTGCCCCAGGTCCACTCAAGCCTGTCTGACAAGACAGAGCTGCCCGCAGGGCTTCGGAGGATCACTGTGGAATGGCTTGAGGATCTTCGATGCATGGTGATCTGGAGGCAGTGGGGCCTGCAGGGGGCTCTAGCTGGTGCTGCTGGTGAAGTTTCAGAGCAGGAGGCTGAAGTAGGAGGGCACTCAGCACCCATGTAGGAAGGCCGCTTGAGAGGAAAGGTGGCTACGGACCAGTGAACAAACCACAAGAAGTTTATTCCTTGGATGAGCAGAGAAATGTACCCCTGAGCGAGATAACAAACTGTAGTTGAGCACAGAGGGAGAGAACATGAAGCACCACCTCAACTGTTGCAAGGCAGAGTGCGCCCATATGCTGCCACCTCCCAAGTCCCACCCCACTATGATGTACCGGCTGGGGGTCTCTCCTGGCTACATCGCAGGTACAAGCACACTCTGAAGAATAAATTAAGGCATTAAACAAATGAAGGAGTAACCAAGAGGGTACTAAATACCTGTACAGTTATTACGGTATTGAGGTGCAAGCCCTGTGACCCAATCTTGGACAATCCTTTGTCCTTAGAAGACCCCCTCACTCACCAACCTAGTTGGTGACACGCTTCATCATCGGGGTCCCACCCGGATATCCGAATGCCATCCAGGTGTGCTGCGACACCTTATTACAGTGGAGCTGGTTATTTTTTTGTTTATATGTGATATGAATAGAAAAGTGTGGTTAAAAGTTGTCTCAACACTACCCACTCGAAGACTTTATTCTGGAGTGGTTGGACAACCAGTAAAAATATATATACAATTATATTTACATGTGGCACCTTTGCCTGGTTAGGTAGGCTGTGGTGTCAAAAAATAGACATAAAGTGCGTTAAAAGGATAGGTCTACATGTTTCAACCTTCGTGTGATTGTAGAGGTTTTCATCAGGACCAGTGTAACCTAGGCTGGGTGGTCTACACACGCTAAGGTGTATCCTGCCCTAGCCTAGTGGTGTAAGAGAAATCACAAACAGGTGATTTCTAAAAGGTGTTCTTCTCCGTGTAGTTTCGGATAAAAACCTGTGAAAAAAACGGGGAGACAGGGTGCGGTGAGGGCGTAGTAATCCAGTGCAAACATACAGAGAATTGTGCTTTGTGCACAGTGTGGGGATGTGTCCGTTTTTGGACTGGATCAATCGTGACTGGAGCAGGCTTACGTGCTGTTTGTGGAAAAAACAAACGTTTACTGCCATCAGGCTGTTATGCCACATTCAGACTTGTGTTGAACCGTGACTTGCCGAAATACGATTGCCGCTGTACCCGTGAGTGCCAGAAACATGAGTGGGTACGGCTCATGAGGAATAAACATTTTCTGTGTCTAAGCCCCAGTATCGGAGCGTGCCGTGATTGAACAATAAATAAAGTAATGCGGCGCAAAAAAGATCTTAAGTGCTGTATATTTCAGATCTAGTTAAAAACACACACACCACTAGCATACAGGCAGCACAAGCAGTCATACATATGCGAACAGATAGACAAAACATTCTTACTCAAAGCACGCTGATTCAGGGCTTCATGAGCTCCCCCGACCCTGCTTTACCGTGCAACCACCAAATAAAACGGAAAGTGGTAAGGATGTGAGAGGGTCTGTACGGTTCCGTGGCCTAGCAGCAATTCGGTCGGGAGCTCCGTGGGAGTGAGGTACGGGCTCTAACGCGAAGCTTAAGTGTACTTCCGTGTTTGCCGGGAGTGGGCGGGGCGTAGTCACGTGAGGCCCATTTGCTGGGGTAACTAATGCTCGAGTTAGACGCTAGGCTTGCGCAGCCTCAGACGGTCGCGCTGCCCTGGTAGCGTTGTGAGCATGGGATTGAATGAGTTTAATCAGTTTGGGACAAAAGGAGATGCTTGTCAGCCTGGTGGTGGACCAGAGGCGATCCATAGTAATGGAGTTATCAGAAAAGGAAAGAGGGATCACTAAGTGATCCTACGGGAGACGGAATCTTGTAATGGGTCAGTGTTTATGAACTTCAATAATCACAGGATAGTGAGTTTAACTGGCGAGCACTGTGTTCCGGGGGATATTGTCGTTGAGACCTGTACTCTGGGTGGACAGTCTATAAATCCAACGTTGCTCTTTTTCATAGAGTCGTTGAGAAAGTCTGTCGCCCGGGGTTAGCTGTTCTATGACAGTCCATGTCATATCATTCGGCGTGTGGTTTTTGGAAAGGTAGTGCTCAGTCAGTTTAGTCATAGATTTCTTGCACCGAAGAGTGCTTCTATGTTCGCCAATTTTTTGCTTAACCCTCCTGCTGGTGATGCCTACGTAGCGAAGTTTGCAGGGACAGGTGATAAGGTACACTACGTAAGTGCTGTTACAGTTGGTGTGGGACCTGATGGTCCGAGATTTTCCTGGTTCCAGCGAAAGAGTTTTCGTGTTCTCTGTCAGGTGGCACACGCTGCAATTGCCACATTTATAGTGCCCAGTGACGTTGGGGAGGCCCCATGCATTGAGGACTGTAGGTGATGGTGTTCCAAGGTTTTTAGATCTAGTGTTTACGACCGCGTCTCTTATGCTTTAATGGGTTCTTGTGTGTAAACGTCCATTTTCCTTGTTTATGACCAGGTCCAGAAAGACCATGGTTGTGGGGTCTTTTGTGTAGGTGAACCTCAAGTTGTTGTCCCTGGAGTTGAACCAATCAAAGAAAGAAAACAAGGAAAATGGACGTTTATACACAAGAACCCATTACAAACCTACAGCAAAGAACAACTTGCTTAGGTTTTATAGCTTTCACCCTAGACCACTGAGAGAAAATCTGCCATACGGGCAATTCCTTAGAATACGCAGGAACTGCAGTAACCTGAACAACTACCGAGATCAAGCAAGAGACCTTACTTCTAAATTAGAGTCTAGAGGTTACCCAACAAAGATTCTAAACAAATGTCAGAAAAGAGCCAGAAACCAGCAACGTGAGACACTAATGGAAGATGTCACAAAGACCAACAATGAAATTCCATTGACCTGTGTGACTACCTATAGCCCGGCATCAAATAGTGTGACCAAAGCCATCCAAAAGCATTGGAAAATACTGAATACTGGCAATCTGAAATGGGAGGAACCCCTTTTCTCCTTCAAACGGGCCAGGAGGATAAGAGACGGGGTCGTAAACATTAGACCTAAAAACCGCTACATCACATTTGGCGATGCAGAGTGGGCAACGAAATTCATTTTTTTTTCCGATACTTACCTCTAATGGTCCTTATCCCATATTTTACATCTCCCAACCCTGACCCTCCCCTGCCTGACGTCACTGCCCCAGTATAATGCCCGGCACGGGCCGTGCCTGGCAGGGTGGTCTATTGAGGCAGTGCATGCCAAAGTTGTATATTGTGATTGTTTAGGTAATGTTTCATGGTCGTGGGGCGGACGCTGGCTTGGTGGTTTTCAGCAACGTTATTCCATTGCAGTAGAGGCTCGCAGCTGGTGGATGCTCCCAGTCATGGGTGTATCTATTTCTGGAAATAAACAAGATTTTCACTACGTGCTGTACCCTACCTCGTTACTACATATTCGGTGAGGAGCGGTTAGTTTTACACCCACTGAATATTTTCCAGTTTGCATGCTTTTTATAGTGAAGAGCGTTTTTGGCTCTTCATTGGAGCATTGTGCACCTTTCTGCTATATGGAGCATTCGTTGTAGTTACTCATCATACCCATCCCACTTAGGGCAACACACTAACGTATACAAAAGTGATGGATGAAATGCTTGATTAATTTCAGCCTATGGTAATTACTTGGGCCGCATCCCAGTCCATCATTATTTTGCACACCATGTTTGGGTTTGAACTCAGGTGGCATGGTGTGCATGCTGAGCCCCAATGCAGAATAGGACTATGCCATTTTTTGAAAGGAAAACTTTGCCCTCATGAGATGCCACTGCCATTATAGCCGCCACCTTGTAACTGAAGGCTGGATACTTAAAGAAGGCTGGTACTGCGGTCTCTCTGTAGCTTGCAAGATTTCTCACTGAAATCTTTCCAAGTCTCAAATCAGATTAGTACTTACAGCGATAGGAGGCGGACTGCGCATTCCACGGCCGGCGTCTTTTGGAATTATGTCAGCTTGCTTTTGGCAAACACGACCATTTTTCACCTATCAGAGTGAAATTCTACCTGGTTATGTACAGTTGCTACTGCTTTTATCTCCTCAATTTTTGATAAGTTATGTGCCTATAAATGGAGTATGTTATAACGTTGCTAAGAAGCTGATGCTCTTTTATTCAATATATGCAAATACTGCCCTGATGAAGCCCTATTCAGGGTGAAACGCGTTGGCTGCATGTGTTTGTCTCGCACCTCAATATTTTGACAATAAAAAGAAGCAAAGAGAGACACCGAAGACTTCTGATCTTATTCAGTGGCATTATAAGTGTATCAAAAAATCTTCCCTTTTGGGTTGCCTCTCCGTACTTTGTTTTCTTTCTTTTTTTTGTTTGTGGAGGTGGGGACATCTGCACAGGAGAACAAGCTGGAATTAATTCGACTCGGCGATGCGGCGAGCGCAAAGTAAGTTGTTTTATTTATTTTTTTATTTTACTTTCCCTATCCCATTGCCTATCCACTTCCCTCCTACCAGCCGGCCCCACCCCTGTCTCACTGCTATTACCTGTGCCTGCCGCGCCTGAGTGACTATTGAAATTACTAGTGTCATTCCACATCTAACATTAGAATTTAGTTTGAAGCAGGCCCCTGACCCACAAACAGAAAATGAGTCAGAAGTCTAATAAAACCAAGCTGAGTCTTTTAGTAACCAGGCAGGAGATTTAGAAGAATTGTGATCGGGGTCTTTGCAAGGGTGCAAAGTTTTACTTTAAGCTCAGACATGACTGTCATCCAGAATTTAACACTGTTGTGCCTACAGGAAGGTAAGCATTCTCAATTGTGAATATTATGCTCAGTTCAGATGGTTCATCCCTGCCCATTCAGATAAGCTTGTCAATCAAATTGGTTGATTGTGCAGCCCCTATTAGGAATTTCATGCCTTATTACAGACCTAAGAGAGCTGTCCAGCAGCTGCAGACTAATTAGCCAATAGTGGCTCAGGCAAGTTAATATCACTTTTTTCAACTAGTTAGAAACAATCCGACTTTAACGATGAATGGGATTTTTAAAAATAGTTAGGGAAAGTTCTTCAACTTTTTCTGCAGCTGTTTCCTATAGATAATACAGAAATGGGAATTTCATCTGTTTTACCAGTATTTCCTTTGGGACCTGCTAAATCCAATTCTGTGAGAAAAAAAAATGGAGATGTCATTACTGTAGCTACAGGATAACTTTAATTTAAGTATGTACCACTTCTAGACACTATGCACCCTACCTTATGGGCATAAGGACATTTTAGTGTTGCGATATTTTGCACTTAAAAGCTGTTTTTCAGGCTGGACCTCAGTGGAGGCAGGTGTCGTGTTTGCAGGGTCACAAAGTAAATGACACAATATATTGCTTCAGTGCACACGAAGGATTTAATTTTACATGCCATCTGTGTAGGTTCAATGCATATCCAATGGGGCTGATTCACAGAACTAATCTGAGATAAAATCCTAAACTTATTTTTGGTATTCATAAAAGACATTTAGTAGTAGTAAAGTTAGGATTCTGTCTTAAGTTAGAATTTTGTCTTAAGTTAGGATGTTGTCTTAAATTAGGGTTTTGTCTTAAGACCAAAACGTAAGACAAACTTAAGTTTAACCTAAGAGAAAATCCTAACTTAAGACAAAATCTTAACTTAAGACAAAATCCTAACGTTACTACTACTAAATGCTGTCCCTGAATACCAAAAGTAGTAAGTTTACGATTTTGTCTCAGAATAGTTCTGTGAATCAGCCCCAATGTTCTTATAGTAAAATAAAATATACCAAATGGGGATTTAAACCAATCTCGACTTTATGTTAAGGGTTAGACTGCATACACCAGGTAATGAATACCAGAGTGCCAGTGTTAGAGTTCAGAATTACCAGCAAGTGAGTCTAAAACAAAAATGAAAAACTGGGGGCGACAACCAGAAAGAGGTCACTTTGCAGCTATATTCAGCACATTTTACCTCCAACAGATCTTCATGCGACAATATTCACACATATTCACTTCTATAACAAAACACTGTGCCTCAGCACTCCTGATGTTCTTTTTTAAGTCTTAGCCAGTGAGCATAAAATCCTCAAAGAAAGTCCTAAACGTGCTCACAAACACATGTCAATTCTAGTAAATCATACAAGAAATGTCTTTTTTGATCATTACTAAAACGTTTTAATTATCCGAAATCAATGCTTCACTTGGCAATCAGAGATCATATTTGAATGATGATATATATCAGTCCAGGGAAGTAACACAAACAATATTTCAACAGATGGAATTAATGTTCCTGATGTTTCCTCTGTGTCAAATAGATGATGGCAGCCGACACGTGTTTCGTTATTTACTGTAACTTCTTCAAGGATGCAAACAATTTCAAAATATGCATAAATATCACAGCCAATAAACATCATGTCTCCTTAATAGCTCCAGAGACAAGGAAGCATTATCGTGCAAAGTAAAAAGGAAAGGAAAAAGAGTGAAGCATTACAAGACTGCCACACACCAGCCCTCGTCACCAGCCATCTGGACTACGGCAACTCCCTCTACGCCGGAACCACCGCCAAACTCCAGAAGAGACTCCAGCGGATCCAGAACGCCTCAGCACGACTCATCCTGGACATCCCCTGTCGCAGCCACATATCTGGACACCTGAGACACCTGCACTGGCTCCCGGTCAACAAGAGAATCACCTTCCGACTCCTCACCCACGCACACAAAGCCCTACACAACCAAGGCCCAGGATACCTCAACAGCCGCCTCAACTTCTACGCTCCCAAACGCCAGCTTCGATCGACCGGACACGCCCTCGCACGTCCCCCGCATCCGAAGAGCCACCACAGGGGGACGGTCCTTCTCCTACCTCGCCGCCAAGACATGGAACTCCCTCCCAACCCACCTCTGCCTGACCCAGGACCGCCTCGCCTTCAGGAAGCAACTCAAGACCTGGCTGTTCGAGCAGTAGCGGACCCCCCTCCCCCAGCGCCTTGAGAACCTCTGGGTGAGTAGTACTCTATATAAATGCTTTGATTGATTGATTGATTGAGCATGCACAAGCAAAAGGAAGGCCAAAAATAAAAATAGCAACCCAATATGTGCGTAAAAAAGAGGAGCACCATCTAGCAAAGTGGTTTCCAAAGAATTATTAAACCCATTCCGTGAAGACTTCCAGTTAAATAAAGATGTCTATCTTGAGTTCTGAGGTTCTGATACCTCTGTCTGTGACACTTCGTATCCAGGAGCACCGCCGGGACCCCTCACTCTGAGGTCGTCGCTGCGCAGACGAACGCGACTTCGCCCTCTCCCCGTTATCCACCTCACCGTACCTATGGCCCATCCCCCACCCTTTGACTGGGTTGGAAGTATCACCGGTCCTCTGATTTTCGATCCATGCCATATGCAGCCCTGGTGAGTCACAGGTATCGCCCTGTTTGACGAAACACGTGTCGGCTGGCGTTGTAAAATCTGAAGAAAAGATCTACATAAAACAACGTGTTTTTACCATACCACCGGTATAAAACCTACTTTGTTTAGACTCATTGCCTATCTAAACTGTTGATTATACGTGTGCCCAGTAACTGCTATACATTCACAAAACACCATCTCGAACAAACAACTGGTCTCAGGTATTTTCACCATTATTATATTCTCAGACCAACACCTTTCAAAGCCCTTTATCAGGTAGTACCAGTATCCACATATCACTCTTTATTAAAGCTTGATCTGGTGGCTTAGTGGACTAATGTGTCCACTTTAAGGGCTTGTGTTTGAGCTCATGGTCACATGTTCAAATCCCAAGGCTTTGCCAGTACAGGTAAGAGCAGAGGGGCCTTGGGAAGCCGACATACGACAGGATAGGGAAAATAAAAGAAATAGAACCATGTACTTTGTGTTCGCTGATACAGGGAGAGCAAGATAAGTGGTTTTATTTATTTCTTTTATTTCTCTATCACGTTGTATGCTGACTTCCCCCTCGCCTGCCCCACCTGTACCAGCCTCACCTGCACAACCCAGAGGGTCCACTCAGCCTTTAATCCTTCTGAGGTCGATAATATGAGTACCGTTGGGTAACAATAAAAAGCTGTTATTCAGCACCAAGATGCCCATTGGTGAACAAGAGCTTTACAAATACACATGTTATGTTAATCTATATAATATTTGAAACACCGCCCTTTCCCATATCCCTTTGTCAGCTTGTTTCCTCATTCGCAGACCGACACTATCCCCCAAATGTTTTTTTCAAATGTTTTCACCATTCACATCTCCTGCATGCCTCACGGGCACTTATCAGGGGCTTTCACAATTCACACATCTTCAACTCCGAAAATCCTTTATAATTTTGAGCCCACATTCACGCATCACAGTTACTGAAAGTCATTTACCACTGACCCAGCATCACCTCAAGCAAAGCATTGTACCTTTGTGCGGCTCTCAAAGAAGTAGCTGATACCGAAAACTTTTCTTGGAAATAGAAGAGGTGAAAAGCGAAATAAACTTGCCACTGCAGACAGCAAAATAAATAACGTAAAAAAACAGCAACTGTGATCACACTCACAACCCACTGTCAACATTATAGAAAGGTTTTTCACCCTCAGTTGTTCCAAACAAAAGTTGAGAAGTGTGCACCAAATGCAGCCATCAGTCTTTAAAAGTAGTGTAGACGGCCAGTGGACGTTTGGTAGTGTCTATTTTCCAGCCTCATGCTTTCTAAAACACAGCTACTGTGCCACTGTGGTGAGTAGCAGAACGCAGTAATATCTGTGATTGTTGAACGACTCTGAGGTGTAGCTTTTTTGTGCATTTTTGATGTATTAGTAACATGGTGTAATTTGAAGACACCGCCTTTATTGCTGCTGCTTTCTCCATAAAATGGAAGGTAGTGCATAAAATGTTGTTGAACGCCTTTTGGCATCTTGCAAGTATTTTCAATTAAACAGCTTTGTAATCTTATCCAGCCCTGGATCTGACTAGCTCACTTATTTGTAGTTCAGTGTGCCAAACACACCCCATTGGCAGCCAGCCTCGACTTTGACTATGCATTGTCTGAGACGGTTATCGACAAAAAATCAGGATCAAAGTTAAACATCGTATTTTGGGAAACAAGTTTCCCGACCAGCCTGAAGGTAAACTAGACGGTCGCAGTTGGAATAACATGAAAGGTGGCGGTATTATTACGATCTGTCAACTTTAATTTACCGAACAGACGCTCATTGATGCCTGAAACAATATGGGTCTTATTGACTAAAAGGGCTTTAACAGTTTGAGAGCACATTTAAAATCCTAAAAAACACAAGTCCTTTGAGTATAGGTAGGCACATGGGAGCAAGCATCAGAAAATTGGATACAGAACAACTTGAAAACAACACTTACTCTAAAAAATGTGTGAATGTTGCTATCAATAATTATGCATAAATGTGATTATAGACCGTATATAGATATGGTGAAAGACTAAAATACTATTAAAATTTGGATTCCAATATTTACTAAAAAGGAAAATAACACCATGAAACTGATTTTCGGTTTCACAAACAATGATCCTGCCTGCAGTACCTCTTAAAAAACATATTACCTCTCATACCATCACTGACTGAAAACTAGAGAAGGACGATTAAACAAGGATCGTTTTTCTTTTTTTTAAATCAATCAATGCACTTTTGCAATTTTCTTTTGCCACAAATCATTTCTTTAGCAGGCTTAAGTACAGACTGATCTAAAATAGTTCTTGGTGTGCAGACTTCTTTCAGATTCACGAGAACTATTCCCTTTCTCTGAGCTTCTATAACCTGACCTACTCCAGCTGGCTTTTGTTTTTTATGAACGTAGGCAACACTGCAATAAGGAAGCCCATAAAAAGGAATGTAACTATCTGCCAAGAGGATTTACTCTCCAAGCACAAATGAAAATCTCAGCTTTCAGTCACTTAATCTAGCCCCAGCTATAGAAGAAGACTTTCGGTGCATTTTACAATAAACCAAAAACACGTAATCCTTTGCTGTTGACTGATGTTCGAAGAAGCGAAAGACAAAAACACAGCAACCTGATATACACCATTAGCAGTGGAATTTAGATTAAGGTGAAAAAAAACATATTAAGAATAGACTTAAAATTTGGAGAAAGAAGGAGAAAAAACTTTTATTTGGGTTAAAAGTAATTTATATTGCAAAGTCCCCAGTATCTCTAATACTTTCTGTAACTCTAAAGTTCTTGTCTATGTTTAAGATTGTTGAACTACTTTTTAATGGCATTAAAATAAGATGGCAGAACATAGGACATGGCTGGCAAAGCATAAACAACAGGCTTAGTATATTAAATACTATTTTCTTTTAACTTAAACGTGTTCAAGGTATACAATTGTATATACATGTTTGTGCTTGATATATTTTTTACAACTTTTACACTAACAAAATGTATAGACCTGTGTGAACACAGCTAATAAATATTTATCGTAATAACATAATAGAAAGCATGTGTACATTAGCATATATGCAGGAAGCATAGCATTTTCTCACAGATTGCTAACACGTTCAACTCTTAAAAATTCAACAAAAATGTTGATAATTTCTGAATGTTTAAATATTAAAAAATAGACTCTGTAGATCAGTACACGATGCACTGTTTTTCTTTCTTTATTCACGGGCCATACACTCAGGAAGAAGTGGTGCCTTGGTCCTTAGGACCTTGTTGGAAATACCTGTTGGCCAGTGGCAAATGGACATAATTCTGACATAACGTTTTATTTTTGAATATAGTTGACAATATGTTCTCAGCAGAGGAAACGTATTCAAATTAGTATGGGTGAAGTGAAACATGACTACAACTCTCAGAATGCACCGATTTCCAAATTAAAACACAATGCTGAGAAATCAGCATCACAGTAATATAGAATTTAGCAGACTTACTAAACCGGGTTACACTACAATATTCTTCATAGCAGTTCTCTGTTTTGTGCAAAAATCACATCTGCTATAAGTTGGGAAAGAATAGTGAATGTGCAACTGGTCAATTAGAATTTCCATCCACGCTAGCACACCCTGTTGTATTTGGCTTGCAGGTAAGTACACACGTTTAGATGAGAAGGAGCATCATATTCGCTGAATACTTAACATTTTAAGAGACATACTGAATATGTATTTCATCATAGTCTGTTTCTGAGTCCCCTACACCTTTAAATATTCGTTTTTGAGCCGGCTGAGCCTGGTCCCGTGGCTCCGGATGGTCATGGACAGGAGGTCGTATTTGTCTCGCAGGCCGACGGAAATGTCTAGGGTTTCCTTCAGGAGAGCCCGGGTGTGGATCATCATGTCCACAAAGTCGTGGTTGAGGCTCCGCTCCTGCCTGCTCTCGGTGTCCTGGTTCTGCTTGAACTTCACCTCCAGCTCCGTCAGAGACTTGTCCGAGCTGGAGAAGGCCTCCGTGATCTGGCCGGACTCCCGCCGCAGGTACATCCCGTAGCTCTGCTCCCCGTCCAGGTCGTAGGAGATGCTCTTACCGAGGCTCTGCAGGACCCTCTCGGCGTCGTCCACTTGCCTCTTGATGATGGTGAACTCGTCCTTCAGGGAGAGCCCCTGGACCTCCCCCGCGGGGCACTTCCGGTTGTCCGAAACTTTGAAGAGCATCTGGCACTTCTCCGGGTCATCATTCTCCTCGTAATTCCCATCCGGGACGAAGTAGTGATGGAAGCTACCATTAGACATCTCCGGCAGGAGGGGACCAGTGTAATATCCATGGCACAGGTGGCACAGCACTCCAGCCCATAGCACAACCACCCCTACCATCACTGGGATCTGGGGCTCCGGGCGCGTAAACGTAGTCCTCGAGGCTGTCAGACGTCTTAACGTTCCCTCACAACCCAGACGTCAAACTATGTCCACGCGCAGCAACGTATTTCCCGTGAAACCAAATGCGTCTTTAAAATCCAAGCATATCTCTTTACGAATTGCTTATGAGCTCGGGATATAAAAAGCTGCACCCTCCTACTGCATCCAGCGCCAAAGAGCGCGCACTGGCTCTAGAAAGGGCACCAGCCAGGCTAGACGGCCGGGGGCCCGATCTGGCAGCAGCAGAGAGGTAACTCGGTCTCCCGGTGCCTTTTGCTACTGCAGCAGTTCCACATCTGGATTGCTAAAGCGGAGCTTTTCTTTTGGCTAATGACACACTTCGGTCCTATTTGCTCTCAAATTACAACACGTCTTCGTCCCCATAAGCCAAGAAGCCGTCTTGTACAGACTCCTCTTCGGGGTGACTTGCTATTAAAGCTACAGTGTCCCTTTTCCTTGGCGAAGTTCCGCCTGTGCTTCCAAATGGAGCGCAGTGAAAGCCGCTGGTGGCTTGAAATATATAAATTGAAAAACCGACCCTTTATCAAGGCACACATTTTCCATATAGAAATTATGCAGACGCAGCATTTAGTAAGTTGTCATTTTTGCTTCCTTTCGAGTTTTTCCAGACTACATTTTGCAAAGGGAATTTTGTAATCTTTCTTTATCTCAGAATTTCTTTCAGACGTGTACATTTTCAGATACCCCTCACTCAGATCGCATGAATTCACAGAAAAAGTACAGCAATGAACATAGCAAGTATAATTCCAATTTGCTTCGAATTCACTTTTTTATACATTTTTTAACGAGTTTCTTTTTCATGAGTTTTTCTTCTTGCTTTGTATCTTAGAACGGTGGAATGTCAGAATCCAGACAATCTTAAAGAAAATAAACATCCCACTTTACATCATGGCATGGTGTAAAAAACATGATAATGTTTGTTCAAGCACATGTAATAATAATCTGAGTGAAGTTAGTCAACGGGGACTGTTTCAGCCACAATAGTGCTTAAGCTGTGAAAACAACATAAGATATCTCAGCAAGTTAACTGCTCGCATCTGAGAAGCCAATACAAATTGTGAACCAGTAAGTACAGATACTATAGCATTTTTATATTCTGATGTGGGGATACTTTTACTAAAATTTGCGCAGTGCTGCAATAAAATCAGAGGTGTTCCGTTGTACAATTGATCAAATAGTGCACAGTCATATTCAAAAAATGTTGTGTCATAACCCTTTCAGAGGATCAGAGGGCAAGCAGGGGATTCTGGGTTCAACTTTGGGGATTGTGGCCTTTTAAACTTGCTGTCCTGGGGCTTAACGTGCTATGGATATTGGGTAACTGGACCAAGTACTAACGTGCTACCCTTTCAGCACATGACTCTCAATGATACTGATGGTCGAGCAGTTAAAGGCTCGAGGGGGAGGTAGGAATGAGGAATGCACAGTCAAATTCTTGCACATATGAAAAAAGTAGTATTTTAATATACGTAGACAAACCATAGAAGTAACACACTAATTAGTCTTATAAGTTCAGCCCTCTAGCATCGGCCTGGGCGGATCCCACAAGCCCTTCTGCTTCTCTAGCGAAGCAGGTTATTCCCCATTCAATACATAAGACGGCTTTCAGATGTGGCCCTCGCTAGTCCCCATGCAGTTGTTGTTTTGGGTACTGGTTATTGTTCCTGTATATGAATATTGTATGTACACCCCTTATCTCTCCATGCTCCATTGCATAGCCCATTCCTACTCGTGCAGTGAGGTTATATTGAGCTGTTATGTTTGTACTAGTTGATTCTATGCCCATTAGATTCCTCATGTTAGACTAATGTTCTGATTTGTTACCTTTGCCTCAAATAGTAAAGCGCTCTGATAGCCTTCGGGATCAAGTGCGCGCCATATAAAACTTTATAAATAAATAAATAAAACAAACTCTAAGTATGGCCATAAGAGTTAACTATTCAGCACTATGTGCTACATTTGTGCAAGTCCACACCAAGCATACCCGCCTCAAACAGTCTTACCCGGCCCAATGGCAGCCAGAAAGTAGATGCGTACCAGGGCACGTTCATTTGAGCTCCAGTCTCCTAATTCTGAGGACCTCTTTGTTATGGTTATTGTTAGCTTTCGTTTATATAGCGCCAACTCACCGGCAGGTCTCAAGGCGCTCATGACCGAAGGACAGAACAAACTATTAGCATATCGGAGAACAATCACATAATGCAGACTAAAATGACCCCAGAGCCTCCCTTAATAGAAGTGTTTTTAACGATTTCCTAAAACGCAGAAGATTGCCTTCTTTGCGAAGGGACTCGGGAAGACCTCAATCTTCGTTCAGGTTTATAGACCTCCAACCGTTCTTTAATATAGGAAGGTGCTTGCCCAATGATTGCCTTATAGGCCGTGCATAAGCTTTTGAACTCTGCCCTTTGCCTAATGGGAAGCCAATGAAGACTCTGTAACAAAGGAGAGGCATGGGATCTTCTCGGGAGTCTGAAGATGAGTTGTGCGGCGTCATTCAGAACAACCTGCAGTCTATTTGTCAAGATTTTCGGTAGACCTAAATAGAGAGTGTTCCCTTAGTCCAGCCTCGAGATGATTGTAGCAGAAACTACAGTGCGAAGCATGGACGGGGAGAGAAGAGGAACTAACTTGCGCAGCTGTCTAATTAGACCCGTGCACATCCCCACGACAGAGGAAATCTGGCTGGCCATTGACAGTTCGCAGTCAATCTTGATACCAAGACTTTTCACATTGTCACATGGTGTTGGGGTAGGACCTAATTCCTGGGGCCAATATAAGTCACTCCAGGGGGAGCTTATAGTCGAGACCACTAAAACCTCAGTTTTTTCAGGATTAATTTTCAACAGATTTGCCGTCATCCAGCTGACTGTATATCTGAGAATATCCTGCGCGTAGTTCTGCGCGGGGACTGTATTATCTATGCTAAGTAGCAGCTGGGTGTCGTCGGCTTAGTTAAACACGCGGCAACCCATATTTGCCAGAGAGTTAATCAATGGTTGTAGATAAAGATTAAACAACACTGGAGATAGTGCGGAGCCCTGTGGGACTCCACACCTCAGGTTGCCCACCTCCGATAAACTATCCCCCAGCTGAATCCGCTGTGTCCTTCCTGACAGGAAGGATTGAAGCCATTGAAAGGCCGCGCCCCGAAACCCGAGATTGGCCAATCTACCCAAGAGCAAGGTATGGATGACAGTATCGAACGCCGCTGAAAGATCTAAAAGTATCAGGGCGCTCTGTTTCTTGCTGTCAGCCATCCCCCTAAGCTCATCCAGCACCGAGAGCATCACCAACTCGGTGCTGTGGTGTACACGAAACCCCGCCTGACGTTCCTGGAGGAGATGGTGTGACTCCAGAAACGGGGCCAGGGACTTCAGCACATGTTGTTCTAGGATTTTGGACAAGAACAGGAGTTGGGAGATGGGCCTATAATTTTTCAAAATAGTGGGGTCGGCTCCTGGCTTCTTTATCAGGGGTTTCACTCGAGCTTCCTTGAAACTGGCTGGTAACAGCCCTGTTCCCAATGAGTTTTTCAGAAGGGAGGTGATGTGGTCTTCTAGAATAGGACGTGCCAGACGGAAAACACTAGGGGGGCATGGATCTGCCAGAGAGCCTGATTTAGTTTTGCTCATAAGTTGCTCAAGACTCATCGGATCTATCAATGGGAACTTTGAAATGAAGACTTCCGGAGGGATCTGGACATCCTGTGACATGATAGATCCAGTCACAGTACCATTCCTAATATCAGAGAGGATGGTGTCCACCTTCTCCAGAAAATAGTCTTGAAACATATTACAGCTAATTGTTATCTCAGTATTTTCAGGTTTTTTGCTCAACTCTGCTAATATTTTGAATGTTTCTTTCTGGACATTCTCAGCCTGGTTTATACGGGTTTCGTAGTATTTTGCTTTAGTAGCCAGAATGAGTTTTTTATATGAGTTGAGCGAGTTTTTATACTGTTCTCGATCCTCTTCGTCTTTTGTTCTCCTCCAGATTCTTTCTACATGACGGAGCTTCTTTTTATATTCCCTCAAAGACGGTGTAAACCATGGAGCCCCCTTTCCTGCTCCTTTAGCTGTTTGTAGCCTCTCCGGTGCAATCTGGTCAACCGCTTTACTCAGACTGCACACTATATCCCTGTAATCCTGATCTAAATTGCCATTAAGGGCCTTTGGTTAGACGAGTTCTGAGAGGGTATCCGTTAAAGTTTGTAAATCAACTTTCCTCCATTGACGGACTTTCTTCATTTTAGGGCGTGGTTGTGTTGGCTTAATATCAATAGAGTTATCACAATAAATCAGGTGGTGATCTGACCAAATGCAAGGTAGGATGTCCAAAAGAGCCACCTTAGGATCTGAAGTCCAGATAAGATCAAGGATGTGTCCCTTTATGTGTGTAGGAGCTTCTGCCAGCTGCCTAAAGCCCAGTGAGGACATGGTTGTCTCCAAAAATCGGGCCGCCAGCTCCTTATGGGCCTTGTCCCAATGTAGATTAAAATCCCCAGTTACCACTACTTTTTTATATCTAGAACAGATGTCAGATATAGTGGACATAAATAAATCGTTGAAGGCTGAGGTAGAATTGGGTGGACGATAAACTGTGAGGATCACCAGACACAGATTATCTGACCTCTTGTGGCTCCTCCCTGATAATGCTTTGGGTCTCCTCAGTCTCCAGATGGATGTACTACTCTGTTGCTCGTCGGTAATCGGTAAGTGTTCTTCAGAACAGCCTGGGCACAACGATCAAGGGCAATGCCCCCGTCCTGGCCCCCGGGGGCAGCTGACTTGCTCAAAATATGGGGGAAGGTCCTTACTTCATTACCGTAAAAGGGTCCTGTTTCAGTTGCTGAAGAGTGACAACCCTGTACCTCCCTCCCGGCTCAGGGGTTACCAATTTCACCCGCTTAAGGACGACAACCCTTTTGTCACAGTTGGCCCTCCAGGCACAATGGGTTCGCTGACTTCATCTGTGCAGCATTCACAATGAGACTGGGCATCTCACACTATTCTTCCTGAGAAAAAAAACTGTGCCGCAGAGCTGCAGGGTAGCACAGGAGGAGGAGTCACGTACTTGCTGCCGAGACGCAGAGCCACCAAGGTTGCCGAGCTCTGGGCTATCACCAGGCTATCGAATACTCCCGCTCCCACTCCCTCATAAGATCGCCGCATCACCCATCTCACCTGATTTTTCACCTGACCGCGGGTTTACCGCTACCCGCTAGCCCCCACCCGCCACCCGCCACACCCCGATGACTGCTGGTCGCTGTGCCTGCCCCATTGCCTCTGCTTCACCTCGCCTCAGCTCGGAGGTTTTGGCGGTATCGGCGATTGCGGGCTGGGCGCTCAGGAAGCGAGCAGACAAGCAGGGGTGGCGGTGTAGGTCCGTAGCGTGGCCCTGGAGAAGCGCGAGCGTGGGTGAGTGGAATAGCCTTACCTGTTCAAGACCCTAAGGCGTGGCGTGCAGAGAGGAGAGGAGAGGAGAGGAGGAGGTGAGGAGCCGGCGTGCCGGGGCAGAGTTTGAACACTGTTCAAACATTGTCCAGCGGTGAGCCACGAGGAGTGTGACGCGGTGCGGTGGGGGCAAACCCTCACCTGCTGTGAGTTGTTGTGGGTTGTGAGGAAGGAGTCGCCCTTTGAGACCGCCTTTGAAGGGGGTGGCCGGGAGTCAGCGTGCAACAGCTGGGGTGGTTCGCACAGGGAAGAAAAGAGAAGCGCGGTACAGTGTAGAGGAGGCCACTACCAAGTGTTTAAGTGAGCCCGTGTTGGTCCTTGTGTTGGACCTTGCATTGGCCCAGTGCTCCTGGGATCAGTTTGCATCAGGGTTGCGCCAATCAAAGATCAAGCAAAGACAGTGTGCCCGTTCATTTCCTTTCTTCTTCTACTTTGACATAATACAAACCTTAGTCTGTGATCTGTGGATATGAGATCAGGCCGTCAACGTGGGGCTCTGCCTAAAAACGACAAAAGCCAGAGGAGGTTATGGACTTTGCAACCCAAATCAAGCGAGGTCAAGAAAATGAAAATGAAGGAGGTCCTGGTGCTTGTGCTCCGTTAAGGGATACAACTGGGTATACAACTGAGCCAGCTGAGGCAGCGCCATCGGTCTTTAGAAAGCAGCATTTAAATGACAGGCACAATTGGTGGTTGCCCCCGCTACCTCAGGACAAGACGGTAAGAATTTGCCACACGTCACTCATGTTATTCAGCCATCTATTAAGAGCTTTTTCTTTAAGTATCAACAAAATCAGTCTAAAAAATAACAAAGAAAAAACAATAACAATTGTGGGTCTGTTGATATCTATGAAACGCACCCTTTACCTTCCGTGCTATTGGGTAAAAAAGGTGCTCACCCATGTGTATTGAAAGAGTCCTCATTAGAAATAGATGAGCAAAAGGAGGATGTAGTTTGCCACAATAAGATCATTTCTGATAAGGGCAAAAAGGGGAATAGTGTTGAAAATGTTGAAATAGCAGGGATATCATCTAAGTTCAAACTCTCCTTTCTGTCTCCTGGTCAGATTGGGGCAAAAGCTCAAATTCACAAAGCTCAAATTCACTCGCATAAATCTGTAGTATGCTGCACGGAGTCTACTGGGGGTCGTCAGTAGCCATGATGCTTTCTGCAATCAGACAGCCGGAAGGCAAAAGGAGCAAGGTTCAGTCATTGATATTTCCTCAGGTTTAGAACAGAACACAAGTGAGGAGGTTTTTGTATCAGATAGGGCACTAACCACCGCTAACTTAGAATCTAGCCCAAATGGTCAGTCCAAAAAAAATGGTAATGTAAGACCCCTTAACCTGGACCAGTCAAGCATAACTTTGGAGAATAGTTTTTTCTTGAATCAATCATTATTGGTTCCAGGTGTGGTTGATGTTGAAAAAGACCCCATTGTTAATGATTGAAGAAAATCCATTAATACAGACTCAAACGATCGGTTGAATTCATTGGATCTTTCTTTGCTAACCAAATTTGACGGGAATTTTCAGGTAAGATCAGGGCAAATAGAAAAAAAAAGTGGTCCTGAGGGTGGATTATGGGACAGTCTACTTCATACTATGGACTCAATTACTAATGCCCTTAACTACCATTCAGACAAATTAGACATGCAGGTTGACATTTTAAACACACTGGCATCACATGTAGATGGAATAGATGAAAAGCTACACCATCTATCTGATCTGATTACTAAAGTGCAAAAGGACAAAGAAGGTCAACTAATAACCTGTACCTGTGCTCAACTGATTGACAACATCTCAGAACTACCGTCAATTGTTAGTTGCTATTTGCAAGAATTTTGTTAACAAAACTATCTGAATGGGTGAGGGAAACAAAGAAATTGCCCTTAAACCAAACAGGCTTTATTCAAGGCCTAGGAACAACAACAAACATAATAGTTCTTGCACTACTAATGGATAAATCAATCAGACTCATTCAACCCCTGTAACTATGTTTTATAGATTTTAAATCAGCATTTGACTGTGTCAAAAGAAACCTTCTTTGGAACAAACTAGAAAAAATGAATATCCCACTCCCCCTCCTCAAGCAGATTCGCCTTTTATATACAGAGACATGGGTAAGTGTGAGGATGGGGGACGGCCGAACGCTATCAAAGGAGATTCCAGCAAAGGAAGACCTGAAACAAGGCTGTGTTTTAGCCCCCCTACTTTTTAATTTGTTTCTTGCGGACCTAACGGAAATACTGGACTATGAGAATGTGCACCCCCCGAAACTAGCTGATAAGCGCCTCACGAATTTGATGTATGCGGATGACGTCATACTATTGAGCCATACCAAAGTGGGACTACAGCGTCTAATCAGGCGGACTCAAACATACTCGAATGAGAACGGGATGGTCATAAACGAGACTAAAACACAGATTATGGTAGTGACCAAAAACAACAAGAGAAGATATAAAAGTAAATGGATTATGGATTCAAATGACTTGGAGCAAGTAGAGGTATATAAATACCTGGGTGTGCTATTTGATGCGAAGGGAAGCTATCAACTGCAAAAAAGTGAGACCTACAGAAAAGCGAACTCACTAACTGCAGCATTCAGAATTGTGCAAAGGTCACTTCCCAGCCTAACCTATGGTCCTCTGCTGAATGTAATTGCCGCAAAACTCCTACCGACTATCACATATGGTAGTGATGTGATAATGGGCAAGGATAGCAAAACTCTGAACAAGATCATAACCAGAGCCTATCGAGCCATATTCCATTTACCAGCAAATGCGTCCCCCGCCCAAGTAAGGCTGGAGTTTGGACTGACCAATCAGCAATATGCAAGGCAAGGCCACTTTATAAAAGTATGGAATCAAATAAAAAATGACCATCAAAATGAAATATAGCAACTGTTATGGAGAGAAATAAATAAGGACATAAACTCTACTGAGTGGATCTACCTTAGGGAAGCAATAAAAGATTTTGCAATTACGCCAATAAGGGAAAACAATATAATCAAGTCATTGTTCAAGAAAATAATGAATAAAACTGTAAACCATCTATCCATTGTAAACAATAAAGCTATCCTCACCAAAAGAAAACACTCATGGACGATAATTAATGGATATTAAAAGAAGGAAATCCAACAATACCTGGTAACACCATGGACAGATAAAAACAAACAGGTCCTCCTTAAAGCCAGATTTGGAATAATGCCAGGCCTGTGTCACCTTCCCCCGTGGGAGAGACCGGAAACTCAAATGAAATGCAGACTGTGTAATAACGGTGAGGAGGATATGCTTCATCTTCTCTGTACCTTCCCTACGCTTCTACAGGAGAGAAAATCATTACTAAAGTTTCCCTTCAAACTACGTGGCATAAGGACATGTAGACAGGCCTTGATTAATTGCATGAACCCGAACGACATTATTTTAAATGCTAAATTTGTAAAGTTTTTAATGATAGTCAAAAGGAAATGAGATGCCATGCCTATTTTAGATATTTATTCACCTACAAACTTGATGCAATGACATTTTTAGTGTTTTTATTCGAGAACACAGTTTTTAGTCTTTGTCTGAGATGTGTAATATTGTAAGATTTTAAATAAACATCACAATAAACTATTTACTTACTTACTTACTATGGTACAGGAGGTAAAATTGTTGTCTGTTAGAAAGGTTCAATGTATCGAAGAGGGTATCAATTATCTTGGTAAACAAAATATTATTAATGACCCTACTGATGGTGGGGGGGACTACTATAGATAAACTAGCCTTTTCACACGAAGGCAGAAACAGCGCAACTAAAGATGGTACAAACAAGTCGCATTTGATGCCTGATGAATTGACAAGTAAGAGCCCGGAGGGAAATAAATCGCCAAATGTTATCATCAAAAATTCCAAAGCCAAAAAGATCTCAGAAATTGGCCAAGTTTTAAGTGCAAAAGCTAACCCTGGGATCCTATCAAAAAGGGCTAGAAAAAGGTTGAGGAAAAATCATAACAAAATCCTTCAGGTAATTGAACTCCCCAGAGAGGAAGCAACCATAAACCCAAAAAATATCAAAGAATCCGAAAGAGAGGAAGCAACTACAGACCCTAAAAATATCAAAGAATCTTGAAAAAAAACCCTATTTTCAATATTTAGACTTGTAGAAGTCCCTGAATCTAATTTAAGAGATAAACAAAATGGCCATTCCACTAATAACCCAGTGCAGGGTGAGGCCTATGCTAGCATGTGCCCCGAGGTTTCTCAAATAAGAGACTCCATGCCTGATCAACAATATGTTGAATCGTTGGAACAACATGGAGAGCAAACCACCCCCAATTGGGAAATTGTAAACTGATCCGCATGGCTCAAGAAATAAAACTTATGCTGCTCCCTCATGCACTCTAGCCCAAGAAAAGTGCTTCAGGTCCATCAACCGAGCTGAACTTGCTTCGTGGTATTAAGATCAGGAGCTGTCAGTCAGGCTCACGAGTATGTGAAAAACTAAGGACTACCCCCAACCCAATTGAGGATTGGAGTTGGCTTCCTTCAATTCTATCAAAGGCTAATTCTGCACAGAATGATTGATGCCGGCCTTTCCCTGTAAAAACATTAAAACCTTTGAAATTCTGTTCTTGGAACACTAATGGTTTTAAAACACTTCTTAAGGACTCGAGTGTAATGAGTTTTCTGAATTCCTTCGATATTTTAATACTATAGGAGACTTGGCTCATGTGTAGTGAACCTATTATCGGCTATTTCGAATACTTGAATGTGGCAACTCGTGAGGCCACTATAGGTCGTCCTAGTGGAGGCCTCTCTATATAAGTTTCCTTAAACCTTGATATAAAACATTTTCAGATAGATCTTCAAGTAAAATGGATATTGTGTGTCAAATTAATTGCCAAACAATCAAATATTTTTCTAAATGTTTATTTGAGTTCAAAGAAAAAGATCAGGTCTACACAACTCGTACAGTTATGGGAAACGGTGAAAGTGTTATACTATGACCATTTGGACTCGATGATCATCATTACCAGGGATTTTAACATGCACCTTTTTTCATATAAAATAGGGATCCCACCGTCAAATATTTTATTAGAATGGGCCAACTGTAAGTTCATAAAATATAACCTAAATATCCTCAAAGACGCAGATAATACACCAACATTTAGCAAAAGTGTTAGTCCTTCCATAATGGATTACAGCATAATTTCGGAAAAACTTATGAAGGCAGTCCAAAGCTATCAGGTAGTACCAAGGATTGAGAGCGACCATAACTCTTACTCTTGCTTTTGCCTTTGATTATCTGCCAGAGTCGAGAGTAATTAAAACAGTGCCTTCCGCCTTCAATCTAAAAAGACTTATATGGAGTGATAAAATTAAAAAAGATATCTTAGTAGTGCTGGCCGGTCTAATTGTAGATCTACAAGATGCGATTTCAGAGGGTAATTCGATGGTAGAACTTTGGCCTTGTTTATGTGCTGCGCTTTTGACACATTTTTCTTATCTAAAAGCTTCAGGTGGTAAAACGTTAATTCCCAGGAATCCAGGATGGTTTTCCCATCGCTTACAATACCTTAAAGGTAATCTTAACAAAACAATAAGATCAATATATAGGAAAGCGAACGGATCTCCATATGTTGTTGTAGCTGAACAAATTAGAAAATTAAAAAATGTTTACAGGAATGAAACCTGGAAGACTAAACAAGCATATTAGGAAACTATTTGGCCCAAATTACATCATGCCTGCAAATCGAAAGATCCGAGGCTTTTCTGGAGTATTATTAACAATATAGAAAATGGAAATAATAGAAGCAATAACGCAAATATTGCCGAATCAACTTGGGTGACCTTTTTCAATAACTTTAAAAGTGTTAATTTAGGCCCTCGGTGTATTGGTGGTAAAACTATTTTTACTCGCAATAACCGTCCAGACATAATAGAAATATCGGGGCAAGATAAAGTAAAAAAAGTGATAAATAAGATTACAGCACATAGTAACTTTGTGCCCAAAACTGCTTGCAGAACGAAAGATGATTTTAAAGCCGATTTTTAAGGAAATGGGAGTAAGAACCTGCAAAACTGCAATTATTGTATGTTAAAGAGGTATTACAGCTACTTTAATTCATCAGTTTGTTAAGTATATCCTTATAGCTGAAACACAATTATGTAAGGAAGACATCCCTGTTATGAAAGTTAACTAAAATGTTGATGACATAATAATTTTAAATGTTTTTAGGGACCGCTGGGCTATTTTAAAGCACCTTTAAGCATAATTACTACAATTGTACCACCTCACTTTAACGTTTCCACCCTATAGTGGATTATACCTTCTTTACGGATAATATCTACTGGTAGCACTTGCCACTTTAATCCTCGGTGTTACTTGATTAATAGTAACAGTATCTGCTTTAGTACGTACAAGTCGAGGTATAACCTGCCCGCTCGCACATGACACTTTAATAGTTTAATGTCCCGAATGCTGTTAGTACAAAGTACATCAAATTTGGTTGGTGGACAGTGTATTATGCTTATTTTTAATCTAAAAAGGCTTTATCAGAAATATTTGCTGCTTATTTTACAAGCATTGGATCTTGATCCAGACTGCACATTGCACTTTATTCCTTTTGCTGCTAAATTGCTTATTAGAAAACTAACTTACTCCAATTGAGCCAATTATGTATATATGTTTCTATGGAGCTCATCTCAGATTTAATAATGTGCTGGTTTTGTATTTTTTATCGTTCTTTTTTAATCAGATTGTAAATTGAATTTGTTTCCTGCTGTTTGTAATGATTTTAATTAATCAACAAATAAACTACTACTACCTACCTACCTACTATGCTTCCTGGGATCTGCTTGTCAGGATCTCCACTTGGCCTTGCTCCCTCCAGGTACTCGCCTCCACCTCACTGGTTCCACTGGTCTTGGCAGGCATAAGGGTAGTACTCCAGGCTACTTGTATGACAGTACAATGCATGCCTTTATCATGCATCATTTACCAAGCATTGCCTTTACAATGAAATGTCCTTACCACAAATATTCCCTTACCACGCATGCCTTAACAATGCAAGGTGAGTATTTGGTAAGGTGAGTGTAACATATATAATGTTAGTAATTTAAAAATAATGTTTTTTGGGGGCAAGACCCCCAACCCCCTCTTTTTATGAAATAATTTTTAATTTACGTTTTTTATTTGAGGGAGTCCCCCTAACCCTTGTTTTCAAAGTATTTTTATTCCCCCTTTTTTAAATGTACTAACCTTTACCTGTACATACCCCTAAACCCTAGAAAAAACATTATACTCCTACCCATTCTTAAACCATAAAAATACCCTTATCACACTATACACATACTCACACATAAACGCAAAAAATGCCCATACCACTTTATACCCCTACCCACTCCATACCCTAAAAATACACTAATCAATCTATATCTCTGCTCGCCTGTAAACCGTAATAAAATATGCTTATCACCCTACACCTCTACCCACCCCAAACCCTAAAATTCCCTTAACACCCTATATACCCCTACCCACCAATAAACCCTAAAAATACCCTTATCTCCATATACTCCTAATCACCCTTAAACCCTTAAAACACCCATGCCACTCTATAACCTTACCCACAACCTAAAACTCAAACTATATATTTCACTGAAAAAACCCAAGGTTACAGGGACATTATAGTTAAGCTTAGATTTCACTTGTACAAAACCAGCAGTTATAGTTGGCTGAGATAACTATAAATTACCCCCCGCAATACACTACTTATGACCTCACATATTACATCACTCAAATCCGCAGAATCGCTGAAAATTCTATACATTATTTGAAATATATGCACCCCTCCATTTTCATTAATGACATCAGTGTGAACATATTTACTAGTATATAAAAGGTATGCTTTGTCTGTTTTCCAAGAAAGTAGCCCATTTTACAAGTTTCACAAATCTGCGAATATACAGACCAGAATTGCGAATTCGGCCAATGATACACCCACACCTTCCCTTTTGATTGGATATATTAGGGATCCACCCATATACATAGAAATCCAATCTCAAAAGCTGTTAGTTCTCCAGTGAAGTCTCTAGAAAGAGAATTGAGAACCAGTGGTGCTCAGCTCGTAGAGAATGGCTGAACATCCAAAATCTCTTGAGGATGAGAAGGAAGATACACCACCTCGAAGAAAAGAAAGTGATATCTGGAATCACTTTACATTACCGTCTGGGGAAAAAAAGGCAAGAGCAAAATATATGCATTGCAATATTTGAGGGAAGCAGTTATCCAGAGGCACTACAATGAACTGTGCACATGGTACAAGTTCCATGTGGAAACACTTAAAAACAATTAATGGAAGAATCTACAACTGGGGAATATTGGGAGAAAGCAGGTGCAGCAGAACAGCCCACCTCTACAGCACCCTTGGGAGAACCATCATCAGCTGCAGTCATTACAATACCAGCTGCCTGCGTAGATATGAGTGAGATGGTTACTCACTCTGTGAAGTGTCACATGCTTGTTGCTGTAAAAATATGCTCTGTGGATGTCTACTTGAATACAGTGAAGAAGCATCACTGTTAGTTTTCTTTTTGCTTCCAGATACAACGTAATGTTTTTTGAAGACTGAAATGAGTTGCATCTTTGTATTTCCCCACCATTACCCTTTTACTACCCTGTTCACTTTTTGTTAAAAAAAATAAATGTGAAATATATTTAAAAACTGCTAAAAAACCCTTCCAGGAAAAAAAGGATCATTTTAGAACCACCATCAGCTCAAACAAAAAGCTTACTCTGTGTTTTTAATGTGTCAGTGTATGCATCAGTGTTCACCTGGTTGTGTTATTGGATGCATTAGTGTCTGACTGGGTGTGTCAGTGTGTGCATTGCTGCATGCTTGGGTGTGTCAGTGTCTGCACTGGTATATCTCTGCCTGTGTAAGTGTACGCATCAGTGTGTGCTAGGTTGTGTTCTTGGTTTCATTAGTGTTTGGCAGGGTGTATGAGTGTCTGCTTTGGTGAGTGTCTGAGTGTATCTGTGAGTGGGTGTGTGAGTGTCTGTAAGTTGGTGTGTGAGTGGGTCTGTGATTGGGTGTGTCAATGTAATTGTGAGTGGGTCTCTGAGTGGATGTGTGAGTATGTGATAGGGTCTGTGAGTATCTGAGTGTGTCGGTGAGTGGGTGTGTGAGGGCCTGTGAGTGGGTGTGAGAGAGGGTCTGTAAGCAGGTGTGTAAGTGATTTGTCTGTAAGTAGGTGTGTGAGTGGGTCTGTGAGTGGGTGGATGAGTATCTGGGTGTGTCAGTTATTGGAAAGATTGTTTTAACTTACAGCCAAATTCACGGATATGCTGCGATTTTACTCGTGGGCTGTGCTGAGCATCACAGTGAATCCACAAATTTACCCACATAAAAAATACTCTTAGGGCAATTTGTTTTCAATAACAGGTCTCTCATACACTCCTATATTGCACACATGGGGTCCATGTACCACTACCTTAAACCCTTCTATTCAATTTTGTGGGAAATTGTCACAACCGGCGACTGTTCCCTGTTATCTAAAATGGCAGCCGCAACTTTGTGAGTGGGTAAGTGAGTATCTGAGTGAGTCTGTTAGTGGGCATGTCTGTGACTGGGGTGAGAGTGTGTGAGTGGGTCTATCAGTGGGTATTTTAGTGCAAGTATGAATGTGTGAGTGAATGCATGCGCATCGGATGGGTTTATCAGTAGGTGCATGAGTCTGTCTGTGATTTGGAGTGAGCATCTCAGTGGGTCGATGAGTGAGAGTGTGAATGGGTCTGTGATAGGTGCATGAGTGTCTCAGTAGGTCTGTGAGTGGGGGAATTAGTATCTGAGTGGGCCTGTTAGTGAGTGTGTGAGTTGGTCTGTGACTGGGTGTATGAGTGTATGTCTGTGAGTGGCAGTGTGTAAGTGGGTCTACAAATAATTGTGTGAGCGTCTGAGTGGGTCTGTGAGCGGATGCACGAGTGTCTGAGTAGGTCTGTGAATGGGTTCATGATTGGCTGAGTGGGTCTGTGAGTGGATGTGTGAGTGTCTGAGTGGGTGTGTAATTGCCTGTGTGGGTCTGTAGGTGGCTGTCTGAGTGTCTTTGAGTGGGTGTATGGGCATCTGAGTGGGCCATTGAGTGTATTTAAAAAAAATTACAACAATGTTCAGATCTGCAGCAATTTTACACGGGGCCGAGCTGAGGATTACAGTGGATTTGCAAATTCCCACACATGGAAAAAATACATTTTAGCCCATTTTTATTCAATCATGGGTCCCTCATACACTCCTTTATTGCACACATGAGGTCAGGGCACCTCCACCCTAACCACCTCTATTAAAGGTTTTTTAAATTCTCACAACTGGCGACCTTTACCTGTTATCTAAAATGGCAGCTCCAACTTTCCACTCAGGTTGCAGCCAGCCAATCATGGCATTGCCGTTGGCAGGTGAAGTCACAGATCCACCGCAGGGGATTTAAGGAGGGTCTGCATCCCTAAATAAATATATTTCTTTTTTCTTTAATAACTCCAAAACTACTGAACAGATTTTCACCAAATAACAAAAAATAAAAAACTTTCAGGAGTAAGAGCTACCTTTCTGCCAAATTTGGTGCAATTCCGTCCAGCAGTCTGAGCTGTAGTTATGTTTAAAATATCTAAGGGAAATTGTATGGTGAAAATGCATTTTGGGGCCCCCTTTTATCTCGGCCCCCACTTAACGGGTCACCCCATACCTTTTTACACTTCAGATGAATCGAGGTGCATATAAGTTCTGAATACTTTCATCAAGATTCATTAACGGTGCCAGAAAATTTGGAAAAACACTTTTCCTATGGAAACTAGGGCCAAACTATAATTACCAACTGGCGACTGCCAAATGTGTCTGGCTTTAAGAGGACTAAATCAGATACAGCTTCCAGGCTTGCCTCGTTGTAGGATTTTAAGTTCCAAAAAGAGACTGTAGACCGTATTTAGAGCTTCACAGGTAGAATACTCCGTCACAAATGTGGTGGATGTCCCTCCGCTGTATTACAAGTATATCAAATCCTATGGCACTTCTAATATTCCAGACAGAATATGTGTAACATTTGAATGGAGTATTCCATCTACTAAACTCTAAAGCCCTATGATGGACGGAAGACAGGTTGTAAAAAGTATCCAACCGAGTAGAGGACATCCGTATTAGCAAAACATGCATGCTCAGAGTTTGCCCTACCAAAACCAGCTACAGTGGGACCTCATTTAATTTCTATCCAATTAAGCCTCTCCCCTTTGTGCACTAGCTACCAAATGGTTTACCCAGGTTTATTTATTGAAGTTGTATGTTGGCCCTAACAAAGTTTTAGGCTTATTTCTTGGGAAGGAGTCATTTCCCTACCACGTAATAACCCACTTTCTTGCATTCGACATCCAGTAGCCGCATTCTCTCACTCTCATCAGTGCTTTATAGTAGTGGCACCCATATTTCTCTAATGCATAACTTCTGTAACAGAAAAGACTCTCTACCACCAGAACAGCATTTAAAATGTTGCACACTCTCCACTCTTTCTATCTTCCCCACATAATTCTAACTTACTTAACTCTTACTTACTTCTTCTCCAGTGAAGTTGCATCTTGTACTCACCTTCTTTCTTAAAGTGGCACATCATTGTAGCTTAGAACCTAAAACGCTGAAAAATCTAGTTAGTATGTAGAGCCTTGCTCCCCTACTCACAATACATCCTGCTGGAATTCTAAAGCCAAAGTTGCTTTTTCATCCTCGCTCCTCACATCTCTATACAGACCCATTGGATGTAATCTCACTAACCACTTTCTGAGCTCATACTATTTTACCTTTCACTCTATCCATTTTCTTCGGAATCAAATCTAGTTCCTCCTCATTCAATAATCAAAGCATTGCATTGTCTACTCAGTGGCACACAATTTCTTTTAAATTCTAGACATATTTATTTGCTGTTGCCTAGATATTCTATGCCTGACAAAAACCGGATTCAATGGCACCTGTATGGTTATGATTGCAGATGTGGTTCATCAAGACTTTAGTATTATAAGCCTGTGTATAATTTTTGTTAAGGAAGTATCTCACATGATTATTGGACTACAGGCATCGCACACAATTTGTTGTTATTCCCACTAAGGCAGCTTCACTGATCGCTTCTTGTGAGACCTGAAGCAAAAATAGTTTTATAGTTTTTTTATCAAAATCGAATACAAACCCTGTGCGCTGGTTAGCAATGTTCACCAATTGAGTTACAAAAAATGGCCAGAGGTACACACTTTTTTGGTCTTGATAATTTATCACAAATTTCTCTGCATATATTTATTTCATTCGCTGGCTTGTTTGTTTGTTTATTTATGTATTTTTTTAGTGGAAGTGCAATAGAAACTATTGTGCAAAGAGTTGCATCTTGCTCTTTTGATCCTCCAGACTTGCAGATGCCTGTTCACTCTTTGTTTTTTTTGGATTCAGATACAAGAAGCAACATATTACTCTTCTTTTCTCTGCATCATCCTTTGCATTATTTGGAAATTTAACTATCTTATGAGCTCATGCTCAAAAGTCATAAGGGTCAGTATCTGAAGGCCCTGGGAACTCTGGATACTTGACCATTCAAGGCCCATGTGAGAAGTAAAGATAAATATTAATAAAAGAATTCTAAAGCATAAATATCTAATACAAAGGTCATAGTTCAGGGAAAACCTACTGAAACAGCTTTCCCGTCAACTAGTAAAAAGCACAGGTTTTTTAGTTATACGCTCAGCAGAAAATAACAAACCAGAAGAGGAAATGGCAGAAGAGTTCTTGGAAGTCAGAATACAATTTAGTCATTAAAATATTCAAGTACAGCAAAAGCAAAGAAGTAATGAGTGTAGGAGGAAAAGAGCAACATCTTTTTGTACCCTCTTTGAATTCCAATCCTTTGGAAACAGAGGTAACATTTCACAAATTATTAAGAATATTAGAAATCAAAAACAATATACAGCCACAGAACAAGAAATATGACAAATTAAAAGAAAGTCATACATTTCTTGACACCATTGCCAGCTTACTTCTGAGAAACCTGAGAAAGATTTCATACATAAATAAAAAGAAACATATTCATGTGACAAAAATAGAAAAAATATGCTTAACAAATTTGCCAGTAATACTGACATAACACTGCAGGTGGTAGCTAAAGGAGAATAATAGAAGAGTAATTGTGGTCCTGTATCTCAAAAATTAAACAAGTTAAGAAAGGGACAATCTAATGGGCAGCAAAACTTTCTTAATGCTGGATCAGTATGCTACACTTGAATTTAAGAAATCACATCAGATTATACTCAATGAAGCCATGGACCAATGTGGATTATCAATCAAACAAAGACCTTCTCAACAAAAATATATCCAGGATGTCCCATTATGTACATGTTACCCAAGATACCTGCAGACCTTGAAAAATCCACAACTCTGATCCATGATTTTTAGCATACTGTTACAGCCATTAGGATAATATTTGACTTTTGTTTTACAAATCTTATGGAACAAAAGAAGTTGGATGTCATGGATACACGGATATCAGTGACTTCATGCATTATATATGAGGAATTAATACTACACTACGGGAAGAAATCCTACTTTGCAGGATAGATGTAGGGTGCGTATATACATCGATACCACATAATTAAGGCTGATGGTAGGTATAACATTAGCGAACAACATATTCCTATTACAAATGGTGTGTTAAAGTTTGTGCCACATTTATTTTCAACATGGAGAAACATATTTACACTCCAGTGAGAAAATCATATCTAGTTTGATGAAGAATATAAAAATAAATTACAACACAGATATAGGAGGTACATCAATTACATTTTCTAAATTTGGTAAGAAATAACATATAACCTGTTAAAATCACACAACTGAACCAGAAACATGCAAAGATTACATTTCATACAAAAGCAGACTATAAACTTTTTTGAATGTTGAATTAACACTCAGTGACGGTGGTATGAGCCCCTATATATGGGCTAAGACACCAAGAAAACAGATAGTGTCAATAAGTTGTGCTGTCAAAGTTTCCATAGCTGTCGACCCAGAGAAAATCTATCATATTATCAATGCCAGCGGGTACAAATGAATCAGAGTACTCAGAACAACCAGAAAAGATGTGCAGTAAATTTAAAGTAAGATGATGTTCCATTGACATAGTATTGAGACCTGTAAGGCACACACATGCAGCTATGAAATCACAACATGATTTCTAAAAACAAAGAGGCAAAGTTGGAACAGCAAACAAAGAATACTGACACACTGGTCAACTCTCCAGACAAATCTGACTAAATGCATGTTTGAATGATCAATATTGTACACTTTTCAAAGAAGCAAAATGTAAACACAAACAAAATTATGAAAAATACTGAACAGTTTATTCATCACACAATACAATGTTAATTTAAAAAAAAAAAAAATTAAAAAGAAGGGAATAGACAGTAAAAATAAGGAAACAATAGATTCCTGTTCATACAAAGGAGGTATAAACAGAAAAATGAATTCAGCAAAACGTCAGAATTATTCTCCAGTTAATTTAGGACATAATCCTCCTTTCTCTTATGCGATGCGTTTCGTTGGATCATCTAATAAGACCACCTTCATCAGGAATACATGTAATGTCTTCCCAGAAATTTCTCAAGGACTACTTCCTAGACATAACGTCTCGGGGTAAATACCTCCTATATCTTAAAAGTGTCTCTCGTCCAGCGAGATGAAAACTCCTTATCACCGGCAATCTTACTCGGTGCTTGTAACAGCAGTGTAGTTAATATACCTGGACAATCTCTCAGGTACTACAGCAATGGGCTGATACGGGTACAAAGTTAAAATCTATACATTTTTATAGATCCTTCAATGACATACAGTAAAGTAAAAAGCATTATAGTTCTTCGCAGGACTTCATCTTCATCAGTCACACTCATAAACGGCGGTATATTACAACAACAAAATGGTTCCTTCATGTATTTTACTTGGATACCACCGGAGTTGTCAGGATACCAGCGTCCCGTGTGTCAGCCACCTCCAGCCTACCTATCTGAGTCATAATTTCCAGAAAGGGCAGCGATAAGAAGAAACAATGTACCTTGATTAAACAAAAACAAATGAAATTTTCCCATGTTTAAATTGAAAAAGCTGTAATAACATAATAATTGGAAATTAAGTTGTACCCCCCCGAATAAGGCAAAACATTCAAACCAAGAAGTTAGGTAGCAAGCAAAAGAGATACTTAGATTTATTGGTTGAAGTTCCAAAGGGACAACTAGTAATACTGAGTGAAAAATCAAAAATAGACTAAATGAACATAAGTTGTAAGGTCACAACAGAAAAAATAAAATTCTCAAAAGAGGCATGTAAGAAATTAGATTATTGTTTAGGCTGAGGGATCATCCAACTCAAGGTAAAATAAATAATACTTGCTTGTCAAGGTGAAGCCTAAAGTGACTAAGTTAACCTGAACTCAACACTCTAATAGCAGCAGAGAAGACAGGTTTAATTTAGGGCAATATATAAAGTATTTATGTAGTACCATAACAATAATAAAGTCAATATACTAAACAATAAAATCCCAAGCCAAGTTGGCAACGCAGAGTCAAATTTAATAAATAAATAGATATAAAAAGGACACAAATCCGACAAGAGAAACCAGAGATACAAAAGCAGTAAGAGACAATCACTGTATGGGGAAGTGGTAGACCAGGACCTAGACACAATTTTAGCCCATCTACCATAGATTGTGAGTTGGATACAGGGAGCAGGTTCATCCTGGTCAAAGATTTTACCTTCTGACTCTGTATTTTTTATGGATCTTAACATTCTCCAGCTGTGTAAGTCTTAAGCTGTATCCAGGGTAGGTTAATAGAAATTGTAACCTTTACCACAAGATCCTTCTGATGGCTGGAAGTTCTTGGAGTACAAAACATCTTAAGTCCCAACTTCAGAGTTTTTGTAGAAGCTCGTCTGGGTTACATCTAAAACTCTTCCACATGTCCAGAAAGTGTTCTGAGAAGGGCTTTCTGGAAAGGCACACTTGTGCTTGGCACTAGTCAGTGGGTGGGGGTGACTTTTGGACAATAGGAAAAAGTTCCTAAATGCCAGCATACCATTATTTTCAGCAGCTCCTGTTTGCCCTGCTGCAAACAATCCCACATTGCCATAAAATCTGAAATGGAGAAACCCTTCCTCCCCGGTGCAGTGCTGTTGTATCCAGGGATATGAGTAGTCCCTGTTCCTGTGTCCACTCCAAGCCAGTTCTGGGGTTAGCTTCCCTCCGACTGGGTATGGTGCCAAGCTGTCTAGTATGAGCCTTAGGGACAAATGATTCCCTTTCTTAAGGTATCCACTTCCACTAAACTATGAATAGGTAGGTTTCACCTCCATCCTTCTGAAGATAATGAAGTATAGGATCCACCGCAACTGTCCTTTCTGAGCTGATAGGGATCAAATGTCCTAGTCCCAATCCATCCTGTCACCATACATAAGCTGCTGTCCTGCTCTGGGCGTAGTTTTCAAACCTCATTGACGCCAAGCACTGGGTCAGCAGCTACTAGCAGTCATATACAAATTATCATCCAGTACCTTCAGGCAGGGACAAGATAACTTCCTAAAATATACTTTTTCCAAATATTTATTATAATTCTAACTTCACAGAAGGATTAGACATATTATTAGATAGGACATTATTAGATATAAAAAAATAGCCTATGAATGACTATTATAACAATGTCCTATCAATAGTGACATAGTAAAGTCTGTAATCTGTATTTTGACATTTTCTAGGATCCAGCTCGCACAGCGAAAATAGCATTACTGGAGGAATAAGCAAAATTATTTTAGTTCATGTTCCACTTTTAAATATCAGGCACCCTACCTTGTGACTGATAAGGTGTACCAAGGGGTGACCTATTAATATTAATATTTAAAAACAGGGTTATCCCCTGTCAAAGAGGGTTATTTTGACAGATTTTACAGCAGGCTTTTAGGCAGCTGCAGTGTGGCTACACATGTTAGACATGTAGCAATGTTTAAGAAGCCGACCCTGTTGATGGCAGGATAGGTGCTGCAATTTACAGGTGACATTTAACTTCTAGGCCCTGTGTGTATTTCCTACACCATGTATGTGTGGAATGGGGTTTCTGGTACGCTAGGGTATGCACCTAAGCCAGGCAGAACACACCACTCTAGTTAGGGAAAGGGAGTTACACACCCAAGAAAACCCCTGGTTCCCCCATGGTAGCTTGGCACGAGCAGTTAGGCCTATCCTAGAGGCTCTTGTAGAAGCTCGTCTGGGTTACATCTAAAACTCTTCCACATGTCCAGAAAGTGTTCTGAGAAGGGCTTTCTGGAAAGGCACACTTGTGCTTGGCACTAGCCATTGGGTGGGGGTGACTTTTGGACAATAGGAAAAAGTTCCTAAATGCCAGCATACCATTATTTTCAGCAGCTCCTGTTTGCCCTGCTGCAAACAATCCCACATTGCCATAAAATCTGAAATGGAGAAACCCTTCCTCCCCGGCGCAGTGCTGTTGTATCCAGGGATATGAGTAGTCCCTGTTCCTGTGTCCACTCCAAGCCAGTTCTGGGGTTAGCTTCCCTCCGACTGGGTATGGTCCCAAGCTGTCTAGTATGAGCCTTGGGGACAAATGATTCCCTTTCTTAAGGTATCCACTTCCACTAAACTATGAATAGGTAGGTTTCACCTCCATCCTTCTGAAGATAATGAAGTATAGGATCCACCGCAACTGTCCTTTCTGAGCTGATAGGGATCAAATGTCCTAGTCCCAATCCATCCTGTCACCATACATAAGCTTCTGTCCTGCTCTGGGCGTAGTTTTCAAACCTCATTGACGCCAAGCACTGGGTCAGCAGCTACTAGCAGTCATATACAAATTATCATCCAGTACCTTCAGGCAGGGACAAGATAACTTCCTAAAAGATACTTTTTCCAAATATTTATTATAATTCTAACTTCACAGAAGGATTAGACATATTATTAGATAGGACATTATTAGATATAAAAAAATAGCCTATGAATGACTATTATAACAATGTCCTATCAATAGTGACATAGTAAAGTCTGTAATCTGTATTTTGACATTTTCTAGGATCCAGCTCGCACAGCGAAAATTGCATTACTGGAGGAATAAGCAAAATTATTTTAGTTCATGTTCCACTTTTAAATATCAGGCATCCTACCTTGTGACTGATAAGGTGTACCAAGGGGTGACCTATTAATATTATTATTTAAAAACAGGGTTATCCCCTGTCAAAGAGGGTTATTTTGACAGATTTTACAGCAGGCTTTTAGGCAGCTGCAGTGTGGCTACACATGTTAGACATGTAGCAATGTTTAAGAAGCCGACCCTGTGGATGGCAGGATAGGTGCTGCAATTTACTGGTGACATTTAACTTCTAGGCCCTGTGTGTATTTCCTACACCATGTATGTGTGGAATGGGGTTTCTGGTACGCTAGGGTATGCACCTAAGCCAGGCAGAACACACCACTCTAGTTAGGGAAAGGGAGTTACACACCCAAGAAAACCCCTGGTTACCCTCATGGTAGCTTGGCACGAGCAGTTAGGCCTATCCTAGAGGCAATGTAAAGCATTTGCACAACACACACACACCAATGACACAATAAATACACCACAAAAGAGACACCACAAAGTAGTATATACAAATATGTATCTTTATTGCATATAAACATAGACCAAAACCACATAAACCATTAATCATTTTGCCAACTAGGCAATTGTCATTACATCACAGTTAGTGCAATAAGGTAAGGGCTTTTATGTTGCACACATCATGAAAACACCAAGGGGTTAAGAAATCTCACAAGATGTTAGGTCAACACTTAACCCATTCTTCATTTTAGTTATTGTTAATCCATTTACTTTGAGTCCCGAATCCTATGTATAGGATGGAATCACTGTTTGACTGGATGGAGATGGGTAGCTATACATTGATAACTAGTACATTTTTTGTATGTTTGATCTATTTTTCCGTCATCAATGTATGTAAGAGTTTTCTGTTGTTTTTTCTGTACCCCCAATTTCATGTTTTTGATACACCCGGTTGTTGTAATTGATTAACTGATTAATATGTGTAAATTTGATTTGAGTTATTACATATGGTGCTATTAGATGTGACTTCATTTAAGTTATTTAAACTGATACCCTTTGAATAAATCCCTTGTAGGCACCTTTACCTATTTCACTTTCTCAAAGTAGCATTTCTAAAATAGTAATGAAAAATCGACCTTCACCAATAAGCACTATTTATTGCCCCTATTCCATACATACCAAACATGGCAATACTACTCATTTCAGATTGGAAATTACCACTGAAAAACATATCATGGAATCCCCAGTGCAAACCTATGAGAGGAGCAGACCTCACAGTAGTGAAAAACCAAATAGACTGTTTGTCACTACCAGGACATACCACACAATGAAGGCACATGGCCTACCTTTTACCTACACAGCACGTTCCCCATAGGGCTAACCAGGATCTACCTTAGGGGTTGACCTACATGTAGTAAAAGGGGAGTTCCAGACTTGGCAAGTAACTTTAAATGGCAAGTCAATTGGTCAGTAAACTGCGCAAACATGGCCTGCAGAGGCCTGAGGCATGTTTTAAAGGCTTCTTCTGTGGGTGGTGAAAGCAGTGCAGCAGGCCCACAAGTAGCATTTAATTTACAGTTGTACTGTCTTGCATTGTGAGAGAACAGACTCTCTCGTGAACAGGAGTGGCATTTAAAAAAAAAATCATATTCCGTTTTGCCTTCTCCTCTTTGCATTTACATTAGACTTTACAATTGTTTATTTTACCAGGTGTGCTGCTTGTTTAGTTTTGAAAAATATTGTTTTTAAGTCACCCATTCACAACACACTGCCTTTCGGCAACTATGTGTGGGCAGAAATTGATAATGAACTCGTAATTAGAGTTATTTTATTTGCTTGAATCCGACACAGACATGTTCTTGGCCCATCTACAATAAGAAGAGAAAACATTTATATCTCCAAGTCTAAGGTTTGAGGAGTCTACTTGATTTTGGTTGTGACAGACAATATTATACGTTTTGGTAGACTTTGTTTACATAGGTCTTTTCCCTACATTTTATAGGATGGAAGATTAGTATTACAAGAGTTCATACAAACACAACCACCGAAGACAAAAGGGACCCCTTGTGTTGCATTCTCCATACATAGGAGTACAGCACTGTTCATAGTTCAGCTTAGATTTTTCTTGACACATTGCATTTACAGATTTTTGAATGATCGATAATGGAAGCCTCCTGATAAAAGGTTTGGCAACTCAAAATGTGTTGAGGCATAAACTAGTGAATCAAATATTTATTGAGCAATTTCGTGTAATGAAATCTTTGTTTTGAAATGATCACTGAGACAATGATGAGTGCTTATGCAATCATTGATTTATATTTGTGCCACATGGTGAAGAATCAATAGATCAAGAAACACAATCATAAGGGTGGTTCACATTTTTACAAATTTGCAAAGCATATTTCACTGTGCCCTGAGTTACAGCGTGAGGGCCTGCGCTATGTGTAGTTGTGAATAGCTCATCAGTGTATAGACCCCGATAGCAGCAAAATTAGAAATGCCTTACATGTAACATTTAGATATGGCCTCAGCTATCACCATAAAAGTATCAAAGGACCTGATTTATATTTTGACAGACTCCCCGTCGTTCCGCCATGGGGACTGAGTAAATTATTCCATCTCCATGGTGGGGGAGAGGGGCACCCGCCGAATTTCTAAACGACTACCAAGCAGGCAGTCATTTAAAATACATTGGTAGGAACCGATGTCACGACAGGTCCTTTCAAGGCATCTCCATACGTCTGTGAGTCCCATGTTTGTAATCATTCGGGACAGGGGGGTCCGGGTCTGGTCTCTGGCCGTCAGTCCCGTCCGATCCATCCCCGGGTCCATCACATCATTAAAATTCCCACCAAGGATTTGTATGGTGTCAGCCGTATCTGGGAGTATGTCTACTACCTTCTTAAGCATGTCGGCCTGCAGTTTTGGGGAGGCGTGGAGAACCGGGCCTTATGGGCCTGGCGGCGCAGGGCACACCTTAAATCCCCGAGTTCACCTGCCTTGTCGAACAGAGACACGAGACACTCCGTTGAGCGTGGAAAACCAGGTTTATAAGCTGCAGCCAAGCACAGTTGTCCTAGAAGTACAAACAGAGTGTATATTCTAAGGAGACTGCCACTTCAATCCGAGGCGCAGTCTTTTATAGCAAACATATTTAAAGAGTTTACTCCCTACACATACAAAAACGAACCAATAAGAAAAGTTGGAAAACAAGCTATCAGGTGTCTCAAATACGCCCCTCTCTCAGACTCCTGTGTTACCCCTCCCAACAAACTAATCAGTGCTAGTACCGACAATCCAATTTGCAGGCGGCAGGACGTATTTGTGTGCCTCAAAGGATAGTTGTGTAACAAGAGAATACAAGGAGAGAATAGTGAAGGCCAGTCGGATAAGATAATATAAGGAAATAATAGGAGAAGGCAAATAGTCAGTCGAGACAGGGATCAATCAACCCAGACATGTAACTAACAAATCGTCCACATACTGAATAAGAGTAGCACCTGGGGGCAAAGTGAAAGCGTCAAGCTGAGATTTCAAAGCCTGACTGTAAATGGAGGGGCTCTCACAATAGCCTAGAGGTGCACGTTTGAACAGGAAACTTCGGCCTCCAAGAGAGAAGCCAAAAATATCCCTATTTTCCTCAGCAATAGGAATACTGAAGAAGGCATTTTTTAGATCAATAACTGAAAACCATGCCGCTGAAGCGGGTTTCATAGTAAGCAAGGCAGTAATATCTGGGACAACAGGAAACTGGGAGACAACAATCTTGTTGACCTCCCGAAGATTGATCACAAAGCGATATACAGGAGGCTGAGAAGGATCCGTGCGTTTACGAACAGGTAGAACAGGACTGTTGCAAACATTACCTCTTGTCTCTTCAACCACACCCTTCTGAACCAGATCATAGATAATAGCCAACAAAGCTCGTTCACCGTCAATGGAAATCTTATACTGGGGAATGCGTGGTAATTTAACATTAGGCTTAATAGTAACCACGTAAGGTGGAATCTGGAGCAGGCCAACATCACTCGGACCCATCGCCCAAAGTGTAGCAAGGAGAGACTGCAATTCAGGCGGGAAACGATCTTTAGATAAATACATAGGAGAAACCAATTTCTCACTCAAGGTGAGATGCACACCAGAAGGGGAACAATAGAACGTTGCATGAAGATGTTTCAACAAGTCCAAACCCAACAAGTTCTCTGCGCAACCAGTACTTAAAATAAGCGGAGCTTTCAAATGGTAAGGACCAATCGAAAGAGGTAAAGGACAAGAAACTGGGTTAGCAACTGGGGTGCCAGAAAATCCTACAGAAACGTTTGTTAAGCCAGACAAAGGTGCCCCAGGGAGTTTGGAATGAATGATAGAACTTCTCATTGCACCAGTATCCAAAAGAAATTGCTTTGCAACACCCAATGCAACAACTTCAACATAAGTCCCATTCTGATCCACTGGAACTGATACGACTCCCTTACTTTGTCCATGTCTGTCCTAACTAGAATGAAAATCCTGAACCTCACCCTCAGCACAATAATCATCATGATAATATTGTGCAGACTGAGTATTCTGCTGATCAAAACAATTTAAAGAATTCTGAGGGGGAAAGGAACGCTGTCCTTGAGGCAACGCACCTCGCCCTCTACCTCTAGATGCTGATTGAAAACCACCACGACCTCGCGGCCCTGGGAATCAACCATTACGCTGCAACAAGACCGGACAGCTTTTTTTTAAATGGCCTTCCTCTTTACAATAGGCACATTGATTAGGAACAAGCAAAGGTCACAAAACAAAAGGTTCATGTTTTTGTAACAACCTCTGAGGCTGGGGAGGCTGTTGAAACTGACGCTGAGCAGAACGAGGAGGATAAGCCTGTTGCAAAAGAACCTTTGTTTTTAATTCTTTAGTCTTCTTCTCAATCTTATCTTTCTCTTCTTTATCCCTATTCTCATAATACTGAGCAGTGGCTAATATCTGTGCAGCCGAAGAAACAGCCCACAAACTTTCTGAGTCTTTCAACTTATGCGATAATTCGGGAAGTAAATTAAATACAAATGTATCCACAAATAATCGCTGTCCACCTTCAGCACTCATATCCTGACCACTGTGATCGATAAACGTCTCCTCAAAACGAGTAAAGAAATTGGAAACACTCTCATCTTTCTTTTGCTAACACGCAGCTAACTTATCCCAGTTAACGCGTAAGGCAGGCATCATCGTCTACATTAAAGCGATGATTCTACCAGGCAATTGTGTAATCAAATCATCTGGCTTAGCACCATCCACTTGTGCTGCATCTGCGGTGGCTATAGCTGCCCATTTACCACCTAAAGCTTGGTCGTGGTCTTCCCTACGAATCTGGGCCCACAATGCTTCTGGAACTACAGTCCCCATCAGCATGTCAATATCGGCCAAATTCATAATACACACATCAACAGTCTGGGACAGCTCCTTATAATACCCAGAAGGATTTTTACGAGTGTCCGGTAGAGACTGTTTGAGTGCTAAAACTTCAGACAGCTTCCAGGGGACATGTAGCCAAATACGCTGGAAATGAGCAGGGACACCCTGAACAGCACCCGCTTGCGTAACCGCTTCTCTCCATATTGGAGGAACTTCTCTCATAGGATAATCTTTCATTGTCTGTCTAACTGCAGGATCAGGCTCAAGAATAGTCTGAGAAGAAAATAAAGACCTGAAAGTGACAAGTGACTTCACAGCTTACTCAACTTCGGAACCCACAATAAGTCCTTTATCAAACTTATCCTGTATATCCAACAGATCCTGAGGGGCTAAATCCAACTCCATATCCTCCCATCCTTTGACAAGAATGTCAGACATGACATTAAAAACATATCCATGGGTGGGCGCATTCCACTGGAGAAAGGTACTCAGAATATCAGGTACACTATACTGTGATTCACTCATGATCCATTTATGAGCAAGAGAGTCCAATGCAACTCGTTCGGCAGAATATGGAATTTGACTAAGGGATTGCCTTCGAGAAAAAGCAGGAGTTCTATTAAAAGGCCCAAAAGGAAGGGAGAAAATGCCAGAAACAGTATCGACCAACCGATTATGAGTCGGGGAAAAAGCAGACAGTAAAACTGGAGACGCGGTATTGAGCAAAGGAAGAGAAGGACTAGCCGTCACAAGAGGGACAGAAAGTGAAGGGGACTGAGGTACAGAAGTTGGTGGCAAATGAGGTGCAGGTGGCAATGCAGGAAGAGGCAATTGTGGAAGAACTGGACCACCTGGCTTAACAACAGGCTGCTGGACAGGCGGCAACAATACAGGTGCATTGGCTCCTGGTACATAAGGCGGAGGCAATGTCAACAAATGGGACGTTAAGGGATCTTCGTCAAGAGCCTTACTCTGTGGAGAAGTAGGCAACACAGGGTAGCATCTATCTATTGCAATATGATGTTGTCTGTCTGAGACTTCAATCGCTCGATCAGTCTCATCGTCCTTCAACTGCTGGGCAGCCTGTATAATCGTCATATCTCTCACTTTTCTATCTCTTTTTGCCTGCTTAATTTCTCTCTGTTTGGCTTCTTTACGCCAAAGGAGGAAAGAGTCAAACATTGCCGGCCGGGTTTTTCTCTTGAACAATATTACTTTCAAATTATCTAATATATCAGGCTCAAAGCTACCATTTTGTGGCCACCGTAAAACACCATCTTTCTTCGTGTATCTGATCCATGCCTCACTAAAGGCAATGGGACTAACACCATGTTTAGAATAGAGCTCATAAGTGGGAGTTCCAACCGGAGGAATCGGACATGAGTCCTCAAGCCGGGAATCCCTATTACAACCAAAACAACAAAACTTCCTAAGTCTACTAAAACCAGGCATCTTACATTTACTGGTTCATTTACCAACTTCAAGGAGTGAAAACAAAGAACACAGTACAAATGTACTCACCGCTTGGCTTCTGCTATTGCAATGGTCGAATAACAAAACTCAAAAACAAAATAAAGAAGTGGGCGCTACCCACAAATACTTAACTAAATGGTCTTCTCACGTCAACAGAGGTCCGTCTAACGTCTCGCAATATCAGTCATCAACAGAGGGTCCAAGGCAGGGCGGCAGTCAGGGCAGCAGTTGTCAGCAGTCGTTGGAAAGGAGTAGCCAAGCTGCAAAAGACCGTCGATCCACTTCGACATACAGGGGTCGCTTGACGTGGCTCGCGAATCCTCCTGAATTTTCTTGCGGGGCTTCTCACGACCCTCGGGCTAAACCGCTACCACTGAAACCGCCCCACATTTGGTGCCAGTTGGAGAACTGGGCCTTATGGGCCTGTCGGCGCAGGGCACGCCTTAAATCACAGAGTTCACCTGCCTTGTCGAACAGAGACACGAGACACTCCGTTGAGCGTGGAAAACCAGGTTTATTAGCTGCAGCCAAGCACAGTTGTCCTAGAAGTACATACAGAGTGTATATTCTAAGGAGACTGCCGCTTCAATCCGTGGCGCACAGTCTTTTATAACAAACATATTTACAGAGTTTACTCCCTACACATACAAAAACGAACCAATAAGAAAAGTTGGAAAACAAGCTATCAGGTGTCTCAAAATACGCCCCTCTCTCAGACCCCTCCCAACAAATTAATCAGTGCTAGTACCGACAATCCAATTTGCATGTGGCAGGATGTATTTGTGTGCCTCAAAGGATAGTTGTGTAACAAGAGAATACAAGGAGAGAACAGTGAAGGCCAGTGGGATAAGATAATATAAGGAAAGAATAGGATAAGGCAAATATTAAGTCGAGACAGGGATCAATCAACCCAGACATGGATTAACGAACTCTGCCAGACCCTGACATCAGTTTCGGAAACAAGGGCAGGGGGTTACTCTTTAACAGAAGAGACACGTAGCAGCCAAGAAAAGCAAAAACACTCTGTTCGCCGTGTTGCCTGAGTGAGGGCAACACAAAATGGCTTCAAGACCCAAAATGGTGACTGAATACTGAACGAAGTCAGAAACTGAAGAACCTCAGGGGTATACCAAGATTATCGTGTACTCACGTCTATTCCAAGTCCCCTTCACCCCCACGTATGTCCCCTGTGTATCTATCCATGTTTGGGCTATGTGGAACGGTGTAGTCTTCTTCAGAAGTATGGCCACTCCTCTCGATCCCATGGTGTAACCTGCATGTGCTAAAACCTTGTAGTGTCCGCTAGCTAGAAATGCACAGTTTGTCCCTTTGAGGTGTGTTTCCTGCAATAGTGTTATGTCAGGGCCTATCCGTTTAGTGTATGAGTTCACCAGCCCTCTCTTCACTTTACTGCCAAGCCCATTCACGTTCCACGTTAGGACACTGAATCCCCTATGATCTGTGGGGTTTCTCCTATTGTCACCTGGGAATCTGGCGTGTTTGCGGCGTAATGCAGTCAGCCTCTTGCAAGGAGGTGTCGCCCGGAAGACTTGTATGTGCAAGTAGTATGACATGATCGTTCCCCCCTTTCCGTCTCCTCACCTCCCCTTCCCCCCAACTCCCCCCACCCCCAAGTACCTAGGACCCCATCAATAAGAAACTTTGAACATCCCCAACTGTCCCCCGCTCCCCCTCCCCACCTTCCTCCCCCCTCAGTCCCACCATCTACCTCCCTCCGTGATAGGACTTATTGGCAGGAAAAGGTCTGTCGCCCCCCTGGTGTCTCTTCCCTCTTCTGTCCTACCCCAACTTGGCACCCCACCAAACTCGGAAGGATACTTTCTTACTGTGTCCACAGTTCTATGAGGTAGTCCATAATCAGAAAAGGAAATATACAGTAATGATAACCAAACAGTACTTAATGGAAATTAACAATTGAGAGGCATGGGAGCTACTTGCGTGCTGTCCGCCAGTCCAACCAATCTCTCGTCCATCCAGCATGTTTCCTGTTCAAGTATTGAGTTTCTTGTCCTTGCCCTGCACTGGGGCATTGCCTATAGGCGGGTCCTTTACCATCTCGTTGATAGAAACCACTATCGGATGAAGTGACTGATCTTCTTCGTCGTCGCTCCCTGTCGTAGCCCCACCGTGTCATCCTCTTCCTCAGGACGATCCTTGGCGGCTAGGGCGCGAAATCTATATCCTGCTTGGCTTTCCCGACCCGGGGAGGCAGCATCCTGGAGTCCTCTAGGAGACCTATTCTGCGAGTGGTACGGCGTCATTTGTGTCTTCCTCGTCCCCCGCAGTCTGTGCTGGCGCTGTGATTTCACCAGTTCCCAGAGGTTGCCAGTGGAGGGGGCCTCCCTCACCTTGCTCAGCTCGCAAGTGCCATGCGTAGTCCGGATGAGTGAAGAAGTGGGTCTTTTCCTTATAGATCACCTTAAGTTTGGCTGGGAAGAGGAGCATATACTGTATTTTCAGATCCCTGAGTTTAGCTTTTATAGTGTCAAAGGGGCACCTCATCTTCTGTACCTCTTGGCTGTAGTCCGGGAAAATCATTATGTGTGAGTTTTCTACTCGCATCTCACCCAACTTCCTGGCTTCTCCCAAAATCGTGTCTCTATCTGAGTAGTTCAGGAATCTCGCTATGATCGGTCGGGGCCTTCCCCCAGCCTGAGGTTTCGCATGAGTGCTCTGTGGGCCCTTTCGATGATGAAGCAATTGGAAAACGTTGCTTGGGGTAGCGTGTCGATCAGCCATTTGCGCCGGAACTTCGCCGTGTTAGACCCCTCGATTCCTTCCCTAAAGCCCACAAAACGGAGGTTGTTGCGTCTTGCCCTGTTTTCGGCATCATCAACCTTCCACAGTAATTGCTTATGGGAGTCCGTCAGATCTTTGACATCTTTCCGTAGGGCATGTATGACTTCCTCCGCTTCGCTCAGCCTCGTTTCCGCCGTAGTGACTCTTTCCGTGAGGTTTCGGAAATCCTGCCGTAGTAGGTTAACCTCCACTCCCACCTCTCCTATTTTCACCTCTAGGGCCGCTCTAGACGCCTGGATGTCTTCCCTGGACACATGTATTGCTCCCAGCAGTAGGGCCGTGTCCGAGTTTGCCGTCATTCCCTCCATAGCGTTAGTGGAGGGCGCTACTGCAAACTTATCTATGGGTCCCTGCTTTGGGGCCTTGAGGATTGCGTCCTTCTTCCACATGCTGGCTCGGTCTCGCAGCTGGGGAAGGGGGAGGGTGAAGCCTGTGTTCCTTGCGGCGCTCCGACTTCCACTCTGGCCCTCCACTGCTCTGCTCCTCTGTGGGCTTTGTCTGCCCCTGTGAATGCCTGCTTTGTCCGTCGCCCCCCTCTGTCCCAAGATGCCGGGGTCTTTGCCCCACTAGGGGTCGCTTCCGCAGCGCCTTGATTCTCGCCTTGTCCAGTACTCGCAGTGCGGGGTGGCCTTCGTGCGATACTAGTACCTCAACACAGGTGATTGCGTAGTGCGGCCAAGTTCGTAGCCCTTTCCTGGTCCTGCGCTGCCAACATTCCCTCTGCCTCGCTTGCAAGAGTGTATATAACGACCGGAGGATTCGGGAGGAATTATAGCGTCCCAGTAATGCAACACTTTTTTTCCATTTCCTCCTCTGAGTTGCAGCGCTTCAGTTCTTCTAGGCCCATCGCCGGTGACTTTTACAGCACCAGACCATGCTGTGCGCCCGTAAGCCTGGGGTGACTTGCGTGAGACCAGTGGCACCCGGCTCTGGTCGCCCTCCTCACACTCTGGGGAACGCCCAGGCCTTCACTCGGGCCTATATCCCTCTGTGCCCCGCCGCGTCTCCGATGTTCAGCAAGGTGGAGGAGGGGCGAGGGGGGACAAGCAGGCACTAGTCTGTGCCCCCCTCTGATGTGCTGGTAAGCCTGTAGTAGGTGCGGGGGGCGCGCAGACAGAACTCCCTCTGCCACCTCCACAGGAGGCGTCCGTTGCTCGTTGGGCCGTTCCCTCCGGCTCCCTCTATGGGGAATGCCCGCGCCCCGGTCCAACTGCCTTCCCTTGCTATATGCACACTCATGGGTGTATGGAAAAGCTCCCCAGAGCTCACCCGCCCCAGGCCGCAATCCGGGGAGTGCAGTGCTGTACTCTTCTGCCCCCTCCGATGTCGTGATCAATCCAGCCCACTGCTCAGGACTAGGCTGCGATGGGTGCCACCATTTTGGATCCGGGGTCGGGTTGGGGCGCTGAGAGTATCCCGTCGTGTTTCTTCCTCCGATCAGCACCCCGGTGTCATCAAGGGCCACCTCTGGGGTCCCTGGATTGCCCGCTTTCTTGTGTGAGGCTTGAATGTTCGCTCGATGGGGTAAGGATAGTCGGATCATATACGGCTTAGCGGAGCTCCGGCAAAGTGCGGCTCACTTGGCCATGTTGCTGGCCATGCCCACTCCTTTGCAAAATGAATTTTGACACTATTACCAACCTTACTGATTCTGAAGCTGAAACATTGGCATTTTCAACTGATTATGCTGCAAAGATTTGCGAGCTCATACAGGAAGATACCTCGACTCCGGCAAACACAAGTAGAAAGGAGAGTAACATCAAGCAATTATTATACCTACTTAAAAAAGAGTCTAATCAAAAACTACATGCAACCACGCTCGTGAGATACCATCGTGCACAGTGGATCCCGAGGGGCCGGAGGGTCCCGCTCAAACCTTTACTATGGAAAAACAACTCTCGCTTTGTTGATTCTCAACAAGTGCTCGTTAGACTTGATTCTTTTAATCATAGAGGAGCTATCTAAAGCTTTGGAAGAATTATCCACGGAGATAACTACCATTAAGTCGAAGTTAGCTAGCAACATGGAAACCACTGTTTTCACTACAGTTCTAGAGGACATCAACACCCAACTTAATAAATATACCCAAGAAATTCAAGAACGTAAGGTACGCAAATTTAAACGGGACACAATTGACTGCAAACTCGGCGAGGTCTACACTTGGGCATAAGTGTATGCCCGCCGATGCCAACATCGTCCCTACAATCCATATTCAGAAACGGACACCTCATCTTCAGATGGAGATGTCAGATCAGAAGCTGCACAAAGACCAGAGCGTTGAACCTCACAAACAACAAAACCGTCAACAGCTGCGGTTCATTTTTTAGAGGAAGGTCAAGGCGAGCAGGCCGACCCAGGCGGGGCAAAAACCGCAGACACATCAAAAACTCTACTGGAGGTCAAGAAAAAGAGCAACCGGAGAAAATAATGGATTTTAATAATCTTGTAATCAACATATCATTTTACCAATTAACCGAACATGAGGTTCGGACTCTACAAAAGGGACAAACTTTTGTACCCACTACCACAACTAACACCCTAGAATTGGAAGTAAGTTTCTTCAAACTAATGAGAAACATTAGATTGAGACATTATTTTGAAAACATAATTCAAACCACTACACCAGATGATGACATTGTTTTAGGATTACGTCCTCGCAGCACTTTCATGGCTCTCATTAGCCACAAAGTCATTGACACTTTTGAACAACAAGTTAAACATGAGATTTCCACACTACCTTTTCAAGCTACCACTACACATCACAACCTTACCATGAAGGATCGAAACATCTTGAGAAAACTGGCAAACAATACATCTATCACGTGTCAAAATGCGGACAAGGGCGGCGCCCTAGTCATTATGGACAGTGCTTATTATCAAGAACAAGTTACCTTACATGTATCAGACATGAACACGTATGTGGAATTGGATGGAGACCCCACTAAAGAGTACGCATCCCTACTTTTGACCATCGTGCAAAGAGCAGCAGACAATGGCACCATAAATGAGAGAGCTAAGAAGTTCCTCATCAAAGAGAATCCCAAAGCACCTTACCTCTATATGCTGCCGAAGATTCATAAAGATGCCTGTAAACCTCCATTCAGACCTATTGTGTCAACCAGGGGCTGCATCCACGAGCCTGTCGGGAAATTCCCAGACAGACATTTACAAACACATGTGACTACCGGCAGATCCTATATCAGAGACACCTCTGATTTCTTGTACAAACTCCTGCAGATTCAAATACCTGAAACAGAGGAACTGTGGCTGTGTACAGTGGATGTTAAATCCTTATACACATCCATACCCCACAACCTGGGAATTGAAGCCATCGAACAAACTTTGCTCAATTCAACCAATCTTGCTGATGGAATTACTGATGTTTACGTTGTACCACAGCTACTTCAAGTGGAATGACAAATGGCACCTACAACTATGTGGTACTTCCATGGGCAATTGTGCCGCTCCGGCGTACGCTAACCTGTTCATGAGACACTACGAAGAGCAACATATACTACACCAACATATCTGGCAACAACACGGAAAGCTGTTCCTAAGATTCATGGATGACATTTTTATTCTATGGTCAGGTCCAGGTCAAACTCTGGTCGAATTTTTACATCATCTCAACAAAATAGACGATCGTATAAAATTTACGTGGGAAATGAACCAAAGACTTATACATTTTTTGGATGTAGAGATTCAATTCAAGGAAGGCAAACTCTCCACTACCTTGTTTCGAACAAGCACAGATCGCAATAGCATATTGCATTACAACAGTTTCCACCAAAAGGGCCTTAAAAATAACTTACCTTTTTTGCAGTTACTCAGAGTCAAGCATATAGTATCTTCCCCGGAACAGTGTGATCAACAAATTGATGCTATGTTGACAAGATTCAAAGACAGAGGATACCCAGAAGAGATCTTGAGATCGGCTAAAACTAGATGCAAATCATTAAATAGACAAGATCTATTGACCGTTAAGAAAAAGGAGAATAACAAGAGAATAGTAGTGGTTTCTAAATACTCCACTTCAAGCCATCGTTTTCGCAACATGATACTGAAACATTGGCCTTTACTCAGCAATGAAACTGACTTTATGGGAATATTTGAAAACAAACCCATTTTTGCTTACACTCGGGGTAGTAACCTCAAAGAACTACTCACTAAACCTATGGAACTCGACACGCCTCACCAATACACAGGTTTTTTACCATGTTATAACTGCAGCAATTGCTACAATGTCATAAGAGGCAACACTTTCAACCATCCTATGAAAGGGACAAGGAACAACAATTAAACTCAGAGTGATTGCTACCTGCAATACTTCAAATGTCCTTTACATGTTAAAGTGCCCATGTGGATCTTGCTACGTGGGACACACAGAAAGAAAAATTTGCATCAGAATACTGGAACACAAAAGCAACATCAGGATTGGTAATCTGCGATCTACTGTTGCCAGTCACTTTTTGGAAAAGAGACACAGTGTTGCCCAATTAAAATTTTTGATACTTGAGACCATCAAATTCATTGAGGGCATGAACATCAAAAACAGACTACTCCAGAGAGAGAACTACTGGATTCGCTATTTACGCACCATGTAACCTCACGGCCTCAATGACAGGATGGAGTTTCTTTTCTTTTCTTTTTTAAATATATTTGATTTTTCCATCAACATCAGATTTACAGATTCATCATATATTGCCAGAGAAACAGAAACAAAAAAAAAAAGATTTTTTTTTATCTTACAATTCAGAAAGTATAATCAATCGGTTTAAAACAAATATCGTAAATTTAAATTGTCTCAAAAATAATAGAGGGCCATCATTAAGAGATATCTTGTAGTTTTAATTGCGTTTGGTTTTCCCCTTAATTCATCTTAAGTCTCTCCCAGTCTCCTTTTCCATTCTGTTATTGGGGCCCATATCCTCTGACTGGCCTCTTTTTTTTACCTCCCTCTTTTTTCATATAAGGCCATTTATAAGGTGTATATCGCCAGTACGCGTGAGATCTATTGCTGTAATGTTGGGGGGTTAGGATCCTTCCAAAGTGTGGCTATACATAATCTGCTAAGGGTCATTGCTAAATACAGGAATTCGTGATGGAGAACATCTACACCCACCCTCGCTACGCCCAAGGTCATAACTTCGTCTGTCAGAGTTAAATGTATCCCTAGAGAGTCGGCAAAAAATTGTTCCAACGATTTTTTATATATCCAAAGAAGGGCATGATGCAAACATGAGTATTGTATCTGCTTGTGTGGATTGGCATCTCGGACAGATTCCCCCACTATTTCCCCCCCATTGCGCTATTTTATGAGGAGTATAATAGAGTTCAAACAAAGTCTTGTAGTGTTAAGATTGTAAATTTGCCACACCTAAAACCGAATTCGATAGTTTTATTGACTTCTCTACCTCGTTTCCCGTTAGACCTAGTTTGTCTCTCCACTTCTCATACATTCTTTCACAATCGTCCTTTTTATGTTTACAAATTTCTTTGTATAATTGCAAGATGGATGTTCCCCCTTCATCCCTTACACACTCCAGCAATTCGATTCTTTGAAAATTCATGTCTCCTCCCTGCTTCTTTATCAGAACTGACCTCACCTGTAGGTACTTAAAGAAGTCTCTGCGCCCTAGGTTATATAAGCGTTGTGCCTGCTCAAAAGAAATCAAACCGGTTGCCCCTATAAGGTCCCCAATAGTTTTAACCCCTAATGCATCCCAGCTCTTCATAACTGGGTCATGAAATACCACCGGCAGTGATGGGTTCCCATACAGAGGGGTATAATAATTCATTCTCCCTAGTTTTAATTTTCTCCTTATCCCAGACCAAACTGATCTTGCGGCCACCAAGGTCTTAAACCTCACTTTTTTATGATAGCTCCTCTCCTCGTATGTGAGTAGCCATTGATTAGAGTTTTTCACTACTAGTTCATATACGTCTGTACAGGATGGAGTTTCATATTAAACAATTATAGGTTTCATAGAGACAGGATGGAGTTTCTATGTTACCTATAATTGTTTAATATGATTCTGTGCTTCAATAATCTTCATTGTTTTTCAGGTTTTTCACAGACTTATTATGTACACTATTTTTGTTTATATTTCTTCAAATGGATTCTGCCATGTTATTTCTTGTAATATTGAGTGTTTCCCTCTCTACGTCATATTTTTCTCCTTTGAGAGCACCCCTCAGGGCCCCTCACCTTTCGTCATCTTTCTGCTCCACACTATTTCAAGATGGCGCCCGCGCTTTGCTGCCGAACAGTCTCTTCTCTATGTTTATCACCTTTCACTATTAACTCGGCATAGCTAAGTTGATCACACGCCGTTCGGGAGCTCCCCACTAGCTGATCGGACTAACTGTTGAGGAACCCTTTTCCTCCTCTAACACGCTTCACAACCGTAGGTTCCGCCTCCCGTGGACTTGTTGACGATCTTTACGCGCCCGCACGTTGTTTGTGAGACTCCTAAATGGGGTTCTTGTTCATTCATTTTTCAGACAGAACGCTGAGTTCTCAACATATATGCCCACACATGAGAACTTGTTTCTTGATTTCAGTAACATCACGTCTTGATAATTGCACTATTTATGTCCAACGTCGCACTTCTCTACAAACACCGGGACTGTCCTCTACTCACCCGCCTCGTATTGTTTGGCACCAACTTATGTTTTTGACACAGGTTTTCCGTTTACTGTGTTAACACATTGAAGATAGTCACGTGATTTGTCAGTTTTAATTTTCAATGTATAATGGAGACATTGTGTTCCTCACCTCTGTTCACTAATTTTTATGTAATGTGGCATGATTGTTAATCCACACCTCCATTCCTATTCAGTCACGTCGTGTGAACTTTCTTCCACCTGCATGCAAATCTCTAAGCCGATTTTTAAGCCCAATTCTAGATTCTCCCCATTAAGAGCCCTCCATTTTTGTTTTTTCCTCCCTAGATTGATCCCCTGACGAAGGGCAACATCAATGCCCGAAATGCATTGGGATTATGGCTATATGATTTTGGAGCCATGTCTCGGGCGATATCCAAAAACCCGGGACATGTATTGGGTCTAGAGATCATCAGTTCAACAAGTACCTACTTGCACCCACAGGGATTAACCACTCAAGAAATCCATGTACCAGAGTCCCTAGGGGCGATCCGGAGGAGGGGCTTGCGGTGTGCGTTCCATTGCGATTGTTTCTACAAATTGGCTCCCTTGAGCTTTGAGCTGAGGAGCTCCTGGACGACGCACCTGCGTGTCGGTTTGGGCATCGAGGCCTTTGACGGTTGCTTGGCGGCCTTCTCTTCCACCCCAAACTATTTTCTCTACTGATGACGGAAGTTATCCCGAAACCCGAGCCATGTCTCGGGCGATATCCAAAAACATGGGACATGTATCGGGTCTAGAGATCATCAGTTCAGCAAGTACCTACTTGCACCCACAGGGATTAACCACTCAAGAAATCCATGTACCAGAGTCCCTAGGGGCGATCCGGAGGAGGGGCTAGCGGTGTGCGGTCCATTGCGATTGTTTCTACAAATTGGCTCCCTTGAGCTTTGAGCTGAGGAGCTCCTGGACGACGCACTTGCGTGTCAGTTCGGGCATCGAGGCCTTTGACGGTTGCTTGGCGGCCTTCTCTTCCACCCCAAACTATTTTCTCTACTGATGACGGAAGTTATCCCGAAACCCGAGCCATGTCTCGGGCGATATCCAAAAACCCGGGACATGTATCGGGTCTAGAGATCATCAGTTCAACAAGTAAATACTTGCACCCACTGGGGTGAACCACTCAAGAACTCCATGTACCAGAGTCCCTAGGGGCGATCCGGAGGAGGGGCTAGCGGTGTGTGGTCCATTTCGATTGTTTATATGATTTTGGATTTATTCACTCAAATGTTATATGTTGTGAAAATATTAAACAATGAGAAAAAAAAGGATCATTGAAAATAAGTGATATTCGAATAAAAACTTACCAGTATCAAAAGACTTTGCTATTCGAATCTGGTGAAAATATTTGACTAAAACATTGTTTTGCTCCTTTTACCTATTCAGGGGTTGCAACATTTGGTACATTTTCTCTAACACTGTTTGGTTTGGACACTGAAGCCTTGTTTGCACGCAACAGCCATTCATTGTTTCATCTTACGATTACAGGCTATGCGTATCCACAATCCTCATTGTCGTTTCAAAGGTGCCAAGCTGCAAAAATTGTTGGTCCAGGTCTGCCTCATTCAAAAGGATCCAATGACCACCTCCGCCGTGGCGGAGCACGCCTACCGCGATTTTCAAAACTCCATGGCGGTGATACACCACAGGGGCCTGGTGTGCGCTACAGAGATGGTGCATCTTTCAAAAGCATCCAATGACCGTATCCACGGTGGTGGAGCACGCCTACCATGATTTTCAAAATTTCATCATGCCACCGCAATCATCGTTCCCATTGGCTGTAGGGCATGCTCCATGGCAGTGATACACTACAGGGGCCAGTTGTTTGCTACAGCAATGGTGCATCTTTCAAAAGCATCCAATGACCGCATCCACGGTGGCGGAGCATGCCTACCATGATTTTCAAAATTGTATCATGCCACCGCACTCATCGTTCCCATTGGCTCTAGGGCATGCTCCATGGCGGTGACACACCACCGGGGCCAGGTGTTAGCTCCTGCATTTTGGGGGCCATACAATGACATGAGGCACCACAATTTGTGTGGCGAAGCATGCAAACCGCCATTTGGGCATGTCTCCATGCCAATGACTACCACACCTGTATTAGGGCGTGCCGGTGACACACCACCGGGGCCAGGCGGTAGCTAACGCAATTTGGGGGCCATACAATGGCAATGGCCATCTGGCACACTTCAACAGTGCACAGTGGCCACATGGTCAAGGGCACATCATTGTGCACACAATCCCAATGTTCCATTAAATCCACTGGTGACTATACATGCCATATGTGTGTCGTAGATTGGTCTGTAATCCCTCACATGTTACTTATGAATTAGATGGTTGATAAGGCTGGACAGTGTTGTAGTGTACTCTACAATGTGTACACATGTCAATGTGTTGAGGTGCAGTGATAATCACAGCAATGCTCGTTTCACTGTATGATGTATGTTGTGGATGTGTGCCACGTTGAAATGATGCATTAAGGTGTGAGAGGTATAGCAGCTAAGTATGAGTCAGTGTTGTTGATTTGTTACACATTGGCTGGACGCCATGCTCCCAGGCGTACACATGTGAAATGTGGCCATATCACTATGTGCATTCACATTGACCTATGTGGTGTTTGAAGTACTTGTGTTTTGTAAATAGAGAGGTGTGCCCTCTGTGTAGCTCAAACATCTACACATGTAAGCTGGTGTGTCACTCAATTATTCAGTCTTTGTTTTTGCTGTGTCATCCAGAACGTTATATGTTGTGCCCATCTCATGATGGATTGCATTGACATGTGTCCACTTTCATCTCAACTAGGAGGAGGCCAAATCTGCTTTGTCACTTGACAGTGCTAGAGGACATGGAGGATGTGGCAATCATCCGCAAATTCTGTCTTGATAAAGCCACCCATAAAACACTTTGTGATATGTTGGAGCCCCACCTGCAGCCTCGCGGGACATATCCAACAGCTTTCACACCAACTTATAAAATGATGGCAGCCCTCCATTTTTTTGCCACTGGATCATTCCAGGAGACAGTGGCCAGCGCTGGTCGGATGTCTCAACCAATGTTCAGCATGGTGCTGCTTGATGTTATGTCCGCCATGATGATATACAGGGACAGATATATCCATTTCCCCAGGGGTGCTGAATTTCCCGCTGTGAAGGGAGACTACTATCCTTTTGGGCACAACTTCCAAGTTGTTGGTGCCATTGATTGTACACGTCGGTCTTGTGCCACCGCAGGCAAGTGAGCATATATTCAGGAATCGCAAACATTACCACTTTATTAATGTGCAAGTGGTGGGCCTGGCAGACATGATCATCTCAAATGTGTGTGCCAGATTCCCATTGGTGGACCATTATAAAATACAGGGACATGGACCAGACTGTCTCAAGTGGGTCGTCTTGGAGAAAGTGAACCTTGAACCCAGGGGTGGTAACATCAGCTCATTCTTGAATCTGCGAGAGATGAAATGGATAACCCGTTTCAATTCCATCAATGAGGGACTGAATGAATTGGACAGTAGTTTCATACAAATGGCTACAATGTAGTGTACATGTCACCCTACCTATAAGTTACTTCCACACATATTATAGGGTTCTGAGATTCTCTAATATCCTCAACTTTACCCCAATCAACTAACTGTGGGTCCATTCTTTACTGTCAGGGATATTGACGTTATGTATATGTAGTAATACATTTTATTTTGCACAGACTGCTATAACGCCATGTGAGGTAATTAGGCGGCCTACAAACCAACGAAGTGCACATTTGGTTGTTATCCTTCTGGACTACTATAATACCCTGTGAGGCAGTTTAGTGGTCTAGCTCATTAACGCAATGATGTGGGATTAAGATATGATGCGTTTTGTGAATCATTGAATGTCTTCCTAATGTTCTGGAGAAATTGAATGTTAAGTAGTCATGCGGCCAACGAATATATTGAGAGCCCAACAGGTTACCTCCTCTCTAGACTACCTTAATACCCTGCGAGGCAGTTACGTGGTCTAGCTCAAGACAACACTGGGTCCTAGTCGATATGCCTATCGATCATCAATATATATGATTATCGGAAATTCTATAATTGAATACGGGTACATTTGGCACGTTTTTATATTTATCTTTATTTTAATATAGGTCAAACTTTACCTACGGCTGTCACTATACGCCGTATTAGACATAAGATAATGCCAATATTCCATCACATTATATGACTACCGAATCACTTCCTGAGCAATTAATGGGGTCCTAATGTCGACAATTTCGGCACGCATGCTTTAGATACCTGAGTATGGGTTTAACTTCACTCAGTGCCCGACTATATATTGGAGATACATACAAATACTATGCCTCTTTTTCTGAGGCTACTCTAGGTTACCATAGAGATGTGATTCCAGTCTTTCTACCATTACAATCACGTGATGCGGAAGTCTACCCGTTTCTACATACGTGGTGCCTAAAACGCCAGACGAGCTCCCGATCATCCAGGAGACTGCCGGGGACGCAATTCCTTGACCCCATTCCTTCAGGTACTGATGGCTGGTTTATTTGTTGGACTCCGTTTAGGAATATATATTTTAGGCGGGAGGTCGTTAGACTAAATCCTGCTCCGATTTTCTTCCCGAGTGGCTGAGTCAAAAAGTATTACGGACCCTGGCTCACGCACGCGCGCCCAGAAACAGGTAATCCTCCCTTGTTTCCACTTGTCGAATCACCACCTAGCAACGTGTGACCAATATGATGATTACGGCCCTCTTTCGTTCCCTCTAGGTGTACCACAATAATGAGGACCTAATGATCACCAGTAAGGTAAACAAACTCTGTATATCCCCAGTTTAAATTGTAAGATTAGAACTTTAGGACATAGATTCTACAACTAGTGTCCATATAACGTTTTTCAGGAAACGTGATTTTGAGGCAGCTCCATGATTCGAGTATAAGGTAAATCTTGACAATAAATACCAGTGCCCGTACAATGTTTTCCACTAAGTGCAATGTAGAGGCCACCCCATGTTCAATAACCAAGGTATATCTCGACTATCTCCGTTGAGACCAGTCTGAATGACTTTTTTCAATCTCATTCTTATAAATCAATTCTCTGACTTTTTTGGACGCTAGACAGAACTCAGTAAGTTCGGTCCACATTAGACAGAATCTTTGCTCCTTTTATAATCCTACTTCAAGGGCCTGACTTGCATATGGTCCCGTACCACTGTATGATGTATTTTGATGTACCTCTGTGTACATTTCCCCATTAAGTGAATTTTTCAATAATTTTAATAATCTTTCCTTATAGAACATGCCCACCCTTTCCCCCTTGTCCTGAAGAAGACCCCCCATGTAGGGGGCAACATCCCTACAATGAGCGTTGAAACGTTGACTTTCATACTGGAACACATAACCAGAGTGTGATTTTGAACACCGGTTGCAATGTGATGTTATCATTATAATACTGCCAACAGATCTCTGGATGTACTTCTGTATGGCTCTTTTGAGAAGCCAATGTCTATTGTTTAAAGTAATTTACAATTGACTTGTCACTTCACTTACCTGCACCTATCCCGATCACTGCACAAAACCCTTCTCCCTTTCCCTGTATAGTGGGCACTACAAAATGTTATTTATGTGTACAATAATGTAAAAACTAAAAAGAGAAAATACCATGAAATACGTATGAACACTATGTGAATGAACAATAGTATTTTGTTAAATATTTTTGTCATTGAATGTTCTTTAGAAGTTTTGTATTAACTCTAATCTGGTCAGGGACTACTCTATCTATACCGCGAGATTCCCAGGCTCAGCCCATGACTCCTACATCTTGCGGAACAGCATTGTGCCCCGGCTAATGGCTAATCTGCTTCCAGAGCGTGCATGGATTGTAGGTGAGTATGCCTAGTCGTATGGCGTGCTGTGTATGTGAGCTGCTGCCCTCTGCCTGTGCAACATTGCAATGTCTATTTGTCATACCTAGGTGACTGCATATCCCAACCGTCCATGGCTGCGGAGCCCACTGCGGAATTCCAGGACCCCAGCTGAAGTGCGCTACAATGAGGCCCATGGAAGGACACGTTGTGTGGTGGAGCGTACTTTTGGTCTGCTCAAGTCACGTTTCCGCTACCTGGACAAGAACGGAGGTGCACTGGCATACTTGCCCAGGTAGGTGTGTTAGATCGTAGTGGCATGCTGCATGTTCCACAACCTGGCCATTCCCAAGGAGATTCCCCTGCTCCTGGATGATGATGAGGACCCAAGGTTAGTCTAGTGATGAGGACAGTGATGAGGACAGTGGAGAGGAGGAAGGTGGTGACATGCGTCAACAGCTCATCACCCACTACTTCACTTGAAGTAGGGTGACAATGTACAACATTTCCATTGTCTGGTGATATTGCTGTTGTCGTGAAGGGGTATGTGCGAATAGTAACAACATCCAGTTGTAAACTCGCCTGCTATGTTACTGGGACATGTCATTTGTGAACGTATACGAGATGTGTATGTTGACACTTGTTGCCCATTGTGACGTCTGCATGTTGGCTTATGTAGATGGTAGGTGTTGTGTAATGTCTGTGATGCCACACTCACACCAGTGATTGTGGTTCTGTTGTGTTTGCCTAGGTGCCTTAAACTTATCCTTGTCTACATACAGTACACACTCCTGATACAGGTGGGTAGCCATCTTCCCTGGGCTGGCTGTTTGGGGTGGGAGTCCTGCACCTCTACTCCTACCATGCCCCCTGGCCCACACCCCATCAAATGGAGCACTCCCCCACCCACAAGCCCTTGGTAGCCATTGCAGTATATGGTGCATGGGGGCATGGTGGGAGTAGTGGTGCAAGCCCCCCACACCCAAACAGCCCTCCCAGGGAAGATGGCTACCCACCTGTGAGTTTGGTGGTTGTACTGCTGTGGCTTCCAAGTGCTTGTGGGTGGGGGAGTGCTCCATCTTGCTGTACTGGGACACAAGGGAGCATGTTGGGAGTAGTATTGCAGGCACTGTACTAGGGTCTTAGTACTAAATCAAAAAAGCCAATTATGGTACTACTAATCCATGACAACAATCTACAGAGGGAGCGCTTGCACTTTGGCACTGAGCAGCGCCAAAGTGCCCAAAGCATCTAGAACAACAAAAACGAGGTCCAACACACAGTCATATCACAGGAGGCAATGGCAAAAACACAGGGGAAACCCACGCCAAGGATGCCAGGTCTAAGACTTGTGAATTGCATAAGTCAATAGTTAGTACCTAGGTGATTAGATGACTATATAGTTAGTGCCTGCATAGTTCAATGACTACATCGTGTCCACCTCCCTGATTACAATAGTACATGTGTAGTATGTGGGTAGGTGAATGACTCCATGGATAGGGAATAACTGATGTGATGACTGCCTGAATAGTGGCTGGGTGATTGCATGAGTGCCTGAATACTGCCTGACTGACTGTGAAAGTTCCTTGATTGCAGTTTGATACACAACACTTGTCACTATATCAGTGAATCATTGGTTATCTCCTTCTGGCAGTCTCAAACTATCTGTTTTACTGTATATATGCCTTTCCTCTGAGCTATTTGTGAATGAGATCTAGGTTTCACATTTGATATATAGTTGCACACATGGCTCTCTAGAAACATATATTGCTTTGTTACAGAGCATGCCCATGTATCAGTAAGTTTCTAAAACAGAAAATAACATTTTTAAATCTTTCAAAGCACAAAACCTTTTGCACATGGCATACTTACATAATTTTTCAAATACTTCTGCTTCTTAAACATATATTCAGCACATCTCAAACAAAAGTTTCACTCAAAATGAAGCTAGCACAATTACTGCCAAGACCTTATGCCCTATTAAACCTTCTTAATTTAAAACAAACCATGTTTAAAGAAAAGCACCACCATCACCATCTACATGACATTATTATCAGGCCTTCTGAACATAGATCACCATGTAAACATATATGCAATTTCTTAATAGATGTACACTTTCAAGCCATCTATTCAAAAATATATACCTCTCTGCATCTTTAAGTAAACTCAAAAGCCTCACCATATATGCAGCTATGTGCAAGCACAAAAACCATATCCCATAATCTAAGCACATGCAAGTGGTAATATAAGTTAAAAACCACATTGACAAACACTTCCCATTAAATACCTAATAAGAATTATTTATTTCTAATTCATATACAGATGGACAACATGTTCTCAACTTTTATTTCTCACTACACAAGTCCTCATTTAATAATGTTACTTAAAGTATTACACCTCCCAGAATGCAAATAACAGATGTATCTATTCTGCACAAGATTGTTAGACATTTAAAACATTGTTAGTCCCTCGTTGCAACTTTCCACAGGACTGTCCTGTTATTTTTGAATAAAATACACAATGTAATGAAGAGGCACTAATTCACTTTTCTGTTACTTCACAACACTTTTACAAATAACCTCTTAAACACATACCCTCTAAACATACAGTTCATCTCATATTTTTTTCAAATCACTGTGATACTCCTATTAATCAAACTCCCATATACATCTCAATTTCAAATGCACATTTTTAAAATAATTACTAAGTTATATACATACCAGTGAATTTAGTGAAAAACCATAAGTTTGACACCAGTTATAGTTAGCTGGAAATTTTACTGACATAAAACCAATGAAATTCCACGTTATAGTTAGTTGGACTCACTATAACTTGTGCGTGTAATGCACTGCTGATGACATTACATATTACATCACTCATGACATGGTCAGTGACATCACTTATGACACCATCCATTGAATGTGTGTCTTTCTAAAAAATAAATATGTTTTATATATGTATATGTAAAGGTCGAGGGAAGAATAAATGTTTAAATTATTGTCTTAATGAATGTTTTTTTCAAATAGAAATGATTGGATAACTGGCTTATTAAGTGTATCTTAGTGAATACATATATTAGCGAGTAATGTTTAAATATTTAAATATATGTATCAGTGTTTCACTTTGTGAATAAGTGGCTGCATGGGTTGATGAGTACCTACATGTGTAGGTATTTGGGTTCTTAGATGTTTTTTTAGTATCAGTATGAGTGTTTGTATGGTTTTGTGGGGGTATTACTAATCACATAGATGCATGAATGACTAACTCTCTCTTTGTATGTGTTTAGAAGACAGCATATGTGCAGGACTGTATGGGTGGTTGAGTTTGTATATGTGTGTGTTAGTGAGTGAATGCCTGCCTCACTAGTGTCTTTATCAGTAACGAGATATGTTTTAATTTAGTATATGTGAGTATTGATATATATAAGTCAGTATATGTGAGACTAAGAGATAGAAAGAGTTCCTGTTTAAATAAGTATGTGTTTCTATAAGTGATTGTTTAAGAGAGTAAGTATGTATAAGTTTCTTTAGAATTAACGTGGTAGTGTGTGTATAGTTTTATATGCAAATAAATGGATGTTCAATAGTTTATTTGCATGTGTGAGTATGTGTGTGAGTAACTTTTGGATGATTGTCGGTGTGTAACAGGATGTATAGGTGTATCACTACATATGATGAGTGAGTATATGTATGAGTGACTAAATAGAACTGTTGGTGAATGAGAGAATGTGTATATAGATGGTGGAATTACTGAATTGGTTGTTGTAACTGGTATGGGTATCTCCATTTTTTTGAAAATGTTAATTTCTATTTTCCAATATGTGTTTTAAGGGTTACATTACACTTAAAGGAGGTTTGTCATCAGTGATGTCATGAGTGATGTCACTGGCCATGTCATGAGTGATGTAATATGTAATGTCATCAGCAGTGCATTACACGCGCAAGTTATAGTGAGTCCAACTAACTATAACGTGGAATTTCATTGGTTTTATGTCAGTAAAATTTCCAGCTAACTATAACTGGTGTCAAACTTATGTTTTTTTCAGTGAATTTCATAGGTTTTTTAAATGCTACTTCCTAACTATAACGTGTATAAAACCTAGGGTTTTTTCAGTGAATTTCATAGGTTTTTCAAATGCTATTTCCTAACTATAACGTGTGTAAAACCTATGGTTTTTTCAGTGAATTTCATAGGTTTTTTGAATGCTAGTTCCTAAGTATGAAATCACGTTCGTAACTAGATAGTGTCACCGCCTACACATCCTGAGAAGCGCATGTAAAGTCATGTGACTTGAAAACAAGACTTCCAATTGGTTCTTAGTAGTTTCTGTTCTGGAATTTACATGAAGCACTCCACCCACTTTCCTCACAATCTTTTCTACTCTCAAGAGACAACAACATCGAGCATCTTCCTGAAAACTTTGCTGAAATGGCTGCCCTTTCGCATTCATCTTCCGAATCTGAAGGAAATGAGCGACCACCGTTAAGAAGAAAAAAGGAATCTTTCATTTGGCAATTTTTCACTTATCCTGAAGATCAAAAGAAAGTGAATGCGCCAAAAGTAACCTGCACGATATGCAATTCGGAGCTCTCAAGGGGAAATCCAAATAGAAAATATTCCTTTTCTATACACACCATGCTGCGGCATGTTAAACAAAGGCACCCTGAGCATTATGCAAAAGCATCGACAAGAGCCCTGGCCACGCTATTACCATCAGAGGTGGCCAGCACATCTTCTGGTGGACGACCTGTATCTCCATCGAGTACTGAGATGGACTTGAGACCATATCTTGCGAAGGTGCACATGAAATTCAACGAGTGTGGAGAAATTCTTTTGTATGGAGAGCAGAGCCTCATTCTTATTAAACTCAAAATTGAAAGTCATAAATGCCCCAAGAAAAGATAAATTTCTTCACTTCATTTTCATAGTATTACATACTGAAAAATGTAGTAGCAACTTTAAGAAATCGAAAGCATCATAACACTTGTTTCCCAAAAAAAAAAAAAAAAAGTTCTTTTCAGAACTAACTCCACCAAAACATGCTCCAAGAGCATATTATAAAATGTGTTTTCGCCGCTTTATTTTAGTGCGAGACCGGGTGCGCGCACCCTCCTATCGCGTACAGGACCTGACACTTGCATGTGAAGTCATGTGACTTCAAAACAACACTTCTAATTGGTTCTTGGTAGTTTCTATTCTGGAATTTACACGCAGCACTCCACCCACTTCCATCACTTTCTTTTCTACTCTCAAGAGAGAACAACGTCGAACATCTTCCCAAAGACTTCGCTACAATGGCTACCGTTCCGCATTCATCTTCCGAATCTGAAGGAAATGAGCGACCACCTTTGACAAGAAAAACGGAGGCCACGCTATTACCATCAGAAGTAATCAGCACATCTTCCGGTGGACGACCTGTATCTCCATCGAGTGCTGAAATGGACTTGAAACCATATCTGGCGAACGTGCACATGAAATGCAAGAACTGTGGAAAACTTCTTGCATACGGAGAGCAAAGCTTTATTCTAATTAAACACAAAATTGAGAGTCATAAATGCTCCAAGAAAAGTTAAATTTCTTCACTTTATTTGGATAGTATGACATACTGAAAAATGTCGTAGCAACTTAAGAAATCAAAAGCATCATAACACTTGTTTCCCAAAAAAAAAAAAAAAAAAAGTTCTTTTCAGAACTAACTCTTTGCACCAAAACAAGCTTCAAGAGCATATTACCTGATATTTTCTCGCCGCTTTCTTTTGGTGCGCGACCGGGTGCGCGCACCCACCTATCGCGAACAGGCGTTGAGACACGCATGTGCAGTCATGTGACTTTAAAACAACACTTCCAATTGGTTCTTACTAGTTTCTATTCTGCAATTTACACTGAACACTCCACCCACTTCCCTGAAAAACCATTTTTTTGAAAAACTTTTAAAGCCTCCCCTTAAGAAAAAATTACAATTATAAAGTTTTATTTCCTAAGTCTCTGATCTCCAACTGTGCAACGTGGCTCCCCTGTGTGTCGTACTAAGGTGCATAAACAAAAACTACAGGGCCAGCATTATAAACATGCACAGAACCACAAAACGACAAGAGCCACCATGTTGATATATATCCTTAATATAATAAACCTCTGAGAATAAATACATATTTCCGTGGCACCACATAACAGAAATGTGGCGTCCTCTGACTCTGCTCCATTACCAAACAAACTAACCCCCCGCCCCCCTCACTCTTCACTAAACTCCGCACTCCACCCCACCCGGACCCCCTATTACAAACCCCCAACCTACCCTCCCTGCCCAAACCCACCATGAACCTCAAACCGCCCCTGGAAAACTTATAAGACACAGGATTACTAAAACTCAAAGAATAGGCAACAGGCAGATAATGTTAATAGTACATAAAGGCACATATTTTTTCCATAATACTATTTAAAAACATGTTCTATTTTTTATAAATCTATCATGCATCTGACCCTCCAGAACTGCTTTCAAAACGTGAACTATAAACCTCTACTTTTCATTTTCAAACCATACACTTTCAATTACATTATTTTTTTTCACAATTCATGTAATGTTACACACCTTTTCTAAAATACACCAGTCCCTGTTATTTATAAGGATTTATTTTCAGTCTTCATCAGCGACACTTTCTTAACATATAATGGAAATCACTGTAACTTTTTAAACGACAATGCTAACGCGGTAAAAATAACCCTTCATTTGCTTTCCTTTAAGAATGCAGACTATCTACCCCACGCATGCGTTTCTTGATCTTTGTATTTGGCAGCGAATACCGACCTTGAATCGGAAGACATGAACAAGAGCGCCATTGTCACATTTAAGACTGAACGTTGCATCTGCTCACACACATATCTTTCACTTAGCTAACATTCACAGAAAACAGCATTGATGTAAAAAAAAATTGACCTTGCTTTACAACTTCCTCAAATCACTCCCTTATTTTTTAACGCATCCTCCAGTTCAAGAAAAGCTACTTTTTTGATAACTACTAAGCAATATATAAGTGACTAGACTCCTAGAAAATGTATCAAGTCATTCTGCTCCTCTCCACTGCATAGCCGGCGACCTAATTCTGTGGAGTTGCTATACAACCGGCAGTGCTGCGCCGTTTCCTTTGCCATCTTGGGAAATTCAAAATGGATGTCCCTCCTGCCTTCGCAAACGAGCCGGACCACTTAGAACTATTTCGACAGAGAATGCTTCTGTTCTACGGCACCTTACCACTCTCAACTTTGAATACTTCATATCGATTATCATTTCGATATTCGTATTTCACCTGTGTGCAGCCTGTATTTCATTGCCTGAGCTGTGATTTCACGTGGGCCCTGGATTTATGTCTCTGCAATTTGGTACCTCCTGAACCGAATTACAATCACCTCATGAATCCGTTACTTGATCATGAACAGCTTTGTTACAATGGAGGGTTTATGGCCTTTGCAGCGATACAAGGAGTTCTGGGTCATTGGAATATATTCGCAGCGGCGCAAGATTTCCTAACAGAGAGCTACATCGAAAACCCACCGAGCTGCCCTATGATGGTAAAAGACGCTCCAATAATGACAGATCATGAATGCTCCTTTCCTCTTCTCAATTGGATGGCTGACATGTTTTCAGATGATAACAGTGATTTCCTGTTAGAAGCACTTGCTGCATACTTTGCCTACACAATGGACGGTTAACTCTTTCCTAACAGAGAACTACATCGAAAACCCACCGACCTGCCCTCTGATAATAAAAGAGGCTCCGATTTTAACAGATCATGAGTACTGCTTTACTCTTTTCCATTGGATGGCTGACATACTTTCAAATGATAAAAGTGATTTCCTGTTACAAGCAGAAGCTACCTATTTTGCCTAAACAATGCTTCAATAACTCTTATACAAACCATTGACGTCCTCATTTCCTTTTGCTTCTATATATTCTTCACGTTCTTTTCCATATTTTCTTTTGAAGAACAGACCTATTGGCTTTACTAACAGTGGACATTATGATTTCGTGTTGTTTAAATTTTGATCTTTTTTGTGGACTACATTTGTTTCTTCAGCTACTCGATTTTCAACTTTATTTTTTTACAGTCTAATCTCAACAATTCTATTGCATATCTTATGTAAGGTTATTTCAAACATACTCGATGCAAAACTCGCTAATATATGCTACATGTACCCTAATTAATGTGTAAATTTTAAACTAGTTTTTTATAACTGTAAACGCCATTTCGCATCTCAACTGCTTATTTCCGCCTCACACGCCTCTGCTCCTTTAATTTTCTATAAAATTATTAATTTAAAATACTTTACAGAAAAATATGTTCTTTCAACAATATTTCCATTGTTACTTGTGCTGTATTTCAAATGCAATACTGCAACCTTCAAAAGATATATCAATACAGTAGTTCTCCTCAATACTGATTTGCGCACCATCCAACAGATTACATACATGCACCTCTCGCCATTTTGTCGCTTTTGGCGCCTTTTTTTCCCCGTACACAGTAACATAACACAAACTTGATAGTGCTTCGCATGTAGACAGCTGATTGATAAAGTAATGATGTATAACCACTTGCATTTTCATATATTGTTCCCTAACTGAAAGGCCAGAGACCTTCTTCCATTTATTAAAATATGATATACTTCCTTATAAGAGTGTACAATGTTTTTTTCCAACTATATTCATTTTTCTTCAACTATAGCGTTTGTATTCCATGTACTACTGACAATACCAATTACTGTGTTTTTTGCAATTTCTGTACTCATATTACATAATGATTTGCCTTTAAAACAGTACATTTCTAAATAAACATTTCAAATATTCACGGTTTCTCTTTTAATCCATAATCTCAACTGAAATGATTTCATATTGAAAAACTATTCATGGGTTCCACATAACCTTAACTGTAGACACTGAGGACCTTATTTATGAAGACCTTCCGCCGCCGGTGCCTCATTTTTTAAAATGGGAAAAAGTGGCGCACCGGTGGCACAAGGCCTTCATAAATAAAGTCCTGAATGTTTTCTTTTCTCGACCTCACTTACTGATACTAGAACCTGCAAGCCAATTACGGCCTGTGAACTCTTTCTTAGTAGGTCGCGCACCGTACAGACAGTTATACCACTGTTAACATTTTTTTTTTACTGTTACCAAGTAACCACAGTTCCGCTTCACTCAGACTTAATCACTGCTCCCACGCTTCTACAGGCCAAACGCTATGTCGAATTTCTCTCCTTATCACCCTTTCATCTCCACAATAACAAACAGTTCTCCGCCAGCCACCACAGAACAGAGTGCAGATGCAGAGGCACCAAAGAGTGAACCCATCACCAACTGCCATCTCCGGCTGTTTCCATGGTTACACCTCATTCTGCACCTTGCTGAAGGCACAGGTCAAAAGTTCATGTCTCAACGTTCTACAACAAACTAAGAAGACTATTTTCCCTCCAGAAACACCTGCCAATCCACAGCTCTGTTACATGTCTTGTTTTTTCACACCCAATAGTACTTTTCGTTTAACATAAACATTAACATGCAACGTACTGTTCAATCTCCACTTATTACAATCAACCAATCATTTTTATTTTTTTAACCACACCCAGCCTCTTCCTTTTTCTTTATTTAAAATTTCAACTTCTAACTCCCATTCCATTTCCAGAACCGATCGGAGGACGACTACAAATCCCTTGAAAATGAAGGTCTGGCTAATAGGACACAGTTATATTCACTGGAGTGAAAAATATGCAGTAAGCAGACGAATTTGCAACCTCGGCTTACCAAATGTACACATAACATGGATTGCCAAAAGAGGATTGAAATGTCACCAATTGATTCCATTGGTGAAAACTTTTATGCATCTCCCAGAACCAGACCTTATAATTGTGCACTGTGGTGGGAACGATCTAGGCACAATCACTGGGGTAGGTCTGGAAATGCTTCTAAAAGACACCTTTCGACAATTGATGACACTTTTTCCTCGATCTGCCTTGGTATATTCCAATATATGCCAAAGACAGAAATGGAATTGGTCCAATCAACATTGTGCACAATTTGAGAAAGCAAGGAGACATGTAAATAAATCTGTTTCTGCGTTCCTCAGAGATTATAGCATGGGTTCTATTTACCACAACAACTTGCGATACCACATGCAAGACGTCTATAGGAGAGACGGTGTTCATTTCACGAATGAGGGAAACAGAATCTTCCTCTGCAACATCAGGCTCTGCATCGGTACTTACTTATAAATGCAGAATACACTCAATTAACACAAGGGCTCTTTTCAGAGCCACCTTATATCTAACCACTCAAAATTCTGATTTATCTCCATTTTCACACTCTTGTAAATAGGTGTGCGCGACCGGGTGCGCGCACCCCATATTTTTTTTTCGGGAAAAAATTATATCTTTTTGCGTTTAACGCCCTTACTGCACACCCCGAGAAAAGCTACGCAGCAAAACAATCTCTACCTTCTCCCCTTTCCATGTTTCAACGCGTTGAAATGAACAATATATTTACTCGCAGTGACAAAATGGCGAACAAACCTTCCTGATTTCCTTCGAAACGAACGTTAACAGACGTCACGCAGCAAAAAAAATTCCGCTCACGCGCAGTCGCTTGAGTGCGCGCACGCGTGCGCGCCTATAGATATATAATTGACTTTAACTTTAATTTTCTCAACAACTACTGAACAGATTTACACCATTCCGAAAAAAGCGTAATCTGCGAACCGGACTCTACAGTTTTGCCAAATTTCTTATAAATCCATTCAGCCGTTCGACCTGTAGCCGAGTCTAAAGGTCCTATGGAAAATAACATGTAGAAAACACGTTTTGGGACCCCCCTTATATCTCAGCCCCCACTTGACCAATCCCCCCCAAACTTTCAGGGAAGGAGCGCAGCGGACCGAGCCATCTTCTATGAGAAATTCGCTAAGATTCTTCAACCAGGGCCAAAGTTATTCCAAATAGAATGTTGAGGATTTCCTATGGAAAACAATCCTAACTATAACTACCTACTGGCGACCGCCAGTAGGTAATATATATATATATATATATATATATATATATATATATATATATATATATATATATATATATATATATATATATATATATATATATATATATATATATATATATATATATATATATATATATATATACATATATATATATATAAAATCTTTTTTTTGTTTACACCAGTTGCATTTGAACTGTTTTTTCTTCTAAAACTACCACATTCAGCTCAAGTCTTCTCCTGACTACTATTGCTCCTTCACTTTAAAATGCTTAGAGTATGGATTGTGGACCACAGTTATATCTATTGGGCTAAAGAGGCTGCAAAAAAAAGAGGTAATGACAAGAACTTGGGTTTGGTAAATGCATAGATTACTTGGTTTGGACAAGAGGGTTATAGTTTCATCAGTTGTTGTCTTTGGTTAAATCCATTGAGGATTCCCAAGATCCTCACCTTATAATTGTGCACTGTGGTGGCAACTAACTAGTCACATTGAGTAGGGTAGGGCTGGAAATCCTAATGAAAGAAAACTTTGCAGAACAGATGTTGCTTTTCCCTCACACTGTCTTGTTGTACTCAAATACAGAAATAGAAGTGGTCAAATCAATTCTGACACACAGATTGACAAAGCCAGGAAACATGTTAATAAAACTGTTTCTGCATTCCTCAACGACCATCTGATAGGCTGTGTCTATAACAACAATCTGCATTTTGATATGCATGGAATTTATGGAAATCATGGATTGCACTATACAGATGAAGGCAACAGGGTGTTTCTACGTAACCTGAAACTCAGCATCCGGTCTTACGTGTAGCAGCCATATACACACAACCAACTCAACGGCTCTTGTCAGAGCCAACCTAGTACCCGAAATATTGTGAAGTTTTTTTCTAAAGGTTTTTTTCTTTAGATTTTGGAGATCTTTGCGACAACATCGTGATCCCCGTGGACACATTGCATAAACGGAAAACGAAAGCAGATATTCAATGGCCACCAACACATCCAAAAATAATATGTAAAAAAATCCATTCTGAACATTGCGTACACACATTACCTCATACATACTTCTTTCACAGAATAGTATAAACTCATATTTCTGTACTAAGTTTCTTTAAAAACCATCTTTCAGAAATATTTTCTGTTTTTGCAGTTATTCGGGACGTTGCAACTTTGCCGTTAATCACGAGTGTCACGCCTTTCACATGAAGTGAAAACACATACATGCACACACATTACAGTATTCACACTAGAGGTTTATTATTATACACTTCAAACTCATGTTTTTCTACTGTATTACTAGAACAACCATCTCTAAAACCTTTTTTCTATTTTCGCGGTGTGGCCGGAGATCGCGATGATGTCAAAGATCGTAATGACCGCGTTTGTCGCGAAAGCAGAAAGCAAAAGCAGGAATTCAATTACCACCACCACAATAAAAAATTATAACCATATAATGAATTCTAACCTTCACAGTAATTAACTCACTATATAAATAACTCTATAAAAACATTTATCAAAATCTCTGTAACAATACATACTAATGATTCATTTATATATTTATTAAATATGTTCATCAATATATATTCACGACAACGTTGATAGACTCGTTGTCCCCGCAATGGTACACATGGGGCCATGCTCACCATCACGGCATCATCATGAATCAATTTTGGACATATAACTTCTGTTACTAACACCACCATTTCCCTTATGTGGGCTTTCACACAGATTTTCAGGAATAAATTCAGCACTGGTATCTGTGTGGGTTTATTGGTCTGAGAAGTTTTATACCAAACTCCTTAGCATTCAGTAAAGCAGTCATGGAGCTGTAGAGTTCATAATGATAAACTCCCAGAACATGTACTCAACATGGCTTCACTGCACTTGCAATGTCTAAGAATGGACTGAGACACTGTAGGGCCTTATTGCTAACGCAGCTATGTCCTCACCTGTGGTATTGTGCACCCTGCCTTTGGGCTGTGAGGCCTGCTAGACAGGTGACTCACCTCTGCCACAGGCAGTGTTTGGGGACATGGTAAGCAGGGATGTGTGCCATGTTGACTCTAGGGGTGGGTAAAGAACTTGCAGAGTTTTTCTCACTCCGCATTCGGAGGGGAGTGCAGAGTTTTTAAAAATGGTATGTTGGTGAGCAATTGCGACTAAAAATAATGCACTAGACCTCCTAGCGAGATTTCTCATCATGGGCTGTGACGGCAGATTCGTTTACTCAATTCTAACAACCATTATATCTTTGACTATTAAAGAAGCTTGATTCGGCATTGGGATATGAGTATTCTCACAACCAGAGGCTTCTTACTGAAGCTCCTCGAATTTCTTACTGAGTTCACTAATCTGCACCTCTAAGAACACTGCATCTTGATTAGACTTTATTGTCATGAGGTTATTAGGCACTGTGCACAAACACTTCCATATAATGTTTTAAAGTTGTCATCTTTTTAAACGACAATGTTTAGCACACATTTGTTTGCACACCTGTGTTAGATAGTATATTCAGAAAAGGTTTGCTTACATTTACATTTCCTCTTAGGGACATTATCATACCTTAGAACATTTTGTTCAAGGACTCATTACACTGAGCACACAGGCCGTGTTTGTTGTTGTCTATTCAGCAACAACTCTGAGTGGGTAAATTCAACATTACAAGTGGACCAGAACTCAGGCATAGAGTCAATTGGTTCAGTTGTATTATTTAAACTGCACCAAGCCTTTGTTTAGGCAGAGCTGCATTTTGATGGATCCTTGCAGTTGCCCTGTGCCTGAATTCTAGCCCACCTGAATTTCATGACCATCTTAAGAGAGACAGTGGCCTGCTTTACACCAAGACTTGCAGCTAGATGACCCAAATGTGCAGGTAAAAGTGGAGTTAAAACACTTGGAGGTATCTGGCAGTTTAGCATCCACCCTATCCCCTCTAGGCTCGGCATTGCTAGGTAGGAGTACATTTAAAGGTATTCATATATTCACTGTAAATGCACAATGGTTAAATTGTTAATCTTTTTTACCATTCTCATAATGCTGGTTACTTTGCTCTGCTTTATTCTACTCATGATATCAGCATACCTATTTTACAGAAGAATCCATATTGCTTGAATAAATGCTTAAAATGCTAATTTGTGGATTCCTTATGTCTCCCTATGGGCATGTCTAGGTCAACAATGAAAGGTCACAGCTATTTCCAGAATTTTCTTGGGGACATCAGTGTCATCATGTTCTGAAGTTGCAGTTGTCAGGTTTAGAAAGTCCAGATGGTGCCCTATGAGTTAGCCAGGAACTATGCCAACATTTTTTGATGGCACAGTGGACTCAGTCACCCATAGGTTTGAGGCGTATGTTACCCAAACTCGCAGTCTTACTGAATTAGTAGGGATCATACAACATTAACGTTTTAACTTCTCTGTACAATGAAAAAAGCAACTGTTGACTGGATTGGTTTTGTCCTCTTACGTTATGTTCTAAAAAAGCGTCTGCACCGCAAGCCTGAACTACTGCATCTATCTGCTCTCGCAAAGAATCACCTGAGTTGCACAAGATATCTTGAGAGACCCTTTGTTGGCAAGAAGGTGGTCTACCATCTTTACTAAGGAATTCATCAGGCACAGATGGAACATGAGTTGAAAGCTCACTTGGATCTCCTTCTTACCAACATCATCCTTGACTGTAGCTTCTGATGCAGACTGAGTCTTATTCTGTTTTGATTTGATTTCCATAATTAGGGGCAGCACATTAATACAGAGTAAATTGAGATCTCTATTGTCTTACTCCATGGGCCCTCTGATCTTGTGTTGGAATGTGTAAGTCAATAAAACCTGTATCTAATTTTGCAGTTGACTGGAATGCAAGAGCTAGAAGCTCATTTTGAACCTGATTCTCATCAAGCCTTTCCAGTTGCTATGGGTTTACCTTGTCCATTACCGTTTATAGAGAAGACAAATGCAAAAACAACAAGGTAATGGATGTAATGCTAGCAATAACCTCCGCCACTGGTAATCACTTGAGGTTGCATCCCAATCCATCATTATTTGTCCACATGCCACCTCAGATTGGACTCAGCCATTTCCAAATCAGTCTTGACCTTCTCCTCACGAGAACAATCCAGCTCAAACTGCCAGGACATGTCCTCCCTGAACTGAAACACGAGCAACTCTGGACCAGTTTCACCCTCTTTAGGACTCTACAACCAGGTATAGGTTGGTTCCAGTGGAACAATGAGCCCAGGACCCACGTCTGGGCATACCATTCCCACATAGGTTGACACACTAAAGTATGTAACAAACAATGGATAGGGAGGCCAGAGAAAATTCCAGTGGCTGAGATTAATTGAAGCATTTCATCACCCTGTTTATATTTGTATTTTACACCGCGAGATTAGAGAAACAATATGATGGTGTCGACCTTTCAAAGCAGTGCTGCATACTAAGTCCGCGAAGCTCCACAATCAGCTAAGCTCCCGCACTCACTCACTTCTACTGTACTGCTGCCTCACTTGCTGTCTGGCCAGAATTTATAATAACAGGCAGCATAGACAGACAGGCTCAGGGGGAATAGGCCAACAGCTGTGGTGCCTACTCGCCTGACTTCACTGAGTCTCAGGGCTCTAAGCTCTTCAGCAAATTACTGCTGTATCCTCTGGATGCCACCAAACCAAAATGCCAGTGAAGGGAGTGGGTCTCTTGTGTGCTCGGTAGGCTGATGCACGCATCCCTCCCAGGGAAAGAAACCTGTTGTGTGGTGGCTACTTTCTCTAAATGCAGCTGAATCAGTTTACTACATTGACTTTGGTAACCACCAGAAGGCGTTTCTTTGGGCGAGCATGTATACCAGCCTTTTCCCAAAACTTTTATATTTTAGTTAATGATTCAAGGTGCGAACTGAAGCCCTATGCCTTATATCATCAAGTGAGTCCTTATAAGAGCCAAGATAGTGACTCATTTCTCTTCGAAATATAGCTGAAGCTCCATACAAGCTGAAGTGTGGAATTCAGAAATGTTATAGTCCAATGGTTGTAGCGAATACAATGTTCACCCTATTTTAACTGCTAAAGGAAGCTGTCAGGCCCCTTTCATTGGGTCAGTTGTACATAGGTACCTAACTGATGCCAACTGTTCATCAGTACCAAGCATTTGACAGCAATTAAACTGTGGTATTGTGTTTACTTATCGAAAGTCATTACAAAATAAGACCATTCATTGGATTTCAGGCTCATCACAATGGGTTAATTCTAGGAAGCATAGATGATGCCTATTTGCAACATTTTCTATACTTTTGGGCTACTTTCCACCTAGCCCTGTAATACAATAAGGCATTTCACATTCTATTTTTGGGTCTCTGTGATTATTTGGTGTTCTACCATCTAATCAACCCTTAATCCCTGAAGAAAGAACAGCATTCGGTCAGAAATTGCGCTGGGTGGTAGAGAGAAACAATACTTAAAATGTGGTTTTCTCTTTCTATTTTCCACTTCATTTTCAGTTTTTCCTTCGTTGATAGTGTGCAACTGTTTCCTTGAACCCTGCTTAAGCTGAGTGGGTCTCTGCCTTGCTCTTACACCTTTCTGCTATCGCTTAAAAGCCTAGAACACATTGACCCCGTGAAGAAGTGCTCTTTAGCTCGAAATGCATCTGGGATATTGACCCATGTTGTTCATATTTACTACCACAATGTATTGACCTTTTCCGATTATGGAATGATTATGGCACAACCAATCATAATTCAATTTAAACCATTTTCATAAAAAAAAAAAGTTTTTGATTCAGAAGGATGAATCATGTTGACAAAATTACGAAGTGAATAAAACTTTGAACTTTTGAACACTACTGCGTAATTTGCATTTATATTGCAAACAGGAGTGCGCAGGTTTCTCACCTTACGCCTGTAGGGTCCTTTTTCAAATATTGCTACCTTGCCCCTCCCAGACAGAAAGGGGTTCACCCTGAGCACCCTAAACGATTGAACTCCATTGATTATCATTAAAATCATCATTATTACCACGGAGTGCCGCGGACTTCATCTTCTTGTCCACTCTCTTTTTAGAACTTCAATGTTCGGAAATGTGGTTACTAGTTCAAGAAAGAAGTAAAAAGACATAGAATAATCTAAAGACATACACTAGCCACAACTGACAATGCACATATAATAACTCACTGCCACTGTTTGATTCCTGCTGCCACTTTGGGGGACTGCATTGCCCAAAATTCTGTATTCTCCTAGGAAGGAGGAGCAAGCCAGCACTGACGAGCTTCATAAAGCGCTCGTGAACCCTGCAGCGTGGGATGCAGTCCGGGGCAGGCCCGTTCTTGCCCGTCATTGCCAGGAAGAGGCAGGGCAGGATCACCCCCCTTAAAACTGGCATTGGGTTCCTAGTTTACTGAAAGACGTTGGATACATGGTGCCAGCTATGACTTGTTCAGGTACTGTTTAAGCAGATGATCCCCGGTATATTGGGACTTTACATACTGACAAAAAAAACTTTCTCGACCTTCTATTGCTTATCCCATTGTGTGATTGTTATAAGAGTGGCTTGTGGGACTTTTTTGAGGGATCAAGGGGCCTATTAGCTCCATAGCTTGGGGAGAGGTCGTCCTGGACATAATTTGCTTATTTTGAAATGAAGAGTTGGAATGGGGAAAAGGAAATCCATGGAGGGCAGTGGCGGTGGGGGAGGTTTTGGGAGGGACTATGAAGGGAAAAAGGCCAGGATAACACAGAAACATGCAGGGAGTAACTGTGTATTAGACAGGATAAACACTCTTATTAGCGAGTGTGAGGATATATTAGAAGTGGATTATGTTGTATCTTGGTCCCTTCTTGTACGTCTCTTATTGTTCTATGTTGCTATGCCATGTTCACTGGATTCTAGAGTGTGGAATCCAGGGGGCAGATCAGAGATGTACAGTTGCTGAAGAACCACTCAAGTAGTAATTGCTAAATCACCACAATGCCCCACCCAATCTGCTAGTACAATTAACCTCACTATGTCCTGCCAACTAGCTATTCCAGTTATTTTCCGCAAACCATCTCGGAAAGGAGGCTCAGAGCCACGTGGGGAGGGAAACCCAGTTGTAACGAAGGGCAGTCTAGCCCCAAATAAGTCCCCTGGGAGTGACTCACACAAGTCGGGATATGAAATCCCTTGCTCCAAGAGGTTTTCACCCCTGGAGGAGCGGCCTGAGGGGGACACAGAAACAGGGCCTCGGCGCCCCCCTCTTCCTCTTCATACACTGCCTCCCCAGACATGTACCACAGAGCTGGCTGAAGCTCTACTACTGACTCTCTGGACACTTTACGTCTTATTAATACTCTTAGACTAGAGGTTAAGGATATGAGAACTATTATTGAGAGTCTCACCTCCATGGTTAAACTGCTATTGAATAAGGAATTCTCATGTCCCTCTCGCGATGTATACACTGACCTTACATCTCATCAGGCGATCTGCCCAGAGCTTGAGGTATCTACTGCAAGTGAGGCCTCCAGTCCTAAATCCTCTATTCAGCTAGCCCCTGTTGCCACGCCTTGTGTAGTGGTTTCAGCAACCCCCAGGCCAGAGCGCCTAATAGTCCCCAGTCTTGGTCAACACAAGGCAAATTGTAGTAGTGTATTACCAAAACAGGCACACCCACTTGCCACTAGAACCACCCAATGAACCCTGGCATATCGTTCTCCTCAAAATCTAAATGCACAACCGTCAGTCCAGACTAATCCTAATTTGCGTCATAAAGTCTACATGGTTAACGTACCCAAGTATGACGTAAGCAATGGCCAGAAAACAATGTTTCTTTGACCAATAAGGTCATACATTGGAAACACCATGTTAGAAGCCAGCCTGTAATTCGGGAAGATATTTTAAGGGCCTACAAATTCACCTTCCGAGGTCACCCACTAGATTGTATCAAGCGTACACCGAATGGGTGTGATATGGCTGAAAATCCCCTTGCCCTGGAATATTGTACTTGTCCCCCAGAGGGTTCCTCTATTCAATTTAGACAGTTTTTACTGAACAGCACATGCCATTGAACATCAGAACAAACATCTCCTCAGCTACAGGGCTATTCTTCCCTTGAGGCTAACAACTGACTGTATAGTAATGCCCAAAACCAATCAGAATGTCTTTCTGTCTACTCTCTGTATAGGGACATTTTTCCTTTATTCTCTCCTGGTACACAACCCTTTTGTTTTTACCCCGGTTGGGAGGTCAGCAACACTCTGGTAGCATCCCCTTCACTTGTAGGATTGCCGGGTCTTATTGGTGAATTTACCAATAGCCGAAATGGACAAAGGCTAGGTTCTCCTACCACTCATGGGACATCCATGCTATCCTGGAATGTGGCAGGACTGAAGACTAAGGTTACCTTCCCTGATTGGCTCACTTTTATTGAACATTTTGATGTCTGTCTCTTTCAGGAAACCAGGCTAACCGACCCCTTCTATTGCTCAGGTTATTTAAATGATGACATTCCTGCAACTTGTGGGGGCAAGGGCCGACCTTCAGGGGTTATGGTAATCTGGGTGCGCCAAGAGATTGGGTTGTCATCCAGGTACTCGAAACGCAGAGCAATGATATCTTTGCGGTGAGGTTGAAGTGGGGCCAGCAAGGGGCTGTGGATGTTTATAATGTCTACGCTTGGGGTTCCAAGGGTAAGAAGTCGGAAGTTATAGCGGCTCTCTGCTACTTATTAGATCTTTATTCCAAAGTCTCCAATATCCTGATTGCGGGAAATTTTAACGTGACTTTCGAGCCCCTTACCACCGAGTATTGTGGCTTTACTGTAGATGAAGATGAGCCTTGGGGGATCCCAAAGTTAGATCTGCCACTTATAAAAAAGTGGTCTGATGTGGCAATTCAAATCAATGCCACATGCCTGGAGAAGGGAGTCCGGGCGGCTAATGGCAGATCCCTATCCGACAGACATGGAGCTAATACCTTTAATAATGGCCACTGTGCTAGTCGTGTAATTTATTTATTAACCAACCTGCAGCTGTGGCATGCCCTAAGTGATATGGTAGTGAGAGTGCGGCCAGAGAGTGACCATAACCCCCTGTGTGCGACCTTTGATTTGTTACCACAATGGGAACACAAGCAACCAGGGAATAATTTGCTTACTCGTGATGTGGTCTCAACAAACAATATGAGACTCCTAAAATGGCTAATATACTTGAACATCCCGAAGCTCTAGCTTCGATATCCTTGGACGTTGAAGGAGCGATCACTGAGTTGGAATTATGCTTGGCATATTCAACAGCCCTAGAGTCCATGATTGACAACCATGTTAGATTTTTTGCTAAGCTACATACACATTCAATTAGACATCACAAGGCCAAGGTCCACAGTGGTTTAATATGGAATATAAAGAGGTGCATAGGCAACTGGGTGCCATGATGAAAGAGGGCAATCCCGGCAATATATGGCTACTAAGGTAGAACTATCGAAGAGCGCAAGTGAAGGCCAAAAATTCCTGGAACGAGGCTAGGTGGCAGGACCTTCAACTAGCATGCGCCAACAAAAACCCTAAACTCTTCTGGAACATAGTTAAGTGGGATAGTAGTGGCCAGCCGACTCAGCCGCAAAACCATGTATCACAGGACCAATCGGTCACCTACCTCAAGCCTCAATATGCCTGTAGTGCAGACGAGGGGATGGTGGAGAAGCCCCTGTGCCAGTACTATTTAGGTACAATTTTTAATGAGGCTGATGTTAGTATGGCCCTGTGGGCAGTAATGGGGGGCAAAGCACTGGGCCCAGATGGTATACCGGACGATATATTTCTGCATGAAAAATCCACATGGTGCCGATACATTGTAATGTTGGATAATGCAATCGCTCAGGGTGCTCCAGTTCCTGATTCTTGGAAAGGGGCTGAGATCATCCCTGTTTCCAAAAAGGGGGATAAATCTCAGCCTGGTAATTATAGGCCGATTAGCCTAATAGATTCACTCCAAAAGATAATGGGGTGCTTAGTTTTAAATAAAGTGCAGGATTGGTTGGGAGAGACAGGCAATTTACCCCACTGCAGGCAGGTTTTAGGGCATGTACTAGTACCATCGACCAAGTATTTCTATTCATCATGGTTTACTGGAAGACGGTGGTCTTGAACAAGGGCAGACTTTATGCTGCCATTGTGGATCTTAAATCAGCTTTTTCCTCGTCTCTCGTAGTACTTGTACTTCAAGAGATGGGGATGTCCTCAGAGTTGTTAACCCCTATTGCTGGACTTCATGAGGAGTTCGCCCAAATTCGGTGGGAAGCCCAGGGCGAAGTCACCACTCCCTTTTCTATAGAGAGAGATGTGCAACAGGAGTGTGTAATGGCTCCCACACTTTTCTCTTTATTCATAAATAGGATTGCAGATTTTTTAGCCTCCACCCCTACAGATGCCCCTTCCTTAGCAGGTGTGAAAATCCCTATTTTAATGTTCGCGGACAACACTTTGATTATTTCAAAAACACCAAGAGGCCTGCAGTGAGCCCTCAACTTCTTCGAAGAGTTTTGTCAATTAAGGGGCTTGGAAATCAACGTGTCGAAAATAACATTTATGTCTTTTAATCCGCATAAAGTTTTTAAAAGAGGCACCGTGCTAAAAAACCGGCCTTCAGAACAAGTTACAGACTTTGTATGCTTGGGGGTCACCCTACAGAGAGACCTGAGTTGGAAGTGGAAACTCGAGTTGGCTTCATTGAAGCACCGGCAACTGGTAGGTGTTTTGAAATCTGAGTTTGGCTCCTCTTTCACAAAACCAGTAAGTCCAGCGCTCCAAATATACGTCTTGAAAGTTGTCATCTCTACCCTATATGGGGCCGAGCTTTGGAGTTTCGAGAACCTCCTACAAGTGACGTAGCAGAAAACAGGTTCCTACGCATCACAGATCACTAGCCTCCCACAAAGCACTGCGGTGCGTCCACCGCTGTACGATTTGGGTAAGAAGGCACTGGCCGATATAGCAAGACTGTGACCCTTGCTTTATTGGCGGAGGATCTGGTGTACCCCAGAGCTGGTCAATTATGCTGCACGGCTGAAGGACCTAATTAGCGCTAAACGATTTCATAATATTAAATGGTTGCGGGGGATTAGAGCCTCCTTGATAAGTCTTGGTATGGCTCCTTTATGGGAAAATCCGGCAGGCACTCCGTTCCCCTCTAAAGTGGTTTTAAAAGCGAAATACTGGGAATGTGGCCCAAGGTGCTTACTGGAATTGTGATACTTCCTCCCTTACAAGGAGTTTCCTTGCTGTAAAGCCAGCACCGTATTTTGAGCATTACTGGGACATTATTACTGCGGGGAATGAGATTTTAATATCAAGTTATGATTGTGATCAATTTAATAATTTATCTCATTCATCTGTTTTGGACCGCTCGTATCTGTCATTGAGGAAAGGACCACCCCCGCATAGGTTAGACAAAACCCCATTAACTGACGCCACTCTGAAAAACCACTTACAACTGATAAAGTTTAAAGAGTTTTATATAAAGTAAATTTTGAATGCAATACAATCCACTCAGGATAAAATCTCAAAGTATACAAAATACAAAATCAGTTACAATATCAGAATCTTAAGCTTCGATGTGAAGTGGTTCCTTCTGCGTCATCTGCAGTAAGATAAAATAATCAAGTTAAAACTGTCCCTACTCTGTTATATGTGACATCCCTACTTCGCAAGTTTCTTCCCTAAAAAGGTGTCAGCAGTTTGACTTCCAAAGAAGTTCAAACTCTCTTAGCCTCTAAAGGAAATCTTAAGTTTCAGAAGCAGTACCCTATCTGCCTACCCCTCCGCTCTTTCTAAGGGTCCTCGGCCTACTGCTCCCTTGCGCTCTGATCTCTCAGCGCATCTGCTCAAGGCATCTACCCTTGCCTTCGCTCTCTGAGCTCCCTGCTGGGCTATTCGCTCGCCTTCGCTCTCTTATCCCCGGGGTGCTGTCCCTAAAATACACAATCACAGTGTGGGTGGAACGCCCCTTGACGCCCACCACGGACTTTCCCCGATGATGTCAACTTCCTGCTTCTTCCATTGGTCCACTCCTTGCGTCGTTCGTTAAGTTGACCTTTCTCCTTGGATGTCATCTTCATCATCTCATCGTCGACTTTTATTGACACTTTCAGATCGGATGTCATATGAACTTAGACAAGGCTTTAACTTATCTCTACAATTCTTTAACCTTCCAGATCCTGTGAATGGTCTTCTCAAAACATAGTTCACATACAAAAGCGTCTCTCCTCACGTACGAGCAATAAGCTCCGTCCGACATTGTCACCTTAAATCTAACAAGTGCTAGACTTCTCGGCTCTCACGTCCACATCAAGCTATTTACGACTTTTACAAGCCCACTAAATTACATACATTTGACTATGCTCCTGCGAACTCTTGGTCAGTTAGGTTACAAACACAAATGACCTAAACTCTTCCAGCATTCCTACAGGAACCCTCTACACAGTATAACCTTTGGCATACTTTTATATATTCGTACTTTAGCAAATAGACTTAGTTATACTTGAATACATTCACATCGAATATATAATACATAGAATACGACTGCGTAGAGTATAACTTATGCACTCTCCTTGGTTACATCGTCATGTAAGTTCTTTATACATTTATCCACGTTACATTTCTCTATGTCTTTCCATATGCAGTTACACACGTACACGAATTCTACTGTGCACGTTCTACGTTTCCTAAGCATTTCTATATTTATCCATTATGTATACGGGCCTTCTAAATCTAATGCGTTTTAACACGTAAATACATTTACATTTCCTATACCATGTTATCACATTAGTTGGCCTTTATGCTATAATTGCCAACTTAACATTACTATATGCATTTCATTCCTACGTTTATAACATATACGTCTAGATATGGCTATGATATACTTTATATTCAAATTGCGCTCTCTCAGTTCCCCCCTTTGATGACTTTTAGGAGTCATCACTAAAAGCAATTTGAATACATCTCTTATACAGAACTAGTTACATCAGTTCCTCTTTTTATCGATTCGAGTGTTCTCAGACTTTTATACTGTTGATCTTGTAGAACAGCCAGTCTCCTTTCCTGGTCTCTCATCGATCTTTGTAACTGGTTCGACCTATACCATTTATACAATTTTACTAATCCTGATAATGTAATTATACAAATTAATACTATTAATACAGGCTTCAAAATATACCAAACTATACTTTTGCCAAGATTTGCAAACCAACTTCCAACCTTTCCCACTCCATTTCCTACTTTTTCCCAAACATTTATTTTTGATAAATCTTCGATTTCTTGATGAATCTGTGTAATGTTCCGTATGACCTTCTCAAGTGGTTTTGAATTATCAGGAATATATGTACAACATTCCTGAACTTTCAAAGCTTTACAAACTCCGCCTTCTTTTGCTAATATCACATCTAAAGCAAGTCTGTTCTGTAAAACCATAGCTCTAATCGACTGCATCTCACCTTCTACTAACATTAATGATCTTGCAGTACTGGCAGACAATCTATCCACGACTGTCGCTAACCTTCTAATCTTAACATCGTTAAGAATCAAACCTAACAACGGAAACATCGCTCCAAATACATCTCCTACTACTTCTGCATCTCCTACTTCCCTTTTCGTTCTCCTCGAAGCCTTTCCTTCTATTATCGCTAAATCCTTTGCATGATATATTTTGGGGAAGACAATTGCCAAGTAACACGAACCATACCAATTGTCAGGTAGTTTTACATAGGCATTTCTCCCACATACAAAATACACATTCGGAATAGCTTGCATCCCTTTCATAAAATCTTTCGTGTAGTACTCCAGTTTAAAAGAGTGCTCGCAACTAACTTCACCTACAAATTCACTCTCATAATATGTCTTGCTTCGAGCTAAACATAACTTTCCCTTCTGCGTTCTATCCAATGCTATTGGACCATTGCTACCTTTCTTTTTATGTGCCTTCTCTTCCTCTGTCCAATCTGTTTTCCATTGTCCTGACATTTTTAGAATCTTCTGCCGTCTGCATCGGTCATCTACTTGTGCTATAAACCTTTTCTCTACCTCTGATACCTTGCAAGTCAGATTATTTCTACGTGCATACGACGTATCTAATGTATCCCAAGGAAGAAAGAATTTAGCCAGTCTATCCTCCTTTTTGTAATAGTCCCACTTATTCATTTGCTTATAATTCGGGACTTCAGGCAGTACCGAATCATAATTTGAAAAGTAGTACTCAAATCCTTCTCTACCATAAAATATACTAAGCAGTAAACTACATGTTATCCCATAAGTCAATGGGAGATGGTGATATCTAATGCCCTCGTCTACAGAAGCCGGCAATTGCATACAAACGTAGCAATCTTTGGCCTCCATGGCATCGATATATTCGTACAATAATTTAGCATATGCATTTGACCTAAAGTTTCCCTGTGACTCGTCTACGTGTAATCTACGAGTTTCATCTGCAAGTAACGTCTTTTCACGTATAACATTGCTCTCCTCCTTCTTTCCCACAAGAGCAGGTTTCAAAGTCGTTACAGTTTTTACATTCGCTATTTCTTTATCATTCTCATCCCCTGCCATGTAAGATATCATCACTACTATGATTATGAGGAATATCACTATTGCTATAAGTGTACCTACTATACATCTAGCTTTTCTGTTTGGGTTGCCGTTCTCCATGTCATCAAACAGCGTACCTCGTTCTCCAGCGAAAATTCTCTTTCCAGTCTTTGGTTGCTTGTTTGCTTTCTTAGTTTTTTTAAAGTGCTCTTTATCAACAAAGTCTCTTTTTCACAAAAATGTCATTTCTCCTTTTTAGCAGCAGACAACCCTAGCCCTTCTCCGTCCTCTAAGTGTAATCCCTAATTTTATTCTTCTTTCCACTCGATGCTAGGTTATCTTCTTCCTTCTAACATACGTACAAAAGTCTTTATGCATCAACAATTATTTTCGGACCTGCAGCTTTCACAACAATTATTAACAGTTCAAAGCGAATAACTTTTTCTTCTTCTTCTGACATTTGCTGATCAACTGTTGGAAATTGTAATCTTTTTAGCACTAGATCTTGAATTTTACTCAAACGTGGGGGTATGGGAAGTGTGAAAGTCAGTAACCCCTCAGTCTCGAGTCCAGGCGCCAACAACCATATCTCCACTGCCACAAATGGATCGAGATCGATTACTTTCACGCTCTTCACTCTCCCAGATTTCTGTCCCCAATACATCTGCTAGATAAGTCCACTCTGGGGTGGCGTACCTTCTGCAGGGCACACGTACCCTTCTCGATCTTCGTGGACTCTCAGTTCCTGAATCTGTCGTTTCTTCCTCCTGATCCGATTCTTCAGCGATCGGAGCAAGAGTTCTTTCTTTCTTTCCTTCCGAACTTGGCCTTTTCCTTCTTTCCGGCCAACTGGCTTCGTCACTCTTTGTCTTTCCGCTCCTTATTCTAGGACCTGTCTCTTGGTCACTCTCAGTCTGCTCGATATCTGTGTCGGACTCCCAATTACTTTCTTCTCCTGAGGCGACTTCGGTCCCACTTGTGTCCTGACCTTCGTCGTCCTGTTCCAACACAGTTTCAGCTTCTTCGATCACCTCCACAGCTTGGCTTTCCCCCTCTATGGCTTCTCCGCTTCCCGCCGGATTCTCATCCGAGAGAGGAGCTGTGTCTTCTGGAGGTGTTGGCACTCTTCGGGTGTGTGAGGCATGTATCCAGTTTGGCAGACCTCCACACTTCACTGCGGTATTCGTTACAAGTATGACTTGAAATGGTCCTCTCCAACGCACGTCTAAGCAGTTCTTCCTGACATGCTTCTTCACCAGGACCCAGTCTCCTGGACTCAGGTCGTGGCACAAGTCTTGTACTGATGGAACCTCTGCAGCCTGGACCTGGAGGGACACAGAATTAACGGCATCAGATAGTCCCTTGCAGTAGTCCAAGATCAAATCGTCTGTGATGTTCACTAGCGCTGCAGTCGGAACCGATGGCAATCTCATAGCTCTCCCCATTAGCACTTCATGTGGAGAGAGGCCTGTTCTTCTATCAGGTGTGCTACGTATGCTCATAAGAACTACTGGAAGTGCGTCTGGCCAACTCAGGGATGTCGATGAACAAACTTTAGCCAGTCTGGACTTGATGGTACTGTTAATTTGTTCTACAATCCCTGAAGCTTCTGGTCGATAGCTGCAATGTAACTTCTGATCGATATTCAAAGCTGAACATAGCATTTTCACCACTTCGCTATTAAAATGAGTTCCTCTGTCCGATTCCAAAGAGGATGGCACCCCAAACCTCGGTATCAACTCTCTAAGCAACAATTTTGCTACTGTAAGTGTATCGCACCTACGTGTAGGGTAAGCCTCAACCCATCTAGAAAATATACAGACAATCACTAAAACGTATCTGAGTCTGTTGCATGGAGGCATTTCTATAAAGTCAATCTGCATCCTATTGAAAGGCCCCCCAGACCTCCCAATGTGACTCAATGTAACTGGTGTTCTCTTACCCACATTTAGTTGCTGACAGATCGCACATCGCTGACACACTGCTTCTGCCGCTACTTTAAACTTAGGATTGAACCACGTTTGTCTAAATACTCTCACCATAGCATCTCTTCCTATGTGTGCTGATCCATGCAATTTCCTTGCCATTGGACTAACAAGTTCATTTGGTAAAACTGCCCTTCCGTCGGCAGAAACCCAGAAATTCATCTCACTTTTTTCACACCCTGCTGTTTCCCAGCTCCTTTTCTCATCATTTGGTGCATTTTCCTGTACAGCTCTCAATTCATCCCATGTATCCACAGTGTCTAACAACATGGTCAATTCAGTTCTTTCCTGGATTCCCCCCACCTTTACATCAGTGTGAGAATATCCCTGCTCTGCGCAATAACGCGCTACTTCATCTGCATATTTGTTTCCTAGTGCTACAAAATCAACGTTTCTAGTATGCGCAACACATTTGACCACAGCTATGGCCATAGGTTTTTGCAATGCGTCTAACAGAAGTCTCACGAATTCTCCATTCCTAATAGGAGAACCCGAGGAGGTCATGTAACCTCTTTGAGACCATAACTGCCCGTAATCATGAACTACGCCGAAACCATACTGGCTATCGGTGTATATAGTGACTCGAAGTCTGTCGCCTGCTAAGCAAGCACGAGTCAAAGCAACAATTTCAGCTACCTGTGCGGAGTGTACTCCTTCCAGGCAAGCGGCTTCTATGACTCTGGTAATCGTGCATACTGCATAAGCTGCTCTCAGCTGACCGACATCGTTTCTTACGCATGAACCATCAACGAAGAAAATTTCCTCTGGGTCTGTCAATGGCTCATCTACGATATCAGGTCTCGGTTTGGTACATAGTTCAGTCACATCGAGGCAGTCATGCTCTGTACAATTTTCATTATCCACCTCATTCGGAAGTGGCATCAAGGTTGCAGGATTCAAGACGGAGCATCTTTTTAGGGTCACATTCTCGGCAGCCAGTATGACTTGCTCGTAGCGTGTGAGCCTGCTATTCGTTAGATGCTGAGTCTTAGTCCTGGTCATTAACAGTTCTACAGAATGTGGTACGTACACCTCTAACTGATGACCCATAACTACGCTTTCAGATCGTTCAATGCTGACACCCGTTGCAGCTACGGATTTGAGACATCCGGGCAACGCTGCGGCCACTGGATCTAATGTAGCCGAAAAATACGCTACTGGTCTACGCGCATCTCCGTGGATCTGAGCTAAAACCGCTAAAGCGCATCCCTCTCTCTCGCAGCAGTAAAGCAAAAAAGGTTTGGTGTAATCTGGCATTCCTAAAGCCGGGGCACGACATAAGTCCTCCCTCAGCTGCAAAAACGCCATCAAACAATCTTTGTCCCATGGTACCGGATCACTTACTCCTTTGTGCATCAGTTGTAATAACGGTTTAGCCTTCAGTGAAAAGTTTACTATCCACTGTCGACAATAACCGACCATGCCTAGAAACATCCTGACTTCTCTTTGTGTCGTAGGCGCGTTCATTTTCATGATCGCCTCTATTCTGTCTGGAGACACCTTCCGCTTTCCCTTTTCAATCCTGTGGCCCAAGTATTGCACCTCAGTCTTACAATATTGCAATTTACTTGGAGACACCTTGTGTCCGTTCTCGGCCAAGTGATTTAACAAGGTGATGGTGTCTTCTCTGCAAGCTTCCTCAGTTTCTGACGCAACTAGGAGGTCGTCTATGTACTGGACCAGAACTGAATTCTTGGTCAGTACTAGACTCTCAAGATTTTGTTTCAATAACTGGTTAAAGATTGATGGGCTCTCTGTATACCCCTGAGGGATACGACACCATGTTAAGACGCGATCTTCCAGCTTGAAAGCGAAAAGATACTGGCTCTCTTCGTCTAACGGTATCGAAAAGAAAGCCTGGCACAAATCTATCACCGTGAACCATTCAGCTTGGAACGGTATCTGAAATAATATCACTGATGGATTCGGTACCACTGGACAACATGAGACAACAATGTTATTAATCTTTCGAAGATCCTGCACTATCCTGTATTTTCCACTAGGTTTCTGCAAACCCATGATCGGGGAGTTACATGGACTACCCACGATCTCTTTCAGTATTCCCTGCTTAATCATGGAATCGATCACAGGCTTTATTCCTGCAATCGTCTCTGGCGTGAGCTTATACTGTGGTGTTCTTGGATACTCAGCATGGGGTCTTACCAAGATTTTTACCGGTTCCACTCCTTTGATCAATCCTATTTCTTCCCCAGTAAAATCCCATACCTCAGCTGAGACTTTCTCTCTCAAATCTTGTGGAAGCTCCTCCACTGTTAAGGTAGGATAAAGTTCCACACATTCTTTTGAGTTTACGACTTTAAAATCAGCATCCTCATCATTGGTCTGCACTTCTACTCCTTCTGGTGTGCAATGTATCGTGCAATTCAGTTTGCACAGCAAATCTCTCCCTAATAAGCACACAGGACTAGAATCGCAGATCACAAATTGATGTTCGTCACTGTAATTCCCTATCCTTACTGACACTGGTTCGGTCAAGGGATTCGTCATCCTTTTGTTCGCGACTCCTACCACCTGAACCATTTCTCCTGATATTGGCAGACCTGGGACTACCGCAGATCTTAACGTGGATCGAGTGGCCCCTGTATCCACCAAAAAAGTTGTAGGACATCCCGCTATTTCAGCCTCTACGTATGGTCCTCTCTGATCTACTTCCAAGGCGGCTCCTAGAGTACAATCTTCCTCCCTATTCGCCCGCTGCCCTGTAAGTGGATCAATGTAGTAGCATTCCTCTCCTCCTACAAACAATGGCATCTGTCTGTAGGTTTTCCCTCCGTTTGAGATGCGAGGTGGTTGAGGAAACGGGGCTCGAGGAGTCTGAGTCCCCCCTTTGACAAACCTGCCCTTCGGGACTGTGGCTCCCTTAACCACGTTGTTCTGAACCTCTTCCTCCTCCTGCTCAAATTCCCCTGACTCAACATTGTAAGGACACTCGCGTCGCCAGTGTCCCACCTCGTTACACTGATGGCATCTCGTCGTCTTTTTCAGTGTCGCGATATCCATTCTCGGTCTCGGTCTTTCTTCCTCATCTCTGCTCTGATTATTCTGTTTCTTTACCTGCGTTCCTGTTCCCTGCTGCCGCGGTTTATCCTTTCCAGCAGCTTGCATTTGCACTAGCATTAACTTTTCTTTAAGCTTCTTGGCCTTAGAATCTATCTCGTCACTACAGTATCTTGCATACCTCAGAATTTCATCTAAAGGCTTGTTCTGCCAACAGATCAGATGCTGCTGGATCATTAGGCATATTTCTGGTCTCAATCCGAGGACAAACTTTGAAACAAACTGTCCAATGTCCTTAGGATCCATTACATCTAACCCGCTGTACTGCTTGAATGCTTTCAGTAATCGCTCGTAAAACTCATGAACTGTCTCTTTCGGCTCCTGAGTAGTTCGATCTATCTTTACCCAGTCTATGTCTTGCACCGGCACTTTCTCTTTTAGCCATGTTATTACCCTCTCGTATTTTTCCATGACTCTAACTGATGGACCATTTGTCCGAATATTTCTCGGTGGCTCGCAAGTAGGCCATTCGACACTAAGCTTGCACGCCGTCCACAAATCTCCGGGTACCACGATATCGAACAGTGTGTTCAAATCGATCCACAGTACCTTCGAGATCTTCACGAATCTTTCTACCTGTTTGTACCACTCGACGGGATTATCCCTAAGCTTTGGGAAGGAATTGGTAAATGCCGCCAAATCCCCCCTACTCCAGGGCACATGAACGTAGCTTCCATTCGCGATTTCTCGCAAAGGGAAGGCTTCCATTCGCATCAAGCCTGCGTCCTGGGACTCCTCAAGCACACTCCGTCTAACGGAGCCCTTTCTGGACCATCTTTCCTCCCATCTATCCAGATCTCTCCATATTCTGATACTTACGATCAATTCCCTTATGTGTACTTTCAGTGCGATCGTTCTGCGATCATCCAAATCCTGATCCGTGCAAGTTAGCCTATGGTTGCTCTGTAAAGCCTTAGTTCGCGACAGGTCTACCATGTACCTGTTTGCCAAATTAGACAAGTTCTCATGAGCTGACCTCGCCCTCCGAGTAATGTCCTTGGATAAGAACAATATTTCGTCTGGTGTATACGAGGCTAATCTCTCTAATGACACTGTACCATCAATCAATTCATCCAGATCTGCCTTCAAACTCATCACGTCAAGCCGTTTTGCTTTTATTTCAGCTTTCAGCATTTCAGTCCTATGTTCTTCTCTCATATCCCTCTCACCTCCACTATGCGCCCTACGCCTGAGCACAGGTGAGTTATGAGGAGTCTTCCTTCCATCTCTTCGTTCCCACCCCTCTAGATCCCAAGCCTTCCCATCTCCACGTGGGGTATGGTGGAATAAGGCTCCGTCCCCCAACCCTACGTTCCGATTTTTAGGCTCGGTTTCTCCAGATGTGAGATAGGATCCACCGTTCTGCTCTAACCCACTATAACTCGCTTGCTGTCTGGTGTCGCTTAATAAAATGAAAGGCCCTCGCCGGTCTTCCATGTTCCCGTGATCTCTTTCACGATCACCGGATGGATGGCGAGACGTTTCGCGACTCTCCATGTTTCCGTGACTCCAATGTCTCACATTCTCACCTGGGGCATGGTGTGTGCACCTAAAGGTATTCTGGTACTCCTGTGTCCTACGTTCCCCTTCACTGAAGGTGACGCGAGGCACTTCGCCACACCCTGCACTTCTGTCTTCGCACATTAGCCTATTGCCGCTAATGGTAGGACAAGTATCTCTTCTGCTTTCTTGACTCCCTCTCTCCCACTCGGGACTGCTTTCTCCAGCTCCACAATGAGAGAGAATCTTATTATCCTGCTCTCTCCACTCAGGTCCCGTTTCTAAACTTCTATTCCGAGCCTCTTCGGCAGTGTCCCAATCCTTCAAATATTCCCTTAACTCCTTAAAGGACTTCGGTTTAGGACCCCTCAAATCCATTGGCCCTCTTTGATCTCCCTGTTCTATCCTGGGACCCGTTGCAGAATCTAATGGGGTACTCCTTCTTATCGGTGCTAGTATTTGCCTTTGGGGATTCATTGTGGCATTCCTATTCTCCACTTCTGCTCTTTCACTGTCCCATCGTGCCCGTTCATCCTGCTGGACCCCTTCTGGGTTATAGATTGACACAATAGGCCCTATGGTAACCGGAACCTGCAAAGCGTCTGGCATTTGGTACGACCTTGCGCATTGCGTCTCTGGAACCTTCTGGACCACAAATCTTCCCACTACTCTCTGTTCAGAACTAGTTTGGGGTATTTCCTCAGTCTTATTAGCGTCCCACTCTGTTACCGGGATCGACTTATATTCCCCCCACCTAGCTCCGTCTGTTTGCGGTAATATGGGACTCGCAAGTTCACCGCTGTATGGAGGTGGTCTGTCTGTTAATAGTCTCTCTATCAGATCCTCCTCCGACTCGCTTTCCTCATCTTCCTGTTCTATAGGTTTCCTTTCTCCCGTAACTTCCAACATCGGGTACAGTTTATCTGCTTCTATCTTCTGCACCCTCCATTTCTTAGCTTCATCGTCCCATTTAGCATCCTGCACTGCTTTTACCGATCTTCTCACTCTTTCTTGGCGCCTCTTTACGCCCCTTTCGTGTGCTGTTCTAAACCACACACCAAGAGCTTCAAATTGTGTTGGCCTCGGTAAAGGTCTCATTGAAAGCATCGTCGCCTTCAGTTGGTTCAACACTTCTAATTTAAACGTTCCGAATCTTGGAAACGCCAGTTCTTTTTGCCCTTCAGTTAGCCTATGCCACTCAGAAATCCATAATATCGAATGTAAGCCTACATTTACTGCCATATGATATGCTGGTGTGCCTTCTGGTGGAGCTTCTTCTCCGGCATATAAATTTCTCCTTTTCTTTTTAAAGATTTTTCCTAAACCCTTGAAACACTTCATTTTGATCCTTGCTAATTCTTTTCCTTGTTTACGTCTTGATAACAACCACCAATCCCTGCACGACTCTCGCTAATCAGCCTATCCCAGCACAGTTCTATGCTAACCGACCAATCTCAGCGCGGCTCTACGCTGACGTCACTTGTCTCTTCTTCAGCAGCTTCCCTCGTTTCTCAACTCGTCTCGCGATCTCACATGCGTTTTCATTCATACATTGAAAAATGACTACTCCCGTCCAAGCGATCACTTTTCTCTGACTGTACGGCCACAGTCTAACTGTAATTGCTACCTCAACTGGCACAGCGTCTTTCCTCTTACGGTCAGACACTTGCCTCGACTGATAGGTTACTTACACACAGTAAACGTACGACCAGCGTCCGCTACTCATTCACTCACACATACGCTCCCCCTATCATCGGTCTGTCGGGAAATCAATGGTACCTCATGACCCCCTTTCAATGGTAGACAAATTACTCTGGGTGTTCGATACACCCGAACCACTTAAGTCCTCTGGACATAAGATTTCATCCGGTTGCGCGCGCTCACAACCTTCCCCCAATCACACTACAGGCATTCAACTCCGCTTGACATTACAACACAGGAACAACATAAAACACCGCAATCTTACAACGCATGACCCTTATACTCACTCTCGACCGATTCTGCTGCTTTTCTCTCGACACACCGTCAGCACCGTCTTCGGCTGCGATTCTTCTTCCGGTCGACGATGACTAGGGACCTTGGGGTAAACTAACCTGGCCTAGGTCGTCTTCCTCAAGAAGATAACCATCATTACTCTGCTACCAACTGCGGGGAATGAGATTTTAATATCAAGTTATGATTGTGATCAATTTAATAATTTATCTCATTCATCTGTTTTGGACCGCTCGTATCTGTCATTGAGGAAAGGACCACCCCCGCATAGGTTAGACAAAACCCCATTAACTGACGCCACTCTGAAAAACCACTTACAACTGATAAAGTTTAAAGAGTTTTATATAAAGTAAATTTTGAATGCAATACAATCCACTCAGGATAAAATCTCAAAGTATACAAAATACAAAATCAGTTACAATATCAGAATCTTAAGCTTCGATGTGAAGTGGTTCCTTCTGCGTCATCTGCAGTAAGATAAAATAATCAAGTTAAAACTGTCCCTACTCTGTTATATGTGACATCCCTACTTCGCAAGTTTCTTCCCTAAAAAGGTGTCAGCAGTTTGACTTCCAAAGAAGTTCAAACTCTCTTAGCCTCTAAAGGAAATCTTAAGTTTCAGAAGCAGTACCCTATCTGCCTACCCCTCCGCTCTTTCTAAGGGTCCTCGGCCTACTGCTCCCTTGCGCTCTGATCTCTCAGCGCATCTGCTCAAGGCATCTACCCTTGCCTTCGCTCTCTGAGCTCCCTGCTGGGCTATTCGCTCGCCTTCGCTCTCTTATCCCCGGGGTGCTGTCCCTAAAATACACAATCACAGTGTGGGTGGAACGCCCCTTGACGCCCACCACGGACTTTCCCCGATGATGTCAACTTCCTGCTTCTTCCATTGGTCCACTCCTTGCGTCGTTCGTTAAGTTGACCTTTCTCCTTGGATGTCATCTTCATCATCTCATCGTCGACTTTTATTGACACTTTCAGATCGGATGTCATATGAACTTAGACAAGGCTTTAACTTATCTCTACAATTCTTTAACCTTCCAGATCCTGTGAATGGTCTTCTCAAAACATAGTTCACATACAAAAGCGTCTCTCCTCACGTACGAGCAATAAGCTCCGTCCGACATTGTCACCTTAAATCTAACAAGTGCTAGACTTCTCGGCTCTCACGTCCACATCAAGCTATTTACGACTTTTACAAGCCCACTAAATTACATACATTTGACTATGCTCCTGCGAACTCTTGGTCAGTTAGGTTACAAACACAAATGACCTAAACTCTTCCAGCATTCCTACAGGAACCCTCTACACAGTATAACCTTTGGCATACTTTTATATATTCGTACTTTAGCAAATAGACTTAGTTATACTTGAATACATTCACATCGAATATATAATACATAGAATACGACTGCCTAGAGTATAACTTATGCACTCTCCTTGGTTACATCGTCATGTAAGTTCTTTATACATTTATCCACGTTACATTTCTCTATGTCTTTCCATATGCAGTTACACACGTACACGAATTCTACTGTGCACGTTCTACGTTTCCTAAGCATTTCTATATTTATCCATTATGTATACGGGCCTTCTAAATCTAATGCGTTTTAACACGTAAATACATTTACATTTCCTATACCATGTTATCACATTAGTTGGCCTTTATGCTATAATTGCCAACTTAACATTACTATATGCATTTCATTCCTACGTTTATAACATATACGTCTAGATATGGCTATGATATACTTTATATTCAAATTGCGCTCTCTCATTACTAAGCCGCATGATCAGAAGCTTTACTTCCAATTCAGGGTGGGTTAATTGTCAGTAAGATCATTTACAGCAAGATGGGGGACCTTAAAAGATGACTCTTGTCCCAGCTATCCCACTCACTCAGAATCTTTAGCTCACTTATTATTTGCTTGCCCAGTCTACGCTGCCGCTCGTGGAGCATGGCTGAAGCCAATCTGTAAATCTCTAGGCACCAGAAGGAATGAAGTTGCCCTGGGACTATAACACTCTGCAACAACTAGTACCATTATCATTGCCTTGGCGAAGTTTCTGATTTGGGCCTGGGCCATTAGATCGCATGTCCTCTCTTCAGGCTGATGGATGCTGTTGTTGTTTTCTACACTTTAGGTGCTGGCAACATGTAGGGTGGCCTGTGTTATAGATGATGATGATGAATTGCACGATGCTAACAAGGATTTTATAGTTGCATCAATTGTATGTGTGCACATTTTATCGTACCTATGACTAGTTTCAACTTTTTACAAAAAATAGGTATTTTTTTATCTTGTGCACATTTGTATCATATTTGCATTACCTTAATTTGTTCTTTTGTTCTTATGTGTGTTTCAAGAATTCGTGTTCCTGTAGTATGCTTTAATGACATATTTGTCAAATAAAGCTATTTGGATTGGAATAACTCACAACATAACAATAAAATGGAACGTTACACAAACTCATCCGACAAGAAAACATTCAAATTACACCAACACTTACATACTTTGAGCCTTATTACGAGTAGCCCTGTAAATGATCTGGATGTTCCCCAACGACACAGTTATCAATACTTGGGGTACTGGTACTTGGGTACTTGTGGTACCACTAACTCTGGGGGTGGGGGAAATGCGATCCATTATAAATCGGACTCTTAGGGTCTACTAAGAAATGAAAACTACTGAGGTCATTCATAATTCTGAGTCTGACACCCACAGGTGAAAATATAAAAAAAATGCAAATCCGATTTAACAGGCCACTTTTAATGATGGCCTATGTGCTAACCCAAAAGGGTGACCAAAGCAAATATGTTCTTTCAATCCAGACAATATGAATAAATAGGCTTTTAACCAAACATTTTCGAAAAAATATCGTGATTCTTTAATATATTAGCAGAATCTTGCACTGGTCTATGAGCCATGACAAATAACATGATAGATAATAGGCAGAAACAAAAAGTGTGAAAACAGATGGAAACAGAGAGAGAGAGAGAGAGAGAGAGAGAGAGAGAAAGAAAGAATGAAAGAAAGAAAGAGAGAGAGCGAGCGAGAGAGAGAGAGAGAGAGAGAGAGAGAGAGAGAGAGAGAGAGAGAGAGAGCACTCATGTAAAGGGACAGGTCTTCATCAAGTGCCCGATAAAACAGCAGGGCAGCAGCAAATTCAGACTAGACTCGAAAGAAAGAAAGAAAGAAAGAGAGAGAGCGAGCGAGCGAGAGAGAGAGAGAGAGAGAGAGAGAGAGAGAGAGAGAGAGAGAGAGAGAGAGAGAGAGCACTCATGTAAAGGGACAGGTCTTCATCAAGTGCCCGATAAAACAGCAGGGCAGCAGCAAATTCAGACTAGACTCGTGATTCATCTGCGGCTGACATGTCACGGACTAGAGCTGTCTGTCTCTGCCGGATCAAGGATATTTAGAATCAAGATAAATAGCAAACATATTAGTAATCACTTTACACATGTGGTGTCTTCAATGGTTCAGGGAAGAAGGATTTACGAGAGGGGAAGTACAATTCTCCGAGGATCACATGAATCATCTGCTGATAGCATTCATCATCTGTGTGTCTTTTTGCGGATGGGAATAAGATGTAATAGCTAATATCCTGCACACCTGCCCTCGCCCCTACTTTAAAATATGAGACGAACGCCCACAGTACTAGAATGTGTTCTTCAGAATTGGATCCAATTATTCGTAGAAAATGATCTCCTTCATGTGCATAACTCTCTAGTTTTAATTTCATGCATGTATTTGTTATCTAGCATAGTGATTAGAACAAAAAAAAATAAACAATCAGAAACACATATAAAGCATACACACACACAGCCATGTTAAGAAAGGCAATAACAATGGCAATAGGTTTGGATTTTGAGTAGTAAAAGGTTTGCTCAAGCTTACATAACAGTGTAAGGTTCCATCTCCCTAAGAAGGAAGTAGGTATGCACGATGAGCAGAGGTAAGTGGCAGAGTGAATGGACCAACTGGGAGAAGGGGTAGACAGGGAGAAAGCTGGGACCAAGAGATAAACAGAGACGCTGTGGTGAGAGAGAAATGGATATACGTGAGAATAGGAGGAAAGGGAATTGCTGCTCCCATTAGAGAGAGAACAGCTTAAAGCGCACGAGAGGACGGCATATAGAGAAAGAGTTCGGTCACATAGTGGAATATATTACCCTCTTTCAAGCTCTTGATGAGACTCATTTCCAAATAGACGTAGACAGAAGCTGAGACATGAAAGTGCTTTTTGGGTTGAAGCCTACCAGACCGCTGAGCTGTCTGGTTTGCTAAGATCCTGGGGACATTGGGATGCTTCCCTACGAATGCATTTCACCCATTGCTTACCATTAGCTGTGTGGTTTTGTAACTCACACTATCTTGCTTTCTATTTGATGGCTTTCTTTGCTTTAGGGTGTCCAGTATGAGTTTGTTCCTTCCTGTGCCCAAACCCTATTTACTGTATTCGTACACCATTCCTGAATTTCTGTAAATAGGCCTTTAAATCTCGTACTACACAGGCGCCCCCCCTCCAACCGCCCTCCCCTTACCCACCCCGACCGTCGCCTAGGGGAGGGGCGTCCTTAGTTGGGCCACAGGGCTGAGCGTCCTTCAGGGCCCCTGGGCAAGGAAGGGGGTTGGCTGGCTGTGGTGAGGTCATCATGAGGCACGAACAAATGAACCCTAGCAGAACCGAAACCTAATGGGTACCATATGAGACATAAAGGCTGTAGGATGTTATATTTTTTTCTAGCTGGATACTCGGGTTGTGTTGTATGTATTCATTTTGTTTTCAAGCACAAAACAAAAATTAAATGTCTATAAATTAACTGTGAAGATATTCACAATATGGAAAGCACAAATAAAACGAATGTTTAGGTAATTCTGCATTGTGGTGGAAACAAATATTTTAATATGACCAGAACAAGTCAATACACTAGGTGATGACATTTCCACACATTCTCGTTTGCTCGCTGTATACTTTTATCAGTAAAACTGTACGTCTCAGTTAATGTAATGGTCATTTCAAATGAAGATGTGTTGTCTGTAATGGCAGTGTGTAATCTCATCATGCATATTCAGCTTCACTCCACTCTAGTCTGCACCACTCCACAACACTGCACTCTACTCAACATTACTCCCCAGTATGCAACTCAACTCCACTTCACATCACTGCATTCTACTCTGCACCACTCCACTTTACGCCGCTTTAGTTGACACCTCTCTACTCTACACCACTCTACTCTATGCCAATGCACTCTGCCATACTCTAAGCTATTCTGCATCACTACACTCTACAACACTGTACTCTGAAGCACCCAACTCTATTCCACTGCACTCTACATCATTTCACTCTATTCTGAAATACTCTACTCAACGCCACTTTATTCCATTCTACGCCACTCCACTCTATGCCACTGCACTCTATGCCACTCTACTCTATGCTACTGCGCTCAAAACCATTACACTCTATGACACTGCACTCTACTCTGCACCACTGCACTTATTGCCACTATACTCTACTTTACAACACTCTGCTGTATGCCACTGCACTCTACTGTACTCTACAGCATTGTGCTCTATGTCACTTTACCCTGCACAACTCTACGCTAATGCCCTCTACACCAGAGCACTCTATGCCACTGCACTCTACAACCCTCAACTTTGCACTCTCTGCCACTGAATCTATGCCACTCTATTCTTTACCACTACACTCTACATGGAACCACTCTACTCTACGCCACTATACTCTATGCTTTTACACTCAACACCAATCCACTGTACACCACTCTAATCTACTGTGCACCACTGTACTCTGTGACACTGAACTCTACGCCACTTCACTATACACCTTTCTACTCTGCCCTACACCATTCTGTTCTATGTTAGTGCCATCTACCCCACTATATCATGCACCACTGCATTCTTTGCCACTGCACAACTATACTATGACCACTCTACTATATGCTAATGCACTCTACACCAATGCACTCTATTCCACTGCACTGCATGCCACTCTGCTCTCCATCACTCCACTCTACATTGTTCTAATCTATTCTGCACCACTGCACTCCATGCAACTGCACTCTATATCACTCTGCTCTATGCCACTCTATTCTACACCTCTGCACTCTACTCTGCACCATCCCTTTCTACACCACTGTACACTATTCTGAAACAATCTACTTTAATTCATTTTAGTCTATCCAAATGAATACTATCCGTATGAGGACATTGGAATTCTCCTCTTCTGCCAGGAGCACATAAACTGGTTTAAAGGCACCCTCCCCCATACAAAAGACAAATTCAGACATGTCCACTCTGAAGAGATGGAGCTACTTGGCCAGTCCTTGCTGCTTACACACCGAATCCAGACATTGACACAATGCCAGTGGCAGACTAACATACACTTCATAAAGAAATAATACAAGTTTACAGAAACCTGACACAGTTTGCGAGGAGAACACTCACACTTCAGCCAGCAAGAGCTACACAAACAAGTCGAATTCAGGGTTCTACAACAAAACAATACAAAATATATACACAGTTATGGGTAAAATGCCCACAAAATGTGAGTGAATGCCATTCTGGATATCTCAGAAAATTACACAGCTAGAGGCAGTATTTCCACACACAAGTCCTCAAAAACAACACAGAATGCTAACAATCTCTGCTTGCCAATAGGGATAGCTCCCCAGATAGAGGATTGTACCACTTGGGGTACATTTTTTGCTACCATATGTACCAGAACTCATGGTATCCCGTAATTAGCAATAATACCTGATTTATTGATACAAATGCAAACCGAGTATGAAACAGAACCTGCTCTGAACTTAGGGTTGACATTATTAGGTAATTGTGCCCCGGTATCAGCTATAATATTAGCAAACATAAGAGGGGAGGCAGCAGCAGTGGTAATACGCCGACGCCTGAGGGATTTCACTCCTTTACAACAGGAACGTGAATTAGCTAAAATTATCACAGACACCTATGCTGAATTAGGTAGAGATAGTTTGCGAGCTAGAGCAACAACACCAGAAGCAAAAAAAACAGGTCAGGGAGATCTAAGATAAACTTGAATATCAGAGTGTAATAGAACCTTGCCCCTCTGCAATGAATAATCCCTTATTTCCTGTAATGAAACCCGATAATTCATATCGTCTAGTTTTAGACTAAAGACATATGAACACATGCACTAAAACATTTGCACTACAGAATGCACACAGTGCTGCATTGATGAATAACATTGTGTGGAAAAAATACAAAACAACATTGGATACCTCAAATGGATTCTTCTACCAAAATAATGTGCCTTTAGGCAGATATCTAACAGCATTTTCCACGCTGGGTTCCCAGCATCGATTTTGTTGACTCCCCTAAGGGTGTAATATTAGCCCCGGGTTGTTCTGAGCTAGGATCACAGAATTACTTCAGGATTTGGGTAAAGAGGTATTGTCCTATGTAGATGATATTTATCTGATGGCTGATCATTTGACCCGGGTGAGCCCCATCATTTTGGGGTTTGCCTCTGAGGGCTACAAATTTAACTTAAAAAAAAATCAAAAATAGCCCTCCTCATTGTCCTATTTTTAGGATATGAGGAGGGCCTTTTTCGATTTTTTTAAAGTCAAATTTGTAGCCCTCAGAGGCAAACCCCAAAACGATGGGGCTCACCCGGGTCAAATGATCAGCCATCAGATAAATATCATATACATAGGACAATACCTCTTTACCCTAATCCTGAAGTAAATCTGTGGCCCTAGCTAAAGGAAAAAGCCTGGCAGCCAAATTTTTTAGAAAAGTGTGTGGTGCTTCAACCTCCTAAATCTTTGAAAAACTTACAATGCATTTTGGAATTTTCAGATTTTGTCAGAACATACATTTTGGATTGCACAGAAAGACTAAATCAAACCTGATTTTTCAATTAGGCAATGAGCACAAGAAAACACAGATATCCTTTGTTCCCTACAAGTGGACATGATAGCGTCAAAACACTTGCAGACACGAGTAAACGTACGCAATCTAGGGTCCGTGTTAAAGCGGGTCAATCTGGGTACACTTAACTAACCTTCAATGAAGGCGAAACAGTACCCATAGCTTATAAATCACATTTGTACACAAACGCTGAAATGCGTTAATCTTATACAGAAAAAATACTGAGAGCAGTACAGACCACTGTAGTAAGAGTACTGGCACAGGGAAAACGCATAATAGTAATAACACCAGTACCCACCTTAGAGGCTGCTACAAAGGCAAGCGTTCCTAATGCTAAAGCCTGACATCCCAGATGGATACAATGGGTTAATTTTCTCACTTCAGTGGATATAGAATACATATATTATCCAAGGTTGCAGTATGAACAAGAATATCCTCTACCAAATGAAATAATGCCTCTAGTTCAGTATGAATACATTATTTACACTGATGGATCTGCTCAGCCGGCTGTAGGAAGCAAACAGAAATACAGCTCCGCTTGTGCGATTGTAAAAGGTCGTATGCAGGCAAGTTCCAGCCCAGCGATACAAAGACACAGTCTCTAGGAGACTGCATGGCTCAGATGGCAGAACTAAAAGCCCTAATACTGGCACTAATAAATACAGATCAAGAATTCCCCACACTTATAGTGTTCAATTCTTTTTACTGTGTACAGTCATATAATGAATATCTTCACTACTGGGGTTAAAATGGGTTTAGAGACTCAAAAGGTGGCACAATTAAGCCAAAGGCTAGCCCGTCTGCGCCCGTCCGCACTGGTCTGTCGCCAGTTGCCAGGATCCCTGGTTGAGAGTTATCCTGAATGGCCCTATTTGCCCGGGAGGAGCTGCTCGCTCTTCAATGTCAGGCGGCCTGTGCGGCCCATCACAATACCTGCGGTGTGACCACTGCAGTTTTGAGGCCACAGAGGCCGTCCTGACCCCACTGGCCACAGCCTCAGTGGAAAAAACTACCGCGAACTTAAATATATTGAGACTTAATTGCAGGTCCCTAGCTAAATACCACGAAGATGTCCATGAGCTCCTTACAGATCGATCCCCTGATCTGCTATTATTAACGGAAACGTGGCTACCCAACGATTCATCGGCTATCTCGGCTTTGGCCCTCCCCCCTGGCTATCTAATACAAACTCAGAACAGACCTAAAGGAAGGGGTGGGGGACTAGCGGTGATTTTTAAAACCGTCTAGTCCTGTACTCTTTCCCCCACAAACATAGCCAACTGTGAAAGCACTCTATTTAAGTTAAGGTTCTCAGACATCTTCACCCTCACGGGGCTTTTGATATATCGCCCTCCTGGGCCAGCGAGCGCTTTTCAGGAGTCATTAGTCTCAACCGTCTCAGCATTAGCCTTGCAGTTAGCAAACTTCAGCATATTGGGGGACCTTGAGTACCGCGAGTCCCCTGCTATACTGAAGTTCCTGGGCGACCTAGAGTACTGCCAGCTATATCAGCTGGTTGAAGGGTCTTCTAATCTGGGGGGCCACCTGCTAGACCCGGTGTTAATAATAATAATAATAATAATGATAATAATAATAAGGTAGTTTATAAAGCGCCTGGTGATGCCATCCCGGCGTGTTCCCGCGCTGAAGAAAGCAAGTTCTCAGAGACATACAGACCTTCCAAACTCCCGCCACCTATCCTACTGCTTATAATTTATATAAGTGCGTTTTTAGCATTGTTCTAAATTTTGTTTCAGATTCTTCCAGTCTTAGGGATGTGGGGAGAGCATTCCAGTTTTTTGCTACTACATATCTAAAGGAGCGACCACCTAGTTTTGCTCTTTTTACACGGGGGATCGTCAACAAACCCATCCCCTCTGATCGGAGGGCTCTGGTTGGATCATACCTAAGTACTAGATCAAACAAATAGGGAGGGGCTTTCCGTTGGAGTATCCTATGGCACATTAAGAGGGCTTTAAACATTACTCTCTTCTTGATCGATAGCCAGTGTAGAGCCGCTAATGCTGGTTTAGATGCTGCTCTTCTAGGGAGTCGTAATACAAGACGAGCTGCTGTATTTGGAGGACCTGTAGGCGCTTTAAACTGTGTTCTGTAGCCCCCAGGAACAAAACATTCCCGTAGTCCATACGGGCGGTCACCAACGCCTGGGTCATAGTGCGTCTGGCCTCCAGTGGTAGTAAGTCCAGGGTGCGATTTAATGTTTTCAGGACTCCAAAACATTTACCAACGAGGCGACAAATGTGGCCTTCGTAGGATAGGGTGTGGTCCATCCATATGCCCAGGTTTTTGGCTTCTTTACAGGGAACAGGTGTGGCACCCAGACACGTCGGCCACCAATCTGGAGACCAACTCAAGTTGTTTCCTCCCACCACCATTACCTCTGTTTTAGATCCATTTAGTTTTAGGCAATGAGCGTCCATCCATTCAGCTAGTGCTTGCATGCAAGCCTTAAAATTAGATGCTGCCATTGCTGGTGCTTGAGACAGCTAGATCAGCAGTTGGGTGTCGTCAGCGTAGGATACCAACTCTACTCCGTACGCCTGCACCACTTCGGCCAAGGGGGTCAAATAAAGATTGAAAAGAGTTGGACTCAGGGCAGAGCCCTGAGGAACCCCCTGTTCCAAGGCCATCTCTGCTGATCTACAAGAGCCTCGTTGCACCATAAAGCTTCTGTCTGTGAGGAAGGATTTCAGCCATCCCAGTGCGGAGCTGATGACACCCGCTTTGACTAGAAACTGTAGTAAAATGGAGTGGGCTACAGTGTCGAATGCCGCACTGAGGTCAAGCATCACCAAGGCCATGGTGTTGCCGGCATCCGCCCCCTATCTAAGGAACTCAGTTGCTCTCAGGAGAGCTGTCTCCGTGGAGAAGCCCGCCAGGAAACCAGATTGCGAGGGGTGCAGGGAATTAGTTTTTTCTAGATGAGGCATTAGTTGACCATTTGCCACTTTCTCCGCAACTTTTGCTAGATAGGGGAGCAGAGAAATAGGTTTTAGGTTTTCCAGTATATCTTGGGTAATGTTGGGTTTTTTCTTTATGGGGAGCACAATAGCTTTTTTCCAAACTTCTGGGAGGTGTTCCGTGGAAAAGAGACCTGGAGTATGTGCCTAATATACGGCTCCAGTGTCGTAAGGCTTTCTCTCATTACCCTAGGAGGGGCCGGATCGCGAGGGGAACCTGATTTGATTCCCTGACAGAGGCTACAGAGCATCTCTGGAGGAGGAACTGTTCTCGAACATCCAGGGAACTACAGCCTCTACCCCTAGTCCCCTCGGCTGGTCGGATCATTTTCTGGTGCAGATTTCCATGAAGATCCCAGCCAGTTCTAGGGAAAAGCTTCCTCCCCCCCTCTGGAGGCGCCCATGACATAAACTAGATGGTGCCTTGTTTGAGGCCAGACTAAAAAATTCCCGTCCAGATTGGTCTGGCAACTTGGAGGAGGCCGACTTAGCTTACAGGGAGTGGATTAACAAGTCATTGGATCACTTCATCCCTAAGAAAATGTAGAGGCCCAAACGCGAACAATCCCACCCATGGTACTGCGAAGCACTCGCTATTTAAAAAAAGCAATGTAAGTTACTTGAGCGTATCTGGAGGCGATCTTATAACCCTCTGGCTAAAACCAACTTCAGAGCCGCCACTAAAGCCTATCATAGGCTTATAAAAAAGACCAAACCCAGCTACTACACTGATCTGATCAGCTCCAGCACTAATCGCTCTAAAACTATCTTCTCGCTAGTGAAGGAGATGACTAAGTCACCTGAGGGAACTATCAGCACAATAATATCTGACTCGCAGTGCGAAGAGCTAGCCTGTTTTTTTGTCAATAAAGTCCAAGCGATCTACAACTCATTTAACCCTGGTGGACCTATCATGACCCCTAGCCCTATCACAGGCCCACCGGATCTCTCCTATTCACTCCAAACCCTCCACTCATCTCGCAGGCAGACATGGAACTTCTGGCTTCAAAAGTTAAGTCTGGGTCCCCGGAAGATCCCGTTAAACAAGAGACGTTTAGACTATTCCACGACCCCATCATAATGGAATGGCGGGAGTTGATCAACAGATCACTTCAGTCAGCTACAATCCCTAAATCTGGGAAACATGCCAAGGTTGCCCCCCTGTTAAAAAAACCTACTCTGGACCCTTCCAAGCCAGAAAGCTTTCGACCTATTTCCCTGCTCCCGTACCTGGCCAAGGTGGCGGAAGCACACGTGAATTCCATCTTGACAGGTTACTTGGAGACTAATGGGATTCTGGATGAGTCTCAGAACGGATTCCGCGCCAAACATAGCACGGAATCTGCCCTACTGGCCGTTACCGAACAGCTAAGGGCGACACAGGACATGGGCAGCATCTCAGCTCTGGTCCTGCTAGACCTGAGTGCGGCGTTCGACACGGTCTCCCATGGGATCCTACTTAGGAGACTTTGGGAGATAGGAATCGGAGACAGAGCTCTGGATTGGTTTGCGTCATTTCTATCTGACCATTCCTTCCTGGTCCATGCTCCGCCGTACTCATCCAGCCGGTTCCCTCTAGGCTGCGGCGTCCCGGAGGGGTCTGCCCTCAGTCCCACATTGTTTAACGTGTATGTCCGTCCCTTGGCCATGTTGGCCAGGGAACATTAGATCAAACTAATTTCATACGCGGATGACACGCAACTAATCTTCACCTTTTCTAATGACATCGCGGTGGACCGAGCCAAATTCCAAGAAGATATCCTGGCCATTTCCAGCTGGTTGACAGAGAACTGTCTCCAGCTGAATTCATCCAAAACCGAGGTACTTCTTATTGGCAGCGACACTCAGAAGTGGGATGAGCACTGGTGGCCCACTACACTGGGCTCGCCTCCTACTTCTAAGAAGGAAGTCAAAAATTTGGGTGTGATTATAGATAACTCACTTGCCCTTGAGTCTCATGCTAAAAGAGTGGCAGGCCCTTGCTACGGCCGCCTACGCTCTCTTAAGCCCATCCATGGCTTCTTTGAAACCCCCATTCGTCAGATAATTGTCCAAGCTCTGATCTTATCCCATCTAGACTACTTTAATGCCCTCATGCTGGGTTCCAACTTGACAGTCACTGACAGACTGCAAAGTGCTCAGAACGCTACCGCCCGCATTCTGTTCGGACTGCCGAAACACTGTCATACCTCCCAGTCTTGCGAAGGTTGCATTGGCTGCCTGTTAAACAACACATTCAATTCAAAACCCTCTGTCTCATTCACAAAATTCTTCATTGCCTTGGTCCCCAAATCTTGCAGGGACTTTGTTCCTTCTATGTCCCTTCCCGTGCTCTCCGCTCCGCTGACCTTTTTCTTGCCCGCACCGTCAAGATCCGGAGGTGCAGAGCCGGGGGCCGGTCATTTAGGTATCTGGCTCCGAAACTCTGGAACTCTATCACTCTAAGAGCACGTGCTACTACGAACCACCTGCTCTTCCGAAAACAAATTAAAACCTGGTTGTTTTCTTCTGTTTAGGGTCCCCCCGGGGTTCGGCACTCTGTCGTCTCTATTCTTGCCGTCCTGTAATTAGGCATGTCCGCAAACGCTGGGATGCCCCGTTGCTGGGGTAGCCATGCGCTATATAAGATAGCGTAACATAACATAACATAACAACATAAAATGGTATGGGAACAGGTAGCTGAGGTGTAAAACAAACTACCAAGACCTTACCGAAAGGTTTTCCACTCAAGTACTCCTACAAGTTAGATGCAAACATCATTCCGTATGCTCAGATTGCAAGAGTGGGGGATAGAGTAATACCAAACATGGATCACAGATTAGGCTTAATACTAGCTGCACATGCGGGTCTAGGTTCTGCATGCGCAGGAATTACCACAATGGTTTCTTTACTCAAACAATGCTATTATTGGCCTGATTTAACAAAACAGATGTAAAATTTTGTCTTAAAATGTGACATCTGTCAGCAGATGAAGTGTTTCACCGTGGCCCGTCCAGCAGAGACACCTTTACTAACATCAGACAGATCACTCGCTTGTGTCTCTTTGGACCACTGCGGCCCCTTACAATCGGATTTGGCGTACAAGTATATCATGGTGGCAGTGAATTCAAACCCTAGATTCCTATGGGTATGGCCTCAGTGCTCAGCTGACTCTTGAACTGTTGTAAAAGATTTGCAAGTCTTTATAGGGACATACAAAGTTGGCACATTACATTCTGACTGTGGCCCCGTGTTTAGCTCTAGGGCATACAAGGTAAAAACACGTATCCTGCAACATTGCAGTTGAGTACGTTGCAAAGTCCAGGGTGCACCCCTGGTAGAACACTTTTTGAAATTTGAGCACCCACCTGAGAGTTTGAAGTGGTGGGTTATTGAAAAGATAACAAAGAACCCAAGTGGTGGGAATTTTGCGAGCATCCTAAGAACCCGTGAGTGCAAATGGATGCATGTTATTGATACAGTGAGTAAAGGGCTGAATGAATATGAGGAAGTCACTAGGCAGATGTCATCTCTTCATAATGGCTGAAAGGAAAGACCTTGTACATATGTATATTATATCTTCACTACAGCTTCATGGGTCATTAATTTCTTCATGTCCATGTAAATGACTTCAAATTAGGTCTCACGAGACTGAGACTGATACAATGTGAGGATTGATATTGTACTGAAGTTTATAGATAGATATATGTTTCACACTAATTGGACCAATGATTTCGAATTATATTGCATGATATTGACATTGAACCTAATTGTAGGTGTATATGCGGCACAGTAATTGGAATAATGGGCCATATGTATCATCAAACTATTTTGCATTTCCTAAATAGCGAATTTTAAGGAATCGCTATTTAGGAAATGCAAAATGGTATGTATGAACAAAATAGCATTTATTTAGCGATTCCTTAAGCTTCCTTAATTGCGAATTCGCAATTAAGGAATATTTTCCAATGCATTCCTATGGGCCAGGAGGCCCATAGAAATGATTTCCAAATAATTCTCAAATTGCGAATTTGCAAATTGCTAATCGCAATTTGAGAATTTTTGCAAGGATGCAGGGGTGTCTCAAGGACACCCTGCTGCACCCCTGTAAATTACATGTGTGTGCATATGGCGCACATACATGCCCAATGGGCATGTATGTGCGTCATATGCCACCCTCACAAATGCACAATTGTACATATTTACAAGAAATTGCAAATTACCACCAACTACAAGTTGGTGGTAATTTGCGATACCTTAACCAAAATTTGCTAGCCAACAATGCTACAAAATTGCGATTCCCTAAATGCTATGGCAAAATAAGGAATCGCACAAGTTTGCAATTCCTTATTTTGGGAATGTTTCATACATCCCAAAACATGCAAAAAGGCCGTTTGCGATTCGCAAAGGCCGAAATTCGCAGAATTTCGGCCTTTGCGAATCACAAAAGGCTTCATACATATGGCCCAATGTCTGCTATTGGTTTCGTTCAATTTTGGTGTGACACAGATATGTATAAATGATGATATACTGCCCTGTTCTACCCAATGTGTAGCATATCATTCATGTGAGGTGGATTCCAGGTCACTATATATGTTTTATTAGACTGACCATTGCATAGGAATATTGAGCGATTTATCTCAATTTGAATGTATGAATATCTATCTTCACTGTCGATGACCATCTGTCCAGTGTCTTTCTAAATATTTTCCTTCTCGGCAGTCTTGCCGTCTTTCATTTTGAAGGCCGACCTTTTATTTTGAAATCCGGATTCGTTCTAGGGACTCTTAGTTTGAAATCATGACGTGCGCTGCACGTCGAATTCAGCGCCCGTGCTCGGCGCGCTTCTTTTTTTTTTTTTGGAGAACTTTTATTATTACAAGTATGGGCCTACAACTACCCCGGCCGGCCGCTAGTCAGAGCAACAATACAGCAGAACAATGTGGAGAATTATAGCAGTGCGGAACCGGGGTCTTACAAACATCCAGAACACGGCTTGTATTGAGGCGTACAGGTCCGAATACAGGATTGTAAAGGTTCATTTTATAATAAAGGAAAAACTAAAAGTAAGTGTCATACAGCCATACATGGTCCCACAATAGCGAGCAAAAATCAGGATATCCGCAAATAGTACAAATACAAATGAAGCATTGCGGGGAAGGTAAGCAAATCAGGATAAATGTAGGCAGTAAACCGTTACGTAGCAAAGCTCAGCCCCACCCCTCAATACGAAACATATTGTAGGAGACATGATGATCGACGACACTAAAGAAGGAAAAAGACTAAAAGGCCATAGAAACAAATAACGGACAATTTAACAAACCCCATCCCCCCTACCCCCCACCCTGTACCCCTGCAGAAGGCCACGGCCTACCCCCCCCAGCAGCGTGACTGTCGCCCTAACGGAGACCCGAAATATAGTAAAGAAGAGAAAGAGGAAAAGAAGAAAAAAGTGGAGGAGGGCCCTTGATCTTGCCACCCGGCCCCGCCCTACACCCTGCGCCCAGGAGACATCCCAAAAGCAAGAGCAGGATATACATGGAGAACGTCAATCATCGACCTAACCAGCCTTATAATCCCGTTCGAATGTCCCCCAAGCACCGTCAGCCAACAATAAGTTCACTAAACCCTGGACGGTATCATCCCTGGCCTTTTCTATCGATGGAACCAACATACGTCCACTTGTCAATCGGTACACAGAGCGGTGTGGAGGGTCCAAGTGATCCGGGCGGACAGGGTCGAATTGCCGCTTCAGAGGACTGCAGCAACCCAAACCCATCCAAACATGTATGGCGGAAATCCGTTTGCATCGGCATTGACCCCGCGAACATCCCCAAGGCCGAACACAGTCTCATCATCCAAGGAGGAAGAGTCACACAACCCGGCAAGTGCCGAGACAGCACCGGGGCAGTCCAAAAAGTAGATCAGCGTTGTTTCCCCAGCCTCCAAGTAGACATGTGCCCCGAGGAGACACTTGCATGCACCACCAAGCTGTCCAGGGCGATAACAGGAGCCGGGTCTTTCAGCGGCTCCAGGAACCTAGATGTAGCTGGAGCACTCCGCATGGACACAGAAGCGTGCGTGCCGGCACTCCGTTGAGGTCGAACTGTGCCCGCGTGGAACGGCGGGACAACAATGGCGGCCATCCTGCTTACCAAGTCCCGGGCATTACAGGTCAGGGTTTCGTGCATATTCGTTAGTGCAGCCAGTACATCTTTGGACGTGGGCTCCTTCTCGCGCCACCAGTCCCCTGATCCCATCCACCCGGCAGCTGTTTGACCTGGATGTGGGCCACATAATGGGGCGCCGGCCACCATCTTAGCCGATCCGGCCACGTCTTCCTGCACCGCACCTCAGGGACCGGGCCCCAAACCAGGGCGCTACAGGATTCACAACCGGGACTCAAAAATGCAAGGCAGGCTCCCAGGAGAAGAGTCACGGAAGGGCTAAACAAAATCTCTGCCGCCCCCCGGGAGCCGCCCGCCGATTCCGGGGATAGTTCTTGATTATGCCCAGACACGGAACTGGGGAGAGGGGGCCAGATACTGTGCACCCCCCTCGACCCTGCTTTGCCACGCAGTCCCACGAGGCACTCCGTTAAGTGGACTGGGTCGTCACTGCCTCCATCGGCCCATCAATTCACCGGCGCCCTCCGGCCGTCTCCTCACCACCACCAGTGGCCGCTGTTGTCGCAGTCGCAGCCGGCTGCTCCTCTCAAGCGACACCCCGGTCCCAGCACTGCGAGGGCCTCAGAAGAGTCGGGGACATAACTCTGGGTCCGCCGCACGCAGAGGTCTCAGGAGCAGACGGTAAGTGGTAGTCCTCCTTCGCCTACTTAAATACGCTGTTACGGCTCAGGATAATAGCCAGGATGTATGCGCGGGGTGAAAGGGCTCACGGAGCCGAGCGTCTATGCGGCCATCTCAGTCGCTGGCTTGGCTCCTCCTCCTTGGTGCATTTCTTAAGCTTTTCCTGGTCGCTTACTCCTCGCTCTGGGATTTTGTGGTGATCCCGAACGTAGGAAGGCAGTGATACCGGATGAGGTTGTGTCAGGTAATAAGTGTTCGTTTTCGTTTTTGTGTATAAATAATTGCACTAAGTGGGCCCCGAGTTTAGGAAGGATGTCCATTTAACGTTCATTACCAACTGCAGGTTTTTAGTTCAGTTCCCGACATGGATTAACAGCTGCACCTCATGTTCACTTACCGAGTCTTGGTGAGGGTTTGGTTCTTTAAATAAGGATTGAATATGTGACAATGTGGAGGTTATAAGCTCTGTCTATACGATTTAGTCAGTCTGTATTGTGCGGCTAGCTGCATCACATGGTTACTTGTAGCTATCATTAAACTAATGCAGCTCAGTGTCAGCTTCTCTTTTGTAAATATAGTTTTTTATGCATCAGAAGTGCGTTTTTGGGCATATACACATCGGTTTTCTAACCGGTGTCATGTGTATCCATTTATTTTCAGAGCTACACCATGGACACACTGTGTGGTTACTGAAAATTTGATTTGCATTATTGTGTGGTGCAACTATCAAGAATCATTGATTGGTGAGTGCTCTCTTGTGATTGAGTGTAGTTGTTTTGTACATGATATGTTGGCAATGGACTGCATATTGATTTTTGTTTGTATGTTTGTTTTCAGTAATTGGGAATACGTTTCCCTGTGTTGTGAATTCTACACTAAGGGCTGAGTGATAGACCCTTGCTCCAAGTTTCTTGGACCATTTGAACCCATCATTTATTGGTGAGTGTCTTCCCGTTGATTGGATCATATGAAGCTTATTAGTGAGATCCCCTTTGGGATCTGAGGTGTCAGTAATTTGCTTCTTGGACACTTAAGCCATTTGCGTTCCTTTGTTTGTCTTTAGGTGGCCAACCTCATTACTGGGGCGCTGCCCTTTGTTGCAATCTAGGTAATGTACCCAACCAATTGACTGGGTTTTTATGTCTTTTAAACTATATCGTAGTGATCTGTCTGTTTGACTCTTAGTATGGTTTTTCCCAGGTCTCTCCCCCCTTTTCCTGTCCTGAAGAAGACCCGCAGCTGAGGTGTTGATCCTCCCTCTACAGCAATAGGGTTGAAACATCGACAATTCCCCCCAATCTGACGCCTGTACCCCATGTTTCCATCCCCCTCCCCATCATTGAACAACTTTAGATTGAGCGTATGATTAAAGTACGTGGGGCAGGCGCTATATACTAAGTGAATAGTACCTTAGTAATGTTTGCAATTATTGGATTACTTTTTTATTTACCTTTTTTCTTTTCACTTGAGCACATACTTTTACACTCTTTACTGCACCTGGCAGTTTCCTCCCGACTCTTGGGACTTTATTAACAATTTGTAGATAGGAATGTGAAATAAATTTGCAGACTTTTTTGCTGCTTTGTAAATATTGTTGTGTATAATTATTTGTTGCGTAGCATTATTAAGACTACTAACGCATTTGGCTTTTCTGTTGCAGTTTTCTTTTATAATGCAGGATTAAGTCCTATGGAGTAACCCAGATTTAATATGAGTGTTGCATTTATTGATGTTTAATGAATTGTGTCTAGAACCATTTTTATTTATATCAATACTGAATAGGAGGCCTTCGTGGGCTCCTGGGTAGCCAACTCTTTCCTCTCTCTGTCATTACCATACTGGAAGTTTAGATAGTGAGAGTCATAGCATTCGAAGAGGCACCCATTCGAAGTGATGGAATTTCCAACAATGAAATAGAACGCGTTCCTCTAGAAACAGAACTTCAAACTACAAATGAAGGACAAATTTCAATTCGACCAACCACCAATCTCTACATCAATATGCCTTTACAGGAGACACCTGCCAATTCAACACAACATGCTGAGCTACCAAAGATACATCAAACTGTATCTGGCCACTTCATCGATTTTGATACTTTCTCTTTTGATCCAAGTGAACCCGAGACAAGGCCAGCCCCAGTTTCCCGGAAGCAACACATTTGTGAATTCTACACTTTTCTGAAAATTACTTACTTAGTGTCACCATGGCTCCAACTCTGGATCATAACTGTATTTTGTTTACTCATAAGTGGAAGTTATCTCACAGAACTCTCTACAGTTTCCAATGCCAACTTGGTCTTGAATAATCAAACATCATCTCATCGTAAGAAAGAGACTTGTTTTCTGTGAACATTACAGCTGTTCCAATTCCTGATGGTATCGTTTGGCACAAAGTTGATTATGATGTATTTGGCCCTACTGAACTTTTGAAGCTTACAGATTTATTTAAAATTTCTCTAAATTATATCCTTACCTCTAGTACATTAATTGATGATTGGGATTTTCTAACTGTAAATAATATATTGTCTGATTTGGAGCAATCAGCTACATTTTCAAGCAATGAAATGTTAGAGGACACATCTGACTTTTATAGCATGTACTGTTACCACCATTATGGTCATCACTTTTTACACAAATCCAGTATCCCACGAAATGTTTTCACATACCACCAATGTGAACATTGCCCGACACCACCAAAAGGTAGTTTGAAAACATTTACACAGAAATATTCCTATTTTTCAGGGTTTAACACTTCTGAACCGACATCATATTTCTATAACGTTGCACCAACACCTACACAGAAAAAAATGCTGACTAACACCAAACAGATTTATTCTGCTTCCTTTTATTTCCCAACTGTCTAAACAGGGTTTCGACTTATGTAAAGACACTATAGGCACAACATCAGTCAGGGTTTCTAAGGATTGGCGAGTGCAGGGAACAGAAGCCCTATTTAGAGCGTGCCTCATTCCGCAACAGATAACATTTCTGGATGAAACAGTGCAACAGACTTCCTGTCTTGGACTAGCAAAGAACAAGGATTTGAACACACCACGGATTCCCACACCTTCACACATCAATTTTACAACATATGGAGGGGATATAATTGAAGACATATTGAATTTCAACACATCAGACCCCAATTGAAAGGGATGGTTAGTTTGGTCCACTGACACAAAGAGATATAAATCAAGATTCAGGGGGTACAACCGAAGGGTTTAGTATCCGTAGGACAGACCCAAAATGTGTATGAAGAGAACATCCGGGGGTAGTGACATCCTAAAGTTTTGGGAAGTTGTGCCTAGATTGGCTAAAAACCTTGGGCCTGATTCACAAAAGTTATCTGAGACAAAATTCTAAACTTACTTCTTCTGGTATTCACAAAAGGCATTTAGTACTAGTAAAGTTAGGAATCCTAACTTTACACTACTAAATCCCTTTTGAGAATACCACAAGTTGTAAAGTTAGGATTTTGTCTCAGTTTAGTAGTAGTAAAGTTAGGAATCCTAACTTTACTAATACTAAATGTCTTCTGTAAACACCAAAATTAGTAAGTTTAGGATTTTGTCTCAGAAAAGTTCTATGCATCGGCCCCATAGACACTGTCCCAGGTGAAACAGCACTTATTCTTACTCTCAGATGAGATGGATTTAAGGGATTTTTTATGAGGTCCCCGAAAGCCACTTCAGAAATATTTCTATTACTCTGTCTACAATGAAATCTGGAAAATCTCTCAACAAGAAGCTGCAGAGAGACTTTGTAAAATAGAGAGAATTAACCTATAAAAGGCGTTATCTGTAGTTGACAATGGTATGACTACATTAACATCCAGGATTTATTCACGGAAAAACAGATAACAATGGCACACATGGGAGCAAAATATACAATGCTGCATATTGAAAAACTTGGTAAGTGTAGCAGAGTCACCATCCACAGGATGGTTAATCAATGGCCATATAACACTACCAGTCACACCTTCCCAGTTACTGTATTGCCTAGAACAACAACAAGCAGGCAGATATGAAGCGATAGATAGGAAATTCATCAAGGAATCTTGAAAATTACCATACAGATTTAGATGTAGTAATTGGGACATTGAAGTGTTCCTTAGCTGTACCAACTGTGAGGATTTCTTAAGTAGATCTCTCATATGCCAGGATATCATTCTTCACAGGGCCTGTAATGGTTCAGTTGCTAACTTATCCTGCCACTTGAAAGAGCCCCCAGCTGCCTTGATTACTCCACTGTTCAAGTTGCTTTCAAATGGGAGTTACTTGATGCTGAATGATCAAGGTTGTTGTAGGATGCTCACAGGTTACGTGCTGTATGCAAGTACTATTTCTACCGACCCATACAGTCAGAGAGGCACAGTTATGGCCTTCATTTAATGCTTTCTTTATATGGTTTAATAATCTGAGCCAAATGAAAGCCATGCTTCTACAGCAAACCGTGCCCTTAACCTCCGCCCGATAAACTTATGATCGGCAGGTTGTAAGGTCCTTGGCTGAGATAAAGGCACTAGTACGAACAAACTGCCCTTTCAATTTCACAGAAAGGGTACAACGTATCTTTAACAAATCTGATACAGCGGGTATTGTCCACCGACCTATTTAAGACCCTAGGTTCTGGACTGTTAAGCACTTTTTAGACAATCCTCTGTGTCATTCCCAACTTCATACACTCCGTATTTGGAAGGATTTTTGGAGGTTTCCGCAGAATCTGTTTCTAATAGTAGGTATCCTGATTGTCATTTTTCTGCTTCGCAATGGGCATACAAGTCACTAATGAGATGGAAAGAGCGCTCTTGGAGCACGGATATCGTGAACACATGGTAATTCATCTGGGCACACCTCGTCTTCGAGAACTAAGCGAGTCTTGGTTTTTGTCATTTAGACCAGTCTGGAACAACTGCATTCTGTCTGTCCTTGATGCCTGTTCTGCTGACAAGAATGCATGTTGGACCTCTGTCTAACATTTTTATTGCTCTTATTAATAGTTGCGTACCACATTTAGCCGTACGTGAATATTTTAGTATGTCATCCAGTCGGATGGGGAGTGGGTGTTATGTTCCATATGGGTGCTCTAATATAGGCTCAGGTAGTCACCTAACTTTTCGCCTACATTCTCCCCTACCATTACACTACATAACGGTTCGAAGTACTGATCTTTTACCTAGTTACGGTAATGCCCAAAGATGACATGGGGTTTTCTCAGAAAAGCTTAAGCCTCATTCAATATGCAGGAGGATTCTTGGAATCAAAGCAGGACAGCAGGTCTACCATCTCTAGCATAATAACTATGTATAAGGGTAATTCCTTCTGTCATCCTAGCCTGACATGACACAGCAAGGTATATCCCCAGGGGATACCACATTATGTATATATACAGCATATCTTGCTGAGGCAGTCAGAGGAGAAAAGGACATCCAGGATGACACACTGAAGTGAGACGCTGAGGTTCCTGCATGCAGACACTCAAGCTCGCCGTGGTATGACATCCCTTGTGGGGTGTCCATCTCAAGACTAAGACGGGGTCCCACATTCTCTCACTTCAGGTAATTGGTTTGACTTTTTCCTAGAGGGATTCTTGGCTTTACACCTACATACATGCTAGGTACATTTAGGTCCATCTAGTTAGGGTTGCATCGTAGGAATAAGCATTTTACTGTCACGTATTTTATATACTTGCTTCTATTTATTGGGATACATCTACCATCCTTTGACTCTGTTAGTGCTTATAATCATTTATATCTGTTAGTGTCTACTGGCTGTTTCCGCACACATATTTCACACTAGAATAATGCAGGTCCAATAAATACTTATCGAAAAATGTCCCCACTGTTTATTCTAGGTGTCTCTCTCAGACAAAGTGAGACTGAGCAAAAAGTAGTACACTGTTTCTACGATCTTGAGGGATCAGGGTTGTCATGTTCAATAGTTGCCAAAAACTATTCTCTAGTTTGGTAAGAGGAGTTTCTAGTGGCACTGTGAGCTAGCTGGTATACAGGCTAACATCCCCTGTAGGGGTGTCTGTAATCAGTCTGTCACCAATCCTACATTCTATGTTGTCTAAACGTGCATATCCTATATAGGTTTATAGGAACTACACGACAATGTCAGGTGCAAATCTGTGACCAAAAGGTTGCAAACACACCTCCAAAAGCAGGGCAGAAGCCCACTGAACTGTCCATTCTCCAGGTAGGCCTCCATTTTCAACCACTTTTGAGAATTTATTTAGACAATGTTTTATTTTACAACAATACAAGATGAGCAGGTTATCTTCCCAACGCACATACTTGTTACTAAGAAATAGGAAATGACAATGCCTTTTATGTACTTTTTGGATTTTAAAACATAAATAAAAGGCATTTTAATTTAAAATGTTAATAGCTCAAACTCTCGCAAATGCGAGACCAATTTTTTTGAGCATACTTGTTTGCTCTTTTGGGTCAGCCCATGTAAAAAGCAACAACTCTCCTAATGCCACCAATGCTGCTCGGCACGAAACACCTTTGATTCACTTTCTTATATCTATCAAAATAATGAGGCAAGCGCTGGAACTGGAAGGCAAGAAACAAGTTTATTACTCCAGAGGAGAACACATCAACTCGGACACCGGAATGTCTTCGGGAGGTGCTCTAACTGCATCTCCGTGGCTCAGTATTTTATACACGTTTGCACCAGTTAATTGGTAGGTTAAACATCCTCAGAATTCCCGCCTCAAGCAGGTTCCTACTCAAACCCAGCAGCAATGGTCCGCCACCCAGATCTAACAGATGATCGCTATCTCGCAGCTGGACATTTCAGGATCAGAAAACATGTGGGATCGGTCAGATCTAAGAGTTCGCGCCATTGATTGAATCAGTCCTCTTTGTCAGTGCAACAAGTCCTGCTGGCAGGGCAATAAACTACGTCCGCAAGGGTTGGTTAGTGACTGGGACCGGATTGAGCAGCTTGCCCGTGTACGGAGGATGAAAGGACGAGCGGGTGTAGGGAGGAAAGTGACTCCGGGACCTTGTCATGATGACAAGGCTTTACAACCCCAATACATTTGTCCGTGCTTAGTCAGGGTGCTGGGGATCACAGCGAGGTCAGGGTTAAATATAGGTGACCAGGAGAGTATGAAATGGGCGCGATGTCTAAGATGGTTGCTGCTTACGCGCTTGCAGAGGCTCTCGCTAAGCAAGATGGCTCCGGTAATGTTCATGTATGTCGCTTTACATTTTTACAGTCGCCCATTTGCACATATCCTAGCCAGCTTGTCAGTTTACTTCAATGTCCATAATGTCCTGTATCTCTCTGTCATATATTACTCTCATTTTTGCGAGTTGAATGTCCACAGCCTTAGGGCACAAAGAGTTCAGACAAAGAGAACACAAGGGCGGTATACAGTGTATCCCCAAACAGCAGCCACATATTGCAAAGATTGGTACCAAGAGGATCATCATTATTTTCCAACCCCATTCTTTCAAAATGCCCCACAACCGGCTACCAAGTGTCTAAGTCTCTGACTCTTGGTGGATCTCTGATGCCAGCCTGTGAAGATGTTCAATTGCCTTGTAGACTGAAGGTGAGTTATCAGGGATGAAAGTGCAGCAACTGGACCGATGATGCGGCATGCTCCTCCACGGTCCGCTAGTACCACGTCCAGAACAAGGCGGTTCTGTAAAGCCACCAGGCGGACTTCCTGAAGCTCGGCAGTGTTGGTGGTGAGGATGCCAGCTGTGACGTTTAGGGCTGTCTCTACTGCTTAGGACAGATATTGGATGGCACGGCTGTTTGCCATCGGACCCCAGAACAGGACAAGTCCTTTTGCTGCATCGAGGAACTGGGATGCGGCATAGTCCGCCTGGTCTGTGTCTTTGGACCGGCTTTCTCGGTGGTGTCCTGCAGGTGCTGTGTAGGTTGGAGACTGAACAAAGGCGATGTAACATGTGCCCCCCCAGCCTTTTGGGAGCCAGGTGTAGGCTTTGGTACCGCAGACGAAGTACATGTTGGGTGATGTAACAAATGAAGGGGGGTCGGCAGTGTTCAGAGTCCTCGTTATTTGACAAGTGCTGTGACTCACAATCTTAGTCCCGTGGCCTTCGATGCAGACAAGGCCTGAGACGTTCACCACAGATAGGGCCACTGTCATGGTTGCAGCAGTTCTTTTCTTTAGATAGGAAAAGGTAGGTCTCGCTGGGTTGTTGAAGACTTGCATTTCTACTCGCTCTTTGGCGGGGATGTTCATTGGGAAGGTTGCATTTGAAGTGAGAGGGCAAAAGGGGGCAGTCGTTCTTCCTGTTTTGTTCAGCCAGAACTCATTGTAGAATTGCTTGATTGTCCCATCGGATTTGGCATTGTCTTTGTAGCTCTCTTGCAGGAGCATTAACCAGGCGAGGCAGGACCCATGAACAGAAAAGGGCGAAGGTATTGAGGGGAATGGAATGTTCAGTGGCATGTCGTAGCACCCCACGACCGAACAGTTGGTGGTATTTGCATCAAGATTGTGCTGGTGCAATAGTTGTACGAAAGAATTATTCCAGAATTCTTTGCGTCGTTCTCGGAGGCGTGGTGGCAGTGATACCAGGTAGTGTTCTTTCTTAGTGGTGGGTTGCATGGTAGGTGACATTGTTCTGTATGCCGGAGCACTCTCTTCAATGATCCAGACTGTGGCCATTAGCAAGAGACAGGTGAGAGATGCTTATACGAGTGCGATTGTCTTTGTGCTGTGCAATTTGGCAGTTTTGGAGTCTTTGCAGTGGTTCTTTGGTCGTCCGGGTTCTTTCATCATCTTCAAGGGGCTCGATGACTGGCAGGACCACATACTTTTGTCTAGCGGTTCTCCTGGTAGCATTTGTAGATTTTAGCTACAGATCTGAGATCTTTGACTCAGTTAGTGGCCTGCTTGTTGAGGCACCCTTTTTTTCGTTAACCTCAAGTTTTACCCTTTCTTGGAGGGTACTGTTTGGTCGTGAAACTCTGCCAGTTCAAGTGTCTCCGTTTGTGGGTAGCAACTCAGGGCTGGTCGATCTTTCGTCAGGATCTCTTCTTGGACGTCCACTTCCTCGCGGGTTGTCAGTGTCGGGGAGATCTTTTTACAGTGATGTGCATGAAGCCAGTTTCGCTTTCCTTCCACTAGAAGAGCAGTTCGGGTGGTGATCAAGACTTGCCAGGGGCCCGTCAACCTGGGTTCCAGACTTTTTGTCCTCTGGAAATTCTTGATCAGTACGAAATCTCCAGGTCTGGAATCATGTCCCGGGCCCCTGGATACATCTGGTATGGCTTGCTGCACCTGTTGGTGGATAAGTGTTAGTTCGTTCATCAATTTATACAAATAGTCGGACATTAATATGTCCGGGACATCATTAATGGAGGTTGGTTTTGGTGCCACCCAAATGTTCATAGGCTTGCCGAAAACCTCTTCATACGGGGTCAATCGGTGTTTGGTTGGGGTGGAGTGCATTGATAGCAATGCCAATGGGAGGGCGTTGGGCCATTTCAACTAAGTCATTGCTACTATCTTTGCCAGTTTCAACTTTAGTGTGGCATTGTGTCTTTCTACCAGGCCCGCTGACTGGGGGTGGAAGACGGCATGGAAATTTTCTTTCAACCCCAACCCAGTATATTCTGTATTACTTCTGCTATGAAGTGGGGGCCATTGTCACTCCATAAAATTCTACAAAGGCTGTATTAGGGGATAAACTCCTTCAGTAATACCTTTGCAGTAGCCAAGGCGTTAGTGTCGCGATTGGGGTATGCCTCCACCCATTTGCTAAAGGCGCACACGATCACTAGAACATATTTTAGACCATGGCACCTTTCTAGTTGGATGTAATCCATTTGGAGGATTTCGAAGGGTTGGTCGGTGACTCCAAACCCTCCCCGTGGTACTACTGTCCCTTTCCCTGGGTTGTGTTGTAGGCATACTATGCATTGTTGCACTAGGTGTTTTGCTGATTATGCTATCCTGCCATTATGCCATACCCTGGTGATTAGTTCGGTCATGGGGGCAGATCCTATGTGTGCAGGTAAATGTACCATGGTCAATATGGGGATCAGATAAGCATTGGGTAACAGCCATTTTTTCCCATCTTTAGTCCTCCAGCAGCCTTCCTCGTCTTTTAGTCTCACCTGTGTCCACTCAGTTAATTTGTCTTGTGTGCCTGTCATTTGTCTCTCTCTTACAGTGGTTCTAGCATCAGTCCATTGTTCTGCTTGTGACCTGGTCACATACATTTGCGTCTTAGTTCTGTCCTCGGCTGTGGCTCGGGCAGTGACGTTGGCTAGTGCATTTCCCTGACCAATGAGATCTGTCATTTTCTTATGTGCTTGGCATTTAATCACTGCTAATTGCTTGGGGAGGAGGACTGCTTCCGTCAAGGCGGAGACTAGATCTCCATGCAGGATGGGTGTACCGTGTAAAGTCAAGAACCCTCTCTCTCTCCACAGGAGCCCAAAATGGTGAACCACCCCGAAGGCATACTGGCTGTCGGTGTATATGTTTACTGTCGTTCCAGCGGCTCAAATACATGCTTGTGTGAGGGCAATGAGCTCTGCTGCTTGGGCGGATCGTTGGGCAATGCGGGCTGTCTCTAGAATGGTTCGGGCTGTGCTGACAGCGTATGCAGTGGAGGTGGTGCCGTCGGGCAGTTTGATGCACGAGCCATCTTCCCCATCTGGTTCTGAAAAGGCTGTGTCTCGGAGATCTACCCTTCTCTTTGTTTGTTCGTCAGTCAGTGTCACGCAGTCGTGCAATGGAAATACACCAGGGTCATTATCTGTTAGGGGTAGCAATGTGGCTGGATTGAGGGTGGTGAATCATTTCAGAGTGATGTGTGGTGCTACTAGGGTCAACTCGTATCCTGTCAGTCGGGCGCTAGTCAAATGTTGTGTTTTGGTCTGGTTCAGTAGTGTGTTGACTGCATGAGGTACTTACACTTTGATTGGGTTGGAGAGCACTATTTCTTTGCTCTGGAGTATCGACACTGCTGCAGCTGCTACAGCGCGCAAGCACGCCGGCAGCGCTTTGGCTACGGAGTCAAGGGTGGCAGGGAAATATGCCTAAGGGCGTTGCTTGTGACCAATTGACTGTGTTAAGACGGGCAATGCACATCCCTCCCTTTCGTGTGTGTAGAGGGAGAATGGTTTGGAGTAGTCTGGGATTCCCAGAACGGGCGCTGAATAAAGGGCATCTCGTAATTCTTTGAACGCCGTCTGGCATTCGGGTGTCCATGGGAGTGGTAATGGGATGTCTTTGGCTAGGAGGGAGAGAAGGCGTTTGACAATGAGGCTAAAGTTCGGCAACCATTGTCGACAGAATGAGGTGAGGTCTATCAAAGAGCGGACTTGTTTCTGATTGTTGGGAACGGGAGTGTCTAGAATTGTCTGGATCCTATCGGGCGTGAGTGTCCTCCCTTCCTTCGATAAAAGGTGACCTAAATATGTTACTTGTGGTTTGCAGAACTGCAATTTCTTTCAGGAAACTTTGTGGTCATTCTCGGCAAGGAAATGTAGTAGTTGGATTGTGGCTGCGACAGCTATTGGAGTGGTGTCTGCTGCTAGCAGGATATCGTCTACATATTGTATCAATGCTACCCCGTCTGGTAATTGTTCGGCATCCAATTGTCTTTTGAGCGCCTGGCTATAGATGCTCGGGCTTTCTGTGTACCCCTGGGGTGCTCTACAAAATCTATATGAGCGTGATCTTAGGATAAATCTGAAAAGATAGCGGCTGTCCTTGTGAAACTGTTAAAATCTAGCTTGCAACATCAACATTATCGGTGCCATCTTTTCCCTTTTCAGGCTCATATGTGCGCATAAGTAGCAGCCATTTTGAATGCCATGGCCTCTCTGCCCACTGCCGATAGCCAGCCCGTCTTTCTCTCTCTCCCTCTGACCTCGCAAGCATCCCCCGCACACTGGCAGCCCCCGCTTTCACATGCTTGGGCCATAAACCCCCCTTCAGCGCGACCCTGCCTCGGAGCCACATCCCGTCCCCAGCTAACACCTCCCTTCATCCCTTTCATGATCACGCATCCTTTGATGAACCCCCTTCCTCTGTGCCCGATTGTCCGGCCTGATCCCAGGACACCACCTGGCCCTGCAGATGCAGTTTATTGCCCCCTACAGTATGAAGCTGCCCTCTTCAAAGGATCTACAACTGATCAAAGCCCCCACCCCATGAGATCTGATCAGCCGCACACATTCCGGGAACCGGCGGAATGTCCAGCTGCGCGACAGTCATCACCTACTGGGGAACGGGCTTGAAGTGGGGATTCCGAGGATGTCTTTCCATACATCAAAGTGTTGACAAAGAAGTTTTTCATGTAATAAAGCCATAAACCTGTGTATAAGAGGCCAGGCCTCAGAGATGCGGTTAGAGCACCTCGAGAAGATACCCTGTTGTCTGATTTGATGTGTTCTGCTCCGTCGGAATAAACTTCTGTTTCCTGCCTTCCAGTCTCCAGCACCTGCCTCTTTGTTTGATCATTTTGAGTGGTATGAGAGGCGGATAACGCCAGGCAATAGTCAAAGGTTATCGGTTGAAATCGGCCTTACCTTTCACAATTGGCGTCCCAAACGTGGGGCCCATCAGCGACACTTGGATATAGTGGGAGAGGTCCTGACGACAGAGTGAACGACTGCAACGATCGGGAGTGCACCTGCCCGATAGACCCTCGTCTGGCAGCCGATCATCCGAACTTCACCCGTTCCGAGCAGACCTCTCTCGAGTGATCTACGGTCCTGACTGGGAACCATCAGGAGTGCCGCGGCAATTACGGAGAATAGAGGACGATCGGGTGCTGGAAGCGGAAGACGAGAAACTGTCCATGCGGTCCGGGTAAGGTCGTGTAACACGACAAATTGCGAAACGATTGCTTGATTGTTTGAAAAATACTAGTATTGTTCATTGATTGTTATTGAGATATTCTCTGCCTGCAAACGGGGAAGAATAGAAATATTCTCTCTTCCTTTGCAGATAGTGAAGGGTAGGTAACGTGGACTTTTGTCCCCTGTTGTAATCTGTCATGCCTATTTTCTCCCCACTGATTGATTGATTGTCCGAACATTGATTGTTCGAAGTTGGTTCTTTTGAGATATTCTCTGTTTGAAAATAACGTAGAATAGAAATATTCTGTCTAGTCTTTGCAAGTAGTGAAGGATAGGTAGTGCAGACCTTTGTCCCCCTTTGTAATCTGTCATGCCTATCTTCTCCCCACTGATTGGTAGTTGGTTCAGCCCGGACCGCTTATTAGAGATGAACCATCCAGCTCCACTGGAAGGCACCCCTAATAAGGACATGTTCACAAAATATGGATTAGTCGCCGGAGCCTATAGCAAGCTATGGCACAAGTATACGAGAAAGGATCAGGAAAGTCAGTGGCCACTGATAGGATCCTTTGATGACGATAAAATAAACGTGCTGAAAACAGCCCTTCGAAACAATAAGACAATGCCCATTATGCTCGATAGTCTCGGCATGTGGCGCAAGGAAGCTGAACAACGGAAAAAGAGAAACGAAGTCAGATTAGAGAAAGAGCTACAAAAAGCAGCTCACCTAGCTGCCAAAAAGTTAGAGGAAGAGATAAAGGAGAGAGAGGAAGCCAAGCAGAAGCAAGAATCCGAAACATCGGGCCAGTGTCCCGTTAGAACACCCTCTACACTCTACCCTGAGTTACCCTCGAAACAACGAGCGAACGATGATTTATTGCTAGGTCCCCCAATCATCTACATGCCCCCTCCATATGCCCCTTCCCAACCCTTAGTACAGCACCCGCAACCCCCAAGCACAGGTGAGAATAGTGCCAGGGCCTCGGTCCTCACGGACTCCGCGCCGGCCGAGCCCCTTGTACTCAACTTCAGCGCAGGCAGCAACATTAGATAACCCTGAGACCCGAAAGAAAGATTCCACTAGAATGAACCGGTTGAGCAAGGATGAGCGAGCAGGGATCGATAAGATAGTAAGGACACTGGTGGAACGGAAGGAGAGCGAGGAATACGTAACGGATATGTACAATTCATATGCCGATAGCCACAGATGACACTTTGTTGTGCGATTTTATCACACCCTCAATGCCTATGAGGACCGATACCAAGACAAAGGTCCTGAGAGCCTAACGACCCTGTATAGGAAAGTTGACATTGGGGATGAAGGCGAGTGTGATGTGACAGACCTCTTCACGTGTACGCTTGAAGTTTTCCGCCACCTCACTGAACAGAGGTTAGAAGCTAAAACTACGACTCCTGTAGCGACCGAACCTCGAACAGAAAAAACGAACACAATGATGCCTATAAAGGAGGCCGCTCCCTACTGGGTTCCCCCACGAGGACAGGGAACGCATAATGACATTAACCACCAAGATGCGAGAGGAAGGGTAGTTTATAACTGGGTCTACCAACCATGGGATCGACAAGATATCCTGACTTTCCGAAAATCCCTGCCCGATTTACGAAAGAACCCCACTGCCTTTTATACTGAATTAGGTACAGCCTTGGGTTCGACGATTATGACCCTAGCTGACATTAATTTGTGTGATGGCTAGTAGGGATGTGTTGTCCCAGAAATGGGATACATATGCTGGGAAGGATTATCTCTTTGGTGTTGGTGGTTGCCATATAAGATGACTCGTACCCCGTCCAGTGAACATCTGATAGTTGCACGGAAATGCTTCAACAAATCGAGACCCATAATGGCGTCTGGGGTGTTGGAGGAAAAACTAAATGTCGTGTCGATAACATTATTTTCAAGATTAAAATGGATCGGTTTGGACAAAGGGTTGGTGGAGGGCGTACCATCAAATCCTATTGAGGTCACATGTGAGCCAGACAAGGGTTCCCTTGGAATCAGTCATTTGGATAGTGCACAATGTGTTGCTCCTGTGTCTACCAGAAATGGCGACTTTGTGCCTAGGACCTTTGCGGTAACATAAGGGCCTTGCTGATCAACATAGAGCTTGACTGGATCCCTCCCTTGCCCTTGGCTGTTCTATGCAAAGTCGTACGTGTGGTCGTAATCTGACTGTTGGTACTGATTGGTCTGGGATGATCAAATGCATTCGCTCTTCCTGGCCTTTCTTCGCTAGCGTCATTCATGTACCCTCTCCCGCGTCCTCTTCCCCTCTGTTCATTTACTGTTTCCCTCGCCCCTCTGCCCTACCAGTTCCTAACACAACCGAGCATTGGGACTTCCAGTGTCCATACTCTTTACAAAACGCGCATTGATCCTGTCCTAAGTTCCTAATTCTGCACGAACAAGTGGTGTCCGGTTGCAGTGGACATATCTTGTCCACTGTAATCGGAGAATACAATTTTTGAATCGGGAGAAATACTCCGAACCATGTTCTTGTGGTTTCTGGTGGCACGCGGTTACTATGGACCAGTCTATCTTTTTCTCCGGGATCATAGTTTTTACTTTCTGTACTATCTTGTTGGGGAGGTCTAATATAGCTTTTACCGGTTTCTGACCAGGGTTTCGTTGTTTGTCTAGAACACCGAGTTGTTCCGAGGAGTGACCGAGCATCTCTGTGTGGTCTATCCTCCTAATTTGTTTCCACTCATCTGCTGGCAAACATAGCCCAAAGAATAAGTCGATGTCGGCATGGTTGATCCCGGCCATGATGGTTGATCCCAGGGCGATACCTAACTCGGTGTAAAATGCAGTGGGATTCTTTCGTAAATCCGGTAAAGATTTACGAAACGTCAGAATGTCCTGCCTGTCCCAGGGTTGATATACCCAGTTGAAGACCACCCTTCCTTTAGCATCCTGGTGGTTTATATCGTCGTTATTCCCTTGCCCTCTAGGGGGGACCCAATAAGGGGCAGCTTCCTTTATCGGCCTCATGTTATCTGGTTTTTCTATCGGGGGTCCTGCCATTATAGATGTCCTGTCCTTAACTACCCGTCCTTGTTCCATGAGGTGGCGGAATACCTCTAGTGTGTACGAGAAGAGATACGCCACATCACGGTCACTTCCATCTGCCGTATCTATTTTCCTATAAAAAGCCATGAGTCGTTCGGGCCCTACATCTTTGTATTTTTCTTCGTAAGCAGTGAGAGTGTGATAAAAGAGACCTTCAACAAAGTGTTGCTTGTGATTCTCGACATAGGAGTTGCATATGTTGGTTATGTATGTGGAGAAGTGTGGCTCACTGGTTAGAGCAGGCAGACCCTGAAGCAGAGGTCAGACCCTGGACCAGGGTTCAATTCCCGACGCGGCAGGGTGTTGAGCTCAAATGTCCACGGACTCGATAATTCTCGCTTCGGTGCCTGACCTAATCATGGGTTCACATTCTGCAACTCTGGGCATTAAGCTTGCTTAATCTCCACAACGGCCCCCCCCCGCAGCGGGATGCCTGGCTTTCACCTTGGGGATGCCCTGTAGGGGCTATCTCACAGGGAAAAACCAGGACGGGTTCCCAAGGCAAGCGCGGAGATACCCCTTCGGGGGTCGATTCTGGCGCTATATAAGAAATATAATAATAATAATGTACTCTTCTGTCTCCTTTCTATCTATGAGGGATTTAACTATTTTCTCAATGCCTGCTCATTCATCCTTACTCAATCGTGGGACCCTCGGCAACCCTTTCTCTTTTTATTCGACTCCTACTGACGTGTCTTTTGATGAGGCATTCGGCACAAGAGACTCGGTCAGCACAGAGGCCGTGGAGACCGAGGCAATGGTGCTACCTTCGGCTATGCTTTGGGGTTCCTGGCATTGTACTACAGGATGAGTAGGGGCATAAGGAGGTGGCATGTAGATGATTGGTGAGCTTAATAACAAATCATCATCTACTCTTTGTTTCGCTGGTAGCTCGGGGTAAAGAGTTGTGGGTGTTCTAACAGGGTATTGACCTGAAATCTTTGACTATTGTTCCCTTCTAGCGGTTTCTCTTTCTTTTATGCCTTCTTCTAACTTTTTGCAAGCTATGTGAGCTGATTTTCGCATTTCTTTATCTAATCTAGCTTCATCTCTTTTCTTTCGTTGGACTGCTTCTTTCTGCCACAAACCGAAGCTATAAAGCATAGTTGGTGTAGTTTTCTTTTTGTTAAGGGCTATTTCTAGCACTTCCATTTTAGCGGGGTCGAAAGATCCCGTCAGTGGGCACTGACTTTCTCGGTCCTTCCTAGTGCATTTATGCCACAGTTTGCTGTAAGCGACAGTGGTTAATCAATATTTTACATACATGTCCTTATTAGGGGTGCCCTCCTGTGGTGCCGGATGACCGACCTCTAATAAACAGTCCGGGCTGAACCAATTATCATATAATCCAGAGAAGATAGGCATGACGTATTTAGCAGTCAAAAATGAATATCTCAAACTCAGGTAGACAAAAGTCTGCACTACCTATCCTTCGCTGTCTGCAAAGAGAGGGAATATTCCTATTCTTCGTTGTTTGCAAGCAGGGAATGTCTCAAATAACTCAAAACGGAATATTAGTATGCAATCAAAACATTTCCAAGACAATCAATCAAACAATCAAATAACAGTTGTTTTTTTTCTCACGACCTTACCCGGACCGTATGGACAGTTCTCTGTCTTCCCCTTCCAGCGCCCGATCATCCTCTTACTCCAATTTTTACCGTGGCACTCCTGTGAGGTCCCAGTCAGGAATGTAGGTCACTCTAGAGAGGTCCGTTCAGAACCGGTGAAGTTCAGTTGATCGGCAGTCAGACGAGGGTCTTTCTCAGGCAGGTGCACTCCAATCGTTTAGATGTTCACTCCGTCGTTAGGGCCTCTCCACCGGACCCACGTGTCGCTGATGGGCCCCGCGTTGGGACCAAAATTGTGAAAAACAACAACTCTCCTAAGGCCACCAATGCTGCTCAGCACGAAACACCTTTGATTCACTTTCTTATATCTATCAAAATAACTAGGCAGATGCTGGGAACTGGAAGGCAAGAAACAGGTTTATTACTCCAGAGGAGAACACATCAACTCGGACACCGGAATGTCTTCGGGAGGTGCTCTAACTGCATCTCCGTGGCTCGGTCTTTTGTACACGTTTGCACCAGTTTATTGGTAGGTTAAACACCCTCGGAATTCCCGCCCCAAGCAGGTTCCCACGCAAACCCAGCAGCAATCATCCCCCACCCAGATCTAACAGATGATTGCTATCTTGCAGCTGGACATTTCGACAGGATCAGAAAACATGTGGGATCGGTCAGATCTAAGGGTTTGCGCCATTGATTGAATCAGGCCTCTTTGTCAGTGCAAGAAGTCCTGCTGAGTGGGCAATAAACTATGTCCACAAGGGTCGGTTAGTGACTGGGACCGGATTGAGCAGCCAGGTGTGGGGAGGGAGGTTATCAGAAGGGCTTGCCTGTGTACGGAGGATAAAAGGACGAGCGGATGTAGGGCGGAAAGTAACCCCGGGGCCTTGTCATAATGACAAGGTTTTGCAATCCCAATACATTTGTCCGCGCTTAGTCAGGGCGCTGGGGATGACAGCGAGGTCAGGGGGAAACATAGGTGACCAGCAGAGTATGAAATGGCGCGTTGTCTAAGATGGTTGGTGCTTACGCGCACGCAGAGGCTCTCGCTAAGCAAGATGGTGCCCGTAATGTTCATGTATGTCGCTTTACATTTTTACACTCAGGCTTGACGAATCCCACTAAGATACAAACTAAGGAGGGTGTTGCGGGGTTGAAGAAACAACAATGCATATAGGCTCATTCTATAGTATGTTCTCAGGCTGCTAAAATTCATATTTTGCCTAAATATATGGACAGTGAATATATGATGACTAGGGGGCATATTACCAAGCAATAGCGATAATTATCGCTATTGCTTGGTTAGAGACAAAAATTTATCGCCGACCTGCGGCGATTTTTTTATCGCAGATAAACCTTGGTATTACCAAGGTTTATGGCAAATGCGATGAAAATCGGCCGCAATGCATGAATATCACTGAAAAGTCAGCGATATTCATGCATTACCGAGCTAATGCTCTTAGCCATGTTATCCACCTCCCATTGGATAACATGGCTAAGAACTGCTCAGGGCAGGTGTTAGCTTTTGGAGATATTCACGCTTAGCGCGAATATCTCCATAAGTTGGTAATAGGAGATAGCAATGCTAGCGACTGTTTCCAGTCGCTAACATCTTGGCGCGCCCACTTTGCATGTCATTAGTGATAAATGTCTCTGACATGCAAAGTGGGGCCCAAGATGGTCGCTATCTCCTAATAGCTGTCACTAACTGGTGTTAGCGACAGCTAGGTAATAGGGAGATAATTTTATCTCCGCTTTCTTGGCTTTTAAAGCCAAAAAAGCGGAGATAAACCCCCTTGATAATATGTCCCAAGGTTTCCCTTCTATAACAGAAAGGAGGGTCGTTAGGACCTGTGAAGAGTGCATGCAATTTATATGGAGGAACAATGGACACAAATGAAGATTTCTGTCTATAAAATATGTATCACCCCAGAAATAGAGTTGTTAACATATTCATCGTTTTCACATTGTCACAGCAGTATGTTTATGTTTCACAAAAAAGAAACAGATCTTCACAGAGCCGGGAGTAATTATGCTCTGAAACAACGGGTTCAGAATGCTTAAAGAGTCTGTTTTCAATTTATGAACCATGTACACATGTCCAAAATGTCATCAATGTTATTAAGGCTTGAGAAAATAATACATATTCAAGTTCAGAATTATTTCTGCATATTTTAAGGAGCAAAAATCTATCCTAGCAACTCCAGCATCCCATAGAAAGGGATGCTGGAGTTGCAGCCACGGTTAATAGTTATGTTATGTTCGACTATAGTACATATTCTACCAGTATTATGACCTCTGCGTTCTTATTGGTTAAAATTATGCCTTTGCAGACTGGGATCTCATTTACAGTGCTTGATTAGCATTGCCAGAGGCCTTAATAATAAAATAATTGCATGCCCTACACATAGATTAAAGGAATTGCATGCAGAGGTTGCTGTTGAAGTGCGGGCTCAGATTTGACATGTTAGAATTCATATTGGTTGGCCTTCAGCTCTTGTTTTCAGGAAAAGATTTGATTGGATAAGCATGACCAACCTAATTCAGAAACTATTTGGAATAACAGGAAGGGCACATGATACCCACACTTTGATTTGATGCCCTGAGCAGGGTGGAAAAATGCTTTTGTTCAATGATGGTAATTCACTCTGCTCATCCACAAAATACAACAGAATTGCGCTGTTATAGTATTTACTTGATATCTTTTAATACTGAGTTCCATCTGCTCCCTCTTTGTAGCAATACCTGGCCCTTTTACTCCTGGTGTACATATATATAATGATGTTTGTTTTTCACTATCCTGTCAGGGACGCAATGGAGTGCTCAGTGATGTACAACAGCATAAGTGTACAATTCAGGTTGTATAGAATGAAGATGGTTGTCAGAAAGTATCACAGTTTAGGGAATAGTGTTCTTTGAAGAAAGGGGGTACAGAGTTTGTCTTCTCCTGCAATTTTTTCCTGCTTGTGCTGGGGTCAATCATCCTCAACTCGTCTCCGCCCACCTATTCAGGCTTTATGGACTCTCACAGCCACACTTCAAGCCGCCACACTTGTCCGCTCCACTTTATTTGATAAAATAACATCATAGCTGCATTTGGTTCAGGTGTGGTGTGTAGACAGAGGGCTGCTTTCAGGTTTTGTTTTTACCTTCTTACACCACTTTGTTTCCAGTTCGGTAATGTGCTGGATTTTGTTGTCACGATGTCTGCATAATGCATGTAAGTTCAGGGTGCTTATGTTGGAGTATTATTTCTCATGGCTTTGTGGGTGAGGCATTTGCCCTTGAAGGTGATGCAAGCAAGGAGTGTAGCCAATTTAGTTTCCTGAGCAGTGTGGTCATGTGGTCAAACTACTTCAAGCACTTCATGTGCCTCAATGTATAAGATATTTTTCATGGGTGCCAAAGTGGTGTCTAGGAGCCTGTTGATCAGAGCACTATCTTTTTCCAGGATGGACAGACAAGTGTGTACCCTGTTGTTTAATGAAATCAGATACTAGAAGAATGAATTTCACTTCCTACATGCGGAGGAGTTGGTGCCATGCTGTCATGGTTTGCTTGGTGAAGTGTTCTTTGAATTTGAGTTCTGAATATAGTGTGAATCCAGTGATTTGTTGTTGTTTGTGAACTGGATGGAGTAGTCATCCAGGTTGTCAGATAGGTTCTCTTCGGTCTGTGGATGTTTGGAGCAGTACACAAACAAGATAAATGTAATATTTGCAAGGTTGAATGTTAGATAGGTACTTTACACCCAAGTCTATCTCGAGGCAGATTTATACTTGAGTTTCTGGATGTCATTTCTAGATGACATACTGGAGGATCACAATGTTTGTGTCAGTGAATATGGATTTGAAATGTTCATTCCTAGGTGGCAGCTGACTGGGGGATGTGTGGAGCCCTAGTGTGCTACGCATGACACAGTACATTTCTGAGATGTTGCTGCTGCCATTTGTACGACCAGATGTCAGATGGTGAGGTAGTATTATTTCATGTTTGCTCTTCTATGAAGTGTTATCTACCAGTAGAATGTTGATTGTGAAGCTACATCCAACATACACCCTTAATTATGCACCATTGCAACTAATGGAACATGTTAAGTATGCCTAATTTCAATCTGAGTATAAATTGATCATACAAACAGATGTATCGAACATACAAGGAAGTCCACAGGTCACTGTATAATGGAAGTAATGAGGTTCTTCAAACTCCATGTATGTATTGTTCGTATTTAGTCCTCCCAGTATTTTGCCATAGTTCTTGTGGAGCCCAACATGACATCACAGAAAAAGCATCAGCTGACACTTGTTTGGTCACACAGACTTTTTCAAGGCTGCAAATGATACATGTAAGAACACAAGAAATGAGAGAGGCAAATTTGTAACAGCAAACAATCATAGGGTTCTAATCCCACAAAGGATATAAGACAGCAATGACAGTAATAATGATTCTTTCACAGGAAGTCTGAAACCGGATATCTTTCGTATAGAGATCCGTAGTCACTATCTCAGTCAGAACCCAGGATGTGTGAAGTGTTTCTTGTTTAATCACTGGCCTAATCACGTGGCCATCATTGGAATACATTTTATTTGAATCATTGAACGTGAAAGGATTTCCCTTGATGGCCGCATGATTAGGCATTTACTGAATCACTAGGCAACCTTCTCCCACCAACATTGCCTAGCGACCGCAGAAGCCTCAGCATCGCCCACATTACCCCTCCTTCCTGCCTCCCACCAGGACCTGCCAAATGCCCTTCCCATCCCAGTGACCTTTAATGAAGTGCGCTGTTTGGCAGCAGTTAGCCCTCCAGTCTCTGGGCTTAGCAGCATCTTCATCTCCTGCACTCTGCCACCCTTGAGCCTGTTCTTCAGCAAGCCACTGCATTTACCGAATCGTAAGGCAATGAGGCAGCCTTCTCCTACCATCTCACTTCTCCCATTTCCGGCGAACGTCTTTGAGAAAGCGATCAACCACCAGCTCCCAGACGACCTGGAGAGAAACAACCTACTAGGCTCCTCCCAATCAGGCTTCAGCTCGAACCACAGCACCAACATGCCCCTCATAGCCACCGCGGATGACATCAGGACCATCCATGACCATGAAGATTCAGCTGCCCTCATCACCACTCTGCAGCCTCCGACACAGTATCCCACCACAGCCTGGTCAACAGAATGCATAACATCGGTGGAAACACACTGAAACTTATCACCTAATTTCTCACAGGATGCACGCAAAGAATATGCCTCACAACCTTCACCTCTGAACGTAAAGACACCATCTGTGGCGACCCCCAGGGATCCTCACTCAGCCTCACCCTTTTCAATACCTACATGACTCTACTGCCCACCAGCGTCCTTAGCTATGGACTCAATATTATCTCATACTCCATTTACATCCAGCTCATCCTCTCTCTCACTGAAGACACCTTCACCACCAGAGCAAACTTATGGAACACTATAACTGCTGTAGCGGACTGGATAAAGACCAACTCCCTAAAACTGAACACAAACAAGGTGGGAGTGCTCATCTTTGGTTGAATCCTCTCCACTGGGATGACTACTAGCGACTCTCTGTCCTCGAACCTGCTTCAGCTGCCACCACCCACACCAGGAATCTGGACATGACACTGGACAGCGAGCTCTCCATGAAGTGCCAGGTGAACGCAGTAACCTCCTCAAGTTTTGACATCCTCTGAATGCTTTGCAAGATCTTCAATTAAATCCCACCCAACGCCAGGAAAACAGTAACACAGGCCCTCATCACCAGTCGACTGGACTTCGGGAATGCACTTGACACTGTAATCACAACCCAACCACTGAATTGAATCCAGGCCATCCAAAACACAGCCACTAGACTCGTACTAAATCTCCCAAGATGATCAAGCATAACCCCCACCTCAGAGGCCTCTACTGGCTCCCCATCATGAAGAGATGCCACTTTAAACTACTCACTAACGTGTTTAAGGTCCTCAGTAACCTAGGCCCCCCCTACATCAACCACCCACTGACATTCCACTAGTCCACCAGACAACTCCACTCAGCCCACTTAGCCCTCGCGCAACCCACGCATCCATGGAGTCTGAGGAGGGGGCAGATCCTTTGCTTGCAAAAAATCCTGGAATTACCTGCCCCTCTGGACCTCCTTTACCCTCGTTGACTTCAGGGGAGCACTCAAGACCTGGCTGCTTGACTAATTGGCTCACTCTCAAATCCAAAGTGATTGATTGAACAACCTTCAACAATTTTCATTCTCAAACATTCCCAAAGTCCATCAGGAAAGGGGTGCAAGGCCCACGGTTCTAGGCCTACTTCCAGGAATGCTAAGTGACTTTTTCTGAAATCTCTTTTTCTACATTTATTACGTGGAGGCATCTATTGCATTTTTATTGATTTTATCACTCTGGGCACTTTACCACTGCTAATCAGTCCTTAAGTCTCTATGCGCTCTGTGTAAATTGTATCATGTATTAGTGTTTCAATATTTGGCTTATTTGGTTTACTGTTAAGTCACTAGTACAGTGGACTGTGTGTGCACAGGACCTGTAAACCAAACACTGCTAGTGGGCTTGCAGCACTGATTGTGCCACCCACATCACTGCTAAAGTGCATATGCTCTCTGTGTAAATTGTATCATGGATTAGTGTTCCAATATTTGGCTTATTTGCCTTACTGTTAAGTCACTAGTACAGTGGACTGTGTGTGCCCAGGGCCTGTAAACCAAATGCTGCTAGTGGGCTTGCAGCACTGATTGTGCCACCCACACAAACAGCATTGCAAAAGGGTCTCACGCCTGCCATTGCAGTGTCTGTGCAGTCTATTACTGCCATGTCGACTTGGCAAGTGCACCTAACCTTCCTGTTGGACTTGGCCCTTTTTGCAGGGTCATCCCTGAACTTTTTGCCTTCCTCCTAGCCTTTTTTCTGACCTGATGCTGGTGGTTTTAGGACTCTGAGCACTTTAGCACCGCTGTCCAGAGTAAAGTGTTTGTGCTCTCTGTGGTAAAAATGGTAAGATTGGTCTCCACCTGTTTGGTGTATTTAATTTACCTGTCAATCCATTGTAAAGTGGTATCTCAGATACCTGGCCCAATAAATGAAATGCTACTGGTGGGCTTGTAGCACTGCTTGCGCCACTCACCAAAGTAGCCTTTCAAACCTATCTCAAGCCTCTGCCACTGCAAGGCTTGTGCACGCAGTGTTACTGCTGCTGTGACGTGCCACCTAAAGTGTGTGCAATGTCTGTGACCCCCCTTTTACTGCATGTCAGTCACCCATAAGGTAGGCCATAGCAAGCCCTATGGGCAGGGTGAATTGTAGGTGAAAGGAAGGATATGTACATTAAGTGCGTGACATGTCCAGGTAGTGACAAACAGCCATTTTTGTTTCTCACTGCTGTGAGGCTGCCCTCTCATAGGAATGCATTGGGGATTCCCTGCTAAGTGTTTCAATGGTAAATCCTTATATGAAAGGAGCAGCTGGTCAAGTTTGGTATGTTCGGAATAGTGATAATAAATGCTGCGTAATGGTGTGCGCAGATTAATTATCACTATTTTAGGAATGCCATTTTTAGAAGTTGGCATTTCTATGTGCTATGTGTCTGCCTGCCTGATGTGTATTGCAGGTCTGGCTCTGGAGTGACAGGGGCTGGTGAGCTTTGTGGCTCCAGGGAGTGCAGGGTGAGTCAGGGCTAGGCTGAATAGGAGATCTGCATTTGGAGTAGTGGGAGGAATAGTCACCCAACCCTGAATAGGTCTGTGCCTGCCTGGGTGAATGCTGCCTCTGCCCCCCTGATGTGTGTCTGATGGCCGAGCCCCCACCTGACAAAGGGGAGTAGAAGCACTCTATACAAAGTGCTCCAGTACCCCCAGAGCCAGTTGAAACTTGTTCCCCAAGCCCTGTGTCAGAGTAGAACAAAGGATAATGTAGTATATATACTGGGGCAGTGACCCCATGAACAGTGTGCTGTCTTGGGTGCTGTTTTGTACCTGCTGGGCCCCAGAAGGAACAGCCACGAGATATTGTCCCTCTGCTGGAGGGCCCTGTGAGCTGGCCTGCCAGTGCTTGCATCCAGCATACCGGTGTGTTTTGTGGCGGTCGGTTCCCGTTGTGAGCTCTCATATACCAGGAGCGTAAACATCTTTAGCATAGCCTATGGACAATATTATGACCAGATCCTCCTCCATAGAGTTCTCTTCTCCTGGGACACCATTTCCACTCCACTTTTAGATGGATAACAAATATTCGCTTTGACAATCAGATACTACTATTTTTCACTTCCGGATACTTTATCTACTTGTGGAGATAAAATACTCATTTCCTGTCCCATCTCTTTCATCACCTTGCCGTCTGTTCGAAGTAAATCATCCTTGTGGAGATTTCAATATAAGCATCGATCTCAATTAGAATTATTCCCATTATCCTTTTGGAATCATAATATCATATGATAATTTATAGGACTATATCCTTTTACATCTTGAGATTTTGAGAAGCTGTTTTTACCGACTGACCTATCTATTCCACGCCACACCAATTTTGAGTTTCTGACTCTTTGAAATCCTAACAATAGACGGTCACCTGAAGAAGGCTCAAGAGCCGAAACGCGCGTAGTGGTGTCTACCGCTTTGCCTTCATCACTCCATATACGTTTCATGTCTATTGATTTTGTATTTTCTCCTATGTATTTTTAATTCAATATTATATAACCAAAACAAATAATCACCCAAAAATATAAAATTATAAAAAACAGTAGAAAACAAAGAAAATAATAGTTTAACAATACTTATATATACATAGAAACAATAAAGTTATATCAGAAATAATTTATGCTTATTGGTTTCTGTATACATTTTTATCAAGCTTGAAAAGCACCGCTTAAGAGTTTAAATCTCCACCGAACGTGGGTGATAGAATGCGTAGTCAAAGACTGTCCCAAATGAAAAGACGCTGAATCGTAATTGCAAAAAAGTTCAAGGTTCTTTTAATAGTCCATTTAAGAAACCAGCCAACGCGTTTCGTTCTGTCAAGCGGAACTTCTTCAGGGCGCAATAGGTGTCATCACACGTGTATATGTTCCAAGGCAAAACGTCGAGTTAGAATATATCTGTTCCCTCTATGCGGGTGATCAAAGATGAAGTAGGTCCAAATTGAAGGGAATATTTTTCTCAAGTGGTATCTCTCACAGATTTTTTGAAGGATGTGAAGATGTGATATTCGCCTTACTATTTAGACGAGCGTACTTCTCACAATCCAAACGATCCTACTTCTTCTGCCTAGCTTCGTGTGTGCTGCATAAGTCACTTTGAGGTAGTAACCTTAATAATGTGACGTGCACGTTTTGCACCGTCAAGTGCTCCTACTCCTAATTCTTCGGTTGACACACAATTTCAAAGTCACTTTGAGGTAGTCACCTGTCAGGGTCGGTCCCGATACCCCCAGTTGGTGTCTCAAAAATCCACACGCCAAGTTCTTTCGGCAAGTGCTACCTCAAAGTGACTTATGCAGCACACACGAAGCTAGGCAGAAGAAGTAGGATCGTTTGGATTGTGAGAAGTACGCTCGTCTAAATAGTAAGGCAAATATCACACCTTCACATCCTTCAAAAAATCTGTGAGAGATACCACTTGAAAAAAATATTCCCTTCAATTTGGACCTAGTTCATCTTTGATCACCCGCATAGAGGGAGCAGATATATTCTAACTCGACGTTTTGCCTTGGAACATATACACGTGTGATGACACCTATTGCGCCCTGAAGAAGTTCCGCTTGACGGAACGAAACGCGTTGGCTGGTTTCTTAAATGGACTAATAAAAGAACCTTGAACTTTTTTGCAATTACGATTCAGCGTCTTTTCATTTGGGACAGTCTTTGACTACGCATTCTATCACCCATGTTCGGTGGAGATTTAAACTCTTAAGCAGTGCTTTTCAAGCTTGATAAAAATATTGACCTTTTCCCAAGGCTTTGGGATATACTCTTAGGACAGGGAGTATTTGAAAATGTGCACGCAATTCTAATGAAAATTATATATACGTATTTGTGATATGTGGGTTGGTGCTTTGAGAGTGTAAGAGTGGTCCACTGTCCAAATTGTGTTGTACAAAATTTGGTTTCTATATACAGTTGGACTTAATATACCACTCATTTTAGGTTTTCATTTCCAGAAAACTATAAATTAAATTATTTAACCATTGTTTGTCACTTGGCTATAGACCTTTCCTAACTCTGTTTCTTCCCTATGTATAGCAAGTGCAACAATATTATATAGGGGTCCCCTTTTTCCAAATATGGGCCCAGCTTTGCACCTGCACTGCCTCCCTGGACTGAGACCTAGTACTTCGGGAATGATACATCCTAATTGCTGGTGTGAGGTCGGGAGGAGCGCTTATGCCCTGCAGCGCTGGGCTGCAACCATGTTCTGAGGGAATTCTGGTGAAGGGATTCCCCCGTTATGCAGGAAAGCAGAGCGGGAGCCTAACCCACATTACGCACCACTAATAGAGCAGGAGCCTACCCCGCATTGTGGCTGAGCGGGAGCCCACTCTGCATTGTGATGGAGCAGGAGCCCACCCCGCATCTCTGCTTTCAATTGGTGCTAAGAGGCCACCGCACCACGAGCGGCGACCCGGAGCCAGGTGTCTGTGCCTGGTTGGGGGCATGGCCGGCCGTCAGGAAGGAAGTTGCCAGAAGAAAGGCCGGGCGTGCCTGGAGGAAGGTGGGCCCCTGTGTGCCAGTGGGAGCTCCGCATGTTGTAGAAGAATCAGAGCATTGCAGGCTCCACCTCATGGAGCAGAAGCCAGGCGGAATCCTACCCCATGCTGGCAAGCGGCCAAGAGACGACAGAGCCCTTGCCCCATGAGTACAGGGCTGGGGAGGAGCACCGTCGGTGCATACAGAGTCCCGCGGAGTCATTGGCCAAAGGAGCCCCGTTGAGGGGGGGCTCCACAAAGCATTCTTGGTGCTGGGAGTGGCATCAGAAGAGCCTGGTGAGTGGGGCTGAATTTGAAGCATTGTGGTGCAGAGAGGAGGCAAGGCCAAGGCTAAAGTCACCGCAAGAGAGCGGAGAGCTGCAAGGACAGGGGCATGTTTATTGTAGAAGCAGGGAAGGAGTGAGAACAATCCGCCGCCCCCAGTGCATTGCACACATTGGTTTCGCTGCCAAGGCAGCCAGAAGGCCTGGTGGAAGGCCCAATGAGTATTGCGCCCTGACTTTTGGGACAGACAGCATTTGGGCGCCAGTGAAGGGCAGTTGGCCTGGGGTCATCTTGGTGATATTGGTAGGGCGCAAGGCCTGGCAAGGATGCATGTGCTATGCCTGAAGGTGATGTATGCACCTAGGGAGTGTAACTACGGTGCACTTCTAAATGTGATTTATGCCAAATGTCATGCTATGATGTTGTACGCCTAAAGTGATGCAGACATGATGCGTTGATGTTGCTAATGCTGAGTACAGTATCTTACCAGAAGTTACTGGTTGTGTTATTACTCGTGCTTTCTCATGGTTCTGATCGTGGCCCGATTGGCCCGGTCATATATATAATCCCCTGTGAATTTCTACTTGGTACCGGTTGGCACAGTGTATATTGTGTGATTATGATCTAATGTGTTTATGATAATACAACGGGTATTTTAATATAACCTTGTTTGGAGTTTCTGTTATAGTGTGCCTAGTGTGTTGCTGCTGTGTGTGTTTGTTGTGCAAACGCTTTACAAATTGCCTCTGGGATAAGCCTGACTGCTCTTGCAAAGCTACCAAGGGGGTGAGCAGGGGTTATCTTCAGCATGTAACTCTCTTGCCCTGACCAGAGTGGTGGTTTCTGCCTGGCTTGGGCGCATTCCCTAGCCAACCAGAAATCCCATTTCTAACATGTCTCTATTCTTACATGAGTCACCCCTAAGGTAGGCCCAAAGTACCTCTGTGGGCACGGTGTATTGTATGGAAAGGTAGGACATACCACGATGTGTGTGGCATGTTCTGATAGTGAAATACTGCCAAGTTTGTTTTTCACTATTACAAGGCTATCTGTCCCATAGGATAGAATGGCAAGTTTACTTATAACAACTTATAAGAATAACTGCCCATTGAAACAAGATAGGAAAATGAAATTTAGTATGCCCAAACTCAAAATCTAAAGATGCATTTTTTAGTAAGGACAATTTTTACATTATGGGTTTGAAAATATCACTTTTAGAATGTAGGTATTTTCTTGCTTAGCCATCCAGTGTGTGTCTGCTAGGTTTGTGCATTGACTGTCTGGCTTTGGAGTGACAGGGGCTGGGGATGTGCATTCTGTTCAGACAGCCACTTTGGGTGGTGAGGGGTGTCCAGCCTTTCCAGGCCGAGTCCGGGTTGGGCTGACTAGACCTGGGCTGCATTCAGAGTAGGTAGAGGAGATTTCGTTCACACCTAAATGGGACGGTCTGCCTTGGACAATGCTATCTCCACCTCCTGCCATGTAGCTGGACCAGAGAGGACAGAACTACTTTTTGCTGACCACAGACACTCTCTGCCTCCAGAGAACAAAGTAACTTGTCTATAAAAAGTGGGGCCCAGACCCCAGACTTTTAGACCACTTTTGGATTTCCTGAGGCAATTCTGCCACAGAGAAAAGCTGGAAGAAGCTGGAGGATGAGTACTGCCCCATTGCTGTGTGTTCTCTGGGGTTGGCCTGCAGTGGCTGTTTATGCCAAGGAGAGGAACTGTGTGTGTATCCTGCTTGGCAAGGTATCTTCAAGGGCTTGAGGTAGAGCTTGCTCCCTGTTCTAGAAAGCTGAGGAACAGCAAAGGCTTCACCATCCTTTTGGGCACCGTCTCTGGAACCGCTGGTTTCAGTCGCCACAGCAGAAAAGAGCCGTCAACTCTTTCACCGAGTCCATCGCTTGTTCCATATCCTGAAGACACCGCAGAAGGCACCGCCGCACTTCGCACTGCACCCGTTACTTGCACCTCATTGTGTGCACCACACTCTGCACTGCCTCACTGCACTCTGCCCGGATGTCACTGACACTGTTGCTGCCTGATCCGAACATCGACCGGCTACACTGCCTGAACCGTGACCTGCCAGCACTGCATTGAGCACCCCCTCACTCTGCATCATAAGCCTTTTCCTCACCGACGACGTTAGATGACAGTCTCCAAGCCTCTGCCCGCACCGCCACGGCCCAGCACGCTGCACCACTTCCACTTCACATCGCAACCGGGCGGTTGCCCCGACTGGCCTGCAAAAACGTGTCAGCCACACCAAGAAAGATACAGTCTATGAGTCTGTCAACACTTTAGATGACCCATATCGATGCATTTGGCTAGAAGTGTTAGACTCCGTAGTTTTCAGTATCACAGTAGCCCCGGACAGAGCTACCGACCCAGAAGAACTGTTTTTCAGCTATTTTTGCAAATTGAAGGTTATCCTACAAAGTAACTATTCTTACAGTATTGTATGTTGGATTTTTGTCTTATTTGGTCTTGTAGGTTTAGATAAAGTTTTGTTTATTTTTCTAAACTGGTTTAGTGTCCATTTGTAGTGTTTTCACGGTGTTACTGCTTGCATGTTCAAATGCTTTACTCACTTCCTATGAGATAAGCCTGTCTGTTTGTGTCAAGCTACCAAAGGGATGAGCAGGGGTTATTTTAGTAGTGTACCCCCTTACCCTGACTAGGAAGAAGGGTCCCTAATTGGACAAAGGTGCAAACCATTGCCAACTAGAGACCACCATTTCTAACATTGGTGGCAGCGGTAGGATCTGGACTTACATTTGCACTACTAGTATAGTGTAGACCATTGCGCGACCACCTACTGTCTTTTTCTGTTTTCTGATGTCCACCTGAAAGTATTTATAATACTGGGACTCTGGTTAGTTGTTGCACATGTGAAGTCTTTACAAAATGAAACTAGACTTCTGCTTCAGCTATACAATGAGGGAGCTATGTGTGTTCTGCAAAGAAAGGGGGCTGCCTGTGAAGAGAAGGCCCAGGGAGGATCTAGAGACAGCCTTATTTCATTATGAGTTACCCCGCTGGAGGCTAACACTACCAGATTAATCCGAGGAGGAGGACTTCTCTGAAAATGAGGGAGAAACAGAGAAAGATGAATGGCTTCTTGCTTTTGAGCAGAGGCTGAAAGAGCTTGATGAGGAGCTCAATTGGGCTTAGACCAGGAGGGCCTTAGACCATGAAAAGGAAATGTGTATAGCTCAGGAAGTGAACTTGGCTGGGCTGGAGGTAGAATCTAGCTCAGATGGTGGAAGCAAATGGTGTTATCTAGTGCTGAGGGGTTAGTACACACACCCAGAGATGTGGCACCTGACTTGGAGGAGGGGTTTCAGGTTTATGAGGTAGCTACAGTGCTGTGCAGTGTCCTCAAACTGGATTGTGGAGCTGGTACAGGGGATCATATTCCTAGTGGTGGGAGGGACACACTACTGACTCTAGATGAGAGGTGCAGGTAGAGGGGTTCCCCCATGGTAGAAGTCATGGTCTGTTAGTGTGGAGACCGCACTAAACATTGTGGGTTGAGTGACAGAGACAGCAAATACTGTTTTGCCAGTCTCAGAGGTTGATGTAGCACATGTGTCTAAGGCAATGGATGGTAAGGCAAAAGGTAGCTTACTTAACAACTGTGTGGGGCTGTGTGTTTAAAATGTTGGAGAGCTTATTTTAAGTCCCTGTTTTCTAGAACTATGCCAACAAGGGGTCTGGAAAAGCATCTTGGGGTAATCCTGAAAGAGGTGGCTCAGGTTTTCCCCAACCAAGTGAGGTAGGGGAAGGTTGTGGTGGCCCAGATAGGTCCCAGAGGAATGGGAGGGGTGTAGGATCCCAAGTCATGTCTCAGAGGAGAAGGAGTGGGAGTGGGCCCTGTCTGGAGGTGCCAAACCCCAATCTCAAGACCTGGTTGGTTCCATGACAGAACACCAGGAGGAGGGCCTGGTCTGTACCGGGAGACAATCCCCTGAGGGGGATTCCAAGGTATCATTTGAGCTGGGGGATACTGCTGTAACCAGCATTCACCCTGCTCTGGTGTCTGTCAGCACCTCTATAGTTGGAAGATGGATGTGTCCAAAGATAGGGGTGAGGGGGGAAACAGTACCCAGTGGAAGGACCAGTGGGTCAGGGGATCACAGCTCTGAGGCCAGAGCACCCTACGACTGACCGTGGTGAGGCTGCTCCTAGCCTGGGGGTCTTCATGCTCTGCCCGATGGTCAGTAGACTGAAGACCTGCCCTAGGCAGACTTGCACAACTCCAGAGGAGTGTGTTTGCCTTGTGGGGGATTGGTGTACTTCCCTAGAAGTCCTGGGTTGCCAAGCACAGGTCCACCCTAAGGGTACAGGCCCTGGGTTGGAGGAGCAGGTTCAGGGTGTCTCCATCTGACCAGGAGGAAGGGGTGACTACTAACAATGACCGTACCTGTTTGTCTTCTGGGGGCATCGCTCCAGGTGGGAGGGTGCAGGCCCCCAGTAGGGGGGGCAGGGAGTGGACAGCCTCACCCCTGACCCCTGCCCAGTCCAAGGGTACAGACCCTAGGCTGGGATCTCAGTTGCAGGAAAGAACCTCTGAACTGGTGGGAAAATTGTGCAGGACACCTGCTACAGTTGCCCTGACAATTCTGTAAGGGGGTGATGTTCCAGGTGGGCAGGCGCAGAGCCCCATGAAGGAGGACTTGGAGTGGGAGAGCCCACCCCAGTTCCCTGTCCAGTCTCAGGGTACAGACCCAGGCCTGGTGGGTCAGTGTCAGGATGTCATTCCTGACATGACAGGAAGGAGAGTGGACAAAGGGTTCCAGGCACCTGTGGCTACTGTCCCACACTCTCTGATGCCACAGAGGTTCAAGAGCCCTGAGAGGCACAAGGCCTGTGTCTCATCACTGACAACTGTCTGTGGCCACTGTGGTTTGCTCTTGTGGGCCAGGTCTAGGTTCTATCACCCCAAGCAGGGAAGTCCCTCCAGGGATTAATTAGTCTACCCAGGCTTTAGGCTGGTAGGGGTTGTCTTAGACCTAGCTTTTCAAGCAGGTTTAGCCCCAGACTTTTTGCTTTTTGGCCTCTTGTTTTGAACCCTGTTTCTGTTGGTTTTATGACTCTGGGCCCTTTACCACTGCTGATCAGTGCTAAAGTGAATATGCTCTCTTGTATCATGGATTAGTGTTTCCATAATTGACTTATTTGCTTTTGTTGGTTTAGATTCCATTTTGCTTATTTTTCTAAACTGGTCTGGTGTCCATTTGTAGTGTTTTCACTGTGCTACTCTATGCATGCAGTAATGCTTTACACACTGTCTCTGAGATAAGCCTATCTGCTCGCGCCAAGCTACTTAGGGAGTGAGCAGGGCTTATTTTAGAAGTGTACCCCCTTACCCTGACTAGCAAGAAGAGTCCTTACTTTGACAAAGGTGCAAACAATTTCCAACTAGAGACCCCCATTTCTAACCTCAGTCTGTGCATGGATGTCTCAATATATCTAGCAGTGAGTCGCAGAGTGTTTTACTGTGTGTACGAGTAACTGCATAAATATGCCAGTGAGTGCACCAGTATATATATGTGCTGTGTCAGTGTATGTATGAGTCAGTCCTATTGTATCTCCAGGTGTGTGCTAAGTGTCTGAATGTATCAGTGAATGTATCAGTGTGTCCCTGGGTGTCTCGATGTATGAATTAGTGAGTTTTAGAGTGTCTCAGTGTCTGTATAACTAAGTGGGTGAGTATGTAAGTGAAAGCATCTGTGTGTGCATTGCTGTGTTAGTGTGTTTCTCAGTCAGTTTGAGAGTGTATCAGTGTGTATATAAGTCACTGGGTGAGGTAGTGAGTAAATGCATCAGTGTGTCCATGAGTGTATCAGTGTATGTATGAATGTATGATGGGATGTTTTAGTTTATGCTAAAGGGACTAAGTGTGTCTGTCAATGTATGAAGGTGTACCTGTGTGTCAGCGTAAGTATTAATATGTACTTGGGTGTGTTACTGTGTGAATGACTGTGTAAGTGTTTTTATCAGTGAATCGCCGATTGTATTAGTGTGTGTATGAATGAGAGGGTGAGTATGTCAGTGAATGCATCAGTGTGTCCATGGTCATGTCAGGTATTGTCTCACAGGATCAACTTTTAACTAGAGAGCATCCTGCCCCATCACCTATCTACAGCCTAACTCAGTGCTCTATTTTGGGTACTAAAAGGTTAGTTTAAGAATTCTCAGGGAGCGTCTGTAATGGCAACTGGAGCTAACAGCAAAACAAAACACAAACACTTTGTAGTAATACATCTCAACTATGTTTAAAGTATTATTTCAGTAGCTGCATGAGCAGATTCATTCAATCCTCCCCTGTAATTCTGCCTCAGTATATCAGGTCCTCTATCAGTGCCCCGCCAGATATATAGGTAAATATACTGAATGTAATAAAACACCAGTTTAAGCATTCATAAGTAAACTTTCAACAACAAGTCAATCTGAGACTAAAACTGCACACTCACATTCTACAGTAGAAGCACTCAGGTATATGTTAACTACCACGTATATGGGTATCGCTGAAGGTTCTATTATATTAGATACATAATTGACTTAGTGCATCAGTACCTCTATTCGTATCTCACCAGATATTTAAGAAAATATGGTAAGTATGCAGATATCTAACTGCGTATGCAACTACTTCTAATAATATTGTAAACATAAGAACTGTCTGGGTGTGTGCATGAATGTATAAGCAGGCCTTACTGCCTGAGTGTCTGAGTGACTGTGTCACTGGCTCTCTCCTTCTGTTAATAGGTATATAAGTTGCAGTATGCATCTCAGAATGCATATATATCTGGGTATAAATGTCTGCAAGTCCACCTCTAACTCAGTTAAACAGAGAAGAACATATTTCACCTTTCATTAACGAAGTACCCTACTCCAAACCCTACTTATAGCCTACCTAAGGGATCATTTTTATTTGATAAAAAGTAAATCTAACCTTCCTCTGCTGATTATTCTACTTTTCCTTATTGCTATTACATAGCTATTATTAATATTCCATTTTCGTTATAAACATGCTTCCGACCTTCATTCACCTTATGTATAATGGTCTCTGTACTAATACTTTTTCAATGCAATTAATTTTTTTACACATACCTGTTAACTGTGTTTGAAAGGAGAACGTAATTAATGTTTGCAAGTTATTTTCAAACAATTCCATATATATACTCATCTTTCAATACAAAAATATCTTCACACCTAATCATTGCCTCGTTTACATTTTGTCCTAGAACAACAAGTTCTACAAAGTCACAGTCTAGTGTTTTTAATTCCCTTCACCCCATACGCCTGTAGTTCTGGTACCATGGTAACATAATTTGAAACGTTCTCTAGGCCCAGTAGGACAGTTTTTGCAAGCACCATGCTCATTTGCAAAGCAAATATATCAGGTGTGGTTGAATTTTTCAAATAATACACATATCTCAAACAGCAACACGTTCTCTACTTTCTCAAAAGCCAATCCAACATCTACCTACTTTTCTTAAAAAAATCACTACCTAGCTTCATGCGCCAACATATGGACAACAATTGGTAAAATGTGTTCTTTCAGATACTTCCTACTACACTTCATTTTCAACTGCCTTTCACTTCAAAGTTGCCTCATTAAGCTACAGCCATCTCCTGTCTGATACTGCTCCATACTTCAAAATGGTTAGAATATGGGTTGTGGGTTACAGTTTTGTGTTCTGGGCTACAGAATATGCTAGAAAGAGTGGCATAAACAGGGACTTGGGTTTGCCCAATGTGAATATCAGTTGGTTTGGCCAGAGCAGGTTAAAGTGGCACAACATCTAAATCTCATAATTGCAAACTGTGGTTGTAATGACGTGGGTACACTGACTGGACACTGACTGGCAATCCTAATTAAAGACATAGGGCCATATTATCAAGAACAGGCGATAAAATTATCGCTGCTTTTTTGGCAGGAAACTGCCGCTAAAGCTGCGATAATGGGCTTGATAATATGCCCTTGTGGATTCCCATAGCAGCCCAGGTTAACACAAGAACCTGGGCTGCTATGGGAATTCACAAGGACAAATTATCAAGCCCATTATCACCGATTTAGCGGCAGTTTCCTGCCGATAAAGCGGCGATAATTTCATCGCCTGTTCTTGATAATATGGCCCAAAGTGTTTTTAAGCAACTTGAAACTTTGCATCTGCACGTATATGTAGTAATCATAAACCTATAATGAACACAACAGCTCTTCAAAGAGCCAGCCTATATCCCAAACAGTTGTTATTTTGAAATGTAATTTTTTTTTTGGCTATGGAGCCACAAACAAAAACCACAAATTCAATGCAAAATAGCAAAATTTTTATTTCTAGTAGCGAGTTCTGAATGAATCTCACAGTGGATATAGGAGGCTCTAAATGAGAATTATTTTATGTGAATAGGTGTCTCTATGCTTGTCTTAGTGGCTGTAACAGTGCCTCCATGGATATATCAGAGGGTGTCAGACTCTCTGTAACAGTTTATGAGTGGCTTTGAAAATGTATGTATGGGTGTAACTGTTGGTGTGAGAATCTCTGTATGAGTTTATGAATGGCTGTAATAGTGTCTGTAGAGTATATGAATGGATGTAACAGTGCCTTGATAGGTATATCAGTGGGTGTGAAAATATATCTATATGTGTAAGTGTGGGTGGAAGAGTCTCTGAATAGGTTTGTGAATAGGTGTGCCAGTGTATGTATGGGTTTGTAAATGAGCGTGAGAGTGTCTGTATGGGTGTAAGTGTGGGTGTGAGTATGTATATATGTGAAAGTGGGGGTGTGACAGTCTCTGTATAGGTTTATGAATGGGTGGGACAGTGTTTGTATAGATTAGTAAACGGATGTACTGGTGTCCGCATGGATGTAACGGTGGATGTGAGAATATCTGCATAGATACGTTAGTGGGTTTGAGAGTATCTGTATGTATACTACTAGCTGTGAGTATGTGAGTATGGCTGTGAGAGTCCCTGTATAGGCTTTTGAATGGGTATGACCATGTCTGTATGGGTTTGTCAATGGATGTTTCACTGTCTGTATTGTTGTAACACTGGGTCTGAGAGGATCTCTATGGGTATGTGAGTGGGTGTTAAAGTGTCTGTAAGTGCATATGTATGGGTGTGAGAGTCTGGGTATGGGTTTTGAATCGGTGTAACAGTATATGTAGTGTGTATGAATAGGTATAACAGTGTCTGGATGGCTATATGATTGGGTATGAGAGTATGTCTATACATCTAAATATGGGTGTGAGAGTCTCTGTATAGGTTTCTGAATATGTATCAAAAAGGGACTAGCTTGGAATGGGGTTGGTATGATATTATATTATAATCATCATGGTGACTCAGTATTGTTTTGTCAATTGGTGGTGGCACCTGCTGGGTGTCTTTTGAAAGCCCTCACCCACCAACCTAGTTGGTGGCATGCTTCATCATCGGGCCCACCCAGTGACACCTAGCGTGTCCCGGGTGTGCTACGACGCCTGATTACAGCGGAGCAGGTATGTCACTGTGTGTGCGGTGAAGGGTGTTAAGTTGGTGAGTTTAAAATGGCTTGGCGGGGGTCCCAGTACCCAGAGGGTAAGGACACTTTATTAAATGGGCCTCCGCCAGCGGTTAAAAATAAGGCTGTGGGACGTTAGAGGCGAGTTACGACCTCCTACGTCCTTTGATATGTCAACATGTTTCAGCCAGTGCCTTATCAGTAATCTGGCTTTCTTCAGGACAGATAAAAGTATGTGTAATTAAAACTAGGGTGTGTGTAGTGCAGGCTCTGCGAAGGAGGCACAACAGGTCCCACGCCGGGGCTGGCCAGAAATCCTGGTCTACCCCTTGCCACTTCAATAACCTTGAAGCTAAATCAACCTAAAACTAGCGTGATCTTGAGAAGGGAATCCCCCTCTCACAGTTAGATACACTTTAGGGCGTGTAGACACATAGCCTGCACTACACACCCCCTAGTTTTAATTACACACACTTTTATCTGTCCTGAAGAAAGCCAGATTACTGATAAGGCACTGGCTGAAACATGTTGACATATCAAAGGACGTAGGAGGTCGTAACTCGCCTCTAACGTCCCACAGCCTTATTTTTAACCGCTGGCGGAGGCCCATTTAATAAAGTGTCCTTACCCTCTGGGTACTGGGACCGCCGCCAAGCCGTTTTGAACTCACCAACTTAACACCCTTCACCGCACACACAGTGACATACCTGCTCCGCTGTAATCAGGCGTCGTAGCACACCCGGGACACGCTAGGTGTCACTGGGTGGGCCCGATGATGAAGCATGCCACCAACTAGGTTGGTGGGTGAGGGCTTTCAAAAGACACCCAGCAGGTGCCACCACCAATTGACAAAACAATACTGAGTCACCATGATGATTATAATATAATATCATACCAACCCCATTCCAAGCTAGTCCCTTTTTGATTAATTGACATGTAAACCGGGGATCTGGACTAGCTATCTGGTCCTCTCTCTCCCTCTTGATACACGCACTTCTGAATATGTATGACAGTGTCTGTATGGGTTGCTGAACGGGTGAGTGAGTATCTCAATGGGTATGTCAGTGGGTGTGACAGTGTGGGTATAGGTGTAAGGATGGGTTTAAGGGTCTCTATAGGTGTGTCAATGGATATGACCATGTCTCTATGAGTTTGTGTTTGAGCGTGACAGTGTCTGTATGGGTGTAACACTAGGCTTTAGACAGTTTGTGTAGGTATGTGAGTGGGTGTGAAATGACTGTACAGGTGTAAGTGTGGGTGTGCGATTCTCTGTATGGGTTTGTAAATGTGTGTAACAATGTCTGTAGAGTATATGAAAAGCTGTAACAGTGTCTGTATAGGTAACTGAGTCAGAATGAGAGTATATGTATACATGTAAGTGTTGGTGTGAGAGTATCTGTATAAGTTTGTGAATAGGTGGGACTGTGTGTATGGTTTTGTGAATGGGTGTGAGTGTCCGTATGCATGTAAATGTGAATGTGAGAGTCTGTCTATGGGTTAGTGAATGGGTATTTTTTACCTCTAATATCTCTGGTTTTGGATTTACACCAAATCATAAAAAGCGTTATCTACATAGCCAAATATACACTTCTTTCAAATTTGTTGTGATTCTGTCCAGCAGTACGAGCTGTAAGGTCCAATGGAAATTAACACCATCGGTGTGGCGCATTTTCCCGCTGTGCGCTGAAGATTCGAAAATCACGCGGTTCATGACGAGCTCAGCTCGTCATGAGCGTACGAGAGGTGTACTTCATGACGAGCTGAGCTCGTCATCAGCGTCGAAGGGGTTAACATGGGTAAAAAGCGCTTTGGGACCCCCGTTTTTCTCACCCCCCCTTCCCCGCTAGATACATCATCCAGAAACTTTCAACACAGGAACTGAACAGACTGAAGTATTAGTACTGAATTGTCATGGAGATTTGTCAAGCACGCCAGTGTTCTTGGCAAAACAAACAATTCTCCACCTATGGAAACTAGGTCCTAACAATGACTACCTACTTATGAACGCCAGTAGGTAATACATATATATACAGTAGGGTTTTGAATTACATTTTTTAATACATAAAGTAGTACTCCTGGACATCTACTTTATATAATGCAGCAAATAGTCAGGCTGCACTCTCCAGTGGAGAGGATAACAATGAAAAATATTTGGAAGTTCATATTTAACAGTTCGGTTCTCTTACCATATAAGTAAAACGTATCTTGGTGTTCACCATTGTGTTTTAAGGCGCAAGCAATATAGTAAAATACATACATTCCTAAAAAATAAAACAGAAGATTGTTATATATTTATTTCTACCATTTTAGGCCTTTTTACCATCCCTTTCCTATGTGCCCTTCAACAGTAACGACTTTGAATGATACATGTCTGCTAACACTTGCTCTATAATTTAACTGATCCCAAATGTTGCATCGATATCTGTTCAAGTTATGGATTTAAAAATCCAATTTTAGGGTATTTCAATCTCATGTCTCAAGTTTGCCGGGCAGACCAGCGTGAATGTTTTCTTTGCATAGATCTTTCGAAAGCATTTAGAGTCACCCTCTGCATAGCAATATCACACATTCTCAAGTTATAAATGTCATAAAGTGCACATGTGGTTTCATTTGAAGCATACTCAGAAGGCCTAGTGAAACCACTCTCTTAAAAAAATATGTCCTAATGAAATGAGTTATGTGTGGTGTATGTTCGAAGGAAAACAGGTGGAAAATAAATTTAGAACTTAACATAATGTTTATTATTTTTATTTTTTCGAACTAGCCTTTACATAACAGACTTTGGCGAGCAGATACAGTGCCCTTATTCAACCAGCGACCACTTTATTTTTCTGTAGTACCTGTGGTTTTATATAAAGGGTGCTTTGGGAATCCATGCTTCCTGGAACAAGTTTACCTTCAATACCAAGGGGACCTAGAAGTCTTGGATATGATTACCATACCAGGATTTGCTAAAGCGTCTTTGTGCTTCATGGGTGGAAAATGTCTGATGGATGATGCGTACATGTCAATGCATTTATGAAATATTGATGTTTACATTAAATGATTGTTTTTACCCTATTACAGACCATATTGACTCTTTAATGTCATCATTATGTAATTCGACTTGAAAAATATGCAAGCTGTTTTTCCAAGAGGCTTTAATCGTTGCTCCAGATCAGCTATCATTCCTCTTAGGGCCCATGATGTGTGCAACAGTAATGGCCAAAACAGTAGTGCACGTGCCCCTGTATTTGCAAGAACGTGCTAATCCCACCTCCAGATGAGAGAACTTGGAATCAGCTGGCACAGATATGATAATAGCGCCAGGCATGAGTGGTACCGGTGTAGTATTGCTGCGCCATGTTACCGGACCACCTATGATTGACCCCTTAGGAGCCTTCCCTTAAGTCCTACAGTGACCATCATCTGATGCTTTAATGCACCAGTGGACAATCCCTCAGTATAAGGACTTTGTACTTTTTTTCTAAGATTTAAAGAAATCACACTTCCACAAAGAGGGAACGTTCAGACGTTTCATTAATGCAATCAGTACCATCTAATGAGTGTTTGGGACTCGAGGCTTGAGGCCTGTGACCCACCAGCTGCATTTTACTCTCGAAGATACCACAGGTAATCGATATTCTTGACATGGAAAGCTCTTTCCAGTGCAAATATCTAATTCACGCAGGTATGCACAAGGGTTACAACACCCTGCCTGGACTTCTCTGTGCTTAGACTGATGAGGTCCTGACACATTAGTGCAGGGGCACGTGTAGATAAAAGAAGGCATTTCTAAATGTCGCCTGCTGTGCACAGCCCATTTAGCTACCCAAGAAATACACGTATTTAGCCACTTGCTTTAGGAAGTGATGTATGCTATTTTCTAACCTTCATAAATCGGTTTGTGAAAACAAAGCAACACAATGGAAAAGGAAAATCAACTTTTTGCAGACGCAGCCAGTCACAGAGTTCACTCATGATAGTGGAGTATGACTGGCTTCTTAGTTGGGAAGATATAGCTTCTGATTACAGTGTGCCCTTTTCAACCTTCGAGAGTATACAAAGAAATGATGGGTTAAAGGTTACAATTCTCTGCCAGTGCATTGTTATTTTGCATACCAGTTCACTGTGATCCAGCCATATGCAAATCAGTCTTCACCCTGTTCCTACAGGACCAGACCTGAGCCTCTTCAGTCACGTGTAACTTGGTTCTCGTGCTCGCTCTGCCACTGCACCCAAGCTGCCCTTACTGAGGAGCCCCAAATAGGGTAGAGCCGGTCTTGGGTTGTTTGTGTTCCAGTACAGGGGTGATCCGGCTTGGCAGTTCGGGCTGAACTTTTCCTATTGGAGCATGACCAAGATTTGCATATGGCTGGATCTAATATGAAAGGGGCACGGTGGGCAAAAAGTCAATAGACATGGATGGGGACCAAACAATTACAGGTGACTGAGCTTATTTTCAGCAGTCCCCCAATTATTGTTTAGTTTACTTCTATTATCCTTTGAAAGGCATCACACACCTGTGATCTATATGTCTGACTTTTGCATGTAAGAAGATGCCAGCTGATGGACAACTCTAAGTATATGACTTTTGAGATAGAGTCAAGTATTTTGGATTCGTAGTGTTCCTTCTACCTTTAAGGAGAATCTGGTAGGCTTTACACTTTCACACGTCTCCCTAAGTCTACTTCAGTCATAAGAGAAGTGGAAGGATACTAATGAGCGTTGAGACCCAGGGCCAGATGTAGGTAAATCTCATTTACCGATTCATAAATACCAAATTTTACCGATTCGGTATTTATGAATCTGTAAATGAGATGTAGGTAAACCGAATCGGTATTTTCTATTGAATCCTATGGGCCTTGAACCCCATAGGATTCAATAGCAAATACGATTAGGTATTTACCGAATCGGTAAAAATACCGAATTGCTAAGGGGGACAGGGTGTCACTTTGACACCCTGTTGCACCCCCTGTAACTGGCTTTTGCGCCATGTGGCACACATACATGCCCTTAGGGCATGTCTGTGGCACAGGTTCATGTACACAAGAATTCGTAATTTACCATGCAAATTGTATTGCATGGTAAGTACCGAATTCTAAAGGCCCTGTAGCAGTGTTAGAAGTGCTACCTACATCACAAAATAAATTTTCAGTATTTTTACCGAATGGTAAATTTACCTAATCAGTAAAATGTACAGAATCGGTAAATTTACTGATTCTGTAATTTTACCGATTCGGTAAAATTACCGAAAATGTACGTTTTTTGGCCCCTACATCTCCATAGCCCTTTACCGGTCGGAAACGGCCGAAAATCAGTATTTTCAGCCGTTTCCGACTGGTAAAGGGCTACCTACATCTGGCCCCTAGATCCCAATTTGCAGGTCACCCACTCATTTAGTTGGAAGTGCAGCGCCAGGGTACTGGTGACGGAACCTTAGATGGTTCTGTCATCAGAATATTCTGTTCGACTAACCATCAGGAACAAAGCCATTGGTAAATGTACACCAAAAACCACTCAATAAATATGGTAATCCTTCCAATGTATTTTTGTTCTGTTCGAGACTGCCAAAAAAATTCTGGTGGCCTTGAACAGGAAAAAACACAAATTACCCCATGCACTGATAGTAAATTCCGAGTGTGTACTAGCTATTTGTTGATCACAAGAAAACCCTTGCTGTGGTTGTTTGTTTTTGAAAAACAAACCAGTTTGCAAAGTGGGGCAAAAACAAAATGGCAACTGCGCGGCAAACTCCTTTCGCCTCTCTGCTTAAGCCTCACAGATAGATGAGACGAAAGCAATGCTATCTCTTCTATGAAGGTGGGATTCTCATGATACAGTGGGGTTTTCTCTGACAGGCAGGCAGAACTAGTAGTGCAAGTAAACGACTTTATTGAGACAATCACGTTTTTTAAAGTTCCAAGTGCAGTAAACAAGGAGTTGTGCCAGCAGAAATAAGTTAAAATGACAATTGTGCATATAAGTACCATTTCGTAATGTGCTATCTTTAAAATTCGACTGCTAAGATAAAAGATAATGGTATTTAATTACAATTAAAACATCTGCATGCTAAATAAATAGGTCAAAACCCTACGGCTGTAGCTAAAGTGCAATATTGTAAAGTGCTAGTATCTAGGAATATAAAAGTGTCCATTAAAGATGGAGTGTAAACTATGTCACAAATTGTCTCTGAGTAATGGTTCGTGCTCGTGTTCACCCATACAAAGAAATTGCTTACATACCTAGCACCCTGCTCTTTTCCCACAATTTTTAGTAAATTGCGGCTGCTGGCCCCAGTGTTGGGCTAGCCTCAAGTTGGAGCCTGTCGCCTTCGAAGAAGAACTTGCCAAAGTGAGCTAATTGCTTTGGAATCACTGTGGTGTAGATTTGCCTTTGTGCCTCTTTGCATGTTCTTGACCCGTGCTGTTAGACTGTGAGAAGATTGGCCTTAAATACTTTTGCCTCTGTTGTAACAGGCAAGCGCAGCAGCATGCTATGTGAGAAGCGGTTTCTGAGGGGAATCGACACAGCCTGCATTGCCCGGGCCTCTGTATCAAGTACTTTCAGTGCGCCTAGTGTTCCCATATGGGCAAAGTTAAGAGCCTAAATGCTAGTATGTTCTCAAACAATCTGCCATTATTTTCCAATGGCTGATCTCAAGTATGTTTGAGAATCTGTGGCTTCATTTGATGCCAAGAGCCCCTCTGCTTCTGTAATATTTCTGACTTGTTTTATATAATGTTCTCTTGAGGCCCTGTTCCTTTAGCTTTTTTCTTTAATTGTTCTATAGTAATTGGGGGATAGGTCGAATTTTCTGCATCCATATTTAGTGTAGTTCTGTCCGAGCCAAAGTACTTCGCCAACCTGCTTTTTTTTGTTCCAGAAATATTGTATTTAGTGCTCCCGCAGGTTTTCTGGGTCTTCCCTGGTCACCATCTGAATTTGATTATATCTTTTTTGCGTTCAATGTTCATGCTTCCCAGATTAAAGTCAAGATAAATTATTTAGCGTCAGGTCTTTTTTGAAATGTCAAATATTGTTCCCATATGCGGCTACATGGCAGCACTCTAGTGGCTCAGTAAGCCTACCAGGGAAAGCAAGTCAGCCATCATTTATTGTTGGTAATAATTTTGCCCCATGACTCTACGTATTGCCTCTGCCGAGTGACTGTTTAGTTTATGGTATAGTTTAGATAGGGCAAACATGGCTGATTTCCTGCTAACGCAGTTGCCTGCAATCCGAGTTTTCCGGTAGGTGCAAGCCAGGCTCCGAGGTATTTGTATTTACTAGTTGTGCCTATTTTAAATGGACCAAGTTGCCATTCAAGTCAGTATTTTTTGGCTCTGTTGCCAAAAATCAGTATTTTAGTATTCTCTGCATTCGCTTGCAGAGCATTCAGTGCATTGAATGAGTACTGTATGTCTAGGACCCTCCTCATCCCAATGCGGGTTTGATCTAATAGTACCATATTGTCTGTGTATTGTATTATTGGAAGTTTCATATGGCCCGATTTTGGTGGGAAGGTTTTTCCTTTCATTAGTTCCTCATCTAGATCTACTGTATATAATCTAAACAATGTGGGGGTGATGACATAACTATGTTTAATGATTCGAACGTGATTCCAGTGGGTCACTGGGACCATCCCTGAGGGAACACTCGATTCTCTTCTTTGTAAATAAGAGGATTCCACACAGTTTTATCAATGATGTTGAAAACGATTTGTTTATTCTTTGTGATTTTTTTCAAAAAAGTTCATTTGAATTATCCCATATTTCATAAATGAGGCATTATTATATTAATATCATATCCAATGCATTTCGGGCTTGTGCATAGCCCTTCATCAGGGAATAATACTGTTGAAAAAGTAAAAGTATAACATGTTTGTGGTCATTGGTAAATTAATGGTGAAATCATATACCAGTTATATACATTCTCTAGTATCAAAAACGTAGTGAGAATCAAGCTTAAGATTAATGTGTTCTGTTATGGCGAAATCCTGTAACAATTAAATACATTCTTTTATATAAACGCAGTAGACATCCATAGAAAAAGCATTAATGCTATAAGACTGAAAACTTACATGCCTGTTCTTGTTCGTTGTTGCTTAAACGCTAAAAATGAGATGAAAAACGAGGTTTGTAACTATCTAGAGTTCACATGCCATCGTGCGAATGATATCTGATGTATTATTATGATAAACTAACCTGCCACGCATGGTTGAATAATTTAGTTGCAGCGGTACGGGTTCCTTCTGTTAGAAAACGCCACTCTGAGGAGTGTTCGCCATGGTGTTTACCTATTCGAAGTTAGTTGCGATCACATGGTGTATGGCAACTGAAAACAGACTGTTCTGTGAGAGGTTGGCTCGATCGTAATTAGTATATTTATATTGGTGTTAACAATGATAGTGATAAGGTAGATAACAAGAATTTATTGGTGATAAAAACTGATTCAGTAGTAAGAAAGGAAAAAATGGGGAGGAGCTTCGCGCGGATCCAAGATGGACACGTGAGCACAGGGCTCCTGAGACCCTCTTTGCCTCCCGCATCTATCCTGCCACAAATCCTGATTTGAACGACGGGTACTTGTCGACTATGCCCTGCTGATTCTGAGGCCATTTTCTGAACTTAAATCGGACGCCGACAACCGGACTTGCTGCGTCCTGGAGTTTGCGGCCTACACCGTAGACCATCCCCGGACTTGAGTCCCCGAGGTACCCAGGTGGCAACTCAACAACAACGGCCAGTTGGGCACGCCCACAGCCCCTGTGGTACTTTCGGTTTCGCTTTGGGCCATTGTTGCCGACGATCTACGGCTGCCCCATTTTGCTTCTCGTCCCAGCTAAGTTTGCTCTGGTTCTTCGCCCTCTTGCCCTTGAGGTCCATCGAGAGCAGGATCATTCTGACCAGATCACAATGACTCCGTGGGAGTTCAAAGCCCACTATGGCGGGCAAGGCGGATGCAGAGAAGCGGAACACCAAGGGCACGCATCGTGGGGGTCTTATTCAAACTCAGACCATTGAGCGCTACACTCGCCCGAAAGGATCCCCAGGTGGAGCAACCAAGGCTCTTGAAGGGACTGGAGATGGTACTCCTTTATCGGAAGAGCCGACACTAAAGGACATCATGGGCGCCATTACTAGTGTTCGGATGGATATGGGCCAACAATATGAAACTCTCGCTGCAAAGATCGACACGGTGGCGATCGAAGTTAACCTCTATAGGGCGGACCTGGGTAAGACGAATGAACGGGTCAAGTCTCTGGACATTAAAACTGCGAGCTTGACCACTGATGTCTCGGACCTCCAGGCTGAGTTTCGCGCTCTCCATACCTCCAACGACCAGTTTTCCCGCCGGCTGGAGGATTTTGAGAGCCGGGCCAGGCGCAACAACGTCCGCATCGTGGGGGTTCCGGAGAATTCTGCGGACGTCCCCACGGACCTTCTGGTGGAGGACCTGGTCCTTAAGCATCTTACACCTAAGGGCCTCAGCAACTTTTTTACAGTGGAGCGAGCACATAGAGTCCCCGGCGGGAAGCCCAAACTGGGGGCCGCACCAAGACCTATCATCGCCAGGATTTTCAATTTCCGGGACCGGGACGCTATCCTGCAGGCTTCACGAACCACGGGACCCACCAAATTTGACAATGCCTCGGTCAGTTTCTATCCAGACTTCACCCAGGCGGTGTAGAAACAACGCACGGGTTTCACCGGGGTGAAGCGACGGCTTCGAGATATGGGCCTGAAATATGCCATGCTGTTTCCTGCCCGACTGAGGATCGAATATGAGGAGCGGGCGTTTTTCTTCGATCGCCCCGATGTGGCCAGTGACTGGTTGGACACATTGCCATCAAATCGTATGAGCGGCGAGAGCTCGAGAGGTGCCGAGGGGGGCCTGGCTGAACAGGAGTAGTGAGTCTGCAGCAGCGAACTGGTTACTTTGGACTACTAGCAGTGGCTTTTTCATAGATCTGCTTAATAATGTGGATACCCGGGGGTGGGGGGAATCAGGCCTCCTCTTCCTCCTCTGGGGGCTTTCTCTCTCTTCTTGTAGGTTAGTTTAATGGGGCGACAGGCACACTGCAAGTTGGAGGGGCTTTCTGGTCAAATGCAGGGGTGCAGGGTGGGGGGGTGTTTTTCAGGGTTCTATGGGGGCGGTGGGGGGGTCTTTTCCTTTTTGGTTTGTTCGAGGCTGCTTTCTATCCTTTTTTTTGTTCTGTGTGCTTATTCCCGGGCGGGGGGGGGGGGCTGGGTGCTCAGTGCGGGGATGGGGGGGGGAGCTTAGGGTGCTGAGTTGGAACGTTAACGGTCTTGGAGATAGGATAAAGAGGGGTATTGTCTTGCAATATTTGAAACGTTGTACCCCAGATGTGATTTTGTTCCAGGAGACACACTTAGTTGGAAATGCATGCCGCGCACTAAACAGATGTGGCTACCGTATGGTGGCACACTCAGGGTTCACATCTGGTTCGAGAGGAGTGGGGGTCATGGTACGAACTTCCCTCCCCTTGGAGATAGATGAAGTAGTGTTGGACGATAGGGGCCGCTATGCGGCTTTTACGGGTCGGTGGGAAGGGAAAATGGTTTCCATCTTGTCTGTGTATGTCCCCCCTGGCCTACAGGCTACCACTTTTGCAGAATTGGGTGATGTGATCCTTGGGCTTCCTGACGGCATACTGGTAGTGGGTGGCGATTTTAATTCTGTAGTTAGTGGGGACGAGGATCGTAGCCCCCCCAGGGTTCTGCCTGCGGCCCAGCTCTGGCTCGGAAAGCTTCTGGATACGCTCGGGCTGGTTGACTGTTGGAGGCAGCTACACCCTGGTCAGCTCCAATATACTTTCTACTCAGGTGCACACAGTAGTCTGTCGAGACTAGATTATATTTTTGTGCCAGCAGCGCAGATGGTTTCTGTGCGGGAGGTTAGACACTTGGCTAGGGGGATCTCTGATCACTCTCCGCTTAGGCTTACAGTTGACATGCAACTGGGTACCGAGGGCCGTATCGCTCCAATCAACCCCTGGCACTTTCGTAACCCTAAGATTAGATCAGAGGTAGTGAAATGTATGGACTACTATTTCGCTGAGAATGAGGGATCGGTATCCTCCCGGCTATATTGTGGGAGGCCTATAAACCAGTGATTCGAGGTCAAGTCTTGTCCCTCATTGCCAGCGAAAGACGGCGTAAGAATGCAGTGGTGGGGGAGTTGGAAAATGAGATCACTGACTTAGAGGGGCGAATGGAGTCCGGGGTCACTCCGGAGGTGATGCATTCTCTGGCTCTGAAACAATCTGATTATAAGGCGCTGGTCACTGATGCGGCCAAGTCTATGCACCGTGAGCAACAGGGACGTCTGTATGATGTTGGTGATAAGGCGGGAAAGTTGTTAGCGTGGTGGATAGAAAGGATAGATTGAACCGAGTGGTGCCTGTTGTTGAGCGTATGGATGGTGTGCGTGTCGTGGACCCGATTGATATAGTCCAAGCATTTGCCCTTCGTTTTCAGGCGGTTTATGCGCCGGTCTCTGATAGGCCGGAAGAGGATTCGCATCTCCTGCTTCAAGATATCGCCCTCCCTAGCCTGTCGGACTCGGACAAGGAGCTTATGGAGGCGGATTTTTCCACCGATGAAGTAGCGCTCGCTATCCATTCCCTTTGTTCTGGCAAGGCCTCGGGTCCAAATGGTTTACCGGTGGAACTGTATAAACTATGCCCCGACAAAATGGCGCCGTATCTTCATCGGATGTTCCTGTCCTCGCGAGATCTCAGCTTACTTCCTCGAGATCAGAGATTGGCATCCATTGTGGTCATCCATAAAGATGGCAAGCCCCGTGATCATTGCTCGTCGTATCGGCCGATTTCGCTCTTGAATGTTGAGCCCAAAATTCTCGCTAAACTTCTTGCAAATCGGCTGGGTACGGTGATTGCAGACTTGATCCACCGGGACCAATCTGGATTTATACCCCACCGAAATACCGCGCTCAATTTACGTTGCCTCCATGGCGCTTTAGCAAGGGCGGAGTCTCTCTGAGACCCGGCCATTTTGGTTTCTCTTGATGCCTCGATGGCCTTCGACACGGTTGAGTGGCCATATTTGTGGGCTGCTCTTGCTAAGTTTGGTTTCGGCCCTAAATTCATTGGGTGGATTAGGCTATTGTATGAGCAGCCGCTGGCGCAGGTGGTGGTTAATGGTAGGGCTTCGGAGCCCTTCACCCTCGGACGGGGAACGAGACAGGGGTGCCCCTTGTCGCCGCTCCTCTTTGCGCTTGCCCTTGAGCCCCTGGCTGCATGGTTGCGGTGGGAACCATCGCTTAAGGGCATCCGATGGTCGCCTGACTTCGAGGATCGGATATCACTTCACGCCGACGATATATTGTTGTATCTTACCTCTCCTCGTAAGTCGTTGGGTGTCCTGTTTGATGTGTTACGCTCCTTTGGGAGGAATTCCGGTCTGGTCATTAACTGGGCCAAGTCCTGTATTTATCCACTCACGGACGATGAGCCTCTTCTTCCCCGCAACTGTCCGATACCGGTTTCTAGGTATGGCTTTAAATACTTGGGGATCTATATCTCACTGGACCCCAAAGCCCGCTATGAGCGGAATTTGTTGCCTCCGCTCTCCCGGCTTCGGTCGGATGTTGCGGCGTGGTGCGGCTTGCCACTCTCCTCCTTGGGAAGGGCGGCCCTGTTCAAAATGATGTCTCTCCCACGCTTCTTGTATGCCATTCAGAACACACTTGATTTGGTACCTGCTAGCTATTTCCGAGAGATCGAGGGCTTGCAGAGGCGGTTGGTATGGGGCCGGCGACCACGTATCGCACTGGCGAAATTGACCTTGCCATTGTATGATGGAGGTATCGCATTGCCCGACATCAAGCGCTACTACTGGGCTTCCCAGTTGTGGGCTGTGAACCACGCTATGTATGGTCCTGTCCCGAACCCTACGTTTGAGATGGACAGATGGCAACTCCCTGGGGAGGACTACTATTGAGCGCTCTATTCTAGAGCCGACCGGAAGCATCTCACAGGCCCTACTGCAGTGGCGGTGCGAGTTTGGGGAAACGCTACCGCCGCCACGTGATGGACGGATAAATTGACGAAATCGACCCCATTGTACGCGGCGGAAGCGCTAGGTGGCCTGTGGGCGTCGAAGGGTTTTGATAGATGGGATCTCATCGGCATCAGCAGGGTGGGCGACCTCTGGGCCAAGGGCAGAGTCAAGACCTTCGAGGCACTCCAGCGGGAATATAAACTGAGCGACAGGGAATATTACCGGTACCTCCAAATTAGCAATGCGATCAACTCTGTTTTCCCGGCTGATACTTCTATCCCTGAGTCCTCCCCTCTTGAGGATAGAGTGCTTGATGGATACGTCCCCGACAGCACTATATCTCTCATTTATAAGAAACTGATCAATGATCGTTCGGATCTCCTTCTACAACTGCGAAATGCTTGGACCAGTGATGGGTTAGAACTGGATGATGAAGACTGGCAGGCGGCGATATCTTCCCCCAAGGAGGTTGCGATTCCGGCACGTCTTAGGCTGGTGCAACTCAAAATACTGCATCGGGTGTATGTCACGGGTCCACGACTGATACATATGGGCTTTTCTATGGATGGTTTGTGTAGGCGCGGATGTGGTATGCTGGCTACCTTTTTGCATATCCTCTGGGAATGTCCGGAGGTGGCGACGTTTTGGCGCCGAGTGCATGCGGTTATGGGTGAAGTGACTGGGGTTGTGTTGTTGCCTGAGGCCAGACGTTGTCTGTTGAATGTCTGGGAACCAAATGACTGTACTGTTGCTCAAACTCAATGGGTTAAATTGGGTAATATGGTTGCCAAACGGGACATTGCCCAGTTATGGGGTTCCCCAAGGCCGCCGACGCTCCTAGCGCCTAGCGTGGAAAGAAAATATGAACTGGTCCATGCTCAGAGAGAAAACAGTATATGTTTCCCGCGGCAGACCCAAGAAATGGGGTAGGATCTGGGGTCAATGGAACGCATACCGTGGAGAGATCTGCACCCCCCCATTCACCGACCTTCCGGATCCACTTCTTCTCCCTTGACCGTACGTTCCCTGTACTTAGTTTTTGTTGACTACACTGTATGATTTTGCTCCCGCGGTCGTCCCCCCTACCCTCCCAGATATCTTTCCTCTCTTATACTGTAACACGTCTTTCACCCGCCTCCCACTGCCTTGAGGGACAGGCAGTTTTTACACAGTAATGCCTCGATCTTTTTTTGTGTTTTGGTTGTGATTTTATTTATATAAAAGATAAAATGTGAAACCTTTCAGTGATCCCAGTTATACCACCTGCTTCTACATGATCACGACTTATCGCTGCCGGACCCCGGGTTGTCGGCTGAAGAGCTGTGTATTTTGATGTTGATGTCGTTGTGTTTGACTGACCAGCCTCCGTGGTTGTAGGTCTGTAACTGTCTCCTTTTTTACATAATAAAGGTTTTCAAAAAAAAAAAAAAAAAGAAAGGAAAAAATTAAATTAAATTAAATTAAAGGTGATGGGTGAACTTGAACCCTTTCAAAGGGAAAGATGTGTATGTCTTAGTGCGATGAGCTACATGATGGTTTAGATCACAATGGCCAATTCACGTGTATATATGTAAACAGTATTTAGACGTTCATAACAATCACAGTCGTGCCAAGTGGCATCCATGGAGCACATTTATAGATAACACGAAAATTCTATTCTATTGTTAAGTCCATATGGCTTTTGAGTACATAGTTTATATATCCAGAAATGTTCTCTCTGCAAAAGATGTTTGGTATTGTCTCTCCCTTCTGTTTTCTTGACACTTTCCAAAATCAGAAATTTAAGTTGTGCATTGTTGTGCTTTTCTTCCATGAAGTGCACTGCTACCGATGATTTAATGTTTTTAAGTCGAATGTTGGACTTATGCTCTGTTATTCTGACTTTTATACGACGCTCAGTCTTTCCAATTCCCTGCTGCCACAATGTATAAGCTCTGCAGCTTACAAAGATTGCAAATTTTGAAACAAAATCAGTGAAATTGCAAGTCATCCAGCTTTACATCTTAATACACCTATAGGCCCAGCCTCTCAAGAGAGCAGACCCTTGACCCTCCACAAGCAGGTCGCTCCCCACGCCGCAGCAGCACCACCTGTCTGTCTGTGTCCCCAGCTCGCTGCTGTTGTCTCTGATGCAAGTTCGAGGTTCTCCTCCACCCGCAGGCTACCACCTGCACCTCATCCCTGGTGGCCAGTGGTAGGTCATAGGTTACTTAATTTTATTGCATTGCCTTGTTGTATTGTTTATTTTGTTTTTGTTTTTGCTGTATTGTTTATTTTGTTCTCGCTTTTCATTCTCCTGCTGCATCTTGGGCTTCTGTGCCCTGGCCTGCCTCTCACCGTTCCTCCCGCGGTTCCCGCCACTGCATCCCGTGCGGCCCCGCCCCCTGCTCGCCACACCTAGCCTTAGTGTTTTTGTATTTGCACTTTGTTGTATTTGTCTATAGCTGCTTCGCCTCATCCCCCCGTGCGCTATACTGTGCCCTTTTTTTTCCTTCTGTACCCTTCGTCTTCCTCCCCTCCATTTTTCCCGCCGCTGCGCCTCCTGCGGCCCCGCCCCCTGCTTGCTCATTTGTCCGCCCCCACCACCCAGCTGCTCCTCACTCCCACCTCCCCTTTTTATGGCCGCCGCTGTGCGGTGAGGAGAGTGACCCTTAACCCTCTACAGGCAGGTCGCTCCCCAAGCCGCTGCAGCACCACCTGTCTGCCCGTGTCCCCAGCTCGCTGCTGCTGCCTCTGATGCAAATTTGTAGCCCTCCTCCACCCACAGGCTAACACTTGCGCCTCATCCCTTTTGGCCAGTGGTAGGCCGTAGGTTACTTAATTTAATTGCATTGCCTTGTTGTATTGGTTATTTTGTTTCTTTTTCGTTTTTGCTGTATTGTTTATTTTGTTCTCGCTTTTCATTGTCCTGCTGCCTCTCGCCGTTCCTCCCACGCTTCCTGCCACTGGATCCCCATCCCCTGCTCACCACACCTCGCCTTAGTGTTTTTGTATTTGCACTTAGCTGCTTCGCCTCTTCCCTCCATTTTCCTCCTGTGCTATTCTAGGCCATTTTTTTCCTTCTGTACCCTTCGACTTCCTCCCCTCCGCTTTTTCCCGCCACTGCGCTACCTGCGCCAGGCCCCCCGCTCACCCAATCATCCGCCCCCACCTCCCAGCTGCTCCTCCCTCCCTTCTCCCCTTCTTATGGCGGCCACTGCACAGCAGCGCGCAGTGGGCGCACCTAAGGCAAGCCCTTCTGCGCCCATCCGTGCCTGGACCGCGCCCAGCGCCAGAACCCCTGGCCCCCAAGACCGACACAACACCGCTACAATGCCAGCACCCTCCAGGCACTCAACACCGTACAATCACACACCTACTTCCTAGCCACCCCGAAGCTCACTCAAGGACCCATCTCCTGCCGGAACTGCAGCTTCACTAGCACCCGAACAGCCAACCAGCCCACCTGGAAGGAACCCAACTACCTCAGATGCATTCTTTTCAATGTTAATGTTAATGTAATGTTATGTATATTTGTATAGCACATGGCTGCCCCAGCAACAGGGCGTCCCAGCGCTTGCAGACAAGTCAGCCAGCGGGGTGCTGTGGAGTGTACAGAGGGGTGAACAAAAAAGGAAGGTTGGCCTAGAGAGGCTCGTGCTAAATGGATGCAAACAGCCAGGTTTTTATTTTTTTCCGGAAGAGCCAGTGGTCTTGCGTGGCGCGTTCCTCAAGGGGAATGGAGTTCCATAGAGCAGGAGCCAGGGATTTGAAGGACGGTCCACCTGTTCTGCTTTTGCGTACCTTGACGGTGCGTGCGAGGTGGAGGTCCGCAGAACGAAGGGCACATGTGGGAACGTAAAAGGAGCAGAGACCCTGTAGTATTTGGGGGGCCTGGCCATGTAGGATTTTGTGGATTAGACAGAGTGTTTTAAATTGGATTCTCTGTTTCACCGGCAGCCAGTGAAGACGGCGAAGAATGTGTGATGTGTGGCAGCGTTTAGGTAGGGCAAAAAGAGTACGCGCTGCTGCGTTTTGAGCCCTTTGGAGTCTATTCATGGTCATCAAGTTGGTACCAGGCAATAGGCTTTTACAATAGTCCAAGTGGGATAGGACCAAGGACTGGACTATTATCTGTCTGGTGGGTGGCTCAAAGAAGCCCAAAATGGGCTTAATGGTGCGTAGTCGTCCGAAACAGGTGCCAGCCACCTTTTTAGTATGTGACTCAAAGGAGAGAGAGTTGTCCATTAGGACTCCCAGATTCTTAACTTCCCTCTTGGGAATCGGGGGAGGGCCCATCGTCGGAGGCCGCCATTGGTCGCCCCATTTCTGTGAGTCCCGACCGATCAGGAGCACCTCCGTTTTCGAGGAGTTAAGTTGGAGGCAGTTCTCTGTCATCCAGCTTGAGATGGCTAAGACATCTTCCTGAAATTTTACCTGGTCCGATATGATGTTATTGGAGAAGGTGCGTGTCGTCAGCGTACGAGGTCAGTTTGATCCTGCGTTCTTTTGCTAGCAGGGCCAAGGGGCGAACATACACGTTAAACAGCGTAGGGCTGAGGGCAGAGCCCTGGGGAACGCTGCATTTGAGAGGAAATTTGCTGGATGAGTAAGGTGGAGCATGGATCTGGAAGGAACGATCAGACAGAAAGGATGCGAAACACGCCAGAGCCTTGTCCCTGACCCTGATCTCCCCGAGACGTTTGAGTAAGATCTCATGGGAGACCGTATCGTACGCTGCACTCAGGTCGAGCAAGATCAGAGCCGAGGTGAGTCCAAGGTCCTCCCGCTCTGCACGCAAACACCTCGTTGAACTATGGGACCTACTCGACTCAACCTCCCCAGATGTCGCCTTCCTGACGGAGACCTGGCTGAACCCCTCCTCAGCACACGACATCACCATAGCCATCCTGGAAGGCTACAAGATCACCCGCAGGGAACGCACCAACGGAGTAGGAGGAGGAATCGCCATCGTCCACAGGAACACTCTCAGAGTCTCGACCAACACCGACGACACCCTCAGCACAGCTAAACACCTGCACTTCCAGATCCACACCCACCCCAACACCATCCTCAGAGGAACCCTTGTCTACAGACCCCCTGTACCCTGACATAGTTCAGTGACTCCATCGCCGACTTCGTCAGCACACATGCCCTCGCCTCCACGGACTACATCCTCCTCGGGGACCTGAAGTTCCACCTTGAGAACAACAACGACACCAACTCCACCACCCTGATTGACAACCTCGCCAACCTCGGACTCAGACAACTCGTCATAACACCCACCCACTCCACCGGCCACACGCTTGACCCCATCTTCTCCGCAAGGCCCCATGTCTCCTTCAACCACACCACCGAACTCCACAGGACTGACCATCGCTGCATCCACATCACCTTCCGAAAACTCACCATGCACCACTGCACCCAACAGATCCCTCGCCGCTGCTGTACCAAAGCCACGAAGACTAGCTAACCACCACCCTCACCCGGAGCCCACCCGCTGACCCCACCGCCCCGACACTACCACCGGCAACCTCAGACAGTAGATCAATGACTGTGCCAACACCCTCACCCCGTTCAAGAAACCCTCCAACAGCCACACCAGCTTGAAAGCCAGTTGGTTCACTGAAGACCTCCAGGCCTCCAAGCAAACCTGTCGAAAGCTAGAGAAGAACTGGCACCATGCACGAACACCGGACAGCTACGCAGCCCACAAGAAAGCCACCCACAGACACCATCACCTCATCAGATCCTTCAAAAAATGCCTTCTTCAAAGACCGCCTAGACAACAATGCATACAACAGCAAAGAGCTCTTCAACATCATGAAGGAACTCTCCAACCCCGGCTCCAACACCAACGACATCCCACCTTTGCAAGACCTTTGCGACTTGCTTGCCACCTTCTTCCATCGCAAGATCGCAGACATCCACAACAGCTTCAACGCCACGACCGCCTTGACAACCACTGAGACCTGCACCCCCACAACTACCATCCGTACTGACCGCCACTCTCCTGGACCGACATAAACAACGACAACACTATCCAAATCGAGAACACCTTCCACTCCGGATTCCCGTCGGACCCATGTCCACACCACATCTTCAACAAAGCCAGCACCACCATTGCACTCCATCTCCGGAAAGCCATCAACATCTCCTTCGAGACAGCAACCTTCCCGGAGAGCTGGGAGCACGCCGAGACCAACGCCTTACTCTTGAAAGAAGTAATTAGCAAACTCCTGTCCTTTTACTCCCAAATATATTTGGAGCTAATTCATAAGCGCTGATTAGTTGAATATCTTCTACCTTATTATGTCTCAAAGAATAGGCTACACCTGCCATACTATACTATTTATACAGTGGAGCCAGACCTAGTTATACCTAGTTCCACAACATCTTAGGCAAAAGGTGCATACCAACCTGTGATCAGACCATTGTGAGCATGAGGGCCAAAGTATCTTTCTTTCCAAAAGTTCCTCTTTCGAACTGTTCAGGTACCATCATCGAATTTAGTAAGCAATCTGCCTAGACATTTATTTTGCCTGCACAGCCATCTTGATATGTGATCCTCAAGCTGCATATTTCTAATCTTTAGCCTCTATATTTTATAAGTCTAGCTTTAAGGACAGTGGATTCAGTGGTACCAAGTAAATAGAGTAAAAAGGTAAGGTATACTTGATTTAGTTTTAACAGTATCCTTAAGATTATGAATTAAAAGATATTGGTGAGTCTGGATTGATTTCCCTTTTTTGTGGGGTGTTCTTTAGTAATGTGGGTTGCTGGAGCACTTTCACGTAGTCTATTTTGTTGAAGAACAGTACTAGGGATTATGCCATTTTTTTCAAGTATCAACTCATTTGAGATGATTCTCCCAGCTCTGCTCAGTCCAATTATGGCTCTAGGGAAAGCATATAGCTGATAGATCAACACTCTAAATATTGTTAAAAACTCTTCAGTTGCATATTTATAATTATGCCTGATTTTTATCATAGACTGTGAAGGCCCCAACCCTACCTATGTTTGTGGCTGATACATTATGCCAGATTATCTTTCTGCATTGCAGTCAGAAGAAAAACTTACATCTTTCCTGGGTTCAAGAGTAAGCTAAGGTCTGATTGCCACCCGATGCCCTCAACCTTTCTAAATTTAAGATTTCATAACGTGATGTAAAGGCTGTGGATCAGCTGCTTCCAACCACTGTCAAGGTCTTCTTTTATATCAGTCTAATTGTATGTGGACAAACGATATTCTGTATTAAAATCTGTGAAAAATGTATACTTTCGTATGCAGTCTATTGTATCACTTCTTGCATTTGAAAAGAAAAATGTAGCTAAGAAAACTTAACAGTGCATTTCTATTATTATATGTTTCTATATAATTATAGATGGCTAACAGTGAATTATGATGAGTTTTTCGACTGTGGGGTTTTCTGTGAGGTAAAATAGACAATGAGAGCAAACCCCGAAGCTGACCACCCCAAGTGGAAAGAAATCCCTCTTAGTCACTAGGGCCAGCACCAGCATCGGGGTGTGCACTCTCTCCATAAAGGCCACAATAGTCTTTCTGCCGCCCCGGAGGAAACTTGGGGGGTTTATCTCAATCTGCTTTTTCCATGGGAACAGAAACACACACCCTCACCTACCCATACTTCACAAAAACCATTTTGGCTTATTTTGCTATTCCCACTGGGAACACAGACACTGACCCTAACCTGCACAGCGCTCTACATGCATCTATGCTGTGATATTTCATCTATTCCCACCTAGCATGGCTGACTCTGTGGTGGAAGAGAGAAGCCCAGACTTGATCTGTGCTCTAGGTGAGCACTCACGTATCATGTGCAGATGGCCACACAGGGGTAAATCAATATTTACACCCACTTTATCTTCTAAATCACATTTGGTAGCTTCAAAGAGCACAAAGCCTACTCCTTAAACATGTGTATAGGATTTGAGAGGAAATAGCATATTACACAACTAAATAGTTAAAGGTAACTAATTTTGAGGCCCAAAGGATGGTATGATTAAAAAAAGTTTAAAAAAAAGTAATACTCAGATATCATTTTGTGCTTTACAACTGCTAACCAGTGCCAAAGTACTTGGGCTCATTCCCCTAAAACATGGTTAAGCTGGCTTATACCCAATTGGCATATTTATTGTATTCTTAAGTCCCTTCTATAGTACTATACCATATACCCAGTGACTGTAAATCAAATGCTACCAGCGGGTATGCAGCACTTATTGTGCCACCCACTTAAGTAGCACCTTAAACCATGCCCCCGGTCTGCCACTGCTGCATGAATGCAGTTTTAAACTGCCATGTCGACTGGACAATAACCCCCCCTTGCTAAAGCCTAAGCTCCCTTTTTGTTACATATAAGTCCCCCCCCCCCTAAGGTAGGGCCTAGGTAGCCCATAGGGCAGGGTGCCTTGTACTTAGAAGGTTGGACATGTACTGTTTAGTTTTAAATATCCTGGCAGTGAAAATGCCCTAGATTTAACTACTGTGAAGCCCTACCCCTCTCTTAGGATAACATTGGAGATTCCTTATTACATTTATTAAGCTGCAATTTCTTATTGGGAACAGATAGCTATCTTATGTTTGGTGTCTTTGCAATTGTAATGAAAAACCTTATTTAATGGCAAAGTCTGGGTTTTGATTACAATTTTGAAAATGCCTCTTTTAGAGAATGCAAAAACAACAGTTGATGGACAGAATCCAGAACAATGATATACATTCCCTCCAGTACAGAGATCTGGGCCTCAATCCATAGTTTTTTTGCTCACCATGTCATTCCAGTTTGAACCCAGCCATAGGCAAATCAGTCTTGACCCTCTGCCCCATGGGAACCGTCCAGCCAACTGCCAAGCCATTTTACAGAAATTAATAGCTGATGGTTATCAGTTTACTTTCATTAAGTGTCTGCAGCAACATTGCACACATTTTAACAACTTCTGATCAGTTGATCCTAACAACATTTTTTACTGTTAAATTCTGCAAATTACATGGATGACGGACTATGTGGTAAGTGTGGCAAATTCCTTTAATGGAGAAATTGCCATGGACGCACAATATCGTTTTTCATGCACACTACACCTTTATTTTATCCCTGAAACTCTGCTGTCCTATTCTAGAAGTGCTGTACCTACAGGGCACACATTTGAGAAATGTACTTTTGTGTAAAAGCAAAATCGTCAAAACATTCCTTTGGGGAAACATCCTTAACAATGCGGTCAGTACACCACAATGCTGTTACATCGCGGTCGTTACAACGACCGCATGTAACAACGCAATGCCATTACAACGCTAGTCTTTACATCGACTTGCGCTAGATGGCGTGCTAACATTAAAAATGGTGTAGTTTACTATCCCAACACCTTCCCTACTGATAAGTCGACTGGAGTTGAAATAGGAAATTACACTTTTTTAATGTTAGCACGCCACCTAGCCCAAGTCGATGTAAAGACTTTCGTTGTAAAGGCATAGCGTGGTAACATGCAGTCGTTGTAACAACTACGATGTAACAGTAGGCGTTGCAATAACACGCGTTGTTACATCATACATCCTTCTTTTGCGTGCCAAGAACAAACAACGCAGTTTAAACTTCCTCCAGAGGGCTCAAAACTCGTAATCTCTTCCACGTGGACTTTCGTGCTCAGAGTCCAGTGCCATGCAGAAGCAGCGTGCTAAAACAGGGGGAGGGGGGTGATGGAAGCGAATAAGTGTTTCCATTCTGTGCCCACAAATCCCGTCGAACACATCCTTATAATCGGCTTTAAAAATAAACTTTCTCAGTTTTAGCGACCCAACATTAGAATATTGGCCCGTACAAGTCTGAGAGCTTCTGGTCAGTTAATGACACTAAGAAAACTCCTAAAGACGCTGCTCATCACAAGCCAGTGGCCACCTTTCCTCTAGTGTTTAGCCTCTCTGTAGGATTCAGTTGGGTTTAGTGGCAGGGCATCTTTTAGCTATTTCTGTACTATATACAATATTAAATAAAAACAATGTTAACTGCAACTTTTCTACTTATATATTTATTGAGGGTGTCGAAACTATACTCCACTACCTTGGTGAACACGTTGTATTTCACACTAATATGTACCATTGCAACGTATTACTATTGTTGTCCTGTAAGAAATCTGCTCTGTTAATGGCACAAGTTCAACTCTGCTAACTTTGCTCAAAAGTTCCATATCTCCTGAGATTCACACATTCCTTGGACCAGTCACTAATCCAATAATTTTAAAACTTGCCTTTTTAATGCTTTCTTAACTGGGTGACTCCATCATTTGCCACTGCTGTCCCCAGCCTGCCAAACCCCTCCACTCCCCATCAAGCTGTAGACCCCCTCCTCTGCCCTAGCCCAATAAACTGACTCTCTAACTTCCATCAGCAGCCTCGTCTGACAGCACACCGCCCTGACCCGTACTCTCCCTCTCTGCCCCTAATCTAGGAGCTCCATTTCCCTGCTCGTACTCTTCTGCAAGTGAAGTCTCCAAAAACAACCAGAAGTTTTCCGAACGTTAGTCTCACCTCCTCCTCCCGACAGAAGATGCTAAATAACTGAGACTGCCTCTCTTCTGTTTTCGACTTTATCCAACTTAAAAAAAGTGAGCACTGATGCAGGTAACCGGAAAGCCAGTGATGCAGCGGCAGACATCCTGAGGTAAATTGCTGGGAGGTTCCTAATACAGTACTTCTCTATAAATCACGCGACTGGTTAGAAAACAAGCTTGTGGGTCGTGTTGTGAAGCTTGGAGCACTGAGGGTGGAGATGAGTGTTCCTTAGAGGCAGGACCAGCAGACGGGTTTAGCCAAAGTGGGTAAGGAAAGTGAAAGCGAAAGCGCGTGACCTCACAGGAACACACACTCATTCCTTACGCACTGCACATGCGTGCAGCCAACTTTGCCTGGGGCTTAGAGCATGTTGTAAAAAAAGAGATTAAGTCAGAACATAGAAATCTTCAATGCAGCTTCGTCCCAAGGCTACTGGATGACAACGGTTCCTCTTCAGAAACCTTTTGAATGCTGAACTTTACCTTCTCAGAACATTTTTCTCTGACTCAGCCCAATTCACCTCTTGTATCGGAATCATGATTCATCGTGGTCTGACATTTTTTCCGATTTTGACTGGATTTTTGTCACTTTGATGTCAAATAATTTATAACAATTTACTCTATTTTTCTAAATTGATGGGGGAGTTTTATTGCGTTGTGTTTCCACTGTATTACTGTTTGTGTGCTGCATCAATGATTTACACATTGCCTCAAAGTTAAGCCTGACTAGTTTTGTGGCAAGCCACCCAGGGTTAAGCACAGGTTAATTAATTGCTTTTGTGGTTCACCCTGCAAGGGATTATGGATCTAATATTAACATTAAAGAGGGCTTTCAAATACATTCTTTAGGTCACAAACTCTGCGTGTCCACCTGCTTCCAATTAAAATCCAAGCTGACAATGGAGATAAATGATTGCATATTATTAATTGCAATAAGGTAACTCCAATGTTAACCTATGAGAAAGGGAATTAGTAAAAAACTACATTTAGGAGTTTTTCTCTACCAGGACATGTGAAACCTAAAACGAATCAATGAATCAATCAATCAAAGCATTTGTAAAGCGCTCTACTTACCTGTGAGGGTCTCAAGGTGCTGGGCGGGCGGGGAGCTGCTGCTAATGCTTGAAGAGCCAGGTCTTGAGGAGTCATCTGAAGGTACGCAGGTCTTGGGTCTGCCGTAGGGGGATGAGGAGGGGTTTCCAGGTCTTGGCAGCGAGGTGGGAGAATGATCTGCCACCGGAGGTTGCTCTTCGGATGCGGGGGACTGTGGCGAGGTCGAGGTCGATGGAGCGAAGCTGGCTGATGAGGGTGTGGAAGCTGAGTCGTCTGTTGAGGTACTCTGGTCCGCTGTTGTGGAGTACCTTGTGTGAGTGGGTGAGGAGCTTAAAGGTTATCCTCTTGTTAGCGGGGAGCCAGTGCAGGTCTCTCAGGTGTGGGGGTGATGTGACTGCAGTGAGGGATGTCGAGGATCAGGCGTTCAGAGGCGTTCTGAATCGTTGAAGTCGTTTCAGGAGTTTGGCCGAAGCTCCTGCATAGAGGGTGTTTTCGTTTCCGTTGACAAGGGCCTGGGTGACCGTTCTTCTAGTTTCGGTGGGGATCCACTTGTAGATCTTGCGGAGCATGCTGAGGGTATTAAAGCAGGAGTAGGAGACAGCGTTGATCTGCTTTGTCATGGAGAGGGTGGAGTCGAGGATGACCCCTAAGTTGCGTGCGTGGTCGATGGGTGTTGGAGCTGTTCCCAGTGCTGTCGGCCACCAGGAGTCGTCCCAGGCAGAGGGGGTGGATCCGAGGATGAGGACATCTGTCTTGTCCGAGTTTAGCTTCAGTCAGCTGTTCTTCATCCACTCGGCGACGGCTTTCATTCCTTCATGGAGGTTGGTTTTGGCGGTGTGGGGGTCCTTTGTGAGGGAGAGAACCAGCTGGGTGTCATCGGCGTAGGAGATGATGTTGAGGTCGTGCAGTCGGGCGACGTGGGCCAGCGGTGCCATGTAGATGTTAAACAGTGCTGGACTGAGGGATGAGTACTGGGGTATGCCACAGATGTTCTCGGTGGTTTTGGAGCGGAAAGATAGGAGACGGACTCTTTAGGTTCTGCCGGATAGGAATGAGAAGGTCCAGTCCAGGGCCTTCTTTTGGATCCATGCGGTGTTAAAATACCCTGCGCCCTGCCCTCTGGGTGGGTCAGGGCCTACCCTCCTACCCTGGGGTGTCTTAGATGTATTAAAAAGGAAGGTTTGGCCTGGCAAAAGGTTTGTTTTGCCAGGTGGAAATGGTTGTTTAAAATTGCAAAACCGGGCTGAAAAAGAGCCCGAGACATGTTTAAAGGGCTACTTAAGTGGGTGGCACAATCATTGCTGCCGGTCCACTAGTAGCATTTAATGTACAGGCCCTGGGCAGAAGTAATACCATTTTTACTAGGGAATTATGAGTAAATTAAATAGGCCATTTGGGTATAAGCCAATACCACCATATTTTAGAGAGGGAGCAGAAGCACTTTAGGACTGGTATCAGTGGTAAAGTGCACAGAGTCCCAAAGCCAGCAAAAACAATGTCAGCAAAAGAGGAAGACTGAAGGAAAAATGTTAGGGGCGATCCGTGCTAAGGAGGCCAGGTCAGTGAGTTATAAAAAGTTGGTTGTTATCTTTTACATTTGTTGTTATAAACAACTACGTAGTTTTCAATGGTATTCTATGAAACTGGAAATCACGTGTGAGGTAAGGGAACTTTCAGCCGAATATATAGAATAACCTAAAATCAATCACCCCAACCAGAGCCTTGGATGTAAAGGAGGGTTTCAGTTGAATACCCGATAGAGAAGAATACCAACAGGTGCTTGCATTGATCCAAATTAAACAAACAGTCTTAACTCATGATTGATTTAGATGTGACCCCGATCGATTACCTGTAGCTGAGATTAATTCCAGCATTCTATCTCTCACCTTGTTGTTTTTACATCAGACGTCCTAAGTGCGCTCTGTATTCCCAGACGTGGGTCCAGGTCCACTGTGCCACTGCAACCAACCAAGCTATAACTGACTGAAGAGCCCTAATAAGGGCAAAACCTGTCCTGGGTTGCTTGTGTTCTAGTTCAGGGAGGATCTGGCCTGGCATTTAAAACTGGCCTGTTCCCATCTGTTGAGTGAGTGAACTACATTAGTAGTGAGACGGTGATGTCGTTTCAGTTAAAGGGTGAGATCGGCAAGCGTGATTTGAAAAAAACGGGACAGTATGGAGTGGATCAGACAGAATGATTGTCGAATCAGTGAGAATCGTTAGGCGAGATGCATGGGGAAACTTGTACTCGGCAAATAGTTAAAGCACTCACATTGATAAAGAAGATATGTGTTGCAATAGCGGGAACAGCTAAATATGAACTAAGGGGTCATGATTAGAATAACCTGTGAAGATCCTTGTGCTAACATAAATGAACTTGTTTAACATGGGGCTTATTCGACATGATATAGTGATTTAAGATTAATCAATATGTATAAATATGGAGACGATGTAAATGTTCACAGTCTTATTGAAATTTATTATTGTTTCCAGTATCCCCTGATGAAGGGCTTTTTTAAGCCTGAAATGCATTGGGTCTTTTAACCCCTTCGCTGCAGCGGCAATTCCACCGCAGCGCTGGGGGGAGGAGGGGCCGAGCGGCGCTCACATGCTCGTGACGGAACCGCTCCGTCACGAGCCTCAGTTGAGCTGTGCTCATGACGGAGTGGTTCCATCATGGCCCCGCCCGCTCAATGGAATGTCCAGCGCAGGCGCGGAATTTGCGCCGCGCAGGCACGCCGAGAGGGCCATGACGGAACCGCTCCATCATGAGCACAGCTCAACCGATGCTCGTGACGGAGCGGTTCCGTCACGAGCATGGAAGGAGTTAATAAACACTGTTCCGACAAAACTCTCGCTTTTGTCGTGTTCTTGAAAGAGGCCTGGAGGGTCATAACTTGGGCATGTGAAGTTTGGAAAATTGCGAATTATCCCGCGTGTGGAAGCGTTAAAGGTGATGAAAGACATAAAAGTGGAATCAGAAGAAATGAACATAATAGGAACATATGCTTAAAACTGAGCCTTAGCTGTGCGATTGCCTTGGGGTGTGCAGTCGACCTATTTTTCTAATGTTCCCATGAGGAGCAGGGTCAAGACTGATTTGCATATGGCTGGGTCCAAACTGAGGAGTTATGGCAATCAAAAAACGATGATAAGACTGCGACCCAAGCGTTATCAGTGGCTGCGATTAAATCAAGCGTTCCATCTATCACCTTGTTTTTGCTTTTGATGCCAAATGGGCTTTTACCTGCAAAGCTGACAATTGCACACTTTTGGAGACCACGTATGTAGGATCAAACAGTGGAATCGTAGAGAAGCTACAGTGATAGTTCTTAATACCATCCATACTAGTTTGATTTCCATTGTCTGCTTAACTCCTCTTGCGCAGGCAGACTTCTTCATAATGAAGCTGGAGACTGCTTTCTAGAATTATTTTCACAGCTTCAATTATTTTACAGTGACCTGGAAAAAATTCAACTGGCAGCTTTTGCGGCACAGTTCCAACACTGTAGGCCATGGAATGAATGTTGTACTATTCACCTGACATGGAGAGCATTCCTACAAAACACTTTCCTCATAGAGTTGGTGTTTATTTTTTTTAATTCTCTTCTTCTAGTAAAACAAAATTACAAGATGTTTCAAAACCCTATCCTGGTCGGGGCTTCCTAGAATCCATGTGTATATTCGTGCCTTGCTTGGAAGTAATTGCAGAGGCATACTTACATAAACCTATATGTGTCTTGCCTCTAACTTTCTGAAACGGATTCCTTGTTTGGGGCGATTTTAATGTGGACATTTAGGTTTTCATGCACAACTTGCCACGATATTGACTTAAACATAATTTCGCTTTAAAACATGCATATTATATACATAAAAGGCACATTATGATCCGTTTTAGGTTTCTTGCCAAACTCGTTTCAGAAAAAGTTAAAACTGAATGAGATAGCTTAGCGAAGATAGATATGCAATATATCGATCTGATGTTTACCTCGGAGTACTTGGGGGGCTGTATCGATTGATTCTTCTGTGAATCGACATATCTATCCATTCGTTTTTGTATGTATATGCACAGTAAAAGCAACAATTGGAAACCGTGGCAATTTATATAACACTTTTTAGTTCAAGAACTCCACTCTTTTAATCACATTGCAAGTATACCACTCCTTTCTCAGGGACAGTGATAACTTCTAGTTTTGGGTATTATTTTATTGATTCCGGCTAATTATAGCTAGCAAAGCTAGTGTCAGATAATGAAGACACTTATGTAAAATAGATTTCACCATTTTATGTATTTCTATTTTAGCGCATTTTGTTTCTTGTCCTGGGAGGAACACTGAAAGCAAGGTCCACCTCGCCCCTCTATTGTACAACATACTAAGCTCCCTTTTTCCACTTCAGCACAAGATGGAGGAGTCACTTTTCACCCTGGAAAGAACCCACTCGTAAATACCCTCATTTCTATGTTTTCCAAATTCGATCAACCAGTGGTGAAGTCAGCTGTGATAGGCTTCAAACAGGTTAGTATGTTTGTTGAAATAGGTAGGATTCTGAGATAGATATGATTTTGAGAAGATAGCCTCTCTTGTTGAATACTAATGTTTATTCAAGAACTCGACTAGGGTTTTCAATTCCAGTTACGGATCTCTAGAGGATAAAGTGCTGCTGTCCTTGGACCATGTCTGATGGAGCTTTAAGAGCCATCAATCTAACATCCTCCCAGAGGACAGATACGTTGTTTGCACCTTGATCATCAAAGTTCTGTTATGCAGTGCTGTGTCATCCACATATTGATGTATGGAGGACCGCAGGTTCAATACCAGCATCCCCAAATGTCCCATCTATAACAAGCCTATCCACAAAAAAGGCCCAAAATCGGAACCTGCCAATTACCGCATGATTGCCTTGTTGGATATTGAGGGTAAAGCTTACGCTAGTGCCATCTTGAGGGACCTCGCAGACTGGTCAAGTGCAGCTGGCATCCTTCCATTCTGCCAAACCGGTTTTAGACCTGGGTCAGCCACAGTAGATAACATCATCGCTCTCTCCTATCTGGCGCATCGCGCACGGACAGGCAAAAGCCTTCCACTCTTCGCCTGCTTTATCGACTACTCGGCAGCATTTGATGGGGTCGACCGCGCAATCCTGTGGCATTAGCTGGTCCAATGGAACATCAATCCGGGGCTGCTGAGAGCGATACAGTCCCTGTATAAAAAAACTTGCTTCTGCTAAGATCTACACTGACAGAGGCCAAAAGCAAGGGTGCGTGCTAGCCCCATTACTATTCAACTTATAAACGGCGGACATGGAGAGGGCCTTGACTGGTGCAGCCCTGGCCACTCCAAAGATCGGCAGACACAAAATATACTTCATGCAATATGCTGATGACCTGGTTCTTTTGGATCATATGTGAATGGGGCTGCCTCCGCACAGACCTTTTATACAAAATATTGTGCCCTAGGCACACATTCCTGCTTTGAAGTACATTATTGTTGGTCACTCCCAGGACGTACACACAAAGCCCCACTTTCAAGATAAGTCCAGGCCATAAAAGGATCGCACACATGCTTGGTTTCCTGTTCAATCAGGCCGGACAAACCCATCATAAAACCTTCAACCCAGATCGATGAACATGTCTTAAAGGAAAGGCAGAAACAGATGGGAAGGAAGATAGAGGAGTGGGAATGGTGGGCCATAAAGTCGGACACGTCCTGCTCTTTGATCTTTATTGCACCAGCTGCTGAAAAAGGAACTGGCTTTCCGAGGTTAGCCTCAAGCAACAGGGTCAGCTTTCGTCAGGTCATGCAGAAGTCAGCACAAACCCATGCTAAAGTTATGTCCTTTAAATGCTTGTTCTGCCATGGTGAGAGCCTACTGTAAGGGCAATGCATACCATGGCTGCTATTCACAAGATGGAACCCAAGTGTTCAATACAAAACCTTCAAATGCACAGTGAATCCATTGGTGTAACATGATGAAAATACTCATGCATACCGCATTCGTCATTTGCGGTTCACTGATACCAAATTCATAACAGAATCATGATATTTTAAACACAGGTTCAGAATTTTCAGAACCACACATTGACGGCACTGGCCGCATACAACGACAAAAATAGGCCTGTAGCCAATCGATCTAAATCGAAGGTAATTATATTTGGGCATCACTCAAAGAAAAAAATCTTTGAAATGGAGGCTAGGGGATCTTTTGCTGGAAAGCACACAGCGCTACATTTACCTGGGCATTTGTTTTCAGGAGTCGGGGTTCCCAAGTGCCCATCTCAAGTCTATCAAGACCAAAGGCAAATACATCACCTACGCCATCTGTAAGCTGCAAGCCTCCCTTCACAGCCTGTCTACTACGGCCATTAACAGAGTGCTGAAAGCCAAGCTCATGCCGGCACTCAACTACGCCCTTCAGGCATTCCCGAGTAAACTGAGCCACGAACTGGAAAAAATTAACTGCAGGGCATACAAGAAACTTTTCCACCTCCCAAGATGCACCAGAAACACCCTTGTTCGCTTGGAGTTTTCCCTCAACCAGCAAAATCTGGAAGAGCTGGCCGCCTTAAGTAAATACTACTTTTTAACGACGGCGGCACAAGAGAACACTCTGAAGGCAGTCCTGAAAGTTATTCAATTTGGAAAGAAGGGGACCCCTACTATTAATGCATTCACTACTTGTAGGGAATAATATGAACTCTTTTTTGCAAAGCAAGCAGTAGTGAGCTAAATTATTTAGCCAACAAACCCAAGGAAACCATACAACTGAATAAATTGTGACATGTAATAGAAACAAAACTAATTATTTTAAGTTGATTTTTTTTGCTTTATTTAAATTATTTTCTTCATTTTTGATAAACATTTCCTATATATAAATATACATATAATGCATTAAAAAGTCAGTGATAGACATATTTATAGCCCAAAATATATGTGAAGACATACTATACTACAAATAAGAAGTGGGAAAAAATAGACAACACAAATGACACCGATGTTAAGTGGGGCTAATGGAGTAAGCAAAGCGGTGGATGGAAACTCTACGCGCGTTTCGGCATTTGCCTTCTTCAGGAGTCCGTCATTTGCAATAAGACATAGGACACAACAATAGAAATGTAGAAGCACACTATTTTCTTGGTTATATTCAAGATAGATAAATCAGCTAGGGGTTATTACTCCCATTTCGTACTTATTATCTTGTGGTTCATTTTTATACGCTTCTTTGAGGACTTGCTGACAATTCGGAGTTAATGAATAAGAGCCAGGCGCTTATTTTTAAGTAGCTGTGCCTTGATGTTATACGATATCTATAAAGGATCAAACTTGGTAATATGTTGAAACCTACGACGACTGCTGTATCCAAGTAGATGTAGTCTTGCCAGCTGTAGATAATGCAAATAGATCTTAATAGATAACTGTGGGGCTCCAAGCACAGCCAAACTTTCGAAATACTTAGCGTGAACTGATGCCGTGATAAAACAGGATACTGAATAATGTAAAAACGGATGCTCGAAAACGCTGGCAGTCCTTTTCGTCAGCAAGACGCCATTGTGTAATGGGGTTCAGGATCGTGTCCGTCGTCGAGGCCAAACCAAAGGAAAGCTTTCACGCTAAGTATTTCGAAAGTTTGGCTGTGCTTGGAGCCCCACAGTTATCTATTAAGATCTATTTGCATTATCTACAGCTGGCAAGACTACATCTACTTGGATACATCAGTCGTTGTAGGTTCCAACATATTACCAAGTTTGAACCTTTATAGATATCGTATAACATCAAGGCACAGCTACTTAAAAATAATCGCCTGGCTCTTATTCATTAACTCCGAATTGTCAGCAAGTCCTCAAGGAAGCGTATAAAAATGAACCACAAGATAATAATTACGTAATGGGAGTAATAACCCCTAGCTGATTTATCTATCTTGAATATAACCAAGAAAATAGTGTGCTTCTACATTTCTATTGTTGTGTCCTATGTCTTATTGCAAATGACGGACTCCTGAAGAAGGCAAATGCCGAAACGCGCGTAGAGTTTCCATCCACCGCTTTGCTTACTCCATTAGCCCCACTTAACATCGGTGTCATTTGTGTTGTCTATTTTTTCCCACTTCTTATTTGTAGTATAGTATGTCTTCACATATATTTTGGACTATAAATATGTCTATCACTGACTTTTTAATGCATTATATGTATATTTATATATAGGAAATGTTTATCAAAAATGAAGAAAATAATTTAAATAAAGCAAAAATATCAACTTATACATAAATAATTAGTTTTGTTTCTATTACATGTCACAATTTATTCAGTTGTATGGTTTCCTTGGGTTTGTTGGCTAAATAATTTAAGTCCTGAAAGTTATTTTCAGGGAACCAGGAAAGCCTGGGTCGGCCTCCCTTGAAGTGGCTAAGGCCCATCTTAACCTTGCCATGGACTCCTGGAATCCTGAATATGTTACATACTCTACAATCAAAAACGCGATTAAAAAACAAGTGCGCACGCGGTCACGGGAACTGGATCTGGAGTCCCTGTGGCGAAGAAAAGACCTGCATGAGACCCTGTGTTTCCCGCACATCCTGAACTCTCCCAAACAGCATCTCACGCAGGCAGTGGGAAATGCAGCCCTTCACAAGATTCTGGCCTACAGACTACACCCATTGCCCCTAAAAGAACTTTATCCATGTGGCAAGGCGAGCCCAGGTGCACAGGCATGCAGGCTCTGCAGCTATAAATGGGAGTCATTGGCACATCTTCTTTTCTGTTGTCCGCCTTGCGGTTGCCCCGCAGTCTTTATCTTAGGCCATTACTCAGACATTCTGGGTCAAGCTCTGCAAAGGATGGGATTTTTCATCTCTACACCCTGTCCAGAGTAATGCATATGGCTGCCTTTGGAAAGTTTATCTTTAAAGCACGGGCAATGCTGATGACTGCTACTGGCCAGACCACAGAGCCCTCAGCCGGCCCATGAACCTTTTTTTCCGGCTTCTTTGCATTTTTGGATTAACTATACAACTTGATTTTTTAAATGTCCTTGATTTTAAGTTTTTTTTGTAACGTGATGACTTTTGTATTGCTGGTTTTATGTAATGGTTTTTAGTAACCAACAATAAATATTCATTCCATCTATAACAACATTGGTGATATGATCAGGCCGGCAAGATAATCCAATGGAGACCTGAAGAACAGTAATCACATCAATTAAGGGGCTTAATAAGTGTTCAGGAGAGGGGTTACTCTGTCACTAACATGATGAATATCTCATCCGGATCAGTATCTAAATATCTAGGTACCGAATATCGACTTACCAAAATATCGACTCCAAAATATCGAGGGACAGAATATAGAATGCCTAGCTACAAGCAGGTAAGTACTAAAATATCGATTCCAAAATATAGAAAGTTAAAATATAGTTAACTAAAATATCAATTTTTTTAAATTTATTAAAAATACAATAAAAAAAATTAAATAATAAACACAATTAAATAAAACAAAGCCAAAATAATGTAAAAGAGCTTAAAATGTAAAAATAAAAAATGAACTGTAAACATTTTTTTAAAATATATATTTACTTAATAATATTATAAAAAAAGTGTAATCCTAATTATAAAATATGTAGAACATTATTAAACATATATTGACATAAATATATAAATAAACATATTATTTAAATATAAAAATAAAAAATACATAATAATTCAAATAATTAAAGTAATACTTTTTATGTTAATTATTAATGAGTAGTGAAAGAGTTGGATAGTGTAGGGGTAAAAATTACTATTCTCACTCCAGTGAGTGCAACAGTAGGGAAAGCGTTGGATAGCGTGGGGGTAAAAATTACTATTCCCACTCCAATGAGTGCAACAGTAGGGAAAGCGTTGGATAGTGTAGGGGTAAAAGTTACTATTTCCACTCCAGTGAGTGCAACAGTAGGGAAAGCGTTGGATAGCATAGGGTAACAATTGCTATTCCCACTCCAGAGAGTGCAACAGTAGGGAAAGCGCTGGATAGCGTAGGGGTAAGAATTACTATTCGCACTCCAGAGAGTGCAACAGTAGGGAAAGCGTTGGATAGCGGAAGGGTAAAAATGAATATTCCCATTACAGAGAGTGCAACAATGGGGAAAGTAATGATTTAATACTTAAATAAGAATAAATTAATTATCAATACCAATTTATAATTAATTAAAATGAATTACCAATTACAAAATATTTAATGATTAATTAATTAATTATAAATACCAATAAATGTTATTTATTAAAAAGTAATCACCTATTAATAATTATTTAACAACCAATTACTTTTTATTACCAAAAAGGTAACAAGATAAAATAAATGACCAATTAATAAAAAATAATTGCTAATTAATTAGCAATTAATTAAATATCAGTACATATAAATATAAATACATATTTACTTAATTACAATTAATTTACTTCCCACCCTATTCCCATACAACCCACAACCCACTAAAACAATTAAAATAATTATCAATTAATCAATAAATTAAAACTTAATTACCAATTAATACAAATAATTACCAATTCATAATTAAATAACAATACCAATGTAAACTTAATAAAAATTAATTACCAATTACAAAATATTTAATCATTAATAAATTATAAATACCAATAAATGTTGTTTATGAAATATTAATCACCTATTAATAATTAATTAACAAACAATTACCTTTCATTGCCAAAAATGTAATAAGATTAAATAAATTACTAATTAATAAAAAATAATTACCAATTATTAATTATTTAACAATTAATTAAATATCAATACTTACAAACAAAAATACATATTTACTTAATTACAATTAAATTACTTTCCACCCTATTCCCCTATAAACCCACAACCCACTACAGAACTAAATTACACAAAAATTAAATAACAAAACATTCATTATGTAAAAAAAACTTAAATATACATTACAAATATAATATATATTTTTAACACATACTAGCATACATAACACTAAAAAAAAATTATATTATGGAAAACGATATTTTCATTTTGATATTATGAGACTCGATATTTCTTACCTTAATTTCGATTTTTCTAACCAACTATATTTTTGTCATTTGATATTCTGTCCATTCTATATTTTTTATTCGAAATTCTGGGCAGTCGATATTTCTGAATCGATATTAAGGGTGTTCACCATCTCATCCACTGTATTACAAATGCATTAGGATATAATGCAGTACCCTAGTCCATCTAACAACAAAGATAAATGGTTTACTAGATATTCTACTGTCTGCCATCTGAACACAATCATCTACTTACACAACTCCCCAAGGTCCTGATGCGACAATAACTGAGGAATAGATTCACGGTAACCGGTCTAAACAGGACTCATGCTGAACATAACACTAATGATTATTGCTTTATAGGGATGCATAATGTGGTACTATGAGATATGCCTACTAGATCAGCTGAGCTTTCTATTGTCCTGTGTAGATTCAATAGGAAATTAACCGCTGTCCTTTGCAGTAAGGTCCATGAGACAAAACGGCAGCCAATTTTAACACGTAGAGAAATGTAGGTAGCAGTGCACTATCTATGGTATCATGGTCATCTTCATGAAGTGGATAGTGTAATAAATCTGTGAAGAGCCCAATATTGTAGCTGTTTGATTCTATGCTGTTATAGAATTACTTATCAGCGAGAAAACATGAACACCAATTACTAAAAAGAATTTCACTGAACATAGGACCAGATTGCAGTTGCAAAGGCAACTTTTGTGTAACATTGCTCTTTTTTCAGTATTCAGAAACCACAATGTAAATATTAACTTTACAACTGCAGAGACTTCAGTCAGCGCTGAGAACTCCACACATAAAAAGATAGGCCTGTCCTATCTTTTTTATGTGCGGATTTCTCCACCCCTACAGCGGAATCTCCAGAGTCAATAACTTACTATTAAATTGTAGTTTGTAAATACCAAAAAAAAACATAAACTAACACAAAAGTGTAAATGTACCTTTGTGAAACAGGCTTTAGTGGTTACAATGAATGAATACTGGATGTCAGAGCAAAATGTTGAAGTCTCAACTGCCTTTGATTTATGCATTCTAAAAAAACACATGGGATATTGAAAGAGAAAAACCCAAGAGTAATCTACTTTTAGTTTTATGTTGAGAATTCGTACAGTAAAAAACTGTAAGAAAAGTCTCCCTCTCAAATATTTATAGTTAGAAAGTTCTCAGGAGTGTTGCACAAACTTCTCAACTTTGCAAACTGCAAAAAGTTGTGTAACCTTTGCAGCATAACTTTTAATGATGTGTATTGGACCTACTCTGTTACCATTTATCTTCCTCTAATGGACCTTTCTTATCCCCACTGAGGTGCTATTGAGAATAAGCATTTAATCAATCAATGTTATTTAACAGTGCAACCCATTTGGCTACACAATAAGGACCAGGAATCAGTAAATATATTTTATTACAAGTTTAACAATCAAGTTCAGGTACAGGATTCGAGCATCATGCTATAGAGACACAGAAGGACAACAGGTAAGCCTAACCTCTAGAAGAATTTGAGGCAGACCAATATCAGAAAAACAAGGCGTTCAGTACCAGCAATACATAGGAGTACAAGAATTTGGTGTTCAGAGAAGAAACTTAGTTTTTCTCGTCTATGTAATAGTACATCTAAATCTCCTAAATCAGAGTCCAAGCTAAGTGGGTAGTTCTTAAAATCCTAAAGAATCTCCTAAATCATAGAAATTCCATAAATGTTAGCCTAAGCCACACTCAGCAAAGAATTAAAAGAAATCATAGAGATCTAAACCTCTTGGAGTCAATAGAAAAATGCATGAAAGAGTCAGAACAAGTTCTGAAAGCATTCTGGGATCATTCTGAAAAAGAGATCTGACCTCAGCCGGTGTAGTGTGAAAACTAAATTTTAACACACAAGAGTCTCCTGGGCAAACCCCTCTGTACGATTCCTCAGTGGTCCATTGTCACACTGGACATGGGAACAACATTGTCTTCTAACACACACACTGGCCATGATGCAACATTGCTGAATAGACCTTTCGGTTAATGCTCTTTCTCTCTATGTTCTTTCGTCAAGGCCTTCTTCTCAGGCTCCTACTATCACTAGTACAGTAATGTATCTATTCTCAAACTAACAATGCATGTGAATACCTGAAAGAAATGTAGTGTAAGCAGAAAATGGAAAAACAAAATTTTATAGAGCACAGCAAGCAAGCCTGCTGAAGACAACTTAAAATCTAAACTCAATGTCCACATTTTATATGTGTGTGCACATTTAAACGCCAACAAATATAAGTTCATAGTACATTAGATTCACTTTACATTTGGCAAACAGTAGAAAATGTATATGTATGTCTGGACACTACATTTTAATTAAATACATGAACACAGAAACACATTACATTTCCTTGTATTTAGGAAGGCCTTAAAAACATGGCTCTTCTCTGCTTAATTTCTGATTGTAGTCTCTCTTTCTTTAGTCCGCAATAGGACTTCACACACTGCCTGGACACCTTTGGGGAACAGTTGTGCTCTACAAATTTCAATAACATTAATAGTAACATTATCCATTAGTGCAAACTACCTAAATTAATTAGGCAAGGCAAGTTGCCCAGCAGAGGTCAGTGGCGAGCAGAGGCCAGAGGACACCAGCCCGCCGCGTCGAGAGGAGCCCCAGCGCCCCCTCCTCTCGAGAGAGGCCAAAAGGACCAGGTGGATCAAGATGACCGAGAGGACAGAGGGCAAAGGCACCGAGGCACCAGGGAGGCACCAGGGAGCCACGACAAGGAGGTAGGAGGCGGGAGACCGGAGGACGGTCTCCCGAGAATGGGCCACGCTTACCTACTACTCCTTGCTTGCCTGCCTGCTGTCTGCCTTGTCGCCTGCTGTCTGCTGCCCGCCGCCTGTCGCCTGTCTGACGTTGGTCCGGGCACGGACACGGGCGTAGACCGGAGGAGCGGGTGCGGACACGGGTGCGGGTGCGGGATCGGTCCACCGCCCCCCCCCAGTCCGTCGGTTCGGTTCCGCAGTTGGGGGGGGCACAGCGGTTTGGTCAGGCCGGCAACGCCCTGTCCAGTGGTCTGATTTGGCCAGTAGAGCCTAGACTTACGGGGGAGACGCCAGAGGCAGTGTACTGCTGGGAACCTGTATCCCAATGCCGGTCAACTGATAAACTAAACCACTGCCACTAAACTAACTAACCACTAATTGAACCCGATCAACTGAGTACCAACATTAAACAATAAACCGCACTTACAGGAATAATAATAACAACATCAACTCCCATTGCCACCCAACCGACTGCCGGCAAACTAACGTTGAAACAGAGGGTGGGTGGCCAGTGGGCTAGTGGCTGCAGGAAGTGTGAGTGCTGGAAGCTAAGGGATAGCGCTGTGATGACAACACTCCTGTATACGCCCCCAAACGTCGTTCTGTCAGCAGGCCAGTGGCAGCAGGTAGTGTGAGCGCTAGAAGCAAAGGGAAAGCGCTGAGATAACAACACTCCTGTACATGCCCCAAACGTTGTTTCTGTCATTACAAACCACCGCCTCATAAACGGCACAAACGACAGTAGCGACAAGTTCCAAAAGCCGCAAAAATAGAAGGGATAAAGCAAACAGCAGCAAGGAGGAGGTTCGCACTTTACCTGAACCGCACCCCGTTCGGTACAAGGAAAGTAGGACAGGCAGGGACCCTCCAAGGGTTCTAGTGCCGACTAAGGTGCAGGCTGCCATAGAAATTTGTAAGTATCCCAGTCAGCACCCGAACTAGCGAACACCCGAACTAGCGGCAAGAAAACACGAAAAACAACAACTAATCCACAAAACAATAAAGCAAACTATCCGGGACCAACTGAGGGGAAAGATGAGATCCGGGAGGCCGAGAGTAAACCCACCAAGAAACATCAGGAAGAAGGCCAAGATCATATCGCCTGCCCACACCAAGCAAGCCGACCAACCCCCCAGTCTAATATCCCCCACCTATTCAATTTTAGGAACAGTGAAACCCTCCGGGAAGTTCACATTCATGAAGGACCCGATGTCAGTAATCTACTCAACGCCGACAACCCCAAACGGTCTACAGAAGCCAATGACTCCGAACATCTGTAGCACAAAGATGGAGATAAAGGATGTGTCGGCAGTCCAACCAGTCCAACCAGTCATACCCATAATGCCAAACGGAATCGAGCCGAATCATAACTGTTCGGAACAAGTTCATGACCCAACGAAGCGCACAATGCAATGTCAAGCCCAAGTCCATAGGGTCAACAACACGCACGAACCAGCAGCAGGAGCCGACGCAGAGGGAAAAACAACAACAATGTGAGACTCAAACACAGTTCAGGACATCCCGTTTGAAGGTCGCATAAGCAATGTAACATCAAACAACAGTGAACTGAATTTTGTCGTGCCTAGTAATCAGCGATCAGTCAGTAAAAGGGACAGCCCCCTCAATAACAAACTGAATGACCCAACTGACAAGGTTCACCCAAAAAATCATTCTACTCCTAGACCGGTCCTATGTTCAAACAAAAACCTAAAACCGAGGACAGCGGAAATAAAAGACCCATATCTGGCATGGAAACCCGAAATATCAATAACAACCAGCAATTATAAGCCCATAAGGCATAGGGATTGCACGTCCATTAATACAACTGGAAGTGACACGGAGCAACCCAACACAAGCGACAAATTATTGCTTGCCGTGCTGGAGGACCCAGTAATAACAATTCACGACTCACAGTCAGAAATCTTACCCATTTCACCAATCACAGGTTCACTGAGCAATACCCAGGCAAAGACCCTCAGTGGAACAAAACCGGCACAAGGAAACGAATCACTTACATACGCAAGTAATTGTGGCAAGGACAACTCGAAGAAAGTGTCCATGCTAGAAATGTCAAGTTACTTGACACCAGATATACCACCCATCGAAAGAAATACTAACACTAAACAAAAACCTACCAGAGAACAGAAACACACAATACTGTCAAGTGGTCAGACGGACCCGGAACCGGCTATTATTCACAACAAAGGTCATAGCACATAACCAGAAGTTGAACCGGACGTAAAAAGCAATTTAGAATCCATATTCACGCTACACAAGGCACTGGGACGCATATTGGAAACATCGATAAAAACCCTAAATATGCAGTCGGATAAACTTGACGTACAAATATACTTAATGGGCTCAATAGCCGAACACATAGCTGGCATAAACAAAAAACTTGACGAAATGGCTGGCTCATTCAACATCCTAACAGAACATGTCTGCTCAAGCAGGCCAACTCACTCCTGCACCTGTCATCCAATACTGGAAAAACTTCAGGATCTGCCATTTATATTGAAGAACATCCTGCAGGAATGTAAGCAGACTAAACTAACTGCTACCAGTATTCAATTGAGTGACGACTTGATTTACTTTGATCACAAAGTGATTTAAACAAGTAATGCAAACAAGCCTAAGAACACAGAGGCAGCCAATACAGTTGTCCTCCACCAACAGCTGGCAGAAAGAAATGATAAACATAACAATCCGAGCATTACCATAGTCAACAGACCAGAAAAGTTAAACCTAAAACTTGACAACGCCTCGATCAACCATCAGGGTAGTACTAAACCTTCTATTATCGACCAACCCCCTGAAGCTGACAGTGGAACAAGACTCACTAAACGTCAGAAAAAAGGGCTAGAGAAAATAGAAACCAACGTCCTAGGTGCGAACCTGAATACAAGCAGACGACATCAAACTTCCCCATTTTGAACAAGCCAAAGCAAAAAACAAGAGTGTCACAACTAACGACTTACCTCAGACGACGATACCAAAAGACAAAAAAACCAAGGGTCAGAGGATGCCCGTAACTACTGAGGCACATGCCGCGAGAATAGAACCCTCCAACAAGCTACTACAGAAAAATTCACCAAACAAAACACCGCACCCAGCAGAAGCGACCCCCACAAAAGCCTTGGGTACAGGGAACTCTCCGGGCACAGAGCTCTGTGACCTAACGGGATCAAACGTCACCACTGATCAAGAAGACACTATTGACGGTCAGTCAAACAAGCCACTAGCATTTAATCGACTTGCATCGGGAAAACTCGAACCACCCCCTAAACAGATCCCAAGTTCGCAGAACAGGAACAATCAGCTCATACCAATTGAGAAAGAACCAACCAATGACAAGTCTGGAAAAGACAGGCCCAACAGTCAGGTTGCTGAAAAGACAGCTATCAATGACATAGCATCTCCAATTCTAATCACTATTTCCAGTGTGGCCACAGAACCTGACAGACAACTGGCAACAAATGTGACCAGGGAAAATCTTGACTTCATCAAAGTAACTTTCCCAACTGACAGAAAAGGTGTTAACTCTGAAACTAGTAGGAAAGCAGGGGGAAGACGCCGCTCGGAGAACTTGGCCGACGCAAATGAGTGCTTAGCAGCAATGTGGCACGTAACAAGTACAGTACACGAAGAGAAGCCATTATGCATCCCACACAAGCAATCCCTGAACGGTGTTCATTTCCCTTTTGGAAACTGTCACACTGTTAACGTGAAAGACTCTGGGAGCCATAACCAAACGAACCAAAGCCAAATTGTCAAGATTTGTGATAATCCACTAACGGCTAAGGAGGAAGCTCCCAACACAGGGAAGCTTCTTTTCATCCCTGAATACGAACAGCAAGGCTTGCAACACCACTTAAACTGTGGGAACATACTTCGTTTAACATCAGCTATCCCCAGTCTTGGTCACCGTACTTCAGCAGACCTCCTGTCGGTTTAGTTTATAACAACAAACGACGAGTCAAAAAAAGAGTGTACAGTCACGATATGGAGGGAGGTAGGAATAGTGACCCATATTCTCTCTGAAACGGCTAAATTTAAGGAATGGGGAATTCTTTTGAAGGAAACGGTCAAGGCAGCGTATCCGTCCCCGCTCCTAAGAAGGCAGACCAAGAGTGCAAACCTAGCACCGAGGAATCGACCAACGAGCTCAGTCCTTCATGGAGCAAGGGGAGCCGAAGCAGCAGGCCATGAGCACCTACAGCCCCAATTGTCGTTCCCAAATTGAACGCCCGGTAAGTCAACTAACACCGTAAGCCACGCCATAAAAATTCTCTCCTGGAACATTGCGGGTGCCAAAGACATTGTGAACAAAAACGGCACTCTGGACCCTTATGCAATAATAGTCTTACAGGAAACGTGGCTAACCGACCCAATTGACATACCCGGACATTTGTTTTATCACGTAAGTGCGACTCGCCTACAGCGTTTTGGGCGAGCCCGTGGGGGCCTTTCCGTCTACATATCAACATCTTTAAAGATCAGAACAACACAATTGCCTGACTCGACTGCGGACATGCAAATCTTAAAACTAGAAAGTACAACAATGGCCACAACCAGAACCTTAATCTTAATAAACATATACGTAAACCCCAAAAAATCCCTCAAAAAAATACTATTCCAACGTATCACCTCTGTGGTTTCAAACATGCGCTTGGAACACTCTGACTGGGAGATAATTCTCACGGGCGACTTCAATTCAAACCTTCTACAAGTACCGGAGGACGAAGTTAACATCAACGCTGCAAATGAAATCTGGAATGTCTTGCCGCAGGTGGTCCCTCAGGCAAGGAAGAACGATGAGGAGGGCAAACAACTCATGTGGGACCTTGAAAACCTCGGTCTAAGAGCATTAAACGGAAGAACTAATCAGGACAACCCTCCCTCCATGACCTACACAGGCAACAACTCCTGTTCCGTACTGGACTACACATTTGTCACACTACCCCTGCTTTGTCAAATACCACGACTTCCACATCATTTGTTCTCTGGACAGCGACCACTCTAAACAACACTTTGAGATCACGATGGATATACCTAAACTCGCACCAGCTCCCATGTTACCAGGCAACGTCACGACCATCAACCTGAAGCGATTCAAGTGGACAAGTGAATCCCTCCCACGGATAGCTAACGACGCCAAAAATGTACTAGAAGTGCTCCTGTCAGAGAACTCCCTGAGCCAGACACCTGGAATAACTACTTGAAGCAACTTCCGGGACCAATTCAATCAACAAAACAAGAACCTCTTTCAAATTTAACATCGTATTCAACAGATCAGTACTACTATTAAAGAGGCACTTGAAAAAATTAACACATCAAGCACGTGGTCATACCCAAAATGCCAGTGTCTGGGCAGCAGTACGTAAGGTCAGGACTCAATATAAGAAACTAATATGGACCGAAAAACAAAATCTCCAAAATGAGTTCTGGTCTAAATTACTGTACAATATAAAGAGAGCGGACTCGCGGGCCTTCTGGCTGCAAGTTAACTCCGTAAATCGGACAGCCCAACTAATAAGCATGGCCTGTATAACTGAGTCGTAATGGTCTCAACACTTAACGGACACATTTTCAATCAATAATTTGAGCACAGTCACAACCTTGGTATTCAAAGCAACAGACATCCCAGAGCGGGAAGACATTGCCCCAGCTCACCAAGGGAACAGCGCAAAGGTTCATGGAACAATGGCATCATGCCCCAGGCAAGACGGCGAACAAAGCATCTCAAAAATAATTGGAAAAAGTAGGCAAGACAGCGCCCCAGGTTCAAACAGCGTTCCGCAAGCCATCTACAAGGAGGACCCACAGTACTGGGCTAGTAAATTTAACTTACTGTTTTGAACAGTAACCAATGCAGGTGGCATCCCCGAAAGCTGGAGGGGTGCGATCATAACTCCAATCTATAAAGGCGGAGACCTCAAGGATCCAAACAACTACCGCCTGATCGCCCTCCTTGACGCCGAATCAAAATACTATGCGTCATTGATATTAGCAGACCTGGATGAATGGTCTGAAACGAACTGTAAAATACCACTGAACCAGACCGGATTTTGCCGCGGTATGGGAACAATGACGAATGCCATGGCCATATGCCTGATCGCTGAGAAAAGTCTACAGAATTCCCAGGAGCTTCACACCTGTTTTGTGGACTTCAAGGCGGCATTCGACCGCGTCAACAGGCAAATGCTGTGGGCAAATCTAAAACACCAGGGTCTACCGGACTCAATCCTCTTGCCCATTATCAACCTCTACACCGAAACCTGGATGCAGGTAAAAATCGATAATGGCGTCACCTGATCAGGAAGACACCGCCGATGGACTAAAGCAAGGATGCATCCTGGCTCCACATCTATTTAATTTATTTATGAGCGACCTGGCAGAAAGCCTAGACAAGGTTAACACGCATCCGCCCAGGTTAGGTACCCTTCGTCTAACGCACTTATCGTACGCGGACGATGTGGTACTGTTGAGCAAGACAAGGATCGGCTTTCAACGTCTGCTAACCTGTTAACAATAAATATCAGGAAAACAAAGATAATGCTCATAACACGCAAAACACTGCCAACCTTCCGAATAAATAATGATCAACTGGAAGCCATAAACAGCTACAAATATTTGGGGGGACACCAAGATAAGCGCCTAAATTTCCTAGTGCATTTCAAAGTCATAGAAAGAAAGGGGGCCACCCTATTGAACGCCTTCGCCAGTTTGGCAGTCGAGCTGCTAACCGCAATGAAAACAAAACTATTTCCTACAATAGCATATGGGAGTGTTTACACCAAGGGAAAAGCGCCACCCTCCTGGACAAAATACAAACTAAAATCTACAAACGGGTATTCTTGTTATCGAACAATTCTTCTCCAGCGCAAGTTAGACTTGAATTCAGACTTCAATGTCAAGTTTTACTGAAAAATAATATTAACGGTGCACTCTGGGATGCGATCCAGACAAGCCCGAACTCTGAGTACTCAAAGTACCTAAAGCTCTCACTAGAGGTAACTGAGCTGGGAACATTTAGGGAAACAAAACTGCCAGTTCCCTTGTTTAACCAGGTGGTTAAAAGGATTGCTAAGAAACACTCGTTCCTCAATGACAAAATAATTTTTAGTACCCGAACCCACGCCTGGATGACTATTAAATCGTATACAAGGCCTGTCCCAGCACCCTACTTAGACTCTGCATTTTCGTTGACACTCAAACGTAAATTCCTCCATTTAAGGCTGGGCATTCTGCCCACAAGACTAGACCAACCTAAATGGAGACCACAACAAACAATGGAATGTGAACGTTTTTGGTGCAGGTAAACAAGACATCATACACATAGTTTGCACCTGTCAAGCTATGTATCAAGGTCGGCGGTACTGGATTAAGGAGCAAGGAGTCCGCACCAGCCGATCCGCGATAGTCCAGATTCTATGTTCAGCGGATCCCCAACTGATCTGCAGATCAGTAAAATTCCTGGACAGTTTCCTGAAAAAACGAGGCCCGCTGCCATAGGCCCGATCCTCATTGCGACTTAAGAACATTGTTTGAAAGACAAATTTGCGCTTACTGAAACTGGTGATAGACTCTTTGCTACATAGTCTTCACACTTTTCCTTGTATATTTCTTCCCCTTTCCCTTTTCCTATTTGTTATTTCTCATTACAGCCCTAAAAGTTTGTTTTAAATGCTACAGAATGCTACATATTGTAATGGTTTTAATTAACCGAACAATAAAGAATTTACTTACTTACTTACTTACTTAATATAAATATTTTATAACATGAGGATGTTTTTTGTTTCTACTCAAACAGTAAATGTCAGTCAATGTATTATGGCACACATCAGGTCAGTTGGATTACTTTTATAGTGAGTACATGTTCATTAAGTAAGGATGGTTTATTATTTATTCATTCAGTACAGTTAAAGCATGCATTATGAAAAAGTACACTAATCCTGAAGTAAATGCACTTTAGAAATAATGTGAAGTACAACACTCAATTTCATTAGACCCCACAAGAACATGTCTTAAGTGCACGTTCATGTCATGTATCTATTATGAAATCACAACATATTTGGGACGTATAAAAGATTTGCGCTGCACCAATCCCCCCTCAGAAATGAATCAAACCATCTTATCAATGTCTTATTACATAGACAAATCACAATCTGGTTACTTTTCCCATCCTCCATTAATTATATGTCATTGTTGGAAATGGCCCTTTTTGCAGGGTTATCCCCAAACTTTTTGCTTCTTCCTTCTTTATTTTTCCTGACCTGTGGTTGTTGGCAATAGGACTCTGGGCCCTTTACCACCGCTGATCAGTCCTAAAGTGCATATGCTCTCTGTGTAAATTGTTATTGTGATTGGTTATCCCTATAGAAGGCCCAAGGTACCCCCTGGGCAGGGTGCAGTCTATATGAAAGGTAGAGCATGTACTAGTGTGTGTGACATGCTCTGGTAGTGAACTACAGCCATTTTTGTTTTTCACTATTGTTTGCCTGCATATCTTGCCATAGGAGCAAGATGGAAAATTAAAGTCTGGAATCCCTGGACTGTTCTCTTGTCTGACCTTTCTGTGTGCCTTGGTCTGTTTCTGAATTGACTGTCTGGTTTGTGAGTGACAGGGGCTAGGGAGTATCCAGGAGGCTGGATGAGTCAGCCCTATGCTGAATGACTGCATCTGCATCTTGAGTGGTGGGAGGGGATAGCACCTATGCCTGAATAGGTCTGTGCCTGCCTTCCACAATGCTGGCTCCATCTCCTGCTGGGCAGCTGACAACCCTGCCCCTCTCTCGAAAGGGAAGGAGAAGACGGAAAAACAAAGTGCGCAGGAAATGACCTAAACTGGTTCTGACCAAGGCCTCTCTGCCTCTAGATAAAAAAGGAAAGACTGTTATAAAAAGGGCTGTCCAGACTACAGAAAATGAGATCATCCTGTAATCAAGAAGGAAACTCTGCCAAGGAGAAAGCTGGAAGATTGAAGAGGAAGGACTGTCCTGCTGTGTGCTTGTGGACTGACCTGCAGTTGCTTTGCTGCCAAGAAGAGGGGAAGGACTTTGCTGTGTACTGAGTACCCTTGCTTGAAGAGATCTCCAAGGGCCTAAGGAGAGCTGGCCTCCTTTTAAGAAATCCCAGGAACAAAAGGACTTCACCCCAGCTTCCCCCTGAACTCTACTGAGAGAGCTCTGCCCTTCCTAGAGTGTTTGATCCAATTGTGGGGCCTCTGGAAGTTGTGCCTGCTGTTTGGGAAGCTAGACAAGGAAAAAAGAAGACAATCTACAATTTTCCCGCATCGCTCGCTTGTGGAGCGCATCCCTGACAGTGTGAGGAAATTCCCGCCGCCGCGAGGATCGAGATCGTCGCAGCAGCTGTCATCGCTGGGTGAGATCGTTTCAACCGCTTGCTTGCGCACCGCATTACGTTGCTACAAACATCGTCGCAGAGCCATCGCATCGAGGGGCAATGAGAGCAGAAGATCGGCACTGCGCATCTCCACCGCACCTGAGATCGTCGCCTTCCCGAAGATTGTCGCATCGTATCTGTGCGAGACACTTACTACCGAACCAGCGCACCGGAATACATACAAGGTATCGCATCCCTCCCCATACAGACCGGATTTGTTGCAATATGCCTGCTGCGTCTAGGGAAACTGTCGCATCGCCTTCCCAGGGTCTCAGGAGTGACTCATCGCTTGTTTTTCAACGCTGCAGCTGCCCTTTGGAACTTTTATCTCATCTACAGGTGCTTTGGGATAAACGTGACGCTACTGTGGATTATTTTGCCACAAACCCTAGAACTCTTTCGAAAATCATATTCTTGAACTGTGTATGTTGGATTTTTGCCGTTTTGGTCTTACGTAGTTTAGATAAAGATATTCTATTTTTCTAAACTTCTGTGGAGTCCATTTGTGGTGTTTTCACTGTGTTATTGTCAGTGTTGGTACACATACTTTACACATTGCCTTTGATAAGCCTGTCTGCTCATGCCAACCTACCAAGGGGGTGAGCAGGGCTTATCTAAAGGGGAAACAACCTTTAAAACGTAAATTTTACATCGCACTACCATTACAACACAGTCATTATATCCCAACATCCTTTACATCGCATGCCATTACAACGCAACCATTACATCGCATGTCACTACAATGCATACCATTAAACGCATGTCATTACAACGCCGTCATTACAACGCATAATGTGGTTCCGTAGTTTGAGGGTCCGTGGTTCGGTGGTTCCGAACCCGTTCAATGAAGGTCGTCGGATATAGACGATTTTGGTGTCAGCAACCGCAAATGACGAGTGCGGTATGTACGAGTGTTTTCGTCCTAACTGATCAATAAGAACACCCAGTATTCAGGGATTTCGTTTGAACCCTCGGGTTCCATTTTGTGTAGGGCAGCCATTTTGTGCGGTTGCCCTCACATAGGCCGATGACTATGGCCGAGCGAGTCCTTGGGACACGTACACCTTAGCTGACTCCTGAATGACCTGGCCGAACTGACTTCCTTGCCCGAGGCGGACCTCGCTGAGCCAGTTCCTTGTTAAGCAGCTGGTCAGATAAATATCAAAGAGCAGGACATGCCAAAGTTTATAGTACACTGCACCCAACTTTCTATCTAGCTTCTCATCTGTTTCTGCTCCTTCCTTTACGACATAATCACTAATTTGGGTTGAGGTTTTATGATGGGTTTGAGTTGCCCTTGACGTCATACTTGCAGACCGAGGTGGAGTGTGCAAACTGATTCATTCGAGCTGCTGTGTTTTCATTCCAGACAACGCTCCTTCAGTCTTCCAGGCCATTTCTAACCTACATAAGATCTCCGATTCTGTACATATAGACAAAGGAGATTGGTCATTGATGGGATGGTTTTGGGGATTGATATCCACTTGGGGATGGAAGATTCTGATGGCCATTGGGATGATCTTAGCTATCCTTTTCCTGTTCTGTCTCTGTGTACAGTGTGCTCCTGCTATTAGTGGCCTCTGTGCTACTTCGTGTGCGAGGAGACCTGTCCAGAGAGAGGTGCTAAGTACTAGGATGATGCTACAGCAACATATCGATGATCTGATCAATATAGACCTAGATTCAGACTAAAATGGGTTTGGGTTTATTGCCTATGTAAGGGCAAAAAGAGGGTCTGTGGTTCCATAGTTTGAGGGTCCGTGGTTCGGTGGTTCCGAACCCGTTCAATGAAGGTCGTCGGATATAGACGATTTTGGTGTCAGCGGACCGCAAATGACGAGTGCTGTATGTACAAGTGTTTTCGTCTTAACTGATCAATGAGAACACTAGGTATTCAGGGATTTTGTTTGAACCCTCGGGTTCCATTTTGTGTACGGCCTGAACAAACAGGATATTGGAATGTGCTTGGTCATTTCTGGTGGGCTGGACAACGGAAAGTGGGATTGGCGTCATGCGCTATTTTTGAAATGTCATGTCCCTATTGGTCAGTTTGTACGTAATTGATGCTAGCCTGGAATGTTATTTTTGGCATAAAAGACCATGCTTCGCTCATTGAAATTGTGCAGTCTCTAGCGAACCACCCGTGTTGTGCTTCGTAGACCTCATTCCTGGTTGCAGCCAATAAACTTTGGTCTTTGATGTCATCAAAAGGTGTCCCATGTCTCTGTTTGCCGAGGCAGGGGAACTCAAAGACATCGGGCGTTTTCCCTGGTGCCGCTGGGTTCTACAACCCGGGTCTTCAGTTGGCGCCCTATGTGGGGTGACTTCAGCGGTTCCGGTCGAAGCCTAAAGATTGTGAGGAGCTTCGTGTGGAAATTCTGGAGGAAGGCCTGCCACTTCATCGACCCCAGTATGTCGTCGTGGTCCGAAAGTCTTTGCTGCGAGGTTTCCTACTTTCCGACGTCTATGAAGGACTGCTGCCCTGACTGTCGCCCTGTCTTGGAGCCATGGACGATTTGTAGAGCGAGACAATAGACGGGTCTTCTGGTCTTCTGGTGACGCCATCGACATTTCAGTTAAGTATGAGTGGAGCGTCTCCCAGTCCTTAGTTTTGTTTTGGTATCTCTTCGGGATCACTTTGATTTGGTACCTGCAGGCCCCAAAGCCGAGGGACTTGTGTATTCACGAGACTATCGTATTGAGATTTCCCTTGAAGTTTGAAGCTAGACTAGTGAGTGAAGATGCCTGGTCTTAGTAGACTTGGAAAGATATTTGGTTTTGGTTGTTCTAGGGATTCCCGGTTGGAGGATTCGTGTCCGGTTCCTCCGATTGGAACTCCGACCTATCTATGAGCTCTATGTAAAACATGGTGTGGGCCCCATCGGATATAATGACATCTGGGTAAAATATACGAGAAATGACGGTGTCCTACAGTGGCCCCGTTATGGTAGATAAGTGGTACCCAGCTTTGCCACCTAAAGAGCAGGAAGAGAAGAAAGATCTTGTGAAAGATCCTTTAATGTCGCATCTATTGAGTTCTCCACCCCCTTATGCACAGGATGCTACGGCACCTCCGCCACCAGTTGTAGTTGCGCAACCTCCGGTTGCTTTGCCACCTGTGATTCCTCAACAGACATTTCCTCTTCCGTTGGCTACTATTCCTTTGGTGCAGCCTTCTCCAGGGCCACCGACTTTGCCTCCTCCTTCGTCTGCTACTCCTACGTCTATCTATATTACTCCTTCTGTTCCGACTTTGGATTCTTCTCATATTGTTCGGTCTTCTCTTATTCTTTCACCTTTTCCTTCTGCTAGACAAAGAATGACCGCTGCGGTTTCTAGTATCTTTTCTCCTCTGTTGGGATCATTGGGTATGTCTCCTGTTGTTGAGCGTAGACAATCGCGTAGTCAGTTGCCTGATGCTAACGAACGGACAGTGTTGGATCACATGGCACGTAAATGGGTTACGTATTCTACGCAGTATGACCTTGAGGGTATTATGGATGTTTTCCATCAATGGGAAGCACCAAAGCAACGATACGTCTTTGAGATGATGTGTGTGTTCCTTCATGAACAGTGGATTGAAGAAGCGGGACAAGCTCCTTCTGAATTGTACCGAATACGTTCCGAGTTTGCGAAAGGGACCATTGTGGGTCCTCTTCAGATTCAGAAAGCTGTTGCGACGTTGTTATCATTCCGAAGTGACACTCCTTCTGAGCGACTGTTTGAGCCTGATTCGTCACTAGGGAGAAAAGCGCGTCAGTATCCGATGAGTGAGGTTCCTCCAGTTTGGAGACCTGGCGATGCTGCTGCTAATCCAGCCATTCCACCATACTTTCAGCGTGTTTGGGTATATGTTCCTTGGAAGCGTGTTGAAGTTTTAGCTATTAAGAAGTCTTTGCCTGATCCACATAAAAATCCAGCAGGGTACAATAAGGAGCTAACTCAGACTGTGGGTCCGTGTATCATGAATTTGGCAGATATAGACATGTTTTTTGGGAATGTTGTTCCACAGCCTATTTGGAGTAAGATTCGTAATACGGATCATGCGGAGGAATTAGGTGAGACATGGGTTAATCTTAGAGATGCCGATAATAGACAAGTAGGTGGCGCTAAGCCTGAGGATGTGATCGCTGAACTCCCTGGTAAGATTATTACTTATATGAAGACTTTGATGCCTGAAGTACGTGTCAATTGGGACAGGTTGTCTGCGTGTAAGCAGAAGAAAGATGAAACTGTGTCCAACTTTTTCACGCAGTTTGAAGAGACCTTTGTAGACCACAGTGGTCAGGACATGAGTACCGAAGGTGGTCAGAGATTGTTTGTTGACAAATTTGTTCATAATTTGCTTCCCGAATTGTGCAATAAGTTGAAGGAATCTGACAGTGCTTAGTCTGTTTCCACGTCAGCGCAGATTTTAGCTACTGCCCAGTACTATGAAAATAGGAACAAGGATGAGATAGAGAAAGCGGATTGGAAGACTAAGGAATTGAAGACTAAAGTTCTTCTACAACAAGCTTATCCGCCCCGTAATAATCAGCGTGATTATCAGCAGAAGCAGCAATATCCGAGAAACTCGCAAAGGTTCGAGTCTTCTCAACCACGTTTTCCGTATGGGCCTAACCAGTGTGCGTATTGCAAAGAAGAGGGCCATTTTAAGAGTAGTTGTCCGGTTCTGTTACAGCGTACGAATGGTGCTTCTGGTGTGAGAGGTCGAGGTGCTCAACAAGCGCCTAGAGGTAGAGGTCGTGGTCAGAATGCGTGTTCTTTGCCTCCACAGAATTCTATGAATAGCTTTGATCAGCAGAATAGTGCGTCTGGTAGGATGCCACAGTACTATGCGGACGATTTCTATGTCGAAGGTGAGGAAGTGAATGGTAATTATTGCTAGGACAGCCATAGACAAAGAGAGGGAGTTGTTTCAGTTCCAGTAGATCAGAGTGGACCTTATGTTGAAGTGATTGCATCAGGTGTGTCAGAGCCTTTTCTGTTGGATACTGGTGATGCGAAAAGTTCTATTAAGCACTCTAAACTCCCTGGCGCACCTTTGTCTGGCATAAAGAATCTTTCAGTAGGTTTTTCTGGCACCCCGGTTACAAATCCAATTTTTACTCCGTTGCCTCTTTCTGTTGGACCTCGTAAATTTGAAGCACCCCTCATTCTGACGACCGGTTGTGGTGGGAACTTGTTGGGATTGGATTTGTTAAAGAGATTGTATGCAACTCTATATTGTTTTCCTTCGGGAGTACATCTTACATTGGGCGAGAGAGTGATCTCTCCGATGTATTTATCTAAAGTTGGACTTCCGCCTGAATTGTCTTCCCTCCCTGATTCGCTTTGGGATACTGGTCCGAACGATGTAGGCCTTTTGGAGATTCCGCCATATGTTGTGACGTTGAAGGCGAATGCAGGTTACCGTGCATTCCACAGTACCTTATCTCGAGTGATGGTGAGAGAGCACTTTTAGCGATCATCTATGATCTGATTGAGAAGGGTGTGATTGAGGAAACGAGAGGTAATGTGTGCAATAGTCCTGTTTTGCCTGTTCTGAAGAGAACTGATTCTTCACAGCCTCCTGTATATAGGTTTGTGATCGATCTTCGCGAGGTGAATAAGATCGTTGGTCCGCAATTTCCTGTTGTACCTGATATCACCGCTTTGTTGACTTTGATCCCGGCTACAGCCACGTGGTTCTCGGTGATTGACTTGAAGAACGCTTTCTTCAGCATCCCGATTGCCGTGGAGAGTAGAGATATCTTTGGATTCTCTTTAGGAGGACGAAGTTTCTGCTTCAAGCGCGCTCCTCAAGGCTATTGCGAGAGTCCATCGATCTATAGCTATGCTTTGAAAACGCAACTTGATTTGTTAGTTTTACCTGATGGTGCTGCTCTTATTCAATACTTTGACGACTTGTTAGTTGCTGCTGACAATGAGGAGATTTGTAGAGAGGTTACTTTGTCGTTATTACGCCATTTGTCTGATTTCCATCACAAAGTTTCTCTCACTAAGTTGCAATATTGTCGACAAGAAGTTACCTACTTAGGTCACCTCTTATCGAAGGAGGGAAGGAAACTGACCCCAGAAAGAATTTAAGCTATTGCGAAAATGAGTGTCCCTATGACACAGAGAGAAGTACGTGCGTTTTTGGGTATTACGTCGTACTGTAGACAGTGGATCCCTAATTTCTCGTTGTTAGCGAAACCATTGATAGCTCTTACTGTTAAGGATACTCCAAATCCTAGTCCTTGGACTGACGAATGTCAGAAGAGCTTTTCTGAATTACGCAATGCGTTGTGTTTGGCTCCTGTGTTGGGTACTTCCGACTACAGTACGCCTTTCACATTGCATGTCCACAAGAGAGAGGGATGTGCATTGGCAGTGTTGACTCAAAAGTTTGGCGATAAGCAACGTCCATGTGCTTATCTTTCGTCGACCTTAGATCCGGTAGCTAGACCATTGCCGAGTTGTTTGAGAGCTACAGCAGCAGCGGCTGTTTCTATTCGACAGTCCGCTGGATTGGTTATGGACAATACACTGATTGTGATGGTTCCACAGGCAGTGGATACCTTGTTGAATCGTACCAAGACACAGCATTTAACTAGTGCTTGGTTGTCGGGTTACGAATTGACCTTGTTAGCGAGTCATGTGCATATAAAGAGATGCAACACGTTGAATCCAGATACGTTGTTGCCAATGTTAGCTGAGACAGATAATAACACAGAACAGCATGATTGTTTCCTTAGAACTGAGGAAGAAACGAAAGGGAGGATAGATCTTCGGGATACTCCTCTTCTAGAGTGTGATGGTACTTTGTGGGTTGATGGTTCGTGCTTCAAGCTTCCGAATGGTGATACGACTGCGGCATATGCTGTTACGACTTTGCATACGATTGTTGAAGCTGCACGTATCCCACATAATTCAGCCCAAGCAGCAGAGTTGATTGCATTAACGAGAGCATGTGTGTTGGCGAAAGGTAAACGAGTGAATGTGTACACTGACAACCAGTATATGTTTGGTGTTGCTCATAGTTTTGGACGTTTGTGGCGAGAGCGTGGGTTCCTGACTTCGCATGGGACGAAAATCAAGCATGGCCACTTGGTGAATGAACTTCTTGAATCACTTACTTTGCCATTGCAAGTAGCGATGTGAAATGTAGTGCGCATAAGAAAGTTACGGATGATGTTGGTCGCGATAATGCGTTTGCAGATGAAGTCGCGAAAGAAACTGCGAGAAATGTGATGAGCCGAATGTATGTTGCAGGTCCGGCGAGATGGGTTCCAGATAGAAGTATGTGTGAAGATACGATTGAGAGTGTGAAATCCATCCAAGCTGAAGCTACAGAGAAAGAGTTGAATGAATGGAGAGAGAGTAAGGGTAAACTGGATTTGAATGGTTGTTGGACTGATTTGTCTGAGCATCAAAGATGGTTGTTACCCGATGCATATGTGCTTCCACTTGTTACAATGGCTCATGGAATGGCGCATATTAGCGTGAAAGGGATTTGCAAGTTGTTGGCTCCGGTTTGGCAGAATGCTGGAATTCCCAAATGTGCAGAGAATTTGGTTAAGAACTGTATGGTGTGTTTGATGTACAATCCTGGTAAGGGAACTCCAACCCCGGCTGGTCATTTTGCTCCTCCAACGTATCCGTTTGAGGCTTTGCAGCTATATTTCATCCACATGGAGAGGTGCAACTACCTAAAATATGTGTTGATGGTTGTTTGCTCCTTTTCTAGATGGGTGGAAGCTTACCCTTTGAAGGACAATACTGCCTTGTCCACAGCGAAAGCCCTTATCAAAGAGTTCTTCCCTAGGTATGGTTTGCCAAGAATGATCTGGAGTGACAATGGGAGTGAATTTGTGGGTCAAGTGATGAAGAGAGTATGTGATGAGTTAGGAATAAGGCAGAAATTCCATGCTGCAAATCACCCCCAATCAGCTGGTTTAGTCGAGTGCTATAATGGCACTTTGAAATTAAAATTGGCCAAAATCCAAGCGAGCTCTGGTTTACAATGGCCAGATGCTTTGCCCCTAGCTCTTCGGTCCACAAGAATGACTGTGCATTCGCGAATGGGTTTGAGTCCGTATGAGATCGTGTTTGGCCGCCCAGCAAATATTTGGTAAACCAAAAACAGGTACCAATATTGCCACGTTATTTATACACTGGATCTCGGGTGATCACTCGAATGACTGAATAAAGCAGTAATTCTCCATGAACCAGGTTTCAGAATAAATCATTTTTGTTTTATTTTTTGATTTAAGTGCATGTATCTATTTAGTATGCAATTTTTAGTATTTTAGAATCAGGAAACATTTCGTTAGTTCCACAGAATTGGACTGAACACAGATTTGACACAAATGACACTAAGCAAAAACGATAATTAAACAGACAAATATCAACTCGCACTCGTCAATCATACCACACAAGACAATCAAGATATATTTACAATTATTTACAAACAGTATAGTATCACAGGGAAAAAGTAAAGCATTGGAAAACAACGGATCAACAATGTCATTATTTTTTGAAATGATCAAGGGTTCCTAATGCTGAAGAGAAGAGGTCTACGCGTTTCGATAACCCCTGGTTTCGGGGAAATCTCATCAGGACCATGTGCCTGTAAATGGAGAACGAGATAGAATCAACACGGGGGGGACAAAACTAAACTCCTCACAACGCTACAGTGGGGGAAAAAAAGAACTAATCATACCTCTCAATGGCCGACTTTACTTTTGAGGATGTAACTGTAGGTAAAAAATGAGGTGGAATTAAATCTCCCTAGTGAAGGCGCCAAAGGGGAAGTTGTTCAATCATGACCAGAACATTCATTCGTGTCTACTTACATCATGTTACGCCTACTGCGGCTGTTAGTGGGACTGGAGAGCAGCTTGGGTTGTAGCGGGTTGCTGGGGGGGGCAAAGGAAAAGGTTTGAATGATTCAGCAGAGAGCGGTTGGATTCCTTAGTTCTCAAAAGAGGAAATGTCGACTTACAGTGATTTTGGTGGCGCAGGGAGTTCACGTGTCTCTTAGTCTGAGTTGAGTAAATAGGTAACGTGCTCCAGAAGCCTGTAAGTAAAATGGAGCTGGAATCAGAAATCCGAAAAACTTGAAGCGATCGCCTGATATTGCGGGGGTGCCCTCGCTCAAGTTGGCGTTTTACCTGAAAGCGTCGTGTCCGCTGTCTGATACAGGGGGTCTGCGCTCTGCGATCTCTGTGCGATTAGTCCAGTGACCGGCACCTTCCAGTCGGTAGACTGGCTCTCGCGTTCAGTTGTGTAAAAACACTTCCTGGTTGCCCGGGGATTCTGGGGATTGTAGTTTTTTTCTCGTTGCCATGGGGACGGGCCGCGTTCGGAAATTTGAAGTGTAATGAGCCGTCGCTCACAGTCTAATTGGGAAACAGCAGTATGGATCTCAGTCTAATCTCCAAATTAAAGGCGATAAAGTTCAGATAGTTCATTGAGACCATTTATGGCAGAGTTGAACTTGACTATCAGCATTGCTTCAGTGTGTGACAATTTCTCCTCCATGTTACCACCTCTGGGGTCTTTCTCAATTTTAGCAATTACTGTCCATCTTAATTCCTCTACGGTATGTTTGTGATTGATCCAATGGTAGACCAATGGGGCTGTTAGCACATTCTTTTTGATGCGTGATTTGTGCTGGGTGATGCGACATCGCACTTCTTGGCTGGTTTTGCCGATGTAAATTTTATCACATGGGCATTTGATACCATATATGACGAACTTAGATTTACAATTTGTAAATTTGTCATGTTTCCACGATATTTGTTTGTGCTGGAAAAGATTTCCTTCCTCAGTACTAGCACAGCAGATACAAGAACCACATCTATGATGTCCTTGGACCGGTGGTAATCCAAGCATAGTGGTAATTGTGGTTATGTTTGGTTTAAGTGCTGCTCGGACTAGATGATTAGCTACACTTTGATCCTTTTTGAAGGCAAATAATGGTTTATCCTTGAGTGACTCATCAATGTTTTCCACTAGATGCCAATTTTGAAGAATTGTTTTTTTGAATTCATTTGAACTTGGGCAGAATGTAGAGACACAAACCATCCTATTTTGTGGTGGTTTAACCTTGTTTGTTAATAGGGTATCTCGTGGAATCCACCAAACTCTTTTCATTGTTCTTTGAAGGAGTTTTTTTGGGTAGCCTCTTTGAGATAGTTTTTCCGTCAGGATGGCAGCATGTAGCATGTATGCGTCCTTGTAATAGCAATTTCTCTTGATCCGCAGGTATTGTGAAAAGGGAAGATTCTCTTTCAAATTCCGTGGGTGGCTACTGTTAAAATGCAGTGCCTTATTTCTGTCCGTCATTTTTTTGTACAATGTTGTAACCAGACCATCGTCTGTCGGATAAACTTCAACATCAAGAAATGCCATTTTAATTTTAGAGTAGTTGATTGTGAATTTAATTTCCTCCGTTCTCGCATTCAACCATTGGTGAAATTCATTCAGTTCATCTTCCGTTCCTTTCCATGTCATGAAGACGTCGTCGATATATCGACTCCAACTTGTGATCTTATCTTTGAATGGATTAGATTGTTACACAAACTTTTCTTCAAATAATGCCATGAAAAGTATGGCTAGCTCCGGTGCAAAGGGGCAACCCATGGCTACCCCACTTATTTGAAAAAAGAAATCTCCGTTGAAATTGAAGAAGTTCTTCTTTAGTGCCAACGTGGCTAATTGCATAATGAATTCCGTTGGTACTCTGGCGGGTCTTGGTCGTTGGTCTAGAAAGAATTGTATTGCATCCAGTCCGTCACTTTGAGGGATCTGGGTATACAGCGAGCAAACATCCATGGTAACTAGAAAGTCTGAATTTTGATTGAATGGAATATTTGGAAGTTTGTTCATAAAATCAGTCGTGTCGCGAAGAAAGGATTTAACTTCAGTCATGAACGGTTTTAAGAAAAAGTCAACAAACTTGGAAATTGGTTCGAATAATGACTCGCATCCCGAGACAATAGGTCTACCGGGGGGATTTTGTTCATCTTTGTGGATCTTGGGTAAGACATAAAATAACGGTGTACGAGGGTTGTTACATTTCAAATATTCAAATTCTTTTTTGCCAATTATACCTTCTGCTAGGCCTTTTTCCAGAATAGGGTTTAGTTGCTGTTGTAATTCTACAGTGGGGTTGTGATTTATTTTCCTGTAGTATTTAGCATTGTATAGTTGACTCATTACTTCTTTTTTGTAGTTTTCAGTGTCCCAAACAACAATGGCTCCGCCCTTATCCGCCTGTTTAATTACGATTGAGGTATCTTTTTTCAAGTTTTCTCAAATATTCAGCAAATATTTGGGGCGTGCCAAGACCGACAAAGTTTAGCGAGCTTGAACACCCTGTGTTACTTGATTACTTGTACGAACTGACGGTTAAACTGCGTGTCTTACATCAACAGGTTCACAATAGTCTGCCACAGGCTTCTGAAGATCCAGGTCACGCCATTGAACCCGGTCCCTGGGTTTTCGTGAAGAATTTTCAGCGGAGCAAGAACGAGCAGCCCCGCTGGACAGGACCATACTTGGTCTTACTATCTACACGTTCTGCAGTTCAAGTGCAAGGCAAGAAAAACTGGATCCACGGCGTACACTGCAAACGGGCTCCGTTGCCCTTACCGTACGACCGGTGGGTCCAAAAGGGACTTCCAGACTCTGAAACTGAAACTGTGCCACGTTTTTTGCCATTTAGCGATGCCCGCTTGATTGGAACAAACACTGAGAAAGAAAGTGACGATATTCTTCAAGAAGCTGTGCCTCCTTTGAATCGTTTGAACACTGATGAACCTGATTTGCTTTTTCGCGAACAAACATTGCCTGGCAAAGACCGTTATAATTTGCGACCGAGAGTTGCGGGACTAATAAAAAATAAATGAAGCTTTTATGATTTTTCTGTTTGCAGGTTAACTCTTCTCCAAGGAACTACTTTGATTTTTGTTTTTTGAACCACCATCCGGGTTCAGCTGTAGGGTCGCAGTTGCCGAAGTCTTTGGAGTGCAAGCCTGAGACACTAGGTCGAAGGTTCTGGTTGGCCTAAGGGAGTTGCCCTGGGTTGACAGAGGCATTCCTTAGCAAAGAACACCCTACCGCCGCGAGCGGCATATTAGTGAGGATGGAGTTATTCGAGTTAGAGAGACCTGTCGAAACAATAAGCTGCAAGAGCAAAGTTTACAAACCAATGACCAGAAAACGATTTTTAATACTGTGTGTATTTATGTTGCTGAGTTTGATGATATTTTTAATTTGTTATGTGACATTCTCTTTTAAAGTGATGTTCATGCCCACTGTGCAACCTATACCTCTTCCTTCTATTTCTTCTCATTCTTTTCACCCTCTGCCGAAACATGAAATAGTCAGAAGATTGGAATTTGCTAACAATTACTTTATTCAACTTTTGCACCAAAATCAGCTAGTTATGAACACGACAAATTGTTGGATTTGTGGCCTAATCCCCCATACGACCGGTAAAGGTATTCCGTACTTGGTTTTGCCTTTCAGCCTCAATGGTTCTATTTGGGCAAATAGAACGATGTTCATTTATGCCCACAGTGTCTATCCCTTACTTTCACTGAAAAACAATCTGGAGAATAGTGCTTTGGCTAGAGATATAGTCGACATGGTTAAAGGGACTAATGAGGTTGAGACTATTCCAAAAGATGAGAAAGAACCATATAGTGGTTGGAACGTTACTGGATATGGAGTTAGTCTGAGTGTCAACCAGCGTGCGAAAAGTTCTCGACCGATTTTGATAGTGCCCCATCAGGGTCGCTATTGTCTGCAGGGTAATGGCAAGAATCCGAAAGCTCAGTTAGGGAAGAGTGTCTGCACTGAGACTTATGTATTTACGTCTCAAACTTCCCCAGCGTTTCTAGCAGCTAAGGGTACCTATTTCGTTTGCTATGACAAAGCGTATACATGGTTGCCCCCTGACTTTTCGGGCACGTGTTTTGTTTCTTTCCTGTTGCCTCCCACTTTTACAGCTGCGGCAGATTACCATAAGATGAGAGTTGCTAGATGTGTCTTCAGTCAGGAAGATACCGCAGGACAAGAGTTGGGAGATTTCTTTATGGGTTTTCTGCCGTTCTGGGGACCGATGGCTAACAGCAGGAACATTCTTCAATTGACGAGAGTGGTTGAGTCCACCATAGTCGAAACTGCCGGTGCCCTTAGTAACTTGACTGCTGAGCTCCAGTCGGATCGACTTATGACACTTCAGAATAGAGTTGCCCTTGAAGTCATACTTGCAGACCGAGGTGGAGTGGGCAAACTGATTCAATCGAGCTGCTGTGTTTTCATTCCAGACAACGCTCCTTCAGTCTTCCAGGCCATTTCTAACCTATATAAGATCTCCGATTCTGTACATATAAACAAAGGAGATTGGTCATTGATGGGATGGTTTTGGGGATTGATATCCACTTGGGGATGGAAGATTCTGATAGCCATTGGGATGATCTTAGCTATCCTTTTCCTGTTCTGTCTCTGTGTACGGTGTGCTCCTACTATTAGTGGCCTCTGTGCTACTTCGTGTGCGAGGAGACCTGTCCGGAGAGAGGTGCTAAGTACTAGGATGATGCTACAGCAACATATCGATGATCTGATGAATATAGACCTAGATTCAGACTAAAATGGGTTTGGGTTTATTGCCTATGTATGGGCAAAAGGAGGGTCTGTGGTTCCATAGTTTGAGGGTCCGTGGTTCGGTGGTTCCGAACCCGTTCAATGAAGGTCGTCGGATATAGACGATTTTGGTGTCAGCGGACCGCAAATGACGAGTGCGGTATGTACGAGTGTTTTCGTCTTAACTGATCAATGAGAACACTACGTATTCAGGGATTTTGTTTGAACCCTCGGGTTCCATTTTGTGTACGGCCTGAACAAACAGGATATTGGAATGTGCTTGGTCATTTCTGGTGGGCTGGACAACGGAAAGCGGGATTGTCGTCATGCACTACTTTTGAAATGTCATGTCCCCATTGGTCAGTTTGTACGTAATTAATGCTAGCCTAGAATGTGATTTTTGGCATAAAAGACCATGCTTCGCTCATTGAAATTGTGCAGTCTCTAGCGATCCACCCGTGTTGTGCTTCATAGACCTCTGTTCCTGGTTGCACCCAATAAACTTTGGTCTTTGATGTCATCAAGAAGTGTCCCGTGTCTCTGTTTGCCGAGGCAGGGGAACTCAAAGACATCAGGTGTTTTCCTTGGCGCCGCTGGGTTCTAAAACCCGGTTCTTCAATAACATTACAACACATACCATTACAACACATAGTACCCTTACACTATCTAACACTTACCCTACCGTTGCACCCTCTGGAGTTAGAATAGTACATTTTACCCTTACACTATCCAACACTTACCCTACTGTTGCACCCTCTGGAGGTAGAATAGTAATTTTACCCCTATACTATCCAACACTTACCCTACTGTTGCACCCCTTGGAATAATATTAGTAATTTTTACCCCTATACTATCCAATACTTACCATAAATGCATTGTAATGGTATGCGTTGTAATGGTATGCGTTGTAAAGGTAGTATGCAATGTAATGGAATGCGTTGTAAAGGTAGTTTCTTAAAATGCGATGTTGTGTCATTCGATGTAATGGAATGTGTTGTAAGGGATGTTGCGATGTGAAAAATGCGTTGTAAAGGCATGCGTTGTAAAAGTATGCATTGCAACGTCATGCAACTATCTAAAGAGTGTATCCCCTTTACCCTGACTAAAAGCAAGGGTCCCTATTTTGACATTGGTACCTACCTCTGCCAACTAGAGACCCCCAGATCTAACATTGGTGGTCAGCGGTGAGGATTTGAACTTATATTTGTACTTGACCCACAGTAATTGGTGTACATCACTAGTTTAGTGCCGACCACTACACAACCACATGCTGTGTTTTGTTTTGGTTCTATTTTTTATCGTAACCCTGAAAGTACCCACTCATCATGCCTCAGAATGGCAAACCAGCAAGTGAGGTTGTGGAACTAGAGTTTGATATTGAAATGTTAAGTGATTACAAAGTAGGTCAACTCAAGCAGTTCTGCAGGAGCTTTGGATGTCCCATGAAGCACCGCTCCAAGAAGGAGGTGATACAAAAGGCCTTAAGGGCCTGGTGGGAGACCAAAGAGGCTGGGGAGACAGATGGTGCAGTGGTGCAGTAGTGGATGAGGATGCAGAAGGGGATGGTTTCAGGTCACAGGATCTGTCTGTGTCCAGAGCAGCCTCCAGGGCTGGCAGCAACCATTCCGCTAGAAGTTTTTCCCCAGAGGAGTTGGAGGAAAACAAAAGGTTTAAAGATCATGTGTTAGAAGTCATGATGCTTGAGTTGAAGCTGATGGAAACACAAATCCAGAACAGGGCAGACAAGAGCAAGTAGAAGTATGCCTTGGAAGAATTGAAATTGACCTCGGCCCATGAATTAAGAATGAGGGAGCTGATTTGGAGCTCGAGAGGCTTGAGGCCATGAGTGTCTCAGCTGTAGAAGAAAAATGTGTAGCGCAAGAGGTGAGCTTTGAAGAGTTAGAGGTGGAGTCCAGCTCAGATAGTTGCAGCAAGATTGTAGTTTCTAGTGCTGAGCGAAAGGTACAAACACCCAGAGATGTTGTGCCTGATTTGAGGGAGGAGGTTGACATACACCAGGGGGTTCAGGTTTTTGAGGTAGCTCCAGTGGTGTCAAGTGTCCCTGGAGTAGATTGGGGTACTGACACTTGGGATCATATTCCTAGTGGTGGGAGGGACACTCTACTGACTCTAGATGATATGTATAGGGAGAGGGGTTCGCCCATGGTAGAAACCTTGGTGTGTGAGTGTGAAGACCACCCAGAAGAGTGTGGGTTGTGTGACGGAGACAGTCAGATACTGTCTTCCCAGTCTCAGGAGAGTGGTGTGGAGTACGTGTGTGAGGCACTGGAGGGTGAGGCAAAGGGTAGCTTGGTTAACAATTGTGGGTGGCTGTGTGATTAATTTTTTGGAGAGCATATTTTAAGTCCCTGTTTTCCAGAGCTATGCCAACACCCGGTGGAGTGCAAGTCTTCTGATTACAGGGGGCTTACTTTGGAGGCAGACCTCTTGTTGGATTCCAGAGAGTCTGAGGAGGCATTGGGGAGTGATCCCAAAAGGAGTGGCGCAGATATCTTCCAGACCTGTGAGGTGGAAGAGGTTCAGTGTAGCATAGTTAGGTCCCAGTTTAGTGGGAGGGGTGAAGGAGCTCATACCTGTCTCAGTGGAGAAGGAGTGAGTGTGGGACTGTGTGTCCCAAGGTGCCCGAAACCCAGTCTCAGGGCCTGGATGGTTCCTTAAGGGAACACCAGGTTGGGGACCCAGGCTGTACTTGTAGGCCATTTGAGGGGGACCTCCTAGTGTCAGGAGAACCGGGGGCGTCTCTAACCTAAGCTCCATTGTTTCAGGTGTCTGGCAGTACCGCTCCATTTGGGAGGGTGCAGAAGTCCAATGTGATCCCCAGTGGGAGTACCAGTGGATAAGGGACCAACCAGAAGGGCTGAGTCTCCCAGGAGTGATCATGGCAACACCACTTCTATCCCGGGGGATCTTCGTGCACTGTCAGGTGGACAGGGTCCGGAGATCTGCACCAGGCGGACTTTCACAAGACACATGAATCATGTGTCACCCTCTGGGGGTACTGTGTGAGTCCCCAGAAGGCCTGGCGTGCCAGGCAAATGCACATCCACAGGTATTGGTCCGTGGGTTGGGAGACCGGGTACAGAATCTGCCTGACCTGGAAGGAAGGATATCTGTAACCAGTGTCCTGCCCAGTTTGGCTTCCAGGGGTACCCCTCCAGTAGGGAGGGTGTAGCACTCTGGAAAGGGGTTGCAGAGGGAGGGAGTCTGCGCCTCTGACCCAGATGCAACCTGAGGGTTTAGTCCATAGGTTGGGAGAACAGTTGTTGGAGAAATGTCCTAAACTGGTATGAGAGTTGTGTGGGAACCCAGAAGGAGGGGTAGGGAGAGGGAAGCCTCACCCCTGATCTCTGGTCAGCCTGACGGTACAGATCCTGGGCTGGCGGGCCAGTGTTAGGATGTCCTACCTTACTTAGCAAAGGAGAGAGTGAAGAAAAGGTGCCAGGCACCTGGGGTTACTGCCCGTCACTTTCTGATGCCGCAGAGGTTAGAGAGGCCTGACAGGCATGAGGCCTGGCTCTCATCACTGGCATATGTCAGTGACCACTGTGGCTGATTGTCCTGGTGGACAGGCTTGCCCCTGGAAGGGGGACAGGAGTCACACCCTGGGGGTGGACTGGGCCACACCGTTGTGTTGGCCAGGTGGGTACTGTCTACCAGTATGGGCACATCTGTGAGGGAAGTCCTGGTGTGCTGGGCAATTGTTTAACCACAGGGTTGGCCCCTGGGTTGGGAACCCAGTTTCAGGTGTTGCCTGACCTGGAGGGAAGGACATCTGTAAACAGTGCCCCTACCAGTTTGTCTTCTAGTGCTACCACTCCAAGTGGGAGGGGGTGGAACTCTGGAAGGGGGTGCAGAGGAAGGGAGTCCTAGCCTCTGACCCCGGTTCACCTGGAGGGTTTGTACCCTAGGTTGGAGGGCCAGGTCCGGGGTGTCCCCCCAGACCTAGAATCCCAGTTGCAGGATAGAACCCCTGAACTTGTGGGTGAATGGTGCAGGACACCTGCCACAGGTGCCCTGACTTTTCTAGAAGGGGGTACTGCTCCAGGTGGAATGGTACAGAGCCCCAAGGAAAGGGAGGACCTGGTATAGGAAAGCCAACCTCAGTCTCCTTTCCAGCCACCAGATACAGGCCCGGGACTGGTGGTTCAGTAACAGGATGTCAGACCTGACCTGACAGATGGGGGAGTGGACAAAGGGTGCCAAGCACCACGGGCTACTGCCCCCCACCCTCTAACGCCACAGGGGTTTGAGAGCCCTGAGAGGCATAAGGCCTGGGTCTCATCCTTGACCACTGTCAGTGGCCACTGTTGTTTGCTGTCTGTCTTTTGGGACATACCTGTGAGCAAGTTTAGTTTTGGTGCTACACAGATGGTGTCCACAGGTGAGGAGAAGGGTTCCACCTGGGTTGGCTTGGTGGACGCTGAGAGTATGATAGAGTGATGCAACTGGTTTCAGGAAGGCGTATAACAGGAACAGTGCCCTGCTGTTTGGGCCACTTTCCGTGTTCTATCACCCTAAGTAGGGAATCCCATCGAGGTATCGTTTGGTCTACCCTGGCTTTAGGCTGGAAGGGAGTTGTGTTGGAAATGGACCTTTTTGCAGGGTTATCGACAAACTTTTTACTTCTTCCTCCTTTATTTTTCCTGACCCGTGGTTATTGGCAATAGGACTCTGGGCACCTTACCACTGCGGATCAGTGCTAAAGTGCATATGCTCTCTGTGTAAATTGTTACTGTGATTGGTTATCCATGATTGGCATATTTGTGCTACCAGGAAGTCCCTAGTAAAGTTCACTGAGTATGCCAGGGCTGGTGATTCAAATGCTACTAGTGGGCCTGTTTTGGTTCTATTTTTTATCGTAACCCTGAAAGTACCCACTCATCATGCCTCAGAATGGCAAACCAGCAAGTGAGGTTGTGGAACTGGAGTTTGATATTGAAATTTTAAGTGATTACAAAGTAGGTCAACTCAAGCAGTTCTGCAGGAGCTTTGGATGTCCCATGAAGCACCGCTCCAAGAAGGAGGTGATACAAAAGGCCTTAAGGGCCAGGGCTGGTGATCCAAATGCTATTAGTGGGCCATACACATGAGTAGCCCTAAAATGGTGTATCAGGCCTGCCACCGCAGTGCCTGTGTGCAATTGCTAACTGCCATGCTGACCTGGCCAGTGCCCACACTGACCAGGCCTATCCCTTCCCTTTTCTGTACACATTGGACACCCCTATAGAAGGCCCTAGGTACCCCTCTGGGCAGGGTGCAGTGTATAGGAAAGGTAGAGCATGCACTAGTGTGTGTGACATGCTTTGGTAGTGAATTACAGCCATTTTCGTTTTTCACTATTGAGAGGACTATCTTGCCCATAGGCTATAATCGGGAATGCTGTGTATAATGTGTACCTGCATATGTTACAATAGGAGCAAGATAGAAAATTTAAGTTTGCTATCCCCGAACTCAGAATTTAATAACACATCTTTTAGGACAGATGTTTTTTAAATCCTGTGTTTGAGAACAGTACTTTTAGAAAGTGGCTGTTCTCTTGTCTGACCTTTCTGTGTGCCTATGTCTGTTTGTGAATTGACTGTCTGATTTGTGAGTGACAGGGGCTGGGGAGCGCCCAGGAGGCTGTATGAGTCAGCGCTAGGCTGAATGACTGCATCTGCATCTTGAGTGGTGGGAAGGGATAGCACCTGGGCCTGAATAGGGCTGTGCCTGCCTTCCACAATGCTGGCTCCACCTCTTGCTGGGCGGCTGACGACAATGCCCCTCTCTGAAAGGAAACGAGAAGACAAAAAAACAAAGTGCTCAGTAACTGACCTGAACTGGTTCTGACCAAGCCAAGGCCTCTATGCCTGTAGAGAACAAAGGAAAGACTGGTATAAAAAGGGCTGCCCAGACTACAGGAAATTAGATCATCCTGGAATCAAGAAGGAACCTCTGCCAAGGAGAAAGCTGGAAGACTGAAGAGGAAGTACTGTCCTGCTGTGTGCTTTTGTACTGACCTACATTTGCTTTGCTGCCAAGGAGAGGGGAATGACTTTGCTGTGTTCTGTGTCCACTTGCTTGAAGAGATCTCCAAGGGCCTGAGGGGAGCTGGTCTCCTGTTAAGAAGTCCCAGGAACAAAAGGACTTCACCCCCAGCTTCCCCCTGAACTTTACGGAGAGAGTTCTGCCCTTCCTTGAGTGCTTGATCCAATTGTGGGGCCTCTGGAAGTTGTGCCTGCTGTGGAATTTTAGTTTGCGAGCTAAACATCATCTGCGCCAGCTTGTCATCCACGTACGACATGCACAGCAGCCATTTTAGGTATCATGGTCTCCCTGTCCACGATCGATCGCCAGCGCGCCCCTCTGACCCAGCAAGCATCCTCCGCGCACCCTGGCTCCCCCTCCCTCCCCCTCATGAGCATAACCCTTCTGCATGACCCTGTCCTTGGGAGTCACGCCAGCGCCTGACCAACACCTCCTCTCCTCCCATGAATGCCCCTCTGTTGATAAACCTTCCCTCCGCACTGGACTGTCCACGCGGCATGAATACCACTCCTTTGATGACCCCTCACCCCGTGTCTAGCTGTCCACGCAGGTCCGAGGCCATTGCCTAAGCCGGGAGATATCATTTACTGCCCCTTATTGTATGAGGTCGCTCTCCTTCAAAGGACCCTCTATTGATCCAGGCCTCCCCACCCCCTGTGATATGATCAGGCGCACACATCCTAAGACTCGACGGAACACTCAGCTGCGTGATGACCCCCTCCTCTTATCAGCAGGTTGAGGACCTCTATTGTGAAGGTATATGGGGGTGGGATTGACACGAGGATTACGGGGATGTCTTTTCCTTGCTTTACAAAGTTCTGATTGTAATAAAGAAAGGTCACATGCCATAAACCAGTGTATAAGAGGCCAGGCCTCCGAGAGGCTGTTAGAGCACCTCGAGACGATACCTTGTTGTCTGATCTGATGTGTTCTGCTCCGTCGGAATAAAACTTCTGTTTCCTGCCTTCTGGTCTCCGGCGCCTGCCTCATTGCTTGGTAAACTTGAATGGTACAAGGGCGGTTAGCGCCGGGCAAATCTTGAGAAAGGTCCTAGCCCTACCTTTTTCCACAATTGGCGTCCCAAAGCGTGGGGCCCATCAGCGACACGTGGATCCAGTGGGAGAGGTCCCGATGACAGAGTGAACGACTGCAACGATCGGGAAGAGCTCGTGTCCGATAGACCCTCGTCTGACAGCCGATCATCCGACCTTCACTAGTTCTGAACAGACCTCTCTCGAGTGATCTACGGTCCTGAGTGGGAACCATCAGGAGTGCCACGAACATCACGAAGGAGAGAGGACGATCGGGCGCTGGATCCAGAGGACAGGAAACCGTCCATGCGGTCCGGGTAAGGTCGTGTAAACACGACGAATTGAGAAAAGATTGTTTTGTTTGGATAATACTAGTATTACGCTTTGTTGAAACCTCTGGAGATTCGCTGTCTGCAAACGGAGAAAACAACAGGCTCTCTCTTTGCAAACAGTGAAGGATAGGTAACGCAGACTTTTGTCCCCGTTGTAATCCGTCGTGCCTATCTTCCTCCCCCACTGTTTCCCGAACTATCGTTCGTGGATTATTGTCTGGAGATTCTTTTTCTGCAAACAGGGAAGAACAAGGTCTCTCTTTGCAGGTAGAGAAAGAGTAGGTAACGATAACTTTTTGTGCCCACTTATTCTCCCCACTGATTGTTTTGATTGACCGATTATTCGGTATTGGTTCGTTTGAGGTATTCACCGCCGGCAAACAACGGAGAATAGAAACATTCTGTCTAGTCTTTGCCCGCCGTGATAAGATAGGTAGTGCAGACTTTTGTCCCCGTTGTAATCCGTCATGCCTATCTTCTCCCCACTGGTTGGTAGCCTGTTTAGCCCGGACCGCTTATTAGAGATGAACCATCCAGCTCCACTGGAGGGCACCCCTAATAAGGACATGTTCACTAAGTATGGACTAGTCGCTATAGCTTACACTAAACTATGGCATAAATATACAAAAAAGAACCCTGAAAGTCAGTGGCCACTGATAGGTTCCTTTAATGAAAATAAAATAAGAACATTAGAAATAGCGCTCCAGAAGAATAAGACCACGCCCACTATGCTCGACAGTATCGGCATGTGGCGCAAAGAAACGGAACAACGAAAGAAAAGAGAAGAAGCAAAAATAGGGAAAGAATTACGAAAGGCAGCCCACCTAGCCGCAAAGCAACTAAAAGAGGAAATAAAAGAAAGAAAAGAAGCTACACAAAACCAAGAATCAGGGTCGACAGGCCAATGTCCTGTTAGGACCCCCTCTGCACTCTACCCTGAATTGCCCTCCAAACAACGGGCAAACGATGAGTTACTGCTAGGTCCCCCAATCATCTACATGCCCCCTCCATATGCTCCCAGCCAACAAAGCCTGCGAGCCCCGAGTGTGAGTGAAAGTGACCCTAGCGCTAGTGCACCAGCCCTCACGGCCTCTGCACCAGCCACATTAACAACTTCGTCAGACGATCCCGAGGCTAGCAAACAATCACCAGCCAGACTAAATAGGTTGAGCAAAGATGAGCGGGATGGGATCGACAAAATAGCAAAGACATTAGTAGAACGAAGGGAGAGCGAAGATTATGCAATGAGCGTATATAATTCACATGCCGACAGCCACAGACGGCATTTCATCTTGCGATTCAGCTACTACACCCTGAACGCATATGAAGATAGGTATCAAAGTAAGGGTCCCGCTAAACTAACAACACTGTATAGGAAGATTGATGTTGGAGATGGGACTGAATACGAGGCGACGGAGCTCTTCATGCAGATGCTTGAGGTCTTCCGCCACCTCACGGAACAAAAACCAGAAGCCAAGGCTACAGTCCCTGAAACGACCTCGGTAGAAGTAGCCAATACTATGATGCCTATCAGAGAAGCGGCCCCTTACTGGATCCCGCCACGGGGCCAGGGAACAAGCGATGATATTAATAATGAAAATGCAAAAGGGAGGGTTGTGTACAATTGGGTTTACCAACCATGGGACCGACAAGATATCCTAACCTTCAAACAAACACTGCCCGATTTAAGAAAGAACCCGATGGCATTTTATACCGAATTAGGCACAGCCTTGGGTTCGACAATAATGACTTTAGCAGACATTGACTTGTTCTTTGGGTTATGCCTGCCAGCTGATGTGTGGAAGCAAATCCGGAAGGCTGACCACACGGATCTGTTTGGACATACCTGGGACCAACTCGGTAAACTAGATAGACAGCGAGAGCCAGGGAGGAAACCAGTAAAAGACATACTGGAACTCCCAGACAAACTAGTCCAGAAATTAAAGACGCTTATTCCAGAAAGAAAGGTAGATTGGTCGATAGTCACGGCCTGCCGACAGAAACCCCAGGAAGATGTGTCAGAATACTTCTCTCGATTCGAGACAGTGTTCTCCGACTACAGTGGCCAAGACATGACCACCGCAACCGGACAACACCTGTTTGTACAAAATTACGTAAAGGGCCTAACACAAGAAGTCTCCCAAAAACTGCAGACGAGTGAGAGTAGTTGGGGGGCCTCCAAACCCGCAGCTATCCTTCAGATGGCTCAGTATTACGAGCACCAAAAGAATGAGAATGATAGGGCGTCCGAGAAAAAGAAGAAAGATTTAAAGGAAAGGGTAATGATAGCCCAGATACAGGGTATAGCGATAGGACGGGAACACCAAAGGGGGAACTACCAATCAACCACCCCCAGAGATCTACCTCCTAAAGATCACACCCCAACACCCCACACTGGACGAAGAGACATTAGCAATGACCAATGCGCCTTCTGCAAAGGGTTCGGCCATTGGAAATCCCAGTGTCCGGTTCTACTTGAGATGAATAGAAATAGGGACTCCAGGGATGTGGCAGGAGGGCCAAGAAATAAAGTACAAGGACGAGGGCACACCAACGACACCAACAATGACAGATCAGGGAGACTGAACACATTTGACCGTCCCCGACAAAACCAATATCAGCTGTCCGAAGGTGAAAATACCCCCGACTTTGCATAGGACTGCCAGGGGCAAGGGAGGGATCCAGTCGAGCTCTGTGTTGACCAGCAAGGTCCTTATGTCACCACTAAGGTCCTGGGTACAGAGTCTCCATTCTTGGTAGACACTGGGGCGACACGTAGTGTGTTATCAAAACGACTGATTCCGAGGGCACCCTTGTCTGGCTCACACATAACGTCGATAGGTTTCGATGGAACGCCCTCCACTAACCCCCTGTCCGTACCTATTACCTTTGACCTAGAAAACAACACCACTGACGCGACATTTCTGCTCTCCTCCAACTCCCCTGACGCCATTATGGGCATTGACCTACTGAAACATTTCCGAGCTACCATTAGGTGTTCCCCAGATGGAATACGAGTCATCCTGTACGACAACCCAGACATGCCCAGATCCCGTCCCCCACGACACATGTGCTCCATAACTGACGCTGACCTGTCCCTGCTTGACACCCTGCCCCCGTACCTGTGGGCCAAAAATGACTCTGATGTGGGGCGAATGATGATTGATCCTATTCACATAACTGTACGACAGGACGCTATGCTCCCGAAACTCCCGCAATATCGGATATCGCCAGAGGGTGAGAAGGCACTGGTAGCGATCATTCAGTCTCAGGTAGATGCAGGAGTGGTTGAAGAGGTGGTTAGCAATGTCTGCAACAGCCCAATCCTACCTATTGTTAAGAAGCAAGGTGAAGGAGATGAGAAAGCGTACCGCTTCATCATCGACTTGCGAGAGATTAACAAAGTGGTTGTACCCCAATATCCTGTAGTCTCCGATATCACCACCATTCTGACCCTCATCCCGTCCACTGCCACCACCTTCACTGTTATCGACCTTAAGAACGCGTTTTTCTCTATCCCCATCCATCCAGACAGCCGTTATCTCTTCGGCTTCACTTTAAAATCCCGCTCGTACCGATTTTGTAGAGCTCCCCAGGGGTACACTGAAAGTCCCAGCATTTACAGCCAGGCCCTCAAAAGACAGCTAGATGCCTTCCAGCTACCAGAGGGAGTGGTGTTGATCCAATATGTCGATGATATCCTTTTGGCGGCCGACACCACCCCACTTGCAACGACAGCCACCGTCCAACTCCTACACTTTCTTGCAGAAAATGGCCATAAAGTCTCCAAAAAGAAGTTACAGTTCTGCCAGCCACAAGTGACTTACCTAGGCCATCTTCTGTCCAAGGAAGGGAGGAAACTTACACCCGACCGAATCCAAACCATCCTAGACACCCCCATCCCAAAAACACAAAAGCAGGTCCGCTCTTTGGTTGGCCTAACCTCTTTTTGCAGACAGTGGTTGCCTAATTACAGCCTCATTGTGAAACCACTACTTGCCCTGTTGACCAAAGATGTCCCCTTCCCGCTTCCTTGGACCACTGAGTGTCAAGCCTCCTTTAAGGAATTACGGGATGCACTCTGCTCAGCACCCGTCCTCGGAACGCCGGATTACTCCAAACCCTTCTCCCTCTACACCCACGAAAGGGAGGGATGCGCATTGTCTGTCCTAACCCAATCGATTGGTCCTAAGCAGCGCCCTTGTGCCTACTTCTCCGCCACTCTTGATCCTGTAGCCAGAGCTTTACCTGCCTGCCTTCGAGCGGTAGCTGCCGCTGCTGTCTCTATCCGCCAGAGCGAAGGAATCGTACTTTCAAACTCCCTCACTGTACTAGTACCCCATGCAGTCGACACCCTCTTGAACCAGACAAAGACCCAACACCTGACTAGCGCACGACTGACAGGGTACGAGTTGACTCTGCTTGCACCCCACATCACACTAAAAAGATGCACGACTTTGAATCCTGCCACATTGTTACCCCTGCCTGAAAATGACCCCGACATTCCTCCCATCCACGACTGTGTGACCCTCACGGATGAACAAACTAGGAGTAGGGTTGACCTCCGAGACACTGCTTTTACTGACCCCGATGGAGAGCTATGGGTAGACGGCTCATGCATCAAACTCCCAGATGGCACCACTTCAGCTGCCTATGCAGTAACGACAGCCCGAACAGTGGTCGAGACAGCCTGCATCACACAACGATCTGCCCAGGCAGCAGAGCTGATAGCCCTCACACGAGCATGCATCATAGCCGCAGGGACCACCGCGAACGTATATACGGACAGCCAGTATGCCTTCGGAGTGGTCCACCATTTTGGGCTCCTGTGGAGGGAGAGGGGATTCCTGACGTCCCACGGCACCCCAATCCTCCACGGAGACCTAGTTTCCGCTCTGATCGAAGCAGTTCTCCTCCCCAAACGATTAGCGGTGATCAAATGTCAGGCACACAAAAGGGTGACAGACTTAGTCGGACAAGGGAATGCATTAGCCGACGTTACTGCACGAACCACTGCTGAGAATAGGACGGTGACACGCATGTATGTGACTAGGTCACAAGCAGAAACATGGAGTGACACAAGGGTAATGATCAGAGACATACAGTCGGCCAGCACCCCTCACGAGCTGACCAAGTGGGCAAGGGTGGGTTTGAAGGACGAAGAGGGCTGCTGGCGAACAAAAGATGCAAACAGATGGTTGCTACCCGACTCATACCTGATTCCCATACTGACAATGGCACACTCCCCCGCACACATAGGGTCTGCACCCATGATCGAACTCATCTCCAAAGTCTGGCACAACGACAAAATCCCTGACTCAGCCAGACGCCTAGTCCAGCAGTGCCTTATCTGTCTGCAACACAACCCCAGGAAAGGAACTGTAGTACCCCGGGGAGGGTTTGGGACCCCCAATCACCCCTTTGAGGTCCTTCAGATGGACTACATCCAACTAGAGAGATGCCAAAGCCTGAAGTATGTACTAGTCATCGTGTGTGCCTTCAGCAAATGGGTAGAGGCCTATCCAACCCGTGACAACACTGCCATGACTACTGCCAAAGTACTACTGAAGGAATTCTTCCCTCGCTATGGCCTTTGTCGAATTTTATGGAGCGACAATGGCCCCCACTTCATAGCTGGGGTTATCCAACTAATCCTAAAGGGGTTGGGGGTGAAGCAACGGTTTCATGCGGTCTTCCACCCCCAATCCGCCGGTCTAGTGGAACGCCATAATGCCACACTGAAGCTGAAACTGGCAAAAATAGTGGCCACCACTGGGCTTAACTGGCCGGATGCCCTCCCACTGGCTTTGTTATCGATGCGCTCCACTCCCACCAAGCACCATTTGACCCCTTACGAGGTCGTGTTTGGGCGACCGATGAATCTCTGGACTGCTCCCAAACCGACCTCCATTCATGACGTCCCAGACGTCCTACTATCTGATTATTTGTGCAAGTTAACTAAAACATTGTCTGTCATTCATCAACAGGTGCAGCAGGCCATCCCCGATGCCTCCAGGGGCCCCGGCCACGACATCCAACCGGGAGATTTCGTGTTGATACGAAATTTCCAGCGGACCAAGAGTCTGGAGCCGCGGTGGACGGGCCCCTGGCAAGTGCTGATCACCACCCGAACGGCACTCCGAGTGGAGGGGAAGAAGCACTGGCTGCACGCGCATCATTGCCGGAAGGTCTCTGCAAACCTGGCCACGACAGAAAACGTCAGCGCCCAAGAAGAGCTCCTGAGCAAAGACCGACCGATATTGGACTGTTATCCCGATACTGAGGCACTCGAACTTGCAAAATTCTCTGATCCCACTGTGCCATCCAGAGAAGGGTATTTCCTGCGTCGAAAGGAGGGAGTTTCGGCTAAGTAGGCCACGGACTAAGTTAAATCTCAGAACGGTGACCTAAACACAATCAAGGGTTACCGGGAGAGAAGCTAAACAAAGTCTGTGGTTCTGCCCACTACCGAGCCCCTTGAAGGTGATGGAAGCGCCAGATAAGAAGATGATGGAGGCGCCAGATAAGAAGATGATGGAAGCAACAGGAAATACCCAGTATAGAAATCCAAAGGCTGACAACTTGCACAAATCAAAGACAATCGCACTCTTCATTGTCTTCCTCTTCTGCCTCCTCCTCATGACCTCCTTCTGGATTCTGGAGGAAAGCACACCGGCCCACAAGGCACTACTACCTACTGCACAACCGACACCCCTGAAAGAGCATCACCTAATCTCCCTGTCGCCTCAGCTCCGAGAAAGGCGCAGGGAATTCTGGAACAATTCCTTCGTGCAACTGTTGCACCAACACAACCTTGCTGCAAACGCTACGAACTGTTGGATCTGCGGGTTGCTCCCGCATGCCACTGGACACTCCATCCCCTTCATCCCTTCACCTTTCTCAGTTCACGGCTCTTGCCTCGCCTGGTTGATACTCATGCAAGAGAGCCACAAGGACAACGCCACCTCCAGCCGGACAGTGTCACACTTCTACTCTGGGTTCTGGCTGAACAAAACCGAAAAGACCTCTGCTGCTCTGTGTCCTGCGCTCACGGGCGCCACCTTCCTTAAAGACATTCCTGCCAAAGAACGAGTCGAAGTACAGGTGCTCCACAATCCAGCCAGGACCACCTTCTCTCATCTGCAAAAACAAACTACCGCTACTCTGACTGTGGCCCTGTCTGTTGTCAATGTCACAGGTCTCGTGTGTCTCGAAGGCCATGGAACGCAGCTGGTGGGTCACAGCGCCTGCCGAATCACCAGAACATTGGACTCAGCTGACCCCCCTTCCTTTGTTGCTTCTCCGAATATGTACTTTGTGTGTGGCACCAAAGCTTACACCTGGCTCCCGAGAGGTTGGAAAGGCGCCTGTTACATTGCCTTCGTTCTTCCACCCACATATGTAGCCCCTGCCAACCACCACCGGCAGAGGCGTGCAGATGACATTGGACAAGCCGACTCCACCGGAGCACAGTTCCTTGATGCAGCAAAGGGACTTGTTCCCCTGTGGGGCCCAATGGCAAACAGCCGTGCTATCCGACACCTGACCCAGGCAGTAGAAACAACGATCAACATCACGGCTGGTATCCTCGCCAACAACACTGCGGAGCTTCAGGCGGTCCGCCTCGTGACCCTTCAAAACCGTCTTGTCCTAGACGTGGTCCTAGCCGACCGAGGAGGAGCATGCCGCATCATCGGATCCAGCTGCTGCACCTACGTGCCAGACAACTCGCCTTCAGTCTACAAAGCCATTGAACACCTCCACAGACTTTCCTCAGAGGTTCACCAAGAACAGGAAGGATGGTCGCTTGGGAGCTGGTTTTGGGACGCTTTGAAGAACTGGGGTTGGAAGTTGTTTTCCTTCGTGCTGATACCTGTTGTGATATTATGTGGGTGTTGCTTAGGTATCCAATGTCTGCCACCTTTGTGCGGCCTTGTTTCTAACTGTATGTGCCCAAAGACTTTGGACTTCCGAAAGGAGCACATGAGCCCCCTCTATGAAGTAGAAATACGTGCCTTATGGGGATAAATCCAAACTGACAAGTTGGCGAGACATGTTAAAAGGGAGGACTGTGGAATTTTAGTTTGCGAGCTAAACATCATCTGCGCCAGCTTGTCATCCACGTACGACATGCACAGCAGCCATTTTAGGTATCATGGTCTCCCTGTCCACGATCGATCGCCAGCGCGCCCCTCTGACCCAGCAAGCATCCTCCGCGCACCCTGGCTCCCCCTCCCTCCCCCTCATGAGCATAACCCTTCTGCATGACCCTGTCCTTGGGAGTCACGCCAGCGCCTGACCAACACCTCCTCTCCTCCCATGAATGCCCCTCTGTTGATAAACCTTCCCTCCGCACTGGACTGTCCACGCGGCATGAATACCACTCCTTTGATGACCCCTCACCCCGTGTCCAGCTGTCCACGCAGGTCCGAGGCCATTGCCTAAGCCGGGAGATATCATTTACTGCCCCTTATTGTATGAGGTCGCTCTCCTTCAAAGGACCCTCTATTGATCCAGGCCTCCCCACCCCCTGTGATATGATCAGGCGCACACATCCTAAGACTCGACGGAACACTCAGCTGCGTGATGACCCCCTCCTCTTATCAGCAGGTTGAGGACCTCTATTGTGAAGGTATATGGGGGTGGGATTGACACGAGGATTACGGGGATGTCTTTTCCTTGCTTTACAAAGTTCTGATTGTAATAAAGAAAGGTCACATGCCATAAACCAGTGTATAAGAGGCCAGGCCTCCGAGAGGCTGTTAGAGCACCTCGAGACGATACCTTGTTGTCTGATCTGATGTGTTCTGCTCCGTCGGAATAAAACTTCTGTTTCCTGCCTTCTGGTCTCCGGCGCCTGCCTCATTGCTTGGTAAACTTGAATGGTACAAGGGCGGTTAGCGCCGGGCAAATCTTGAGAAAGGTCCTAGCCCTACCTTTTTCCACACTGCTGTTTGGGAAGCTGGACAAGGAGAAAAGAAGACAATCTACAATTTTCACGCATCGCTCACTTGCGGAGCGCATTCCCGACAGTGCGAGAAAATTCCCGCGACTGCGAGGATTGAGATCATCGCAGCACCTGTCATCGCTGGGTGAGATCGCTGCACCGCTTGCTTGCGGACCGCATCGCGTCGCTGCGTATATCGTTGCATAGCCATCGCATCGAGGGGCCGCAAGAGGAGTAGATCGACGCTGCGCTGCGCATCACCACCGCACCTGAGATCATCGCCGTCCCGAAGATCGTCGCATCGTACCTGTGCGAGACTCTAACTACAGAACCTGAGCACCAGAATCCACACAAGGTATCGCATCCCTCCCCATACAGACCGGAATCGCCATAACATGCCCACTGCGTCCAGATGGGCTGTCGCATCACCTTCCCAGGGTCTCAGGATGAAGGCACTGCTTGTTTTTCAATGCTGCAGCTTCCCTTTGGAACTTTTGTTGCATCTACAGGTTGGGCCAAATGTGACGCAACTGTGGATTATTTTTACGCAAACCCTAGAACCCTTTTGAAAATCATATTCTTGAACTGTGTATTGTGGATTTTTGTTGTTTTGGTCTTGTGTAGTTTAGATAAAGATACTTTATTTTTCTAAACTGGTGTGGAGTCCATTTGTGGTGTTCTCACTGTGTTACTGTGAGTGTTGGTACAAATACTTTACACATTGCCTTTGATTAGCCTGTCTACTCGGGCCAAGCTACCAAGGGGGTGAGCAGGGGTTATCTAAAGAGTGTATCCACCTTACCCTGACTAGAAGCAAGGGTCCCTATTAGGACATTGGTACCTACCTCTGCCAACTAGAGACCCCCAGATCTAAAAGTCATCATACTATTTGCTCTCTCTATCTTTCATTTCTACATTTGCTCTTTTTCTATTCACTCCTTGTTTCCCCTGTTAACATTTGGATTCCTTATAGATTACAAATAGGAATAATCCACAAAGAGCAAATATCACTAAGGGTTTCAAAATGCTGCCAACAATTTCTAAACTATCTGCCTATGGCAGAAAATCGATGTCATATTGCTTCCCAAGCACCTGTTGCAACTTCAAAACCTTTTCAATCTTTATTTAAGTCAGTAATGCTCTTTAAGTATTTCTTCAAGTCCATATTTTTGTCTGGAATGTAAGTGCATCATTGTTGAAATTTTAACATCAGAAGACTCCACCCTCTTTTGCAAGAAGGCTGTCTAATGCATATTGATTTTGTAAAACCATTGATCTGATCACAACCATTTCGGTAGTACCAGCTTTACCAGTGGATAGTATTACTCCTGTAGATGGTATCAAAGCATCAAATATGTGGCATACAATTTCACTAGCACTAGTACCTCTTTTTGTTCTTATATGTTGTTTGCTTGTTGGATCATAAAAGTGTCTCCCATGATAAATCTTCAGAAAACTATTCCTATGTAACATGTTCCATACCATCTGTTGGGTAACCTGTAAAATGCATTTTTTCACATAAATGTAATAGACTCCAGAAAAAACAGGATCTCCTACATTCAGATATATTCCCCAATTTCCTTGAACCTAAAAAGTATGATAACATTCACTATTCCCTACGGAATTTTGTATGTTGTGGATTTTCTAATGGGTATGGATCATGTTCCTTTATGTTGCCATCCTAAAGCTAATGCTGCCATATTTCCACTACTCTAGGCTAGGCGTGGGCGGAAAATCCGTTCCGCTCGCGGATTTTGCGGATTTTCGGGAAATCCGCAATCCGCGAGATTTGCGAATTTCCCGCAAAATCCGCAAATCCGCGAGCAGCGGATTTTGCTCGCACTGCTCGCACTGTTCGCGTGAGTTCGCGCCCCGCGAATAAGTGCAAAATTGCAGAAATACGATTTTAGCAAAACTGAAAGTAACTACTTACCAGGTTCAAAAGTTCAGGCTCATCATTAGTAGCCATTTCCTGGAGTGCTTCCTGAGGGGCCCCTCCAGAGTTCAGTTGCCAGTTGAAACTAGTATGTGACCCTGCTCTGAACCTCAGAATAGTTACACATATGCCACAAAGGTCCTGAATTACAGCTAAGGGAGACAAGCAGGAGCCAGGCTGGAAGTTAAAATCCATTAATCAGCCCCTAATTCATTATTGTCAGTTGGGGCAGGGCAGGTGTTGTAACTAATTTTGCAACAATGAAAGCACTTAGCAAGTGCAAAAGATCACTAATCAGGGCGCACTAAGGAAGCAGGTGCCAGCTAAAAAAATATTCTGTGACACATGAATCAGCCCCAAATTAATTCAGGTCACTTGAGGCAGGGAAGGTGTGCTTTGCTTTGCCGAAAATAATGTACACTGGACAACCAGAGGGTGTGGTGATGAAACAGAGGGTGGCATGGGTGGGCCAGAGGGTGGCATGAGTAGTCAGAGAGTGGCAGTGGTGACAGAGAGTGGCAGTGATGAAGAAGAGTGTCCCAAACAGGCTGGACACGTAGAAACAACAAGTTCGCGAAACTTGCGACCCGACAGGTAAGTTCGCAATTTGCGAAAGTGTACAAAACCCTCGCGAACTGGCAGAAACACGGGCGAACACAAAAAAAAAAAAAATCCGCAAATTCGCGGGAATTCGCGGATTTTGCGGATTGCGAATCCGCAAATCCGCAAAATTCGCGAACGCGAGATCCGCAAAATTCGCTCATGCTTACTCTAGGCTCACTTTCGTCTTTAGCCCATTTTGGCATTTTTGAAGGATTCATTGCTTCAGCTAACATGTCTCTTCTGCTGTCTTCGCTGAATCTATGAATTTCTTTTCTGCACCTGTTAAAAAAGAGGTACAATTATGTCTATGTGCATAAGCTGTGTCTAAGGCATGGTGGGTCTAAATACATGTCCCACTATCTCAGTGTTTTTAGCATCAGGCTGTTGATTCAAGTAAATGAACATTTGAAAAAACAAGTCATGATTTGAGCAATAATATTGAAGATGACCTTTTCTATAGAATATGCTCCACATCAAGATTCAGATACCTCCATACGTCAAGGGGAGATGATATGTAATCCTCTCAGCAACTGATGCAGGTAAGTGCATGCAAATGCAGTAATCCCTAGAATTCATTGTGTCAGCATATTCATAAAGCAATTTTGAATAAACATTCAATGAATAATTTCCTCTAGAAGCATCTACATGAAAGCCTTTTTCATCTATTGTAGGTAAACAATTGTCAGTAGGAAGTGGTGTTTTAGAGACACTACCTCCAAATCATGTGTACGTAGCTAGAGGCGTATTTTAGTCTAGTAACGTGTACCCTGCATTACATCGTCTAGTCAGTAACTTGACAGCTCTAAGACCAATCCAATCACCTGAGTCATAATGAAAAGTGGGAGCACCATAGAGTAGATGATGAAATACCTTCTGCTTGTGGTAATTGTTTGAGTTGTGATGGATAAGAGAACTATGGGGGAATATTATCAACAACTAGCGATATCTATCGCTAAATAGGCTTAGCGACATTTTTTTTATCGCCGAGCATCGCCGGATTTTATCGCAGAGATAAAGTGCTATTAGCAACGTTTATCTCTGAAGCGATAAAATGTCCGGCGATAGCGGCGAAATGTGTGAATATGTCCAGAGTACAGGCCGCCAAGACAACGTCGGAGGGAAAGGTGCAACAATAAAGTGCGGCGGAGTGAAAGCTGGGAGATATAAAGTGAAGCTGAAGATTAAGATAAACAGGCGAGGTATAAAGTGGTTTGGAAATTAGAAAAAAGCAAGCGGGACTGATACGATAGACTGAATAGTGTTTCAGAAACTACGATTACATAAGAGGCTTTAAGTCCGACCGGAGGAAAACAGCAAATAATATAACGAGCACTCTCCCTAAAGATAAGAGGCAGGAATATATATGAAGATAAGCCCTGATGAAGCCGACAGGTGTTTAATAACCTCGCCGAAACGCGTTGGTTTGGGATTGGAATTGGAAAAGGAATAAAAGAAGAAAATCCTCAAGAGCCTTTTTGGATGATTTTGTAATATTTAATAATTTGAGCTATTTGGAGCTGTTATAAGTGGAATGCTTCAATCTGTGTGGACTTTTAAGGTGTGCCTAATCATTTTGATTACGCAGGGAGGAGTTGGGTGTTTTAATCCCCTGAACAAAGCAAGCACCCAGAGGAATTAGAAACTGTAGCGAGTGAATATAAGTGCGTATTATTTCTTGAGCGCTTTTAAAACTCCTTGAGCACCCAGGGTATAATTAGCTTTTGTGTTGATGAAGATTTCCTGCTTGTTCCTCACAAAAACCCAGCACAAATGGAAAATGTCGTGAACTGGCAGTCAGTAAAATGAACAACAGATCTGCTATTACTAGATTATTTTCTGAAATGTTTAACATGGGGGTTTAAAACCACAAATCATAAATAACTTGTGGTAATGATTTTATTTCAAGTTTTTACTCATTTGTAAGCATATTTTGGCTGCCAGATTTTTGCTGGTGGTGACGTGTCATGGTATTTCCATAATTAAATGTGATGGGATTCTATGATGCCCCATTAATCTTTAGCAGCAGGATAGCTCGAAATGTGCTTTGATACCACACACTGCTGTCTAGAGTGTACTGTGCAATCCCACAGATTTGAGAATCGGGTCCCTCGCCCCCTCCACACAAGAACCCCCTTCAATGCTTATTCTGTCATATGTTTTGCAGAAGTTTGGGAAAAGTATATAGATGCTTTCCCCCCACGCCGAAGGGTCCTTAATCCTCCCCACACAATCACAGTCATGAAATAAGTTGCTTTGAGGTACTGCAGATCTTATCCTTGCTTACATTAAAAATACATATATGAAAGGAAAGTGTGCAATTCTTGGTAAAGTGCGTTCAATGAAAGAGAATAAAGTGAAGTGAAGTTGGCCTCTGCTGCAAGAGACAGCACTAAAAAGCCGACTCCCTTGAAAGCGAGAAGCATTTCTGATGATTCCGTGCTATCCGCAGATCTCGAGCTACTAGTTAATAAAGTGTCTGGCTTATGAAATATATTTAAAAAGACATTTCTTCCATGGCCCCCAGACCGAAACTAATACCTACCTGACGTCTTTACTATCTGGAGAGATGGAAACTATGCGTCCGCCATCACCGAAGCCTCCCTGGAGCCCAAGGCACGCTTGGATGAGGCTGCAGCGCTGTCAAGCGCCAAGATGCTGCTGCTTGAGGAAACTGCACAGTTTGAAGCAGCAGAGCTGTCTGTGCCACCAAGGCTGGTGAGAACATACGATATTTATATTATATTATTTCTAAGCACGTATTTACCAAAGTCATGTTTCAGTTTGACGCCTTCTTCTAGAAGCATTTTCTTTGTCACTGTTGTTTTGTGCTTCTACTGTTTTCAATGTGTTGCTAAGAAATGACTGTGCTTTGTAGCCATGAACATTAATGGCCTGAGTTCTAAAGTTCCTGGTTAAACAAGCATTGGCAAAGCCAATAAGTCTATTGGCTTTGTTGCACAGCACTACCAGCATGACAACCTGTGACCCTACCTTTCACCCTCTCTCACCCTCTCTTTAGTCTCTCCTTACCTGAGATCCTTTCCCACATTAGGTAGGCTACTTACCTTATCCTACTCCGGTCCACCCTCCTGCAATCACTGTTGGAAACCTGACCACAACTATACTCAACTTCCCCCGCCTCTGTCCAGCATCCGTCTTCCCAACAGTAATAGTTTTATACTTAATACCTTTGCCCTGCCCTCTGTAAATATTGATCGCTAATGGTGTTTGCCAAAGCAGAGCAGAAACATCAATCCCTCCTTCCAGTTCTTGATACTTCTTTTCTTATCTGAGCAAAAAAAGTGATGTCTGCCACCTCCCCCATACTTTAAGGGCATTCTTAATACTGGTGGTGAATGGCCTGCCCACAACAGGAAAGACATCATAAGGAAAACAAGGTTATTCTTATTATGAATGAGGCTTTTAAACCAGCCAAATGAATCTTATTCGGCATCACAGACCTACAGAAAACACAGAAATTCTCATGATAAAAAAGCTAGCAATATAGTATACGCTTATTTGCTAAAGTAAGCATGTTTTGCGAGTCCTTAATAGCGATTATTAAGGAATCGCTATTAAAGACTCGCAAAACAGGGTGCATGTAGAAATCGTAATATTTTTTGCGATTTCTACAGCTTCCTTATTTGCGATTCGCTAATTGCTAATCGCAAATAAGGAATGGCTGTCCCATTCATTCCTATGGGCCTAATAGCCCATAGGAATGAATGGGGGGTCATTCCTTATTTGCGATTAACAATTAGCGAATCGCAAATAAGGAAGCGATTTCAAGGGTGCCAGGGTGTCCAAAGGACACTCTGTAGCACCCCTAAAATGGTAATGTACACTGGTGTTGCGCACACACATTTCCAAAGGACATGTGTGTGTAACATACAAAAGAAAAATGCACTAAAGTGCATTTTCCTAAGTTTTTGCTATTTACCACGTAGTTAGACTTTGCTGTAAATAGCGGCCCCAGATTGCGAATTCGCAATTTTAAAATTGTTCATAAATTGCATTTAAGGAATCTCAAATTGAGATTCCTTAAATGCATTTTTTCACAAGTTAGCGATTTTTAGAATTGCGATTTTTTGCATTTGGGATGATGAATCCCAAATGCAAAAATAGCGCTCGCAAAGGGCCGGATTCTCAGAATCTGGCCCTTTGCGAGCCGATTTCGGCTTCATGAATCTGGCAGTTAGTCTCAAGACTCAGAGCAAGATTACTTTTGTAAAATCCATTAGACGTAGATTATGGAAAAAAAAAACGAAGGCCTAGGTATGCAAATAACACTACGCAGTGCAGCAAGTGTAGGTACTGCGCTGTGTGAATTGGAAAGAACAGAACAATGGTGCAGAACAGCGCCATAGCGACAGAGGTGTTTTAATGTACTGCGACCTGCTTCAGCTCGCTAGTTGTACAACGCTCTGCTACTGTGATGGTCATGTTCATGCTTTATCAAACAGAATAAATGATTAAATACATATAAGTGGAGCTGTCTGTTCTCTCCCTGTTCTGGAGCGCTTTATGCTGCCATGCGCCATTGTAGACACCCTTGCACCACAGTGCCCGGGTGTCTGGTTATGGTAAATATCGTTTTTGTGAAGGAGGGGATCAATTCCTGCTCAAAAATAATGCTGAGAGGCAATGTCCTCTTTCTTTGTGTGCTGCAGCATGCAGCAAACATGCAAGGAGGGCAAAACTAGGAGAACTAAAAATATTTACCCTTCTCAGGGAGAAGTACAACACAACATTCATCAGGTCCGTGAGCAGCATGCAACACACATTACATCACATCTGCAGTTACGAAATTCTTGCCTATTTGTTACCTAGACTTGAAAAACAGGAAGGACCTGAACAGTTTAGAAATTATTTATAATTAAAGAAAATGTCTGCTGTATACTAATAGAGGATGTAGTTGTATTCTTCTGGCATCGTCTGTCTTGGGTGCAGGCCAGGGCCGAATCACTGAACAGGATCACTGTGGAGGTCCCTTGCATAGGAGAAGGAAGGCCTGTGGAATGGAGATTCAAGGTAAACATGGTTCCCGAGGAGTCAGAGGGTAGAGCATAAGCCGGTGTAGCGGTGCACCATTAAGTCAATCTCATAGATCCCAGACCATAGACAACCAGACAGTCAACCAGCTGCTTGCACCTGGCTGACCATCAAACAATAGAAAGGTTAGCTGTGTCCATTGCATGACATGTTCAGACCACAACCAGTTAATTAGAGTTTGGACTTGAGCCAGTCGTCTGCATATTACGAATACACCCACCTCTCTTCAGTCTGCAGGAGTAGTCCTTTGCATCCCATAGAAGTGTATAAGCCATTGGCCTTTCTCTTGGCTGCTGTCAATGGTACTTTAAGATTTAATCCAAAAAGCTCACCCTGCTGAACAAGAATATGAAAAGATACTATTCCAGCGACACGTGGAAGGCAAGCATTGGCCCAGAATGATCACATACAAATCAAGTTCAGTTTACCTATCCTGGGCCACCCAACCATCAAATGAATCATCATCATTTGGTATTCACTGGCGCAAGTTACCTGCTCCAGGTATGGTGTTCAATGTGTTCCCATGGAAGTGATGCACATGACATGCAAGTAAGACATTCTTTTTTTATCTTCAATGGCATCCCAGTATGGCAATCAAAGGATAGAGATGGGAGGCTTCTTGTCTTTTTAATCGATAAAATAAAGGCTTCCATTGTAGCCTGATACCATTGCTCATTTCAGAATCTACGGTTGAACCAAAGGTTGAATTAGTCTTCCTCACTGCTCAGTTATCCCCCGGAAAAACAATTGTTGTGTCCTCTTGTACCATTTGTGCCATAGACATTGGTTCATTTACATTTATTTACAATAGTTAGGGTAAGTCACATGTGAGAAAGTTGATTATTAGTTGCCAGGTGAATGGTAGTGCGCCACAAATAATAAAGGTTAGGAGTTAGGTCTAATAAAGATCTCAGTAATTTAAACCTGAGCTCTTAGCTATGCCACAGAGCAGACAGGCTTAACTTAAGGCAGTGTGTAAAGCATTTTGGAGTGCTTAAACAGTTAAAAAGTGAAAAACACACACGAAACCCTGAATATATCCTTGCCATCCACATACCCTCACCCACCCTAAATACTGAAAATACCATTGCCACCCAAATACCCCTACTGACCCTTAACCCTAAAAATACCCTTGCTACCCAAATATCTTTATCCACTTCACCATAAACCCGAAAAATACAATTGCCACCCAAATAACCTACCCACCCTAACCCCTAAAATACAAAATACCCCTGCCACCCAAATACTCTCACAACCCTAAAAATACCCAAGCCACCCAATATCCTTGCCCAGCCATAATAATGCCCTACCCTAATACATTTATAGGGTCATCATCGGAAAGGCATGCATTGTAAAGGCATATGCGTTGTAATGAATGCATGGTAAAGGCATATGAGTGGTAACGGCGGCGTTGTAAACGCTGTTTCCCACTGGGACAATGGGCCATATGTATCATCATTCCCTTTTGCGATTCCTAAATAGCGATTTTTATGGAATCGCTATTTAGAAATTGCAAAATGGTATGTATGTAGAAAATTGCTTTTTTAGCGATTTCTTAAAATTCCTTAATTGCGAATAGCAAATTGCTAATCGCAATTAAGGAATAATTTCCCATTCATTTCTATGGGCCAGGAGGCCCATAGGAATGAATGTGAAATGATTCTCAATTTGCGATTCGCAATTTGCCAATCGCAAATTGAGAATAATTATAAGGGTGCAGGTGTGTCTCAAGTACACCCTGCTGCACCCCTGAAAATGACATGTGTGTGCATATGGCGCACATACATGTCCTAAGAGCATGTATGAGCGTCACATGGCACCTTTACAAATTGCATAAAGTGCATTTGTAAAAGAAATCGCAAATCACCACTAACTACAAGTTGGTGGTAATTTGCAATTCCTTAAGGGCATTTTGGATTTTTTTTTTCTTCATACATTGCATTTAAGGAATCGCAAAATTTGCGATTCCTTAAATGCAGTCGCAAAATAAGGAATGGCAAATTTTGCGATTCCTTATTTTGCACCCAAATTCTTTCATACATTTCGGCGTTTGCGAACCTATTTGGCCTTGATACATATGGCCCGATAACTTTTAACATGAGGAGAGTGCAGTGAAACAACTTTCAGGGCATTGTCAAGGCCACAATCCAGCGCCTGCTGCTCTCTGATGGAGCATCACGATGGTGGTTGCTATGGAGGCTTGTGGCGCACTGGGGAATGGCACTTGTGGGGAGAGACGGAGGGAATGTCGGTATAGCAGTAGAACATCCAGAAGAAAATAAAATGAAAGCACTCCCATCGAGTGCTAACCTGCAATCGAGAAAAAAAACCAAAACGAGCTACACGACATCTGCAATATAATAATGCATCCTATTCGTTTAAACAAACATGGTTCCCTAGGTAGGAAGACTCAGGACAGAGTATAAAGCGATCCAATAAAGAGCAGGACACTGAGATTTACAAGAATATTATGTTATGTTGCTGTGCTTTTATATAGTGCTTTTATATAGTGCCATGAAACAAACGGTTTCATGGCGCTCTAGAGATGCCCAAGGAGACATCACCCAACAACCTAGTATTAAACGCTTCCCTGAAACGACACATGTTCGATGCCATTCCACAGTTTTGGGGCAACCACTAAAAATTTAAACCCGCCCATACCCTGACACTTAAATTTAGGAACTGCTAACAGCCCCAATTGGCCAGAACGTGAAGGACGTATGGGGGTGACGTTTCGGATCCGAGCTCGGATTAAAGGAGGCCATTACAGTGAAGGCCTCCGGAAACTGGGCATCTGACCTTGAAGGTTATTCAAGCCATCTAATTGAGAACAAGGGCTCACATGAAGCCCACTCTATGACAGAGAGGCAAAGCTGTGTGTAGCAAGACCGCTATAAAAGACACGTCTCATCCCCTGACTGTAAAGGTTACATGATCTAAACACATTTATCTTTCGTCTATCACTTCTCTGTTTAAGGATTACTGGCTTTGACTCAGAGACATCGACAAGACGGACTGTCTGTGTTTCTCACACTACGGCAGAAAACCCACAATGTTACCTTTTGTTCCCTCTTTGTTATATTTTCATTCAAGCGAAAAAATATATGTGCTCATACCATATCGCTTAGAACATTCATCATTCTTATCTGTGGTTTAGAAGTTCCTCAAACAAACTAAATCCTACTTGTTTCAAGGGCTGCGATGATGTCATTGCATGGGAGGATTCGAGGATTCGGGGAGTTCTCAGTTCTTTGGTAAGGATATTTACAATTTGGCAGTCTTGCAATAAACAGGGTACATTACGTCACTTCCTTTTGTCTTCACAGGAGACACTGCTTCTCCACTAAACCTACACCATTGTCAAATACATGCTTTTTGTCTGTATGAAACATCTGTGAAGTAGCAAATGGCCGAAATGAATTATACACTGTTCCCTTCAAATCGCTGACCCTTGCGTGTATGTCCTGCACAATAGTCAAGGACACAATGATCTCATTCACTGAGCCCTGAAATCACAATGAGTGGAACATTCACAGAGTGAAAACATGCAGCTTTTCAGTCAAAGTCCCTAAAAGCTAATTTCCTCATTTATGGAGTTTTGGCATGGGGTAGCACAACAAGTCACTTTGCTGTGCCGTCCTACATCCAAGTGAAAGGGCACTACCAACCAGTGCTAAAGTGTATCTGCTCTTTCCCTAAAACATGGTAACATTGGCTTAATCACAATTGAACTACTTAATTTATTTAACCCCTTCACTGCGGCGGCTATTCCGCCGCAGTGCTAAGGGGGCGGGGCGGCCATGCGGCGGGCGCATGCTGGTGACGGAACCGCTCCGTCACCAGCCGCGGTTGAGCTGAGCTTATGACAGAGCAGTTCCGTCATGGCCCCGCCCGCTCAATAGAACGCGCAGCGCAGGTGCGAAATCAGCGCCGTGCAGGTGCAAAATCAGCGCCGCGCAGGCGCGGCGGCTGGGCCATGATGGAACCGCTCCCTCATCAGCACAGCGCCACCGCGGCTGATGACGGAGCTGTTCCGTCATCAGCATGGACAGGGTTAAAAATCACTAGTACAGTGCACCACTTGAGCCCAGGACATGTAAATTAAATGCTACTAGTGAACTGCAGCACTGATTGTGCCACACACTTAAGTAGCCCTTTAACCCCTTCGCTGCTAGGCCTTTTCCCCTCCTGTGCTAAGCCCTTTTTTGGCGATTTGGGGTAGTGCGCGCTTAGGCCCTTGTAACTTTTTGACCACATAAGGTATCCATGCCAAATTTGCGTCCTTTTCTTCCAACATCATGTGGATTCTAAAGGCGCCCAGGGTTTGTGGATTACCTTGGAGGGGTCCCAGAATTTAACCAAAATATAGTGATTTTTTTTGTTTTTTTCAGAAAAATGGGAAAAACGGGCTGCAAATGAAAGCCTCTGAGTTTTTCCCTGAAAATGTTATCAAAAAAGGGTTTGTGGGGCTGAAATCTCCATTTTCTCAGCTTTTAGGAAATGACAGTCTTTTGTCAGAGAACCGACATTTTTCACACAGTTTTGGCATTTTTCTGGGACATAGCCTATTTTTGCTATTTTTAGAGCTTTCCACCTCCTTCCAGTTAATGGTAGAAATGAGTTTGAAAGCAATAATGGATCCTAGAAAGCTGTACATTTTCAAAAAGTAGACACAATTCCGAATTCAGAAAGGGGTCATTTGTCTAAATCCATGAAGGTTTCTTTATAGAAACTAACAGTTAAATATTGGAATAATTGAAAATTTGTTGAAAAAAACAGCCTTTTGCCTCAACGTTTTCACCTATAACTTTTTCTAGTTTTGACAGCTCTTGGAAAGCAATATACCGTTACATCCGTTAGACCTTCCTGGTTGTGGGGATATATAGGACTTGTAGTTTCACTAAGAACCCAACGAACCCAGATCCAAAAACTGAGCAGCAACTTGCAATGGTATTTTTTCATTTACTGGGTATAGAGCACATGGAAAAATCTGTATGAAAGACACCTATGTATTTCTGATTGGGTACAAAATATAGAGTTCAGAAACAGTATATTATTGCTAATTTTCACAATTGGGAATACTCATACTAGCATGAGAATTATTGGTCATTTTTCAAAATTTTTTTTTTTTTACACAATGTATTTCATTGAAAGGGAGAAATGCGCAAAAGCTCAATTGGTAATAACAGTTGATTTACAAATCTGAGTTACCCCAAGTCTCCCGATAAAAACGGTACCTCACTTGTGTGGGTCGGCCTTGTGCCTGCGACAGGAAACGGCGCAAAATGCAACGTGGTGACACCTAAATTTTGCAGTTACAAATTGACCCTTTTTTAGCAAAGTGCCTACCTGTAGTTTTTGCACCCTAGCTCTGCCAGCACCTAGGGGAACCTAGCAAACCTATACATTTTTGAAAAGTAGACACTCAGGGGAATTCAGGATGGGGTGACTCGACTGCCTACCACCAGGTCTTGTTACCCAGAATCCCTTGCAAACCTAAGAATTTGACAAAAAAAACACATTTTCCTCACATTTCTGTGGAGGAAAGTTCTGGAATCTGCTTGGATCAACAAATTTCCACCCACCCAGTGTTCCCCCAGGTCTCCCAAAAACAATGGTACCTCACTTGTGTGGGTAGGCATAGTGGCTGCGACACGAAACAGCGCAAAACGCAACGTGGTCGCACCTCAATTTCCCAGTGAAATCTTGCACTCTTTGGACAAAGAGACTACCTTTTGTTTTTGAGCCCTAGCTCTGCCAGCACCTAGGAAAACCTAGCAAACCTATACATTTTTGAAAAGTAGACACCCAGGGGAATTCAGGATGGGGTAACTCGTCTGCCTACCCCCAGATTTTGTTACCCAGAATACCTTGCAAAGCTAGGATTTTGACAAAATAAACACATTTTCCTCACATTTCTGTGGTGGAAAGTTCTGGAATCTGCGTGGATCTAGAAATTTCCACCCACCCAGCGTTCCCCCAGGTCTCCCAAAAAAAATGGTACCTCACTTGCGTGGGTAGGCATAGTGGCTGCGACATGAAACAGCGCAAAAAACAACATGGTCGCACCTCAATTTCCCAGTAAAATTTTGCACTTTTTGGACAAAAAGACTACCTTTTGTTTTTGCGCCCTAGCTCTGCCAGCACCTAAGGAAACCTAGCAAACCTATACATTTTTGAAAAGTAGACACCCAGGGGAATTCAGGATGGGGTGACTCCCCTGCCTACCCTCAGGTTTTGATACCCAGAATCCCTTGCAAAGCTAAGAATTTGACAAAAAAAACACATTTTCCTCACATTTCTGTGGTGGAAAGTTTTGGAATCTGCGTGGATCAACAAATTTCTACTCACCCAGCGTTCCCCCAGGTCTCCCGAGAAAAATGGTACCTCACTTGCGTGGGTAGGCATAGTGGCTGCGACACGAAACAGCGCAAAACGCAACGTGGTTGCACCTCAATTTCCCAGTGAAATCTTGTGCTTTTTGGACAAAGAGACTACCTTTTGTTTTTGAGTCCTAGCTCTGCCAGCACCTAGGGAAACCTAGCAAACCTATACATTTTTGAAAACTAGACACCCAGAGAAATTCAGGATGGGGTGACTCGTCTGCCTACCCCCAGGTTTTATTACCCAGAATCTCTTGCAAAGCTAAAAATATGACAAAAAAAGCAAATTTTCCTCACATTTCTGTGGTGGAAAGTTCTGGAATATGCGTGGATCAACAAATTTCACCCACCCAACGTTTCCCCAGGTCTCCCGAAAAAAATGGTACCTCACTTGCGTCGGTAGGCATAGTGGCTGCAACAGGAAACAGCGCAAAACGCAACGTGGACGCACCTCAATTTCCCAGTGAAATCTTGCCCATTTTGGAGGAAAAGACTACCTTTTGTTTTTGAGCCCTAGCTCTGCCAGCACCTAGGGAAACCTATCAAACCTATATATTTTTGAAAAGTAGACACGCAGGGGAATACAGGATGGGGTGACTCGTCTGCCTACCCTCAGGTTTTGTTACCCAGAATCCCTTGCAAAGCTAAGAATTTGACAAATAAAACACATTTTCCTCACATTTCTGTGGTGGAAAGTTTTGGAATCTGCGTGGATCAACAAATTTCCACCCACCCAGCGTTCCCCCAGGTCTCCCGAGAAAAATGGTATCTCACTTGCGTGGGTAGGCATAGTGGCTGCGACAGGAAACAGTGCAAAACGCAACGTGGTCACAACTCAATTTTTCAGTGAAATTGTGCCCTTTTTGGGCCAAGAGACTACCTTTTGTTTTTGAACCCTAGCTCTGCCGGCACCTAGGGAAACCTAGCAAACCTATATATTTTTGAAAAGTAGACACCCAGGGGAATTTAGGATGGGGTCACTCGACTGCCTACCCCCAGGTTCTCTTACCCAGAATCCCTTGCAAAGCTAAGAAATTGGAAAAGAAACGCATTTTCCTCACATTTCTGTGGTGGAAAGTTCCGGAATCTGCGTGGATTAACAAATTTCCACCCACCCAGCGTTCCCCCAGGTCTCCCGTGAAAAATGGTATCTCATTTGCGTGGGTAGGCATAGTGGCTGCGACAGGAAACAGTGCAAAACGCAACGTGGTCACAACTCAATTTTTCAGTGAAATTATGCACTTTTTGGGCAAAGAGACTACCTTTTGTTTTTGAACCCTAGCTCTGCCGGCACCTAGGGAAACCTAGCAAACCTATATATTTTTGAAAAGTAGACACCCAGGGGAATTCAGGATGGCGTGACTCGACTGCCTACCCCCAGGTTCTGTTACCCAGAATCCCTTGTAAAGTTGAGAAATTTGAAAAAAAAAAAGAAATTCCTCACATTTCTGTGGTGGAAAGTTCTGGAATCTGTGTGGATCAACAAATTTCCACCCACCCAGCGTTCCCCCAGGTCTCCTGAAAAAAATGCTACCTCACTTGCCTGGGTCTGCCTAGTGCCTGCGACAAGAAACAGCGCAAAACGCAATGTGGTCACAACTCAATTTTGCAGTGAAATTGTGACCTTTTTTGACAAAGAGACTACCTTTTGTTTTTGAACCCTAGCTCTGCCGGCACCTAGGGAAACCTAGCAAACCTATATATTTTTGAAAAGTAGACACCTAGGGGAATTCAGGATGCGGTCACTCGACTGCCTACCCCCAGGTTCTCTTACCCAGAATCCCTTGCAAAGCTAAGAAATTGGAAAAAAACGCATTTTCCTCACATTTCTGTGGTGGAAAGTTCCGGAATCTGCGTGGATCAACAAATTTCCACCTACCCAGCGTTCCCCCAGGTCTCCCGAGAAAAATGGTATCTCATTTGCGTGGGTAGGCATAGTGGCTGCGACAGGAAACAGTGCAAAACGCAACGTGGTCACAACTCAATTTTTCAGTGAAATTGTGCACTTTTTGGGCAAAGAGACTACCTTTTGTTTTTGAACCCTAGCTCTGCCGGCACCTAGGGAAACCTAGCAAACCTATATATTTTTGAAAAGTAGATACCCAGGGGAATTCAGGATGGGGTCACTCGACTGCCTACCCCCAGGTTCTCTTACCCAGAATCCCTTGCAAAGCTAAGAAATTGGAAAAATAAACGCATTTTCCTCACATTTGTGTGGTGGAAAGTTCCGGAATCTGCGTGGATCAACAAATTTCCACCCACCCAGCGTTCCCCCAGGTCTCCCGAGAAAAATGGTATCTCACTTGCGTGGGTAGGCATAGTGGCTGTGACAGGAAACAGTGCAAAACGCAACCTGGTCACAACTCAATTTTTCAGTGAAATTGTGCACTTTTTGGGCAAAGAGACTACCTTTTGTTTTTGAACCCTAGCTCTGCCGGCACCTAGGGAAACCTAGCAAACCTATATATTTTTGAAAAGTAGATACCCAGGGGAATTCAGGATGAGGTGACTCGACTGCCTACCCCCAGGTTCTCTTACCCAGAATCCCTTGCAAAGCTAAGAATTTGACAAAAAACACATTTGCCTCACATTTCTGTGGTGCAAAGTTCCGGAATCTGCGTGGATCAACAAATTTCCACCCACCCAGCGTTCCCCCAGGTCTCCCGAGAAAAATGGTATTTCATTTGCGTGGGTAGGCATAGTGGCTGCGACAGGAAACAGTGCAAAACGCAACGTGGTCACAACTCAATTTTTCAGTGAAATTGTGCACTTTTTGGGCAAAGAGACTACCTTTTGTTTTTGAACCCTAGCTCTGCCGGCACCTAGGGAAACCTAGCAAACCTATATATTTTTGGAAAGTAGATACCCAGGGGAATTCAGGATGGGGTCACTCAACTGCCTACCCCCAGGTTCTCTTACCCAGAATCCCTTGCAAAGCTAAAAAATTGGAAAAAAAACGCATTTTCCTCACATTTCTGTGGTGGAAAGTTCCGGAATCTGCGTGGATCAACAAATTTCCACCCACCCAGCATTCCCCCAGGTCTCCTGAGAAAAATGGTATCTCACTTGCGTGGGTAGGCATAGTGGCTGCGACAGGAAACAGTGCAAAACGCAACCTGGTCACAACTCAATTTTTCAGTGAAATTGTGCACTTTTTGGGCAAAGAGACTACCTTTTGTTTTTGAACCCTAGCTCTGCCGGCACCTAGGGAAACCTACCAAACCTATATATTTTTGAAAAGTAGACACCCAGAGGAATTCAGGATGGGGTGACTCGACTGCCTACCCCCAGGTTCTCTTACCCAGAATCCCTTGCAAATCTAAGAATTTGACAAAAAAAACACATTTGCCTCACATTTCTGTGGTGCAAAGTTCCGGAATCTGCGTGGATCAACAAATTTCTACCCACCCAGCGTTCCCCCAGGTCTCCCGAGAAAAATGGTATCTCACTTGCGTGGGTAGGCATAGTGGCTGCGACAGGAAACAGCGCAAAACGCAACGTGGTCACAACTCAATTTTTCAGTGAAATTGTGCACTTTTTGGGCAAAGAGACTACCTTTTGTTTTTGAACCCTAGCTCTGCCGGCACCTAGGGAAACCTAGCAAACCTATATATTTTTGAAAAGTAGACACCCAGGGGAATTCAGGATGGGGTGACTCGACTGCCTACCCCCAGGTTCTCTTACCCAGAATCCCTTGCAAAGCTAAGAAATTGGAGAAAAAAAACGCATTTTCCTCACATTTCTGTGGTGGAAAGTTCCGTAATCTGCGTGGATCAACAAATTTCCACGCACTCAGCGTTCCCCCAGGTCTCCCGAGAAAAATGGTATCTCACTTGCGTGGGTAGGCATAGTGGCTGCGACAGGAAACAGTGCAAAACGCAACCTGGTCACAACTCAATTTTTCAGTGAAATTGTGCCCTTTTTGGGCAAAGAGACTACCTTTTGTTTTTGAACCCTAGCTCTGCCGGCACCTAGGGAAACCTAGCAAACCTATATATTTTTGAAAAGTAGACACCCAGGGGAATACAGGATGGGGTGACTCGACTGCCTACCCCCAGGTTCTCTTACCCAGAATCCCTTGCAAAGCTAAGAAATTGGAAAATAAAAGGCATTTTCCTCACATTTCTGTGGTGGAAAGTTCCGGAATCTGCGTGGATCAACAAATTTCCTCTGACCCAGCGTTCCCCCAGGTCTCCCGATAACAATGGTACCTCACTTGCGTGGGTCGGCATAGTGGCTGCGAAAGGAAATGGTTCAAATTGTACGGTGGTGAATTTACAATACCAAATTGCAAAACAACCTTGATTTTTGGGGGGGGGGCACCTGAGTTTTTGGCCGGGGGGTCGGTGGTATTCTTTGGAAAGTACAAAACCCAAACAGTTCTGAAAAGTAGACCCCCGGGGGAGTCCAGGGAGGTATGGCATGCGTGGGTCCCCGAACGTTTTCCTACCCAGAACACCTTGCAAACCTTAAAATTAGGTAAAATAATCACTTTTCCAAACTTTTTTGCGTGGGATCACCGTGCCGGCAAAAATGTCCTACCACCCAGCGCTCCCCTTGTTCTCCCGAGTAAAAGGATACCTCACTTGGGTGGGTGCCCCAAAGCAGAACAGGCCAAAAACGAATGTTGAAAAAAGTAGTATTTCAGTGTTACAAATTAAGCCCCCCTGCCTTAGTCACAGGCCTTTGGCCCACCCACACAAGTGAGGTATCATTTTACTCGGGAGAACAAGGGGAACGCAGGGTGGTAGGACATTTGTGCCGACACAGCGATCCCACGCAAAAATGCATGGAAAACTGTTTTTTTAACCTAAATTTGTGGTTTGCAGGGATTTCTGGGTAGGAAAACATTGGGGGACCCACGCATGCCATACCTCCCTGGACTCCCCCGGGTGTCTAGTTTTCAGAACTGTTTGGGTTTGGTAGTTTCCAAAGATGCCCGCCGAGCCCCGGTCCAAAAACTCAGTCCCCCCATTCCAAACAAAGAAGGTAATCTTGCTATTGGTTATTGTAATGTCTCACCGTACGATTTGGACCTTTTCCTGTTGCAGCCACTATGCCTACCCACGCAAGTGAGGTACCATTTTTATCGGGAGAGCTGGGGGAACGCTGGGTGGGAGGAAATTTGTGTGAGCCCAGTGACGCCACGCTTTCCCACACAAAAAAAGTGTGTAAAAACTGATTTTTCCATCAAAAATTGAGGTTTGCAAGGGATTCTGGGTAAAGGAACGTTGGAGGATCCACGCAAGCCATACCTCCTTTGAAGCCCCCGGGTGTCTACTTTTCAGAAATGTGTGGGTTTGGTAGGTTTCCCTACATGGCCGTCTCGCACGGGGCCAAAAACCCAGGTAACCCCTCTTGCAAAAGCTGGTGGTATTGAATGTCAATCCCACCAGCTTTTGAAAGAGGGGTTACCTGGGTTTTTGGCCCCGTGCGAGACGGCCATGTAGGAAAACCTACCAAACCCACACATTTATGAAAAGTAGACACCCGGGGGCTTCCAAGGAGGTATGGCTTGCGTGGATCCTCCAACGTTCCTTTACCCAGAATCCCATGCAAACCTCAATTTTTGCAGAAAAAGTCAGTTTTTTCACACTTTTTTGTGTGGGAAAGCGTGGCGTCACTGGGCTCACACAAATTTCCTCCCACCCAGCGTTCCCCCAGGTCTCCCGATAAAAATGGTACCTCACTTGCGTGGGTAGGCATAGTGGCTGCGAAAGGAAATGGTTCAAATTGTACGGTGGTGAATTTACAATACCAAATTGCAAAACAACCTTGATTTTTGGGGGGGGGGGGCACCTGAGTTTTTGGCCCGGGGCTCGGTGGTATTCTTTGGAAAGTACAAAACCCAAACAGTTCTGAAAAGTAGACCCCCGGGGGAGTCCAGGGAGGTATGGCATGCGTGGGTCCCCGAACGTTTTCCTACCCAGAACACCTTGCAAACCTTAAAATTTGGTAAAATAATCACTTTTCCAAACTTTTTTGCGTGGAATCACCGTGCCGGCAAAAATGTCCTACCACCCAGCGCTCCCCTTGTTCTCCGGAGTAAAAGGATACCTCACTTGTGTGGGTGCCCCAAAGCAGAACAGGCCAAAAACGAATGTTGAAAAAAGTAGTATTTCAGTGTTACAAATTAAGCCCCCCTGCCTTAGTCACAGGCCTTTGGCCCACACACACAAGTGAGGTATCATTTTACTCGGGAGAACAAGAGGAACGCAGGGTGGTAGGACATTTGTGCCGACACGGTGATCCCACGCAAAAATGTATGGAAAACTGTTTTTTTAACCTAAATTTGTGGTTTGCAGGGATTTCTGGGTAGGAAAACATTGGGGGACCCACGCATGCCATACCTCCCTGGACTCCCCCGGGTGTCTAGTTTTCAGAACTGTTTGGGTTTGGTAGTTTCCAAAGATGCCCGCCGAGCCCCGGTCCAAAAACTCAATCCTACCCCCCAAAAAAGAAGGTAATGTTGCTATTGGTTATTGTAATTTCTCCACCGTACGATTTGGACCGTTTCCTGTTGCAGCCACTATGCCTACCCACGCAAGTGAGGTACCATTTTTATTGGGAGACCTGGGGGAACGCTGGGTGGGAGGAAATTTGTGTGAGCCCAGTGATGCCACGCTTTCCCACGCATAAAAAGTGTGAAAAAACTGATTTTTCCAGCAAAAATTGAGGTTTGCAAGGGATTCTGGGTAAAGGAACGTTAGAGGATCCATGCAAGCCATACCTCCTTGGAAGCCCCCGGGTGTCTACTTTTCAGAAATGTATGGGTTTGGTAGGTTTCCCTAGATGGCCGTCTAGCACGGGGCCAAAAACCCAGGTAACCCCTCTTGCGAAAGCTGGCGGTATTGACATTCAACGGCAAAAAAAATGGGCCGATGTGCCCCCAGGGTGGACAGAAAAACAAAAAAACCATCATGGCCACCTGGAAGCGACCCTTACCCAAGGGGTCGCTTCCCAAAACAAACACGTTGCCCCAACAAAAAACCCTGGTGCTAGTGGGAAATTTCTGCCCCCCCCTGGTGGCAAAACAGCCGAAAAACAGGCCGATTTGCCCACAGGGGGGGCAGAAAAACAACAAGTTAAATATGAGGTCACCTGGAAGTGACCCTTGCCCAAGGGGTCGCTTCCTAAAAGCTAAAAACAAAATCCCTGGTGCTAGTGGGCATTTTCTGTCCCCCCTGGGGGCAAAACAGCAAAAAAAAACGGGCCTATTTGCCCCCAGGGGGGACAGAAAAACGTAAACAAAAGCCATCGGCGCCATCTTGGCTTCACAAAACAACCCTGGTGCTAGTGGGAAATTTCTGCCCCCCCTGGGGGCAAAACGGCCGAAAAAACGGGCCGATTTGCCCTCAGGGGGGGCAGAAAATTGAAAATTATTTGGCTGCCCACCTGGAAGCGACCCTTGCCCAAGGGGTCGCTTCCGAAAAGCTAAATAAACAATCCCTGGTGCTAGTGGGGGCATTTCCGCCGCACAATCGCGACGCTGTGCGCGATCGTGAGGCAGAAATGCCCTGCAAAGAGACATCAGGGGAAAGGAAAATCTCTTTCCTCTCCCCTGATGCCTCTTCGCTGCCCCAAACCCCCGCCGGAGTCCAAAAACCTACCTTGCTGCACGGCGCTCAGGAAGCAAATGGCTTCCCGAGCGCAGGGAATCCCTGATGATGTCAGCGCGCGCTGTGCGCTGACGTCATCAGGGATTCCCACGGGGGGGTGCGGGGGGGGCAGCGGAAGCTCTTCTGATTACGAGCTGGCCTTGTCATCCGCGCACGGCAGGTAAGCGCCATGACGAGCCCAGCTCGTCATTAGCCTCGAAGGGGTTAAACTTGTCTCAGGACTGCCACTTCAGAACCAGTGATGGAGTTTTAGACTTCCATGTCGACCTGACAAGTTAACTCTTTTGTCAGACCCAAACTATCCTTTTTAATATATATATAGGTTACCCTTAAGATAGGCCCTGGACAACCCAAGGGCAGGCTACAGTGTAAAAAGTGGGACATGTAATCTTAATTTTAACATATCCTGGTAGTGAAAAATTCTTACATTTGTTTTTCACTACTGCTAGGACTACCTCTCCCAAAGGTTAAAATTGGGGTTACCTTATTGCAATTTATAAGTGTAATTTCCACGTGGCAAGAGATGGGACCCCCATGTTTGGTGTCTTTGGCATCACAATGTAAAATCCTAAATTATGGTGAAGTTAGATTTTTAATTGTAATTCTGAAAATTACACTTCTAGAAAGTTGGCATTTACTTCGTTAGCCATTTGGTGCCTTCTGCCTGTCTGTGAATAAACGTCTTGAGTGAGTGAAAGCTGAGCTTTGTGCATTGCCTCTAGACAGCCACAAAAAAGGGAAGCTTAGTGTGACTAATGGGCCATCCATATCCTGAATGGCCATCTTGGGCAGGATGCAAGGGAGGAGCTGACACACCTGAAGGGGCTGTGTCCTATCCCTACACGAAGGACTGTATTCTCCTCTTTCGTGAGATTGGAGGCAGGACAAGAGAGGCAAGGACTCTATGCATTTCAAAGGCCTCTCCTTAAAGTCTTCCCCACTTCAAATGCACAACTGGGTATAATTACTGGACCTCTGACACTTCCACTACTGGACACTTGTGGACACTCTGCCAGGAATAAGGACTGCTGTGCTGCTAAAAAGACTGTCACTCAGCTGGACTTTGTCAGATTCCTGCTCTGCTGTGCTGACATGCTGCCCTCTTGCCTGGGAGTGAGAAGGACTGCACCTGCATCTCTTCTCCACTTGAACCTAGGGTTGCTCAAAGGGCTGGTCTTCTTGTCTCCTTTTGGAAGTCTTAGGGACAAACAAAGGCTTTACCCCACTCTTCAACAGCACCTGGACTCTGCCATCTGAGAGTCTTGCCTTGCCAAGTGGTGCCAATTCAGCCCTGGGCTCTTTGAAGTGAGTGCAAAGTGCTACAGCTGTAAAAATCCATGCATCGCCGTTGTTGCGCCAGTCAGAACTCATCTCCCTCGACACTGACACACAGCTGCTGGGGAGACATCTAATTGGTGGCAGGTGTGGCTCAGCGATGACGCATCACCTACAACAGAAGGGTTTGATGATAATGCATCCCTAATTGCACTGCTCATCGACGATGCATCACCTACGAGTTCTGTACTATGGCACTGATGCATCCCCTCCTGCTCCACGTATCTCGGTTCTGTCTACAGCACAACCCAGGTACTTTGCAGAGGGACAAGGTTGGTCCCTGTCTCCGACTGGTGTTCAATCGTGGTTGGCCTAAACATTTATATATGTCCTGGTTAAGCACAGCCAGATACCCCAGTTTGCACTTTATACTTTTTAAGCACTATATTTCAGGGTATTCTTTAAAATTCATAACTGTGAATCTACTTATTGTATTTTTGTTGTGTTGATCTTGCTTTGTTATAAACTAAGGTCTATTTTTCTTATCAGGTGTGGTATCTTTTTGTGTGGTGTTTTCATGGTATCAAGGTTTTAAGTATTGCACACATACTTTACACATTGCCTCTTAAGTTCAGCCTGACTGCTCTGTGCCAAGCTACCAGGGGGTGAGTACAGGTTAATTTATAGTGTGTATCTGACTTACCTGACCTGGATTACGGATATGATTGCAAAGGTGGATACCTCTGCCACCAAGAAACCTCAATTTCTAACAACCAGTGTACATAATTCATTTTGATATGTATTGTATGGCAAGTTGTTGTGTAGATGCAACATCTATTTTCTCTGAGAAATCTCATGCTTCTTGTGCCAGCTACCAAGGGTGAGTAAGGATTTAGCACAGAAATATATTCTTAGGACCTTAACAGCTCACATTCTAGACTACTTTCTGTGCTCGGAGTCAAACACCATGATTGCCCACAGATTCAATGCAAGACTCCTATTGCTCTTAGGATTTGTCTAAAACAGCTGTCACAGTGAATGTCCCCACTAGTATTTACTGATTTGTCAAATTGGCAAATACAAGGCCACCATCCCGAGCTAGTGCGTTTCTTGGGAAAGCTCATACACTAAACATGTAGTACCTTTCTATCACCAGGCACACAAGACCCTCTACATTGACCTGATCCACTCTTGTCTCTCATAAGGGCCACTGCTAATAGTTATGACAGACCTTTACAATCTAGCTTGCTAAAATGATGGTTACAATAATCAAACATCATCAAAGCAAACATATAGCACCTCGGGGCACCCATAAAATAGTTGAATGCATGCAGCTTAAAACCCAGTACATTTTTGTTAATGAGCCACCTTTATTTGTACCCAGCAATAATCAAATATAGGAACCTATTTGAAGCACCATTCTTAGCTCTGTTGCCACCGAACAAAAGCACCTACCTCTAACCAAGAAAAACTAGGCCTCTCAATGCCCACACTTAGTCCCCACCATTAATCGCCCTGGAATGTGTAATGTAATCTGCCAAATTCACATCTCAGAGAATAAAGTCACTCCTCTCCTCCTTCAGACCCCTCCTCAATTCTGCCAACCTTCACACTTTTTTTTCATCTTCCTACTCTCTATAGAAAAGCGTGCAATCAGATGTGCTTCTAATTTCTTTCTCATTTATGCCATTCATGTCACTGTCAAGATTAACAAAGACTGCTACAACGCTAGTAAACCTCTATTGTGAGGAAGGCCATAGATATGCAAACGTGGAATTGTTATATACTTTTTATTACCAATGTTGAGTGTGGGGCGAGTGGGTCATATGCCCCAGCCCTTCATCAAAATTGGTAAAAGCATATTTCTCTCAGAGCATTTGTGTGCATAATATGTGCAGAGCCTATAAACAACGTTAGTTAACCAGAACCAGGATACCATGTGTTGAATCCACACATTAAGATACATATTAGACCCTGTGACTATTATCAAAGTTTGTTTTTGTTTCTAATGTCTAGTCACTGTAACATGCATTCTCTGGTATAACAAGAAGAGTTGTATCATTTTTTGCACTACATTGTGGTAGCAAAATGGAATCTGACATTTGGATTGTAGTAAGAACCTAGTAATGTGGTACTATATGTATCCATGGCCTGTAAAATAAACTTTACTCATGGTCCTTTTACACTCATTGTGCCATTGAAGTAGCATGCTAAAACATGTCTCAGGCCTGCTATTGCAGCCTACAGTACACTTATAAACTGCCAATTCAACCTAGTAAAATACATCTTTTTGCAAGGCCTAAACCTTGCTTTTCAATACATAGGTCACCCCAAAGATACATCCTAAACAGCCCTCATGACAAGTTGCATTGCATTATAAAAATGAGACGTGTTTTTATGTTTTACATAGAATAATATTAGATTACCTATTTACATTTCATAATTGCTAACTTTTCATTGGCAACAGGTAGAAATGTCATATTTGCACTCACCACATTTGTAATTTAAAATCCTCTTTAATTATAAAGTTGTATTTTATGTTACCATTCTGAAAATTGCACTTTTAGAAAGTTGTCATTGTCCTGTCCTAGTCATTTGGTGCCTGCTGCCATTGTCCTGGGTTACATAACCCTGCTGTTGGGCTTTGTGCATTCCTCCCAGACAGTGGGACAAAATAGCTTAGATATTGGTAGGAATGGGCCATCCAGACACGATGAGTGGGGGCGTAGCTGTTCCTTGAGTCCCTTTTTCTCCCATAGGGGCTGCTTCCAGCTCACACAAAGAAACCTAACACTAGTCTTATGTAACCCTGGACTTCCTGGAGCTTTGGCTGGGGAAGAAATTAACTTTCAATACCCAGATGTGGGGGTAGTCTAGAGGTTTCCACCACTTCAAAGGCTGGCCCAGGAATAAATATTGGACCCTTAGAGTAACTTTTCAGTAGACTCCTGGACCTGTGGACATTACAGAGGCTGCCCTACTGTGTGAGGCTGGCCTCGCTCCCTAGAATACTGCACTGTGGCTTAAGGTCTGCCCCGCTCCATGTGAAGGAACATGGCCAGAGAGTAGCTTTTACGTTTATGCAGAGAGAGAATCTGTAATTTGAAGCCAGAGATTTCGTAAGCATCCTCGTGGATTTTCCTGTAAGCGGCGCATGTAAGGCAGGGCCCAGGATCCTCTGTGGGGTGCAAGAGGTGCCTTACATCATGAAGGAAAGGTGCAGGGCTATGAATGCGCACTGTTAAGTTAATAATAGGTGTTAAGAGGCTTCCGGTGCAAGTAATCATACCTCTCTTTGCAACCAGTGATGCTGTGCCCTTGGGTGAAGCCAGCCTGTGAATTATGCTTTTTGCTCATTGTATTGCGGAGAGGACTTTGCAGCTCTCATTACTTTTGACAGAAGTTCTCTCAGGGGGCACTGGGCATTAGCTGGACTCTTGACAGACACAAATCATTCATGCTTTATGGCTTGTAATCAAATACTAGCAAGGGTTCATCGGGTACACAGAACATGTCTGACAACATCTTTGTTATCACAGGCCCTTTGATATGACCTCACACGCCCTTTGTTATGTGCCTGTCGCCTGCTTGCATGGTGCTCTATCTGAGGCCTTCACATGGCAGTTGTCTCTGGATCAGCCGCCCACATAGAGCTGAGAGCAATTGTAAACATGCCAGCCAAATTGTGCACATCTCTGGGTATGATCAGTGTATTATGTCTTTGTGCACTGTGTGGTGGTAGTTGTTGAAATTCTGTATATCAAAGCACGATGCTCCATGGAATGTGCTTGGTTTAAAGCATGTTTGGTTTGTAGTGTATTGTTTTGTGTGTTGACAAGTGTGATGGCGTTCTTGTCATGGTATTTAGGTTTGTGTGTGCTTCGGTGGTGGTGTGTGTGTGTGTTGGCGGTGTAGGAGTGTGGTCCAGGCATGCACTGTAAGTACTATTTCTCTTCAGTTGGTTTAAAATGTACCTTTGTTTACCAGCTTAGAGCTGACTACAGTGGATCAAAATATGGGTAAGTGTGTTCATGCACATTGGTGTAGTAAGCCTTGCTCTGTGTGAGTTCGGATTGAGTAGCACTGTTTTGATGCACTGGAAGTGGCCCCGATGAAGGGTCTGTTGGTGGGAGTGTTGAGTTGATGCTTGATTGTGGCCCCTCCTCAGCTTCATGCAGGGTGCTAATGACTCTACTGTACTTTAAGAGCAGGTCTCAGGAGCCATCCGTGCCAAACTGCCTTGTTTTTATCGCCATGATCAGTCGTTTATCTCCCTATGGAATAGGCCTGGAGATACAGCTTCCTGTGTGTCTTAAGCTTGGGTTGCTTATGTGTAAGATTAGCCTTTGTTTGCTGGCAGGCTGACATGAGACCAGCCGCATGCTGCTGAGGAATACAAGCATGCACTTGCCACTGCAAAACTCCATGGCTCATCCCAGTAAGTGTAGACAAGCGCCCGGACTGCCAGCTCCCCCAACCTCACTTCCAGGTGCCACGTTCAATCTAGGGGTGGATGTGTCCATTCCCCAGGCACTGCATTTATTCTCACAGTTAGAGAAGTGTTGCCAGCGACGTCAGCAGAAATCTGCGTGCCCTCCAGACTGGGCAAATGTCATCCAGAATGAAGTAGCAATTGAGAGGCATGTGCCTCCGTGCAGATTCCAATCCAAATGCAATCCACCATCACTGCAGCAGGAGCGGCTCTAGGCTCATGGCGGCCCTGGGCAGGGAGCGTAGGTAGGGGGCCCCGGAAGAGGGGGTTCAGGCCGGGTGGAGCGCAAAGGCCAGTGAAGGGGGGGGGGGGGGCGGTCAGGGTGTTTGGAAGTGGAACAGAGCCGGAGGCCGCCAAATCGATGCCAGGGCCCACCACACAAATATGTATCCATCCTCAGAGGATTACTATATCAAGGATATATATTGGCGTGGTGGCCCCTGGGGTTTGGTGGCCCTGTGCAGGTGCACAGCTTGCACATGCCTAAGGCTGGGGGTGAGCTAATCTGCTGCAGAGATGCCAATGGTTCTCCCAGTGCCATCTCCTTTAGAGGTGCTTCTTCTGGCAGCAGGCACCAGTGACAATCTAGTCCCTCTGCAGCTCCAGATACATTCAGTTGGCAGAGACTACCCTTTCTCCTCCTTTCTACTGGTGATTGAGCTAATCTTGTCTGAATCTCCAGTGACTTGAGCAAGGCTGCCCAGGGACCCCAGACCCACTGGCAAGTAGTTAACCTCTCTCTCCTTCTCACAGCTCCCGGCCACCTGTGAGAGCTGAAGACTCCATTCACACCTCTAGCATGTGGAAGAGGAGGGTGCTTAGCATCTGTCGAGACTGGAGGCAGCGCTGGTCCTCAGTGGTGGAGCTGCATCTTTCCTCCACCGGGAGAGGAGAGAGGCAACCATGGAGTTCTTGTCACCATCCCAGAGCATCAAGAGGGGTGGAAGAATTCAAGGGGCTGGGACACTGAGCTTAGTTTATTTAAACCATTTACCTCAGGGCAGCCCTAATGAATGGGTATTTATTTGTAGCTCACTGTTTTGAATATACCTGGGAAAAGGAGGAGGATTCAAAACCTACATGTACATAAGAGCACCCCTGGTACCACAAATGATCACAGGTCTTTGACGTCTATGCAGGGTGGTAATAACAAAATGAGAGAGAGGGTAAAGGGCACTCTCGGTCCCCCTGGTCAGTATTGTTAAACAACTAAAGAGTGTCGTAAAGAATATGTTTTTAGTGCGCTCTGGACACAGAGACAAATGAAAAAACACAAAAAATCAGCCACAAAGGACATCAGAGGGGATTTTTCAGGAAGCCCTCACTCACCACCCTGGGTGGTGACATGCTTCATCATCGGGCCCACCAGGAGAAGCCGAATGCCTCCCTGGTGTGCTACAACGCCAGGTTACTGCGGAGCTGGTTCTTCGTGGCAAGAGTGTCAAAAAGAAATGTGAATTAAAAATGTCAGTGACTGTACCATACTAAATTTTCTTTCAATGGTCAGTTTGACATGGATAAAATATGTGTGGGAAAACTACCAGTTTATGACTTGGTTGTTTCCACTTAAAGTGGGGTCAACATGTTTCTGCCCATATATGTGTAATTTACTGGGCTTTCGTCAGGACCATCAGTATGTGTATCTCGGGGGTATGGGCACGCTAAGGCCCACCCTTACCTGAGGACGTGAAAGTTAAAAGCAGGTGTAGAAAAATAAGTGCAAAAAACAAACCATAAGTGATGGGGTACCTTCAAGTTAGAGGTATCTGTATAGTCTGAAAGGCAAAAGGACATACAGACACATAAGACAAACAACACATAGTTAGTGCAATTTATCACAAGAGTTTTCTGCAGAGAGAGAACTCTGTGTGGAAGTGCTTAAGAAACAGGTGATTACTGCTATTTTAGTGCTGGAGAACGCTGTACTCAAGGTGGTGCAGCGTGTAGACATGCACTATGTCATGAGAAATGGTCGTGGGACAGATCGTCTCATAATATATCACGTGTGTCTAAGCGATCAAGGCGCCCAACTAGAGGGCAAATGGTGATGTCAGGGATCGTCAGAAAAAATTATTACTGACGAATACTTTGTGTAATTCTCACTTGTAAATTTACAAGTTCCACACCCCATGGGTCTCGGGAGGGGTGGAGGCGACAATGGCACACCCTGTATGGAAACATTAAAAATGGCGAGATCGGAGTTAGGCTCAGAGGGTAGGGGAGGTTCACAGATTACTTATCCGCTTCATGCTGAAAGTTGTCTGAGGATCTTACGCCCGCAACGCCTGTCACCCGTTGTGCACCTAGCGTCTCCTGCTACCGGACCCCGTGGATGTGGGGCCGGGAGCTGAGAACCTACCTCCTGCCTTATCTGCCTATATTTCTGTGTAGCTATAGGCCTTGATGCCCACCCGGGCGAAGTTTGCGCAATATAATTTATTTATTTATTTATTTATTTATTTTATTTATGCATTTTTATATAGCGCGGACTTTACCCGAAGGCGTCAGAGCGCTTCACATTAGGAACAGAAATGAAACATAATGAGAAACATTACAGAAGAGCAGATTACTAAAACATACGTTACTTACATAAGGTAATAGTGACAATTGTGAGCAAACAGAAAACATGAGGTAGTAAAAATTGTGAGCAACCAAAAATACATGAGGTAGTAAAGGTAATAATGACAATTGTGAGCAAACAAAATACTTGAGGTAGTAAAAATTGTGAGCAAACAAAAATACATGAGGTAGTAAAGGTAATAGTGACAATTGTGAGCAAACAAAATACTTGAGGTAGTAAAAATTGTGAACAACCAAAAATACATGAGGTAGTCAAAAGTGCACAAGAGGAAAAGTGACAAGTGTGCAGTTATAAGAGAAAACATAGTATAATTTGAGGTATAATACTGCAATAAGTGCTAGGCACAAGAACAGGCGTTACGTAGGCAAGGTGGCACTTGTGCAAGTATCAAAGGTAAAAACATGTGAGAGGTAGCAACCGTGTGTTACAAGGGCAAAGTGTTGTGTGCATGTTACAAAAGGGCACCGAACACAAGTACATGGAGAATACTGCAAAAAGGCAGACACTCCCACCACAGGAAAACACTGGGAAGGCACTCCCATGGTCATGGAAAGTAGAAAATATCAGTAGTGGGAAGTCTTCCTCCGAATAGCAAGAGGACGTGAATTACTTTTGGAGGTGTCTCTGGAGGAGGAGAACTTTGAGGTCCCTTTTGAAGGCTTGGGAGGAGGCGGTGGTCCGGAGCTCAGGCGGAAGCGAGTTCCAGATTCTCACTGCGTTGCCTGAAAAGGATTGGGCCATTGTTCTTTCCTTCTTGAAAGTGGGAGGTTCAAGCAGTAGATTCTCGGCATTGCGTGAAGGTCTAGAGCCTCCAGAGAGTTTCAGTTTATTCACCAGGTAGCGGGGAGAGGAGGAGTGCAAGGCTTTGTGGGTGATACAAGCGGTCTTGTAGATAGCTCTAGCCTCGAAGGGAAGCCAGCGGAGGGTGGATAACAACGGTGTGATGTGATCGCTTCTTTTGGCCCCATAGATGAAACGAGCTGCTGAATGGAAGACAGACTTAAGTGGGGACAGGTGAGATTTGGGGAGGCCAGTAAGAAGAGAATTGCAGTAGTCTAGTCTGGAGAGGACCAGCGATTGCACCAGGGTTATAAGGTCCTGCTCCGGGAAGAAGCGACGGATTCCCCAAAGAAGGCGCAGTTGGTAGCGAGCAGATTTTGCAATAGAATTGATGTGGGGAGTTAGATTGAGTTTTTTGTCTAGAATGACACCAAGAGATTTTGCGCTGTCGACAATGATGGGTTTGTTGTTTAGTAGATTCATCTGATCCATCCATGATTGAACCGGGGGAGGGGAGAGTGAGGAGGAGAAGAGGAGGAATTCAGTTTTGGAGGGATTCAGAATTAATTGATGAGATGACATCCAGTTTTGAATGGAGTCAAGAGTAGATCTTAGGATGGAGAGATCATGAGTGGAGGCAACCTTGAGGTAGAGTTGAGTGTCATCTGCATAGAGATGATAGTGAATCCCGGATTTGCTTAGGAGGTTTCCCAGTGGTTCTAAGTAGAGATTGAACAGTGTGGGTGCAAGTATAGAGCCTTGGGGAATACCTTGACCCACCGCCACAGGAGAAGAAAGACTGTTCGCTATTTTGATCATTTGAGATCTGTCAGAGAGGAAGGATGCAAACCATTTAAGCACAGTGCCCTCCATGCCCATTCTCTGTTGAAGAATATTGAGGAGGGTGTTGTGATTAACAGTGTCGAAGGCTGCGGAGAGGTCAAGGAGAATTAGCAGACAGGACCCCCCTGAGTCGAGTATCCTCAGCGCATCATCAACCACTTGCAGTAGGGCTGTTTCAGTGCTGCAGTTTTGGATGAAGCCGGACTGACAATTGTCAAGAAGATCATTGTCCTTGATATGACGAGAGAGTTGTTTGGCTACACATCTTTCCGTTATCTTTGCAAGAAAGGGAAGGTTAGTGATGGGGCGGAAGTTGTTGAGGTCATTCGCATCAGCAGTGGGCTTTTTCAGCAGAGGGGTGACCTGCCCAGTTTTGAAGGGGACAGGAAGGGAGCCTTGCCAGAGGGAGAGGTTGATCAGAGTGGTCCAATAGGAGAGGGAATGGGTATAGAAGTCAAAGGCAATGGCACTGGGGATAGGGTCAAGCGAATGGTTGGAGGGCTTTGTTTCGCGTATGCATTTGAGAAGGGCATCTTCAGATATGGGGTCAAAGCTCTGCCAAATGGCTAAGGATTTGCGCTCCTCTGGAGGTGTAGGATGAGCAACCTGATCCACAAGTGATTTCACCTTTCCATCGAAGAAAGTAGCGAAATCCGCTGCTCTCTTTGTAGAATCTTCCACCTTGGAGGTTGGGGGAGAGCAGCTCGGAGTCTTGATGAGATCGAATAGTTTTTTGGGTCAATTTTTGGCGGAATCAAGGAGGGTTTTGAAGTGCGTCGCTTTCTCAAGGAAGATGTGCTTGTGGTATTTGGATCTTGCTGTGCGAAGCAAGGCTAAAGTGTCAGTGGAAGGCAATTGCCTCCATTGCTTCTCCAGGAATCTTAGCTGCTTCCTTTCCTCATAAAGGGATTTGTTGAACCAAGGTGCTGAGGGAGTGGGCCTTATCCTTTTGCTTTTGAGTGGAGCGACGTTATTAATTTCAGCTTCAAGAACTGTGAGGCATTGGGAGGAGAGATCGTCAACAGCTATGTTCGGGTCTAGCCTTGGAAGTGAAAGCAAAGCTGATTCACAGAGGGGACCGACATCAATGTTTTTGGCATCACGGAACCAGGAGATGGCCCTCTTGGGTTGGCCAAGAGTTATAGAGTGTGAAAGTTGAAGAGAGAATGGGATGAGGTGGTGGTCAGACCAGTCTACATGAATAGGGGTAGTAGTAGAAAGCATGCCTGCTTTAGAAATAACAAGGTCCAGGATTGCGCCCTTAGAGTGGGTTGGTTCAGTGCAGTGTTGGATAAGATCATTTGCCGAGAGGAAGGTGGCCAGTGAGTTCGCAGAGGAGTCTTGCGGTGCGCCCCAGTGGAGATTGAAGTCACCCACGATGGTCTGATTGTCACTTTGAGAGTATTGGTCGCTGATGAAGTCTTTGAGATCTTCTATAAACGAAGAGCTACTGCTTCGAGGCGGGCGGTAAATGATATGGAATCTGAGCGGTGAACGGTGTTGCAATTGAAGCTCAAGAGAAAGGCATTCAAAGGTGTGGGAGGAGCTGCTAGGAGACGCCTTAAGTTGGAGGGCGTTTCTGAAGATGACTGCAACACCTCCCCCCGTGTTTTCAGTTCTGTCATTCCTAAATATGGAATAACCTGTGGGTAATAGGAGATCAAATATAGAGTGAGAGGTATCTTTGAACCAGGTCTCTGTGAGGAAGAGCATGTCAAGTTTGTGAAGGGTGATGGTGTCGGAGATTTCAAGTTTGTGTTTTACTGCAGATCTGCAGTTGTGAAGCATACAGCGCAGCTCTGTCAAGACTGTTTTGGTGACGGGGGCACTTGGGCTCTGAAGGGTGATCGGGATATTGTACATTTGCGGAGGTGCTCGGGAGGGTTTAGGTGGATGCTTTGTTCTGACAGAGGTGATTGTCGGAATAGTGTAGACAGTGGGGTTGCTAGGGTATGCCTGTTGAAGAAGGGTGGCGTTCAAGGGCTTGTGTGAGTTAACGACGCTTGCAGACGAAGGGTTGAGCTTGGCTGTATTGGGGTGAGGGGGCCAGGTGCATCTCTGGGGAAGTTGGGAGGGGGTAGAGGTGCATGGAGGGGTGGGGATCTTAGAGCATAAAAGTGAAATGGCAGCTGTAAGCTGAGAGATGGAGGTGATCAGAGAGCCTAGCGTATTTTCCAGTGAGAAAGAGGCAGAGCACGGAAGGTTGGGTGGCTCGATTGAAATAAGGGGGGGTGGAATTGGTGGTGGACGGCAGGGAGAGGTGGGGGGACAGGGGGTGTGTTAGGGGGTGGGGTTCACAGGTGGGGAAAGGTGGAGGTTGGGAGCGGGAGTAAATGAATTGGGGGTTAAGGGAGAGTTGTCATTGTTGGTGTTGCAAGAGGGAGAGGAATTAGGGACAAATTTAGAGGGAGAAATGTGCGGAACACGTCGGCAGGGAAGTAGGAGGGGGGAGGCCTGTGTGGCGTCATGGGAGTGTAGGAGGTTTGGGCGGAAAAGAGGTGCATTGGTTGCGGAGGTCCTGTCAGTTAGGAGAGGTAGCAGCGAGGGAACGGTCATCTGGCAGAGTGAGGGGGGTTGAGAGAAAGGGAAGTTGAGGAGGGGAAGTGGTTCTGCTGGGCCCGAGGGAGGGAGAAGGAAGGTGTTCCTAGGAGGGGAAAGGGGGTAGTGCGGCAGTACTGGAGGAGTAGGAGGGAGGAGCGAGATGCAGTGGGAATGTGGCAAACACGGGGTGAATGACGAGGGAATGAAGGGGTATGAAGGGAATGAGGGAATGAAGGAGGGACGGAAGGAGGGCTAAGGGGAGCATAGAGACAGTTAATTGGGGAAGAGTGTTGGAGGAGAGGTGGACTAAAGAAGGGGGTGATGGGAAGAAGTATGGGGGAGGAGAATAGATTGGAGTATCGTGATAGTGCAGATGGGACGAGGAGCGTGTTAGCTAGTGGTAAGGCTGAAGTAATGCGGGAGGGGACATACTGTGGGGGGGGAGGAATAGGAGATGAGGTAAGTTGGGGGGGGAAGGGAAAAGGGCCGACCTGCGCTTCTCGAGAGTGCAGCCAATTGGAGTGGGGTGGGGTCGGCGGAGGAGAAAGGGAGTAATGGGTGGAGCTGGAAGGAGAGTCAAGGGGAAACCCGGTTGCAGAGACGTGGAGTAAGGTGGGGAAGAGGTGGTCAAAGAGCGAGAGGCAGGAGTCTTTGCCTTGGATCATGACAGTACCGTTGTTATAGAGTGAGATAGTGAGGTAGCCATTGAAGCACCCAGAGGGGGACATTTTTAGTTGTTTGCCATAAGGGATAGAGGAGGAGGAGACGACGTTAAGGGAATTGTAAAAACTGTTGGACCAAGAGGGGATGTCGCGAGTTAAGAAGATGAAATCGTTTTTGAGCCTCCCAAGACGACCATTGTAAAATTGATCCACAAAAAGGGAGTCCGGGAAACGTTCAATAGTGTTATGCTTAAGTTGTTTTATTGTTGCTTTAGTCTGGTCGGGAGGGTAAATGATTTTGTAGCAATTGGCTCCAGTCTTAACTCGAGAGGTGGCCATGTTGGGAAGCTGAGGCGAAGGAGGGTGGGGGAGAGATGAGAGGGGTGTTGCTGGGAGAGCGGTAGTGAGGAGAAAAAAGAGGGCAAAAAGGGAGCGCATAATCCAAACGGTTATGGTGGAAAAACCGGGTTAATGTGCCATCAGGCTGTAAAAAGACCTAAACGATGCAGCTGGCACTACTTGCTGCGCAGCTGTCAAAAGGCCTAAACGGTGCAGCTGGCACTACTTGCTGGGCAGCTGTCAAAATGCCTAAATGGTGCAGCTGGCACAATATAAGTCTTATTCCATTCCATTCCATTCCAAGGTAACATGTTTGGGGAATACCACATCAAGAATGTCAGTTCTAACAAGCATATATTGCAAAGTTTCATGCCACAGACATGTAGTGATTAATTTAGTGTGTAGTGAATTTGTATAGCAATGCATGCAAAATACATTCACATCGCATACAGACACCCCACATGCTTTTAAATTGCAATTTATTCCCGTATGCGCATTTCCCATTACCCGAACCTAAACCCAACCCTTGAATCATAAAACAGTCTCTAAGTCCCCCATAGCCCGTCTCGGGGAACGTCCATTACATCCATGCGTTGGGAATGCATGCGTTCTGCAAGCGCATGCGATGCAATGTTGCGTCGTAACAACACATGCATTGGCAGTGAACGCAATGTAAATGCATGTGTCGTAATGCATGCGTTGAGATGGTTGTCTCCCCCTGTCGCTCGCATGCATGAGCTAACATGTGTTTTCCTTAATATCAGGTCACTTCCCAAACATAAATACGAACTTCCTGACTTTTATGACCAATATAACCCAGACATAATGTTCCTTAAAGAGACCTGGACTAACAGTGCTTCCGAGTCTGACCTTAATACGGCCATACCAAAAGGATACAACTTGTTTAAAGTTGATAGGGAACGACAACGGGCGGTGGGATAGTTATTGTCTATCGTACTAACATTAAGACCTCATTTGCAGTTATTCCTCAATTGGAGGAAGAAGCTATTCTATTCATACTCAAATGCAACAACACAATAGCTTTTAATAGGATACTAATCTACCAGCCACCTGGCCTTAGGAATCCATTTATTTCCATCATAATAATAATAACAATATTAGGGAAGCTTATAAAGCGCCTGGTTACGCACATCAGTGTGTCCCCGCGCTGTGATGAGTAAGAGCTGCAGACCCTCAACTATGCTCTACGCGCCTCGAATATTGAAGGAACAAAAGAGTTTTGAGTTTTCCTCTGAACCTGGCCTCCGAAGGTTCCAAACGGAGCTCAAGCGGGAGTTCGTTCCAACTCCTTGCTGCTAGGAGCCGGAAAGATCTGCCCCCCATACGGGCCTTTTGAATTTTAGGGATCACTAACAGGCCAGTACCGGTCGATCTAAAAGACCGCACAGGCCTGTAAGGAGTAATAAGGCTTTGCAAGGGACTGGGTGCTTTGCCCCTAATAATACAATGACACATGCATAGGGCCTTGAACATAATTTATTTCCTGACCGGTAGCCAGTGAAGAGCCTCCAAGGCGGCCTGCAAGGCCGCTTTTCTAGGGAGCCTCAGGACCAACCGGGCTGCAGCATTTTGCAGCATCTGCAGACGATCTAAGCTCCTAGTCGTGGCACCTAAATACAAGAGGTTGCCATAGTCTAGTCGTGAGGTGACCAGGGCGTGCACCAGTGTCCGTCTATCATCAGTAGGAAGGAGGTCCAGGATTTTCCGTAGACTTTTCAGGACACCAAAGCACACCCCAACCACTCGACTACTCTGCGGTGCAAATGTCAGGTCTGAGTCCATCCACACGCCCAGGTTCTTAGCCTGCTGGCACGGTGTTGGAACCAGTCCTAAACAGGGTGGCCACCAAGCTGAGGACCGCACAGACGCCGCCCCCCCAACCACGAGCACCACTGTCTTGCTACCATTCAACTTCAGGCAGTTGTCAGACATCCAGGAGGCAAGCTCCTGCATGCAGGCACTGAAGTTGGGTCCCTCCAGATCAGGTGCCCGTGACAGGGAGATGACCAACTGCGTGTCATCGGCATACGACACGATTCGCATACCGTAGCCCTCAACTATTCCTGCCACAGGGGAAACATAGAGATTAAATAGAGTCGGACTCAGGGCCGAGCCCTGAGGCACACCCTGATCCAGATTGACCACTCTATAATAGTGCTCACCCTGTCTAACCTGGAATCTTCGATTAGTCAGAAAGGACTGAATCCACTTTAACGCCGCGCCTGAGACCCCACCCTGATTCAGACACTGCAGTAAGGTGAAATGTGCTACAGTGTCAAAGGCCACGCTCAGGTCTAAGAGGATAAGGGCCATAGTCTGTCCCTCATCCAACCCCTGTCTTATGACCTCCACAGCCATCAGCAACGCTGACTCTGTCGAGTGGAGTGATCTAAACCCAAACTGCGTTGAATGAAGCAGATTGGCTTCCTCCACAAAGGCCATAAGTTGGGAGTTAGCGGCCTTCTCTGCAACTTTGGCCAAAAAGGGTAGCAGCGAGATGGGATGGAGATTGTCTAACTTCTCCAAGCTAATATTAGGTTGTTTCTGAATTGGGAGCACCACCGCTTGCTTCCATCTTTCAGGCACCGTATGCGTCCTGAATGATATATCCAGAAGGTGACTGACATAAGGCTCAAGGACATCAAGGCTCTCTGTAAGCAGTTTCGGTGAGGCAGGATCCCTAGGAGACATTGACTTTATAGAACTACAGATCTGCCGTAATGCCTCGGGAGAGGGGTGATACAATTCTCCAACTTATGAGCTCCCCTATTCTCCCTCTTCATCTCCACAAACCCAGACCCCACTTTTTTCTCTCCCAAAAAGGAGGAATATATCGTGGCCACTTTTTCGGAGAAAAAGCTAGCAATACGATCACAGGATTCCTCTGAGCTTACCGTGGGCATAGCGGACGATTTAAGTAAGGACATTTCCCTATGGATCTTAAATAATTCTTTCGCTGAGCTTTCTGCCTCGCCAATTCTCCCTGCATAGTAAGTGGCCTTGGCCCTTCTGATTAGCCCATGGTAGGCTCTCCGCTTAACTTTGTATTCCACCTTGGCCTGATTGAGAAAGGCTACCCTCCACTGCCTCTCAAAACGTTTACACTCTGCCTTTGCTCGGTGTAGGTCATCATTGCCTAGGAGTGAGAAGGACTAGACCTGCATCTCTTCTCCACTTGAACCCAGGGTTCCTCAAAGGGCTTGTCTGCTTGCCTCCTTTTGGAAGTCCTAGGGACATCAAAGACTTTACCCTACTCTTCAACACCTGGACTCTGCCATCTGAGAGTCTTTACTTGCCAAGTGGTGCCAATCCAGTCCTGGGCTCTTTGAAGTGAGTGCAAAGTGCTACAGCTGTAAAAATCCATGCATCGCCGTTGTTGTGCCAGTCAGAACTCCTTTCCCTCGACACTGACACACAGCTGCTGGGGAGACACCTAATTGGTGGTAGGCGTGGCTCAGCGATGACGCATCTCCTACAACAGAAGGGTTTGATGATAATGCATCCCTAATTGCACTGCTCATCGACAATGCATCACCTACGAGTTCTGTACTTTGGCACTGTCGCATCCCCTCCTGCTCCACGTATCTCGGTTCTGTCTACAGCACAACCCAGGTACTTTGCAGAGGGACAAGGTTGGTCCCTGTCTCCGACTGGTGTTCAATCGTGGTTGGCCTAAACATTTATATATGTCCTGGTTAAGCACAGCCAGATACCCCAGTTTGCACTTTATACTTTTTAAGCACTATATTTCAGGGTATTCTTTAAAATTCATAACTGTGAATCTACTTATTGTATTTTTGTTGTGTTGATCTTGCTTTGTTATATACTAAGGTCTATTTTTCTTATCAGGTGTGGTATCTTTTTGTGTGGTGTTTTCATGGTATCAAGGTTTTAAGTATTGCACACATACTTTACACATTGCCTCTTAAGTTCAGCCTGACTGCTCTGTGCCAAGCTACCAGGGGGTGAGTACAGGTTAATTTATAGTGTGTATCTGACTTACCTGACCTGGATTACGGATATGATTGCAAAGGTGGATACCTCTGCCACCAAGAAACCTCAATTTCTAACAACCAGTGTACGGTATTCATTTTGATATGTATTGTATGGCAAGTTGTTGTGTAGATGCCACATCTATTTTCTCTGAGAAATCTCATGCTTCTTGTGCCAGCTACCAAGGGTGAGTAAGGATTGAGCACAGAAATATATTCTTAGGACCTTAACAGCTCACATTCTAGACTACTTTCTGTGCTCGGAGTCAAACACCATGATTGCCCACAGATTCAATGCAAGACTCCTATTGCTCTTAGGTCTGTCTAAAACAGCTGTCACAGTGAATGTCCCCACTAGTATTTACTGATTTGTCAAATTGGCAAATACAAGGCCACCATCCCGAGCTAGTGCGTTTCTTGGGAAAGCTCATACACTAAACATGTAGTACCTTTCTATCACCAGGCACACAAGACCCTCTACATTGACCTGATCCACTCTTGTCTCTCATAAGGGCCACTGCTAATAGTTATGACAGACCTTTACAATCTAGCTTGCTAAAATGATGGTTACAATAATCAAACATCATCAAAGCAAACATATAGCACCTCGGGGCACCCATAAAATAGTTGAATGCATGCAGCTTAAAACCCAGTACATTTTTGTTAATGAGCCACCTTTATTTGTACCCAGCAATAATCAAATATAGGAACCTATTTGAAGCACCATTCTTAGCTCTGTTGCCACCGAACAAAAGCACCTACCTCTAACCAAGAAAAACTAGGCCTCTCAATGCCCACACTTAGTCCCCACCATTAATCGCCCTGGAATGTGTAATGTAATCTGCCAAATTCACATCTCAGAGAATAAAGTCACTCCTCTCCTCCTTCAGACCCCTCCTCAATTCTGCCAACCTTCACACTTTTTTTTCATCTTCCTACTCTCTATAGAAAAGCGTGCAATCAGATGTGCTTCTAATTTCTTTCTCATTTATGCCATTCATGTCACTGTCAAGATTAACAAAGACTGCTACAACGCTAGTAAACCTCTATTGTGAGGAAGGCCATAGATATGCAAACGTGGAATTGTTATATACTTTTTATTACCAATGTTGAGTGTGGGGCGAGTGGGTCATATGCCCCAGCCCTTCATCAAAATTGGTAAAAGCATATTTCTCTCAGAGCATTTGTGTGCATAATATGTGCAGAGCCTATAAACAACGTTAGTTAACCAGAACCAGGATACCATGTGTTGAATCCACACATTAAGATACATATTAGACCCTGTGACTATTATCAAAGTTTGTTTTTGTTTCTAATGTCTAGTCACTGTAACATGCATTCTCTGGTATAACAAGAAGAGTTGTATCATTTTTTGCACTACATTGTGGTAGCAAAATGGAATCTGACATTTGGATTGTAGTAAGAACCTAGTAATGTGGTACTATATGTATCCATGGCCAGTAAAATAAACTTTACTCATGGTCCTTTTACACTCATTGTGCCATTGAAGTAGCATGCTAAAACATGTCTCAGGCCTGCTATTGCAGCCTACAGTACACTTATAAACTTCCAATTCAACCTAGTAAAATACATCTTTTTGCAAGGCCTAAACCTTGCTTTTCAATACATAGGTCACCCCAAAGATACATCCTAAACAGCCCTCATGACAAGTTGCATTGCATTATAAAAATGAGACGTGTTTTTATGTTTTACATAGAATAATATTAGATTACCTATTTACATTTCATAATTGCTAACTTTTCATTGGCAACAGGTAGAAATTTCATATTTGCACTCACCACATTTGTAATTTAAAATCCTCTTTAATTATAAAGTTGTATTTTATGTTACCATTCTGAAAATTGCACTTTTAGAAAGTTGTCATTGTCCTGTCCTAGTCATTTGGTGCCTGCTGCCATTGTCCTGGGTTACATAACCCTGCTGTTGGGCTTTGTGCATTCCTCCCAGGCAGTGGGACAAAATAGCTTAGATATGGGTAGGATTGGCCATCCAGACACGATGAGTGGGGGCGTAGCTGTTCCTTGAGTCCCTTTTTCTCCAATAGGGGCTGCTTCCAGCTCACACAAAGAAACCTAACACTAGTCTTATGTAACCCTGGACTTCCTGGAGCTTTGGCTGGGGAAGAAATTAACTTTCAATAGCCAGATGTGGGGGTAGTCTAGAGGTTTCCACCACTTCAAAGGCTGGCCCAGGAATAAATATTGGACCCTTAGAGTAACTTTTCAGTAGACTCCTGGACCTGTGGACATTACAGAGGCTGCCCTACTGTGTGATGCTTGCCTTGCTCCCTAGAATACTGATATGTTGCTCAAGGTCTGCCCTGCTCCATGTGAAGGAACATGGCCAGAGAGTAGCTTTTACGTTTATGCAGAGAGAGAATCTGTAATTTGAAGCCAGAGATTTCGTAAGCATCCTCGTGGATTTTCCTGTAAGTGGCGCATGTAAGGCAGGGCCCAGGATCCTCTGTGGTGTGGAAGAGGTGCCTTACATCATGAACGAAAGGTGCAGGGCTATGAATGCGCACTGTTAAGTTAATAATAGGTGTTAAGAGGCTTCCGGTGCAAGTAATCATACCTCTCTTTGCAACCAGTGATGCTGTGCCCTTGGGTGAAGCCAGCCTGTGAATTATGCTTTTTGCTCATTGTATTGCGGAGAGGACTTTGCAGCTCTCATTACTTTTGACAGAAGTTCTCTCAGGGGGCACTGGGCATTAGCTGGACTCTTGACAGACACAAATCATTCATGCTTTATGGCTTGTAATCAAATACTAGCAAGGGTTCATCGGGTACACAGAACATGTCTGACAACATCTTTGTTATCACAGGCCCTTTGATATGACCTCACACGCCCTTTGTTATGTGCCTGTCGCCTGCTTGCATGGTGCTCTATCCGAGGCCTTCACATGGCAGTTGTCTCTGGATCAGCCGCCCACATAGAGCTGTGAGCGATTGTAAACATATGCCAGCCAAATTGTGCACATCTCTGGGCATGATCAGTGTATTATGTCTTTGTGCACTGTGTGGTGGTAGTTGTTGAAATTCTGTATATCAAAGCACGATGCTCCATGGAATGTGCTTGGTTTAAAGCATGTTTGGTTTGTAGTGTATTGTTTTGTGTGTTGACAAGTGTGATGGCGTTCTTGTCATGGTATTTAGGTTTGTGTGTGCTTCGGTGGTGGTGTGTGTGTGTGTTGGCGGTGTAGGAGTGTGGTCCAGGCATGCACTGTAAGTACTATTTCTCTTCAGTTGGTTTAAAATGTACCTTTGTTTACCAGCTTAGAGCTGACTACAGTGGATCAAAATATGGGTAAGTGTGTTCATGCACATTTGTGTAGTAAGCCTTGCTCTGTGTGAGTTCGGATTGAGTAGCACTGTTTTGATGCACTGGAAGTGGCCCCGATGAAGGGTCTGTTGGTGGGAGTGTTGAGTTGATGCTTGATTGTGGCCCCTCCTCAGCTTCATGCAGGGTGCTAATGACTCTACTGTACTTTAAGAGCAGGTCTCAGGAGCCATCCGTGCCAAACTGCCTTGTTTTTATCGCCATGATCAGTCGTTTATCTCCCTATGGAATAGGCCTGGAGATACAGCTTCCTGTGTGTCTTAAGCTTGGGTTGCTTATGTGTAAGATTAGCCTTTGTTTGCTGGCAGGCTGACATGAGACCAGCCGCATGCTGCTGAGGAATACAAGCATGCACTTGCCACTGCAAAACTCCATGGCTCATCCCAGTAAGTGTAGACAAGCGCCCGGACTGCCAGCTCCCCCAACCTCACTTCCAGGTGCCACGTTCAATCTAGGGGTGGATGTGTCCATTCCCCAGGCACTGCATTTATTCTCACAGTTAGAGAAGTGTTGCCAGCGACGTCAGCAGAAATCTGCGTGCCCTCCAGACTGAGCAAATGTCATCCAGAATGAAGTAGCAATTGAGAGGCATGTGCCTCTGTGCAGATTCCAATCCAAATGCAATCCACCATCACTGCAGCAGGAGCGGCTCTAGGCTCATGGCGGCCCTGGGCAGGGAGCGTAGGTAGGGGGCCCCGGAAGAGGGGGTTCAGGCCGGGTGGAGCGCATAGGCCAGTGAAGGGGGGGGGGGGGGCGGTCAGGGTGTTTGGAAGTGGAACAGAGCCGGAGGCCGCCAAATCGATGCCAGGGCCCACCACACAAATATGTATCCATCCTCAGAGGATTACTATATCAAGGATATATATTGGCGTGGTGGCCCCTGGGGTTTGGTGGCCCTGTGCAGGTGCACAGCTTGCACATGCCTAAGGCTGGGGGTGAGCTAATCTGCTGCAGAGATGCCAATGGTTCTCCCAGTGCCATCTCCTTTAGAGGTGCTTCTTCTGGCAGCAGGCACCAGTGACAATCTAGTCCCTCTGCAGCTCCAGATACATTCAGCTGGCAGAGACTACCCTTTCTCCTCCTTTCTACTGGTGATTGAGCTAATCTTGTCTGAATCTCCAGTGACTTGAGCAAGGCTGCCCAGGGACCCCAGACCCACTGGCAAGTAGTTAACCCCTCTCTCCTTCTCACAGCTCCCGGCCACCTGTTAGAGCTGAAGACTCCATTCACACCTCTAGCATGTGGAAGAGGAGGGTGCTTAGCATCTGTCGAGACTGGAGGCAGCGCTGGTCCTCAGTGGTGGAGCTGCATCTTTCCTCCACCGGGAGAGGAGAGAGGCAACCATGGAGTTCTTGTCACCATCCCAGAGCATCAAGAGGGGTGGAAGAATTCAAGGGGCTGGGCCTCTGAGCTTAGTTTATTTAAACCATTTACCTCAGGGCAGCCCTAATGAATGGGTATTTATTTGTAGCTCACTGTTTTGAATATACCTGGGAAAAGGAGGAGGATTCAAAACCTACATGTACATAAGAGCACCCCTGGTACCACAAATGATCACAGGTGTTTGAGGTCTATGCAGGGTGGGCATTCATTTTGTAGGCCTGAGTGAGTGCCGTTAAAGTCCAACACATGGCATAGGTTGCCAAATTCTATGTTCCTATAGCGGAGTGCGGAGTAGCATAACTCCGTGAACTCTACCCCAACTTCTGACATAGATTTATGTGCATGACAATGCAGAAGACGGTTCTCTGAATTGGCATTGCTTACATTCCTTCTGACTGCAGAGCAGTCATTTTTCTGAATCTTCCACATGTCCTTTGTGTGTTCTGTGGGCAAAGTCCTTTGAAAGGTAATCAAGTAGGGTACAGCTCCTCCCCAGCCATCTTGCCAGGAAAACCCTCTCCCAGCCTCACCCTGGTATCATTATTTACTGTTTGGGTCCAATACACATTGTGTGGGGGAGGGAATCAATAATAGGCCCAAGCAGTTGGAAACGACTCGAAAGGTGTGACATTTTCAAAGTTATAATATATAATCTGACCAAAAATTACTCCCAATCTGAAGTTAGCATTCATTAATAAAAATAAGGTAATCAAGTGTAGCCCACAGGAGAAATAGGCCTTACAACAGTGAAAAACAACTTTATTTGTTTTTCACTGTAGATCATGTAATACTTAAAAACACAAGTCTTACTTATTACATACAATGCACTCTGCCCTATGAGCCTTTAGGGCCTCCCATAGTGTTAACTTATACATATTAAACAGGAAGATTTAGGGCTGGCATAAGGTTTTTTTGACAGGTCGAAATAGCAGTTTAAAACTGGACTACAGGCTGCAGAGGCAGGTCTGAGAATTGTTTTACAGTTGTACCTTAGTGGGTGGCACAATCAGTGCTGCTGCCCACTGATAGTATTTAATTTACAAGGTCTAGGTACAGGTGGTACCATTCACTAGAGGCATATAAATTAAATGTGCCAATTTGGTGTAGGCCATTTATACCATTTTGTAAGGAGAAAGCACAGGCACATTAGCAACAAAGTAAGGGTAACCTGTTTGGGGAATGTCACATCAAGAATGTCAGTTCTAACAAGCATATATTGCAAAGTTCATGCCACATACATGTATTGGTTAATTTGTGATAAAATAAGTGTTGGGGTTCTCGTCAGGAGGCAGCTTGCACCATCCCATTTCTCCTTTTAGTGCCACCTAAAACAGAACCAACCACTAGCCATAAAAGTGAGAAGAGGGTGTTGCGCAATTGCCAGAGCTGGCAACTTCAGAGCAGGGAAACTGGAGTCTTGTGTCGACTTAACATTCCGTGATTCTGGGCACATCACATGCAGCCTGATTCATGTAGGTAAATTGCACTCGCAAAGGGCCAGATTCTCAGAATCTGGCCCTTAGCGAGTGCGATTTTTGCATTTGGTATTCATGATACCAAATGCAAAAATCGCTATGTAAGAATTCGCATATTTGCGTGGAATGGCATTTAAGGAATCTCTAATAGAGATTCCTCAAATGATATTCATGACACACAACAAAATTGCGATTTTGGACTTTTGGGGCCGCTATTTACCGACAGGTCCGACCTGTCGGTAAATAGCAAAAACTCAGAAAAATGCTTTTAAAAGCATCATTCAAAGTTGCATGTAGCACACACACATGTCCTTTGGACATGTGTGTGCGCAACACCTGTCCAAAAGTGCATTTTAGGGGTGCTACAGGGCGTCCTTTGGACACCCCTGGCACCCTTAAAATCGCTATCTCAGTTGCGAGTAGCAAATTGCTACTCGCAAATCCCCATTCATTCCAATGGGCCTCTTGGCCCATAGGAATGATTGGGGAGTATTTGCGAGTAGCAAATTGCTACTCGCAAATAAAGAACATGTAGGAATCGCTATTTAAGTAGCAATTCCTACATGAATGCCATTTTGCGTGTCCTCAATAGCGATTCGCTATGATTCGCTATTAGGGACACGCAAAACGGCATGTACATGAATCAGGCTGATAATCTCCTTGTGTATACCATGAATGGATGTGTCCTAACTAGTGCTCATGAAAAGCACCAGTTTCGATGATTAAGTGCCTGTGCTGAGCACTGGAAACCACTATCTCAAATTAAGCACTGCATAGGTGGAATTTTCTTGGCTGCCTAGGAGAAAACTAGTGGGACATTGAGGACTATACATTTATTAAATGCTAAGTAATATTTCTCTGCAGTTGTAAATGTTCTTAATTATAAAGTTAGATGGTACTGCAAAAGAGTTATCCCAAAGGAAAAGCTGGAATTTGACATTCCTCTGTGCACCTAGACTGCACCTAGAATGCAGTTGTTTGGGTTCTTTCTGCAACTGATACATATGGAGTGAGGTCTTTAGAAATGGTTTTTAAAATGTAAAACATGTTTGTACTAAGAAGTATGTCTTTGAAGAAATAACTTACTTGAACTATAGGAGGCTATTTATCCCAATGACCTTAATATTTTAAAATTCACTGTACTGGCAGATCTCCCTAAATGAGGTTGCAAGGGAGAGATCAGCATTCTCAACTCCAGAAGGGGACTTTCAAATTTAAATGGTGCTGTCGGAACAGAAGGGGGCCCTTTCCTGATAACAGAGGCAGTAGGCACCTAGCTAGTCGGCAAGATCAACACACACTTGTGTAACACTGCAGTTTACAGCTCCTGTTAAATGGACCACCTAGTATTCCTCCAGGATGTGTGTCAGACCCTTTAACAGACAGGTCTGATTATTAGCAGCAGTATGTGCTGGCACAGGGCTTCTATGGTGCACCTTTGACACAAACCTGTCAGAGGGCATTTATTGCAGCTCTCGTCACTGATCCAGGCTATGGCAGCCTCTCAGGAGATTTTTAAAGGGATACTTCTAGACAAAGTTCTAGCTGGTCCACTGGACAGCTGACTATCAGAATACATTAGACACCCTGAAAGAAACACGGCGCTGAACAGCAGTTCTGATGGTACCTGAATAAACCAAGGTTTCATTGTGCAGACTTTTCAAAGCATGGCAAAGGGCCGTTCTGTCATAACTAAATGTTAATGGAGTAAATCACCCCAACATCCTATCTTAAAATGGAAAACACATATTAAAGCACAATTTTGCTAATGAAGAATTACATGGTGAGGAAATCCGGCAACGGAATCAGAATGCATAACAAAAATAAACTGGACCCATTACACATAATAACTTACACATAATATAGAGATGTAGTGCACTAGAACCGAGTCAAACTTTACTACTTACTGACAAAAGCAATGATGCATGCTACCAAAATTTTAAAAGAGGACAGTGGGAGATTTAAAGAATATATATTAATATTAAAAAATTATATATTTCTCTCCTTAACTTCAATTGAAGGAGAGGCGAATTTCAGGTGTGAAACAGCCAAAATAAACCAATTTTTGCTTTAAACATCACGAGTCCCTTGTCTGAATCGGGTCTATTGGATGTATGGGCTGGGTAAAGTCTGAGAACAGTCCAGCTGAGGGAAAATTTACCTCTGAAGTAATTATCAAGCGCATACACCCAGAAAGCAATATGACTGACTTTCACTACTTCTGAACTATGTTGCGTAAGTTTTCCTTTCAAATGCAGCTGCAGGCTTTCTCAGTTGCAGGGGAAGATGAAATGAGGTTCAGACATAAGTTATGTCTTTTTCACTGTATAAGTAGCACACATTAAATCCGCTTTGAGATCGCTTACCTGGACTACTTAAAAGACGTTAGAGATACTTCTAATTGTCAGGAGAGCTGATGGATGCACTATGGTGTTATGTTGTTCTATACAACATTGGTAGTAGGAGTCACTCACTGTTAACATGAAGGTGTGTATACAGATGAAGATGGTGATGCTGACAGTGCTTAATTTGAGCCGGTGGCTTCTTGTGCTCGGCACTGGCACTTAGTTGTCAGCTCTGGCTCCAGTGACAGTTCACCACATGGTGGTGCTGTCTGTCAAATTTTGAGTTAAGCACAACGGCAGTGTTTAGTAAGCCAATACACATTAACAATAAATAAAACCTGTTGCTCACACCATTATTATAGCTTTGGGTGGCCGATTTAAAATGCATGTGGTAGTGAGAAAATCAGTATTGGATTCTGCAATGCATTGGTGAACTCAACTGGCAACAATTTCTAGAGCCATAGCGATGACATTGTGATTGGTTTATCATGTATATTGCATTTAGACACATATAACAGCAAAGTTCATATTCTAACGTTGAGTGCTAAGAACCTAACATGCCCGCAGTCCTACATTTGCTTCTGATGAAGAAAAAATGGGGCCATATTTTTATATATTCGGTCACAGATAGCAATTGTCCCGAACCTCCTTCACCTCTCCCGCACATACACATACTCACACATGCATGCAGACGTTTCTGGTAATTTTGTCCTTTTCATCCATTTACATTTACACTGAAGTTCCATTTTGACCTATTCAAAAGAGGCGTTGCTGAACATTGGAGTTAGAAGTAAGCAAAGAGAATGTAACACTTTATTTCTCATTGGGATTTCATGGTACAACACTGCACCAGGTGTACGTTTGCTACCTGTATTAATCATGTTAGTGTTCACAGCAACAATAAGAGGTCTACTAATCCACCTGTCGCAGATGTTTGATGGTACATTGCAAACGCTTACATCGTATTGCATTACATCATAATTTTAAAATTGCATGTCCACTTAGATCGTGTGTAATCACAACGCATACCTTTACATCACATTTGTATAGCAATGAATGCGAAATACATTCACATCACATACAGACACCCCACATGCTTTTAAATTGCAATTTTTTCCCATATGCGCATTTCCCTTTACCCGACCCTAAACCCTAACCCTTGAATCATAAAACAGTACTCTACAATATGGCACGCTAACACTTCCTTAAACCCTAAATCCTAAACAGTAAAGCAAGCCTACACTACAACCTCAACCCTAAACCCTAATCCCCAAAGGACAAAACAGTACCAACTCTGCAACTAGCCCTAAGCCCTAATGCAACCCCAAAACAGCACCTACACTAGTAGTAGCCCTAAGCCCTAATCGCCAAAGTCCAAAACAGTGCCTGTACTGCAATTAGCCCTCAGCCCTAACGCAACACCAAAACAGCACTGTTAGACCTGACATCATTGGCTTGAGTCTCTCCTCCATTTTTCTGTTTGCCTCTACTGTTTTACGATGTTTTGCTGGTATATGCTTTGGGCGCCGTGTCACTGCTGATCAGTGCCATAGCGCAAGTGCTCCCTCTGTTAAAATGATGTATCTATTGTATCCATGTTTGGCTTATTTGGTTTACTGTCAGTCCCTAGTCTAGTGCACCAGGGGTGCCGGGGCTTGTAAATACAAATACCGCTCGTGGGCTTGCAGCACGTGTTGTGCCACCCACAGGAGCGGCCTTGTAAAAGAATGTCTACGGGTCGGTCATTGCGAGACCCACGTGCAGTCTTGCACTGTCACGTCGGCTGCGCAGGTATACCTACTTGCCAGCCCCTCCAACCTTCCCTTAACTTCCTGTTAGTCACCCCTATGGTAGGCCCATGGGCAGGGTGCATTGTAAGTGTAAGGTAGGACAAGCCTGACCAAGTTGGCATGTCCTGATAGTGAAGTGCCGCCATCTTAGTGCTTCACTATTGCGAGGTAGCCTGCTCTCCGTTGGGTAGAATGGGCCGCCGGGATTATTAATGCTATGATCCTAGCTGGCTCGGAGAGTACGGTGCAATGTCGAGTTTGGTATCCCTGAGCTCGGGGTTTAATTACGCATCCGTTGGTGTGGATGGTTTTTGGACTCTGGGTTCGAAAGTAGTACTTTTAGAAAGTGTCTATTTTCTTGTCTAACCATATCTGGTCTCTGCTGGTCTTACGTGTGTGTGACAGGAGCTGGGCGGCTCCAAGAGGTCTGGATGAGCCAGTGTGGGATGAGTGGGACATTTACGTTGAGAGTAGGGGGAGAGTAGTTGTTGATAGCCTGCCTTGCCTGATACAATGCTGGCTCCACCTCCTGCCAAGCGACTGATGGCTCTGTGCCTGCCATGGACGATCCTAGCCCCACCTCCTGCCAGGAGGGCGATAGCTCTGCTCCTGCCAGTATCAATGCTGGCTCCACCTCCTGCGGGGCGTCTGAGGACCCGGCCCGGCTCAATGAATAGGCCAGGTGCGACTGCCTAGCTCCACCCACCGCAGACCCAGGATGTTGGGAAACCCCCGGCATAGACAAAGGGATCAAAGACGAAAAGGGGTATAAGAGAAGGACCCCTGAACTAGGAAATCAGATCACTTCTGACAAGGAACCCTGTAACCAAGGACAAGAAGCTTGCTGATCTAAAGAACTGCCTACCCCTTCTGCCAGTGTGCTGTTGTTGGGGGAATCCTGCAGTGCTTCTTTATTTTTGCCAAGGAACCAGGAGAGAGGAACTGTGTGTGTACTCTCACGCTTGCTAAGAAAATCTCCAAGGACTGGAAGAGTGCCAGTCTCCTGCCGAAGTCACAGGGCTAAAGGACTTCACCTGCTAAAAAGTGCTATCTGCTGGAAGTGTGAATCCAGCACCTCTGAAAGGACCAGCAATCACGACGATCGGACGCTGGGCCCGACCGACGCCAGCAGCAACGCCAGTGAGTAGGAGTACGGCTCTAACTCCAGAGGACCTCGTGTCTGCCCCGCTGCTGATCGCATCAACCGTGTGCCCTTCGACGCCGTGAGCGCTGCTCACTCTGTGCAACTGCATCATCGACAACGCCTGCTGTGGCCTGATCGACACCGAAGACGCGACGCCGGATTGCTCGAGGCCGCTGATCATCGTGTGCTTCAATTTCCTAAGGTACTGTGTTGTTGGGGGTCCGTGTGACTCCAGGCCCGGCGCAGTGCTCCTCGCGGTCGACGCTGAACCTGTGGATTATCTTTGCCCCAGCGTTGTGTAGCTCCCATGTGAGTTACCCTGTTGCTAAGAACTGTGTTTCCAAGAAGAAGATTTGCTTGATACTAAAAGACTCTTGTGCTAAAGAAGAAACTACCTTTGAACTATCCTTTTTCCTTCCCGAACGTATTTATTCCGATTGTGTACAATTTTGCCGTTATTTGGTCTTGTGCTAAGTCTAATATAAAGATACTTATTTTTTATAATACTACTGTGTCGTGTCCATTTGTAGTGTATTCACTTTATTACTGTATGTGGTCATAATTGCTTAACACACAGCCTCTGAGATAAGCCTGTTCTGCTCTGCCAAGCTACCAAGGGGGTGAGCAGGGGTTATCGAAGGGTGTGATCCCCTTGCCCTGACTAGAAAAGGAGTGTCCCTATTTGTCAGAAGTGTATACCTCTGCCAACTAGAGACAGCCGGTTCTAACATTGGCAGCAGCGAGAGGATCCGAACCTCCGAGACTTGCCTGTAGCCTTCATCAGTAGGAGGTTACTTCCCAGGGAAACGAGGTGGAGTGCGATAGAGAGAGAAGCATTTGCTGTGGTCTGGGCGCTGAAGAAGCTAAGACCCTACCTGTTTGGGACTCACTTCCGGGTTCAGAGAGACCACAGGCCCCTCAGATGGTTGATGCAAATGAGGGGTGAGAATCCAAAACTGTTGAGGTGGTCCATTGCTCTACAGGGGATGGACTTTACGGTGGAACACCGCCCTGGTACAGATCACGCCAATGCTGATGGTCTGTCCAGATTTTTCCGCCTTACTGATGAGGACTCCCTAGGTTAAGGGTAGTTCTCCCCACATTTCAGCTGGAGGGGACACGTGTTAGACCTGACATCATTGGCTTGAGTCTCTCCTCCATTTTTCTGTTTGCCTCTACTGTTTTACGATGTTTTGCTGGTATATGCTTTGGGCGCCGTGTCACTGCTGATCAGTGCCATAGCGCAAGTGCTCCCTCTGTTAAAATGATGTATCTATTGTATCCATGTTTGGCTTATTTGGTTTACTGTCAGTCCCTAGTCTAGTGCACCAGGGGTGCCGGGGCTTGTAAATACAAATGCCGCTCTTGGGCTTGCAGCACGTGTTGTGCCACCCACAGGAGCGGCCTTGTAAAAGAATGTCTACGGGTCGGTCATTGCGAGACCCACGTGCAGTCTTGCACTGTCACATCGGCTGCGCAGGTATACCTACTTGCCAGCCCCTCCAACCTTCCCTTAACTTCCTGTTAGTCACCCCTATGGTAGGCCCATGGGCAGGGTGCATTGTAAGTGTAAGGTAGGACAAGCCTGACCAAGTTGGCATGTCCTGATAGTGAAGTGCCGCCATCTTAGTGCTTCACTATTGCGAGGTAGCCTGCTCTCCGTTGGGTAGAATGGGCCGCCGGGATTATTAATGCTATGATCCTAGCTGGCTCGGAGAGTACGGTGCAATGTCGAGTTTGGTATCCCTGAGCTCGGGGTTTAATTACGCATCCGTTGGTGTGGATGGTTTTTGGACTCTGGGTTCGAAAGTAGTACTTTTAGAAAGTGTCTATTTTCTTGTCTAACCATATCTGGTCTCTGCTGGTCTTACGTGTGTGTGACAGGAGCTGGGCGGCTCCAAGAGGTCTGGATGAGTCAGTGTGGGATGAGTGGGACATTTACGTTGAGAGTAGGGGGAGAGTAGTTGTTGATAGCCTGCCTTGCCTGATACAATGCTGGCTCCACCTCCTGCCAAGCGACTGATGGCTCTGTGCCTGCCATGGACGATCCTAGCCCCACCTCCTGCCAGGAGGGCGATAGCTCTGCTCCTGCCAGTATCAATGCTGGCTCCACCTCCTGCGGGGCGTCTGAGGACCCGGCCCGGCTCAATGAATAGGCCAGGTGCGACTGCCTAGCTCCACCCACCGCAGACCCAGGATGTTGGGAAACCCCCGGCATAGACAAAGGGATCAAAGACGAAAAGGGGTATAAGAGAAGGACCCCTGAACTAGGAAATCAGATCACTTCTGACAAGGAACCCTGTAACCAAGGACAAGAAGCTTGCTGATCTAAAGGACTGCCTACCCCTTCTGCCAGTGTGCTGTTGTTGGGGGAATCCTGCAGTGCTTCTTTATTTTTGCCAAGGAACCAGGAGAGAGGAACTGTGTGTGTACTCTCACGCTTGCTAAGAAAATCTCCAAGGACTGGAAGAGTGCCAGTCTCCTGCCGAAGTCACAGGGCTAAAGGACTTCACCTGCTAAAAAGTGCTATCTGCTGGAAGTGTGAATCCAGCACCTCTGAAAGGACCAGCAATCACGACGATCGGACGCTGGGCCCGACCGACGCCAGCAGCAACGCCAGTGAGTAGGAGTACGGCTCTAACTCCAGAGGACCTCGTGTCTGCCCCGCTGCTGATCGCATCAACCGTGTGCCCTTCGACGCCGTGAGCGCTGCTCACTCTGTGCAACTGCATCATCGACAACGCCTGCTGTGGCCTGATCGACACCGAAGACGCGACGCCGGATTGCTCGACGCCGCTGATCATCGTGTGCTTCAATTTCCTAAGGTACTGTGTTGTTGGGGGTCCGTGTGACTCCAGGCCCGGCGCAGCGCTCCTCGCGGTCGACGCCGAACCTGTGGATTATCTTTGCCCCAGCGTTGTGTAGCTCCCGTGTGAGTTACCCTGTTGCTAAGAACTGTGTTTCCAAGAAGAAGATTTGCTTGATACTAAAAGACTCTTGTGCTAAAGAAGAAACTACCTTTGAACTATCCTTTTTCCTTCCCGAACGTATTTATTCCGATTGTGTACAGTTTTGCCGTTATTTGGTCTTGTGCTAAGTCTTATATAAAGATACTTATTTTTTATAATACTACTGTGTCGTGTCCATTTGTAGTGTATTCACTTTATTACTGTATGTGGTCATAATTGCTTAACACACAGCCTCTGAGATAAGCCTGTTCTGCTCTGCCAAGCTACCAAGGGGGTGAGCAGGGGTTATCGAAGGGTGTGATCCCCTTGCCCTGACTAGAAAAGGAGTGTCCCTATTTGTCAGAAGTGTATACCTCTGCCAACTAGAGACAGCCGGTTCTAACAAGCACCTATTCTACTAGTAGCCCTAAGCCCTAATCCCCAAAGCCCAAAACAGTATCTATACTGCAAGTAGCCCGAAGCCCTAACACAACCCCAAAACAGCACCTATACTACAAGAAGCCCTAAGCCCAAACGCAACTCCAAAACTGTATCTATTCTACTAGTAGCCTAGTAGCCCTAAGCCCTAATTCCCAAAGCCCAAAACAGGAGCTATACTGCAACAAGCCCTAAGCCCTAACGCAACCCCAAAACAATACGAGCAGCCTCCTTACCTGTCTCTTGTCATTGTTCCAGCGTTGTCTCCCTGTCGTCTTTGTCCCCTGAAGCCCGTCTCGAAGTCCCCCATAACCCATCACGGCGCACGTCCATTACATCCATGCGTTGGGAATGCATGCGTTCTGAAAGCGCATGCGATTTAATGTTGCGTCGTAACAACGCATGCGTTGTAAGTGAACGCGATGTAAATGCATGTGTCGTAATGCATGCGTTGAGATAGTTGTCTCCCCCTGTCGCTCGCATGCATGAGCTAACATGTGTTCTACTTAATATCAGGTCACTTCCCAAACATAAATACGAACTTGCTGACTTTTATGACCAATATAACCCAGACATATTGTTCCTTAAAGAGACCTGGACTAACAGTTCTTCCGAGTCTGACCTTAATAAGGCCATACCAAAAGGATACAACTTGTTCAGAGTTTATAGGGAAGGACAACGGGCGGGGGGATAGTTATTGTCTATCGTTCTAACATTAAGACCTCATTTGCAGCTATTCCTCAATTGGAGGAAGAAGCTATTCTATTCATACTCAAATGCAACAACACAATAGCTTTTAATGGGATACTAATCTACCGGCCACCTGGCCTTAGGAATTCATTTATTTCCGCCATACAGACCATCATGGAGTCCTGCATGGAGTATCCACATTTTTCCCTACTGGGGGATTTTAAGTTTTACCCAGAATGCACTGAGTGTCAAGACACCATCAATTTAATTGATGGGCTAAAGAGCTTTGACTTAAATCAAATTGTCACCGAGCCACATAGGTAAACATACTCTTGATGGCATCTTTACCAACTATTCTCGGATCAAATTTAACAGAACCCTACCTATGATCTGGAAAGATCACAGTTTTCTATGAGTTATCACTTCCTGGACAACGCCTCAAAGAATCAAACAATAAGAGAATGGTTATAACACGTTCCGGACGAAAAAAAAATAATCCAGATCTTGAATCCGCCTTACGCTCCCACAGCCCTTGTTGAGATACAGACCCTGACTCCGCAGCCCATAACTTTGATGGCTGGATTTACTCTGCGGACGCTAAGTTAGCCCCAGAGAGGCATATACGAAACATCAGGAAGCAAACATCAGCCCCATGGTACACACCTGAGCTTAAAGATCTATAGAAAATATGTAGGGCTCAGGAATGAGCATGGAGGAAAGATTACTCGGCAACTGGAAAAAAACACTACAAGAAGGTGATTTAAAAGTATAAAAAGGCAAAAATCTCTGCAAAATCACCCTTTTTTTCTGAGAAAATTAGTTCTTCTAAAAAGTCAGCCAGAGAACTTTTTAAAACAGTACTGCCTTATCTAAATTTGGCGAAAGCAAACAATTTAGTCCTAATACAGATTTCTGTGACAAATTAGATTAGTTTTTCCATAACAAAGTAAAAAAGTATATGATGAATTCTCTAGATGCCAAGCAAGGGACACCCTGGATGTGTTGAACAAAGGCAAGGCTACTATGCAGGCTTGCCTACAAATGTTTATTCAGTTAATCCCAGACTGAGTTGAAAGGCTCATATTGTCAACAAAATCGGGATCCCCACTAAACCCCTGTTCAGCTATGGTCCTTCATACGGTCCCCAACATTATTGCAGACCACTTAGCACCCTCCTTAACAACATCTTGGATGTCGGTCGCTTTCCTAACACCTGGGAAAAACTCCAAGTTTGCCTGCCATTTCCATCTAGAATTTTGGAAAAAGCTCTTAACGAAGAACAGCTTCTTTTCCTAGAGTCTAATGATAAACTGGACCCTGTACAACTTGGATTTCGGCCCCTACACAGCACAGAGTCTGCACTGATTGCTGCCACCAAGGATATCTGTGTCCAATTAGACGGCGGAGGGAAGACTGTACTGATTTTGCTCGACCTCTCAGCCACGTTCGATCCGGGTAATCACCAAATACTCATCCATCGCCTGTCTGAAATAGGGATCACAGATGAAGCCTTTAACATGCTTAGATCCTATTTAATGGACAGACAACAAACCGTAGTGATGGGAGAACATAAACCTCACCCCTACGCCCTGCCGTGTGGGGTGCCTCAGGGATCTTTGCTTTCTCCAATCTTGTTCAATGTCTACGTTACCCCATTGGCCAAACTCATTCTCTCTCATGGCTTTACTACCATTTGTTGTGCAGATGACACTCAAATAGTGGTGTCCTTATCCTCAAAACCTGAGGACATGGCAACTAAATTTAATGATAGTACAGTTCATATTATGAGGTGGATGCTTGACAACTGCTTAAAGTTGAATACTGACGAAACGGTGGTTAAGGCATTGATCATGTCGCGACTAGACTACTGCAACAGCCTCTATTTAAACATTCAAGAGAGGCTGTTGCATAGACTACAGATGCTGCAGAACACTGCTGCTAGGCCGATATGTGGCATACCAAAATTCTCTCCGATCTCTAGTGAAATCGGCAGACTTCATTGGCTGCCAGTGAGGCAGCAAGTATATTTTAAATCCTTGTGTCTCGTTTTTAAGTCACTTCAGAATCAGGGACCATGCTATCTACAGGATCAACTACAATGGTATCAACCAGCTAGGCCCTTACGCTCATCAGCTCAAAAATTGGTGAGAGTCCCACCAGTGAAAAAAGCTCGCTGGGGCGGGAAAAGCTTTGTGGTAAGTGCTGCAAAGTTGTGGAACCAGCTTCCCTTTCACCTGAGGAACTGTTATTCTAGTCTTATTCTTAATCTCTCCCCCTCTCAGGATAGCAGATAGCGCCAGGACACCCAAGGGTAACAGACGCGCTTAATAAAACAATTAACATAACATAACATAACGAAACCAAAGTGGTATTGTTTGGCAAGGATACCTCCATTTAGAATACTTCCTGGTGGCCGGAAAAAGCTGGGCTTTGCCCATCGCCATTAAAAAAGGTAAAAAATATCGGCGTCACTATAGATGAGCATTTATCATTATCTGATCAGGTTAACTGCATTACATCATCATGCTTTTTTTATACTAATAACCCTAGAAAAATCTTACCTTTCATTCCTATGGATCTTAGGAAAACAGTTATCGTTGCTTTGGTGCCATCAAAAATCGATTATTGGAAAACCCTCCACTTAGGGGCAAACAAGAGGACTATACGCAAGCTTCAATCATTACAAAATGCAGCTGCACGATTACTGCTTAAAATTCTCTAATTCAGTCCTGTAACCGAAAGTATTCAAGACGTCCACTGGCTCCCGGTCCAGGCACGGATCCAATTGAAGTCAATGTACATTGTGCACAAGACACTTCACGAGGCTGGACCTGCCTATCTCAGTAAGCATGTCAGAAGACATGTCCCACAACGCAACCTCAAGTCATCCAGAGCCTCCCTACTGGTTGTTCCCAGGGTGCAGACCTTAAAATGGGGTGGCAGAAGTTTTTTCCATCTGGCCCCTAAACTGTGGAACACTTTGACCATAAGTCTTAGAAGTCAAAGCAACACAATTGTTCAGATAATCGCTAAAAACATGGCTTTTTGCATCTAAGCCATAGTCCATACCATCTCCCCCTGGTCTAGCTTCAATGACATCTAGCGCTAAGACACCTCCGGCCTACACGCGCTTTATAAAACTTTCAATTCATTTCATTTCAAATGTTAACATAATAACTATTCAGTATGAGCGGCGTGTTTGAGGAATATATTTAACTTAATGAACCCACTTTTCCTCTTATTTTTTTACTCTCTGTATCATTACTATTCTGTCATAAAATAGTTATTACCTTTAAAGGCATTATAATTAATCTACATTGATGAGCTAAAAACAGGGCAAAGAGCATCTGTGATTACTGAACATTTCAGAGAACTGTCTCTCTTTTGCTTGCAAATTTTAAGTAGACTGCTATTGTGAATTGTAACCTGAAGGCAGAGCAACAAAGTATAACTAGACCCTAAACAAGGGTGTTTTATGCCCTCATGCTTTTCCAATTGTATATAAATGGAAGCTTCCCTTATCTTTTAAACTGCGTAAATTACTCTCCAAAGGTGAAAGATTATAAAATACTTTGATTTCTTTTTACAGATGGCACCCTGTTAATACCGAAAGCTCCTCATGGTCTGTCTATCCTCTTGGACAAACGTAATATTTTTTTATTCAGGAAATTAACAGTGACAAAACAAAGTATAAGGTTTTTGGTGCCCGGAGGAAAACCACTAAGAATAAGGCGTTTTTAGGGGGTGAGGCTCTTGACAGGGTAAACAAGTTTGACTATTTGGGAGCAAGAATAGAAGACTCCCACAGATGAGAAGCACAGATAGAGAAAAACTTAAGGGGGCAGATTTACAAGCCCCTTGCGACGCTTTTATGCCGCAGTTGCGTCACTTGTGACGCAGCGTCGGCGCAAAAGATGCGCCATGGTGCGGGGTATTTACAATGTGACGCATCTCCCAGATGCGTCACGGTGTAAAGCTCTGCGCCAGAAGAGGCGTACCATCGTAGGGGGTGGTTTTCCGGCGCAGGAACGCCTCCCAAAAGTGGCTGAGTGAAATCTACAAGATTTCACTCAGTCACTTTTGGGCCCATGCTGCGTCAAAACCTTGCGCCTGCTTGAAGCAGGAGTAAGGATTGACGCAACATGGTGGAGATAGGGCCCCCTGATCATTGCTGGAGCTGCGTCGTGTTTGCGACGCAACTCCAGTAATGCACCGCTTTTACGGCACAGATGCGTGACACATCTGTGCCGTTTTTGCCCCAAGGGTGGTGGAGATGCGGCGCACAATTACTGGTGCATCCCTGCCGATATGCAGGGATGCGCCAGTAATTGTAAATCTGCCCCTAGGACTTTAAAACAAAGTGCAGGTCACTGTAACCTTGGCTCCCTTGAAAAAGCTGAAAATGTATTTATAAAAACCCTCTTGCCAATCCCTACTAGTGCGCCTATGCATCCACTTAGATTAGATTTCAATCTCTGATCAATCGTTGACATGGCAAAGTTGAGACCAATTCTGTATTGGATAAGGCTCTGGACTAAAGAGGATTTAGGACCTTTTAGGGATTGTGTCTAAGTCATACTAAATGATCACCATGTTGGGGAGATGCTATGGCTTGTAAATATGAAAACGTGGTATTAAAGTTGGACTTGGAAGGTTTTTGGTTGCAGCCCTCTACATTTCCCCAAGGTGCTTAGGACAAGTAAAACATGTCCTTTTGGAATTTTGTTCTATGAGCCAAGCTTTCTGCAACATCCTCAGGCTCCTTGGGAGACTACTTGATGTTTAAGTGTGTACCTGAGTATGACTCATACTTAAATATGGTTAATTTAGATTAGGTATCGTTCCACTGGCCACATTTACTTGCTTCTGGACGACAAAGGGAGGTACATCCACCATGGGTCGTCTGGTACTTGAGAATATCAAGCATGTGTTATCTTTTTGTAAGCCTCTGCCAAACAACGATCACGTTGGATCATCCCTCTTTGCAAACTTTTGGGTTTTAGGGATCGCCTCTCTGCTCTCAGGGCATGTAAAACCAACACCAGACACTGGGTCTTGTACTCAGTCTCAAAATATCTCTGGGCAATATTGCACATTAGGTTGATGTTTTATATTAATGTGTTTTACGACTTTGTTAAAGCCGTTTTCAGCTAAAGGATGTTCCCTTTTTAAGAACTTTTTTCAGAATAATTATGGACTTACAAATATGATGAGACTTTTGATCGGTGCATTGTAATTGCTAAAATAAGATTTTTTTTTAATACCATTGTTACTTTACGAAAATTAATCTGTATTTTTTATATTGCACCTTTTATGGTTCCATGGAACAGAAATAAAGGAAATACGATGATGAAGAACTGCATCCTATTTTCCTCACATGCGGGCACTAACAGCTGATAATTCCCTTCCCTGCAGTTAATGGCACAAGCAAGGACGTATAAAAAGCGCAGTAAGAATATTAGCAACCCCCACCCTTGCTTTGCTGAAGGGAGGTGTAGGCACGATTGCCACAGAGAAGAAGAGAAAATAAACATATAATTACACTTTTCTTTGGCTGATTGGGCATCCCCCCTCAGAAAAAGAAAAGAGAGGGGCTCAGAAACCACTGCTTTGGAAAAGAAGGCTGTAGGAAAACCTGGGAGAATGGAGCCTTTTTTTACAGCTCCTGCTCCAGCTGTACTTGCTATTTACTCACAGCGTGCCTTCGGCCGGGGTGGTGGGACTGCTGGTGGGGATGGGGGAGTGGTCCACAGCAAAGCAGACAACAGGGAGCTGGCAACACAAAGTGCATCCTTTGCAGGCCTACACCGGGAGCTATCACCCATTCTGGCTCCATGCATTTCATCCAGGGTGTTATTATGTTTAGTGCACCCAATTCAGAGAGGAGTTGTATCTCAGAACTAAGGTAGAAAGCATCACATCAAATTATATTTTAATTGATGGACCAGGGGATCATGATTTGTTTCCTAAATGATTTGCTATTTGTAGAAGACAAAGCATGTTATATGTGTTTATTGCTAAGTCCATGGATTCAAGGTCCAATCTCTCTTCTGGTAAACTACTTTGCATTCAGTTCCGCACAGTCATCGTTCATCCCTCAGCAGTTATTCCCCTGTGCATCTACGAAATATAGTGTTCTACTGCAGGAGCACTTTGTTCCAGGATAGTAGCTGATATTAAAAGTTTAAGTTAACAAATGTGCAAAACGACTGATGGAAAATGCAACTATATTGGTTAAATCTGAAAAATGAGTAGCCATTTTAACTTGTTAGATAAATCATGCAATAATTGTTTTGAACGTTGCAAACATTTTTTTTAAGTGTTTCTTGAGCTTAAGCCTTAAACTCTTTTCCAGAAAGCTTTTTTTCTGCACACTGAAATCTATCCTTACTTTCCTTTCTTGCTTTTCTGATTGTTGATTTTTTTATTTTCCTTCCTTACCACTTCCTTTCTTAAGTTAACTATTAATTCTCATTCTCTCCTGATGTATTGATTGATTTGGTCCACAGAGGTGGACTGAAATCTAACAACAGTTCTAGAAAATGGGTTTATACCAATCCTTTAATGTACTGAGGGAGTGCAGCCAGTGAGTCAACCATCCGCAGCAGGAACGGGCAGGCGGGGAGAGGAGACTACAAGATAATTGCCCCCTCAGGACTCTGTGCCACTCTGACTTTCCATTCCTCTGGATTTAAGTTTATCTGGGGGATCTCCACTTTTCCTTTATGGTTGTTCCATCTCTTTTTGCATTATTTCTTTATGTTTAGGTCTTCAGCAGTTTTACAGAACGTATGTGATCAAGCTACAATCCCTTCCTATCTAGTTATTAATATAAAAAAGCAATGAGGGCCTCCTGAGGGGCTCTTAAACTCTTCGCGTGGGGAGGCTAGGGGGTGAGCGCGGCGCTGCGGTGCTCATGACGGAAGCACACCATCATAAGTCACGGTCGCCATGTGCTCAGGACAGCGTGGGTCCATCACTGCCCACCCACTCATTAATTCCCCCGCCCAGGCGGGAAATTAATGTGGCATGGGCGGAGCGGCAGCCGCATGACGGAACCACGTCGTCATGAGCACACACCCCCTGTGCCTCACGACGGCTTGGTTCCATCATAAACACGGAACGGGTTAAAACAGAGAGCAACATTTTCTCAACAGTAGCCATGGGAAATATTAGATAAAACCACTGGCTATTACCATGTTGTTAGACCTATCATCCTTAGGGTGATCTTCACCCACTCTTTTTGCCTGCTTACCTTATCTTTTTGCTGATTCTTTTTGTTGGCCTTATGAGTCTGAACACTTTTTCACTGCTGCCCAATGCTAAAATGCATGTGCTTCTTCCCTAAACATGGCAACATTGGTGTATACACCATTGACATTTTAGTTTACCTGCAAGTTCCTTGTAAAGAGGTATACCATATACAAAGGGACTGTAACCTAAATGCTACTAGTGTGCATTCCCCTTTCACTCACTTGTTAATAATCACGTTTGTATATCACCATTGCACTTTATGTCACATTATATTCTCTCAATTCTATGCGCGCCGATCTGTATAAAGTATATATAAGTTGTGAATAATTCTTGATTGAATAATCTTTATGTACAAACAGGGTGTTTATGAATGAAAAACTAATTCATAGATTAAAAACAGACTGTTACCCTGAACTCTTTTTGTTTGGGATTTGCTTTTTGAGGAAGCTACATTTGGAGCTCTGTCTTAAGTAAACATAGCACTAACCAAACTTGGAATGATTCATTCATATTTTAAAGTAATCAGGTTGCATACTCGAAAGAATCATTGTTTATACTAAACTGTATTGCCCAGGTTCTGAGGGATACTGGGTCACCCCCATTGTGATTTACACTAGTGTGCCTTTAGCACTAATTGTACCACCCACACAAGTAGCCTTTCAACCTTTCTCAGGCCTGATATTGCAGAATTTGTATGTTAAGTTTACTGCAACTAAGACTTGCCATTTAAAACTACTTGCTAAGCCTTAAACTCCCCTTTTATTACACATAAGTCACCCCTAAGGTAGGTCCTAGGTAGCCAATAGGGCAGGGTGCTTTGTACATAAAAGGCAGGACAAGTACTGGTAGGTTTTGCAGGTCATGGTAGTGACAAACACCTGAAATTGTTTTCAATACTGTAAGGCCTACTCCTCTCATAGGTTAGCATTGGGAATTCCTTAAAACACTTTTAAGCCCGTAATTTCTGATTAGAAAGGAGTAGCTGCTTCATGTTTTATATCTTTGGAATGGTAATGATAAATCCTCCTTACTGGTAATGTTAGATTTAACATTATTGTTTTAGAAATGTCACTTTTAGAAAGTGGACATTTCTCTTCTCTCACTGCTTTATGTGCCAGAGGCCTGTTTTCAATACATGTCTGAGGTGGGTAACAGCTACACTTTGTGAAATCTCTCTAGACAGCAACACCACAGGAAGGGTAGGTGTGGCAGAGTACTCATCTGCTGACACCTACCAGTTAGTGTCTTCTGGAACGAGCCTCAAGAAGATGAAAGCCCATAGACCAAAAACATCCAGAAGGGGGACAGCGAGGACTTCATAAATGACAAGGAAGACCAACAGGAGGAATTGTCAGCTGAGCAGGATGAAATAGTCCACGTTACAACGCATGCATTTAGAACGCATGCCATTACAACACGTCATTACAAGGACTGCATTGTTACGCCGCATACCATTACAACACAAGTTATTACAATGACTTGCTGTAGGGAGGTTGCTGGATTTTGGAATAGTATAATTTACTATTCCAACTCCAGTCTGTGCAACAGTAGAGAAGGTGTTGGATTTAAAATCCAACACCTTCTGCCCCCTACAGCAAGTAGTTGTAACGACTTGCATTGTAATAGTATGCAATGTAACAACGTAGTCATTGTAATCACCACGTTGTAATGGCATGCGATGAATCAACATAGTTGTAAATGATGTTTACCAGCAGGATGGAGTGAAGTTTGACACCTAAAGTAATTAGCAAGAGTAGCTGGTGACTAAGCAGGATGGTGCGGTGCGTGATACCAGATGTCTCCAACAGGACTGGAGGAAATTCTAGAAGGACTGAAGCAAAATCAGGAAGTGGAAGAAAAACTGGAGGTTAGCCAGGAGTGTGGAACAGTATGAAGAGACAACTCAAAGCATAACGGCCAAAGATGTAACTGCAAGACTCCTTTTATTGGGAGAGAAACAGGAAATTGTGTCAGTGATTATTAGTCTTCATCTTTGATTGGAGACTTTCTGATGGAGACTGGTGGTAGGTGGCCATCTTGGGTTCGGATGAATAACTACTTCCCAGAGACTTTTGTATATGATCTCTGGGAAGGCAGATTTGGGGAGAAGATGTGGCCTAACGGCTAGGGCGGTCAACCTCGAATCTGGGGAACCAGGTTCAAGTCTCAGCATCAACGCTCAACATCCTGTGATACTGGACAAATCACTTAATCTCCCTGTGCTCAACATACAACAACAAAAAAATGGATGTATCCATCTGTAATGCAACTGGTGCTCATGTAAAATGCTCTGAAACCTGAAACCTTTTGTGTCAAGTTTGCGCTGTATAAAACTCAGAAAAAAAATGAACTGGCCTCCAATGCTGGACGCATCGCCCAACACAATCTCCCCATATAGAACAATGCAGCATTGGAAGCCAATATTGGTTTATCATTCCCTGCCAGGTAAGCTGTGTTCTTCAATGCAACGATCTGTGAGCCCTGCTGCCGTGTGGTAGAAACAGGGCATCTTGCACACCTCCAATAAACTCTCTGGAGCAAGGTGATTGGGAAATGCGTGTCACCTGCCCCGGGAGCCCAGGAAGTAGCATAGCAAATGGGATGAGTGAATAACTTTTGAGGAATGTATGACATCACAACGCATGCTTTTACCATGCATGCTTTTACATCGGAACTTTTACAACGCATGCCTTTACAACGCATAGTGTTGAGGGGTTCTGGATAGTGAATAGTTTAATTTACTATTCCAACTCCAGTCCCCGTGGATAGTAGGGAAGGTGTTGGATAGTAAATTAAATCTATTTCCTATCCTAGAGCACCCCCCAGCGCAATGCGTTGTAATGGTTTGCGTTGTAAAAGTTGCGATGTAAAAGCACTGCGTGGTAAAAGTTGCGTTGTAAAGGATGTTTCCCACTTTTGAGCTACTTCTGCCTACTCTTTTATTTCTTAGCATCCTTCTGTTTTAAATAAATATGTACGGTTTTAATACATATAGTCAACTACTACATGTTTTCTAATTTTAAACGAGTAATATGTCTATGTGTATATTCACATGAACAACTCCTGTTTAGGTAAAATTAAGGCTGCAATATATAACCACAACCATATTCATCATTTGAGCGACATGTGTATTGCTCTTCTATCCCTGCATTTAGCTTTACTCCGACAAGCACCGTAGCAACATCCACGGATTCACGTTTGGAATCTGGCCTCCCAGGTTTCAAAAAAGTCATGAAATGATGACACAAATCTGAACATGTATTAAGGATTACTGAGTAATGGTGCAAATCTAAACATGCATAATTGTGGTAATTCCTGACATATGGTGACATTCTTGACACGATGACTTGCCTCTCCTGACGCATGCTGATACTGCTATAATGGCACTAATTATTGACAGATTGTTATCGCTCCACCCTAAGTGTAATGCTTACCGTTGACATATTGTGAGTAATATTCTATGTATTATCATTGGAATGCAAGGCAGCAAGGCATACCTGTGCCCAGCACTGCTGTAATGGTCGTACTGTGAGTACTTGTATTTCCTGGCATATTATACAATTATTACTGCTGTGCTTTAAGTTCTCATCTGCTACCATTAATCTATGGACTAACTAACTAGCTCATTCATGCATTGAATAATTCACCCAACCACTCACTGATTCAACCAACCATCTATGACCTCTCGCACATTGTACTTATCCAGGCTCTCAGTCCCTTACTCATTTATGCTGTCCCTCACAAAGTCATCCAGGTAATTATCACCTTCACCGATTAACCCTTTCAAATACAACACCTGCAAACACTAACAGCACCACACACACACACACACACACACAAAAGTGGTTTGATTCACTTTCACATTTGATAGATCGTTTTTTGAACCTTTTTGGCTACTACACTTGCTGCTTTTTAATTTCAGGCTTGCTCACTTCTTGCTTTCCTTTTGCTTTCTATCATTGTTGTGTTCTTGTCTTCCATTAGTAGCTTTTGTAGCTTCATGGAAGACGTGCTATCTTATTTGCTTGCTGGTGTTACTTTTTAAAATCGTTTATACTTGCTTTGTTTCCTTTCTTGCTTTTCTTCTCACTTGCTTTGTTTCTGGTGTTCTGCTTTTCTTTTTGTCATGACTTTCTTCTGAGACATTTTTCGTTCTTTTTTATTTGTTGCTTCATTTTTTCTTGTCTTGTTTGTTTCATTCTCTTACATGCTTTCATTCTTTATTTCTTTCATTCTTTATACTCGCTGTGTTTCCTGTTGCTTCCTATGTTCCTTACTTTCTTTCTTCCTGTCTTTGTTCCTTCCTTCATTTCTTATCTTTATTTCCTTCTTTCTTTCTTCTGTGTTTGTTTTTTCTTTCTTTCTTTCTTACTCTCTTTCCTGCTTCTTTGATGTTTTACTTTCTACCTACCTTCCTTGGTTTATTTTGAGCTTGCTTTCACTATTCTTTTTTATTTTATCTTAGTTTTCACCTCTATTTTTTACAATGTCGTATTCTTTGTATTTCTTGCAAGCTGCAGTCTATTTGAAGAAACAATTCATTTCTGTAATGGGATAAATTTTGAAGTATGATATATTTGTGTATGTGCTTTACCTCTTGCTTACATGCATTAATACTGTTTGATTTGTGGAAGCTGCAGTCTATTTCTAGTGGCTTTACAATTCCATACTAGGTTAATATGAAATAATGGGTAATCCTGTGAACACTTATTTACAGAACTCAATGTCGGTTCATGTGAAGAGAAGTAAAATCACATGGGCGATGGTACAAAAGAGGGTGAAATGGAGCAAGATTACAGTTTTGAGCAAGAGAGAGGCTTAGCTAAAAGTTAGAGTCCATGCTGCAGACTCTTCTACCCAAACCTGAACAAGATTTCCTAAACAAAAAGACCGAGGTTTCTGACTAGCAAGTGACAATAGCCCAGTCAATGTATACTGTTTTCAGTGGAGTGGAACAGCTAGGGGTGCAGTCGTCAGTGATAAAAGTATCAGACATAGTTCAATTTCACTAATAGCAACTCCCACAAGTTTAAAATATCAGTATTTGAGTGGAGAATATGATAGGTCTGGCAAAGAATACCTAACTCCCAATGACCTAATGGGAAAGGGTAATATTCTTGTGTCCCTATTGTCATGATTGTGGGTAATATGAATTCCTGAAAGTTAAACAGGTTAAAAGGATAACAATAATTCACCAATAATTGCAGTGTTTTGTTTGATCCATCACTCTCTTAAAGAGCAGGTAGCAGAGATACCAGGTTAGGTCCAGGCCAGCCGCCCACTGACCCATATAGTTCCCAATTAGGCTCAGCTGCCCTAGTGGTCCTCCATTCAAAGATCCTCTCTTTCCATGGGCTCGTCCAGCAGCTATTCTTCCAATCAGGGTACATTAACACAGATTCTCTTTTGTTCTAGACTCAAGTCCTAGCCTTTCAGAACTGTATCTCACACAATCCAGTTACTTACCAGATGGAAATAAGGTATTTAGCTGTTTCTTATCTCGTACAGGAAACAGAGTTGAAAATGTTTGTCTGATCAAAATCTCACTATACAGTTAATAATTCAGTTATATAGTGTGATAAGTTGGCCTGGCATATGCTGTTCACTATTCTAGTGGGCACCTTGCACCAGTCCAAACGACCCTTATTGATGGCAGGTTAAAGACAACCTTTGTAGAAAGCAATCCTAGTGGTAGCTGTCGAGAGCAGCCTTCAAGCTAAGTATTGGAGGAATGTAAAGCAGCTTATTTTACCAGTCTATAATTCCGTGAATGACCAAATGAAAGGAGAGCCACACCAGGTATATATATAAAATATATGTATTTATTCTAAACACATCCCACTAGTCTCTTTATGAGGCTAGAAGCAAAAGTACATTCAATAAACTTGATAGCACACAGTAAATTAGCACAATATACATTGAGCTCTAGGGGCGTACCAAACCATATATCAATAAAGTGGTATAAGAACCACGACTTTCTTAGATACAAGGCCTAGAGCCTTCATAACTGCTGGGGCCACTAGGAACCACCCAAGGTAGAGACATAGGGGACCCATGGGGGATGCGTGCAGTATCTAAACACAGCCGCAAATCACCATTAACTTCTATTGGGAAAGTCACTTTTGGAATTTTAAGGCTAAAGGACACTTATTAGAGGACTTGGAGCAAACCCCTATAGAACTATGGGGCATATTACCAAGCAATAACGATAATTATCGCTATTTCTTGGTTAGAGACAAAAATTTACCGCTGAGATGCGGCGATTTTTATCACAAATAAACCTTGGTAATACCAAGGTTTATCGCAAATGCAATAAAAATCGGCCGCAATGCATAAATATCGCTGAAAAGTCAGCGATATTCATGCATTACCGAGCTAATGCTCTTAGCCATGTTATCCACCTCCCATTGGATAACATGTCTAAGAACTGCTCAGGGCAGGTGTTAGCTTTTGGAGATATTCGCGCTTAGCGCGAATATCTCCAAAAGTTGGTAATAGGAGATAGCGATGTTAGTGACTGTTTCCAGTCGCTAACATCTTGGTACACCCACTTTGCATGTCATTAGTGATAAATATCACTGACATGCAAAGTGGGGCCCAAGATGGTCGCTATCGCCTACTAGCTGTCGCTAACTAGGGAGATCATTTTATCTCCGCTTTCTTGGCTTTTAAAGCCAAAAAAGCGGAGATAAACCCACTTGATAATATGCCCCTATGAGTTTCTAGAGTCCACACCCACGTGAGCACCAGAGTACTCGAGTTACCTCACCCAGGGAAGCCGGGTGCATGGGTGTCTTTTGATGTCGGGTTTCATCGTTGATTTCAATGCTGATCTGCTGCAAAAGTGCTGCTGGAGACCAAGTGGAAAGTGCCCGGAGTGATCCAAGCCTGGATCGAAGATGAGAAGAACCTGGAAGTAGAGGGGATAGAGTCTGGGTCACTAGCCAGTGACCAGGGGCATGATAGTCGGATGCCCACAGATGTCGGGTGCTTGCAGGTGAAGAAGGTGAAGGTTAACTCTTCAGCCACGAGGACCAGGAGGCGTCCACGACAACCAGGCGCTGGATTCGAGCTGACCCATAATGGATGTCAAGTGTGCGGTGTCGGTGCTTGGATTGGACCCAACAAGCCATGGCGACAGCAACCCATGCAGAAAGCAGAGATTGACTTTGGTGTATACCAGCAAGGTCTGAGGGGCTCACCCTTTGGTCGGGTGTCAGGGCACTTCTGGAACAACCAGAGAAGCCCACGGAAAAGTAGAGCGAGGCCCCAGGGCGGTTATGCGCTATACAAATGCAATTTTTCATTTCATTTCATTTCAAAAGGATTCACCAGTCGACGGACCAGGGATCGCGAAGGAGCCTCGAGCTGAAATGCAAGGAACAGGCCAACGGAACACTTGTGGAATGTAGGCCCACAATCTTTGGTGCAGATGGTGCTCGGAGCTTGGGCTATGAGTAACCCAATGCACAACTTCGTGAAAGCTCGGGATGTTGATGCACTAGCAAATGTGCACAGTGTCCAGGAGTTCCGGTTCCATGTCACTCGTGAGGGCTGCGGGTCTCAGCTTTGCTGGGATCTCGTGTCTGCCTCTGAGAATTAAGGAGGCCTATGTCCTGTGTCACAAATACTTCAGAGTCCGGCGGGAGCTTCGGAAATGCAGATCTGCAAGATGCTTCGTAGGTGCTTGTTTGAATGGGGGAGTCACTCCTTGACCGCAAGGGAGATTCTACCGTCCTCTAATCTTGAGTAGAGCGTAGAAGTTCCAGGATTCAGTATCAGAGTTTCGTCCAGGTGTAATCTAAAGTCCTGTTGCCAGGGTTCCCTTACTTATACTGAGAAAAGGGGTTGGACATACTCTGGGGGCCAACCTATGGGAGTGTTTGGAAAGAGGGGTGGCTGCACCCATTTTCTTTGTCCAGTTTCTTGCCAGAGTAGGGACTGGTAGCCCCTGCAACCGGTTTGGACTGGACTATGCACAGGGACACCTAATGTGCATCCCAGGGCAGACATCAAAGCACTCTGAGAGAGTACCCACCCAGGCCCAAAACAATAAAGACTGTCTGGAAGGTGGTTACTTTTCCCTGTGACAGGAAACCTATTGTCCAGGCCTTCCCTGCCGGAGTTTCGGTCAGCAGAAGGAGGCCAGACTCGTGTCTGTGGCTGCAGCATCCATTTTGTGATGCTGGGGCTTGTTTAAACTGTTACCAGGCAAACCAGTGTGTACATGTCTTCTCCCTCTAGAAGGGTGGAATTCTACCCCCGGTGCCAGGACTGGCAGGCAGGGGTAGGATTTCAAAGTGTTTGACACCAAACACAGCATGTTTCCATGCAGCAATTCCAAAGTTAGCATTTACCACAAGGTTATAATGCACTTAAGAGTATATGGTCTGGCTGCATCACAGAGCAGCCTCAGAGAATAGGCTCCAAAAGCTGCAGAGGGGTCCTGCTCATGCATGGGCACCCTCTCACACAAAACCAAGCACCTGCCTCCAGGATTAATAAGGCCTGCCATAGGAGTGACTGATAGGCTTAAATGTGTCAGTGATTAAAGGTAGATATAGGTAACCTATATCTTAGTAAGGGGTGCATGCACCACCATACCCAGGCTGCAGTAGCAGTCCTGTGGTGGCATTTTGTAAGGCTTCCCAGGGGTAGCATAATACATGCTTCAGCCCCTGGTTGGCCTTTGGGGTACCTATGCCCTTAGTACCTTAAGGTACCATATACTAGGGACTCACAAGGGTGACCCAGTAACCAGTCTGGAGTGTACCTAATGTACATGGAATCAATTTAGAGAGGAAGCAGCTAGGCTGGGGTCCTGGATAACATGGCCCAAGCCAGACTAAAGTAAAAAAACAGTGAAACACCAGCAAAAAGTGGGGGTAACCATAGTAAGCAGATCCTACTCTCCTACATATAGTGCCCCACATGGGAGGGAGCTCACATGGAGCCTTCAAAGTGTTTTGTAGACGATGTAGCACAAATACCCTGTCAAAATGGAAGCCCAATAGGTCCATTGGAGTTTTGCTCTGCTGGTGGACTGCAATGATTGTTATTTAAGTAGGCCTGATTTTCTTAACCCGGCAGTACAAACTGTGAAGGTAATGGATAGGAGATTGCTTTGCACAGCTGATATAGGGATTATCCAATTTATATTTTTGGTGCATGTAATTCTAGTGCAGTTTAAGTGAGAGAAAGGATGAACCCATTTTTTTTGCAAAGCTGAGAGTTTTTAGCCGGGGGTTAAACATTACTAAGTAGAATCACACATATAACATAATAGATTGCTTATTGAAATGCCTTTCTTGACCTACTCCAAGAACAGAATGTTTCTAGATCCTATGAGAAGATGAATTGCAGTCAGTCTGAGGCCTGCCAGAGTTTTGGCGAGAGGTGTCTCCCGCTTTGCCTTCAATATCTACATTCTAGATGTTTGCTCCTAGTCCAGCCAGTGAAGTCTACTTCCCACCTGAAGCTGAATGTTCTATAAGATCCAAAGGCAGAGGAAGTTGTTGGCTGAATAGAAGAACTCCAGTTTCCAGTTGGACCTTAACTTTTCTTATGGCCCTGAAAGTGGAAGTTCTGGTTCCCTCCTCAAACTTGGAAAAAAGGACTGTATTCATCAAGACGTGAGAAATTTGAAGAAAACTTCTCCTGAAAAGACAAGCTGCTAAGGGTCCAAGAAAAAAAGTAATTGCTGAAGAAAAAAAGTAATTGCTGAAATGTAACCTAAGTTTAGCCATCTACAGTGTGAGGGATTGTAATTGATGAAGATTTCCAACCTAAAGACCATTCTCTTTGTCAAACAATAATAACTTTCAGTGGAATCAACCCAAATTAAAAGCAAACTACTTTCATGTGCAGAACACCCACAGTGGGGGCATAGGCCTCTGTCAATACCGTGAAAACAATATATTAATTCTAGGTCTGACTTGGAAGTACAGCTGTCTTCAAACCCTATTAATGTAAATTTTGTAAAGCATGCAAGATTTGACACCAACCATAGGACTAGTACTCTATTACATCACATGTCTGGATATTTGGTGTATATAACATAAGAAACACAGGGGGTCTATTAGCTAACTGTTAAAGCTACACTATCATTTCAGAGTCGCCTAGATCTCAACGTGTGTGAATCACAGAGATAGTGAAAGAATGAAGACATAGATAAAAGGAGTGGACTCACAATGAAAGAGAGATCGATACATTATAGAATATCCATAAGTGGCTGACCAGTCCCAAACCGATGATATAGGGTTTCCATCAAAGAAGACTTAGTGATCAGTCATATCATCTGGCCAAACCCAGGTGTGTGAAAGGCTAGTCCCTTGATCATAGGGACTGAACGACACAGTGTTGATATCTTAGGATTTGGTCCACCAATATTCATGAAACATCCGTAATGACTGATCTCTTGATGGTTAGAAAAAAAGGTGCAACACAACAGAAAATGTGACTTAAAATAGGATGGGATGCCCTCCTTTGTACAACTTTATTCTATGGACATGACATGTCTCCTAGTTAAAAACAGAACAGTGCAAGAAGACAGTAACAAATATCTGCCTGTAGAAGGGCCAACATGTTTCTGCCTAGTGGGCATCTAATCCCTCGGCATTCATCAGGGCCTCTGTTCTTATACTTGTTGCACTCTTACTAGTGAAAAAGGTTCACCACCTTCACCATGAAACCAAAAAATGTTAATGAACTGAAATGGTTCAGAATGGTACAACCTGTAATGACCATGTATTGTCACCCTCCGACTCACTCGCACTATAGTGAATCCCTAATGACCATGTATTGTCACCCTCTGACTCACTCGCACTATAGTGAATCCCTGACTGATGGGTGAAGCTACCTCACCTCACCTGGACACCGCTCAGGCATAGGAGGCCCGCACTATCCTGGAGGCCTCAGATGACAGCTTGTTGGCACCGACGGATAGTGCGGGGGCCTCCTATGCCTGAGCGGTGTCCAGGTGAGGTGAGGTAGCTTCACCCATCAGTCAGGGATTCACTATAGTGCGAGTGAGTCGGAGGGTGACAATACATGGTCATTACAGGTTGTACCGTTCTGAACTATTTCAGCTCATTAACATTTTTTGGTTTCATGGTGAAGGTGGTGAACCTTTTTCACTAGTAAGAGTGCAACAAGTATAAGAACAGAGGCCCTGATGAATGCCGAGGGATTAGATGCCTATTAGGCAGAAACATGTTGGCCCTTCTACAGGCAGATATTTGTTGCTGTCTTCTTGCAATGTTCAGTTTTTAATTAGGAGGCATGTCATGTCCATAGAATAAAGTTGTACAAAGGAGGGCATCCCATCCTATTTTAAGTCACATTTTCTGTTGTGTTGCACCTTTTTTTCTAACCATCAAGAGATCAGCCATTACGGATGTTTCATGAATATTGGTGGACCAAATCCTAAGATATCAACACTGTGTGGTTCAGTCCCTATGATCAAGGGACTAGCCTTTCACACACCTGGGTTTGGCCAGATGATATGACTGATCACTAAGTCTTCTTTGATGGAAACCCTATATCATCGGTTTGGGACTGGTCAGCCACTCATGGATATTCTATAATGTATCGATCTCTCTTTCATTGTGAGTCCACTCCTTTTATCTATGTCTTCATTCTTTCACTATCTCTGTGATTCACACACGTTGAGATCTAGGCGACTCTGAAATGATAGTGTAGCTTTAACAGTTAGCTAATAGACTCCCTGTGTTTCTTATGTTATATATTTAGTTGGAGCTGGGGATAAAACCAGGTGCGGGTCGTTAAACTCTATATCCCTTGGACCCCCTTTCTGAAACTTCTGTTGTGTTTAGCATGGATATTTGGTGTATCATTCCACCTTCAAAGAAGAGCTTTCATTGGAATGTATACATTTTAAAAATACTATCAATCATAACACTGCTTGTCAGATTAATTTCTTTACATCCTATATGTATTCAATATAGAGAGCAACATGTTAGACCTTTCATTATTCCCCTGTATTTTTGCCTCTGGTTATTTTGCTGTGTGTTGGACTTTGTTTTTGCTGGTCTAGATGCTTTGGGCACTTTGCCACTGCTGTTCATTGCCAGAGTGCAATAGCTCCCTCTGTAAATTGTTGTTATGGATTGGTGATTCCATGATTGGTATATATGATTTACTGGTAAGTCCCTAGTACAGTGCACTGAGTGTGCCCAGGGCCTCTAATCAAAGGCTGCTAGTGGGCCTGCAGCACTCATGCCACCCCCATGAGCAGCTGGTAAATGTAACTCAGACCTGTCACTGCAGTGTCTGTGCACAGTTTGGTACTGCCATGTTGACCTGGCAAGTGCACCCACTTGCCAGGCCCCAACTTTCCATTTTCGCAAGGTACCCCTGTGGGCAGTGTGCAGAGTACGTGAAAGATAGGACATGCCCTGATGTGTGTGGCAGGTCCTGATAGTGAAATACTGCCCATTTTGTTTTTCACTATTGAAAGGCTATCTGTCCTGAAGAATAGAATTGGAGTTCATTTATAACATCGTATAGCTATAACTTCCCATTGGGACAAGATCGGAAAGTGGAGTGCAGTATGCCTGCACTCAGGATATAAAGATGCGCCTTTTAGTAAGGATGATGTTTATATTCTGGGTTTGAGAATACCACTTTTGGAACATAGCTATGTTCTTGCTTAGCCATCAAGTGTGCCTCTGCTAGGTTTATGTATTGATTGTATGGTTTTGGAGTGGCAGGGGCTGGGGATGTGCATTCTGTTCTGAAAGCCACTTGGGGGTTGAGGTGTGTCCTGCCTTTCCAGGGTGAGTCAGAGCTGGGCTGAATAGACCTTGGCTGCATTCAGAGTAAGGGGAGGAGATATCTGTCACACCTGAATGGGCCTGGTCTGCCTTGGACAATGCTGTCTCCACCTCCTGCCGGGCATCTTCACCAGAGAGGACAGAAATGGTTTTGGCACGGCAAAGAGCTTCTCTGCTCCTAAAGAGCAAAGGAATTTGTGCTATGAAAAGTGGGGCCCAGACCCCAGACTTTTAGATCACTTTTGGACTTCAAGAGGAACATCTGCCAAACAGAAGAGCTGGAAGAAACTGGAGAAGTAGTACTACTCCTTTGCTGTTTGATGTCTGGGTTTGGCCTGCAGTAGCTGTTTCTGCCAAGAAGAGGAACTTTGTCTGTATCCTGCTTGAGAAAGTATCACGAAGGACTGGGAAGTAGAGCGTACCCCTTGTTCAAGAGGTCTCATGAACAGAGAAGACCTCACCATCCTTCTGGGCACCGTCTCTGGAACCGCTGGTTTCAGTTGCCGCAGAAGAAAAGGGCAACCTACTCTGTCGCCGAGTCCATCTTATTTATTATTCCGTGTCCTGAAAGGCCCTGCAGAAGGCACCACCACACTTCGCACCACATCCTTGGTCTCACCGATGTCTTCTGGGCGATCGTTACCAAGCCATTGCTTGCACCACGTCCTGCACTATGCACCGCCTTCTACACACTGCCTGGGCATCATCAACACCCGAACATCGACCGTCTCCGTCGCTTGCTCCGGAAGCTGCCAGCACCGCATCAAGTACTGCCTCACCTTACACCATAAGCCTTGGTCTCACCGACCCTGTCTGGACGATCGTCACAGAGCCTCTGCCTGTACTGCATCGTGAGGGCACTGCGCCTTGTACCTATTTCATTTTTGCAACTCAACCATGACGGTTGCCCCAACCAACTCGCACACACGTTTCAGCTGCAATGAGAAAGGTACTGTTCACTAGTCTGTTAACGCTTTAGCTGGCCCGTACAAACTTGGTCGGCTGGAATGCTTAGACTTCGTTGTTTTCAGCATAGTGGTAGCCCCGGACGGAGCTACTGACTCGGGAGAACTGTGTTTTGTGGATATTTCTGCAATTTAAAGGTTTTATTGCAAAGTAACTATTTTTACAGTTTTGTATGTTGGATGTTTGTAAATTTTGGTCTTCTTGGTTTAGATAAAGTTTTGCTTATTTTTCTAGACTGGTGTGGTGTCCATTCGTAGTGTTTTCACTGTGTTACTGTATGCATGCACAAATGCTTAACACACTGCCGCTGATATAAGCCTGTCTGCTCGTGCCAAGCTACCAAGGGGGTGAGCAGGGGTTATTTTAAAAGTGTATCCCCCTTACCCTGACTAGGAAGAAGGGTCCCTACTTGGACAAAGGTGCACACTATTGCCAACTAGACACCCCCATTTCTAACACAACTAGTTTTTGTTTCTTTTTCGTAGCATTGGCAAAATTAGAAGGGCATGTACTACCAGGATAGACCATGAATGTGCATGCAATACATATAAACAGCATGCCTGCATTTCCATGTTTTTGCAACTTATAGCAGAATCTATTGGCATTATTAATGCTTATTTAGCATTTATTTTTCCACCTTACACATTATAACGTAGAATCCACATTTAGGTCTGGTTTGCCATTGCAGCTGTTTTGCCAGACCTTATATGATAATAAAAAATAGAGCTTTCACTGTACTACTCAAAGAGTAGCTTAGATTCCATCTACATGTTGCTTCTCCTTAGTTAAGGATTTGATTTAGCCAAAGTTGTTTGGTTCCACTCAAAATAATGCTTACATTGCACATTTTGGTTTGTGGTAATGCTTATAGTCATTGTGGTGCAAAGAAAATATTTATACCTATTGGCCTGTCTATTATTTATGAAAATGTTACAATAAAGCAGTAGGTATCACATATTTAATGTGAAATGCATATTTTAACAATCCATTTATGGGTGGATTATTATTACTTTGTATGAAAGCTTGCAGAGAAGAAGGATTGTGTTGCACTGAATAACTCAGATTACTGTAGTAGGCAAAGGTATGGGTGTTGGTTACCCCCCGTGACAAATAGTCGATCTAAGAGATTTAGTCGGTAAGATCCTTGGGAGACTCTCTTACAAGAGATAGTATTCTGCCTAGCCAACTGCAATCTTGTATTCCTTTATAATTTTATTTTTCTGATTTATGCTTTGTGAGAAAACTTACCCTAAAAAAATATATAAACCGAGCTGGTTATGGTGACAATTTAAAGGACGATTTAGTCGGTAAGATCCTTGGGAGACTCTCTTACAAGAGATAGTATTCTGCCTAGCCAACTGCAATCTTGTATACCTTTATAATTTTATTTTTCTGATTTATGCTTTGTGAGAAAACTTACCCTAAAAAAATATATAGGCCGAGCTGGTTATGGTGACAATTTAAAGGACGGATTGTTAAAGTGTGAAAAGTTATGTCCAATTCCTAAGTCTAAAAGCTTTTATTATGAAAAGTTATGACAACAAACAGTTGTCCTGGATTATTTATTGGGAAAACATTTGTGTTAGACCTGACACCCTTGGTGTGGTTTTCCCCTATCTTTTTGCCTCTGCCTCCTGTATTTTTGATGCTGTGCTGGATTTCGTTTTTGCCGGTTTAGATGCTTTGGACACTCTGCCACTGCTGATCAGTGCCAGAGTGTAAGTGCTCCCTATGGAAATTATCATATTGATTGGATATACCTGATTGCCATATTTGTATCACCACGAAGTCCCTAGTAAAGTGCCCTGGGTGTGCCAGGGCTGGCGATGACAGATGCTACTAGTGGGTCTGCAGCACTGATTGTGCCACCCACATGAGTAGCCCTAAAATAGTCTCTCAGGCCTGCCACCGCAGTGCCTGTGTGCAGTCAGTGAACTGCCATGTCCTCCTGGTCAGTGTCCCCACTGGCTAGGCCTAACCCTTCCCTTTGTGTACACATTGGTCACCCCTATGGAAAGCTCAAGGTACCCCCTTGGGCAGGGTGCAGTGTATATGAAAGGTAGAGCATGTACTAGTGCAGGTAACATGCTCTGGTAGTGAACAGCAGCCATTTTTTGTGATCACTGCTGCAAGGTTATCTTTCTCCATAGACTAACATGGGGGAGGCTGGTCCCAATGGATACCAGCCTATCTCAGCCTATCTTCCCACAGGAACAAGATAGGACATAAGTGATTGATATCCCTGAACTCAGAATTTAATAACACATCTTTTATGAAAGGTTGTTTTTAAATTATGTTTTTGAGAACAGTACTTTTAGAAAGTGGCTGTTCTCTTGTCCAACCTTTCTGTGTGCCTGGGCCTGCTTGAGGATTGGCTGGTTTGAGGGTGGCAGGGGCTGGGGAGCCCCCAGGAGGTTGTCTGAGTCAGCCCTTGGTTGAATGACTGCATCTGCAACTAGAGTGGGGGGAGGAGATAGCACCTGGGAGTGAATAGGGCTGTGCCTGCCTGCCACAATGCTGGCTCCACCTCCTGCTGGGCGGCTGACGACTCTGCCCCTCACTCTGAAAGGAAGGAAGAAGCCAGGAAACCAAAGTACTCCAGCAACACCCAGAACTGGTTTAGACCGGGCTCAGGGCTCACTTGCACAAAGACTTTAAAGACTTTTAAGGGTATAAGAGAAGGACCCCTGACCACAGATTTTGAGACTTCTACAATCAAGAGGAATCTCTGCCGGAAGAAGAACAGCTGGAGAAACTGAGGAAGACTGCCCTTGCTGTGTGCTCTGGGGCTGACCTGTTTTGCTGCTTTAACTAAAGGAGAGAAGGGGACTTGCTGTGTGCTGTGCCCCTGCCTGCTTGCAACCCAGACTTTGCTGTGTGCTGTGTCTATTTAGAGTCTCCAAGGGCCTGAGAAGAGCTGGCCTCCTGTTCCTGGATCCCAGGGTTAAAAGGTTCCTAAAGAAACTCCTAGACGCTGTGAGAACGTCTTTATTCCCAGTCTGCGCTCTGCAAACCATCTGCCAGCCGTGTGAGAGAATCAGTGTGTTTATCGACACACAACCGATGCTGGCCGTAGGACTGCTTTGCTTCCCCCGTGAGTTGCCATCTGAGTGAGCTGCAAATGTTGTGGGCGACCTCTCTACTTCCTGTGCCGTGTGGGGGGCTGCCGTGCCCCGAATCGCCAAACCTGCGCATCACCGCCGCTGCCCGGGACACAGAACAGCTGAGGAAACGCACTGCCAGCAGCCCAGGGCCCGAGAGTAGCATCGGAGTGGCCGCACTGTGATTGGCTCGCTCTGGGGGCTTACCTCGAGAGACACTGCTGCAATTGGTACATCACCGGAGACTGCACAAAGGGGCTGCACTCCCATTGCCCCAGAACAGGGAAGGCGTGCGGCGTCATTAGGGGCTAATCCCGAGAGCCGCGCACGTGATCGCCAGCGTTAACGTAGCAGCCAAAGCCCCTGGTAACGCTCGGGAAAGAAGTTCCGAGCCGTGGTGTGTCCATGCCTGAGAGGGGGGAGTGAGCGGTAAGAGCTGCCTTGCCGCCTGGTTGACCACAGACACGCTGAGAGAGCCGAGTGCTTTGGAGGCAGTGAGGGGCGCAGAGGTTATTTAGAGTCCCCGTTTTGAGAATAAGCAGCTGTGAGATACTTGCTGCAGGAGTAGGACACTGGGACTTCTGTGTGATTAATGCCCAGCCTGGAATAACTGCCTAACTGTGCTTTTTGAGAGGAGAAGTGAACTAATAGTGACTACCACAGTGCAAGACCTCGTTGTTGTTTGAAAATACAAGTACCATTTTCCTTCTCACCCATCAAAGAAGATATTGAGTATGTTGGCATTGCATTGTTGATTTCCTTTTCCTAAAGTAGATAAAGATATATATTTTTTATATACCTACCTGTGTGGTGTCAATTTGTGGTGTGCCATTGAGTTATTGTGTGTGTTAAGGGCAACTACCTTACATATTGCCTTGGGGATAAGCCGGTCTGCTCCTGGCAAGCTACCTAGGGGGTGGGCTGGAGTTATCTACAGTGTGTATCTCTCTACCCTGACTAGAAGTAGGGGTCCCTATTTGGTCAAAGGTACCTACCTCTGCCAACTAGAGACCCCCAGTTCTGACAATTTGCTAAAGCCAATAGGCCTTTAACAGAGTATTGTTATCACATTCTGTCACAGGCTACATACAGGTATTTTGTTTAAATCATTCTATTAACACATCAACCTCTGTTAATTGACAGTATAGTGAGTGCACAAATACTGGAAGATGCAACAATAAACCGTCCAAAGAGGTGAGTGTCACCTGAAGTATAGTAGGTAATGAAAATAATAACAAGCATTTGCAATGCAATAGGTCTCGCATTTGCGAGAGTTTGAGCTATCAGCATTGTAAATAATAATGCCATTTATTTATATGTTGGTTTTCAAAACAGATAAAAAAGGCATTGTCATAAACATTGGCAATAGCTTAAACATTCGCAAATGCGAGACCTATTGCATTGTAAATGCTTGTTTCTTTTTTGAAAAATAAATGCTGGTCCCTTCATTTGTGAAATAAATACTGCTTTGTGTTGTTTACCATCTGAGGCACTGGTGCCCTCTCTGACTCCTAAGCATCACATGAGCTCTCTTAATACCCAAGCACTCCTGATCAATAACTAACTAATAATAATGTCAAATGCGACCACTGCACTAACATCAAGCTGTACATTAATAAGTGTGTTGCTAGAAAGAGAGGTGTTATCAAGTCATTGCAGTGTTGGACTGCCAAATGCACGCTGGTGTATGCCTATTCTGGTCACTTGATTGTAGCTGTACTGCTGGATGTAAGGTATTTGGGGGAAGGCAACCATAACGCTGTCTTTTCTTTCTTTCTGTGCTACAGCACAGATCTGTTTGCAGCAAGCACCACCTTACAGGACTCCAGATCTCCAGCACAGTGGGTGCGCCAGCAAACACCCCTTTTAGTGCGCCTTAATGTGGTTGGGGGTTACAATATCTAATATTTGCCACTGCAGTCTTATCCTAATAATTACAAATGAAAACACTGAGGGATTCATCGAGGCATTGGTATTTAATGTCCCAACCATAAAGAGCGGCGGCAGAGGATGGGTGATGGGGTCCCGACATTGGTAGGGTAAGAGATTTTCGCTTCTGAATCCTCTTTGATGGACCCTACAGCACCTTGCAGCAGGAGATGGAGGCATGGAAGGCCTGTGGACTGGCATCTGGTAGGGCAGTTGCCTGGGATCGTGAATGAAAACTTTTAAAAAAGTTAGCTGTGGATGTTTTTTGCCCACGTGTGAAGGGATGGAATAGAATTGCACCAAATAATCCTTTACTACAGTGATGTCTCTTTGCTTGCCAACAACAGTGAGATCATTAATTTTTCTCTAATGTGAATATTTAATATGAGTTGCTGTGAAAGCAAATAAAATGTCAATGAATACTAACCCTTTAAACCCAATACCAAATATAGTATTTTCTTTCATTGACTCATGGGCAGGGGTCTATAATAGAAGCCTTCTGAGCAATTAGTTTGTAGCATATCACTGTTCTTTGTCGCCCATCATTACTGCTGATCCGTATCCTGGAGACTAGTCTACGAGCTAAAAGGCACTCTTGGTTCAGACTTTAAAGGACAAAGTATTGACTTTGGCTCCCTTAGAGGAGTACGATGCGATGCGATGAATGAGAAAGCGATTTCCAGGGGCTGTTCGTTCACAGTACTCCACCTTACAAACACATTTAGGAAGTCAAGAAGTCCAGTTCAAACAGACAGTTCAGCAGCTCCACACTGCCCACATAAAACTATCAACTAAACCTGAGAGGGGGAAACAGAGGCTCTAATGGCCAGACAAGTCAGAACTCAGGAGTGTGTGCTGCCTTCCACTCGGCAGTTACACAGACAGACTTGGTCTGCGGTCTGTATAAAAGTAGTGGTGAAATGTTTTAAGAAATCTACCGAACGGATTGTTCAGTGATGCAGAAAAAGTAGCCGCTCCATATCATATCCTGATGAGGCGAGGTACGTGGCGAAACACGTGTTGACCTGGTTTCCCTTAAAGTTTAAATAAAAATTGGAAGTTTTGAACTATTAAGGATTCTCTATTGCTCTTTTCTTAATAATAAATCAAGACTATTGTTTCAGCATCACTGAACAACCAGTTTGATAGACCACTTAAAACATTGCACCACTACTTTCATACAGACTACGGACCACGTCAGTCTGTGTCTCAATGTCCACATTCCTGGCCACCTTTGCTTCCCTTCAAATAACCGTCTTGCTGAACCAGATTAGGAATATTGCAGCACGCAAGATCGCTGCTTTTAAATAACCCCATAACTATAAAAAAAGAATGCACTCCTACTGAAAGTGAAGGGACACAGGAAGAAAACTGTGGAAAACCATTTAGGAAAACGATCAATCATGGCCCCTATGGCTAGTCATAGCGTTGTACGCAAATCAAACCAGCACATGAAGATATTGCACATCGCCATTACTCCTGGAATCCACATTTCATTCTCTGTTTGGATGGGTCATGCCTGCTTCTCCTCTACAAAAAAATACGGCGTCTCAGCACTAACAGTGAAGTTGCTGGTCAGGAAAGTACAGTTGGACTCTGAAAGCCAAAGTTATGCCATTCTTTGGTAAGATATTGTACCGTCTATACAGATCTGATTTAGATGATTGTCCACTCATAATGTATTCGAAAATAAGCCTATGGCCAAGACTGTTGTGTGGAAAGAGACAGGAGAACTTCAATAAAAGTCAGTCGGGAAACAGGCTCTTTATTCATCCCTGCAGAACAACTGCAAATAATCCTTCCTTTATCGGAAACTGCAACGCGATTGAAAACAAAAGCAGACGACTTGTCGGTAAAGGAGATCTGCAGACAGGACAGGCTCCTACTCAAAAGACAGCATTAAAAGTTGGCCTGTTAAACCTCCCCATGTTATAACAGAACAATAAGCACATTTAATAGTTGCCCTTAGAGAGGAAATCCAACTCATTTCAAGCCAAGGAACTTAATGCAGAAATCTTACATGGGCAGGAAAATGAAATTAGGCCACACACAGACTTGATGGAAGTTCCTATCCACAGAATGACTAAGAAAGCACCTGATACCTTGTTAAGTCCAACTTCCACCAAAGTGCCCCAAGAAGAGACAACTAGATCTCTGGAGCCAATCGGTAACAGTTGCCAGAGACTTCTTCAGGACATAAACTAGATTCATCCTAGTACAGTCCTTCAAAAAATCCCTACATGCCACTATCAGCAGCCAGGTGATAAAGGCACCAAATTAATAGTGAAAGCACAATCCTGACTAGGACCTCAAATCAAACCCAGGGTTATGTAAACTATTACTGTTTAGATCAGGGATCTCCAAACTTGGTCCAGGAGGGCCAGATCCATTCCAGACTTTTAGCATGTCCCCACTTTGATAAATTAAGTTATCCTAAAATCTGGCATAGATCCGGCCCTCCAGGACTGACTTTGGAGAACCCTGCTTTAGATGCTCTCATGTGGATATCCAGATTGGGAGATATGGATCCTTGTCAGTCAACAATGGATACTCTAGGCCTAGGAAAGAACTATTGGGAGTACAACGCTGGGAGAAGATTATACCTATATAGCTGTCAAATCAGGGACACCATGTTATTTGCCTTGAAATTCATCAGTGCATTCTCGATATAGTAGTCCTGGTTCTCCTAAGTTTGGGTGAAATATTAGCGTACAGCGACTTGGTGAGGTTCCGTGACAATTGTAAGTGGTGTTTTCGACTCGCACGAATATGGTCGAGTCTGGTATCTATGAACCGCAAATGACGAGTTTAGTGGGTGTACGCGTTTTCGCTGTGCTAGCCTAAACCGTTCGTTTGTTTCGTGGGTTTCTTCATCTGAACCCACGGGTTCCATCTTAGATGCGGCATCCATTTTGTTTCTTGCCCTCAAGTAGCCAGCGAACGGACGCTGTCCGCTTCGCGACCCTGGGATTCCCAAACTCTTGCGGAAGACACGTTTCCTTTGAAGGGGTCTTTATGATGAGGGGGATGATACTGTAAGGCAGATGGCCCCGCTCGAGGCTCATCTTGCCGAGCCGGTCTATTGTCTCAGTTGTGCATTCATTAGGCACGTCCCCTTTGATGCCTGCAACTCGTGTTTCCTGATACCACCCCTTTTACACCCTTTCCGATCTGTTCACTGTCTTCGTCTTCCTCTGCACCTGTTTCTGTCTCTTCCTCGACTCGTTTACTACTGAATGGAATGTACTAATGGTGGGAAGATGTACTTTTACAGTTGGGAACCTCCAAATGTTACTGTAATTATGTTCCGGGCCCTGAATACATGAAAGCGACCCCCTTATGGTCTTAACGATGGGAACCAAGTTGTAAACCTTTGTGCACCATGTTATCCTATGCTCGAAAACTGTATAAGAAGAGCGATCCACAGATACAAGTTGAAACAGTCTCCGTGAACTTACATGTTTTGTACTTCTCGTGACTTCTGTGTTCCCTGCAGTAATAAACCTCGAATCTTTGACGCCGAAGGAAGTGTCCTGTGTCTCTGTAATTTGTACGCCGGAACAGGTTACCCACGAAGGTTTTAGGTGTTATCCCTGGCACCGCTGGGTCTTAGAAAAACCCAGTCCTTCAGTTGGCGCCCAACGTAGGGCTGCATCAGTGGTACCGGTCCAAAGCCCGACGATCGTGAGGAACTTCGTGTGAAATCTCCGAGGGAAGGTGCACCCCGCTTCATCGATCCTGTTGTCGAAACAAGTGGCCCGACGACTTTTCCCGCGAAGATCCCCGCCTCCTGACGGCTGTGACGGACTGCTGCCCTGACTGTAGACCTGTTTTGGCGCCTGGCGTAGACCTTGGTACAGCGAGACGATTGACGGGCCTTCTTGGTGACGCCATTGATCTTTGAGTTAAGTATTTGTGGGTCGCTCCTTTGTTGTGGGTGCTTAGTTGTTGCTGGTTCCATTGCATTTGTGGTTCTTAGTACTTTGTTCTTTGTTGTGATATTTGACGTCTGCAGTCGCCAAAAACCGAGGGTTTTTGCTCTTTGCAGGGACATTGTAAATCCTATAACCCTTGACGTTTGTGAAACTCGGTTAGTGTGCACGATGCCTGGCCGTAGTACTTTGTTTAGTTGCTTTAGAGGTTGTGGTGCGGATTCCCGACTGGAGGACTCGTGTCCGATACCTCCGGTTGGAACTCCAACTTACGAGTTGTACAGTCGACACGGTTTGGGTCCAATTACATTTAATGAGTGTTGGGTTCGATACACTAAAAAAGACGGTGTCCTTAGTTGGCCACCTCATGGTAGTTTTGAGGCCCCGATTTTAGATAATCTTGAAGCTAAATTGTTCCAGAGAAAAGCAATCCATGTTTGATTCCTTTCGGTTGTGGCGTAAAGAAGCCAAGCAGAGAGAAATCAAGCAGATTAAACGTAATAAGAGAGAAGGTAGTGTCACAACGGTAAAAAACGCAGAGCAGTTCCAGCGAGATAAGGAGGAAAAGGAAAAGGAAGTTTTCGATAGATTGCAGCGTATGACTATAGATAAGTGTTACCCCGCTTTACCGACGGGTACGGATAAGCAGGAGGAATCAGTAGAGGACCCCTTGTTGTCCTATCTCTTGAAGTCACCACCTCCGTATGCACAGGGTACCGCAGTTCCTGTGGTTCCCCCTGTCCCTGTTCCTCCACCTGCTCCTGTTCCTGTACCCCAACCTGTTCCCGTTCTTCAACCTGTTCCTGCTTCGCTACCTGCTTCTGTCCCTACTGCTCCCCTGCTTGTACTTCCTCATACTCCTGTTCCCACTGCTCCTACTGTTCTGGTTACTCCTGCTGTCTCTTCTGTTCCTGACACTTCTCTTGTTACCCCGTTGAGTTACTCTTCTTCCCCATCTTCTCGACGTCGTGTCCCCTCTGTCGCTGCTAACTTTTTCACTTCTCTTGGACCCGTTCTTGAGTCCGCTGGTTCCGATGGTCCCCGAAGGCGAAGTCAGCTTCCCGGTAGTAGGGAACGTGACTCGCTGTATAATATGGCGATGGGTTGGATTAGATACCCCCCTTAGGAATCCTCCACGTATAGTGCTTGATACGTTTTCTCAATTCAATGAACCGACACAAAGGTTTGTGTTTGAGGAAATGTGCAAGCTTTTACGTGATCAAATATCGGCTGATGCGTCTGATGATGTATTGACTGCTCTAACTAATCTTCAGCTCCAGTTTGCGAGCGGAATACTGGTGGGTAGCAATGTTCGACGTGCTGTCGAGCAGTTGCTGTCTTTTCGTCCTTCTATAATGCCTCGGGCATTGTTTTTAGAAGACATTGAGGAACCACCTGCAGCGCCTGGTCAGTATCCCATGCGCGAAGTGTGGATGCCAGGTAACCCTGGTGCTAACCCTCCGATCTTACCAATCTTCCAGAGAGTGTGGATACACCTCCTGTGGAAGCGATCGGAAGTTTTGCAGGTAAAGCAATCTTTGCCTGACCCTCGGAAAAATCCTGCAGGGTACTATAAGGAATTGTCTCAGCTAGTGGATGCGACGGTGATGAATCTTGCCGACATTGATATGTTGTTTGGCAATGTCGTACCGCAAACCGGTATGGGCAAAGATTCGTCAGGAAAATCATGTAGCAGAATTAGGTGGTGATTGGGCTGCTCGTATAGCGGCGGATACACGACAAATTGGTGGGGCCAAGCCTGAACAGCTAATTATGGCTTTGCCCCAGAGAATTATTACCCTTATGAAAACGCTTATGCCAGCTATGAAGGTGAATTGGGACAAACTGTCCGCTTGCAAGCAAAAGAAGGATGAGAGTGTCTCCGATTTCTTTACGTGATTTGAGGAGGCATTCATTGATCATAGTGGTCAAGATATGGGTACTTAGGGAGGTCAGAGGTTGTTTGTGGACAAGTTTGTGTCAAATTTGTTGCCGGACCTAAGCAACAAATTACGGAATTCAGAAAGTGCGTGGGCTGTTTCTACTTCTGCTCAAATATTGTCCACGGCCTAATATTAAGAGAATAGAGAGAAAGAGGAAAATGATTGTGCCGATAAAAAAACAAAAGAACTCAAAACGAAGGTGTTGTTGCAGCAAGCGTATCCTCCACGTTCGAATCAGAATGATTTGCAACAGCGGAATCGATCGCAGTCTCAGTCGAATAGGTCGCAATCACGAAATGACTCCTCTTCGCAGAGATCTACATTGGGGTACAATCAGTGGGCCTATTGTAGGGGAGAGGGTCATCTGAAATTCGATTGTCCAGTTTTGCGTGATCGAAATAATGGTAATTCATCTAGAGGAGGTCGTAGTGGTCCTCAGCAGGCATCACGTGGTAGAGGTCGCGGTGCTCAAAATGATCGTTCTAACGATTCTTCTGATTCTAATAATTGTTTCGATCAGCGTGGATCGTCGCAAGGAAGATCCGCGCAGTACAATGTGAACGATTATTACGTCGATCAGGACGCTGACGACGGTAATTACTAGGACAGCCATAGACAAGGAGAGGGAGTAGTATCAGTTCCGGTTGATCAGAGAGGGCCTTACGTCACAGTTGCCACCTCGGGCGTAGTTGAGCCTTTTCTGTTGGACACTGGTGCAGCGAAAAGTTCTATCATGCATTCGAAACTCCCTGGCGCACCTTTGTCTGGCTTAACAAATGTTTCCATTGGATTCTCTGGCGCCCCTGTTAGCAATCCGGTTTCGCGCCCTTTGCCTCTTGCAATTGGGCCACGTGAGCTGAAAGCTCCTTTGATTTTGACTACTGGTTGTGGTGAAAATCTCTTGGGCCTGGATTTGCTAAAACGTCTGTATGCGACTTTGTATTGTTCTCCTGCGGGAGTAAAGCTTACGTTGGGTGAGAAAGTTGTCTCTCCTATGTATTTATCCATCGATAAGCTTCCACCGGAATTGAGTTCTCTTCCTGCATCTTTGTGGGCAACAGGTCCCAATGACGTGGGCCTGCTTGACATCTCCCCTTATGTTGTTCAGTTGAAATCTAATGTGCGATTGCCACGTATTCCCCAGTATCGTATCTCCCTTGATGGAGAGCGAGCACTGTTAGCGATCATCTACGATCTGATCGAGAAAGATGTTATTGAGGAGACTCGGGGAAACGTGTGCAATAGCCCTGTGCTGCCCATTCTGAAGCGCACTGATCCATCGAAGCCCCCTGTTTATCGTTTTGTCATCGATTTATGGGAGGTGAATAAAATTGTGATTCCTCAGTTCCCTGTGGTGCCCGACATTACGGCTCTACTGACTCTGATTCCAGCCTCTGCATCTTGGTTCTCAGTGATCGATCTGAAGAATGCTTTCTTTAGCATTCCGATTGCTGAGGAGAGTAGGCACCTTTTCGGTTTCTCTCTTGGTGGCCGCAGCTTTAGGTTTAAACGCGCTCCTCAGGGCTACTGTGAGAGTCCATCGATATACAGCCAAGCCTTGAAGAGCCAACTTGATGCGTTTGTGTTGCCAGCAGGTGCGGCCTTGATCCAATATGTCGACGACTTATTGGTGGCTGCAGATACTCAGGACATTTGCAAAATTGCTACGGTGTCGTTGTTGCAGCATCTCTGTGACTTACATCACAAGGTGTCACCTTCTAAACTGCAATATTGTTGTCAAGAAGTAACCTACCTAGGTCACTTATTGTCAAAGGAGGGAAGAAGGTTGACCCCAGAGAGAATAGCGGCAATTGCCCGAATGACTGTGCCAACAACTCAGAGAGATGTGCGTGCCTTTTTGGGTATCACGTCATACTGCAGGCAATGGATCCCAAATTTTTCATTGCTAGCGAAACCATTGGTGGCTCTTACGTGCAAGGATGTTCCAACTCCTTTACCATGGACGAAAGAATGTCAGAAAAGTTTTTCTGAATTGCGTGATGCGTTGTGTTCGGCTCCTGTGTTAGGTACCCCTGACTACAGTAAGCCGTTTACACTATACGTTCAAGAGAGAGAAGGTTGTGCGTTGAGTGTTTTGACGCAACAATTCGGCGGTAAGCAACGTCCATGTGCATATTTTTCCTCGACCTTGGACCCAGTAGCTAGAGCATTGCCGAGTTGTTTGAGAGCAACAGCGGCAGCTGCGGTGTCCATCCGACAATCTGCAGGATTGGTCATGGATAATATGCTTACGGTGATGGTTCCGCATGCAGTTGACACTCTCTTGAATCGTACGAAAACCCAACACCTGACGAGCGCAAGGTTGTCTGGGTATGAGTTGACGCTTTTGGCAAGTCACATTCAAATAAAACGTTGTAATGTCCTGAATCCGGCGACTCTGTTGCCAATCAGTATGGAATCAGACGAAGCAGTACCTCATGACTGCTACTTACGAACTGAGGAGGAAACAAAAGGTCGTGTAGACTTGAAAAATACTCCATTGGAAGATCCCGATGGGACCCTGTATGTGGATGGGTCGTGTTTTAAGTTGCCGAATGGTGATGTGACGACTGCGCATGCTGTGGTGACGTTGAGTACGGTTGTGGAAACTGCGAGACTGAATCAGAATTCTGCTCAGGCGGCAGAGCTGATTGCTTTGACTAGAGCGTGTGTGTTGTCGAAAGGGGAACGGGTGTTTACGGACAGCCAGTATGCATTTGGTGTTGCACATAGTTTTGGACGTTTGTGGAGAGAGAGAGGTTTTATGACATCGCATGGCACAAAGATTCAGCATGGACAGCTTGTGAATGATCTTTTGGATGCACTTACATTGCCCGAGCAGGTGGCGATTATTAAATGTAGTGCACACCGTAAGGTGACAGATGATGTTGGTCGTGGCAATGCGTTTGAGGATCAGATTGCTAAGGAGACTGCCCGGAATCTTAGCACTAAAATGTATCTGACGAGTTCGGTAAGGTGGCCTGCAGAAACTGGTATGTGTGAGGACACTATCGAGAGTGTGAAAGCGATTCAGAACGAGGCCACTGAGTCTGAAAAGACGAAGTGGAAAGAGAGTACGGGAAAGTTGGATGCGAATGGCTGTTGGATCGATTTGTCGGAGAATAAGAGGTGGATGTTGCCGGATGCGTATGTGCTAGCTGTTGTGACGATGGCACACGGCTTGGCACATATTAGTGCGAAAGGTATCTGCAAGTTGTTGTCCCCTGTATGGAAGAATGATGGTATCACTAAGTGTGCTGAGAGATTGGTGAAGAATTGTATGATATGTATGATGTACAATCCTGGTAAGGGAACTCCTACACCTCCTGGCCATTTTGCCCCCCCTTCATGTCCCTTTGAGGTGATTCAGCTAGACTTCATCCATATGGAGCGATGCAATAACCTGAAGTACGTTCTAGTTGTGGTTTGCGCATTCTCCCGATGGATTGAAGCCTACCCTCTCAAAGACAACACTGCTCTGTCCACTGCGAAAATCCTGCTGAAGGAATACTTTCCTCGGTATGGAATGCCACGGATTGTATGGTCTGATAACGGAAGTGAGTTTGTGGGGAGTGTGATGAAGAGTGTGTGTAAGGGCCTTGGAATTACACAGAAGTTCCACAGCGCCAATCATCCCCAGTCAGCAGGTTTGGTTGAAGGGTATAATGGCACCCTTAAATTGAAACTAGCGAAGATTCAGGCTACGACTGGTCTCTCGTGGCCTGACGCTTTGCCCTTAGCTCTTCTGTCAACTAGGGCGACTGTACACTCCCGAGTAGGGCTTAGCCCCTATGAGATTGTGTTCGGCCGCCCTGCCAATGTTTGGGGGGTCCCTAGACCCAGTGTGTTTTCTGATCTTGAGTACCCAATGTTGATCGATTATCTTCATGATCTGACTGCTAAACTGAGGTTAATTCACCAACAGGTCTTTGAAGCACTGCCGACGCAGACGGAGGGTCCAGGCCACCAGCTCCAGCCCGGAGACTGGGTGGTGACGAGGAATTTCGCCAGGAAGCGCAACCTTGAGCCTCGTTTTACCGGACCCTACCAAGTACTCCTTGCCACGAGGACTGCTGTTCGTTTGGAAGGACGCAAGAACTGGGTGCATGCCACCCATAACAAAAAGATACCTATACCTTTACCAGCAGACTCGTGGGTGAGGAAGGGCATCGCCTCGTCTGAAGGCGAAACTGTGCCGACCTTCGTTCCTTTTAGCGACGCTCAGCCTGTCGGAGAGACCTCAGTGCAGCAGAACGACATTGTTGAACATTTGTCATCACAAAACTCAGGATCTGAACAATTGACTGATCAACAGAACTCTGTCTTACCATCGGATCAACTGTTTGATGAACAGACACGTCCTGGGAGAAGCCGATATTTTCTTCGATCCAATACTAGAGACTAATAAAGTATCTTTGCTTTCTCCCCTGACATCCATGTTACCCCATTGCCACTATTCAGTCTGAACACACTCGTATAATTGTAATTTTTGTAAATTTTGAGCCTTTTTCTATGTATGTGTTTTTGCTTCCACAGCTAGGAGATCTTGTATATATTGTTAATTAAAGATACCTTACATCCGGGTGGACCGTAGGGCCGCGCGGGTACTTCCTTCTGGTTAGTAGGTCTTGACACTAGGTCGGAGACCGTCGATTCCTAGGAACTCCTGGGGATTGACTACTGCTACACAGAACGAAGTGCGTCAAGAACGTTGCGGACGGTTTTAGAGGATGGCTTTCTCGAAGCTGTCGGAAATGGAAAAAGCTCAGGCCCACAGATTCGAATTGCGAAAAATTGCTCGTACAAAATGCTTCATGTTTCAGGTGTTCCTTCTGTTTTTAACTGTTTCTTCGTTATTGGTGGGTGGGGTGTATTACATGATACAGTCATTGTTGCCTTCTGCCTCACCTACCCCTTCTTCTGAACCTAAACTTACCTCCACTGTCTCTCCTCATTCCTTCCACATCCTACCCCAACACGAGCAGGTTAGACGTGCGGAATTCATGAACAATTCCTTCGTTCAGCTCCTTCATCAGCATCAGTTGGTGATGAACACTACCAATTGTTGGGTGTGTGGGTTAATGCCACATACCACCGATAAGGGAATTCCGTACTTGGTCCTTCCTTATAGTTCCCAGGGTTCAGCTCGAGCATTCCAAACAATGTTTCGAAGTGCACTAGATTCTTACCCCAATCGAGAGCCACGTTCTCCACACTTTGGTCCCGGTCCGTACCATAAGCCTTTGGCAATAGCGATTGCTGATTTAGATAGGGATATCTATGACCCGTCGCTCATCCCGGAGGAAGAGGTGCGAGCCTATAGGGATCTCAGTGAGGTTGAGTATAGTGCGCTCGTAGGCGAAAGACAGCTCAAAAGCTCGTCTCCAATATGGATCGTACCCCACCTTGGTAATTTCTGTCTAAAAGGCCGTGGCCGAAGCCCGAGAGCTCACCTTGGAGAGAGTGCTTGCTCTGAGACGTATGTCTTACCAATGCTCTCTTCCCCTGTTCTCCTGACTGCCAAGGGTACGTACTTTGTCTGCTATGACCGTGCGTATACATGGTTGCCCCTTGACTTTGCGGGCACCTGTTATATTGCAAATTTGTTGCCACCGACTTTTACAGTCGCCTCCGATTACCACAAGACTAGAGTTGTGAGGGGCGTGATTAGCAAAGAGGACACTGCCGGTCAAGAGGCAGGAGACTTTTTCAAGGGTTTCTCGCCGTTTTGGGGGCCTATGATCAATAGTAGGAACCTGAGACAGTTGACTCGAGTGGTGGAATCGACCGCTAACATCACTGCCAGTGCCCTTGGTAATATCACAGCAGAGCTTCAGGCGGATAGGCTGATGACGTTACAAAATCGCATGGTTTTAGACATTGTTTTAGCAGATCGAGGTGGAGTATGTAAGGTGATCCATTCGAGCTGTTGTATTTTCATTCCAGACAATGCTCCGACTGTCTATCAAGCCATCTCGAAGTTGCATAAGATCTCTGAGTCCATACACGTGGACGTAGGGGATTGGACGCTACTCGGGTAGTTTTGGGGCCTAATGTCGACTTGGGGTTGGAAAATTCTGATGATCATCTGGGTTGTTGTAGCATTCCTGTTCACGTGTTGTCTTTGTGTGCAGTGTGGTCCTGCCTTATGTGGCCTCCGTGCTACGACGTGTATAAGGCAGCCGCCTGTTACCAAAGGAACTCTGATGGATAGAATTATGTTGCAGCAGCATCTAGATGGTCTGATGAATATCGAGATCGATTATGATTCCGACTAGTGCTTGCCTACATGAGGGCAAAAGGAGCGTCTGAGGTTCTGTGACAATTGTAAGTGGTGTTTTCGACTCGCACGAATATGGTCGAGTCTGGTATCTATGAACCGCAAATGACGAGTTTAGTGGGTATACGCGTTTTCGCTGTGCTAGCCTAAACCATTCGTTTGTTTCGTGGGTTTCTTCATCTGAACCCACGGGTTCCATCTTAGATGCGGCATCCATTTTGTTTCTTGCCCTCAAGTAGCCAGCGAACGGACGCTGTCCGCTTCGCGACCCTGGGATTCCCAAACTCTTGCGGAAGACACGTTTCCTTTGAAGGTGTCTTTATGATGAGGGGGATGATACTGTAAGGCAGATGGCCCCGCTCGAGGCTCATCTTGCCGTGCCGGTCTATTGTCTCAGTTGTGCATTCATTAGGTACGTCCCCTTTGATGCCTGCAACTCGTGTTTCCTGATACCACCCCTTTTACACCCTTTCCGATCTGTTCACTGTCTTCGTCTTCCTCTGCACCTGTTTCTGTCTCTTCCTCGACTCGTTTACTACTGAATGGAATGTACTAATGGTGGGAAGATGTACTTTTACAGTTGGGAACCGCCAAATGTTACTGTAATTATGTTCCGGGCCCTGAATACATGAAAGCGACCCCCTTATGGTCTTTACGATGGGAACCAAGTTGTAAACCTTTGTGCACCATGTTATCCTATGCTCGAAAACTGTATAAGAAGAGCGATCCACAGATACAAGTTGAAACAGTCTCCGTGAACTTACATGTTTTGTACTTCTCGTGACTTCTGTGTTCCCTGCAGTAATAAACCTCGAATCTTTGACGCCGAAGGAAGTGTCCCGTGTCTCTGTAATTTGTACGCCGGAACAGGTTACCCACGAAGGTTTTAGGTGTTATCCCTGGCACCGCTGGGTCTTAGAAAAACCCAGTCCTTCATTGGAAAAGGGAAAAAAGGACTCAAATAATTTTACCTTGGTGGAATCATGTGACAAACTTGCCTATTCCATGTACACTGCCATTGAAATCCAACTGAGCAGGGTTTTTGTTTGTAAGCACCCACAACTGACTGTACATCTGATAAGTAGACATTACTATGGTAATAGAGCCAAAGCATCTATGAAAAGCATCAACAGTCGGTGTTCACAGGGCAGCTAGTAAAAAAACAGCACATATTAAATCACATCGAAAAAAATAAGCTACTCAAAAGTGAAAATAAAAATATCACAAAACATCTCTTGGAACTGCACGTTTATTGAAAATAACTCTTCTGAAAACTTTCAAACGAAGAGGTTACGCCAAAGCAGAGTTGAGTTAGCCTTTTTCCAGACCCTTCTTGGCAGCTGTGGGCATGTTCACGTTTTGACACACTTGCACGTGCTGAGGCCTTGCAGTGAATCCCCCTATGCCGCCATAAATCCGGCCTCAATCTGTGGCACTGCAGGGAGCTCCGGCTGGGCGGGTGATGACGCACTCTTTGTCAAGGCAGCTAATCTCGCTGCCTGGGGCCAGGGCGCAATCTGCACTGATCTGAAAGCGATTTCTCACGGCCCAGATGACATCAGCTAGAGTTTGGAGAGCCCGCCTTAAAAAATAGCAAAAAAAATTACGACAGGCTCTTCACTGAAAAGAGAGAAACAAGGTTGGTAAATGCATACCTCAAGCCGTGGCCGCGGTGCTGTGTTCACGCAGGGACAGGAGATGCGCATGCGTACGGAGTGCACATCTCCTGTCCACGAGAGCATATCTCCTGTCCACGCGTGCCACCTCCTGTCTCCTTTCGGCACAGAAAGCAGCGACTATATGACTCGCCAAGGTGGGCGGCGCATGCGCTGATCGCTAGGCGAGACCTAAAAAGGGAGTGCAGGAAGATAAATAGTATAACAAGCAGGTATGGTGTTCGAATTACAATAAGCCCTGAAATTATAGGAGTCCTACTACAGACTCTGCAAGATACATCAATAGATGGTACCGTTTGAGGAGGGTATCTTTTGTTGTAAGTTAAATAATAATATTAATAAAGACATTTATAGAGCGCATGGATTACGCCATCCCGGCGTGTCCCCGCGCTAAAAGAGAGAAGAGAAACTCGCCAGGGGAGAGGACAGTGCGAGGCAGAGGACATTAAAGTAGACTATGAGGAGAACAGATGAGTTTTCAGTTGACGTCGGAAAATAGTATACAACAACAGGAATCATTTAACGGTTATGGTCTCTACGGTGTGTCATTGGTTATCACTACATACTGTGTGAAAAAAGAACACCACGTCCTTGAACATCGGTGCTTGGTCATTCAGCCTATATATCAGGTGCTCATAGGCTGCTGTCATGGCTGCCGTAGTTTCAAGCCAAGCATTTAGGGTAGGTTTTTATGGGGCACATGCATCAAGGTACGCTTTTGCTATTCCTAATTGCGATTATTAAGGAATCGCAATGAAGGAATCACAAAATCCTATGCATGTAGGAATCGGTTAAAAACGCAATTCCTAAACATTCCTTAATTGCGACTCGCAAATTGTGACTCGCAATTAAGGAATGGCTTCCCATTCATTCCTATGTGCCTTTCAAGTTTTCTTAAGAGCATACTACAGCTCTTTAGACAGTGCTAGCAGGGTGTTTGCTACTGGCAATTTCATCTGCAGTACAGTTGTTATCAATGTTTTAAAAAAAGAAACAACTGAGGCTTCCAATACTGAGAGTAAGCTTTCCCACAAGGCACCCATTATACATACAGTCATAACATTACATAGCATAGAAAATTACAGTTGGCCAAGCAAAATAATATCTCTCCTAAGAAGGCCTAACAAAGATTCTGAAAGTACAAGTCTATACCCAGGATTTGCCAGAGGCGATAACCAGCAACAAACTATATGTATACTATGGCAATCTGTGACAATCTATGTAATAAAATAACTATTCGAAGTCAAAGTGAAAACAATCTACCCATAAAATGCCTATTGACTTTAACACATATGCTCTCCACAATCAATATGCAAGGCCCACTGAGCTTCAAATAATCAGGCCTATAAACTCTATCATTGAATTGTCAACATAAAGCAACTCAGACCTTCTGTGTTAGTTCATAAGCATTCCCATAAGGCAACCAATGGGTGTTCTGTAATACAGTTACAGCTTTGTACAAAAATACAATTGTAAAAACAATACAAGAAACCCCTACTGATAGAGCCTAGAAAGGATTACTGTAATGCAAATCACGTATACCCATGGATTGTTCAGGTGGTTCACCAGCATCAAATCCCTTTTCTACTACAGTGAAATGTGAGATTCCACGTAACAAGATGCCCGTCTACAGACTTTAGCACAGTGTAATAACAATCCATTGTTAACAGTGGTTTGCCTTTAGCAGGAAGGTCTTGCTTTCCAAGTAAGTAAGACCTACTTCCTTTGTCATAACCTTTCATTATAAACTGATCACACCTAAGGAATCTGATATAACTTTTCCAGCTAAATTGATAAGGCCTCTACCCTCTTCAAGTGGTTTGACACTATATGCAACCCAGGCCTGCTGTAATGAGCAGAAGCTGGCAACCATCGGGCATACTTTCACAAAATTACAAAGAGGTACAAAATTACAGTTGGCAAAACAACATGCAGCTCATCTCAATAGCGCCTAACAAGAAAGGTCACAGTGACATTCTACTCCCAGAGTTTGCCGAAGTTGGTGACCAACCCCACAACCATTGACTGCAACAGTAATCTGTGAGATTACATGCAATCAAATATTTTTCTACAGTCTGTAACATAATGTGGCAGCAATCAACTGTGATAGGCCTTCTAGATGCAACATATTTTGTTCAAAATACACATGCCAGGACACTCCCTATCTAATAGGTTTTCATAATGAACAACCCAGACCTATAGCACCGGGTTTAACACTTCCCTGCAAATCAATTATGGTTAAAGCTGTTACTATTGGCTCGTCGCCATAACCACCTCAAGCCTACTGTAGTGAGCATAAGCTTTCCCACATGGCAACCATCAAGCATACAGTCATAAAATAGCAAATGTATATAGCATTATGCTTGGCAAACAAAAATAGTATCTCTCTTAGCATGGTTTAAGAAGTATTCTCACAGTGCAGATTTTCTATACTTGTGGTTTGTCAGAGGGGGTAACCAACACCAAAAGGCTTGCAGTTTTTATTTGGTGAGGAAAGGCAATGTATGCACAGGGATCTTGACAGCCTGTATATTTTGTAGAACTAGAATGAAAGCTTCATGATAGCAGTCTTTTGAGGTTTTTGGCAGAAGCGGGAGGTGTTTTCACCGGACACATAGCTGCCCATTACCTTGTCTCCTGAATTCCTGGGTCCGAGCGATCTTCCAGCCCCGCCATTCCCGCCATTGCCGCTGCTGCCAGGACATCGCAGCGCGGCCGGCTGGAGAGGGAACTACATCCCCCAAGATCCCTAGCGGCTGGACGCCGCAAGCAGCCAATCAGTGTGCGCCCGGAGGCGCTGATAAGGAAGGACTGGCCCCCGCTACGCGGGAGCGCGCGGGCAGTGCCGGGCGAAGCCCGGGCAAAGGGCGGGCCCTCAGTGGCCCTCAGAGGCCAGAGGAGGACGGGACGGGCCACCCCACTTGACCTTCTATGAGGAGGTAAAACAACTTATCGTCCACTCCATTGACTATCACAACTGGCCTGATACTGTTACTGTTACTCATACCCATATGGGAGTTGTCACTTACTATACCCCCTTGGTTGAACCTAAACCCTAAGACACAAGACGAGCCTAAATTATCATGGTGGTTTGATTGAACAAATAGTACAGCTGTTTGTCTTGTTATTCTTACATTGTTCACCTTACACTTTCCCCTATCACCATGGATCCCCCCTCTGAAACGTCTAATACAGCGTCCAATCCTACCTGGCTAGACGATCTAAACAGTATGTGCAATATAAGGTATACCTTAGTTTCCTCACCCCATCAGGTAGCTAACCTCACCTCGCTAGCCCACATTGGCAGCATACAGGGGCTTCTTCCGACACCCATAAAAGTAATTGTAAAAGGTACTACTCCCGTTATGGTTACTTCTGGTAAAAGGAAACAGGACGGGGTTGGAGAAAGTGGGTCCCCAAACACAACATCTAAACTGCAAAGGGCACCATCAGATATTAACCCGCCTGTTTCCATGGATCTGTTAACTCCTGAGCTGGGCAAAAAAGTAGATGACCCCGCATCCTCTCCCCAATTGGTCTTACTGACCATGATCGAACAGTTGATCAAAACCATCATCCACCCTTTGATCGACAAAATTAACACCTTGGGGGACAGACTGACAGGGATTGAGGATATTGTCAAACATAACCAGGCAAACACAGTAACTTCTAAGTGTTTACCGCAGGTTGGTCTTCCTGAGCTGCCCAATCAAACTACGCAAAACCCAGTTCCCCTATCACCTGAAATTGTCTCCACTATTGTGTATCCATCTGACCCTGTCCCTAAAGCTCCATCTTTACCTGTCTCAGAACGTAATGTTGAGCCTAGATTAAAAAGTACTAAGACTCTTCGTATTAATCTTCCCCCAGTGGCCGCTCCATTCGTGTCCATTCTATCGGGGTTTCCTCCCCTGAAACATGGAAAGTCTGAGAGACCGACTGATTTGCTAAATAAAGTTAAGTTCTGGCTATCAAATAACAGACCCCTACCCCACAACCTTGATGGCCGGATAGTCAGGGTGAGGAGAGTGGGATGGTTGGGTCCCCTACGTAAAGATATTGGTGGGGATCTGGTTTTAATCAGATTCAGAAGCAGACTAGTTGTCCCTTATCTCCAGTCTTGGCAGCCCCAGGAAGGTGACGGTCCTATTAAAACTTGGGACCTACATGACTTCTATCCAAGTGATTCATTTATTCCCTCCCGGAAACAAAATGTCGATTACAACATTAAGCAGGGGTTTAGATTCTGCCCATCAATTGAGCACATTTTCCCCTCTCTTAACCTTTATCCGCAATGTATTTTGAAGCATAGCAAGCTACCTCAATTCAACCCTTTCTCGCCATATAACAACTGTCAATACTAAGCGGGTGCTTACCATGTAAATTTCTTAGCCATTATCAACATCTGGATCAGCATATTTTACTGGACCTAAGGATATATGTTGCTTTTACAAATGTATGTTGTTGTTAAATTTTGATTGTATTTTTATTTTTTTATATTGTATGCTTTTATGGTTGAAACAAAACCGAATAAAGCTTAATGAACTATGTATTTTTCCAGTCTTTTGAACAACTTTCAGTTATATAGTCATTATCCTAGGCATGGAGATGAGACATCACAGATGCACCTGCAGCCAAGGCAAGGCATTGGTATCTATCAAATTAAAGTTAGACAGGATGCAAGCCTGGGCTTCGATTTTAGCGAAGAACTTGGTGCAGTCATCTTCCCCCGGGAAAACCAATAACGACATATGGGTGAGACTGGGAAATTTAGGTGGTGAATATATTTACCTTGTAAGTACAGATGAAGGTGAAACTAGATATTAGGAAGAGCCAAGTAGGCAAAACTCTGAACAAGACAGTGATAGCATTGAACACCAGTAGGCCCCAAGTGGTGCAAATAGCAAAACTCAGAAAAGAGGGCTTCTAAAGAGGAAAAAGAAAAGCAACAAGATAGCACAGGTCCATGCCCAACCCTAGACTAGGAAGAAAGGTAAAAAACAATGGACTCTCGATGGGGCTGAAGCAGGGAATCTCTCATAGACAAATACATACATTGGAGTTTGGTGGGTTGAACCTTTGGGTTATTGTGCCAGACAGTGGAGGATGAGCTTCCCTCTGGAAGGACCAATGGCATTTTTCTATTTTAGACGAGCAGAGGGATGCCTGTCCAAAAGGTGCGTCCAACTCATTGTAGTTAGGACCGAGTCGAGGCAGTAGATGAGGAGGTAATGTGAATACAGAATTGTATGTAGTCTACTTTGCTGGTCACTTTCATGTTTCCAAATACTAGAGTGCAGTGTCTTAATGCTTTGGCTGGTGTAGCCTACATGTTAAACGTTTCCATCCTGGTTAGACGCAGTGAGCATTTGCTCTGCATATTCTGCTTGGGGAAAGCTCTCAACAGCAGCAAGACGATATGCATTAAGTGCAGATAGATGTATTCAGGAGTTTACTTGCAACTTCTTAATTGACTCTGCAAACCTTATTGCCAAATATCAGCATCAATGCAGATATGAAAATATCTGGTGTGTCAGCACACACACTTTAAAACCAGAACAAAACAGAAAGAAGTAAAGATCAAATAAGAATATGTAGGGTTAGATGCCTTGCCTTGTTTCTATTTCTCTAGTGCTGTAAAAATGCAGATGCCAAGTTTTGTTAAAATGTGTGCAGAACACCACTGCAATGCACGAATGGTAAAAAATGCAGTGCCATTTAAAAAGCGACTAGCGGATGATGTTATTGACGGTGCTTCTATCGAAAAAGGTTTTTCTGCAATCAGTGGTGGCTCCTCCACTATGGTGGAGGAGCGTCGCCCCAGTGCTTTACCGCAGTGTGAACTTTAGAAACATAAAATGATAATAACTTTATTTTATGGTTCCTGTCTGTCGGCGTTGTGGGCGGGTATGTGGGCGGTGCTGCTGATATGCCCATTCCTAAGCACACAATGACTGTCTGGTAGGTTGCCAAAAGCAGTCATGCTCACTTCCCTGTTCTCCATCCTGTTGGCTATTGTATTGTTTAATTAAATAAAATGCACAGAGGATATAAATAACTATGTATGGTGTGCTTTGGAGTCTTTGTTTTAAAATGCCCACCCCTTCAGCCTGTGTCATGGCACTCAGACCAATCACAACTCTGCATGCAGCGCTGTGATTGGCTTAGGGAAGGGAGCCTAACGGCCTCCTTCCTGTTCCTAGATTGGAAATAGGAGAGCATAGAGAACGCAGGACCCAGCCTAAAGTAAGTTTACGATTTTTTTTATTTCTCCTACCCCTCTGTAACACCCCCTTGACCTCCCCATCTCTCTGTGGCCCTCCTTTGTGACCCCTGCAATCGCCCCACAACCCGCGAGCCATGCCGGCAACCCCTGTAAGAAATGAGTCATGACACAAAGACGAGACCGTAGTGTCTGTGTGAGATTTGTACTTGACGGATATCTAGTACAAATGTCTATGCACAGACCCACCCATGAATATTTTGAATAAAAATTGTAATTTAGAGGCAGTTGCAAGTATTATACATATAAAAATCACACGATTTTCCTGTTGCCCATTCTTTGAACCATTTTCATTTGGAGCAAGGATTTACCAGTCAGCCAGGTCACACTTCCTTTGTAAATCATCCTATATCTGAAATCCTACTGGATGTTTGCACTATTTCTACATTGTTAAACTTCTTCACATATACTAATGAGTATCGCGCTGTATAATGCAAGAGTAAATTGCAGAATAAGGGCCCAGTGGTTCAAAGGGTGAAAGGGAACTTGCTGTGCGGTTAGCCTGAATGACTCATATGATCTCGGATAAACGTTCGGACTAATTCTCTTTTTTGGAAGTGGAAAATCTCCAGCTGGCTGAATACCACTTTTGCAAGGATCCATTTACAGGATTTGCTGCTGTGGAAAAGAATATAGCGGAAGCTCCTGTGAAGTCAGGCCCACTACTTGCGGGGGGTTGACAAGCAAGTAGGTCCCTGTCTCCTCTCGGTTCTCAGAGTGCTGTTTGGTAGAAAAATTTCCAAGTGCCACATTTCAGATTTTGGCTATCTGACCACCTTTAGCACCACTTCCAAGAGTCCAGGAGTGGAGGGGCATCACTTGGAGAATCAGGACTCACTCACTCTGATTCCAGGTGCGGGTTCAAGATGGTTGGAGCCTTTTCTTTCCCTGAGGCTCTGATCAGAAGGCTAGTCATCCAGCCCTTGGAGTCACTCTGGAATTTCTGGTTTCAAGCAGGAAGGAAGGACTCAAGCTGTAAAGCAGTCCTCTGGTGCAGCACAGTAGTCCTCTGAAGAACACAGCAGGTCACTACCAGCAGGACAGTCCACTGACAGTCATTCCACAGGTTCAGAAGGGAAATGAAGAGTGGTCTGAGGCCACATTTCTATACCTGATGCCAGCTTTGAATCTACTGGAGTTTTCGCCCATGGAAGTGTCTGGAAATTCCTGACTCCCTCCTTGGTTCCAGTCTGTCTGCAGGCAACAATGGAGTAGTGTGAAGTTTTATGTGTGTGAGCTGAAGCACTGTTGTTGAACTGTAAGTGGGACTGTGCACAGCTTCACCCCCCATCCTGCCTTGGATGGGTTATCCTGCCAGCACCCACTCTCTCTATTGTGTTGCTGTCTGGGATGAATACTCAAAGACCAACTACACATAGTCATCTAACTCAGGAAACAGGCTGCAGGTACCTAGGGCAAGATATACAAAGCTTGTTTAAGGTCACAAATGGGCCGATTTGCAGGACCGGGCTGTTTGCAACTGGAAAAAAGCATTCTTTAATAAACAAAAGGCCCAATTTGCTACCAAATCGCAAATTGGGTTTATGATCGGGTATTAGGAAGGGGTGTGTTTAGGGCATCCCTTGAACTTTACCAGGGGGGATTTTTCTGCTCTTGCCACTCACCGCATCAAGGACCCCAGCAACCAGGGAGCACCGCGGCAGGAGCCGTGTCAGTGATTCGCGCCAGCCATCGCTTAAAGCAGCAGCCGGACTCCCGCAGCGCCAGGCAGGGCCAGGCCCCATGGTTTTCCAGTAAAGGAATATAACTATTGCATCGGCTCTTCACTTCACACAAGGTGAGGAGATGGGGAAGCGCAAAACGGTAAAACCCGCCGCTAAGGATCGACCATTGACATCGTCAATCACAAACTTCCTGGCTAATGCTATGGGGGCCATAACTAGTGAAATAGAATCTGTGGAGGAGAGATTGGGGGCTACACAAAGGGCTTTAAACACTGGCAGTTTGTGATTGCACCAGAGTTGGACCAGAATGATGTACAAGGTCATAATGATGGGGGGGACGGATTAGGGAGCTCAAACATAATAGTGGAGACTGCAGTGACCAACATTTCTGGGATTGTAATTAACAATAGCATTATACAACAAGGAGGTTTTGTAGACACACTACGCCCTCCACCGTCTAAAAAAACGAAGGCCAGTGTTAAGGAGAAAATAGACGCATTTGCCCCTGTAACACGAAAGAAGATCATGGCGCCCCCCCACAAGGAAAGACGCAAAGGCTTCAGTCTTGGACACTGTTCCGGCCACTAGAATTACAAAGCTTGCAGCAGACTTTTTATCAACCACACAACTTACTACCGCACTGGAGGCTATCATTAAATTATTACTTGAACCACTCATGCGAGTGCTAAATAGCATTGATATTTATTTTAAAAAAACTGACTGGCGAGAGTGCTTTAAAGATAACATCTGAGTTAGGTCCTTCTCCAGGTTTCACCAATAAATTAAGTCAGGATATATCTAAAACAATGCCATCTTTGGCAGTTCTGGCTGGACTGTTCCCATGAGGCACAGGGTCAGACTGATTTGCATATGGCCATGTCTGAACTGGAGTGGCAGAGTGGGCTAAACAACGGTGATGGATTAAACCCAAATCTGTTGACTGGGTGTGAGTTTTTGAATGGTTCAGATGCTCCGTCCATCACCACCCACCTTTGTACCGCTTTGTAAATGTAAATGTAAATGTATGTGTCTTGTAAAGCGCACTGCTGCCCTGAGGCGTCGTGGCACTGTAGACCGCTGGGGAACCCGTCCTGGCTATCTCTGTGAGATGGTCCCTACTGGGTATCTCCAAGGTGAAACCAGGCGCCCCGGGCGAATGTGGGATGCCGTTGTAGAGATGAGGCGAGCTAGGCACCGAGGCAAGAATTATCGAGTCCGCTGACCCTTGTCCACGACCCTGCCGAGTCGGGAATTGAACCCTGGTCACAGGCCGTTCTCTGCTTCCAAGTCTGCCACCTCTAACCAGTGAGCCACACCACTCCATAAGTTGGCTGGGTATGCTCAGACGTGAGTCCCTTGCCCACTTTGCCACTGAATTCAAGCAAGCCTGGCTGAAGAAAGGCTGAAATGCCAGAAACCGTTCCTAGAAGCTTGTTTCCGGTCCAGGGAAGGCATGGCTTGGCAGTTCCGGCTGGACTGTTCCCATGAGGCACAGGGTCGGACTGATTTACATATGGCCATGTCTGAACTGGGGTGGCAGAGTGGGCTAAAGAATGGTGAAGGATTAAACCCAGATCTGTTGACTGGGTGTGAGTGTTTGATTGGTTCAGATGCTCCGTCCATCACCACCCCCTTTTGTACCGCTTTGTTCGCCATAAGTTGGCAGGGTATGCTCAGACGTGAGTCCCTTGCGCACTTTGCCACTGGATTCAAGCAAGCCTGGCTGCAGAAGGCTGAAATGCCAGAAACCGGTCCTAGGAAGCTTGTTTCCGGTCCAGGGAAGGCATGGCTTTGCAATTCGGGCTGGACTGTTCCCATGAGGCACAGGGTCCGACTGGTTTGCCAATGGCCATGTCTGAACTGGGGTGGCAGAGTGAGCTAAAGAACGTGATGGATTAAACCCAGATCTGTTGACTGGGTGTGAGTGTTTGATTGGTTCAGATGCTCCCTCCATCACCACCCCCCTTTGTACATCTTTTTTGGTAACACAAATACAATTTGTAACACAGCTGCAAATATCTCTCTGCACACTTCGCAACAAGCAATACCACAATCAAAAGAGCCTCACATGTTGGAGGATGGCTGGACAAACGTATTAGCTAGGCGCAGAGACCCTGGAAGGCCTAATGTTGTGGTCAGACAACAGAGCACAAGCCTGGTAGATGAACGAAAGGGTCATAGTAGAATACTTCATCTTCCGCCCGACGCCACACCTTATGGTTTTGTTCTTAAAAATGTCCCACCCCTCCCAAATGATAAGGAAGAGGATTGGAAGCAGCTCAAGAACAAGACTGTACATTGGTTATCAAAGGCCGTGGACTGGATAGGTAGTGACAATCTGTATTGTAAGATAAATAATGTTTAACGTGTTTCATGGGTGGCCTCACAGCTAACAAAAGAAATTGGTGATTGCATTTTTGTCAATTTTTGGCACAAGACACTGTTATACTGGCTCCTGGATCGCATGCTTAGGAGCAAAAAGGAAAGAGGCACCTTTGAGGCAGTACCACTGGGCTATTTTTTATAGGCCATTAACAAACAGCGGTACTGGGCTTGAATCAACACTTGCTAAAGCATCACCTGCCTTTGCCATCCCAACCTTTAATAGTTTTTCCTCCTTAGATCATGTGGATTGACTTTTTTCCATGGGCTCCAACCTTCTTGGAGTTAAAAGTAGGCCACATAATTTACACTATCCACCTTTTGGTACACAGGTCCAGGATATTTTGCCTTACTTTCAATTGGCTAGAAAAGATGTAAATTTTTCTGAAGATGCAGGGAATTCTCTAATACGTCCTGGTGATAACACAGCAGGAGACTTGCCATATGATTATGCAGATGCATTTGGTCAGTGGAATATAGTCTCTCCTGCTCCGTCTAATTCAATCAGCATCACCACTCACTTATCACCAGAGAGTAACTCTCCGCCATCGGACGTCATGATGCAGGGTGACTTGGAACCAGTTATGGCATCCATTGAATTTATGTCTTTGGACAGCCATGCTTTTTGTGTGAATATAATACCCAGGCAAATCTCTAATAAACACTAGCACATGAACAATGGCATTTGCCAAACAAAATAAAATAAAAGTGATCAACAAACGTTTTTGCACATTGGATACATTTTAATTACTATTATAAAACATAATTCAATTATAAAAATTTGTTACATTAATATACATACATGATAAAATGTTTCAGCATTATAGCATATGCATAAGTTCAGACATTTATCAAATACATTTAGAATATAATTAAAAGATGGTTTCCTGTCTATGCGTTTCGACACAGGTGTGTCTTCCTCAGGACTGTACCATCGTATTTCTAGATGGACTAGTAATAACAGTTAACATCATATATTGGTATAAAGAGGGATTATGCCGTTATACAGGTGGACTGTGGAACAGTGAAGGTAATGGATCCTACGTCTGGCCAGCCCGGATCTCAACAATTGGGAAAACAGAACTGGTTGGCTGGTCAGGATCGTTGACAAACAACTCTAGGCACACGCAGTCAATATATACTACGTGACCAATGGAAATATATTCCAAGAAAATGTATTTACATTTAAACTTAGATTTCATAAATTTCCAAAAACAACAGACATAAACGGAAGACTGTCAGTACAGTTGGTTCAACGACATGCACTCATGTATACAATATCTACAAATATACAATTTTACAAATGTACAAACACTTGAGGTGTAAAGTCGGACAGAAAACATATTAACACACCAAAAAACAGTAAAACGCATACTATTCCAAATAAATTGCAAAGTACAAGTGCTATTAGAAACAGTGCATTGTTTGTGCATGGAAGGAAAAGACAAAAAGAAACCAGTCCTTAGAACTAACAACCACTGGACAGGCGGAACTGAGATGGAAAAAAGGTGCCTGCCTGTCTTACACAGCCTGTGGTCGAATGTTTTTTTAGGATTACACTGCTAGGGCCCAATGGAGTGGTATGATTTACACCCTAGCTGCACCCTTTGATCTTGCCACAGGTTGGGGATGTCGACGCGTTTCGAACCTTAGATGTAAAAGGTTCTCCTCAGGACAGGGACTGGGAACGGTTTAATCTGTAAGGGAATTAGGGAATGGTGTCAGATATTTACTACAAAATATTGCATGGACCTACTCTAACTCAAAACAACGGGAAGGCAAATATTACCTGCACAGCGGGCACGGAAGTTGCCGTAGTGTAGGAGTACCGCAGTTGAAAAATGGAAGTCTAAAAGAAAGTGAGACAGTGCACAGGATGGTCAAACACCGTAGTGTCGAGCAGATTGTAGTGACATGGGGCCTATGTAAGTGCAGATCCTACCTGTACGTCACAAAGTGAGACACTGAAGGCGCGGTGCCCGCGACGCGGTGCACACCCGGATGGAAGGGCAGCTCACATATTTAGGCGCCGGTATTGTAGGCTGTAGTGGATAATGGCGAAAAAGCGCCCGTAAGTATTTGAAATAACCAAGTCATAAAATGGACAAACAGTCCCCTGACACAGGGCTCACAACAAGCTACTACCTGTATTTGGACAGGAATACGAGGGGCGGCTGGTCACAGTAATCAATACAAGCCAGCGAGCGGGAACGATTCAACCGGGACCCGCTGAAAATGACACACAAAGAAATTCCATATAAGCTAGGGCGTCTGGCTGCAAAAACCGCGCTGCAAAGGAGCCGAGTTTTATCAGCACCGCCGGGGCACTTACTCGTATGGGCGAAGTAAGTTAGCCGCTCCAAGACATATCAATCAGTTAAGCAGCCGCGGACACCGCCGCAGTGTATTTAAAATGGAAACAGGTTGGGGTTGCGAGGGGCATCGTGATCGAAGTAGGACACCATTCCTGACTAAAGGATGCTGGTAGATGTAGTCTTAGGATAACTAACATCTACGCACAACTCAATAGATATGAAATATGTATAATAGAGAGCAACGTCAAGGGCGGGATGGACATTAAAACTGGTTGCAGCCCAGGGGCGGATGGCACCGTTACTAAGTGAACGGTGTACACGTTTGCCGAGGCAGGCAGAATGAAAAACATAGATGTGGGCGTCGCTGGCAGGGGCCGCGTATTGAGGACTCAGTGAAAACCTCACAGGAATCCATTTCTTTAAAGTGAGACCTGGCACGTAGCTGGATGTATAGTGCTTTACAAATCAATGTAGTACAGATGTAACAATTCAAAACACACGCTCATTTACATTGTCAAATGGTCTTGCATGCACCAATAGCATAAATTCTCTCAGATTCAGCACATATGACATGGTATTCAAAACGACGATTCAGAGTTGAACGTAATTGCACTAAACCTGTTTGCTTTACAAAGCACAAAGGGGGTAAAGGTATGACGTTACACAGGCATGTGTGTGACAATAACCCAAAGATTTCAGACATCTCATGGAATTCTTCAAGTGAAGTCGGAGTTCCATTCCAGACGCACCAGACGTCGTCTATATAGCGGAGCCATTGCTCAATATGGTCTCTGTAGGGGTTATTGTTGAATACATACTTCTCCTCATATTGACCCATATACAAAATAGCCATTTCCGGGGCAAATGGGCAGCCCATAGTAGAGCCTTTGACCTGCAGGAACATCTCGTCCTCAAATGTAAAAAAATTCCTCTTAAGCGCCAAGGTCGCAAAAGAGATTATTAGGTCGGTGGGGACCCTGTGTGGACGTGGACGGCTTTCCAAATATAGTCCGTCAAAGAATCATCCAACATCGCTCAAGAATAAATAATAAAAATCTCACTGCACCTCTGGTTTCCCATGTTCTGCAAAAAAAACACTCCTCCCTCGACATAAGATGGACTGTCTTGGCAGTTATAAGAGGGGGCAGTGGAGACCCTGACCTTCGCCTTTCTCAAAAGGAGGCGTACCTTATACTGAAATTCGACACATCCAATTCTGGTCTCAATGAGATGTCTGAAATCGCCAGTCTATGAACCTTTTTCGTACTATGAAGTCCATTCTGCCTAGTCTGGTTGAGCTGTGCCCCCACTGTGCTGTTTCATTCTTATTTTTATCTACTATTTCCAATCACTGCTTGGTCTTTTCACCCAACATCTTGTGTCACACACGGTCATAACTAGGGGTGGGCGGCCAGCTTCGCTCCGTGCACGGAGTGTGCGTAGTGCCGCCTACTCCGCATTTTGCGGAGCTGGCGGAGCCAGGCGGCACTACGCACGCTCCGCAGACGGAGCGTAGCTGGCCGCCACCCGCCTCCCTCCCGCCCTCCCTAAATACTTTAAAATAAAGGAATGCAATAATTTAAAAAGCACTTACCTTGCCGCCGCTGCCCGCCGCGTCCCCGGGGCTCGTTATCTTCCGTCTTCGGTCTTCGTCAGTAATGCGCAGAAGACGGAATATAGCGAGCCCCGGGGACGCGGCGGGCAGCGGCGGCAAGGTAAGTGCTTTTTAAATTATTTCATTCCTTTATTTTAAAGTATTTAGGGAGGGCGGGAGGGAGGCGGGTGGCGGGGCTGGCGGCCAGTGGTTTTGCGGAGTGGGGCTACGCGGAGTGCGGAGGTGGGCGTAGTTTCTCGCCCACTTCGGGTAGCTCCGCGAAGCCCCACTACACCAACTCCGCCCAGGGCTAGTCATAACATCAACCACGAGAATAGATATTTATGTTGTATTTTCATTTGGTTGACATGCGCTTGAAACATGTCTGCTAATCTTTGGGTTATTGTCACACACATGCCTGTGTAACGTCATACCTTTACCCCCTTTGTGCTTTGTAAAGCAAACAGGTTTAGTGCAATTATGTTCAACTCTGAATCGTCGTTTTGAATACCATGTCATATGTGCTGAATCTGAGAGAATTTATGCTATTGGTGCATGCAAGACCATTTGACAATGTAAATGAGCGCGTGTTTTGAATTGTTACTTCTGTACTACATTGATTTGTAAAGCACTATACATCCAGCTACGTGCCAGGTCTCACTTTAAAGAAATGGATTCCTGTGAGGTTTTCACTGAGTCCTCAATACGCGGCCCCTGTCAGCGACGCCCACATCTATGTTTTTCATTCTGCCTGCCTCGGCAAACGTGTACACTGTCACTTAGTAACGGTGCCATCCGCCCCTGGGCTGCAACCAGTTTTAATGTCCATCCCGCCCTTGACGTTGCTCTCTATTATACATATTTCATATCTATTGAGTTGTGCGTAGATGTTAGTTATCCTAAGACTACATCTACCAGCATCCTTTAGTCAGGAATGGTGTCCTACTTCGATCACGATGCCCCTCGCAACCCCGACTTGTTTCCATTTTAAATACACTGCGGCGGTGTCCGCGGCTGCTTAACTGATTGATATATCTTGGAGCGGCTAATTGACTTCGCCCATACGAGTAAGTGCCCCGGGGGTGCTGATAAAACTCGGCTCCTTTGCAGCGCGGTTTTTGCAGCCAGACGCCCTAGCTTATATGGAATTTCTTTGTGTGTCATTTTCAGCGGGTCCCGGTTGAATCGTTCCCGCTCGCTGGCTTGTATTGATTACTGTGACCAGCCGCCCCTCGTATTCCTGTCCAAATACAGGTAGGAGCTTGTTGTGAGCCCTGTGTCAGGGGACTGTTTGTCCATTTTATGACTTGGTTATTTCAAATACTTACGGGCGCTTTTTCGCCATTATCCACAACAGCCTACAATACCGGCGCCTAAATATGTGATCGGCCCTTCCATCCGGGTGTGCACCCCGTCGCGGGCACCACGCCTTCAGTGTCTCACTTTGTGACGTACAGGTAGGATCTGCACTTACATAGGCCCCATGTCACTACAATCTGCTCGACACTACGGTGTTTGACCATCATGTGCACTGTCTCACTTTCTTTTAGACTTCCATTTTTCAACTGCGGTACACCTACACTACGGCAACTTCCGTGCCCGCTGTGCAGGTAATATTTGCCTTCCCATTGTTTTGAGTTAGAGTAGGTCCATGCAATATTTTGTAGTAAATATCTGACACCATTCCCTAATTCCCTTACAGATTAAACTGTTCCCAGTCCCTGTCCTGAGGAGAACCTTTTACATCTAAGGTTCGAAACGCGTCGACATCCCCAACCTATGGCAAGATCAAAGGGTGCAGCTAGGGTGTAAATCATACCACTCCATTGGGCCCTAGCAGTGTAATCCTAAAAAAACATTCGACCACAGGCTGTGTAAGACAGGCAGGCACCTTTTTTCCATCTCAGTTCCGCCTGTCCAGTGGTTGTTAGTTCTAAGGACTGGTTTCTTTTTGTCTTTTCCTTCCATGCACAAACAATGCACTGTTTCTAATAGCACTTGTACTTTGCAATTTATTTGGAATAGTATGCGTTTCACTGTTTTTTGGTGTGTTAATATGTTTTCTGTCCGACTTTTCACCTCAAGTGTTTGTACATTTGTAAAATTGTATATTTGTAGATATTGTATACATGATTGCATGTCGTTGAACCAACTGTACTGACAGTCTTCCGTTTATGTCTGTTGTTTTTGGAAATTTATGAAATCTAAGTTTAAATGTAAATAAATTTTCTTGGAATATATTTCCATTGGTCACGTAGTATATATTGACTGCGTGTGCCTAGAGTTGTTTGTCAACGATCCTGACCAGCCAACCTGTTCTGTTTTCCCAATTGTTGAGATCCGGGCTGGCCAGACGTAGGGTCCATTACTTTCACTGTTCCACTGTCTGGTAGAGCGGGCCATTGCCCTCAAGGTTTTGCATGTGTGTCAACATAAAAATAGTAGTCGATCTTGCACATTTATTGGTTTCAGGCGGGGTCGCCTTCCTGTAATTTCAACATGGCTGAACAGGACACTCTGTTGTTCAGTGAGGATCACATTAAAAAACTCCTCTCTGACTCTACACTCTTTTCCTCTGTCAAACTTAGCAGCACAGCTAAACAGCTCAACAACGCAGAAAAACGTATTAGACTTCGAAAAAAACATGTCCGAACAGAACTCCATGGCCATTTCTTACTTGCCAATCTCAGAGCAGGAACTATTCCATGGGGTCTCCAAATCAAGAATGTCCCTGTAATATTCACCGATGACCCAGTCTATAGAAAAGAATTCAGCTTCATTAGTACCAAATGCAGTAGGGATTTGATCGTACACACTGTGGAGACTGCCCAACGAATCCTAAAAAAGGAGGAGGAAGAAATTCAGGAACAACTTCAAGCTATTAAAGACAATCACACCGAAACTGAGGCAAAAGCTCTCTTAGACAAGATTGAGAAAGAACTGGTCACCTTCAGAGACAATACCATCAACTTTAAGACCTCGAAGTTTGAGAAAGATCAGAAAAACGTCAACATCGAGACGGTGTATCCCTACTTGAAAGATGAATTTTACAGCAGATCTGACTCTATTAGATACCTTAATACCAACCAAGGGAGATCCAAGAGAAGATTCACCACATTCTCAGAGGCATCCTCTTCTGAGTCGATGGAGGACTCTGATGCAGGGGAAGGCACCTCAAACAGGAACCAACAGAACAGAAACACTCCCAAGGGGCCTTTTTTAGGCCAGGGCCAACAGCAGAAGCGGACGAGGTTCAAACCCCAGTGGGAGATGACGACACGCAAAAAACATTACAACTCGTGAAATCATCTGCCATTATAAACATCTCAGGGAAAGTCTTGTCTAAAGCTGAACAAGAAGTTTTGGAAATGGGCCTTTCGTTTGTACCTGGAGTCGCCATGGATTTTACTAAAATCAAATTGGAGGTTATGGAATTCTTCCGGAAGGTCTGTCTGCGATGGTTCTTCAAGGACTCAATTGATCAAGTTTCCACCGAAGCCTCAGGCCTGAGGAACAAATCCACCTTTTGTCCCCCCAACCACAACACTTCAAAAAACATCATTGCCTTTGAACGTTCGGTCATGTCATCTTTGAATATCCTTGAGAAGAAGCGTCCCTTTGTGCCCCATAACATCACTATAAAACACAGAGAAGCTATACAAGAACTGAAGACTCAACAAGAGGCTATCATCAGGCAAGCGGATAAAGGTGCTGCGGTGGTATTGTGGTCCAAGGACTTGTATCAGACTGAAGGACGGAATCATGTGTACAACCAAGAGTGGTACCGCCGGATCACACATGATCCAACACCTCAAATCCAAGATGAAGTCAAAAGACTTGTCAATGCCGCCAAGAAGCGGGGATTCTAGGACCCAAGGAATCGGAATATCATATGAAGCAACATCCACGGACCCCACACTTGTACTTTCTTCCCAAAGTACATAAAGACTCTCAAACACCCCCAGGACGGCCGATAGTGTCCGGATGTGACTCGGTCTTTGAACCTATTTCCCAATTTGTGGACATATTTTTGAAACCCCTTGTGGTCCAGGTTCCATCCTATTTGAGGGATACCATGGACTTTATAAATAAAGTCGAAGGCATGGCGTTTGACCCCACGCGTCAATTGTTGGTCACAATGGATGTGTCATCTTTATATACACAGATTCCTCAGCAAGATGGCCTTGATGTCATGGAACTATATTTGGAAAGCCGTCCACGTCCACACAGGGTCCCCACCGACCTAATAATCTCTTTTGCGACCTTGGCGCTTAAGAGGAACTTTTTTACATTTGAGGACGAGATGTTCCTGCAGGTCAAAGGCTCTGCTATGGGCTGCCCATTTGCCCCGGAAATGGCTATTTTGTATATGGGTCAATATGAGGAGAAGTATGTATTCAACAATAACCCCTACAGAGACCATATTGAGCAATGGCTCCGCTATATAGACGACGTCTGGTGCGTCTGGGATGAAACTCCGACGTCACTTGAAGAATTCCATGGGTGGTTGAACGACAGGAGCCCGGACATTAAGTTCAGTCTGAGCTTTGACGACAGATCTTTACCCTTCCTGGATGTTGAGATATCAGCCAGAAATGATGTACTTTCATGTTCATTGTATCAAAAGAAAACAGATAAAAACAATGCACTTCATTATAAGAGCTATCACCCGAGGAGCCTAAGGGATAATCTCCCTTATGGACAATTTCTCCGGGTGAGGCGGAATTGCTCCTCCATACAGCAGTTTGAATTGCACGGACTGAGATTGACCAACAAGCTACAGGAAAGGGGATATCCCCACAAGCTTCTCAAGCATTCCATGAAGAGAGCCAGATGGACACCCAGGGAACATCTTCTGGAGAAGAGAGTAAGACTGGCAACTGAGAGAATGGTTTGCGTGTCAACCTTTGGCCCCCATACTAACCAACTTCAAAAAATCATCACAAAAAGTTGGCATTTGGTCGAAGAAATTCTCCCAGACATTGGTGCTCCACTCTTTGCCCTTAAAAAAAACAGGAGTATTGGCCAGATGATCACATCTACCCGGCCACCTGCCAAAAGGGACTCCCAAAGAACGATCTTTGGAGCCAATCCAGTCAAGGGCCACCGCAAGTGTGGGACATGTTCCGTCTGTGAACTCACAATAGAGGGCTCGCTCTTCACGGATGGTACTAAATTCTGGCGCCATGATGAACACACTAATTGCAAGACCAAATACACCGTATATGCCATCCAATGTCCATGCAAGAAGCTGTACATCGGTAAGACTACGCAGGAGGTCCGTCAAAGAATCATCCAACATCGCTCAAGGATAAATAATAGAAATCTCACTGCACCTCTGGTTTCCCATTTTCTGCAAAAAAAACACTCCTCCCTCGACATAAGATGGACTGTCTTAGCAGTTATAAGAGGGGGCAGTGGAGACCCTGACTTTCGCCTTTCTCAAAAGGAGGCGTACCTTATACTGAAATCGACACATCCAATTCTGGTCTCAATGAGATGTCTGAAATCGCCAGTCTATGAACCTTTTTCGTACTATGAAGTCCATTCTGCCTAGTCTGGTTGAGCTGTGCCCCCACTGTGCTGTTTGATTCTTATTTTTATCTACTATTTCCAATCACTGCTTGGTCTTTTCACCCAACATCTTGTGTCACACACGCTCATAACATCAACCACGAGAATAGATATTTATGTTGTATTTTCATTTAGTTGACATGCGCTTGAAACATGTCTGCTAATCTTTGGGTTATTGTCACACACATGCCTGTGTAACGTCATACCTTTACCCCCTTTGTGCTTTGTAAAGCAAACAGGTTTAGTGAAATTATGTTCAACTCTGAATCGTCGTTTTGAATACCATGTCATATGTGCTGAATCTGAGAGAATTTATGCTATTGGTGCATGCAAGACCATTTGACACTGTAAATGAGCGCGTGCTTTGAATTGTTACATCTGTACTACATTGATTTGTAAAGCACTATACATCCAGCTACGTGCCAGGTCTCACTTTAAAGAAATGGATTCCTGTGAGGTTTTCACTGAGTCCTCAATACGCGCCCCCTGTCAGCGACACCCACATCTATGTTTTTCATTCTGCCTGCCTCGGCAAACGTGTACACCATTCACTTAGTAACGGTGCCATCCGCCCCTGGGCTGCAACCAGTTTTAATGTCCATCCCGCCCTTGACCTTGCTCTCTATTATACATATTTCATATCTATTGAGTTGTGCGTAGATGTTAGTTATCCTAAGACTACATCTACCAGCATCCTTTAGTCAGGAATGGTGTCCTACTTCGATCACGATGCCCCTCGCAACCCCGACCTGTTTCCATTTTAAATACACAGCGGCGGTGTCCGCGGCTGCTTAACTGATTGATATGTCTTGGAGCGGCTAATTGACTTCGCCCATACGAGTAAGTGCCCCGGCGGTGCTGATAAAACTCGGCTCCTTTGCAGCGCGGTTTTTGCAGCCAGACGCCCTAGATTATATGGAATTTCTTTGTGTGCCATTTTCAGCGGGTCCCGGTTGAATCATTCCCGCTCGCTGGCTTGTATTGATTACTGTGACCAGCCGCCCCTCGTATTCCTGTCCAAATACAGGTAGGAGCTTGTTGTGAGCCCTGTGTCAGGGGACTGTTTGTCCATTTTATGACTTGGTTATTTCAAATACTTACGGGCGCTTTTTCACCATTATCCACTACAGCCTACAATACCGGCGCCTAAATATGTGAGCTGCCCTTCCATCCGGGTGTGCACCGCGTCGCGGGCACCGCGCCTTCAGTGTCTCACTTTGTGACGTACAGGTAGGATCTGCACTTACATAGGCCCCATGTCACTACAATCTGCTCGACACTACGGTGTTTGACCATCCTGTGCACTGTCTCACTTTCTTTTAGACTTCCATTTTTCAACTGCGGTACACCTACACTACGGCAACTTCCGTGCCCGCTGTGCAGGTAATATTTGCCTTCCCATTGTTTTGAGTTAGAGTAGGTCCATGCAATATTTTGTAGTAAATATCTGACACCATTCCCTAATTCCCTTACAGATTAAACCGTTCCCAGCCCCTGTCCTGAGGAGAACCTTTTACATCTAAGGTTCGAAACGCGTCGACATCCCCAACCTGTGGCAAGATCAAAGGGTGCAGCTAGGGTGTAAATCATGCCACTCTATTGGGCCCTAGCAGTGTAATCCTAAAAAAACATTCGACCACAGGCTCTGTAAGACAGGCAGGCACCTTTTTTCCATCTCAGTTCCGCCTGTCCAGTGGTTGTTATTTCTAAGGACTGGTTTCTTTTTGTCTTTTCCTTCCATGCACAAACAATGTACTGTTTCTAATAGCACTTGTACTTTGCAATTTATTTGGAATAGTATGCGTTTTACTGTTTTTTGGTGTGTTAATATGTTTTCTGTCCGACTTTTCAATTCAAGTGTTTGTACATTTGTAAAATTGTATATTTGTAGATATTGTATACATGATTGCATGTCGTTGAACCAACTGTACTGACAGTCTTACGTTTATGTCTGTTGTTTTTGGAAATTTATGAAATCTAAGTTTAAATGTAAATAAATTTTCTTGGAATATATTTCCATTGGTCACGTAGTATATATTGACTGCGTGTGCCTAGAGTTGTTTGTCAACGATCCTGACCAGCCAACCTGTTCTGTTATACAGGTGGAAGCAGCTGATTAGATTTCCAAGTATAGAGCGACTCTGCAGTGATTTTTTCTGTGAGGCACCAGGTGGTGCTGGTTGGAAAGAACGTCCTTAGTTGAAAATTTTGCTCATCTTTGAAAAAAATCAGATACCGCCGGGATCCCCATGCTACCGGTCCGCGTTCTTAATACAAATCACGAAATAAAGACGCCGGGAACCGCTTGCAGCCGGTTTACTTTAATTCACACTTAAACAGAAATAAAGACGCCGGGAACCTTTGGCAGCCGGTTTATCTAAACTGACAGTATTACAGTAAAGACGCTCACATCTGTGACGCTAAACCAACCGATTGATACATGGCATATCCCAACAACTATACCGCTGGATATTTTTTTCAAAGATGAGCAAAATTTTTAACTAAGGACATTCTTTCCAACCAGCACCACCTGGCGCCTCACAGAAAAAATCACTGCAGAGTCGCTCTATACTTGGAAATTTAATCAGCTGCTTCCACCTGTATAACGGCATAATCCCTCTTTATACCAATATATGATGTTAACCGTTATTACTAGTCCATCTAGAAATACGATGGTACAGTCCTGAGGAAGACACACCTGTGTCGAAACGCATAGACAGGAAACCATCTTTTAATTATATTCTAAATGTATTTGATAAATATCTGAACTTATGCATATGCTATAATGCTGAAACATTTTATCATGCATGTATATTAATGTACCAAATTTTTATAATAGTAATTAAAATGTATCCAATGTGCAAAAACGTTTGTTGATCACTTTTATTTTATTTTGTTTGGCAAATGCCATTGTTCATGTGCTAGTGTTTATTAGAGATTTGCCTGGGTATTATATTCACACAAATTGTTTTGCCCTGACCCAGGAAATTGATCCATATCAGGGGGTCCTTGTTTGTTTCACAGAATTTGGACAGCCATGCTTCATTTCTGTCACCTACAACGGAGGGGATTATTTGTCATAATAATATGACTCCCTATGGCAGTTTATTTTGGAATATTTTCGGCCTGTCGCGTAAGCTGGAAATTAATGAGTGGGCTGATTTTGTTCAAAATTATAGTATAATATGTTTACAGGAAACATGGATGCGAGATATTGTACATATAAATGTTTTTTTCACACCAGCAAATGCTTCCTTAGGTGGTCATGCCAAGGGAGAATTACTGACCTTGTTTTCTACAACACTAAATGGCAAGCTAGGAATGATCAGGACGGACTGGCTGCATTTCCAGATTATTAATATTTCACTTAGAATTTTTTTTACAACTTTAATGGCACAAATGTTAGCATCGTCCAAGAGTTGGATAATGTCCTGTCAAGCCACATTGAAGATCTGAGAACAGATTTTGCAGTCCTTTTGAGAGGCGATTTTAACTGTAAACTTTCCCCTTTGTCTAAACAGGCCACTTGTCACTTGGTGAATGGGGTGAATGATGGCAGTTGTAATTTTAATTATAATCCCTGTGGGAATATTTTCAACTCACTTTTGTCCAAATGTTCCCTATTCCTTACTGTAGATCTCATAATCACTGCTAGTACGGATCGAGTTACATATATAGGGCGAGGACAAGGATCCCTAATTGATTTTATTGCTTTTTTAGGGTATTTTAAATCTCATTCCCTGACTTTTAAAATTCATTAAATGTGTTATAGTGATCACTACCCTACGTCGTTAGAATTTACTACACAATCCTATGAACAAACTGATATAGTTAGATCGGGTCCATTATCTAATGTTAAAAATAAGGGGCTGCTTCGGAAGTGGTTTACCATAAATCCCGACTTGGTTCTATCCAAAATTATAATGACTAGTTTGACCCAACTTTGAGATTGCCGGGAAGATACCATAAACCCTCCAGATATGGCGACATCACTGGAGTCAATAAAAGAGACAATAAATGTTATATTGACCAAAACAATAAAGTCAAGTACACAGAGTAACAAGAGGTGGTTTGACAGCGATTTCACAACAAACTAATTAAGGCATTGAAATCAACACCTCGAAATATACTTAATGTGAAGCAGTCATGGAACCATTACAAGCAGGTAATAGAAAAACGCAAGCTAGGGATTAGAAATTAGGCTTGGGAACAACTCCATGTAGCCTGTCAAAGTAGGGATTCTAAACTGTTCTGGTAAACTGCCAACCAGGAATATTTTAATGTAAATGACGATAGAAAGATTGACACGACAATTATGCCTGAGACATGGGTCAATCATTTTTCAAATCTTTTTAAAATTGGTAGTGATCTAGATCTTTCTAGCAATTTTAACTATGTGGCCTCAACCCTGGCATTTCCAACATTAGATGAAGTGAACAGGGCTCTAATACAGACCATGTGGAATAAGGCCTCAGGCCCTGATGTTGTCCCCGCGGATTTGTTGTTTCTAGCTAATATTACCCTGTGGCTCCCACTGCTCACAAACATATTGAGTTCCTACGTGTTGCTAGGTCCCCCTGATTCTTGGAGATCCGTGATAATAGTTCTCATCTTTAAAAAGGGTGATAGGGTGGATCCCAAATGCTATCATCCAATATCCCTAATTGACTGTACCTGTAAAATCATGGGTAGAGTTCTTTTAGAAAGGCTGGAGGACTGGGTATTGGAAACTGGAAAATGTTCTGACATCCAATATGGTTTCATGAGAGGCTTGGGCACCGTTGAACAGTGCATCAACCTGCACTGAGTCATAGGTAAATACACCTTAGCCAAGCCTGGATCTTTTTATCTAGGGTTCATGGACCTGACCTCCGCCTTTGATTGGGTGCAGAGAGGGAGGCTCTGGGAGAAGATGTTGCAAATGGGCATTGAACCGCCCATTGTACACTTCCTAGCAGCAATGCATTGGAATGTCACAGGGAGGGTACGTTATGGAGCAGACGGGGAACTTTCAGCTCCAATTAAGATGAACTGCGGGGGTACGGCAGGGTTGCGTGCTCGCTCCTTTTTTATTCTGTCTGTATATAAACGACCTAGAGAGCCACATTAAAACTGGGAATGTGGATATTCCCCAAATAGGTGGCAGGTTGTTACCAGCGTTACTAAACACCAATTAGCTTCTTACAAGAACTTCGAATAAAAGTAGAAAAGGAAGTTGGTTTTTGCCTAGACCCCCTTTCGGCCAATACCACCATTGTACAGGCCTTCAACAGACTATGCCAACAAGTCAATAATGATTTAACCCTGAAAACAAAAAGGGGGGGACAGAATGTTAGACGGTGGTTTGACACTAACTGTTCAAGGGCTCATTCTGCCCTGTTAAATGCACTAAAAGAGTCACCAAGAAATAAATCCGCTATAACACAACTAAGGAAGGAGTACAAACAGGCCATTTGTAAAAGGAAGAAGGATATTAAGGAACAGGCATGGCTGGACCTTCAATCACCAGAGGTCCTTCGGGATAGCTCCAAATTCTGGGAAGTCATTAATCATTCATACTTCTCGGGAGCAGATAGTCACTCAGTAGAGTGTGTCATACCCGATGACCTGTGGTTATCCCACTTTGGTAACATCTATAGACATACCCCAACTAACCAAACACAGTCGGCTCACCCTAATGCTGATCTAATTGAGGTCTTTCGACCAGACAAAATTGAAGATGCAATAAATGAGACATCCAAAAACAAGGCCCCGGGACCTGATGGGGTCCCGGCTGATCTGTACAAAGCAGCACCTAAATTTTGGACAAAGATCCTGACAAACGTGTTTAACGCTGCTAGAACAGGTACGATCCCACAATCTTGGGCTACATCTATCATCGTACCCATTTTTAAAAAAGGCCTAAAGAGTGACCCTGCCTGCTACAGACCTATCTCCCTAATTGACTCTGCTGTTAAAATCTTGGGCAGAGTCATTTTGGGGAGATTAACATCTTGGCTGGAGGGCAGGGGAATTCTATCTAATGCCCAATACGGTTTCAGGGCCAAAAGAAGTACATTGGATCAGTGCCTCAACTTATACTTGATAATTAGTAAATACACTGTAGTTAAAAAAGGGGCCTTATATATGGCATTTATGGATCTCTCCTCAGCCTTTGACCTGGTTAACAGGTCAAGGCTGTGGGGGGGTCCTTTTGGACATAGGTATTGAAAAATCATTAGTAGGCTTTTTGGCTGATTTGCTTCAGGATTTGGAGGCTTCGGTTAGAGTTACTAGGGATGGCAGATGCACCAAACCTTTCAGCTCCGAGAGAGGAGTGAGGCAAGAATGCATCCTTGCCCCTCTCCTCTTTACACTGTACATAAACACACTTGAGCCGGTGCTTTCCGCCCTGGGGGCCGACGTTCCGCGTGCAGGAGAGACCAATATCCCGGTCCTCCTGTACGCGGACGATGCGGTCCTCTTGGCGAGAACAGGTGTTGCCCTTAACAAATTATTGACCTCTTTTGGGGATTTCATGACCTCTCTAGATTTAAAAATAAATACGCAAAAATCTCACGTCATGATCATGGGACTCAATGGTAAAAGGAGGAAACCCATAACCCTGGTTTGCACGGGAAAGGAGGTACAGAGGGTTCCTTCTTTCACCTATTTGGGTGTCCTATTTGATGAAAAAGGCACTTGGGGTGTTCAACATAAGGCCAAATCAAACGCAGTGAGTAGATCGGCAGGAGCCATTTTGAACTTTGCAAGGAAATTGGGGTCAAGACCGACGAACGCGATCCTCAAAGTTTATAATGCTAAGAGTATTGCGATCGCCACCTACGGGGCTTCAATCTGGGGATACACAAGTCCTGTCCTTATTCAAAGGGCAGAGAAAAGGTTTTTAAGATCATTACTTACTGTTCCCCAGTCTACCCCCACTTTTACTATTCATTCAGAATTGGGGGTTGGGTATGTCTCAGACGTCATAAAATCTGCCCCTGTCATTTCCTGGTTAAAAACCTGGTTAAACGAAGAGATTTCTTTAAATCACAAAATTTTGGAAGATTGTCTAAGTATGGATGGAGTACTTAAGATCCCATGGATGATATATGTGAAAACTGCTTGTCCCAGGTCCAGAACCTTACCTGGTATTTGTAAATAATCCATTCCGCCGCTTTCTTTTAATTAGATTTCGTTTGAATTTAATACATTTTTTATTGGGCACATATTACAGATGGGATACTCCTGATAATAACAAACCTTGTGATTGTGACAACTTTTCATCCCAGGACACTTTACACTTTATTCTGTGATCATTATGACAAAATCAGAAGAAAATATCTTGTTCCCATCCTTAGAGAGGCTCGCTTCTTACAAGTTAGGCCTGCACTCTTATTCCTGCAACTTTTGCACAATGCACTCGTCACTTTTCACGTTGCTAACTTTTTAGTAGCAGGAGTACGCATTAATAAGAAGCGCAGCAAAGGTAATAATGGATTAATCATAAACGAAATTTTCTAAGTGTAACCTTAATAGACAATAGATATATCGATGTTTTAAAATGTTTTAACTGTCTCTTTTTAACTTTTTTGACTGTATACATTGATTGTTTATGCACATGTCACTTTACAAATCATTGTCTTGATGATATGATTTATGACTTATTATGTAAATATTTCCTGTGATTGTTTTCCTTTTTGTGTGTAATCTTTGAAATGTATCCTGTGTCTTTTTATGATTTTTTAAAAATCGAATAAAAGTGATTGCCTGACTGACTACCAGCGTTACTATATAAAGAAGACTGTGTATTAATGTCTAGAACTGGAGTGGGGTTGCATAGGCTTTTAACTAGTTTTAACAATTTTATGGATGACCTTGGCCTGAAGATAAACGTAGCTAAATCCCATATGTTGGTGGTGGGTAAATCCCCTGCAATGTTAAAGACGTGTTTTATAAATAATGAGAAGTTGCTCCATGTGCCCACTTTTTCCCACATGGGAATTCTTTTTGAATCAAAAAACACCTGGTCCCACCTGTTAGAGGCTAGGATCAGGGGTTTTAATCAAAGCTTGGAGGCAATATTCAGGTGTACAAAAAAACTAGGCTCTCGACCTATTAGGGTAATTACTGAAATTTATAAAGCACGCATGTGTGCTGTCACCCTGTATGGTGCTGGAGTTTGGGGCTCTTGCACAGTTGAACGACGGCAGGGAGCCGAGAATAGTTTTATGAAACGATTACTGAGCCTCCCTAAATCCACTGCTGCTACTATTTGTCATAGTGAGCTCCGGGTGATTCCTCTGCCCTTTCGTATACACTTGGCTCCTTTGTAGTTGTGGCATAACATTTGGGCGAAGAAAGCGGCAGTCTTAAATCACGCTATCATCACAGACTGTTTAAAATTGGAATGGTTAAGTAAAATCCCATGGATCTCTTATGTCAAGGCACAAGTGTACAGTCTTGGATTGTTTGATTGATTCGAGAATCCCGGGAATATTGCCAATATATCAAGGGCAAAGTTGAAAAGGGATTTTCTAACTCACTCATATTTTCTGACAGAGAGACAGGAAACAACGGAGAAAAGGGTTGTAGACTATTCACTTCTAGTCTGTTCTCCAGGTATGGAGTTTTATTTATCCCTTCACCTCAGCCACGGCAAACTGTATTATCTTATTAGGTTCAGGTTTGGAATCTCCCATCTGTTGGTTTCATATCCTCGAGATGTATATTCTGATGCCAATTTGGATTTATGCCCCTATGACTCAGAATCAGCGCAGAGCACATTGCACTTTACGTTTTTTTGTAATCTGTATACTAATGAAAGACGTGCCTTGTTAAAACCATTGTTAAAATTTCTAGATATTAGAAAATGTCAGGCTGCCCTGTGTCATCTTCAACTCTTAAATGATGAGTACACCAGTTTAATGGTTTGTAAATATATTTCTTCTGCAGTTAGGACAGGAAATATCATTGGAAAATGACTTTTAACCTTATTTATTTTTTCACAGTTATTATTCTTGAAATCTATCCATTAATTATGTTACTGATGCGTGCTACGCTTGTAGTTGTTTCCTTGTTCATGGCATTTATATTGGATTCTTGTATTGTGTTTTATTATCATGAAATGATGTGTTCTTTTATGGCTGGCTACAGCTGAATAAAGATTTTTATGATGAGGGCATCCCTTCATAATAACGAATCGCAGTGTTATGAGTGAATGTTTTGGGACTAAAATAGAGGCACAACATTTTTGCATTTTACTAACTATTTCAACTTGGTGGTAACCAATTAACAAATGGTAAGGGGTCCCCAATGGACCTCTTTATGAATGTTTGGAAAAACATATACTAAGAGCACGAATCACTGCCTAGGTTTAAAAAATGAATAGAAAAATGTTCGCTTTTCTTTTTGAAATGCGTCCCATTTTCCTTTAAGGAAAACAGGCTGCATTTAAAAAAAAGAATTTTGCTTTACTGAAAAGCAATCACAGACATGGTGGGCTGCTGACCCCAGCAGGCCATCCAACCCTGTTATTTTTGTGATTCCGCATGGGTTGCAGACTGAGACCTATCTCATGAATAATATAGAGGGAGGTCTATTTGCGATACACTGAGAATCACAAAATATGTAAAATAACAAATAGCAAATTGCAAACATTCGCTATTTGGTAATCGCAAACACATACCTTATTACATCTGGCCCAATGTTTAGGACAAGAAAATACCAACTTTCTAAAAGTTGCAATTTCAGAATGGCAATTTAAAATCAAAGTTTTCTCTTAAAGAGGATTTCAAATGACAACTCCTCAGACGCCAAACTTGATATTTCTACCTGATCCGAAACACATTTTATCACGTATTAAATGTAATAAGGTTACTCAATTTATTCCTACAGGAGAGGATGGCATCACAGTAGCAGAACATTTGTGAGTTTGTCAGTGCCAAAGCATGTAATTCATGTCCAACCTTTTAGGTACACTGCACCCTGCCCAATGGGTGACTAATATGTATTAAAAAGGAAGTTTTAGGCAAAGGCATTATTTTGCCATATTGTATAGGCCGTGTAAATTAAGAGGCCATTTTACCATGTTTTACAGAGTAAGCACAAGCACTTTAGCACTGGTTAGCAGTGATAAAGTGCACAGGGTAAAAAAAAAAAAATTCAGCAAAACATGAGTGGAGATGGCAAACCCATTGTAAGGCTGATAGGTCTAACAATGGATGTATTCTTGCACCACATACTATGGTTTTATAGAAATGTTTAATACGCCAATCAGGGATTAGCCCAATACTCCATGTTTCAGGGGTCAGAGCACATGCACTTGGCATTGGACAGCAGTGCCTCAGTGAGCAGGATCTAAAAACCAGTAAAATGATAAGCTAAGATTATAGGGTATCCATGCAGAAAAGTCAAATTTCCTTCACAAGGGCAATGAACTTATTATAACACAAAGTTTGATTCATAGTTATTTTACCAACATTAATTGGATTACAATTCATAAGATATATTGAGTTTCAACACATGGCAGCGAGTGAGAAATATAAAGTGTTTTCAGAGTTAAAATGTATGCCTTTGAGCTGAGTCTTTCAAATGGAAGTCAAAATACTTCAGCAGGAAGAGGTCCAAGTCTGAGGTCAGAAAGGGCCCTTTGAAGATGATTATGTCATCATCAGTCTCTCTCTGAAGCCTTTGGTTAGAACCAAAAGTTCTGTGAGAGATAAAGCTAGACTTTGATTTTGACATGGTCATTTTATCTATGGCATAGATTTGTTGTCTTGCCCTGATAAAAGGTTTTTACCTTCATACTAAATCCCTTTTCTGCACTCAAAATCACACAGCAGGGCAAGGATGAAGCTGCAGCTGGGCAGGGCTGCATGAGGCTGGATAATAGTGCCACAAGGTACACTGAATCCACTGACAGTGCAGAAAAATGCACCTGGAATCCTTGCTTGTCTTTATTACCACAATGCTGCACAAGCCTTGGCAGCTTGTCCCAGTCACCCAGCGGCTGAACAAAATGCTGGGAAAGTTCTTTTTGGTCAGTCCAAGAGCCGCCAGGTGCTCAGGACAAGCTTCTAGGCACTAGATCTCTCTACCTCTCTCCAACCAGGGCTCCTGCAGAGTTCTGTTTTCTGTGGTCAGTTGTGCTCTTATAGAGTCAGAAGTCCTTTTGCTTTTTGTTCCCCAGGAGCAGAAAAGCAGGCCCTTGGAATGCCATTCCAGCCCCTGGGTGACAGCAGGATCCAGGAGCTCCTTAGTCCATGAGTCCTTCTACTTCTTAAGATGTAGTCTACCACGGTCCAGTAATGTTCTGAGGAGGTGGAGATTGAGGTGATGTCTCATCTTGTACATTAGTGAAGGATCATAGATTTTCCTCAGCCAATCATGTCTACTTTCTAACACAATGTATTTTCCTTTAACAGCACTTCCCCATTACTTTACTGTAAAATCCCAGAACCCTAATCCTAAAGTAACTAAACCCTTCTTCCTTCTGATTGCGGTCCATACAAACCCCTTAGACACACCCTTAGCTCTCCTTCCATCTGTCATGGACAGAATTGGCTCTCCATCCTAATGGCAATATGGCCTTAAGGTATAGGAGGGAATTGATAGTAAATGAGAGCAGATCCTGGCATCCCTCTCCGGATGAGCAAATCAAAAGGAGAAGAGTTAAATCTTTTGTTCTGCCAGTTGCACTGTATCCCTCTGAGACTGTTCATCTCTACTATATGGTCATGAGACAGCACTACTGCCTTCCTGGGTCCAGAGGCCAGGCTTTTCCTCTAGCATTAAAAGTCAACAACAAAAAATAGGCATGTCTTTTGGCCTCTGAAGGTTTCATGTGAGGCATAACTGGTGTTACCTCAGTCTTGGCTCGGCACTCAAAGCATATTTTTACAAAGTTACTTCTCAACTAAAGTTATCAAAATCAGATTTCATAAATATATGAAACTTTCAAAGTGGAAAATAACTTAGAGTAATTTTTTGCATTTTTTAAGCATAGCTATAAAATAAATGTATCCTCTTCTTCACACCTTTTTTCTCTTCCTTCACCTTACCCTTCTCTCTTCCTCCACTTCATCAACATCTATCCCTCTTCTTCACTGTTCTCTCTCTCTGCTTTTCTCCCCTTGCTTCCTTGTACTACTCTCTCAAGGCCCAAGTCACAAAGGTAAGTTTAGATCTAAAGTATATATGTAGACCTGAAGTCTAAGCCTAAGTTTACCTTAAGTCTAAGTTTAAACCTGAAGCCAAGAACTTATACTTCAGGCCTAAACATAAACGTTAACCCCTTTGCCGCAGCGTATATTTCACTGCAGTGCGGGGTGGGTGGGGGGTGAGCGCGAACTTTTCGTGCTTGTGATGGAACCACGTCATCATGAGTCATGAACGCCGTGTGCTCATGACGACGTGGTTCTGTCACGGCCCCACCCGCTCATTAATTTGCCAGCACAGGCGGGGAATTAATGCGGTGTGGGTGGAGCGGCAGCCGTATGACGGAACCACACTGTCATGAGCACACGCCGCCCGTGGCACATGATGGCGTGGTTCCGTCATAAGCACAGAACGGGTTAAGTCTAAACTTAGACTTTAGGGGCCTGATTTAGATCTTGGCAGATGGGTTATTCCATCACAACAGTGATGGATATTCCGTCCTCTGAAATATAAATCCCATAGGATAATATTGGATTTATATTTTGGCAGATGGGATATCTGTCACCATTGTGACAGAGTAACCCGTCTGCCCTAGTTCTAAACTTAGACTTCATGTCTAAGGTTAGACATCAGGTCAAAAATTAGGATTCGGGTCTAAGTTTACATTTGTGAATCAGGCCCTTAATCTTTTTCTTACTCTACCTCCCCCCTCTCTCTCTGTCTCACCCGACCCTATCCGACCCTATCCGCTCCATGCCCTCCGTCATGATTTAATGTATTCTCCATATCACTTTTCTCTTTTTCCAATTGACCCACATCTCTCCCTCCATTTCACCCTCCTCTCCCTATGTGCCTATCCCTACTCCAGATCACTCTACTTCATTATCAGCTCCATCTCATCTTCCTCACTGCCTCAGGCTTCTCTGACCCTCTACTGTTTAATGCCTTACCTTTGCTTTGCCTTTGTATGTCCACATCTCACTACCCTAGTTTTCTGTATGTCTATTCATTTACATATCCTCTCTCTATACATATCCTTTCTCCCTCTACCCCATTCTCCTCTATTTCTCCGCTCTCCTTCCACCTCACTGTATTCTCTCCCTCCACCTCACCCTCCTCTTTTTTCCTGAACCTTCCCTCATCCTCTTTATCATATCTCTCTAGGCCTCACCCTCCCTACTCCTTCTCCATATTTCCCGCGTGGCTGTAACCATACCTTGCGCTCTCGTTCTGGTTCACCCTCTTTTCTCTACAACACTTGTCCTTCTCTCCACCCCACTCTCCTCGCAATCTCTCCATTGCAATCTCCTCTCATTTTTCCTCCTCAGATATCTTTTTCTCTCTACAACTCAACCTCCTATCTCTGCCTCACACTTCAGTCTACCTCTACCTCCTCACCATCACACTTCTTTCATTTTTAAATTCCTCTCTATCGCTCTCACCTCACACTCCCTTCTTCCTACCACTTTGTCCTTTCTTCTCAATTCCTACAACTTACCCTCCTTTCTATGTCTACATTACCATCCTATCTCCCTCCACATCCCCTATTTTTGCTGAATTCTCTCCTTCGACTCATGTCCCTCTCTTCCTTTTCACCTTGCCACCCACTCTGCCTATTCACCTCTCCCTCCTTTATCCCTAATCATGTCACCCTCTTCTTTATTTCGAACTCATCTCTCTAGCTGTATCTTTCCTGTCTTTGCTCTTCTTTCTCTCGTTCTCTCCCACTTAAACGCATTCCATGTCCTCCTCTCGCTCTTTCCACATTCACTCACCCTCTCTTCCATGGCATCATCATGTTCCATCCACCTGACACTTAGCTTGTTTCATCCACTTCACCTACTGTCTCAATCTCAACATTCCGTAAAACTCTCTCCATCACCTTTGTCCCTCTCTCAGCCTCTGTTTGACCTGATATCTTTGGCATGGTTTTCGCCGAAGGTGTTGCCTTCACACCTTCTGTTGGCTAAATTTATTTGTGTTGGTTTTAGGACTCTGTGCAGTTTACCATCGCCATCCAGTGTGAAAGAACGAGTGCTCTCTGCTTCAAACATGGTAAAATCAACCTTAAGTATTTAATTTGCTTCTCATTTTTAATATATGCTTTAATGCTAGAGTCAGATTTTAACACGATTCTGAAAATAATTCACTTTTATGAAGTTGGCATTTTCTTGTCTCAATCCTCAGTGCCTTCTGCCAGCATCCTAGGTCACATGCCTGTGATTGGCACTGCTGTTGGGGTTTATGTATTGCTTCCAGACAGTAGCACAAAGGGCTTAGGTGTGGACAGGATGGGCCATTCTGGTAGGATGACTGGGGAAGGGCTGTATTCAGCCCCTCACTTACACTTCAAAAGACTTTGCTTCCTGCACACCTAAAGGAACCTGACACTTGGGCTCTTTAGTCATGCCCATACAATTTGGAGCCTCGACAGATGAAGGGGAAAAACTATCTAGAACCAGATGTAGGGGTAGGACAGGGAGTCCTCCATATGAAGGCTGGTACCAGGTATAATTATTGCACCTCCAGAGCCACTCATCAGAACATACCTGGACCTCCGCAAGTTTCAGAGGAAGGGGTGCCTTGCTGCCGGAGGACTGCTCTGCTGCTTGAAGGACTGCCTAGCCATCTGAGAAGGAAGATCGTACCTACTTGCCTTCATCCCAGGCTTACCAAAGTGACTCCAACTGTAAATTGGCTGAAATTCTCTGTGAGCAACAGGGACAAAGTCAAGCTACAGAGGCCTCCCTGTAACTACCAAGCTGACCTGCTGCAATGACAATCTGTGTTGCCCGACCACTCTTCGCGCAAATGTTACAACTATCTATTACTCCTGACCTGCTCTTCATGCTACAGAGAAAACTGTCCATGACGCACAGCGCCCTCTCTGTGGCCTCCTCCAATAAAAAAAATGGAACTCTTCGCACTTCAAATGTATGTTTTAAGCTGGACTAAGCTGGTCCTTGTATCTGACCATTGTTCCATCTCATTTGTCCTGAACTTGTAACTTTCTCACGGTCTAGTGCGACTAGACAATCAAGAGTGGCAGTTTGTGCTTTTAGATGCTATTTTCACTAAAACAGTTCAGTTGTACTGTTTTTGGTATAATTTTAATCATTAAAATGTACTCTATTTTTCTAAATTGGGTTGGGAATTTCCTTTTGTAAAGGGTATGTGTTTCACACTTTACATATTGCTTCTAAATTAATTTAGTGGCATTTGTGCTTCACTCTGACAACCATTGTGGTTGTTGGCTGAATAGGACAGGAGGGCAAAACGCCGTCTCAATGAGAAACCCTGTGTGCAGCTTTGACGGACACAGGGAATTTTAGGATGTGAAAGGGGCAACCTTATAAATGCTCCACACTACAAGTTACATTAATTTTGACTTGGTCATCAACTCGGGCTTAAACTAATGAGTTATTTAAAACCTTACACTATCACCTGTAGTAGTAGTGCCAGTCAGAAGTTAGCGGTTTAGTAGTAGTTCCAGTCAGAAGTTGGAGGTTCTATGGGACCTGCCTTGACCTGCACCTGGACCTCCAACTGGCCCTGCTGGCCTCTGCTGGAGTGAGTCCCTGCTTCACACGAGTTCCACCCAATGTCCTGGCCCATTGCCTCATTTGCAAAGACCCTTACTGTGAAGCTTTGGTGAAACCTACACGACTCGCCAGCAATGACTGTCCATGATGACAAGACCTGATTTCGTCCTACAGCAACGACAACCCACACAACTGCCAGTCTAAAGCTACAGCAATGACCATCTCTGTTGCCCCACCACTCTTCGCGCAAAAGTTACAACCATCTATTACTCCTGACCTGCTCTTCATGCTACAGCGAAAACTGTCCATGACGCACAGTGCCCTCTGAGTGGCCTCTTCCAATGAAAATGGAACTCTTCGCACTTCAAACGTAGGTTTTAAGCTGGACTAAGCTGGTCCTTGTATCTGACCAACGTTCCATCTCATTTGTCCTGAACTTGTGACTCTCTCATGGTCTAGTGCGACTAGACAATCACGATTGGCAGTTTGTGCTTTTAGATGCTATTTTCACTAAAATAGTTCAGTTGTACTGTTTTGGTATAATTTTAATCATTAAAATATACTCTATTTTTCTAAATTGGGTTGCGAATTTCCTTTAGTAAAGGGTATGTGTTGCACACTTTACACATTGCTTCTAAATTAAGCCAGACTACATTTGTACCAAGCTACCAGAGGGCTAAGCACGGATTAATTTAGTGGCTTTTGTGCTTCACTCTGACAACGATTGTGGTTGCTGGCTGAATAGGACTGGAGGGCAAAAATCTGTCTCAATGAGAAACCCTGTGTGCAGCTTTCGACGGACACATGGGGGCAGATTTATGAGGCCCTTGCGCCACGTTTACGCCGCTGTTGCGTCACGCAAGGCGGCGCAAACATGGCGCATCCCTACGAGGCATTTACAATGTGACGCATCTATGGAGATACGTCACAGTGTAAGGCCCTGCGCCACATGAAACCTGCGTCAGGTTTCATGTAGGCGTTCCGGTGCGGGGGGGGGGGGCGTTCCATCGCAGGAACGCCCCTGGAAAGTGACTCAGTGAAATCTATAAGATTTCACTGAGTCACATTCTACGTCAATTACTTACGCCTGCTTGAAGCAGGCGTAAGGGTGATGCAACATGCAATGTAGGGGTGGCCCCTGTGCATTGCAGGAGTCATGTCGCACTTGCGACATGACTCCAGCAATGCGCCGCCCGTACGCCGAAAGATGTGTCACGCATCTTCCCTGCCTTGCACCATGGTGCGCCGCATTGTAAATGTGGCGCACCATGGGTGGCGGAGCTGTGGCGCACTGAGCCGCACATTAACTGGCGCATCCCTGGGGATGCGCCAGTTAACATAAATCTGCCCTATGGAATTTTAGGACTTGAAAGGGGCAACCTTGTAAAAGCTGCACACTACAAGTTACATTAATTTTCACTTGGTCATCAACTCGGGCTTAAAGTAATGAGTTATTTGAAACCTTACACTATCACCTATAGTTGCAGTGCCAGTCAGAGGTTAGCGGTTCTATGGGACAGCCTGCTGATCTGAACTTAAAAATCGGGCTACTAGCCTTTTTCACAATAAAAACACAATTGCTAGTTTTTATTGTTGGAACATTTGAAACAAGTGTTCCACTTTATAATGTACAGCACCCTGCATTAGGGCTCGCTAGGCCTGCCTTTGTGGTGACTTATGTACTTCCTCAGAGCGTGACTTTAAATGCCAAAGTCAAGGGAGCAGTTCAAAATTGCCCTTTCAGTCTGCAGTGGCTGACGGGGAGCCATGTTCTTACAGTCACACTCAGGATGGCAAGTCAGTGACAGAGTCCCTAGTGTGAGCCTGCAACGTACAAGTCCTGGGTACCTGAGTATCATATACTAGGGACGTACAAGTAAGTTAGCTTATACCGATAGGGTGTAAGCCACTCAAACATGCACAGTTTAAGGTAAGGGCACAGACTTATAGATCTGGTAAGCAGACCCCAGTGCACTATCAGAGCTATCAGCACGAGTCCTTGAACCCACACAAAAAGAGGCATTTCCTTACATGCAGTGACCACCACTGACGTCATCCAGAGGAATGGTATTATGGCCTTATCTATTCTCAAATATATGAGCCAAGTAGACACTGTGATACAATGGCGCTGTCTAGATACCTTATTACGAAGCTTAGCTTTCTTTCCATGTTTGGCCATAATTACCTAGAGTGAAAGGCGCAAGAGCTGTCATAAAAAATCTTTTTTATTTAAAGTGAAATGTGCTTCACCAGAAAATAGATGAACAAACACACTATTTTGTGGAAAAAAAATCAAAAGTGAAAAACGGTTCCACATCATTTATTTATGCTTTTCAATTAAACACTCTTCTTGCACACCCGACTTGAAAAGCCCCTTCTAGAATGTAATATAGTACTACAGCAGTTTTCTTTCACCTTGTCAAAGAATGTTGACATTAGAGCAATAAATCTCCAGGTCCATGGAAACCTCAATACATTAACTCATGAAAAACATATTCTACATGTATATTTGTCTTTAAATAACAGTATCTTGTGTATGTAGGCTAACGCATGAGTAGAAGCTATTAGACGTGAAGTTTAAGGTACTGTTATATAGTTAGACATGTTTTGCAAAAGTTTGCTTTGAAACCACAAGAAACAGCTACATTAAGCTTGGATGAAAGGTTTAGCTGCTTTTATACACATTTCCTGGTAATGCTAAACGATGCTAACCTACACCGAAGAAAAGTATACAAATGCCAACATTAATGTGGCAAGCTGCTCAAACATGTTTTTTCGTGTTTGACTTAAGTATCGTCCTAAATGAAATGTAAATGAGAAGCAGAGGGAGTTTTATTGAAATGGACACTGAATATACAATAGAATCCTGTAGGAGGCTATATCAAGAAGCTGCTGCGTGTTGCTTTTCATCTGTGAAGAAACACTTCCCAAACGATGCAGAGTGGATTAGGGGATGCTTAGTTCAATTGTGCATCTATACCACAAAGCAAGACTAAAGAATCCAACTGTTGTGCAAAATAGGAAGCAGAATCACGCAAAAAAACAATTCCACTATTAGAAGACCTACATCGAGGTAAAAAACCTCTTTATAATGTTGAAAAACTCTCTAGAATCTCAAAATAAATTGTCCCTTACCATGTGGCACTCGTAGACTGAATTTATATAATTTTACAATGGATTTCCTGAAATGGAATTACTCTCTAACCTCTGAAAAATCCTCCTTAACAATGCTCATTCACGAATCTGCCATAATTCCCAGCACCTTCCTTCACTGCATTTCTATCCGGGCATCCCTGCACAGTAAGGTCCAGGTTTACAGATGGCATGCGTTGCCCTTACATCATGCAAAGTGATGCATAGCAACGCAAGCCCTTCAGTGAGATTCACTAATCCACGCAGAGCCACTCTGCATGGCTGAGTGAATCCAGAGTATTCCAAGTGATTGCAGATTGCTGTCTTGCATTACCCTGCTTTGTAAAGTCATTCCTAGGTGGAGCAAGGGCATTCCCATTCATCCATCCTTGGATTTTGGTGCATTCTCAAAGTTACGAAGACATTACAAACGTTCCTTTTAAAGAGATCGTTAGTGCTCCACATTGTCTCCTGGTTCTACGTTTGATGCATTCTGCAGAACACATAGAAAGAGGAAAATGCCTCTAAGGAATCTTTTTGTCATAGAATGTGTCCCTAACTGCACAAATACAACTCTGCCTTTATCATACACATTCCTGCATGTGTTGGTGCTAAGCAGCACTCCCTACGCCAGCACAGGAAGAGAGCCGGAACGCGTCATATCTTAGTAGAAATGGCACATTCATGTTCTTTCCCTGCTACACAGTGCAGCAAGTTGTCTTAATGCATTATGTGACAATTTGATAAATCTGCCCATATAAGTTTTCAATTCTCTTAAACCACTGTCCTCATTAGGCCTTCTGCCCAATTCTTTACTGACTGCCTTCTCACTCCTCCACAATACAGACCTCCAACTTGCCTTGATCAATACCTTTACAACTGACATCTACGACCAACAAGATGCTGCTTTATTTTTTAGATCGAGCAAGTATTATTCCTGCAACTTATACTACCTCAAGGTTGCGCTCAGGGGAGTCACACCTTCTTGAAAATACATGTTCACTTCTGACCAAAATGGGCGATCCACCAAAAGAAAAAAACTTAAAATGCTGAATCGACCAATAAGCCTCTCCTTTTCAATAGCATGTAGCATTGTCGATGGATACCAGAGAATAACAAGAACTTTTTTTATCAGTGGTTTGCAAAAAACTACAAATAGAACACAAGAACAAAGCTTGATTTTTCTATGATGGCGCTCAAAACCCCTAGGTGAAAAACATATCCATTATTCACTTCTACCCACCTATAATTTAATATCATGTGTGGCCCCCAAAATCACCTAACCCCTCCTTTCAACTGCTATTCAGGGACAGGAGAGTATTGGAGGAGTCATACATAACAAAGCCCCTCCATCCTGTCCTAAATGTAAAAATAACTTGGTCAACTGACACTTGCCCTTTATTGGCAAAGACGTCGGGAAAGTAAAAACAATATCTTGCCGGTAATGTGCACTATTATGGTACTATGACCCAATTTCAAACCAACATGTTTCAGCCCTAATCTAAGGCCCAAAAAGGTCTTGGCTTTCATCAGGGTTACAGAATGGTACCTCCCTGGATTCTAGGTCAGCTTAATAAGTGGCTGGTTTGTGCCAAACAGGTGCTATGGGACAGTGATAATACTTGCCCACGTGCAGACTTTATGAAGAATTACTATCACTCTGTGCAACAGTTGTAGGGATGACTGTTGTGGAGTCCCTATTTTTCCCTCATCCACACTTTTTGTGTACGTGTTTAAATTGTGTATATTCTCTATAAGAGTCACATAGTAGTTACCCCAATGGTGTTTCCTCTAACTCTTTTCTCTTGTTCACACTTTGTTAGCATCAGAAGCTTCCTATTTCCGCATACAAGCAATAGCCATCAACCTTATATACCATGCATTACCTGCCTGCTCAACGTAAGTAAATTATATAAGTTTTCGCATCTGAAAATACTCACCCACAATTGTTGGGTGTCGAGTATCTTGGGAGCGGGAGTTGGGAGCCCTGTAGTCACACTCTGGAGGGGCCATACAGGAAAAAGGGGAATGAGTGGCAGTTATTTCAAAGGACATGTCGTTGGTCATCTTACCTCTGAGAATGCGCGTGAGAACTATTTCCGGTTTCGATTCACACGGTAAAGCCACTTATTTCCTCAAGGGTCCAGCCCCAGCGATTCGCCTGATTACTCAATGAGTCTCCCGGCTTTGGGTGGAGCGGAGCTGGGAGACTCTGCGAGCTTCAACTTGGATTTAGTTTCCTTACTAGATATAATATAACTAAGAAAGCTGACAGAATTATTTTAAACTGGTGCTTGCCTTTTTGAGTTGTAATTCATTCTCTCTCAACCTTATTAAAACTTCCTTCAGAATTTCATCATGTTCCAACACATCTGTCATTAAACAAGTATGCAATCTTGAAAAAACATAACTTTGGAAACTCTCTTCTTTACAATTCTCAAAACCCTCTAAAAAATGGATGCTGCAGAGAAGTGAGTGCTCAGTTTAAGCAGTACAAACAGCTGGAAAATAAAAATCACTACAAAATAAAGTTTATAAACCAATTTACAAAAAAAAGAACATTTTAATAATCGAATTGTCACTAAGATCATCAAAATGGGGGGAACATGAGGTATGAATTTGTTAATTTGGTGCTGAGACAGAATATCGAGTTGGAAATGTCGACTTACACAAATATTGAATTGGAAATATCGTGATCCGGAAATATCGACAGTAAGAATATTGTGGTCAAGAATATCGAATTTAAGGTAATAAATATTGTTTAAAAAAATATAATAGTCCTTAATGATATTTGTAAAAATATAAACATTTAAAATATCGATTTATTTTTAATAGTGTTCTGTTTTTCAGATTATATTTTAATTTAGATTTTATAGCTTTAATTTTGGGAAGTAAATTATTTGTAATAATTATTAATTGGTTGTTCATTATTATTATTACTTAATAGATAATTATTTATGGTAATTGTGTAATTTTGTTTCAGGTGTGGGTTGTGAGGCTTATAGGGGTAAAGGGTGGGAAGTAATTTATGTTTAATTAATTAATTAATAAGTAGTCAATTTATATTAACTAATTAATTGATGATTAATTATGGCAATTGTGTGTTTTTTTAGGTGTGGGTTGTGGGGTTTATGGGGTGAAAGGGTGTGAAGTAATTTATTTTTAATTAATAATTAGTTCTTTATTATTATTAATTAATTGATAGAAAATTAATTACGGAAATTATGTAATTCATTTTAGGTGCGGGTAGTGGGGTTTGTAGGGGTAAAGGTTGGAAAGTAATTTATGTTGAATTTATTAATAATTAGTTGTTAATTAATATTCATTAATTAATTGAAAATTAAATATGGAATTTGTGTAATACATTTCAGGTGTGGGTTGTGTGGTTTATAGGGGTAAAGGGTGTTTGCTTAATTAATTAAAAATGTGATGATCATTAAAATTAATTAATTAATTTGTATTTAATTAGGATATTTATTTATATTTTTTGTGTGGGTTTTATTGTTATAGGCGTTCAGTGTGGGGAGTAAATTAATTTTAGTTACTTAATAATTAGTTAAATACTATTAATTTTTTTATTGAAAATAAGTTTTAATTGTGTAATTATTTTTTTTACAGTATAATTTTTGATGTGAGTTGTGGCAATTATGGGAGTAAAATGTGGGAAGTTAAACTTTTTTATGAGTTTTAATTTGCTTTTTAATTAATATTTCTTTAATTTGTCATTAATTATGTTAGTTGAGAAAGTACATTTTTGTAAAATTTAGATGTAGGTTGTGAATTGTGTGGTGTTATAGGGTAGGAAATAAAAAAGTACATTTATGTAATAATGTTTTTGTTTCTAAATAATTTTTAATTATAAATAATTATTTGTTTGAAAATTATTTTTTATTTTATTTAATATAATCTTTGTAGGTATTTGTTATATGTATTTAACATTATAATATGTTCTTTTGAAAAATGTAATGTTAAATATATTTGTATTTGAATTTTTAACATATTTATATATTTATTTAATTGATGTCGTTTTTATTTTTGTTAACATTTTGTTTGTTTTTAATTTTGAACTAAGTGAAGTGAGAATATTAATTGTTACTCCTCTGCAATCCAACACTTTCCCTACTGTAACACTCACTGGGGTGGGATTAGTAATTTTTACCCCTCTACTATCCAACACTTTCCCTACTTTTGTAATTATTGGAATGGGAATAGTAAAATGTATCCCACCACTATCCAACACTTCACTATTGCACACAGTGGAGTGGGAATAGTAATGTGTACCCCTCCGCTATACAACATTTTCCCTACTGTTGCACTCACTGGAGTGGGAATAGCAATTTGTACCCGTCCGCTATCTAACACTTTCCCTACTGTTGCACTCACTAGAGTTGGAATAGTAATTTTTACCCCTCCGCTATCCAAAACTTCCCTACTGTTACACTCACTGGAGTAAGAATAGTAATTGTTACCCATCCGCTATCCCACACTTTCCCTACTGTTGCACCCACTGGAGTAGGAATAGTAATTTTTACCCCACTGCTGTCCAACACCTTCCTTACTGTAACTCTCACTGGAATAGGAATAGGAATTTCTACCCCTCCCATTCCAACATTTTCGCTACTGTTGCACTCAATGGAGTGGGAAAAGTAATGTTTAACCCTCCAATATCCAACAGTTTCCCTACTGTTGAACACCCTGGAGTGGGAATTTTAAGTTTGAAGATTTTTAAAAAGATTATGTTTTAATTTATATTAGAATGTTTTTTTGAATTAGATTTTATGTTAAGGTACACACACACACATATATATATATATATATATATATATATATATATATATATATATATATATATATATATATATATATATTCACTGAAAAAACCATAGGTTATAGACCATATATAGTTAGGAATTCGCATTTACAAAACCTTATTTTACTCACACAAAACCATTGAAATTCCATATATAGTTAGTTGCACTAACTATATATTGCGCACCCGCAATCCACTGCTGATGATGTCACATATTACATCATTCATGACATGGTCAGTGACATCACTGATGACATCACTGATGACATCTCAAATGACATCACTGATGACATCTCAAATGACATCACTGATGACATCACTGATGACATCTCATTTCACATTACTGATCACATCACTGATGATATCATTCATGTGATAATACGATGAACCTCTTCAGACTCTAATATAACCTTAGATACAATCAGTGTAAACAGACACTCACAGACTGTCACTCATCCATGGAGTTACTCACACACCTAGTCAGTCATGCAAAGAATCAATCACACCTCCATTTCCTCAACTATACAGTTATACAAACTTTACTTATTCAAACATATACTAACACATATTTACTCTCTTATACAATCCCTGATACAAGTTCACAATGATCCATACAGCCACTCACACATTCACTGGCTCTTATGCACAGTTATTTATATATGTCAACTCTCACATGTACTGTGTTTTACATATGTACTTACTTTGACATGTAGCACTGAGATATCCATTCACTCACCAATACACTCATGCACACAGTCAACCGCCCATACAGCTGTTTCCACATGCACTTTTGAAACCATACATCTAGTGAATCAACTGCTCACACATCTATGCACAGAGTCATACACCTCCCAGCCACCCACACACACACTCAGTCTCCCATACAAATACTTGGGCAACCAATCAATAACCCATATAGTTACTCATATAGCTACTTATCAACACATGCAACAGTTTACAGAACAACAGACATAATGATGCACAAATTAAGACAGTTTAGTCACTAACCCATGCACTCAGTGAGACACATTTAATCACTCACTCATACAGTCAGTCATGCACCTACTAAATCCTTCATCCAGACACTTATACATCCACTCATTCTTCAATATGTAAGACATATTTTAACTTTACAGAAACATACAGTCACTGGATGTTGTCATCAGTGATGTCATCAGTGATGTCATTTGAGATGTCATCAGTGATGTCATCAGTGATGTCACTGACCATGTCATGAATGATGTAATATGTGACATCATCAGCAGTGGATTGCGGGTGCGCGATATATAGTTAGTGCAACTAACTATATATGGAATTTCAATGGTTTTGTGTGAGTAAAATAAGGTTTTGTAAATGCGAATTCCTAACTATATATGGTCTATAACCTATGGTTTTTTCAGTGAATTTTCAAGGTTTTGTAAATGCTAATTCCTAACTATATATGGTCTATAACCTATGGTTTTTTCAGTGAATTTTCAAGGTTTTGTAAATGCTAATTCCTAACTATATATGGTCTATAACCTATGGTTTTTTCAGTGAATATATACATATACATACATATATAAACATATATCATCTGTATATCTATATAAATACAAACATAAATGCATGCATACATATACTTATATGCATACAGATGCATGTTATTTACATGAAAGTTGAAAAAACACTAATAAAAGCAAAGCTAAAAAGCCACCTCATTACAAACAGAATGGCTTTAACTTAAACGAGGGCGAGATCTATTGCATTTTCAATGCTTGTTTACTTTGGTTCCATCAAGAAGGCATTCAGATGTGTCACACATTTGCCATAAATTCTGAATGTTAGCACTCTAGTTGCACATTAGATCACTGTAGTGAAGCTACTGCTCACCAGGGACGTCTGCTGCTGGTATTCAAAGTGCATGTTTCAGTCTGCATGTCAGAATTTTTTTAATGAAATAGAAGAGGATTTGAGAAGTCACTCAAAATGATCCCTAATTTTTCTTTTTGAAGCACTAATCATACTTTCTATGGCAAAATTAACCCCCTCATGTTGTTCCTTTTTAAATTGAGTGTTTTCAGACTTACCACTTCATTCCAATCAAGATGGCTTCTGGTGTGCCATACTTTTGTCATAAGTAAGACTGTTAGCGCTCTAGTTGTTCTTTAGAACACTCTGGGGCATTCTGTCATTGGGCTATACTTGGGGTACATCTGGGTGATATTTGGGCTACATTTAGGCTCTTTTGTCTCTGGTGGCCATCTTGGGAGACTGTATGTCAGAATTTTTTAATGAAATTGAAGAGGGTTTGAGAAGTCACTCAAAATGTGCCCTAATTTTTCTTTCTGCAGCACTAATCATAATTCATATGGCAAAATATACCCCCTCATTTTGTTCCTTTTTAAATTAAATGTTTTAAGAGTTACCACTTTATTCCAATCAAGATGGCTTCAGGTGTGCCATACCTTTGTAATAAGTAGGACTGTTAGCGCTCTAGTTGTTCTTTAGAACACTCTGGGACATTCTGTCATTGGGCTATACTTGGGCTACATCTGGGTGATATTTGGGCTACATTTGGGCTCTTTTGTCTCTGGTGGCCATTTTGGGAGACTGCATGTCAGAATTTTTTAATGAAATAGAAGAGGATTTGAAAAGTCACTCAAAATGTGCCCTAATTTTTCTTTCTGCAGCACTAATAATACCTTCTATTGCATAATATACCCCCTCATTTTGTTCCTTTTTAAATTAAATGTTTTAAGAGTTACCAGTTTATTCCCATCACGATGGCTCCAGGTGTGCTATACCTTTGTAATACGTAGGACTGTTAGCGCTCTAGTTGTTCTTTAGAACACTTTAGGAGGCTGCAGTAGAGCACAAAGGAATCAACTGACAGTCTCTGTCCTTGTTGGATGTACATGTTTTACTGAGAATGTCAGACTTCATTTTCACATGACTGAGAAAGATAATGTGAATTTACAGAAAATATGCTTTCAGTTTAGCTTATAGATCCCCTTCCAAACCACTGTGGGAAAATCATGAGATATTAGTTTTCTTTCAAACAATATTCATGATATCACAGCAGAAGGTTTTTTCACATGGTAAAATCACCTTAGAACCCACCACAATTCCTAAAACGAGTATGGTACCATCAACAAATGATTTATAATGTAACTAAAGTCCTAAAACCCTCTATTAACTACAATGCTTTTTAATGAGGTGCTATCATGTATATTGGTCCCAAGATGGCTGCCAACACTTCTTGGATGAAGTGCTGACAGCCAATCAGATCAGATGTGTGGTTAGGCTCCGCCCAGATATATATATTTTTTTGAACCTAAATTACTCAAAATCCACTGGAGCACATATATTGAGACCTAGCAAAGGCACATCGGGCTAACAGTCCCTACAATTTTGCCAAGTTTCGTGCAAATCCATTCAGCCGTTCGAGCTAAAAGTGAGGCCAACCGCCCTATGGAAATTAACATGGGAAAAATGTGTTTTGGGACCCCCCTTTTTTCTCGGCCCCCCCTTGATGAAACCCCCCCAAATTGTCAGGGGCTGCCCAGAAACAAAATGTTCCATTTTCCTGAAAATTTCAGCCAAACCCGTCCACAAACGCCAAAGTTATTAGACATAGAATTTTCAAAAATCCCATAGAGAAAAAAACCTAACTATATATACCTACTGGCGACCGCCAGTAGGTAATATATATATATATATATATATATATATATATATATATATATATATATATATATATATATATATATATATATATTGTTGTACATTTTTATATAATTTTGAAATTATAAAATGCATTAAATGAATAGTTTATTAATTGTTTTATAGTGAATATATATGAATTATTATGTATGATCCCTGTATCCGATCCACGATCCATCGCGGTTGGCCTGAGCCTGTGGATTTGTCCTGGTCAATCACGACCAGATAGCCTCGGTTGACACTATTTGTTTCTAAGCACTACAAAACAGTTTACTCTTTAAAAAATTATATCTGGGGTGTGTGGCCAAAATGGTAAAAGGTTGAAACGTGCTCCTGGGTCTCTCCGTCCCCCCCATCAAGCTATCCAAGTCTACACCTTGAATGCCTGGATTTTTGACTCGTATTAAATTGACCCGGCCCTAACAGCTAGTGAGGCATAAGTGGATGTGGTCTCTTTGGCTCACCGCACTGCTGCTGCCGAGGCCCAGTGGGGCATACTGGACGCAGCGGCCTGGACAAGATGGCCGCTTCGGCAATCTGGAGCTGGCTGCGCTCATTTGCCACCCTGCCAGAGCTCCAGACGGGCGTCTGTTTAGTGACTACTCTGGAGAGGAGTGCACTTAGAGGGCACCTGCTGCTTCCCGACCTGGAGCCACAATGGATTTGGTGACAAACCAGGCCCTCCTCTAGGTCCAGAAAGTGGTTTGCAGTGGGTGCCCACCTGCAAGGAGAATATCCCGTGCCCAGAGCGATGGCGGTGAGGGCAACTTCCCAAGATACTGTGGGAAGGATCTGCAGCTCCTTTAACAACGGTCTCTGACTGATGGGGCCTGGGACTTGCCAGAACGCAACCATCAGATACAGCCAGATAAGTGACCCCGGCCCCTTGCTATACTCTCCACTACTCTGTGGTTCCTGATAGAGGATGGGCCTGCTGTTGGGGGGCCTGCTGTCACCCCCCTTTTCCACCTAGGCCACCTATAGTAGTGCATGCTTCTTCAGGGCCCTGAACACTGAACTCCAGCACCATCAGAAGCCTACTATCTTTTGGGGACAAAGCAGAGGGATTTGAATTTAATTCGTTCCTTGATAGGGAGCCAGTGGAGTTTGGACAGGGCGGATTTCCCTGAAGCTCTACGAGGAAGTTTGAGCACAAGTCGCGCTGCGGCATTCTGAGCACACTGGAGTTGGTGAAGTCCTTTTTTGCTCAGACCCAAAAGCAGAGCATTCCCATAGTCTAGATGGGGGGTTACCAGAGCGTGGACAATGGTCTTCCTGGAATCCATGGGAAGGAGGTCTAAGACCTTCCGGAGAACTTTCAGTACGCTGAAGCACCTAGCTGTTACTTTACCGGCATGAGACTAGTATAAAAGGTCTGAGTCAAGTATTATGCCCAGATTACGCACCGAAACCACAGGACAGGGCGGACTGCCTAGTTCTGCAGGCCACCACATGTGTGACCATGCTGAAGATGATTTTCCTACCACCAGTACCTCGGTTTTATCGCCATTAAGGCGTAGGCAGTTGCTGTTCATCCAAGCTGCCACAGATGAAAGACAGTTGGAGAAATTGGTGGCATCTTCACTGTGGTCAGGCGTGAGCTTGAACATCAATTGGGTTTCATCAGCGTAGCTGACAATTCCCACCCCACATGTCTCAACTATGCGAGCCAGGGGTTCCATATAGATGTTGAACAAAGTAGGGCTCAAACTCGAGCCCTGAGGAACCCCATGGCTTGTCTTCCTGAGAGAAGATTTAATGGGGGGGCAGTGCATTTGAAAGCTCCTGTTGACCAAGAAAGACTCTATCCAAGCGAGGGCTTGTCCCTTTACTCCCATATCAGACAGCCGAGACAGCAGCGTTGAGTGCAGCACAGTGTCAAAAGCTGCACTTAGGTCTAAAAGAACCAATGCTGCTGTCTCTCCTTCGTCCATTATGCGCCTTAGGCCCTCGGTGGAAAAGAGTAGGGCTGACTCCGTAGAGTAACCAGCTCTAAAACCCGATTGTGTGGGGTGCAGGAGAGAATGTTCCTCCAGATAACTCATGAGCTGCCTATTCACAACTTTTTCCACAATCTTAGCACAAAAGGGAAGAAGGGAAATAGGACGGAGGTTTTGAAATTGGGAGATGTGGATGTTGGCCTTCTTTTTGAGGGGAATTACCTGAGCAGTTTTCTAAGCATCCAATACCTGATATTCTTGAAAAGAGAGCGACACAATAAGGCTGTTCTGATCGATTATTGTGGTCTCCATGACTCCTGTACAGCGAGCCGGCGTGCAAACATCGCTCGGTGATCCCGATTGTATGCTGTTGGCGATGCTTAATAGCTCTTGCTTCTCAGGTGTAATAAAACAAGTGAGACCAGAATTCCCCGTATAGATGTTTTTGGCTACTGCAGGTTTACTAGGATGGGTCTCATCCTTAGTAAAAGTGGCATGGATTTTGTCGATCTTACTTACGAAAAATCGGCAATAGAGTCGCACAATTCTTTCGAGTAAATGTCATGAGCTTCCAGTCTGGTAGGGACCGTGAGCTCTCTGTATAGATGGTAAAAAGTTCTCTGGTAGGGTTGTTCGCTGAGTCAATTCTACTTTTAAGGTGGCAACTTTTTTCGGATCTCACCAATTTATGGTATTTATTCATTTCGCTTTTATACAGTCGTTTGTCATCAGGATTATAATGTTTTCTCCAGCTGCGCTCTAGAGTCTTGCATCTGGCTCTGGCAAGTTTAAGGTTTTCCGAAAACCAGGGAGCGGTTTTAGATTGCCTAGCAGGGGGCTTGGATGTCCAAGGAGCTATCTCATCCAGGGCAGTGAACATCCATTTTTCATAGTTCCTCCAAGCCTCCTGAAGAGAGTTACTTTGCGGAGGAGGGGTTTTTTGAGGAGCACCTCTGAATGCTTCTTGATTAAAAGTTTTCCAGTTTCTCCGTTTCAGGGAACTGGGTTTAGCAAGTTTAGTTTCTAAAGGGGTATTGTCTACAAAGAACGGGATGATAAAGTGATCCGACCAAATTATTCTAACCGAAGGGGATACTATAATGCCCTCCCAGTTAGCAAAGATCGGATCCAGCAGGTGGCCAAGTTAGAGTGAGGGGGCGGTGGATTGTAGATTAAGTCCCAAGGATGCCAGAGCTGCCGCCACTTCCTGTGCCTCCTTGCATTCCCTATCCTCAAAATGGAGGTTTAAATCACCTAAAATGATGATTTTTTTTAAAACGGAGAGCTGGCTGAGTAATGTAGTCTAAAAGCTGATTACCAAACTGGACAGCTACTCCCGGCGGGCGGTACACCAGCAGACCATTAATGACGTTTCTCGGCCCAATTTTAATAGTAAATAGGCCGCTCTCACTGTGAGGTATGGTGGCTTTCACTAAGGTGCATTCCAACTCAGACTTATGAATAAGGGCTAGCCCTTCCCCTCTTTGTTTATGTCTATCTAGACGGAGTAGACAATAACCCGGAGGGGTGGCCTCGAGCGCTTCAGGAGACGAATCTTCATCCATCCACGTCTCGGTGAGAAAGAGCACGTCGGGATTAATCGTAGTTAATAAATCATGAATCTCAAGTTTGTGTTTTTTCATCGACCTGCTATTTAATAATAGCATGTTCGGTTTGGATATTACATGTAAGTTGTTCTTCGAGAGTTGAAAGGACTGATCAGAGAAACCGCATGACAGAGGTAGGAATTCAGCTTGAAAAACGTGGCCACATCTATTTGCCACACTCGGTCGTAGCGACAGGAGCTCCTGTTTGGTATATTGAATATTGTAACTGGCCAGTCCCAACATGTCGGATGGCATCGGAGGACTAGGAGGACTCGCCCCGCGCCCGGTCTGTCGCGGACGGGAGCAGAAGGGCTGGACTCTGGCTTGACTCCGGCGCGAATACGGCGCGCCCGCTGAAGGCGTCCGCTGCGCGGAGCCATAGCCGTTTGTTTTTATACTGTTGACTCCCGCCCCAAGGGAGGATAGCCCTACCCAAGATGGCCGCCCCAGTAACTCCGCCCGTGCCCCAGGTACAACAGCCCTGAAATCGGCAGGACCCTCTGGGGGAAGGCAGAGCTAAGTGGGTGAGTGCAATCAAATTGTGTTTTAAAATGAAGATAAAATAATGCCTTCACCCGAAAATCGGTGAAGACGGCAAGCGTCGCGATAAATCCGCGCGCTGGTGCAGGGGGGAGAGGACACAAAGGGCAAGTGCTTTCAATATGAAATTTTAAAACATACGAGCAGGAGAAAAGAGTGACCACCCGGCTCAAGCCTCAGGCGAAAATGCAGTATTCTCGCGAGTAACAGGATTGGCTGTTTTTGTACTGTTGACTCTCGCCCCAAGGGAGGATAGCCCTACCCAAGATGGCCGCCGCAGTAACTCCGCCCGTGCCCCAGGTACAACAGCCCTGAAATCGTCCGGACCCTCTGGGGGAAGGCAGCGCTAAGTGGGTGAGTGCAATCAAATTGTATTTTAAAATGAAGATAAAATAATGCCTTCACCCGAAAATCAGTGAAGACAGCAAGCGTCGCGCTAAATCCGCGTGCTGGTGCAGGGGGGAGAGGACACAAAGGGCAAGTGCTTTAAATATGAAATTTTAAAACATACGAGCAGGAGAAAAGAGTGACCGCCAGGCTCAAGCCTCAGGCGAAAATGCAACCCCTTGTTGAGATACTTGAGCACCACAGTGCAGTGCACCTAAGAGAACCAGAGGTCACTCTAAAAAGGGAGACCCACTAGTTCATGCCCAACTGCAACAGTGCACCCCTCTTGAGAGAGACATAGACACTGGGCCCAAACAAACGCTCTCCATGTGAGCTCGGTGGTCCTCATCTGGGATGAATCTGCTGCCTGGACACCATGACATCCCTCCTGGAGGTAGTATTGCCCTTCCACAGTACCCGACTTTGATCTCTCCCCTGCATGTAGCTACTTGCATATTGTCCTTCCCGTTGGACACTGTTAGTAATCCCCAATTCGCCACCACTCACATGTTCCTGAAGAGGGTTCCTTGTGAATTAAAGAATGAGAAGTTGCAAAATATCTGCACCATCTGCTTGACTGTCTTGATTCGCCTGCTGGTGACAAACTTCTCTGGGTGGAGGGCTGGAGAGCTCAACCACACCTTCCGCTGTGAAAACACACTTGGTCAAAGAGACTATGGCCGCTGGATCCGGGAAAAAAGATTGAACATTGAAGGACATGCTCACCAAAACCCCAGGCCCCAGTCAGAAGGAGCCTCTTTGTCTTTGGCACCGTACATCGTATCACACCCCATTCCTTTTTGGAGGCCCTATTTGCTTTCCTGCAAGAAGACCTCCAGACCATTATAAATGACATAGGGAGGTGTGTTGGGATATAGACAGCCTGGGGGGACAAGCTCTTGTCACATGAGGACCGTAACTCGAACCATGATTAAGAAATTGAACAACTTCAACAAGAGGTCCTCCATCTACGTGACCAATACTTAAACCTTCAGGCACATGCAGAGGGTTTAGAGAACAGTTCAGGGTACAATAACCTCCACATTAATGGAGTCCCCTCTGGTGCTGAAGGTTCTCACATCTTGTTGTTTGTTACTGAACTTTTTCTCTCGATCTTAGAGGCTACTCCAGAGACTGTGATCAAATTGGACCAGACCCACGGAGTGGGGCCCAGGAGACCTGCCTCAGCTCCTCCGATGGACATTTTGACATGTGCCCACGAATTCCCTTTGAAGGATGGTATCCTTTGAGTGGCCTGAGATAAACATCCAATACAATTCCAAGGAACCAATCCAATGTTTTTCCAGACCATGCTGCTCTACCCTACAGAAACGCAAGGCCTTTCGCCATGTCACTACCCACCTCAGATCTGTTGGTGTCTCTTACTTGTGAGGCCATCTTTTCAGAATTTTCTATCAATTAGATGGGAAACTCTGTCAGCTTTGCTCACTGGAGGAGGCCTGTCAGTTGTTGGGCGTTACAGCCATTCTCCCTGAGCACCCTTGAGCGGATCGGCAGGAACGGGAGAGCTGTAGGATCCACCAGGACATCTTCTACAGAGCTTCGCCCAGGTCTGGCACTATGGCTAAAGAGCGCCGGGCAGTATTGGAGATGCTCGCTGGTGACCCAGTTGGAGCAGCGGGTTCATTAGACTGGCTGTGTCTTCTACCTTTTCTTCATACTAGATGGGGATTCTGGCGGGTGCAAGGGGGAGTAAGGGCCACACTATTAATAAGGCTCTCCACCCCGACATTGACTCTATTTCAAATATTAAACTTCACCATATGAACTATGTAGGCATAGATAAATGGGGACGCCTTCTGGCTAACAGACAGAGAGTGCAATGGCAGGAGACAGGAGTCCAGTTTGATTTTAACGGTATGGAACAAAAGGAATACCCACAAATCACAATTACTTTTCGAGACTTTTATAAAGACTTTTATATGGAGCAGAAATTGCCTGCAGATGGTCCGGATTCATACCACCGAGATGCTCGTACCCCGAAACTAACATCAGACCAGGCAACAGACTTAGAACGCCCAAATTGAGTGGAGGAAGTTGCGTCGACAGTAGCTCCTTAAATCTCTGGGCCCAGACGGATTTCCAGTGTTCTTTTATGAAATTCTGCTCAACCTTGGCCACCTTTCTCTCTAAGTTATTCAATGCGATCAACGACTTCTACTCAAACCCTCCTATGTTAGTGGCATCTATAGTCTTGATTCCAAAACCCGGCAAAGATAACTGCTACTGCGTGTCGGACCGGCCAATAGCCCATCTAAATGCCGATCTTAAACTTTTCACTGGCCTCCTAGCTGTCCGCCGGGCCTCATCGTTCCTGATTAAGCAGTCTTTGTACCACCCTGCCAGTGTAGAGACAACTCAAAGAGGTTACTGCATCTCATAGATAAGGCCCAACACTCAAAGGCATTCAATGGGGTTCATTGGCCATACTTGATTGCTACTCTATAGCATTTCGGACTTGGCAAACGCTTTTGCTCATGGGTTCTCTGTGACTGTGGCCATCCAGTTGCAACTGTGAGAGTGAATGGATGTCCATCCACTCTGTTTCCAGTCTGTAGAGGCTTGAGCAAGAGGCATCCACTCTCTCTCCTTTTATTTGTGTTATGTATGTAAATTGATACTTGTATAGCGCACTACTCACCCGCAAGGGTCTCAAGGCACTTGTACGAATACCGCTGTGGAACCCGTCCTGGCTTTCCCTGTGAGGCGTCCACTCCAGGGCACCCCCAGGGTGGAGGCCAGGCATCCTTAGCGTTGTGGGGGCCGTTGTGGAGATTAAGCAAGCTATTGCCCAGAGTTGCAGAGTGGGACTCCATGATTGGAATAGGCACCGAGGCGAGAATTATCAGGTCCATGGAATTTTTGAGCCCAAGACCCGCTGAGGCGGGGAATCGAACCCTGGTCCCAGACTAGACCTCTGCATCAGGGTCTGCCGCTCTAACCATTGAGCCACACTTCTCCACAATGGAACCCGTTGCTCAGAGAATCTGGGATAATCCAGCTATTGAGGGTATTCCATTTGATGGAGAGGAACGCACCATCAGCCTCTATGTCAGAGGTCTTCAAACATTTGTAGGTTAAGCCCCCCAGCTGAAATTTTTTAGATGTTCGGCCCCCCACCACCTGACAGAAATTTCTGGAACCTGGTACTGCCGCGTGCATATCCCGGCAATATCAAGCAAATCATGTTCAACACAATAAGCGTGAACTTCAGGTTTGTTAGCCGGTGTGGTGAAATGACAAAGACTTATTAATCTGCTCCAGACAACATTTTTCAAGATAAAATGTGCACACATTGTTTTTACTCTAGGATGCTTTGTTTTACACATGAAATAGATTTATAATAACACCACCAACATATATGTGACGAGTGTGCCTGTTATTCACCCCAGAGACGGTCAATCTGAGGATGGATTTTTGCTACTGGCATCCTAGGGTTGTTCTCCGCATCCAGTCTTGAACTGTACTTAGTCTTTAATACTGCAAGTATTGAGAACCCAATCTCACATAAATAGGACGAGCTGAAAGGCAAGAGAATTTTGATAGCAGTTTCTCTCAAAGCTGAATATTCTGCAGATATTTTCAGCCAAAACAAGGACTGTAAGGGAGACAGTGTTGTCAGATTTTTCAACCACTCCCTAGTTCAGAGCTGGTACACGAGAAACAATTCTTCTCTAGAAATCATTAACAAACGTTTTAGGCAGCATTATAATGGGATAATTGCCCACCAACCAGTCATGGATCTGAAGACAAAGTTGAAAGTCCACAGGGAGGGCACTGAACAAACACCTAATTGAGAATTCCATAGTGGTATGATAAGTTGCTTGCCTGAAGCAGTGGGCATTTAGGATGTTTAAAAAAAATAGAACTAATAATAAATTAATTATGTTGTCTTTTTTACTTCAGAGCAAAGTTGTCTGAGAGACTTTGTGGCGGCAGGGACATGTTAAGGATTGAGTTTAAATGATTTACTTTCAGCTCTGCCATACCCTCTTTAGCCAGGCTACTAACTGTGCCTGGGCACTATGGTCGAAATTTTAAAAGTGTTTACATCTAATAATCAGAGATAATGATGTGTTTTCACTGTTGTAACAAAGCAGCAGCCCACTAATTTTACAGTGAATAATATCTGTGATATCCTCCAATTTCTCATATGTGAGGACCCGCTTGGATCTAAAATAAACTTTTTTATGGTTGTTGCATGAAACAAACACATTTCGCCTGCAAATAGTAATAGACTCCCTCACATCACTCACATTAAAAAGAAATTAAAAGAAACGGTATTTACAAGAATCTGTTTAGGAATTATTAATCAAACCCCTCTGCTCAAATGGATGCAGCCAAGAGGACAGTTTAAAAATACTTCCATGTCTGGCTCAGGAGCCACTTTTACAGAAGTCAATCCCTCCAATGCCTCCAAAATTTTGCAACTCCCCACCGCTAACAATGTGGATTTGCTAGACCAAGATATATAGACCCTAGATTGCTGGAGACATCTTCGATCAAAACTTCTGCTGACACTGCTGATACTATACCACCTAACACACTACCTATTGGATTAACAAAATTGAACTCTAAAGGTAAAAATAAAGATACACTCCATGTTGACATTAGTTTAGATAGCGAGACCTTACCTGTACCACAAACTACACCACTCCCATTAACCCCAAATCCTTCCAAGACGCCCTCTGAAGCTTCCTCCTTGGACCTTATCTTAAAAACTTTGATGATACACCGCCAAGAAACGCAACAGAATTTCCTCCAACTAAGGGAAGATAATATCAAGGTACATAATTGTCTTCAAGAAGTTACTAATAAATTGAATGGGGTCACAAAAGACATCGAAGGATTAAAACAAAGGGTCGTTGAAGTAGATGAAACGCTGGCTACCACTTCAGCTCAAACTAGTCAACACAAAGAAGATATAGGGTCACTACACAGCAAAATCGAAGAATTGGAAAATAGGCAGCGCCGACAAAACCTGAGACTTTTTGGAATACCTGAAGGGTCAGAGGGCTCGGATGCCAGGGCTTACTTGGTTAAACTTTTTCAAAGAGCCTTCCCAGACCTCTCTGACTGGGATTGGGACTCCCAACTACAACGGGTACACAGACTGCCTATAACTCTAAGGAACAAAGAAAGCAAATATCCACGACCTATTATGGTCTACTTTGGTAATTACTTGCTAAGACAAGCGGTCTCAATCAAAGCTAGACCGAATACCCCAGTGACATTAGACAATGTAACTTTTTTTGTTAAATCCGATCTTAGCAAGTCCACTATGGATAAAAGATGGGGATTACGCAAATTAATTGACCCTTTCAAGTCCATGGGGGCAATAGTCTATCTTCAAGAACTGGCCCGCCTTAAGGTTATGAAAGCTGGCCATACTTATTTTTTCACTGAGGTAAAGGAGGCTGAGCAACTCCTTGCAAAAATGAGAAAGAGAGAGGGGGGAGAGGGGAGGTTGAGAGAGGTAGAAAATGAGACTCATGCCTAACCATAACTGCATAGCGTAATTTAACAAGATACTCGGGCATATATTGTGAATTTGATTTCGAATCTTTTTTTTCTGTATGATTATAATACGGAGTGTGGGGGACCCTGGGGAGACCTCTCTGATAGGCTGCCCCTTGAGCGGCAGCAGAAGATAGAGGTAGGCCTCTGGGTAGATACTGGGGGGAGGGGTCATGGGTTGGAGGGCTGGGTGGGACGGGTGGGTGGTTTTGCTGGGGGTGGGGTTAAAAGGGGAAAAATTGTATTGCAGGGGAAAAAAAAAAAAAAAGAAGATGGGCAGATGCAGAGACAAAGCTTTTTTATTTTTTAAACGATATATAATACAGAGGAGTACGAAAAATTTTGTTATAATTAATGTCTTTTTTTAGATGTTTGGTGTGGAATGTTGCTGGCCTCAATAGTAAAGATAAAAGGAGAATGGTACAAGAAGAAATGAATATGTATAGACCCCATATGGCACTTATTTCTGAAACCCATATCGGGTTTCAAGATCGTAAACTTTTATCTCAAATGGGCTATGATCTTGTTGTTTGCTCAACGTTAGGGGCTTCAATCCGGGGGGTAGCTATTTTGAAACAGAAACATATAAACATGACTATCATTAAAACTGCTGCTGATGACAGGGGAAGGTGGGTAATTGCTCAGGTGCAACTTGCTGAAAAATACTATGTATTCTGCTTGGTTTATGGTCCTAACGTTGACGAACCCAAACTTTATGAGCAATTAAACATCGAACTACTCGAATGGGAGGGTGAGCTATTGATAATGGGAGATTTTAACTGTGTTATGAATTATAAGAAGGATTCCACAAGTAAAATCAATACAATAAGGATGCGTAGAGTTAGAGCAGCTATAGTGGAATTGGGTAGGATACACAATTTGAAAGATGTCTGGCGCACTAAGCACCCTACTACAGCTGGTTATACATACTATTCGGCCCCCCATAGAGTCTGTTCCAGAATCGATATGGTATGGGCAACAGATAGAATTGTGGATAACTGTAATATAGAACTTTGCCCGAGAGTTACATCTGATCACAACCCTATATTGTTTGAATTTAAAACCCTTAACAAAGAGCAAACCCCCCGACAGTTTACATTCCCTAGGTATCTATGTACAGATGTTGAATTTGTCTTGGGCATTAAAGCACATATAAATGAATTCATAACTTTTAATATTAACTCAACCACGGTTAATTTTGTGTGGGATGCGTGTAAATGTAGCATTCGAGGCTATGTACAACAATACATTTTAAGGAAAAATACTGAAAGACGGAGGGCAGATAAGCTAACTTTATCTAGTATCCTATCAGTTGAACAACAATTGATAGATGCTGTAATACAGGGGAAGACAAATATTGAAGAACTGAGATTAGGATTGGTGTCAATGAGGTCGGCATTAAAAAAGACTCTTAGGGAGAAATTTAGTTCCAAAATACATAAATATAAACTAGCCCAATATGAAGGGGGCGATCGAATCGGCAAGGTCTTGGCTTATAAGGTAGCCGATAAAAAAGCTAAATCCACTATAAAATCAATAATAGGGTCAGACTTAATCGAATATAAAAAATCTGAGCAAATCTTAGAGCAATTTGCTAAATACTATTGCCATTTATATACCCCAGATAATTCACCCTCTCAGGAAGAAATTACAAACTATTTAGATAAATATTTGCTCAGCAGATTAGATACTGAAGCAATTAAGCAACTTGGGGCTAAGATTACTACTACTGAAATAGAGCTAGCTATTCGAGCACTACCTTCAGGAAAGGCTGCGGGAGAAGACTGCCTGCCTATAGAATTATATAAAATTTGCGAGAAAGAACTCATATCGCTTTTTCATTTGGTGATAGATTCTGCAGGTCAAACAGGAAGCGCTCCTATATCTTGGAGAACTGCAAAAATAATATTTTTTCTAAAAAAGGGCAAACCACCAAAGGACCGAGGGTCTTATAGGCCCATCTCATTGATAAATACCGATGCCAAGGTCTTTGCCAAAATCTTGGCCAATCGTCTCGCCCCTATTATGCCTGATTTAGTGAACTGTCAACAGCATGGGTTTGTAGTGGGGAGAGACACCACTACCCATATTAATACCGCAGTGACTGCATTTGATGTAGCCTCGACAACTAACACCCCACTCGGAATGGTTATGCTGGACGCAGAGAAAGCGTTCGACCGAGTGGGGTGGGAATATTTGTGGGCGGCATTGAGCGCATTCGGTATACAGGGACAATATCTCAGATGGGTTCGATCCTTATATGAACTACCAATGGCAATAGTTAGCTATGCTGGAGTTAATTCAGCTAACTTTGCAATTAAAAGGGGGACAAGGCAGGGGTGTCCTTTATCACCCCTGCTTTTCGCTCTAGCCCTGGAACCGTTTTTAAATGCTTTGTCCGTCCAAGATAATATAATACCAATACAACATGGTGGCAAGAGTTTGAAAATAACCGCTTTTGCTGACGATATAGCTATATTCACTACAGACTTAGTTTTGGCACTCCCTGAGATAATTAAAGAAGCTAGTAAATTTGGAGAGATATCAGGCTATAAACTAAACGTTGGAAAAACCCAAGTAATCGCCAACTACAAACCTGCTCAACCGATATTGGGACTCTGTACTAATGCTATCTATTTAGGAGTTAAGCTTGCAGCAGAAATAGAGAAAATCGTAGCATTGAACTATGACCCTTTACTTAAGGAAATAACTACATCTTTAAAAAACTGGCATAAGATTCCATTAAGCCTGGTAGGATGTATAAATTTAATAAAGGACCGGATCGCGACCAGCGCCAGGACCCCTGGCCCCCGAAGACCCCGACCGACCCGCCTGACGTACTCCGCCGCCACCCTCATCGCACTCAACACCGGCCGACTCCCAGAATGCCATCAAGCCACTCCACGACGTACCCACGGACCTTTCAGCTGCCACGCCTGCAAGTTCACCTGCATCCGGACCTGCCTCGCACCAGCACCCGCCAAGTCGAACACCAGCAGCACCCACCTCAAGTGCATCCTGCTCAACACCCGCTCCGTCCACAGACACGCCATCGAACTCTGGAACCTTCTAGACGCCACAGCCCCTGACGTTGCCTTCCTCACAGAGACCTGGATGAACGCCTCTTCAGCTCCCGACATCGCCATCGCTATCCCAGAGGGCTACAAGATCGTCCGGAGGGACCGCAACGCCAACCAGATGGGAGGAGGCATCGCCATCATCCACAGGAACACCATCCGTCTCACGACCAGCACCGACAACACCCTGACCAGCGCCGAACACCTGCATTTCCAGATCCACACCAACCCGAACACCACCCTCAGAGGCACCCTGATCTACCGACCCCCTGGACCACGCACACAATTCAGCGAGGACATCGCCGACTTCGTCAGCCCGCATGCCCTCCCCTCCGCTGACTACATCCTCCTGGGAGACCTCAACTTCCATCTGGAGAACAACAACGACCGCAACACCAGCACCCTGCTCGACAACCTCGCCAATCTTGGACTCAAGCAACTGGTGTCCACCCCCACCCACCTCGCCGGACACACACTCGACGCAGTCTTCTCTTCCAGCACAGACATCGACTTCAGCCACGCCACAGAGCTTCAATGGACGGACCACAGCTGCGTCCACTTCACCTTCAAGAGAACGACGACCCACCACCACCAGCAACAGGCCGCCCGCAGAAGCTGGAACAAGATCACAGCAGACCAGCTCGCCACCTCCCTGAGCCAGCACCCTCCTGCCAGCTCAGCGAACCCCAGCCAGGCCGCCGACAACCTCACGAAGTGGATCAGCATCTGCGCGGACGAGCTCGCCCCGCTGAGGACCCCGCCCAGCAGACCCGGCAGCAAGAAAGCCCCGTGGTTCACCGACGAACTCAAGAGCTCCAAGAAGAACTGCCGAGCCCTCGAGAAAGTCTGGAGAAGGGAACCTACACCGGACAACAGGACCTCCTTCAAGCTTGCCACCCGGAAGCACCACCAGCTGATCCGCGCCGCCAAGAAAACAGCATTCAAGGACCGGTTGGACAACAACGCACACAACTGCAAGGAACTCTTCAACATCGTGAAAGAGCTTTCCAACCCCAGCGCAGGAAACAACGACATCACCCCATCGCAAGACCTCTGCAACTCCCTCGCTTCATACTTCCACAACAAGATCGCGGACATACACAACAGCTTCAACAACCAACCAACGCACACCATGACCGAACAACCACCCCCCACCACCACCCTCCACGCCTGGACCCCGATCAGCACCGAAGACACCATCCGCACGATGAACTCCATCCACTCCGGATCACCGACCGACCCCTGCCCTCACCACGTCTTCAACAAGGCCGACGCTGTCATCGCACCCCACCTGCGAGACTTCATCAACACATCCTTCGACACCGCCATCTTCCCTGAGAGCTGGAAACACGCCGAACTCAGCGCTCTACTCAAGAAACCAACAGCGGACCCCACCGAACTCAAGAACTACCGCCCCATCTCACTCCTCCCGTTTCCAGCCAAAGTCATCGAGAAGACCGTCAACAAGCAGATGGCCGCCTTCCTCGAGACGAACGGATCCCTCGACCCCTCACAGTCCGGCTTCCGAGCCAATCACAGCACCGAGACCGCCCTCATCGCCGCCACCGATGACATCCAAGCCCTGATGGACAATGGAGAAACAGCGGCCCTCATCCTCCTAGACCTCTCCGCGGCATTCGACACGGTCTGCCACCGCACCCTAGTACAGCGCCTCAGCAACATCGGAATCCAGGACAAGGCGCTGGAATGGATCATCTCCTTCCTCGACGGAAGAACACAGAGAGTCCGCCTACCACCGTACAAGTCAGAGGCCTCCGAAGTCATCTGCGGCGTCCCTCAAGGATCATCTCTGAGCCCCACCCTCTTCAACGTCTACATGAGCCCCCTTGCGGCCATCGTACGCAAACACAACCTCAGCATAATCTCCTACGCCGACGACACCCAGCTGATCCTCTCCCTGACCAACGACCCCGCCTCCGCCAGAGCCAACCTGCACGAAGGGATGAAAGAGGTAGCCGAGTGGATGACGACCAGCCGCCTGAAACTGAACTCTGACAAGACGGAGGTCCTCATCCTGGGCTCTTCACCCTCCGCCTGGGACGACTCCTGGTGGCCTCCCGCCCTGGGCACCGCACCCAAACCGACAGACCATGCACGCAACCTGGGCTTCATCCTGGACTCCTCCCTCTCCATGACCAGGCAAGTCAACAACGTCTCCTCGGCATGCTTCAACATCCTACGCATGCTACGGAAGATCTTCTGGTGGATCCCCACCGAGACCAGGAAGACCGTCACCCAGGCCCTCGTCACCAGCCGACTGGACTACGGCAACGCCCTCTACGCCGGTACCACCGCCAAGATCCAGAAGAGACTCCAGCGGATCCAGAACGCCTCAGCCAGACTCATCCTCGACATCCCATGAACCAGCCACATCACCGGACATCTGAGAGACCTTCACTGGCTCCCCGTCAACAAAAGAATCACCTTCCGCCTCCTCACCCACGCACACAAAGCCCTACACGACCGAGGCCCGAGCTACCTCAACAGCCGGATCAACTTCTACGCTCCCAAACGCCACCTCCGATCAGCCAACCACGCCCTCGCCGCCGTCCCCCGCATCCGAAGAGCGACTACAGGAGGAAGGTCCTTCTCCTACCTGGCCGCCAAGACCTGGAACTCCCTCCCTCCCGACCTGCGCCTGACCCAAGACCACCTCTCCTTCAGGAAGAAGCTGAAGACCTGGCTGTTCGAGCAGTAGCGGCACCCCCCCCCCCCCCCCCCCCAGCGCCTTGAGACCCTACGGGTATGTAGCGCGCTCTATAAGTGTCACTGATTGATTGATTGATTGTACCAAAATTGCTGTACCTATTTAGATCTATTCCTCTACAACTCAATAACACATATATAAAAAAAATAGAGAGCATATGTAGTAGTTATATCTGGAGCTATAAAAAAGCTCGTAGATCAATGGCTTGTTTGAAACTTTCAATTGAAAAAGGGGGTCTAAATTTCCCGGATTTTAAATTATATTTTTTTGCAACTTTTTTTCAACGCATACGTAGCCTAATAACCAATGATGCTTCCTTATTCTTCCATCAATTTATGTTGGGACAAGATAGTAATCAGTTTTTGTACCGTGTGCATGACCCTAATTATTTTAAGAGAGTCAAGTTTAAGACCGCAAGACATATTAAAAGAATCTGGGACCAAATAATGATTTTTTGTAAGATACCTTTCTTTAACGCGGAGCTACAGATTTGGGGGAATACAGGGCTACCAGGCTTCTTTTCAGATGGCGCGACAGCCTTGTGGCTGGATCATGGTATAAGCACTTTAGGTGATTTATATGGCTCGGATGGTTTTTTGAGCTTTAACGCATTAAAATTAATCTACAAAATTAGAGACACAATGCATTTTAAATACATTCAGATGAAAGATTATTTGGTTAATGAAATGAAAATTAAGAAAATAGAAAACTCAGATACCTTAAAATATCTTTACTCGAAACACACTAAATCACTTATTAGTAAGAGCTATGCCTACTTAAGTAGCCACAAGCAAGGAGACTGTGAAAACATGGCGGAAAAATGGACTATCCGACTAGGTGTGAACATCAATCCTAGCCAGATTGCAGCCTCGCTCAGACAAATAAACCTAGTGGTCCAATCCTCAAGCTTAAGGCTTCAACTATATAGAACGGTGACTCAAATATACTATACACCTCAAAGAATTGCTAGCTGGACTCCGAGAAATGGTCCCAGTGAGCGAACTAAATGTCCCAAATGCAATCTAGAAGCCGCCGGTATAGAACATATGCTCTATCAATTTCCGGAACTTACAGCATTTTGGAAAGGAGTAACTGCGGCTTTAAACAGTAGACAAATTATATTTCCAACACTTTCGGCACATTTAGTATTGCTAGATATACAAGATACTAATAATAAGTATAAAGACTTCATTTCTATTGCTATTGCTTGTGCTAGGTTGGTTATTGCACGGACTTGGATCTCTAAGGAACCACCCAACATTATGGAGTGGTGGAATCTTATTAATGAAATACATACGATGGAACTTTCATTGGCCAAGCTAAGGGGTACTAAGGCATTGAAAGCGAGGCAAAACATTTGGGGTACTTTTATTTGATCTATATGTATCGGCAGCAACTAAACTAAAATGATTTACTTTTTGATGTACATTGTTATCCTCTGTATTTATGTAACCGTTAAATTTATGTTCAGATATTTTTGCCTCTGATATTTGTATGTAATGTGATGTTGTTTTTTTTCTTTCCTGCAATAAAAAAAAAAAAAAAAAAAAAAAGGAATTATTCCAGGCCATCAGGGCAAAAACAGAGCTGGTTCTATCAAGGGGCCCCCTGAAAGACTGGATTACAGGGCAAGTAAATGTGTCCTTTTGTAATGTAGGATGAAAACCTTGATGGGGCATGACATGCCCATACTTGTGTACGGGGCCAAAACTGCACCTGAACTTCGGTGGGGGCTACCACTCCCAGCCAGGGCTGGCCCTAGCGCTGGTCACACACAGTGCAAGTCTTTTTTTTTTCAATTGAAACAAAAATGATAGCGTTTTATATAGCGCAAACTTGACCCGCCTTACATAGCACAAGTTGCATTACACGAGGGCACATTCATTTTTGTTAGGCACGGGGAGATGACCCTGCATGGGTCCGCTCTCGTGATGCCCACGGCTGCCCCATTTCTCTCCTGCACACCCAGTATGTTCAGCGTCAATGCTGAGACTCGAACCCAGTTCCCCAGATTCAAGGTCAACTGCCCTAGCCATTAGGCCAACTCCTCTCCCCAGTCTTTTTTGCCGCCTCCCCCCATTTCCTCCTTCTCCATGAATTTCCTCCCTACCACTCATCAAAAATGCACCTCATCTGTCTATAGCACCTTTCTGGCAAATGTTTCATTTTTTTATAGCACTACTCATTGTTTACTCACACTCAGTTCAGTGATCTCCTTGGTTCATGTTCTTTGTAGCAGGCACATTAAACCTGTGTGGGTGGCAGGAGTGCCCATGTGAATACACAGTGAGCCATACAACAGTGTGAGAGTAGGGTAAGAGGCGTGACTGCAGTGTGAATGAGGTGACCATATGAATTTGGGTACGGATGTAAGGGCAGAGTGGGACGAGTGAATGTATGGTTAGTGATCGGCTTATTTGAATGAGATTGCAGATTGAGCAGCGATGGGGACAGTTGAGTGAAGTGTCACATGAGTGCAGGTTGAGTAGTGTGCTTGTGTGACTGAAGGGTGAGGAACAGGGTGAACAGCGCAAGTGCATTGTAAATGCAGAATGATCACTGTGAGTGCAGGGTAAGCGGGTGAATGGTGTTAGTTCATCGGGATCAGTGTGAGGGCACTGTGATTGCTGTGATGCAGGGTGAGCATGAAAGTGAGAAGTGAGTTGTTTGAATGCATGTTGCATTCCCGACACTAGAAGCAACTCAGCTTTTTATTGGCGTCGGCGTAGTGTTTCAGATATGCTAAACTATTGCTATTATGGCATTAACCAGGGATCTGGGTGGAGGAAATACATGTGCTGATCTTGCAACAAACTTCCAGTTTTATGATTAGGGTTGTTGCCAGCTCATTATTTTGATGTCCCAGGTGGAATAAGCAGTCACCCAAAGCTGTATTATCAGCACTTGTATATGCAAACATTGAACAGCAAATATAAATAGATATAATTGTAATTGTGTTCTAGGGCTGCCTGAATGATCCATGACTGATAATATAAGGGAACAAAGACGGACAAGTCACATAACAAATGAATAGATACTTCCTTATCTTTAACCATATTTAGTGTCAAGACCAGCAATTTGCAGGCTGTTTACACAACACATTGCTGACTGGCATTTTGCGCTCCTGCCTGTGTAATTTTAAAAGAAACTTTGTCTCCTTTCTGGGAAGAGCTAACCCTCCCAGGGCAGGGTTAAATTCGTTGAGCTAAAATGCTTCAGCTGAAGTGGGAGGCAGGGAGTCTCCTCTTCTACGAAGTCGAATGCGAAGGAATAGGACTGTCTGCTCATTTGCTTTCAGTTTTAGCAGAGACTTCCTGCCTCTCACTACAGCTGAAGCATTTCAGGTCTGCCAATTAACCCCATCCTGGGACGGTTAACATGATAATGACAAAATGCACAGGCACATTGTGCCCCATTGATTTCCCCTTCCTCCCCCCTCCAACCATCCCGGAGGTCTCCAAAACAAAAAGTCTTCGGAAGACTTGCACGCAGGACAGTGAAGAGGAACAAAGGTAAGAATAGGGTGGCGTGTGCGTAACCCCAGGCGGGGCGCGCCCCACAGATTGAAGAACTCTGTTCTATGCTGACAATGTCTTGGTGGCACTCGACAAGCAATCCACCTCACTTCCTGCCTTCCTTAATGAATTGGAAACATTTAAAACCAGGAAAGGTTTGCAGAGTCCTAGATTGCTTTTAATCTACTACTGAGGCTTGAGCCGGGAGGTTGTTATTTTAAAACTGTGCTCTGATTCATTCACGATTTTCCCGTGTGTCCTCTCCCTCCCCCCTGCACTGAATATATTGTGTTGCGCTATCTGTGACATTAGCGCCGAACGCGGAAATTTACTTGGCAAATTTTTTACCTAAAGACAGCAAACTTGCCTGCCCTGGGGAAGCGGTCGATTCTATGACCGGTATCAGGTGGGACAACAGATAGGCTGAGAGTCAGGCAGCGGCCATCTTTGTGAGGGCTCGCGTTGCACGTCGCGCTACCGAGCGCTTAAAACCATACGTTCATGGCTCCGCGCAGCGGACGCGCACTGCGGGCGCGCCGATCGCGCGCCGGAGTCAAGCCAGAGTCCTGCCCGTCTGCGCCCGTCCGCGATCGACCGGGGCGCGGGGCAGGGCACTCTGGATCTAATGACATAGCTCCAGTAACTAACAGGGCGCATTCTCACCAGCAAATCTACTACACACGCGCAACTCAACTAGAAATAGGTAAGACCCCTATTAAATCTTGCTGGCACTCAGCTGACCCTAATGCGCTACCTCCACAATGTACTATATGCAATCATCAATTTCATAGTGTTCCGCACCCTAACTCCCAAGTGCCTAATCTAAAATTGATGTTACTAAACTGTAGATCCATGGTTAAACATAAATTGGAACTACGTGACCTACTACAGAAACAAGACTTTGATGTTATGTTTCTAACCGAAACTTGGCTAGAAGAATCCTCCTCACCCGAAATACTTGAAACAGTCCCTCTGAACTATAGCTTATTGAGAATCGACAGGCCCATACAGCGTGGTGGAGGACTTGCAATGATTTTTAAAAAGGATTTGGAATGCACCCTCACCAACAAGGGCATCACTAATAGAGAAAGTGGCACTTTCTCTATTAAAGTGACTCCATCAATGACTATTACGGGTCTTCTCATTTATCGGCCCCCTGGCAATGCTACCCCTTTCTGTAACCAGCTCATAGAAACAGCTACGCAACTAGCTATAAAATACAACAATTTTAAGATTCTAGGCGATCTGAATCTTCATTTTGAAGACATTAATGCTAAGGAAGCCCAATTACTTAAGACAGCCCTCCACGCTTTGGGAATAACACTGCTTTCAACCCTCCCCACACATCAATATGGCCATCTTCTTGACCCTATCTTTGCCACCTGGGAGGGTATTGAAATTCAACCACCCGTCCCAATAATTTGGTCGGACCACCATATGATCACCTTTAACATACCTATGAACAGGACTAAGAATAATGTGAACAAACCCCTGTACACCAAGCGGCGTGACTGGAAAAATTACACCCCTGAACGTTTGATTAACGAATTAAAAATTCACCCTCCGCCCCAAGGACAGTCCTTACAAGACACCTGGAACAATTATGAATTATGGCTGAGCAAGGCACTAGATAAAATTGCCCCATGGACTTGCAAGCCACCAGCCAGGAGAACAAAATCTGAACCGTGGTTTTCAGAAAAATTAAAAATAGCTAAAGCCCGATGCAAAGCGACTGAAAGAAAATGGAGAAAGAACTATTCCATGGAACTTAAGGAAACCTATAAACTGGAACTAAAATCTTATCAGAGATCAATAAGAGAGGAAAAAAGTCTCTTTTACCAGAACAGAATCGAAGAGGCTACAAATCCAACTAAAGAACTATTCCGGATCTACAAGGAGCTTACAGACACCTCTAGCTTGGATACTCAGGACACATACTCTAATGATTTATGCGAACAAATTGCGGACTTCTTTGTCAAAAAAGTAGAAAAAATTCACGCTACTTTTCCCACTCCCTCTACATCCGGAAAGGAAATATCCCCCCTTCAAAAAACCACTCGCACCCAATTCTACACACCCGACAAAGAAAACATGTCCAGCATAATCAACAGTATCCATTCTGGCTCCCCTAATGATGTGTGCCCGCTAGAAAAGAGCAAAGACATCATGGACCATACTCTTATGGATCAAATAAGTCAGACGATAACCCTCTCTTTTAAAGAATGTTATGTTCCGGAGGCTTGGAAAACTGCTCAAGTCATCCCTCTTAAAAAAAAAACCAACATTCCAGTTACCCAATTCCAAAATCTTAGGCCGATATCCCTCCTGCCCCAATGCGCCAAGATAATTGAAAAAATAGTTAATAAACAACTCATGGCCTTCCTAGAATTAGAAAACATTCTCCACCCCACTCAATCCGGCTTTAGACCTAATTATTCCACGGAAACAGCTGTTTTGTATTCTACGGAATATATCCGCAAGATGGTGGACGAGGGTGAGACAGCAGCGTTGGTCATGCTAGATTTAAGCGCAGCTTTTGATACTGTGCTACATGCCACGCTGCTGTCCCGTCTTTCAGACATCGGAGTGAGAGACCATGCTCTGGCATGGATTAAATCTTTTCTTACAAAAAGATCTTTCCAGATACATTGCCCACCCTTCAAATCATCTTCTCGGGACGTGAGCTATGGGGTTCCACAGGGCTCTAGTTTGAGCCCCACATTGTTCAACATCTATATGGAGCCCCTGGCTCAGGTCGTAGAGAACTTTGGGGTGGGCATTGTCAGCTACGCCGATGACACCCAGCTCATGTTTAAGCTCACTCCTGACACCGAGAATTATGCCTCCAACTTCTCGGAATGCATGGCTGCTGTCGCCAGGTGGATGGATAGCAACTGCCTACGGCTTAATGGAGATAAAACAGAGGTGCTGGTGATAGGGAATAAAACCTCATTGTGGTCTCAGGCATGGTGGCCCACAACCTTGGGCGATTGCCCTCGCCCCGTTGAGAAGGTCAAAAACCTAGGGATTATGATCGACTCTGATCTGTCAGGAAAATCCCAAGTCAACAAAATAATAGGCAAATGCATTGGTACGCTAAGAATTCTAAGAAAAATCATCGATCTCATCCCTACTGAAGCCAGAAAAACCATCGTACATGCGCTTATCACACCTCATTTGGACTATGGGAATGTTCTCCTTCTGGGACTGAACCAAAAACATCTTCACCAGCTTCAATGCTTACAAAATGCGGCCGCTCGCTTGGTATTGGGCCTTCCCAAAAGAACATCATCCAAGGCTGCATTGTCCAAATTGCACTGGCTCCCTGTTAGGGAGAGAATAAAATTCAAGTGCCTCTGCTATGCCCATAAGATTGCCTATAACAAAGGTCCCACCTATCTTAGAGATCTTCTAACTATCCACCGACCAACCAGAGACCTTAGGTCCTCAGGAATGTCTCTATTCAAACTCCCCCGTGTCCACAGAGCGAAAATTGGCGGCCGTTCTTTTCGCTACCTCGGAGTGAAACATTGGAATGCTCTACCTGTTCACTTAAGAATGGAACCATCAGAGACTCTTTTTAGAGCCAAACTGAAATCCCACCTTTTTCCACAATAATCCTGTCATGATCTCTAACCGTTCCCTTCTTGATTCTTTGCGAGTTTTTTAATGGCAATCAGCGCGGGGATACACAGTTGTGCAGCCATGCGCTTTATAAATGTTTTATTATTATTATTATTATTATTTGGCTAAGCTGCAGGCTTTCCAGTAAATGGCCACAGACCCCAAGCCCTTAATCTTTTAATTACAACAGCTACACAGGAAGATTTTATACAGCGATACCCCATACAAGGGGCAGCATCATCTATTCCTTACTTAGGGATTGAATTAACTGCTACAGCCCGGACTACTGCTGCTTCTAACTTTAAGATTCTGACCGACTGAAGCAAATTGGACATGAACAAGTTGAAGCCCTACAGCCTTTGCTGGCTAGGCTGCATTGCTGCCTTAAAGATGTTGGGCCTCATTTATGAAAAGTGACGCATTGATGCGGGAAAACAGCGATGCATCACTTTTCATTGCGCCCTCCTTGCGACACCAATGATGCGTCATATTTACAGTATGACGCATCATGTCGCAAGGAGTTACAGATACGTCAGTATTTCTGATGTATCTGTACTGCGCAAAAGTGACGTATTGCTGGAGTGTGTCACAAAAGTGACGCAACTCCAGCAATGTGTCCTTTCACATCGGGCAAGCCCCATGTGAAAGGGCCTGCGTCAGTCTTACGCCTGCTGTGTGGCACGCGTAAGACTGAGGCATTTGCATCCTAGAAGTGGCGCAGTGAAATCTTATAGATTTCACTGCGTCACTTCTATGACCCTTTCTTGCGTGGGAACACCCCCCTGCATACATTAAACCTGGCGCAGGTATAATGTAGCGCAGGGGTTTACAAAGTGACGCATTTACCTAGGATGCGTCACTTTGTAAATATGGTGAAACAAGGTATATTTTTTACGCTGCTGGCGCGTCACAAAAAGTGACGCACCGGCGGTGTAAAAGTGACGCACGGCCTCATTAATGAGACCCATTGATTTTAGGCAACATTTTGTTCCTTTTTCAGATGCTTCTTGTGGAGCTCCCTCCTTGGACAATTGGAACTCTCCAGTGCAAGATAAAACACTTTGAGTGGGCTGTGGGTCGCCATCACATGCGGAGGGAACTAAGCTATATAACCCCAGATAAAGGGTGTCTCAGCATCCTGAATCTTTCCTGCTATTGTCAGGCAGCCCAGCTCAGGTTTCTCCTAGAATAGTCCTGCAAAAATCTGAAAAGCACTGGCTTTTATTAGATAGAGCTGTGACAGAACAACACATTTGGAAAATCTCTTCTCTCCATAGAAATGCATTCCCCAAGAGTCTCTACCTCTCTCCAATCACTGGAAACTCTTTAGATGTTTGGGATAGAGTGGCCGAGCAAGACAGCCTCCCCTTGTTCCCATCCCTCCTCACGCCAATAGTCTGTAACTCAGATTTGACCCCAGGACTAAACTGCATGTCTTTCCAGCACTGACGCCAGATTGGAAGCTAGTCTATCGGCCATTTATTTGATGAAGAAGAACCATTACCCTTGGAACTATGCTCTAGTCATGCCATACCTGAAAGTAGCTTTAAATAAAACGTTGGTTGATGCACCCCTTCATTCGCCCTAATGTGCAACAATTTCTTAATTTTTCAAGAAGTGACTACTCTAAAATCATCCAACACATGCCTCATAACTGAACTTTATGATCTCCTCAGGTCCGCTACTACACAGCCTAAACCCACTAGTCAGGAATGATGGGAAGTGGAGCTTTGTCGTTTTTTGACATAGAGGGAATGGGTGGGATATATATTTCCGTGCCAGACACACTGCACGTAATATGGCTAGCACTGAAATAGCTCCCAAGATTGCCAAGTATTGGTAGCTTACACTCACCCATCTACATAGAGCCAACCCTGCTAGCAAGCCAGATTGCTAGTGCAATTGTGGCTCCCCAGGTACATTACTGCACATTGAAGGGAATGCCTGAGGCTCACTTCCTACTGGGCGTAAATGCTGGATAATATTGATATTCATCTCCACACACGACTCTCCCGCTTTCCGGCCTACATGCTATTAGGACTACCCAGCCCACTTACATTCTCCTCAAATCCTGTCAAGGAAGGTAAATTGGTTTAGCCTTGGGGGCGGTCCTCTGAATATTCTGTCACATTGTAGAATGTGACAGCTTCCTACCTACCAGGGCTGGTTGCCTCAACTTTTGTATATTTTTGGAATGGAAAAATTGACCCTCTCTCTCTCAGCCCAGGGGGCCTCCTTACCTGAAATATGGTACCCTTTCTTAACTTTATTATCATCAGACTTTTGGGAATTTACTTGCCCTCGATACCTATGCCTTTCCAACGAACAGAAGCTCCCTATAAATTCACACAAGCGAGTTCTGATTGAATTGATACCCCTACATCCAAGAGATCACACTTTCATCCATCCCTACAAGCAGTATGGTTCCCTAGGAGGTGTGTTTGGGAAGGTCAAGTAAATTCTTATATTATTCAAAGCTTGGTGGCTCATTGCCCATGTACTGCAATTTTGTGTTTTGAAAACAATAAAAAGATTTTAACCATAAAAAGTCATATCTTGACTTCTACTTATTGGATGAAAATCGTGTATACATTATTGGGTATTTTTCTAAACTGGTGTGGAGTTCATTTGAGTTGTTTTCATTATGTTGTTGTGTGCTGTGTGCACAAAAACATTACACATTGCCTGTTAGTTAAGCCTGGCTGCTCTGTGCCAAGCTACCAGAGTGGTGAGCACAGGTTAATTTAAAGCATGCTACTGACTTACACTGACTAGTATTGTGGTTCTCTGTCAACCAGAAACCCAATTTCAAACAAATTCCATTGGCTTTTTCTAGGCAGAGAGGTAAGACATTGTTCTCTGAGCAGGGTTTTTAACTCTTTCAGCCAAGGATGTATATTCCAGCTCTGGGGATATGCTTAGCAGCAGAATAGGTTGTAAGGTCTGGTTTGAGCTGTGGCAGCTTTACCTACTTTTTTACAAGTTACTTTTCTGCATAAATTATCACAAATCTGATTTTACAATTATGTGTGATTTTATAATTAGTATGAAAAATACTTTGAATCAATTGTCTAGACCTTTCCCAAGCAGAGATAGAGAATTAAAGATTTTAATCCCACCCAGGGTGATTAGGGAAAAGTATAAGTAGGCCTACAGCATATAGATTTTGGGTTTTATTTCACTGTGAGGGCACTCTAACCCGAATACATGGTGTGTGCCTTATTTTGATATAATAGGATCCTGTACCCTGGGCTTAAAAGGCCTACTTCAAGTGTGCTATATGAATATATAAAAATGGACATCTTCTATATAGCCAAGCCATTTTACCTGCCGTGTGTTACTGCAACGCATTTGACTTGCAGCCCAGCCTAGTCAGGGATGTATGACGTTACAACGCATGGTTTTACCACGCATGCCTTTACAACGCGGTTTTTACAACGCATGCCTTTACAACGCATAGTGCTTTGGGGCGCTGGATAGTGAATAGTTTAATTTACTATTCCAACTCCAGTCCCCGTGGATAGTAGGGAAGGTGTTGGATAGTAAATTAAACCTATTCCCTATCCTAGAGCGCCCCCCAGCGCAATGCGTTGTAATGGTTTGCGTTGTAAAAGTTGCGTCGTAATGATAGTGCGTTGTAAAAGTTTCGTTGTAAAGGTTGTTTACCCCTAATCAGTATAGTGCTCCTGGCATACATATATTTTTTTATTCATCTATATGGTTAGTAATAAAATACACACTGCAGCCCACATATGACATTTAACTTTCCATGTCATATGTGCACCTAAGTGTCAGGCTTCACACACAGTTAGTGTAGTATGCTTTAGGCTGTAAATGGTAGAATACAGGTCAGTGAAAACTCATGAGATCAGGAATGGCATGACTTCACATTCTGACCTTATGTTGTTAAGGTCACATCTGGGTCACCAGTGGTAGACTCCTATTTGAGATAATTCTGGGCTCAAAGTTCATTAGCTGTAACATCTTGCTAGTTGCATTAGCTCCATCTGTTCCCATGTCAGTTCACACTTAATTCCGCCCCTCACATTTGTGAAATGTTCCATTTTTGGTGTCCTGGTTTCATCCTCTTTTTAGCTTCCTAGTTCCTTTGCACCACTACCTAGTGTATGCCACTTGTAGTTCTTGTTAGTTATGGCATCCTAGGGGGCGGTATTACCCAAAAAGTATTGCCTTCACTATCATCACTTACCTGTTTTGCCGAATTCTTCATTGTTAGCTGTATGTCTCTATGCACTTTATCACTGCTAACCAGTGCTAAAGTGCTTGTGCTTTCTCATTCAACTATAGTAAATAGCCAACACCTAATTGGCACATTCAATGTACTTGTATCTGGATAATAGCGCTACATGTACCTAGGGCCAGTAAATTAAGTTTTCCTTCTGGGTCTCCAGAATTCATTGTGCCACCCAGTAAAGTAGCACTTTTAGAATATGTATCCGGCCAGCCAGTGAAGCCTGTTGTGCAATTCTGAACTACTATTTGACTTGGAAAAATAACCTTTCACCAGCCCTAAACCATCCTTGTCAATGCTTATAAGTCACCCTTAAGGTATTCCCTAAAGGTCATAGGACAAGGTGCACTGTATTTAAAAGGTAGAGTATGGGGGCGTGGTCAAGATGGCAGTGGAGTAGCACCGTTTCTCCAGAGCTCTGCTCGCCAGGACCGACAAAGGCATCTTACAGCTGTCAAGAGACCCTGAGTGCTCTGGAACAGAGCCCATGGCACTGAACACTGGCTTGGCAGTTCCTGCTCGACTGTTCCCATGGGGCACAGGGTTAAGGCTGATTTGCAAATGGCTGTCTTTAAACTGGAATGGCATGGTGAGCAAAAAAACGATGGATTTAGGCCCAGATCTCTGTACTTGGGTGAATGTATGACATTGTTCTGCATTATGTCCATCAACTGTTGTTTTTGCAATTGTCACCCCGAGTGGGACTGGTATGCTCAGACATGAGTCCCATGCTCTCCATCCCACTGGAATCAAGCTATCCTGGCTGATGAGGGCTAAAAGCCCGAAACTGGTCCTAGGATGCTTGTTTCCAGTCCAGGGAGAACCTGGCTTGGCAGTTCGGGTTGGACTGTTCCCATGGGGCACAGGGTCAAGACTGATTTGCATATGGCTGGGTTAAAACTGGAATGGCATGGAGAGGAAATAAACGATGGATTTAGGCCCAGATTTCTGTACTGGGGGGAATGTATGACATTGTTATGCATTCTGTCCATCAACTGTTGTTTTTGCACCTTTACACTCGCGTCAGAGGCAGAGCTGTGGACTGTGCTCCGGTGTGGCCAGGAACCGAGGCAGAGACGTTGTGGTGGCTGGGCAAGACGGCGGACTGAGAGACAACATGCCTGCCGTGCTCGGCAGCTTCCACTGGAGAGGGCCGCGTGCCAGCAGTGATCGCCAGCAGCCATCCCTGCTGAGTCCCAACGACGCTACTGAGAGCCAGCGATAGGGATCTCGGAGCCGGAGATCCGACCTGTGTGAGGTGGCCTGAGTGGCTCTGAGGCCGGTGCGGGGGGCACGGAATGCAGCCTTGCACCTGGGCTGAGAACCTGCAGAGCTGACGGGAGCTGTGACCCCTGCTCGAGTGAGCCAACATGGGTTGGTGGCACCGTGGTGGGCGCAGATGATGTGCGGCCTGAGCAGGGCTGTATGCAGCTGGAGAGGCCGGTGATCTGGTAGACATTTGGAGGAGAGCCTCAGGCAGTTTACTGTCATAAGGAGAGATCTGGGCCTGTGTCTTCAAGTGCCACTGCCCATAGAGAGAAGCTCTGGTAGACACGGATGGGATCCACCAACAGGTAGGTTGGAACCCTTACTGGAGGCCTGGAGACACACGAAGGAGTCCACTTGTAATATTCCATGGCAGTTTCCTAAACACTCCCTTATGACAGCAATTAAGGTCTTGATTATTGGTTTTAATGTCCGGGGCCTTAAATCACCTATTAAACGATGGGCACTCCTTACGATGCTGAGCGATGCCAAATGCGATATCTGTTTATTACAGGAGACTCACCTAATGCGCGCCGACTGGAAGCGCCTTCAGACTAAATGCTTTAATAGACAGCACTACTCTTCTGTAGCCGGGAGGAGGATGGGGGTGGCCATCCTTTTAGAACAATTCCAGGGGACCGTGCTGGGCGTGCATGTAGAAACACCAGGTAGTGTGCTGGCGCTAAGGGTATTACTGGCAATTCACACATATACAGTAGCCTCTGTTTACTGCTCAAACCAACATCAAGAAACTTTTTTTCCGGGACTCGCTGACTTCTTGCCTTGAATCCCCAGATGAGGATTTGGTGGAGGGAGGTGATTTCAATATAGTTCTGGATTCACAAATGGACAGGTCTGTTCAATGTGTGGTCCACTCTGGGTCTCTATCAGACTCCATGCTACAGAGGTTAGGGGATGTCGGGTTAACAGACGCTTGGAGACTGCGCTATCCTATGGCTAGGGAGTACAAATTCTTTTCTGCAGCGCACCAAACCTCCCCACGAGTCACGAGGGTCACCGGGGATGTCATGATAGGGACAGAGGCACTCTTGGATCACTCCCTAATTTCCCTTACACAACACCTACCTGGGGGGTCACCGTGCCAGAGTATGGAGATTGAACTACAAACTACTCACATACGAATCCAATGTTACAGAGAAACAGGCGTCTAAACAAGCCTAGTTGGCAACCAATGATGATGGTTCGGTTGCCATTCCCATTGTGTCGGATGCGCTGAAGGATGTTATAAGGGGGCGGTTTCTGGCCCTTGTGGCAGGCCTGAATAAAGATAGGAGGGACAAACAGGAGCATTTGGAACTACAGATCAGGTACTAGAGGGGGTGCATCACCGGACAGGTGCGGTACAGACAAGATGGCTTCTCAACACAGCGAGGAAGGAAATGAGGGCCCTAGACCATAACCAAGCTGAATACGCACTGCTGCGCATTAAGCAGTGTTACTATGAGGGAGAAAACAAAGCTGGGAAGCTCTTAGCGCACCTGCTCCGTTCCCAGGCGAATGCTCTTCGCATTGCAGGGATAAGGAATTCTCGAGGAGAGGTTCTTCGGTCTGACAAAGATATCACAGCCAAATTTGAGATTTTCTTCACTGCCCTTTATACGGAGGAACAATTAGACTCATCGGCAGCTGAGGAATATACTCGCCGGGCACCTGTGTACTCTCCCCCCGCCTTTGGACGCAACCAAGCTGGACGCAGATATCCACCCTGAGGAGGTCCTGCAGGCCATTCAGGGAATCACCCATAGGAGAGCTCCAGGCAAGGACAGCTTCTCGGATGATTTTTATAAAGTCTTTGCTACTGACCTCATCCCTCTGCTTACCCAACTGTTCAACACCTTCAGTATTCTGGTCCCTTCAATGTCAATGGCAGAGGTGTTCGTGATACCCAAACCGGGGAAGGGCCCACTGGACTCCGCTTTGTATCATCCTATTTCCCTTTTAAACATGGATCTAAAGATTTTTACCAGTATCCTAGCAGCCTGTCTTGCTCCCTGCATGCAGGGACTGGTGGACCTGGAAAAGTCGGGGTTTATCCCAGAATGTAACTACAGTGATGGGATCCGGCGACTGTGCCACCTCCTAGATAACACCCAGCGCACTCAGCAACCTGCAGTGGACGCCGAGAAGGCATTTGACTGGGTCCATTGGTCATATTTGAGACAAGTCCTGTATAGATTTGGTATTGGGGAGCGGTACTTGCGATGGATGCATTATATATACAAAGGCCCAGAGTCGTGTATCAGAGGGAACTGGTTTGCTTTTCGGCCTGTCCAAATTGGGAGTGGTACTAGACAGGAGTGCCCGCTTTCACCCCTTCTCTTCGTGCTCTATATAGAGCTGTTTGCCGAAAGAATTAGGCATCTCCTCACCCATCACCGGAATTTGGATGGGAGAGAGAGAACACAAGATCTCGCTCTATGCGGATGATGTGGTGTTCTTCCTCACACAGCCGTCACTCTCCTTGCCCCCCTTTTAGAAGAAATAGAGGCCTGTAGCCTGGTCTCTGGCTTCAAAATTAACATCTGGAAGACACAAGCCCTCAGCTTAATTCTTCCCAAGGTTGACCAGCTACACCTGGCAAAGCAGTTCCCATTTACGTGGGCCCCAGGGGGCGTCATTTACCATGGACTGCAAATATTCCCCACAATCGAGAAGATAGTTCAGCAGAATTACTCTGAATCTCTTTGTCAAGATCAAGGGCGAGCTCCCTAACTGGAAGAAGCATACAATGTCATGGCTGGGTGAGACTGGTGGATATTAAAATGATACTTCTGCCCCGATTCTTATATGTAATGCAGACACTCCCATTGCATACCCCCGCCCAGACCAGTGGCCCAGCAATGTATTGGGTGCTTTATATAGAGAAGCACTGGTGTTTTATTGATTACACTATCGCAGGGATGCATATTTGGAAGGTACCCTGGCTATCTAAACGACATCGCCCGGTAGGGGTGTATATCTTCCCTGATTTGAGGGCCACCCTTGGGGTATGGGACAGAGGGCAGGAGGCGTGCCGGCTGTCGACCCCCTAGTCACCCCTGACCCCTTTCACAGGTAAACTAGACTACCCCCGGATAACGAGGGGAGTGGTTATATTAAATGGCAAGAGGCCAACTGCAAAAGAATTGGTGACATGTTCAATGAGAAGGGAGTCATGAATTTTCCCCAACTGGTATCAGACTTTGGGGTCCCCAAGGGCGCGTACAGGCAATACCTGACACTACATCTTTGGGTGACCCAAGCGCAGGTATACCCCCATGCAAGCCGCCCCCTCACTAAATTTGAGCTTTGGTACATAACCTGTAATTCAGACAAGCATCTGCTGTCAGATATCTACGCCTTCTTGAATAAGGCCAAAAACAGCACTAAATTTGCCCCTAAAGAGTGGCAGGACATTGTTCATTAGGCCCAGAGCTTTCTCCTGTAGAACTTCTGGTAAAGAAATGCTCTTAAAAATAGCGCATTATTGGTATTACACTCCTGTCAGACTTGCACAATGGAAACCCTGGGGGATGCCTTTGCTGGTGCAGATGTGGACAGCATGGCACCCTCACACATATCCTATGGCAGTGCCCGAAGATACAGGCCTTCTGGGAATCCATACTGCCAGACATTAGCACTATCTACCATAACAAAATACCCATATTTTCTAGTTACATTTTACTGGGTATCCTCAACCCGCTTACATATCCCCTCAAATCTTGCAGGGGTAAGCGTGGTAGCGTTGGGTGCTGATAAACAAGTGCTATTGTCTAGATGATGAACGGAGGAGATCCCAACTAAGTTGGACTGGTTACACAGGGTTTGGGAGGTAGTGGGCATGGAGAAGATTACGCCAGGCCTCTCCCACACACTACCCAGATTTGATAAACCATGGGGCACCACCATTGCATACCTAGCTTCTAAATTCATGGAATTCACATGCCCTAGATATCTACAGGTCTTCAGGCCCCCCCGGAGAGGATCACACCCATGCAGATCAGGCCGTTCCCGATGTGGTTTAATGCTCATACAAGCGGGATATAGACCATTTCTAGACCTCTGAATCTCATCTTTTTCTTTCTTTACTTTCCCTTTCATCTCACCCCATCTAGGATCTTATGTATTTTCCATTACTCCCCACCGGCCAATGGATGAAGGTGACGGCTTTTGGTTAACCTATTAATTTAAAAATTAATTAAAGATTTAAACCGTAAAAGGTAGGGATTGTGTACTTATTTTTACATATCTTCGTAATTTTTCACTGCTATAAGGCCTATCTTTCTGATTGGCAAACACTTGTTTCTGTTATTACATTTAATACGGGCTAAATTTGGGTCAGGAGCACATAGAGATTTGTTTTTTACAGTCAAACCAATTGTATCTAATGGTAAAAGTGGATTTTAAGTCATCACAATTTTGAAAATGCCACTTTCAAAATGTTGGCATTTTGTTGTCCTAAACATTTGTGCCTTTTGCCAGTGCCCTAGGTCACCTGACTGTGAATAGCTCTGCTGTTGAGGGGTTGTGCATTCCTCCCAGACAGTGACACAAAGGGGACTTAGGCGTGGACAGGATGGTTTCATTGCCTGAAAGACTGGGGAGGTGCTGTACCCTGTCCCACCTGCACTTCAAAGGGCTTTGCCTCCTGCTCACAATAGAGGAATTTAGCATTAGAGCCTTGACAGGGGAATGGGAAGAACTTTCCAGAACCAGATATTGCATTAGGAGAGAAAGTTGCCCCACACAAAGGCAGGCTCCAGGAATAAATACTTGACCAAATCAAGAAAAGGGGGCAAGGGGAGATTTTCAGACTCTCTCCCGTACCATGGACTACATGCACACTGAAATACCTGGGTATAGAAAAGGCTTTTAGATAGTTAAAAAAATGATCTGTTATGTACTGTTAAGTGTGGAAGAAATATTTTCTTTTTAGGGCGAAAACCCTTACACATTAACAGGTTGCATGCTTCACCATAGGGTTCCTCCTCATACCACAATGAAGTGGTGGTGTTAGAAAGAACTCCTAAAATTAGGTGGTGGTGTTTGGATGTTTTTAAATTGACCCTATGGGAGTAGGATGTATGCAATGCACTGTCAATGTGCCAATCAGTACAAAACAAAATAAAACAAAAAAGTGTGTTGCACGAATTTAAGGACCTGTAGAGGGATAAAGAATAACCAGAACATGAGGGAGTAAGTCAGTGATTCTGACACTGCATGCCAACAGGGATATATTGAGGATTTTGGGGGCTCTGGGCCAAAATGATATTGGGGCCCCTGTCTGGGAAAGCTTTGAATATATGATCCCCTAAAATATTAGGAATAGGACCAGTTTCACTCTATACTCCGGTATTGAATAATCTGATTCTTCCTCAAATAGTATTTAAAGACAACTGCGTAAACAAATGGTATAACTTAGGAATAACTCAATTAGGGGATTTTTACACTACGCAGGGGATTAAATCTTTTAACGATCTGAAAGAAGAATTTGACTTAGATTGGCAGGATTTCTTTAAGTACCTCCAAATAAGGGACTTCTTAACACATAAATTTGGGGCAAGGATACTTGGGGAAGAATGTACGGTAGTAGAGACAATAATACACCCTAGAAAACATTCAATAGGCGGAGTTTATGGTTTATTGTTGGATATGTTCCCAGACGATCAAGATAAAATGGCAATAAAGTGGCAAAGCAAACTTGAAATTTCAAAGGAAGGATTTTTATATTCCTATCAGCTAGCCCAAACTATTCTTATTTCCACCAAATTACAGGCACAATTTTACAAAACCTGCTTTTTTCTCTACTACACACCTGACAAGATCGCAAAATGGCGAACTGGCAAGGGGACTTGCTGCCCGAGATGCAATCTATCAAAAGCAGATTCTGTTCATATTTTTGCCTCTTGTCTTGCGTTAAGACCCTTGATAGAAGATATAGAGAGATTTCTAACCTCAGTTCTTTGCAGAAATGTCACCCTTTCACATAAAGTAATGGTACTTGGGATGGAAGATCTAGATAACCTCGAGAGTGGCCATGAATTTATATTTGTAGCTATGGCAGTCTTGCGGCTTGGCTTGACACATTACCACCCTCCTTTCAACAGTGGTTAGCCAGACTTTTAGCTGTGTATAATATTGAGATAGCTATATACAAGCAGAAAGGCAGATTGCGACGTAATAGAGGTAAGAAAATCTGGAGCCCTCTTACACAATGGCGAGACGCACAAAACTAATCATCATTATCAATTATTATGTATAATATCGAGACAGCTTTATATAAGTTGAAATGCAGATCTCGATCCTAAGGGGTATGAAAACCTGGAAGTTTCTCACACAATGACGAGATGTATAAAACAAAACTGATAATTTTCACTGTTGTTGCCTATGTAAGTTATAGCTTTTGTTGTTTTTCCGTGATACTGGGAATATTTTTTTTGAAAAATGTCTATAATGATTATGTATGTACGATAAGAACAATGAAAAACACATGATGTTAACGTGTAAAATGCTTACCTGTCCGGGGGAGGAGGGGGGTATATATATATATATATATATATATTGAACGAGGGAGCTTACATATTTCAACGGACCCACCGCCGTTTACACCGCACCCGCCTGGAAGAGTGCATGGGCGTTTTTGGTGGACCTGGGAGCTTGGCAGTCGTGCTGCACACGCCTAGCACCGCCATTGAGGAGTCCTGCAACGGAGCCGTATTACTGCAGCCATCCAGGCTGTTGGGACAGCAAGAATATTCCGCCGCTCACTCCGACTGTCAGGACGCAACGTGGCTGGCGAAAGAGGGGGACCCTGTGAGCGCTTGGAGTCGGCAGCTTGGGGCACCAAAGGGAGAAAGCAGAATGCAGATTCACTGCTGAACATCAAGTACCAGAAGACACCACGGCATATGCCTAGCTCCCAAATGGGGCGTGTCATGTATAAATGGACTTGGGAGCATGTCTCCGCAGTATTCGTCTTTCCATGAAGAAGAAGGATTTTGCCTTCGAAACGCGTCGGATTTATTTTAGACGAACTTTCCTGAATTCATCAGAGACTTTTCTCCCCAGCCCTGAAGCCATTTGGCATGCTGCCAAAATAAAGCACTTACTTTGTCATCCCCGTGAGTGTGGTGCGTTCATTGAACGAGGGAGCTTATATATATATATATATATATATATATATATATATATATATATATATATATATATATATATATATATATATATATATATGTTAAAAAACAATAAAAACATTTTTTTTTAAAAACAAAAAAAAGAATATATGATCCAATTTCAGCTCTTTCACCCCCTCTTTGGCCAGGTCACTGATAGTGCACTGGCACACTCATTCAAATTCTAAACGTGTTACATCTAATATTCAGGGATAGTGTTTTCAATATTGTAGCACAGCAGAAGCTCACTAATATTTCTGCAAATAATCTCTGTGACACCTTCCCATTTCTCATATGCTAGATCCAATTTGAACTATAATAATTTTTTTATGGATTTTGCAGGAAACATAAACAAAACAATTCTCTGTAAAATGTCTATCGTAGACTCTCACACATCAGCCACATTAAAAATAAATTATAAACAAAAGGTATTTTAAGAAATCTGTTTAAGAATTATTCATGGTAATCATAGCAAGACTCTGCAGAATAGAGCTGGCTCTATCAGGGGGTCCTGAAATGCTGGGGCCCTGGGCCACAGTCTGCTTTGCCCATGCCTTAAAACGAATATATGATGTTATAACGCATGCAATTACAATGCATGCTTTTACAACACAGTCTTTACACCGCAACTACCATTACATTGCATGATTTTTTACAACGCATGCCATTACAACGCATTTTCTAAAACTAATATTACTACACATTCCATTACAATTCATACCATTACAACGCATACAATTACAACGCATAATAGTTTTAGGGCTACAGTAAGGTAAGTGTTGGATAGTGTAGGGGTAAAATATACTATTCTCACTCCAGTCAGTGCAAAAGTAGGGTAAGTGTTGGATAGTGTAGAGGTAAAAATTACTAAGTGTTGGATAGTGTAGGGGTAAAGATTACTATTCCCACTCCAGTGAGTGCAACAGTAGGGAAAGTGTTGGATAGTGTAAGGGAAAAAGTACTGTTCCAATGGACCCCAAAACCCATACCCACCCTAATACTAAATAAATCTTCATTACTTACCTTATAATGCGTTGTAATGGCAAGCGTTGTAATGGCATGCATTTTAATGACATTCGATGTAAAGGTAGTTGCGTTGTAACAGTTGCATTGTAATGGTAGGTTATTGTAATGACTATATTGTAATGGATGTTTCCTCTTAAGACGTCTCTGCATGCCAAATAAAGGATCACTCATATAGTGCACCCCACAGACCACGTGAGTAGACAACTTTGCTCATCATGTGTGGTAACCGATCACTGTTAAAAGGAAAGGTCATAAAAATTGGAAAGTCTTACCCGCAAATGTTGGATCTCAAGGCCTTCTATCAAGGTGCCCCTGGCAAGAGGCTCAGGGTACAAGCTAGCATTGAAACAAGTAAAAAATTAGAAACCAATATCAATACAAATACATCAACACTCCCAGAATACAGTAGAACAAAACATGTCAGGATCACTTTTAGACATATTCCAGTTGGATGTAAAATTGTAGAAATAAACCTCATGTAGAGTCACATCATAAATGTGAAGTTTGTGTATTCAGAGCTCTCCAATGTATCTCAGTTTCCTATTACAACTACAGAGTCAATGTATATCAGAGAAGGGAATTCTTCCTCCTTTTAATAATGTGACCCAAAGAAAAGGAGAAAAAGAGAAAAAAGGTGATCCTAACTCACCTGTTTTTCTTCAAGCAAGGCTGTGTTTCATCAGCTTCTCGTCTTAAAAGAAAATATTTTTTCCACACTTAACAGTACATACCAGTTCATTATGTTAATTATAAAGAAGCCTTTTCTAGACCTGGGTATTTCAGTGTGCATGTTCATGCATATTAGACATCCAGAGCCACTCATCAGAACACTCTTGGACCATTGAAAGGTACAGAAGGACAGCCCGGCTGTCAGAGGACTGCCCTGCTGCTTGAATGATAGTCTTGCTGTCTATGAAGAAAGACTGGACCTGCTTGGCTTTATCCCAGGCCAACCAAAAGTGACTCTAAGGTCAGTCGACTGACCTCCTATGTGAGCTACAGAGACAAACAAGCATCAGAGGCCTCCCTGCAGATTCCGAGCTGATCTGTTGTCACTGGAACTGCCTGGATCTGCGACTAGACCTGCCTGAGCCCAGCTGACCTCTGCTGGAGTAAGTACCTGTTCCACAAGAGTTGCCTCTCCAGGCCATGGACTATTGGCAGGAATCAGAGTGTACTCCTCCAAAAGAAAAAGTGAACATTCTGAAATTTGGGCTCCTTGCAGCTGTGAATGGGCACGTTTGTGCCAAGACCACCTGCAGCAAAGTCAACATAAAGTGCTGCTAAGACCTACTCTTAGCTTTGACGACAGTTTGACACGACCTGTAATGCAAGACCTGCACTTCATGCTACAGCAACGATAGCCTGCATTGTCTGAGTGCGGCTTCCACCCCTTCCATTAATAACACAAATTCTTACAGTTCTATGTTACCATTGCATTTGTGGAAGCATGCTTGGGCCATCGGCTTCAATCCTGGTTATACCGAACAGCAACATGGCAACTTCCGCTGGAAAATTAGTAAGCTTGCACTTTTATTTGTCACAACATCATCTTTTCATCTTGTTTGATATACTCACCTGCCCTACTCTGGTTTGAAGCTGGTGACAGTAAACTATCGAGTTTCAAGAGGGCAGTCCATGGACTTAGATAATTACATTTTTGAGCGAGTTCCAGACTGATATTTCTGTCCCTTTTCATGTCTTTTCCCACATTCCGATCACCAGCAGCATATCCATTTCTGCTCGCTGGTGCAGGGGTTTTCAGGAGGTGAACATCATTGGAATCTGGTCATAAAGCACCATTCACAATGGACTTATGGAGAAGTTAAATTGACCAAATAGGAAGTTCCAATAAGCAACACATGTTTTGGATTGGAAGCATTATTTAGAAGAGGGAAAGTGCATAGAGTCCAAAATCAGAAAAAGGTATAAAAATGTTTTGGAAAGGAAGCAGAGGAACTTTGCTACTGGTTATCAATGGAGAGTCCACAGAGTCCTTAAGGAATAATAGGGTCAAGAAAAAGGTGACAATTATGGGATGACCATGAAGAAAAGGTGGATTTGCTACCATTGTGAGAAAGAAAGCAAAGTAGTATGATATAAGTGAGAAGCTGTGTTCTATTGTGCAGTGTGACTTGATGGCAAATAGCTGACTGATCCATCACACAAAATATTTTAGGATCATGCAACAGGGCTAATTCCTCCAAGATATTGGAGAGCTATTTTTCGAATACTTTAAGGCTACGAATAGTGTTGCCATTTGCTTAAGGTGCTAAAACCCCTGGGCCCCAAGTACTATAATGCATTTGATTATGATATTACTCAAGATGTCACCAATATAGCTAGATCAAACTACATTTTTGTGTCTTCAGTTTAGGAATCTATCTCAGTTTGTTCACAACAGCAATAGCCGCATTCTTCATAATCATTCTATGATAAAAAGAATTCAAAGGTGCTAGCCTACTGACGAGACCTCATGGACTTTTCCTAGCAAATCCTCATCTTGAATCATTGGTTAAAATAAACATCACATACTCTGAGCCATTAGGAACTAAGGGCCTTATTTACAAGAAAATAATGCAGCATGGTGCCGCAAGCCATTTGGTTGCGTCGTGCTGCACCACTTTTAAAGCACAGAGATGCGCCATATTTACAACAATATGACTTATCCCTGAGTTCTCCGCTGCTCAGGTGAACAATTGGCTGTCATGTGCCAATGCAGGCTCCCCTGCCCAGTGCCAGATCTATTTTCCCAAAATGTGCAATTGTTTTCCCCAATGGACGATAGCTTTTGTTCCTAATAAAGGTACCTAGGGCCGTAGGTACTAAAGAGGGTCCCCAAGGGCTGCAGCACAAGTTCAGCCGCCCTTAGGGATCCCATACTTAGCTCATGCAAATTGCCACTGCAGGCTGCGTGTCTTGGTGCACACAAAAGTGAAATACAACATAGCACACAGCCTGTAAGTAACTCAGCACTACTGCAGGCCTTCCCGTCCTAAGTAAGGGTGAGCAGAGCTGGCGTAATGCCTCTACGCGGAGCTCCACGGAGTTTGACAAAAAACTCCCCTCCGCTCCGTCCCCTCTCCGCTCCCAAATTAATAACAAATTAAAAAAGAAGGCGCTTACCTACGCGGTTGCATCCTCCTCTGCCTGGCCGCTTTCCTTAATGCTCCTCGCCATCCTTTTCTATGAAAAAATACTACATTGTATGTCTTGCACGTGTGCGCATGCGCACGTGCAAGACGTAGTTTTTTTTTAAAGACTTCAAAGACTGGGAGGACCGCCTGCCTTCAATAAAGACTCACAAACTACTATGGAGAAGCAGCATTGCTTCCCTGCATCCTGCAGGCACTAAAAAGAAGACTGTGAGTACTCCGAACCACAAAAACATGACATCGCCAAACACCATTGCACCTGTGCTTCCTAGCCAGGGCTAAAGTAGGTCAATGGTGCCAACGTGGTCGCCTGGCCCTCCAGAGACAAAGCCTACCTTGGACTTGCCCAGTGCGGACTTTGTGCCGCCACCTGCAGCCTCTGTGAGCAGACCCCCTCTACTACAAGTGCTCCAAGCGAGGTAAACCCAACACCGAAAGACCCCTCTTCAACCAAAGCCCCTGGAGAAGAGGACTGAAGGCATCCACCTGAGCATTGCAAGAGTTGAGCCCCCTTATTGGTTCTGCGAGACTGGTCCCCCAGTCCAAGCCTGCAGACCCTTTTCTGATGAACTGATCTCCATAGACTCAAATTGTAATGATTTTTGTCATTCAATAATTACTTGTTGTTTTCTGAGTGGTTATTGAATGAGCTCTAAAAGTTCTATGAGTGTCAGTTGCTGCTGCTGTAAGGAGCTGTGGGGGGGTGGGGATGGGGGTGGGCGGGTGGTTTCCAGTAAAAACTGTGATGTAGCTGGTGATTTCCGATCTCTACCTCTCCTTAAATATACACCTTTGACCTGAATCCTGGAGGTCATTGGGTTAATTTTAGAGGAACTTAACAATTTGCTTAATCAACAACGATAATTTCTCTTCCCCAGTGGCAACTAAATAAACATCAAATGTTTCTTCCAATTGCCCCAGTTCTGAACAGCTTTTTTCACTGCAGATTAAAAGGATGGTAGCTAAGCCCTACTAACTGCTGCCAGGGTATACAGCAATGTCTGCTGAGGACTAAAATAGGAATTTAAGAACATAAATTAACATAACAATGTACGATTTTAGGCTAAATGGTTTTTCCTTCACAGAGTACACTTTTGTCACATTAAGTGGAATAGTATATAGCACGCATCCTTAATAATGTCACCATCAGATGTGCAAAAAGGAAATGGGGAGGTACTTACATCAAATCCATTGATGATCTGTTTCCATCATACACATAACTGGATTGATCAACTTTCCGATCAGATGCAAATTCACATTATTGGGGGTCAATTTTCATGAATATTAGAAGGCAACCTCAACTTTGCTTCCATCTCTTGTCCAAAATGCAGCACGTAATCAGTAATAGTAAAGATGCATTGATATCACTTTGAGTGCAATGTTCATCGTTAGGTGTCTCAGTCCAACCATGGAACTAGAGCCATTTCACAACCAGAGTCAATGAACAGGGCTTGAGCTCGACAAGACACTTGTGTAGGTAGTCTGCTCATCCTACAGATATGGAAGATGGTTTGCAAACCTTAGTAGGGCCTCTATCCATGCGCATGAAACATTCCTGCTAATGCAACTTTTGTACCTCGCCTTCTACCTAGGGTATGTGCAGTACAGTTTCACAACAACATCTCTCATGCCAGACTAGTTCACCAATAGGTGGTTCTGCTAAGGATATCTTAGTCAATGCACAAGAAAATATCCTTGTCACCAAAATGTTGCATCTGCATTAAACTCTATGAAAAAACAACTTAATATAAAATAGATTAAGAGATGCTTAGTCCAATTGTGGACCAGTGCCATGAAAGCAAGTGTTAGCTCAGATACCTCAATGTTCATCTGAACCTAAAGAATGTGTAGGTGATGTACTATAGGAACCATGGTCAAGCAAACTAAGGGGCATATTACCAACGGCCAGCGATAATTATCGCTGGCCGTGCTTAGCGATAATTATATAATCGCAGGCTATCTCTGGACTTTATCGCCCTGGCACCGGGTTATTAACAACGTGTTACGCCAGGGTGATAAAAGTTCCAGAGATAGCGGGGTTATCGCCCTTTTGCAGGGAACATTGCTGTTTTTTTAAAGCTAAAAAAGGGGAGACAACACCCTTGTAAATATGCCCCTTAATGGTTCCACTGACTGAAGAACCATTTTTACTATATGGGGGCTTTATCTCCGCTTTTTTTGGCTTAACCCTTGCTTGCTGATGACGGCCCCCATCCGTCATGCACTACGGCGCTCATGTGCTGATGACGGCTGGGGGCCGTCATAAACCCGCCCACTCGCAATTTTTCCGCACAGGCACGGAATCGCGGCAGCATGCAAGTGGTTAAAAAGCCAAAAAAGCGAAGATAAAACTATCACCCTATTTACAAGAGGGTGCTAACATGCATAATCGCATGTTAGCACCCTTTTTCACAACACCTCCCTTTGCATCTCTAATGAGATGCAAAGTAGGCGTCACTGGGCATACCACGGATTGAACACCTTGCAAATATCGCTGATGTTCACATCGCGATATTTACAAGGCTGCCCCAGCATTTTAGCACAGGTAAGTTTTGAGAGAAAACAGCTGTTTTCTCCAAAAATTAATGTCTGCTAAAGTCCAGAATTACCTATCCCCAACTGTGGGGTGGATTATGCTGATACGACCCTGTGGGTTGTATCAGCAAGGTTATTGCTGTTTTGAAGGGAACATCGCTGGAAAAACAGCGATGTTCCCTGCAAAAGGGTGATAACCTCGCTATCTCTGGAACTTTTATCTCCCTGGAGTAACGCGTTGTTAATAACACGCTACCAGGGCGATAAATTCCAGAGATAGCCTGCGATAATATAATTATCGCTAAGCACAGCCAGCGATAATTATCGCTGGCTTATGTTAATATGCCCCATGGTTTCTATTGCAAATATGATTGCATACAGTTATGTATGAGGTTGCATGTGACTGGTAATTTAGGATTTCGCCGACTTTCTGCATGAGCTGAGGGACAGCACAACTGGGACAAAGTGAATAGTGATAGTCCTTTGTTTCTTACCTTTGCTGTCTGTAGTTAATGTATTAACTTGTGTATCTCTGGTTCAGAGATGTGGGGCCATATCCTAAAGCGCTTTGAGTGCCTCTTTTTCCCTTTGAGGTGTCTATAATCTGTACACATAGCTCAACACTTTTCCAAGTTAATGCATGAACTTTAGACAGAATGTTTGAAACAGAGAGAGGCAATCCTTCCTCACTGTTTCAGACTTTTTTGGTCTGCATTTGGTGCGTTAACTTAAAGAAAATTCAAGTTATACATATGAACTTTAAACACATCGTCCCAGATTTACTACCACATTGCACAGGGTCGATGCAACTCCAAGGTATAGCGCTGTGGTGGGGTTTACTTTTCAACGCAAATCCTAATTTGCATTGAAAGGTTGCCTGAAGAAAAGAAAGGCACTATTCACTACTTCGAACTACTTTGCCCCAAAGTGGAGTACCGTAGGGTGTACACAGACGTTCCCATGCAACCACTGATATGTTTGGATGGAAATCCCTTTCCACTAACATTTTTTCAACTTTACATATGTGCTGTACTGTACTGCACATGTACAAAGTGGAAATAATCTTAAAGTAAATATCTTGTACTGAGAAAACCAGTACTGGACCGAAGCCCCGCTGCTTTGCACTATGTTGCAAGTGTGTGTGCATTGGTGCATGGGAGACTAGAGTGAGCAACCTTGAGTGCTGTGCTGAACAAAGCTTAGTAAATATGCCCCGTCATATGCAAAACAAACAGGTGCTCAGCTCTATGTAGAAACTGCACAACTCTTGAGGATAGGGCATATGCTGTCCATATACACTTTAGGAAGTGTACTATAGGAAGTGTAATCTAAAACACATGTCCAGCTGCACACCACAGGAGCAGGAGCAGCCAGTGGGGACATTCAGAGCACCCACTTTTCACTGTGCCTCTTCAAGGCAAACAGCTAAAGGCTGACAGCTCTACAAACATCTGTTTTGCATTAATCATGTATTTTCTCCAATTCCATTCATTGTAACCTTCAATTATGCCTGCATAGGGTTTATGTACACGCCACGAAAAAGTATCACTTAGAAAAAAGAGGTCTGTCATTTTTACATCACAAATTATTAAATATGTTTTTAAACAAAATAATTACATATATGTCGAAGCAAGCTGTGCTTCTGTAACCTCATACATACAAACCTTTTTCAATCGGTCTACTAAGATAGTTGCTAGATCATCAGACAGTAAGACAAATAAATAATCCCCAACATCATAAATATTTGTAACTTTTTTGCATTTAGGATAAGCCTACCAGTTTTAAACACTACACAAATTTAGGCCAACCTTGCATCAGTGTTTGCTGTGCCGAACCAGAAAAGAATTTGCCTATGCGCAACCGACCTATGCAAAACCATATTGAGGTTTTGGCACTTACTTTCATGTCGGTGTGTGGCAAACAGCAGACATAGAACTATATTTGTTTATTTAATTGCTGTAAGTAATGGTGTTGTTGGTTGACTGGAGTGTGAGCAGAGCTGTCAGGCTTAAATTGGAGGAAATATGTAAAGTATTTGTGCAGCACTTCAAACAGTAACAAAGTAAAAACTCCACACCAAAATGGTCAAACACCAAGTTAGGAAATAGTTATTTCCAATAAATAAAACAAGAACAAAATGATAAAAATACAGACAGTAGAAATGGAGATATGAACTTTTAAAGATGTTAGTGGAAATAGCGCAAAAAAAGTAATGCGCCCTGTGGCAATCTGGTCGTGCCGCACCGAGATAAAGGTACAAGTTCAGGTTGACCATGATAGAGCACAAGCCGACTACAGGGACCAAGTTGGACATCCTGAACAAAGTACCTTAAATCCTGGTTTGGAGAGTGTTCCACTCTGAAGCTGTGTTGTGCTGCCACAGCAATGAGGCGTTTTCGAGGTGCGGCGATACTGCTATTCGAGATCCTGTGTCATTGTTGATGATGCCATCGACAAGACTAGCACTGCAAAGTGCAGCGTTGACTATGTGTTGTGCAGTTGGAGTGTTGTGCTGGGTAAGAAGAGCTGCAGAGTCTTGCTTCATCATTAAGGCTGCTGGCAATGAGCATGCATCCCACAGCAGCAGTTCCAATAGGCTGCCATGAAAGGTGAGTCTTTGCTACAGGTCCAATCAATGCAGTAGCAGCGATCCATCGGTTCTGCTTGGGTTTTTGTTACGCAACAGTGGAGATGCGTCAGAAATGACTCAGTTGCGCTGGATCCACACACACGGGCTGGCAGAGCACCTCTAGCCCACCTCCAGGCGTCCAGGACTGGGGTGGCAACACGTGGTAGGGGAGATTAAAAAATGACATAGTCCAGTTGCTTGGGTCAAGATTGTTGGAAGCCTGTTATGTCCTTGAGGCTTCAGATTAGGAGACCAAGACCAGCCATCTATCCTTTGGAGTCACCCTGGGGTTCTGGGTTCTAGAGATACAGGTCCAGCCCTTCTCACTCAGGCAAAAGGACAGCAGGTCAGCACTGCATGGCATCAGTTATTCAGAGTAGCAGTCCAGCAGAGTGACAGTCCTTTCAACAGCACATCTGTCCTTCTTTCTGGCAGAGTATTCACAAGTTCAGAAGTGTACTGAAGAGTTGGTGTCTGAGGTCCTGTATTTATACCGGGTTGTGCTTTGAAGTGGGGAGAAGGTTCTACAGGCATGCCTTTGAAGTGCACAGGTCCCCTGCCTACCTGTCCCTGCCTAATTACATTATGTGGGGAGTCAGCACACAACCTATTCAAGTGTAAGTGGGGCTGTGCCCAGCTCCTCCCTCCTATCCTGCCATTGAAGGCACATTGAGGCACACCTCAATACCGTCTGTGTTTGGCTGTCTAGGAGGAATACACAAATGTGACCCAGAGACAGGCTGCAGGCACTAAATGGCTAATGTATGAAACATGTCAACATAATAAAAGTGACCTTTTAAACATTGTATGTAAAATTCAACTTCACAATAAGTTAATGGCAATGTAAGAAGCACCAAAAAAGTGCTATTTGGCCTTAAGGAATCGAAAATTACCATCAACTTCAAGATGGTGGTAATTTGCGATTTCTGTGAAAATGCACTTTTTTGCATTTCTCAAAGTGCAATGTGAAGCACATACATGCCCTTAGGGCCACATGTGCACCCATGCTTATTTTAGGGGTGCAGCAAGGTGTCCTTTTGACACCCTTGCACCCTTGAAATTGCATTCTCAATTTGCGATTCGCCAATTGCTAATCGCAAATTGAGAATGTCTTCCCATTCATTCCTATGGTGCTCAAGGCCCATAGGAATGAATCGGGAGGTATTCCTTAATTGCGAACGCAATTTGAGATTCACAATTAAGGAATATGTAGGATTCACAAAATTTATTGCAAATCCTACATACATAGCATTTTGCGATTCTCAAATAGCGATTCGTAAAAAATCGCTATTTGAGAATCGCAAAATGACTTTTTGATACATATTGCTCAAAGTGAATGTTTAAGCAAGGCTTGCAGGTTTTCAAAACACATGAAAATGAAATGACAAAGGCATTATCATTTTCAATGGCAATAGCTCAAACTCTTGCAAATGCAAGACCTATTGCATTGCTAATGCTTAATTGTATTGCAAGATCCAGGTGGACAATCTATCAAGAGTTATCACAGTTCCACCCTCACGATTTGTCAAAAAGGCTAATCAACACCAAATTCCTAGCCTACAAAGGAGATCTATGAGAATCCATGCACAAAATAAGTCTGCACTCTCTAACCTAGTGAAATAACAATCCATGCTTAAAAGACTATTGGCTTTAACCTATGCATTTCACAATAAATAAACCAAGCCTACTGCTGTTTTTTGGAACTTATCCTCTATATAGCCCAGAAAATTGAATGCAAGTGGAGAACGTAAGAAAACTGCACAAATCAAAGTTCAGGCGGACTTTTACAAGCCAGAAAGAACTGGCGAGCAGAAAACATGGTTAAAACATATGGGTCGAGGTGCACAGAGGTGGCACATAAAGTACTAGAACACAGGTGGGGGCAAGCAACAGGTTGCAGTGCTTGATATAAGCCACCTTCCGAAAAACATACAGTGGAAGTAGTGGGTCTGGAAATAAACCCCTTTTTTGGGCACAGCAGCCTCGCTTACCTGGGTGCCCTTTCCCCAAACTGCAAAGTAAACATAAAGGCCCCGTCCCCATCATGGGAGCAGTCATGCAGTCAGTCCACCAGCCCCATTCATGGCTGCTCTGTAGTTGTGTTTGTGCCATGGTTGCAGAGGGCGCATGCTGTGAACTCTCACTCACTCTCCAGTGTTCCGTGCTATATAGGGAAACCTTGGAATAGCAGACTCACAGGAGGAGCAACCAGTGCATGAGAGGGGGAGGGGCAATATAGGGGTGAGCACGAGAGAAACAGACCAACGCATGTTGGATAGGAAGATGGGGTAATCGTTTCAACATCAGGATGGCGTACCCAGTGTAGGGCTACATGGGGCGCTGTGGCATTTAAGGGACACTAATTTGGAAGTTCAACCTATATTTTTGCTACTTTTACCTTATGTCTGCCTGTCCTTCTCTAATCCTTCCAAGTATGCCTTCAGCCCTGTTCGCATCAATAAAATGTTAACTTTGGAATGGATCATAGTGCCAGGTAAGTAGACCCGCATTATTCAAACCACCAGCCTTAGATAGGTTAAAGTCAATACTAATGAATCTGTGAGAGAGGTGGGTGGTGGCAGGCATATCATTATAAAACAGGGTGGTGGGACATGCAACTGAGAAGGCCTTGCCACTGCAGGTGATCGGCTTTAGGGCGTGCCCTAGTGGCACATTTGCAAGCGTGTCCACTGTCTCCTGTTTTTTTACTTTTTAACAATAAGTATTGTGGGAACTCAGTTTATTTTGCACTATTATAAGTATGGCTTTTGAATACCTATTTAAATTACCTTCTGATAACGAACCTCCCAGCTCTAGCCGCATCAGCGTTGTGGACTGATTATTTTCCTCCTACTTAGACCTGTTTTGAAAAGAAGTAAAAAAGTATCCCCTTTTTTAGGTCTCGCCTGAACCAGCACATGCGCTGGCCTAGCCAAGACATTTAGTAGGTGAGTTTTCAAAGTGCTACTTGCGTGCTACACACTTGCGTTCACATGAGCTTGCACGTGCGCAGCCGCCATCTGTCTCCTCCGTCACGGGTCATTAAGTTGCTTGTTTTTCTTTACCGTGCTTTCCCCTCTAGTCTTATTATTATTTGTCTTATGAATAAACTTATTGGTCTCAAACTTTGTAGTCTCTTCCGTGCAAGACCACATATTTACTCTGCTCGTCAATGCCTACCAACTGTACAAATTGGTATCTGACCTAATTTAATTGCTCCCAACACTCAACTTGCATAGATTACAGTATGTACACACACAAAACCCCACACACACATACACAACCACACACAAACAACCACACACAACCACACAAAACCACACACACAACCACACCCACAACCACACCCACACACACAAACATACCCACAACCATACCCAAAACCACACACAACCATACAAAACTACACACACACAACCACACCCACAACTATTCACACCCACAACCACACATACACACACCCACAACCACACCCACATACACAACCACACACACAACCACACACGCACAACCATAATCGCACAAAACCACACCCATAAGCACATCCAACACACTCAACCACACACACACACAACCACACACACAACCACAAAACCACACACAACCACACACACACAACCACAATCACAAACACAAACACAACCACACAACCACAACCACACACAACTACACACACACAACCACACACACACAACCACAACCACACACACACAACCACACACACAACCACACACACACAACCACACACACAACCACAACCACACACACAATAACACACAACACCACACACATATAACCACACACACACACACACACAACCACAACCACACACACAACCACAACCACACACAACCGCACACACAACCATGCCCAACCACACCCAACATACACACAACCACACACACACACAACCACACACACACAAAACCACACAACAACACTCACAACCACAACCACACACACAACCACACACAACCATAAAAATCATACACACACACAACCACATACATACACAACCACACCCACACCCACACACACACGCAACCACACACACACACGCACAACCACACACACAACCACACACACACACAACCATACCCACACACACACCCATGCACATCCACAGACACAACCGCATACACACCACACATAACCACACCCACACAACCACACCCACAACCACACACACAACCACATGCACAACTACACACACAACACACTCAACCCCACACACACACAACCACACCTACACAACCACAACCACACACACACAACCACACCCACAACCACACTCACACAACAACAACCACACACAACCACACACACAGACAGCCACACACACAACCACACCCACACATACACAACCACACCCACAGCCATACCCACAACCACACACAAAACTACACACACACGCAACCACACACACACAACCACACATACACACAACCACACCCACAACCACACCCACACCCACACACAACACACACACAACCACACATGCACATCAACAACCACACAAACCCACACACACACAACCACTCCCACACACTCAACAACACACACATACAACCACACATACATGACCACACGCAACCACACACACAAAACCACACACCACACACACAACCACACACACACACAACTACACACACAACCACACACTCACAACCACAATCACACACACACAATCATGCACACAACCACACACACACACAACCACACACACACCACAGTTACAACCACACCCAGAACCACACCTAGAACCACAGAACCACAACCACACATAACCACACACGCAGACAACCACACACACAACCACACACACACAACCACACCCGCAACCTCACACACACACACACAACCACATATACACACACAACCACAAAACATAGGCACACAACCACACACATACACAACCACGCACACACAACCACACAGACGCAACCTAACATACACAACCACACACACACTCAACCACACACACACACACAACTGCACACAATCACAAACACACACACACACACAACCACACACACAACACCCAACCACACAACCACACACACAACCCCATGCACAACCACAACCACACACACAAGCACACATACAACCACACACACACACACAACCACACACACACACAATCACACACACAATCACAACAACCACACACACACACAACCATACACCCACACACAACCATACCCCCACACACCCACAGCCACACCCACAACCACACACACAACCACAACCACACACACAGCCACACACAACAAAAAAACCACACACACAACCATACCCACAACCACACACAAAACTACACACACACATACACACACACACCCACATATACAACCACACATGCACAACCACAACCACACAAATCCACACACACAACCACTCCTATACCCACACACTCAACAACACACCGACATGCAACCACACACACACGACAACACTCAACTACACACACAAAACCACACACCACACACACAACCACACACACACAACCAAACCCACACACAACCACACATGCACAACCACAACCACACAAATCCACACACACAACCACTCCTATACCCACACACTCAACAACACACCGACATGCAACCACACACACACGACGACACTCAACCACACACACAAAACCACACAACACACACAAAACCACACACACACAACCAAACACACACAACCACGCAAACAACCATAAAACCACACACAACTACACACAACCACACACACACAACCACAATCAGACACACAACCAAAACACACACACACACACACACACAACCACACACACACAACCACACACACACAACCACACAAACACAACCACACACACAACCACAATCACACACACAACCACACACATCCACAAAACCACACACACAACCACAAAAAAACACACACAAACAACCACACACACAACCACAACCACACACAACTGCACACACAACCACACCCAACCACACACAACCACACACAACCACACACACAACCATACAAACATATACACACACAACCACACACACAACCACACACACAACCACACCACACACACAACCACACAAACAAACACACACAACCACACACACACAACCACACACACAACCACCACACCCACAACCCCACACACAAACACACACACAACCATACACACAACCACACACACACACAACCACACCACAAACACACCACACACACCCACACAACCACACATACAACCACACACACACAACCGCACACAAAACCACACAACCACACACCCACAACCACACCACTAACCACACACACAACCACACACACAACCACTCACATGCACAACCACACACACACACAACCACTATAACGCACACCACCACACACACACACCCAACCACACACACACCGCCGATACAACTATACCCACACCCACAACCACACCAGCAACCACACCCACACAACCACAAACACACACACAACCACACAGACACACACAGACACACACACAACTACACACACAACCACACACACACACAACCACACACACAACCAAACACATACAACCACACACAACCACAACCACAACCACACACAAACACAACCACACCCACAATCAAACACAACCACACACACAACCACACACTCACAACCACAATCACACAGACAACCACACACACAACCACACACACACACACACAACCACACACACACCACAGCCACAACCACACCCAGAACCACATAGCCACAACCACACACAACCACACACACAGACAACCACACACACAACCACACACACACAACCACACACACAACCTCACACAGACAGCCACATACACAACCACACACACAACCACACAAATAGGCACACAACCACACACATACACAGCCACAACCATGGACACACAACCACACAGACACAACCTAACACACACAACCACACACACACTCAACCACACACACACACAAACACAAAATCACAAACACACACACAACCACACACACACAACCACACACACAATACCCAACCGCACAACAACACACACAACCCCACACACAACCACACACAAACACACAAGCACACATACAAGAACACACACACACACAACCACACACACAGTCACAACAACAACCACACACACCCACACACAACCACACACCCACACACAATCATACCCCCACACACCCACAGCCACACCCACAACCACACACACAACCACACCCACAGCCTACCACAACCACAAACACACACAACCACACAACCACAACCATACCCACAGCCACACACAACCAAAAAACCGCACACACAACCATACCCACAACCACACACAAAACTACACACATACACACACACACATACACACACACACAACCACATATACAACCACACATGCACAACCACAACCACACAAATCCACACACTCAACCACTCCAATACCCACACACTCAACAACACACCGACATGCAACCACACACACACGACGACACTCAACCACAGTGACCACACACACAAAACCACACACCACACACACAACCACACACACACAACCAAATCCACACACAACCACACACACACAACCACACATGCACAACCACATCCACACAAATCCACACACACAACCACTCCTATACCCACACACTCAACAACACACCGACATGCAAACACACACTCAGGATGACACTCAACCACACACACAAAACCACACAACACACACAAAACCACACACACACAACCAAGCACACACAACCACGCAAACAACCACAAAACTACACACAACCACACACACACAACCACACACACAACCACAATCACACACACAACCACACACACACACAACCACACACACACAACCACACACACACAACCACAATCACACACACAACCACACACATCCACAAAACCACACACACAAGCACAAAAAACCACACACAAACAACCACACACACAACCACACACAAAACCACACACATGCACAACCACACACACACAACAACAACCACACACACAACCACAACCACACACAACTGCACACACAACCACACACAACCACACACACACAACCACAACCACACACACAACCATACAAACATACTCACGCACAACCACACACACAACCACACACACAACCACACACACAACCACACAAACAAACACACACAACCACACACACAACCACACACACACAACCACACACACAACCACCACACCCACAACCCCACACACAAACACACACACAACCATACATACAACCACACACACACACAACCACGCACACACAACCACACCACACACACCCACACAACCACACACACAACCACACCAGCAACCACACCCACACAACCACATACACACACAACCATACACACACACACACACAACCACACACACACAACCAATCACATACAACCACACACACAACCACAACCACACACAAACAAACACAACCACACCCACAATCAAACACAACCACACACACAACCGCACACTCACAACCACAATCACACAGACAACCACACACGCAACCACACACAGAACCACACCCAGAACCACACAACCACAACCACCACAACCACACACACAGACAACCACACACACACAACCACACACACAACCGCACACAGACAGCCACATACACAACCACACACACAACCACACACATAGGCACACAACCACACACATACACAGCCACAACCATGCACACACAACCACACAGACACAACCTAACACACACAACCACACACACACTCAACCACACACACACAAAAACACAAAATCACAAACACACACACAGCCACACACACACACACAACCACACACCCAACACCCAACCGCACCAGAACACACACAACCACACACACAACCACACACACAACCGCACACAAACACACAAGCACACATACAACAACACACACACACAACCACACACAACCACACACAGTCACAACAACCACACACACACACACACACAACCACACACCCACACACAATCATACCCCCACACACCCACAGCCTACCACAACCACAGAACCACAAACACACACAACCACACATACACAACCATTCACACACAGCCACACAACCACCCACACACCACAGCCACAACTATACCCACACCCACAACCACACCCACAAAAACACCCACACAACCACAACCACACACACACAGAACCACACACACACACAACCACACACACAACTACACACACAACCACAACCACACACACACACAACCACACCCACAATCAAACACAACCACATACACAGCCACAAACACACAACCACAATCACATACACACAGAAACACACACACACACAACCACACACACACCATAGCCACAACCACACCCACAACCACACCCACACAACCACAACCACACACACAAACAACCACACACAACCACACACACAACCACACACACAACCTCACATACACAACCACATACACACACAACCACACATACAACTACGCACATATGTACACAACCACACACACACACACAACCACAACTACGCACACACAACCACAACCACACAGACACAATTACACCCACACAACCACACAAAATCACAAATACACACACAACCACACACAGACACAACCACACACACACAACAACACACGCAATCAAACACAACCACACACACACAAAATCACACACACACACAACCACACACACACCACAGCCACAACCACACGCCAGAACCACACAACCACAACCACACACAACCACACACACAGACAACCACACACACACACAACCACACAAACACAACCACACACACAACCACACAAACACAACCACACACACAACCTCACACACACAACCACATACACACACACAACCACACACATCCACAAAACCACACACACAAGCACAAAAAACCACACACAAACAACCACACACACAACCACACACAAAACCACACACATGCACAACCACACACACACAACAACAACCACACACACAACCACAACCACACACAACTGCACACACAACCACACACAACCACACACACACAACCACAACCACACACACAACCATACAAACATACTCACGCACAACCACACACACAACCACACACACAACCACACACACAACCACACAAACAAACACACACAACCACACACACAACCACACACACACAACCACACACACAACCACCACACCCACAACCCCACACACAAACACACACACAACCATACATACAACCACACACACACACAACCACGCACACACAACCACACCACACACACCCACACAACCACACACACAACCACACCAGCAACCACACCCACACAACCACATACACACACAACCATACACACACACACACACAACCACACACACACAACCAATCACATACAACCACACACACAACCACAACCACACACAAACAAACACAACCACACCCACAATCAAACACAACCACACACACAACCGCACACTCACAACCACAATCACACAGACAACCACACACGCAACCACACACAGAACCACACCCAGAACCACACAACCACAACCACCACAACCACACACACAGACAACCACACACACACAACCACACACACAACCGCACACAGACAGCCACATACACAACCACACACACAACCACACACATAGGCACACAACCACACACATACACAGCCACAACCATGCACACACAACCACACAGACACAACCTAACACACACAACCACACACACACTCAACCACACACACACAAAAACACAAAATCACAAACACACACACAGCCACACACACACACACAACCACACACCCAACACCCAACCGCACCAGAACACACACAACCACACACACAACCACACACACAACCGCACACAAACACACAAGCACACATACAACAACACACACACACAACCACACACAACCACACACAGTCACAACAACCACACACACACACACACACAACCACACACCCACACACAATCATACCCCCACACACCCACAGCCTACCACAACCACAGAACCACAAACACACACAACCACACATACACAACCATTCACACACAGCCACACAACCACCCACACACCACAGCCACAACTATACCCACACCCACAACCACACCCACAAAAACACCCACACAACCACAACCACACACACACAGAACCACACACACACACAACCACACACACAACTACACACACAACCACAACCACACACACACACAACCACACCCACAATCAAACACAACCACATACACAGCCACAAACACACAACCACAATCACATACACACAGAAACACACACACACACAACCACACACACACCATAGCCACAACCACACCCACAACCACACCCACACAACCACAACCACACACACAAACAACCACACACAACCACACACACAACCACACACACAACCTCACATACACAACCACATACACACACAACCACACATACAACTACGCACATATGTACACAACCACACACACACACACAACCACAACTACGCACACACAACCACAACCACACAGACACAATTACACCCACACAACCACACAAAATCACAAATACACACACAACCACACACAGACACAACCACACACACACAACAACACACGCAATCAAACACAACCACACACACACAAAATCACACACACACACAACCACACACACACCACAGCCACAACCACACGCCAGAACCACACAACCACAACCACACACAACCACACACACAGACAACCACACACACACACAACCACACAAACACAACCACACACACAACCACACAAACACAACCACACACACAACCTCACACACACAACCACATACACACACACAACCACACACACATAGGCACACAACCACACGCATACACAACCACAACCACGCACACACAACCACAACCACACAGACACAACCTAACACACACAACCACACATACACTCAACCACACACACACACAACCGCACAAAATCACAAACACACAACCACACACACAACACCCAACCACAGAACCACAAACACAGCCCCACACACAACCACAACCACACACACAAGCACACACAAACACACAAGCACACATACAACCACACACACACACACACAACCACACACACACACAACCACACACACAATTACAACAACCACACACACACACACACAACCACACACCCACACACAACCATACCCCCACACACCCACAGCCACAGACCACAACCACACACACAACCACAACCACAGCCACACACAACCACATAACCACACACACACACAACCACACATACACTACCATGCACACACACAGCCACACAACCACACACACACCACAGCCACAACTATACCCAAACCCACAACCACACCCAGAAAAACACCCACACAACCCCAACCACACACACACAACCACACACACACACAACCACACACACACACAACTACACACACAACCATACACACACACAACCACACAACAACTACAACCACACACACACAACCACACCCACAATCAAACACAACTACACACACAACCACACACACACAACTACAATCACACACCACAGCCACAACCACACCCCCAACCACACCCACACAACCACAACCACACATAACCACACACACAGACAACCACACACACACACACAACCACACACAACCACGCACACAACCTCACACACACAACCGCATACACACACACACAACCACACACATAGGTACAGAAACACACACACACACACAACCACAACCATGCACACACAATGACAACCACACAGACACAACTACACAAAATCATAAACACACACACACAACAACATACAAACAAACACCCAACCAGACGCACAACCACACACACAACCACACACACAAACACACAACCACACATACAACCACACACACACGCACAACCACACACAACCACAACCACACACACAATCACAACAACAACCACACACACACAAACACACAACCACACACCCACACACAACTATACCACCCAAACCCTCAACCACACCCACAACCACACCAACAGCCACACAGAACCACACACACAACCAGGCACACACACACAGCCACACACACACACAACCACAGCCACCCACAAACACACACAACCACACACAAAACCACAACAAAATGTTTTATGAAAGATTGACTCTTTTAATAATTCTGATTCCACCAGAATCAAAGTCCTCTACAACACCCTGCTTTTTGGGCTGTCAGCTGTGAAAAAGAGACCAATATTGCCCCCATTTTTATTATTCTGTATCCTTGGTTCAATTCTGGGGTGCTTTTTCAACTTGTCTCTAGTTCACTGCGAATCTTACCGTTACTAATTCAAATTGTGTTAGCTTTGGCTTATTTGCAATGCAAACTTTATCTCAATAAGTTGCTGTGACAAGCTGCAAGTCGGCTACGGAAGTCCATTCATTTGCTAATTATTTTCCACATAAGGTTGCAAGACCATAAAGTGGAGTATTCAGGATTTTGAATAGTTTCTTGTTTTAAGATGTGACTCTCTCCTGCGCACCCCACTCCTGTACTAAGGTTACGACTGACCTGGCACCCGCCTTTCAGAGGTTCTTGTATCCACCCAAGTTTGGTCTGGCACTGGTGCATCCCAGCCTAGCACACACCGGGTGATGATCTCTGCACCTCCTTCTAGACCCCAGCTCACTACTGTTTGCCATCTGTCACTCACCCCTCACCTCCCTGGCACTCACCCTTCATCCCTCAGGCCTGGCAGTCACTCCTTAATAATTCTGATTCCACCAGAATCAAAGTCCTCTACAACACCCTGCTTTTTGGGCTGTCAGCTGTGAAAAGGAGACCAATATTGCCCCCATTTTTATTATTCTGTATCCTCGGTTCAATTCTGGGGTGCTTTTTCAACTTGTCTCTAGTTCATTGCGAATCTTACCGCTACTAATTCAAATTGTGTTAGCTTTGGCTTATTTGCAATGCAAACTTTATCTCAATAAGTTGCTGTAACAAGCTGCAAGTCGGCTACGGAAGTCCATTCATTTGCTAATTATTTTCCACATAAGGTTGCAAGACCATAAAGTGGAGTATTCAGGATTTTGAATAGTTTCTTGTTTTAAGATGTGACTCTCTCCTGCGCACCCCACTCCTGCACTAAGGTTACGACTGACCTGGCACCCGCCTTTCAGAATTTCTTGTATCCACCCAAGTTTGGTCTGGCACTGGTGCATCCCAGCCTGGCACACACCAGGTGATGATCTCCGCACCTCCTTCTAGACCCCAGCTCACTACTGTTTGCCATTTGCCACTCACCCCTCACCTCCCTGGCACTCACCCTTCACCCCTCAGGCCTGGCAGTCACTCCTCGCACCTAACACTCACCCTTCTCCCTCCCTGGCACTCAGCATTGACTCTGCGTGACACTCAACTGTCACCTCCCTGACACTAACCCATGCCCCTCCTGGCATACACTACTTGCCCCCTTGGCACTAACCCTTCACCTCCATGGCACAAGCCATTTATCTCCCCGGGCCTGGCAGCTACACTTCTCCCCTTGCACTCATCCTTCCCCTCCCTGGCATTCACCCTTGACCCTCCTGACCCTTACGTCTCACCTCCATGGCACTCAACCTTCATCTCCCTGTCACTCACCCTTTATCCCCCTGACCTGGCACTCAACCCTCACCTCCGTGGCACTATCCCTTCCCCCCTCTGGCCTGACAGCTACCCCTCACCCCTGGCACTCATACTTGCCCCTTCTTTGCACTCACCCTTCCCCTCCCTGGCAGTCACCCTTGACCCTCCTGGCACTAGCCCGGTTTTCCCCAAGAACAAAAAATAACAAACATTGGCATAGCCAATAGGTCTCGCCTTTGGGACCTTATAAGTGTTTAGCCATGCAACAGTTGATGTTGTTGCACCAAGGATATTGTGCTGCATAACTAAATACTTAGTAGGTCCCAAAAGCGAGACCTATTGGCTATGCCAATTTTATGAAGCTGAACAGTCAGTAAATCAGATGTAAACTGAGGGCCGTGGCAGCTTGAGTGGGAGCTCAGCCCTGAGCCAGACAGAGCCTCTCCGATGAAGGGCACAGGAGCTGGGCAGGACGCAAAACCAGAGAAGTGGGGGTGAGGGGCTGCTGGGATTTAGCTGCCAGCCTGAAATGCCTGCCTCTAGGGGATGGTACTTAAAGGGAAACCAAAAATGTCCAACAGCGTGTGGAGAAAATGAAAGTAAACATTTGCAATGAGGATGGGCGGATATTTCCAATCCGCCCACGGAATGTGTGATAATTTGCAACTTCCGCAAAGAAGGCGGAAAACGGGGCAAATTATCGGGCATTCTTGGGCGGACCGATAGTTGACCCCAAGCCTGCCTCTCGCTTCCCGCCCGCCTCCTCCCCGCCTCCCGCCCGCCGTTTTAAATTAGAATTACAGGCTACAAATAAAGTTAAATAAAACTTACCGTATTGACCTGCAATCTTCCCCATCGCCGCTTCTTCTTTGAAACCGTGCATGCGCAGGAGCCTGCGCATGCGCATTTCTGGGGGAGAGGCACAGAGATTTGTTCAATCTTCTTGCCTCTCCGCGATAGTCCCTTCCGCGACTTCCGCCCACACCAAATATGCAAGCTGCCTGCACCTTTATAAGATTCCTGCCTTGGCCTCTCAATAACCACATTCCTCAGAGGCGACACAGCCTAAACGATTAACAGAACACTGCTGGTCTTGTTCGACTTGGCACGAGCTGGGAGTGACAAATGCAGCAATAGAATGCAAGCAGCCACGGGCCAGGGGAAAAGGCAATAAAATATTCTACCCACAAACAGATAAACACAATCAAGCATACTGATACTGAACTTAGTCCCTGCTGCTTGGAAAGAACAAACAAAAAGAAGGGACATGAATGCAGGACTGACCACTAGCAAGCAAGGATTTTTAAATAAAACTCAAACAAACAAATGTATAGCAGGGGAATGGCTTTAAGCCCACAGAGAAGTATTCTAAACTATACAAGAGGTTGTACGCTTACGTTCAACCTAAACAACAAATTGTAAAGTTTTTACCTACCAGGACATGTTAAACTTAAGTACATGTCCAACCTTTCAAATACACTGCACCCTTTCCTCTGGGCTGCCCAGGGCCAACTCTAGGATGGATTTATATGTATTACAAGGAAAGATTGGGCCTGGCAAAAGTTTTATTTTGCAAGGTTGAAGGGGCAGTTTTAAAGTTGCGCACCCAGATTGTAATGACATGCCTGAAGCGGATCACTGAAATAATATCGAGGGACAAAATATCGACTTGCCAAAATATCGTGGACAAAATATCGACAGTCAAAATATCGAGTTTGTATCTACAAACAGGTAAGTACAAAAATATCGAGAACAAAATATCGTTAACAAAAATATAGATGTAAAAAATATCGACTTTATTAAAAACAGTGTTAAATTAAATTAATATTAAATTTTAATTACTAAAATATACTTAAAACGACTTAAATTAAATTATAATAATTAAATAATAAATGAAAATAATAAAAATAATTATTTAAAATCTTATTTGTTGACCCTGAACCCTAAAAATACCCCTTTACCCAAAAACCCAAAACTGACCCTGAACCCTAAAAATACCCCTTTACCCAAAAACTGAAAACTGACCCTGAACCCTAAAAATGCCCCTTTACCCAAAAACTGAAAACTGACCCTGAACCCTAAAAATACCCCTTTACCCAAAAACTGAAAACTGACCCTGAACCCTAAAAATACCCCTTTACCCATGAACTGAAAACTGACCCTGAACCCTAAAAATACCCCTTTACCCATGAACTGAAAACTGACCCTGAACCCTAAAAATACCCCTTTACCCATGAACTGAAAACTGACCCTGAACCCTAAAAATACCCCTTTACCCATGAACTGAAAACTGACCCTGAACCCTAAAAATACCCCTTTACCCATGAACTGAAAACTGACCCTGAACCCTAAAAATGCTCCTTTACCCAGAATTTATCAATATTATTTAATTACCAATTAATTATTAATTAACAATAACAATAAAGTAAATATATTAGAACATTAGCTGTAATTATTTTAATAATTAATATTATTTTTTCAAAATTAATTACTTAAAAATAACACAAAATTATATATATTAAAAATGTACTCTAATTAATGTAATTAACTAATTACAATTAATTAATTAACAATTATTTACTAATACAAAATATATTCAAAATTATATTAATTAATTAACTAATTAATATTAATTAATTATCAATTAATTATTAATTAAAAATATTAACAAACATATATTAATTAATTAATTATTATTAAATTACTTCCCACCCTATTCCCCTATAAACCCACAACCCGCTACAGAATTACATTACGCAATTTTTATAAAAACAAAATTCATGTAATAAAATATTTTATAACATTAATACACACTATTCACACATATTATTACATAAAAATACACTATAAAATATTATATATTATTAAAAAATCGATATTTTTGCTATCTATATTTTATACAGTCGATATTACTTCACTTACCTGAAAAACGATATTTTTGTAGTCGATATTATGTCCAGTCGATATTTTGTCCAGTCTATATTTAAAACTCGATATTATGTCCAGTCGATATTTTGGAGTCGATATTTTGTCTCTATACCGCCTGAAGCATATTTATGTTGAAAATGAAGTGGGTGACACAATCAGTGCTGCAGGCCCACTGGTAGCCTTTAATGTACAGGCCCTAGGTGCCAGTAGTGGCACCATATTAGGGATTTACAAGTACATTAAGTATGCCAATTGAGTACACACCAATACTACCATGTTTTAAGGAGAGAGAGCACTTTAGCACTGATTAGCGGTGGTAAAATAGGCAGACTCTTAAAAGTCAAAAAAGCGGATTCAGAAACCAGGAGGGCTAAGGCAAAACATCTGGGGATGACCTGCAGAAAGGGCCAATTCCAACAATTGCATATTTTGTCTTCTTTTTTAGTATGATCCTGCTGCCCTGTATTCCTTTCCTCAGTGATTACTCTTTAAGACTCTCCTGCTATACAAATGCTAATTGAGGTGCCAGGTAATATCCACAGGGAGTGGTGGAGAGACAATAAGTACTAATATTTTCAAGCGGAATAGTATCAAATTACTACAAGCTATCAGAACACAACCTAAATCCTCTTTGACATCAGTAGTCCTAACGATATCCTGATGACCCCCTGCATACTTTGAGAAAGGAATCATCCCTGAACTAATGTATGTGGCATAGTAAAAGTCTCTGAAATTAAAGTCCTTTCTGGTGAGGCGGCTATTCACCAAGTTATGTATTGCTTGAGGAAATACTATATGGGTCAGACAAAATTTAAGTTGCAAGATGCCGTCATTTAAGGTGGTAGTCCATTGTAGAGGTGTTAGGACATTGAAAAGAATACTTAATACAGCATGCAGCGTGTGTTGGTGTCCCTAAGTAAGATTTGTCCTGAGTGTTTACCCTCTTGCATGCGTCAGACAGACCCCGGCCGCAAGACGTCACAGTGGGCATGTGCCGAGGACAATCGGGGACCATCCGAACCCCGCCAACTCATTATTTCCCCAGCAGCGCAGCAGAATTTGCGCCGCAGTCAAGGGGTTAAGTGCCTTTTAGTATGGTAAGAAACGATTCCCAGGACACATCAGGCAGCCTAAATTGAGCCTAAATTGAGTCCAGATAATGGAAATTCTGATACACTATGAACTTTACTACTACACAATGGCAGTCTTAACAGTAAAACATGCTTTTCTCTTGTTAACAATGACCTAGCCAAGAAGCTAGTTAATGGGCACAGGAGAGTTGCAGTGACATCTGGCATTCCTGTTAAATATCTCCTGGCAATCAGCCTCAAATATGGATAGTGTTGCTGCCAGGGACCAGACAGCATTTCACATCAATATAGAGACATCTACTGTGAGAAAATGCCCCTTTTGTGCGTGTGTCCCCAATATTTAGCTGAATTTTATTGCAAATTTTTAGACGGTGCACACTGGGGCACTGCTGTCCTGTGCACAGTGTATCTGCTCTGAACCAAAAAAAGGAAATTGGTTAACCCATGATCTTAATTCTCCTATAAGGCAATTGTATAAGGTGTAGAATGCTACTATGGCATGGAAAGCTAAATGTCACCTTGAACAGCAACACTTATTGCGCACATTCTAGTGTGACAAGGAAAATATGTCTCCAGGTCAACTACTGCATCCTGACTGCTCTAATTCAACCCTGCAGTGCAACATCTTATTTTGACAGGAAAAAACATCTTTCTTTTAAATATTAGTAATTAACCTCTATGTAAGCTTTGTAACTCACAAGGTAGGGTGCATGGTATTTAAAAGTGGGACATCTAAAAAAATAATGTGATCATTTAACTACAGGAACAAGGCCTATAAAACTATTTTTACTGTGGCAGGCCTAGCTGTCCTCTATAGAAAACCAGAGCGCAGATTAAAATACTAATACAGCTAATTCGGGAGAGAGACCAGCTAGAAAAAAAATTGGATTTGGATTTTAAATACATTTTAAGGGAAAGTAACTTTTTGAAAGTTACGCTTTACCTGTCCCAGCTTTCATGGGGCTAATTTGAATTAACATTAACAGCTACTGGCAGACTGTGCTCAAACTTAAATGAGGAGTGAGAGTCCTCTCAGGAGCACACAATAGGCTGAACTGAATAGGCACAGATGACTCCTCTGAGCTTAATAAAATATTCAGGGTGGCGGCTGTGCTCCTTGTGTTGAAACCCAGTGAAAAATCCTGGTCCTTCTCAAGTACATGTAAAGGTTTTGTGCATTTCAAAAAGAGTAACCAGGATGTCAAAATAATTTGTGTGCTTCACCTGTATGATTGCTGGAGGACCCTTCTTTTTTCCTACCAGATTTGTGTCTCTGGGTTTGTTGTGGGTACAGTGTCTGCTTCAGTTTGGATATTAATGTTGTATGGTACACTCGAACACCCAGCCTTAGAGCCCAAGTTCAGTGTAGCTAAAGACATCTTGGATTTAAAGAACGTGAGGACCCCCTCCACTTGCAATCTAAGGACATAAAGATTTCCAATGATCAAAAGGCTGATCACCAGTGTGGTTGTTTCAACATGAAAAAAGCTGAAGAAGACATTACTGTCAATAATCCCAGCTGCCAGTGGAATCTGTAGCTGGACATGGCTTTGCAGTTGCCTTCTGCCCAGGCTGCCTCAACAGTGTATTTTTCTGGTTGTTTGAAGACCAAAACAAGTTTAGGAACTTTTTCAAAGCTTTTACTCTACAGCGCCAGATCTTCAAGGGGACCAACTGCGAAAAAGTATTTGACTGGCAGTTCCAAATCATTGGACTGAATTTCAGGTATGTGTCATGAGGAGAAGAGATTTCCATAATAACAAACAAAAAGATCCCATCTCAGATTGGGACTTAGAAACGTTTTTGAACGTCCCTATAATTAAGCCCTAGCAGGCTAGTCTACTTGGTGTAACCGACCCACTTGGGGAGAGGAGGTGGCCTAATGGCTAGGGCGGTCGACCTCGAATCTGGGAAACCGGATTCGAGTCTCTGCAATGATGCTGAACATCCTGTGATTCTGGGCAAATCACTTAATCTCCCAGTGCCTATCAAGTATGAATGTGCGGCCTCATGTAACGCAACTAGTGCTATGTAAGGCTCTCTGATACCCAATACCGGGTCAAGTTTGCGTTATATAAAACTCTGAAAGAAAAAAACAACTCTCCATTGCAGTTGACCTCGAAGCACATCAAAGTTCCAGTTTAACAAGAACATTGACTACCATTAGTGCTTTCTGGTACTATTTTCACTTACATTTTTTAAAATGCATATTTCCGGTCCTCTTTATTGGAATGTCACTGTTATCGTGTCTTATTAAGTTTATTAAGTTTTCTCCATATCAATGGGAATTGTTTTTTTACTGTTTTATATTTTCAAATGTTTAACTGTTTTGGTTATTTTAAATGCTTTACACATTTTCCTTAAGTTAAGCATGTCCGACTGACACATTTAAATTACTGAAAATATTGACTGAACTTAATCAGATAGTGACATGACTACTTGTGGTGAACACATATCTACCCAAAATAAAATTCACTTTCTCGCAGCTACCAAAAGAAGACATAATGAGCCTACATTATAGATGTGTGTCTCATACAGATTGATAGAAAGTTGCCTATCTCATCGGTTAAGAATCTTTGCAGGGATGTTGTTGAAAAGAGATAACCATAAAAGAGGCCAAAGAGCTGGAATATGTGTTCTCAACTAAAGGTCTACATACAATGAGCCTAACGACTTTGTATGTAGATCCATGAGGAAATTAGTTGTGCAGTAGTTTTATAAGTCATTCTTATTGATTTCAGCTCATGGAATTTCATACACATTGGTGTCACTATGGCTCATACCTGGCTGGTTAGATATAAGTACTTGTCATAAATGCTTGCCATGCAAGTGGGAAGGCCAGAGAAATTACCAAGGCTACTGTGATGCAACTAATCTTGATGGGGATTGATGCTAGATCTGTAGCTCTTAAAACTATCCTAAATAATCATTTTATGTTGGTGAAGCGAGGCAATGTATCCAGCTACAAGGTTGCTTTTCTGTAGTGTCTTACTTTCCCAGTGGTAGACCAAGCTCTTACAAGTATTTTCAGCAGTATGACATCCCGAAAGAAAATGTTTTACTGAGGGCGTAAAAGTCATGTTGCCATGCATGAAACTCGAGTGATATGCGTGCAAGGGGAATTTCAACATGTCCACTGCTCTCATCCTCAGAGCAATGGACATGGTGAATCTATAGCAGAGGTTCCTGAAGAGAAGGTTCAATATCCCCTTTCTTCGACTTTTGTTTAGTCACGGAAATGACCCAGAAAGGAGTGGCCTTGGTCCGTTTACTATTCTTTGTATATAAATGTATGAGAGATCCCATGAGTACTATTAAAGAAGGGCGTGGAAAGACATTCCCAGAAGAGCCATAATATGACATTGGGCTGATCGGCCTCAGATCAATGATGGTGTAGTACATGAAAAATGCAGTCAAGTATTCAAAATGAATCAGTCAGGGCCTTAATTACAGTTAGAGTAGCTTGGCCTCTATTCCACCTAAGTCTATTCTTATTGGCTGCTTTATATCCTACAGTAACTGAACATGGATATCAGGTGATAGTGTGGGTAGGAGTTTGGTAGGAGCAGATACAAGAAGAAAGTCAGGCAATGTAGATCAATAACTTATAATGGGCTTGATTTGGAATTTAACAAATAGGATATCCATCACGTTTTTCACATGTACTCCTAATATTAAATCAGGCCTAATTTTTTTTACCAACAACTAATTAGTTCTTCTTGCAAGACACAATAACACAAATGTTACAACTCTTACTCAGAAAGAGAAACATCTCTTTCAAGTGAACCTTGTTGATGAGCTGAATGCACTTAGGGTTACCTGTAATTGCTAGAGTTAGGTATGAGGCTTCAGCTTACTCTTCTAAACCAAGGTATGATACTGTAGGAAAATAATCTATTGTTTGCAACTCAAGCAATATTAAAAATACATATTTTTTAACAGTGCATATGATGCCTAATTCACACAGTCTTAAAAGATGGTAAACAATAAATACATATAAAAGTATATTTGAAAGGAAAAAGCAAAACAAAACTTTCATTTTTGAATGTAAATGTATTTGAGCTTATATAGCGCACAGCTACCCGCAGTGGGTTTCCCAGCGCTTGCTTAGGGAACCCGTCCTGGTATTCCCCTGTGAGATAATCCCGGCAGGTTATTCCCGCCACAAGGGGCCGTTGTAGAGATTAAGCTAGCTATTGCCCAGAGTCGCAGAGTGTGAACCCGTGAGTCGAGAAGGCACCGGAGCAAGAATTATCGAGTCAGTGGAATTTTTTAGCCCAAGACCCGCCGAGGTGGGGAACTGAACCCTGGTCCAGGGCCGATCTCAGCTTCCGGGTCTGCCGCCTCTAACCCCTGAGCCACACTTCTCCATTTTTGAAACAACCTTAAACATTTTAAAGGGATGAATGTAAGCAGGTTGTGGATAAAACACACAATCCTGTGATTTAAAACACTGCAGCAGAATCAAGGAGATAACAGACCACAAACAAGAAATTGTCAGCGCCAGGAGCACATAAAATATGGGTGTTGCTTATTTATGCTAGTAAAGTTAATACCCAACAGAGTTGACAGATAGAGGAGTGAAGGAATATGGGATAGGTAGGTCTAGTATAGCATAATTGCCAAACCCATATGCCAACAAAACTATTTATGAACTTCATCAAACCCCCCCCCAAAAAAACTAATTCTATAGAAGAATTCCAAGATGGTGCAAAAGAATCACATTATAGCAAAAGTACACAGTGCTTTCTGAAGTACAGTGTGCAGGTCCACCACCTGTATCCAAGTACCTGATACTGTCTACAATTACAGGACCCAGATATTTGGACATGTAAGGAAAACATATTGAAAGAGGAACCCAGTTGGGTTTTGAGCATTGTGTTTTTGAAGAGCCATCCCTTGTCATGACATAGAGTATGAAAACATACTACCCATGATGTCTACTGATACGCAAGATGAAGTGAAGTCAAAATTGCTGTGGTGTATTGCAGTGGATGGAGTTCTGAATTTCTGAAGAATGAATAGTAGTCAAATCTCAAAATAGTAATTTCAACCAACTTTATTTAGAGCATATTGTGTGCGTTTATCTTTTCTCGTAGTGGAATCAAACACAATTGAGAAAGAATGAGGTGGTATTTTAAAAGACACATCATTGGTACAGATATTTACATTATTAAAAATGTGTGAAATCGAAGACCTATCCTGAAATTCATTGACTGATAAATGGATGAAGTATGGGGTTTTGAGATTGTATGTCATGTAAATAATTAAGATAGTGTTTTTTTAACTTGGTTATTGCTATGCCTAAGACAAATCACAAATCTTGTAGCTCGGTTCATATTTTTAGAGGGTGCCATCAATTAAAGGTTTGCTGGCTAAGTTTAATGTGAGTTAATTGAGTTAATTTTTTATTTCTATATCAGGTTGAGGTCAACATAGAGTATTAAATAGTATTTTGGGGACATACCATTGTTAAACCTATCAGGTTTGCTCTTCCTCAAAATGTGTTGCGTTCTCCCATCCTAGTTTTCTGTATTTGTTTTTGTTGGCCTTACCACTTTTGATCGGTGCTAACGAGCTTGTGCTCATTCGCTAAAACATGGTAAAATTGTATCACATCTGATTGGCATAGTTAATTTACTCATAAGCCACTAGCAAAGTGGCATTCCATACCTAGGGCTGATAAATTAAATGCTTCTGGTGGCCCTATAGCACTTATCGTGCCACCCACTTAAGAAGCCTCTTTAACATATTTCAGGCCAGCCACTGCACCGCATGTGCAGTTTTAAGCTCCTGATTCTACTTGGTACAATGTACCCCTTGTAAGGCCTAAAACCCACTTTTTAATACATACAAGTCACCCCTAAGGTAGGCCCTCACAGGCCATAAGGCAGGATACAGAGGGGCATATTACCAACAACTAGCGATAATTTTTGTCTCTAACTTGTTTAGAGACAAAAATTATCGCCGCACATCGGCGATTTTTATCGCAGATAAACCTTGCTATTAACAAGGTTTATCGCAAATGCGATAAAAAACGGCCGAAATGCATGAATATCGCTGAAAAGTCAGCGATATTCATGCATTATCGAGCAAATGCTCTTAGCCATGTTATCCACCTCCCATTGGATAACATGGCTAAGAACTGCTCAGGGCAGGTGTTAGCTTTTGGAGATATTCCCGCTTAGCGAGAATATCTCCAAAAGTTGGTAATAGGAGATAGCGATGTTAGCGACTGTTTTCAGTCTCTAACATCTTGGCACGCCCACTTTGCATCTCATTAGTGATAAATATAACTGACATGCAAAGTGGGGCCCAAGATGGTCGCTATCTCCTACTAGCTGTTGCTAACTGGTGTTAGCGACAGCTTGGTAATAGGGAGATAATTTTATCTCCGCTTTCTTGGCTTTTAAAGCCAAAAAAGCGGAGATAAACCCCCTTGATAATATGCCCCATTGTATTTAAAAAGCATAACATGCACTTTTAAGGTTTTTTCATGTCCTTGTAGTGAAAAACCCACAACTTTGTGTTTCACTACTATGAGGCCTGCGTCTCCCATCGGATAACTTTGCATTTCCGTAGTGCATTTATGGTTGAGAGAACATAAGAATATCATGTATAGTGTGTAAGGGATTGCAATTTGAAACCCTCTTTACCGTAAAGTTCAGATGATAAGTGACAATTCTGAAAATGACACATTCTTGTCTTTTCCTGCAGCCTGTTTCCTGGGTCACATGAGTAAGCATAGTTGGCATTTGGAAATCCGTAGTCTTCCCAGACAGTCACATGAAAAAGGGAGTGATTGTGGGCAGGTTAGGCCATCCTGACAGGGTGGGGAGGGTAGAGCCATGGCTAGCTACAGGGTGGTGGGACCAATAGAGCTGCATCGGACTCTGTCTTTGAATGAATGAATGAAAGAAGGTAATCTTATATTGCGCAGACTTAGCCCGTGGGCATCAAGGCACCTAACAGAAATAAAAACATGATATGGGGGCCGAGAGCCAGCTTACAGATACGCCTCTGCAAAAAGCCAGGTTTTTAATTCCTTCCTGAAGGGTCCGATAGAGGGTTGTGCTTTTAATTCCGGGGGGAGGGTGTTCCACAACTTAGGGACCAGAACAGAGAAGGCCCTTCCTCCCCACCTGACTCTAAGGACCCGAGGAACAGTCAGGAGGTTCTTGCTGGAGGAGCGTAGGTTTCTGCTGGGAGTGTATGGAACCAGCAGAGATCGTATACCTTCAGAGCTTTCTCCAAATAGTACCCCGTAGACAAGGCACAGGATCTTAAAAGAGATCCTGGCCTGAATCGGGAGCGAGTGCAAACTCTTCCTGGCTAAAGTGGCAGAAGAGCGGTTGGGAACAGCTGCTGTCAAATCTAGCTGGACCAGTAAAGTGGTCTGGCCCCGATCAACCTTTGAGCGTATGTTATTAACGACCTCAATGAGGGCCAACTCAGTGCTATGGTGCTTCCGGAAACCATGCTGCGACGGATCCAGAAGGCCAGAGGAATCTAGAAAGGCAGTTAGATGTTGATTAAGATGTGTCTCAAGCATCTTTGCTGGGGCCGGCAACAGTGATATTGGGCTGAAGTTCTTTAATATCTCCGGATCTAGTGTCGGCTTTTTCAGCAGAGGCTTGATTACTGCCTTTTCCCAAGAAGCCGGAAAAATGCCTTCAGTTATAGCATGGTTCTTCACTTCAAGGTGGTAGGGCAGCAAAACTTCCCTACAGTCCTTCAGGATCCTAAGGGGGCAGGGGTCCAAAGGCGATCAAGATTTAATTCTATTCAGAAGATGGTCTAGCTGCTGGGAAGTGAGAAGAGGGAAATTGGACAAACTATTATGGGAGTCCTTTGGCCGACAGTCAGTGGAAGATGGGGTCAGGAGAGGGGGGGAACCCAATACGTCCCTTTGTGATTCCAGAGAGGTATCAGCTATTTTTGAGTGAAAGAACAGCGAGATCTTATCGCACAATTCTTGGGACCCTATTACAGGGTCGGGTGTTTGCAAAGTACAGAGGGAATCAACAATCTTGAACAATTCCCTTGAGGAAGTGAGGGAGGCCGTTAAGTTGGAAAAATGGGCCTGCTTTTCCTCAATTATCTTCGTTTTGTACTCTCTTAGCAAGATTTTGTGCTTTTCCATTTCTCTGGAATCCCAGCTCGTTCGCCAAAACCTCTCCTGCTTCCTGCAATCTTGTCTTAAAAGCCTAAGTGTCTCTGAGAACCAGGGGGCCGAGGGACCCTTTCTGGCAGTGTATCTGTAAGAAACAGGGGCCAGAAGATCAACCGCTCTTGGAATGGCGTTAGAGAGATCCAACGCAGCATCATGGAACTCCCCCAAGGGGGCAATCCTGATGTTGGCCATGAGAGGGGCCAGGGTACCATTGGAGATTCTTCTATAGTTCTGCTTAGGTTCCCTTCTCCTGAGGTGACAAGGCAGCGTGGGAGAAGATGGGGATTTTATGTCCAAGGGGACAGCCAGGTGATCTGACCACACAAGAGGAATGGGGGGGCCCGTTGTTAGTCTGGGATCGTTGTAAAAAACCCCATCCAGTGTGTAACCAGCTTGATGGGTAGGGCTATCCACCAGTTGCAGGAGACCATATGCGGGTAAGGAGTCCACCAGGGAACAGGTGTCACTGGAGCCTGCATCTTCCAAATGGAAGTTCAAATCACCCATGAACGTCAAATTAGTCCTACCAAAATAGGGCTCTAAGATATTAAGTAGGTTGTGACTAAAACCAGATCTAGGGCCCGGAGGCCTGTAGATCAGGAGGCCAGAAAAGGAAACCGAGGGGGAGGAGATTAAGGAAAAGAAAATGGCTGGAAAAAGATCTAAGGGGGAGGAAAGGGTTTTAATGCGGCAGGTAGTAGAGGTCTTGTAGAGGATACCCAGTCCTCCTCCCCTGCGACCAACTCTATCCATTCTGGCCAGCGCATAGCCCTCTGGGATAGCGTTAACCAGTTCGGGACCAGAAGAAGCGGAGGCCCATGTTTCTGTAATGAAGACCCATGTGGGCTTCCTGGCAGCGACAAAGTCATTAAATGCCATATTGTTCTTTACTAAAGATCTAGCATTGATGAGAAAGCTCCCTTCCGAAGTGGTGTTAAGGGTCGACGCTGCAGCGGAAGACCGCGAAACTAAAGTGTCCGAGATTATAGGCTCAGTAAATCCAATATAGCAACAACAGTGGAGAGGCCCACGGAAAGCCTCAGGGGTAAGCTTATGATGGCAAGAAAGTTTAGAGGGTTTAAGTGCAACTAAGTCCTGACACGAGTAGATGAAACTTACTCGAGGGCTTACAAAAATAGCAGCCTCTTCTGCAGCCCCCAGCGCGTCCAGAGCGTCCTCAGCGCGGACGGGCGCAGACGGGCTAGACTTAGGCGTGACTTTGGTGCGCGCCCGCTGATCGCGGAGAAAGACAAACGGGTTAAGTAGGGGAGGACCTACGAGACGAAGCCCGCGTGACCCTAAGCAGCCAGTCAGGGCAGGAGAAACAGATATTCGCCAGTGCCCTCCACAACAAGCGGGAGATCCCTTGGTGGAACGGGGCGCTGGCAGGGGCGGCGTAGGTAAGGTCAAGAGCGCAGCTTTGACACACAGTACCAGTCACAGTATTCACAGTTTTAAAATTCGGCAGATTTAGAAGGGGCTTTGTATTTAAAAGTAACTTATGGTTTTAAAAGTAGGTGAACTTCCTTGTACAACCAGCAGTTTTCAGGCATCAATAAAAAATGTCAAGATAAGTCTGGTGATTAATGCGCCTGCTGGTGAAAGATCAGAATTGTGCCTGGTGAAGGTTTTGATTCATTATAAAGTAGCGCAGAAGGTTAATGTGCCTGCTGCAAAGAACTTGTACCATGCCGATCACAGAACTGAGTGCGTGTGAACTATGAGTAACACTATAAACAAGCATTTTCAATGCAATGGTCTCGGCATTATTAAAGGTAGAGCTATTGGCATTGCTCATGACTTTTTTTTTATATCATAAATAAATGGCATTGTCATTTACATTGCCAATAGCTTAATCGTTAAATAAATGGCATTGTCATTTACAATGCGAATAGCTTAACCGCTCGCAAATGCATGGCCGATTGCATTTACACCCACACAGAGCCACACACACAAAGCCACCCACACACACATACAGAGCCACCCACACAGAGCCACACACACACATACATACAGAGCCACACAGAGCCCCACACACACACACACACAGAGCCCCCCACACACACAGAGCCCTACACACACACAGAGCCCTACACACACACAGCGCCCCTCACACACCCAGAGCCACATACACACCCAGAGCCACATACACACCCAGAGCCACATACACACACAGAGCCACAGACACACACAGAGCCACATACACACACAGAGCCACATACACACCCAGAGCCACATACACACACAGAGCCACATACACACACAGGAGAGCAAGCACAGCGAGGGGCAGGGAAGCAAGCACAGCCAGGGGGCAGGGGAGCAAGCACAGCCAGGGGGCAGGGGAGCAAGCACAGCCAGGGGGCAGGGAAGCAAGCACAGCCAGGGGGCAGGGGAGCAAGCACAGCCAGGGGGCAGGGAAGCAAGCACAGCCAGGGGGCAGGCTAGCAAGCACAGCGAGGGGGCAGGGAAGCAAGCACAGCGAAAAAAAGGCGCACCTTGGTAGAGGGCTTAAACACAAAGGAAAAAGTAGTATCTAACACATGCATTTACAATGCAACGGTCTCGCCTTAGCACAAGTTATAGCTATTGGCATTGTAAATGACAATTTTTTTATTTATGTGTTGGTTTTGAAAAACGATAAATAAATGGCAGTCATTTACAATGCCAATAGCTTAATCACAACATACACACACACAGCCTCACACACACACAGCCACACACACACAGAGCCACACACACTGTCCCACAAACTCACTGTCCCACACACTCACTGTCCCACACACTCACTGTCCCACACACACACTGTCACACACACACACACACTGTCACACACACACAGTCACACACACAGACTGTCACACACACAGACTGTCTCACACACACACTGTCTCACACACACACTGTCTCACACACACTGTCTCACACACACTGTCTCACATACAGTGTCTAATTTGGGGTTCGCCCACTTAGTGCGGTTTATGGAGCACAGTGTTTGTGGGGACCCCCCCCTCCAAGATGCACAGACACCGAACAGGCAGGAGACACATTACTTGAAAAAAAAACATCCACTCTCCTGAACCATCAGAGTCCACCCTTAAAAAGCTGGAGGTGACCACCCAGCAAGTAGCCAGAGGGGGACCCCGAAGCTTACCTTGGTCACAGTGCAGGTGGCTTAGAGTCCGGGTCCCTTGAGGGGAGGGGCCGGGGTGTCCCCCTCCTGCAGAGTCACTGTGCTCCAAAAGAATGATACAGATCCAAAAAGGGGTGCAAGGAATCCTGGTGTCTCCAGCAGCCGGGCCTCTCAGGGAGCCCCTGTGAAACCTGCTCCTAGAGACTTTTGGCAGGCCTCGCAAGATCTCAATTATACAGCTGATGAATAGCCACCTTTGTGTCCCCCCAGCACCCTCCAACTCCTCACCTCCTTCTGGAGTCTAGATAGATATTTTCATACATTTCCATAGATGGTACATACTAGTCTCCACGGAAGTTGCACAAAGTAGCTACTGGCGATGCATTAACATGTTTGTAATCTTGTGCACCCTCTCTGGGGCTGTACTGCCATTGGACGGGAGTGGTCAGGTCTGGTGGAAAATGAGTGACATCGACGGCATTACCTTGCTGCCTCCGGGCTGCTGTTTGGCCATACATATTACACGGCTTGACTGACAGCACGGTTCCTTCCAAGGACAGGCGCCATTGGCTTGCAGCCTCACTCGCTGTCACGCACGTTTGCCCTGGCGCACTCCCGTGAATCCCAACCGTGACGAATCATTGACCAAATTGGCGCGTGCGGCTGCATGCAAACGTCTTGTTGATTAGACAAATGATCATACATAGATATGGCCACCTTTGAGTCTGCTTCACCAGGCAAACATAGCCTTTGCTAGCCATGTAATATACTGTTCGCGTTCAGCTCAACTTCAAGGGCCTAGTAAGTGCTATATAAAAGCAATTTTAATTCAGTTCAATAGAGCACCTAACATTTGCACGGCCACCCCCGGAGCAGCTTTAAAAACCACCCTTCCCAGTACTTCTCTCTTCTTCACACCTTCCCTTGTGACGCGTTTCCGTTTTTGTGAGGTATGCATCTGTGCCCATTTCGCTCACCTCAGCCACCTGGAAACTGGTTTGGAAGATGGATAAACTGCCTCTCTGCTCTGCATAGGGGAAATGCGTCGTTTTGATTAGCCAGTTGTGAATCGTTTTGAGTCCCACTTTATTCTCTAACGATTTTTTAACCCTTTGCGTCCTTTTAGTTGTACTGCATTGTTTTGCTAACCTTAGTAGATAGCAACACAAGTCCCTTGTAACGAGAGCTGCTGGTCTGTAAATGATCGTCAGTGAGCTTGTCTCCATCTATGTGTTTTTTTTTAAATTTGTAAATAAATAACAATTGCAACAAAAAACAAAGTGCCGGTCCCGCGGGGAGCGCTGGCTGCAAGGCGCGGTCATGTGACTGCGCGCCCCCGCCCTCTCCAACAGGAGTCAATGCGAGGCGCGGGGCTGCCGGGGATGGCCATTGTTCTGACGCGGCTTGTTTAAACAGCACGTGGGTGGGTTTAAGACCACTGTCCACCTTCCAAGCTGTTCAACTTTCCAAAGGAAACAGTTATACACAAGAGCAGTTAATATACCCGTCCACAGTTTATTTTCCTCGCAAGAGCACCGCTTCTAAGCCGAGAATCCGTTCATCTCATCATCTGCACCCGCCAGAGACAGCATGGTGCTAAAGATCACTGTGTCCCTGGGGCAACGTCTAGTACATTAATAATCATTTCCAGCCTCCCTCCCAAAGCCCGATTTATCTCCCAGACAATTACAAACTTCTTGGTTGCTACTTTTGATGTCAATTCTGTACAGCATCTCTGTGCGGGCTATTTACCAAACGCATAAATAACAAGCCGTGAGCGTGCACGCTCCCGAACTTCCGGTTTCGGGATGTGCACGCTCACGGCTGTCGAGGGGCGGGACTTCCGTCTTTGCAAGAAGCCTGCGCCCATGGAGTGGATGGCCCAGAGGACCGGTGGCAGCAGAAGTCAGGAGTGGCGGCTGAGGTGGTAACTGGGGCTTGGGGGGCTTAGCACGTGTGCTTATGTGTGTGTCTGCTTGTGTGTGTCTGCGCGTGTGTGTCTGCTTGTGTGTTTCTGTGCGTGTGTGTGTGTGCGTGCCTTCGGCCGGCCTGCTAAGCGCGTCCACAAAGCCTGGTCGGCTCATGCACCGCAATGTGTCCCTTGAGAGCGAACTCGGCAGCAATAGGTCTTGATGCGGAGACCTTAAAAGGAAATGTATGTCAGAGAGCTACTATGAACAGATGAGGGTTACTGCTAGAGAGTGATAGTGAGGGAATTAGTGTAGAAGTAGGCCATGGGGTGTGCCAAAAAAAGCTGTGGCACTGGGCGCAACCAGCCCTAAAGCCTGCCCTGGGTGGAGCTGTACACAGCCTCATTTGCACTACAATGGAACTGCCTCAGCACACACACAAATAACTTTACACTAGTCATCCGTGACTCCAGACATCATGGGACCAGGAAGGCAAAAGAGTCCAAACACTTTTGAGGGGGGAACTCCAAAAGTGTTTTAATTTCAAAGCTGGCACCAGGTATGAAATTGAGACCCTCAGGCCCACACTTCAGTTCTCTTCTGGACTTGGAATAGGTCTCTGAAAGGACTGCCCTGCTTCCGATGTCCTACTGTATATGTCAGAGGACTGCTGTGCTGCACCAAAATAACTGAACTCCTGCCTGAAACCAGCCTTGTTCCCTCAGAGGACTTCCCTGCTGCTTGTGACCTGCTTTTCTGCTTGAACCCTTAACTGACTACAAGAGATAGTGGGCCTGCCTCCTGAACAGAGCCTCCAGTGGCAGAAAAGGCTTCAACCATCTTGAACCTCCACCCAGACCCAGCCTGGGTGAGTCCTGACCCTACAAGTGGTGGCCCTCCATTCCCTGACTCCTGGTAGATGTGCTTAAGGTGCCCAGACAGTCCAAAACTAGGGACTTTAAACATGTTCAGCCAAACCAAAAACCAAGAAGAGGTTGGGACCTACCTACTCAAACATCCACCCAAGGTGCATGCCTATTCAGACTGACTTCACGGTAGCTCTTGCTACATTCTTTTCTGCAGCAGCAGTTCCTGTTCAGAAGAGGTATCCAACCTTGTGGAGCCCACACGTATAGCCTGCAGCATCATCCCTCAGGAGATTTTGACTCCCAAGCAAGAGCCTTAGGGCCAGATGTAGGTAATGAAGATTTACCGATTCTAAAATACTGAATTTTACTGATTCGGTATTTTAGAATCGGTAAATGGGATGTAGGTATTTATTCAGTAAGTATTACCGAATCGGTAAGATTCGGTAATTACTGAATCGGTATTTACCGATTCAGTAAGTCCCATTCATTCCTTTGTGCCTGGAGGCCCATAGGAATGAACGTGAATTACCAAATTGGTAAATACCGATTCGGTAAAAGGGGAAACACATTGATGGGTGGCAGGGTGTCACTATGACACCCTGTTGCACCCCATAATTGTGCTTGTGTGCACATGTGGCACACATACATGCCCTAAGGGCATGTATGTCTGCCACATGGCACAGTTGAAAATGCACAGATTTGCATTTTCAAAGGCATTCGGTATTTACTACCAAGTTATAGTTGGTGGTAATTAACAAATCCTTAAAGCACATAAACACTCTTAAATATGCTTCCTACATGCCATTTACCGATTCGGTAAATACCGAATCAGTAAATAATGATTCGGTAAATACAGAATCAGTAAATACCGATTCGGTATTTACCGAATCATCACCTACATAGCAAATGGCTCAATACCGGTCGGTAAGCCTGAAATTTACTGAATTTCGGGTTTACCGACTGGTAATGAGCCACCTACATCGGGCCCTATGTCATTCACAGAGACTTCATCTAACAACACTCTGATGATGACACCTCCTCCTCGGACACCGTCGGCTGCCTGGCCCCGGTGAACTTTACCTTCTCCCACATTTTTCTACAAAATTCCTTCTAAGTCTGAAGGGAAGTGGAGACTAGGCCAAATTCCATCATTGTTGGCCATAACTTTCTACTTTGCCCCAGTCTTGTGCGACTAGATGTCAGCTGTTGGCACTTCGCTATTTTTCATTTTTAACTATAAAAATTCATACCTCTGGATCTACTGATTGGGTGTTTGTTGTTTTGATGTAAAATAGTTTTTTTAACTTGACTCTATTTTTCTAAATCGGTGTAGCATTTTTCTTATGTTGTGTCTTCACTTTATTACTGTTTCAGTTCTGTATAAATACTTTACACGTTGCCTCTAAAGTAAGCGACACCTTGTAAATATAAAAATTGCGGTTGCGCCATTGAGCGTCAAAAAAAGGTGTTGCTCCGCTGGTACTGAGGGTTTTTAAATATGCCCCTAAGGGGCTTATTTACAGTTTAGCAATCTTTACTATATTCTACCAATGCAGTGAAGGAGTGTACTCTCTAGCGGTACCAGACAACAGCCCACCGAATTCAGAGATCTACAGATGCCGCCTAGTGGAGCTCTCTGTGCATTCTGAGCTGCTTCCCTGAAGGCACTGTAGCTTTGCTCTGCAGGCTCCATGTTCAGCGTTCTCACACTTCAAACTTTTTTTGTTTCAGAAAACAAGCTTCCAAATCAGTAGTTTGTTTTTGTCAAAAAAAAAACACATGTCCTTGAAAAGCTATGAGGCTTCTTAGAGTGAGGTAGCTTTTGAATTTTCCTGTTTGGAATCACCATGCTTTCCCTGGTGCTACTGAAATGGAAAAAGTATGCCAGAGTGCCTGCCTAAATAGTGTGGATGTGGTGGGGTACATAGATTGGTAGCCTTACATCTGTGAGGCTGTGTGTCTAACGTTTCCAGCAGCAGAACCAGCAGTGGCTCTGCTACTGCAAAACATTATGGCTCATGCAACTCGAAATGGAGTGGGCGAAACTTGGGACTTATTTAGGAGGCATTGTGACACCTTTTCATCACCGCTGCATCAATTGTTGTGACTCATCGGCGGGATAATAAATGCACCATGTTGCGTCCTATTTACAAATTAACACATCTAAGCAGATGCGTCACTTTTTAAAGCAATGCACTACATTATACCTGTGTCAGGTATTATGTATGAAGGGTGGGCGTTCCTTCACAAAAAGCCATGTGGAAGTGACGCACTGAAATCTATCAGCTTTATCTGCACCACTTCAAAGACACTACAGCGTCGAAATCCTATGCCTGCCTCACAGCAGGCGTAAGCCTGAAGCAGACACATTTAACATGTGTATGACCCATTGCTGGAGCTGCGTCACTTTTGTGACACACTCCAATAATGCGTCAATACTGCGCTGACAGATACGTCTGAAATACTGACGTATCTGTCACTCCTTGCGACTTGGAGCGCTGTACATTAAATACTGTGCAGCCATTTTGTCGCTAGGAGGGCGCAGTGAAATCTATTGCATTGCTGTTTTCACGCAGCGATGCAACTGTTTTCTTATATATGCCCCCAAGAATTTGTTGGACAGGGTCGTATGCCACGTTTTTTGTGATGAAAACAAGTGTCCGTAAAAATCAAAAATAAGCCTATAACTGATGTGTTTTGGTTACTTAAAACAGATGGTAGTTGTACTTGATTAATTTTATTATTCTTTATTGGATCGTTTTTCTATGATTTATTTAGCCTTGCTGTACCACACGTTGCTCATCTGCACATTTTTGGAAGTGAGTAAATGTGGATGATACACAAATACAAATTAATTCTTCAAAAAAATTCAATTGTGTTTGATCGAGCAGCAACGCAATTTAGCCATTCTGTTCTCAATTTTGTCTTCATTTTCCAGAACAATTGTGCCTTAATACCTACAACTGGCAACTATGTTTCCCAATTCTACATAATAAAACATTCTTTTTCATGTTGAATATATTCTTCTAAATTGAAAAGAACATTTTAACCATGCTTTTATATCCACATTCTGGGTGGATTTTATTAAAAGTTCAACTTGAGATTTTGAGTTATCCAAGAACAGACTTCATCTCTGGAATAATAGACGAAAAAATAAGAATGCACTGAAGCTAAAACCTACAGATTACACGCGAGAGACAGTTTTTCATGATGAATAAAAAATGAGGAAATAGAGCTGTCCGTGGATATTAACTGATTTCTAGATTCATATTGTTGCACTGGAAAAACTTAATTTACACATGAGAAAGTGACTCAAAATATTCTTCATTATAGAGCCACAGGTCAGAAATCTAAACAATTGAGGTTAAAATCTGTTTAGAAAAATTTGATTGAGGGCAATGACCCCATGAAAATAGTCTTTCTGATGGTAAGCTAGAATTCTAGAATTAATGCAGCAAAAAAAGTAATTTAGATTTTAAAAGACAATTACTTTAGTGTGTAAATGCGGTTACTTAGGCCAATATACACATCTGTTTTTACTCAGCACGGCAGTTAAATGATACATTGTACTATCGGTTGACAAGAAGAATGCAGTGAGTATCAACAATGTTGCTTTAGTTAAATGCCTGGGAGCTGAGCTCATCAGATTTGGAATGGATAACGTCAACTGAACCGGGCTCATCCTGTACCCAGACTTCATTGGGTTTTCCTGAATCTGAGGAGGTCTATGGGGTTTCTCAGAAATATATGGAATACGCTTCTTCACACTGAACAAAAGTCATAAATGTCTGTACTTTCTAGGAACGAAAACTGAAAACAGCACATCTGCGTCTCGTCTTTCATTTATAGTTTAATGGTACACATGCATTTGCCAATAACATGTGGAGCGCATCTAACATTTTGATGTCTTTTAGATCTTTTTTGAACAGAGTGCCAGTTCTTACCAAGATGATGTTTTCTTCTGACATGTATTTATGTTTTAGAGAAAGTAGTTCTAGAAGAAAAGGGGCCTGATGCACTAATGTATGAAGTTGCTAAAAATAATGAAACGTTTTCTCTGAACTTTAGTTTTCATTGTGAGAAGAAACACCACACCAAAAGAGTGATTAATTAGTAATCGCAATCTAGAAGTGGAGCACGCCCTTCACGCTGCAGGCCAGAGAACAAGAGAGGAGCGGAGCCAAAGATTTTATTTATTTATTTCTGCGATTTTATATAGCGCGAACTTTACCCGAAGGTGTCAGAGCGCTTTACATAGGACCCAGTTTCAACCATAATGACTGATGGTTACAGTCGGAAAAACAGATTTGCAAATTTTTGACTTACATAAGAACCAGTTGAAAACATACGGATTTAGGATTACATGCGTTATAAAAAAATTTAGGATTATATGCGTTACAAAAAGGTACAAACAGAAAAAAATTGCAAATGTACAAGAGGATACACAAATGGATATATTCGAGGCCTATACTAGTAATATCTCTATCAACATAGGGAGGGGATACGCATGGATATACTCTAACAGTCACATAGGGGACTAGTCGTTAGAGTTATCTCAATATACATAGGGAAGGGATATGACTGGATACACTCTAAGAGTCACATAGGAATGGTGGAGAGCACAACGGTCTACAGCATATACTGTGATTAGAGCTATCTCTATATACATAGGGAAGGGAAAGGACTGGATATACTCTAAGAGAGGGCAGGCACGTGAGATAACGAACTTTACCCGAAGGTGTCAGAGTGCTTTACATAGGATCCAGTGGAAAACATAAGGACTGACGGTTACATGCGTAAAATGATTGCACATTTTTGCATTACAAAAGAACCAGTTAAAAGCATACGGAGTTAGGATTACAAGCGTTACAAAAAGGTATACAAATGGATATACTCTAGGCCTATACTAGTAATATCTCTATCAACATAGGGAGGGGATACACATGGATATACTCTAAAAGTCACTTAGGAGATTAGTCGTTACAGTTATCTCTATATACATAGGGAAGGGATACACATGGATATACTCTAAGAGTCACATAGGAATGGTGGAGAGCACAACGTTCTACAGCATATACTAGTGATTAGAGCGATCTCTATATACATAGGGAAGGGAAAGGACTGGAAATAGTCTAAGAGTCACAGAGAAGGCAGGCACGTGAGATAAACAAGAGAGGGAGGCAGAAAGTGGTGAAAAAGACAGTGAGGAGTGTGTCAGAGGCAACAGGAGAGACAATAGGAAAGTCGAAAGGTCAGTGGGAGATCACTAAAATGGCGGAAGAGAAAGTTAGAAGAAGAGGCAAGTCATACAGAGAAAAAGGCAGGGAGCACGAAGGTCCAAGTCCGAAAGTTCAGGAAGAGGGCTGGCATAGCCAGCAGGTCCAGGGGGAGAAAGGCAGTGCGTAGCAAAGTCGCAGCCTCATCGTTCAAGAGGAGTTGGGGCAGAGGAGATCAATCCGGAGACCAGAGGAGGGTCAGGGGAGAGAGACCACAGGCGCCCAGGCAGAGATGGAAGGCAGCAAAGTTTGAAGCAAAGGGAAGGAGGGGCCTCTCACCAGAGCCCAGTTAAGCACAATGTGGGTGGTGGCGTTGAGCGTGTGGGGGGGAAGACCGTGTTGGCGCTATGGATGCGGTTGCGCTGGCTCCCGGAGAGTTGCGTGTGGGTTCATCCGCCCTGGCATGCGTTCGTGTCCCTGGAGCCTGTGTCCGCCGGTCGTAGGAAGCGTGTCCCCAAGGGCGCCATCTTGGAGTCAGGCAATGTTGGCGCGAAACAGCGCGGTCAGCAAGGAGGGGGGGGCACATCTCTGCCCTCGGGCCCAGGCCCGTCAGTGGCGGAGAACGGATGTATGGCCCCCGGAGCAGGTAAGTGAGGATGGTCTCGGGGCGGCGCCGTCGTCAGCAGAGGGCGCCGCCGTCCGTCAATCACCGGCCCTTTTCTGGTGTGCCCCTGGAATGACCGCAGAGTCTCGGCGGGTGGTAGCGGGGGACGCGGTAGGAGCCCTACATACCGCTCGGGTGATCAGCGCCTGTCAGACTCGCACCCGGCAGGACGCCACAGGCTCCGCTCCTCGTCCTTGTTGTTTAGCCCGGGCTGGTAACGGTCGGCCGCCATGTTGGGTCCCAGGCAGGGATCGGGAGCAATCAACCAACGCCGCTCCACAGGCACCAGCATCGATCGGGGCAGCCCTGCAGGTGCCCCACATCTTCCGCTTCAGTTAGGAAGCGTGTGCATCGCGGAGGGCTTCCTAAGGACGCTGGGCTCCAGGCCGGAGCAGCGCGCGGACCGGGAGCCGAGACGGTCCCCGTCCGTCCCGTCTTGGCTCCTCCTATGAATGAAAGAAAACTGGCATTAGCAAACCTGGAGGCAGAACATGAAGGGGCAGATCTACAAGAAAGTGCTGCAGCGTGCCTCCACCAACCCTTTGGCTGCGCCACGCTGCAGCACTTTCAGAGCACAGGAATGCAACATATTTACAATAATATTCCGGTGCTCTCCCCTACGCTGGTGCACAAAAAGCTGCCAAGCGCCGGCACAGGCACCCTTGCACCATGGTGCAAGGATGCCTCCGCCATGAGGAGATTGTGTTTGTGCAGGAAGGGGCACCTTCCGGCACGAAAACAATCACTAAAGGCTTTTTCTTCTTTCAATGCATGGTGTAGAATGCAGCACGCATTGAAAGAGGAAAAAACGTGGAGAAATTAAAACATTTCTCCTCGTTGCGCCTCCCTACACCACCTCTAGGGTGGCTTGGCATTCAGACGCATCTCCAGAATCTGGAGATGTGTTTTGTTCCATGGGTGTTGCGTGGGATCACCCACAGCAACACCCATGGAACGCCCCTTCAACGCAGAGTGGTGCGGGTGAAGGGGCCATATTTACAAGGAGAGGAACAGTCACACAGGATGGCTTTTCCTGTCCTTGTAAATATGAAAAGGCCCCTGCGCAACCAGTACATCACGAAAATCTGCCCCGAAGAGGGAGCAAGAAAAGGAAACATACGTTCACTCACTGAAAGCTGTAGACATTGATGGAGGAATGTGTGGCCAATAATGACTAGATAATTGGGAAGCGATCACTATCAGTCAGTGGTAGCTCGCATAGGGCGTGCTGCTGGGCAGTGGGGCCGGGCAGGGGAAGGGGAGGGTGGTGGGGTAGTAAACTCTGACATACGACGGAACAGAGGAACTTAATAATTATAGTTTACTACCCCCTGCCCCGTCCCAACACCCACAGCACACCCTATGTGAGCCACCACTGCTAACAGTATCAGAGGCCACCATGAGAAGGATATGGCAGAGAATGCAGCAATACATGTTATGCTGTTGGACTCACAAATAGGAAGGGACATACAATAGTTGATATGACCTATGCTCCAAGAGTAACAAGAAGACAGGCAGTACAGGGTGCCTGGACCAGGAAAACACTACCTGAATTGTTCCAAGACTCCACAGGAGTAAAACCGACACCATGAATCCCCCTGAAGGCTTGCACCATGGAACTGTGTACTGGGAGATGCCCCCTAGAGAAAGGGGGTTGGGAAAGAGAAAAAGAAGAGAGCTACACAACTTTTTCCACAAATCTGGTGGGTGTCATATGACTTTCTTATTTGCCAATCTCAACGGTCGCACCTTTTGTGGAGCTGAGGATTTTATTTATTTATTTATTGATTTATTTAAAAGGTTTTGTATAGCGCTAACAAGACCCTTGGGTATCAGAGCGCTTTACATTATATGAGGTAGCATAGATACAAGTTTAGCATAGTGCAACTATATACAAACAATTTTGTACTAAGAGTGCAAACAACACGAAAAAGCAAATTACAAGGTTAACACTATTATACAGTGCATTAGTAAAATATGAAAAGAGACTCATAATGTTGGAAGATTCGACTTTCTCCTTGCAGTCCCTTTTAGATGCCTTTACTAATCATTCTATATTCATCTAGATCTGTGACCAGGAATTTGTATAGTGCTCTTTGAGCGGCTGTCTCCCAATGAGTTATGTCCTAAAAATAATAGGTTAATCAAACTACAATACAGTGGCCCATACAGTAATCTAACTACAATACAGTGGCCAGAGGTATGTTCGGGAGATGTCTTCACTCATATGACTATTAGTTGATTACTCCTTTATAAACCATCTTTTCCACTCGTGGTCTTCAAACCTGTCGTATTGCCCTCGGGTTAGCCCAACTCAGCCGGCGACTTTCATTTCCCTTCCCTAGAGTAAAAGATTTGGACAGGATCTCTCCTGTTAAGAATAAGTAGAGTAAAGGTTAGACTCCCTAACTATTACCATATCCCACAAAATTGCAACTGCTCCCCACTTCCCGGTTTTGTATCTTGTCTCTATGAACGATGGAGTGTTAGGGATCCTAATGAATTCTTCTGTTTCCCAATTCTACAAAATTAAAATTAAAAAAATCATGTTGAATATGTCCTTCGAAATTGAAAAGAACTATTTAATCAGGGTTTTTATCCACATTCTGGGTGGAATTTATTGAAAGTTTAGTTTGTGATTTTGGGTTATTCAGGAACAGACTTCGGGCCTGATGTATGACCTGCAAAATAGCGCCTCATAAATTGCGACTCTTTTGCAACATGCAATTTGTAAGGTGCTATTTGGCATGTACAACAGTGTGTTTAACACTGTTTGCGATTCCCAATGGAGTTGCAAATTGCGAGGCTCTTGAATATTAAAGAGCCTCTTGCAATGTATGAGCCCATTGGGAATGACAGTCCCTCCCAGGGATGGTGGCCTGCTGGACTCAGCAGACCACCATGTTAAGGACTGCTTTTAAATGAAGCAGTTTAAAAAAAAATCCTTAAAAGAAAATGGGATGCATTTAAAAAAAAATCGAACTTTTTTGTTTCATTATTTAAGGGCAGGTAGTGGTTAGAGACAGTCACGAAGTGGAAGGGGTCCCTTGGGGACCCCTACCAAATTGCGACTGCATTATCACCCTCTTGAAGAGGGTGGTAATTTGCGACGGTTTTGTGACAGCAATTGAAGTCACAAGACATTCATACTTTGCTTTGCGGAAACAATTAGGAAGAGAACGCCCCTTCCTAAAGGCAACTCGAAATTTCAAAATAGCGAGTCGCAAATAAATTGCGACTCACTATTTAGAAATTGTACATAGCTCTGGGCCATTTTGCACGCACAAACTGGTCGCAAACCCGTTTGCGCATACAATTTTGGGTCGTACATCTGGCCCTTCATCTCTGGAATAATAGATGAAAAAATTAAAAAGTACTGAAGCTAAAATCTACAAAGTTAACATGTGGGACAGTTTTTGGTGATGATCAAAAATACTTGTGATCTCGCTCTTACTTTTGTTAAAATGTCCTTGATTCGTATTACACTTTGCTGGTACGTGCTATTTTATGATGTTTTGCTCTACGTGTTATAGGATACAAATTATAACCCCAACTTGTAACCTGAACTTTTTTCTTTATGTTGTACCTTCACATTGCATTGGGACCCTTGTATGAGCCAACTCTGTACAGCGCTCTGATACTCCTATGCGTCTTGTTCACGCTTTATAAAACTATTCAAATAAATGAGGAGCATGGCTGATGATCATGTATCTCCCGCCGAAATGAAGGTCTGTGTTTTTTTTATACCCTAAAAAAACAAGGAGTGAGTTAGTCTCAGGGTTAGTTACACAAACCTATAAAAGTGTGTGTTCCCTTTTAATTAATTGCAGATTAAGTCTGCTGCTCTAATCTAAATACCTAAAAAACAACTCAGCATACCATCGTCCAACAGGCCTTATTTCAGTTGCTGCACTCTCTTCCTAGCCAGCCCAAGCACGCAGCAATTTGCCTTACCGAGCAAGTAATGACTATCACTTTTGTTTTCCATGCGGGTGATCACCTTGAGCAGAAAACGCAGACTCCAGATGGGAGGACGGAAGGTAGATGCCACAAGAGAGTACGGTACGTAGGATGAGGTAAGTGGTGTCAAGTCTTGAATGAACCATCGGGATCTCGGGACAAACAGACCCTCTTCTTGGGAAGTCTGAAAGCCATGCAGTTGGCACATGTGAGCATGGTGATTATACAAGATCACACCCTTGAACTTAGCCACTCCCCAAGGCCATGTGAGTAGGCAGGGTTTCCAGGGTCTGTAGGAAGTAGGAAACGGTCCACTGGTTCTAGGGTGACAGGGGATGTAACCAGGCAGCACAAACAGTGTAGGCGGAATGAAGCACAACAGTTCTCCACCGCAAAGGCCAACAGGGATTCGCGGGGCGTCTGGTAGAAAACTGATGGACAATTTAAGGGGCATGGACATGGGCAGTAGGTTCCCAGAATAATTTCCAGGAGCATACCCTTTCCAGTCCAAGAGGTAAAAAAGTAATACTTTGATGCGCTTGGAATCCAACCCTTGGCCCACCTCTTACTCGCAATGACCATCTACCAAGATGGGAGGAGGGGGAGGACTTGGGCAATTGGAAACCGACCTATAAAGTGAGGTTAAAGTTCTGTGGGCCTGTTAGGCAGAGGTTCTTGTTTGCCAACCAAACCTTATCTTCTACTGCATAGCATGGTTCCTCAATATGTTATGCTGTCTGCATGCATTTTCATTTTTGTTTTGTAGTGTGTGAAATGTTCTTTTACTGCTGACCAAATGAGTCTAAAATTATCATGACTGCAGATATGTGAGCAGAATCGTGTGAGAGAGAGACTGAGAGAGATCAAGCGAGGCATATTAGATTGAAAACAAAAGGGGAAACCCCAATAGCTGAATGTGAAGGTGTGTAATGTGCAACAAAGAAGTAGGTCTAGGGGACAGATTCTGCATTTCCGTCTGTACATCAGTCTGAGGATGGTAGGCTGAGTAGAAATTGAGGTAATTCCCCGCACAAGGCACACTGATATTTGGCTATAAATTGTGGGTCATGATCTGCGGTTATGATTGAAGGAATTCCATGTAAATTAATCACATGTTGCAGAAATCCATTGTTTTTTTTCCATTGCCGTCTGTAGTGTCCGTAGAGGTATGAAGTGACCTTGTTTAGTTAGCATATTCATAATTACAAGGCTAGTGGCATACCCTTTCATAGTAGGCATGTCGATGATGGAATCTGTACTGAGCGTATGCCAAGGAGCTGGTGGGATGGGTATTAGGCATATCAGGCCAGTAAGTTTTTGTGAACTACTTTTGTTTTGTGCACAGGCTGGGCATTGTTGCACAAAGGCTGTGATGTCTTTGGAGATCTCCTCCTACCAGAACCAGTGCATGTAATTCCAGCTAGTTTTGTTCCTCAGGATTTTATGGTAATAAGCTGGCATGATTCCAGGCCATGATTCTAGAGTAGGGATATACAGAGCCCAGAATGGTAGAATCGTCCCTGTTGGATGGTATTGCCAGGCTTTTTTAACTAGTCCCTTAGATCTATTTTGTCAAACTGTTGTTGCAATCTTTTCCAAAAGTCAGATGCAGTATTAACTCCTACTATTCCCCCAGAAGATAGAAAAGTGGGGGGAGCGCTCATGGATTGGTCTGCAAGACCAGAGGTATGGATATGAGACAAGGCATCCTTCTTGGCCCAGTTTGTCCTGGTCGTTATGTCATCATGAATGGAGCACGTTGTATGTAATTGAGAGAATGGCATAAACATTTGAGTGAAAAATCTTTGCTAATCATAGTGTGCCGTCTGACAGGTATATTGCTGCATCTTTATGGTATTTAATCCAGATACATAACACAATTACTGACATTACACCTAAAACAAGGCAGTACTATTGACTTTGTCAATGTGTGTTACTTGGATTAGATTAATGAGTAACAACAAAGACTTTGTTGTTTATGAAAATGAAAATATAATATTGAAAATGCTTCAATTCTGTAATGATGAGACTGAAATAACGATAATGACTCTCTTTGAAGCTGCATCAAATGCGGGTCAAGGATGGTACTGTTGCAGAGTTAAGATTTTTTTCATTCAATCTGAGGGTGAAGGCAAAGATGGAGAGCCCAATAAGAACCAGTCTCAGCACCTGGCTTTTAGAACTGCCAGTGCCAAGGAGAACACGTTTATTATCCAACATAGTTTGACCCCCCAAGATTAGTTTTGCCTCTCACCGCCACCTGTTGCTGAGCGCCTCCTTTACACATAGACACATTAAGCAAGTTTAGTAGTAGTCCGTACTAAACAAAAAAAGGGAGTGTGGTTGTGGGTAGTGATCTCTTCTACACTACATTGAACACATACAGGGGTTGGGTCTTTATAAGGCGTGTAGTAGTTAGACAACCAATGCATACAGAAACAACAACAATTGCCACACATGCTCCTCCTTCTAAATTGTTTGATACAGTCACCTACTATGAATTAGGGAACTGTATGTGAATAAATCAATGGTAAGTTTGAAACCGCCTTGATAATGTTCCAATTACTAATGAGTAATTATCACATCCTACTCGTACTCATCCCAGTATTCATGTATAAGGTGATCTGCCCCACAGAGAGGCAGGAAAATTATGTGAAATGCTTAAAATGAAAACCTACTGCTCTGCTGGGTGCCCTATTATAGACACTTTTGCCTAGCAGCCTTATGACCTTCCAATCCTAGATGAAGGCCAATAATGTAAAGAGAAGGAAAGCAAGTCATAATGACCAGAACAAGTATGAATAGGATCATGACTAATGAAGATTACTGGTAAGTAATCAAGCCATTAGCTTAATGCCCCTCATCCTTATTCCAGTTATTACTTATGAGGTATACCACAGCAAGAGTCGCCTGTAAATTAGCTCCGCCGCCCTGTTTGTGGTTCCTACTTAATCTCGGGTGATCGAGCTCCTGCAGAACTCTTAAGGGAAGTTTACCTACGCTGGGATACACAGTTGACAAAATGTTTCCCTTTTTTGATAGAGAGACGTTGACTCCCTAGCCCCTAGAGGCTCCAGGACTGTCAGATGATTCAGGACGCACTTTTCCTCTGGTCTCACCGAGTACGAAGCAGGGGCTCTGCCTACCAGTGAGTTGCCAGATTCTTTCACTGCCATGTACCTGATCTCCTGGAGTCTGCTGTCGCTCTGAGAGGCCACAGAGGGTTGCTGAGTCCCCTCCAGAGCGCCCACTTTTCTCCAGGGCCTTCCCCCAGAGATTCTATTTTATCACTAAAGACAACTTGTTTGGTCTCGTGAAGGGGACAGAGGTCAGTAGCTAGGACCCGGAAACAATCTGCGACACTCGACTCACCCTGGTGCTGATTCTTGGGGTGCAGAAAAATATCTGTGGGTTCTCCTCCCCCTTCCATGAGCACTCTTGGTCAGCACTTTTGCGATATGTCTGCAGGGTGAGCCTTTCTGTCGGAGGAATGCTCTGCTACTACTTCTCCTTCCCTTGATCCTGGGAGATCTGGAGCTGCACCATTAGGAGGGGTGGGAGAGAGGATCTCCGATGCTTACTGCAACTTGGCATTGGGCTGTTACACCTCTTAGTTACCAATTACTACCTTATTTGGGGGAATCCCATACCAGCCAGCGGCATGGGATGGGTGGTGACTGGGGCCAGGATGGAATGATTGATACTGGGGACTGTCTTTATAGTGATGCTCTATCTCTGCTACCTTACTTTCCATCTTGGTCTCAATTGCTCATCATCATAGATACACACATCTGGCTCAGGGTGCCTGTGCTTCCCTTCTTCTGACTGCCTGAAGATTATCAATAAACAGGAAAACTACTTCGTCATTGAATCAATGGTGGCATGGGATTGGGTTGATTCTCAGGCCTTTCGCGCAAACTACACCAATGACTTTGGAAATCTGACAGGTGGAATCCCACTAATAAACCAGGAGAAAGAGCAAACACCTCTCGGGATTATCCCATTGTCCTTCCCCAATACAGGCACTACAAACATGTCAAGTGACTCTACTAATGGCAGCCACTTTTTGTGACCCCCCGGTCAGCCATGATTTCATCCTCTTCTTTGGCTTTAGATCAGGTAGACCTTTCACAAACACTGTCCCTTCCTGGAGACTCAACAGGCTCACCTCTGAGCTTGACACCGCAAACTACTGATGATCTCATATGATTGTTTTGACTATTCAACCCAATACGTTTACAGTGGTGATAGATCGATTTGTCACTTCACCCCTTCTGGTATTTGATGGAAAACAGGCTACATTTTTCTCATTGTTGGTCACCCTCATGGCACACCTCGGTCAGGAATCAATGTATTATTCACTTCTATACTATAGATATCGCCTCCTCCTAAAACTGGATTTTGGGGCATACCTGCTCATGAGATGACTCAGAGACAATTCAACTTCGATGAACCCTCCCTCTACGTCCCCTAGAGGACACACAGCTGGATATCTACCGATGCCCAGATAGCTCCATGTGTTTATTGCCATGAGCACTGACTTTTTCTGATGCTGAGCCGACACTCCCCTCCATGGATTGTCCAAGAAGTCACAAGTTTTCTTTGGGCGGTCCACTGGTTGCTCCCTACCCTTTTTATGGGTATATTGCTTTTCAATTCTTAGTTCTTATTGGTTTGTCCTTTTTTCCTTGGGCTCCTGTTGGGAGGGTGGGTGGGAGGGATAGGAGGAGATCCGGGAGTAGGGAGCAAAATGGGAGGTTTCCTCTGGTACTGTATGTGATTCCATAACTGATGGTGCCTAACAAATGCAAGATAATTACAAGGAATATTCAACGCATGTCACACCCAATGAAGCGTTACAAAATCCATTCCCTATTGCAGCATCGCAAAGTTTTTATTGCATTCTTACAGGAATCCCATACAAATTGAGGTGAAGGTTTGAAACTGATAGAGCACGGGTTCCCCTGCTCAGGATTTTACCATACTCATCTGGACCCATAAAACACACACACTTTAAACAGGTAAACCTACGCTTAAACCAGTAGTATTTACTGTGAACCTTTTAGGACCTATACCTCGACTTACCAATCCTTGTTACCGGTACGTAGAGTCCTAAGGGATCAAGGGAGTTAGCAAGAAAATAGGTAGTAAATAAACATTTGCACTCATTAAAATAACCACAGACTTGGGAAAGATTTAAAACTTTATCTATGTAAATTTTTAAATGTCAGAGTCCATACTAAATCAGTCAGACCTTGATAAATTAGAAAGAATAAAATCAAAGCAAGATGATGCGGAAATATTCTGAGATTTTCTTTAAGCATTGAAACATAGGAAGGGTAAGAAAAGGGAAACAGCACAAAGACATACCCACACAACTTTTATATCTACCTAGAATGGTGGAATAAAGGACAGGACCGCCGATAGTGCAGGTGCCAACAGGATAGATGAGGTGCAGACCAGAATCAGTATAAGTACGGACCAAATTGGATCTGGACAGGGCCACCGCAGGTCAGGACCGGCACCCACAGCTAAAGTGCAATGCCAGCGTCACACCCCTCTCTGCAGCTAATAGTCAGACCCCATTTGGGTTAGCAAATCTTCTCCCTCAGGAACCCCGATTGGGTTATCAAACTCCTTCCCAGAACCCTGAATAGGTTATTGAATCTACTGACAGAGTGCTCCGCCAGCACCTCTACTCCTGAATCTTCTGAGAGAGTGCTCTGCCAGCACCTCTGTTCGCGATCGCCTATTCAGTGAGTTGGGTCAGGGACAGGTCAGCTATTTGGACAAGTCGGACAATCTAACTAGCTAAGCCTACCTTAGATATACCACTTTCCAGGGCAGTGTACCACCCCCCAATGTTGCAAATGTATGAATTCCCTTAATTTGATTGGTCCAAAGATGAGGAGAGGTCATCACACCATACCAGTTATGATGTCATGCTCTACAATATTCAGATTAATGTTCCCGCCCAATATATTATTTTCCCATGGATTTTTAATCCACCCGGCAATAAATGTTCCAATAGTAAATACAATGTATAATTTGACATCCTCTTGGAGGTTCAGGAGGTCGAGTTCCCAGGAACATCTTCTAGCAAGTCGGGAGTTGGCAGGAATTCAATGCGATGGCTTGTAGACTCGGGTGAATTCGGCGCATGCCCAGTTTCAGGACCCAAGTTGAAACATCATTATACTCGATTGGTCAGAACACGAGCTAATAGCAAAGTCAAAGAGAAACAGTTTTAGAAACTTTTATAAATGAATGCGCTATATATCACTTATCTCTACTCTATTCCCATTACTTTATTTTAACTACAGCATTAGGGATTATGCAGAACAAACAACTTAGTAAAAGCAGCGATGCAAGCATTAGCGCATGAGAACATAGAGCAAATTGTCAACAGTGGTGGATCGCTTATCGACTGACACTGCTAGTGGATTTTTGATGATCAATACCGAATTGGTTGTGGTAAGATCAATGGTTTTACAAAATAGACTTACTCTTGACATATAATTGGCAAAAGAGGGCAGAGCCTGTAGAATGCTGAAGACGCAACATTGTTGCACTTACATTCCAGACGAAAGTGTGGAATTTAAAAAGTGCACAAGAAATATTACCAATTTGAGAGAAGAATTGAAACCACTGGAGGTTGACAGTACATGGAAGAGACTAATTAGTGGTCCCTCCTCAATAGGTAGTTGGTTCACTAATGTAGAAAAGAATTTTGTAGGTAAAATACTGATGCCAATGGTGGGAATAGCACTACCTATTTTAGGGATAATAATTTGTTGCAAATGTCGCAAACATAAAAAGACATAGAAAGTAAATCAGAAAGGGAAGAAAATAAACTTCAGTGAAATTGAGCTTGAAGAATTAAATGGGGACTAAAGGTAAATTCTTTATTTTCAGCCCATTTAGGAATCTTTTGTTTATGATCAGATGCTTTCTTATGGAAATCCTGTCTCCTTTTCTCAACTAAATCTAAAAACATCTTTTCTTTCTCTTGTAATATGCATGTTAGATTTTCTTAGTGAGTCTTAGCTATCTCTATTGATCCTATTGTTAGAAAATAATCTCCCATGAAGTGTGTAGAGTCTCTAGTACTAGAAATACTATTTAAATTTCTACGTAAAGGAACCTCAGAAAAGATTACATCAAAATTAGAATAATAATATTGTAATTTTCCAATTCTATAAAACAGACCAGCTAAAATGCTACATGAAATACCATAGGTCAGAGGTAAGTGATTGTAAGTGACCCCTTCATCTACTGATGTGGGCAACTACATGCACACATAGCGATCACTAATTTCCATAGCTTCTACATAATGTACTAACATATTAGCAAATACATTTAAACGAGTTCTATTTCTAGCTTTTCTATAATGTAAGTTTCCCTCATCTGGTGCTTTTAAAACTACTCCAGGTTGCTTGAGCATAACTGCTTTCTCATGTGTATGGGTATCTATTGTCTTAGGTGAATCTACTTGTTCAGATATATTAGTGTTATTCTGCATTTCTTTGCTCATTAAATAGGGTATAGCTAATGTCAACCCAAACCATATTTTGACCACTAATACTATACTACAAGTGCATATTCTACAACATGTCTTTAAGCAATTTCTTTTCGGTCTTCCGTTAACTTTATAATCAGCCATTTTCCGACTAAGGAGATTTTATCCCCTCTTTGTAACTTTTCACAGACTTTTAACCTGTGATTTTTTTCTCAAGTTGGTCTCACTTCTTTGTCAGTCTGATCAACAATCAGTTCATCATCACTTAGTTCTATATTTTCAAAATCTTCAAGTATGACGTACATCCACTCAGGTCCTTTGAACTTGTTATTCAGTCTTTTCAAACGTGGACTTCTCCTTCTGGGTTGATCTGTGGATGGTCCAGCTTGGCCTGATACTTCGTTTACTTGCTCTGGTTCTTCATTTATTGTTTTAAGGCGAAATTTCTGTCTTTTGACAAAACCAGGCCACTTATCTCCTTTTCCTTGTCTTTTAGCTGGCACTGTGCTTTGACTTTCTTTAGATGCTCTTTTATTTTCGTTCAGTTGTGGCACTATTTATTCTCTGTCAATTTTTGAATTCCTCTCTATCTGACATGGTCCAGGCCTTATTTTTATTTCTTCTGCCTGGATACTAATCTGGCCTTGCTCAGGAGTTTGCAGTCCTTGACTTTGATTTTGACTTTGTTCGCCTTCTTCTTCCTGAACACGTTTTTCTATCCCTATCTGATCCTGCTCAGGTCTTTGCATTATTTGATTGTCTTCTGCCTGAGCTTTCGCCCTAATACCTATCTTTTCCCCATCAGACTCTGGGGTACTGGCTGGAGTTTCAAATGTCTGAGTACACCAATCTTTCCTTATCTGGTCCTCTTCAGAATTACTTTTGACTTGGATTTCTGTAATCTGAGTACATTCTTCTATTCCTGACTCATCCTTAGTATCACTCTGCCTATCTAGATAGGTTTGTCTTCTTGTTCTCACATATTCTGCTGGTATGTCGACTACTGGAATCCATTCATCCTGACTGGTGCTCTGTTGTTTCTCATCAACTACTTTGAGATCAACTTCTAGAGACCCATCAGCTTCACAACCTTCAGTTCCTACGTCATCAGGTTCAGTCATCCTTTTGGTGTGACTTGCGTGGATCCAGTTTGGAATTGCCTTGCACTTTATAGCTGTGGTAGTAACCAATATCACTTGATGTGGCTCTCCCCACCTTGGTGCTAGGCAAGATTCTCGAGTATCACTACCCAGACATCTGTATTCAGGTCATGTGCTTGAGTTGATTGTCTGGCGACAGCGTCTTCCGCAACCTGGTGAGAGATAGAACGCACTTGGTCGGCCAGTTCTTTGCAGTACTCGAGCACTAAATCATCAGATATATTTATCAGCTTGTGTCCTGGTACCCATGCCTGCCTCATTGCTCTTCCCATGAGTATTTAATGGGGACTCAAGCCTGTGTTTCTGTCTGGAATGCTTCGGAGTCCCATCAGAATAAGAGGTAAAGCATCAGGCCACTAAAATCGGGTAGATTCATACATCTTTCCCAATCGTGACTTGATTGTGCCATTCAGTTGTTCTACCACTCCAGAAGCATCTGGGCAGTATGCACAGTGCAGCTTTTGCTCAATTTGGAATGCTTCACAGATCAGACAAATTATTTCATTATTGAAATGAGACCCTCGGTCTGATTCAGTCGTTACTGGAAAACCGAAATGTGGTATGGGTTCCCTCAATAGTAACTTAGCTACAGTGATGCTATCATTTCTGCATGTATGGTAGGCTTCCATCTATTTTGAAAACAGGCAGACAATGACTAGGACGTACTTTAGACCTCAGCAAGGAGGTATTTTGATGAAATCAATCGGGAGTCGTATGAAGGGACCATCTGCCTTTCCAATCTTTCCTGGCAATACTACAGTTCTCTTACCAGGATTCATTCGTTGGCATGTTATACACCTCTGGCAAAGACTCTCCTCTACATTCCTGAATCTGCATTGAACCAACTCTGTCTGAACTGTCTTATCATTGCGTCTCTACCTACGTGTGTACTTCCATGATACATCCTAGCCATAGGAGCAAGCATACAATCTGGTAACACAGGTCTCCCATCAAGGTAAACAATAACACCATCCTCAGCACTTCTCCGACATCCTCTTTTCTACCACTCTTCCTTTTCCTTCATTTCTGCCTCATTTTGCAAACTTCTCAATTTTTCCCATGTTTTCACTCTTCCAAGCAACATAAGTTGGCAGCTGTTTCCATGTGCATCAATGTTCTTATTTATTGCCATCTTATGTTTGGCACAATGCTGGGCTAGTTGGTCAGCATATCGGTTACCTGCTGTCACTTTATCATTTCCAGATTGGTGAGCAGCACACCTGACCACGGCCACATCTTTTGGTTATTGAATTGCTTCTAGTAAGTCTTTTCCATGATGTCCATTCTTAATAGGAGTACCCGAAGAAGTCAGAAACTCCCTTTGAATCGAAAGTTGGCCAAAGTCATGTACAATCCCATAACCATGCTGACTGTCAGTGTATATGGTTACTTTTAAATGTTTCTCAAATTTGCAAGCTCTTGTCAATGCAACTAATTCGGCTACTCGTGCAGACTTAACTCCAGGTAAATAGGATGTTTCCACTGGACTCCACAGAGTACACACAGCATAAGCAGCACCTAATCCTCGTTCCTCATGTCTCATGCATGAGCCATCCACGAACAGCTCATATTCAAATATCTACAATGGCTCTTCTCTTATGTCTGGTTGGGGCTTTGTACTGTATTCTGTGAGGTTGATGCAATCATCCTCGACTTCCCCTTTTACTTCTGCGAAGTGTGAATCAGGTAACAGTGCAGCTGGATGGTCACATTTCCTGTACCTAGGAGAATTCGCTCATACTTAGTCAGCCGACTAGGAGTCAAATATTGAGTACGTGTTCTGGTTAACAGAATCACCACTTAGTGTGGAAAATACGCAGTTACAGGATGTCCCATAATGATGGATTCACTTTGCTCAAGACTCATGCATGTTGCAGCTACCGTTTTCAGACATCCTGGCAACGCAGATGCCACTGGATCTAGTGTTGATGAAAAATATGCCACAGGACGTCTCATTAAACCATGAGTTTGGGTCAGAACAGATAGCGCACAATTGTCACGTGCATCACAGAATAATGCAAATTCTTTTGAATAATCAGGCATCCCTAAGGCTGGAGCTGAACAGAGGCAGTCATGCAGCTTCAAGAAGGCAGTCATGCTTTCAACATCCCACTCTACTGGGTCTTTTGCTCTTTTCGTTGTCATCTGTATCAGAGGTTTAGCTAGGACTGCAAATCCCACAATCCACTGCCTGGAGTAACCTACAACCCCAAGAAACATTCTGATTTCTTTCTTTGTCTGAGGTAGATTCATATTTCTGATTATTTTGATTCTTTCAGAGGTAACCCTTCTAACACCTCTTTCTATCTGGTGCCCCAGATACTTTACCGATGTGGTGCAGAATTGCAACTTTTCAGGTGACACTTTATGCCCGCCTTCTGCCAAATGATTCAACAATGCAATGGTATCAACAACACAGTCATTTCGAGTCTTAGATGCCACCAACAGGTCGTCTACATATTTCACCAGGATAGACTGTCCGGGCAAGACGAGAGATTCAAGACATTTTTTCCATATCTGATGGACTCTCTCTGTACCCCTGAGGGACACGGTTCCAAACGAAGACATGGTCGTTGAATTTGAACGAGAAAAGACATTTGCTATCTGGATGTAATGGTATGGAGAAAAATGCATGGCATAGATCTATTACCGTGAACCATCCAGCTCCCCACGATATCTGATACAGAATCACTGCAGGATTTGGCACAACTGGACAACATGGGATGACAATTTTATTAGTGCGCTCCTACCTAATAGGTTTACTGGACTGAAGTTGCACACCACAAATTTGTGCATTTCTTTAAAATTGCCTATTCTGATCTCCATAGGTTCTGTAATAGGGGTACTAATTTGTTTACTAGAAACGCCCACTACTTGGATCGCTTCTCATGAGAGGGGTAGGTTTGGAATGTATGCTGTTTTCACAGTAGAACGGGTAGCACCAGTATCCAACAAAAAGGTAACATCATTTCACTCAACTTTTCCCTCAATGTATGGACCTAACTGATCTACTGGCAAGGATGCGCCAAGCACGCACTCCTCATCTTCCCCTCACAGGCACCGTCAGTAACTATCTTCCTCGAAAAATGTGTCACTCAAAAGAAATTGTGATGTCACAGCTTCCCTCCTTCCACTTCCCTCCCAATTTGTGGTATCCACCTTGTAATTTGCTTGGATCCCAGAATCTAGCATAGGTGTAAGTGGTAACTGGTTCTGTATTACCTATTGCTGTGGCTTCCTCGACACCCCATTCTGCGTCTGTGGATTCAAATTATCGTTTTGTACAGGGTTATTCAATACAGCTTTACACTCGTTCCTCCAATGCCCCATTTTTCCCCACCCATGGCAAGGAAATGTTTTCTTGGCCTCCTCTCTGTTTATTCGCCATCTTGGTTTATCCCCATTTTCATCTCCTTGATTATGATTATTTTTCAATTGGTTTAACTGGAGTTCCTGTTGCTCTGCTAATTTTACTTGTGTCCACATTACCTTTTCTTCTAAATTCTTTCGTTTATTGTCAATTTCATCCCCACAATATTTAGCATACTTAAGTATTTCATCTATTGGCTTGGCCTGCCAGCAGATTTTATGATCTTTAATCATTTGTGACATTTCTGGCTTTACCCTGACACAAATTGATAAATAAAATGTGTCATGTCTTTCGTGTCTATACTTTCCAACCCACTGTACTGCTTGAATACCTGTAAAAGGCGTTCATAATATGCATGTACTGATTCATCTTTATTTTTGGTAGTTCTGTCTATTCTTGTCCAGTCATTTTCCTTTGGGGGTACTTTTCCTTTCAAGTACAGTATTACTTGAATATATTTTTTCATAACCTCATCTGACGGGGCTCCTGTCTTCGGGTGTGTAGGGTACTCATCATTAGGCCAATCAACCGCTATCTTAAATTCTGTCTATAGATCCACAGGAACAACAATGTCAAATAACCCATCTAAATCTTTTAGCAGCACCTTTGAGACTTTTACAAATCTTTCAACCTGCCTGTACCACTCTACAGGTTTTCCTCTGAGTTTCGGGAAATCGCTCGTAAATGACAAAATATCCTGTCTCGACGAGAAGTGGGGGGACTAAACTAGTTAATCAGTATGGAAGTGGCATCGCAGCGCGTGTCATCGCAGCGTGTGACATCATGGCGCATGATATCACATCACGTGACATCACAGGAACTGGCATCACAAGAAGTGATATCAGATCTTAAGCCCTCACATACATGTTTACAGGTGTATCATGAGTACATTTTAGCAAATTTCGAGTATACTTGTAAACCTTCCTGATTTAGGCAGAAGATTCACACTTTTGTATGCTACATATAAAGCAATGTTATCTTTTGTCAGTGTTAAGCTTTCTATAGTGCTTAAAAATAGTGATATTTAAAGTATTACAACGTCTCCTCAAGGGTAATAAGCGTATATAAATGCAATTATTTTGTGCAAATACTCGGAAAGATCAACATATCTAACGTTCTAAGAGTGCATGCAAATCTCCTAAACAGAGCCTGAACAAAGTGAAAAGCTGCCTCTCCTAAGTATGTGTGAAGTGCTAACAAGGTATGAGCCTTTGTTTCCCCTCTGCAGCATTTGCATCAGGCGTGAAGCTCCTGACTGCTGCCAGCCAGGAAACTACAAAAAAAGGAGGCTTGATGACCCCTGAGACTAGGCCTGTGTTATAGCCGAGTATCCCAGCAGGAGTCAGAAACAAGAGTGCCCCCCCACCGCCTGCACATTGTTGTGATCGAAAGTAGACAACAACGTGCAGGCGCTGCTGAAAGTGTCCCGTGTTTGCAAATTAAACCGGGATAAATTCAGCATCTTTTTTAGTGAGGTCCAACTTCTTGGCAGGGTGGACGGCATCCACTCTGTGAAAAAAGTGGGGGGACGCCGTCCACCCGTGTGTACCGCCGACCCATGCCCTGCTAGAGAGTATTATGTAATAAATACATACTTTTTCATAAATATTTGGTGTTGTTCAGCCGGAAGCTGAGCAGGAGAGAGGAGCGGAGCAGGAGAGAAGAACGGCTGGGCGTTTGATTGAGAACGTGGAAGCACAGCCTGCGTTTCTCCAAGCGCACTTCTCCGAGCAAGCACTGCATTTAAAATTCAAATGGCCGGTCCCTGGGGGTTCCTTTTCATCATCCTATTTCCGTCTTCTGCCCAACTATCTTCCTCCTACCGTGACCACGAGTGCAGGTGCAGTACTCAGCTCCTGCTGAGAGTGTGCCCCCAAGGGTCCTATGGAGGCGGTCCACCTAGGACCGGGTGCAGCCTGTGGCTCACCTGGGCGTGCCCCACTCGCTACAGCATTTGGCATACGGCAAAGGTGCCAAGGTGCCAATTGGTAAGAACAGAGGGCGAGGAGCCGGCGAACTGACTTGGACCGGACTATTTTGGGTTCGCTGTGGCAGCAACAAATAAAGCCTGAAAGGGAGCAGCGGAGGAGGCTCTGAAACCAGTGGTAGCAGTCAAAACGGATTTTAATGGACTCTAACTATCATCTCCATGGTAAGGCCAAGACTCCCTCATACACTATCCCCCGCAGTGCGCTCTTAATGGCCCTACATATCTTACAGGTCCTATAGACCCTATTGACCCTACAGAGTAAACCTCTCCGCAAAGCTGTATATTGAGTCAGGGTTAATCCACGGGGCTCTGGAAGCTCCAGGGAGGTCTAAGGAGTTTCTTGTGGTAGTTGGCCTCATCCTGTTCAGATTACCATTTATTCAAAGTTTAGTTTTTAAAGCATAGCAACAGCACTTATTGTGACAGCCACTAACCGTTGTGAGGGAGCAAGTGAGCAGGAGGAGAAGCTGGAGGACACCGGTCTGCTCGACACTGCTCACACTTTGCCCGGCTTCTGCAGCGCACTTTGAGTTCCGTTGTGGCGTACAATCGCCTGCGGCCCCCTATGGTCCCTGCTAAGAAGAACCTCAGCCACAATCTTAAGCTCTGAACCAGGAATCAGGAAATGAGAACTGTTACACAAACAGGCCCGCTGTGAGACGCACCAGTAGTGGAACGCGCTGGTGACTAACGGTTCTGGGGCCTAGCCGACATTAGTAAAAGCAGGAGGAGCATTGCAAGAAATCAACTCCTGCAGCTACTCCTGGTGGACAGGGGAGCAGGGTATTAAAGTGATGTAGAGTTATGTAGAGTGACGTAGCGTGACGTCTGCTTGGCGCTCGGAGGGCAGGGGGCAGAGGGCAGACAGGCAGCAGGGGTTTAGTTGCTGAGCCAGTCTGTTGCTATCTGCTGCTAGTTGCCTCTGGGATTTATTCATTGGTCACTGGGGGAACCACTTGAGGGCACCACTTGGAACACTTGGAATACTGGGGTGTTGCCCCCCTCTCTCCCCTACTAACAAGGATATTAAGGAAAAAATGTTGGTGCCTGCTCAAAGGATCAAAAAATAAATTTTAATAAATGAGCAAATAGTAAGTTTAAAAAACATAAACCACAAATATACAAATATACAAAAAAGGTGCAACAGACTTGTAAAGGCACAATAATAAATCCTAAATAAAAGCCAGTTACAGCACTACAAAGTATGAGGTCAGGAGGTGTGCTTGGAGGGACAATACCTATGAACAACATTAGTTACCATAAAAGGTAGCTGAAAACATCTGCTGTGGGCGAACCGCAGGCAAGGATTAGACCTACTACACAGAAAATTGATACTATAATTGATCCTATAATTGAATTAACTCCAGATACTAAGAAGACAAGCAATACAACTTCAGGAAACAACTATTTAAAACATTGTCTCTTTCGGCCCAAAATAGATACAAAATGTTGCTTCCTAAAACACGTGTGAGACAATCTTCTCTCAGTCCCTACACCAATAAAGGGCCTCCGGACCCCCCTCCTGCCTTTTTGCCAAAAGAAAATGGAGAGAATGAAGATCAAAGCAGTGGGGTGGAGAAATATGGGCGACCTAGCCCAGGCAGCCCAGTCAGTCTAACACCAATCCTACAGTGCCAAACATTCTCCACCTCCCAGGCTCTCCAGACCGTGGCAATAAAACCTAATGCAGTAGATTCGGAGATAATTATGTAGTCAAACACAAAGAATGGGATCAAGGAACAATAGGACCAAGAAACAATGGAAAGCCTCAACAGAAGGACTGGGCGCTTACAACTTAGATGCCATAGACATCTCAAATGTTACATCGTCCAGTCTCATACTCTGAAACAAAACCGATAGAGGCAACTGTGTTATAACAGAGGCTTTAACTATTTGCGAAATAGATAGCCCCAAAGAAAATCTGCAGATATGAAAAAGAACATACATACCTGCGGATGAAATGGAGGAATTAAAAGCAACAACGGCTCCATCTGCAATTCTAAACAGAAATCAGGGCTCAGAGTATAAAACACTGCTCGCAACTTCCTCAATACAAAGTAAGTCCGTGACACCCCATTTAAGCAAAAAGGAAGATAGTGAAGATTTGGACCAATTTTCATACATCTTTACAAGGAGGAGTTGGAGGAACTCCTCAAAACCTACATCTACATCTGTTATTCAGCGCCAAGATACCCGTAGTGGTGAACGTGTGCTTTATAAATACACATGTTATGTTACTCGCAGGACAAGTGGAGGAATGACGTCCAGGTGGATCTAAAAATAGAGGGGCCTAAGGGAAATAAGGTTTACAATGCAGTGGACGGACGCAACTAATAGTAAATAAACCCGGATGTAAAAGTGGTGCAGCGGGAGATCAACATGAAGACTCGCATAAATCAGTGCAACTCCTGGTAGAGGCCCTGCAATATAAATCTGATAATGGATACACAACTAACCGTACTGAATACTTGCAATTGACAGCAAGTTAGGCACGTTGTACACCTCTCTGCAAAGCATACAGGATTACTTACTAGCTAACAGTCGAACCTGTGGATGCAGCCCGTACGCCCATAAACTAGCTACTCTGCCGACAATCTTGAGTGACTTATGCTCACAAATCAAAAAGTCTTGAAGATTGAGGATTATAAGGAGAACATCAAAACACACAAGATGATGGATGGAATGTTGCACAATGGCAAAACACTCACCCCCAGTCACAGATCTGGGTTTAATCCATCGTTATTTTGCTCACCAAGCCACCCCAGTTCAGACATGGCCATATGCAAATCAGTCTTGACCCTGTGCCTCATGATTCCGGTCCAGGGAAGACATGACTTGGCAGTTTGGGCTGGACTGTACCCTTGAGGCACAGGGTCAAGACTGATTTGCATATGGCCATGTCTGAACTGGGGTGGTGTGGTGAGCAAATAAACGATGGATTAAACCCAGATCTATGACTGGGGGTGAATTTTTGCCATTGTGCAACATTCTATCCATCAACTGTTGTTTTTTGCATTTTACAATGGGAACATGGCGGCCGTAAGCTAAGCGGTCGCAGCTGAGGTGTCCTCTGGCGTGTGTCTAGGTCTCCTCTATGAGGGACCACATAGCGTGTCTCTAAATAGTTTAAGTAATCCCCCTCTATCCCCACCCCATATTTGCTGAGTACCTTAATTTTCTTTCTGCCACAATTTCCTCTACTTTTGTGCAGCGCAGCTGATGGCCCCAGAACACTGCAGTGGAACACCAGCACTCCGAGCCTCGCGGTGGGAGGGCGTGGCTCGTGAGTGGCGACGCAGAGGAACTGCATGTTTCCAGGTCCGGGCTTCAGGAGTTAGAGTCAGTACTGGAGATTACTCGACTGTGAAGCCGGGCTTCGTGTGGTCAGGAGAAGGAGCAGGAGAGCTCTCGTCTCAGGTAGGGAATCTGGAGCCTGACACAACAAGGCTGAGGCTGTGGCGTTCACTGGGAAGGCTGCGTTTGCTATGGCCGGTTTGGACCAGGGTGGAGAAAATGAGAATGGTGCAAACATCTGGGAGGCCCTACTATCATGGGGTAGAGGTCTGAGACTTGTATAGCTCTCCACAGTCCTATGATTACACCAAGCTACAAACAAAGGGGTAGGTCTGGTATGCACCTAAGCGAATGCAGCAGCTGTGGGGTGTAAAGGTCGGAAGGGCGGCTTCTTTTTAAGAATTGCAGATGCTCATTGGTGAGATGAGGACAAAAAAAATGTTTTTAAAGTCTTCAAATGATGTACACACTCAGCAGTTAGTGGAACAATCCTTAAAACGTAACAACAAAGTTACGACAACTCATCTAAATGAAATTGTTAAGGAAGAGTATCCACTGACCGTGACTAAACAAATACAAAACAACGGAAAATAGGAGAATAGTATAAAAAACACACACACACCGAGCCAAGTGTCGGATACTTCAGGAGAGGATAAAGGGGAAAACAAAATGAATGCTAAACAAAGACGTGCACAGGAAAGTAAAGGTCGTAATCAAAAACAAAGCTTCAATAAGAACAGATTTATGCGCCTCTTTGGGGCAACATCATCCCAAAAAGAATTAAATCAACATCCTACATCCTACATCCTACATTTAACATCCTACATTAACTGCGTTTTTAACTGCGTTTCTTCACAAGTGCACTTACAGGGAGGTTTGGTCATATATGTTGCAAGTGCAATCTATCTCGATGCCCGTGAATTTGGTTCAACTTCCTCAGCAACCTTAGCAGTAAACTTGTTCTCTCCAGCATCGATACAGGAAATGGATATCAACATTATGGTAATAAATGTTTATATTCACCAAAACAAAAAACCAAGTTAGCAAAGGATATGAGTCATTTTGTAGAAACATGTATCAGAGAAGGACCTACAACTGACCTCATTCTCACCGGGGACCTAACTTCACTCTAATGGGTTCCTCTTTGGATGAAGAAGTGTTAATACAAAACCCTATTTGGAGCATCCCACAGCAAAGGAAACCGCCGCCACGCAAACAAACTAAGGCAAGACAGTTGGCCCTGGAGGAACTGGAACATCTTAATCTAAGAGCATTAAACGGCAGATCATCTGGAGATAACCCTCCAGTAACAACATACAGCTCAACAAAAACAAATACAATATTGGATTATACTTTTGTCTCCTTAGAGCTGTTTCACCAAATCACTTCATTCCAGCTGGGTGACAAATGAGATAGTGACCACCAGCCGCAAAATAATTCAGCTCAAACAATTATTCCTATGTTAGAGCGGTGCCGGGTTCCTCAAGGATCAGATTTCACCACTGACCTTAAAAGAATCAAATTCAGGACTGCCGCAGACTGCAGAATGCTGGAAACTGCAAAAGAACACTTTGAATTGAGGGCTGAACAAGATGAAGTGATGACATGGGAAAACTTCACTACTTCCATGGAAACTAAGATCAAACCACAAACCCAGTTGAGATTTGGCGGTGTGATGTCCATATCACAAACCGCCAAGAAAGAAATCAAGCTTACTAAAAATTCCATCTATCGTTCACTAAGACAGCTTCGGTGCAAGCCAAATGATACAATGTAATTAAACTTACGGCGGAAGCAAAAGGCACTACAGAAAAAACAAACAAGCATTGGAAATGCAATAGGTCTCACATTTATTTGAGTTAGAGCTATCGGAATTGTAAATGGCAATGTCTTTTACCAACATGTTATGGAGTGTATGTATGCAGTGTGTAGTGGATCTATGTGGGTTGGATTGTATTAGTTAGTAGTGCAATTGTGTGGCATGGAATTGTGTGGTGTGGATTTGTGTAGTGTATCTTTGAGGCATGGTGTGCTGTGGAATTAGTATTTATGTGGTATTAAGTGGTATTAAGTAGACTGGAATTATGTGGAGTAAGATTTTGTGTTATGGTGTGTAATATTATGGAATAGCATTTTGTGTTGTGGAGTGGGATGTAGTGGAGTTTAATAATGTGATATGCTGTTAAATTTTGTGGCATGATGTGGAATTCTGTGGTGTGGATTGGATGTATGTGGTGCATTGTGTAATTGTGTTGCTGAGTTGTATAATGTGGTTTGGTGTTGAATTATGTTATGCGGATTTGAATTGTGTTGCCTGGAGCAGTGGAGGAGAGGAGGTGGGGTGGAGGAGAGGAGAAGAGAGGATGGGAGGAGGGTGAGGTAGGGGGAAGGAGGAGTAGGGGAGAGCAAGGAGGTGGGAGGTTTTGTTGGTTGCAAGCTGTAAATGTAATCGGTTCAGAAAGGACATAGTTCATCGCAGCATTTAAAGTCTGTCAGTTCATAGCTTGGAATAGGTGTGACATTTTACACTAACACATGAGAAGTGGGATTGTCTTTTTCACAGATCATTATAATCTCTGGAAAGGGAACCAATAAATGCAATCTGTTCAGCTTGGCTGGGTAAACGGTTCTTAACCTTGCTTTTGCACCTGTATATGTGGAGGATTATCACTCGTTCCTTGAATAAAGTAGAGAAAATTCCCCAAAGTAAAAGAGTTCCTGACGAAATTACAAAAAGAAAAAAAAAGAGGGGTGACTATCTGTGGTGCAGCAAGTACAGTGGCACTGAGGCTCAGTACATTAAAAGGCCCATTGCGCCGCAATTATTGGTAGTTTTACTAGCCAACAAGTGGTCCATTTTGCATGATTCCTCCAGGCCTTATGGGATCCTTTGTACACCACTGACCATGGCAACACTAACTCTCCAAGGTTATACTACCCAAGCACTGCGATGGCTGCAACCACCCTGCATGCCGCCAGTAACGGTGGACAGCAACGGAGGACAGCAACTTGAAAACAATGAACATTGAATAGCGCGTATCAGCCCTCATTCAATTTAACAAAATATGCTGATCTGGTTAAGAATTGCAGTGAGCTGCAGACAGAAAACAAGATGTTTTCTCATGCTCCATTCTTCAGTGAGAGCTGCTGCTTTCAGAACTTGGTGGTTCTCACAAAGGATTTGTGATTAAGCACAACAGATGAGGATCTCAGATTGTGCCACACAGTTCGAAGGCAGAACAGTGTGTGGTAGAAAAGACTAAGGTTTGCAATGGCCCTGGGCCCATGGGAAGATGTGCGCACAGCACACCAACTATGAACAACTTTTACATGCCAACCAGGGGACCCTAGGCATGTCATTTTATTTGCATTGACACCCAATTGCACTTATAACACCGCTCAAGTTCAGGGGTACAGTAATACAGGACTGAGTCACAGGAGGAATACAGCACGGAGTGGGAGAACCAAGAGTGATGGTGAACCAGCAGAGATTTAAGGATTTTAGCCAAAATAAGGAGTATGTATGGACACTACAAAAGGTGCTGATCTGGTTAAGAATTGCAGTGAGCTGCAGACAGAAAACAAGATGTTTTCTCATGCTCCATTCTTCAGTGAGAGCTGCTGCTTTCAGAACTTGGTGGTTCTCACAAAGGATTTGTGATTAAGCACAACAGATGAGGATCTCAGATTGTGCCACACAGTTCGAAGGCAGAACAGTGTGTGGTAGAAAAGACTAAGGTTTGCAATGGCCCTGGGCCCATGGGAAGAGGTGCGCACAGCACACCAACTATGAACAACTTTTACATGCCAACCAGGGGACCCTAGGCATGTCATTTTATTTGCATTGACACCCAATTGCACTTATAACACCGCTCAAGTTCAGGGGTACAGTAATACAGGACTGAGTCACAGGAGGAATACAGCACGGAGTGGGAGAACCAAGAGTGATGGTGAACCAGCAGAGATTTAAGGATTTTAGCCAAAATAAGGAGTATGTATGGACACTACAAAAGGTATGAGAAGCAGGGTCTTCATCATACAGCAAGTTTGTGTGCGTTGTGTAAGTTAATGCTCCACTGAGGGAGGGTGGCTGTGCTGCACAGCACTACTAAAGCAGGAGTGCACAGCAGTGCTACAGAGGGACTAGGGAGTACATGACATGGCTGAGTTGCTTGTCAGTAAAACTAAGGGTGTGCAGTGCAGGTCTGGCGAGAACGACGCTGCTCTAGTGTAGTGCAAAACAGTTGTACAGTTGTACTCCAGTGCTACATAAAGTGGTGGGTGGCTGTGCTACACTCGGGGTGTCCAATGTAAATATATAAATGTATAGGCATTTATATAGCGCACTACTTACCCGTAGGGTCCCAAGGTGCTTCGACCGCTGCGAAACCCTTCCTGGCTTCCCTGAGAGATGGTCCCTTAATGGGTATCTCCAGGGTGAGACCAGGCATCCCCGGCGGTCTGGTGGGGCCGTTAGTGAAGATGAGGCAAGCTAATGCCCAGAGTTGCCGAGTGTGATCGCTGATCAGAGTGGGCACCGAGGCGAGAGAATTATCGAGTCCGCTGACCCTGGTCCAGAAACCTGCCGCGCCGGGAATCGAACCCTGGTCCCGGGCCGTCCTCTGCTCTCGGGTCTGCCGCCTCTAACCAGTGAGCCAATGGCACTAGAACTGTGTACCTCAGTGCTCTAGTGGGGAGAAAGGGCAGCGCTACAATTCGAATGCAGCTTGCAGGGTAGCTTGGAACTGGTGCGGGGTACATAGCAGCACTAAATTGCATGACACTGCTGAAAATCGGTGCACTCTCATATCTGAGATACGAGTGTGCACGGCATGGCTTCCGTGGAGGGGGAGACCAGAGGTGGACCAGGGTTGCATAGCAGTGCTAAGGTGCAAGGCAGCACAAACACCAACATGCGCTAGTCCTGATGTACTAGTGTGAACGGCATAGCTTCTGTGGGGGGAGAGCAGAGGTGGACCAGGGGTGCATGGCAGTACTAAGGTGCAAGGCAGCACAAACACTAACGCAGGCTCGTCCTGATCTACTTGTGTGCATGGCATGGCTTCCGTGGAAGGGGAGAGCGGAGGTGGACCAGGGGTGCATATCAGCGCTAAGGTGGAAGCAGCACAAACACCGATGCGCTCGTCCTGATGTACTAGTGTGCACGGCATGGCTTCCCTGGATGGGTGAGCAGAGGAGAACCAGGGGTGCATAGCATAGGTGGGAGGGTTGTGCTTAATGATGAAAGCGGGCACCCATGCATATCAAATCAGGGGTTTCCCCTCTCCCCCTTGTCATTTGGAGGTATTAGATCTGGTTAAGAAACAGCATATTTACAGGTTCACATTCTTAAGATGCCTCTCTCCCCTTAAAGATGATGACACTTGACACTCATTCATTTGCGTGCACACACAGGTTCACACTCCTCAAACTCAGTTTGCTTACAATACCACATCGTTGGCACTCTATCACAACACCTTGAACACTCTGCACAAGGGTTAAGTTCAGTACACAAAATGTTATTTGTTTTGGCCACTCAGCAACAGATGTATCACAATAGAATAAACAATGGCAGCCTGACTTGAGCTTCGGCATGGATGTTAATATATATATGACATCAAGCCTTTGATTATTCAGAGGAGCATTTTGCTGGCACTGAGAGGTCCGTTCATGCTGGGTTTCAGCTCAGCTGATTCCTGTTACCTCATGCGAGGGATGTTGTCCAACTTTACACCAAGACAGGAAGCTTGCTGACACTCACCCACAGGTAATGGGGTGTTGGACCACCCGAAAGGGATTTGGCGGATCTACTCACCTTAGGCACGAAAGGGTAGAATGTGCTAGGTAGGAGTACACTATATTACAGTACTTGTATTCAAGTACATCGTTTTCTGTAATCAGCAAAATGATTGAATTGTTCAGTTTTTCACCAATCTCGTAATGCTAATTGCATAGTTCTGTTTCCCTGTATTAATCATTGCAGTGCAAATATTTTTCTCAAGAAACACAAAAATTCAATAAATATTGAAATGCTTTACTGTGTATTTCTAGGGTACCTCTTTGGGTATGCAAGTGGCTGAGTGAAAGGGTTCTAGGTCTGTTACCACAATTTCCTTCGGGTATCAGTGTTTTCATGTTCTGAAGTTGCACATTCATTTCTTACACTGTAAGACTAGGGGTACAGATGGTGCACTGTGAGCTTGCAGAACTATTGGCCAACATTCCCTGAAGGGTGTCCACAATAGGTCTGGCACCAGTCCAGCATTTATGTTGTCTATCAAACGCACAGTTTAGTTAAGAAGCCTGTACGAAGTGGCACCGACAATGTTTTAGGTTGGGTTCTTATTTATTGGATCACCTGAGGAGTCAACATTACCTTTGTGGTTGAGGCACACAAAGCATTCAGGACAGAGGTATATTATTCATAGGTTACATTCCCAGCACCTCAACACTGTTTCACACACACACTCCAGATAAAGCTTGTGAAGCACTAGAAATACCATTAACTTACCAAGAACATCAAAATTGGTTTGAAGGTGACCAACCACATACATACAACAACATTAGACTAGGCCTCATTAGCAATGAGGGAGCAACATGGTCAGTCTTAACCAGATACACACCATATCCAGATACAGATAATCCGAGAGCTCCAGGGCTACAAACATTGTACACAGATCTGGTTAAAACATATAGATGTTCAACACTGGTTCTCATGGGAACCATGACAATAAATCCAGCAAGAGCTTCTCAAGCTACACAACCACAATTGGCTACTCCTGGAATTAGCAACAAAAACTAACATAAACGTCTCCCATAAGATCAAAACAAGAACAATAAGTTTACAATATAAAGGAACCATAGATCAGACCAGTTCAATTTCAATAAATATTCATTTTCTGCATCAAAAAAGATTTGTTCTCAAAAATATACACATGGAATTTGTGGGATCCACAGAGGTTTAGAACATACACAAACAAAACCAAGATAAGGAACATAACATCATGGCATATATAGAAGAATACTCACACCAAATCATACTCTACAAAAAACATACATATCAAAACATAAACACAGGTAATGCAAGATATAATAATTAATCCATATGGTTATTAGAATTGTTGTACAGCTTTAAGGCTTCTTGTGTCCTCTCTCTAATTTGTAAAACAAACCATAATTGGACAGAATTGCACTGACGCGCATTTTGAAAGTTAAAGACCGGTTGAAGAAAATCGTGCAACCTTCATCAGGGCACTGTCTGTAGCATGTAATCAGTGGCAACTGCCATTCATTCTGAGCTTTTTCAAGTACTAATGAGGGCTCACATCATGTTCAAGTACTGGTTCATAGATTTATCACAGGGCAGATCTCCTCAACTGTAGGCCACCGAAAAGTGCTATAATCTGCTTAACCATGACAATATTAAGACGTCTGGCAGGTATTAGGATACTAATACATAATCATCTCACTCCTTTCAGGATTCCTCCGAAAAACATTTTTTCAGAGAAAGGAGGACAGTCAGAGCGCAGATCAGAGGAGTACATGAAATTGAAGAAGAATGCACAATGCTCATCTGGCTGCATAATTAAAAAAGTAAGAAAATTCTAAACAGTCCAAACGTCAAATCAAAAAGAAGAAGGTGGACGGCATAAAAGTCAAGCATGCTGCAGATATTGAGGACACTGTTTCTGAGCAGGAATTGGGTTCTAACCATGCTGGATAGCACGGCAGAAGTCATCCTAGTTTGCCGGAACCTGATGGATTGTCTGGTGAGGTTCAGTGACTAAATATCGAGAGACAGAATATCGGCTGCCCAAAATATCGGAGGACAGAATATAGAATCCCTATCTACAAACAGGTAAGTACTAAAATATCGAGTACAAAATATCGATAGTTAAAATGTAGTTAACTAAAATACCGAATTTTTTAGATGTTTAAAAAATAATCTAAAAGGAATTAAATAATAAACACAATTAAATAAAACATAGTTAAAATAATGTAAAGAAGCTTAAAATTTAAACGTAATGAATGTAATGCAAAAATATTTTTTAACATATATATTTACTTAATAATATTAAAAAAATAATTATTAATCTTAATTATAATATATTTAAAACATGATTACACATATATTTACATAAATATATAAATAAACTATTATCTAAATATAAAAATAAATAATATATAATAATTTAAATAATTAAAGTAATACTTTTTATGTTAATTAATAATTTACACTACATTCTGGGGCCGATTCGGATCTAGATCGGACTGGCTCCGAATTGGGTTTTGGATTAGTGGGTCGGATTCGGAGGCTGAATTTCCGTTCGGTTCATACAGGGGTCCGTACGACGAAGTACGACGTGAACTAGCACGAAATCTCCAACCAAATCGTTTCCGGGTCCGAACCGCTCCGTACGTCTCGGCCGTAAACTAACCGTGGCGCGCAATGGAGGCGAATTCCGACTGAGCCAGTATGATGCGCGATTTGGACAGCCGGATCGAGTCGGAGCGTCCGGTTCGCAATAGCTCCCCGAGCTGGAGTTTGGGGTCCGCATCGGACCCCTGTTATCCGCAGCCTTACGGCTCGGACACAGGGGGAGACCCATGGGTCTCCCCAACACAGGCATGTACGGTGTGGATGGCACCAACGCGTACCCACTGTAGGGGGTGCACTTCTCCGGAACGTACCCATTCAGTCAATGGGAGCCAATGTACGCGTTGTACGACCAGCTCCCATTGACTTTAATGGGAGTCCGATCGAAATGAGTCTGATAGAATACGGCCACATCGTACTCGCTCGGTTGCACTGCAGGAGCCCGGATTGGTCGGAAAACACCGCAGATCTGGCTCTGTCGGAGGGATTTCTGACCCAGATCGGAATCTGCCCCTAAATATAACAAAATTAAAAACATTACATAGCTAGGGAAATACAATTAGTATTCCTACTCCAACAATTGCAAACTTAAACATTTTGTTGGATAGTGGGAGGGAAAAAATTACTATTTCCACTCCAGTGAGTGCAACAGTAGGGAAAGCGTTGGATAGCGTAGGGGTAAAAATTACTATTCCCACTCCAGTGAGTGCAAGAGTAGGGAAAGCATTGGATAGCATAGGGGTAAAAATTACTATTCCCCGTCCAGTGAGTGCAACACTAGGGAAAGCGTTGGATATCATAGGGGTAAAAATTACTATTCCCACTCCAGTGAGTGTAACAGTAGGGAAAGCGTTGGATAGCATAGGGGTAAAAATTAATATTCCCACTCCAGTGAGTGCAACAGTAGGGAAAGCGGTGGATAGCGTAGAGGTAAAAATGACTATTCCCACTCCAGTGAGTACAACAGTAGGGAAAGCGTTGGATAGCATGGGGGTAAAAATTTCTATTCCAACTCCAACGAGTGCAACAGTAGGGAAAGCGTTGAATAGCTAGAAGGTAAAAATAACTAATCCCACTCCAGTGAGTGCAACAGTAGGGAAAGCGTTGGATAGCGTAGGGGTACACATTACTATTCGCCCTCCAGAGAGTGCAACAGTAGGAAAAGTAATGATTTAATATTTAAATAGGAAGAAAATTAATTATCAATACCAATAAAACATAATTAAAAGTAATTACCAATCACAAAATATTTAATAATTAATTAATTATAAATATCAATACATATTTTTTATTATGAATTAATTACCTGTTAATAAATATTTAACAACCAATTAATTTTCAATACCAAAAATGTAAAAAGCAATAAGAAATGTACCAATTAATAATTGATAAACAAATTATTTATCAATACACAAAAATATTTTCAACAACTATTTAATTACAAATAAATTACTTTGCAACCTATTCCCCTATAATCCACAACTCACTCCAAATAATAAATTAATACAATTAACATAATTATTAACGAATCAATTAATAAAAATTAATTAGCAAGTAATACAAAATATGTACCAATTATTAATTAATTAACAATCAATAATTTTCAATACATAAAAATAAAAATGTATATTTTCTTAATTACTATTAAATTACTTCCCACCCTATTCCCCTATAAATCCACAACCCGCTACAGAACTAAAAATCAAAATTAAATTCATATTTAATTTACCATAATTAAATTACTTCCCACCCTATTCCCCTATAAACCCACAACCCGCAGCGGAATTAAAGTATGCAAAAATTAAATAACATAACATTCATTACTTTAAAAAAATAAAACATACATTACTAAAATAATATTTAATTTTAACACATATGCTAGCATACATAACACTAACAAATAATTTGATATTATGGAAGACACCATTTTTAATTCGATATATGGAAATCGATATTTCTTACATCAATTTCGATATTCTATCCAACTTTATTTTGGTAATTCGATATTCTGGCCTCCCTATAGTTTTGATTCAATATTCTGTCAAGTTGATATTTCAAATTCAATAGTTTGGGTGTTTACAGTCTGGTGACAGTAGGAAGGTAACTCTTTTTTTAACAATTGAGTCAATGGAGTAGCTTTGGTTAAGAAGTTATGGATAAAACGTCTACAGAAATTTGCAAAGCCCAAAAATCGTTGGATGTCTTTGACAGATTTTGTTCCTGACAGTTTTGGAAGGCTTGCCATAGTGATACATTGTGGTGAGAGAATGAATCCTAAAAATTCTACTGAAACAACGTGGAACTCACATTTTGATAACTTACAATGCAAGCATGTTGTCGCAAGGTGGATAAAATCATCTTTACATGTGTTTCGTGGTCTTTTTGTGACGAGGAGTATATCAAAATGTAGTCAATATAAACGATTACCAACCAATCAAGGTATTCATGAAGGACATCGTCTACAAAGAATTGAAAGGCAGCAGAAGCATTTCAGAGCCCAAATGGCATCACCCAATATTCAAAAAGGCCATATCGTGTTCTGAATGCTGTTTTCCATTCGTTCCCGGAACAGATACATACAAGATGATAAGCCCCCCCTCAGATCTAGTTTTGAGTAAATGGTGGCTGTTCTCACTTGATCAAGTAGCATAGGTATGAGAGGTAACGGATAACTATTCTTAATAGTGATGTTATTTAGTGCTCTATAATCAATGCAAGTTCGTAACTCACTATTGCTTTTGGGCACAAAGAAGAGAGGAGAGACTGCTGGGGACTTGAATGGTCGGATAAAGCCATTTTAAAAGTATTTATCCAAATACTCATGTAAATGTTGATTTTTCGATTCACTGAGGGCAGAAATTCTACTACACAGTATTATTGGCTCTGGAATTAAATCTATGATGCAGTCAGAAGGACGATGTGGTGGTAAATTCTCTGCACTAGCCTCGCTGAACACATTTTGAAAGGAATTGTATATTGCTGGTAATATTATAGTCTGCTCTTCTGCCATAGCTATGAGGTGAGCTGTTCATATGCTTTTTCGTTGTTTAGGTTGCCATTTAGTTTGTCTGTTTTTAATCAAACATACTTGCTGACACCAGTCAGAGTGAAAAGCAATGCTTCTTTCGGCCCAATCAATTGTGTGGTTGTGTTCCGTGAGCCAAGACATAATCAATATGACTCCAAACTGTGATGCAGCAATAACATCAAAACATAAGGTTTCTAAATGGGTTTGACTCTGTGTTTGGCACACCATAATTATATCACTGGTATCAAGTGTAATTAACCCAGAATTGAGTAATGTGCCATCCAAACCTCCCACCATTTCTTGTCTCTCTTTAGTCTGAGTTGGGATTTTCAACTTTGAGCAAAAACTGGAGTCAATAAAATTAGCCATAGCTCCGGAGTCTAACATCACTACAACGTCTTGGGTTAGTCTTTCTGGAATGAAAAAATGGGTATTGAGAGTTAAATAATGAACCAAGACCTGTAGTGTGTTAGCCACGGATTGGTCAGGAGATACAGTATAATCACTCTGAGGTAATATGAATTTTATGATCAATTGTGTCCCCTATCGTAGACCCCAACGGCTCCATGTACGTGCTTCAAGTACATGTATGTTCCCTCCACTTCTAGCTATGAAGACGCAAATATATTTGCGTCCAACGTTAACATGTCCTCTTTCAGATCCACCATGAATGGGTCAGATATTCCGTTCCTAAGTGTGCCTTGCCAACGTCTTTATATGGTGCACTTTCATGTTTTCTAGCTCTGGCGAGTTAGGCCCTGATTTCTGCCATCGAGCCTCTTTCTGCCTTCTGTCTCTGAAAGCCACAGTCTGCTGCTCCCCGACCCTTGACTTACTCCCTGCGCGGCGAGCGGTGCCTAGCTCGGCCTGCCTTGCCTGCCAAGACTGTATTCAACCTTCAAGTTATCTGCTCCGCTCCTCGAAAATACATTCCTGTCTAGTAGTTTAGGAAAACATCCTTCCCAGCTGCAGAGCAAAGGGCCCGGCCTCACTGTCTCCATGCAAGTAATTCATAGCTCCTGTTACCATGGTAGGCCCATGGCCCCCTTGCTTTACACGTAGACACGTAGTCGCATATGCACGCACTAAGCAGTCAGTATAGAATAGCCTCTGCCCGAGAGACCTTTCCTTCTAGATAATACAGTTCCTTAAACACAAGATATAGATACGATTTGGGTTTAGGTTGTTCTGACACCCCAGACTTCTGTCTCCTCATGTAGGGCTAAATGTCAAGTCCCCTTCACCCTCCAGTTACACGTCAATCACACGTCATGCTGCTGCGCGCGCATCTCTGCCATGTATTTCTGCTGACACTGCAGGATTCGTCTATGGATCCACCCACCTGTGTTACGTTTCCAGTGACGTTGTCTAGCACACACCTCCGTGTACACCCTTGTGCACGCCTTCTGTTACGTACACATGTTCTTATCTCGTTTCTCTCAGCTGTTACGCCTCCTGCATCAATCTCTACTGTAAATGCATTGACTATATATATGATGCTCTGTTAATAAATCATTGTACATGTACTATCCGTTCCCTTGAACATGCTACCTGGTTCGAACCAATAACCAATTCCTTTTTAAGGAATAAAACCCCTTTTAAAACCTCAAATACCACGGATTCTGTCTCTTATTTTTGACTGAGTTATTCTTATTGAACTTTACCGCATAAATTCCGCATAGGTAATTTAAATTTACCACATAATTGGCGCCCGAACAGGGACCCCTCCCCCACCCCACGCGCCGGAGGTGCGTTGCAGGCCCGGTCCCCTGCCACAGCCGGACGGACAACTACGCGTACCCGCAGGATTTCCTGTATCTCCCTCAGGCCAACGGAGGTGACTGAGGCTGCGATCGACACCCAGACGAGGCGGTGAGGAGTGCGGAGGATCCCGACCAGAGCCTAGCTGAGAGAGCAAAGTCCGAGGTATTCAGAGGCCCACCAGTTCCGAAGTTCTGAAGTACCTACGTCACGAGTCCAGTCCAGTCGAGTCCAGGGTCCAGTCCAGTATCGAGTTTCCGAGGCCTTCTGTTCCGTGCTTCCCGGTGAGTACCGTTGCTGGGGACGCATCTAGACGAGTGCATCAATTTGTGCCCGGTCAAGACGGGGTTGGGTACACAGCCACGGTCTGCACTGTTTAGCAGTGTATCTGTACTGTTTAGCAGTATATCGAGTATGGAGGTAGCTAGTTTCATTTTAATCATTGTTGTTCGTTTTCAAAATGTTTAAATGTGTTTTAATGTCGTGGTATGAATGATTGTTCGATCTATATTACTGTGTTTATTGTATTAATTGTGTTCAAACCCAAGTAAGTATCAAGTACCAAGTAGTACGGCTGAAACATGCCGCTATTCTCTAAACTGAGACAGATAGGAACTAGAAAAGGGATACTAGAGGAAGCTGTTCCCATTCCACCCAGGGACACTCCAGGGTATTTTATGTACCACAAACACGGCTTAGACGCTGTATTATATCTCGATTTGTTGGTGGATTACACCAAAGATCTAGCAGAGAATCAGAGATGGCCCGCTGCAGGGACATGGGATGCCGAGTGCATCATGAGAGTAGAAGAAGCGTTATGGAAAAAGAAAGCCAGACAGTCACAGAAAGATGCCATTGAATTATGGCGTAAAGAATCACACAGACACACAGAAAAAGCACTCAGAAAAGCGGAGAAAAGTAGAGAGGATTCAGACAAAGCCCGAGAAAATGTATTAGTTGAAGAGGGGATACGAGTAAAAAACAGAACAAGTAGACCGGCAACGAAACGCTCTTATGAATGGTATGTATCCTCTTCTGGCCGAGGGTTTACCTAAGGCCACACCGGAAATACCGAAGAACCTGCCCCCTCCATTGCTCCCGACTAAAGTACGTCACAAGGCCACAAAAGACATATTCCTTTCTTCCTATCTAGACGATGTAGCCCCTGAATATGTTAATGTTCCGCCACCACGCACACCACCTGCTGACGGCACTCCACCCCGAGATAATCTGCCGCCACTTCCGCAACAACAAACTCCTCCTCCCGTTCCACATCCTCCGCCGATTCCTCCACCCCTTCCCGCACCCATTCTCCCTACTATGCACCCAACAAATCCTTTTGGACCTGGCACCTCAGGAGGTGCGACAGGAGGTTTTCAAACACCGCCACAAGCACACCGATTGACTTATAGGGATCTAGCACAACAACGTACACCTCAAACAGCGAGTTACGACATACTTAAAGAGCCTCTTACAGACTGTAGATATGATCCCGTACCCGGTAAAGACGACAGAATGATGCTATCATCAGTACGTCTACGACGAGTTACAAATTATTTAATGTTACTACCTGGAATGATTGATCATCTAGACAGAATATATCATTTTGTCCAAACGGGGGAAGGTCCTGAAAGTATTGGCGAGGCCATGGCATACCAGAAAGTTGACACTCAAAAAATGATATTACGTTTCTTTATAAATTGCTTGATAAGAGACCAAGAAAGGCCCGGTGTAAACCAGGAAGAAATGAAAGCACTTAACAAATGGGGTCAGAATATAGCAGACGGAAAACACGATAAACAGAGTAGTATAGAAAATATGTACCGAAGAATCCGAAAAGCAGTAGAACAAATACATGAAAGAAGACAGCCTGAAAGAGAAATAGATACAGACAAGACTGAGTCCTCGGGGGAGGAGGAACAACCAGAAACGACAACAGGAACATTGCAATTACCAGCTAGAGAAATGATAGCATATGTAGGTAAGGGAAGACCCTTTAATAATTCAATGTGTCCGGTACGCCCAGAAAGTAAGAGACTTTTTCAAGCAGCAATGTCAAACACGAAGACGCCAGAACACTTATTTCAGGCTACCGATAAAATACTTCAAGAACGAATGGGGTACCATGTACTCGATTCCATGGATGAACAAGAATTAGCCAGATCAGCAGTCCAATGGGCTGACAGTTCTGATAAATATAATGATGACGCATTAGCACAAACATTTTTAAATCTTTCCCCTGATGAACAGAAATTAGCCGGAATATACATGATTCAACATCTCCTTATATTATATAAAAGCCAACATTCTGATCCAGGTCCCCTACCTGATATTTTAATAGAGCTACTCATGAATAGATGGAGAGGTCTAGGTACCGACTTAATTAAAATAATTCTAGAGCATCGGCACAGATACAGTACTTTCCTGAATACACAGTTTGTTCCAGCTCCACCTCCAGAAAGAAAAATGTATTACATAGACAGACAGAATCCCTTGCGAGAAGTACATCCAGTCAAGAATGATGATAATACCTTTAGACGTGTGTTTGTGTACACACCTATAACTAAAATGGAACTGTTAGAAATGAAGAAATTAGTGCCTAGTCATGACAAAGATCCAGCAGGTTTTCACCGTGAAATAAAAGACATGTTACTCATGGGTGATTATACCTATCCCGACATCATGAAAATATTGAAAGTATTATTGCCTGCCGGTATTTACGAGAAACTCAAGGAAAAAGAATGGGAGGTGGGAGAGGCAAAGATTGATTGGGCTGCATTAGAGAACGAAGAAAATACCAGAACCCCAGGTTTAGGGCTTGGGGACAAAACTAAAGCATTACCAGGATTGTTAGTACAAGTATTGCCACGTTTGTTAGCAACGAAAAAGGAGGACTGGGATGCAATCTCAGCCTGCAAACAGAAACCCGATGAAGACACTAGTGATTTTTATTCCCGATTTGAGAAATGTTTTGTTATTAATAGTGGCCTGAAACCAAGTAGCGAGTCATATCCACATCTTTTTGTATCCAAATTGGTCGAAAATTCCCTGCCCCAGGTTAAGAATCGTGTTCTGAAAGTCGAGAGCACATGGCAAGCAAACACGCCTTCACAAATGTTACAAATGTTACAGTACCACCAGAATAGAATTAGAGAAGAACATGATCACGAACAAAGACGTATGAAAGACACGAAAATGAAAATGTTAGTTGCTCAGTCAGTTCCAGCTGACGGTCAGAAAAAGGGTATGACACAGTCCAACAATTCAGCAGCTCCTGTTAAAGGGATATGCAACTATTGTAAACAGCCAGGTCACTATATAAACGATTGTGCAGTTTTGAAACACAATATAGCTACAGGTAAAACTAAAGAAAGGCCGCGTCCTCCTAGACAGGACCAGGCCCAACAACAAGTACCACAGAATATCCAGCCTATGCAAGCTTCACAGCAGACAGTACAGACCGTAGCCGTCCCACAGCCACAGCCCATTGCCACCACACAACATGCAACACAACAGATGTACCAGTATGCGCAAACAGATTATCCCGATTACCAGCGATACACATGAAATAGCCTAGAGAGGGAAGTTGGCTTGCCTCTTATTGAGGTTCCTGTAGATCAAGAGGGTCCTTACGTACATAGCCAAGTGTTAGGAAAAGATAGAAAGTTTTTGATTGATACAGGGGCAAGCAGGACAACTATAAGTCATGACGAGGTTCCAGGGGCACCCCTCTCAGGCTCCCAGAATGTTTCCCTTGGATTTTCAGGCAAACCTATTGTAAATGAAGTATCACAACCAGTACCACTTTTAGTTGGTCCGTTATCTCGCACTACAGACTTGTTATTAACGAAATCATGTCCAGAAAACTTGTTAGGTATCAAGACTCTGAAAGCTCTAGGAGCTGTGATATGTTGTTCTCCGGAAGGAGTAAGACTGTTTCTACGTGACTTTAAGGGTCACTATGTGTTGAGAGATATTGATCCCAGACTACAGAACGTTCCTGCACATTTATGGGCACAAGGCCCCACTGATGTAGGTTGTATGCACATTACACCATATCGAGTCACACTCAGACCGGGAGTAGTCTTACCACGAATCCGACAATACAAGTTACCCCCAGATGCTGTAGCGGCTTTACTGAAAATCATTGACGAGCTCATTGCACAAGGAGTGGTTGTAGAAACCGACTCGAATTTATGTAACTCCCCCATCATTCCAATTCTTAAACGTACTGATCCAAATGCACCCCAAGTTTATCGATTAGTTATCGATTTGCGCGAATTGAATGAATGCATCGTACCACAGTATCCTGTGGTCCCAGATATCTCGTCTCTATTGACTGCCATTGATTCCGAAGCCACGTTCTTTACTGTAATTGATCTGAAGAACGCCTTTTTCAGTGTCCCCATTGATCCGGAAAGCCAATACCTCTTCGGATTCTGTTTAAATGGTCGAAGCTTCAAATTTGCACGCGCACCTCAAGGATTCACAGAAAGCCCCAGCATCTATAGTCAAGCACTGAAAAGACAACTAGACAGTATACACATGCCTGACAACACTGCTCTGTTACAGTATGTCGATGATCTACTGATCACCGCCCGTAGCGGACCTGAATGTGAGCAAGCGTCACTGACGGTTTTGCATTTCCTGGCTGACAAGGGGCACAAGGTGTCCCCTTCGAAGCTACAATTCTGTGTTCAGCAAGTTGTTTACCTTGGGCACTTGCTGTCCAAAGGGGGGAGACAGCTAACACCTGACCGCATCCAGTTAATTGTACATATGTCACAACCCAAGACACAAAAGGAGGTACGAGCCTTTATAGGCCTCAGTATGCATTTCTAGCCAAACCACTTATACAGTTGACAACCCAGGAGGCAGCGACATCGACTGTCCTCCCTTGGACTCAGGAACACACACAAGCTTTTGAGGACTTAAAGAAAGCCTTATGTCAAGCACCAGTTTTAGCGACACCATGTTATAGCAAACCTTTTACACTTTTTGTCACAGAACGTGAAGGTACTGCATTGTCAGTACTCACTCAGGATCAAGCAGGTTCATACAAACCGTGTGCTTATTTTTCTAGTACATTGGATCCAGTAGCCCAGGCTCTGCCTGCGTGCTTGAAATCAGTAGCAGCAACAGCACTAGCAATCAGACAAAGTGATTCCATAGTGTTAGGACATCAGTTGACAGTACAAGTTCCACACTCCGTGGAAGTTCTTTTAAACCGAACACAGACCCAGCACTTGACTATAGCAAGACTGACAGGTTATGAATTGACATTATTTCAGCCACACATAGAAATCAGACGCTGCAACACATTGAACCCTGCTACGCTATTGCCATTAAGTGAGACAGACCCATTGGCACATGATTGTATTGAAGTCATTACCATTACGACGAAACCCAGACAAGACTTGACAGACACCGCATTACCAGATCCAGACCTGACACTTTATGTGGATGGTTCATGCATGAGAACAAGCACAGGAGAATTAGTGGCAGCCTACGCATTCACGACAGAAACTGAAGTCATAGAAACAAATTGTATAGACATCTTGTCAGCTCAAGCAGCAGAGCTCATCGCTCTAACCCAAGCCTGTATTCAAGCAAAGAACAAGAGAGTTAACATATACACAGATTCACGTTATGCATTCGGAGTCGTACACGACTTCGGTGTCCTGTGGCGAGAGAGAGGTTTCTTGACTTCTCACGGTGCCAAAATTCAATACGGTCCCCTCATTCAAACTCTGTTAGATGCAATACATCTGCCTACAGCAATATCTATCATGAAGTGCAAGGCACATACCAAAGTCACAGATATCATTTCCCAGGGTAACGACCTGGCAGACCGAACAGCCAAGCACACAGCTCAGACTCACGCAACTGATCTGCCAAAGACAATAGTTCAGACACCGACACATTGCATGACAGTTAAGGATCCCGCCCTAGATGTAATTGATATACAGACACATGCTACACCAGACGAAATCAAGAAATGGACTGAACTAGGAGGGGTCCAGACAGATCAAGGATGGATGACGAAGGGAAAATCTACATGGTTTCTCCCTGACTCTATGGTCCAAGTCATCATTAACACAGTTAGTCAGAAAGAAATTCCCTTTGGGTAAGGTAACAATGGTACAAAAATACTTACAAACAACCATTTAAGCCACCCATATATCACACGGAAGCAATGTAGACAGATGAGACTGACAATATATGTGAAAACACTCTAAAAATATTTTTAAAATTATAAAAACAATTTATTAAGGATACATTACATTAAATAAGAACAGAATCAGAAATTGGGAAACACACAAAGACGGTACAATAATCAATAAAAACCACATTCAAATAAAAAGGAGTATACAGGGAAAAAGGATAGAACTCAATCAAAAAGACAACAATTTTGAATTCCTCCTTAATTTGTATTCCTAGATTCACTCCTTAGGCGTCGACGCGTTTCGGCGGAGTATTCATTTTAATCCGCCTTCATCAGGACAGTAATAACGTTTCCCAAATAAATTCTCAGACACAAGATAAGTCTAACAGATATTGTAAGGGGTATTCAGCCTCCTTATCGTCAACTCAAAATATTCGTCCAGCGAATTCGTTTGTCTTTTATATATAGAGACACTAGTCAAAAATTGGAAGTATGAAGCGTGAATACGTCTATCTGACTCATGGAGATCTCCAGCTGACTGGCTGGTAGAAATAGTTAAAAAGCTAGTGCGTGAGCACGCAGTAATGAAGTATTCAATTCCAGCTTTGGTCTTTTTGATCAGGCTTTTACACGATTTGTTACAGCATGGGTTCAGGAGGTATGATCCAAAGATACCCGCTGTACGAGGGAAGCCTCTCTGTGAGCCCTTCTTTGGTCTTTTTAATCAGGCTTTTACACGATTAGTTTCAGCATGGGTTCAGGGAGTATACTCCAAATATACCCGCTGTACGAGGGAAGCCTCTCTGTGAGCCCTTGGGCGCTATAGTTGCGGACGTCCTGCGTGCTTCTGTTCGTCTTCCCGGCTAGCCGCCAGTCAGCTGGAGATCTCCATGAGTCAGATAGACGTATTCACGCTTCATACTTCCAATTTTTGACTAGTGTCTCTATATATAAAAGACAAACAAATTTGCTGGACGAATATTTTGAGTTGACGATAAGGAGGCTGAATACCCCTTACAATATCTGTTAGACTTATCTTGTGTCTGAGAATTTATTTGGGAAACGTTATTACTGTCCTGATGAAGGCGGATTAAAATGAATACTCCGCCGAAACGCGTCGACGCCTAAGGAGTGAATCTAGGAATACAAATTAAGGAGGAATTCAAAATTGTTGTCTTTTTGATTGAGTTCTATCCTTTTTCCCTGTATACTCCTTTTTATTTGAATGTGGTTTTTATTGATTATTGTACCGTCTTTGTGTGTTTCCCAATTTCTGATTCTGTTCTTATTTAATGTAATGTATCCTTAATAAATTGTTTTTATAATTTTAAAAATATTTTTAGAGTGTTTTCACATATATTGTCAGTCTCATCTGTCTACATTGCTTCCGTGTGATATATGGGTGGCTTAAATGGTTGTTTGTAAGTATTTTTGTACTATTGTTACCTTACCCAAAGGGAATTTCTTTCTGACTAACGTCAATTGTGGAACCCCATCCCTTTGGTTTCGGGGTCCCTCTCTCTTTTATTAGAGATCATTAACACAGTACATAGTCCTGCACATTTAGGAGAAAAAGCCATGTTAGATAGTATTCAAAACATCTGGTTCAATAAACATTTACGAGCAGCAGCCAAACAGAAAGTGCGTACTTGCATGATCTGCTGTCAGTTCAACCCAGGTAAAAGCATTCCCGTAGAGCAAGGTGGATTTCATCCTCCCGATCACCCTTTTGAAGTCCTCCAGATGGATTATATCCAGATGGAACGTTGTCGAGGATTCAAATATGTCCTCGTAGTTGTATGTGCACTTTCCCGTTGGACAGAAGCATATCCAGTCCCAGATTACACTGCTCCGACCACTGCCAAGCAGTTGGTTCGTGAATTCTTCCCCAGATATGGTTTGCCCCGCATCGTATACTCCGATAACGGTCAGCCATTCTCGTCCGAGCTAATGAAGCAGGTATCTCTCCTGCTCGGCTACCAGTGGAAGTTCCATTGTGTCCGACATCCCGAGGCAGCAGGCCTCGTGGAACGCCATAATCAGACTCTGAAAATTCGCCTTGCCAAGATTTGTAGAGAGAAAGGAGTCGACTGGATAGTAGCTTTGCCAGTCGCACTCTTCTACATGAGAATGGTCGCACACTCCAGAACAGGGCTATCCCTGTACGAGGTGGTCTTTGGTAGGCCACCGAATATGTGGGGGACGCCTTTGCCGAGAAAAATTACCGATGTCGATTGTAATATGTTGACAGATTACCTTGCCTCCTTGATGTCTGCACTCCAATCATGTCGTTCACAGGTTGCTGCAGCCTTTCCCGACAACACCGAAGTGAAGCCCCATGAAGTGGTTCCGGGAGACCTCGTCTACATTAGGAACTTCGACAGGAGAAGTCCGCTGGAGCCCCGCTGGCAAGCACCAAGACTAGTACTCCTTACAACAAGGACAGCGATCAAGGTCGAGGGCCGCAAGGGCTGGCTCCACTCGAGCCACATAAAAAAGTTTCATGGACTGCCTCCAGATTTGAACGCTCAGCCCGGCCCTCCTCCACAGACTGACTCAAAACTCCCCTTGGTCGAGAAAACTTCTTCTCAGCTATATAAATTAAAACTGAGGTCTAGCAAGTCAGACAGTTTAATTGTTTAAGTCCTCCCCTAGGTGAATCGGTTCGACGAGTTTCTGACATGTATCCCCTAGACCCCAACAGAGAGAGAGATAGACAGAAACAGCTCAAGAAACGTGAATATTGTAAATCTCTTCGCAGCCACTGTATAGTGACATTATTGATTATGTTTTTTCTGAGTCTTATGATTATTGCTGCAAGTGTACTGTTGCATGTATACTACCCTATTTTCAAGCGTGCACATTCTTCTTCAAATGTCACTGCCGAGCACTCTTTCAGTGAACTGCCCCCGCATGAACTATCTTATCGACTTGCGCTGCGCAACAACACATTCATTAGTCTGTTACACCATTCCCATCAGACCAGCAATGCTACCAATTGTTGGATATGTGGCCGACTCCCTCCCTATCAGAAATACAAGGGAGTTCTGCCTCTTTTTCCGTACCCGTTCACACACAATGGTTCATGTGGTGCATGGTTTAGTTTAATTAATTCCTTAGATTCTGATTCCGTAGTTTACCAGGGCAACTGGGTATGGGGAAATCTGAACACAGTTCTGCATAAAGTATGTTTCCCTGACAAGGAGGGTCTTCCCAAAAGAACAGGAACTGATCTAGAAAACGAAGTATATGGATTAGGTAATTTTACACTTAACCTCATGATTCTGAATGTTGAATCCGAATCCGAACCAGTCTTGCCGGCTATGTCCGTACTACCAGTCAAAGGTGAATTATGTGTTAGAAAGAATGGTTCAGTACACCTGGGTCATAGCAAATGTATTACTGTGATCGAATTCAGTGATAAGGGCAAGTCTACATTTAAAGCTTCACATCATTCTTACTTCGTTTGTGGTCATACCGCATATATACGTTTACCTCTAGATTGGGATGGCACCTGTTACATTGCATTCCTTCTGCCACCCGTTTTCCTAGCCCCTCCTGATTATCATAGGGACATCCATCTAGTACACAATAGACCACAGAGAGATCTCCCGATTGTCGACTATACTGAAACGGCATGGGAGCAGTATACAGATTTCAATAAAGGTTTCTTTCCCTACTTAGGTGCTGTCTTTAATAGTAAACTGATATGAAAATTGACTAGAACCCTTGAAGCAGTAGTGAATGAAACTACTTCCACCCTAGGTAACTTAACAGAGGAGCAGTCTGCTATGCGGATTGTTGTTCTTCAAAATCGTCTCGTCCTTGACGTCATCCTGGCCGATAGGGGCGGAGCCTGTAGAGTCATCGGGTCGAGCTGCTGTGTTTTCATTCCAGAAAACGCGCCATCAGTATATAGAGCCATTACTCGTCTTCACAAGATTGCAAGTCAGATACACCAGGATCCAGGCACCTGGACTTGGTCCGGTTGGTTCTGGAGCGTGTTATCAGCCTGGGGATGGAAGATCCTACCCTTCCTAGGTATTGCTCTTCTCATAGTATTCAGTTGTTGCCTATGTTTGCAATGTGGGCCAGCAATTTGCGGCTTGTGCGCCACATCATGTATTCCTCATTCAAGTCCTCATTCAAAACGCCGTAAGAAGAAAGAAGAGCAAATGATGTTACATGAACAGATTGATAGATTAATGAGGATTGATATATCATGAAGGGTCCGTAGGGGACAAGGAGGGAATGAGGTAATATGAATTTTATGATCAATTGTGTCCCCTATCGTAGACCGCAACGGCTCCATGTACGTGCTTCAAGTACATGTATGTTCCCTCCACTTCTAGCTATGAAGACGCAAATACATTTGCGTCCAACGTCAACATGTCCTCTTTCAGATCCACCATGAATGGGTCATATATTCCGTTCCTAAGTGTGCCTTGCCAACGTCTTTATATGGTGCACTTTCATGTTTTCTAGCTCTGGCGAGTTAGGCCCTGATTTCTGCCATCGAGCCTCTTTCTGCCTTCTGTCTCTGAAAGCCACAGTCTGCTGCTTCCCGACCCTTGACTTACTCCCTGCGCGGCGAGCGGTGCCTAGCTCGGCCTGCCTTGCCTGCCAAGACTGTATTCAACCTTCAAGTTATCTGCTCCGCTCCTCGAAAATACATTCCTGTCTAGTAGTTTAGGAAAACATCCTTCCCAGCTGCAGAGCAAAGGGCCCGGCCTCACTGTCTCCATGCAAGTAATTCATAGCTCCTGTCACCATGGTAGGCCCATGGCCCCCTTGCTTTACACGTAGACACGTAGTCGCATATGCACGCACTAAGCAGTCAGTATAGAATAGCCTCTGCCCGAGAGACCTTTCCTTCTAGATAATACAGTTCCTTAAACACAAGATATAGATACGATTTGGGTTTAGGTTGTTCTGACACCCCAGACTTCTGTCTCCTCATGTAGGCCTAAATGTCAAGTCCCCTTCACCCTCCAGTTACACATCAATCACACGTCATGCTGCTGCGCGCGCATCTCTGCCATGTATTTCTGCTGACACTGCAGGATTCGTCTATGGATCCACCCACCTGTGTTACGTTTCCAGTGACGTTGTCTAGCACACACCTCCGTGTACACCCTTGTGCACGCCTTCTGATACGTACACATGTTCTTATCTCGTTTCTCTCAGCTGTTACGCCTCCTGCATCAATCTCTACTGTAAATGCATTGACTATATATATGATGCTCTGTTAATAAATCATTGTACATGTCCTATCCGTTCCCTTGAACATGCTACCTGGTTCGAACCAATAACCAATTCCTTTTTAAGGAATAAAACCCCTTTTAAAACCTCAAATACCACGGATTCTGTCTCTTATTTTTGACTGAGTTATTCTTATTGAACTTTACCGCATAAATTCCGCATAGGTAATTTAAATTTACCACAACTCGGTGAGGTCTCCTGTTTTATCCCAAGTTGATTAGCAGTCTTTTAACAGTGAGGATATTAGGTTCAGGTTGTAGTTGGGTTCATCACCTGTACAGGATTCAGAGAGCCCTAAACAATCTGCCTAGAAAATCCCTGAGTGGTCAGACTCTCTATTAAGTCCTGTTTGGGGTTAAGACAGTCACAGTACAGTGGTGAGTGAAACACCTTTGATATCAATGAACGTTTGGATGTTTTACTAGGACTGAACAACTTTTGAGTTGCTCAGAGCAATGTCCAGCAGAAATGTTATGCCACTGTAGAAGTGAAGGGAGCACTAGCAACTCCTGATTGGATCCTCCAGATTGGTGAACTAGTCCAGGAGAAGATTCTGGACAAGAAAGAATTTGGGCCATCTTACAGAGTGCCTGTACCTGTCCTAGCCATTGAAGGTACAAGAATTACACTTCTACCTCCAATTGCTGGTTGCAAAAACAAGGGATTTTTGTCTAATCAGACCATACTATGTGGCTGGTTCTACACAGTAGGTCAAGAGGGCTCCTGGGGAGTTACCTGCTTCCTCTCACTACCTTCCAAGAATTACAATGGAAGCTTTGGTCAATGATGAAGCCTCTTCTCCCCTTAGCCCTCACTATAGAACCTCTTGCTGCCAGGATGTGACCGGAGGATCAGGCATGGAGAATCTTGTATGCAGATGATGTTTTCATATATGTCCAAGATATCAGAGGAGGACTAGACTCTATCACTCAGGCCCTCAAGACATTTGGCAAATCCTCAGGCCTCCTAGTCAACAAGTGAAAAGCATGCCTCTTCCCACTTGCCCCTTACCTAAGAAGTGACTAATTGGGATGGGAGGGTAGTATTTTTGATACCGCACAATTAACATATTCCACAATGGCAATGACTTCTAAGATGTCAAACTTACTAGGGTAGTGACCTCTCTGAGAGCCCAGGTGACTTTCTGGAGGACACTTTCACTTTCAGCCAAGGGCCGTATCACCAACTCTTGGATGGTGGTGGTCCCTAGACTCATGCATTATTTTGTCAGTCTCCACCTACTCCCCAAACACACACCCAACAGACGAAATCTGAGCACTCAAGTTCTAATATAAAGTCAATATTCATTCCAATAGTAAATGATGTAAAGCCCACTTTTATCCAATCCATCTGTTCGAGTCAAAGCAGGTGTAGTCGATAAATCTTCAGAAACAAGGTTAACAAAGTTCCACACGACCAATGTAAATTTACATCAATGGTAGAATTGTACAGCCAAAATGCAATTGTTTATCCAATAGTACAGTTCAGTCAACACGTGTTTCGTCGATAAGTAAGTGATATCTTGACTTCTTCAAGGCTGATCTATGGACAGAAATCCGCACAATCACAGTGTTGTTTTCTTTGTCTGGGTAACTCCCTCAGTGTCGCTGGGATCAACGACCAACATATACATGTATTCCAGTACAGCAGCTAAAAACATAGATAATCAAGGAGAGTACTCCTCATGTACACAGGGCCCCAAACACCCCTTTTTTCAGGAACTGGACTCATTGTTGGTGGAACTAATATGGACAGCTGGCCCATGTCGAGTGACTTTACCACTTATGCAACTTCCATTCACCCTAGGTGGCCTGGGAGACCCCATTTTTAAGCCTACTACTTGGCGGCCCAGTTACAATAGCTCTCTATGTGGCTTGCAGGAAATGCATTGGAGGAGACTGGGGCCCTTCTTCCGTCACTGACCCAGGTTGCAATAAATAATCAGGTCCTGCCGTGAATGCATGTATCCAAAGAACTCCCTTCGACTAGTCAACAATGTCCTTCGCTCCTTGGCGAGACTTCACATTTTTACAGGATGCACAACTCCTTTCTCCACAAAGACTCCGCTCCTGGACCTACTTGCTAGCATTTGGATTCCTAGACTCATGGCACTTGGTGCCTTGGACAGCGGCGGAAATAAACACCATCATGGACCTATTCAATTACAACCATTTACAATCCTTCAAGGACCTCGCCAATAATCACTCAATTCACGAAGGCCAATTCTTAACTCGCAATCTCCTCCGACACATGATCTGGACCACCTGGGCAGTGGTAGACGAAGAACCAGATACTCATCGAGCAATCCACACCTGATACATGGGCATTAGCAGACACTGTGTACCGGTCCAAAAATTAAAATCCACAGCTCCCTTCAGATCGTCTTTGAGAGACACAACAAACTGAATTTCAACCAGTCTTCAATGGGCTAGACCTCTTGAATACCCATGCACAATTTTGTGGAATACCAATTTTCAATTAACTAGATTTTATGTGCCTCACGGCACCTACCTCTCTCCAGCTCGACTCAATAGGATCTTCCCTGAGACATCTGCCTCCTGCCTGCAATCTCACCACTCCCGAGTGGCCTGCTATCACATGCTCTGAAATTGCCCATCCCAGACAATATTTAGGACACAAGTTTTTCAAAATATAACACGCGATTCGGGTGTACACACTCCACCCTCATGGGAACACAGTGTACTAGGCATCTCATGGGAACATTGTTGACTGAGTAACTTCTGAAGCCCATATAAATGCAGAGCAAATTCACAGTTCTTAGACCTAGCCCTTCTTCTAGCAAAAGGTTGATCAGAATCTGCTTGAATTCCGTGGTGACTCCCTCTGTTCCACTATGTGGCAATCAACCCACTAAGCTGGTTACAGGCTGAAAGCAAAGCCCTACACCGGAAGGAAGGCAGGGGCCTGCAGAAACATCAGATAGCAGTAGACTGGGATGAAGTCTAGCTGCTATTGTCCGAGAACCCCAGAGACGACACTTTATTAGGTCACGTAACACTCAGCCCCCGATCAAAAGTTGACTCACACAGACAGACCACTGCGACCTACCATTGTCCCTCAACTACCCCCTTTGCCCCCAATTTACATATACTTGACGCAACTACGGATTGCTCCTCTCCCTTGCCCCAGATGCCCTCTGTCTGCCTTTGTCCCTTCCTCCCCAATTGCTCCAGGCATGTTTTTTCAATAGTTTATCTCCAAACAATAGCTATACACCGACTAATTACTTCTTCACCATTCTATAAGCATATCCAATGTCCTGTTCCTCGAACCTCACACTAGCTGCAGTTCATGTAACCTACCTGGCATGACACTGACTGGTCGTTATTCCTACATCAGCAATAGACACCTATAGATTTTTAAGATTGTTTTGATTAAATATTCTCCAGAAAACGTTTCTACAGGAATCTCCTGCTGTGTATTTCTTTGAAACCTCTCTGTACTACAAAAAACATCAAAGCAAGGAATGGACTTCTTCAAAATATAAAACGTTGAGCCAATATACAGTAATTGTTGCAAACCTAAAGCACACCCCTGCCAAAACCTTTGTCCTTATTTTGTTCATGAAGACTATAATATTGCACAGTGTGTGAGGGTTTGACCATAAATCAGCCCTACACATCTCAAAGAAAGGCATTCTATTAAATTGTGCTCAATGATCTGTCATACTTCTCATTGACCTCCTCTGAATGTGTCCTCCAGCACATTCTCTACTCCAATGATATGTACTGCTTTCAGGGACGAAAGGTGGCATTCTGCCCAAAGCCCCTGTCACAGACTCACCAGTCACAGAGAGTTGAATGATGTACCTAATTGTTAACATATTGCACAATGGGAGTGTTTTTCTGTGTGGGTGAGTGAAGCTAGAAATGTAGTTGCCATTGCTGTACTATTCCTATCTGTATAGTATCCCATAGCGCTGTCTGCGATTTCTGTGTGATGCTTGGATTTCTGGTCACATTGCTCCACCTGTTCTCTGTGTGAGGTACCATTGTACATTTAGTTGGTAGGACAAAAACTATACAGTGCTTTGTACACCAGTAGGTAGAAAGAACTCAGAAGCCTCTGCTGGCCATCATTTGTCTTTTTAGAAACTGCTGCAATTATGTACATTCATATGACTTAAAGGTGAAATGAGTTTGATCTGCTCTGTGACGAACTGTGAAGAAGAGAGTTTTAAAGTTCATTTCGGTTTTGAACTTCATGAACATTTAAAGCTTCTGGAAAATCTGCAATATTTTATGAGTAATTCAATCAATCAATCAGCATTTGTAGAGCACAGCACTGTCTCGTCTGGGAGTTTCTTGGCGCTAGGGTGTGAGATCTCCGTCGAAAAGCCAGGTGGAGCGGCAATTAGGGAGAATAGGGAAGAAATAAAAAGTAAAAGGCAAAACAGAGGGCAGAAAAAGACCGGAAAAAGCAAAACAAAGCAGAAGAGGGCAAAATAGAAGGCAGAAAAGGCCAAACAGAGGGCAGAAAAGGCCAAACAGAGCAGGAGAGGGCTAAAAATCTAGCTAAAAATGCAACACAGAGGGCAGTAAAATGACCAGAAAAGACAAAACAGAAGGCAGAAAAACATACAGAAAAGGCAAAACAGCAAAAGAGGGCAAAACGGAGGGCAGACAACTGAGCAGAAAAGGCAAAACAGAGAGCAGAAAATGAGCAGAAGAGGCAAAACAGAGAGCAGAAAATCAAGCAGAAAAAAGCAAAATGGAAGGCAGAAAAATAAGCAGAAAAAGCAAAACAGAGGGCAGAAAAATGAGCTGAGAGGCAAAACGGAGGGAAGAAAAAAGAGCGAGCAGAAAAGGCAAAACAGAGGGAAGAAAAAAGAGCGAGCAGAAAAGGCAAAACAAAGCAAAAGAGAGCAAAATAGAAGGCAGAAAAGGCCATATACAGGGCGGAAAAAGAAGCAGAAAGGCCAAACTGAGCAGGAGAGGGCTAAGAAACTAGCTGAAAAGGCAACACAGAGGGCAGTAAAAGGAGCAGAAAAGACAAAACAGAAGACAGAAAAACATACAGAAAAGGCAAAACAGCAAAAGAGGGCAAAATAGAGGGCAGAAAACTGAGCAGGAAAGGCAAAACAGAGGACCAAAAACAAGCAGAAAAAAGCAATATGGAAGGCAGAAAAATTTGCAGAAAAAGCAAAACAGAAGGCAGAAATATTAGCAGAAAGGCAAAACAGGGGGCAGACAAAAGAGCGAGCAGAAAAGTCCAAACAGAGGGCAGAAAAACAAACAGAAAAGGCCAAACAGAGCAGGAAAGGGCTAAAAACTCATTGAAAAAGCAACACAGAGGGCAGTAAAAGGAGCAGAAAAGACAAAACAGAAGGCAGAAGAACAAACAGAAAATGCTAAACAGAAAAAGTGGGCAAAACAGAGGGCAGAAAACTGAGCAAAAAAGTAAAAACAGAGGGCAGAAAAATGAGCAGAAAAGGCAAAACAGAGGATCAAAAAACAGGTAGAAAAAGCATAATGTAAGGCAGAAAAACAAGCCGAGTAAGCAGAACAGAGGCAGAAAAATTAGCAGAAAGGCAAAACAGAGGGCAGAAAAAAGAACGAGCAGAAAACGCAAAACAGAGGGCAGAAAAAGACCAGCAAAGCAAAACAAAGCAGAAGAGGGCAAAATAGAAGGCAGAAAATGCCACAGAGAGGGCAGAAAAACAAGCAGAAAATGCCAAACATAGTAGGAGAGGGCTAATAAAATAGCTGAAAATGCTACACAGATGGCAGTAAAAGGAGCAATAAAAGACAAAACAGAAGGCAGAAAAACATACATAAAAGGCAAAACAGCAAAAGAGGGCAAAACGGAGGGCAGAAAGCTGAGCATAAAAGGCAAAACAGAGGGCAGAAAAGGCAAAACAGAGAGCCGAACAACTAGCAGAAAAAAGCAAAATGGAAGGCAGAAAAACAAGTAGAAAAAGCAAAACAGAGGGCAGAAAAATGAGCAGAAAGGCAAAACAGAGGGCAGAAAAAAGAGCAAGCAGAAAATGCAAAACAGAGGGCAGAAAAAGACCAGAAAAAGCAAAACAATGCAGAAGAGGCCAAAATAGAAGCCAGAAAAGGCCAAAGAGAGGGCAGAAAAACAAGCAGAAAAGGCCAAACAGAGCAGGAGTGGGCTAAAACCTAGCTGAAAAGGCAACACAGAGGACAGTAAAAGGAGCAGAAAAGACAAAGCAGAAGGCAGAAAACATACAGAAAAGGCAAAACAGCAAAAGCGGGCAAAACGGTGGGCAGAAACTGAGCAGAAAAGGCAAAACAGAGTGCAGACAAATGAGCAGAAAAGACAAAACAGAAGACCGAAAAACAAGCAGAAAATGCAAAATGGAAGGCAGAAAAACAAGAAGAAAAAGCAAAACAGAGGGCAGAAAAGTGAGCGGAAAGGTTAAACAGAACAAGAAACGAGCAGAGGAGGCACAAACAGAAGGCAGCAGGTAGACAGGCAGCAGAAGGTAGCAGACTGTGGGCAAGCTGGACAGGAAAACTGTCACGGAGGAGCTGGCACGAGGACCTGTTCCAGTAATTGTATATGTGTGTATGTGTGTGTGTGTGTGTGTGCACACACACATGCATGTGCATGGATGTGAAGCATGGATGGCTCCATAGTTTTTACTGTTGTAAGTAAAGATGCCCACACATGCCCCACTACACCTCACCCTTCCCATCAAGCATAGCAGAATGACACCAAAAACAAGCAGATCCCAAACCTTTTCAACATATTGTACATATGTAACTCACACATAAAAGAATAATTGAGCTTAGGATTCACTCAATTTGACAATATTTTAGAGTAATACGAATGTGCCCCAGCGTTATAAAATACAAGTACCACATTTTATTAAGTCAGTTACTACATCCTGAAGGATGCTTTTGAGACACTTATAAGTGTTTCAATAGCAGCCTTCAATGTGATGATCATTGTACACGTTGTTTGAGAAACAGACACCCTGGCAAAAGAGCAATGAAGCAGGCATTTTACGGATTGCGTGCTCCGTACCTTCTGCCAACCAGGAAAATATCTGGCTGTACTAGGTTAAAGAGATGGCCCTGGTATAGAGCTTGTACTGTTGTTGAATGTACTGTACCTGCTTTGTGAGCAAGAAAAGTTAGCATATCCGCAGTGTGTGCTGTTTCTTTTCTGTATGGAAGGAAGGGTGTGCCGCTACTGCTTATACTGCACCTATTGTATATATGATGGGCACTGCATTTCTTCTGCCTGTTGTTCCTGTATGCATATTGCGCAGATTTCTTTTGTCCCTGTTTTCCAGTTGTCACTTAAGCTTGCACAACAGCAATCTATGGTGATGTTCTGTTTTTGCATGAATTATGTACTACCTATGCCAGTATTGTACTTTGTTAGTGTTAGAAAAGGGATCTTACACTTCTGCTTTTGATGCTGATGCTGTTACTTCTCTAAATAAAGTGTGGCACTTCACTGCCGCTATACCACTGCAGCTGGCAAAGCTTGCTGCATTAAAAAAGATGATTTGCAGCTATTGGCAGGCATCTCTTCTGCATGTGAGAAGAAAACATGGACTGCCACTGTCATTGAATTGCCTGTTCTGTGTCAAGGAAATGTTCTCAACACCTCTACAATACCTGTTTTATGTGTGAAGGATGCACAAACTCTGAAGCTTTCAATACTGCTGCCTGTTCTGTACCTGTTCATTGTATAAAAGACTCATGAAGTGCTAATATTGTGTATTTAGAGTATTGCAAATGTGAGAATTTGGGTTATTATTTGAGGGGGGGAAACCACAAAGCCACATTCCTTGCCAGGGTGAACCACAAAACGTCACTAAATTATTCTGTGATTACCCTCTAGAAGCTTGACACAAAAGAAGTCAGGGTTAACTCAGAGGCAATGTGTAAAGAATTTATGGAGCACACAAACAGCAATAAAGTGAAAAGAAGTAAAATCCCGCTCCAATTTAGAAAAATAGAGTATAATTTAATAAATTATATGATACCAAAATGACAAAAGTCAGTAGTACTGGAGATTTGCAATTTTAATGGTTTAAATTTAAGTAGCGCCTAAATGTATAAAGTGCTAACTGGTAAGAAGATACAGATTTAGGCCGACAGAAAAGGTGTGCAGTGCAGACACAGGACTGTAGGATTGTACCTTATGTCCTTGGTGTGCGCTGCAATGCTTTGCGAGGCTTCACGTCATCCAGCTTTGGTTTCGAAGAGGAGCTGCAAGGAATGCAATGGGGATCAATAACTCACTACAGCAGAGGTCAACGGGCCTCTGGTAGATCCAGTTGCAGGTCAAGTGCAGCAGGTCAGCTGGTCATTGCTGGAAGTCCTCTGGAGCTTGTTATGTCCCTTTAGTTCTAAACAGGAGGTCAGTCAACTGACCTGCGTACTCACTTCAAGGAACCGTGGCCGAAGGAAGCAGGTGCAGTCTTCCTTCTCAGCAAGCAGGGCGGGCCTCACACAGCAGGGTAGTCCTTCTTAAGTAGTATCCACAGGTACTGAAGAGGGAAGTGAAATGCAAATATCTGGGGTTTTCCCCTTACAAAGGTGTCTGGAATTCTCTGATTCCCTGCCCTGGCAGTCTGTCAGCAGACACGATGGGCTACTATACAGTTTTTCATGTGTGAGCTGAGGTAGTGCAGCTGAAGTACAAGTGTGACAGGTGACAATGTAAATCTCCTCATCAAGTCAGGATGACCTATCCTACCAACACCCATAACCTGTACCCTGTATTGTGTGGCTATATGGGAAGAATACACAAAGACCAACTGCCAACTACGCCTAGCCATGTGACCCAGGAACAAACTACAGGCACCATATTGTTAGGGTAAGACAATGCAACTTCTAAAATGGCATTTTTACAATTGTGACTTAAAATCTGTCCTTCACATTAAAAGGGGTTTACGTTATATTTCCTTAGACACCACATGTGATATTCATATCTGCTCCCAACCAAAGGTTATCACTTATTTAGTGTAAAAAGGCAATCCAATGTTATACTATTGAGAAGGTAGGCTTCACAGTCGTAAAAAAAATCTATGTGTCTGTTTTTCACTACCAGGACATGTAAAACTTAAAAGTGCATATCCAAATTTTTAAATACACTGCACCCTGGTCTATGGACTGTTTGGAGCCTATTATATGAGTGACTTATATGTATTGAAAAGATTAAAAGTGAATTTGGTTAGCCGAGAAGAGGTGGGAGGGTGAGCAGAAGAAGTGTAGGGTGATGATGTACCTCCAAAAGTGTACTACACTCGGCATTGAGCCATATTTGTTGAGGATGCCTGGTCATCTGATATTTCTTATGTTAAGTTTTAGGCTTGGCCTGGATAATTTTCTGGTGGCATACCCTTCTAATGTTTTTTCTGAGAAAGATCTTGATCTGTGCCCAAGATATGGAGCTACACCTCAATACTAAATGCACATGTTCTTTTTCTGTGAGCTCTATAAATAACCGAAAAAACAGGGTTCTTAAAGCTAGTTTTGAAAGTCTTTAAATATCAGAAAGCGTAAAGAGACTTTACAGTATCTACAACTGCTCAAGCCAGAACAAGTTTGTATAAGTTTATTTGGATTTAGTGTCCATGTTATGAAACACAGGAAATTAAGGGAGAAATAATGATGAGCTTTAAGTAGTATTCGTGTTTTAAACCCTATCAAATGCAATGTTTTTGCTAGTTATTTTTTGTTTTAAATTTGCACTGATGAACTTTATTCAGATGTGTATCTTAAGATGGACTAATTGTATATATTTCATGATTGACAGTGTTATAATCAGAAGTTTTAATTGTTCTATTGCATGGTTTTATTGTTGTTTTAAACCAAATAAAGTATCGAAACATGACAACGTATTAAAAAGTTAAGGCCTGAAAAAAGATGCATTTTGCTAGGTTGATAAGGCAGATTAAAACTGCACACACTGCATTGGTAGAACCGAGATATTTAAAAAAGGCTACTTAAGTGGGTGGTACAATGAGTGTTATAGGCTGACTAATAGCATTTAGTTTACAGGCCCAGAGTACAGGTAGTACCACTTAACTAGGGACGTACAAGTAAATTAAATGTGCCAATTAGGTATCAGACAATTTTACCATTTTAAAGGTGAGAGCACAAGCACTTTAGCACTGGTTAGCAGCGGTAAAGTCCACAGAATCCTAATAGCCAACACAAATCGGCTCAGAAAAAGTAGGGGTGAAGTCAACATGCTTGAGGGTGACCCTCAGAGAAGACTAGGTCCAACAGCACAACTGCACAGAACTTCACATCTTTACCATCAGTATGTAGCTGACCTGCTCATGAGGGTTAAAGTGAAGTTGAAACCTAATGGCCCTTTTGATTCTTGTAACCTATGCTGAGACATGTAGATATCTTCTTGACACACAAGCATCGCATGTTGAGTACACAGCCACACAAGTACGTTTATTAACACTTTTATATCTTTGGTGATAGAAAAGACAGAAGAGCACTGGACTCATTGAAATGGATTATTATGTAAACCTTAATGCAATATTGGGTGTCACAAGTCACACGTTGTTTTAAATTGATTTGAAAAAGTGCTAATTCGATTGTCCGTATTTACAAACTCACTAATCATAGATTAGAAATGTAAAAGTCTGACAGGTTAACATCGATTAGATGTAATGTCTATGAGAGACACATTCCATTTCTAGTACATCTGCCAAACTCTGATGGGTGAGCTCCTTTGGTCCACTGAAGAGTTGAATAGTGCAGACTTTGAATGCAATTGACTCTTGGTCCTCCATCAATGTCTTATGACCAGAGGAACAAGTGAAAGGGGATTTGTTGCAGTAAGAACAATTTTGAACTGGAGGCATTACATTACTCTATCTATAGGAAAAGTGTTGACAAATTAAAACACGTAAGGGGTCATTTAATACCTGTAAGGAATCGTCTGATATATTTTGAGAGCCATATCTGCCTGGTAGTGAACTCACGACTTACAGTGCAAAAGTCAGGGCTTCTAATTGATAGTAGTGTGCCGAGACAAGAGCGCTATTAATTCGGCCTTGCTCAGTATATATTTTAGTTTTTGTAAAAAAAGAGTCCCATGCAGGACTTAATTTCTCAAAAACAAAAACGCAGTAGAGCTGACACAGAGAAAGTTTTCTCCTTGCACGTCAGTGCCATTGCAATGTTTTCCTGTCTGGGTCCGCTATACCTGACAGCGAAAATGAGTGAGTAATGGACTCCCCCTAAACAGACGGCAGCCATTGCCACCGCACTCAGAGGTCCTGTCTTAGACGGGCTTGTGGGTCAGGTTTCAGTCAACAGAGCAAGCTGAGTCTCTGCCATTGGAAAGCTATGTCTCCCCTCTCTGGTGTAACGAAAATTGAGGGGGCTTCCCTGCACGGTACGAAGAGGCGCCCCCTCCAGGCTCAATCAGGAGCTCTCTGGCCAGAGTGCAGTGCCGAGGGGGCCCCAAGGAGCTTGGGGCCCCCCCACACTACGGGGGTCTGTGTTATGCCCCTGTCTCCCCCACCTCTAAAATAGCCGGCAAGTTTGGCGGGGAGGGAATTTCGCTGATTTATGGCGAAGATCCAGCACCCCCATAATTTAAACATGGCCCTTAGGCTCTCATTGCGACTATGCTGTGGAATTTGTCCCAAGGATTTACAGGAAAATTGGTGCAGCAGAACCAGATACTTAAAGAATTCCTCACTCCATCGATAACAATAAAGTATCAACTTGCTTACCCTGCAATACCTGGATTCAATATTACTAAAACCCGTATCGAGAATAATATCAGGTGCAGAATTACCACTGTAAATAAGCACAAACTAATGATTGGAGCCATTGGGTATCAGCACACACTGGCCAGCGGGCACGGCTGGTAAGAGCAGTGGGGCGGGCGGGGCAGGAAGTTGACAGACAATGGGATAGGTAAAATTAAATGAAACCACTTACCTTGCGCTTGCCTCATCGCCAATTTGGTAAGTGGTTTAATTTATTTACTAATTTAATTTTACCTATCCCGTCCTCTGTCATCTGTTGTATCCCTTTGCGTAGGAAATACTGGTACATTGGGTCATAAATTGTGTGTTAAGATGCTTGATCCCACTCTGACAGAAGGGGACATACATTCCAGCTGGAGGTCACATTCTGAGGTGGCCAATTTGGCAGAGTGAGTCAAGTGTGTTATCTAGAGTGACTCTTACTGCTAGGCTTTGTTTTGGCCTTATCTCATGAATGCAACTGACCAGCTGCTCTGACTTTGTGTCTTTGGGCCAAATGCAGGCTCTCTTCTGTGTAGTTTTTTGTGTTTATGAGTGTGTGCATCTGATTCATGTATGTAGGTATTACATCCTGGGCCATATGATTTACTCCCACAATCCTTCCGGTGTATTTAAGGCTTATTCCATTTCTGGTGTCTCCATCACACGAAGCCCTAGAGATGAACAGAGTCAGCTGTATTATGTGGATTCCATGAAGTGTCACTCTGAAACCGTAACAAGTGTTTTATGGTGAATTTATGTGGCACACATAACTGTTCTTTGGTGTGCAGGACTCCTAAGAGCAGGACCTTCCACAAATTGATCGGATGCTAACAGTCTAATTTCGAGCATATTTCTCCAAATAATATTATCTCTGGCGAAATATTAGAAGTGTATCTTTCTCAGCAAAACATGTCATCTCAATGCAGGCATAAACTCCTGTTGATGGCTGAATGAGGGTTATCAGTACACAAGAAAGAAGGGTCGTAAACTGCAATGCTGAATTCAACTACAAGAAAACAAGAAACATACAGAGAAGACAAATTAGTTTAAGGCAGTGGTAATTCCAGGCCTGGACATCTGGAATCATGTGTTAGAAGGTTAATATGATGTATTTTCTTTAAGTTGTGTCAAGTAATCACGTCAGCTGCCAGATTTCACGTTTTATTCTCCCGTTAAACACATCTTCCGATTTTCAGTTTCAGGCTAGATAGATTTCCCCAGCATCTACAGCATTGTCATTGAAATGTTGCTGACACTCTCACTAGTGAATATGGAACATCGGGGCATATTACCAACCTACGGCGATATTTATCGCTAAGTGGGGTTAGCGGTAATATTTTTATTGCCGCCCTTCACCTGTTTTTATCGCTGAGATAATGTGCTATTAGCAAGGTTTATCTCAAAAGCGATAAAAATCAGGCGAAATGCGTGAATATCGCTGTCAATACAACGATATTCGCGCATTAGCGTGACAATGCTCTTAGCCATGTTATCCACCTCCCATTGGATAACATGGCTAAGAACTGGTCAGGGCAGGCGTTAGCTTTTGGAGATATTCGCGCTTAGCATGAATATTTCCAATGCTACGCCTGTGTTGATCATAGGCGATAGCGAAAATAGTTGCTAACATTTTGGCACGCCCACTTTGCATGTCATAAGCGATAAATATCGCAGACATGCAAAGCGCGCCCCAAAATGCTCGCTATCGCCTACAAGCTGACGCTCACTGGTGTTAGCGACAGCTTGGTAATTCGGCGAGAAAATTATCGCCGCTTTAGCGGGAAAAAGTCCCGCTAAAGCGGCGATAAGGGCCCTTGGTAATATGCCCCATCATCTTTTAGACCACTAGGCATTGATAGACTCTCCAAAATCCAGAACACTAATGCCTGTGAAGTTCAGCATGAGATGGTGTTTGTTGGCAGGGATCATTGCCACTCACTCCTCTCAGAGATTAACTGGTGTAATTTGGTAAATGCCTGTAAGATTTTTACAGGCGATTCTGTTGAGTTTGTTATTAAGAGAGAAAAACTGATTCTATTATAAACATGTGGTCTAATTGTGCACGTTGGTTTTGCGTAGGCTAAAGAGGATGAGGTGCATCAAAAAGTGATGAAAAATTCTAGGAAGAGAAAAGGTAAGAGAAGGCTGTTAGCTCTTTATTTTACAGTGCAGGGCTGCTTCCCTCAGTGTTCTTAGCCATATTCTGTAGTGTGCTCTGTTGTGACTAACTGTTTGGGTCTGGCTACAGACTTGCAACATACACAGATAGGGGCTTTCGGTTAGCCCTTTCAGCCTTCGTTCATTTGGGTCAGCTCCCTTTAGCATGGGCTTGAAAAAAGAGCAATTTACCATTTGGATCACAGCAGTGTATTATTTCAGTCTCGTTGTTAGCTATTGGCTATTTAGTATATTCATTTGCCTGCCCTTAGAGTACGTCCCATTGCAATGCAATAATAAGCAAGATAGCAGCAATGGTATGTGCCAATAGACAGAATAACAGAAAATATTGTAATATTATGATGGTACTTTTAGATTTCCCTGCATAGTTTGCCAACCACTCAATTCTCTTGATTGACTAGTATTATCATAGCAACAAAACGGGCATATTGTTAGTCTTTAAATGGCCTTACTCACACCAGTATATGTCTTTAACCCCTTCGATGCGGATGACAAAGCCAGCTCGTCATGGGCGTTACCTGCACTGAACGCATGACGAGCGGGCTTTGTCACGAAAGCCGCGATTTTCAAATTTCAGCGCGCAGCGGGAAAATCCGCTAGCGCGCATGCGGTTAAAACAACAGAAGCAATGTTTAACAGGGAGACAGTTGTTGAACACCTCTCTGCACCACAGTGATTGTATTGTCGGGCAGGCAGATAAGCCTGTTGGAAGTCTTAGTGTGACTTCTCTGTAAGTTTTAGCAGGGATAGGTGTTACAGCTGAGGCTCATGCCGGCTCAACCCTCAGTTTGCAATCCTTGGATCAAAATTCCTCTCTAGCTAGCAATATTTCAATGCAGCCTATATAGTCTGCCTCGAACATTGTGGAAGGTTTTTGGATTAACCCCTTCGGTGCTGATGACAGCCCCCAGCCGTCATGAGTTATGGTGCCCGTGTGCTGATGACGATAGGGGGCCGTTCTGACCACGCCAGCGATCGGAATGTCCAGCACAGGCGCGGAATTCCGGCCGCAGTCAGGGGGTTAAACAATCAATATAGAAGCCCCTATGGCCATTTGCTACTTATTTTCCATGAGATATATTTTACTGTTTAGAAACATTTTTCTTATGCAGATTTGTAGAGTGCACTGTCACCAGGTAGGGTATCCTGGTGCTGACCAGGTGTACGTCTACCACACCTAGGGCCTATAGGGACTACTTGGAAAGCCAGGTCTTCAGCTTCTTGTGGAATTCAAGTATTGAGGAAGAGGCCCTTATGTGTGGCAGCAGGTCATTCCATGTTTTAGGAGTGAAATAGGAGAAGGCTCGACTGCCAGATCTTGTTTTCCATCTGTATGGGGTTTGTGTAAGTAGCAGTCCAGACGAGAGAGGTGTCCGGATGGGTTGTGAAAACAGATGCTATAGTTTAGGTATGTGCCATTGCTATGTAGTGTCTTGAAGGTGTGGATGAGGAATTTGAATGTGCTTGTTTGTGAATTGGGAGCCAGTGGCATGCCTTTAGGTGTGGTATGATGTGAGTGTGACGTCTGATGTTAAGAGTGATTCTGGCCACTGAGTTCTTAATGGTCAGCAGCCTTCTGGTGAGTTTTTTGTTGATCCCGGCATAGAGGGTGTGTCTATACTTCTGCCTGCTTGGGACCAGGGCGTGAATGGGTGTTTTCCAGGTGCTGACTGAAAGACATTTGAAAATCTTCCTCAGCATCTTCAAAGTATGGAACCATTAGGCAGTGACGGCATTGCCTTAGGTTGTTATGTCATGTTTGCTGTTGATGATAATTCCAAAGTAGTTGTCGGTCCTAGCTCTGTTGGTCACCAAGGGGAGTCCCACTGTGATGTGCTCTTTCGAAAGGTATCTATTTCTGTCTCGCTGGTGTTCATCTTTAGATAGTTGGTCTTCATCCAGTGGGTGATTTCAGTCATGCAGGGATTGAAATCGATCTGGGTACAGGAAGTCTTGTCCATGAGGGAGAGAATGAGTTGTATGTTGGCGTAAGAGATAACATTGATGTCAAAGCAACAGATGATGCTGGCTAGAGGAATTATCTAGGCATTGAAAAAGGGTTGGGCTCAGGGAGGATCATTGCAGAGCTTTGCAAATGAGGTCACAGGCATCTGAGGTGTATGGGACTAGGCATTGGATGAAGATGGGGTGAGAGACTGTGTCATACTCTGCAAAGAGATCCAGTTGGATGAGGGACGCTGTGTCTCCTCTGTCCAGAGTCATGCAGATGTCATCAATGGTAGCGATGAGGGAAGTTTCCATGCTGTAGTTGTGTCTGAAACCAGACGGAATGGTGCTTAGGCGTTGGTGGACATTAAGGCATTCAGTGAGGTTTCTGTTGATGATTTTTTTTAAGAACTTGGCCGGCAATGGTACCAAGGAGAGTCTTTAAAGTTGGCAATAGTTCATAGGTCCACAAAGGGTTTCTTCAGCAATGAGAGGGCAGTTGCATGTTTTCAAGCATATGGGAAGGTCATAGAAGAGGTGGAGGCATTCAGAATGGGTGTGAGCATGATGCTGAATGGTTGCAATGGTCTGAAGCAGGTGAGGTGTTATAGAGGAATGGGTCCGATGAGGCCCCAGGATGGATGGACTTCATGGTGGAGGTGGTTTCTTCTGGGGTGATGACGGGCCACGTCGTTAGCATTGGTCCTTTGGGTAAGATTGGGAGGCATTGGGCGAGGTCTGTTGGCCCACTTGCCGGCAGAAGTTGCTGTAAATTGCAGTGATTTTATTGCTGAAGAATTGAGAGTGATTGTTACAGAGGTCATATTAGGGTGTGATCAAGTTAGAGGTGGCTGATGGTGAGGTTAAAGCTTTCACAATGGCAAAGATTTCCCTGCTTCTGTTGATACTGGAATTGATGCAATCCGCCAAAGGGGCATTGTTAGAAATAGGGTTTCTGGTTAGTTTAGAGTATACACCTTAGCCAGGCAGCAACCCACAACTCTAGTCAGGGTAAGGTGGTAACACACACACGACAACCACTACTTACCCCTTTGGTACCTTGGCAGAACAGTCAGGCTTATCCCAGAGGGAATGTATAAAGTATTTGCACACCAAACACACACACCAGTGACATACGAGTCATACCATAAAAAGAGACTTTACACAAGGTTATACAAAAATATCCTTTGTATTGCACTCAAAACACATTAGAACGGAATCACATAAATCACTCTGCCGAAAAGGGATTTGTCATGAAATCCCACAAATCATAATTCACTTTTCCATAAGGCAATGGTAAGAATAGCATATGTAGTGTACTGAAGTAAATACTCATTAGTTGCATAGATCATACATAATTTTGCCATATGGCTATTAGGATACCTATGCAAAGACCACCTATCCCTTTGTCAACCAGGCAAGTGTCATATCACAATAAAGCACTACTTACACGTGGCACAGATCCTACTCACTCCAAGGGTCTTGATGCTCCAAGATGGTCCTTAAAAGTTGAGGACTTCAGTTCCCACAATCCACGTGGACAAAACCCTTACAAATCCACTGATATTTCTCCAGGTTGAGGATCCTTAGTGGTGATGTTCCAGGTGAGTTCTGTTAACCTGTAGCTTGCAGGGAATCCACTCTTTTGCAGCAAGGTAATCCACAGGGCTGTAGTTTAAGCTGGTGCAGTCTTCAGAGGGCAGGCCTTAGAATTTTGCACCCCAACTTCTCAGCATGGCAGCATATTGCTTTCTTAAGTTTCAAGTGGCATCTGTGCATTCTTTCCATAAGCCTAGCTCTGGCTGAGGTGAAAAGTGTACAGTTGTAAATGACCCTGGGTTCTTCTCTTCTCTTTGAAGACCATGGTTTACGGCTCCTCCCCCTGCCTTGGCATTCCTGTGGAACATCACAATGCCCTCCGAGAAGAGCTGGTTAACCCCAGGGGCTCTTTGTTACCTCTTCAAAGCAGCCTGGCTAATCCACTTAAGTTTGGCCAATCAGGACAGGCCATTGGAAGGCTGAATCTGGACTTAGTGGAGAAGTGTGGCTCAGGGGTTAGAGGCGGCAGACCTGGAATCTGAGATCGGCCTTGGACCAGGGTTCAATTCCCCACCTCGGCGGGTCTTAGGCTCAAAAATTCCACTGGCTCGATAATTCTCGCTCCGGTGCCTTCTCGACTCACGGGTTCACACTCTGCGACTCTGGACAATAGCTTGCTTAATCTCCACAACGGCCCCTCGCGGCGGGATGCCTGGCTTTCACCTTGTGGATACCCTGCCGGGGTTATCTCACAGGGGAATACCAGGACGGGTTCCCTAAGCAAGCGCCGGGAAACCCACTGCGGGTAGCTGTGCGCTATATAAGCTCAACTACCTTTACATTACATTTACTTACAAACAACAAAAGTCTTATAACTTCTTGTATGTGCACTCTAAGAGAAATTCAACAATATCATATTCTTGAGTTTATCAATACCATTCTGGGGAGTCTTTGAATGGTACCTTTAGCCTTCTCCTACCAAGAGTAATTAGTTAATAACTTCCTTCCATTTTAAATTATGTGGCAGGGAATTTGCAATGGGAAAATGATTTGGGCCATGTTCGGGCACCATGACTTACAAAACATTTTTTATAAGTACTTGGCTTCTATCTACATGACCCCCATGCCATGGAACAACTAGGGGAGGCTTTGGGGGTTCTGAATCTGTAGAGATATTGTAGATCCTCCCTTCACAGTGCTCCTAGCATCAAAGTCGAATTTGGGCAGCACTTTATCACAATGTGGGGAGTGAAATGTGAAATGTCACTTAACCTAGGGCATATAAGTCTCATTTTATAAGGGTCTACCTTATAAATACCTGACCCCCCACCCCTGGGACACCTAGGGAAGACCCTGCCAAAATATTGGAGGTTATCCCTTTTAAGTGCCCCAAACCCCAAAGTCGAGTTTGAGCACAGTTTACTTTTTAAAAGCAGTCAAACCACCCAGGGCTACTTTTAAACTGACCTCAGGCTTCAGCAGTGCAGAAAAGCTGCTGGTCTGGAAACTGCCATGCCCTATTTATACTAGGGACTGCTAGGTAGTTTCAATCCCCCTGCACTAATATGCACTAGGGCCCTAGGGGGTAGGTCATGTCAATCACAGTGGTACCCTAATGCATGTAGGTGTTTTCACTGTCTTCTAAATGTGTCTCTTTCAGCATTGCACTGGCCCTGGGCCTGGGTAGGCAGAGCCCAGGGTCAGTCAGAGTCAGTTAACAACAGTACAATTCAGCAAAATGTTGGGGGGTGCCTAGGGCACAGGATGACTTTGCAACAGGATCAGAATACCTAAATTGCCAGATATCACCAGGACGTTTTAGGTACAGCATCCCTGCACTACTACAACACTTTATATGGCTTTCCCCAGTGTTTCAACTATGGCCCCTTGGGACCCGGGAGGCAATTGTGACTCTTTGTCCCCCTTGCCAGTATGTTGCGAGGGTAGGCGCGCACACTGGAGGGAATGAGGGAGACCTCCCTCAGTACCCCGTATATGGAAAGTCTGTGAAATGCTGCTGCCCCCCCATGCATTTGTCAGGATTGGGGGGCAAGCACGCTCTTCTGCTGTTGACGGGGAGACCTCGTTGGGTCCCCGCAGGCAGAAATATGACTTGTAACTGCCCGTGATTGTGGTGGAACTGTAACGTGCCCTAGGCTGTGGGGGAGCAGCCCCCCTCTCACGCAGCCTCCTCCGGTCTCCTCGGCGAGACTCATCTCTTCCACTCTGGGGAAGCAACGTCGGGCAACAGTGGAGTTCCTCTGCTGCTCCTTCCCAGACAGGAACGATGGCTGGTTGGATCCCGGTTGGCTCCGACTCCTTCCAAGGCATGGTTTCAGTTGTCAGGCATCACTGGGAGTTCTGACTAGTGCTCGCTCAGCTGGCGAGCGACAGCCAATTCGAAAATGTGGTATGAAAAACAATGGTCCTAGACCTAATTTCGATAATGAATTAAATCACAACCTACAATGATAATATGACAAATTATTTACTGAGTCCATACTGTAAATAATTTATCATATTATTATTGGAGGTTGTGATTTAATTTTCTACACTGCACCAGTCACCATTGTAAATGACCTGAGAATTATAATCCCAAGTGCATCTTACAGGTACAAAAAGCACTTTACCATGCACTGATAGTAGAGGCAAGTGCATAAACAAAGCTTCCTGTAGAACACTTGAGGCATGATCAGGGAGCAGTGTGCAGGCAGATAGGCCAGCACATCAGGGTCCTTCAGCAAAATTGCAGTCCTTCTGGCAGCCCAGCAGGTCAAAAATCAGTACACAAAGCAAGTCAAAGTGTGCGGTTTCTGCCAGCCCAACAGTTCCTCCTGGCAATGTTCAGCATGTAGAAAAAGCAGCATCTAGTTACAAGTCTCATGCAGTGTCTAAAAAATGCTGTCCCAGCTCCGGTACTTATAGTGAAAAACTCTTTGTTCTGGGGCCCTTCCCACACTTTTCAGAAGTGCACAACACCCCTATTCACATCCCAAGCCCTGGTCCGAAACACACTGCAGGGGGTGTAGACAGCATTGTGAAAGTCAGGCACAGCCCTATTCAGGTGCATGGGAAATTGCCCTCACCCATCTAAATGCAACCAGGGTCTATTCATCCCAGCACTGAGTCACCCAGGAAAGGCAGGAAACACCTCAGTCCCCCTTGAGACTGTGAGTAAATGCACATCCTCTTTCTTCTGTCAGTCTAAACCAGATGTTGAATACACATCTGTGGGTATTCAGTCAACATTTTGAGTTGGAAATGTCGACTAACACTAATATTGAGTTTTAAATATATTGACACAGAAATATTGACAGCAAGAATATTGTGGTCAAGAATATCGACTTTAAAGTAAGAATTATTGTTTTGAAAAATATTGGAGTCATTAATTTCGTTTGCAAAAATATAGTTGTTTAGAATATCAATGTTTTAATTAGTGTTATGTATTTCAGTATAAGTTTTAAATGTATGTGATGTATTTTTTTGTAAAAGTATTGTTTATGTTTTTTAATATATGTGTTACATTTTTAGTAGTTATTAATTTGATTTTAATTAGGTTTTGCATGTTTTAGTTCTGTATTGGATTGTGGGTTTATAGAGGAATAGGGTGGGAAGTAAGTTAATTATAATACATGAATCAATATTTGATATTTATTAAAATGTATTTAATTGATATTTTATAATGTTAATTGTGTTTTTTATTTTTTTGGGTACATTTTATGTACGGGTTGTGGGGTTTATAGGGGTAATATGTGAGAAGTTTGTTTAATTGATAATTAATTATATTAATCATGGATGTGGGTTGTGAGATGTGTGGTATTATGGGCTAGGAAGTAAGTAGACTAACTGTAATAATGAATGTTTGTGTGAATAAATAATTTATAAATAAAAATGTGTATTTGTTTCAAAATTATTTGTATTGAATTAATATATTTGTAGGTATTTGTGATATGTATTTAACATTACAATATGTTTTTTTATATTACATGTATTTTTATTTTTATTTTTAACATATTTATATATTTACTTATTTAAAAATATATATTTTTTTGTTCTGTTAATCATATTTTCACTGGAGTGAGAATAGCACATTTCCAACACTTTTCCTATTGATGAACTGACTGTAGTGGAAAAAATATTTTTTACCCTTCCGCTATCAAACGCTTTCCCTACTGTTGTACTCATTGGAGTGGGAATAGTCATTTTTACCCCTCCGCTATCTAACACTTACCCTACTGTTGCACTGACTAGTGTGGGAATAGTACATGGTATCCCTCTGCTATCCAACACTTTCCCTAATGTTGTACTCATTGGAGTGGGAATAGTAATGTTTAACCCTCCGCTATCTAACACTTACCCTACTGTTGCATTGACTGGACTGGGAATACTAATTTTTACCCCTCCGCTATCCAACACTTTTCCTACAGTTGCACTCATTGAAGTGGGAAATTGTAAATTGTATCCCTCCTCTATCCAACACTTTCCCTACTGTTGTACTGACTGGAGTGGGAATAGTACATGTTATCCCTCTGCTGTCCAACACTTTCCCTACTGTAGTACTCATTGGAGTGGGAATAGTAATTTTTACCCCTTTGCTACCCAACACATTCCATACTGTTGCACTCATTGGAGTGGCAATAGTAATTGCTTTCCCTCCATTATCCAACATGTTCCCTCCTGTTGCACTGACTGGAGTGGGAAATGTAAGTTTGAAGATTTGTAAATAGTTTGTTTTAATTTATAATAAATTGTTTTTAAAATAGATTTTATTTGTTAAATGTTTATATAATTTTAAAATTATAAAATACATTACAATTATTAGTATATTATGTGTTTTAAAATAAATATATAAATCAATTATATATGTGTGTTTAAGTTTATTTGTTATATTTGTTAAAATGTATATTAAATCAAATTTTATTTTTTAAACGTAGTTGTTAATATGTTTCATATTTAATCATTCATTTTGTGTATATATATATATATATATATATATATATATATATATATATATATATATATATATATATACATATATATTCCACTAGTGCTGGTACGGGAGTTGTGCTGTCGACAGGCGGTCCTGCGTAGCCACCAGCCGGCTAATATATTCACTCCAACAATCTCCTCAGTAAAGAAGAACACAGGACACCCAGACCTTCTGTTCAGGAATTTATTCTGGCAGATGAAAAAGTCTCCACGACGCGTTTCGCCTATAAGGCTTGGTCACGCTCGTCATGTTTGTGTTGACAGCCATTTTTAAACCACACAACACCCTCGTGCATTGATAGTAATACGAAAAGCGGAGTACATATTGTAATGGACATATAACGCTGGCAGTGTAATGAAATGAAAAACATCGCGCAACATATTAATGCAGTCACTGTCTCAGTAACATGTTCTCTAATACTGAATTCAATTTATCATTATTACGACATGTTGGTTCTTATCGTGTCAAACATTAGAAAAAGATACCAAATTAATGTTCCAAGTGTATATCGGTATATATGTCATATCAGAACTCACATTGTAGGCAAAACCATATCGTCCTGTGTTGCATTGCAAAGATAAATTACAAACCATGTGGCGTATATGTCCTTGATTCTGATTGGCCACATTGTAGAAGCTGCCCTGTGATTGGTTGTTTAATCGCTAGGAGACAGTAAACAATTGTCTGTCACATATCGGTCAAATAGCAACATAATAAGTTGAAATCCGAGGAGCTAGCCTAAGTAGGCGAATATATTGCTCCGAGAAGACATACAGTCAATTAATGACCTCTAGAAAAAGCCTCCGTATAAAGTTAGCAGTACCGCCCCAGTGGGCAATTCGACTGAATACACAACCCATCATTCCAATAAATTCAAAGGTAGAGATGATGTCCCGCCCCAGTGGGCAATTCGAACAATACATAAATGATATTTTCTTTATTTGGTGTGGAGATGAAGTATCAGTACAATCATTTATTGACAAACTGAATTCCAACAACTTGAATCTAACATTGACTGAGCATATCAGTAAACAATCAATTGAATTCTTGGATGTGATGGTAGAAGTCTCCAATGGTCAGCTGAATACTAAACTCTTTCATAAAAAGACGGCGGGAAACAGCATTTTGAATGCCAACAGCTGTCATCCACGCAATTTAGTATACAACATCCCTTATGGGGAACTTCTCCGTGCCAAGCGCAACTGTAGCACACAAGAATCCTATATTGAAGAAGAAAAAATTATGTGTAAAAGATTTCGGAGTAGAGGATACAGTCAAAAAATTATCAACACAGCTAAAACACGTGTTGAACAAAAGAATAGAGAAGAACCACTTAACCCTAGAACAGCCAATAAGGAACAAGAGAAAGTTAGATTTATTACCACCTTCTCTGGTCAAGCTAATGAGGTGCGAAAGATCTTTAAAAAACATTGGCATGTTTTACAAACTGATATCCATCTCAAAAAATATCTGAATGATAATCCCCAAATCACTTTTCGCAAAGGGAGGTCATTGAGAGATGAGCTTAGCCACAACTATATTACCTCAGCTGGTACTATGAGCACCCAGGGAGTGGTAGGCTTCAAATGCTGTTGTAGATGCAAAGCCTGCAATCATAACCATGACTGCAATTCACTCACTGTCCCTAACACCAAGAGAGAATTCAAGATACGGAAACGTCTCACATGCAACACACCGTATAATGTGTATATCCTGATCTGCCCGTGCAATAAATGGTACGTCGGCAGCACCAAGCATGAAGCAAAGAAAAGGGTATTGGAACATCTACGTGCTATCCATAACAACAACAAACAATATCCCATAGCAAGACATTTCTTTTCAGAACATATGCAAGATGAGAAACTTGTTCAGATGGTGGTGATTGACAATGTTGATCTCGGTGTGAGAGGTGGTAATCGCGAATTATCCCTCAGAAAATTGGAATCTAAATATATTGTGGATTTCGATTGTTTAACCCCTAAAGGGTTAAACAATAGCGAAGAATTATCAATACATTTACATGAATGAAAGAATGTATTGTGTATATATTGTCTGTGGTCTTCCATTCAAAGATTTTAAAGTTATACCTTTTCTATTATTTTTAAATTTCACATAATACGCTGTAGCTGAAGACAATTGATGATAATGCGGAATCTGTTCCATCATGATAGACATTGTGGTTGTTCGAATTGCCCACTGGGGCGGGACATCATCTCTACCTTTGAATTTATTGGAATGATGGGTTGTGTATTCAGTCGAATTGCCCACTGGGGCGGGACTGCTAACTTTATACGGAGGCTTTTTCTAGAGGTTATTAATGGACTGTATGTCTTCTCGGAGCAATATATTCGCCTACTTAGGCTAGCTCCTCGGATTTCAACTTATTATGTTGCTATTTGACCGATATGTGACAGACAAATGTTTACTGTCTCCTAGCGATTAAACAACCAATCACAGGGCAGCTTCTACAATGTGGCCAATCAGAATCAAGGACATATACGCCACATGGTTTGTAATTTATCTTTGCAATGCAACACAGGACGATATGGCTTTGCCTACAATGTGTGTTCCGATATGACATATATACCGATATACATTTGGAACATTAATTTGGTATCTTTTTCTAATGTTTGACACGATAAGAACCAACATGTCGTAATAATGATAAATTGAATTCAGTATTAGAGAACATGTTACTGAGACAGTGACTGCATTAATATGTTGCGCGATGTTTTTCATTTCATTACACTTCCAGCGTTATATGTCCATTACAATATGTCCGCCGCTTTTCGTATTACTATCAGTGCAAGAGGGTGTTGTGTGGTTTAAAAATGGCTGTCAACACAAACATGACGAGCGTGACCAAGCCTTATAGGCGAAACGCGTCGTGGAGACTTTTTCATCTGCCAGAATAAATTCCTGAACAGAAGCTCGTGGTGTCCTGTGTTCTTCTTTACTGAGGAGATTGTTAGAGTGAATATATATATATGTATATATCTATATATATATATATATATATATATATATATATATATATATATATATATATATATAAGCAATTCCAAAGTTTTGCATGCAGCAAGAAGTCGCGCACTCAAGGATTTCAGTTAGTGAGGTTTTAATCACCGGATATCGCTACGCGTTTCGACACACCAAGGTGTCTTGATCACACGATAACCAAAATTCCCCATTCAACATGTTAAATACACAATGTGAAAACATTTCATGAACATAGAAAAGGTCATCCACCCTCCAACTATACAAGTCAATACATTGTCGGCCATGTTAGAGTGGAGTCACTCGTGAGAAAAGCTATGTAATGTTATCTGGAAACCCGTGTTAGAATTTACGCATTCTCTAAATCAACAAGGTATCAGAGTAATACAACCAATTTTCATATTTGCATAGCAATAAAAGTAAAATGATTAGACCCATAAACTAATCGACATTTAAACCATGTATAAAGGAAAACAACGTGACTTCTAGTGAAGTGTCAGAGTTGTCCTGGCTAAGCTGAGAGCTTCGAGGTCAGAAACCTATGCTGGCGGTCTAGTGCCCACTTGATGGGTGTGACAATTAATTACACGAGACCCGTGTAGTGTCTAAGCCTCAGAACTAGACAAAATAAGCATTACACAAATAATAATATGAATGTATATGCTGGCGGTCTAGTGCCCCCCTTGTACTGATTCGTGTAGAAAAAATTGAACTACACGATCGCCAGCAATACCAGAAGTCTAGTGCAAAAAGCGTCACTTGGGGGGTGATGGCCCAGAGCTAATGCATGACATACATGTAGAGGAGGGACAAGTACTATTTATGTTTCACAAAAAGGAGAAAAAAGTGCCCAAGTGAAAGTCTTATCTTTAAAACGAGTGAAGTGATTTCTTCCATTCAAGCTTGGAGATGAGTGGGGCCGTGGTGAAGTGGTCAGACAAAGTGCAGTTCCCCTTTCTAATCTCCTGAAAGAAAATTAACAATGTAAGATTAAAATGGTTTAAAACATATGCATGGTATACATGTTATTACAACAATACGATAACCATGCAAGATACACAGACAACAACTCTATATAATGGAGTATCAATTTAGACTACAGAAGAACATCAGATTAAGCATACTAGCATAGCAACACGTCTATTCATTGTGGAGATGAGTTGCTAATTCCTCATCCATGTTGTGGCCTCCTGGGGACCTGGTCTCGAGCTCCATGATCCAACGTGACTCTCTCTTTCTAAGAGCCAGTTCTCTGTTGCCACCCCTTCTGCCTATATTCACTTGTTCTATAGCATAGTATCTTAACAAGGAATTGTTGGATTTATGAGCCTCTTGAAAGTGTCTAGCTATGGGGTATTTAGCATCCTTATTAGTAATGGCTCTGAGATGTTCTTGGACGCGTTTTTTGGCCATACATGTGGTGCTACCCACATATTTGATGTTGCAGGGACATTCCAGGATGTACACAACAAAGTTGGTGTTGCATGTAAGAAATTGCTTAATCTTTCTACGTATTTGGGTGCCTGGGACTTCTATTTCCTTGACCATGACACTAGCCGCACATGCCCGACAGTGTCCACAGGGGTAGAAACCTTTAAGCCCTTGGATATGTTGTTTTTTGGTCTCAGTGATGTCACTCTTTACCAAAATATCCCTGAGATTCCTGCCTCTTCTATATGTTATTTGTGGTCTCTCAGTTACTTGTGGGCCTATGATGTTGTCTGCTTGTAATATTTTCCAGTTATCGTTAATGATTTTTTTAACCTTGTTGGACTGGTCATGGAAGGTAGTGATGAGTCTAGTATCAGAGGTTGAAGGCTCATTTTTAACTTTAGGTATCAATGTACTGGATCTCTCAATTTCATTCACTTTTTTAACGGCTTTGTTAAGGACCCATTCAGGATACCCTCGTTCTCTGAATCTAATCAGCATGGTTTCTTGTTCTTCAATGAAACCTTCCTCATTGCTGCAATTTCTCCTAGCTCTTAAGAGCTCACCATAAGGTATGCTCCATTTCAAAGGGTCAGGGTGGGCGCTGAGGGCGTGAAGAAGGCTGTTCCCTGAAGTGTCTTTTCTGTGAAGTTTAGAAGTGAGCTGACCATTAATGACTTCTATATTGGTATCAAGGAATTCGACACTTTTGTTGCTGATATTAAAAGTTAGAGATATATTGTAGCTGTTTAAGTTCAGTTTATCAATAAATTCAACAGCTTCATCTTCAGTACCCTGCCAGATGATGAACAAGTCATCAATGTACCTTATCCATGTTTGAACTTTGGTAAAGTATGGCTCAAGATCTTTATCTTCTCTTATCTCCTCCTCCCACTTTCCTAGGAAAAGATTGGCAAAGTTTGGGGAAAATGCCGAGCCCATGGCCGCACCTCTAGTTTGTTTGTGAATGGACCCATCAAATAGAAAAATATTATTTTTCAAACACAGTTTCATCATATTAACAAGCATGCATGTGTGGTCTCTGTAGCCAATTTCTCTTTGTTTCAGGAAATAGTAACAAGCCTCCATACCCTGGACATGGTCAATTATGGTGTAAAGGGCATTTACATCCATTGTGATGAGTAATGCCCCTTCTACCCAAACAATATTTTTGATTTTGTTAAGGAAGTCGGTGGTGTCCCTGGTGTAAGAAGGGAGAAGACAAACATATTCACGTAGGAAGTGATCAATGTAAACGGATAAGTTTTCATTGACACTCCCTATGGAAGAAATGATGGGTCTACCCGGAGGTTGACTGATATTTTTGTGAACCTTCGGGAGAAGGTAAAATATCGGCATCTTGGGGTAGTCTTTTTTGAGAAAACAGAATTCCTGCCAAGACAGGAGTCCCTCATTTCTCCACTCCAGTAAGCTATCCCATGTTTCAGTGATGCTGGAATTGTATTCATCAGAGTTAGACTTACAGTAGAATCCGCTTCTTTCTAGTTGTTTGAGAGCTTCAGTAATGTATAAGTCCCTGCCCCACAAGACAATGTTGCCTCCTTTGTCTGAAGGCCTCAAGATAATTTCTTTGTCATCAGCTAGTGAGAAAATAAAATCCATCTGTTCTTTAGATAGGTTGAAGTTTCTCACCCCTACTTTAGTTTGTTTATGTTTCAATTTGATCAGTTCCCTGGTGACTACATCATGGAAAGTATCGATTGCATCATGAGGTAGTATAGGATAGAATATAGATTTAGGTTTAAAAGAAGTACAAGCCGCCCTGTCAGTTCTTGTCTCCCTTACTCCCATTATGGAGCTATTCGGTTGGCTATCACTGGACAACCCCGCCAAGGAATATACATCTTGGAGGGTGTCCGTGTCACCTATAGTTACTTCAGGTAAAACTTCTTCAAACATAATTTCTGATGCTACTCTATCTGGTCTCATTGAGTGCCACTTTTTCAATTTCATTTTGCGGACAAATTTAAACATGTCCACTCTAGTCCCGGCATAGTCAAATAGTTCTGTTGGACAAAAAGTTAGTCCCAGACATAGGGTTCGTTTTTCTTTAAGAGTTAGAGATCTAGATGATAAATTGATTATAGTTTTATTTACCATAGGTTTCTGACCTCGAAGCTCTCAGCTTAGCCAGGACAACTCTGACACTTCACTAGAAGTCACGTTGTTTTCCTTTATACATGGTTTAAATGTCGATTAGTTTATGGGTCTAATCATTTTACTTTTATTGCTATGCAAATATGAAAATTGGTTGTATTACTCTGATACCTTGTTGATTTAGAGAATGCGTAAATTCTAACACGGGTTTCCAGATAACATTACATAGCTTTTCTCACGAGTGACTCCACTCTAACATGGCCGACAATGTATTGACTTGTATAGTTGGAGGGTGGATGACCTTTTCTATGTTCATGAAATGTTTTCACATTGTGTATTTAACATGTTGAATGGGGAATTTTGGTTATCGTGTGATCAAGACACCTTGGTGTGTCGAAACGCGTAGCGATATCCGGTGATTAAAACCTCACTAACTGAAATCCTTGAGTGCGCGACTTCTTGCTGCATGCAAAACTTTGGAATTGCTTATTCAAACTTTCGGCGGAGGGTTTGCCGAATTTTCGCGCCACCTGACTACGGGAGGAGGTCCCAGCAGAACCCTGTGTGCTTCGGAATATATATATATATATATATATATATATATATATATATATATATATATATATACATATATATTCACTGAAAAAACCATAGGTTATAGACCATATATAGTTAGGAATTAGCATTTACAAAACCTTATTTTACTCACACAAAACCATTGAAATTTACATATATAGTTAGTTGCACTAACTATATATCGCGCACCCGCAATCCACTGCTGATCATGTCACATATTACATCATTCATGACATGGCCAGTGACATCACTGATGACATCACTGATGACATCTCAAATGACATCATTGATGACATCACTGATGACATCTCAAATGACATCACTGATGACATCACTGATGACATCTCACTTGACATTACTGATCACATCACTGATGACATCATTCAAGTGATTATACGATGAACCTCTTCAGACTCTAATATAACCTTAGATACACTCAGTTTAAACAGACACTCACAGACTGTCACTCATCCATGGAGTTACTCACACACCTAGTCAGTCATGCAAAGAATCAATCACACCTCCATTTCCTCAACTATACAGTTATACACACCTTACTTATTCAAACATATACTAACACATATTTACTCTCCTATACAATCCCTGATACAAGTTCACAATGATCCATACAGCCACTCACACATTCACTGGCTCTTATGCACAGTTATTTATATATGTCAACTCTCACATGTACTGTGTTTTACATATGTACTTACTTTGACATGTAGCACTGAGATATCCATTCACTCACCAATACAGCAGTTACCAAATCTCTGTCAAGATCTAGGGAGAGCCTCTTTCCTGACTCTACTCTTGGAACCGAACCTCCTCTCACCATCAAACCCCAACTGGAGTGCCCACGTCTGATCACTACTTTCAGTAGGGAAGATAGGAAAATCAGGTCAATTCTCAACAAACACTGGCCGATTATAATGAGCGACCATATTCTAAACACCAGGTTGCCCCCTTCTCCTACGTTAACGTTCAGACGAGCTAAAACAATGGGCAACCATCTGGACAAAGCAGCCCCTGAATTAAAAACTAAGGTCCCATGGCTTCGTCCTTCCAGAGGTTTCTTTAACTGCTCCAGTTGTAGAGCTTGTAAGTTCGGAGTCACTACTACCCATTACAGCACCCCGTTCAGCAAAGTTGCCAAAACCATCAATGGCTACTACAACTGTAAGACTGACCATGCTGTATATGTTCTGACGTGCACCTGTGGGCTTAGATACGTTGGCAGCACTAAGCTCCAGGTGCACGCCCGGATTCTGCAGCATCTGAGGGCTATTCTGCATAGTGACCCTACTTACCCAGTTGCCCGTCACTTTAAGCGAGTACACAACAAAGACCTTAATTGTCTGAGCTATTTTGTGATTGGGGCAGTTCCCCAAATGAGACGAGGAGGTGACCGTGAGACCCAGCTCAGAAAAATGGAGTCTAGATACATATTGGAGCTCGATAGCCGTTGGCCCAACGGGCTCAATAATATTGAGGAAATGCATCATTTTCTGTAAATAAATTCTGGTATTGCTAGCTTCTAGTACTATTTTTATCTGTGCCCTAGTTACTCGTTCTTCTAGTTAGGTTCCCTATTAGAAGTTCCTTGCACCTGTCCCATAATCTGTAGTAACAACTGGTGAATCTTACCGTGGTATTCACCTATGGTGACACAATTCCGCACTTTATTTGGCAGTTATCATGCATATAGCATCAGTATATAGATGTTTCCATACATTCCTATTCGCATATCATGCACAATATCTCGATGATGACAATCTTGTGGTAATTTTTAATTGTACAGGGATTTTATCATGTGGATATTTTGTATGGAATTAGGATATTACTTTTGACTTTTGACTTAGGACTGCACAAAGAAGAGTGTGTGAGGGTGTGTGTATATATGGAATTACACAGATATCAATACTTGTAAATATTTATGTGAGAGTTTTATAGGGCTGTTGGTGTGTGTGTGGGGGTATATGTATATATACGTGTGGGTGTGTGTATGGATGTATATCTATGTACACACATACATATTTGGTTGTGTGTATAGCTACTGTCATCTGTACTGTTCTAGACATAACATATTATGCTTTGTAAATTCATTTGGATTAACTGCACGTTGCAATGGGCTGGGTGTGTGGGGTGGTAGGTGAGAGAGCGTGTGCATGTGTGTGTATATACATGAAATAAGGCCTTATTTATACATATTGTTATTATTTTTTAGCTTCTTGTAAAAATGGTTCTTCTTCTTCTATTTTGAATGTTTAATAGAATTCATTACGGAATAGGATGATTTGGACGAATTCACTTGTATAAACATCGAGATATGATGCTTAAATTGCTGATAACTATTCCAGTGGTAGTTCCATATGTCTCCGCTAACTCTTGCACTTTATCACATCTTTCATCACTTATGCACTTTTCTCAATACGCACTTTACATTTTTGCTGCTACATAACGAGATTGCTTTTTTGCACAGAATGGATATATTTCTCATTCGCATTTTTAACTTGGATGAAATGTGTTGGTATATTAATATAATTAAATATATTTTGATGTATTCGGATAAAATCCTGGATTTAACCAGCTATGATTTTCTGTATACTAGTCTGCAATGGCAACAAAGTATCAGCGACAGTGCGTTTTTACTGTTTATCACTTATCACATGATCATGGTGGGCGTCACCAGGGGGTGGCGTCTATATCACTGCATATACGTATAAAAGAGCATAATGATTGTAAACATGTTGCAGCGTGATCAAGGGCTTTTGGCCCGAAACGCGTCGCTGGTTCTGTTTTAATCAATCAATAAACTTACCATTCTTGCTGACTTTGCTGGTCCGGTCCTCTTCCTTGCTGGCGTGGAGGCGGTGTCTGCGAGCGCAGAGCAAACTGGGGAGGAATCTCTTGTTTATATATATATATATATATATATATATATATATATATATATATATATATATATATATATATATATATATATATATATATATATATATATATATATATATATATATATATATATGAGTGAAAGTTCTTCTCCGGTGAAAAGAAATAGTTACCCATGCAGAGGATACAAAGATGCACTTTATTAAAGAGATGTCCTTTGCGAATGCATTTCGGCATGTGTGCCTTCTTCAGCGCTCCATCCCATCTGCTTGCTTTGCTGTGGCGTAGGCAGACCTGCCTCGATGTTGTTAAAATCCATATTGCTCCGCCCCCTTGATGGTTTCAAGCTCCCACGTGCAGTCCTATAGGGAAAGACTGCAAATCCCAGAATGCAGCGGTATGGCGTCACCTGGGGAAGGAGATGCTTGTCGGGGTTGCGTTAGCGGAGAGGAAACCGATGGCAGGCACAGACTCCAAGCATGATGGCAGGTAGGGCAAAATGATAATCCAGCGCACCCTCGGGTCCCCTGCATTGGAATCCGCAGTCACCTCTCAGCCGGGAATTCATTTCGGGGGTGTGCACAGGAGTCCTGGTCCCCCAGAAAGGAAGTGAAATACATCCTAACCGCTGCGTCGTCCCGGTGTCCTGGTGGGTTCATGGGCGGAATTGCTAACGCAATCGAAGTGAAGAAATGCTCGGATGAGCAAGCCAGAACACCCTGACCTCTTAGTACTGCGGGGGTAAACTGCAATGCGCCCTGGCAGTCGCATGAAAATATGAGTGAAAGTTCTTCTCCGGTGAAAAGAAATAGTTACCCATGCAGAGGATACAAAGATGCACTTTATTAAAGAGATGTCCTTTGCGAATGCATTTCGGCATGTGTGCCTTCTTCAGCGCTCCATCCCATCTGCTTGCTTTGCTGTGGCGTAGGCAGACCTGCCTCGATGTTGTTAAAATCCATATTGCTCCGCCCCCTTGATGGTTTCAAGCTCCCACGTGCAGTCCTATAGGGAAAGACTGCAAATCCCAGAATGCAGCGGTATGGCGTCACCTGGGGAAGGAGATGCTTGTCGGGGTTGCGTTTGCGGAGAGGAAACCGATGGCAGGCACAGACTCCAAGCATGATGGCAGGTAGGGAAAAACGATAATCCAGTGCACCCTCGGGTCCCCTGCATTGGAATCCGCAGTCACCTCTCAGCCGGGAATTCATTTCGGGGGTGTGCACAGGAGTCCTGGTCCCCCAGAAAGGAAGTGAAATACATCCTAACCGCTGCGTCGTCCCGGTGTCCTGGTGGGTTCATGGGCGGAATTGCTAACGCAATCGAAGTGAAGAAATGCTCGGATGAGCAAGCCAGAACGCCCTGACCTCTTAGTACTGCGGGGGTAAACTGCAATGCGCCCTGGCAGTCGCATGAAAATATGAGTGAAAGTTCTTCTCCGGTGAAAAGAAATAGTTACCCATGCAGAGGATACAAAGATGCACTTTATTAAAGAGATGTCCTTTGCGAATGCATTTCGGCATGTGTGCCTTCTTCAGCGCTCCATCCCATCTGCTTGCTTTGCTGTGGCGTAGGCAGACCTGCCTCGATGTTGTTAAAATCCATATTGCTCCGCCCCCTTGATGGTTTCAAGCTCCCACGTGCAGTCCTATAGGGAAAGACTGCAAATCCCAGAATGCAGCGGTATGGCGTCACCTGGGGAAGGAGATGCTTGTCGGGGTTGAGTTTGCGGAGAGGAAACCGATGGCAGGCACAGACTCCAAGCATGATGGCAGGTAGGGCAAAACGGTAATCCAGCGCACCCTCGGGTCCCCTGCATTGGAATCCGCAGTCACGTCTCAGCCGGGAATTCATTTCGGGGGTGTGCACAGGAGTCCTGGTCCCCCAGAAAGGAAGTGAAATACATCCTAACCGCTGCGTCGTCCCGGTGTCCTGGTGGGTTCATGGGCGGAATTGCTAACGCAATCGAAGTGAAGAAATGCTCGGATGAGCAAGCCAGAACGCCCTGACCTCTTAGTACTGCGGGGGTAAACTGCAATGTGCCCTGGCAGTCGCATGAAAATATGAGTGAAAGTTCTTCTCCGGTGAAAAGAAATAGTTACCCATGCAGAGGATACAAAGATGCACTTTATTAAAGAGATGTCCTTTGCGAATGCATTTCGGCATGTGTGCCTTCTTCAGCGCTCCATCCCATCTGCTTGCTTTGCTGTGGCGTAGGCAGACCTGCCTCGATGTTGTTAAAATCCATATTGCTCCGCCCCCTTGATGGTTTCAAGCTCCCACGTGCAGTCCTATAGGGAAAGACTGCAAATCCCAGAATGCAGCGGTATGGCGTCACCTGGGGAAGGAGATGCTTGTCGGGGTTGCGTTTGCGGAGAGGAAACCGATGGCAGGCACAGACTCCAAGCATGATGGCAGGTAGGGCAATATATTGTATTCCAAGATGCTCTGCAGCAAAGAAGCACTCCACAACAGTAGGTATGCACGCATCCTTTTATTGCTTTCTGTTGAAGGTAGCATTTCATCCGTAATTAACAGCCTTTCACCGACGCGTTTCAGAGCTGTCCGCTCTTTCTTCTGGGTGTGGTGGCTGATTGCGGTCATTTCCGGCTTGCCTCACAGTCCTATTCACGTGTCTTAAGTAGTCATGAATCGCTTAGTAGCGTTATGCAGTATGGGACTTGTAGTTTACGTGGTTGCCAGTATTAACCCACAGTGGGTGCCGCAAACTCGCCATCATATTTAAAAGGGTCCACAATGATTAGTGATTTCATTGTGGCTTAAAGGCACTCCAGTGTGCCCCGGTATGATCTGCTGCCTTCATAGTGTACTGGCAACCACGTAAACTACAAGTCCCATACTGCATAACGCTACTTTTCAGGGGACGCTCAGAAACAAAATGTGCCATTTTCCTGAAAATTTCAGCCAATTCCGTCCATCAACGCCAAAGTTAATAAAGATAGAATTTTCAGAAATCCCTATTCAAAAAAATCCTAACTATATATACCTACTGGCGACCGCCAGTAGGTAATATATATATATATCCATATATATATCTATATATATATATATATATATCTATATATATATATATATATATATATATATCTTCTCTCCTCCAGTGCCGGTTTGCGCACCTTGGGCTGTCGTGGAACGGTCCCGGATAGGCCACCGACCGGCCTTCAACATGTACCGAAATTACCTCTTCTATTCCGAAGTAAGCCAGGACACCCAGAATGTGTTTGCGAAAATTTATTCAGCAAGTGAAAAAGTGCGACGCGTTTCGCCGATAAGGCTTGCTCACGCTCGTCAAGCATACAATGACGGCCATTTTTAAAGTGCTCTAAAACACTCTCCCAGTGTGCGCATATCACCACCATGGTAATGCGGGCTGCCATCTTATACAAGTATTAATAATACACATTCATTATATACCTAATGCATAAATGTCATGATTGAACCTTGTACCGTATTTAGAACCCATATTAAAACGTCCACATGTAAAACGACGTAATTATAGGCAAAAGTTACATGTTGTGCCTCATGTTCGTAAATGTAAAAAACATGAAAAACAATTTTGACCAGGCACATTTAAGATATTTGAATTCCTTGATTGGACACATATTAAACCCAATGCTTAAGAGTTGTCACAATATCAGAAAACAGTAGCATAACGTACATCGCGGTCACGTGTTCACAGATTACATGACATCTGGATTGTCATTGGATGTTCAGCTATAGGCCAGTAATACGCCTAATACAATTGGATCTCGCCGTTGAGCTGTATAATGTAAACAACGTGCCGGCTTTTTCTCATATTGTTGACTAGTAGAGCCCAAGTGGGCAGAGTAGGTGTAAATATACCTACAAAAAACAAACAAAAAAAAAAACCACGTACTATATAATACATATTGTTCAGACCCTTGCCCCAGTGGGCTAGTGTTATACCAAGATATTGCCAGGAGAAAGTTGGCACATAGTTCTTAAAATTCGTCTCCAATATGTCCAAACTCGTGCAGCATGTCCTTGCCCAAGTGGGCGATTACAACTCCATACCGCATAGGTATTAACAAGGTAAGTATACGAGGTTCAACAAGGTCATTTTTCAACTGATTCATTGTATCCAGCATTTCCCCACATTCCCTGTGAAAAAAATAATAATTAAACATTACAAATTAATTAAAACCATTTAAAATACAGACAGCAAATGTGCTAATTCGTCAGATACATCTAATTATTCTTCATACAAATGAACTGACAATTCCTCACTGGTGTTAAGCCCTAATGGAGTCAAGCATTGGAATTCAATTATGTATTTAGACTCTAGCTTCCTCATAGAAAGTTCATAGTTCCCACCTCTTATTCCCAGTTCAACACAATCAATGACCACCATACGCAATTTAGTTTCATCCTGCATACGGTATTCAAAGAAATGCCTGGCGACCGGATATTGTCTGTTATGGTTCCATATCGCTCTCAGATGTTCTAATACCCTCTTTTTTGCCTCATGTTTCGTGCTGCCCACATACCACTTGTTGCATGGGCATATCAGTACGTAGACACTGTATGGGGTATTGCAGGATAATCTCTTTCTGATAGTAAATTCTCTGGAAGTTCCGGGTATCAGTAGGCTTTTACAATCTGTGCTGAATTTGCAAGCTTTGCATTTTTTACAGCATCTAAATCCAGCATTTGTAGCATGGTCAAGTGGATCATTCTCAGTCACATGATTGTGACTAAGTTCGTCCCGTAAGGATTTACCCTTCCTGAACGTGATCTGGGGGTTGTCACCTAAATACTTCTTAAGATGGTCATCAGTATTTAAAACATGCCAGTGTTTTTTAAAAACATTTCTCACATCCTGAGATTGTCCAGAGAAAGTGGTAATGAATCTAATGGTTTCAGATTGTGTGGTGGGGTGGTTCTTGTGACTCCGTTCTACAGCTTTGGCGATTACTTTGTTACCATACCCTCTCTGTCTGAACCTCTGGCACATCACAGCTTCTTCTTTTTTGTATCCATCTTGGGTACTACAATTGCGCCTGGCGCGCAATAGTTCTCCATAAGGGATACTATAGACAAGACTTTTAGGATGGCAATTTGAAGCCCTCAAAAGACTATGCCCAGAAGTGCTTTTTCTGAAGAGTTTAGTGGTCAGGATGTTATTTACCACTTCCACCTCCACATCCAGGAACTCCATCTTAGTCTTACTGATATGTTCTGTTAAGATTAGGTTCAAGGTGTTAACATTCAGTTTGTCAATAAACCATTTGGCCGAGTCCTCATCGCCATTCCAAATGAAAAAAATATTGTCTATGTATCGCAGCCACAGGGACACATTGTTGAAATCAGCTATCTCCTGGACAACCTGCTCCTCCCACCAGCCCATGAATAAATTCGCGTAGCTGGGGGCGAAGCAGGTTCCCATAGCTGTGCCCTGTGACTGGTGATACATGACGTCATTAAAGAAAAAGAAATTGTTAGTTAAACAGAAGTTGATCATAGACAGAAGCATTTGTGAGTGTAGTAATGAGATAGACCTGGTGTTCAGAAAGTGCCTCACTGCTTTCAAACCTTGTTCGTGTTGAATACTGGTGTAGAGACTACTGACATCTAAAGTAACCAGTGTGAAATTGTTCTCCCAGTGGATACCATTGATGATACTCACAAATTGGGTGGTATCCTTGACATATGATGGTAAACCCATGACAACATTTCTCAAGTAGTGGTCAATATATTTGGAGGTGTGCTCAAGGAGGGAACCTATGGAGGACACAATTGGGCGACCCGGCGGGTTGCATTGGTCTTTGTGGAGTTTGGGGAGGAGGTACATTATTGGGACCTTAGGGTGGGCACAGTATAAATATTGATATTCCTCCGTTTCTATCAACCCTTTGTCTTTCCATTCCAAAAGTAAATCTCTGAAAATGCCGGTGGACCTTAAAACATCGTCTCTATCACACCTGCGGTAACATGTTGTGTCCTGTAGTTGTCTAAGACCTTCCTGGAGGTACTTGCATTTGTCTAGAACCACAACATTCCCTCCCTTGTCGGATTGACGTATTACAATATCTTTATCCGCTCTGAGGGATTCAATAGACATCTGTTGGGTATGAGATAGATTTTTGTTACTCTACGATATTTTCTTGTATCTTAATCTCAAAAGGTCTTTCAATACACCCCTCTCAAACACATCAATTGCGTCACATTGGACTGCAGGTAAAAACACGCTCTTAGGTTTAAATTTTGAACCAGGATTATTATCTAGGTCAAAACCCCAGCTCTCCCAATCAGGTTCTTCTCTCACATTGACATCATCCCCATGGATTTCCTCTAATAGAATAATGTCTTCTACATCAAGGTTACTTAGTGTATTGCTAGCAGGAACAGCCGGTCTATCTTTGACTTTAGTACAATACCATTTCTTCAGTTTCAATTTTCTTGCAAACAAAAATAAGTCAATACGAGTCTGTGCAAAGTTCATATTATGGGATGGACAGAAGGAAAGGCCAAGTGCCAAGATCTCTTTCTCACCTTCAGTTAGCACATGGCGTGAGAGGTTCACCACAGTCATGTTCATTTGGTAATCTTGCTCCTTGTTGCCATTCCCATTGGAGCCTGTGTGGCGTTTGATCCTCCTCTTTTTGGCTTGTTTGTTCCGCCTGTTCCTCCTCTGCTTCCACGTCCTCGACCTCTTTGATTCCCCTTTTCCCCCGGAAAGGTGTCTGTCCGGTTCTGACTCATCATCTGGAACTGGGCTAAAAAATTCACCCTTTTGTTGACAATAGCTGGGGGCTCCAGAGTGTTGCCAGATGTGGAGGCATCCGATAAGTTACCATCCGATACATCACTCTCCACTACCTCCACGGTGGAACCTGACTTTTGTTGACTGGTTAGCGCCATCCCAGTTTTCTTGTCAAAGAGATGCTCGTACTTTTTCTGAAATGTTAAAGTACGTCCAGACTGATAATCTTTGAAGTCCCTTATAAATTTTCGTTTTTTTTTGGCCGTGATCTCTTCTTCTAATTTCTCCATTTTCACATTGAGTTTCTTTAAGTGTTCTTCCAACGCTTCCTTCGTCATCAATGGTTCAATTTCCACTAGGAGATCCTCTATATCTTTTAGAAGCTTAGCACGGTCTTTAAGGGCATATTTTACATTTATATATATTTTATATATATATATATGAACAAACAATCCAGCTCCCATAGACACATAGATGGACGAAGGCACGGACACGAGGTAATCAAGATGTGGCAAAAATGTATTTTCTCAGGTCCACCCTCAACCCCTGAGATAAGAGATATATGATATTTTTACAACTATATTTATGACATCAATATTTTTGTTGTTGATATTTTTTAACTTACCATCATAAGTATAGGAGGTAGATATTTTTTACATCAATATTTTAGTCACAATATTTTTGTATGGGGATATTTTGAGGGTCATTATTTTGTCAGTGTACCCATCCATGCAGGGCACAAAGAGTCATAGGCGCACAGAAATGCCTACTTCTAAAAGTAGCATTTCTAAATAGTGATAACAAATCCACTTTCACCAATATGCAGGATTTATTACTACTATTCCAAACATACCAAACATGACCTCGCTACCCCTTTGATATCAGAAATTATCACTGAAGCACATATCAGGGGTACCCCAATGCAAACCTATGAGAGGACAGCCTCACATCAGTAAGAAGCCAAATTGACTATTTGTCACTACCAGGACATGCAACACAGTTTAGGCACATGTCCTACCTTTTACCTACCCCATACCCTGCTTATAGGGGTAGCTAGGGCCTACCTTAGGGGTGACTTATATATAGTAAAAGGGGAGTTTCAGACGTGGCAACCACTCTAAATGCCAGGTCTCTGCAGTAGTCAAACTGCGCACATAGTGCATGCCGCGGCAGAGGCCTGATACAGGTTTGAAAGGCTACTTTGGTTGGTGGTGCATGCAGCGTTGCCAACCCACTAGTAGCATTTAATTTACAGGCCCTGGGTATATGGGATACCACTGTATAAGGGAATTACAGGTAATTTAAATATGCCAGACTGGTGTAGACCAATCTTACCAAGTTTACAAGAGAGATCACATGCACTTCAGCACTGATCAGCAGTGGTAAAGAGCCCAGAGTCATAAAACCAACAAAAACAGGTTCGAAAAAATACAAGAGAAAGGCAAAAGGTTTGGGGATAACCCTGCAAAAAGGGCCAATTCCAACAGGCATGGTAGATGGTACTGATGATTTGGTGGTACAATCTTAGTGCACATTTGAGCATACTCCTGTCTGCACTGTCCTGGCATCAGTTTGAGTTCCTCCATGTACCAACTGGCCTGGTGTCAGGATTTTGTTGTATTGCTGTATTTGAGGGAGGCCATGGAGTCAGTGCAGGAGGTGATCCAATTGTTGAAATTATTAATAGCTTTGGGGAGGCTGTTGCTGTGTTTGGGTCAGTGGGTGTTGAGAGCGGCGTTCCAGTCCTTGTTTGTATTGCTGTTCCAGTTTTGGCAGGCTAGTCTATTGAAAGTGATGTCACTTCCTGTGCAGATGGATGATGGTTAATCCAGTGATGCCACGTCCTATTGAGATGGATTATAGGATATCATGTGATTTTCTATAACTGAGAACTCAAGATATCAGAATCTATGAAACTCCATTTTCTCTTTAAAAATAATAACTTGAAAACCAAGAAATCAGGCTAAGCTCAAACATAACATGAAGCAATATATTCCGGCAAGCTGAATTATTACATTGCAATGAAACAAAAGTTTTAACACAACTTCCATTTGTATGTAAAACATACATTCGAATAAATGAACTCATATTATGCACTAGGGGCTGCCTCAATGAAAAATAAATGAGGATTATATCATCACGAGAATGATAATGAAGCCTACACTAGCAAAATAGATATATATATATATATGTATATATTTATCTGCAATGAAAAAAGAAAAACCTAGGCTATAATATGTTGTTTTTATTTCTGCAGCTTGGTACAAAACGGTCCAAATATTTGTCCAAAATGTATTAAAAAGAAAAGGCTGATTAAACAATGACTATGTAGACAAACAGCAGCAGTTTCTGACTGTTCATATTGTAATGAGATCATATGGCAATTTTCAAACCTGCAGCACCAAAGAGATGATGCACAGCTAAAAACTCTTCTGTAGTACATTATACCAAAAACATTTAAGTTCAGTGGCAGTTTGCAGGTTTTCCCAGGATGTACATGAAGAGGAAACCATAAGTCTCTAAAGAAATGAGGACTCTGAAACCACGTGTGAATATGTTGTCAGGGTGTTAGTGGAGACATTGAAGACGAAGTTGTTGCAGCATTGTGCAACACAAAAAAGCAATCTGGGAATAATATAGGGGAAGGTTCTAAAAGAATTACCTATGTGAAAGAGCCCACCTTTTCTAACATGTATGTCGATGGTGTTATTCAAAATTTAAAACAAACCCTCACACACCTGCCCAGGTGTTGTGCTTCTTCATAGCATCATCTCATCCACCTGGTTTATTATGGGGTCGGATGGGCTCATCAAAAGGGTGAACAACCTTTACAACGAAACTTTTACAACGCACTACCATTACAACGCGACCATCACAACGCAAACCATTACAACGCATTGCGCTGGGGGGCGCTCTAGGATAGGGAATAAGTTTAATTTACTATCCAACACCTTCCCTAGTGTCCACGGGGACTGGAGTTGGAATAGTAAATTAAACTTTTCACTATCCAGCGCCCCAAAGCGCTATGCATTGTAAAGGCATGCGTTGTAAAAACCGCGTTGTAAAGGCATGCGTGGTAAAAGCATGCGTTGTAACGTCATACATCCATCAAAAGGCTTCAAGAGTACTTAGAGGTTGTGGTCAGCTCACGTTTCATTTAGTTTTGGATCTGTGTGGAAAAAATTAAAATCTTTTGCAATAAGACCCATCCTATATCATGTATTCCTGGATACTTGAAGGTGAGATATTAAAACAAAAACTACAGGCCTATAGGGGTTGTCACAGCGCCCTGGTTCCTCAGGTCGATATGTTTCGGCTGTCCTTATGGCCGCAAGGTTGTCCACCACCCTCCTCATGACTGAGAACCCTCTGTGCTGCAACTCTTATCCACAATAATACACATTCAGACAACTTGAAAATGTTTGCAAGTGTGGCACTGCCTGTATATGTTTTGCTGTAAGTACCCCAATCATGGGTAGATATTGCCTCATGGATGGGAGGCCCTCACGTTTTGTCTAGTCACACATTCTTCAAGGATAGTGTAGGCTATTAGCCTACTGGGTGACTGCCACATCCAGTTCTTGAAGCATGTTTCAAAGCTACTGAATCTCAGAACGAAGAAACTGTTGGTGGTCCGTTGCTTACTGTAAAAAACACAGGTGATGGCATTGGAACATCATTGTCATCTCAAGGTTTTTAGACACATTTGATTTCTTGCTCATTCAAGCACGTATAATGCTAAACAGGTCTAAATTATATGTTATAAATCAATTGTTGTTGCTGCTTCTAGTGTAGTTATAGCAATTTGTTTTCCCTGCTCAAGAGGATGCTCCTCCTATATCAGCAACTACAAGATCTCTACACTGATATTGCACAAACTGTGATTTAGCACATCAGTGTGTAGCCTACAAAATGTGATGTCAAACGAATGCACAACTTTTACAGCTAATTTGAGATCACTACCAATATGTCTTTTGGTGTCAACGATTTGTTTCAAATAAATGTAATTTCACTCTCCTGCTGATATTGCATCAATGGTAATTTTGCACCAAAATATGTTTGTGCACCTATTGTGTTTTTCAACTGCTAATGTTGCACCACCAATGTATTTGCACCTAAATGTGTTTCTGTACAAGGGTGATTTGATGCTAAAATAGTTTTTACACTCTTTTTAATTTTACACAAGGGTGATTTTGCGCTTAAATGTATTTTTCCCAAATGTGATTTTGGACCTAATGTACTTATGCACTTAAACCTGATTTTTGTTTCTAGTATTTTTATTCCCTCATTTATGTTGCATCTAAATGTGACCTATGCTCCGGAGGTGTTGCCACACTCCTGATGTTGTTTCACTATGGTTTATATTACATCTAAATGTGGTATTGCACTTAAGCATGATGCCATTTTCCTGCTTACTTTGCACTATGGTCGATTTGCACCTAAAGAAATATCGCTCACTTATAAGATGGAGGAGGTGTGGTCAACTCTATAAACTACTGTTCGAAGACGGCATAGTGTCCAAAGCACATTATTGGAAGCTCCCAGTCTAAGATGATAGATGGGATAGTGGGGTACTCTCTCTTATATTCACTAAGATGAAGTTTAAGACTTTCCAAAGATGTCTATTCCTATCTGAATCATATTTAAGGGAAGCGAGCACAAGAGGAGGATACATCAATAATGCATTTTTACCAATTTGTCATCACATTTGTTATCCACTTGTTCCCTTCTTTTATCTCTGTTTCCTTGTTTTCACTTAAACCCTTCTTCTGGATTCCTTGGCTGAGCTCTTCTCTTTCCTTCATGTTGGTTTGTTGCCTGGCTTATTTACTCCAGCATACATGTTCATCTTCAATCAAGCATTATCGGATTGCCAAGGAGATTTTTCACCCTTACGTTTTTTACCTCCACTTATGAAGTCAGCCGACACCTTTTATTATTCTGTGCAGATCGACAGCTTGGCTACTGGGAGGCGTCTTTCCTTCCTTGGGTAATCAACAAGGAAGCTGAACAAACCTTCACTGTGTCTACTCCTTGAATATACTGATTCTGTACTTTGAGACCAATAGCATAAATTTGTTTGAAGTTGTTTTATTATGGCCACTAGCGAGATGGGAACGACCTCTGCATGGTCTACTCTCATGTTTCCTTGCCCTGAATGTCTGACTGAGAGACTTTGGAATCATGTTTTTTTTATTTTGGCCCTAGCCTCACACCTTGGCATGCACAAGGTCCTGGACCTTTCTTGTGACCTGGACGGTCAAACAAACCATGGCCTCATTGCAATGGCAGTGCACTACTGTCCTGTCTTGGGTTTAGTACATAGAGCACTGGTGGCAGAGAACCATGTTATGTGGATCCATAGTTGTGACCAGACCTTTTTATCTGTATAACTAGAGTTCTACTGGTTCACTTATGTACATCTCTACTTCTGTGCATTATCCAAGACCCTAGCACTAACATTGCAAGTGTATGAATGGAGTGTGTTTGTAAGTGGCCTGCATGTTATATGCAATGTATGCCACAGGCTTGACCACACCAGTCTGGGTTGGTCGCGCAGTGAAGAACCTAGAAGTGTGGGTGAAGGCCAAGGCAGGGGACATGGTCAAGTGTTGCTACACTCCCCTGTGTCAACGCTTCTCCCAGAAGCCTTCGCTAGTCCCAGCAGGACTCCTCGGTTGCAGCAGTATAAAGACTGCAGCCGGAAGCCCTAAAAGAAGGCTACAATTGTTAGGCCTACATCTACTTTTGATTCACTGCTTACCTAAATGCTTGGAGAACTCTGCCAGCAATTGTTGGCAACTATCCTGCCTCTTTGTTCTTTACACCACATGTGCTAGCTTTTTTGGAATGCCTCATCCATGGACATCTTCTCAGGAAACCTGCAAAACAAAAAAGGTACAATAGAAAACTTACCTACACCTGACTGTTCTTCTTTGTTAGTCAGGTGCATGCTTACATTGTTAATTGAATGTCTGAAAACTCACCATCCTGTGCTGTGATTGGGTGATCCTTGCGGATGTTGAATATTTTCTCTGCTGAAAGAGGCAAAAAACTGTTAAACTCTTTTTCTTGATATGGTAGTAAAGTTACTACTGTTATTTTGTTGCTATTTTTTAATGACCCTTGGAATCTCAACTCCTCTGATGGATATAACCATACATACATTTGGTTTATTTTGCAAGTGGTAGGGGATACGAATTTTCTACTACTATATCTTTTTGGGTCTACGTTGAACTGTACTGTCATTTAAGAGGTAATAATCGGTAGATGTTAGGAATGGGATTTCTGATTGGCTAAGGCTTGCACCAAAGCCAGGCAGAATCCACCACTCTAGTAAGGGCAAGGGAGTTACACGCCAAAGATAACCCCTGCTCAACCCCTTGGTAGCTTGGCACGAGCAGTCAGGCTTATCTCGGAGGCAATTTGTAAAGCATTTGCGCACGCACACAGCAACAACATCCCAGGAACACTACAAAAGGAACTCCACACAAGGATATATAAAAATAGCCTTTGTATTCTCATAACACATTAGAATAGTAAACACATAACATACACTGTGCCAACTGGCATAGGCAATATTCACAAGGGATTATTTACACAGGACAGGGCCACTTGGGCCACTGTCAGGATCACTAGAAGTGGCACTCTGTGTTGGTTCCTCTTTGAATATGGAGTCCTTATTCAAAGAGGAACCAACACAGAGTGCCTGTTGGGGATGTAACCAATGACCCATTGGTCACACTTCTAGTTATCACATAAAGGACGCCAGGGACGGAAAGAGTCACCCGACAGCAGCACCTTAACCTGATTAATTTGAATAAAAATCAAAAAATTTAAGGCTGTGCATTGATCCCACAATTTTGAAGCTATATACTACCACTGTCAGGATCAGCACTTAGCAGAAATTGGTAAAAGTACCATAGGTCATAAACACCCAACCAGGAACCACTGGTAATCACTGTACTCTACCTCAACCTGTAACATAACTTTACATTATGCACAGTCACATCAGGCGCAAATTACATCCTGCGCCAAACTCACCAGCATAAACACATTATGCAATCTCCTCACTAGTCTAAACACATTAGACCCTACCTCCTCAGTATAACTCACATTAGGGGCGTACACGGCAGAGTGAAGTATAACCTCATTAACACAGACCTAAATAGATAAAACAACCTCATAAGCCTAAACCATATCTAGAGGTATCAAAACAGGGTGCGTAAAACATACTAAATGCATTAAATTTGCTAGCACCACATTGCATGAGCACATCAATCACATTAGGGCCTTGCACCCTATACATCTACCAGTCCGTCTGGTCAACCGGCCATCTCCAAAGGAGGGGCTCAAATGCCCTGTGTCCAGAATGTCAGGGCACGCTGCCAGGGCAGCGAAAGTCAAGGTTACGCCACTGCGCCAAAACCTAAACGTTGCAGCTGCCCACTACTTGCTGGGCAGCTGAGAATAATAACTGGGCGGCCTAAATGATGCAGCTGGCACTAAGTGCTGCCCCTCTTTTATACACATATTTCCTTTGTCTCCAAAGGTGCAGGCAAGGGGCGAACCAGATGCAACTGGTTCTTGAGCCCTTTGTTTTGCTCAGCCCCTCTCCCTCTTCACAGGACAGGCCAGGTACACCACAGGGGGTGGAGCCAAAAGCATTTTGGAGGGAAGGCCAAGCCCTATTCAGGTCCCAGGTGCAACTACTCCCTGCCATCAACATGCATATCTCCCGATTCACTAAAGGGCAGACCCATCCTGACTCCTGGAGCCAGGCACACCAGCCAGCTCCAGCCAATCACAAGCCAGACAGTCAATTAACATTCACTGCACAGACATGCCAACTTCTAAAAGTGGCACTTCTTCACTAGACATAATAAATCTGCGCACATCATCGCGCAGCATTTAATCTCACGAGTTCGCACATACCAAACTCGACAATGCACTCCCCACATATCAGAAACTACCATAGACACACATATTCCCCATGCATTCCTATGGGAAGGCAGGTCAATCTCACCACACATACACAGAGAGCGCGCACACTTTACACTGGACCACAGTGAAAAAGTGCACAGAGGACTAAAATCACCAATTTTGGGATGTGCCTGTGCAGTATATACATTTACTTACTGTTTCATGTTCACTTCCCTTAGGAGCTCTTGCACATGCCAGGTCCTAGCTGATTCACAATGGTGGGAAAGTGGAAGGCATTAGGTAAGAATGTATTCTTAATATTCAAACCTATGCTAATATACTTTTATATGGCAAGTTCTAAACTCACATTCTATGTATTCATTACAAACAAAAATATCGGCAATCTGCAAGCCTCGGGCAGCCCCATTAAGGGATCTCAAGGATACCATACTTTTGTTTTTCTCCACCTCCCCTTTCCTAGAGACACTGTTCTCACCTGGAGGTTATCCTATTCCTCGTCTGATTACAGGGTCCTGGTGGCCTAGGGAATTTGCTTCTGACATCCACATCTCGCTCCCACAAGATAGCACAACGGCATTTGCTGTGGTTGTGATCAAGTGTTAGTGTGTATATGAGTGAGCTAGTTATTGAAGGCCATGGGATCCATTTTTGATGCCATGGCTTTGCTTTGTGCACAAGATGGAGGTGAGGTTGTTTTCCCAAACAGATGAGTGTATTACTGACATACCTCACGCAAGAGGTAGGAAATCTAGATACTGAAGTGGGAAGTGAGGAGACAAGGCCCTTAAGAAATTCATTTTGGTATTTTTCTGAAAGGGGGTGTTGATTAGTCTTCGTGTAGCAATGCCGTTTGGTAGATGGTGCGGTTTAGGAGTGGGATTGCAGTATCTTGTAGTTGCTCAAGGTAAAAGGCTCCATTTATGTGAAGTCAGCCTTTTGTCTTTCCGTAGATCACTGTTGAATGTGGCTTATGACAGCAAGGAGTGCAAAGTTGTAGAAGCTGCCAGATAAAGACCACCCTGATGTGAGAAGCATCACTCTGCACAACATTTGTATCTGGAAAGGAGTAATTAGAGGACACTTGAAAGGAGAACAAGGGCGACACTGACTCACTTGTGGTTTTGGTTCACTTTTCTACATGTCCAAGGAAGGGAGTGCTCCTCTGTGTACTCAGAGAACTTCTGTGAAGCCAGAGCTTGTGCCTGACATCCAAATTTTCAGGGCTAAAGTGACTCAGGCTTAGTATTGACTTGCTGTACATAGCTGTTCAGGTAAGTAGACATAAAATCGAGTTTTTTATTTCGACTAGACATAATATCGAGTTTTTAATTTCGACTAGACATAATATCGACTAGACATAATATAGACTACAAAAATATCGACTAGAAAAATGTAATATCGACTAGAATAGCAATAATATTGATTCAAAAATATAAAATGGACATAATATCGTCTAGACAGAATATAGACAACAAGAAATCGAATTTAAGGTAAGTTAATATTAATGTTTAATTTTTGTGTAATATAATTCTGTAGCGGGTTGTAGGTTTATAGGGGAATAGGGTGGGAAGTAATTTAATTATAATTAATTAAATATGTTATTTAATTAATTGGTATTTATTTAAAATTAATTGTTAATTAATTATTAATTGGTAATTAATTAAAATATAAGTGGTGATTAATTTTAATTGATTAATTGATAAATGTATTATTTTTAGTAATTTATTTTCTGTAGCGGTTTGTTGGTTTATAGGAGAATAGGGTTGGAAGTAATTTAAATATAATTAATTAAATATGTTATTTAATTAATTGGTATTTATTTAGAATTAATTGTTAATTAATTATTAAATGGTAATTAATTAAAATATAATTGGTAATTAATTTTAATTGATTAAGTGATATATATTATATTTTTGGTAATTTATTTTCTAAAGCTGGTTTTGGTGTCATAGGGGAATAGGGTGGGAAGTAATTTAATTATAATTAATAAAATATGTTATTTAATTAATTATTTATTTAAAATTATTTGTTAATTAATTATTAATTGGTAAGTAATTAAAATATAATTGGTAATTCTTTTTTTATTGATTAATTGATAATTTAGCGGGTTGTGGGTTTATAGGGGAATAGGGTGGGAAGTAATTTAAATATAATTAATTAAATATGTAAATTAATTTAAAGTTATTTATTTAGAATTAATTGTTCAATAATTATTAATTGGTAATTAATTACAATATAATAGGTAAATACATTTAAATGATTAATTGATAAACATGTTAATTTAATTAATTTAATTTCTGTAGTGGGTTGTGTGTTTATAGAGGAATAGTTTTGGAATTAATTTAATTGTAAGTAATTACATTGTTTTAAATATATTGAGTTTATTTTGTAAAATAATTTTAAAATTAAATTAATTGATTGTTAATAGGTAGATTATTAGTATTAGTAGGTAATTTATATTATTAAATAATTTGTATTTTACAATGTAAAACATTATTTAATATAATTTACACAATTCTAAAATATTTAAAATATTTTGTAATAGATTTTACTATTTATGTTATTTATATTTACATAAGAAGTATTTACTTTCCCTACTGTTGCACTCACTGGAGTTGGAATAGTAAATTTAACCCCTACGCTATCCAACGCTTTCCCTACTGTTACACTCTCTGGAATTGGAATAGTAAATTTTACCCCTACGCTCTCCAACGCTTACCCTACTGTTACACTCATTGGAGTTGGAATAGAAATTTTTACCCTTACACTATCCAACGCTTTCCCTACTGTTGCACTCACTGGAGTCGTTAGAGTACATTTAACCCTCTCGCTATCTTACGGTAAAAATATTGTATATGTTTTGTTAATAATATGTAGATATATATATAAGTATTAATAATTTCTTTTTAAGTTACAATAATTATTTCTTAATTTTACGTTTAAGTATTTTAAATATATTTATATTAATTTAATTTATTGTTATATTACTTTTAAGTTACTTTTAACATACTTAAAAAAATAGATATTTTGACATTCTATATTTTTTACACTCGATATTTTGGAGTCGATATTTTTGTACTTACCTGTTTGAAGATAGGAAGTCGATATTCTGTCAGTCGATATTTTATCCTCGATATTTTGGCATCTCGATATTTTGTCTGTCGATGTTCTGTTAGTGATCCAACTGTTCATCTGAACTGAGGTGCCTTGAAGTCAACCTGGCTGCTGATATAGGAAAGGAGCCTGCTAATCCTTCAGGAGGTTTGACTATCGAGGAGGAGCCAGAAGCAGTGGGACTTTGGGGCTGGTAGGATTGACAAAAGGAGTTGGGAACCAAAGTTGTTTATGCTGCTGTGATGACAGAACTGTGACTTAGCCCATGCTGCTGTAACCAGAGAAGTGTGAGAGGGGCTCATTGCATTCTGCTGTGACCAAGAAGTGGGCATGTGGCTCATCTGTACCCGTATGATCCAGAGACTCGCACTGTCCACTTACCACTTCAAACATTTACCACACCTTAAGGTCAGCCATGAAATGATCTGACCGTTGAGATTTCTGCAACTCCAGTTAATCTGAAATTCCTGGTTGGTGTGCCTGAGATGTCGGCTCCAGTCGGCTCCCTGCACAATCAAATCAACACCGCGAAAGTAGGCTGTGCCTCATTAGAAAACACAATCTATTCCAGAAGTGAGAGAGATGTGTGCTCTCACCAACTGTATGCCAGGCTTGAATCTGAACTTCAGATATCTGTACGGTAGAGAGATATCAAAGAGCAATGAGAACTGTAATAAAATGAGTGCAGTAAACATGATAGGGAGGGGTAACCTGCACATAAACCTTGATTCATGCTACTGCAGACATTCTTAAAGAGAGAGGACTGTCCCCTTTCAGTAGAGTGAGGGGTGGTTTGCAGACAAAGGCACAGAAGCTCCAGCACCCAGTTAACTAAGCTTTACCTGTTCACTATTACTTGTGTGATATCTACTTTTTGTGTGAAATAAAATACTTTCCTTTTGTAAAGGAAAGCACTGAATTAAGCAAACAATTATTATGCTACTGGGCAATTGTTGAGTTCTGAGATTGAGCACCCTGAGACTATCTACCTGAAATGCATGTGACTGCTCACCATCACTGACAGTCAAGTGTTGAAGGGATTAGACATGGCTCAGTTTGTATATACATAATAGGATCGACCCAGTAAAGCAACCACAAACCCCACGTTTGAAGTACAGTAGCCCTTGCTTCCCCTGTGACATCCAATACAGACTAACAGCCACCAAATCAAAAACTGCCTGGATGGCAACATGGGTAAGACCAACCCGAAACAGCCCAAGATCGTCTTTGAGGGCAGGCGCCAGACCAGGCAGGGTGAGCATGCTCGCAATGTGGAGGACCCCTTAACCCAAACTGGCGCCGCCGAGGCTTGAGAAGATGACCTGAAAGCACTCCTGTTGGACGTCAAATTCAACCTTGGCACGATTGACTACAAAATTGATCGCTTCACTGCACACCTTGATCAGGTGAAAGTCAGAGTTGACACTCACGACACTCGAATTACGCAGCTGGAGGCCTGTGTGTCGGAGGTCGAAGACTCAGCTACAGATTGCAGGCAGCAGCTGCTCAAAATGGACAAGGTGTTAGACTTGATCAGGGCTAAAAATGAGGACTTGGAGGGGCGCTCCAGGAGGGGCAATATCTGTATTACTTGCCTGCCCGAGTCCACCAACATAACTAGGATGAAGGACTACGTTGAGACACTTTTGCGGGACCTCTTTGGTAATGTACTTTCCCATGTCTTTGTTGTGGAACAGGCTCATAGGACCTTGGGCCAACGTCCCCCTCCTGGGGCTCCTACTCATCCAATTCTCGCCAAGTTGTTGAATTATCGTGATCGCGACTCTGTTCTGATGGTGGCACGGGTGATGGGTGAGGTGCGGCACTAGGGACATTTCCTATCATTCTATCCTGATTTCACCTTGGCAGTGCAGTAGCATGTTGTGAATTTCTTCCCGGTAAGAAAATCCTTCAAAAACTTGGGGTTCAATATGCACTGATCTACCCTGCCAAGCTTAAGGTCCAGAGCGATGCCCAGGCACATTTCTTCGGAGACCCAAAAGCTGCACTGTCCTTTGACTAAAAGCTTGAATCGCAGAAGCGCACCGCTGCCAAAAGCCTAGCTAATGCCGAACTGGGTCACCTCAGTGACAATGACTAATTGGGTTTGCCAAGTCCCATTCAGGGTTTTTCTGTGCTCTGTCCAGGCTGGCTCATACGTTGTTGTCCTAATGTCTCTGGCTTCCTGCTGCGCCCCGCCTTTGAGGTGTTATTGCCTGATTGAGGTGCGGGATGCTGCCTTTTGATTCCTCCTGAAGACCTGATAGGTTCATGGCGCTGCTGTGAGAATAACTATTGGAACTAATGCTATTGTTTCTTCTAGGGTGTGTCACTTCCCCGAGTAAATGTTATTTGCATGATCATGATCCGAACAGTGTTGTGGCTTGGCCACCCTGTCTCCGCGACAGGCGTGTATGCCGGGCGGAACCATGCCCCCTTGGGATAATTCCCATTTCTGGCTGTGTTTTTCTCTCTCCAAGCTTGGGTTCCCTGGGAGCGGTGGGGTCTGGGCATCAACCCAATTGGGGGGTTGAAGTGGGTGGTGGTTGAGTTCGGCTCTCCTTTACATAGTTGGCACCTCTTACATGAGGTTTGTTGTTATCTTTGTTTTATTTCCTTGTTGGCACTAGTCTACATCATGCATCATGTAATACACAGTTCATTGCAGCACCTCTCGCAGTCTGTGCTACCGCGTCTCACAGGCCGTCCGTTATTGATTCATCCTGCAACTCCATATGACAGACACCACATTCTTTACATGGAACATTGCAGGCCTCAATAATTATCGCAAGGCACACCTCATGCATGCGCAGCTCATCAGACATCAGGTCGCCATCTGTTTCCTTGAGGAAGCGCACCTTGTTCCGGCCACTGCTCCTAGGTTGTTGTCGCGGCACTAGGGTGACGCTTATTCCTTCTTGTATTCTAATTATTCCAGAGGAGTCTCCATTCCCTTTCGTAGACTATCTAATCTCTCATTGAAACCAAGGGAAGATATGTGATCCTTGCTGGCACTCCTCGTTCTGCACTTAGCTGCCATGTACAACAACTCCCTCAAACTAAGTAGCTTTCCTCCTACTTTATGGAAGGCCCTGCTCACTCTTCTCTTAAAGCCTGATAAACCCTCAGACTGCTGTGATTCATACCATCCCTTATAAACACTGACAATAAAATCTATGCCAAATTGCTGGCCACTCGCCTCCTCCCCATCATGTCCCTAATTACTCGCCCTGATCAATCCGGTTTTATTCTGGGGCACGCCACCTCCCACAACTTGTGAACGATCTTTTCGGTCCTCCACCAAATTAATCCTTCTTTGCCAGCCGAGCCAGCCTTACTGGATGCCACCAAGGCCTTTGATAACTTGAAGTGTCCCTTTCTCTTCTATTATCTCCCTCGTATAGGATTCATTCCATCCTTCTTCCGCAAAATACAGTTATTTTACACTCAACCCAGGGACCACATCAGGGTGAATGGGCAGGTAACCGATGTAGGAAGGTGGATATCTGACTATGGGTACCCCCAAACTTTTTGCCTGGTGTTTAGCTGGTTTTTGACTTAGTTGGCCTGGGATCCTGCTATTTAGGGCCCCAGGCTAATTGCTCTTTCCTTAAAATGGACTCCATGTACCTTAGGTACATACATTATTGGAACTGTTTCACCTTATAGACCCCTGTAACAGTGTACCCTAGGTACCCAGGGCATAGGTGTAACCAAGGCCTACCAGGGGCTGCAGCATGTATTATGCCACCCCTGGCCTGGCCTCCATATTTGACACAACTGGCTGATCAATCAGCTGGGGTAAGTGGGTGCAATCACCTCTTACTTAGATATAGTATATCTATATCTAACATATCTGGACACATGGTAACCTATAAGTCACTCTTATCGCAGGCCTTAACAATCCTGGAGGCAGAGTGTTTGGTTTTATGTGAGATGATGCTCTAGCATGAGCTGAGCCTGTCTGCAGCTGTCGGGAACAACTCCCTTAGCTGTTCCGGGATATTGCCATACCATATACTCTTAAGTGCATTATAATCCTCGCGGTTATTTGCTAACTTTGGTTTGGCTTTATCAAAACATGTCGAGTAAGGTGTCATACGAATTGGAATACTACCCCCGCGCCAATTCTGGCGACGGGGGTACCCGCATTCCACCCTTCTAGAGGGACACGACATGTACATAACCTGAACCCTGGTTAAAGTTAAACATGAGCCTCAGCATCACAAAATGGATGCTGCCACCACAGACACGAGTCTGACCTCCTGCTGCTGGGAGTCCTTCCCACTTGGGAGGCTTGGACAGAGGGTTTCCTGTCAGGGGAGGTGCTTGCACCGTCCCAGACAGGATTTTGTGTAGTGGGTTTGGGAGGGCTGAATAGAATGAGACATGCCTGGGGCACACAAGGTGTCCCTGTGCATATGCCAGTTCAAACCGGTGCTGGGGCTTTCCAGCCCCAGTCATGGAACGAAACTGGACAAAGGAAAGGGGGTGTGACCACCCCCCTTCCTGGTCCCACCCAGAGGATGGACCTAGCAGGTGATCCGGCCCCTAAATTTGGAATAAGAGTAGTAGCTGAGTCCTAAGACTTCAGATCATTCTGAACTCGACTTGAAACTAAGAAGAAAACTAGACTTCGACATTCTGCTGCACAGAAGACTGAAGAGCATCTCCCTTGTGGCCAAGGAGAGACCACCCTGTGAATACAGGCACCACCCAGCAACTCGACGTCTGCTTTGCCGCCGCCTCCCACCGGAGGGCGAGCCCAGAGCCCAACAAGACCTGGACTCCCAGACATCTCAGAGCCGATCCACAGTCCCTGAAAAGAAGAGACCCGTGGAGGCACCGAGAGACGTGGGACCGGCCATCTTGGAAGATCCACGAGAAGCTGACTGCGCAGCACCCAAGGCACCCTTGATGCTGTGCTTTGGGGTTTGAAAAGATCCACCACCGAGCAGCATCTGCATTGAAGATCAGCTCCCCAGTATCTCCACGATCTGCGTGGGGCCCTTTTGCATTTTGCCACTCGACGCGTCATCCCAGTCACTGGCCCATTAGCTAGCGGCCAATTTGGCGACAAAACCTACAATCAACACTGCTAGTCTGGTTGCTCCAGACTGGCCCTCGCTCCCCTGAAAAGGAGCACCCGCTCTGACCTTGCTGGTCCGAGTGAGAAGCGATCTTTGAATCCTGCGTGGGTTGCACTTGCCAAGGTTTGTTTGCTCTGATCCGGAAGCTGACACCGCCATCAGCGAGAGCCTTTGTAGGACAGCTCGTGATACACTCCTGGTTGTCCTAGATGCCCCAGAGTCCACATGGCAGCGGAGACAAGCTTCACAACAACCACCTGATTGCGCCCAACATTGCCTGGTTCCTTCCTGGTTCCACCCTGGTCACTGCTGAGTGACCCAGACTCTGTCTTCCCTGCTTTTAGGTACCCTACATCTTCGATACACCCTTGGATCCAACTGAACACTTCTCTCCTGGACTCCTGCAGCATCTTCATCTCCAGGCACCATCAGATTGCGTGACGAAACCCGACACACTTTGGCACCTATACACCCGCTTCCTGTGGGTGAGGTAACTCGTGAACGCCGGTGTTCCTGCACTGGTATACACCTCTAGTGTCTAAGTCTAAAGTTTGGTAATTCTAGTCCAGTCGGAAGACTCCTAAAACAGTAACTTTGTAACTTTTACGCACCATTGACTTTGCATTGGTGCATGTGTGTGCTTTAAGCGCTGCACCCGAGTCCCACGGGCCTCTCCCGACTTCATCACTGCTAGTCCCGAATAGCCCCAGCGATTCTCAAGGCCCTAGGCCTCCTTCCTTTTCGATTAGTGATACTTATACCACTATTTTAGTATATGGTTTGAGCGGCCACCAGGGCCTACCCATATTGTGCAACTTTGTATATTTAAACAGTGTTTTGTTTTAACGCATTTGCTTCTGTGCTCATAAAGAGTATAGGGGATACTTGTAGTAAATAAATATATATATATATTTTCAATATATATCTGTGTGGTGTCCTTTCATTTGGTATTCAAGGGGATTGTATATGGTAAAACAGCTTGCTTCACATGCCTTCACAGCGTTTAGCCTAAGACTGCTTTGTCCACGCTACCCCTAGGATAGCTGGTCTATAAGGTTGACTTACAACCAATCATCATAAGGGTTGCTTGGCATGTTACAAGGTGATCACTAGAACTAGTGAGCATCATATACCAGGCCAACTACTCACAACCGATCCCATTGTCATCTCGAGAGGTACCAGACAAGGGTGTCCCCTTTCCCCTGTGCTTTTTGCCATTGCCATGGAGTCCCTTGCCGCACGCCAGAGCCAGCAGCACAGTCCACGGGGCATCAGCTTCTCGGCGCGTGCCCGCTTTACATCTATGTAGATGATGTTACCTTGTACGTATGCGATCCCCAAGAAAATCTCTCTCCCATGACTAGGGAAGTTGTACGTTTTAGGTGCCTCTCTGGAATCCAAATTAACTTGAATATATCAGTTCTTTTGCCCCTAACGGATGCTACAAAGCCATTCACTCCCGATTATTCCCTTGTCTGGGCGCCTGGTCCTACTCGTTATCTCAGAGTCTGGTTGAGCAGGGATGTTGACGAACTCTGGAGGTTCAACTTTGGTCGGGCGATGGACTGGCTGGAAACTAAGGTTTGCATGTGGCAAAAGTTTCCTTTATTGTTAGCTGGATGCATTGCCATTGCCAAGATGGTTGTACTCCTGTAAGTTCTATATCTCTTTTTAAACATCCCTATCTCTCTCACGTCGCACTTTTCTCGCAAGCTCCGATTCAACATTATCACTCTAATAAGGGCTGGGCACCAACCCAGGATTGCTTATGATATACTTACACTGCCCCTGATCCGTGGTGGCATGGGCGCTCCAGATTTCAAGCTCTATGTGTTGTGCGCCAATGCTAGCTTCCTCCACTTCTGGTTGCACCCCACACCATTTCAACCCCACAAAGCTGATCTTGCTGCCCCAAGGCCACTTCAAACAGCACTATTCCTTCCACCCAAGCCCCCACCCCCAGGTGAGTTTGACACAGTTGAATGCCTGCGCTGGGCCTGGGACGGGCTGCACAAATACACTGGCGCAACCATATTGGACGCCCCTTCCCTGAGGCTCGCTGATAACCCTGCGCTTCCCCCACTGCAGACAACCCATCGCGCTGCTCTTCTCCACCTCAGCACAGCAGCAGATATCTACCCCAACAATACCTTCTCCCTGCTGGATGGCGCGACTCCCCTTGATAAATTGTTATATTATCAAATTAGGAAAACATGTAGAGAAGCCAACCCCGCAATTCCACAGGACCCTCAAGCTAACGCTGCCCTTGAATTTGTTCACTCATCCAGCTCCCCGCAGAAGCTGGTCACTAGATTATACGCCCTCACCTTTGCCGCCTCCCCCTTCAACACAGAGCGCGCCCGCACTGCGTGGTGCGAGGACTCTGCTGTGAACCTCTCTCCAGAGCTGTGGCTTTATTGCTGCAATCAGACCAAGCACCTCTCTCCCAATTACAGCTCATCCATTTTAAGTATCTGCATAGGCTTTACTGCTCCCCTGTATCCCTGCACAAGACAGGATTAATTGACAATTACAGATGTAAGCGTTGCACGGCTCCAGGTGCGGACTTCGTACACCTGGCTTGGGTGTGCCCCAGGGTGGCGCTATTCTGGCAGGGAGTGTGCATTGCCATTAGCGACATTACACTTGAGCGTATCACCCCGGACCCATTGCTGTGGCTCCTGGGTTATGTTAAGCATGTATCTGATGCCAACCGCAAGCTGGTTGCGATGCTGTTGGTGCTTGCTAAGCGAAGGGTGGCCACTCACTGGGGTTGTAAAGTAGCTTCCACGATTAAACATTGGATGGACGACACTGCCCACTGCCAGACTCTCCTTGGTGAGTTTTGGTATCTAATACCTGCACTCAGTAGACTCCCTGATATTTGGGCCCCCTGACGAGTCGACCAGCTGCCAACTTTCCCCATTGTAGATACACAAACTGCCCCGATTGAGAATGCTAATCCAAATACCCCGTCCACCCCTCCCCCGGGCCAGACAGATTGTGCCTTCTCTGCCGTGCCTTGATTAATATTGAATTACAGATTGGCGATATCTGCATCTATCCCTGCCTTCATCTCAATGTGGCATGTAACTGTACTTGAACTGTAGAACCTGCACTATTGCTGCTGTGCTGCTACTCTGTAATGTGCCTTGTGTTTCTTTGTTTAATATGGATTTTTGAAGAAACTAAAAAAACTAGCAAGAGACAAAAATGTTTTGTGATCCGTCCCCCAGTGTTTGTTTGAATACACAAAATAATATTGTATTTTGTATATATTTTTGACGTTTTTGTATAGCACGGACATGGCCTGAAGGCATCAGGGCGGTTACAGCAAGCAGGAGATAAAAGTTACTGCGGGTTGGGGGCGTGGCTTGGACGACAAAGGAGATGGTCGTCTAGGTCCGTTAGCTCCGCGAACCCTGAGGAACTAAGGCGAATTTAACCAGCCAAACACGAGGATTTAACCTCGAAAAAGCAACCAGCGAGTTGTGAAGATTGGGGCTACAAGGCGATAAGAGCTGGAGGTCTCGAACAGGAGCGAACAAATAAAAACGAACTTGAAAGAGCCACTGCAGAGAAGCGAAGAGAGAAGCAAGATGGCGATTGGACGGAGATAGGAAGATCCGAAGACAAGACAAGTCGGACAAAGGGGTTGTACCCACACCAAGCGACAAGCCAGGAAGCCAAGCGCTGCAAAACACCAAGTAGCCGAAGCGTGAGAGCACAAGCGGGGGCGGAGAAGAAGAGCGGGAGAAAGAAAAAGAGGCACTGAGGGGCTTGAACAGAGAGTGCGGAAGGCGGAAGAAAGAGAAGCCGAAACCGGAGCCTAAACCACACGGGACATACCCGAGAAGGTACGCCCCGCACACTTACCGGAGAAAAGCTCGGTAAAAGAATCGAAACTGAAAGTGCAGGCTGGAGGCAGCCATTACAGGAAGCGGAAGAGCGGAAGTGGAAGGGCGTGGCCTAAGAGGGAGGAAGCGGAAACCACAGTGCGGGGTAAGGCGCAATGAGAGACAGCCTCAAGCGGGCCACGATCAGAGCCGGAACCTACAAACCCCCCGCCCCCCGAGCTACGCGATCGTGATCGGGAGGAGGAAGGAGAAGCCGCATAATCCCAAGACCGGCGCCGGAGTCTGCAAACTGCAACGCGATCACGCGGAGGGAGGAGAGAATTTGTTTAACCCCCACGATCAGCGCCGGAGTCTGCAAACTGCTGCACAAGCAGCCAGAGCTCACACGCCACAACCTTCGGAGCAAAAAGATCCAAACAAGGGGAAAAGAGAAGCCGTACAACACCTCCAAGCATGTAAGGGGCACAAACACGCACAGCAGCGCCAAACCGCAGCCTCTTCTAAACGCCGCAAATAGCAACAAGATACCGTGCATAGCAACGGGCTAAAGGAACAATTTGGCAAACAATTTGGCAAACCCAGCAACAGGCGATTTCAGCCAGCACATAGGGCGCACAAACTCGCACAGCAACGTGCTGGGCAGCGCCAAATGGCAGCAACTGCTAAAACGCCGCAATTAACAACAAGGCAACGCGCACATAGCACGCTAAGGAAACAACTTAGACTTAGACCTGGCAACGAAGTGGGTGCATCAGGTGATCAGAGCCTGCACTGTGCACACTGCTAACAAAGGGACGCGAGAAGGAGGACAACAGCTAAGAAGTAGCCCAGCAGAGGCGAACGAGACAAGGCAAGCACTGGAGGGAACAAGGACAAAAACAAAGACCCGGCACATCAAAGTACCAAGCCGTTTCCGCTACAATTTTGTAGCGCAAGCCACAGAACAAGCACACACCAGACAGCGAGCAGGTACAAGGATAGGAGGCGGATCGCGCAGTTCGGGCAAATCACAGCTACAGAAAATGGCCAAAGGAAAAAACACAAACGACCTGAAAAAGCTAAAAAAAGACACTCTGGAGTCCCCGGCAAAGCTCAAAACGAAGACTGCAACACTAGAATCAGTGTTGAAAAGAATCAACGAAGTTAAAGATGTTGCAAGAGAAACTAAAAAGACAATAGATAACATGCAACTAGAACTGGCTGCAATCCGGGCTGACCAGCACAACACAAACACCAGACTGGAGACGGTGGAGGGTAGGATAAGTGAGGTTGAAGACGCAACAAGTAAGTATATCAAGGCCACTGAGGAGCACGCAAAGATAGCCAAGACAATACAGAAGCAGCTGGCGGAGCAGGACGACAGAGCCAGAAGGGGCCCCATCAGAATCCTGGGGGTCCCAGAAGGCCTGGAGGACAAGGAGAAATCCTGCGCAGCAATGCTCGAAGACATGCTTCCCAAACTCACTGGCCTGAACTTTGAGAGGCAGTTTGAAGTCAACAAAGCATACAGAGTACCGGCGGGAAAACCAGCCACAGGGAAGCCTCCAAGAGCAATAATCTGCTCCCCACTAAGAGAAGATCGCACCGACACGATCTTCGCCTTTGCCAGAAAAAAACAAAACCTTACATGGGCGAGCTGCAAGATTGTGCTCACACAAGATTACTCGAAAACCACGGTAGAAGCCAGGAAAGGCTTCCTAGCCATGAGAGAAGCACTGCGGAGAAGGAACCTCAACTACTCTTTCACTGGACCTGCCCGTTTTAAAATCACGGACAATTGGCGATCAATGGTCTTTGAGGACCCAGAGGAACTCAGACGCTACATGAGAAGACCACCGACCGAGGATATGGACGCGAAAGGCCAAAGCGCCCCAAAAAGAAGCGCCTCACCAAGCGATGAAAGAAAATCGTACTGAAATTTTACAGACGGAAATAGACCCTAAGAATCTACCTCAAAATCAAGAACCTTGATCCACCTCAAGACTCCCAGCCTTAAACCTTGGAGACCAAGACAAACAACACTAAACCGACATCTACCTCATAGCTCGAACAAAGAAACTCGAAAGGGCCAGGCGATAACAACAAAAGACAACCTTTAAGCAGGAATGAACGCCAACCCAAAGAGCGTGCACAGAACTCAGAGACTTGGGAACGGACAATCGATGATCAATGAAGGAATACGGATTCAGCAACCAACCTACCTCAGGGGACGCGGAGCTAAGGAACTTTGTTGTTGCACACCCACTATGCAAGTAAGGGGGGGAGGGGGGAGGGAGGGGAGTGGGGCAAGGGAGGGGGGTGCGGGGAACACACACATGGGTTGATACTATTTTCTTCTCTTTTCCTAGAGAGAGCAGACAGGGAACCAAAACACAGAACTAAGACAAGTAGGCAAAGGAACCAAACAGACAGCCAGCTAAGTAAGAACGGAAATGACACACAACACGCACCACAATCTCACAACGGACATCAAGGTAGTGTCAATGAACGTTAAAGGTCTCAACCACCCAGTTAAAAGGAGAAAAGTCCTAGAACACCTGGCCAAGTTAAAAAGTGATATCTATGTCCTGCAGGAGACAAGGCTAGGGGAAGAAGACATACACCGCCTAAAGGCCAGCTGGATAGGTCACGTAATAGGATCACCAGCAAAGAACAAAAAGAACGGGGTCATCACAATACTTAGTAAAAAGTCAAAACTCACACCAGCCAAGTCAAAGAAAGACACAGAGGGCAGATTACTAATCAATAGCCTGCTCAGGGGGGAGGAACCATTACACGTGGCAAACATTTACGGCCCCAACACCGAGGATAAGACATTCTGGGAACAGATAGGCAAGGAACTGGAGGCACTACCTTTGGCAGAGCTCCAAATAGTAGCTGGAGACATGAACCAAGTACTGGACCCAGCCATAGACAGGCACCCACAAAGACAGAGCCAGACTACACAGAGGGGCAACCAGCTACGGAACCTTTGCACAAAACTAAGGCTAGCAGACCCATGGAGACTACAAAACCCAGATGGAAGAGAGTATACCTTCTACTCAAACCCACACAACTCCTACAGCAGGATTGACTATATACTCATATCAGACACACACACACACACACCTCATAGAACACACACAGATTGGCCCAAGAACAATCTCAGACCACTCTCACATCTGCCTAACACTAACGGGCAAACACAATGAACGCCCAACACGAAGATGGAGGTTCGATGATGACCTACTCAAAAACACAAACAGTGGTGCTGAAATAGAACTAGCCATAAAAGACGACAGCCCAGACATAGAAAGAGAGACGCTATGGGACGCACTGAAAGCCACGGTACGAGGAACCATAATCAGTATCAAGGGAAGACAGAACAGAGAGAGAAGCAAAAAGATAACTGACCTAGAGAGCGAAATCAAAAAACTAGAATCAGGACACATAGCCAACCTAGAGGACAGGAACACCCTCACGACCCTAACAAAGAAAAAATACGAATTGAACAAGATCCTTAGCGAAAGGGCAGGGACCTGGATTAACAAATACAAAGCAATAAACTTATGCTCGGCCAATAGAGCAGGTAAAGCACTTGCATCGTACCTCAAAGGCAAACAGGGACAGCACACAATAGCAGCCGTCAGGGACAGCACGAACAAATCACACACGACGAACAAAGGAATACTCGACACCTTCAGAGACTTTTACGCGTAGCTCTACAAAAAAGACGAGACGTTAAGTGCAGATGGGGGGAAAGAACTCCTGAAACACATCACAACACCAGAATTGACGAAAGAACAGAGGGAAAGACTAGACTCAGAAATAACCAGTGAAGAGATAGAAAGAGCTGTCAAAAGTCTGAAAGATAAAAAAGCACAAGGGCCAGACGGTTTCACAGCCAAGTTCTACAAACACTACATCACCACACTTCGGCCAACGTTGACGTCAGTGTTCACAAGCTGTGTACACAAAGGTCGTATGACGCAATCGATGGCTGAAGCCAACATTGTAGTGATCCCAAAGGAAGGCAAAGATACACAACACCCGAAAAACTACAGACCAATTTCACTCATTAATGTAGATTGCAAAATCTATGCCAAGATCCTAGCTACCAGGCTCAACATGTACCTACCCTCCCTCATACACTGCGCACAAGTGGGATACCTGAAGAACAGGATGTCCCACGACAACACAAGATTACTATGCCACGTAATCAACCACGCGACCAAAAGCAACAACGCGGCGGTCATGATCACCCTTGATACAGAAAAAGCATTTGATAGAGTGTCGTGGCCATACCTAGACCAATGTATGCAAAAATTTGGCTTAGGCCACAACTACAGGAAGATGGTAATGGCCCTATACAACGAACCCAAGGCCCGAGTGGTAGTGAACGGAGGCACGTCAGATCTGCTAGACCTAAAACGGGGAACGAGACAGGGCTGTCCGCTATCCTACTGGCAATAGAACCCTTACTCAACATGATACGATCAAACCCAGACATTAGGGGTATACCTGTAGAGGGAGGATCATTCAAATTATTAGCATACGTGGACGATGTCCTCATTGTAACAGAAGACCCAGAAAGGTCTATAAACGCTCTAATGGACACTATAGATCAGTATGCCCAGGTGTCTGGGTACAAACTCAACAGAGAGAAATCTGAGTGTAAACCACTGAACATCCACACCAACAAGACGGCACTGGGGTCCTCTGGTCTGACCCGGCAGAGGAAAGCCATTAAATACCTAGGCCTCCTTTTCAAAAGAGACCTGCGAACCACATTAGACCAGAACGAACAAGCAATCTTAAACAAAATCAAGGAGAAGCTCGAGGGATGATCACCCAAATTCACTACATGGTGGGGGAGGATAGAGACTATCAAGATGATGGTCACCCCCATGGTTAACTACATGCTCAACATGCTACCACTAACTAACGCATCTGATTTTCACAAAAAATTGGACAAATTACTGAACACATTCCTATGGAGAGGAAAGAAACCCAGAATCAGCCTTCAGAAACTCAGACTCCCCAAGGCACTAGGAGGTCTTAACATAACAAATTTCAAAACCTTTCAAACAGCCTGCATGGCAAAACAAGGCTTGTACTGGCTATCCCCAAAGAGTGACTACACCCCGGCCTGGCTCTCCTTAGAGCGGAGTCTGCTAGGGGTAATGGAACCCGTAGCACTACTCACGGTGACGAAACACCCCGCAATCAAACAAAACGCAATCCTAAGGAACACAAGACTGGCCCTACTAAAAATAGATAAACTACTAGACACAAGCGTCAGACAAACTCAGCTACAGTCCCTTTGGCACAATCCTAGAATAAAGTACAGGAACAACACACTGGACATGCACGCATGGTACCGACACGGCATAACAACGGTGGGCCAGCTACAGAACAAAGGAAATCAAACAGCCTTTGACACACTCAAAGAGCAATACAAGTTTGACAGCGCAGAGCTCTATAACTTCCTTAAAATAAGGGTGGCAATCGCCAAAGCAGGCATAAACAAGCTCACCCCATCAATAATACAATACGCCACCAGCCTGAGCATAATAGGACACCAAGTAGCGCACATATACAGAGCCCTGTGCCCCAAAACCTCTAAATTAAATAACAAAATTATAACCCATTGGGAAGCAGGGCCAGGGAGAGAGCTCAGTGAGAAGGAAAGGGCAGACCTCTGGTCTTCCACATCGAGAAGAAAGGTGACAACAACTCTAGATCAGAATAAATTCTGGCTGATACACAAGGCCTACTGGACCCCAGCACGCCTAGCCACCATGGGTATCAGAGAGAACGACTCCTGCTGGAACTGCAATAAGCAGAAGGGGGACCTGGCACACCTCCTCTTCCACTGCACCAAAATCAGGAAATTCTGGGACTCAATAAATACTCTAATCAATGACGTAACAGGCGCCACACTAACACTGGACTTTCACTATCTAGCACTGGGGTACACCGACCCATCCATAACATCCGAAAATGACAGGGACCTGATTGACCTCCTGGTCACAGCGGCGGTCAAGACGGTGTTGAACAATTGAAAAGACATAGCAAAGGCCACTTTTAAAGCCTGGTTCAACTGGGTCATATTCCTACGAGGAGCCGACACCATAACAACCAACAGCCTACCGAACTCAGGGAAAAAAAGCGAGATGTGGCTGTCGCTAGACAACTACCTGTCCTCTCATAAGCCACCCTGAACGTCCAGACTAGGCAACACTGCATAAACCACATGCATCACCTACTCTGCAACACAATGTGCCTCCTCTCTCTCTTTACTCTCTATATCTCTACACCTCTCTTTTCTCTTCACGCCACCAGGGGAGCGAAAAGACAATCAGACAGTCTGTAAGGGCATGGGGGAAGCCTGAAGGATTGACGAGAAGAAGAAGAAGCAAGCATGAGAACATGAACAAACAGGCACGAGCCAATCGAGACAATGCTTCCCCCCCCCCCCCCCCCCCCCCCCCGGGCATTTTTTCCCTGTCTTTTCCCATCCCCCATGTGTTTCACTCTGCACCATGTAAATATGCTTTTTTTTCAATAAAAAATTACTGAAATAAAAAAAAAAGTTACTGCAGGTTACATTAACATTCATTAAACTCAGACGATTACTTCGGTGTGTTTGTGCAGGAGCAATCACAAGAACACTTGCATCAATTGGGCAGATGAAAACACTTTTAAAACATCAATATTGAAAGTGGTGGCATATAGCGAGGGCACGAGGGCAGGTCAGATCGCAATCAGAGAGAGTACTTGAGTCTGGTCAAGGGTGAATTAGGCATGATGTTTGTCAACAAGGAGGAGCTTGAGGTCCTTCTTGAAAGTTACTCTGCAGGTGGCTAGAGGAGGGAGGGAGGAAAAGAGTTCCGGATTCTAGTGACACTTCAAGAGAAAGACTGGTTCATGTATAGTGCTCCATTGAAGGTGGGGCGTTCCAGTCGCAGGGATTGAGCATTTCTAGAGCCTCTGTTTGCTCTGGAGATTCAATTAGCATTACAAGTGCCGATAGTCCTAAGAAACAACAGTGTGGCCACCTCCCATATCTTCCTTACCGCACACTTGGCACTGCAAGGCCTAAGATGTGTTTAAACACTGGGACACACAGTCACTAATACATCTGGAAACAGAAACTAAAAAAACAAAAAAATACATATGATGATAAATATATAAATATAGTCATAAATATTATACTAAATACATAAATGTATATATAAAATAGACATAATGATGTATAATGCGTAAAAACAATGGGAATCACAATTAATAAAAACAGTGTTAATAAAAAAAAAAAGTGAAAACAGAAACCCGGACACTGACATTGATCCGAAGATACAGCTGGAAACTGCCATAGAGAGCACACACAGCCAAAACAACAAACAACACTACTAATGCGTCAGTCAATCAACAGTATTCCAGACACTGAAAGACCACTGAAATGACCACCGCCGCTCGGCATCTCACAATGCAGGGCCGATGGGGATATGTGTTAATTCGTTGGTCACCTCTATTAGAAACCAGCAAAAGCGCCCTGGAGTCGGGTTTCAGTCAAGGCAGGCTCCTCAGACTCTCAGAGAAACATGTGTGAATCTGTTGAGTTGCTCATCGCATCTGAAAACTAATCATTATGCGTGGGTTCCTACAAAGCGGCCAAAGAAAACCTCTCTGGAAACTCAACACCCTCCGCAGCAAAATCTTGGAATGCTAGGGGAGTTCTGTTGACCAAGAGGGGATGTCGGAGGTAATTGCGCTCGTAAATTAAAATGCCCGTTTGTTCTCAGCAAAGAGCGCCAGTTTCAGGAAGGGAGCTGCGTGGATCTGTTTAATTGCGGAAAAAGGTTGAAGCCGAATCTCAGCGCTGGGGAAACAGTATCTTTTTTCAGATAACACGTCCTTGCCTGAGACCTGAGGAATGCCCTGCATAAGCAGTGTATTTCGAACAGTCTTTCCTTTTAGTTGCTGCTTGGGTAGGTCAAGGTTCAATCATGCTGGGCGACAAGGAATGAGGGCCATGTTATCAAGAATGGGCGATAAAAATATCGGCGCTTTATCTGCAGGAAACTGCCGCTAAATTGGCGATATTGGGCTTGATAATTTGCCCTTGTGAATTCCCATAGAAACCTAGGTTAGTCATCTAACCTAGGCTTCTATGGGAATTCACAAGGGCATATTATCAAGCCCATTATCACCACTTTAGCGGCAGTTTCCTGCCGATAAAGCGCCGATAATTGTATTGCCCAGTCTTGATAGCATGCTCCTGGGTCTCATCGGTTTTCATAGTGGCGCTGGATTTGGAATATGTGAAAATGCACGTTGTTTAATGTGCGCGGTCTTTTAATGTGTACAATGCGACAAATACGATTTACAACAAAGGTATAAAGTACTAATAAAGATGAGAGATGTCCTAGTGGTTTTTGAATTATTTCGTGACATATTCCTGTCAGAAAGATTGAAATCTGGTGAGTCCAAGCTGCTTTTCTGTGCTAGTGAATACTAAGAAGCCTGACATTTCAGGGAGTTTGTCTGTCTGTATGTATATGGTATTTCTATAGAGGGGCCGTAGGCAGACGACAGAAAGCGCAGCGCATGGTCAAAGACAAGCCTAAAGTCCCCGAATAATAGGAGAGGCAGCTGGGTTGTGGATGGGTAGTGTATTGTGATGTAGAGTGGTGTTATTTAAAGAGGAGTGTCTTTGACTCCTTATCGATACAGAGATGTTGCTCCAGATACTTGAAAAGTGGCTGTCTTATTTTTTTTCGTTTTATTTTTTTACACTTTTTCGTTTGCAGTCGGATGGTGTACTAGCTGTGGGTATGCCACAAACTACTAGAGATGGTGAGTGTTGAAAGTCATTGTTTTCATGGTGTACCACCCCCAGATATTTGTTTTGATTGTTTTTGCTAACTGTAGGATTCTGTGCACTTTACCCGTGCTCACCAGCAGTAAAGTACCTGTTCTACTCCTTTCAACATGATAAAATTCCCATACCAAATGCGGCATATTTAACTTACCTATTAAGTGTCCCCAGGGCCGGTAAGTTAAATGTCACTAGTGGGCTGGCAGAGACTGGCGAATAAGACTGCATGCCTGCCATATGTGGCAGAGTGGTGTGGGTTAACTGCAAATTCGACCTACCAAAATAATCCCTTGTGGTAGGCCTAAACCTTCCATTTAAATATTAATGTCACCCACTAATTAGACCTTACTGCCTATTAAGAAATGTGCAAGTTTAATGTTATACATGTCCTTACAGTGAAGTGGCCCAGAGGGCTATTTTCACTGTAGGAAGGTTAGCTGTTCTGTAGGAAAGAACTAAGATCAAATATTATATTCAACATTGCTGTCTCCACTTAGGTAACGGATACAGAATTCATTCTTGGACTTTTGAAAATCTTTGTTACAAACGGTAAACAGTCATAATATCTATTCCAAAATATAGAATGGACATAATATCGAAGTAAAAATATAGAATGGACAAAATATCGAATGGACACAATATAGTGGTTAAAAATATCGAATTTAAGGTAAGTAATATCGATTTTCAAAATATAGAAGTCAAAATATCGAAATATACAATATAGGCATTAAATATATCGATTTTTTATTAATATCATTTTTTTAAAAGTGTTTTGTATGTTAGTATATGTGTGAAAAGTGTATATTAATTTTTGTAATGTATGTTTAATGTATTTTAAGTAATGAATTTTATGTTATTTAATTTTTGCGTAATTTAATTCTGTAGCGGGTTGTGGGTTTATAGGGGAATAGGGTGGGAAGTAATTTAATTGTAATTAATTAAATATTTTTATTTATTTATTGGTATTCATTTTGAATTTATTGTTATTTTGTAATTGGTAATTAATTTGTATTAATTGCCAATTAATTTGTATTAATTGATTAATTGTTAATTATGTTAATTTTCTAAATTTATTTTCTGTAGCGGGTTGTGGGTTTATAGGGGAATAGGGTGGGAAGTAATTTAATTGTAATAAAGTAAATATTTTTTTTCATTTATTCGTATTGATTTTAAATTTATTGTTAATTAAATTTTAATTGGTAATTAATTTCTATTAATTGGCAATTAATTTTTATTAATTGGCAATTATTTTGTATTAATTAAATATTTGATAATTATGATAATTGTATTAATGTATTTTCTGTAGTGGGATGTGGGTTTAAAGGGGAATAGGGTGGGAAGTAATGTAATTGTAATTAATTACATATTAAAAATACTTTTTGTGTATTGATAATTAATTTACTGTTAATTTTTAATTGGTATTAATTTTTATTATTAATTAGTTTTTGTTATTTAAAATTAATTCGTTGTTGAATAATTATGAATAGGGTATTAATTTTTAATAACTAATATGTAGTTGTATTTCTAATTAATTATTACATAATATTAAATTGGTTATTAATTTCAATTAATGTTTTATTGGTATTGATATTTAATTTATTTTTAATAATATATTAAATCCTTACTTTCCCTACTGTTAAACTCACTGGAGTGGGAATAGTAATTTTCACCCTCCCGCTATCCAACGCTTTCCCTACTGTTGCACTCTCTGGAGTGGGAATAGTAATTTTTACCCCTACGCTATCAAAGCTTTCCCTACTGTTGCACTATCTGGAGTGGGAATAGTAATTTTCACACTCCGCTATCCAACGCTTTACCTACTGTTGCACTCTCTGGAGTGGGAATAGTATTTTTTACCCCTACGCTATCCAACGCTTTCCCTACTGTTGCACTCTCTGGAGTGGGAATAGTAATTTTTACCCCTACGCTATCCAATGCTTTCCCTACTGTTGTACTCTCTGGAGTGGAAATAGTAATTTATACCCTTCCAATATCCAACGCTTTCGCTACTGTTGCACTCTCTGGAGTGGGAATAGTAATTCTTACCCCTACGCTATCCAACGCTTTCCCTACTGTTGCACGCTCTGGAGTTGGAATAGTAATTTTTACCCTCCCGCTATCCAACGCTTTCCCTACTGTTGCACTCTCTGGAGTGGGAATAGTAATTTTTACCCTTATGCTATCCAGCGCTTTCCCTACTGTTGCACTCTCTGGAGTGGGAATAGTAATTTTTACCCCTATGCTATCCAACGCCTTCCCTACTGTTGCACTCTCTGGAGTGGGAATAGTATTTTTTACCCCTACGCTATCCAACGCTTTCCCTACTGTTGCACTCACTGGAGTGGGAATAGTATTTTTTACCCTCCCGCTATCCAACGCTTTCCCTACTGTTGCACTCTCTGGAGTAGGAATAGTAATTTTTACCCTTACGCTATCCAACGCTTTCCCTACTGTTGCACTCACTGGAGTGGGAATAGTATTTTTTACCCCTACGCTATCCAACGCTTTCCCTACTGTTGCACTCACTGGAGTGGTAATATTAAATGTTACCCTCCTGCTATCCTATGGTAAAATATTGTACATTTTTTATTAATAACTTACATTAATTATATCTTAATTTTAAGGTTATTTGAGTATTTTTAAGTATGTTTTAGTTAATTATATTTATTATTTCATTAATTTTAAATTACTTTTAAGACATTTAAAAAAATTCGATATTTTGACTGACTATATTTTTTACAGACTATATTTTGGATTCGATATTTTTGTACTTACCTGTTTGTAGATAGGAATTCGATATTTTGGCATTCTATATTTTGGTGACTATATTTTGGTAAGTCTATATTTTGTCATTCTATATTATGTCAGTGATCCGTTACAAACACAATTCATTAGTAAAGTTTGACTTGTAATAAATGTTTTAGAAAAAGTGCTTTTAAAAAGTTGCCTGATGCTTGCCTAAAGCTTCTATAAGACCATATTCATTAGCTTCCAAATGTCACTCAGGAACTGAGTAGCCCCATGGATGAGGTGTGAACATGCACCCACAGGTGAGACAAAGGCATTGAGTGTTGGGAGGTGTTCTGTTTCTCTCTTAGGCTGACCGTCTGGGCTGTGCCAAGGAACTTAATTAACTTCAAAAGTGCCTCCAGTGCCATAGGCAGATGTAGCTAACACCTGGACCTTCCTTTGTTCAATTTACTAGCCAGGAGGCCGACTTAGTGGGACAGGAGCTGCTCCCAGAACTGGGTTTGAGTGACCACAGATAAAGGTTTGCTCATTTCCCTGGACACACCTCTGGGGTAGGCCTGCAGGAAAAGTGTTGTGTTGAACCTGGACTACAGGGGTAAGCGATGCGTTGAAATCCGAGACAGATCTGGTCGGCGGGTGTTGCGTTTGAAAAACTTGGTACACAGGGGTCATGCATGGAAATCCAATAGCACTGGAGGTTGATGCAGCGGTGCCAAACAGGCGCTGCATTGATTTCTTCGGTCGCAGTCCAATGATTCATTGATTCTTTCAGCCACACAGCAGGGCCTACGTCGGAGTCAGTGTGGGGTTTTAGACTTCGGAGACACGGTGAGCTAAACCCACGCTGCGGCTGTTTCTACCGCTGCTGACAGGCACAGCATCTATTTCTTCGGCCGCACGGTGGCAGTGTGTGGAAATGTCTCCCAAACAGCAGTGCTGTGTCGGAGAAACAGGCACTGGAAGGGCGATGCATCGATTTTGATGGTTTCAAGCAGATCTTGGCAGCAGGAACAGCTTCCAATAGCTCAGACCCGGAATTGGCACCACTTGGCAGAAGTCCCAAAAATGGAGTTTAGGGATGCTTCAGATAAAGTCTTTGCTGGCCCTGAGACTTCTTAACAGGCGGCAAGTACACAGAAGTCTGTGGAAAACTTCACAAGCAGGAAACAAAGCAAAGTCTGGTCCTTTTCCTCTACAAAGCAGAAGCAGCAACTCAGCAAAGCAATACACAGCAAAGGGGCAGTACTCCTCCTTATAGCTCTTCAGCTCTTCTCCTTGGCAGAATCTCCTCGTGATCCAAAAGTGTTCTAAAAGTCTGGGGTTTTAAGTCAAATGCTTATATCCCTTTTTGCTTCTGAAGTAGGTTTTCTTCAAAGGATTGTCTTTGTAGTGCACCAGTTCTTGTCCTGCCTGGTATTTCTTCCTGACACACTCCAGAGGGGTGGAGACAGCATTGTGAGAGGCACTCTTCAGGTGCAGGTGACAGCTCCTCCCACCACTCTAGATCTGGAACGCCCATCGGTCTAGTGTTGGACCATCAGGATTTGCAGGGCACTCCTCAGCTCCCATTGTGTGACTGTCTAGAGTGAATGCACAAACAGGCCCCTGTCAGTCTAAACCAGATGTTTATTCCACAGGCAGGCAGTGGCGCAGGATGGTTAAACAAGAAAATGCCCACTTTATTAAAGTGACATTTTTAAAACACAATTTTAAAGTATTTTTAAATTCTAAGCTCAGAGACCAAAACTCCAAATCTCTTGCTGTTCCCAATTGAAATTTACATTTGTACAATGTTACAAGGTAACTCCAATTATAACCTCTGGGAGAGCTAGCCCTTGCAATTTCGAAACATTTAATTAGCAGTATTTCACTATCAGGACATGTAAACTACACCAGTACATGTCCTACCTTTCACATACACTGCACCCTGCCCATGGAGGTATCGTGGCCTACATTAGGGGTGTCTTACATGTAGCAAAAGGGAAGGATGGGGCCAGGCAAATGGGTGCAGGATGACATGGCGGTTTAAAACTGTACACACAGACACTGCAATGTCTGGTCTGAAACAAGTTTACAGGGCTACTCATGTGGGTAGCACATCCAGTGCTACAGGTCCACTAGTAGCATTTGATTTACAGGCATGGGCACCAATAGTGCACTTTAGTAGGGACGTACCAGTAAATTAAAGATACCAATCATTGACAACCAATCAGAATTACAATTCACACAAGGAGCACTTGCACTTTAGCACCAATGTGCATTGGTAAAATGCCCAGAGTACATAAATCAGCAAAAACAAAGTCCAATACATAGTCAAAAATACAGGAGTTAGAGGGAAAAAGACAGGGGAAACCACACTAAAGATGTCAGGTCTAACACTCTTCGAAAACCAAACCTCAACTGAATTTCACAAGGTTGGCAAAAAATATTTGGGTCCAGATGTACAAGCACATTTTCCCATGGACACAGAATTAGTAAAACTGTTTAATACATTTGGCCCATGGTCGCAAATAATGAAGTCCAGTAACTGGATGCATGGACCTGTATGTGGGTAGTATGCAAATGGTCCTTTGATGCAACTGTTGCAATGTACTTATACAGGAGTAAATGGACATCTCATTAGTTAACCTGGATAAATGGTCCACTTGAATTATTCGCTTAGAGAAAATGATGAGCAGAAAATGAATACACAACACATACAATTAATCTCAGTCTTTATCACAAAGAAATGGACATCAGTGTTACTGGACCGTAAAACAAACCCTTAATGTGATGGATTCCTATCATTGTTGGCAGTAGTTGTTTTAAACAGGAACAACCTAGCCATTTTTGGGTGTGGGTTTTGCTGTCAAACCGATCTAATGCTAACATTGTTCGTCGGGGGGCTTTGTGACTGCCTCTCTCAACCGTTCACGTTCTTCAATTAGCTTCTTTCAGCTATTGATTAGAGACTTTCAATAATCTCTCGACTCAGCCAGTAACTACTGGCTGTTTGAGTGTAGCCTTTGTGCTTCAATTTAGTGTTTGCATTGAACTACACGAGGGACTATTTTGCAAATATAATACTACATGTCTGCTCTTTCTGGTTCCATCCGATGTGTCTCCCACTAACGTGCTTACACTGTAGGGTTAGCAAATTGAAACTAGATCTATTGGCTTTGCCATAGCTACTTAAGGTTTGGCCTTCATGCTGCTTTAACTGTTTGCCAGGCTTTTACAATAATATTTTAAATAACACATGCAATAATAATAAATGAGAGGCTTCTGTCAGCAGTGTTCATCTATTTCTCTGTTGAGTGTCATTCACTTTTGGATCAGCACAAAAAACAGTCAATAGAACATTGGAGGGTCAGTCATTAGGAGAGATGGAATTTGGCTTCTTATGGTTTGGTTACCAAGCAACAAGAAAGGAAGACATCCCTGCTCATAGACTGCGCAGTCCATTCACCACTGAGGCATGCCCTTTACTCCACATTCAGCTGATCAAGAATCAAATCGTTTTCTCGAAGGAAATATTTTCTCATTTGGTGCCTGGAACTTCATTCCGACTCTTGCTGCCAAGTCAGCCAACCTGAGGGTTCTTACAGCCCTTGTTACGATTGCCTGCCCATTCCAGTGATCGCCCGTGGTCATGACTGACAGACACGATGGGATGTGGCTTGGACACCGAAGGACCTGACCGCATCGTGGTAGGCTCTGACACGGCGCGAGAGGGGTTTTTCTTCGTTTCCTGGCAGGATTTCACCGGCAGCCTCAAAATAGGTTGCAATTGACAGATGAAGATGTCGGCACTCGTTTAAAAACTGGTGAAAGCCTTGTTGCGGTGAGCGGACCTCCTATTTTCTCATATGTTCGTGCTGATGCATCTCTCTTAGAGACTCCGGCCGCCATCATGTTTTTTCTGAGAGAATGTTTTTTCCTCAGAATTAAATGACAAGGAACTCTTTACGATATGGAATCCCTTAATTTGCAGTTCTGGTTGGTTATTTGGAGGTCATGAATTGGTACATAATGCAAATTTATATTTCATGATCTTTTTGGAACTTTTTGAAGTACTTCCTCATTTTCTCTTCCTTGTGAGTGAAATCAATCAATTTAAAATTTGAATGATCTATTCTGCTGTCTCCGCTGTACAGTAAACAGGATTGGGGGCACGCTGCTCCACCTCTCAGCTGGATTGCCCCAGTGCATTCTGGGTCATGCAGTTCGTGTGTTTTCGCAAATAAAAAAATAAAGGGTTTGTAAGTGTTTCACCAAGTTTGGTGCAAGTAGGTACTTGGTATCTCTAAACACGAGACTCGACTCGTGTTTCTGGATCAATATCCTTCATCAGTAGAGATAAGTAATGAGGCCGCTGAGTAGGCTGCCCAACAACAGTCACAGACTTCGATGCCTCCCAGGCGCGCAGGTGCAGCAACACTTGCTCGTCAGCTAGGGAGGCTTGCGGGAGCCCTCAAACAGTAAACAGGATTGGGCACACGCTAGTCCACCTCTCAGCTGGATTGCCCCAGTGCTCGTGGGAGCCCATAACAGCAGCTAGCAGTGTGGTTCCATCGTGCATTCCTGTTATAGGGCTCCCTTGAGCCCCCAATCTGACGAGGTTTTGGAGACGCACCTGCGAGGCCTGTCATGGTTGTTTGGCGGCTTTCTCTGCCACCCCAGAACTTTTCTTTACTGATGAGGGATACTATCCCGAAACATGAGCCATGTCTCATGTCTAGAGATACTGGAAATATCGAGTACTTACTTGCACCAACCTTGGTGAAACACTCACAAACTTTTTCCCAGCTCTTCGAGTCACACGCACTGCATATACCAGAATGCAGAGGGGTGATCCGGCGGAGAGGCTAGCAGTGTGCTCCCATCGTTGATTCCTGTTATAGGACTCCCGGGAGCCCCCAAGCTGACAAGCTTTTGGAGACGCACCTGCGCACCTGAGAGGCAGCAAGGCATGTGACGGTTGTTTGGCGGCCTTCTCTGCCACCCCAGAACTTTTCTCTACTGATGAGGGATACTATCCCGAAACACGAGCCATGTCTCGTGTCTAGAGATACTGGAAATATCGAGTTCTTACTTGCACCAACCTTGGGGAAACACTCACAAACTTTTTCCCAGCTCTTCGAGTCACACGCACTGCATATACCAGAATGCAGAGGGGCGATCCGGCGGAGAGGCTAGCAGTGTGCTCCCATCGTTGATTCCTGTTTTAGGGCTCCCATGAGCCCCCAAGCTGACGAGCTTTTGGAGACGCACCTGCATGCCTGAGAGGCAGCGAGGCCTGTGACGTTTGTTTGGCGGCCTTCTCTGCCACCCCAGAACTTTTCTCTTCTGATGAGGGATACGATCCCAAAACACGAGCCATGTCTCGTGTCTAGAGATACTGGAAATATCGAGTACTCAGTTGCACCAACATTGGTGAAACACTCACAAACTTTTCCCCAACTCTTCAAGTCACACGCACTGCATTGACCAGAATGCAGAGGCGATCCGGCGGAGAGGCTAGCAGTGTGCTCCCATCGTTGATTCCCGTCTCCGCTGTGCAGGTTCGTCAACCTTTGATATTCCAGGCTGTGTGTGCCCGTTATTACTATTTAGTGTATGGGGAGAATGGGACCTGTTCAACGTCCTGTGCCAACTCTTCTTCAGCGGTGGTAGATTATAATCCATTCTCTGTTCTTCAGGATAACATGGCTGACTCAAAACAAGACATTACCTCATGAAATCCTTCACCATCAAATGCCTCTCTCTCTGATTACAAAATGTTATCTAAAATGCCGGGTTCGTCTACCCTTTCCTCAGTGAAGAGAGTTAAAAGTATCCACTTTCACCAAGTATTTCTCCTCCTCCAATTTCTCTGGAAACAATCTTCGAGGAAATTCGAGCACTCAAACCATATATTGAAGAAACTAATATTTGCCTTCAACAACTAGACGATAAATGGTCACATATGAAGAATAGGGTTGTTCATCTAGAAAAGAAAGTGGAATCTTTTCACTCTATTGCCAATCAAGGTCTTATGTTTTCAGGATCACGACGCAATGTCTCTTGTTTTTGCTTTACATAGTTTGCATAGAATAGTAATTAACTATGGCTTATCTTATTTTCCCTAAATTTATTATTGTATTATAGATGACTTTAAGATGTATGTCATGGAACGTTTAGGCTCTCCTATAAAGCGTCAAAGGGTTTTGTCTCATATTGCCAATATAAAAGGTGATGTTGTTCTGCTGCAAGAAATTCATATTACAGACAACAAAGTAGATAGACTTAAAAGACAATGGGTTGGCAATGTCTTTGCTTCTCCAGGCTCAGGAAAACGTAATGGTGTTGCTATTCTATGTCATAAGCGTCTTAATATAAAATCTTTATCACAGGATGTTGACTACGATGGTAGATGGGTTTCAATCTACCTACTTGTCAATATTCCTTTTACTATTGTTAACCTTTATGCACCTACTACCCCAGATAGTTCCTTCTGGCCAGGTGTGCTGTCTAAGTTGATGACTTACACGGATGATTATCTGATTGTTGGTGGGGATTGTAATATGGTCTTTGAGCCCATCATAGATAGAAATTCCAAAGCTACATTTTTACCTTCACCAAAGTATAATCAGTTCAAGTCGACAATCTCTCAGCAATCCCTTGTTGATGCATGAAAATTGTGCAACCCAGCTTGTCAAGAATATACCTTATTTTCTCCAATTCATTTTTCACAATCACAACTAGATTATATATTCATTTCCTATGCTCTTGCCCAACATGTTATCCATTCTGATATAGGATCCATTTTAATCTCTGACCATGCTCCCGTAACCCTGGATTTAGATCTTCTTCCTCCCCTGCAAGGACCTAAAAGATGGAGATATAACCACACTCTCTTACTGGATTTGTACTTTACACGCAATTTTGAGCAATTTGCTAAGACATTTTTTAAAGAAAATGAATCTCCTGTTATATCCCCTCAAACTCTTTGGGATACTTTTTAGGCCGCCTCTAGAGATTTTATTATAAATTTTGTCTCCCAGAAAAAAAAGTCTGCCTCCAATAAATTTAAAGAACTTAGTTCCTGTATCAAACAATTAGAATACTCCTTTAAATGTCCCCCTCTGATCATTCCTTAAAAGATCTTGTATCTGCTAAATTTGAGTTTAATACACTTTCCACAGAAAGAACCAATTCCTATTTACTTAAATCTAGTGCAAAATATTATTGAGGTCAAAATAAAGCAAAAAAACTCCTTGCTAATTATCTCAAAATGAAAAAGGAACGTACAAAAATAAGATCTATTTTAACCTCCACTAGCAAACTTTACATAAGAATGAAGATATACTAATGGAATTCTATTGAGACCTATACACCCCGGAATGCCAAGCTAACCTGAGATATTAGTCAATATTTAGCATCCATACCTCGTCCCTCACGTTTCACAATGATTATTTTTCTGTACTGGAAAAAAATATCTCCACCCATGATATTTCTAATGCCATCCATTTCATTAAAGTGGCAAAACCCCCGGACCTCATGGTTTTACCATTGAATTTTACTCACACTTTTCTTCAGTTCTGTTACCTAAGTTACATGAACTCTTCCTTTATTTTATAGCCTCTTAGACTTTGGGGGTACATTTCAAAAAGCTTTGGTATGTCTTATTCCCAAAGATAACAAAGATCGCAGGCTGTGTAAAAACTATTGCCCCATTTCCTTAATCAATTTGGATTATAAAATGTTTGCAAAAATATTGGCCCTCCATTTTGATAAGTTATTGCCCCAATTGATTGGGAAAGAGCAATGTTGCATCTTCAGAGGCCGACATTTTTCGGACAATACAAGATTATTTTTTAATGCGCTTAGTAAATCCAAATCATACAATTCCTCTTTAGCTGCTATCTCTTTAGACGCAGAGAAGGCATTTATATTATATTATTGGTCTTTTATTTTCTCTATGCTGTCCTGGTTTGGCTTTGGTCCTAAGTTCATTAATTATGTGTCTTTGTTATATTCCTCGCCTAGATCTTCTATTTTTATTAATGGTCTTTTTGGTTCCTTTCTTCTCTCTTCATAGTGGTGTTCGGCAAGGATGTCCACTCTCTCCGTTACTATCCCCCAGATTCATCAAGAACACATTTTGCGATTCCTTATAGCGAAAAATACTGATTTGCTATTAAGGAATAGCAAAATGCTATTCATCAAGAAATCACTTAAAAAAGAGCGATTTCTAATAATTCCTTAATTGCGACTCGCAAATTGCGAGTCGCAATTAAGGAATGTCTCCCCTTTCATTCCTATGGGCCTAGAGGCCCATAGGAATGAATTGGAAGACCATCTCAATTTGCTAATCGCAATTAGCGATTCGCAAATTGTGATTGCGATTTCAAGGGTGCAGGGGTGTCCAAAGGACACCCTGTTGCACCCCTGAAATTGATGTGTGCCCTTAGGGCATGTGTGTGGGCAACATGAAACTTTGAAAAATGCACTTTAGTGCATTTTTCAAAGTTTTTGCTATTTACCACGTAGTTAGACTTCGGGTAAATAGCGGCCCCAGATTGCGAATTCGCAATTTAAAAATGGTTCATGAATTGCATTTAAGGAATCTCAAATTGAGATTCCTTAAATTCAATTAATCGCAATTTAGCGATTTCTAGAATTGCAATGTTTGGATTTGGGATGATGAATCCCCAAATGCAAAAATAGCGATCGCAAAGTGCCAGATTCTGAGAATCTGGCCCTTTGCGAGCCGATTTTAGTTTCATGAATCTGGCTGTAAGTGTTCTTGCTTTGGAACCCTTGTTAATGAAAATCTGTTTCCATTCTAAGATTACAGGATTCATTCATGGAGACACCCAACTCAAACTTTCTGCACATGCAGATGATATTTTGCTTTTCATTTCCCACCCTCAATCATCCTTGCCAACATTTTAATTTGAAGTAGAGAAATATGCGTTTGTCTCAGGATACAAGTTAAATGCAGAGAAATGTGAAATTCTTCCTTTGAATAAGCTTTGTTTTCCTGCTGATATTAGCATGTCTTCCTTCCATTGGAACCCAGATAAGATTAAATACCTTGGTTTGCGGTATTCTGATACTGTTAAAGATACTATAGATACAAATTTTAAAGCACTGCACACAGCCCTCCTTACAGATACATCCCGCTAGAATCCTTTGTTTTTGTCTTGGTGTGGTTGCCTTGACACTATAAAAATGATGAATATCCCAATTAATATTCCTCAATCTCATTTAAAAAAGATTTATTCAGTGTTTAAATGCTAAATTCTTATGAAATTCTAAATCCTTTTGGAATAATAAAAAACCTAGGATATCTCTTATTAAACTTAAAAGACCAAAACAAATGGTAGGAGTTATCAGCCAGATTCATGAAGCTAAATTGCGATCGCAATAGCTGCGAAAAAGCTATTGCGATCGCAATTTGAAAAAAAGTTATTCAAGAAAAAAAATTGCGAATTCGCTAAGACATAATAGCAAAATCGCAATAGAATTCGCAGAATCCCGGTAGTAGCCCAATACCGAATCTGGAACTGCGAGAAACCACAGATTCTGCGAATAAATATGCAAAATCGCAATACAATCGCAATCGCTATTCAACCAATTTGCGAAAAACCCGAAAATCGTATTTTGCGAGGCGCAATTTAAGGACAACCCAAAGCAGGTGGTAACCATCAAAGTACACATTTTTTGGGGGGGAAAATCCGTTTCCCAATCAGCAACAAGTGCTGGCCTGACCAAACACACTTAAGGAGATGCAGCTGCAGCATTAGGACTCTCACAATGCCAGGACTCTACATGGTGGTCAGGCGGCGAAGGCTACAGCGAGCTGCACGGAACAGACGTAGGATCCAGGAGAGGATATTCCACCAGCGGGTCACCCTGCTGGGCCAAACCAGAGAGCAAATATACGCTAAGTACCGCCTGAATGGGCCAATGATCATCAAGCTAATCCAGGACCTGGACCCCCTGATGCAGCACCCAACAAGGCAGACCAATGCCGTGCCCACACATGTCCAGGTATTGTGCAGCCTGCACCTTCTGGCCTCCGGAAGCTTCCAGGGGATAGTTGCCGCTGCTGGGGGGATATCCCAGCCCACCATGTCCCGCTGCCTAAGGAGTTTCCTAGATGCAATGCTGAGCCAGCTACAACACCACATAAAATTCCCCACTAGCCAACAGGACTTGGATAAGACCAAGCATCAATTCTACAATGTTGCGCAATTTCCACATGTGATAGGATGCATTGACTGTACCCACATCCACATCTGCCCACCAGCACAAACGGAATACATGTACCGCAACCGCAAGTCCTACCACTCCCTCAACATCCAGATGGTGCGCAATGCTAAGACATACATCACGGACATAGTGGCACAGTACCCGGGGAGCACACATGACTCCTTCATATTCCGGCACTGCGGCCTCCACACACGACTGGCCAGGGGAGACTTTGGTGAAGGACACCTACTTGGTAAGTACACTTGCCCCACAATGTAACACTTGACGAAGTAGCTGCGCTGCACAGGCACTCACCCTCTGCTCCTCTCATTCAGGTGACAGTGGCTACGCTCTCCGTGAATACCTCCTCACCCCATACCTCAACCCTGCTACACCACAGCAACGGCGTTACAATGTAGCACACATACGCACTAGGAATTGCATTGAGAGGACATTTGGGCTACTGAAGAGCAGATTCCGCATACTTCACAAGACTGGTGGGGCCATGTACTACAGTCCTGATGTCTGCTGCCGCATTGTGGCTGTGTGTGCAATACTACACAACATTGCTACCAAGCGCCGGATTCCTGTAGAGATATCTGGCAGTGAGTCCGAAGGGGACGACCGGCCACCTGCACATGCTCGTCATGCACGCGGGGAACATCCTGCTGAAGGACACAGACGGCGCAACCACATCACAATGAACTGCTTCTAGTGCACCCACTCCCCTCACCCAACACAGGAGTCCGATGTTCAATGCTTGAATACATAATATTGTTGATTGCACAATAATAAGGAATAATTGTTATGAATTACATGTGAGGAGTATTGCGCCATACTGCTCAATGGTTTAAACACGACATGCTTATGTTAGCAGCATGTCCCTGCCCATGGATTGAATTGTCATGTGCACCTCCAGCGCGCAGCACCCAGCCGCCTCTCTGGCTCCTCCTCCGGCAGGGCACGTGATCCCGCACTGGGCCTGCTGCTGCGGCGTAGGACACCTACTGTGTTGCAGACAGGCTGCTGACACTCGATGTCCCCTCGTTTGGGTCATCCCCAGCAGCATTGGCTGGGCCAGTTTGTTGTAGAGCCAGGACAGCACTGGTCACCTGCTCAAGTACACGTGCCACGTTCTCGCAGCATTGTACCATCTGCAGCTGCATTGCCAGAGAACAACGGGACAGCTGGGAGGTGGCATTTCCTATCACGTAGTTGGAACGCGTGTAGGCCGAGAGGCGCGTGAGTAGCTGGCGGTGGCGGCGGCGGGTGATGTTGCGCTGGCTAATGATGGCCGCAGTGTTTGCCTCCATGGCAGTTGTAATCCGGTCTATTCTATCAAACACATTGGCAACATTTCTGCCTATGTTGTGGAGCTGTAGTTGGATAGCACCTTGGCGTCGTGCCTGCAATTGGTGCATGCGCAGCATGAGGCGCTCAATACTGACCCCTGGCACACGCACAGCCATCGCCCTCCTGCCGGTGCGTGCTGTACTCTGCTGCGGCTCCCTGACATGCCTGCTGTACTGGCTGGGCACAGTGGGTGTGCGCTGTGTCGCAGGTCTAGCAGCACCTGATGTTGATGGTGCCACTGGAATGGGTCTTGCTGCTGGCAATGGTGCTGTGCCTGATGTAGCTGGCGTTGCTGGTGGTGGTCTGCATGGTGGCAATGGTGCTGGGCCAGATGGAGCTGGCGTTGCTGGTGGTGGTCTGCATGGTGGCACTGGTGCTGGGCCAGATGGAGCTGGTTGTGTGGATGTGTGCTCCTCCTCACCCTCAGGCTCCTCTGGTGCCTCATCTATCTGCAGCCTCTCGCTGTCACTGCTGGTGTTATCTGCACCACCTGTGATGGAAAGTGGACGTAGAGTAATTGCATGTATCTTTGACATGTGCAGTTGCTACATGCATGCTGGCTACCATTCCCTGACTGGCTGTTGCATTGCGTACATTGGGACATGTCTGGCTGCATTGGATTTTTTGTACATTGTGGGCAGACTACATGTCCCACAATGCAATAGGGCATGTTCTGATGTGCATGGGTTGCATGACTGGGGTTGATTATGGGAGGCTATAGGGTCATGGCCATTGTTAGGGGACAGGGTCGCAGTCGCATGCCACTTACCTTGGCTGTCTTGGGTGGGTCGGGATGAGTCCAGAGAGATGACCCCAACACATGCCTCACGCTGCAGTGTGTCCTCCACACGATCCTCCAAGGGGGTAATGGGAGGGACTGTTGGATCTCCCCCTCCAGTGGCAAGGCTCTCACCCAGCCTCTCAGCCAACCTCTCCTTGGCACGAACTCGGAGGTCGTACCACCTCTTTTTCAGGTCGTCTATGGACCTCTGTGTTACTCCCACTGCGTTAACTCTGGCGCGGATTCGCAGCCACAGTCGCCGTTTCTCGGCCTCAGGCACCCTCCTGGAGTCCTTGCCAAAAAGTTTGGTGTGGTCTTGGCATACTCCATCGATTAGATGCTCCAGCTCCTGCTCTGAAAATGTTATCTTTCGCTTGCGCCCGGTGTCACTGGGCCCTGCTGCTGCATCCTGCTGCATTGCTGCAGTCTGCAATATCAAAAATATCCAAGTCTGGAGGTGTTTGGAGAGGAGCTCTGAGTGGTGCTGCTTCAATCTCTGCCTCAGTGTTCTCAATGGGGGAGGGAACTGCCTGCTTCCTGGTTGTGATATCATCACTGTGCTCGAAATGTGACTACCCATTTTTGCGATCTTGCTATTAGCAAGATCGCAATTTGCTATCTCGCTAATTGCGAGATCGTTATTCCTACACGGAAATGGACGTATTTAGCGATTTTTCTGCGATTTTGGACAATCGCTATCGCCTTTTGAGGCCAGTTGCGATTCGCTTTTTTTCTCGCAGTATTTGATGAATCCCATTCTGCGAATTCTAAATTGTGATTCGGTATTAATCGCTATTTAGAATTCGCAGAATTCGGTTTTCATGAATCTTGCAGCTATTTTCCAAACGTTCATATATATCACTTAGCTTTTTTATCTTAAACAAGCAATTTTTTTATTACGAGAACATGACTTTGCCTTGTCCCCTTTATGGGTTAATATTGAGAAATCAGTTTGGCATCCTTTTTCCTTGCAGGAATGTATGTCTTTCACTTTTAGATCCTCATCCTTGTCACTTCTGCATTTTTAGGAATACTTGTAAGATTCTATCTACTATTTTTACTGCTTATAAGTCTCCTAGGGATCAATTTGTACGTTTGTCAATTTGGTATAATACTTCTATTAAAATAAACAATAGAATAATTTTCTTTAAAGATTGATATTCTGGAGGCCTTAAATCAAGTCAAGTCAAGTTAAAATTTGTATAGCGCACTACTCAACCCAAGGCGCTTGAGGGAGGGGGATTGCTATTTATCAAACAGCCATGTTTTGAGATGTTTTCTGAAGGAGAGGTGGTTCTGTGTAAGGCGGAGGTGGGTGGGAAGAGAATTCCAGGTTTTGGCTGCTGGATATTTCAATTATTTCAGGAGGTCAATTGACTGCCATTTCGAGAAATACAGTCGTTTTTTCCCTCCCAGATTTGTACAAAATCAAATACCACTTGCTCACTTCAGCAGCTCAAACATCTTTTAACAAATGTTCTCTAGATCAGATATCCTCCTCAACACCATCTACTATTCATACCTATTCATACACTTTCCCTACCGCCTCCAAGTTATATAAACATCTTACACTGATTGCATCGCTATTCAAACATTGTTTTTCATTTATATTCATCTTTTGATCAGTCCTGTTACCCTACATAACAAAGATTCTTCACTCCCTTTCAACTGTTGGTCTTGTGCCCAACCCTCAGCAGATCTTAAACACATTCTCTTTGAATGTCACCTTATTTATCACTTTTGGTTGAAGGTTTGATAACAAATTAATATTATTTTTAATACACATGCCTCTTTTAACTTTGCCAACATATTTTTAGGTATTGTTTCTCATTGTTGGGTTTCCAACCCCAACGATTTTCACATAATAGATTTACTTTTGGCTGTATCCTTCCAGGCATGGTGTTATAGAGTTTTTTTATAATCATAGGCTGGATAGAGCATATGTTCACCCAATTACACTTGCATTCACAAGGGATCTCTCATGGCTTCCCATAACAAGATTTTAAAATATGTCTGCACACAACTCCAGTCACATATCCTTAGAATTGAAGAAGTGGCTAAACCACCATGAAGTCTTTCAGTAGTAATATAATTTTTTATATTTCTTAGTTTTACGCCATTTTTGTTTTTGTTTTTTTCATTCTCATATTTTATAGTGCCTGCATGTAATTATAGAATTTATTTATTTGTTCCTGAAGGTGCTTTGTATCTTATATCTGTAAAGATATTTTGTTTTGATGTGTTTTTATCTCTTTGTATCCTATTTGCATATCATTTTAATGAACTTCTATTTCTTAAACTTAAAGACTAATAGGCATACAGATGCAGCCCGTACTTCCTGGCCGTGAGACAGACAGGTGTGCTTTGCCTGCCTAGACAGTGTGGGTCGAACTGTCTTGATCTTCCAGGCTACACTGCACACAGCAGCTTTAGTAACTGGTCCCAGCAGACTCTGAGGTCACTTTGACTCAGCCGAAGTCTCTTTTTACTCCAATGGGAAGGTAAACTGAGAATAGCTAGTCAGTCAGAACACCTGAAAGGGCAATGCCAGGCTGATGAGGTGGCGCACTGAGAATTCTGTCTGGAACAGGTAAATCTTTTTCTTCTTCGGGGGCATCTTGAATCCTCCGCTTTAGCAGGTACAGCGGATGGAGTTCTTGATTGGTCTCTTCTGTGTGCATCTCAGCACAAAGGCTCCTAACTAACGTGAAAGGGTTGGTGGGTGAGTGAGTGAAAGGTTGGATGGATGGATGGATGGATGGATAAATGGATGGATGGATGGATGGATGGAAAGGGATATGGATGGGTGAGTCAAAGGGTGGATGGGTAGATGGATAAATAAATGAAAGTATGGATGTAAATATGGATGCGTAAAAGAATGGTTGAATAACAGAGGGGGATTGCATGGATGAATAATGGGATGGTTGGAAGGATGAATGCAAGAATGGATGGGTGAATGTAAGGGAAGCTGGATGGATGGATGGATGAAAGGGTGGATGGATGGATGGATGATTGGAAGAGAGGATGGACAATGGGAATGTATGACTACATGAGTGAGTGAAGGTATAGATGGATGGAAGGAGGGAGGGAGGGATGGATGGGCGGAGTGAAAGGCTGAAGGGATGCATGGAGTGAAAGGGTGGATAGATAAATGAGAAATAAATGGATGGATTAGTGCAGGGGTCTCCACCCGTTTTTATAACAAGAGTTATTTATGTTCAATAAAAATCATGCTGAGCTACTACTAATATTTGTGTTGTGTAGCGACCACAGAAGACAAGATTGCATTATTGTCCACCCCGTGTAAGACTTGAAGGAGTGTTCATGTCAGTGCATCAGGCAGGGTTGCCAGAGGTAATGCAAAAGAGGTTTATCAATTTTTAATACCTCTACAGGGGTAGTACATACCATCCCATGCTGCAATGCCACTGGCACTAAGGATATAATATGATAATTCATCAATGCAAAAGAATTAACCTTAGTAGATTGGCTGCACATAGGCGATCTACTCACATGTAGCTGGAGAGCTACCAATGGCTCACAAGCAACTTGTAGGCAAGCCTGGATTATTGAAACAATGGCTATTGAGGCATAGCCGCTACAGTGTGGTGAAGTCCTTGAAGACTCCCTTCTGTCTTTAACTTGACAGAAAAAGGTGAGTGAGTAAAAGGATGGGTTGATTGATGTAATTGAAAGGGTGGATGAATGGATAAGTAAAAGGATAGATGGATGAGACAAAGGGTGGATGAGTGAAAGAATGAATGGATGAGAGAAAGGAAGGTTGGATGGATAAAAGGGTGGCTGAATAGATGAGTGAACGAATGGATGGATGCGTGAAAGATAGGGGAGGTGGAAGTATCAACAAAAGAGTTGATGAATAGAGGAGTGAAAGAATGGATGGATGAGTAAAAGTGTGGATGGATAAGTGAGTAAAAGCATGAAGGAATAAAACATTAAATGGATGGATGAGTGAATGGATGGATGGAATGATAGGTAGATGGATGGATGGATGGACAGGATTATTTAATAGGCTTGGAGATGGATGGATAGGTTTGGATATAGATGGCCAGATGGTGAAAATGGCAAAAGACTGAATGATGGTTGAAGGAATGAATGGATGACAGAATATAAAGGTGAAATGTTGGATGGACGTATGAAAGAATGAATGGATAGAAGCTCAGAGGGAAGATACAGCAGAGCTCTTCTTGGGAGGGTTCTGATGACTTGCTTGGTTTGCTTGGTGCTATAAGAGCTTTAGTTCAAAGAGGGTAGCATTTTAATTTTTTGCCTATATAAGAACAGATTCCACAACCTCATATGGCTTCATCGAGCAGACATGGTCTCATGAAGTTACTTCCCCCAATATCGCTATTTTTTACCCCAAAATATAAAATACCCCACTCTAGTCAGAATAAATTGATGGTGGGATAGCTACCACAGTCAAAGATTCCTACATTTCTTCTGTTGTACCTGGCATCCCTTCAACAGTTTTGCTTCAATTCTGCCTCAATATCATCCCCTTCTTTACCCATGATGGGCTACTGATTTGTTGCCCTCAAGGCATAGACAAATCCTTTACCAAGATGTTTAAAGGGCTCTTCTCTTGAAATCCCAAATTCTCTCCTATGCAATTTAAATTTTTGGAGCCAGTGACACCCTTAATCTCTCTCAGCATGTGCTGTGTCCCACTGATTCTGCCTGCCATAGTGCCAAAACTACCTCTCCGCTTTTTTATGTTTCACCCGCACAGCACTTGCGCTGTGCCAGTGAAATCTTTTGCATTAAAAATAGCTTACAGGGGGTGTGCAATCCCACCCCCTTGCTTTCTTTGCTTTTTTTTATTCCTGTGCCTGTCACTTGCTTTTCCTCCATTTCTATGGGCTTTAGCACCCTGTCTCCTGTTTCCTCATGTTGTTCCTCTCCTTTGCTTCTCTGATCAGTTTCCTGGCACCAACGAACTGTTTCCATCTGCTCTTTGAGACATTTTTAAAAAAATGTTTTCCCTGCACAGCACTTGTGCTGTGCTTGTTTACCTAATCTCCCCTGCACCGCACATTTACAAAAGCATTTTCCCTCTGCCTGCATGCATTTCAAGCAAGCATGTCGGCTCCATTTTTATTAGGTCTCCGCCTGCGAAAGACTGCGTACATGCGCAGTCTCGCCGGGGAGACTTAATGTCTTGGAGTAGCGAGGTCAAGCCCCGCCCCTCTTCTCCTTTGGCTGGCCTCCTAAAGGCTGGCCAGCCATTGGAGAATAGGTCCCAGTGAAGACGTTCTTTCGATGTAAGCCCCGTCTTTTTCGGATTGAGGGGCGTGTTTTTTAACTTTCTTTCTCCTTCTCCATTGGCTGGAATGTAAAAACAGCAGTCAAAAACACACCTGTTGTTTACATTCCAGCCAATGGAGAGGAGGGGAAAAAGAAACTAAAAAGCACGCCCCCCAATCGCAAAAGGACGGGGCTTAGTGATAAATGGCGAGCGCTTTTCCTCCTCTGGTCCGCCTTATTGCCACTACCCAGTTACCGCAGTGCCCTTTGCATTATTTGGGTTGAAAAACGATTGAGTGACATTGCTGTATACACAAAGAAAATGTAGAAAAAAATCTTCAACGCGTGATGTTTAAATCCCTTCGCTCACCTTGTGATGGGGGTAGAGGTGAGGAGTTTATTTGGAATTCCAAGTAAAATGTGTTTGAGGTAAGAAGTCACTTTGTTCCCCTGTAGCCCAGAGTAACCTCTCAGCCCACCATCTCCATAATTCAGGAGGAACGTGCCATCTGCTGCCTGTGCTTTGTTGCTGTGGATGTGCGCCGTGTTTCTGTTTTCAGGCTGGCTTGGCAGCGCTTATGTGATTTGCAAGTCGGGAGCAGCGGTGGGTGTGTTCCCCCCCCCTCCACTCCCCCTTAGGCAAGGCTGCTGAGCTTGGCCATTGCTGTGACTGTAGTCCCACTTGGGGGGGGGGGGGCCTCCCGGGATGCGTGGGGCAGTGCCCCCTCCCCCATGTTTAGATCACTGCAGACCGGGGAGGGAGCTCAGTGGGCATTTTTGCTCATTGCTCCACGCAGTGCGCATATTTGTGCAGACAGCAGCAATACAATGCGTGTCTAGTGTACATCACAGCAAGTATTATACACATGTAAACAACAGCATCGAACGGTGCCTGAAACGGAGCCCCTTTCTCCTGAGCACCTGACACGAGTTCGAAGAGAAGGCGTGGGTGTGAACAGCACGAGTCAAGTGGTGCCCTCGAGTGTGCCCACATCGGGGAAACAAGTCTTTCCTTGAAAGGGCTAACCAGCATGTCCTCTGCACAGGCCCCTCCCACCATTAGGTAAGCAACCACCTTGCATTGGGATGTTTGTGTACCCAGCCGGCGGTTGACAACCTCGCTAGGGGTCACATGACCAACGTCTAGGCCTCTAGAGAAATCATAGTGGTGCAGGCCTGACACGAAACACAGCCGTGAATGTGAGGGAGGGAAGACGAGGCCTCAACTGAGGCACCACAGACCCACCGCTCCGTGCTGCCCGCCACAGCCGCTTCCAGGGGCCTAGCGATTATACTAGCCGCAAAGTATGCACATCTTTGTATTCTGTACAGAATTTACTAGCACTTTGCAGTTATGTTGAAAATCTAGCAGTGGACTGGAGATTTTCACCAGGAAATGATGTAGACCGCCAGTGGACTGAAGATTATCCCCAGGAAATGATCTAGAAAAAGATCTAGCTTTCTCGTTTATACACACGCGTGTCTGTAGTGCAGGAAACAGTGGCACAAAATTTTAGGCGTTTCGTCCAAGATCACACACTTTGGCTGAGTGCCACACTGCTACAGACGGAACCTTTTAGAGGAAAAGTAATAAACGGGTTAGGGTTGCAGTGTTTAGGTGTGTCTTTTGTGTGTGCTAGATCCTGATGTTCCAGGGGCATTGGTGCACGGATGCGCCTGCCTTGCCATTAACTCGTTCAAAATAACTCTCTCGATCTTGACTCGCATGGGTTCCCAAATTCCAGACCTCGGGTCACGCCACACTCATGAGTGATGGGCACCCCTCTATGGCGCAGCTTCACCAACCCCCTTCCAGCATTAACAGACCGGCAGTCATCCACCACCACATCCGCTACCACATCCACCACCACATCCACCTCATCCTCCACCACCACATCCACCACCACCACATCCACCTCATTCACCACCACATCCACCACCACATCCACCACCAACACATCCACCACCACCACCACCACATCCACCACCACATCCACCACCACCACATCCACCACCACCACATTCACCACCACATCCACCACCACCACCACATTCACCACCACATCCACCACATCATCCACCTCCACATCCACCACATCATCCACATCCACCACCACCACATCCACCACCAACACATCCACCACCACTACATCAACCACATCCACCACATCCACCACCACCACATCCACCACATTAACCACCACCGCCACATCCACCACCACTACATCCACCACTACATCCACCACCACATCCACCACCACATCCACCACCACATCCACCACCACATCCACCACATCCACCACCACATCCACCACCAACACCACATCCACCACATCCACCTACACATCCACCACATTCACCTCCACATACACCACATCCACCTCCACATCCACCACCACCACCATGTATGTGTGTGTGTGGCTCTGTGTCTGTGGCTCTGTGTGTGTGGCTCTGTGTGTGTGGCTGTGTGTGTGGCTCTGTGTGTGTGTGGCTGTGTGCGTGTGTGGCTCTGTGTGTGTGTGGCTCTGTGTGTGAGTGTGGGGCTCTGTGTGTGTGTGTGGCCCTGTGTGTGTGTGACTCTGTGTGTGTGGCTCTGTGTGTGTGTGAGGCTCTGTGTGTGTGGCTCTCTGTGTGTGTGCATGTGTGTGTGTGTGTGGGTGTGTGTGTGTGTGTACAAATGCAATAGTTTTCGCATTTGCAAGAGATTAAGCTATTGGCATTGTAAATGAAAATGCCATTTATTGATCTGTTTTCAAAACCAACACATAAATAAAAAAATTGTCATTTACAATGCCAATAGCTCTAACTTTTGCAAAGGCGACAGCGTTGCATTGTAAATGCTTGTTTTTGTCCATTTATGATATGGCAAGGCTTGGAATGCATCATGCTCCAAGCCTCGCTCTCAGTCCTAAGCTCTGCCCTCCACAAAGCAAGGCCAGTACTCTTTTCTTGGGGGAACCACGGCAATTCTCATTCATCCTCAGATCCTGCTTAATGGATACATTCTTTCCCCTCTTTTGTCTCTCTGAATGGCAACCAACGAATATGAGCTGCCTCTTACGGACAGTCTGTTTCGACAAGGAGCCTGTCTCAATACAGCCTAACCAATCCTTGTTACCAGAAAAGCACGCACAGCCACAAAGAGCAGCACACACACACTCACACATGCACATGGCCACACACCGGTAATCAGAGAAAAACCATGCTCATTTATTTAAAATTGCCAGATCTAGAGGCTTCGCCAATGCTTTTTAACCACTTCATGCAGTCTGGAAGAGTAAACTCCTGATAGAGAGGAATCTTGGAGGGAGCATGGAAAATGTCCGCTTTCCAAGCTGACATACGGAATGTTCACAGCAATCATGAACTTGAAAGAAGCATTAGCTGAGAACAACTCCCACTGGGACGGGTGTCAGTGGGTCATTACAATGAATGAAAAAAAGATATGAAATCATTTCGTCTCTGCGTACATGGGATGATATTTTTCTCTGCACCATTGCTCCACTCTGAGAGTCATATAGACGGAGAGAACTGAGGTTCTGGGGTTAGTCGTCCATGCCAGCTGGGCTCCTAATGTTTTGGATCGACTGCCTAAAGTAATATGCTAATGTGCGTACATGTCTAGACGGCAACAATGCCTTCAATATGTAAAGCTTAGATCAGCACTATTCCCACCTGTCTTTTCTATCTATCTGCAGAGCATTTTCAAGCCAAGTTCTTCCATAAGACTTTCCAAATAATTACTTTCTTGTTCCCATGCAACCATCAAGAGAGCGAATATATGATTTTACCACGATTACAAGTTCCACGCATGGCATTACCACGCGAATTTTAGTTCGCAAGTGGCTTTACCACTCTGGAATTTGCAACGAAGAATTATACCACGCATTTTAACGTCCTTTAAGCACAAATGATAAAGATTATTTTCTTACCTGACACCTTCCTGTCTTTCACCAGCAGCCCGTACTTCCATCCACCATCGAAACAAGCGTCAAAACACGTCTTCCAAAACTAAAAAAGGACTGCTATTTTGACGTACACGGCACGTCTTTGGGGGAAGCACTTTCCTTTTTTTTCGGTGGTACTGAAATGCGTTTTTTTTAATTTGAGTAATCCGCTCCTTTGTTTTTTTTTGTTTTTTTGGGGGGAGACCCCCCCAGCCCCCCTCCGAGCCCCCCCCAGCCCCCCCTGAGCCCCCCCCCAGCCCCCCCAAGCCCACGCAGAACGACTTGAAGGAATACCACGTCTCCCCCCCCAGCCCGTGGTAAAGACGGCCGTGGAAGGCACCCTCGTTGTAAAGACGTTTGCGTGGTAAGTGTCACGTGGTAAACGTCATTAGTGGTAATGCCTTCGTGGTAAATGATGTTTCCCCAAGAGAGCATGAATTCAAAACTGATTTACAGTGCTGAAAAATGCAGCCAGTACGAACATACATGTCAGCTGATCTATTTTCCAGTTCCTGAACATTACATTTGTACATGCCTTTCCGTAAATACAGAAAGACTTGTTTTTGCATCAGTGGGTTGTGTCATGGGTGGTACATGAGCGTTTCCATGCATTCGGCCATTATTTTTCAACCAAAGCCCGTACACAGAAAAAGGTGGGCAAGTCTTTGTGCCGAATATGCACGCCTCTTTGAGGCAGGCATAACGTTGGAGAAACGTTTCCTTTTCTTCAGCCTTTTCCAGTTTTGCATGTGTGCTATAATATTATGTATAACATGTAGTCAAATATTGTTATTTGCTTCACAAGACAAAGTATTGCTACATATCCTGGTTTACACCTGCAAGGTATGTGGCTTGCTTTTATCTCCATGGTTGTTATTTGTGAACTCCAAGGAAAACCTAAGGCTCTAAACGGAGAGGATGGGACAATGAGTTATATTGCCCTATTGTAGTAATTACAGTACTATTTATTTTATGGAGTGCATTACTACCTTTAAATTGCTTTAACGCTGCGTTCCAACACGGCTCTTATGCTTCAGATTCCCAGAACAAGGAAAGTTAACTGGGGAGACAGATGTTTTGCCATAGCAGCAGCAAAACTATGGAACTCTCTTCCCCTCAATATAAAAATTAGCCCATCCTTGATTGTCTTCAGAAAGCAGCTAAAGACTTGGCTGTTTTCTCAACGACATGATTCATAGATCATCTCAACCAATGTCTTATAGTTCTAATCACTGGTTTTCAGCCTTTAGCCCTAGCGCCGAGACACCCAAGGGTAATTGTAGCGCTTTAAAAATTGCAAAAATAAATAAATAAATAAATAAATATGGCTTCTTTAGTTTTTTCTGTTGGTTTTGGGAACTCTCTTTGGTACTCAGGTACTAACTGTAACCCATTTTCATATTCACTTCTGTACATCGCCTCCTTTTGTTATAGAGGGTAAAAAGTTGACAAAGAAAGAAGAGAGCTCATAGCAATCTAAAAATCATTTTCAATAAACATTAAAATATTTTCAACAAGGACTCCTGATGAACGAACTAGAAGAAGAGTTGTATACTGCCTATCAATACATTTCTCTCTGTTTTGCAAAAATGAAACAGTTGCTTTTGATTTAACTTTACAGAGCAAACAATTAAAAAAGACTCTTTGACAGACAGTGCAATAGACACAGTCTGTCACAATGCCTATATCCAAAAATCCGGCAAAATACAGCCCTTGGAAAAACCCTTTTCAAATTAAAAGATCATTTCCAGTTCCTTTTAGCTCAGTGTTTATTCCTACTGTTAGAAATTGGACCTCTAGTTGGCAGAGATATGCACCCAGTTAAAGTGGGGCATACAATCCTGGTCAGGGTACACTAGATACACACTAAAAGATAACCTGGCTCACCTTCTGGTAGCGTGGCACAGAGCAGTCTGGCTTATCTAAAGAGGCAATGTGTAAAGTATTTGTGAAACAAACACACACAGTAACACAATGAAAATACCACAAAAATACTCCACACAGGTTTAATAAGATGAAAAGTCCAATAAGTATAATCAGAGTTATAGAATTTGCAAAGACTAAACCTCAAATAGTGCTTAAAGGTCAATAGCGCAAAGGGGTTACTTGAGGTTGCATTAAACTAGGGTAAATCCAAAGTTTACGCCGACCCTATGGAGGCCAGGCTGGGTACAGGACTCAGATAGGTACCACTTACAAAGTACCTAGGATGGTGCAAAGTGTTGACATTTAAGACTTGGTGCAAGAAGTCGAGGAGGTGTGCGTTGTTGTCAATCTCATGGTTGGAGGCGTAGTGTCTGTGCCGATCTGTGCAGTCGATGAAGGCTTCATCGCCGAACCCCTTTACGATACAGGGACTGCTTCGTCATCAAGCAACAATGTCTGTCGTAATCAAGAGCACAGTCTGCCGAGGTGATGCCGTCAACCAGATCCTGCATCGGCACTGAAGGTGTTAGAAATGGGATTTCTGGTTGGCTAAGGCTTGCGCGAAAGCCAGGCATAAACCACCACTCTAGTCAGGGTAAGGGAGTTACACGCGATAGATAACCCCTGCTCACCCCTTTGGTAGTTTGGCACGAGCAGTCAGGCGTATCCCTGAGGCAATGTGTAAAGCATTTGCGCGCGCACACAGCAAAAACATCCCAGGCACACCACAAAAGAAACTCCATACAAGGTTATATAAAAATAGCCTTTGTATTCTTAAAGCACATCACATAGTAATCACACAATATACATTGTGCCAACTGGCACAGGCAATATTCACAAGGGATTATTTACACAGGACAGGGCCACGTGGGCCAATGTCAGGATCAACACTTAACAGAATTTGGTACAAGAAAAAAATAGATCATAAACCTACAACCAGTAGCCACTGGTAATCCCTGTACTCCATCTTAACCTGTAACATAAACTACATCATGCACAGTCGCATCAGGCGCGAATTACATTACTGCGCCAACCTCACCAGCATAAACACATTATGCAATCTCTCTCTAGTCTAAACACTTTAGACCCTACCTCCTAAGTATAACTTACATTAGGGGCGTAAATCACAGAGTGAAACATAATCTCACTAGCATAACCACATGAAATGCAAAATAACCTCATAATCATAAACCACAGTTTAAAGGTATCAGATACAGGGTGCGCAAAACATACTATACACAATACATTTCCTAGCACCACATTGCATGAGCACATCAATCACATTAGGGCCTTGCGCCCTATACCTCTACCAGTCCCCCTGGCCAACTGGCCATCCAAGAAGGGGCTAAAATGCCCTGTGTCCAGAATGTCAGGGCGCGCTGCAAAGGCAGCACCAGTCAGGGGTGCGCCATCCGCACCAACCTAAACGTTGCAGCGGCCCACTACTTGCTGGGCAGCTGAGAACAATAGCAGGGCCTAAACGCTGCAGCTGGCACTAAGTCCTGTGCAGCTATGGAAGGCCTGGCACCTCCGTGCCACTTCCGCTCCTCCCAGGGACTCTTCCTAAACAGTGCAGCTGCCCACAAATTGCTGGGCAGCTGTAAAAGTTATAAATATGGTATGGGCTCTCAGCAGCCCTTACAACAACTGTGCCACATCTGACAGCCCCTCAGGCTCTAAAAATAATCATGTGCCATATAGCACACTGGCTCTGAAAATACTAAGACCATCATAAAGAAGAGGACTTGCCCCCAACATTGGATGGGCTCTGGCACTCTTGGTGCATGGCAATCCCTGGCCAACCAGGACTCTGAAATAACTGGGGCCACGTTGGAGCGGCCCGCAACAGCGGGTCTGCTCGGGGAACAACCACGGGCCTTCACTTCCACCCTACGGGGAAACACCATGGGCCCATATTAACACATAAGGCACCGGTGAAGTCGCATGGGCTCTTTAAACAAAGCATGCCGCCCAGGGTTGGAGCCACACTGGGCTCTTACGATACTTAGTGCCCCCATTGTTGGACCGACCCTCCCTTCAGGCGGGGGCTGCTCAAGACACAGGGTGGGCATGGACCGGCACCATTGATGCACACCCGGAGACCCCCCCAGCCCTTACCAACTCACCGGCTGTTCTTGGGGGACTCCAGCTTCCTCCTCAGGAGGCAACAGGGCTCCTCTCGTCATGGCGGCAGCGGACGGGGCTCTCTTGCTCCGGCGAGCCTTTTCGGGTAGCGCTGCGCTGCGCTTGCCCGGAGAACAATTTCTCAATGCCGCAGGGCTCCCTTCACTCATGGGAGCCCTGCTGAGCCACCCTGCTCCTTCTCTCCCTGCCCGGGAGATCCAATGTGGCACAGCTTCCCCCCGGCAGAGGGGGAAGCGGAAATGATGAACACCGGCCCGCCCACAACCAGGCTGCGGGCCGGACTTCAGCTTCCGGTGCTCCTCCCGGGCTGAGGCGGCGAATCCGTTCGAAATGAGGGGTAGGCTCCCTCGTTATTAGAAGCACACCGCGGGGTGGGCACCCGCTCTACTGGTCAATGCACGCACGGGCAAAGTCACGGGGTGGGCACCGCCCACTGTTAGGTACAACAGCGGCCATAATGCAGCGTGGGCTCATGTCATTAATAAAGTAAAACACACGGGTAAAGCGGGGTGGGCACCCCCAAAGTCCCGGCAATCTCGGGGTAATCCCTTTGCCGGGGATTCCCTCCAGGCGAGCAGCATCGTGCTGCGCATCCCAGGCTCCTACGTAGCTGGGCCAATTACCAGTAAAAATAAAGCGCTCCTCCTTGCAATCAAAGTGCTGTGCTGTGGGGTAGAGCACTCCCAGGGCACTACAGAAACAGAAGGGTCCTGTAGGAAGAGGAGACACAGCGCTCCCAATGAAACATCAATCCCTGGCAAAGGCAGAACAAGGGGAACAAGATCCAGGTAGTCCATCAGGCATCCAGGGTCAGGGCAGGTCCCAGGGAGGCAAGCCTTCCCATGTGGCCCCAGCAGCAGCGCACCCCTGGTTGTTTCAAGTGTCAGGAAAAGAACAATTTCATGGGGACACAGCCTCTCTTTTATACACAAAATCCTATGTCTCCAAAGGTGCAGGAAAGGGGTGAACCAGATGCAACTGGTTCTGGAGCACTTTGTTTTGCTTAGCCCTCTGCCTATTCACAGTCATGGGTCAGGGACATCAGACACACCACAGGGGGTGGAGCCAGCATTGTGTAGGCAAGACCCAGCCCTATTCAGGTCCCAGGTGCAACACCTCCCAAGCCAGACCGTCAATTCACATTTACTGCCCAGACATGCCAACTTCTAGAAGCGGCACTATTCCACTAGACACAATAAATCTGCACACATCATCGAGCAGCATTTAACCTCACGAGTTCGCACATACCAAACTCGCCCCTGCACTCCTCGCACATCAGGAACTGCCATGGACACACATATTCCCCATGCATTCCTATGGGAGGATAGGCCACTCTCACCACACACACACACACAGAGCGCACACACTTTACACTGGACCACAGTGAAAAAGTGCGCAGAGGCCGAAAATCACCAACACCAGGTTACAGAAACAGGCTAGGAAAATGCAAAAAGTTTCAGGGTGAACCTGCCAAAAGGGCCAAGTCCAACAGAAGGGCAATGCATCGGTAACAATCATTACAAAGTCATCACTGCATTATTTTGAAGCAAAAACAGCTGTATTATCCACTTCTGAGGTCCAGGACTGGATTGGCGCCTCAGGCACAGGAGGACTTACAGATGGCAGCAAAGCCCAGGAGAAGCAGGGCTGTAGGAAGTCTTTGATGGCACCGAGACTTCAGAATAGAGGGCAAGCCAGCAAGCCCTTGGAGTCATTCTGGGTTCAAGTGAGATGGGTCCTATCCTTGTCCTGAGTAGGCAGCAGGGCAGCTCAGCAAAGCACAGGAGCAGTTCCTTCAGAACAGTCAGTCACAGGTCCAAAAGTTTACTGTCTTGATAGGATCAGAGCCCCAGTACTTACACCCATATGTGTTTTAAAGTCTGCCTGGCTATCTGAGGGGGAGGGGTAATCAACACAGGACACTACCTATTCAGAGTAAGTGTCAGTTCCCTCTCCCTCTTCCTGCCCAGTAAGAGCTATCAGAATGCAGATGAGTTCTTTGTTATACCTACCTTTCCTTTTGTTTGTGGCTGTCTAGAGGGAATACAAAAAGTGGAGCTGTCACCCACCCCAGACGTGTACTGCAGACAGGCTGTAGGCACACAGAGCTAAGTTACGAGCAGAGAAAAGTCCACTTTCTGAAAGTAATGTTAAATCCTATGCTGCCACTAAAGAGCGTTCTTCATTACTATTCCAAAGATATGAAACATGATGTAGCTACTACTTTCTGGGTCTGAACTGAGGTGGAGAAGTGAGCTAAAGAACAATGATTGAGTCAACCCAGATCTGTGACTGGGGGTGAGTGTCTGAAAAGTTTGAGCGCTCCATTCATCATCTACTTGTGTTTGCATTGTTCGCCCTAAGTTGGCAGGGTATTCGCAGACATGTGTCCCTTGCTCACTTTGCCACTGGATTCAAGCTAGCCTAGCTGATGAGGGGGTTACCCTGAAACCAGTCCCAGAATGCTTGTTTCCGGGTAAGGGAAGACCTACTTTGGCAGTTCATGCTGATCTGTTCCCATGAGGTAAGAGTCAGGACTGATTTGCATATAGCTTGGATTGAACTGAGGTGGCGAAGTGAACTGAAGAACGATGATGAATTCAACCCAGATTTGTGACTGGGGGTGAGTGTCTGAAAAGTTTCAGCGCTCCGTTCATCATCTCCTTGTGTTTTCTTGGTTCGCCCTGAGTTGGCAGGGTATGCCCAGACGTGGTTGCCGGATCACTGAAATAATATCGACTGACAAAATATCGACTTGCCAAAATATCGTGGACAAAATATCGACAGTCAAAATATCGAGTTTGTATCTACAAACAGGTAAGTACAAAAATATCGAGTACAAAATATCGTTAACAAAAATATAGATGTAAAAAATATCGACTTTATTAAAAACAGTGTTAAATTAAATTAATATTAAATTTTAATTACTAAAATATACTTAAAACGACTTAAATTAAATTATAATAATTAAATAATAAATGAAAATAATAAAAATAATTTTTTAAAATCTTATTTGTTGACCCTGAACCCTAAAAATACCCCTTTACCCAAAAACCCAAAACTGACCCTGAACCCTAAAAATACCCCTTTACCCAAAAACCCAAAACTGACCCTGAACCCTAAAAATACCCCTTTACCCAAAAACTGAAAACTGACCCTGAACCCTAAAAGTGCCCCTTTACCCAAAAACTGAAAACTGACCCTGAACCCTAAAAATACCCCTTTACCCAAAAACTGAAAACTGACCCTGAACCCTAAAAATACCCCTTTACCCATGAACTGAAAACTGATCCTGAACCCTAAAAATACCCCTTTACCCATGAACTGAAAACTGACCCTGAACCCTAAAAATACCCCTTTACCCATGAACTGAAAACTGACCCTGAACCCTAAAAATACCCTTTTACCCATGAACTGAAAACTGACCCTGAACCCTAAAAATACCCCTTTACCCATGAACTGAAAACTGACCCTGAACCCTAAAAATACCCCTTTACCCATGAACTGAAAACTGACCCTGAACCCTAAAAATGCTCCTTTACCCAAAATTTATCAATATTATTTAATTACCAATTAATTATTAATTAACAATAACAATAAAGTAAATATATTAGAACATTAGGTGTAATTATTTTAATAATTAATATTATTTTTTCAAAATTAATTACTTAAAAATAACACAAAATTATATATATAAAAATGTACTCTAATTAATGTAATTTACTAATTACAATTAATTAATTAACAATTATTTACTAATACAAAATATATTCAAAATTATATTAATTAATTACCCAATTAATATTAATTAATTATCAATTAATTATTAATTAAAAATATTAACAAACATATATTAATTAATTAATTATTATTACATTACTTCCCACCCTATTCCCCTATAAACCCACAACCCGCTACAGAATTAAATTACGTAATTATTATCAAAACAAAATTCATGTAATAAAATATTTTATAACATTAATACACACTATTCACACATATTATTACATAAAAATACACTATAAAATATTATATATTATTAAAAAATCGATATTTTTGCTATCTATATTTTATACAGTCGATATTACTTCACTTACCTGAAAAACGATATTTTTGTAGTCGATATTATGTCCAGTCGATATTTTGTCCAGTCTATATTTAAAACTCGATATTATGTCCAGTCGATATTTTGGAGTCGATATTTTGTCTCTATACCGTGGTTGCCTTACTCAATTTGCCACTGGATTACAGCTAGCCTGGCTGTAATGGGGTGTTACCCCAAAACCGGTCCTAGGATGCTTGGTTCCGGTTCAGGGAAGATCTGGCTTGACAGTTTGGGCTGGACTGTTTCCACGAGGCACAAGGTCAAGACTGATTTGCATGTAGCTGGGTCTGAACCGAGGTGACAAAGTGAGCTAAAGAACGATGATGGATTCAACCAGATCTGTGACTAGGGGGGGTGAGTATCTGAAAAGTTTCAGCGCTCCGTCCATCATCTCCTTGTGTTTGCTTTGTTCGCCCTAAGGTGGCAGGGTATGCCCAGACGTGGGTCCCTTGCTCACTTTGCCACTGGATTCAGGCTAGATTGGCTTATGAGGGGTGTTACCCCAAACTGGTCCCACGATGCTTGTTTCCAGTTCAGGGAAGACCTGGCTTGGCAGTTCGGGATGGACTGTTCCCATGAGACACAGGGTCAAGACTGATTTACATATAGCTGGGTCTGAACTGAGGTGGCGGAGTGAGCTAAAGAATGTTGATGGATTCAACCTAGATCTGGGACTGGGGTAGAGTGTCTGAAAAGTTTCAGTGCTCTGTCCTTCATCTCCTTATGGTTTGTGTTACACCTTAATCAGGAATTACAGCGTAATAGTGTTTTAAGAAATTCCCAATACTAGCCTATGAGAGGAGTATGCCTCACACTAGTGAAAAACAAAACTAGCTGTTTATCACTACCAGGACATGCACCACATAAAAGAACCTTTTCGGTACACAATACCCTGCCTTAGGGCTACCCAGGGCCTACCTTAGAGGTGCCTTATGTGTGATAAAAGGGGAGTTTAAGTTTTGGAAAGTGATTTTAAATGCCAAGTCAAAGTGGCAATAAACTGCACACACGAGCCTTGCAATGGCAGGCATGAGACACGTTTTAAAGGCCACCTGTATGGCTGGCCCAACCAGTGCTACAGGACCACTAGAAGCATTACAGGCTCTGAGTATAAGGTATACCACTTTACAATGGACTTACAAGTAAACTAAATATGTCAATCAAGTGTTCACAAATGTGACCATGTTTAACCTCTTCCATGCTCATGACAAGGTCAGCTCGTCATGAGGCACGGTTGAGCTGTGCTTATGACGAGCTGACCTTGTCATGAAACTATAGTATTCAAGCATTTTCAGCACAGGAGGGGAAAAACCCTTAGCAGCCAAGGTGTTAAGGGAGAAGCACATGAGCTTTAGAACTGGTTAGCAGTGGTAAAGTGCTCAGGCATGTCTAACATGTGTCCCCCAAGCTGAAAGTGGGGAGATATACCCAACCTCTAAGTTTTTTTTCATCACTAAGGCGGAAAAATCTGGATAGACCGTCAGCCTGCCCATGGACTGTGTTCCACTGTAAAGTCAATACCCTGCAGGTAGGGCAATGGACCACCTCAACAATTTTGGATTTTCACCCCTCAATGAATGAGCCACCTGAGGGGCCTGTGTTCATTCTGAATCAGGAAGCAAGTGCCAAACAGGTATGGCCTTAACTTCTTCCATGCACAGACCACAGCAAAAGCTTCTCTTTCTGTAGCACTCCACCTCTGTTCCCTGGGGGGGGGAGTAACCTTCTGTGGATGAAAGCTACTGGTTGGTCCAGACCGTCGTCATTGAGCTGTAATAAAACTGCCCCCATGCCATGTTCTTAGGAATCTGTCTGAATTATAAACTCCTTGGAGAAGTCAGGGTCCCTGAGTACAGGTGATGTGCACATGGCTTGCTTCAGGGAGTGAAATGCAGTTTGATATGCCTCTGTCAAATCACATTTCTGGGCTGATTCTTAGAACAATGGTGCCATATCCTCTCATGTGGGTACACGAGGCCAGGTTAAAGAAGCATGATTTTACATGCTCACGGTCTTAAGTTGCCTTCTCTACCTAAATACAATCACATTTGTCGCACATTAATTTGCTTGCAATTGTAGGATAATATTCCTTGATCCTTTGGTTTTGCTTACATTACCTCTTAGCAGGCACTCTATCAGAAACACCTTGAACATTCTGTACAATGCCTATGTACATCACACAAGATGTTATTTTTTGTTTTGGCCACTCGACAACTGAGTTATCACAATACAATAAATAATAGCAGCCTGGCTTGGGCTTCGGTATGGTAATATGGAGGATGTTAATATATATATGTCATCAAGCCTTTGTTTAGACAGACAAGCATTTTGCTAGAACTGAGAGGTCGATCAATGCTCAAATTCCAGTTAAGTTGATACCTCTTTACTTCATGCTAGGGATGCTGTCTTGCTCTACACCAGGACGGGCAGTTTGCTGACTGTAACACACAGAGATTTGGGAGATTTACTCACCCTAAACATAGGTAAGGATGCACTAGGTAGGAGTACCCTATATTACAGTCCTAGTATGTAAACATATACTCTGTAATAAGCAAAATGGATGATCTTTATATCTTTTTCACCATTCTCGTAATACTAATCTCATTTTTATCTTTCCTTCTATTGCAGCACAAGTATTTTACTCAAGAATCAAAATACTTTGATAAATAGTGAAACACTTTACTGTGTATTTCTTGTGTATGCCTTTGGGTATGTATAGGTAACTAAGCAAAGGTTTCTAGGTCTATTACCACAATTACCTTGGGGAGTCACGGTTGTCTCGCTACCCAGTCTGGTTAGAGGTTCAGATGGAGCACTGTGAGCCAGCAGGACTTCGGCCAACATATCTGAACAGTATGCAAGGAATCAGTGTTGCACAGTTCTGACGGTTATGTTGTCCAACAAACGCACAGTTGTACTTAAGAAATTATAAGCCGTGCATCAATTCCTTGAAAAACCTATTTTAGAACCCAGTGTGGCCCAAGAATGCTCTGACCTCAGACTGGGTTTTGGGGGCTCCCAGGCCATGATAGTTGCTATCTTGGCCAGAGGGGCTGCATTACCCCTGCCCACCAGATGTCCCAGGTACACCACGACCCCGGGTCTCTCTGGCACTTGCTGGCCTTTATAATCAGGTGCCCATTGCAAAGCCTGAAACACTTCCTGGAGGTAAAAGAGGTGGTCCTTCCAACTGCTACTGAAGACAGCTATGTCATCCAGATAGGCAGCTGAGAAGGACTTGATACCAGTGAGAACCTGGTTCACCAACCTCTGGAAGGTGACAGGAGTAGTTTTTGTCCAAAGGTCATCACACAAAATTGGTGTGAAGAAGGTTGACCTCTCCTTGGCATCTTCTGTTATGCTGATTTACCAGTACTGTGATAAAAGATCAAATGTACTTAAGTACTGGGCAGCCCCTAACCATCCAATCAGCTCATCAGTTTTGGGATGGTATGAGCATCTGTCTTTGTCACAGAGTTTAGCCTTCTATAATCCACACAGAACCTAAGTTCAGGTGTGGTGCCCAGTGGGCTCTCTGCTGTTAAGGAGTTAGAGGGGGGAAAGGATTTCTCCTTCTACAGACCCATCTTTCATCTTTGGAGTCCAAGTCAAAAAGAGGCACACTCTCTTCCTTCTCTTCTCCATCTGTCACCGACAGCATAGTGATCATAGACCTCTGAAAGTGGGGGTTGAGGTGATTGATATGAAGGGGTCCACCAGGTAGGTGGCCTTACCCTTCTTCTCAGTTACCTCCTAAGGCCCAGTCCAATGGTCCTGGAGGACCCTGCGTTCCACAGGTTCCATAGCCCACACTTTCTTTTCTTTCATCACAGGTTGACTCACTTCTAAGTTGTCAGAATCTTGCTACCACAACATAGCCATTTGGCTTCTGAAGGCCAGCATGTATCTGACTAAATCCTGGAGAATCTTCCTGGGAGCTTGCTTCTACCCTTCTTTCACTGACCGTAGAGGTCTTCTAACAGGGTACCCTTACAGAAGCTCGAAGGGGGTGAAGCCCACTCCCTTCTGTAGTACCTCTCTGTAGGCAAACAACAGGCACGGCAAGAGGATGTCCCACTTATGGGGATTCATGGGCCCAACAATGTAGAGGGCCACCTGCTCAAAGGGTGTACCACCAAATGCAAGGAAATAAAGGGGCCTTATAGCCACCTCTATCCTCTCTTCTCCTGGGCCTGGCAGGTTACACAAGTCTTACAGAATGCATCTGAAGAAGTCTTGATCCTTGGACAATAAAAGTGTGGGACAAGCCTTGCAATGGTCTTTTCATGGCCTAGGTATCCTGCCAGGGGAATCTCATGAGCCATCTCCGGTCGGCAGGCCCTGTAGCATTGGAGGACCACCAAGGCCCTTGTTGTTCCATGCACAGGAGCCTTAAGCTTACTGTAAAGGAGGTTGTCCTCCTAGTAAAATGTGATATCTCCCTGAGACATAACCTGCTGCTTTGGCGTCAGCCTGTTTCCTTATGCCCGCAAAGGTTGAATACTCCCTCTGTGCCCTACAGAACTCCTCATTGGTGGGTCCTCCTTCTACATGTCATCCAGCAAGTGCAGGCAGGGCAGCAAGGGAAGCAAAGCTCTTATCAGTGGGCTCAAGGGTGACCACTGCAGGTGCCCCATCCTCCTTACTGAGAAGACACTGAGAGGCTGGTTTTCCACAAGCTCTGCCGTTCCCCTTTTTTAACACATGACTGGGACATTGTTCCAGACTCCAGCATGGGATGCCATGGAACTTGTTGTTACACAGATCCAATCAGGTAACCTCAACATTTCCACATGAGCCTTGAGTTCCACTTCATTCCAGATAGTGAGCTCAAAGTAATTACCCAGCAAACAGTCCACAGGCATGGCAGGGTTCACAGCAAACGTCACAAATCCTGTACCCTCTCTCCACTCAAATGGAACAAGGGCCACTTGATAGTGATCCTCTCTGTTGTAGCCACCACAACTTGGTGGAATGCATATGGAATTACCTCCTCTGGGGACACAAGATGAATTCTTACCATAGTCATGCTGGTTCCTGTATCCCTCAAAGCCTCAACACCTTGTCCATTGATGGTGACCCATTGCCTATATTTAGTAGCATTCGAGGGCACATGGATTTTTAGGACACTTGCCCTTCCCCCTGTAGTGTCCGTACTCTCAACACTCATAGCACTTGATGGTTTTGGGCTGCTTACCTTTGTCAGGGTAGCTTTTCTTCTGGTGGCCAGATTAGGAATGAGAACCAGGCCCTTTCCCCCTGTGAGTTGTTTTGGAAGCCTTTTCAGAACTATGTCTTTTTCTCTCCCCCTCCTTCTTCTGGTGGGATCCCTAACGTTTCCTAAAAGGAAGGAGTTCTTTCGTTTGGCAGATATCTAGGGGCATACTTTTCCAGAGTTTAGCGGCCGCAACTCCGAAAGATCTGCCTCCGGTCCTAACTTTTTTAAATCTAGGCACTTTTACAAGACATGCCGTTGTAGAGCGAAGTGCTCTGGTTGGGGTGTACCAGTTGAACATGACTTGCAGAGAGCTGGGCCCAAATCCATGCAGGGCTTTGAAGATGAGACAGAGGTATTTAAAGGCCACTCGTTGTTTCAGCGGGAGCCAATGGAGATTGTACTCTTTGAAGTCTGTCTACCAGCAGGCCTGGAGACTCGAGTAGCAGCACATTACAATAGTTGAGGCGACTTAGAATAGTACACCTGACTATTAAAGCCCGGGCCTGTAAGGGAAGTAGTGGCAAGATCTTACGCAAGGACCGAATGAGGGCCGAACAGGTGGACACTGTTTTCGCAACCTGGGCTTCCATGCTCAGTTTGTTGTCCATCATAACACCCAGATTGCGAACAGTGGTAACCGGCTGAAATTTTTCCGAGGATTCTGGGGGTATAAACTCTTGACTCTCCAGTGGATACTGCAGGTAACCTGCCACCATTGCTGTTGCTGGACCCCTCTCTCTGGGCTCGGATGTCCAGCACTCTCATGGTGAGCTCTTGGGCCATTTCTTCCATGGCTACCTTTCTCTCCTCCAGAGCCTGCTCATTCTCCAGTTTAGCAAGGGCCTGCTCCTTGTCTAATTGGCAATATCCAATTTTAGTTTCCTCTCCTCCATCCTGTCCACTAGCTCCTCTGGGGACAGGTCCCTGGAAGATACACTGCTATCTAGTCTGTGGCAGACTTCCAGCCCCACACACACAATTGCATGCTGCATGACAAGACCTCCAGATAGGTCCTGCTCCAATTCCTCCACAGACTCTGACCCCTCGTCCTCATTCTCTGTGCTGGTCTGGTGGGCTGCTGTCCATGCTCTTAAAGCTTTCTGAAGCTCTGCCTAAATTTGGACTTACTTTTGTGAACACCCTTCTCTCCTGGCAGAACCTGTTGAGCTGGGCCACTGTGTATGTTTCCAGATTGGCCAGGTCAAATTCCCTATTTCCAGATAAGGCCAGAGATATTGCACACAAAAACTAGTATGGGGCAAACAGACTTTCGGAAAAATTAAAAGATGTCAATCAGGGAGATTTTCATTTTGTTTAAGTTGGTCTTAGTATGGAGTTATGGTGAACAATGAGTTACAATATAGTATTGCAAAAACACAAGTCCAGTCCTCACTGCTGATCACCAGTACTAGAAATTGGTACTATAGTTGGCAGAGGTATGCACCCTTTCCAAGTAGGGACCACAATCCTAGTTCAGGTAAGCTACATAGACACTAGAAGATTACCTGTGCTCACCCTCTGGTAGCTTGGCACAGAGCAGTCAGGCAATGTGAAACGTGTTTGTGCAACACACACACACATAATAGCACAATGGAAACAACATAAAAATACTACAAACACTTTAGTAAAATAGAGAATAGTTTTAAGTATAAACCAAACATAGTGCTTAGAAGTCAATAGCGCTAAGGGGTCACTTGAGGTCTCTCTATACCGGGGTAAATCCAAAGTTCAGGGTAATCATGATAGAGGGCAGTTCGGCTACAGGACTTATGCAGGTCCCGCTGACAAAGTTTCTTGAATCGAGCAAGCGTAGATATCAAAGACGAGATGCACAGAGTCGAGGGGGCACCATGTCATCGTCGATCCAGTGGATGGAAGCGAAGCATCGGTGCTAATCCGCACAGTCTATGAAGGCTACGTTGACAAACACCTTTGCGATGCAGACACGGCATCAAGGCCGAGCTGCGCTGTCCATCATCACGAGCAGCGCAGTCCGTTCAGATGATTTTGTCGATCGGCTCCAACATTGAAGTGCCATGCGGCGGTTCCGAATAGCGCAAAGTAGTCACTGTCCCGATTTTGAAGCAAAAACATCTGCAGAATCCACTTCTGAGGTCTAGGAATAGATTTGAACATCAGGTAAGGAAGGGCTTACAGATAGTAGAGCCCAGCAGCAGCAGCAGCAGAGTTTTAGGAAGTCTTTAATGGCCCTGAGGCTTAGAACACAGGACAAGCCCTTGAACCCACTCTGGTTTCAAGTGAGACGGGTCCAGTCCTTGTCCCCAGCAAGCAAAAGACACACAATTGATGGACTGAATGCAGAAAAAATCAAAACATTAACTCCCAGTCAAGAGATCTAGGTTAAATCCATCATTCTTTTGCTCACCATGCCACCCCAGTTTAGACCGGGCCATATGCAAATCAGTCTTGACCCTGTGCCTCATGGGAACAGTAAATGTAAATGTAAATGTATTTGAACTTGTATAGCGCACAGCTACCCGCAGTGGGTTTCCCGGCGCTTGCTTAGGGAACCCGTCCTGGTATTCCCCTGTGAGATAACCCCCGCAGGGTATCCACAAGGTAAAAGCCAGGCATCCCGCCACGAGGGGCCGACAGTCCTGCCCAAACTGCCAAGCCAGGTCCTCCCTGGACCGGAAACAAGCATCATAGGACCGGTTTTGGGGCAATACCCCTCTTCAGCCAGGATAGCTTGATTCCAGTGGCGCAGTGAGCCCAGGACCCACGTCTGGGCATACCTGGTGCACTTAGGGCAAGAAAGCAAAAGAAACACAATTGATGGACGGAATGCAGAACAAATCAAAACATTCACCCCCAGTCAAGAGATCTGGGTTAAATCCATCATTCTTTTGCTCACCATGCAACCCCAGTTTAGACCTGGCCACATGCAAATCAGTCTTGACCCTGTGCCTATTGGGAACAGTCCAGCCCGAACTGCCAAGCCAGGTCCTCCTTGGATCGGAAACAAGTATCCTAGGACCAGTTTCGGGGTTTCACCCCTCTTCAGCCAGAATAGCTTGATTCCAATGGCCCAGTCTGCCAGGCTTTATGTGGGGGGTAATCAGCCCTTTGTGTGGGACACAGGACTCTGCCTATTCAGATGTGTCAGCTTCCTCTTCCTGTCTAGGAAGAGCTATCAGAATGCAGAGAAGTACTGTGTCGCACCCACTGTTCCTGTGTTTGTAGCTGTCTAGAGGGAATAGACAATCTGTAGCTGTCATCCACCCTAGACGTGCTTTAGAGACAGGCTGTAGGCACACAAGGCTAAGTTAAGAGAAATATCCACTTTCTAAAAGTGGCATTTCTAAAATAGTTAAATCCAATCCTTCCACTAAAGAGGATTTCTCTTTACTATTCCAAAGGATTTATAGCTTAAAAGCGTATTAGGGATTCCCAATGCTAGCCTATGAGAGGAGCAGACATCGGTAGTGAAAAACAAAGTTAGCTGTTTGTCACTACCAGGACATGTAAAACATAAAAGTACATGCCCGATCTTTTAGTCATACAGCACCCCTGCCCTTAGCGTTACATGGGGTCTACCTTAAGGGTGACGGGTGTATAATGAAAGGGAACTTTAAGGTTTGGCATGTGATTTTAAATTCCAAGCTGAAGTGGCAGTAAGCTTCACACACAGGCCTTGCAATGGCAGACCTGAGATAGGGTTTGAAAGGCTACTTGTGCGGGCAGCACAACCGGGGCTGCAGGACCACTAGTAGCATTTAGATTACAGGCCCTACGTATATGGTATACTTATTTATTTATTTATTTTATTTGTGTTGTTAGTAGAGCGCAACACTCATCCCAAGGGATATCAAGGCACTTATACCAGTACTGAGGCTACTGCGAGCTGTACTAAGGTGAACATTAAAGTTTAGGGAAGAGGAGGGTCTTTAATTTCTTTCGAAACAGGAGGTGGTTAGTGGTAAGCCTTAAGTCAGGGGGGAGCTCATTACATTTCTTTGCAGCCATATGGGAGAATGAGCATCCACCAGTCCTAGCTTTATATATGCGCTTAGTTCTTGCCAGGGCGGACTGGAGAGAGCGCAAGTTCCGAGTGGGGACGTAGAATTCAATCTTTCCCTGGAGGACAATGGGACCAGTTTTATAGAGGGCCTTGTGGGTATGACAGAGCAGCTTAAAGACCGCCCTTTGGTGCATAGGTAACCAATGAAGATTTCTCAGGCAGTCAGAGGCAGAATCGAGCTTGCCTTTATTACCTATGAGTTTAGCTGCAGAGTTTTGCAGTACTTGCAGACGTGTAAACAGATGCTCATTCATCCCCATGAAGAGCACATTACCATAGTCCAGACGACTGGTCAGCAAAGCCAGTTTGACAGCACGTCTGCAGTCCAGGGGGATCCAGGGAAAGAGTCTGGCTAGAAGATTCAAGATTGCGAAACCTTTCCCGCAGAGGACTCGCAAATGCTCTTTCATGGACAGGGTGTCATACATAATGAGGCCTAGGTTCCTTGCGTGTTGTTTCGGAGTGGGGGCCGTTCCTAATGAGGGTGGCCACCATGTAATATCCAACACACGTTTGGCGCCGCCAAACAGTAGGATCTCGGATTTCCCGGCGTTTAGTTTTAGGCAGTGTGAGTGCATTCACTGGGCCATTTCTGAGAGACAATTGTGCAATTTGGATTTAATAATCTCCGGGTTTTCATCCAGAGCCACCATCAGTTGCATGTCGTCTGCGTAAGAGCAGATGCCAATGCCCCACTTCCTTCCAATATCGGCAAGAGATGACATATAGACATTGAAGAGAGTGGGGCTTAATGAGGCACCTTGGGGCACTCCGCAACTGATGGGGCTCGATTTGGAGTGGAATTTTCCCATGTGTACTGCCTGAGTACGATTGCTCAGAAAAGATTGTAGCCAGTTTAATGCAATGGATTTGACTCCCTTGCTGCGAAGAATGTTCAGCAGGCAGTTATGGGAGACCGTGTCAAACGCCTCTGACAGGTCAAGCAGTATCAGCGCCACCGTCCCACCTTGGTCGGTGGAAGGTCTGATACTGTCCGACACAGCCAGTAGCGTTGCCTCCGTGCTATTATTGGCCCTGAAACCTGTCTGTGAAGGGTCTAGGAGGAGGTTTGTTTCTAGATATCTGGTCAGTTGTCCATTGACCAGCTTTTCTAGAACTTTGGAAAGGTAGGGGAGCTGGGAGATGGGTCGATAGTTTTCAGGGTTTGAAATGTCCGCCCCAGCTTTCTTTAGGCGGGGTACCACTGACGCGTGTTTCCAAGTGTCCGGGAAGGTTGCAGTTTTTAGGGATTTATTAAATAATTGAGTAATCAAGGGACAGAGTGTGGGGGCAATTCTTGAAAACACGAAATGGGGTCATGGATCCAGTGGAGAACTGGATTTAACTGTGCACATAGTTTTTAGGACCTCATCCGTTGTGAAAACTCAAAACTGTCCAAGGTTGGTGTGGATTTTGAATCTGGGGAGTCTAGTGCAATTGTAGATATGGTCACTGTATCAGGGAGCTTTCCAGTGTTACTTTAGGGGTGTTGGGGGGTGAAGGACGAGTACATTTTCCCTATTTTTTCCGTGAAGAAGGTATTTATTCTTTCGCACGCCTCTACTGAGGGGACAAGTGTTTGGAAGGTGCTAGCGGGTTTACTAAGCTCATTCACTATTTTAAAAAGCTGCTTAGCTGAGTCGCAGTTATCATAAATGCGTTGTGAAAAGTGGTTCCTTTTCGCATTTTTTAAAGTAAGGTTGTAAAGTTTCTGCTTGAGCACATAACTTAGCTTAGCTGGACTATCTTTGGACTGTCTCAATAATTGCTCAAGTTTTTGGCATTCTCTTTTAAGATTTTTTAATTGTGGGGTGTACCATTTTTCCGTGTGTAAACGTGTTCTAGATTTCCTCAAAGGGGCTAATTTATTTAATGCTTGGAGTATTCCAGAATCTAGTGATGTTGCGTCTGAGCATACCGATGAGTCGTCACGGAGCTCGATGTCAACCTCTTGGAAGTGCATGTCAAAGCTAGCCTCGTTGAATAATCTCCAAGCTCGCTTTGAGATCAAGTGAGCTGCCCTGGATTTTGGTGATTTTGTTGGTAAGTTTAACGTAAAGGTTATGAGGAAATGATCTGACCAAAGTAATGGCAGGACCTCCAGAACAGTAGTGGTATCAATGTTGGTGAACAGCAGGTCTAGTGTGTGGCCCGCCATATGAGTAGGGCCCGTTACCCTTTGTTTGAGATTCAGAATCTCCATGTCATGCTTCAATTGGGTCGCCACTGGGGTCTCCTTTTTTTCATAATGGATATTGAAGTCCCCGATTATTAAATAGTTTTTATGTTTTAGACAGTGAGGTAGAAGTTGAGTAAGCAATGTGGCGCCAATATTGACTTGTTATCCTGGGGGGTTATAAATTATGGCTCCGGCTAAGATGGTATGGCCTTCGTAGAGTACTTGGAAGGATAGGGTTTGATGTTCGTCATAAACTGTTACCAGCTCCGAAAGGCAGGTCAGGTGATCTCTGAAAACAACGGCGACCCCCCCTCCCCGACTTCCAGATCTGTCCTGTCTGATGATTTTGTAGTTTATAGGGACCGCATTTGCTATATCTGGAGCATTGTTATCAGATAGCCAGGTCTCGGTAATGAAGACCAGGTCAAGATTTTTTAAATTAAGTAGGTCCTAAATATCCAGAGAATGCCTGGGTAGGGATCTTGCATTGAGATATAGGCAAAGGAGATTGGTGTCATTATGCATGGACTGATGACCGAATTGGAGTCCCCCATACTGGACCATTTACATGAGCGACATGAAATGGGTCCATGAGCCATGCCAGGGCCGATCTGAATGCAGGGCCCCTCGTTATAGCCCCCTTTGTCAGCAAAGGGTAGGAGCTCACTGCGGGAATAACGGATATGGGCGGGCGGGTTTTGAGCGACACCGGCAGGAGGTATAGCCCCTGGTCCAGGCCGGTCGCGGACGGCCGCAGACGGGCTTACCTTAGGCGCACCTTCGGCGCGCCATTGGTGCGCCTGCTGCGCCCGTCCGCTGCGCCTCGGCCAACACATTGCTTTAAGTGGAGGGGTAGCAGGAAGCGCGGGCTCCTGGTTAAAATAGGCAGAATACGAGATCAGAAACAGCAAGTACAGCAAGTACAGCGGCAGCAGCAGCTTCATTCGTGGTATACCACTTTACAAGGGACTTACAAGTAAACTAAATAGACCAATCAGGTATAAACCAATATCACCATGTTTAGGGGAGAAGCATATCCACCCCTAGACCCGGCCAATACAAAGATAAAGCAAAAAGTGGAGGTAAGCAGGCAACAAGTTGGAGGAAGACGGCCCTAAGGATGACAGGTCTAACAGTTCCTTTGTGGTCAAAATTGTATGCTCAACTTTATAAAGGGGAAAAGTTATTTTGGTATCTTGTTGACTGAATTTTAGACCATGGTGTAAGTTCAATTACATTGAACTAATCAGAATAATTTAGGTAATTCTGTGATTACTCATCATGTAATTTGGGGGAAACATTTTAGCATAAGAGCACATATAATGAGCATGAGTGGCCACACGTGCTTACGATTTGTGTTCTGCTGCATTTAGTGCTATTTAGCGCTATTTCTTAGCGCAAAATGCATCCACACATCCATTTTGAAGAAATAGCACCAAAATGGCAGATATACAATGGGGGGAAAATACTACTGCAGATGCACATTTAGCAAGTGTGTGTATATGCTTGTATACGCTACATGTGCTTTATTGCATTTAGCTCTATTTCTTGGTGCAAAAATGGCCACTTGTATTCAAAATGGACAAATGGAACATTTTTATGCTAAGATATAGTGCTAAATGTAGAATTATGCGTTGATTTTCTTCACACAATAATTGTGATGCGCCAGTTCTGAAGTTGAAGTGCTGGTTTTTAGATGCATTGATTCCGATGCCACTATGCTGTGTTTCTACATGCAGTTGAGGGTATTCGTTGATTGTCTCTCTGCAGTCGCGGCATTGTAGTAGTTCCGATGAATCGGTTCTGATGGCCATGCGATGGCTCCAAGTGCGATGCGCTGGTTCTGTTCCCACCAAAGCTGCGATGCGTCAATCCTGCTTCACGCAGCAGAAGATGTGATGGTTCTACCAGTGTATGCAACTGGATCTAACTCCAATGGAGCAGATACAGGAGCAGGAGGTAAGACTTTGATATCTCTGAGTCTTAAAATATAAGGTAAACCACCATGCCCTTGGAGATCACTCTACATTCAAGCAAGAGCTCAGTTCTTTCTCAGCAAAGCAGAGGGTTTGCAGGCAGCAGGGCAGCACAGCTGAAAAGTGATTCTTACAGAGTAGCAGTCCAGCAGAGTGACTGTACTTTAAGCACAGCAGTCCTTCCTCCTAACAAAGTTTCTTCACACTTCCAGCAGTGTCTGATTTGGTGAGGGCAGAGACCCATTACTTATACTCAGTTGTGTCTTTGAAGTGCACAGAGGTCCTTACTCCCAGCCCTAGTTCCAGATTCACTACAGGGGGGTATGCAGTCCTTTGTGTGGGGACAGGACACTGCCTATTCAGGTGTAAGTGTCAGCTATCAGTATGTGGATAGACACTGTTACACCTGACATTGCTTTTTGTATGTTTGTCTGGAGGGAATGCACAAAGTCTAGCTGTCCCCCACCCCAGACTTGTAGTGGACATAGGCTGCAGACACAAAGAGCTAAAAGCAGACACATGGCAGCTTTCTAAAAGTGGAATTTCTAAGATAACTTCAACTCTGCCAGCAAAGAGGATTTATCATTACCATTCCAATGATATGAAACATAATATAGCTACTCCTTCTCAATCAGTAATTACAGCTTATTAGTGTAATAAGGAATTCCCAATGTTAACCTGTGGAAGGGGTAGGGCTCACAGTAGTCAAAATGAATGTGGATGGTTTTCAATACCAGGACATGCACCTTTGGGCCACCTAGGGATAACTTATTGTTAAAAATAGCGTTTCTGGTTATATAAAGTATGCACCTAAACCAGACAGGACCCGCCACTCTAGTTAGGATAAGGGAGTTACACACTCAAGAGAACCCCTGCTTACCCCCTTGGTAGCTTTTGAGAGCAATCAGGCTTATCACAGAGGCAATGTGTAAAGTGTTTGTGCACCACACACACACCAGTGACACACTGGGCAAAACACAAAAGAGACTCTACACATGGTTATATAAAAATATAAACTCAGATATTGTATATAAAACACCTACCGCCTGATTCATCAAGCTAAATTGCACTCGCAAAGGGCAAGATTCTCAGAATCTTGCCTTTTGCGAGTGCAATTTTTGCATTTGGGATTCATCATCCCAAATGCAAATTTCGCTATTTAAGAATTCGAACATTTGCGAAGAATTGAATTTAAGGAATCTCTATTTGAGATTCCTTAAATGCAATTCATGAAGCATTTTAAAATTGCGAAATGGCAATTTTGGGACGCTATTTACCGAGAGGTCAGACCTCTCGTTAAATAGCAAAAACTTAGAAAAATGCATTTAAATGCATTTTTCTAATTTGCATGTTACACACACACATGTCCTTTGGACATGTGTGTGCGCAACACCAATGTAGATTACATTTCAGGGGCGCTACAGGGTGTCCTTTAGACACCCCTGCACCCTTGAAATCGCATCCTTATTTGCGATTAGCTAATTGCTAATCGCAAATAAGGAATAACTCCCCATGCATTCCTATGGGCCTGTAGGCTCATAGGAATGCATGGGGAGTTATTCCTTATTAGCGATTAGCAATTAGCTAATCGCAAATAAGGAACATGTAGGAATCGCAATAATTATTGCAATTCCTACATGAATCCCGTTTTGCAAGTCCTTAATAGCGATTCGTTATGAATCGCTAATAGGGGCTCGCAAAACGGGAGAATGATGAATCAGGCTGTAAGACCACAATCGCATACATCACTTTGCCAACTAGGCAATTGTCATACATCACATAGATCATAACTCACTTTGCCAACTAAGCAAATATCATAACATTACAGTTAGTGCACTATAGTAAATACGTTGCACATGTCATGAACACCATCATGAAAACATTATGCCAACATCACAGTTAGTGCCAAAAAGTAAATACATGTACGGTTGCACCTGTTATAAAACCTTTTGAACACCTTAGGCAAAACACTACCTTACATCCTCACTGTCCAGATTATGTAGTTTCTATAAACAGTACTTTCCACCCTATCACAAGGTCTAAATTGACATTTATGATCACTTCAGGGCATGAAAGGCCACATACCACTGCATCAGGGCAGTAAACAAAAGGCAGTAATTTATTAGATGCCGTAAGTATCATGTCTCTCCCAAAGTATATTGGGTGCAGCAGACCTGCATTCATATTAAGTATAATACAGTACTGTTGTTACCATCACTGAGGTTCAGGGCCGCCGTCAATGTTCCGCCCATCCCGACAACCAAATCCCTGTGCCTCAGGTATGAGCCCTGATCAACTGAAGGAGTAAGAAAGGGCCTGTTCAAGCTCTCCACGCAGGAGACGTTGACTGGTCTCCACAATCAACTGACTCCCTGCAGCTGCCAACATTCCCAGGCCACTCGGTCCTGGGTGCAGGGAGCCGACAGAGGCGCTTCTCCGGCCTACTGCTCCATCGACAGGCCTCACTCCTCAGCCTCCAGGTGGCGCTCTCTAATGAGGGTTGTGGCTACCATCCCTCAGAGCGGCCGTGTTGCTGACTCTGCCTATCCTTCAGCTTGCAGTAATGCTTGCACATTGACCAATTGGTACCGGAGCTTTCCAAGCAGTGCTTCACACATTAAAGTGCTTCTTCAGGCAAAGGGAGTGCACTCTCCACGCTGGGGGTACACCTGAAGTGCCCAACAAGCGCTCAACACGTGCTGAACTTGGTGAGCACAGCACTTAGGATTGCAGCAGAAATGCGCTCACCGAAGGCTGGACTGCTGCAGAAAGCGCTCTTCACGTGCTTTCACTGCAGCATCCAGGGAAATACCAATCTAGTCCTTCCTCTGTAGGTTGCAAAAAGAACTATTGATTGACAGAATGCAGAACAATGTCATACATTCACCCCAGTACAGAGATCTGGGCCTAAATTCATCGTTTTTTTGCTCACCATGCCATTCCAGTTTGGACCCAGGCATATGCAAATCAGTCTTGACCCTGCGCCCAATGGGAACAGTCCAGCCCGAACTGCCAGGCCAGGTCCTCCCTGGATTGGAAACAAGCATTCTAGGACCGGGTTCGGGGTTTCCCCCCTCTTCAGCCAGGATAGCTTGATTCCAGTGGCATAGAGAGCACTGGACTCACGTCTCAGCATACACGTCCCTCTCGGGGTGACAAATGCAAATAGAACTATTGATGGATAGAATGCAAAACAATGTCATACTTTCACCCCAGTACAGAGATCTGGGCCTAAATCCATTGTTTTTTTGCTCACCATGCCATTCCAGTTTGGACCAGCCATATGCAAATCAGTCTTGACCCTGCGCCCAATGGGAACAGTCCGGCCCAAACTGCCAGGCCAGGTCCTCCCTGGACTGGAAACAAGCATCCTAGGACCGGTTTTGGGGTTTCACCCCTCTTCAGCCAGGATAGCTTGATTCGATTGGCATGTAGAGCACAGGACTCTTGTCTGGGCATACCGGTCCCACTCGGCATGACAAATGCAAAAAGAACTACTGATGGACAAAATGCAGAACAATGTCATACATTCACCCCAGTACAGAAATCTGGGCCTAAATTCATCATTTTTATGCTCCCCATGCCATTCCAGTGTGGACTCAGCCATATGCAAATCAGTCTTGACCCTGCGCCCAATGGGAACAGTTCAGCCCAAAATGCCGGGCCAGGTCCTCCCTGGACTGGAAGAAAGCATTAAGGATTATTTACAACAAATTGCAACAAACAATTATGTCATTTGTTGAAATTTATTGTAAATAATCCTTCATTTTTTGTATGTTCAATTTGTTTTTGATTGTAGGTCATTGTGAATTGTGTCATTTCTATGTGATGGTTTATGTGTCAATTTGAAAAATATGTGGTTCTTTTGAAAAAATCGTTTTGATTACTTTGATGACTATTCATAAAAAAGAATGGTTTAATAAAAATTCCATTCGAACAGATAAAAGAATAGCCGGTTCGTTACTCCATAAATAGTAGGAGTGTTTGCTAGTACCCAGCCAGGTGTTTGTGCTGTGTTTTGACTCATTCTATAAGTGGCATTTTTCAAACACACAATTTAAAAACCACCTTTACCAAAAGGTGTGTTAATAAATTCTGAGTTCAGGGAGCCTAAACTCTATTTTTCTATCTGGTCCCAATTGACAGTTACACATGTAAAATGTTGCAGTGCAGCCCCAATGATAGCGTACGAGACAGATAGCCTTTCAACAGTGAAATCCTAATACACAATATTTTGTTATCAGGACATGTCACACACACCAGTACATGTCCTACTTTTCACACACACTGCACCGTGCCCTTATGGGTGCCTTGGGCCTATCTTAGGGGTGTCTTATATGTAAGAAAAGAGAAGGTTAGGGCTTGGCAGGTGGGTGCACATACAAGGTCAACATGGCAGTTTAAAACTGAGCACACCAACACTAAAGTGGTAGGTCTGAGACACATTTACTGGGCTATTTAGGTGGGTGCCACTAGTAGCATTTGGTTTACAGGCCCCGGCATTCTCTTTTTTTTTATTTTTTTTATTTTTACCATCAAATACATACAGAGGATGATAATGTACATTCTTTGAGAAAGCAATAATTAAATAAACAAATAATAAAAATAGATCGTTTTAGTTGCTGCTGGTATATATAAGTCAAATGAATCAAATAAAAGTACCCCAAATCCTTTGCCGTGCTTTCAATGCCTTGGTACTCCTTAACTTAGCCAACGATAATTCCATTGTGTGTATTTCATTAATAAGATTCCACCACTCCATAATATTGGGTGGTGTCTCCGAGATACAAGTCCGTGCAATAACCAACCTAGCGCAAGCAAAAGCAATAGAAATCAGGTCTTTATGTTTATGATTAGTATCTTGTATATCTAGCAGTACTAGATGTGCAGAAAGTGTAGGAAATATAATTTGTTTGCTGTTTAGGACCGCGGTTAATCCTTTCCAGAATGATGTAAGTTCCGGGCATTGATATAACATGTGTTCAATGCCGGCGGCTTCTAGATTGCATTTGGGACATTTAGTTCGCTCGCTAGAACCATTTCCCATGGTCCAGCTAGCAATTCTTTGTGGTGTATATTATATTTGAGTCACCGTTCTATAAAATTGAAGCCTTAGATTTGATGATTGTACCACCAGATTAATCTGTCTAAGCGAGCCAGCAATCTGGCTTGGGTTGATGTTCAGTCCTAATCGGTTAGTCCATTTGGCCGCCATGTTTTCACAGTCTCCTTGCTTATAGTTATTTAAGTAGGTATAGCTTTTACTAATAAGTGATTTAGTAACTTTCGAATGGATGAATTTTAAAGTATCTGAACTTTCTATTTTTCCAATCTTCATTTTATTAACAAAGAAATCTTTCATCTGAATATATTTAAAATACATAGTATCTCTAATTTTGTAACTTAATTTTAGTACATTGAAACTCAAAAAACCATCCGAACCAAATAAGTCACCTAGAGTGCTTATACCGTGCTCCAGCCATAGAGCTGCTGCACCATCGGAGAAGAAGTCTGGTAGCCCTGGGTTCCCCCAAATCAATAGCTCTGCATTAAAGAAAGGAAACTTACCAAAAATCATTATTTGGTCCCAAATTCTTTTGATGTGTCTTGCGGTCTTAAACTTGACTCTCTTAAAGTAGTTGGGGTCGTGCACGCGGTACAGGAACTGGTTACTATCTGCTCCCAACATAAATTGGTGGAAAAATAGGCAGGAGTCGTTGATTATTAGGCTACGTGTACGTTGAAAGAAAGTTGCAAAGAAGTATATTTTAAAATCCGGATAGTTTAAACCCCCTTTTTCAATTGGGAGTTTCAAATAAGCTATTGATCTACGAGCTTTTTTATGGCTCCAAATAAATCTGCTGCAAATACTCTCTATTTTTTTAAAATATAAGTTGCTAAGTTGGAGGGGTATAGATCTAAATAAGTAAAGTAGTTTTGGTAGGATCTTCATCTTTATCAAGTTTATTCGTCCTACCAGGCTCAAAGGTATTTTATGCCACTTTTTTAAAGATGCAGTTATTTCCTTAAGTAAGGGGTCATAGTTCAATGCTACAATTTTATCTGTATCTGCTGCTAGCTTGACTCCCAAATAAGTAGCATGAGTACAAAGTCCTGTTATTGGTTGAGCAGGTTTGTAGTTGGCAATAACTTGAGTTTTGTCAACATTTAATTTGTAGCCGGATATCTCTCCAAATTTACTAGCTTTTTTAATTATCTCCGGGAGTGCCGAAACTAAATCTGTTGTAAATATCGCTATATCGTCAGTGAAGGCGGTTATTTTCAAAGTCTTGCCACCATGATGTATTGGTATTATATTATCTTGAGCAGATAGTGCATTTAAGAATGGTTGTAAGGCTAGAGCGAAGAGCAGGGGTGATAGAGGGCACCCCTGCCTTGTCCCCCTTTTAACTGCGAAGTTGGCTGAATTGGCTCCAGCATAGCTAACTATTGCTAATGGTAGTTCATACAATGATCGGACCCATCTAAAAAATTGACTGTGGATGCTGAATGCGTTCAACACCGCCCACAGGTATTCCCACCCCACTCGGTCGAACGCTTTATTCGCGTCTAGCATAACCATTCCGAGTGGGGTGGGAGCAGTCGAGGCTACATCAAATGCAGTCACAGCAGTATTAATGTGAGTAGTGGTGTCTCTCCCCACCACAAACCCATGTTGTTGGCAGTTCACTAAATCAGGCATAATAGGGGCTTACGATTAGCGAGAATTTTGACAAAAATCTTGGCATCGGTGTTTATTAATGAGATGGGCCTGTATGAACCTCGGTCATCTGGTGGTTTACCTTTTTTTTAGAAAAAAAATTATTTTAGCAGTTCTGAAAGATGTTTGGCGCAATAAACATCCTACCATAGCAGGATATACATATTATTCGGCCCCCCACAGAGTTTGTTCCAGAATCGATATGGTATGGGCAACAGATAGAATTGTGGATAATTGCAATATAGAACTCTGCCCGAGAGTCACATCAGACCATAATCCCATACTATTCTAATTCAAAACCCTTACCAAAGAGCAATCCCCCGACAGTTTACATTCCCTAGGTATCTATTTACAGACGCCGAATTTATCATGGGTATCAAAGGACATATAAATGAATTTATAACACTTAATATTCACTCAACCTCAGTTAATTTCGTGTGGGACGCATGTAAATGCAGCATCAGAGGCTATGTGCAACAATACATTCTAAGGAAAAATGCTGAAAGACGGAGGGCAGATAAGCTAACTTTATCTAATATTCTTTTAGCTGAACAACAATTGATCGATGCTGCTACAGAAGGGAGGACAAATATAGAAGAACTGAGATTAGGATTGGTTTCATTGAGGTCGGCATTAAAAAAGACTCTCAGGGAGAAATTTAGTTCTAAAATTCATAGATACAAACTAGCCCAATATGAAGGGGGTGATAGAATCGGTAACATTTTGGCCTACAAGGTAGCTGATAAAAAAGCTAAAACAATTATAAAATCAATAAAAGGGTCAGACTCAATTGAATATAATAAACCAGAGCAAATCTTAGAGCAATTTGCTAAATACTATAGTCACTTATATACTCCAGATCATCTACCCTCTCAAGAAGAAATTATAAACTATTTAAGTACATTTTTGCCCAATCGATTTCCAATGGAAACAATCGAGCAACTTGGTGTTAAGATCTCCACTACTGAAATAAAAGCTGCCATCCAAGCACTGCCCTCAGGCAAGGAGGCGGGAGAAGACTGTTTGCCTATAGAACTATACAAAATATGCGAGAAAGATCTTATACCGCTATTTCACTTGGTGATAGATTCTGTCGGTCAAACAGGAAGTGCTCCTATATCTTGGAGAACTGCTAAAATAATTTTTTTTCTAAAAAAAGGTAAACAGGCCCCGGCATTCTCAGTGTAATTTACCAGGAACTTATCAATAATTATAATATGCCAATCATGGATAACCAACCATAGTCGCAATTTACACAGAGAGCATATGCACTTTCGCACTGATCAGCAGTGGTAAAATGCTCAGAATCATATAGCCAACAAAAATAGGATTAGAAAAATAGGAGGCATAAGGCAAAATGTTTGAGGATCAACCTACAAAAAGACCCATGTCTAATATATATCATAGAAGGGAAGTGTTAGGCTTGGCAAGGGGTTTTAAATGCCAAGTCGACATGGCAGTAATTCTGCACACACGGGCTCTGCACTGACAGCCCTTAGACATGTTTAAAGTGCTACTTATGCAGTGGCACAATCAGTGCTGCAGGCCTACTAGAAGGATTTAATTTACAGGCCCTGGGCACATGTGGTGCATCCTATTCAGGACTTATAGGTACATTACATATACCAATTGTGAATATTCAATCAAACAATGTATAAGGGGAGAAGCACATGCACTTTAGCACTGGCTGACACTGGTAAAGTCCTCAGAGTCCTAACGCTAACAAAAATAAGGCTGTCATGTCCAACAGCAGGCTCTAACATCTACTGTGAATAGCAGTCACATGTTAATACTGTCAAAGCATGTTCAGCCTTCTATCTTTCTGAGGTAGGAAAATGTATTAACATCAAATATTCTAACAGTAGAGTGCCTAGAAAGGCAGGAGTGGGATATGTTTCGACATTTTGTTTATGCTGCAAAGTCATCAGAACTGCTGTTTCATTTTTTATATTAATGGGCAAAGGAACAGATTACTAATCTATACATGGGGATAATGTGCTGTACATTCACTTGCAGCACACGTTAATCGCGTAAAGATGATTAAAAAAAGATCTTCAGATAACTAAAAAGTTAAATCAAATTTTCTCACAAAACATTCTTTCAAAATTGCTCTTTCTCTCCCAAAAAAAGTATGCAATATATGTTTGCATAAAGCAATCAATTTTATGGTGAAAACAACGATGAATGATCGACTCCCTATGTGATGATCGCATTTTTCCCTGGCTCCATAATTCGCTGATGTTTTCCAGTTGCTCGAAGAAAGAGCAGCGGGCTCTTTGGCAGAAACAGCAAGCTGGTTTGCCAAACACTGAGTGGTCTTCACTCTTCCGAAAGTTAAACAGAATTTGTTTGGTTGCAGCGTCTTTCATCCTGCCATGTTCCTTTCACTCACCTTTATTTTCAAAGATGACACATGCTGAAAACATTACAGGAGTAAGCTTGGACTTCTAAAGTTGCAAATGAGTAATATGGCTGAGTTTCACAAGAGGCTTTTATAATTCATGCCAACACAGGGAAGTTGTTCATCAAAGAAAAGAAGATAGACGGAAAAATCACAATGTACAGGAACATACGGGTCAAATCGCCTACATTTACCCCTGAAGAATAAATCACAAATGCAGTGTGCACGCTATTTCTTGCAAAAAAATAGTCTTATTTTTGTGTTACTTAAAATATCGCAAACAGTACAATGTAGTCTTGCTCTCAGAAACAGAAGCGGCTGATCACACATAAAGAGGTGCAAATATGTCCATTAGGTTTAACTTTTATATCATGTTGCCTCGCAGAGAAGTAAAACGTGTAGCTCGACATGCGCATACACAGAACACAAAGATAGCACAGGCAGACATGACAAAATTATCTATGGCCACAGACACCAACACATCTAGACGCACCCTGTCACAGAGCCAAGTGATGCACATACTCCTGTGCAGATAGCACAACAGACGTGCAGCACCCATGATTACAGACCACCAGCAGACATTCACATATGGACACTGATTTCAGACCAACAGGATGCATTAACACAGAATAAAATGTAAACAGGCAACTATGCTCACAGGCTAACAGTTCTATAGGCACTCATACACACACATACTTAGAATAGAACCCAACTAATAAGCAGACATGCTTGCCCATGCAAGACCCCACGTACATAGACACAATACAGACACAGACAACACGCACAAATACAGACACAGACAACACGCATACAGAAGCACATACTGACACAAACAACGCATATCCAGTCAGAACGTACATGCAAGCATATGTTAACTCAGATAAATGGGGCATAAAAGGACAGAGAAACGATTGGCCTTAACAGACGTCCAGACATTTATGAACAAAGAAATGAAAGTATTTGCAGGAACACGTGCAGAACAACTAAAATGTATGCAAGCACCCTGGCACAGAAAACAACATACCTACACTGACACTTGCACCCTCAAACCTATAAACACAAGCAGGTCCTTGCTGCACTGCAATTCCTAGATTCTTGATCATTGCAGAAGTCCGTTGGGGTCATGGCTATCACTCGAATCGGTTTAATCAGGATGTAGGGAAGGAGAAGGTGTGGTCCATTCGCTTCCATACATCAGTACAAAAAATCAGAAAGGGGGGGAGAATGGACCCCTTGTTCAGAATACCAATGTCAAAATCGTTATTGTGTCGTCTAAAAACACCCTCATTCACGTACAGAGGATTTGAGCGGTACATCTTGAATCTCCGCCTTTCTGTAGAGTGACAGCATCATCATACGGTTTGTTCTGAGAATACGCTGACCTCCACCTGGAGAAAGACCAACTGGTATTGCAGTAGTGTCCAGAGATCAAAAGTGAAGTGCCCTTATGAAGTGAGTTGAAATTCCCTACATCACCATTTAAGTAAGTACTTTAATGAATTTGGTGGTGTGGAAAAGTAAAAACAAAGTGGTGCACGCGTAGAACGAGATACTAATCTACTGCACTGTTGGTGATCGACATGTTTCAGCCTCGCTGTCCATCTGGAGGCTGTCTTCAGGACCGGTAGGTATATAGTGTAGAATCAGGTCGATTGTACCTGTAACTCAAAAATCCCCCAACACCCAATTCACCGTGAACAGAGCCAGCACAAGTCAGGACAAAGCTACTACCGGTACACAGAGCTGGCCGGCACCCTGAGGAAGCCCTGAAAGGGGAAATTTGAGTTACAGGTACAATGCTTGTTTGCTTGTGAGTTTTCTTCATATATTCATTTCACTTCAATTTGAGACTGTGGGAATAATCTGCCGCACCTACCCGGGCCAGATCCTGTTAACGGTGTGCCACAATTTTGGCTGGAGCCGTTTTGCTTTCCGCTTGTCGCTGCATGTAAATTTAGTAAATACTTATATTTCCACATGATGTTGCGGCAGTTACTTACTCTAAAATATATCTTTCTACCTAGAAGTAGCTCCTCTGAAAGGTGCAGCTTTGCGCGGGTCTCATCTACACTAAGCTTTGCTGGCAGCACTTTAATAACCCCCGCACTCTGCCCCATTCCCACATGTATACCACCTTCGCCCATACTGTATTCCTTATACGGACAAGAAAAGCCAACGTACACATTTGTCACATAGTGGTCATTTGTTGGCCGCAGTTTATTAGGAATACAAAGAAACATGTATATACTTTGCATATTTTGCATGTTATGTCCTGACAAAACTTCCTTGTTATTGTCTCTTGGCCCTTCTGGGTCGTTCTCCTTGATAGGTTGGTTTTTGCGCTCACTTTGCGCGCGGAGTGGGTAGCTTCTGTCCCGGAGTTAGGCCCCCTCGCTACCTTGTCCGACTCTTGTTGTGCCCTGCCTTCAGGCGGGGGCTGGGCTGCGAGCGCCGTCTCCGTTTGCTACCCCCCCCATCATTGGTAGGCCAACTTCCTTCCCAGCCGTGAGGCATCCCAGAGTGAGTGGTCCTACACACCTGTCCTTAGGCCAACTCACCCAGCCGTGAGGCATCTGAAGGTGAGTGGACCTATTCTGGCACACCGTCCTCCGGTGTGCCTCCGTACCAACCGATATCAGCGTAGTTCTTCGCCACGCTTTGCCTGTTCCTCAGCCCTGCGACATTGCTGTTCCTTAGGTGTGGGTGGGTGGGACAAGAATCTGTGCTCCGCCGCCGGTGCTGCTCCCCCGCTCCGATAAGATAGGAGCTTGCCTGGGGAAGCAGCGCTTATATGCCTCCCCCATTCGCCTTCCAGGCCAGGTAGGCCCCATGCCCATTGGATAGTTCGTAGCCCGCCTCAGCCTCCATTGGCCGGGGGGGTGTCCCGGGGCGCAGCGCTGGTTATGGCGCCCGCTCTCGAGCCCCCTTCGGGAGCAGCCTCTGCAACATAATGCTGTTGTCTTCACATGCCACAATTGCTGTGGTGCTGCCCGACCTGCAGGTTGGCGGGAGCCCTGCGCCCCCAGGCCTGCCTATTGGACATCTGTGGCGAAGTAAATTTAAAGCTGCAGGTAGGCTACCTGACGTGCTGCCATTCACGCTTCTTGCAAGTTTGTAGACCCACAGCCGTTGACACAATTGTTCTTATCCCTTCTCATCCACCACTAGGGTGACCAACCGTCCGTAAATTTCACGGAAAGTCCGTAATTTGGACCTCACGTCAGTTGTCTGTGAGGAAACCTTTAACGGACGACTTTTGTCCGTAATTTTGGCCATCACAGGGAGCAGCACTGCTCCCCTGTGAGAGGCCTTACCTTCCTGATGGGGCACCTCGCGCTCCTCCTTGAGCACAAGAGCAGCCCCTCCCCGCCCATTGTCATTCAGTATGGGGCTGATGATTGCCACATACAGAATGTCAATGGGACAGTCTGTGCTGGTAACGCATGTGGCAGCCTCCTCCTGCCGCAGTGTACAGCAGGGCATTCTGTAAAATAAAAGGTAAAACGCTAAAGCTGCAACTTTAGCAACGTAATAAAACAGTTTATATAAAGAAGCCTGTCAAATAAGTTAAAAAGAACAGGTTATCGTTCTTTCACTGTCTCATCATTTTTTAACTGAAGTATTTTCAATATTATATCCAACAAAGCCATGGTTGCTGCTTTTTTTTTTTATTTGAAGCAACTAACAACCATTGACAAAGCCAATAGTCCTGGTTTTTGTTGGTGTAATGATACTTGCTGTATTATATATCTGGATGCAATGACAGAAACAACATAATACCAGTCGGGCGGAACACTACACTAGCGCTGATTTTTAGCCTAATTGTTTTAAACTACGCCGTTAATTACATCGAACACCCCCTTTGAAGAGACCCCCCCAGTTTTTTTACAGCACTTCAAGCCCAGGAAACAACACCATGTCACAGTCACCTCACATACTGGCACTGTGCATCATGTGTGATTCATGACTTCCTATGTGCAGGGGCATAGTGAACTTTCCCCCACCCCACCCCACCCCTTGCTTTAGGAACTACAGCGAGGGTGAAGTTCTTCATGGGCCTCTTCTGTCTGCAACTCTGTAGACAAAGGCTCAGCTCATAATGTGAAAAGGTGGGTGAGTAAATAAGTGAAGGAATGTGTGAATGGCTCGATGGATGACTGAAAGGATGGATGAGTGGAAGTATGGATGAGGGAAAAGGTAAATAGATGGATGTATGGGTGGAAGGGTAGATGGATGGGCAAAAGGGTGGATGGGTGTATGAAAGGATGGATGGATGAGTGAAAGCTTAGATGATGGGCGAGAGAATGGGTGGATAGATGAGTGAAAGGATGGATGGATTGAATTGATAAGTGAAATGGTAAATGTATGGATGGATGCGTGAAAGGGGTAGATGGACAAAAGGATGAATAGATGAGTGAAGAAGTGAAAGGGTGGATGGATGAGAGAACAGATGGACGGATGAGTGAAAGGATGGATGAGCAACAGGATCAATGGATGTAATAAATGAATGGACGAGTAGATGGATGGGTGGATGATGGATGGGTGGATGGATGGATAAGTGAAAGGGGGATGGAGAGAGAAAGAGAGGATGAATGACTGAAAGGGTGAATGGGTGGAAAGATAAGTGACTGGGTGGATGGATGAGTAAGTAAATGAATGAATGTCTGGATGAGTGAAAGGGTAAATGGCTGGATGGATGAGTGAATAGATGGATGGGTGAAAGAGTGGATGGATGACTATACGGATGGATGGGGTGAAAGGGTGGATAGATGAATAATGGATGGATGACTGAAAGGGTGGATGGATTGATGGATGAGTGTAATGATGGATGGAAGGATATATGGTGGATAGGTTTGCAAATGGTTGAATATGTTTGGATATAAATGGGCACATAGATGAAAGGACAGAATGAATGGGGAAAGACTGAATAATAGATAAAAGAATGATTACACCTTGTAGCACCCATTATCTTAAGTAGCATTTCCTATACATTGACTTTCACGTTAATATGAGTCAATGTCTCTATATAATGTGTGTGATGTAACGCATTCCAACACCCTGCCCTACATAATTAGAATGAGTAACACTATAAGAGAAATTAAATACACATGAGAGACGGTCTAAGTGAAGATGAGGGGCACCATTGAAGGGTGATAGCAAGGCAGGACTGGCCGGCCCGGGCATCTTGTGTTTCCCTGGGAGGCTGGAAAGGGGGGGGGAGCGGTTTTGTTACTGGGGGCTGGTACTGCAAAGTTCCTTATATATCCAGTAGTTTTCAATCAACAATTAAAGCGGCTTCACTTATATTCAGGTGTGGTTCACCACTGTCTGGTGATTAGTGTATCTGCTGGAGCGAGATGCGAATTTTGAATTGTCTAAGGCAGCAAGCTGTAGCCATACTGAATACTATTGCGCGACCATCTCTGACGTATCTGTAAAACTTACCTTTTGTCCCGAAGTTTTGTCCTGAATTTTGACCTTTTGTCCTGAATTTTTGTCTTGAATTTTGACCCTTTGTCCTGAATTTTTACACTCACCGTCCTGAATTTCCACCTACACCAGTTGGTCACCCTGTTCGCCACAGATAAATTAAATTCTGCCACTTCCAAAAAGTTGGTCTCCCATAATAAATAACCGCCTACCTCTGGAGGTATATAAATGCGCTTAATGTAGCCACGCATGCGATCTGTGTTAAACCTGAAAATCACATAGTCAAACCTATCAGATAACTCTTGCCTTTCATTCTTCAGCAGTAGATGTTATTAGTACGTTGAGTTGACAAACGGATAACATTGGTTAACTGTGAATCGTGCCAAGAGGCTCCTCGAGGGTGAATGCGCACTCCACAAACAGAGGTTCATGTTATGTCTCTTCGCCCCAAGCAACACTGCCCTCATAAGGCTGTAGACACAAGATAATATTCTTCCCTGCCCACATCGATTTCGGGTGGAGTTCCTGTGTTTCTGCCTTTGTCACGCCTATCCTACGTGAACGTTTAACACCGCACTGTTTCCCCACACCTGAAATTCCTTGCTAATGGCCAATCATATCAAGAGTCGCTGGGTTGAGCCAGGTAACTCAGTGTCCCTTAATAAATACTTGTATGTTCTGTATGAAGCACCGTCTCTGCTCGAGTCAAAATGAAGCGGCAAGGCTGCCACCTGCTGCATGACGAGCTGCCATCCACGTCTTCTGCAGTCTTGCAAACCCTGGTTTATACGAGGCCTCTGCTTCTATGAGATAATGATCACTGTGCCCGAGTGTCCTGAATTGTGGTAAAAAAAATTGTAAAAGGTCCAAGATTTTCAAAGGCGGTCTTTCTCATCCAAAACCTTGCAGCATTAATCAAAGCAAAAAGTCAATTCGAAAGCAGCCGAGATTGGCGCTATAAAGTTTGCTTGGGGACTGCTTAAATGGGCTTCGTTACAACTGAAGATCAGAGTGTCTTTATTTGTCATGGCCTTAGCTAGGAATGTACGGTCAGATTTACAAGCCTCTTGCAACATTTTTACATCACCATTGCGTTACTTTTGTGATGCAGCGGCATCGTAAACAATGCACCACATTGCGACACATTTACAACGTGATGCATCTAAGGAGATGCGTCATGTTGTAAAGCACTGCGTCAAATTATACCTGCGTCAAGCATAATGTATGCAGGGTGGGCGTTCCAACGAAAGAATGCCTCGTAAACAGTCGCGGCTGGTGACATTTGAAAGTGGCGGGGCGTGATGACAGCTGTCGCAGCTTTACAGGGCTCTGTGGTAACACTCATCAGAGAGTCTGCACACCCGACAATGTCTAACCCTCTGCATAACGCCCTAATCCACACCTGGCCACCGACACCTCTCTCTCTCCACAGACTGTCGAAGGGACACGGAGGGAAAGTGAGCATCAAAGGGCACTAGGGCAGGAAACGGAGAGGGGCCTCCCGCTTCATGTGAAAAGGTCGGAAGACATTTCAATACATAATAAAACAGTCATAAGTCAAATAGTCAAGAAACTTTACTACTTACCTTAACTTTCCGGCTTCCCGCCTCCAAGTCCGCTCCGACTCCCGCCGCCGTTCAGTTCTTGAATTCGGAATCGTCATCATGACTCATCAGACTCGTCATGCAGGAAGCCAGGCAGCCTCCCTCCCCTCTGGCTCCACCACAGCACAGCGCTGCAATTGGTTCGGCCGGCTTCCCTAACACCACGTGATTTCTCTGTATGCTGCAGCATACAGAGAACAGGGAGAGTGGGAGGGGTTACCCGAGGGCAGGGGGGAGCGGCTTTCCCCGCTGTTATGAATACAGTTAATACTGTCTGTTTGGACAGCCTCTCAGGCTGTCAAACAGACTGTATTTACAACAGTGAGGAAAACCACTCCCCCCTTCCCTCGAGTAACCCCTCCCACTGTCTCGAGCAGGAACTCGAACTTATCCTTTCTCGCCGTGCGAGAAGGCAGAAACAAATGGTAGTTCTCTACTATTTGTTTCTGCCTTCTCGCACGGTGAGAAAGTAGTGGGGCGGCGCCCAAACGCCCCCATGGAGGATCCGCCTCTGCTCGTAAAAGTGACGCAATGAAATCTACAATGGTTCACTACTTCACTTCTACTAATCCACTGTGTCAAAACTTTACGCCTGCTTGAAGCAGGCGTAAGGAGTGACAGCAAACTAGGAACAGGCATTCCTGAGAATTGCTGGAGTTTCATTGCGCTTGCGTAATGCCTCAAGCAATGCATTGTTCCCTTTACACCAACACATGCGTGATACATCTATCAATACTTGCGCCACTGTGCGCCACATTGTAAATGTGATGCATCAATGATGGTGACGCAATAAAACTGACACATCTCTGCTAAAATGCAGGGTTGTGCCAGTTCTTGTATATCTGCCTCGTTGAAGTTAAGTCACTTCCATGTTTAACAGGGGAATTCTTGCTTTCTTGCTAAGCTCTTGTCATTTCCGCGTGTGTGTGCGTGTAAGGGCTATTCATTCACAGATACACTTTTAATGCAATAAATCAGCATTTTTGGTCTTCAGCTTGCTCAGTTTGTGGAGTGCCAGCTGCTTGCCAAACGTGGAAACTGTAAGGAGCTCTGGATGTAATAGTTTTCTGAGGCAAGTACATTGTATTATACACCACGTGTTTAAGTAACAAGGAAACACTTCTGTTGTTAATATAGTCATTGTTTAATTGTTGTAACCTATGTTGGCAAGGTGCTTACAGTCACCCCACCCCCTAAAACCATGCCAACTACATATCCTGTAATTTTCTCATGAGTTTGCATAATAGTCTAATCAGGGTCGTTAGTCCAGCAATAATTTTGGAGTCAACCCAGTCAACAGAATGGCACTATGACTACATATGTACTCTAAGTAATCGTGTTCTTATGTGACCCTGCATATAGTGTAATCCCGACGACTCAGTATCTAACATGTCTTGTTAAATCTTAGTGTAATAACTTATAATTGATTGGAAGGGCCGGTGTAGGGTTTTGTTTTTGTATGGTCCATTCCTGCCGATAGAAGAGAGCATTGCTGCTCTAGATATGGCCCCTAACATGATGGGGGTTACAACATGAACCTTTGATATTAATATTGCACAAACTGAGTGTAGCAGGATGCAGCATAGCTGTTCTCATTTGTCAGTTGCTAGGGGGCCTTCCTTCTGTGGAAACCTGTTATTTTTCTCTGTACCTGCAGGATTGGTTGCACGAGATATGTCAAATGTAATGGGTTTGTCTGTAGGTTTGTATAATCAACTGAGGTTTCAGGGTCAAGTGAGTCCCATTTGCTGCTTGACTCCAATTTAACTATCCAAATGGATGAGCCCTTTTAAGGCACTTTAGAATCCTTGGGTACCTCAGCTAGTGCAGGTTTATTTTTACTATTGAAACATGCTGCTGGTAATAGAAATACACCCATCACTCTACTGATCGTGCGTTTCAGACAAGGTCTCAATTAAGTCCTGAAAGGGTTTGCATAGATGATAAGTTTTCAGTAGGTATGTGTGCAACTTTTCCATATTTTGTGTGCTTCTGTCTGACATTTAGCTTCTTTACTTGTGACACACCGTGTGACACTATTTTGCCATTGAAAAGGTGTAGTAAAGAAGTCCCATGCTTCCTCTTAACACGCATGTTCAAAAATACTCATTGAAATTTGCAATTATGTATATTCGGCTCGTGCCTTCCTGCACATTTGTTCTAATTGGTGTTTTTATTTGTTTTCTTCTTCTTTAATTGATTTCTTACAACTGTGTTGCTGTGGCAGAAACCATCAACAACTTGTTTAGCTTACAATTATAACAACATTAAGCACAACCATGCTTTAAGAAAAATACAACTGAAAACACCAGCTACAACACATGCAGCAAGACATTAGTCAACTATTGGTAGATGTATACAAAAAATCTTCAAAACTACTTGCACCATTTCGCTTATGTGGCTTATTTGCATGTTCGTGTTGGCTAGATTCATCTGGGGACCTAGGGTTTCCAAGCGGCGCCTGACTCTGCAAAGCATGCCTTTTAGAGTTACTTTCTTCTTTTTATTTTGTATTCTTTTTTTTAACACCCAACCTACCTATTTCTTCTTTTTCATCATTAAAAAGTCAAAGCTATCCACACATTTCCATGCCGCACAATGCAACTCCACACATTTCATATACACACCACATAATTCAACAGAAAACCACATAATTAAACTCAACAACACAATTACTCAACTCACCACATACATCCAATCCACAACACAAAATTCAAGCCACAAAATTCAACAGCACACCACATAACACACAATCCCACTCCACATATTTGCATTACACTCCAAACCACATAATTATAACCTACATATTTACACTGCATACCATGCCACAACACAAATCAACTCCACTCCATACAATTCCACACCTAACAGTTTCAATCCAACCCACATAGTTGTACTACACACCACATGCATACATTCCAAGGCACATAGGTAAAAGATATTGTCATGTACAACACCAAACTCTAACTCAAGATGCGAGACCTCTTGCATTTCCAGTGCTTGTTTTATAGGTTGTTCAATACTCTAGTGATGCAGTCGCACACAGAATGTTATAGCGCTGTTGACTTGCAATGAGGCACATGTCCGATTGTCTGTGTGTTAAAAAGCCTTGAAATGTGTCCATAAATGCTTCCTGATGCACGCATGTATTCCTGAATCAGACTTCGTGAGCCAGTGTGTAGTAATTGTATAGCTCTTCAATCACTGGCTGCAGAGGACCCATGATAATGTGCTGCATATCTAAAGTCCCAAAGGCGAGTACTATTGGCTATGCCAATGCTTCTTTACAAAGCTTGCCTTGTTTCCTCATTTGCTACTGTACTACGAGTGACTTGGTATACTTTTTGCTATTTTTTTAAAGGATGCTATGCTATGTTTCTGTATTGAAGTCCATGCATTTCATTTCGCATTTGTAGTTGACAATCAGTTGCAGTCTGTTACACGTACATGGTGGAAAGTAAGCATTACTTCTGACTGCCTGTTCTTTCCGAGAGCTGTTTTGAAATGTGTTGTTCGGGTATAATACTAGCATTTTGTTTTTCATAGTTTTCTCTGGGTTCATCATCTTTATATCATGTCAGAATTGGTCATCCCATCTACAGCCGATGAGTGCTCTAATGAACACTCCTACGTAGCGTTGTTTTGTGTTATATTTCTATTTTCTGTCGTTTTTGTGCACCATGTCAGAACACTGCATAGGTGTACGTTGACCTTAATGATATGAAATACATGCATTTACTATATTTGACGTACACATTCCAATAGTTTGGAGGCCTGCTATCACTCAGCTTTGGCTGTCCCTACGACCTTATGTTATCATGTATAAAGATACTACAAGAAGTAGAGAGTGAGAGACAGTGGGCTTGGTGTCAACCTCCGTCAACCATTGACTTTCATGCGTTTTATTATTCAAACTTTTATCTTCTTTGCATAACACTTTTCTTTTCTTTGAGGCCGCAAGTGCAGTGCACAGAGGAAGAGCCAAGCTTTGGTAAATTGCTTATCTAGAGATAGGGTCTCCCTTCTGTAGCCACTTTGTCTAACAACTCATGTGAAAACGTATACAGAACAAGTGTCTCTGAAAAGGTCGCTTTCAGTGGAAAAAAGAAAGTCCAAAGGCCAAAAGACACACAGGTGTCAGGTTGAGGGGTGGAAATGAGGAGCAGAATATTAATGCGAAGAATATGCTTACTTAATTAAACAGGACTTGGATCTTCAGAGGATTTCTAGATAAATGATAGGACTACTATTGAAGGCAAAAATCCCAAAACTGTGATGTTGTTCTGATAGGTTTTCAGTCTCTTATATAGTGATAATCCCAGGAATATCTTCTACAGGTAGAGGAAGAAGTGAGTGGCACAAGAAGTTCAGTGGACATCATGATTTGGGAAACTTTACGCCAACATAATGCTTCATTGACAGCCTCGCATTGGGCTGGAACAACCCCAGTTTTCTAGAGTGATCATTCAAACATGGCACCGAAAAAGGAGTTTCCATACAGTAGTAGCAGTAAAAGCCCTAGAATGCACTGAGCTGAGATTCATAATCTGCCTTGAAAGCAAGATCACAGGGACTCTGAGGACTACAAACAAACTTAACTCTGCTAATACAATTTGTTCAGCATATGGGTGCTAATCCCAGCTTTTAAATTTGTGTAGCCCAAGATATTGCTTCATTATGTGATTTTCTTTCTAGGATTGGGCACAATGATTACCAATCATTTCCTGTAAGAACAAGTCAGACCGCTTGGTTTTGCCAGTGCTTGTTATTTGTAGACATAATGAGCATCTAATACATTATGCAGCTGATAGACTATAATTTGCTTCCAGATGCCAATACTATTAGGTAAAGCCAGTATTAAGAAAGTATATTTGTCTTAAGCACGGTAGTTGCTGAATAATAAACAAGCATTGTCATAGCCAATAGGTTTCTCCTTTGGGGCGTTATAAGTGTTTAGACAGAGCTATTGACTTTGTTAACGTTTTTAATATGTGTTGTAGAGCATTGTGAATGTTTTGCAGAATGTTGAAAATGTATAAGATATAATAAGTGTTATAACTATTTCTGTCACCTAATATCTAACGAAAAAACATTATACACAACTGAATTACTGTACTAAAGCAAAAATGAATACAAAAATGTGTTCTAGTTCATTTGTTGAGGTAATGCTGACAATTTTTCCATGCTTGTTGTAGTTCATTTTTGTTGTAGTTTTTATTGTTAGGTGTGGGATATAAACAACGGGAGGGTGGATGTTGTGAAATAGTATTTTAATTAGATAGGAATAGTAGAGAGTTCTTTGTGGAGAATTCATTTTTATGCCAAACTGAAGTGGTGTGGAGTGAATCTGAGGTGGTTGTGAGTAATGGCGGAGGTGATGCTCCGGTGATCTGGAATGATATTGAGGTGATGCTGAAGTGGTGGTGCGCTGGTTCCGGGGTGATGCTAATGCGATGCTGAATGATACATAGGTAGTACTGAGTGATGCTGAGGTGGTGCTGAGTGATATTGTGGTGATGAGTTATGCCGATATGTGTAGCTGAACTGGTGCTTTTTAACTGTCCCCGTGGGCAGGCCTCCCACGGAAAACTCTTTATTTACAATGTTCCCAAAAATTAAACATCTTTTACTGCTCAGTGTCCTTTATTTTGTATAGTAGGCACCTTGTTGGATGTTTGGATAGTTTTGGCATATCAATATAATCAGTGTAGCTGTAAAATAAAATAACAATGGCAGCGTGGGCCTGTTAAGGGTATTAACGTTCCTGCAGATTAACAGAGCCTAAACACTTACGTCTGTTGCACCAATCTTTGGGAGGAGACAGTGGGATGGGGAGAGGGAAAGAGTGAAGGGGGAGGGTGAGTAACCAGTGAAGGGAGATACATTGCAGCAATAGGAAACAATACAGAGACTGTTTACTGTAGAGCCGTCTGTTGGAATAGTGGGAGGGGTGGTGGGTCTGCCTCCTGTTACTGTAGCGGTACTGGTGTGCTTCCTGTCTGGGCAGCACAGGGGTACAAATGTTGCTGCTGATGATTTAAAAACTAACAAATAGTGTAATAAAGGGCAATGCTGTCAATGCCAAAGTTGCTAGGAATAATACCAATGAATAATATTATCATACTATCATAGCATTTTCTGGTGGGGGAGTTTGTCCCTCGGCTGGGTTGGAGAAGATGCGCCTTGTAAGGAATGCTGCAAGGTCCAGGGCCTTGGTGCTTCTGTTAGGGCACTTTATAATCCAGCTTATGGTGGTGGGGTCTGTCCCACGGCCTCGGTGGAGGGGACGCGCCTTGTAAGAAAAGCTGCGAGGTCCAGTGAGTTAACAAATGCTAACATTGGTAACCTGGACATCTGTGTGTGAAATTTGTTTATTAAACAGAAAACGGGAGAACCACGTGGGTGTGATGGAGGGGGCATGTGCAGTGGGGTCAAGGAAACAAACACCAAAGCTGTGCACTGTGTAATAAGGTGAAAGGGAGCACGCACCACAGCTGTGCACTTGGGTGAAAGGAGGCACACACCACATTTCAGCAGTGTGCAGTGCAGTGAAAGGAAGCACGCGCCACTACTGTGCTGTGGGGTGAAAGGAAGCACTCGCCACAGCTGTGTACTGTGCAATGAGGGCAAAGGAAGCACACACCACAGCTGTGCACTGTGCAGAGATGTTAGAGGTAGCACGCACCACAGCTGCGCAGAGATGTGAAAGGAAGCACGCACCACGGTGATGAAAAATTTGAATGTTAAAAGGTGCGGTCCATTTTTAAGCTGTGTACTGTGCAATGGGGGAAAGGAAGCATGCACCACAGCTGTGCACTGTGCAGTGATGCCAATGGTGTTTCTAAAGACAGTGGTCCAAAGACAGTGCAAGTGAAGCGTAGAAAATAAATATAGACTAAATAGTATCTAAATTCGTTGTCCAGTCGGATAGAGTTTAATATATAGTACATAGGTTAGTAGTCAGTTATTCATACAGATTCAAGTTGGGCAGAGCCTGTGTCCTACTACCACACATAGAACTGTTTGACATACAGAAGGTGGGGCTCAGGTAAGGGCAACGTAGGGTCTGCGTACAATATAACTTTTTGCAGACTGATAAAGCAGAAAAACACTATTGCGAAATGGTCTATAATAAAATAATATGCATATAGTGTGTACAGTGTCGACGCGTTTCGATCACCGTTTAAAAATAAAGGGATCATCCTCAGGACATTAAATTCATGCCTGTATAACATTGCATTATTGACTACGGTAGGACCGCAGGGGCCGCAGTATCTTGGTAAGGCTAAGAGGGTGATGGTACACCCAGTTACTATATTCGGCTAAGGTATGAGCTCGGGTTCAAAGGTAGAGCTCTACAGCTGAATAAGAGAAGAATACAACCGCTACCATTCGAGGCGATTGGCGGTTAAGGTAGAACGGCTGCAAATTTCCAACCGGGAACTTCATGAGTTGGAGCCGTGAATGGGGTTCCATGCAGACAGTTGAGGCGATGTTCAGGGTGTCCACAGGTGTGCACTGTGCAGAGATGTCAAAGGTAGCACGTACCACAGCTGCACAGCGGTGTGAAAGGAGGCGCGCACCACCGTGCTGAAAAAATGTGAATGTTAAAAGGTGCGGTCATTTTTTAAGCTGTGTACTGTGCTATGGGTGGTAAAGGAAGCACGCACCACAGCTGTACACTTTGCAGAGATGTGAAAGGTAGCACGCACCACAGCTAAGCAGAGGCATTATTTAGCAGACAGTGCCAGCAAGCACGCACAAAAAGCAAGTGCTAATAATGAAGTGCTCATGTGCGTACCAGCAGACACCGGCTCAAATTAAGCCCCCAGCAAGGTGCCTGCTTTACGCCCCTGGATCGAGCGAGCACCAAAAGCAATGTGGGAAAGGAAACACACACCACAGCTGTGCACTATGCAGAGATATCAAAGGTAGCACACACCACAACTGTGCAGAGATGTGAAAGGAAGCGAGCACCACAATGATGAAAAAATGCTAATGTTAAAACGTGCAGTCAATTTTTAAGATGGTACCGAAAAGATGCAAATATAGAGGCCAACTACAAAGTACAGCATATTTCTTGACAATAACATACTAATACATAGATAACGGTGCAGGAAAAGAGTGCTGACATAGATGAAATGCGAGTGCTGGAAAAACAAGCGTGCGTTCTTGTGGTGGTGGGGTCTGTCCCTTGGCCGGGGTGGAGTGGACTCGTCTTGTTAGTATCTTATTGTCATTAATGTGAGTGCTGGAAAAAAAAGCGCTCACTCTTGTGGTGGTGGGGTCTGTTCCTAGGCCGGGGTGGAAGGGACGCACCTTGTATAAAAAGCTACAAGGTCTTGAAATGAAACATGATCCACAACAGATGGCACGCACCACAGCTGTACACTGTGCAGAGATATGAAAGGTAGCACGCACCACAGCTAAGCAGAGGCATTATTTAGCAGACGGTGCCAGCAAGCACGCACAAAAAGCAAGTGCTAATAATTAAGTGCCCATGTGCGTACCAGTAGGCACCGGCTCAAATTAAGCCCCCAGCAAGGGGCCTGCGTTACGACCCTGGATCGAGCGAGCACCAAAAGCAATGTGGGGAAAGGAAACATGCACGCAGCTGTGCACTATGCAGAGATATCAAAGGTAGCATGCACCACAGCTGCGCAGAGATGTGAAAGGAAGCGCACACCACGGTGATGAAAAAACGCTAATGTTAAAAGATGCGGTCAATTTTTAAGATGGTACCGAAAAAAACGCAAATGTAGAGGCCAACTACAGAGTACAGCAAATTTCTTGACAATAACATACTAATACAAAGATAACAGTGCAGGAAGAGAGTGCTGACTTTGAAATGCGAGTGCTGGAAAAACAAGTGTAAATTCTTGTGGCAGAGGGGTCTGTCTCTTGGCCGGGGTGAAGTGGACTCGTCTTGTTAGTATCATATTGTCATGAATGCGAGTGCTGGAAAAGAAGCGCTCACTCTTGTGGTGGTGGGGTCTGTCCCTTGGCTGGGGTGAAAGAGACGCGCCTTGTATGGAAACCTGCAAGGTCTTGAAATGAAACATGATCCACAACAGATGGCACGCTGAGCGCCGCTGCTCGCCGCTGCTCGCTCCCGGCAGCCAAACACTGTGGGAGTAAACATTTTCAGAAAAGGTGGGAAATGCACCCGCCTTTGGCCAATTGCGTGCTTTCATTTTTGAAAGACACACGCAAAGGCCAATAGAATGTGTTGAAAATCGAACACCACAAGCACAAGTTTTCAGAAAGTCTGAAGTGATTCCAAAAGGCCTTCTCCTGCATACACGCTGCACTAGGATAGACCGAAAAAGAGACGGGGAAGCCTTAAGAAACAAATGTATTTTATTGTTTTCTTAATGGCTAAAATTGCAAAATTAAATTGTACATTTCTGTTTTCTTGGATAATTGGGTCAATTACTTGCAGTAAAAGGGCCTGCATAAAGTATTTAACACCTGCACTATTCGAATTAGTATGATTTTTATTGTGATTGATTGGACTATGTATAATGTTTATCAATCAATCCATTTTTTCTATTTCAGATACAAAGGACACCACACAGCCATTTCAGAAAATGTTGCAAGGAGATGGGTCATGAAAGGATATTAAAAACACTTTGGGGTCAATTCCGATTCTGGAAAAAGCGCTCCGATTAGCCGTACGGAGCGTTATTCCCATACAAATTGAACACTGCAACGTCCCCCGTACGTACGACGAAGTACGATTCGTACCAGGAGCAGGACTCCGTACGAATCGTACAAAGACCGTACGACTCGAATCTCCGCATGAATCTCCCTCGGAACCCACTGTATGCGACATCTGTACGTAACGCGGCTGCTTTTTTAGACCCAGCAAGTACGATTTGTGTCGGGTACGCACCGTACAACCCTTTTCCTACGGGAGCTGAAAACAGCCGTAAAAGCAGAGTTCGCCCTGAAACAGGTACGGAACGACCCCCCCGGGTATGGCGCATCCCCCCCATGATCGCAGGGGTACGCGCCATACCCCTGCGATCATGGGGGGTACGCGCCGTACGGTGTGTTTGTGATTGTGCACTTTTCCGTACGAATCACCCTTACCTGACATGAAGCGTACGAATCGCGTCCTGATTCCCCGGTATGATCGTACTCGTCGGGTCATACGGCATGTGTACGAGTCGTACGGTTCACGGTTTCAGCCTTGCAATACGTATGGATCGCGACGATTCGGAATGCGGATCGTACTACGCGACTAGGATGGACGGGTACGATTCATACCGAAAGGGCTCCGGATACGAATCGTACAGACGTTTTTTTACCAGGATCGGAATCGACCCCTTTGTAAGCAGGAGCAAGCTTGATATCTAGAAAGTGGTCAGTTAAGCTATCGGCTTTGACAGATTTCAGTTCCCCAAAACACAAACGATCTTTTAATCGCTCTTTAACAAGAGAGCGGGGTACTGTTGTAGCTATAACAGGTGTATCCCAAAGTGAAGGAAGACCTAAATCATACTACGTTGTCTTAATATGAGCGAACTAGGCAATCATCTCACAGCCCAGGGTTTTTAGAAGAGCCATAATCACAATTCTATATGATTGTAATTCATAAGTAGACCATAGTATGTACCAATATATTATGGGGTGGCACATAATTAGGTGGTTTATGGATCCAAAAGTTGAGGGAGGCACGGGGCATCCTGTGGGAGAATAAGGATACTTACTACAAACCTATTCTTGGTTTTGCAAAGATCACTACTATTGGTATGGCCTCACATTTCAACAACCATTAATAGCAGAGCTATAATATTATATATGGTAGGCAGAAAATATACCGATTTTTAAATATCGATATACAATAATATCAATGTTTAAATATCGAATGTAAAGAATTTCGAAGGTAAGTAATATCGATCTTTGTAAATATCGATTTTAGTAATATCGATGTTATTAATATCGATGTTACTAATATCGATTTTTATATGATTTGTATGTATATTATTAGGTATTTAATATGTTTTTTTTAGTAATTTTAGTAATTTTAGTAAATTTTGTATTTTAGTACCGTAGCGGGTTGTGGGTTTATAGGGGAATAGGGTGGGTAGTAATTTAATTATATTACATTTATTTTTAATTTTTAGGAATTATAAATTAATTGTAATAATTGGTAATTAAATTGTAATAATTGGTAATTAATTTGAATTCATTGATAAATTGATATGTTCTGCAGCGGGTTATGGGTTTGTAGGGGAATAGAGTGGGAAGTATTTTAAATGTAATTAAGTAATATTTCTTTTAATTTAATTGTTTTTGTTAATTATATTATTGTTAATTAATTATTATTAGTAGTTTAATTGTATTAATTGGTAATTAATTTTAATTCATTCATTAATTGATAATTATATTGTATAGCGGTTTATTGTTTTATAGGGTAATAGGGTGGGAAGTAATTTAAATGTAATTAAGTAATAATTTATTTTCATTAATTGTTTTGCTAATTATATTATTGTTAATTAATTATTAGTTGGTAATTAACTTTTATTGATTGGTATTTAATATTAATGTATTGTTACTTAATTATTATTTGGTATTTATGTTTTTAATAATTATGTATTGGTATTTGTAAATAGTTTACATTTATTTAATAATTATTTTTTAAAATATTTTTAAATATTAATTTATTTATAAGTTTGTTATATTTTAACTTCTACGCTATCCAACACTTTCCCTACTGTCGCACTCTCTGGAGTGGGAATAGTAATGTTTACCCCTACGCTAACCAACGCTTTCCCTACTGTTGCACTCTCTGGAGTGGGAATAGTAATTTTTACCCCTACGCTATCCAACGCTTTCCCTACTGTTGCACTCTCAGGAGTGAGAGTAGTAATTTTTACCCCTACGCTATCCAACTCTTTCCCTACTGTTGCACTCTCTGGAGTTGGAATAGTAGCTCTTACCCCTACGCTATCCAATGCTTTTCCTACTGTTGCACTCTCTGGAGTGGGAATGGTAAAGTTTACCCCTACGCTAACCAACGCTTTCCCTACTGTTGCACTCTCTGGAGAGGGAATAGTAATTTTTACCCCTACGCTATCCAACGCTTTCCCTACTTTTGCACTCTGTGGAGTTGGAATAGTAATTTTTACCCCTATGCTATACAACGCTTTCCCTACTGTTGCACTCTCTGGAGTGGGAATAGTAATTTTTACCCCTACGCTATCCAACGCTTTCCCTACTGTTGCACTCTGTGGAGTTGGAATAGTAATTTTTACCCCTACGCTATCCAACGCTTTCCCTACTGTTGCAGTCTCTGGAGTGGGGATAGTAATTTTTACCCCTACGCTATCCAACGTTTACTCTACTTTTGCACTCTCTGTAGTGGGAATAGTAATTTTTATCCTTTCGCTATTCAACATTCTCCTTACTTTTTTTAATTTGTTTTACATTTTTTCTTAATTTTTATTGATATTATTATTTTATGTTTTTAGATGTATTTGTAATTTTTATTATTTGTAATTTTTTATAAGTTATTAAAATAAGTATAAAAATTCATCATTAAGTAAGTATATATTATGTTTTATATGTATATGTTTAATTTATTTTTGATTAAATTATGTATATTAATTATTAATTTAAAATATTATAACATATTTTAACTATGTTTATTACATTAATAAGTATTATTTAATTTATTTTACCTATTTATTTATTTTAAAAAAGAACTATATTTTTAAATTACGATATTTTTGACATTCAATATATTTTTTCTGATATTTTTGTACTTACCTTTTTGGAGATATTATGTCGATATTGTTGACATCCATATTTTTGTTCCGATATTTTTACATGTAGATATTTTGTCTTTCGACATTTTGTCAGACATTCATTATATATCTTCACTGCAAGTTCCAGAGAGCAAGCATTCACCTGCTTACGCAATTTGGCTATAGCACCAGCTTCTAGTTGAAGTTTTAGAGAACATTTCCTAATCTGTGTGGACCAGCTCATTTTATGATTCTAACAAACCCACACATAAAGAAACTTGTTCACTTTTTACTAGAGCAAAACCTTGGACCATAATGTTTGTGTAATGGATTTGTAAGGGTTAAAAGCAATACATTTAGCTCTATTAATGTTTAGTTGCAGGCTAGGGTCCCTACAAGAAGTTTATAAATGAGCAAGTAGATCCTGCAATCCACGAGAGGTGTTGGAGAGCCACCCAGACATCTAGGAGATCTCTGGGAACAAAACTTTGCTGCTTCTGTAGAGTTTTGAAAAAAGTATGTTTTCCTTTCCAAGTCAACTTTCAGTGAGACGGATAGAGCATGGAGTAACTAACACTAAGGCCCTGCTACTGTGCACTGAACTTCTGTGAACGGCTGCTGTGAAGTCTGTAAAAAAGTAGTTTGGATCCCTGATACTGGACCAAACCATTCAATCTAAAAACTCTGCTACAGTCACGAAAGATGAGTAACCTTATGATGATTGGTTTAGGAGGAGCGCCCAGAAGTGGACGTGGACACAATGACCTTTGCGCTCTTACCACCAAGAACATACTTGTGAAACTCTAGCGGTCGAGTGAACCCTGAAACCAGTCCCAGGATGCTTGTTTCCAATTCAGGGAGGACCTGGCTTGGCAGTTCTGGAATGAGGAGCAGGGTCAATACTGATTTCCATATGACTGGATCTGATCTGAGGTTGCAAAGTGAGTTAAATAACGATGATGGATTAACTAACTAATAGTGACTGGGAGTGAGTGTCTGAAAAGTTTCTGCACACTCTCCATCATGGCAGGGATCGGGGGAGTAACCCTGAAATGGATGGTCAGCTTCCTCTCACACCGGTCCTAAACCATAAACATTGGTCCTTTCCGCTCCAAAGCACAAGAACTTACCAAGGGGATGCCACAAGGATCTTGCCTGAGACCCACTATGTTCCATATGTACATAGGCCCCTTGACAGCTCTCTTAAGGAAGCATGGGTTTGTCCCAATATCCTATGCGGACGACACCCAACTTACCTTCTCCTTCAACAAAACCTCTCAGACCACCCACTCCACCTTCTCTTCCGGCATGCTAGCAATATCCAGATGGATGGAAAACAACTACCTCCAGCTGAATAACGGGAAGACAGAGGTCTTGCTCTTTGGCGACGCCCCACTCCTATGGTCACTCCACTAGTGGCCCCCAGAACTTGGAAAGGCCCCTTCACCAGCAACCACTGTTAAGAACCTAGGAGTGTACCTTGAACAGAACCTTAGGGTCCATTCACGAGGACTAAAAATATGTACTTGTCATTGTTTGTTTATTTTCAAAGTGGGTGGAGGCATACCCGACTAGAAGAAATGACAGCTTGACAGTGGCCAAACTTTTACTGAGGGAACTCATATCTCGTTTCGGTTTTCTAGTAACTATTGAATCAGATAGAGGGTCTCATTTTGATAATGAAATAATTTGATTAATTTGCAAAGCATTTAAATTAAAATAAAATAGCATTGTGCATACCGCCCAGGGGCTTCTGGAGTGGTAGAGCAATTGAATGGCAAGATCAAGTCAAGACTGGGAAAGGTGCATCCACCTCACTGGAGTGGCTTGATGCTTTACCTCTTGTCCTGATGGGGCTCAGAAGTATCCCGTACAAGAATACAGGCTTGAGTCCCCATGAAATACTCATGGGAAGGGAAATGAGACAAGCATGTACACCAGGACACAAGCTGTTGAATATATCTGATGATTTGGTTCTGGAGTATTGCAAAGAGTTCGCTGACCAAGTGTGTTCTATCTCTCACCAGGTTGGGGAAGACGCCGTTGCCAGGCAGCCAAACCTAGCACATGATCTGGATCCTGGTGACTGGGTAGTAGTGAAAATTCACACACAAGAGTTGTGCCTAGCACATAGGAGGGAAAAACCACATCAGGTTATATTGGTTATGACAGCAGCTGCAAAGTGTGCAGGCTTGCCTAATTATGTTCATGCAAGCCATACTAAAAGAGTACCAGCACCTGATGAAGTTGATCCACATCAGACTGAAACAGTTGAGGCAGCTGATGGTTGTACAGCCGAAGGATCTTGAAGTAGCTGATAAAGAACAACCTAGCACTAGTCAGGATGACTGGATCCCAGTAGTGGACATACCTGAAAATATTATGAGAACAAGGAGTCTAACACGATTAGAAAGAAAACAGTGATAGTAAAGACAAGTCAGGAATAGAAGAATGCACTCAGATTAAAGAAAACAAAGCTAACATTAAATCCTAGGAGGACTAAATAGGGAAAGAGCAATATACTCAGACAGAAGAAAATAGAAACAACATCTGTGAGTCTGAGTAGGGACAGATAGGCAATAGAGAAAATGCCCAGGCAGAAGAAAAAAAAGAAATGTCAAGACATGAGCAGGACCAGTTAGGAGAAGAAAAACAAGTTCAGGAAGAAGAAGGGGAACAAAGAAAAATCGAACATGATCCTGAACAGGGTCAGAATAAAAAAGAAGAATACATCCAGGCAGAAACTGCTATGGTAATAAACCCTGGACAAGGTCAGATAGAGAGGAATACAGAAGAGGGAAAGAAACAAGTCATGTCGCAGATTAACGAAAACAAGAGAGCACTTGAAGAAACTGACAGCACAGTGCAAGCTAAAAGACTCAGGAAAGGTGATACTTGGCCCAGTATTATAAAGAGACTGAAATATCGCCTAGAGGCAATAAGTGAAGAACTTGACCAGGAAAATGAAGTGACAAGCCAATCTGGACCGTCCATTAAAAAGCCAAGAAGGAGAAGTCCACGATTGCAAAGACTGAATAATAAATTCAAGGGTCCTGAATGAACATATGCAATTCTTGAAGATATAACTTCAAGTTCAAGACTTCAAAACTTCAAGATATAAGTGGAAATAGTGATGAAGAATTAAATCCTGATTGAATTGATGAGGAAGTGAGACCAACTTGAAATTAATAACTCTCCTGATTGCATTCCGTATTAAAAAACACAGTCAAAAGAGGGGAGAAATCTCCATACTCTGAAATGGCTGATATTAGAGCTGCTGGAAAACTGAAACAAGATTGTGTAAAAAGATGCTGTAGAATGTGTAGGTTGGACTTGGCCCTTTTGGCAGGTTCACCCCTAAACGTTTTGCCTTTTTGGCCTCTGCGCAATTTAGCACTGTGGCCAAGTGTAAAGTGTGTGCGCACTCTGAGTGCATGTGGTGAGATTGGCCTGCCCTCCCATAGGAATGCATGGAGGATATGTGTGTTTCCCTGGTAATTCCTGATATGAGAGAAGTGCAGGGCCGAGTTTAGTATGTGCGAACTCGTGAGAATAAATGCTGCGTAATGGTTTGCGCAGATGCATGGTGACTGGTGGAGAAATGCCACTTATAGAAGTTGGTATTTCTGTGTGTGGTGTGTCTACCTGCCTGATGTGAATTGCATGTCTGGCTTGTGATTGACAGGGGCTGATGCCGTGGTTTGCTCCTGGAGCCAGGATGAGTCTGCCCAGTGGGAGATCTGCATGTAGATGGAAGGGAGGAGTTGCACCTGGGACCTGAATAGGGCTGTGCCTTCCCTCCACAATACTGGCTCCGCCCCCTGTGGTGCATCTGATCCCTGAGCCCCCACCTAACAAAGGAGAGAGGAGCTGAGCAAAACAAAATGCTCCAAAGCTCCCCTATACCATTTCTAACTGGCATCCCTAAACCCTGTGCTTTGACACAAAGGGGAAAAGTGATATAAATGTACGGGCTGTGACCCCATCAAAAGGTTCTCTGTTGTGCTATTGTGCTCACTTGTGGAACTGCTTGGCCCAGGAGGAACCGCCATCGGGGGCTCCCAACCCTTGGAAGTGAAGCTGTTGGTCTGCTGAAGAGCCCCTGGTGTGCTGGCCTGCCTGGGCTTCTCAAACTGGAAAAAAGACTCTGCCCCCAGCATGTGGTGGAGTTGTATGGATGCTCCCCTTGTGGGGAGCCCAACTAAAGTACTGGTGAAGTATTATGGTGACTGATTACTTATTTGGCACTCTGTCACCAGTTGGAAGGACACTCCCCCTTTGGTCTCTGAAAGCACTTTACTGTGAAGCGCGTGTGTTTTTACAGGGAGGGAAACCCGATGTGAGGATTTCTCATGTTGCTTGAGGAGCTGGTGCCCAGCCCGCATTTTTGGGATTTGTCAGTGGGAGCCCACCCCGCTGTTTTCTGCCTTTGTAAGCGGGTGCACACCCCGCTGTTGCATTTAGGTGGCAGCGGGAGCCCACCCAGTATCTTTACCATTTTTTTGTGTTATTTACACAGCGGGTGCCCACTCCGCAAGTATCTCCAGTTACAACGGAAGCTTACCCCGTATTGCCCGAAGAGAAGGAAAACACCGCCAGGAAGTCAGGCCAGTGCCGCCTGACTGGGGGCGGGGCCTGCCACATGTAGCCGAAAGTGGTGTGCGGTCCAGCGGGGCTCCTCTGCTTGTGGAGAGCCCTGTGTATGCTGACATGGAGAGCCTGAGTCCAGCGGGAGCCCATCCCACCTACGTGTTACTGTGCACCTGCACCTGCACCTGCAGAAGGAGGCATCCACAGAGCTGAGGAGAGGCGGCCCGACCAGGACACACTGCCGGTGTCCTCCCACTGCCTCAGCATCGTTGCGAGAAAGGATCCCCCGCGAAAAGGGGCTCCACAATGCTGAGCGGATGTCAGAGGCGACACCAGAGGAAGACCAGTGCTCTGAAGCAGCGCGAGGAGACTGGCAGTGAGTGGGGCCCAGTGTTTTACTTTTGGGTTGGGGGGTGTGTTGTGGCACATTGTTGGTGCCCGCCCCCGTGGTTGCTCTAAGGACGCCAGGTGTGCCCATGCATTCTTCTCCAGCTGCCCCGTTTGGCAGTGGGTAGCTGCGACGTCTGAGTATTTGGGTAAAGAGCCCAGTGGGGCTCACAAGGCACAGTGGTGCCAAAGCTCATTTTTCTCCAGCTGCTCCAGTTGGCAGTGGGTAGCTGCAACGTGTGCGCAAATTGTTGGGACGAGTCCCAGTGAGAGAATAAGGGTGCAGGAGTGTCAGTGCCCACATTTCTACCCACACCGCTGCCCAGCAAGTAGTGGGCAGCTGCCACGTTTAAGCCTAATCTTTTGCACACTTTTACTCCGCTGCAAGCGCAGTCAGCCCTGATATTGGGGACGTTGGGCATTTGAACTCCCTGTGAGAGGCCAGTTGGCCAGGGGACAGTTGGGTGATGTTAGACACTGTGTTTATATGTAATGTGAGGCCTAATGTGATTTAGTGTTAATGAGGTTGGTGCATTTATGTATTTTATGCCTAATGTGATGATTATTGCATAGTGTGACTTAAGTTGCAGGATCGAGGCCTCAGTTCAGTATTTCACCAGTAGTTACAGGTTGTGCTATACGTTTACTATTTATGCTACAATTACTTGTTGTGTTCTACATCTATGATAAATCTTACTGTTACTATTTCTACTAAGTGATGATGCTGACAGTGGTCTATGTGGCCCTGTCATGTGTATATAATCCCCTGTAAATACTGCCCAGTGCCAGTTGTCACAGTGTACATTGTGTGCTTACTATTCTAATGTGCTTCTTATAATACCAAGGCTATTTTTATATATAACCTTATGTGGTGTTCCTTTTGTGGTGCGCTTAGTGTGTTGCTGCTGTGTGTGTGTGTTGCACAAACGCTTTACACATTTCCTACGGGATAAGCCTGACTGCTTGTCCCAAGCTACCAAGGGGGTGAGCAGGGGTCATCTTGGCATGTAACTCCCTTGCCCTGACTAGATTAGTGGTCTCTGCCTGGCTTTGGCGCAAGCCTTAGCCAACCAGAGGTCCCATTTCTAACAGTGCAAATGTCGCATATTTCTGGTACTTATAGTATGGTAAGCCCTGACAATAGCAATTCCCTACCTAATGACCGAAAACAAACAGATTGACACTGGTGCACATAGAAAGGTAGCTAACATTAAACAAGACAGAGTAGAATTAGAAGCACCAGACGAGACAGATTTACATCACAGTGTAAATAAAAATGAGACAGATTTAAATGTTTTTGCTAAGCTGTTAGTACATTATGTAGAAACCATGGAAGTTAGTGATTGCTATGTGTGCATGAAGTTACCGACATTAGTTGCAGAAGGAGCAACATATCATCACTTACCATTGACATATGTAGTATTTTAGCTAGTTTATTTTATAGAACTGGAAAAATACAATATTATTATTCTAACATAGATGTGATTTTTTCTGAAATCCCCCTGCATAGAAATATGAACCCTGTCCTTAGTAGTAGAGATTCACAATTCATGGGTGAATATTTTTTAACAATGAAGACAATAGATATAGCTTAAGCACAAAAACACAATCTAACATGTAAAATACATGAAGAAGAAATTATATTTTTGAATTTAGTTGAGAAAAGGAAACAGGATTTTCATAGATGGGCTTCTGAACTGAAACCTCAGATACCTAAATGGGCTGAGAGAGAAGATTATATTGCAACTGGCAAGACTCATGCTGCTATGTCCCTAAATCTTGAAAAGAAAGTGAAAATCTGTGTCCATAGGCTAAAAACAGAATATAACAATATATTTATTGCTTCCAGTGAATGTGAGCACAATTTTCTGATGATTGGGAGATGGTGACTAAAAGGTGGAACTGATCCAGTATTTCCTGGAATTCATTATGTATGTGGGAACAAAGCCTACTTTAAGCTGACTGACCACTGGTATGGGAGTTGCTATTTCGGAATAGTATTCCCAAAGGTATACCATGTAAAAAGAATCACGGGAAGCAATAGAGAAAATAACGGACTAACACGCAAGAAGAGGGCTAGTTTTTCAGAGATTGTAGGAGATATATTTAGTGCATTGATACCTTCAGTGGGAGTAATCCTGAATACACAAAGAATTTTTAAATTGTCTACAGTGGTGGATCGATTATCGACTGAAACTGCTGGAGGATTCTTATTGATCAATACCAAATTAGTTGTGGTAAGGTCTATGGTTTTGCTAAATCGACTTGCTCTTAACATATTATTGGCAAAAGAAGGTGGAGTCTGTAATATCACTAATTTGGAAGTTGAATTGAAACCACTGGAAGTTGACAGTGTATGGAAGAGACTATCAAATAGTATTTCTTCTATAGGTAGTTGTTTTTCTAATGTAGATAGAAGTGTTATAGGTCAAATACTGATGCCAATAATGGGAATAACACTATTAGTCTTAATAATAATGATTTGGTGTAAATGCTGTAGAAAAAGAAAATGGTATGGAGTGAATGAAAAGGGAAGGAAAAGGAAATATGATGAAATTCAGCTTGAAGAAATAAACTGATATATTGACAAAAGATATTTGATATTTGATATTTGAAGGTGTATTTCTAAAGCGCGGCGTTCGCTCCGGAGGGAGCATCATGGCGCTGAAAGTCCCTAGAGCCAGGCCGAAGAGTGGTATGGGGGAGATTAGATGGCAGCTTTGGTCCAGTCTTCGGGAAGGTTAAAAATCCACGTTTTGAGAAGTTTTCTAAAAGAGTGAAGGGCTTTCAAAAGAAAAAGGAAGAGGGGAATTCCAAAGTCATAGAAGAAATAAAAATGTGAAATTTGCAAAAGTTGTCATCTGGTTTGGTAATTAGTGATGACACAGAATGGCATCAAAGAGGGGATTGATGGAGCAAGGTTTCAAACGTAAAGAAACTTGCTTGGATTCAATCCTCTCGAATAGTGAGTAATAATTTAACTAACATGTTTTGTAAATACTAATAAGTGCACCACACAACATTATATCATCTAGGGGAAGCTTTCCAATGTGCTTTACTCACAAGTAACCAGAGTGTCTTACTATGGCTGTCGAAAAACGCGGGAATCTTCTGCGCATGCATCTACTGCATCCACGTAATATGACGTCCTTTGCTTTGGTGGGACATCTTTGCAACTGGGAATTAGTATTAAATATAGCCGCTTGGAATCGAACATGCTAATGCACATGGCTTTTGCTTAAACTAAACCTTGCTAGTCTTCCTAATTGCTAGTGCAATAGTTTAAATAAACTAAAGGGATTAGAGTACGAATAAGTGGTATACAGTGCATTCATTTATTTTCATATTCTAATATGTGTTTCTTGATTATGTTATTAGTTTGTATTTGGGCTCGGAGAGTGACTGAAATCTCCATCTTGCTTGTCTGCGTGCATGTGCGTTGGAATCAGTCAAACCTCAAGCTATGACATTGAATGGCTACCAAAATACAGTTGACTAGAAGACGCGCCTGGGAACAGCACCTCTTGACCCGGAGAGGGGAAGGAGAAAAAGACAATGTGCTTACAATATATATTCCTAATGTGACATACGAGTGGGAAATACAATTTGGAAAAGTAATTAAAGTGATGGGACATAGACCAATGAACCTAAGAAAATTGACATTACATAGCATGATGTGATGACATCTCCCCATCTCACTGTCCAATCACCACTTGGGAATACACGAATATTGAAACATTGGGGGTGGTACATACACTGAAAATAGCATAACTAAGGTAGGGTCAGTCAGTTAGATTGTCAGACTTGTCACAGACCTGTCACCGACCCAATGTTGGGGCAGAAGACGGTGGATGCCACGGAGGTCAGAGACCCTACTCGAGCACTCTGACAGAAGAATCAGGAGAGAAGAGTCGGAGCAGTTGCTGAAGAAGATGTACCTGTCCACTTAGAAGGGGAGAATTGAGAGCAGTGCCAGAGAGGGATGTAACACAGGTGTTACACTTAGAAGAGGTTACCTGTCCTGTCCTGAACCTGTCCTGTCCTGTTGGCTCCTGACTACTTGTTAGCCCTTTTTCCAGCCCTTGGCCAGGGGTTGGTCCTCACACCATTTTAGGTAAATATAATGCTATAGGGTATGTCCTTGTATCTTTACCCTTTTCACCCTTCCTAGGTACCAACATCATAAGATTTTGCTAAGTCTATATGTTTTGCTTTGCTCATTAATCTCTTCTTGAGAAGTTTGTGTTTGACATGTATGGGTATTTGAATCACAAAATAATTGCATAATGGTTTTAAAACTCTCCCGAGTCTGTGGTCATTCAGAGAAATAAAGTAAATGTTATTTATGCCTATTATGCTAACAACCTGATCTATCGACCAGAGGAAATAAGAGCTAAGGTGTTAAGGTGGTAAGAATTGGTGTACAGGTAAATTATAGTACTAGGTTAACATAAGTCCTGATTTCCAGTGGAAGATTGGCACCTTATTGTATGAATGTTTATGGGTCCAGGTGAGTATGGAGTTTTAGAATAACCCAACCTGGTAATCTAGCTCCATCAGGTTCCCCCCAGGTTGAAGTCCTGGTATGTGACTGTGGAGACTGCCCAGAAGAGTGTGGGTTGAGTGACAGAGACAGTCAGATACTGTCTTGCCAATCTCAGGAGAGTGGTGTGGAGTATGTGTGCGAGGCACTGGATGGTGAGGTAAAGGATAGTTTGAATAATACCTGTAGGGAGCTTTGTGATCCAATTGTTGGAGAGCGTATGTAAGTCCATGTTTTCCTGAGCTATGCCGACACCAGTTGGAGAGTGAGTTCTCTGACCCCAGGAAACTCACATTGGAGTCAGACCTTGTGGTGGATCAGAGGATCTGGAGAGGCATTAGGGAGTGATCCTAAGAGGAGTGGCTCAGGTATCTTCCAACCCAGAGTGGTAGAAGTGGTTCAGAGTAGCCCACCTAGGTCCTGGTGTAGTGGGAGGGGTGTAGGGGCTCACATCCTGTCTCAGTGGGGATGGAGTGAGTGTGGGGCTGCATGTCTCAAGGTGCCCGAAACCCAGTCTCAGAGCCTGGATGGTTTGTTAAGGGAACACCAGGTGGGGAGCCTAGTCTGTTCTGATGGGCCGTTCGTTGAGGGGGATCCCCTAGTGTCTGGTGAACTGAGGTTGTCTGTAAGCAGGCCTCCCTCAGTTCTGGTGTCTGGCAGTGCCACTCCTAAGTGGAGGGTGCAGAAGTCCAGATTGAGGGGTGAGAGGGGGAAACAGTCCCCAGTGGAAGAACCAGTGGGTCAGGGGCCAGCCAGAAGGGCTGCGTCAACAGTGAATGACCATGGTGACACCACTTTTGTCCTGGGGGTTCTCCGCACACTGTCAGATGGACAGGGGTCGGGAGATCTGCGCCAGGCAGACTATCACACAACACATGAGTTTTGTGTTACCCTCAGAGGGGGCATGCGTGCTCTCAAGGAAGTCCTTGTGCGACCCGGGCAAGTGTTCAACCGCAGGGGTTGGTCCCTGGGTTAGAAAGTCAGGTTCCGTTGTTGTCTGACCTGGAGGAAGGGGCAACTGTAACAGTCTCCTGACCAATGTTGCATCTAGGGGTACCACTCCAGTTGGGGGGTGCAGTGCTCTGGAAGGGGATGCAGAGGGAGGGAGTCCACGGCTCTGACCCCGGTGCAGCCTGAGGGTTTAGACCCTAGGTTGAAGGGCAGGTTCAGGGTGTCCCCGATGACCTGGAAGCCCAGTTGTAGGATAGAATCCCTGGAACTGGAGGGCGAATTGTGCAGGACACCTGCTACAAGCACCCTGACAATTCTGGAAGGGGGTACCGCTCCAAGTGGGAGGGTACAGAGCCCCAATGAGGAGGACCGGGAGTGAGAGAGCCCATCCCAGTCCCTTGTCCTGCCGTTGGGTACAGGCCCAGGGCTGGCAGGTCAGTGTCAGGATGTCATACCTGATCTGACAGGAGGGAGAGTGGAGAAAGGGTACCAAGCACCTGGGGCTATTGCCCACAGCTCTCTGACGCAGCAGAGGTTTGAGAGCCCTGAGAGGCTTAAGGGCTGGATCTCATCACTGACTACTGTCATTGGCCACGGTGGCTTGCTGTCTGCCTGTTGGGACACACCTGTGAGCATGCTAAGATTAGGTGCTTCACAGATGGTGTCCACAGGTGAGGAGAAGGGTTCCCCATGGGTTAGCATGGTGGGCCCTGAGAGTATGGACAGAGGGATCCAAAAAGGTTCAGACTGGCATAGAACTGGAATATGTCCCAGCAGTTGCGGGCCTGGGTCCTGGTTCTATCGCCTAAAGCAGAGAAGCCATCAGGGTAGTGATTGGTCTCCTCTGCGTTTTGGCTGGAAGGGGGTTGTGTTGGGCTTGACCCTTTTTGCAGGGTCATCCCTGAACTTTTTACCTTCTTCCTGTATTTTGTCTGACCTGTTTTTGTTGTTTTTTTTACTCTGGAAACTTTACCCCTGCTGATCAGTGCTAAAAGTGCATATGCTCTCCCTATTGTAAATTGATGTATGGATTAGTGATTCCATGATTGTTTGGTTTGGATTACTTGTCAAACCTTAGTACTAGGCTCTGAGTGTGCCCAGGGTTTTTAAACTAAATGCTGCTGGTGAGCTTGCAGCACAGGTTGTTGTGCCACCCACAGAAGCAGCCTGTAAAAGTGTGTCTCAGAAGTCTGGTACTGCCATGTTGACTGGGCAAGTGCACGCCTCTTGCCAGTCCCTAAACCTTCTCTTTTCTGCATATCAATCACCCCTACGGTAGGCCCAAGGGCAGGTTGCATTGTAGGTAAAAGGTAGGACATGGCCTGGTGTGTTTGGCATGTCCTAATAGTGAATTCCAGCCATTTTCTTGTTTCACTATTGCACAGCTACCTGTTCTCCAGAGGCCAGAACGGGAAGTTTGATTATGACATCTTATAATCCTAACTGACTCAGGGAACTAGATAGAAATTAGTATGCTTAACTCAGAATGATACAATACATCTTTTAGTGAAGTTGGTTTTAACATTCTGTGTTTGAAAATACCACTTTTAGAAAGTAGGTATTTTATTGTCTAACCATCCAAGCCTGCCTCTGCTAGGTTGTGTATTCCTTGCCTGGAGTTTGAGTGACAGGGGCTGGGGGATTCCAGGAGACAGCGTGAGTCAGCACAAGGCTGAATAGAGAGATCTGCATGCAGATGGGAGGGAGAAGTTGCACCTGGGACCTGAATAGGGTTTTACCTTCCCTCCACAATGCTGGCTTCACCTCCTGTGGCGTCTGATGTCCCTGGCCTGATCTGTGAAAGGAAAGAAGGAGTCTTGTCAAAAAAGTGCTCCAAGACTGAACAGAACTGGTTTAGACTAGGCAAAGGCCTCTCTGCCTTCAGAGAACAAAGGGAAAATGAGTATAAAAGAGGGAAATTTAGATCACTTTTGGGAAACAAGAAGAAAACTTTGCTGAGGAGAGGATCCAAAGAGACTGAGGAGAGACTATGCCTAAGCGTGAGGGATTGGCCTGCATTGCTTGCTTGACTGCCAAAGAGAGTGGTAAGGACTTTTGTGCTACTTTCAATCAACATGTGAAGTATCTCCAAGGGCTTGAGATAGAGCTTGCCTCCTGCTGAAGTCTCAGGGACAACAGACTTCACCCAGCAGCTCCCCAAGAGTTCTTTGGAAGTGCCTGCAGTTGTGGTGAGCTTTCTGAGGGACTGCTTGTCGCAAGGAGCTGGAAGCGCGACTCACGTAGAAGAAGCATGTCACCGCTGCTGCCGCTTCGCAATGCAGAAGCGCATCACATCGCCAGAGAAGAGGATCAATGTCGCACCAGACACCGCCGCATCATCGGAGAAGCGCGTCCCCGCCACTGCCACTATTGTCGCAACGCTGGGAAAGAGTGCCGCTGCTGCAGCTGCTGGATCGTTGCTGAATCGCCAGAGAAGAGGATGGACATCGCATCAGATGCAGCCTCATCATCGGGAAGCGTGTTGCAGGGCCTGTCGTGGCTCAGAAGAATCGTTGAGTCGTCGCACGGCCGTCTGGCCTGCACGCATTGTGTCGCATCATGGAGAAGACACCATTTTGTTCATTGCACCGGATCTTCATTGCATCAGCTGACAACTAGGGACCCCCAAATCTAACAATGAATAACTATTATTTTACATTTATTAGTACTAAAATAACTTCCCACCCTATACCTCTACAAACTAAATAACACCCACCTACAATATATCTGAAAAATTATCATAACTACACATTTTAGATAATTCATTATCAATCAAACAATTAATAATAATTCACTAATTTGCTAAACCTTGTTAAACACGTATCACTGTGCCTGACATCCAGGGATGGACCTCTAGTCACACCCATGGCATTTGTTGTGGATACTTCAAAAGGAAGCAGCCCTCCAACATTAACTTTAAAAATTAAGACTCTAAATTACATTTGATGTTTGGAAATGGACTATAAGAAGAGGAGATTGCGACTGCCAAAATTGTCAACTGCCAGGCAGCCGATCAGGCTTTGTGAGGGGGCGCAGCACTGCAATAGTTCTGCCTGTTAACAGGACTGGGGGTTAGGAGCACAGTGCCTGACTCCTTGCAAAGACCAGTGTGCCCTCCGAGGTAGATGAGAGCATTGGAGGGAGCGAGGTCCACTGGGGAATCCTGGTGAGTGGATTCCCTTAGATAGGTGAGGAGGTGGCTGTTATGCCGATCGGTTTGATTTCAGAGTGAAGGGAAAGTCAAAGCTCTGTATGCCAGAGGGCTACGTGAAGCGAACACTTATCATTGTGCACTTAACCGGTCTTTGCCTGTGTGCAATATGAAGTCTGTGACCCCATATTCAAGGTGAGGTCACGTGAACAGTGCTGCCATGCTGAGTGGGCCATAACACAACCACAGTTTTAAATCGGAGACCCTGTAGTATAGTTCCTATATTCCTAATAGGCTCTGCACATTGGAATATAATATCCTGACATAGGGCTTATGTCTACTAGGTCTATATCAAATATATTAGACTTAATTGTGAGAGCCAGCTAGCTCAGAGGTCACTAGAAATGTTCTGGAATTCACAAGAAGGAATTAGTTTCTGACAATTGCATAAACATGTTCATCAAAAATAGAGGGATGAGGAAAATGAGTGTCCGTTTCTTTCCCCAGGGATTAGATGCGGTTAATCAGAAAAAAGTGGACACTAGTTACACCTTCTAACCTTAGGTTCAAAGGATGAAGAGTACCCTCAAAAACTCAATGCAATCGGAGGTGCGGTATATATGATCCGGGGGCAGAGCCAGCACAAGTTGGGATACTACTTCCACGCGGCTCTGGGCCTCAAAACAAGCGAACCCCCGTAGTGGCACAACTTCTACTTAATTAAGGTAATGAAAAATTGATAAACAGATACCGCACAAATTGTGTGAGTATACCATTTATGTTTTGTGTGTGTATAAGTCCTGACGAAAGCTCCATAGACCCCTAGGGCCCAAGGAGCTGAAACATGTCGACGCTTCCTCAATAAATACCAACAGACCCAGTAACTCGGTCTGCAAAAAAGTATAGTCCTATTTTAACCAACAGTGGAAATACACCCCTCAATAAATCCCTGGGGCTACTTCCATTTTTTAAATTATTTTTGCACATCACCTTTTTTGTCACTCTTTCTTTGCACTGTGTATAATGGTGAAACCCTCATATCTCTGGACACTGCACCAAATAACCCAGAGGTGCCTCGGGTGAGGCTGGCAGTTTACACACAGAAGATAACCCGATGATAACTGCCATAACTTCAATGCGGGGCGGATGAACCATATATACCGCACCTCCGATTGCATTGAGTTTTTGAGGGTACTCTTCATCCTTTGAACCAAAGGTTAGAAGGTGTAACTAGTGTCCACTTTTTTCCAATTACATAAACATGACAACTTTGTTTCCCCAAAAATAAAACGTATCTTCAGAGTCGTGGAAATAATAGATAGATATTTTACTCGGTCAATCGTGCATGCTTCGTTTCATCAAAGGTGCAGAGAAATAGAGAGACAGGCATTTTCAATAAAATCTCATTCAAGTACAGTGAACTGCTACAATCGTGAGACAGGCGGCAAAGTATAATGCATTTAGCGAGAAGAGTATTATAAAATAATACTGTAAAAGCATTGTAGGGTTTCTAAACCATAGATAAACACAGACAAAATAACAAAGGCTAAAAGTACTCAACTGGTGCTTCTAAAATACGCCTACCCCGATATACCTAACCTAGGTCTAGTACGAGGAAAGAAGTAAGTGAGGTGTAGCATAGGTTTAGTTTCTTTGCCAAGAATCTATCCAAGATTTCTCTTTAGGATCTAACCAGCTCCACAGCTTGGTTTAGAATGAAGGAGGTCTAGTATCACTGTCTCGGGACTCGATTTCCCAACACCCCGTGAGAGGAGCTTTGAAACACTGGAGCTGGATTCTCATCAAGAGAAAGGACAACTTCTCAATCAGTGCATCAGCTGGAGGGTCGGTTTCCTTCGGCACTTGCTGTAGCGAGCTGCGTCGGGCAAGTAGATGGTCGAGCTACTCCGAACCACGGTGTCTTTGCTAGAGCAAGTGAAGGCATAGTTATACCTTGAAGGTGCCTAGTTTGACGTAAAGTTGGACATAATAACATCAAAGAACTGCAAGGGAATGACAGTTCTTTGAGAACTCCATGAGTTCTTGGACAAATCAATATTCAAGCAAGGGGATGTCCCTGACTGCTTAAGCCGATTTTTCCAAGAAATCGTTGTGGCTTTTTGGAACGGGTGGAAGTAGCCATGCCTGTATTTGGACTGCTGGGCTATGTCTAAATAAGGTTATGATTTATTTCCCTTTATAAGGGCAATATGAATTGTGCCTATATAAGGGCATGAATCGGTAAATTTCGCTCGGATCCTAAAACGCCATAAAACACCCACTCCACTTTATTATGTTTGACATCACCAAATTCTGAGCATCTAAAGCATGATGTGTAAAACCCCACCCAAAATACATAAAATGCATTCAAATTTGTGCTGTACGCATTTGAAAAGCAATGTTGTCATTCAAATCATGTAGTGTGACATTGGAAATGCTATCAGAATGAGTCTTGGAATTACATTTATGTAATGGCTCTTAAATACAGAAGAGAAAAAAATTCGAGACAGAATATATAAACTGTTTAGGCTGTGGACAAGGTCAAATATTGTCTCTTTGGAAGCATTTCAAGGAATTCTTGTTCTCTATGAATAGTTCTACTTTAAGCAGTTTACTTTGTGCCCAAAAAAAATTACATTTTGGAAAAAGTCAAATCGTAGAAAAATAGAGTTCTAAAGTTGGAAGTTTTGTTTTGAAAAGTGAAGGTAGAATACAGAGTCCCAAAGAACGCTGTGTGCTAACTTCAAAAGTCAGTCTCATTGTTTAGAGAAAAGATCAAATATTCTAAGCTGGCAAAGAATTCGTCTACCATAGTAGGTGAAAGTTGAGCCACTTTGTTAAGTAAACCGATTGCACAAAAATGTGTAGCATCTCCATCAGCGTTAGCCGAATTAGCAATGTTCAAAGGAGATTGAGATGAAGGTGGTACCTGTGTTCCTGTCGATCCACGTATCTCACCGTCAGCAGTTTGCGTCTGTGAGACCTCAATGAATGCCATCATCAGAATTGGTAGCCGGTGGGAACAACACAATGCATGAACCAAGCAAAGTATCAATATTCGGCAGTGTTGACAGTGCTGATGGAAGTGTTAGACAGATGTCCAACACGCATTCCTCTCCACATAGCAGACATCATAGAACAGGTAAGATTCAATCTTGCCAGATTGGTCGGAATGATAGAAACCACGTAGTATTCAGATCTCTGAAATGAGCCAAGCCCAGAATCTGTATCATGCGCTCACAACACTTCATTGCCAGGAGAGTGTTCTCTATGGTAATCTGGGTGACGATGGTGACCGGACTTGCCATATCGGAGCAGAAGAAACAAGAATAGTATTCCTGCTAATAGTCCCAAAATGAGAGGCAGGCCGCCAAACACAGAGTGCATGAAGTTTGGAAATATGCCGAGGACTGCTTCAAAAGGTGCTAACAGTCCCGAAAAAACTGTCTTAAATACATGTATTATGCCACTGGTATCAGACACGAATTGTACAGGGCAGTTTGTCCTTAAAAGGGCATATATCGCTGCAGAGGACCTTGCAACTTATAGTTCATACGTCTCTTTGGACGAGGTCAGTGGCACAGTTTTTTTGTAAAAGAATGGCTTTCATTCTGCTTAAAGTATCAATTCATATAGAAGAGATGTTCAGTGAAGGCCGTAGCGGTGACTCCCCGTCTGTCTTAGTTTTAGAAAACAATACTTGCATACAGCAAATGACCCTGGCCAACACAGTTACGAGATAGGCTATTCCTGACAACATGCCACAGCAGCTGTGATCATTCAACATAATATAGCTTCCGTTAGAAAGCTGCCTAAAAATTGGATCTATCACTACAGCTGGAGAAGCTTGCTGGTGGCAGGATAAGTTTGCCAAAGAATTGTCACAGGCTCCATGTAAATTAATACCCTGACATAAAAGTGAACCCCTTAGTGCGCTTTTGCAGTTTGTACCACTAAGAAATACTTCTTTTCCCCCACTCCAACATCTGTATGTATATGGTAATTCCCAGGTTGACTTAATGTGTTCTTTAGCCAACCTTTCATACACGCCGGCTTGTATATGTTTCAAACAATATTGAAAATAGAAAATCGTGACAGGCAGAGTGATTGATCCGTGTATTAGCCATTCTGTTGCAGGTTTTTCCGAAACAGTTAATGGTAATCTTTCCAGTTTTTTATTGTTCAGCACTGTATAGTCTGCTCCTCTTTGTGTCAGAGTGATTTGTTTATCTGCTATGTTAAATACAGAAAACAATGTTGTGGTGTTGATTAGACGCCATGGCACATATCCAGAATGAAGATTTTGCAACGTACAGCCTAAAAGCATTATAGAACGTAATTGTGACTGTCCATGCTGTAGCATGAGCAAGTCCTGTTCCATTATGTCCATGGCAGAGGATACTATGCTGTCCAAAGAATAAATTCTGGATGACAGTGTCGTTAACCCAGTGTCAACTACAGAGAGAGCTTTCTCTAAATTAATTCTATCAATATCTCGTATTCGTTCTGCAGTCTCTGCTTGTGTCGTTTTCCAAGCTTCATTATAAATGGCATATATACCAGCGTATATAAAACATTTATGACGCCGTTTCGCAGAACCTTGTAAGAAGTCCCTTAAATCAATGCCATCTTTAAGTAAAGATAAGTGTTATTTTACCTCTGTTAGTGTGGATTTTTGTAGCCAGTCAAGGCACAGTTTTCCTAAACTGTATGTTGTTACTATCCCTGGATGTTGTCTCTGGACATATATTGGTTCTAGCCTAATGAATGTAAACCCTTGTGTCTCATTCGGAATCTATCTTGACAGTAGTGTGTGTCTGTGGGCCGGAATAACCATTTTTTCCAATCAGGATCAATTCTGTTTTTACATAAAAAAATGTTTTTTCGTCGAACCCTCCTTCTGAAGTGTTTTTACTATCAGGTGTAGGTGTAGGTATGGACGGTTTGTTCAAATCTTTTATCTTAGCTAGGCCAAGACAGGATGTCTGTAGGACAGTGTTGTTCAAAAACATTATTTGTTCAGGGAAAATGCAGGCTCGAAATAAAGCTATTATTGCCTCTACCTGCCAGTCTTTTGTGCCCCAAACAGTTTTTGTTTCAATGTTGTCGCTCCAAAAGTCAAAGCCTAATGAGGAAAGCTGGGCATAAAAGGCTGCAGAATACATTTGCTTAGTATTAGTCAACATACTTTTTGTTCCTGTCTTATTAACATTTTTAGAATAAAATGTTTCCAGATTTGAGACATTAAAGCCTGAGAAGTATGGACATTTTTCATAAAATGTTTTTGAGCTGCCTTTTGGTGGCGTTGGACAATGTTCGCATTGATTATAAGTATGAACATTTTTAGGGCTTGCAGATTCGTGCAAATAATGATGTCCATAGTGATTATAACAGTACATTTGTTCATAATATGATGAACCTTCTAAATCTTCATGTTTTGTGATTTTTGCAGACATCTCTAAGTCCAACATCATATTATTAACAGTTGCAAAGTACCAATCATCTGAATATGTGCTGGGTGAAACAAAGTCACTCAAGGAAACCTTGAATTGATGTGGAATCTTCAACAGCTGTGCTGGGCAAAAGATGTCATAATCAGTTCTGTCCCATGCTATACCACCAGGTATAGGAACGGCTGTAATGTTCACTAATGTCAAGTCTCTTTGCCCACGATGAGATGATTTGTGTGGCTTGAGGAATAAGTTGATGTTCTTATTGCTGTGTCCATTTTACCATTTATCAGTAATCCTAAACTTAATACAAGTATTAGCCAAAGTAGGAGGAAAAGTACGCCTAGCACAATCCAAAAATCAACCCACAGTGAAACCAGATACGTTTTTTCAACTAGCTGAAAAAGTTCTGTTACTTGTTCTTTAAATGTTTTATTTGCTGGAGGCAAGATGGCCGCTGAGGGTTTCAGCGAGTAAGTCGCACATTTCACTTCTCCCTGCCACCGGCCAAATGGTTGACGGAATCAATGGTGGAACCTGGTTTGGGAAGGAGTACTTTACAGTATAATATACAGCTTCACTACAACAGGAGTTGCAGGAAAGACGCCGGATTCCTTTCTCAAGAACTAAGCATAACGAAACGGATTGCCCTAAAGCTTTGGAGGAACCTTACAGCAAGTACCAAGCTGATTCTGAGATCCTGGTTTAACATGCCGCCGAGGTTGCACCGAGTAAACGACGCAAAAGATGGCAAGGAAAATAAAAGCGGGAAGCTTGGTGAAACTGAATCTAACAAAGCCCCAAATGCCAAAGAGAAAGTCAAGACTGATACAAAACAAGATACCAAACAAGAAACAAAGATGGATACAAAAGTATCACAGAATACGGCACAGAAAGCCGGTGCTATTCCTAAAAAAACAACTTTGAGAAAGCCGGGCGGTGACAACTCAGTCTCGGCCAAGGACAGTGGAAACAACAAGAAAACAAAAGAGAGCGCTATGCGCCAACCATCGGTGACGGAGAGTTTCTCAAATATACCTTCGAATCCGGGCGGGATTTGCAGCGGTAAGATTGTATCCAAGCCTGATGTCCGCCCAGTGTCTGCTGCTACAGTTGCCACGGACGCCAAAGGAGATGCGGATCTTGATAACGAGGTCCACGGCTTGACTCCGGCAGTGGGAGAAGGAAAGAAAGCGGTGAAGGGCGCCAGCGCGGGCGCTGGAATAGCGGTTGCTAAGCAACAAGGAGAAAGACCCGCTGCAGGGAAGCCGGCTGAGGCGATGCCTGCATACACCGATAGCGCTGCAAGACGGGCGATTGAGAGTGATGCAGCAGGTGAGAGAACCGCAGTGGCCACTTCAGTCCCTACACAATACTCAAACAAAATGGGTCCAGGAGAGCATCTCTCACTGCACAAGGATGGTAAGGAAGTGCTTGATGTTAGCGCTTTGAATGTGCAATTGCCAGACAAGGATAGCTGCTTGTTACTATCTACGGATTGTGATACAGGATTAGTGAATGGTCTGGTAACAGATGTTGTTGCACAAGCAATGCCTCCGCTGTGGGAGAATGATGTAGAGCTAAACTTGGAAAGAGAAGGAGATAAATCAGGTGGTGAATCCTCAGCTTCCGCTTCCAACTCCACTGAATTGCACTTTATATCTGAGGCAGCCTCTGCGGAGAGGTTTTACTCGGTAGAAGAAGACTCCCAGTCACAATCACTTCCTACTGGAGAGAGTTCTGATGAGTCAACTGGAGGAGATACAGGTAGTAGCTCTCCGGTTCAGAAATTTACTCAAAAAAAGCGATTATCCAGAAGAAAACCATCTTCAGCAAGCAGCACTACAGACCCCACTAAAAAGTTAGCCTGGGACTACTCTACTACCACATTCTCTTTTTTAGAGCAGGATAGCCCGGCTACAATGATAGGAGAGCAGGGATCTTTGCAGCCCACACAACCACCTGTTACTCTGGACTTATTATTCAACACTCTGAAATTGATGCAATCCGAGGCTAGAGGGGAAAGTAGGAGAGCTAGACATGAGGCTAGAAAGGTCCAGAACAAACTGAGGAAGATAAGTCAAAGACAGGACGAGATGGCGGAAAGGGTGGCACACGTGGAAGAAAGAACTGGGAAAGTGGAGGATGATCTGAGAGAGATTAAATCATATAAGGAAGACCATCAGAAGGTGGCTGAAGATGTTAACTGGAAACTCGAGGATTTTGAGAATAGACAGCGTCGAAATAACATCAGACTGCTAGGAATAGAAGAAGGACTGGAAGGAGGAGACATAAGAATGTTTGTGGTAAATTTGTTAAAAGGGGCTTTCCCAGAACTAACATCATGGCAATGGGAACATGAAATCCAAAGAGCCCATCGCTTTCCGTTTTTCAAAAGAGGGCAGGAAGGAGCCCAAGGGGGTAAACCAAGGGCAATTTTGATTTTTGTGGGGAATTTTCTGCTAAGACAGCTGATCCTAGACAAGGCCAAACCTGAGTCAAGAAAGTCTTTTAATAATGTGTCATTCTTTGCAAGGCCCGATTTTTGTCATGCTACGGTAGAGCGTAGATGGAGATTGAGGTAGCTGATTCCGAGTATACAATCTCTGGGTTCAGAAGCCTACCTTTTGTATCCAGCAAAGCTGAAAATAGTAACTAAAAACCAGGTTAAGTTCTTTTTTTCCAAAATTAAAGCAAAGGCTTTTATGATTGAAGTTTTGGGGTATAAGGAAAGTTAACCAGAATATTGTAGCTGTTTATTTGACATAGAGGGGGGGTATGAAGGTGGGGAGGAGTGGCGACTGCTAATTCTCTGGCGATCACACATAGGTCATGCCTGACCTATTTGCCTGTAGGGGAGGGTGGGGGAGGGTTAGTCCGGGGTGGAGAAGGGGGGGAACACAAGGGGAGGGGAGAAAATGGCACACATCATTTGTAGTAGTTTACATACAAAGCTCTTGCAAAAAGTTGGCATTGCTTTTAAGTATATGGTGGAACAAGGAAACAATGAGAGAAAGAGGAAACGGGGAGAGAAGGACGGATATAATTCTTGAGATTCTTAATGGCATGTAGAATTATTTCAATGAATGTGTGTGGCCTTAACGACCTCCAGAAGAGATTAAGGGTCTCTGCTTTTTGTAAGGCATTAAATCCAGATCTGATCTGTCTCCAAGAGACCCACGTTGAGGGAGGTAAAGGTTTTTTGTTAGGACAGCTGGGGTTCGAAGTATTAGCTTATACTAAACAAGCTTCAAAAACACGGGGGGTGGCAATCTTGGGAAGGGGAGAGAGTGTACGGTGATTAGGAAGAAGGTAGACAACTGGGGAAGATGGGTCATTGTGGAAGTAATGTTCAGAGGAGCTAGATTTACTTTGGTCTCAGTCTATGGCTCAACATCCGATGAACCAGATATATTTGAATTTTTGGACCAGGAACTGACTACTTGGGTGGATCCTATCGTATATTGTGGGGATTTTAATATTAATCGACCTGCCAGCGTAGAGCTTCAAAGGAATCACGGCTATACTGGGCGTAAGAAGAGGGTACATAAGGCGATAGTAGATCTGGCTACACATAATGCTTTATCAGATGTATGGGCAAATTTGAATCCAGGGAGTGATGGGGACACTTTTTTTTCAGCGCCCCATAGAATCACTGTTAGATTAGATTATTTCTTAATTTCTAACGTGTTGTTATCCAATGCATCTATTACAAAGCTACCACGTATGATGTCAGATCATAATCCATTGTTATTGACATTGAATCTCAATGGAATAAGCAGAAAGGTGTATAAATGGACATTTGAAAGAGCGCTGTTAAAAGATGAGAGCTACTGTAAGCATATGATGAAATGGATAACCGAATTTTGGCGTAATAATAAGGGTAGCGCAAGCAGTGGTAATATCTGGGATGCTTTTAAAGCAGGGATAAGAGGCGAGACGATTAGTTTTACATCATTTCGACGGAAAGTTAAAAGAGAGAAGTCCGAACAGCAGATGAACTCACTTTTGGCTGCAGAAGCAGAACTTAATAGATTGATTATAGCTGGGAGTCTACTGGATCAAAAAATATTAGAAATAATGGTTTTAAAGAACGACATTGCTGAAATGGTTACGAATAGAATAGCCGTAAACTATTTCGCAAAAAAGGAACAGGTGTTTGAATACAGTGAGAAGGTGGGGCATATCCTCGCTGTTAGGACGAGGCAGAAAACTAATGCTGGAGATATTAAAAGCATGGTAGACAATTTAGGAAATGTGATATTAGATTCTAATGGTATAAGGAATGAATTATGGGAATACTATACGAACTTATATGACAGCGACAATAGGATGGGTTCGGAGGAAATAAGTATTGAAATAAGAGACTATTTGGGAAATATACAGCTAGTTATGTTGGAAATAGAAGATCAGATTAAGCTAGAGTCCGATATAACATTAGAGGAAGTAACATCAGCACTATTGGAACTCCCATCATCTAAAGCCGCAGGACCAGATCTCATTCCAATTGAATTTTATAAAACATTTTTTTCTTCTATAAGTGCAGAGCTTTTAGATACTCTTTTACAAGCACAGAGGGAAGTGTCAGTCCCAGACTCATGGGGGGGCACTGAGATCATTGTCATTCTTAAAAAGGGCAAGCCTCCTACAGCCCCAGGGTCGTATAGACCAATTGCCCTTATGAATGCGGATGTGAAATTATATTCTAAAATTCTGGCAACAAGGCTGTCCACCGTCATTGAAAAACTAGTCGCACCAGAGCAACATGGATTTATTCCAGGAAAAGGTACCACTACACATGTTCGAACCGTAATCACTTGTTTTGATGCTATGGAGGTTATTGGTGGACCTTTGGCAGCCATGTTCCTCAACGCCGAGAAGGCTTTTGATAGGGTTGCTTGGTTATACTTATGGGAAATAATGAAAGTATATGGTTTTGGCGATAAATTTATAAGGGCAATACAGGTTCTATATAAGGCACCTACAGCCAGAATTAAAATAAATCGAGATTTAACTGCACCTGTACAAATTAAAAGAGGCACTAGGCAAGGTTGTCCTAGCTCTCCCCTCCTTTTCGCATTATATATGGATCCATATTTGCGTTATTTAAAATCTAACCCGAATATCCCGCCACTTATATCGAATGGAGTGGAGGTTAATGTATTAGCATATGCAGATGACGTTGCCATAATCACCCCAGACCCAGCCAAAGCAATGGAGGAGGTCGAGTTGGAGGCTAGTAAATTTGGAAGAATATCCGGGTATAAATTAAACAGCGCAAAAACACAAATCATTAAAAACGCAATGGTCCAATATAATGATAATCGGGTGGTCCCTGCAGCAACGTATTTAGGAGTTGAGATATCACCAATCTTGGACACAGTGGTAGGACGGAATATTTCTCCTTTAATTAAAGATGTAAGTGCAGAGCTGGCCAGAATTGATAAGCTTAAACTTACGCTAGTAGGACGTACAAATGTGATAAAAATGATTATTCTCCCTAAATTCCTTTATTTTTTTCGCACTATTCCTCTATTGTTTGAATCAATCTGGTTTAGTAAACTAGAATCAATACTTAATAAATTTATATGGTCATATGGGAAAACGAGAAGGGCCTATAAGTTTATGACGTTACCAAGGGTTAGTGGAGGGTGGGGGGTCCCAGACTTCAGGCTATATTATTGGGCATCAGTACTACAATATGCCCAGGGTTTGCTGGGGGCAGATAATTTAGAGCTGAATGTTAGATCCAGCTCGACAATGGTATACTCTATTGTAATGGGGGCAGATGCCGCAAACGCTTTCCTAAATCACGCTGATTTCCTTTACTATAAACATACACGATTTAAAACAGTTAAAGCTGCATATAACATCTAGATAGCAGTAGCAAAGAAATGTGGACTAGGAAGATACAATAGGTATACTAGACTGTATAGGAATAGAACACTACCCCCCTTGATATTTTCGGATTCTATAATGGCGGAATGGGATATGCAAGGCATAAAAAAAATAGGGGATTTGATGGGAATGGATGGGAATATATTACAATTTTCAGACTTGATGGAAAAATATGGCTTTACAAGAAATAGTTTTTTTAAGTACCTACAAATCAGGAGTTTCCTGGGTAAGAAAAAGGGGGGGGATTGTGGATTTCGGAAGAGTAACCTTTTGGAGTCCATAGCTCAAGGGGGAGAGTGTTCTATACGATTCTTTTATGCTAGTCTAGCAGGCTTAAAAAAAGATGATACTGAGAAATTTGGAGATAAATGGGCAGGGAAACTAGGGGTACAGAGTCATCTTTTTCTGGATTCACTCGAGTTAGGATGTTCGGTGCTGTGTTCTGCTCCTCTTCAATCGCAGCACTTTAAAACTGTATATCAACTCTATCACACGCCGGACCGCATTGCACAGTGGGGGGCGACCACAGGCACAACTTGTTTTCGTTGTAATGCTCCAGCAGCAGACAGTATCCATATTTTCGCACTCTGTCCCCAATTAGAGAATTTACGAAAGGGGATTGAAGATTTTATGAGGCATACTCTGGGTGTAAATGAGATTTTAACACCAATTGTTATCATGCTAGGGGTTAGGGGATATAGGGACGATAATACTGAATTTATATTCCTAGCGATGGCAGTGTACAGACTATTAATTGCTAGAGCATGGCGAGACCCTACTCCCCCTACAACACAACAATGGATTGCTTTGCTATTGGGGATATTTAACCTTGAAAAAGGTATATATGCCAGGAAGGGTAAAAGAGCTAGAAAATTGGGATAAAAAATTTGGAAACCTGTATATTGTTGGAAAGAGAGAGTAAGGGTACCCCTTGGTTAATAATTTATAAGGCTTGTTCAAGTTTTCCACCTGTATGTGTGTTTGGCTTATAATTTTTTATATACAGTAATTATTTGGGTTATATTATGCATTGTGATCTCTGTTTATGTAAATGACAAATTGTTGTATGATGTGTGTCATCAAAATTTTAGATTAAAAAAAAAAAAAATTAAAAATAAATAAATAAATGTTTTATTTGCTGGCGTCGTTTCAGGCTCACTGGGATCCTCGGAAAACGTATCAAAGTTAATGAAATAGCCAGAAGCAGTTCTGTCAATTGTAGGTATTGCATCAGAATCACTTGAAATCACTGGAGTTACTGGATCCTTTGTCTTATTAGTGTAGTCAGATGCTACATCAATGTAGACAGGAGTTTCTAGATGAACTGTTATTTGGGTCTCAAGAGGCACAACTTCCATAGCTTTATTGCTTAGTCCTTCTTTTCGTACTGAAGATTCTTCAAAAGTGATGAGTCTCTTAGTTTGAACCTCTTGGATAGTAACAAGATTCGGCTGTCTGCTACATCTTTGGAGTCCACTGGGCCAACTACTTATGATTGGCCACATAATGTGGTTTGACCAGGTCGATAGATACAAACCTGTTCTCCTTTCTTCCAGCAAGGGGCGGCAGTAACACTGTTCTTGATCCGTGGATTACTAGCACAGGTACTAATTGTCTGTAAGAATGCCCAAATTCCTTCTTACCCGCGATCTTTTCTCTGACTAGATCCCCAATCTTTGGAATCCAGGCCGGCCTTGCTGGGACGGGTGATTCCCCTTCAGTGGTCATTGGCTTCTGTAATGTGTTGCTGTGCCTTCTCCTTGTTTCATTTAAATCCTGTAAAACAGCCAAGCGGTATTTGATATCAAAGGGTTTTTGTTCTACCATTGAAGTGTGATGATCAAGGTCCTTAACAAGCATTCTAGTACCAAAAAGCAATTTGTATGGAGTGATTTCACCCAGAGAATTTCTTGGCTGATTATTTAGACTACATTGGATACTTATTAGATATTTGACCCACCCATTACACAAGCCTAATACCCTAGCGGTTATAGATTGCTTTATGTCCCGGTTTTTTCTTTCCACTACAGAATTTCCCTCAGGATGGAGTAGAATACCGCAGTGCAACGCCCAGATTGGCCATGGCCTCCTTGTAAGCTTTGGAGCTAAACCCAGGACCCTGATCAGAATGTAGCGTGCCGACTGCGTAAGTGCCGATAAAGACTCGCAAATCTTTTATAACAGTTCGGGCGTCAGCTGAGCGCTGAGGCCACATCCAAATGAATTTTGAGCATGAATCCACTGCGACCATGATATAATTATAGTTACCATCCCATTGTAAGGGACTGCAGTGGTCCAGGTAAATGCATGCTAATGGTTTATCTGAAATTAAAAGGGGCGTCTGCGCCGGTCATTTCACTGTTGAAACCTTCATTTTCTGGCAGATTTCACATTCCAAAACATAGTTTCTGGTCTGTTTCCTCATGCGTGGCCACCAGTATCTTTGTTTTAATAATAACACTGTGGCGGAAACACCTGCGTGTGCAGAGGCGAGCCCTTCATGTGCTGCTAAGATTAGCCCTAATCTATGTTCCAATTTTGGAATTACTTTATCCTCCACTCCAGGGATTCGAGCAAAAGGAACATTATTTGCATCTGTTATATATGAGTATTTGAGTGGATATTTTTGTGGTAACGCTGCGCCGCTGCCTTTGCTTGTGGCATTGACAGCTAGCATTATTTCGCCATCTATTTTTGTTTTAGAACGAGTGATTGCAGCTACGGAAGCCGTTTGCACAGCAGCCTTTGCGGCTTCATCAGCCAATGAATTCCCTGCAACATGAACGCCATCACGCTGATGACTCAGTGTATGGATCACAAGAGTCTTTTGTAGTTCCTTCTGTAATTGAACTACTTGTTCCCAAAGCAACTTATGCTTGAGTGTGCCACCTTTTGCAACTTTGAAATCGTTTTGAATCTAGTTCTGCAAGTATTCATTGTAAGATTGAACGTAGAAATAGGAATCGCACACTATGAGTGTGGGGGCTCCTATTGAATCCTTGGCCAAACTTGTTTGCCTGCTGTTGCTCCTGGACCTTTCCTGACATCTCCGGGTTCCCCGTTTGTGGAGCCGCATACCACGCATGGGCCCTGCTCTCCCCCCACCGCCGCAGCCTTTTGAGACCCTGGCACAGCCGCAGTGAGGCGGGCTACAATCCCTAGCGTCCCTAGGGCCAGGAAGTCGCATGCACCTGTTCCGCGCCTGGAGTCGCATTTAAACCAGTGGGAGCCCCCGCATCGTGGGGTGCGCGTGGGCTAATCCCGGGCAAAGGGCGGGCCATCTGTGGACATCGGAGGCCAGAGGAGGCTGGGCTGGGACAGGTCCCTTGGTTGTAAAGCAAAGGACCTGTGTGGACCTGAAAAAAACGACTGACCCCCCTGGTAACTTTCACCTAAACTGTTCGTATGTTGTGTAAAGGCTGATTTGGTCCCTCTGCTTTGCACCATCTTTGCTAAAACCGCATTTGGGGGTGGTTTATTTTTGTTTATTTCATTTTTATTCAAATTTTTATTCTATTTTTATTTTGTCATTTCATTGCGCTTCTTAAGTGTTCGTGGGCTAATGTTGATTGTTTGCAGTCTTGACCCTACTATGCGGGGGATGAGTAAACTAAGTAAATCTGAGTGAGTAAGTGTGGCGGGGTGCACTGGATGACCTTCGAGTCCCACCTGGCCTCTATTTGTGATACACTCAGGCCATACTTTTGATTTTAACTGCTTTCCTAGTACTTGTCGATACATTGTATAATCCGTTCCCCCCTTGCAATCTGTGTACCGCGGAACCTCGTATCAATTACCTTTTACAGTTCATCTTTGATTGCTGTTACGGGTAAGAGGAAGCAAATGAACCCTAAACTAGCAAAGGGCAATGGAGTCATTATTAATTCCCAGCAGCCCTTATTGAACTACCTTACAGGGGCGGTGGGTATATTGGACAAGCAGATAATCTCTGTTGAAGAATCACTCGAGGGAACTACTTCAAGATTAAGTCGGGATTCTACCTCTCAAATTGAAAGGGTTGAATTAGATCATGGGAATGTATCTGTTCATCAACGTAATGGATGCATTCAGGCATCCCCTGATGAGATTATTTCTCTTTTAAATGACTCTTCGTCTCAACCCCCCCAAAAAGGCTTAAAAAATCCTAGTGTAACTGAAGGTAATACCATGGAGACGGATAGAAGTAGAAATTCAACTCAACCTATTGTACATCTTCAGCCAGACCCGAATAAAGCAGTTAAAACACAATTAACAGCCAAAAAACGTCTGGGTCAGAGAAAATCTCAACCAACTAGAAAGCTCCCAATCAGTACCAATGCCAACTCGCAATCGAATATGAAGAGTCTGGTCTCACTTGTTGAGAGACTGGACCTTTATGTAAGGGTTAGGTTAGACCAACTAACATCTAGAATGGTCAATATTGAGGAACTTTTCACCGAAGCTAACCAAACCGATGATGCCCTTAGATAATTTGAACCGCAATTCCAATTCTATGATCCCCAAGGGTAGTACTACTGGGACCTTACATTCCCATGCAAAGAAGAATTCATCTACCCAAGTGGTCTCTGTAACATCTAAGAGCAGTTCTGAAGTGGTTTTTATATTGCGCAAACTTAGCCCAATGGGCGTCAAGGCGTCTAAATCAAATGTGGAGGTTAAGACCCCTCTCTGCAGCATTATCTCATAGGTAAGCCCTCTTGAAGAAGAAAGTTTTAAGAACCTTTTTAAATGACTCTATTGAGAGAAGAGTTTTTATTTCAATAGGGATGTCATTCCAAAGCTGAGGGGCAACCACTGAGAAGGCTCTGGCTCCCCATCTAGCAAGTTTAAAACGGGGCACAACAAGTTGACAGAGTTCCGCAGAGCGAAGGTCTCTTGTAGGAACATAGCGCGAAAGAAGAGAGCCCATGGCACTTGAGGGACCTTCTGTCAATGCTCTGTAGGCCAGACATAGAATTTTAAAGGAAATTCTGTGCTGGACAGGAAGCCAATGAAGGTCTTTCCTGGCCAAAGTAGCGGAAGAGGATTTGGAGAGGGCCAGGACAAAGCGCGCTGCAGCATTCTGCACAATCTGCAGTTGGTGTAAAAGGCTTTTGTTGGCTTCCATATACAGAGAGTTACAATAATCTAACCTTGAGCCCACCAGGGCGACTGCAACCTGTTTGCGAGCCTGGGGGGAAAGATATCCGCGGATTCTGTTAAGTATCCTGATCACACCCCAGCAGGTGGCCACGGTCCTGTTGACTTGTAGGGACAGAAAAAGTGAGGTGTCAAATATTACACCAAGGTTTCTGGCAGATTGGGAGGGAGTGGGGCAGATGCCAAGAGAAAGTGGCCACCACTCACTCGACCAAACATCTTGGTTTTTCCCAAAGATCAGCACCTCACTCTTTTCGCCGTTCAGTTTGAGGGAATTTATAGTCATCCAGTCTGCCACATACTGCATGCATACCCTGAAACTGGCGGCAGATGTCCTGACAGAGGAGTGAGCCAGTGACACCATGATCTGGGTGTCATCTGCGTAGGATACCACCTCCATCCCCTGTGATCTAACTAGTCTTGCCAGGGGAGCCACGTAGATGTTGAATAGGGTCGGACTTAAGGCCGACCCTTGTGGCACCCCACACTGCAATGACTTAGCAGGGGAGAGGTGGTTCCCAAGCATCACTCTCTGCTCCCTATCCAACAAAAAGGAATTGAGGAGGCTCAAGGCCGGTCCCATAACACCAGCTTCCCTAAGCCGAGATGTAAGAATGGCGGGGGAAAGGGTGTCGAACGCGGCCGTGAGGTCTAACAGAACCAAAACTTTGCGTCGGATGTTATCGACCACACAAGTGAAAGCGGACTCAGTGCTGTGATGTTTTCTGAAACCATGTTGCGTGTTATCAAGGTATTCAGATGAATTAAGGAAGGAGGACAAATGAAGGTTCAGATGCGCCTCGAGCATCTTAGCGGGAGCTGGAAGGAGGGAAATCGGTCTAAAGTTTTTCAAAAGGGCCAAATCGAGCGACGGCTTCTTAAGAAGAGGTTTAACAATCGCCTTATTCCATACAGGAGGAAAAGAACCCTGAGTGATAGCTTTGTTCATAACCTAAAGCATGGGAGGAAGGAGGCTATTTCTACATTATTTCAGTTTTTTCAGTGGAAGAGGATCCTGGGGGGAGGCAAATTTGGTCCTGTCAAGTAACAGGTTCAATCCTTCCAGGGATAAAGATGGAAATTCCATAAGTAGGCGGGAAGGATCTTTGCCTAAAGAGTCGAGACTGGATATGACAGGCGGGATACTTTGATCCAAAACATGGCACTCCTAATAGAACAAGCACAAGAACAAATTCCGACACACGGCCGTACCAACAGTCAGCCACCCAAGGCCACGCTCTTGTTAGAAGGCCATCAGGCACTCAGATGGCTCCCCCTCAATCACTTCCAACCGTCCCTGTTCAAGTGCAACTTCACTCACAACGTACCTTCCCTAGTATTTAATGTACCTCCTGATAATCTATATCCAGGAACTCCACAAGATCCTATTCTCAACCTGATAATGAACTTTTGGAACGTAGCAGAGCTGGGTTCAAAAATGAATTTACCCTCCTGGGTAGAATTGAAAAGGAAGCATAATGTTGTCTGTCTCCAAGAAACCTGGTTAACCTCCCCAATTCATCTTCAGGGGTACAAGTCTTATAATTCATTTGCTCAACCCTCTATTTTGGGTAGGGCCAAAGGAGGCCTACTACTATATATTTCTAATGAGATTTCAGTCAAATACATAGTTGTGATAAAGCAGGATGCAGAATTTATTTGTAGGCTGGTGGGAGGAGCAGGTAGCCTGGGCCCCCAGGAATGCACCTTGGAACAACAAGGTGGTGGCATGGAGCAGGTATATAGATGACCTCTTCCTACTGTGGGATGGGTCTAGATGAGGCTAATCAGTATATACAAGTGCTTAATGATAATGAGTGTCACTTAAGGTTTACAGGGGAAGTGAACAGTGAAAGGGTCAACTACCTGGACCTTCAAGTGAGTGTAAAAAATGGACGCATTTGCACGCAACTCTATCGTAAACCGACTGCTGGAAATAGCGTATTGCACGCTTCAAGCAGTCATCCCCGTAAACTTATTAACAACATCCCTTACGGGGAATTTTTACGACTTAAGCGCAACTGCACACAAACTGAGGATTTTGAACAAGCAGCCACTGATAGCATTGAGAGATTCCTGAAGAGAGGCTATAACTGGAACCTGCTTCAAGATGCTTTGAGCAAAGTCAGAAAATTACCCCGCAGTACCCTTTTTGCCAAAAAGACTGGTCCCACTGCAGATGTTAAATTCCACATGATAACACCTTTTTCGGCGGATTCATTTAAACTAAGATCCATCATGTCCAAACATTGGCATATTTTAAAATCTGATCAAATCGTAGGGCCTGTTATACCTGATGTGCCATTAATAACTTTCATGAAGGCAAGATCACTACGTGATGAGATGGTTCATAGTTATCTACAGCCACAGGAAAAACAACAAGGGACTTTGAAGGACGTAAAAGGCTTTTTCCCCTGTGGAAAATGTAAAGCCTGTTCAGCTAGTAAGAAAACTCTAGTATATGAAGGAACAGGCTGCAAAGGTGGCAAGAAAATTAATAAATTCATGTCCTGCCACACGGACCATGCGGTCTACTGTCTGGTATGCCCCTGCCCATTAAGGTACGTTGGAAGTACCATCAATCCTGTCAAACTACGAGTGTTGGAGCACATGCGGGCCATCGTGAATAAAGACTTCACATATCCGGTGGCCCGTCATTTTGCAATCAAACATAATAGTGACAGGAATCTCCTGAGATACTTCTGCTTAGACCAAGTTGTTGAAAATCCAAGAGGAGGCAATAGATTGCAGACACTCAGGAGATTAGAATCCAGGTACATCATAGATTTAGAGTCAAGAGCACCAAAGGGTCTGAATATGGGGGAAGAACTAGCATCTCATTTGGGTTGAAGAGAGGATGTCAGTATTATAAATGTGAATTTGTGTATCATGAGATTTTGACTTACTTACTTAAAATCGCGACGTATAAGGGTTTGAAACTGAAGATGCGCCTAGATGTAAATTTTAATAGCATAGTGGAAATGTCGTAGGTTTGTTTTATCCACAGAAATGACCTGAGACCTTAGCAGCCATATTTTTGGCTGCAATTGCCGATACACGGCCAGATCTTACTTAAAATAGCTCTTGAATGATGTGATTTTCGCATAGATGATGCCTTGTGTTTCAGAATGCAACCTATTCTCAGGAACATGATGTTTGGATGATTGTTGTTCATTTAGTCACAGTGCATGATCCTTTAATTTAAGAATGCATGTGTGCCGATACACGGCGGAATTTAAGGTTTAGCCATAATGAAATCTTTTCATGACAAATGTTTATCTAAATTGCATTTGTGCCGATACACGGCGTCATTGATGGTATAAACTTTCCCATAACGACACTCTGCTATGACTAAATGTTAAAGTATAACACACTTTAAGATGGCGCGCAAAAAACGCATGACTGATGAAGTCCTTTGTTTGTGTTAATGACTTTTGCAAACTAAGATAATGGTGCCGTACAGCGTTCTTTGACGTGAACACTGACGAAGGGATTCTATTCCGGAAACGCGCTTGTTCCGAAATAAACTTTTTGCTGAACTACTGCTGCTGAACCCGAGAGTGCTGTTTTTCCTTAAACCCGGATGGGTATTGTAAAGGAATTTGGAGCATATATATATATATATATATATATATATATATATATATATATATATATATATATATATATATATATATATATATATATATATATATATATATATATATATATATATATATGTTACGATCTCTCCCGGTATAGATACTCGTCTCTAATTCCAATAATGAAAGATCATAAATCGAATAGATCTTGCTTAGTCTTATATTTAATCCATATAGTCGAACAAAGCGGCCAGGGTGTCCAAAGCCACCATTGGGATGATCCTGATGCAATTTAGGTGGGTGTTATTACTTTGCACCGGGTTACTGCCTAATCGAATGCAATGGTAATAGCATTTCCTAAATACCCATTTCAGAACTAGAAAAAGCTGTGTACATTTGGTTGGCAAATCAAAAATAGGATATTATTATTTAAGATTACCTATCTTGCTAATGTACTGGGTAGAAATTGCACTTTGTGGAGATGCATAGCCCTTAATACAATAGGAAAGGCAGTTTTGCATCTTTTAATGGCCTGATATAGCGATTCGGACCTATGTACAAATCTTTTTGTACATATGGGCCTAACTGTATTGTTTGTGATTATTGTATTTTACTTTGTGGTCGTATATAAATGTTCCTTGTTTCATAAAAGCAAACATTTGAGTGGACAATCATTTAATATTGCTGCGCTGTGAGTTGTGAGCCTGTGCTTGCCCTTCCCCATGTCTTCCACCCCCTGAGAAGCCTTGGACTGCTAAAACGATGCTTCCATTGAGAGTCAAGTTCAAGGGGAACTTGGCCCACTTGCTCAGGACAAATAGTAGGTTGTGCCCGAGACACCAGGAGTATAAGACATCAATGCCCATGTTTGGGCCCAATAACCCCTGCTTATCCTGTGGCCCTCTGAACAGGGTCCTGACACGGGTAATGCTATGTTACTCAGCGATGTCCTGAAAATGCCACTTTGTCAGCCTAATGCCATCGCAGACGCCCTTGCACCATGGAGTAAGTTTCCTGTGTTGTAGGCAGGATTGTTTTTGTGCAGGAAGGGGCACAAATACAATCCTAAGAGGCTATTTTCTCTTTCAATACACAGAAGTACAAAAAATTAGGAGAAATAAAGATATTTCTCCTCGTTACGCGTCCCCTGGAAAGGCATAAGATTTTGGCGCATTCCTGAGAATGCAGCAAAATCCATGGGAGTTGTGCGGGAACACCCACCGCAATACTCATGGAAAGCCTACCCAGGGCAGAGTAGCGCAAGGTAGCAATGTGCATTGCGCTACTCCACATTTATGAGGCAACTCACAGCTACGCAAAGTGGCTTTGCGTGGCATCATACACCTGACTTAGAGGTTTGCGTCGTGCATGTACCACATTGGATGGTGCAAATGCAATGCAAGCCTTACATAAATATACCCCTTGGTGCTTAATTTACAATTTGAAGCAAACTGCATGTAGGGGTTGTGACTCTTAATAAAATCCTATCTCTCCAATGCAGCTGCTTTGAAATAGACTTCACTTGCTATGTTAAGAAGGAAGAGAGAAGGTCACGTGGCACACTTTCCATTTCGACAGCGATGCGTTTTATTTATAAAACATTTTGTTCAAAACTTTGTCTTTGGAATTTGCTAACCCAAAGGAAGTTCCCATGAGTGCTAAAAACACCAAGATTACATCAGAACAGCGTTGTGGGGTTGGGCCTCACCTCCCTTGCTTTGAAATATTGTGTTTATCGGATCACAAGAGAAGAAGCAGCTCACATCTCGAGCTGCGGGTGAAATGCACCCCAGGAAAGAAATTTGGCTCCTTGCGAGAGTTGTCTTGCCAGTTTTTAATTCAACCCTGTTCTGCATGCAAGTGGCGGCAGATGAGCGGCTTGGCCCGCCTGGGGCGCCGCATCCAGTTCAATGGGAGGGAGCACGGTGTAGCGTAACATGCACGCCTTTCATGCATCACGTGACCCGCTTCAGTCTCCTGTTTGGCTGTTTCCATTTGTCGGTATTTACGTTCTCTTTGAGCCAAACCTGGATTGCTGGAATGAGAACAGTAATTACAAACACACTGGTCCGGTTTTCTCAGGCGCTTTTGGAAAATACCTCCATTTAGAGCCATATCACACACTGCAACTAGGCTTATAACAAATCGTCGAGGAAGTTGAACATAAAGGAGTAATTCATATGGAAATCATTCACACTCAAAAATGTGTAAGGGCTCGCTCTTCTGTGGTAAACAGGCTCGTTGAATAAGAGCATACAGTGGCGACCTTCAACCGGAGCTTTGGGCCTCGATTTCTTCTCAGGGCTGTGACGTGCAGTGAGTGATGCTGGTCCCAGTGAGTGCTGCCAGGCAGCTGAACAGACATTTTATACGGGGTTAACCACACTCAAGAGGACAGCCAGCATCACATTGTGTGATGGACTTATGGAGGCCACTGAAGCCCCTACATTGCTGGGGGGCACCCACTCTTTAAGGTCCCCAATCATCTCTAGGGCTATTAACATCTGTGACATATGGGAGTTTCAGGGGCCTATTAGTACCTTCCATTTGGGGTGGGGGGTCAACTGATTTTATGTTATGCCACTGCATTGTGCCATGCAGTACTGGATTGCATCTTACCTGCCTATACATATGGGTAACCGGTGTCGCTTATCAAAGATAAATTAACAAGTGCATATTATTGTTGGTTGTATGTGAATTTACTGTGATAAAAATAAAAGAGAAAAGGTGTTTGGTAAAACAGGAATAGATGGTTTAGTTAAGCGCAGCTGTCGGGAGAGTAGGCATCAGGGTCTGAAGACTGTCTCAAAGTACATTGATTTCAGCTGTCATTTTACACATTACGTGAAACGTCATAAAGTAATTTGTACATTCCTTTAGAGACAGAAATCTGGGTCTGGTCACAGGGGCATACATCGGGTAATTTGATAAGAAGCACAGGTGGGTCTCGACCTTGAGTGAACACGAAGTTTGGCCAGTAGGTACGTTTCTAGAAGTTCGGCATGGGAAGCGCATGATCACTGCATGTAGTGTGCAAGCTGTGTTCTGATTGGCTGAGTGTTCCTAACTGTTGGACTTGGCCCTTTTTGCAGGGTCATCCCCGAACGTTTTGCCTTCCTCCTGCATTTTGTCTGACCTGTTTTTGTTGGTTTTATGACTCTGGGCACTTTACCATTGCTAATCAGTGATAATGTGCATATGCTTTCCCTATTGTAAATTGATGTATGGATTAGTGATTCTATGATTGGCTGATTTGGTTTACTGGTCTGACCCTAGTACAGTGCACTGAATGTGCCCTGAGGGTGTAAACCAAATGCTGCTAGTGGGATTGCAGCACTGGTTGTGCCACCCAAAAAAGTAGCCTGTTAAAGTGTTTCTAAGGCCTGCCATTGCAGAGCCTGTGTGCAGGCTGGCACTGCCATGCTGACTGGGCAAGTGCACCCACTTGCCAGTCCCTAAACGTTCCCTTTTCTTCATATCAGACACCCCTATGGTAGGCCCAAGGGCAGGGTGCACTGTAAGTATAAGGTAGGACATGCCCTGGTGTGTGTGGCATGTCCTAATAGTGAATTACAGCCATTTTCGTTTTTCACTATTGCAAGGCTACCTATTCCCCTATAGGCCAGAATGGGCAGTTAGATTATTACATCTTATAAACCTACCCAGGGAACTAGGTAGAAATTCGAATTAAGTATGTCTGAACTCAGAATTATAAAATACATCTTTTAGTGAAGTTGGTTTTAACATTCTGTGTTTGAAAATACCACTTTTAGAAAGTAGGCATTTTCTTGTCTAACTATCCAAGCCTGCCTCTGCTAGGTTGTGTATTCCTTATCTGGAGTTTGAGTAACAGGGGCTGGGGTATTCCAGGAGTCAGGGTGAGTCAGCCCAGTGGTGAATAGAGAGATCTGCATTTAGATGGGAGGGAGGAGTTGCATCTGGGACCTGAATAAGGCTGTGCCTTCCCTTCATAATGATCGCTCAACCCCCTGTGGTGCATTTGATGTCTCTGCCCTGCACTGTGAAAGGAGAGAAGGAGTCATGTCAACAGAGTACTCCAGGGCTGTGCCTTCCCTCCACAATGCTGGCTATACCTCCTGTGGGGCGTCTGATGTTTCTGCCCTGCACTGTGAAAGGAAAGAAGGAGTCATGTAAACAGAGTGCTCCAGGACTGACCAGAACTGGTTTGGATTAGGCAAAGGCCCCTCTGCCCTCTGAAAACGAAGGATTTTGGGGTATAAATTGTGGGACCCTGATCCCAAGAACTTAGATCACTTTTGGACTACAAGAAGAAACCTTTGCTGAGGAAAGGAACCTGAAGAAACTGAGGAGAGACTATCCCTAAGCTGAAGTGCTGCTTGGGGGATTGGCCTCCAGTGGTTGCCTGACTTCCAAAGAAAGAAGAAAGGACTTTGTGTGCACTTTATTCAACTAGTGAATGATCTCCAAGGGCTTGAGAAAAGAGTGTGCATCCTGCTAAAGTCTCAGGGACAACAATCTTCAACCCCCAGCTCCCCAGAATTCTTTGGCAGTGCCTGCTGCTGTTTTGCACCTTCTGAGGGACTGCGTGTCGCAAGGAGCTGGAAGCGTGACTCAAGAGGGAGAAGCGTGTCGCAAGGAGCTGGAAGCGCGCCATCGCATCATGGATGTCACCGCTGAAACTGACACATTGCAACGCATCTCAAGAAACATCCCGCAACCTCGAACAAGAGTGTCGCCGTCGCTTTCGCATCTCTGAGTAAGGATGTCATTGCTCTAGCTGTCGCATTGCACCGCATCACAAGAAGCGCCTCGCATCCACGGAGAACCGTGCCGCCGTCAGAGCCGCTGTCGTCGGATGTATGATGTTACGACGCATACTTTAACAACGCATAGCATTACAATGCAATTTTTACAACGCAGGACACTTTACAACGAATGCCTTTACAACGCATTACATTACATCGCAGATGCTATTACAACGCATGCCATTACAACGTAAGTATAGGTAAGTACTTAATTTTAAATACATTTTTTAATACATTTGTAAATATATATATATATATATATATATATATATATATATTTTAAAAATAGTGTAGGTGTTTAAAAATAATATTCTAACTCCAGGGGGGTGTAATAGTAGGGTAAGTGCTGGATAAAGTAGGGGTAAAAATTACTATTCTAACTCCAGGGGGGAGTAAAAGTAGGGTAAGCGCTGGATATTGTAAGGGTAAAAATTACTATTCTAACTCCAGGGGGGTGTAATAGTAAGGTAAGTGCTGGATAGTGTAGGGGTATACATTTCTATTCTAACTCCAGGGAGGTGTAATAGTAGGGTAACTGCGGGATAATGTAGGGGTAAAAATTACTATTCTAACTCCAGGGAGGTATAATAGTAGGGTAAGTGCTGGATAGTGTAGGGGTAAAAATTACTATTCTAACTCCAGGGCGGTGTAATAGTAGGGTAAGTGCTGGATAGTGTAGGGGTAAAAATTACTATTCTAACTCCAGGGGGGTGTAATAGTAGGGTAAGTGCTGGATAGTGTAGGGGTAAAAATTACTCATATTTTTTTATAACTTTTTCTAATTACTATTAAAATTACTTAAATTAATTAATTTAATTTATTTATAGTACATTTTTAAAAATGTATAATTTTTATTATGAATATTTATTACAATATTAATATGTAATTAATAACATATTTGTTTAATTAAATACATGTTTTATTAAAATTATATACTTAACTATACTTACTGTTAGGGATTAGGCAGTCTTTTCTCGCTCCGTTGTGTGGTTGTCTGAATGCTCCGGTGTCCTCTTTCTGTTTTTACCCCTCTGGTAGCCTCCGCCCCCTTCTTCCTCTCACTGCTCAAAACAAGGAGCCCGTGCCGGAGATCGGGGCTTGGTTTCTTTCCTTGTTGGATTAGTCTTTGGAGTTCTTAGAACCAGCTGTGGGGATTTCGTCCCGGTGGGCGCGTTCTCACCTTCCTGGCGGCGTCGGCGGTGAGAGCTGAGCGGTGCGGAACGAGGCTTCGTTTCCGCGCTCCGGCCATCTGGAGCCTGCTTCCCCCTTTCCGCGTCTGGAGTGCAACGCGAGGAGATCGCTGCATTTCGAAGCCTTGGACTTCCTGGGACGCTTCGTGTGTTAATCTTGGGCACTTTTGGAACTTTTCCGCGTCCTTCGTGAATACAATTACGGTGTGCACTTCCGGGTTCTTTAGTACCCGTTTCACATCGGTTAGCTTCAGCTGGGATAAGTTTAAGGAGCGTTTTGCTTCGAGCGTATTGAAAACGCGCTGTAGTTTTTGTGGCCACATTTAGAGTACTTTTTACCTGCATTATCGGCTGATTTGCAGGCATTCCTTATCTAGGGGTTTTTTAAGTCAGATTTATGACTTTTTTCCCCTCTGTTGATTTAAAGGCTCACTTTTGGGAGTTGGTGTTATTTTTTCTTTGGAACTTCACTTCACTCATCTCCCTTAAGGACGTACCATCTATGTCACACAGGTAAGGGGAAGAAGGGGATGTGTTGGGCAGTTTTAAGGGTAGTGGAGGGGTGTACAGGTATGAGGACACTGGGATTGTGAGTAACTCATGTGCTTTTGTCTGTGTCTTTTCTTGTTCATGCTGCAGGAGAGAAGACTTGTCCTAAACTCCTGTGCTGGGAGCACCTAGCTGTGACATAGAAAGAGCTGGGATTTTTCTCTTTCTTTGTTTTGTTTTTCCTACCTTCTTCCTTTGTTCGGTCCGCTGCCACGTGGTTTATCAAGGGCGTGAGGCGGTCCGAATAGGGGTAGAGGAGTGGGGCCATCCTCGCTTCCGTGGTGTGGGTCCAGTTGGGGAGAAATCCAACAGAAAACCAAGCCCACAAACTTTACGCCACCTGAGCGAGAATGGATGAGGATGGGAACGCTTTAGAGGAGAGGGCCCCTACAATGCAGGAATTGATGGGAGCCGTTAATGCTCATCAACTTAAAGTGCAGGAACTACAACAGGAGAATCAAGGGTTACGACAGGAAATGAGTATAGGTAAAAGTAAGGATCCGGTGTGGGGAATGGGAAAACCCTTCGTAGTTCAGCCTGCCACGTTCCACTTTGATAGAGGAGCGAGTGCCGGCACTAGTAATCCCCCTTTGACTGTGAATGTTACTACTCCTACTCCTGTCCCCTTGGCCGTCCCGGAGAGATTTTCTGGAGACTCTAGTAAATATAGCGTCTTCATGAATCAGTGTCATTTACACTTCATGTGTCGCCCTGCTTCATTCCCAAACGACACCTCTAAAGTGGCGTTTGTCATTTCTTATTTGGCAGGGACCGCTGCCTCTTGGGCTGTTCCTTTGGTGGACAATGATGATCCTGTCCTGTATAATTATCGAGCGTTCAAGGAGCAGATGCGTTGTTTGTTTGCGAAACATGCGTTTATGCAGGCCACTGATGCTGAGTTGTTGAAATTGAGACAGGGGAAACAGGATTTATTGACCTATGTGTCTACCTTTAACCGTTTGATATCTGAGACCCATTGGCCCGTGGATAAAAGAACCTCTTTGTTCTATCAAGGGTTGTCAGAAGACTTGAAGGATGTTGTTTCTCAGGTGGTGAATCCCCCGGAAGACTGTGGGGAGTTTATTGATCTTGTAGTGAAATTAAACAATCGTCTATTGGAAAGGAGAGGTGAGAAGAGCCGCTTTCAATTCTCCAGAGTAGTTCCCAGTAGAACTGAAGTTAAGAGTACCGGAGACGGTCGATTAAATGCTGAACCTATGGAGATAGGAGGAGTTAGAGGTCCGCTGTCAGCCGACGAGAAGAGTAGAAGACGTTCCCAGAATCTGTGTCTGTATTGTGGGCAAGGTGGCCATTATGCCCGGGATTGTTCTGTAAAACCGTCATCAATTCCTTCTAAGAAAGTGGTAGCTTGTGTACAACCTCCAGAGGAATTTGCGATAGACAAATTAAATCCATCCTATCAGATTACAGGGATAGTAAAAAGAGTTCCTAAACATTTTATGATAACCGTCTGCTTGGTTATATCCAACAGTCACAGGGCCCCTGTTTCCGCTTTATTGGACTCGGGTGCCACCGGCAATTTTATGGATATTCGGTTGGCTGAACAATTGAAGGTGCCTTGGATCCTGAAAACCAACCCGAACCTGAGAGGGCCATAGATGGCACTGAGCTGTCTTCGGGTACTATACTAAACAGACTGAACCCTTGTGTATGATATGTGACAATGGTCATTCTGAATACCTTGGATTTGATTTGATTGATGCCCCTTCTTTTGGAGTTGTCCTGGGGGTGCCATGGTTGCAGTCACACAATCCTAGGATAGATTGGTTTCGAAGAACAGTGACGCTTGATTCGGTCTATTGTTTGAAAGGTTGTTACAAGGTAGCTACTGATTGGGTGACTCCTCTAACCTGTGCTGTGGGTGATGGATTACGGTGTGATGTGCAAAAGATACCCGAGGCTTATGTAGAGTTTGCCGAGGTGTTTGACAAAGGACGGGCAAGGGATTTGCCTCCCCATCGTTCCTTTGATTGTAGAATAGATTTGGTTCCCGGGGCTACTCTGCCATGTTGTCGCATCTATGCCTTGTCCGAACCAGAAGAACGTCATTTGAAGGAGTACATTGATGAGATGCTAGCCAAGGGATTTATTCGTCCTTCTTCCTCTCCGGCCTCCTCAGCTATCTTTTTCATCCCTAAACGTGAGGGTGGCCTCCGGGCTTGTGTAGATTACAGGGCGCTCAACAAGGGGACTATTAAAAACAAGTATCCTCTTCCCTTGATCCCGGTGTTGTTAGATCAGCTGAAGCATGCGACGGTTTTTACAAAATTGGATCTCCGAGGGGCATACCATCTCATACGAGTCCGTGAAGGCGATGAATGGAAAACTGCCTTCCGGACTAAGTTCGGTCTGTATGAGTATTGTGTCATGCCCTTCGGTTTATGTAATGCTCCGGCTGCTTTTCAGTTCTTCATCAATGAAGTTCTAAGGGAGTATTTGGATTTGAGCGTGATAGTCTATATCGATGATATATTGATTTTTTCCCGTTCTGAGAAAGAACATGTGATTCACGTGCGCCAGGTTTTGCAGACCTTGAAAGATCACCAGTTGTATGTGAGGCCTGAGAAATGCAGTTTCCATACCGACAAAGTAGAATTTTTGGGATTTCTGGTATCGGCTGAGGGTATCAGAATGGATCCCCGCAAGATCGAGGCTATTACTTCATGGCCACCCCCTAAAAGTGTAAAAGAGGTACAGGTGTTGCTTGGGTTCGCTAATTTCTATCGGCGGTTCATTTCCCATTTCTCTGAGATTGTTGCCCCCATGACGGTTTTATTGAGAAAGGGAGTTCCTTTTGTGTGGTCGTATGTGGCGCAGATGTCATTGGATCAATTGATCGAAAGGTTTACTTCCGCCCCTGTACTAGTCCATCCTGACCCAGCCTTGCCCTTTTTTGTGGAAGCGGATGCTTCTTTGGGGGCAGTGGGGGGCGTTTTGTCACAGCGAGATGTAGAGACGGGGTTCATGCATCCTGTAGCTTTCTTTTCAAAGACCTTGTTACCCGCCGAAAGGAACTATACGGTGGCAGAACGGGAATTGTTGGCCATCAAACTCTCCTTTGAGGAGTGGAGACACCATTTGTGGGGGGCTCGCCATACAATTACCATTTACACAGACCATTAGAACCTCGAATTCTTTCGGTCTGCACGGGCGTTGACTCCTAGGCAGATGAGGTGGGTTTCATTTTTTAATGAATACGATTTCATGATAACGTATCGGCCTGCCGCCCAACAATTGAAATCAGATGCCTTGTCTAGAATACATGTGAAACAGAATGAGTGGGGGACTGATAAGGACCTGGGGTCTTTCATTGCTCCTGAGAAAGTAATAGGCAGTGTTACTTTGGATGACTTTTTGGATTCAGTCAAAGACAAATTGAAAGGCATGGATTTGACCCCTTGGAGTTCTCTTCCTTCCTTTTCCATTCGAGACGGATTGTTGTAACACGGCCCACAGTTGTTCATTCCTCCTGAGTTGCAGGATATCGTGTTGCAATGGTGTCATTCTTCGGCTTTAGTGGGTCATCCCGGAATTAATAAAACCAGAGAGTTCTGTCTACGTTGGTTTTGGTGGGAATCACTACCTCAGGATGTTCAACAATTTGTGGCTTCTTGTCCTGTGTGTGCTGTGAGTAAACCATCCCACTCCAGTCCTTCTGGCTTGTTACATCCTTTACCAGTTCCCCCTGCACCGTGGCATACCATTAGTATGGATTTCGTTACAGATTTACCTGAGGTGGCAGGGTGTACAGTGATTTTTGTTGTGGTTGATTCCTTCACAAAGATGGCCCACTTTATCCCTTTACCCAAGTTGCCTACTGCGAGAGAAATGGCTCTAGTCTTTGTGTCATCAATAGTAAGGCTTCACGGTTTACCGTCTACCATAGTGTCCGATAGGGGAGCGCAGTTTGTTTCCCGTTTCTGGACGGAGTTGTGTGAAGCTTTGCATATGAAGATCTGCTTATCTTCGGCTTATCATCCCCAGACTGATGGCCAGACCGAGAGGATCAACCAAACGATGGAACAGTATCTACGTTGTTTGTTGACCTCTTTGACATGTAATTGGGTGGTAGCTCTTCCTCTTGCGGAATTCGCATATAACAACAGCGTTCATTCCGCAGTGGGGATGTCCCCCTTTTACTGTTCAATGGGGTTCCATCCCAAGGCCATCCCTATCCAACCTACAGGTCTAGTGCCAGCGGTCGATTCCTTAGGTATAGCTTTGGGTAGGATTTGGGGCATAGCTCAGGAACATCTGAAGAAGGCAAAAGAAGACATGAAAAGGCATGCCGACAAACACCGGGTACCTTCCCCCTCCTATGTAGTGGGAGACAGGGTGTGGTTGTCAACGAAGAACTTGAGGTTGGAAGGGTCCCGGAAATTGCAACCACGATATGTGGGTCCTTTTTCTATAGAAAGAGTGATCAATCCTGTGGCTATGAGGTTGGAGTTGCCTGATGAATACGGTATGCATCCGGTATTTCACACCTCATTGTTGAAGCCTTATACACACACCGATCAGACCTTGCCCCCACCCCCTTCAGTACTAGTGGATGGTGAGGAGGAGTACGAGGTTAATGCCATTCTCGATGCTAGGAGAACGAAGGGGAAGTTAATGTACTTGATTGATTGGAAGGGGTATCCTCCTGAGGAACGGTCCTGGGAACCAGCTGCAGGAGTCCATGCCCCCCGTTTGATTAGACTATTCCATCTCCGTCACCCGACTAAACCCCGTCCTGTTGGGAGGCCTTTGAGGGGAGGTACTGTTAGGGATTAGGCAGTCTTTTCTCGCTCCGTTGTGTGGTTGTCTGAATGCTCCGGTGTCCTCTTTCTGTTTTTACCCCTCTGGTAGCCTCCGCCCCCTTCTTCCTCTCACTGCTCAAAACAAGGAGCCCGTGCCGGAGATCGGGGCTTGGTTTCTTTCCTTGTTGGATTAGTCTTTGGAGTTCTTAGAACCAGCTGTGGGGATTTCGTCCCGGTGGGCGCGTTCTCACCTTCCTGGCGGCGTCGGCGGTGAGAGCTGAGCGGTGCGGAACGAGGCTTCGTTTCCGCGCTCCGGCCATCTGGAGCCTGCTTCCCCCTTTCCGCGTCTGGAGTGCAACGCGAGGAGATCGCTGCATTTCGAAGCCTTGGACTTCCTGGGACGCTTCGTGTGTTAATCTTGGGCACTTTTGGAACTTTTCCGCGACCTTCGTGAATACAATTACGGTGTGCACTTCCGGGTTCTTTAGTACCCGTTTCACATCGGTTAGCTTCAGCTGGGATAAGTTTAAGGAGCGTTTTGCTTCGAGCGTATTGAAAACGCGCTGTAGTTTTTGTGGCCACATTTAGAGTACTTTTTACCTGCATTATCGGCTGATTTGCAGGCATTCCTTATCTAGGGGTTTTTTAAGTCAGATTTATGACTTTTTTCCCCTCTGTTGATTTAAAGGCTCACTTTTGGGAGTTGGTGTTATTTTTTCTTTGGAACTTCACTTCACTCATCTCCCTTAAGGACGTACCATCTATGTCACACAGGTAAGGGGAAGAAGGGGATGTGTTGGGCAGTTTTAAGGGTAGTGGAGGGGTGTACAGGTATGAGGACACTGGGATTGTGAGTAACTCATGTGCTTTTGTCTGTGTCTTTTCTTGTTCATGCTGCAGGAGAGAAGACTTGTCCTAAACTCCTGTGCTGGGAGCACCTAGCTGTGACATAGAAAGAGCTGGGATTTTTCTCTTTCTTTGTTTTGTTTTTCCTACCTTCTTCCTTTGTTCGGTCCGCTGCCACGCGGTTTATCAAGGGCGTGAGGCGGTCCGAATAGGGGTAGAGGAGTGGGGCCATCCTCGCTTCCGTGGTGTGGGTCCAGTTGGGGAGAAATCCAACACTTACGTTGTAATGGCATGCGTTGTAATAGCATCTGCGATGTAATGTCAGGCGTTGTAAAGGTATTCGTTGTTAAGGATCCTGCGTTGTAGTAGTTGCGTTGTAAAAGTAGTCCGTTGTAATAGTTGCGTTGTAACTGTTGTTTCCCGCTGTCGTCGCATCACTGAACAAGGGTGTCGCTGCTGCAGTTGTCGCATCGAGCTTAAGCGCCTCGCATCGCCTTAGAAGAGTGTCGCCGCCACAGCCGCTGTCGTCGCATCACTGAACAAGGGTGTTGCCACTGCAGCTAATGCATCGAGCCGAGACTTCTCGCACATTCGGAGAAGCGTGCTGCATCAGGAGAAACTTGACGTCTTTATTTCTTTGCTGCATCTTCATCTCTGCAACACTTTTGTTGTGGAAGCATGACGCATCGCAAGGCACATTGACCCAAAGTGTCGCATTTCAAGAACTAAAGAGAACTAAGCTAAAACTACCATTTTAAGTACAGTATTGTGGATTTTTGTCGTTTGTGGTCTTGTGATAAGTCTATATAAAGAATACTTTTTTTTATATAAAACCTATGTGGTGTCCATCTATAGTGTTGTCACTTGATTACTGTATGTGTTCACAAATGTTTTAGACACTGCCTCTGAGATAAGCCTGTCTGCTCGTGCCAAGCTATCAAGGAGGTGAGCAGGGGTTATTTTAGGAGTGTACCCCCTTACTCTGACTAGACGCAAGGATCCCTATTTGTCACAAGTACATACCAGTGCCACACTAGAGACCACTACATCTAACACTAACTCATTATGGCATCTGACTTTATGGTGTTTTGGGAATGCGCTAGTCTCTGGAAAAATGCGTTTTATCTGGCCAATCCCCTTAAACCATTGTGGTGTCACTGTCTATCTGTGGGATCAATCTGGTTTTTCCTGTTTGTTCGTTTGTCTAAGGATAATGTGCCACCCCACATGTGATCTGTCCATCAGTTGCTTCAGGCTTAGGTTTCTAGGCGTGCCTGACCATGTACTTCTGACTTGGGTTGAGGGGGAGGTCATATCGGGTGATTTTAACAACTGTGATGCAAGTTCGTTATTATACGCACATGTATCATGATATGCATTGATATCATATTTTCAAATAATAACATTTTCCCCTATTGTTGAATTTCAAACTACATCATTAACCCCATACTTCATTACAGTCAAATTATTTGACGTTTGCTGTAGTTCTATTGTGTCTATTACTAATTTCATGGTTACTTGCTTTCTACCTAACTTGAGGACTGCGTTTTTACAGCAGAAAGCCCCCCTTTTGTAGGAAGCCACGCAAAAATAGCCCAAGAAGAGCAATTGGAAGCAATGACAGGCGCAGTCTGGTCACCTAACGCGGGAACCAGGAAACAAATTCTACAAACCAGTTTTGCTCAGTGGCACCTGCCTCCGTCTCCATATCTGTTTGTAGATGATGCAGTTGGGGGATGGCAAAAGTTAGTGTTCCGTTATGTAGGTCGTTTCCAGGTATGGAAGTACAGCAGAATGCAACAATTTTGGCACAAACCACACTCTCAATCCCGGCCGTCATGTCCAACACATACCAATGCTGCATCACCATAAGGAGGGTGGCTCTTAATTCTTCCTTTATAGCATTTAGGCTGTGCTCAGTAAAATCGAACATCTTCAAAATGGTTATTTGCAAGTAGCAGGCATTCACCTTTGTTTGCAAGGTGAACAAGGGTATGGATTCTCCCGCGTTTCCTTGAGTGTCACAAACAATATGAATTATTCCTGCATGTCCTTGTACTAAGCCCAGCCAAAGTAAACAGCAGTTCTTTTTTTCTGGAGCCTATTGCAATAGATTTGTTTTCTTCTGTAGCTAATGTTGGAACAACTCGGGCAGATCTTCTCCAGGGATGACCAGGTTCGGGGTGTGTATGTTTATGAGGGTTCAGCAGCCCTGTCACCCGGGGGCGAGACTGGGTGTAGGCAAGCTCCCCACAATGCCAGTAGGTATCCATCAAAACAGAGGTGCCCAATTGCATGTTTGGTATGTGGAGTATTGCTTCACAATTCATGCCAAGCGGTATCATACCTTTGCCTCAGAAACACAAGGTACACAGAGTAAGTTTCCAACCTTCAACCAACAGGTACATATCTTTTTCGAGGTCCCAGATTTCCTGACATTGGGTTTCTATGCTGGCATTGAAACCTTCCCTTCTAGATAATTTCTTCTTGCATCATCGAGGTGAATGGCCCTGCACTGAAACCCAGTTTCAGTGGGCCATATGATATTAAAGAATACTGCTTTAGATATGCTAAGTGCCACCCTAGAGCCACAGACAGAGGTGGGAGTGGACAAGTTTGCGCACTGGTGCGGTGGCCTTGCTACCGCCAAGTACCTCTTCTCTGGAAAACTCAGGGCCAAACAGTGTCCGCCCCTGTAGTGCCTCCCCCGTGCATCCTGTCTAGCTCAGTTTAAATGTTGCTAGGCTCAGAAAAAAGATTTAATGCAGTGGGGTTAGTTTTATACTGGGTGATGTTTACCACTACTCTGTAGGGTTCTATTGTACTGGGTTGTATCTTGGCCCTAATCCTACATAGGTACAGGTGGATGAGACATTATGCTTTTTGGGGAGCTATTTCTTGGGATAAGTAAAGTTTGTCTGAATCCACGGTGTGGGGTATCAGCGAGCAGACATAGCACAACGTAGCTGATGTCTTGGCGCCCACTGCAGTTATGTACTGGTACCATGTGTTGTGTAAGAGTGCGCTGTATAGTGAATGTGGAATACTAGTGTTTTGTTCAGTGTAAGTGTTAATGGGGTGGGAGAGGTCCCTGCGCAAGAGCTCTAGAAATGTTGAGGCAGGATCCATATGACTAGGTAGTGTTCTCACCATGGATTTTTGCATCCACACTCGTGCTAAGCAGATGGAGTAGAAAGGTGAAATAAAAAATAGCTTTTGTTATATTGCAGATCTTGGGATGGTGTCTAGAGGGGTCATCTGCACCTTTCTGGCATCTGGGGGTATGTTTGCTTGGCAGATTTTGGTGTAAAATAATGACTGTAAAAAATAATTCCACGGTCTTTTGCCCCATCGAGGTTTGGGAAATTGCAGCTGAAGAGGTGGTGGGCCGATGTAAAGGTGGCGCACTTGGGGCTTAATTGCAGACCTATTAGATAAGAGCTGTGGGTTGTAGGTTAGCGTACAGAAAACATATATCATCTTTCAGTTTGGGAAATTCCTGTGCTGCCCTTTTTGGGGCATTTCTGCACATCTATTTTACGCAATCTTTGGTGAGGTGAATGTATGAGTGAATGAATGAATGAAGCAGCATGTATAGAGCACGTAGCTACCTGTAGGCATCCCAGCGCTGGGGAATAACTGAGGCTTCAATGTATCACTTAGGAAGGCCATGTGAGTGGGTGCCCTTTGTAGCTGAAGAGGAAGGGAATTCCATAGTTTGGCAACATTATATGAGAAAAGCCAGCCACCACTTCTAACTCTCTTAATTCTGGGGACGACTGCCAGGTATTGCTCATCTGAGTGCAGTCACCTATTAGCTCAATGGAGCTTGACGATAGAGGAAATATTCTCTGGTCCTATCCCTCCTATCATCTTGTGGGTGATACATAAGGCCTTAAAGTGGACTCTCTCCCTGACGGAGAGCCAATGGAGAGCTTTCATGGCAGGTTTTGAAGACTTCTGGCTCTGAGTCCCTATGAGGATCTTTGCAGCGCAGTTCTGTACTGTTTGAAGTTTAGCGGGGACTGAACTCGGGTCTCCAATGTATAAGGCGTTGCCGTAGTGCAGGCATGAAATAATAAGCACCTGGACCATGAGCTTTCTTGCCTGAAAGGGAGCAGAGGAAGCACTTTACAAAGCATCCTTATGATGCCGAAGCAAGAGGGCACCACCTTTCTAGACTGGACTTTAAAGCTGAGGTTTGAATACAGCAAGAATCCCAGGATTTTTATCTCTGACTTGGAACAGGTGAAGAGCCCATCGAGGCTGGCAACATAATGGCTGCCTTAAAAAGAGAAGGATTGCCAAGGAGCATGTGCTCGATGTTATCGCCATTTATTTTAGATAGGAGTGTTTCATCCACTTGGCTAGTTCTTCAAGGCAGGTACAGAGGCAGGCAGAGGCCCTGTCTGAGTGGTTAAGCGCCAGAGACAGTTGGGTGTCATCAGCATAGGTCACAATGTGCACCCCATAGGGAAGAACATTGTCCGCGAGAGGGCCATGTAGATGTTAAAAAGTTTGGGGCTCAGGGAAGATCCCTGAGGAACCCCGCAAAGGTGGGGCCAGGGTTTTGAGGTGGCCTCACCTTCAAATACCTGGAAAGATCTTTCCTCCAAGAAGGATTGCAGCCAGGTTAAGGCTACTCCAGACACACCAACATTTCTAAGTCATTGGACCAGAATGAGGTGGTTGACCTTGTCAAAGGCTGCACTGAGATCCAAAAGAATCAAGGATAAGGAGCCTCCTGCTTTGAGGATCTTTCCGGATTCTTCCACGACCGCTAATAGAGCCAATTCCGTACCTTAGCGGGGGCAAAAGCCAGTTTGAGAGGGATGGAGAAGATTATTAGATTCCATATGGGCAGAAAGCGTCGAATCGACATGCTTCTACAGTATTTTTCTAATTCCTGGGAGGAACAAGATAGGTCGATAGTAGCCAAGACAGTCTGGGCCCAGACTGATGAGGTGAGGTGGGTGTCATCTTAGGATTTTATAAGTTTTGGTCATGAGTGTTCTGGGTTTTATTTTGTGGGGCCTTTGGTCCTTCCCCTCGCTGAAGTAGAGGTGAGTTTTTTAGCAGGTGTTCTTCGTGGGTGTGTGGATGATTCTTTTTACCTATTGGTTTATGGGCATTGTCAGCGCTCTAACCCTACTTTCCCTAATGTGTGCTTGTGTGTGTTTATGTAGTATTATCGATGCGTATGGTACCTTTGACCTACACATTAGCGATGCGCTGTGAAAGGAAGTGGGTGTGACGCAATTTTAAGGGTTGTGGGTATTTGCAACCTGTCCTGAGGACACATGTATGCCTATCGTATCCCTGCACGTTGCATGCAATGATGTTTTTACCTAATGGAGTTGGGTGATTTGACTAAACCCTTTTTGTGGAAGCTTTGTTTCTGGGCTATGTTTGGGCTGCTTCCTGTAGGTCATTGGGAGCCTTCCTAAACTTTCATGTAGTGTTGGTTTTATTTTGGAATGCCAGTAGGGTTTGAGATGCTGCCGGTGGCCCTCGTGTAGTCAAAAAATGGCAATCACTAGGATCAGGCCTATTGGTACCTTTTGATGGTGTTCCTGAGGCCCTGTGTTATTTGCTTAGACAAGCTGGTTGCAGTGGCGAGCTTATCCATGCACCTTGTGTGGGGGCTGCGATAGTCATCTACAGAACGCCTCTCCCTCCCAGCGCCCCCCTCTCCCTCAGATCTAGGATAGTTTGGGTCTGCCTCCCTCAGTGGGGATTAGGGACTTCTTGCTCAGTGACATGCTACTCTCGCTGTTTTGGAGGGACTTGATCTGATGAGTAGACTTTGGATGTTTGGAAGGCAAGATATTTTGCTTAAGATGGGAGTCAGGTGCGCGGCTGCAGAATTTTGTTTGCATGTGGTTTAAAGGCCACTCCATGATGAGCTGGAAACCTGTTTAAGGGATTGTAGTGCACTCTTAGACTCCTCAGGCTTTTTACACTTAAATGCTACTCTATTCATGGGGACAGACTATGTATATGGGGTTATTCCAGCAATAGTCACTTTTACTATGAGCTCGGCTTAGGACAAAGATGCATCCAACAAACTCAGTACATAAAACAACACATGTAAAAAACAGAACAGCCTGTAAGAAAATGCAATGGTTAATTTAAAACATTATGAAAGATTTTTTAGCAGCGGAACAGTAAAATGTGAACAAATGAATACCTTTTCACATGCACATAAAATCGCTAACTGGACATAACATTCAGCCTAGAAAACAGTTGCAATCATTTATCAGCACTGCAACATCAAGGAAAATGCATCAATTGAACTCTATAATAGAAGTAAAAGAGAAGAAGTGACAGAAAGGAAAAATTATGACTTGTCCAAAAACCCTTAGCTCGCTCCTAGCGCATGCTGCTGATGATTAGGAGGGGCTCTGCGCGGTGCACATGACTATGTAAGCCCGATAACTTGTCAATATTGACTTTGGTACAAAGATAGCAGCAATTTATATAGATAAGAAAGAATAACTCGACAACTAAAGGCCTTTCTTGGCCAAGCACAAGCTACACCTTATTCTCCGAAATTCAAAATTTTCCTAACTACCTAATTGTACCCTGTTTCACACTCAGGTAATTAGCATACCATCTGTGTCACACCCAGTGGTCCAAGCGAATACCACCTCTCACTTCTATAGATTGAGATGCTAGCTGTATATCACACCCAGAGCCTATGCGTACCATCTGTGTCACTCCCAGTAGTCCAATCAATCCCTGTATCATTCCCAGAGACAAGCTTACCATCTGTGCCAACCCCAGCAACCCAAGCAACTAAACAACCCTCACCTTTCCTCACACACGGACTATCAAAAAAAAGTGACCTCCGCAGGATCACTTCTAAGGCCGCCTTACTACTACTAAGCCCGGACAAATAAAATAGACAATATTTCAGGTTTCTGTTAGAGGTAGGGCACTCAGGTTAAGTTTTGTGCTTCTTCCTAGTTTGCTATGCGCAAAACGCTGGGACTTAGGATCATATGTAGTCTCTTACCCACTAACGACAGCTTCAGGACAGACCTGCGCCCTGCAGATAGAGCAGAACTTCCAATCAATTGCGAAATCTTCTCACCGTTCTTACTGTGCAGATATGAATCCATACAGACAGGGTCGTTTTCCTTCTGGTGCAGTCAGGTTTGGAGAATTAATCTCTTCTTTTTAGCTCGCCTGTTTGTTGCTCGAATGTAAATTTACCTTGAAAAAATAAATGACAAGAGGCGTTTGCCAAAACAGGAACAGGTGGTTTAATTTAATGCAGCGTCTGTCAGAGCAGGCAACTGAGTCAGAATCTGAAGAATGTCTCATAGAACATTGATTTCGGCCATCATTTTATACATTACACGAAGCGTCATAAAGTAATGTGTACATTCCTTTGAAGACATAAATCTAGGCCTAGTCACCGAGCCATAAATCTGGTCAGCTGATAAGAAGCACAGGTGGGTCTCGACCTTGTGTGAACACAATGCGGGTCCAATGGGTACATGTCCAGATGGTCAGCATGGGTAGCGCTAGATCACTGCATGTAGTGTGCATGCTGTATTCAGTGTTCAGATTGACTGAGTGTTCATAACTTAGTGTGCCATCTGACTTTATGGTATTCTGAGAGCAAGTGCCTCTCCGCCCAACATGTTTTATCGGGGTCAGTCTCCTAAGACCATTGCGGTTTCAATGCCTAACTGTGGAATTGATCTGGGTTTGCCTGTTCGTGCATTTGTCTAAGGGTTACATGTCATCCCACCTGTGATCTGTCCATCAATTGCCTTAGGCTTTGGTCGCAAGGCCTCCTTGGCCATGTACTTCTGAGGTTGAGGGGAAAGTCATATCGGGTGATTTCAACAATGATGGTGTAAGTTTGGTATTATACATACATATATTGTGACATTGTATTATCCAATATTAACATTTTCTTAGTACTGAACTGCCACCCGGAAGTTAGCCCAATACTAACATGTAATTATGGAATTTTATTGGTTCCATAATTGCCTTTTTTGCCAGCAGGGACTTCTTCCTCTACTATCACAAGCTTTACAATTGCATTTTTTCAACTCTGGGATCAAGGGTCTGCTTAAAAAGCAAATATATTACTTGCAGCAATGCAAGGAAGCAGCCACAGGCAATACCACCCTTCTTATATACAGAGCAGGCCAAAGGGAGATGGCCGTGAGAACAACCGGTAGTGTTCCTGAAAATTGACACAGGGCTGATTATTCCCCAGGTTTCCCTATGAGCATCGGTTGGAATGTGTGGCAGGGACATCAGTATCACAACATGCCATTCCAATATAACTGCAGTGCAGACAGATGAACAGATTTTCAAAACAGTCACCGAACACAGCGCAACAGCCAAAAATGCAGCACTTCATTGCTTGGCAGGGAGGAGCAGAAGAGCGCCATATCTACATAAACCTCTTTTAGCTGCCATGCGCTAGGCACAAACCTCTGCGCCATAGTGCAATGGTGTGTGCCTGATTGTACCATAGATTTTGTACTCGAAGAGTAGCCTTCCAGTATAAAATACTATGCTTAGACACATTTTAAAACTTTGTATGTGTGCTGTACAGTACAGCACACGTGTAAAGTTCAAAAGGAATGGAGAAATAAAAACATTTCTCCTTTTAGTGTGTCCTTTCAAATGGCGTTAACTTTTGGTGCTAAATCTTGTCTACTATTGTAGTGGAGAAAAATGTATCGGCTGACTGTTTATATTGTCTTTCATTGGCAAAGTGAGTTGTGCTGACCCTGAACTACCACTAATGTGAGTAAAATAATCAGCTTTAACTAAAGAAGAATAGGAGTCCGAGACTGCCCAAGATATGGTGTGGAGTAAGTGTGATTTTGTCATCAAGGGTTGATCTGCATGGAAGTCGGTGTCAGATAAAAGGAGAGGGGGTTGGAACGTCAGTGATGAACTGAACGTGGAAACTAAGGCTAGAGTGAGAGAACAGTACTGGTGCCTGCTCTTGACAGGCAGGAAGACTTGGTTAGGAAGGATTGTAGGCAATGTACGGGCAGTGACAAATCCAATTTTGACAGGACAGCTCCATTCAACGGAAGTACCTAAAAAATCTCGGAACAAGTTGGATCTAGACATAGTTGATTGCTATGATTTGTTGACACAGAGTGAAATATTTATTTTGATGTTGGTAGATGATACTTTGAATGGGTTACAACTTCCTTTAAAAAAGAAAATCTTTGAAGAGAGTATACAAAGTACAGAAAAATTCATCATGAGTATAGATAAATATAGTTTTAGCTAATATATGCTTACAGAGAATCAAATTTATCAACATTTAATATATATATATACAGTACGGATAGAATCTACAGTCAATCAATGCACACAAAAAAGGGCCATAGAAGAAAGAAAATAGAAAATATAAGAGACAAGAAAAACAAAAGATTGCTGCCTGATCCCATAAATTCTTCAACCTAAGCCAACCAATCCCTGTAACAAAGTGGCTCTATATAGACTGGGCCAAGATAAGGTACAGTCTGTATAGAGTACACAAACCCCAGAGGTATAACAGAGGTTAAAGCAAGGTGTGACCTTACTCTCTAAAGTGGTAGCTTGGTCGAGCAGTAAGGCAGTACTAGAGGACAGTGTAAAGCATGTGTTGTACACACTCAGTCAGCAAAAGTTTTCACAAACTCAAAGACTGAACTCCAGGCCAATTGTTTTTATATCAAAGATATAGTTGTTTTATTTTTAGAACCAACAGGTATCAAAATATGCTGTTCTCAATATGAAAGGTCTCAGATGAGTACTTTGCAGAAAGGCAATAAACATTGTAAACACCATAGGTACAGGGGTTGCAGTAGGCAACACAATTCTAAACACAATTTGACATTGAGCTCAATGGGGTTGTTCTATATAAATACAGTTGATTACTTTGTAGATTACTTTGGTAGTTCCAGGACTAAATCCTAGATTCAGTCCTGGGATCTAAGCTGAAAACAGTCTAGTAAAAACGTTTTAGTTATTGCAGTGATTTCTATGGAATATAAAGCTATAGCCCACACAGAAACTTTTCAATGAAAATCTGGCAATGTTATCCAATGGCAGAAAATTCAGGTTGCAGTTTAAGTACGATCTTGCTACATTTGTAATCCAGTACTGGGCTCCTAGGTCCAGCACTGGGGTCTTAACTTAAAACAGGTAAGTAATTACATTTCAGTATCTGGTAGACACTTAGAAGACATTTCACAGAAAAGCACACAATGGATTCCTATGGAGAAAATTCAAGTTACTAGTAATCCCGGCAAGGATTACTTTTGCGGTTCAGTACTGCACTACAAGAAGCAGTACAGGCTTCTCTCCTGATCACAGGCCACACAGCTGTTGGAGCTGGGCTCCTGGTCACTTGCTCCGGGCAAATGGGGAAGTAGGACAGGGCACAGGTTGCACTGCCAGTGGCACTCGAGCAGCTGGGTGCAGGGTGCTTTTGAGCCGTCGGGCGCTCAATGTTATTCAATTGGAAAGGTAAAAAGGGAACAAAGGCTGAAGACTAAGGGACGGTGATTCTTCAGGTGCGACCACCACTTCGAGAGGTAAGTTGTCATACATTGATGTGGGAAACAGGGGTGATCGCCACAAAGGTGTATATCTATTACACTTCTGTATTTGCATGAGTCCTACCATTTTACTCCACGTTTTACAAATTGCTATTTCCACCTTAAACCTAGTCTTCTTGAAGTAGCTGGCCTCCACTTGTCGGAGAAGTACTCCCTGCGCTGTCCTGCCTATGGCCAGCTCCTATATTAAGGGGACACCCATATTTACCTCCTGGTGTCTATCTGTTCAATATACGTTTCCTGATGAGGTCACAAAGGTAAAAAGTTGGGAAGTAATTAGATCTAAGATTAGGGGCTGACCATCCACCTTGATCTTGCGGTAATGTTAAAAATTTGAGGGATCGTCGAATTTTCGTATATTTCCAAATTAAATTGCTAAAGATACCATCCAATTTCTTTAAAAATAGGTCTTCAATTTCTAGCGGGATGGATCTAAACATATATAAAATCTTATGGAACATGACCATTTTGAGTACATTGTATCTTCCTATCTAGAGATGGTAGATCTGTGCCGATCTTATTTATCATAGGCAACATATTTATTGTCCAGATATAATCTACATTGCTGCTAATCTTTATCCCAAGATAGATTACCTTATCCTGCCTTCGGGGATCATTACAAGGAGTTTTAGAGTTTCATACAATCTGCGTTTTCCCTGTGTTCAATAAATAGCCAGATTTCCAGCCATAATCGCTGGCCAGTTTCTGAATTTGAATATTTGCTTTTTCTGGATCGGTGTTCACTACCGCCAGATCGTCGGCATTATCTTTCATTCATAGCCATTGCAGCCGACTAGTATAATTGTCTGGTCTTGAAGAATTTGTTGAATAAAGATGTCAATGTATAGTGCAAATAGTATGGGAGAGCAAGAACAGCCCTGTCTTGTCCCTCTTGCGACATCAATACGGCTTGATTCTTGACCCATTATATGTAGTCAAGCATACGGTCTATAGTACATTGCCTGTATAGCTGTTATAAAGCCAGGCACAACCCTATCTGTACCATAGTAGCCCATAGATATTGCCATGAGACTCAGTCAAATGCCTTCTCTGCGTCTAGCAGGATCATAGACATCTTCTCTCCTGTTATCTCAGTTATATCAAACAGGTTTATAGCACATCTGATAAGATCTGTTGTGCCTCTTTTCGGTATACAGCTCTGTTGCCATGGTGAGACTAGGTGAGCCACAATCCCCCCTAATCGAGTCACGAGAATTTTAAAATAAAGTTTAGTATCCACGTTCATGAAGGATATGGGTCTGTAAGATGCAGGATTTTCAGGGTGCTTCCCTTTTTTTAAAAAGACTACAATGTATGCTCCTTGCCAGGATTCCGGGGAACTCCGCTGTATTGTACTCCAAGAAACAAATCCAAAAGTAGCAGAGCTTTTTCCTCCAGGACTGCTTTATAAAATTTCAAATGAATTTTATTGGGACCAGCTGCTTTTCCTGGGGCCATATACTGTAAGGCTAATCAAACCTGTTCTATTGCGATCTCTTTTCAATCTCCTGCTTAATTTCTTTGCCAACCGTTGATTTCCCAAAACTATTTCGTTTTCATTAGGTAAAAGAGGATCAAGATTATCTTGCCAATGTAGATCTTGATAAAACTTCTCAAAAACTTTAATGATGTCCTTTAACTTTTTGAGGGGTATACCATCCTGTCCTTTAACTTCGGTTATATTATTACTAGCACTTCTCTGCTTAGTCTTTGAACTACCACTCCCTTTTGTACCGTAGTGTTTAGAGCCAGCATCTTTCCCACAGATTATCTGTATTCATAGCTCTCGTTTTTGTATGCCTTAAAAGCTACCGCCCCTTTCTTGCTATAGTAACTATTTATTTCAGCTTTTGCTATCACTATTTCCTGCCACAATGATACCTCCATAGCCTCCTGCTTTTTCCTGATAGCGCTGGTGTGTTGTTTTTCAAATTCTCCCAAGCCTTAGATCTAAACATTGATTTCCTCTTTCTCTTGTTTCCTGGCCTTTCTAACAAAGCTAATTGTTTCCCCCCGAAGGCTCGCCTTAAAGCTGTTCCATACTATGCACCGTGATGAACTATAACAGTTCATCTCGTAAAATTCTATCACCCACTGTCTGATATATTTCAGATACCGCTCATTGGTTAATAATGTTCTATCAAATGTCCATTTACTCTGTGAATGGTCCCTAGTTTGAAGTACTTAATCCATTATTAGTGGATTATGATCAGATAGCTATTTCGGTAATTTCTTTATTTCTACAGCCATGAGCAGAGATGAAGAAACCAAGAAGTAGTCTAATCTAACATACTTCTAATGGGGGATAGAAAATTAAGTATATCTGGGGGCGGTAGGTTGTTTTGCCGCCTACACATCCATCAAATCATAACTAGACCTCAGGGTAGATAGAGCCTTATGAACATGTGATTTTCTTCAGAGATATTTTTGAGTTCTGGCACTGCTTACTTCATAATTGATGTTCATGTCTCCACATGTTATTAGTGGGCCTGGCCATAATGCTAGCTCAATTTCTAAATCATTAATGATTTGCAGATCATCCTGATTCGATTTGCATGTCGTGCACACTGTCAATCCAATGGGAAGCCCATCTTCCCCATTTATCCTCCAGGACAAGTTTAACTTGCTCAATACTATTCCTTACGTGAATCATTACCCCTCTAATAGTCGAGGTTTGAATGGAGCATGCTACAAGGGAATAAACTTTTATAGTTAGAATGTCTTGCTTGCCCCAGGGAATGTGCGTTTCTTAATGGCATATATTGTCAGCTTTTAACGTTCTTAGAGCTTCTGTGTCCCAAATAAGTTTTACTTTGTCATTAAGGCCCCCAACATCAATTGAACAAATGTTGAATTTACCCATTTACATTGTATGATTTTCTCAGCCTTGATTATTCTTGATTGATTATATTTGCTCTCTCGAAACCTTTGATTTATGCCCTCTTCAAATTTGTGTAGGGGGTACCAGTACCAAAGGCACAGGGGGTCAGGGTGGGATGCAAGGGGGGGTGCAGAAGGGATAGAGGTTTTAAGGGTGCTGGGCACAGAGTGGAGGGAGAATGGGTTACAACTTCCTGTGTCAATCCAATTACTATGAACAGTGTTTTAGTATTTTTGCACGATGTTTTTACTTGTGAAGGTGTTCATCACCAATAATGGTGTGCAGTTTGTATCTCAAGAGATAGAGTTTTTAAATGAGCTCTGAAATATCCACTATTACGCTTCCCTTTATGCACCACAGATGAATGGTCTCGGGGAACGGTTTGGTGAAATAGTGTGCTTGGGTTACCATTAAAAGAAGGGAGTGTTGCACGAAAACCTTTAGGATCATCGCTGTGCTCACAATATTGTATCAGTTATATCCCCTTTTTGTGTCTCACTGGAAGGGTAACCAGATTCAAATTGATTCCATTATGGCTAAGGAATGAAATGCCTGGTTACCATAGGTGTGATCATTGGAAAGGAAAGTTATCACAAGATATATATTATTATCAAAAGAGTGCATCATTTTGCTGATAAGCATTGTGCATGGTGGTCTCTGTGGTCCCAA